>NC_079193.1:279816670-282431087 GCF_029499605.1 Hyla sarda
TGAACATAGATACTTGGTATGTCTTAAAATTGTATTCAAGCTGAAAAAAAAATATATTGCTTGGCATAAAGAAAAAAAAATTACAAACAAGCCATACTTACCTACTGCGGTCCGACTCCCCCCTGCTCAAGTTTATTTACTGCTTCTTGATCAGGGAGTCAACCAATCACTAATCAAGGCAGCCTTAGAACATTTGAAGGGCTTATAGAAACATAGAATGTGTTGGCAGTTAAGAACCATTTGGCTCATCTAGTCTTCCTAACAATATGAATCCTATCAATAGTCCCTGGCCCTATCTTATATGAAAGATAGCCTTATGCCTATCCCTATCTTATATGAAGGATAACCTTATGCTTATCCCCATCTTATATGAAGGATAGCCTTATGCTTATCCCTATCTTATATGAAGGATAGCCTTATGCTTATCTGTATCTTATATGAAGGATAGCCTTATGCCTATCCCTATCTTATGTGAAGGATAGCCTTATGCCTATTTTTATCTTATATGAAGGATAGCCTTATGCCTATCCCTATCTTATATGAAGGATAGCCTTATGCCTATCCCTATCTTATATGAAGGATAGCCTTATGCCTATCCCTATCTTATATGAAGGATAGCCTTATGCCTATCCCTATCTTATATGAAGGATAGCCTTATGCTTATCTGTATCTTATATGAAGGATAGCCTTATGCCTTATGCCTATCCCTATCTTATATGAAGGATAGCCTTATGCCTATTCCTATCTTATATGAAGGATAGCCTTATGCTTATCCCATGCATGCTTAAACTCCTTCACTGTATTTGCAGCGCCCACTTCTGCAGGAAGGCTATTCCATGCATCCACTACTCTCTCAGTAAAGTAATACTTCCTGATATTACATTTAAACCTTTGCCCCTCTAATTTAAAATGATGTCCTCTTGTGGTAGTTTTTCTTCTTTTAAATATGCTCTCCTCCTTTACAAGTGATTATAAAAGGGTCTGCATTTTCTTTAAAAAAAACAGCATCCCTCTTGTCCACAAGTACTGTAGTGCTCTTAAAATAAAAGATAAAATGCTCATTTGGACAAGACATGGGGGCAGCTCCATTCATTTTTCTCCATTCATTTTTCTCTCCATGCTGTGGGATTGTTTTTCAACAGCTGGGACAGGAAGACTGGTCATGGTTGGGGGAAAGCTGAACGGAGCAAAGTACAGAGATAATGAAAACCTGATCCAGTGTGCTCTGGACATCAGATTGGGCTTAAGGTTCAACTTCTATCAAGACAATGGCCCTAAGCACACAACCCATACAACACAGGAGTGGCCCATGGACAACTCTGTGAATGTCTGAGTGGCCCAGCCAGAGCCCTGACTTGAACCCACGGCTCTGGAGAGACCACCTGCAAATGATGGTCCCCGTCTAAACTGAGTTCTAGAGAATTTTAACAGAATGGCAGATGATGCAAAATCCAGTTGTGCAAACCTTGTGGCTTTATCCCCAAGAAGACTGGAGGATGTAATCACTGCCAAAGGTGCTTTAACTTGGTTCAAGCATCTGAAACCCTATGTCAGTGCAATATTTTAGTTTTTCCTGTTTAATAAATTAGAAAATATTTATAATATTCTGTTTTTACTTTGCCATTGTGGTGTAGAGAGTGCAGATTGATGGGGGGCATTTTTTTATTTTAGCATAAGGCCACAAGATAACAACATGTGAGAAAAGTGATAGGGTCTTGAGACTTTCCAAATGTATTATATATACAGTATATATGTGTGTAATAAGAAAGTCACTTTTTGTATGAATTTCTGAGATACTGAATGTCAATATCATAGAAATGCATAAAGAAAGGGACATCTTTTCACACGGTAGATGCTGTAGGTTTCTGGGAGTCAGGGCCCCTTTCTCGTGGCTTAACAGCAGGACTGGAACAGGATCAAATTTGGAAAGTAAAGCCAATGGAAAGAAACTTATCAGTGCAGCTACTTAACTGATCAAATTTGCTACCTAAAAAGAAAAAAAAATGCTACTTTAAGTACATGCTATACAGTACACAGAAAAGTGTACTGGATGCCAACCAGTATACAGATAAAATATCAGAATATTTAAGGATTAGATTCTGCCACATATCTATTAAGATATGTGAAGTATCTGAAATTTTATTTTATAGCTTGAGATTTTCTAGGTTGCAACAAGAATCTTCTCATTTTAGAAAGGTTAGGTGTACAGACAAGACAAGGCTCTCTATTTTCTACATTTATATTTTGGGAGTTGTTTCATGCATGTACACACATCGTAAAATAAATAGCAAAATATGTCCATAAAACAGGAATAAAATACATAAGTGTTTTTAATTAATAATGTGCACAATGAATGGCTATGGAAGTGTCTAAAAATACCATCGTAATGTTCAATGTTGGAATTACGGAAGTGTTTTTAAACAGTGTGCACTGTCCATAGGCTTTTATTAGGCACATATTAAAAATACTCCCATATTTAATTTCTAATTTACATCCATAGTTTGCTATTGATTTACAATGTGTGAACATAGCCTAATTCAGTAATAGCGATTCTAGTATTTTCAAATACACTGCTCAAAAAATAAAGGGAACACTATGATAACACATCCTAAATCTGAATGAACAAACTAATCGTATGAAATACTTTCGTCTTTACATAGTTGAATGTGCTGACAACAAAATCACAGAAAAAAATGGAAATTAAATGTATCAACCCATGGAGGTCTGGATATGAAGTCACACTCAAAATCAAAGTGGAAAACCACACTACAGGCTGATCCAACTTTGATATAATGTCCTTAAAACAAGTCAAAATGAGGCTCAGTAGTGTGTGTGGTCTCCACGTGCCGTATGACCTCCCTACAATGCCTGGGCATGCTCCTGATGAGGTGGCAGTGGAGGTGGCAGTCTCCTGAATGATGTCCTCCCAGACCTGGACTAAAGCATCCAACAACTCCTAGACAGTCTGTGGTGCAACGCAACGTTGCACCACAGATGTGCTCAATTGGATTCCGGTCTGGGGAACAGGGGGGCCAGTCCATAGCCTCAATGCCTTCCTCTTGCAGGAACTGCTGACACACTCCAGCCATATGAGGTCTAGCATTGTCTTGCATTAGGAGGAACCCAGGGCCAACCGCACCAGCATATGGTCTCACAAGGGGTCTGAGGATCTCATCTCGGTACTTAATGGCAGTCAGGCTACCTCTGGCAAGCACATGGAGGGCTGTGCAGCCCCCCCAAAGAAATGCCACCCCACACCATTACTGAACCACAGCCAAACCGGTCATGCTGGAGGATGTTGCAGGCAGCAGAACGTTCTCCACTGCGTCTCCAGACTCTGTCACGTCTGTCAGATGTGCTCAGTGTGAACCTGATTTCATCTGTGAAGAGCACAGGGTGCCAGTGGCGAATTTGGCAATCTTGGTGTTCTCTGGCAAATGCCAAACGTCCTGCACAGTGTTAGGCTGTAAGCACAACCCCCACTTGTGGACGTCGGGCCCTCATACCACCCTTATGGAGTCTGTTTCTGACCGTTTTAGTGGACACATGCACATTTGTGACCTGCTGGAGGTCATTTTGCAGGGCTCTGGCAGTGCTCCTCTTTGCACAAAGGCGGAGGTAGCGGACCTGCTGCTAGGTTGTTGACCTCCTACAGCCTCCTCCATGTCTCCTGATGTCCTGGCCTGTCTGCTGGTAGCACCTCCATGCTCTGGACACTAAGCTGACAGACACAGCAAACCTTCTTGCCACAGCTCGCATTGATGTGCCATCCTGGATGAGCTGCACTACCTGAGCCACTTGTGTGGGTTGGAGACTCTGTCTCATGCTACCACTAGAGTGAAAGCACCGCCAGCATTGAAAAGTGACCACAACATCAGCCAGGAAGCATAGGAACTGAGAAGTGGTCTGTGGTCACCACTTGCAGAACCACTCCTTTATCGGAGGTGTCTTGCTAATTGCCTATAATTTCCACCTGTTGTCTGTTCCATTTGCACAATAGCATGTGAAATTTCAAAAATCAGTGTTACTTCAAAAACTTGGAGTTACATTGTGTTGTTTAAGTGTTCCCTTTATTTTTTCTTGAGCAGTGCACTAACAGAACCTTGTGAGCATTAATAGGATGTTCTTCCCCTGTTACAACTATAATCACATACAGTATACAAAAAAACTTTATTTCTATATCTAATAAAGTAGTCAACCAATAACACTTTTATAGGTTTTTACACTGTAATGTAAGAAAAAATAAATTCTATTATCATAAAGTAATGTGTATGTATAACCTGGAGCATAACCTATATTAGACATCTCAACCTGTGAAAAAAATAACCGTTCTTAGCGCCAAACTATTTTGAGCTGTTTTGTGATGAATTTACATTAATAATGGTATAATGCTTATATGTATCAAAAAGACCCATCTTTCTCAGATCCCCAAAAGGCGATTGTGAAATGTATAAACTCGCATTAGAAAAGAAAAAAACAAGTAAACTGAAATGATGCTTTATAACGTCCAAGAGACGCCTGACCCAATTAGGTCATGTCTAGGTTTTACTTTATTAGATCCCAGTACACTTTACAGCCATGCCAATAATAATCACCACTGGTTACAACAGGATTATCATAACGTAGCGTACATGCCTACAGGAAAACCCAGGCAGTGCTGACAGAGCACAGCATGATGGCTCAATGATCCAAAATGGTAGTAATTGCTTTACTTCTTTATTTCTTCTCAAGCATACCGGGAAAGGCATCTTTGTCCAAGGAAATAAAATGAAAATGAAGCATATCTTGCACAAAAGATACTTTAATGGCAAAGCAGATAGAACCAACCATAAGCAAAATAATGTTTATATAGTACAGTGTGCAGAAAGTATACCTCGGAAATCAACCCAGAAGTCCCAAACAAAACCACTGTAGCCTAATAAAGAGATCATCACAATCCAAGTTTAAGTTGCAGACATTTTGCCTGTGCTAGCTCAGTACCTCTGTAGTTGCCTGTGCACCTACAGCTGTAAGGCTGGAAGCTCACTAGGTGATGATAGCGCTTTAATGAATACAAATAGGCCACCTCATCCTTTTTTTGCATTTCGCTTTTGAGGAGATTAGAGCAAAATGAAAACTTGAACGGGGTGTCACTGAGAAGTCACAGCCCAGGGGAGAGAAGGTACTGATGTGCCTGGCATGTTTTCCAGACATTTCTTTTATTTCTCACAAGCAGAGGGTTTTATTTTATTCATACCGTGGGGACGGTATCATCATTTGGCCAATATTCGGTCCTCAAATGGTAATGATCAAAAAATGAAAAATGAAGATGTAGTGACTTATATAACGATCCGAAAACTAGTTCAGACAAGACGTGTTCATGTCTAGGTAATAAACCTACTTTTCCTTAGTTCCAGGAACCTGTAGAGCACAGCTCCACTCCAGCCAACGCCACACACCTGTGCCGCCGACTCGCTGGCACCGCCCCGGCTTCAAAGCAGCCGAATCCAAACAAGGAAAATGTCCAGCCCTCAGGGATGAAATAAAATCCTCTTGCTTTATCAATATAAATTCCAGGACAATACAGGTACAAAACAGCAAACCTCTGATACGTTTCACGCACTTGTGCTCTTAGTCATAGAATGATCTGAAAATATGTTCAGGACTAGGTAATAAACCTACTTTTCCGTAATTGATGAGAAATGCCAGTCATCTATTGACTTTTATATTGTTATAACAAAGACATTTCAGAAGTAGCATTTAAGATAAAATATACTATTTTACAAATCAACTATATGGCACCACTATATTTCTCATCAGACCATACACCGATCATTGGACACTCGCTATTAGTACATGTGGTGCCGACAACCATAGAGTCCAGCGGAGGTGCTAGGAAGTAATTGAGGACAGACTTAAATAGATAGCAAGTAAAGACACAACGATCAGCATCCTGCACTCACTGCTAAGTGCCGGACTAGACACTCCTACGTAGAAACCACTAGAGGACCTTCTGAAGCCCGGTCCTCCGGTGGTCTCCATGTAGGAATCCGGTACTCAGTGGTGAGTGCAGGAAAACACACTTGAAATACAGATATACCAGGCACTGCTCTATGTGCTACTGATCGTCCCGTAGAACAGCTCTGTGTGGCTTATGGGTGCAAATAGCAGCTGACTAAGTCTTCAGGTGCGAACATTCATAAACAGGCCGGAAGAAGCGTCCGCAGTGACGCGCAACTAGTAGCCTTCAGTGGTGTGCCCCGTGTCTGAGAGCTGTGCCGGCTCTCACTCCCCGCTTTGGATTTGCACTCTTTTACATCTCTGCAGCTATTTCGTAAGAATAAACTTCTTCACATTGCAACTACAGTCCGAGTGAGTGCGACTTCTTTCCGTCTTACTACTTTTCCATATTTGGTGAGTGCAGGATGCTGATCGTTGTGTCTTTACTTGCAAATTATATAACTATTTTGTAGTATCCAATGCAAAAGGATGGCGTAACACTATATGTATGTCAATAAACTGTTACCATCACATAGCTCAATGTATCCCTGTGGAGTGCAATAGTAACTGTTGAAGGACAAAACTCTACTCCTTGTAGCTCTGTTCTAAATATTTCCTAATATTTAACACACATTACAAAGAAAAGCATGTCGTATTCGGCTTTAATGTAAAAATACATTACTGTTCACTGGCAAAATAAAAGAAAAAAAAACTAACTAGTAGCATGCATATTAAGAGAATGAAGACACAATAATAGCATGGAGAGAATGGAAATAATAGCATGGTGAGAATAGAAAATAATAGCATTAAAATAACAGTTCCACCTCATTTAAATTGCATGGTCAGAAAAAAATAGAAGGCATAATTATGAATAAATTGCAGTAGGTTAACATGTGCATGGCCATATGCTAGTAAATCAAGATCAGCAACCAATTCTACATACAGAATCAAAGTACTGATATAAGGAAGGCCCCTTACTTCAGCCTTAACGATAAAATAAATTGACCTCCACTTTTGAAATCTTTCATCCAAAAGGGGTTGGAAGCTACACTCTTCATTTAGTATTAGGAAATTATATTTACAGACTAAGATTACAGAAGAACAGTTATTTGTGCATAGTGGTGGGGCACTACAGTCATTCAGAACTCATATCGTTGTTGCTCCCTCTGACTAAAGTCTATGCAGCTGACTACAGGATGCTGCAAACTGCTACAGGTTGTCATTTAGGCAGGGCTGGATTAGGAGAATCATGGGCCTGGTGCTGAGGATTCTGGGGGAGGGGGGGGGGGGGGCTTTTTATGTTTTCACCACAAGTCCACAAAGTTTTTGCAAGCAGACTGGCAGAGATCTTCTCTGGACTGTAGCTTAGTCAGGAGGAGTGTGGAGACTACCACAGCCTTGTGCAGCCTGTCTTCACGTTGCTCACACATGGCGCGTGAGTCACGGCCTCCTGTACCATCCAAGGGCCATCATTCTAAAAGTGTGAATGTCCTGCCAGAGGTAGGACGGTTGACTTTGCATGTGTGCGTGTGGCAATTTATTTTGTCCAGTTGGGTCAGTTAGGTAATGGCCTAGGGCTGCATCTCCATCAGCCCCTTCCTGAATTCGCCTTTAAAAAAGATGTCCAGTGCTTAGAAATGTATCCCCTTCCTGCAGGATATGAATAAATGTCTGATCGTGGGGGTCCAACCACTGGGACCCCTCACAATCTTCCATACTGGTCCCCGGCTCAGCGCTGCTAGAGCGCATTTCGTACCCAGCAGGTCAGCTGGTACAAACATACCTCCTCCATTCATCTCTATGGGAGAGGAACGCTGTGATCTCTGCCTCTCCCATAGAGATGGATGGAGGTGGATGTGTTTGTATCAGCCGACCTGCTGTGCGCAAAACATCACTCACAGCAGCTCAGCCAAGTTGAGGCCCCTTACAGGAGATTGTGGGAGGTGGTCCCAGTGGTCGGACCCCCCCCCCCCCCCCTGCAATCAGGCCCTATCCTGTGGAAACGGTATATATTTCTAAGCACTGGACTTCATTTTTAAGGGCTATTGGTGCCACTGTATGCCTCCCCTACATGGGGCCGAATTCAGGGATTTTTAGATGTCCTGGACCATATTGTCTCCAAGAGAACTCACAATAATTCTCTGTCCATCCACTTTTTCCCCTTCAATACATAGGAGCGTTTATGAGTTATAGATAAAATTTGACTTTTAGCAGAATATAAACAGATATGTTCTAGCAGAGTTTTGGTATGTTCACACTGCAGAATTTCATTATTTATTTATTTATTTTTTAAAGAAAGAAAGAAAAACTTCCATGTATTTTTTTACTCATTGCTTCTGTACAGAATAGTGCAATCTGCTCCACTATTCAATACAGAAAAAAGCATACTGGTGTATACTAGCCCAATGGAGGCCAAAAGGATATGAATGCATTTGACTTTTTCTAGTGCATACGGTGAGCACAAACTGCAAGAGCAGAGTATGTGGAGGCTTAAACAAGCAGTTCACATGCAGCAAAGTCTATTATAAGATAATAATGTAGAGCAGTGGTCTTCAACCTGCGGACCTCCAGATGTTGCAAAACTACAACTCCCAGCATGCCCGAACAGCTGTTGGCTGTCCGGGCATGCTTGGAGTTGTAGTTTTGCAACATCTGGAGGTCCGCAGGTTGGAGACCACTGATGTAGAGGATCCTCTACAATATAATGTGTAAGCTTTGTGCTTAGGCTATGTTCACATCAGCGTTGTTCAAATCCGTTATGATATGTCTGTTTTATGAAGGTCACTCATGGATATAAAAACTGATGTTAACAGAAGTAAAATGGTAAAAAAAAAATGTTGTAAAACTTGCATATAAAATAACAGACTGTTAACATACATTATTACTGGTTAAAAAAAAATCCATTTATTTCCATTAATGTCTGTTATTTTTTCATCAGTTTTTGTGGGGGTTTTTTCTGAGCAAGCTCAGTAGCAATAACGGATAAAATAATGAATAGAAATAAAAGATTCTAACGGGGTTACTTGGGTCACCATAGACTTCAATGTTAAATTACTACATCTATTATTACATCCGTTATTTATGATGGAAGAAAAAATCCTGCTCGGAAATACTCAAAAATAAAGCAAATTTAATGCAATGGACAATAACAGTACAGTGGAGATGAAAAAAGCACATTGACAATGGGATCCGTTACCTTCTTTTTTCATCTCCGTTGCTCATTTCTATAATGGAGATGAGCAACATAGATTAAAAATGCTAATGTCAACCCAGCCTTACCTGTTTTAGCTGATGAGGCAGGCATGAGATTTCAGCCATATTAATTTGAATTTCCACACTGGAATGATTTTCTACTGCTACCTACATTTTCCATGAAACTTCTGGCTTTGCAAAGAAAGGGGGTGGAGTCTCATCACTGCAATTCCCCTAATAAAAATCACTTGGCTAGACTACAGCAGGCAGCAGCCTTAAAGGAGCACTCTAGTGCAGAGAATTCCTGCTCCGTCCTGCCCGGGCTGCAAAATAAATGAAAATGAACCATCACTCACCTCCCTGGGTCCCGCGGAGCGCCACTACAGCTGATCGGTCCTCCGGTCCATCTCCTTCATACTTCCGGGTGTAACAAAGCGTCACATGGCGCTCAGCCTATCACCGGGCGAGGCAGAACATTGCAGCGGCCAGCGATAGGCTGAGCGCCATGTGACGCTTCGTTACACCCGGAAGTATGAAGGAGATAGACCGGAGGACCGATCGGCTGTAGTGGCGCTCTGCGGGAACCCAGAGAGGTGAGTGATGGTTCATTTTCATTTATTTTGCAGCCCGGGCAGGACGGAGCAGGAATACTCTGCACTAGAGTACTCCTTTAACTTTTGAGACTCATAAGTTAAATTACAGTACAGAGATCTCTCCAATGATCTATTTATACCCAGGACTGTATCTATAACAAGGGGGCATTCTCTACATTTAGAGGAAAGAAGGTTTCTACACCAGCACAGATGTTTTTTTTTTTTTTTTATGTAAGAGCAGTGAGACTGTGGAACTCTCTCTCAGGGTGTAACGCTCACAGTAGTAGTAGTAGCGCTGCTGGATGTGGATCCTCCAAACCTGTGTGGCAGATGACACGGGCCTGTCTTTGAACCCTCTCCAGCTCCACTATATCTTTCTTGTAGACTGGTGCCCAGTACTGTACACAGTATTCTATGTGTGGTCTGACTAGTGATTTGTACAGCGGTAGAATTATTTCCTTGTCATGGGCATCTATTGATGCACCCCATGATTTTATTTGCCTTGGCCGCAGCTGCCCGACACTGGTCATTACAGCTAAGTTTACTGTTAACTAAGACCCCTAAGTCCTTTTCCATGTCAGTCGTCCCAAGTGCGCTCCCATTTAATACATAATCCCAGCCCGGATTTTTCCTCCCCATGTGCATTACCTTACATTTATGTAAGATCACCCTTACGAAAAGTCCCTTTACAAGATCTGTGTATTGCTGAACATATATACTGTATAAGTGTTGCTATTAGAGATGAGCGAAGTTACAGTAATTCGATTTGTCACGAACCTCGCGGCTCGGCGGTTGCTGACTTTAGCCTGCATAAATTAGTTCAGCTTTCAGGTGCTCCGGTGGGCTGGAGACTCTCTCTTAGGACTGTATCCACCATTTCCAGACCAACGGAGCACCTGCCATTGTGACACCTGCCATTGTGAGACTAAGAAACAACAGTTGCGAATAAGCTCACAGAACAGGACCGCTATGTACAATGCCATGTGTCAGCTGTTATAACCATGAGACTCTAGAGCAGGGAAAGTGTGTCCTCTCATACCATGCCATATGATGAACCTATAACATATACTCCATTTTCAGGTGAAGAGATTACTTGTGCCACGTTAAGAGACTATTTCGCTGTCTGTGAGATTGTTCAGCAGTTTGTTTGTTTACTTTGAATGTAATGTATGTGTTAATGTAATACTGTGTATCTGTGATATTACACTATGTACTGATTGTGCACCTTTTAGGTTGGGTTGCTGGACTGGTAAGCTGTGGAGAGAAAATCATAAGATTTTAACTACCAGAAGGATTTGTCAGCACCGGGAAGGCCCAAGAAAACCTGAACTGATGTAGGCATGTGGGTTGTGATGCTGAAGTGCTGATAAAAGAAGCAGAATGAAGCAGATAGTAATAAGCTTTTTTTGCTGCCATGGGGTAAAGTGTGAATAGTGTGCCAAGGGGTGAAGTGTGAATAGTGTGCCAAGGGGTGAAGTGTGAATAGTAAGCCAAGGGGTGAAGTGTGAATAGTAAGCCAAGGGGTAAAGTGTGAATAGTGTGCCAAGGGGTAAAGTGTGAATAGTAAGCAAGGGGTAAAGTGTGAATAGTAAGTCAAGGGGTGAAGTGTGAATAGTGTGCCAAGGGGTGAAGTGTGAATAGTGTGCCAAGGGGTGAAGTGTGAATAGTAAGCCAAGGGGTAAAGTGTGAATAGTGTGCCAAGGGGTGAAGTGTGAATAGTAAGCAAGGGGTAAAGTGTGAATAGTAAGTCAAGGGGTGAAGTGTGAATAGTGTGCCAAGGGGTGAAGTGTGAATAGTGTGCCAAGGGGTGAAGAGTGAATAGTAAGCCAAGGGGTGAAGTGTGAATAGTAAGCCAAGGGGTAAAGTGTGAATAGTGTGCCAAGGGGTAAAGTGTGAATAGTGTGGTGCCAAGGGGTGAAGTGTGAATAGTCTGCCAAGGGGTGAAGTATGAATAGTCTGCCAATGGGTGAAGTGTGAATAGTGTGCCAAGGGGTGAAGTGTGAATATGCAGGCTGTCGCTAAAGTAGTGTAAGCTGGGCTTTGTCAGCCTAGGCAGTAGTCAGTTCTAAGAAATCTGCTGGGTTGTAAAAATGTCCTGCTTTAAATGTGGTCCAAATGTTTCTTTAAGGCTAGGTTTCCACACAGATTTTTTCGGGCATTTTTTAGGGAAAACTGCAGCAGCAGTTTTTGAACCAAAGTTAGAAGTTGATTTAGTAGTAGAAGTACAAGTCCTTCTTTTATATTTCCCATTCCTTTTGAAAACACTTCTGGCTTTGGCTCAAAAACTACAGTGGCAGTTTTCTAAAAAGGCCAGGAAAAAACCTACAGTATATAGAAACCTAGCCTTAAGACAAGTCTTGGTTTGTCCAAAGAGGTGCTTACTGCCTGAATGTGCAGTTACAACTTTAAATCTTGGTGAAGCAGTGTAAATGTTATATTGTAGATTGTAAGCCTTGGTGGGCAGGGCCCCTCTCTGCACCATTCTGTAATTCAGGTTTACTGTTCCATGTTTTCATTTGCTATTTATTTATACTTCTCGATATGTAATATGTACAATGACTCAAAAGTTAATAGTGCTATAAAATAATAATATAAAATTATATTTATAATATTTTACTACTTACTGAACTTTGTGCCTGCATCTTCTGCCTTATCTGCAGCTGCACAACACTATCCTCATCCTCTGTCTTCATGCGTTGTGTGTACATCTCTATTTCTTGTAGGAGATGTCCAGACATTGCCTTTAAATCCTTCAGCTTCAGCTCTTGTAGATTGTAATTCTGCCTTTTTAAAACAGAAATATAAAGCTTACACTTTGCAGATTATTTTTACATATCCTGCTCCATGTCCCCTTCCCAGTTATGAGTACTACTGTTTTATAGTTTTATATCATTGTGGTTCAACCTTGATTTCCCATCATATTGACAGACTGATAACGGATTACTGAAACAAAGGTTGTTCTAGTGGGGGGGGGGGGGGGGGGGTTATAACCTGGTAAGAGAAGAAAGAAGCACTTTTCTCTGATTAGAAGTTTCTCACATTTGCATGTTCTCACATTTGCATTCCAGTGTTAAAACTTATCTCTAATTCACAGGATAGGGGATAAGTGTCTGATTGCAGGGGTCTAACCTCTGGTACCCCCTGTGACTTCTATAAAAGGGGACCGGCTCTCCCGCTGAATGAAGCAGTGTGTCGGCAGTTCATTCACTGTCTATCTAAACGATGTAGTCATGTATCTCCGGCGCTCCCATAGACAATGTCTGAATCATGTGCAGACCCACTGCTCCAATTAGCATGGACATGCTGTTAATAGGGGACAATTGTTTAAGCTCAAAAATACCCCTTTGGGGTCTATTCACACCGTACAAAATCCTGCGCATATATGATGTGCAGGATTTTATGCTGCAGAGTTCAATGTAAACTAAATGACTTAAAACAGCTTTGAAAGGGTACTCCGCTGGACGGCGCCGGGAGCTCGTGATGTCATAGCACCGCCCCTCATGACGTCACGCCTCGGCCCCTCAATGCAAGTCTATGGGGGCTGTCACGCCCGCTCCCTTAGACTTGCATTGAGGGGGAGGGGTGTGATGACATGAGGGGGCGGGACTATGATGTCACGAGCTCCCGACACTGGCTCCATCTTTCGGAACAGTTTGTTCCAAACGCTGAGCAGCGGAGTACCCCTTTAAATCCTGCACATCAAATCTGAACAGGATACTGTGTGTGTGAATAGACCCTTATGGTCTATTCACACGTACAGTATTATGTGCAGATTTGACGCGCAGGATTTTCTGCTGCAGATTTCAATGTAAACTGAACAAAGCTTGAAATCCTGCACATCAAATCTGCACAGGATACTGTATGTGTGAATAGACCCCTAGGGTGTATTCCCACATTCAGTGTCACGTACAGTATCCTGCACATATTTGAAGCACAGGATCTGAAGCTGCAGATTTTATGCTGCAGAATTTAGTGAAAACTAAATGGCTTAACACAGCATCAAATCTGCAGCTTCAAATCCTGCGCATCAAATATGCGCAGTGTACTGCATGTGTGAATAGACCCTAAAGGTAAGTTGCAGAATAGAGGAAAATTCAGACAATAAGTTAAGATGTTAAATGGGCTCTGTCAGATACAAAAACTTTTGATATGTTGTAAAGCATGCAAAACCAATAGGTTTTTCAATTGCTTTCATTAGAACATTTTCATTATTTAATACTGAAAAAGCCAGCCAAACAACTGCCCCCCCCCCCCCCCCTGCCTGCTTGGACACATACTAGTCCTGCTGTGTCCATGCGTCATCACCTATGTCATGGACACACTTCCTTGATTGACAGCTGTGAGTGCAGGGCTCGCAGCTGGAGGAAACATCCTCCCACTGTTAGTTGGGTCCCGCTACTGTCAGTGAGGTCGAGCTGGAAGTTGTAGTTTTGCTAATGCTAGGGGAGATGTGAGCAGACAGCATACTGAGGGAGGGGGCGGAGACCTGTACAGTGAGGCCACGCCCCTGCCTTTGAGAGGAATTCAGACTAGTGAGCTAAATTAAAAGTGTAATAAAAAAAGTAAGTTGCTAGACACATAAAAATTAGATGTACATGGTCAGGATTAGGTACTGAGTGATATATTTAAAAAAATATATTTTTGTTGGATCTGATGGGTATGCTTTAAGGTACATCAAAGTATAGGTACTCGGTTCATCTGGGACTCTGCAGGGCCCAGCCAGTCCCAAACGACCATTCACCCAGAATATCGTAAATGATATACCAAATGCGTGAAAAAATATATATACAACCGCCGACGCATTTCTACTGGCTAATTTTTGCCAGTGTCTTCAGGGGGTACAAAACAAAACAGCTACGACCGAGATAGGTACTGGTTCAAGCCATTTACCAGTATCCTTATATATCTGCTAAAACATTAGCTAGTAGTTTATGCCATCAAATACTTAAAGTCACATAGCAATAACACTGTATCGATAATAATGCTTGGCGTAGTAGTCATGTGACCAAAGTGCCTGGAAAAGAAAGTTCTCTCCCTATACAACCTGTAATGAAAAGCAGATAATGCATATACAATACATCATGGCTATGGGAATAAGAGGCTGTCCCTATTGGTCACTACTGCTAGCAATGAAATATGCAGCCAGGAATCTTTAATCCACGATTCGCTGGTCTGCTAGTTCGTGCAGACGCAGTCCCGCTGGTAACCGGGAGCCGGAGTTGTCCGGCCGTACTCCCCTCGTGCAGAGAGTGATGGCGTCTGACGTTTATCGTTTACGATATTCTGGGTGAATGGTCGTTTGGGACTGGCTGGGCCCTGCAGAGTCCCAGATGAACCGAGTACCTATACTTTGATGTACTTTCACCGAATAATTATAAATTGATATTGCATCACTTGGACACAATTTTTTTTTATCTTTTAAGTGGATTAACAAAAATTAAGTTATAAAGCACATCCTGGACACACTAGAATAGTCCCCTCTTTGATCATAATTAATGCTGGATGAACTATAGTCTATTTTGGGTTTACGTGGTCCCTTAACCTAATTCCATGTTCCTTTGTTGGGTATGCTTTAAGAACTGCCTAGAGGCCATATAATTTACAGATATTTTTGCTAACATAAAACAAATAGGACTGATAAAAGGGCAGACAAGTGAGAACTTTTCAATTACTAAAAACAGCAGAATGCTCTTCCACAAAGAGTGACCAGCTGTTACAAAGCCTTGCTGGTGCAGGAACCGTTCCATGACTGTACATGACTTCTGGATACGGGATGGAACTTCACTCACCAGAAAGGTGAACCAAAGTAACCATATGATCCCAAAAAAAAAACAAAAAAAAAAACATAATTTCGGGTGTTAAATGGGCACAGTTTTATTTTAAACCACACAACTACAAAAAATAATGCAGGCACGTATTTTAGGATCTACAGATATTGTGATATCCCCCAGCTGCCTGCCACTTCAAGGGCAAAAATAACTCTACCATAGATCCTCACTCCTCTGCTTAAAAGCCAAGCTACCCATGGATGACGTTGTCATTACCACATCCTACAAGCTGGGCTACAAAACTCAGCCCAATGACCACCAGAGAACTCTGGACAGGAAAAACAAAGAATTTCTCTTCCTTTCGACTTTACTAACTTCAAATTAAATTAAATACCAAAATATAACTAGACATGTCATAATTTTTCATATTTGTTTTATTTAAATTTTTATGTACTATAGAAAAAATTTACAGAGAAGTAGATACGTAAAGGTTGGAAACTGGGCAATCAGTTAAATAAGAAATAAAATAAATGGGACAGGAAGTTACACATCTTCATAAATCCCACCCTCTTCATTGTAAAACACCCTTCACTCAAGCAGCCTGTTAACTTTAAATGGGGAACCATTTCAGCCCAAATCCATGCAATAAAATAGAGACAATAACTACTACAGGAGTTCAAGGCCCCCCTTGCCCCCTATTAATGACCCCTTCGTTTAGTATTTCCGGGATTTCACAATAAGCTGTGATTAGGCACAGTCCATACAGTGGGGATCAAAAGTTTGGGCACCCCAGGTAAAAAATTGTATTAATGTGCATAAAGAAGCCAAGGAAAGATAGAAAAATCTCCAAAAGGCAAATTACAGATTAGACATTCTTATGTCAACAAAAGTTAGATTTTATTTCCATCATTTACACTTTCAAAATAACAACAGAAAACAAAAAAATGGCGTCTGCAAAAGTTTGGGCACCCTGCAGAGTTAATATCTTGTACTGCCCCCTTTGGCAAGTATCACAGCTTGTAAAGGCTTTTTGTAGCCAGCCAAGAGTCTTTCAATTCTTGTTTGAGGTATCTTTGCCCATTCTTCCTTACAAAAGTCTTCCAGTTCTTTGAGATTTCTGGGCTGTCTGTCACGCACTGCTCTTTTAAGGTCTATCCATAGATTTTCAATTATGTTGAGGTCAGGAGATTGTGAAGGCCATGGCAAAACCTTCAGTTTACACCTCTTGATGTAATCCCCCGTGGATTTTGAGGTGTGTTTAGGATCATTATCCATTTGCAGAAGGCATCCTCTCTTTAACTTCAGCTTTTTCACAGATGGCATCAAGTTAGCATCCAAAATTTGCTGAAATTTTATTGAATCCATTTTTCCTTCTACTCGTGAGATGTTCCCTGTGCCACTGACTGCAATACAACCCAAAGCATGATTGATCCACCCCCATGCTTAAAAGTTGGACAGAGGTTCTTTTCATTAAATTCTGTTCCCTTTCTTCTCCAAACGTACCTTTGCTCATTCCAGACAAAAAGTTTAATTTTAAACTCATCGGTTCACAGAACTTGTTTCCAAAATGCATCAGGCTTGTCTATATGTTCATTTGCAAAGTTCAAACGCTGATTTTTGTGGTGAGGACGTAGAAGAGGTTTTCTTCTGATGACTCTTCCATGAAGACCATATTTGTACAGGTATCTCTTTAACCTCTTAAGGACCAAGGACCTATGAGTACGTCCTTGGTCCCGCTCCCGTGATTTATCACGGCGGGCCCGGCATCATAGTGAAGCAGGAACCCGCCGCTAATAGCGGGCGGCACTGATCGCGGTGCCGCGCACTATTAACCCTTTAGCCGCGCGCTCAAAGCTGAGCCACGCGGCTAAAAGTGAAAGTAAAAAGTGCCGGTTAGCTCAGTGGGCTGTTCGGGATAGCGGCGAAATCGCGGCATCCCGAACAGCTTACAGGACAGCCGGAGGGTCCCTACCTGCCTCCTCGCTGTCCGATCGCCGAATGACTGCTCAGTGCCTGAGATCCAGGCATGAGCAGTCAAGCGGCAGAAACATTGATCACTGGTTTCCTATGAGAAACCAGTGATCAATGTAAAAGATCATTGTGTGCAGTGTTATAGGTCCCTATTGGAGCTATAACACTGCAAAAAAAAGTTAATAAAGATCATTTAACCCCTCCCCTATTAAAAGTTAGAATCACCCCCTTTTCCCATAAAAAAAAAACACAGTGTAAATAAAAATAAACATATATGGTATCGCCGCATGCGGAAATGTCCGAATTATAAAAATATATTGTTAATTAAACCGCACGGTCAATGGCGGTACGCGCAAAAAAATTCCAAAGTCCAAAATAGCGCATTTTTGGTCACTTTTTATATCATGAAAAAAATGATCAATAAGTCCTATCAAGTCCTATCAATGCAAAAATGGTACCGTTAAAAACTTCAGATCACGGCGCAAAAAATGAGCCCTCATACCACCCCATACGCGGAAAAATAAAAAAAGTTATAGGGGTCAGAAGATGACAATTTTAAACGTATTAATTTTCCTGCATGAAGTTATGATTTTTTCCAGAAGTACGACAAAATCAAACCTATATTAGTAAGGTATCATTTTAATCGTATGAACCTACAGAATAAAGATAAGGTGTCATTTTTACTGAAAAATTTACTACGTAGAAACGGAAGCCCCCAAAATTTACAAAACTGCAGGGTTTTTTTCAATTTTGTCTCACAATGATTTTTTTTTCCGTTTCACCGTAGATTTTTGGGCAAAATGACTGACGTCATTACAAAGTAGAATTGGTGGCGCAAAAAATAAGCAATCATATGGATTTTTAGGTGCAAAATTGAAAGAGTTATGATTTTTTAAAGGCAAGGAGCAAAATTGGGGTTTGAATTGTTTTTCTCACAATCCTGTGAGCTTTTCTGTCTGATATTTTTCTTGGTCTTCCAGATCTTTCTTTAAACTTCCACTGTTCCTGATGACTGACATTTCTTAATTACATTCTGAACAGAGGATATTAACATCTGAAAACATTTTGCTATCTTCTTATAGTTTTCTCCAGCTTTGTGAGTGTCAACAGATTTTCAGTTTCAGATTTCTAGACAACTGCTTAGTAGAACCCATGGTGCTGATTGTTGGGGCAAGGTCAGATGAGTGTGGGCATTTAAAACCTTTGAGATTGACATCACCTTATATTCCCAGATGATGATTGAGAACAATCCATGACACTGGCAGGTCTCAGCTTTGCAAAGGGGGCAGTGCATGTTATAAATTCTGCAGGGTGCCCAAACTTTTGCAGACGCCATTTTTTTGTTTTCTGTTATTTTGAAAGTGTAAATAATGGAAATAAAATCTAACTTTTGTTGACATATTATAAAAATGTCTAATCTGTAATTTGAATAATCTGTAATCTGTAATACAAATCTTTACCTGGGGTGCCCAAACTTTTGATCCCCACTGTATGCAAGAGTGTGTCACTGTATCTGGAAAGTGTAGACCTGTTTTTCTAATCCTGCCCAACTTAAAGGGGTACTCTGTTGCTCAGCGTTTGGAACAAACTGTTCCGAACACTGGAGTCGGTGACGGGAGCTCGTGATGTCATAGCCCCACCCCCTCATGACATCACGCCCCCTCCCATAGACTTGAATTGAGGGGGCGGGACATTACATCATGAGGGGGCGGGGCTATGACATCACAAGCTCCCGGCATCGGCTCCAGCATTCGGAACAGTTTGTTCCAAATGCTGAGCAGTGGAGTACCCCTTTAATAATAAGTAATAATGGTTCACATTTTTATTGAATTTCCCTTCTGCTCTCCAAGTCAGGTTACTGGATAGCTAAACAGACAAAATAACAAAAAGTTATATACAAAAACTTTGTTTTTTTAAAGAAGATAAACACATTTCACTTACTGTAACTTTGCAATTGCATTTTCTGTTGATTTTATGGCTTTGTCAATTACATTTCCATACTGTATGAGGTCTCGAGTTAATTTCTGAAAGTTTTCTGTACGTTCAATAGTTTTCTTTAATTCTTCTGAAACCACAGACATTTTAACCTAAAAAAAATTTTAACAATGGAAATATTTTATTTTCTCCATATATTGTGAATATACTATGATCAGTCATAAAATTGAAATCACCTGCCTACTATCCCTATTGTCCTGCCCAAACAGCTGTGATCTGTCGAGATATGGACTTTTCAAGACCGCTGAACATGTCCTGTAGTATCTAGTGCCAAGATGCGCAGATCCTTAAAAGTAGACCTATCAGCGGGTCTTAAGGGTATAAAGCAAGAGCATGGCTGTATAGGGCTTTGACTCCGAATCTGTACATACCTCTCATTAATGTACCCCTCCAGCTCCAAGTTATCAGAGTTCAGAAACATATGCAAATTAGGCTTTGTAATCCACTGAGTGTTCCCCTCGACTATTAAGGTAGGTGCACACACACACAAATCAGGCCATTTACATGATGTAAAAGAAATCATGAGTCATCAGATCAGACCACCTTCTCCCACTTCTTCTTATGCGCCCACTGTTGGCACCTTTAGCGGTGGACAGCACTTAACATGGGCACTCTGATTACTCTGCAGCTATGAAGCCCAGTAGCATACACATCCTTTACTAGGGAGGACCTAATGAACTGTTTGATACCTTTGAAACGCATCAGCGGATGCACTGCTCTTTTAACCCCTTAAGAACACAGTCCATTTTGGCCTTGACGGCGCAAGGGGGGGGGGGGAATGTTTTGGGGGGTTTGTTTTCACGGTGTGCACTTAACAGTAAAAATGACATGTTATCTCTACTCTGTGGGTCAATACAATTAAATCAATACCTGTGGTTATATGCTTTTTTATTTATTATTGTACTGCTTTTTAAAACAAAGTAAATAATAAGTATGTTTAAAATTAACTGTATTCTGATTATGTTTCCATATTTAGAGCTGTATGAGGGTAATTTTTTGCATCATAATTTGTAGTTTTTAATTGGGACCATTTTTGTTTTGATCACTTTTTATTCATATTTTTCTGATATAAGATGTGATCAAAAATTAGCAATTTTGGACTTTGGTAATTTTTTTTTTACGCCATTTACCCCATGGGATCATAAACATTATGTTTTAATAGTTCAAACATTTATGCACAGGGCACAATGCCTTTTTTTATTTTTATTTTTTATCAGGAAAGAGGTGATTTAAATTTTTACTTATACTTATTTGTATAAAAAAAAAATATATTATTATTTTATTTACAGTTTTAAAGTCCCCATAGGAGACTTTTACATGTACTTTAATGCTATGCTATTGCATAGCCTTACTCAGAGTTATCAGTGATCTGCTGATCGGTGATCCTCAGCAGGATCTATCAGCCGATTGGACCTGGGGCCTGCATGGAGCAGGTGAGTTGACCTCCGGGCATTCAAACCGATTGGACCCCCACATACATGTTGCCCTGTGCTTGCTTTATAGTCCATATGCCCCTCAGGATGTAAATGTACATTCTGAAATACCAGGGCACCAAGATGTACATTTATGTCCATTGGGGTTAATGTTGAAGAAAAAAATTAAAGCTTGAAGATGTTATTTATAATGGGAGTTAGATCCTTATTTTTTCTATACACAGCAAGCTGTGATGCACTGCATGTTTAGAAACCTTTTTTACAGATGTCGGAAGGAATTAACTTATTCATCCAATTGTGCTACAGTAACTTCTGAGGGAACTTATCGACTAGCCTACATTTAATGCACAGCAATGAACTTTAAGTGTCCATGACCATGTTGTTGGTTCAACCGTTGTCCTTTTTTGGACCACTTCTGGCAGGTAGTAACCACTGCTTACTGGGAACACCCAACATACAGTGGTTATATGTTGTTTTGGAGATGGTCTGACTAAATCATGTAGACATTACAATTTGGCCCTTGTCAGAGCTGTACACTTGCCCATTTTTTCCTGCTTCCAACTTGAACTTCAAGAACTTATTGTACACCTGCAGCCCAATATGTCTCCCCCACTGAAAGGTTTTACTGCCATGAGATGATCAATGTTATTTTATTCACTTGGCAGTGGTTTTAAAGTTATGAGTAACTTCCCAACAGATGCGGACCCGATGTTACCTAACCGGTTTGGCTTTGGATCTGAATCTAAGTACCCTCTAGATTTTCATTCATTCTAGGATGTGGAAGCTGGACTTCTGCTGCTAGAGGGTAAAAGGCACTTCTAAAGAGTGGTCCTAATATGGATAAAAGATGGCCAGATAAATAGTGGCAGGCAGCACATGTTAGGGGTCAGAAGTTCAGATCATGAAAGGGATGGTCGATGCAGTACACAAGGGTAAGAAAGAGGCAGAACCAGGAGAGCAGGCACAGGTCAGATGCACGATTGGATCACACTATTGTTCAGGCCCAGAAGTGCAGGCAGAACAGATTTAAAATAAGTATTTCCAGGCAGGGAGTCGGCAGAGCAGCAGCAGAGTCCTGACGGCAGTGAATGATGAGGCAGACAGAATGCTAGAGGGTGACAACTGTCAGTGTTACATTATGGCTGACTGGTGTATACTCCCTTTGATTTCAGTTTCATTAATTTTTGGCTGCTGCCTTAGTATTCTAACTGCACATAGATAAGGCTTCTACAAGGTGCCAACCTTGTATAGTGCTCCATTCTTGAAAACAGCCTGTTCACATATATACTATTTGACCAGACATGCTGTTTGGCACCTTGCGCACCACAAAATGTGCATCCTACAAAAATTATAAACATGAGGTATTGTTTGGCCAAAATACACAAGCTCATATCCCACTGAAAATGGGATTAAATTGACAACATATAACTGGAGGAAATTAACTCTGATACAAGGTCAGGTTGGTGTTAATACTGAGAAAAACTGGACTGTTCACACTGGCCAACCACAGTCCTCCTTACACGTTACCTTGTCTATTTTGTCTACCTTCCCCTCACCCCCAAGTGTTCTCTCTTTTATTAATGTAACAGGAAACTGTAAAATCTAAGCAAACGTAAGAAGAATAAAACATTTTAGATGATTAAATTACTTTATTTATATAGCAGATAACCATCTAATGTGGCACTGTACGAGGGTTATGGATTGCTATGTAAAGTTAATATGTGGCATCATATAACTTTAGAAAATTCTATTTTTTGCTTGATTTCTATTTCCAGTGCTAGGAGTTGACATTTACTGTGACGTTCCACCTAAAACATGCTTATGACAGGCTGTAATGATCAGGATCTCAAAATACTGCTTTTTAGAATTAAGCCGAATGGCTTCTATATGAAAACGGTTTCTTGTATTTTACTGACACATTAATAGCGTAGTCTGAAGACGTTACAAATAATTCTGTCTTGCAGCTGATACAATCTTGTAACTAATAGACTGACTGAGATTACCCATCATTTACAAGAAGGTGCCATCTGCTGAGCAAAAGTGTAATAAGCAAGCAATTTCAATTATATGTGAAATCTTTTTCTTTCTTTATTGATTTTCTCTGTCGTTTTCCTAAAGCCCTGAAGCAATCCTCACAAGTTTGGCAAGTGAACAGAACAGCAGTCTCTCCAGTGACCCCAATATCAATTTTGCTTTTTATTTTACCCTCTCTTAAGGCTATGGACCTAATAGACTACGTCAAGCAAGAGAAGGAAAACTACTATATACATCCAAGGCAACTGACTAGAAATGGCAGGTTACTCGTGAGAGTCAAATATAATATGTTAGAGTTTGACCTTTGCACTTTTAATCAGGGATGGGCATTCCTCAGCACAATGGCGGAAAATCAACTACAACTCCCAGGAAGCTCTGAGTTTGGCACTGAGACATGTAGATTATCAGATGAGGGCACCTTCACCAATATTATAGAGTATGTTGAAAATGGAGCACCCACCCAAAAACGCATAAGCAGTTTTTTGGGGGAAATACCGCAACTTCCACAACCCTGGCACTGTACTGATGTGTACAGTGAAAGAAGAGTTATGCCTGTATTAGATCAATTAGTAGAAGGAATATAAGGTATCCAATGTTGGAACAGTGTAGTTGTGGTGTCCTGGCGCGGAACACACCGGTCTATCTGACCTGTCAAGTGGATGTCACCTAGTGTGTCTGCTCTGGGCCCACTCAGTTTTAAATGTGTTATTTATTACCTTGCAATGTATTGTCAATGCACCTATATGCTTTGATATGCACTAAGGGGTTAACCTGTCTGTGTAGGTGGGTGCTAAGAGGATCATGCTTTAGCCAACCAGGGCTGCTGCCCCCCCCCCCCAGTCTGTCAGACTGGGATGAGTTAGTCATACCTCTGTTGTGGACATGTACCTCACCATAAGAGGACAGGCCTAAGAAAATCTAGTCAGAAGCAAGTCTGCAGTGAGGAGAAGAGCAGAGAGCCTACAAACCCCATTAGCAAAGAAGAGGATTACAGGAGATAATTTAGAAATCCTCGGGCAACACTGGTCCATAAATGTACCCTTTCACCTGGTGGTAAGCCCTAAGTACCTATACCTATGTGGAGAGTAGAGTCAGTGTCTGTCAGCTCCAAAGTCTCCTATAAGTTAAACAGCCCAAATCCAGAACAGCCTGAACATAATTGGGCAAGTAAGAAGCCAGTTAGTCAGCAAGGACTACAAGTCACATAGTACCCTGAAGCCACTGTGATCCCTGCAGCAAAGTCCAGCGAACTTTGCACTACTGGTGAACTGTTGCGGTATATTTTTGCAAATTCCTGTGTAAAAATTAGTAGTTTCCGTAACTGCATTTGTGGTCGTTATTACCCCCTCGCTTGGCCCAGGAAGCTGCTGCCATTGGAGTGCGAAGGTCAACGTCACCCTGGTCTCACAAACTGTTAGTTGTTTTTGCCACACCATACACGTACTAAAACACATCATTTTAGCCTGCCCTTCCACACAGTGATCTCCAGACTGTAGCGCTCAACCTATTGCAAAACTTCTACTGCAGTTTTCAGATCCTTCTCGTAGTAGAATTGCATGCACCCTATTATTCAAAATCCCATGCTCCATATCTAGGAAACTGTCTGCAGGATATTTCTTGTAATGATATAGTGCCTTTCTATACATTATTAATGAATGAGAGTGCTGAATCTCTACAGACTACTCTGGCAAATTTCATAGTTAGAGCCTTAGAGGTAATGCAATTTTCCCTTCATTTTGCTAATTCGTGAAATGGTTTTCATTTTGCCTGTCATACAATATAATAGGGGAATCAATATGACTATTGATTAATAAGAGAACCATTTAAAGAATTTGAAAAACATGAATAGGATGATATATCATATAAAGTAAACAACTCAGGGGACACGTTATTAGTTCTGTGCTGCCTGAACCACAGGCAGCATAAAACAGCAACAACACTTCAGAAGCAGAAAACCCAGCCAGCCCTACGAGGTTAAGAGCAGTAGTCAATACTGACAACAGTTCATGCAGAAAAGAGATAAGTAAAGCGGCAGTGGTGCTCTTCTAATTAAAGGAGAACTTCAGTAAATTTCTTTATTTTGCCATTATGCCAGGGCTGCCGCAACTAAAATGATAACCCTTAACTAACCTTCCACCGCTGGAATCGCTCTCCCATCCTCCAGCCCCAGTCTCTTTCCTGCTTTTGCTGCCCAACATGTCACAATGTGCTCAGCTAATCACCGGCCACTGCGATGTCCTGCCCCTGCCGGTGATAAGCTGAACAGCAGTGTGATGCATTGAGCCTGGCCTTTATCAGCCTATCAACGACGGAGGCGGGACATTGCTGAGGCCTGCTATTAGCTGAGTGCAGTGTGACGTGACAGGCAGCAAAAGCAGAAAGAAGACCATGGCCAGAGGACAGAAGAGTAATTCAAGCGGCACCAGGGGAGTTGCGGAAGGCGAGTTAAGGTTTTATTATTTTATTTAAAGATAAAATCCAAATGTTTTATTGAATTCCATAAAAGTCAGGCAGGTCCTTTAAGGGGTGCTCTGGGGGAAAACCTTTTTTTTTTTTCATATCAACTGGCTCCAGAAAGTTAAACAGATTTGTAAAAAATCTTAATCCTTCCAGTACATATCAGCTGCTGTATACTACAGAGGAAGTTATGATTTTCTGTTTGACCGCAGTGCTCTCTGCGGACACCTGTCTGTGTCAGGAACTGTTCAGAGTACAAGCAAATCCCCATAGCAAACCTCTCCTGCTCTGCACAGTTGCTAGCACGGACAGACGTGTCAGCAGAGAGCACTGTGGTCAGAAAGAAAAGAACAACTCAATTTCCTTTCTAGTATACGGCATCTGATAAGTACTGGAAGGATTAAGAATTTTTTAATGGAAGTAATTTACAAATATCTTTCATTTTCTGGCACCAGTTGATTTTTAAAAAATAATCATTCACCCTGAAATGCTGCAGTGTTTCTAAAAAAAAATGACAGTTAAATGGGAGTCATTGGAGTGGTCCCCTGACATTTCTCCCCACCCGTTTACTTGAATTGATAGATCTCTCCCTATACGCAAACAGGGAGAAATCTATCGATCCAGTCCAGTGGGATGGGGAGAAGCCGCCAGGAACCATGCCTATGACTTGGATGGCGTTACAGCTATGACTTTCTCTGAAACGCTGCAGTGTTTCATAGGAATCATACATTAATGTAGTAAAGAAGCCTGTCCCTGTTTTATGAGTCCTGTGGTTCAGGCAGCATGAAACTGATAACAGGTTTGATTTAATTCAGTGGCCACTTCAGGGGATATGTAGTATATCATGGCCAACATTCACATTAATGTAATACATGGCTAATTCACAAGATGGGACAACCTCTTAATGGATTACACAATATTTCAATGACTTTATGGCAGTATATTATGAGACCCTCTGCTCTCATAGGCAGCATTTATTTTTTTAATTATCATATGTTGAAATATCGTAAGTTTTTCATTTGTGATTTTGACTCTCTTACATGTGTGCGTCATACATGCCTTTCTGTGCTGAGCACACCATTAGGCATGTATTGGGTGTGGTTTCACTGGTGAACAGTTTGGACCATGTCCAGCTAGCCACGTCATGCTGACTTTAAAGAGTACCTATCATCAAACCATATTTTCTAAACTCACTCAGATTATATTCCCTAACTACTCCTGCCCTTAAAAAAAAAATGTCAAGCTTTAAAAAGCTCTGTTTTGTACTTTTTCCCTTGCTCACATTGTGTGAGCTCCCGGCAGCAGAAAGTGGGTGTTCCCCAGCAGGTGCAACATCACTGAAGCCTGCGTGAGTTGTGCCTCGCCATGCATACCCGCATGCACTTCCTGAGCTTGGTCTCCTGCCAGGTCGGGAAGAGACCAAACTAACTGTTTGATTTGTGCAGGGAACAGAACAGAGCCACCTAATGGCCGTTCTTTTTGGATCACATTGAAAACATATAAAGAGTATTTAACAGCAAGTAAATAGCAAAGTGTCTTATAATTACATAAGGAACAATATATAAAAAGTTTAGTTTGGTGATAGGTACTCTTTAAAGTGCACACCAGATGTATTACTGTATGTGCAAATTTGAGCAACTATTTATCATGCTCTGTAAGTCTATTTTTCAGGCGCTCTGTGTACCAATGGGCAACCTAATGTCGACCCTAACATTAGCCGTATGTATTATCAAATCATGCATCAAACATACTGACCAGAGGTGACATACATAAACACGTGCACCAGCAAAATCTTCCTGACCATACGTGACCCCCAGTATCTCTATATTTCTCTATATTGGTGGAACACATGCATTCAGATATGGGCACTGTGCCTATTGAAGAAGTGGACTGTAAATTTCCAAATGCTACATAGGTAAATCCTTTGGAGCAGTTTCATTTCCTTTAGTTTTCTCTCCTATAGTTAGCTACATTTATGTGAGATAATATAGGCTATTCAACATTACTCATATATATATATATATATATATATATATATCACAGCCACACTTCATGAATATGTCTCCCAATGGAGAAAGTATATAAGGGCTTAGACAACAAATAGACCCATCAACTGATCATAATCCTTACATGCATGCTGGATAATAGACCTTTAATATTGTCTTACTTCTGTTTCACCCCAGAAATGTTGGCTTAATCTCAATTCAACACTCCCTGGCTCACCTCTGTATCCTTTAGTTGATGCAGCAGGTCATTTCTTTGGTGTGTCAGTTGCTGGCTTGTAAGGGTAAACTCTTCATCACACTGAGTCTTCTGCTGCTTTATGTTTTTTAATTCCTATAGAAAAAAGATATTTATGTATATACTGTATAAAGACAGGTACAACAAGTGTATATATGATGCATAATATGCATAGGCTTGTAATGCACTTAAGTTCATAACAATAGTAATGGAGTCTTATATAACAGATTTATTAGCGTGGTTCACACTACGATTTTACTGTACGGGAACTGGACCCAGCTGGGGTGAGCGAAAACCGGGCACTTCTGTATCCCAGCTGGACCCGGACGTATCTAATTCATTTCAATGAGCCAACCGGAGTCAAACTGTAACTCTGGTCAACTAATTTCTGCCCCGTATCCGGTTTTGTGACCGGACCTAAAACTACGGCATATCACGGGATCGCCTGGTTTTCACTCCCCTCCCAGCTGGATCCGGTTTCCGTACAGTAAAATCGTAGTGTGAACCCACCTTTAGATGAGATTTAGGCCTAGTGCACATAACAGTATAACAGCTCTGTACATAATGATTTGTTGAGTGATGAGTTGGAATACACTTTGAAAAACAGTTGTCCAAAAGTGGTCAGTCCCTTTAAATAAGGTGGATTATTCAGAATGGATTTTGATGTCACAGTTAGTCAGCTGCTTTTGTCTACGTGATTTATTTCCATGGTTAAGTGGATAAAACAGGTGCTAAAAGAACTTACCTTTCCTAATAGTATCATTTATAGGAAACTATTATTAGTGTTTTGTCCTCTTATCTGTTACCTCCCTCAATACAAACTGCAAGCTTTAAAAGAAGAAAATTCACTAATTTAAAAAAACAAATGAAAGAATAAATAAGATTCATGGTAGGAGACAAAGATCTATTCCTTGCTCCCCACCCCTTTACTCTACAAGACTAATGATGTGATCTTTGTCACTTTTAACTTCTATATTTTACTGAGGGATGGGCTTGTAGCATTACTCAATGACACTTCCAAAACCACCGCAGGCGACAAAATAAAACTAAATTCCATCCATTAAGAGTTTTTGTGTTAACACGGATAATTTATGAAGCTCAATAATAACATTCATTTACATAGTTCCCCAGATAACGCTCGGCTGTGATGACCCAGGGGATACCTTTCAGCCTGTACACCATGTGGACTTTGTGATTTAGAGTGTATCAGTAGCAGTATCCGGCACATATTTGAAGCTGCAGATTTGAATGCAAACTAATTGACTGAACAGAACTTCAAATCCTGTGCATCATAAATGTGCAGGATACTGTACGTGTAAATACACCCATAGTAGAAACATAAAATAGAACTAAGAAGTACACCATTAAACAAAAATCTATCTATCTATCTATCTATCTATCTATATATATATATATATATATATAAAACTCAATGGGGTTTATTTACTAAGAGTGGAGTGTAGGTTTCTTTGTGGGTTTTGATGTCCAACAGGTATTTTCCCAAGGTATTTACTATGGTTCCCCTACATTTTGCACTTTTCCCTAAGTTTTGCTTCTTTTTTTACAACTGTTCTGATCTGTCGGGTTTTCCCCAGCTCAAATCCACCACATTTTCTGTGGAAACCTTAGTAAATATGTAGGGATTTTTCAAAACTGTTGGGGCCACGCCCATTTTCTCCCATTACCATGCCCCCTTTTTGGGTTTTTCTTGTAAACTGGAGGGTTTTGTTTTTTTTGGTCGCAAATTGTGTCGCATGGAACGTGCAACACAATTTGGGTGCAAAACCCGAGAAAAAAAGAGTCGGGATCACGTTAGAAAATAAACCCCAATGTGTGTATGTGTGTGCGTATATGTGTATGTTCCAGCATTCCAACATACTTATATGTCAACAACATACATAGGATAGGTAATTTAACCCTTACTCGCCCCCATTTGCCAGGGTCGGGGTTTTTGTTTAAAGTCCCATACACGTCTATGGGAAATATATGTTACTGCATAACTTCCAAACAGCTTGAGATATTTCGATAATACTTGGTCACATGTTACTTATATGTCCACTTAAAGTATAGGGTAGTTCATTTAACCCTTAACTACCCCCATGTGTGAGGGTTGGGGTTTTTGTTTAAATTAATGCAAATCATGCAAATCAATGGGAAATGTATTTTCCCACATAACTTCCATACAGCTAGAGATATTTCAATACCTGATACACATATTACGGGTCGGGATAGGAGGACGGGAAAGGAGGTTGGGAAAGGAGGTCGGGATAGGAGGTCGGGATAGGAGGTAGAGATAGGAGGTCGGGATAGGAGGACAGGATAGGAGGACGTGATAGGAGGTCAGGATATGAGGTCGGTATATGGGGTTGGGTTATGACAACAATATATGAGGATGGGATATGAAATCAAAAGCTTCCTCTGTTGATTTTCCTCCACAACAATTGGAAGGAAAAACCAGGCAACGCCGGGTACTCAGCCAGTAACAGTAAGAGAAATAATAAGAGAAAATTCTGTTTTTCATTGACTAATCTTGAATCTCCGTTAATCTTGAGCCTACTTAGTTCTACCATCTCTGTTTATCTAACAAGCTAATAGTTGAGGGCACCTTTCTCCCACTTGCCGCATTTGCTCTTTTTGCAGAATGACCCATCACGAATCAAAGTATCCATAATTGTATCCAAAACTGTAAACTATTTACAGTCCAGCAATGTGGCCAGTGGCAATACATAATTTGCAGAGCAAGCTCTGAATTCAAACTTAAAGGGGTACTCTGGTGGAAAACAAATTTCAAATAAACTGGTGCCAGAAAGTTATACAGATTTGAAAATGACTTCAATATAAAAATCTTAATCCTTCCAGTACTTAGCTGCTGTATGCTCCACAGGAAGTTGTATAGTTATTTTCCATCTGACCACAGTGCTCTCTGCTGACACCTCTGTCTGGGTCAGGAACTGTCCAGAGCAGGAGCAAATCCCCATAGCAAACCTCTCCTGCTCTGGACAGTTCCTTACATGGACAGAGGTGTCAGCAGAGAGCACTGTGGTCAGACAGAAAATAAAATAGAAGTCATTTAAAATAGAAGTCATTTAATAATCTGTTTAACTTTTTGTCACCAGTTGATTTAAAAAAAAAATAATAATTTCTACTGAAGTACCCCTTTAATACCAGTAGGATTATCATCTTAAAATATGAAGTGCGCTCTAGCAATATAGCAATATTTATATAATCCCAGCCAATCCTGTTTATACCTTTTGGCCTGCAGATATATTATAACCTTGTATTGTGCTAATTGTATACACTGAACTGGTGGGAAAAACCAAAGCATAAAAGAAATCACACTTAGAAATATAGATGCAAACTCACATCCATGCAGAGATTACTAGCTTCTAGGCAGATCTGCAACTCTTCTACTAAGTCAATTAATGAATTGTATCTTCATGAAGCTATTTAATGAGATAAGTCTTGCTGGTATTTGAATACAAATTGCTATTAGCGAGAAGTATTTTTTCTCGTATGAGACGATACATTTCATACACGTTTGATCACCACGGATGGTGAGGAGATAAAATGCTCTTGTCCTGGTAAATGACAACACTGAATGTTAGGTGGGTACTAACAATCAGCAGCCACTAAGACATTCAGCAATTCATCACAGTTTTAACGCGATTAGAAAATGTCATGTAATTTTTTTTTTTGACTACTACATAGATGGATAGACAGATGGACGAATGGATGAATCGATCAATTGTGCAGCTGAATACATTGATGCTAAATAAACAGCACATAGATAGATAGAGTAGATAGATAGAGTGCAGAATTCTTTTAGTCCAGCACAAATCAAAATATTCATTTGTGGTCGTGGCTACAAATGTAAGTAATGTATCTAAGACTAAACACAATGGGGGGTATTTATCAATTTTGCCTGTTGACAGTTTCTTTTTACCCTTTTTTTTTCACTTTGGTTTTTGTGGACATGCACCAAATTTATCATTTGGTGCAAGTTGTTAGTAATTTTGGCTCAAATGTTGAAATCAGCTGTTCACAGCGTCTTTTACACAGAACTTACCCCCACAGAGGACGCGTATTTTACCCTGTAGAGCAGCCATTTCGGAGTCCCTCCTGCAGTACATCAGCAAGCGACGGGAGGAAAAAAAGCAAATTGGACATAATGTCACACCAATCTCCAAAAATGGGCTGGACAAAATTATTGGCCCCCTAACTTAATATTTGGTTGCACACCCTTTGGTAAAAAATTACTGAAATCAGTCGCTTCCTATAACCATCAATAAGCTTCTTACACCTCTCAGCCGGAATGTTGGACCACTCTTCCTTTGCAAACTGCTCCAGGTCTCTCTTATTGGAAGGGCACCTTTTCCCAACAGCAATTTTAAGATCTCTCCACAGATGTTCAATGGGATTTAGATCTGGACTCATTGCTGGCCACGACAGAACTCTCCAGCACTTTGTTGCCATCCATTTCTGGGTGCTTTTTGATGTATGTTTGGGGTCATTGTCCTGCTTGAAGACCCAAGATCTCGGATGCATACCCAGCTTTCTGACACTGGGCTGTACAGTGTGACCCAAAATTCGTTGGTAACCCTCAGATTTCATGATGCCTTGCACACACTCAAGGCACCCAGTGCTAGAGGCAGCAAAGCAACCCCAAAACATCATTGGACCTCCAGCATATTTCACTGTAGGTACTGTGTTCTTTTCTTTGTAGGTCTCATTCCATTTTCAATAAACAGTAGAATGATGTGCTTTACCAAAAAGCTCTATCTTGGTCTCATCTGTCCACAAGATGTTTTCCCAGAAGGCTTTTGGCTTATTCAAGTTCATTTGGGCAAAAGGTAGTCTTGCTTTTTTAAGTCTCTGTGTCTATCTTTTTTATGTCTGTGTCAGCAGACTCCTGGGTCTCCTGCCATAGCATTTCATTTAAATGTCGACGGATAGTTTGCGCTGACACTGATGCTCCCTGAGCCTACAGGACAGCTTGAATATCTTTGGAACTTGTTTAAGGCTGCTTATTCAACATCCGGACTATCCTGCGTAGATAGCTTTCATTCATTTTTTTCTTCCGTCCACTCCCAGGGAGATCAGCTACAGTGCCATGGGTTGCAAACTTCTTGATAATGTTGCACACTGTGGACAAAGGCAAATCTAGATCTCTGGAGATAGTCTTGTAAGCTTGAGATTGTTGATATTTTCCACAATTTTGGTTCTCAAGTCCTCAGACAGTTCTCTTCTCTTTCTGTTGTGCATGCTTAGTGTGGCACACACAGACACACAATGCAAAGACTTCTCTTCTTTTTATCTGCTTTCAGGTGTGATTTTTATATTGCCAACACCTGTTACTTGCCCCAGGTGAGTTTAAAGGAGCATCACATGCTTGAAACGATCTTATTTTTCTACAATTTTGAAAGGGTGCCAATAATTTTGTCCAGCCCATTTTTGGAGTTTGGTGTGAAATTATGTCTAATTTGCTTTTTTTCCTCCCTTTTTTGGTTTAGTTCCAATACACACAAAGGGAATAAACATGTGTATAGCAAAACATGTGATACTGCAATCCTTTTCTGTGAGAAATACTTAATTTTCTAGAAAAATGTCAGGGGTGCCAACATTTACGTCCATGACTGTTATTACCTTACAGAGCCATCACCTCGTGCACTGGCATGCCTATGAAAAGGCCAAAAACTCAAACAAATATCACAAAATTATAGTACAAAATATCCCATGTCATATAAATTACTAAAGTACATCAGACATCCCCTTCTGTACACTAAGCAATGTTGCGCACCAGAACAAGTTCAATTTTTTCCCAATTTCCCCACCAAAGCTGCGAGGTGACAGATGCTTACATATCGTTCCTGATACGAGTGACAGGTCTTACTTAACTCAATCACTGTGCCTGTACGGTTGACAGGACTTTGCATAAGCACCGAGTCCATATGAATGCCAAGTGTATGCATAGCAGACTCAATTCCTACCACTGTCCATGTCTGTGATGTCATAGCTCTGAAGACATGTCAGCTGCAATTACTGTGCAGTGCATCCCACTGCAAACATGGCAGGCATAATGGGTATAATGGGTATACTACTGCCTATGTGTCCTGAAGTTATCACTCTGAATATGTGTCAGTAACAATAACTATCCAGGGCATCCCCCTACAAACGTTGCAGGCATACTGGGTATACTACTGCCTGTGTGTCGTATGGTTATCGCTCCGAATATGTGTTAGTAACGAAAACTACCTGTGTCTCGTAATGTTATTTTTTTAAAGACGTGTCTAAACAATACCTACGTCTTGCAACCCCCTGTAGATGTGGCAGGTATGCCAGTGACACACCATATTTGTGTCGTGAGTTATTGCTCTGAGGATGTATCAGCAACAATAAGTTCACAGTGCATCCCCCTGCAGACGTGGCAGTGAAGCCAGTAATACACTACCTATGTGTCTTGGGATTATTGCTCTGAAGCCGTGTCAGTAACAATAAATATGCAGTGCATCCCCCTGCAAACGTGGCAGGCAAGCAAGTAATATACCACCTATGTGTCATGAGTTACTGCTCTGAAGCCGAGTCAGTAACAATAAATACACAGTGCTCCCCCTGTAGACGTGGCAGGCAAGCTGATAATACACCACCTGTGAGTCACGAGTTATTACTCTGAAGTAGTGTCAGGAACAAAAACTGGAGTAATGCTTTCCCCATGCAAACATACATAAGTACTGATATTGTCGTCAACCTGAAAAACGAGACAGATTAAAACTGTAATTGACCAGTAGTGATGACAGGAATAATCAAATAACGTACTCAGAATAACCGTGTTACGACAAGTATACCAAATCACCACTATCGGCACCCACCTGAATAAGATGACCGCACAGAATATACACTATAGTGGCATTAATACACCATATCTATCGTAACCTGAATCACCATACTTCAGCTTTAATAACGTGCCTGACTCTCCGCTATAGTAACTTTAAAGGGGTACTCCAGTGGAAAACATTTTTTTTTTAAATCAACTGGTGCCAAAAAGTTAAACAGATTTATAAATTTTAACCCCTTAAGGACTGAGCCCTTTTTCACCTTAAGGACTCGGCCATTTTTTGCAAATCTGACCACTGTCACTTTAAACATTAATAACTCTGGAATGCTTTTAGTTATCATTCTGATTCCGAGATTTTTTTTCGTGACATATTCTACTTTAACGTAGTGGTAACATTTTTTGGTAACTTGCATCCTTTCTTGGTGAAAAATCCCAAAATTTGATGAAAAATGTAGCATTTTTCTAACTTTGAAGCTCTCTGCTTGTAAGGAAAATGGATATTCCAAAACATTTTTTTTTATTCACATATACAATATGTCTACTTTATATTTGCATCATAAAATTGATGAGTTTTTACTTTTGGAAGACACCAGAGGGCTTCAAAGTTCCGCAGCAATTTTCCAATTTTTCACAAAATTTTGAAACTCGCTTTTTTTCAGGGACCAGTTCAGGTTTGAAGTGGATTTGAAGGGTCTTCATATTAGAAATACCCCATAAATGACCCCATTATAAAAACTGCACCCCTCAAAGTATTCAAAATGACATTCAGTAAGTGTTTTAACCCTTTACGGGTTTCACAGGAATAGCAGCAAAGTGAAGGAGAAAATTCACAATCTTCATTTTTTACACTCGCATGTTCTTGTAGACCCAATTTTTGAATTTTTGCAAGGGGTAAAAAGGAGAAAATTTTTACTTGTATTTGAAACCCAATTTCTTTCGAGTAAGCACATACCTCATATGTCTATGTAAAGTGTTCGGCGGGCGCAGTAGAGGGCTCAGAAGGGAAGGAGCGTCAAATGGTTTTTGGGGGGCATGTCACCTTTAGGAAGCCCCTATGGTGCCAGAACAGCAAAAAAAAAACACATGGCATACCATTTTGGAAACTAGACCCCTCGGGGAACGTAACAAGGGGTAATGTGAACCTTAATACCCCACAGGTGATTCACGACTTTTGCATATGTAAAAAAAAAAAAAAATTTTTTTTTACCTAAAATGCTTGGTTTCCCTAAAGTTTTACATTTTTAAAAAGGGTAATAGCAGAAAATACCCCCCAAAATTTGAAGCCCAATTTCTCCCGATTTAGAAAACACCACATATGGGGGTGAAAAGTGCTCTGCTGGCGCACTACAGGTCTCAGAAGAGAAGGAGTCACATTTGGCTTTTTTGAAGGAAATTTTGCTCTGGGGGCATGTCGCATTTAGGAAGCCCCTATGGTGCCAGGACAGCAAAAAAAAAAACACATGGCATACCATTTTGGAAACTAGACCCCTTGGGGAACGTAACAAGGGGTAAAGTGAACCTTAATACCCTACAGGTGTTTCACGACTTTTGCATATGTAAAAAAAAATAAAAAAATTTACCTAAAATGCTTGGTTTCCCAAAAAATTTACATTTATACAAAGGGTTAAAGTAGAAAATACCCCCCAAAATTTGAAGCCCAATTTCTAACGATTCAGAAAACACCCCATATGGGGGTGAAAAGTGCTCTGTTGGTGCACTACAGGTCTCAGAAGAGAAGGAGTCACATTTGGCTTTTTGAAAGCAAATTTTGCTCTGGGGGCATGCCGCATTTAGGAAGCCCCTATGGTGCCAGGACCGCAAAAAAAAAACCACATGGCATACCATTTTGGAAACTAGAGCCCTCGGGGAATGTAACAAGGGGTTAAGTGAACCTTAATACCCCACAGGCGTTTCACGACTATTGCATATGTAAAAAAAAAAAAAAAAATGTTTACCTAAAATGCTTCTTTTCCCAAAAACTTTACATTTTTAAAAAGGGTAAAAGCAGAAAATACCCCCCAAAATTTGAAGCCCAATTTCTCCCGAATACGGCGATACCCCATATGTGACCCTTAACTGTTGCCTTGAAATACGACAGGGCTCCAAAGTGAGAGCGCCATGCGCATTTGAGGCCTAAATTAGGGATTGCATAGGGGTGGACATTGGGAATCACTGGCGTAGAATACCCCTAACAGGGTGCCTCCAGCTGTTGCAAAACTCCCAGCATGCCTGGACAGTCAACGGCTGTCCGACAATACTGGGAGTTGTTGTTTTGCAACAGCTGGAGGCTCCGTTTTGGAAACCGTGGCGTACCAGACGTTTTTCATTTTTATTGGGGAGGGGGGCTGTATAGGGGTATGTGTATATGTAGTGTTTTTTACTTTTTATTTTATTTTTTGTGTTAGTGTAGTGTAGTGTTTTTAGGGTACAGTCGCACGGGCGGGGGTTCACAGTAGTTTCTCGCTGGCAGTTTGAGCTGTTGCAGAAAATTTGCTGCAGCTCAAACTTGCAGCCCGATACTTACTGTAAGCCTCCGCCCATGTGAGTGTACCCTGTACATTCACATTGGGGGGGACATCCAGCTGTTGCAAAACTACAACTCCCAGCATGCGCTGACAGACTGTACATGCTGAGAGTTATAGTTTTGCAACAGCTGTAGGCACTCTGGTTATGTATCACGGAGTTTGTGACCTTACTCAGTGTTTCAAAACCAGTGTGCCTCCAGCTGTTGCAAAACTACAACTCCCAGCATGTACGGTGCATGGTGTAAGGTGACTGCTGGGAGTTGTAGTTTGCAACAGCTGGAGGCACACCGGTCGTGAAACACTGAGTTAGGTAAAAAAAAAACTCTAAGTTTCACAACCAGTGTGCCTTCAGCTGTTGCAAAACTACAACTCTCAGCAGTCACCGACAGCCAACGGGCATGCTGGGAGTTGTAGTTATGCAACCAGCAGATGCACCACTACAACTCCCAGCATGCACTTTAGCTGTTTGTGCAAGCTGGGAGTTGTAGTTATACAACAGCTGAAGGTACACTTTTCCATAGAAAAAATGTGCCTCCAGCTGTTGCAAAACCATAAGTCCCAGCATGCCCATAAGGGAATGCTGGGAGTTGTGGTGGTCTGCCTCCTGCTGTTGCATAACTACAGCTCCCAGCATGCCCTTTTTGCATGCTGGGAGCTGTTGCTAAGCAACAGCAGGAGGCTGTAACTCACCTCCTGCTGCTGCTCCATCGCAGGCTGTCCCTCGCCGCCGCTGTCGCTCCTGGGGCCCCGATCCCAACATGGACACCGGGGATCGGGGTCCCCAGCACCGGGGTCGTCTTCCCGCACCCGCTCACGCCCTCCGGAAGAGGGGCGGAGCGGGTGCGGGAGTGACACCCGCAGCAGGCGCCCTGATTGGTCGGCCGGTAATCCGGCCGACGAATCAGGGCGATCGTGAGGTGGCACCAGTGCCACCTCACCCCTGCAGGCTCTGGCTGTTCGGGGCCGTCTCCGCCGGCCCCGAACAGCCAGTAATTCCGGGTCACCGGGTCACTGGAGACCCGATTGACCCGGAATCACCGCAGATCGCTGGACTGAATTGTCCAGCGATCTGCGGCGATCGCCGACATGGGGGGACATAATGACCCCCCTGGGCGATATGCCGGGATGCCTGCTGAACGATTTCAGCAGGCATCCGGCTCCGATCCCCAACCGGCTAGCGGTGGGGACCGGAATTCCCACGGGCGTATGGATACGCCCTGCGTCCTTAAGGACTCGGGATGCAGGGCGTATCCATACGCCCTGCGTCCTTAAGAGGTTAAGTAATAACAAAACAATTCCGGCGCTAAAAATAATGGTAATATTTATTAATAAATAATGGACAATAATAATGGACAGCTCCGGGGATGTCTTCCTAAGGTTAAAGTGGAGGATCGGAGATGCTAGCTGCAGGGAATATAGCGGAGCAGTTTAACAGCTATATCTCTTGGATGGAGTGACAGTGTCGATGTAGGTAACAGTAGCAATTAGACCTGTTAGTGTTGTAAGGTATATATCTGCAAACACCATGCAGCGTGTTAGAAGAGGGCTGAAAAGTGGAACTTGGTATGTGAAGAAGGTGATGATTCGCCGAGGAGTCTTATTCTGAGACTTGTGGTGTTTTTTTTATTATTATTTAAGATCGTTTGATCAGTATTGCACTTTTGTTGATAAATATACTATGAAGTCAGGGGGATTCTCTGTGTCCCGCTCATTTACTGTAGGCCGACAGTAAATGAGCGGGACACAGAGAATTCCCCTGACTTCATAGTATATTTATCAACAAATACTGTGCAATACTGATCACTTCACTTATTCTATTTGTCCATTATTTATTAATAAATATTACCATTATTTTTAGTGCCGGTATTGTTATATTATTACTTTAAATTCAGAAACCCCCTTATGGAACACAAGGATCCATAATTAATACCTGGCAGCTTTACACTAGAATGTTTGATTGGAAGCGCTGGTGTATATATACACTCAGATTTATAAATTACTTCTATTAAAAAATCTTTACTCTTCCAGTACTTTTTAGCAGCTGTATGCTACAAAGGAAATGGTTTTCTTTTTTAATTTCTTTTTTTTGTGTTGTCCACAGTGCTCTCTGCTGACACCTGATGTCCATATCAGGAACTGTCCAGAGCAAGAGAAAATCCCCATAGTAATTTACAAATCTGTTTAACTTTCTGGCAACAGTTGATGTAAAAAATATATATTTTCCATTAGAGTACCCCTTTTATGCCCTGCATATCAGCTATCATAACATGAAGCACAGAATAAAATCAGCTATAGTAACGTAATGCACTGGAAACAAGCTAATGGTAACGTAACATACAGAATGTCAGCTACGGTAAAGTAACGCACAGAAGATCATAGTGACGTAAGCCCAAATTATTAGCTATATTATTAAAGAGCCCCAACTATCCTCTATAGAACCCAGAACATGAGCTGGCCATGGCCGCACACGCTGGCCATGAGCGCATGGTCCCCTTACCTGCTGCTGCCGGCGGGGCTGGGATTCGCATCGCGGGATGCTCCCGAGTGCGAATCCCAGCCCTTCACTAACCTGGTGCTTCTCCTGCCACCGCCTCTGCCTCTCTGGTCTGGCACGCGTGTCCCCATGCCCTAGGGCGCTCGTGCGCCAGAGCTTTAAGATTTAAAGGGCCATTAGTGAAGTAACACCTGTGGCTCATTGATAAATTCCTCCACCTCCCACACTTCTCTGCCGGATCTTTGTTGCCCTAGTGCCTGAGAGAAAGCATTCCTGAGAATTGCCTTGCCGTGTATCATACCCTTAGCTACGTGACCTGACCTTGCTCCTTTGCCGCCTGCCTACTGACCACTTGCTACGTTCCTGACTACGCTACTGTTCCACCAGCCCTGACCTTCTGCTATCCTGACCACGAGTTGCCTTATCCCACCTGTGCCTTGAATCTTCTCAGCCGCCTGTGTGGTCGTGCCATGCCAGGGGTAGCGACCTGGGTGCCGCCTGCCGCAGCAAGTCAATCCCGCTTTGCGGTGGGCTCTGGTGAAAACCAGAGGCAAGTACCCGTAAGTTTACTGTGGAGACAGGAGTTTCTTATCTTCAGTATAATTACTATGAACGTATGTATGGTATCAACGACTAGAGCATATACACACCAAATACTATTAACATGTGCACAATAAATGCTATGAACGTACGCATACTATAACTGCTATAAAATGTATACACACTATAAATGCCATAAACATAACAGCCCAGTATAAACAAACGTATACACATTATAAATGCTATAACATATACAAACTATAACAGCTATGAATGTATACAGCCTATAAATGTTGCCACCGCACACACATTATACAGTGTGGCAAAATAAATATTTAGTCAGCCACCAATTATGCACTTTAAAAGATGAGAGAGACCTGCAATTTTCATCATAGGTACACTTCAACTATGAGAGACAGAATGGGAGTAAAGAATACAGGAAATCACATTGTAGGATTTCTAATGAATTATTGGTAAATTCCTCGGTAAAATAAGTATTTGGTCACCTACAAACAAGCAAGATTTCTGGCACTCACAGACCTGTACCTTCTTCTTTATGAGTCTCCTCTGTCCTCCACTTGTTACCTGCATTAATGGCACCTGTTTGAACTTGTTATCAGTATAAAAGGACACCTGTCCACAACCTCAAACTGTCACTCTCCAAACTCCACTATGGCCAAGACCAAAGAGCTGTCAACGATACCAGAAACAAAATTGTAGACCTGTACCAAACTGGGAAGACTGAGTCTGCAATAGGCAAGCAGCTTGGTGAGAAGAAATCAACTGTGGGAGCAATTATTAGAAAATGGAAGACATACAAGACCACTGAAGATATCCCTCGATCTGGGTCTCCACGCAAGATCTCATCCAGTGGTGTCAAAATGATCACAAGAACGGTGAGCAAAAATCGCAGAACCACATGGGGGGACCTAGTGAATGACCTGCAGAGAGCTGGGACCAAAGTAACAAAGGCTACCTGTAACAGAGCTGGATGTGGATCTTCTAACCTGTGTGGCTGATGGCTTGCCTGGATCTGGTCTTGACAACACAGGAGCAAAAGCAAAGGTGGATTTTAACGGTTTGAACACTTCTTCGGCCTCAGGAGTTCAGTCCTTTGGATTAGCAGTTTTCTTGGTAAGAGGTACGATGGGGGCAACCAAGGTGGAAGAATGTGGAATAAATTGCTGATAATAATTGGCAAAGCCGAGGAAGCGCTGAATCGCTTTCAAGCCAGAAGGTCGAGGCCAATCCAATACAGCGGACAACTTGTTAGGATCCATTTTTAGACCTTGACTGGTAATAATATACTCCAGAAACCGAAGGCTGGTCTTCTCAAAAGTACACTTTTCAAGTTTTGCATAGAGATGATTGTCTCGGAGGCGCTGTAAAACTTGGTAGAGGTGAGAACAATGAGTGTGGAGATTGGGCGAGTAGATGAGAATGTCATCCAAATAGAAAACAACACAGTAGTATAGGAGATCATGAAAAATGTCATTGACAAACTCCTGGAAGACTGCCGGAGCATTACAGAGTACAAACGGCATCACCAGATACTCGAAATGTCTGTCACAAGTATTAAACGCAGTCTTCCACTCGTCCCCTTCTCGTATACGAATCAAATTATAGCCCCACAGAGATCTAGTTTAGAGAAGGTCCTGGCACCCCGCAGACGATTAAATAATTCAGAGATTAAAGAAAGTGGGTAGCGGTTCTTTCTCGTAATTTTATTCAAGCCTAGGTAGTCGATGCAAGGTCGCAGAGACCAGTCTTTCTTTTCCAAGAAGAAGAAGGGTTCAGCAGGGAAAGAGGATTTCCTGATAAATCCCTTCTGAAGATTCTCCTGAATGTAATTAGACATAGCCTGAGTTTCAGGGACCGATAAAGGGTAAATTCTGCCCCGAGGAGGTGTGGAGCAGGGCAGTAAGTCAATAGGACAATCATATGGACGATGTGGTGGTAACTCTTCAGCTTTTTTCTCACTAAAGACATCAGCAAAGTCCTGTAGGAACAAAGGCAAACCGGGCAGAGGACAAGAAGATGGTTTCAGCTTAATCAAGCCTATTTGAATACAATTGTTCTTGCAATGCGAATCCCAACGAAGAACTTCTCCCGTTTTCCAATCCAGCTGCGGTCCATGGAGTTGCAACCATGGAAGGTCAAGCAGGAGAGGAGAAGTACAATGAGGTTGCGGTGGTTGCTGGAACATAGGTGCCAGATGAGGAAAGCGCTGAGGTCGTGCAGACTCCTTTTCTTGGCAAAGTTCCTCACGTCACTCAGAGAAACGGATATCAAACCGGGATGCCAACTGTATCAGATCATTTAAGGCAGAAGGCCATTCCCGGGCAGCAAGGGCATCCTTGATGTGACTGGATAGTCCCTTCTTGAAGGTGGCGCAAAGAGCCTCATTGTTCCATGATAACTGAGATGCCAGGGTACAAAACTGAATGGCATACTCCCCACAGAGGAGTTACCCTGCGAAAGATTTAGTAACGCCATCTCAGCGGAGGGGGCTCAGGCAGGTTCTTCAAAGACACCCCAAAATTCCGTTAGGAAAGCCTGGAGATTGGTTGTGAGAGGATCACTGGAGTTGCCCAGGCCAAAGCCCTTCCAGTTAGGAGACTGATGATGAATGCCACCTTTGCTCGTTCCGTAGGGAACTGTTCCACCATGAGTTCGATGTGCATTGAGCACTGAGTCACAAAATCCCGACAGGACTTAGGATCCCCCTCATATTTCTCTGGAAGAGACAAGCGGAGTTTCGTTCCGGAGGAGACGGCAGCAGCCGGAGGCAGCACTAGAGCAGGAGGAGGCTGTGGTTGTGACGGTTGCTGCTGAGCAGTTAGCAATTGATGCAACATGGCGGATAACTGGCTTAACTGCTGTGCCTGCTGGGCCAACTGCTGTGACGGGAGCGCCACAATGGAAGCGAGATCCGGACTATCAGGCAGAGGAACCCCAGCAGGATCCATGGCCAGATCTTGCTGTAACATGTGGATGTGGATCCTCTAACCTGTGTGGCTGATGACCGTAATGGGGAGTCTAAAGGTGCAGCTGGTCTTCACCAGAGCCCGGCGCAAGGCAGGATGAGCTTGCTGCGGCAGGTGACACCCAGGTTGCTACCCCCGACACGGCTTGACCACACAGGTAGCTGGGCAAGGCAAGGTACCAGAGGATAAGGCAGTAGCGAAGTCAAACGTAGCAGAAGGTCAAGGCCGGCGGCAAAGGTGCGCAGTCAAATAACGTAGCGGGAAGGTCTGGATACACGGGTAAGGCAAACAGGCAATATAGAATGCTTAATCTCAGGCTAGGGGCACTGAAGATCTGGCAGGGAAGTGTGGGAGGTGCAGGGACTTATAATGTGGTGTCAGGTGCAAACACTAATTATGGGCACACTGGCCCTTTAAATTTCAGAGCTCCGGCACCAGGGACACGCGCGCGCCGGAGCTGAAACACAGATGGAGTGAAGTTCTGGGAACATCCGAAGCATTGCATTGTAGCAGGCTGAAAACAACTTAAAATATACCTTTTACAACACTGCTGCATAACACGTGATAAAATATTAATGGTATCTTGCTGGAACCCCCAGAAGTGAACTAAATGATGTTCGCTGTTCGGGAGGCCTCCAGAGTCAACCCACGTGTGGAGATATCAAAGATGTCCTGCCAGGTAGTACACATATAAGTCAGGCAGGGACATTTCACCCTGCACCCTGCTGGAGAGTAGATAATTTGAGCTTCGACCGGTTATGGCCGCAAATAAAGCTTGTGAAAAGAGAGTGTAACTGTTTAAAAAAAAGCCATGGGTACGGGAGCAGAGGTGTGTTCGAGTAAAGACATTTGAGGTGGATTACAATTCTGAACAGGTTGATCTGGCTCAACTTCTCTTTGATAAAAGGCAGCAGAGGAAAAATATTTAACTGGTTGTCCTCCCCAAATGAGCAATTAATCTGTATCCCAAGAAACTTAAAACAGATAGGACCCATTTATTTTAATAGTCCAAACGTAGTCAGCTCGTGACTATGTTCAGGTAATTTTCTAAGCATGTATCAGTTATTGCTTAGACAGAAAATTGTGGTCTGCTCCTCTTCAGTCTGAGCCAAAATTTGTATATGCTTAGAAAATTACCTAAACATAGTCACGAGCTGACTACGTATATTCAGATTGCACATATATTCTGTATGTGTAATCTAGATGAGGAATAATTCATGGTATGAAGTAATAAAAAGACCTGAGCGTCCTGAGTTATGACAAATATACTATAACCTATGTGCATTACAACTGTGATCGCCATATCTGTAATTTTTTTATTTTTATATACAGCTGGTATGTGACTGCAATTTAATACTTTGTTACAATTCCTACATGCAGTAGCCTATTCTTATATAATATGACAGGCAGTTGACACATGGTCATTAATCCTATAGGCTGTCTTTTGATTTTTCTTATTCAAGTGCATAGTTTTGCCCTTTTTCAGTGAACTGCAATCTACACGTTTTGTCCATTTTGTCACTTCAGCAACTTGACTAGATATTTGTTAACTCTATCATGACTTTAGCCCTTGAAAGTGAACCTTTTGTCATCAGAAACCTATTTATAACAATACATTTATGTGTGGAAAATATGAAATAATCTTTCTGGAAAACAAACCTGTAAAAGTTCCCTCTAATAACAATCTATTAGGAAAAAACAAGAACAGCAGACTTTGATGAGAGAGGCCGAATGCTGAATAAAGGAGCTGTCCCAACTGGGCAAAATCCTGTCTCTTAGGTTAAGACCCCCTAATGATCAGCTAAAGATCTGGCTGCTGAAACCAAAGATACTGAAAGAATAAAGTAGTAAAATATGGAAGTGCTCAGATGATGCCACTGGGCATTGGGCACATGACCCTGCTGCCAAGCACCGGTCTCTACCTGCCTATACTGCATTGGATTAGTTCCAGCAGGGGATACTAGAATGGTAGCATGATACGTTTTGTGTTAGGCTGGGTTCACACCATGTTTTTGCAATACAGTTCCCGTATAAGTTTTCAATCTGAAAACCGTACAGAACTGTATTGAAAACCGTATGCATTGACTCTCCATTGAAAACCGTATGCATTGACTCTCCATTGAAAACCGTATGCATTGACTCTCCATTGAAAACCGTATGCCATAAGATGCACCAGGTTGTGTACTTTTTGCATCCTGTACAGTTTTGTCAGTTTTTACCCGTACCCAAAACCGTAGCCTACTACGGTTTTTGGTCCGGGTGAAAAACCGTATTGAAACGTATACTTTTTTTTTTTTTTTTACATGGGAGTCAATGGGAACAGTACAGAACCATATGTGCGTACGGTTCCACCGGTTTTCACCATACGGTTTTTGACTTTGCACAATTTTTTTCTTGGAATTTCAATCAAACAAGTGAAACTTTATTCATAATGGAATGAAAAGTTAAAAACGTATACTTTTTTTCTTAAAAAACGGATGCAACTGGACATAATTTTTACAACCTTATACGGATTAAAATGTGTACACACGTTTTGATACAGTTTAGTCAGGTTTTGAGGAATCCGTTATTTTTTTAATTAAAAACCTGGTAAGGGAACTGTATTGCAAAAAGATGGTGTGAACCCAGCCTTACCGTGTTTCCAGTTCATATACAACTTAAAGGGGTTCTCCGGTGCTTAAACATCTTATCCCCTATCCAAAGGATAGGGGATAAGATGCCTGATCGCGGGAGTCCCGCCGCTGGGGACCCCCGGCATCATGCACGCGGCACCCCATTTGTAATCAGTCCCCGGAGCGTGTTCCCTCTGGGTCTGATTACGGGTGACTACAGGGCGGGCGGCGTGTGATGTCACGCTCCGACCCTCAATGCAAGCCTACGGGAGGAGGCGTGATAGCTATCACGCCCCCTCCCGTAGGCTTGCACTGCGGTGCGGAGCGTTACGTCACATGCCGGCGCAGGCGTGACATCACACGCCGCCCGCCTGTAGCCCTGAACGAAGTGTTGCAGCATCTGAAAATCATGCTAGAAACCTCAAATGTGACCTAAAAACTTATGTGGTGCAAATGTGATCCAAACTGTTCTGCATTGTAACAACACAAATTACCGGCCTAATGCAATAGGACACATCGAATCGTGCTGCCCTTTTTTTATCTACGGTACTATCTAGCCTACAACAAAACAGCTGCCATATGAAAATACTGGAAGACTTCCATTTATATTGTCTATATTTGAAGTCAGAAATGTACTCGTCCCTTTTCTTGTAAAACTTAACTCTGTTTGTCTCAGGAACTGCTTGAAGCATTAGAGGTTTGCTATGGGGATTTTCTACTACTCTGGACAGTTCCTGAGACAAGCAGGTGTCAGCAGAGAGCACTGTTGTCAGACAGAAAAGAACAACTCAACTTCAGCAGCTGATAACTACTGGAAGGATTAAGATTTTTTAATAGAAGTAATTTACAAATCTGTTTAACTTTCTGGAGCCAGTTGATATATATATATATATATAAAAAGGTTTTTCCTGGAATAGCCCTTTAATACAATCTGAAGGATTAAAAAAGCTGAAAACTCTATTGCCATTTATTTCTAGTAAGGATGCCCTTTATAAGAAACCTTACCATGCACCATTCTACAGTCCCACCTCACGCCCTTTGAGAATTCACAATTTACAATCGTACCAAATGCATAAAGCAATGTATCACCAAAAATGAGATCAGGTTGTGTTCATTGTGCATTAACTTAGAATGAAATAGTAAATAAGTAAATGTTACTATTCAGGAGCAGAAGAAGCTCATCCATAAGAAGAATACCTCTGCTTTTTTAGCATGACGATTTGTTAATTTAACGATTTCTGCTTCCAGCGCAGCTACAGGCAGTTCAATCTCTTCTACCGCCTTCACCAATTCCTCTTTCATTTTGTCGTAGTCTTTCTGTTTTTGATGCCTTTCTGCTATAAGTGCCTTTATTCTTGCCTGGTAATTCAAAAATAAAATGGACATGTGGTTAGTAATATAAAACGGAAAAATGACATCACAATAGGTTGTTTTGTCACCCAATGAACAGGGTGACTTCTCTCAGACCTTCTCTATTCTCTCCTACTAGACTCATCCAACTCTTGGATATTCCTCATTTACCCTTAATGTCAGTCCCCTCCAGTGACTCTCCTTACTACAAAGTCCTGGCATAGCTTCACTTTTTAACTAGTTTCCACCCCTACACGCATAAGAACTCTTAATCATAACTCTTTGCTACCCAAATCTCCCAATTACAGCTGGCTTAGAAGGTTAAACATCATTTCTCTTCTGTGTTCTTTGTCTGCTTTTCCCTCCATTATTATTTGTTTCCAGGTGTTCTTCCAGTAAGTTTGCTTGCTCTTGACTGGAAGCGATGCCCTAAAAACATCCTTTAATTGGGTGAAACTGAATGTATGGAGTTTCCTTTGTTTTGTTTTTTTTACCATATAAAATAAAGATATGCTGAAGGTTCCAGGAAAGGAGGACCTACAACATACCAAAGAGCTGTGTGTGTGGTCTTTCTTGGCTAAAATAAAGTTCCCTTTTCCCTTCCAGTAGGATACTTAAGGGGTACCTGTCCCAATCTCTGGTGGCAGAATATGTATAAAGCTCCCAAGCAATTTCATAGCCTTGCAGAGACATTGACGCAATCAGAGAAAGAATTTCCGGACGTCCTAGAGACTTTGCATGGCACTTCTTAATGAAAGCATCCTAGGACTGCCTCAGTCTTGAAGCAAGTTTTAAGTTACATGATTGCTCGGGAGCTTTTAACATACCCTGCCGCCAGAGATCGTGACAGGTACCATTTATATTGAAAACAAATACAATAAGGTGAGATTCCTGCTTTTAGTAATACATTTTCTTAAAAACATAGAAAATTCCCAAAAGGGTACGTTCACACGTGCGGATTTTCAGCGGATTTTACGCTGCAGATCCGCTGGTGAAGGCCCACTCTATGCTGGCTTTATATGTGTCTGCTGGTAGCGGCAATACACCGCTACCAGCAGGCACACTGTGATGTGCGAGTCGCAGTACACTCGCACATCGCGGGAGCTCTCTGCCTAGCTCAGAGCAGGGAGACCGGCCGCGATGTGCGAGTACGCCGCGCACATCGCTGCAGTGTGTCTGCTCGTAGCAGCGTATTGCCGCTACCAGCAGGCACATGTAAAGCCAGCATAGGGCGGGGCCTTCACCAGCGGATCCACAGCTAAATACGCTGCAAAAATCCGCGCGTGTGAACGTACCCTAATAAAAATTCTATTCAATCATATCCCCACCTTACCCTTTTCAGATAAAAAAAGAAATTACAGCCACATGCAGACACATCAAAACCATTAAAATATAGCTTAACTGAAACCACATGGTTAATAGTACGAACAAAGAAAATTACTGAATTTGTGGGTTTTTGGTCACATAACATCCCAAACGAAATGAATCTAAATCAAAAAGTTACATTTATGCCACAAAAAATTATATAAATTACAGATCAAATATTAGGGGGAGGAATTATCATTCTCCTTCTTGCTGGCTTTGGATTAAAAAAAGGGAAACTAACATTTAGCTGTGTATGCATTAAAAAATTCACAAATCTTCACAAAATTTACAATTGATTGATGCATAGGCATCAAGGGTTATCTTTATATCTGTGTAAAAAATAACCTTATGCATTTAGCCATAAACCTTTAGATTATAATGTCTAAAGAGCAATCAAGAGTGAGATATCCAGAACTCTGACTGGAACTGTACATTTCTGCCTTTATTGAAAATGGATCTAATTAAAGAGGTTGTCCAGATAAATTATTTAATATAAAATGTTTTTGATGGGGGCAAAAAATATAAACACTCGCACCCACTTGCTTCTGATTCCCTGCATGTGCCATTCCAACAGTGCAAGTCCTTGACGCCTAGCTTGCCTTCTCGATACCTATAAAGTCCCTGCTTAGCCTACCACTGGGCCAGAATTTTCTATGTATCGAGACAAAAGCAGGAAGTGCTCAACAGTGGGAACCAGCACTACTCAGAACAGCACCTGCATGGGATTAGCAGCACGTGACTACCAGTGTTTTTGTCAGAGAATATATTTTCATAAATTAATTCTATGTGCGGGGACACCAGGGAGCAAAGACACAAGGTGGTGAGTGACGTGCGCGTCCCGCTATGCGAATTGCAGCCCCGCCGGTAGCGGGGACAGGAAGCGTTCACGGCCGGAGTGTCCAGCCGAAGCGCAACTGTAACAGTCATCCTGCAAGGATTACTCTCAAGGAGGAAATTCATGCCTCTGCGGAACGGTCTTAAGTACCTTGACAGGACCCTAGCAACCAGGACTTAATCTTTCGTGTCACAAATCAACATAAATCTGTTTGGTGTAAGCATCACAAGTCTCAGCAAGACAACAGGGCTCCCAAGGCGTTACGCTGCAGTCTCTCATCTAAAGCCAGCTGCATGTGTATTACCAACTGCATCAGCTCAGTAAAGATAGTCATCCGTAACCTGACGTCAGTGTGTTCATTTACTTCCCATGTCTGGCCCAGGAGAAGCTGTCCCCAAACCTTGGACCGTGTATAGGATAACAGTGCCTGGCATCACAAAATGATCAGGTATTTCCACCAACACCACCCCGTGTCACCACAGCAGCAACCCAGCCCAGCAAATGATTAGTGTCGGTGAGCATTTTTAAGGTTTAAAATACAAGCAGGAGCTTGCAGGGGGTGAGCAGTAGTTGAATACCTCCACCATGAGCATTTTTAAATATAGAAAATATTTATTCGGACAACCCGTTTACTAAATATCTTATAGCACACCATGATGATTTCAGGTCTTTGTCATGACATGAGTTCTTTGTGCTGGAATTGTTCTGTAGTCACAGTACAAATCTTGGTCATATAATTAGGTATCTTTCATGTTTGGACTGCCGTGAAGCATAGTTGATAAGACTTACCTGTGTCAACTGCGCAGTTTTCACTTCTTCAATAATTTGTTTCCTCATTGTATCAGCTAGGTTCTTCAGAAAAAAAGATACACATTACAAGTTATTTCAGACTATAAAAATATTCTACATATACCAGCGTGATCTGTTAGTAAGAATTAAAGACTTTGTCCCGTGTTTTTACTCTTTCTTATTTTATTGCTCCAGTGAACCTAAACCAAATGACACAACCTCGAAAAGAATCTACTGTAGATTAAAAATCTCTAAAATTAACTATACAATAAATTGGTCTATGTAAAGAACTCCTGATCATCTGCGGTCAGTGTGAACAAAACCAAAGATAAAAGCTTCATCTTGGTCGACTTATGGTCTTTTTTCAACTAGAAACGCAAACAAATCCAATAAAAATATATACTTACACAATCCTATCTGTTTATACATTGACTCTACACACAAAGTACAACTTGTTTTCAGCTAAAATAAAGTGCTCAGGTATCGATTTGTGTTTTCGTTGAATTGTGTTGGAAAAAAAAAAGAATCAAAACAGTTTTTTCCCAAATTGTTCAGCCTGGTACAAACGTGTTCCTATGTGTTAAAGAGCACTGCCACCTTGTGGAACATTAGACAATAAACAACTCTTTATTATGATGCAGAAAAAGCTCTATATAATAGGTATCCCTTTACAAGACGGCACTGGTAAAAATAAGCTTTTAAGACTGTTTTATGTTATTAGAAATTCTATTTACTTATCTTTAAAAACAAAAAAACTAAAATAAAAACTGGATGACACAAACATGTTGCCCAACTTTCCTTATAAAGCAAACCATGCGTAGTTAAAAATGTAGCTGCTGTCAAACAGGCTGCGGCAGAAAAATATCATGGTAGGGCAGTGTGCCAAGTGTACATGAGCGGTGATGCATACACTGTACTATATGCATCGCCACTCAATACATTTACTGGGCTAGACTCTCTCTCACCTGGCCGAGTACAATGAGCAGCAATGCACATAATACTGGTATTGTATCTACAGGAGCAGGAAGTCTGCCAACAGACAGGAGACCCTACTTCTTTACATACTTGATGTGTTTGGCGGGAGATAGATCTGTATATTGTGAAACAGAACCAGGATATGTAACACAGCTGGGTGTTGGGAAGGTTGGGTTAACTTACAGACAACTGATGCGGATAGTGTAATAGTGATCAGCCATACCCTTAAATAATTACTGGAAGAAGGATAAGGCCAGCGTGGAAAATGCAAAAAGATCCCTTTATTGGAAATCGAAATCACAGGACAAGGCAACCAGGAATGACGCGTTTCAGGCGTCTCATGATATGACTAAGGGTAGGTTCACGCCTGAAAAGCGTCATTCCTGGTTGCCTTGTCCTGTGATTTCGATATCATCCAATAAAGGGATCTTTTTGCATTTTCCACGCTGGCCTTATCCTTCTTCCTATATCTATTGGTGTTGCCGCACACCGGCCGTGCTGTGGACGGGACTTTGGTTTGGTGAGCTGATCTTCACATCTCTGCAATTAAATAATTACTGTCATTTAAAAAAAAAAGATACCGACATGTCAGATAATTGACAAAAGTTTTGATCAGCCAACTGAGATCCCCACCAATCTCTAGAATGAATGGGGAGAAGCTCTCAACTCTGTCTCCTCATTATAGGACTTTCTATAGAATCCATCTTCTGCAGCAACGAGACGGGTAAAAAAAAAAATTGTTCTAGCTATTGGGATGGAGGGGGGGGGGGAGTCTTAGCACCCAAACCCTAACCAATGAAAATGTTTGACATGTCTATGACCACAGTCAATAATAGGTGGACCATGGTCTGAGTCTGGACCCAGCTGCTGTCCACTCCAGACTCAAAGCCAAAGACTTAACTGTGCAATTTGCCACCATACAGGGGATACAACAGGTATATCGATGTTGATCTTAGTACCCCCGGGAAGCTTGCATCTCCCCTTACCCGCTCCCCACCTGTCTGCACCCTCAGTTCCTTTGAGATGTTTTATGGAACAAGAATAAAGAAGCACGGCAGTTTGGTGAGTGTTCTGTCCTTTTCTCTTTTCTTCCACGAAGTATTACAAGTATCTGCATTGCACTTTAGGATGTAGAGAACCACCTAGCCAGTATTAAGCGGACTTACATCCTGATCTAACAGGTTAATAGACCAAAGAATCACACACCAGAAGTATTACACAGCTAGCAGTGCCTGGCGGAATTCTCCTATACAGAGAAACCTACCATTAAGATTATAGACATTTCGCTATCAATGGGCAAACGTTTCAAATCAGTACTGTATTAAGAGTTATATAAGCTGCATTTGACAAAGGGGCATGTTCCGGACAAGAAGGGGCATGGCTTCAGTAAAAGGGCACAGCTTATGATGAGACATCATTCGCCTAAACTGTGTCAAAATTCCGATGAATGATTCTGGCATAGTTTAAGCCAATACAATATATGAATGTGATATATTTATCAACTGTGATAAATCTGGTGCATTCTCAGATTCTCTGGTGTAAGTTTAAACTGTCTAAGAACTGGTCAGAAATAGTAAATCTGGGGCAGTATCTTCTCAGGCCCTAGTAAAACCCCTGACAACTTACACACCATTCCCCCATAGTCCTTCACACCTTTGTACCAAGTAGACCTAAAGACCCTTTTAAGGTACAAGAGTAGATCACCATCTTTCACAACCCTTGTGCTGTATACCGTTTTCTTATACATCAAATAACACTATGCTGTTTTTGGTTTTATTAAGTATCATTATGTTTTCATATAAAATGTTTCTCTGTATCACCTTTAGGCGGGATTCTTCTTTAGCTGATCGGGCCTCCAGTTCTGATAATTTTTTCTTGGATGCTGCATGGCTCACAGACACATGAGAGAGCTCTTTAGTCGTATTATTACTCTGCTCTTCATTTCTCAGCTGACTTTTCTGCATGCGTTTGATGTCTGCTTCCAGTTTACTCTTCGTCTTATGACTATAATAATGAAAAACAAAATCAATGCTCGGTTTCCTGTTATGACCAACAAAATACAGTTCTTTCAGACAGTGACCTACAAAGACGTGCATGACTCGGCATATTAATTACAAAGGATAATAAATGAAAAACAGAGGTGAAGGTTGTAGGATGGCGCGATCTAATCAAGGTATGGCTAGAAAGTGGTGGCTTATAAAACATATCCACATTACTCATACATTCAACAAAACCAATTTACTCTGTACCTGAGGACCAGACCTAAGTGCCCTCAAATTTTTGTGGAATATTAAAGAGCATTAAACAATTACGTATGCACAAATCTTTGTATTGTCCTCTTCTGTCAAGTTGTTAAAAACTGTATGCAGCTATTTATTACTTGGCTGTTTCTGGAAAGCAGGGATAACTATATAGTATCTATTAGTGCTGGGCGGTATACCGGTTCGTACCGAATACCAAAATTTTTTTCCTGCACGATATGAATTTTGCCCATACCGCAATACCGGTTGGGCCCCTCCCCACCCCCCTCGAATGAGTGAATTATCCAACGCAGCGCGCTGTCCCCCACATTGGGGAACTAATCATTTGTGACCCGCGAGTGCTGTTCTGCTTCTCTTCTGCCCCCAATGAATTATCAGCTGCGCTGTCCCTACATCTATCCCCACATCATTTCACCGCAAGCGCTCCTCTGTTCATCCTCCTATGAGTTGCAAGCCGCCGCCGCTAGAAATTTGTACTGTACTACAAATAACGTTGCCCGGGCTGCAAAAATAAACAAAATAAACTTTAACTCACCTTCCGATGTTCCCTGTTACCAGCCTCACGGTCCCTCCGCTGCGGTCCTCGGGATGGGAACGTCACAGAGCCGTCAGCCTATCACCGGTTGCAGCGATGTCCCACCTCGGCCGCTGATAGGCTGATCCAACTGTCATGTAAGGAGCAGGACGGCTTCATACATGACAGCGCGCTCAGCCTATCACCGGCCGCAGCGATGTCTTGCCCCGGTCGATGATACGCTGGCAGCTCTGTGACTTTCCCGTCCCAAGGAAACAGTAAGAGGACCACAGCGCAGCACAGTGAAGATGGTACCAGAGCCTGGGAAACATTATTTGTAGTACAGTACAGATTTCTAGCGCTGGCGGCCCGCAACTCATAGGAGCATAAGCAGAGGAGCGCTTGCGGTGACCTGATGTGGGGACAGCGCGGCTGATAATTCATTGGGGGGGTATTGGAAGAAAAGCGGCGCCCAGGACACATTGGGGGAGGGGGGTGTTGGAAGAGAAGCGGCGCCCAGGACACATGGGGGGGGAAGATACCGTTAAATACAGTGGAACCGCCATCACTTACAAAAATACTGTGATACATGTTATTGCTCATACTGCCCAGCTCTAGTATCTCTAAACTATTAGAAAGATTTATTGAGAACTGTTGGAGTTGGTAGGCATTGTAAAATAAACTAAATTAAAATATGATGCAAAGACGATTTATTGTAACAGTCCTTTCAATAAATCAAATTGATGTTTCGGTCCTAACCGGACCTTCTTCAGAGTATACAGGACTGGTGCGGAGGAGAAGATATGTAGAGAAGTGGCCAGGTGCCGTGCAAATGGAGTGTATTGTAGCATGACAGAAGCCACTGTAGCGGTCTCCGAGGATTGGGATTCCTACTTGGGCACCTACTAGGAGGGAGTGCCATATTTATTGCACATAGAGTTGGTAGGCAACCACATTGAGCTGCAATGATGCCCATACTGACTGCACTGTTTTTTGTGTACAGTGCTTTATTTTAACACTGTCACACTTTTACATCAAACTAAACCCCATATGTAAACTGAAAAACTGATGGCCATAGGAAATCATGTTAAAGATTTACACTATGAAAACATAGTATACATGTTGAATTTCTACTCTGGAAAACTGATTAAGTAAATGTGCCCCTAATGTAGTGTTAATGAACCTCTAAAATGTATGTAACATTTTAGAACTTTTATTGAAATCAAATAACTTTCAATCAGATGAAAAGCAATATAATAGACTTAAAGGGGTATTCCAGGATTTTTTTTTATTTGACTATGCTACAGGGGCTGTAAAATTTGTGTAGTTCATAATATAGTGTCTGTATCTGTAATTCTTCTGTGATCTTTGCCCCAATATTTACAGCATACAAAATTACTCATGTCTCAGGTTTTCCCAGGTTGCATTGTGGCCAAGACATGACATCACTAGTATGGTGTGCAAAGAGAGTCTGTCCTGCTTCAATGGGTGGAGAGACCACTGAGTGAGAGAGATATCCTTTTCCAACAGCTGTAGGCACCCTGGTTAGAAAACATTGGTCTTTTGAACACAATGCAGCTCATTTGTGTTTCAATGGGTGGGGTGGCTGATGTGTGGGAGGGAGGAAATTGACCTCACACTTACAAACAAGGAATTATGGGATGTGTAGTTTGAGAGAACGACCTCCAACAGGCAATACCTAGTTCACAAAAAGATAGCCACAGTAATCTCACAACACAGCCATTTAGCCCCAATACAAGCACAGATCCTTTCTAAGAATGTCCATTACTGCCTGGCTGGTACATACTAAAATCCCCTTATGGTGGATAACCCCTTTAAGTTAGGATAAGCCTTTACAGACTATATTTTTGTAGTTTCTATCTCCTTTGTATACCGTTGCGAGACAAAGTAGATAAACCCTTTGGAACTACCTGCATTTTTGCATTAATTATTAGAAAAATTTGGACTGGTTAAGCTTCTGGTGTTCTCAACAAGGTGTTTTTGGAGAGGTCTTACTGTATCTCACAAACAGATGTACTCCATGTATTTTATTATGTACATTGAGTAAACATTTACAGTGCAGGAAGATCTTCCTTTGCAACACTCATATCCAATAAACATTTCCCGTAGCTGGAATAATATTTGAACAACTTTGGAGAATAATTTTGGACCATCCCTTACTGCAAATGTGTTTCGATTCATCAATATTTCTAGGATGCCTTGTGTGAACAGCGCATCAGGTTATACTACAGCATCTTCATAAGGTTAAGGTCAGGACTCTGACTTTGCTTCGTCATTCCAAAATACAAACTTTTTTTTTAACCTTGCTCAGCTGACTTACTTAAAGGGGTACTCCGGCGCTAAGACATCTTATCCCCCATCCTTTGGATAGGGGATAAGATGTCTTAGCGCCGAAGTACCCCTTTAAGTGCTTTTGGTCATTGCTTTCTGTATCACCCAATGTCTCTTTAGATTACATTCATTGACTGCTGCCCGTATTTCCTCTTGTAAAGTGCATTAATACACTTTTGAATACTTTGTTCTCACAATGATTACAAGGTTTCCTAAGGCAGCAAAGTTGCCCTAATCCATGAAGGTCTCCAACCTTACTTGAAAATAACAGATTCGGCTGTAACTAGGCTTTGTGTGCCTTTATTTATTAGAGCTCTGCTTGTCCCACCAACACTTCCCATATTTCGTCTCAGCACAGAGACACATAAGCAATAGCTGCAGGGACTAGACAGTGTTCTGGACAGTGAAGGGACCCCTAGTGGTACAAAGTATGAAGCTTTTTTCACTCCAAAATATTCCAATGTTTATTACAAATATACATATGTTATTATCTACATTATTAAAAAGTTTTTGAAACTGACAGTGCATATTTAAAGAACTCTAGAGATATTTGGTAATAAAAAGATGATCCACCTCTGTTTACTCTTTTTTAATTTTACTCTTTTTGTTATATATTTTGTTCTCTTTTTTAACTGTGTTTAAGCTTATATTTATAATAAAGTGCAAAACAATGCAATATACAAAACATTCCTGATGCAACTAGGGATGGGTTCACATCATAATTGTGCCATCCATGGTAAGTATACCGTACAATAGCAAGCTGTCAACATGGGATGGAGCTGTACAGTGGTCCCTCAAGTTACAATATTAGTTGGTTTCAGGATGACCATTGTATGTTGAAACCATATCTTTATGGAAACCTGGTAATTTGTTCTGAAGCTCCCAAAATGTCATCCAAAAATATAAAAAGTGAGGATTAAAGTAGATATCTAATATAGATAAAGGAAATCCGTACATGTAAAAGTAAGAAAGAGCTGCTGGGAGCTGTAAGTCACTGTCTATGTAGAGGACAGGAGCTTCTTCAGGATCCTGTACAGAACACGCAATGTCCTAAAAAAGTAAAATGGAGCCGCCCTTACTTGGTGTCCAAAGGAGCAGGTAACCCTGGCACAGGTGAAGAGAAGTACAGAACATGTAATACCTCCCTGTACTGTAGGGAGGCGCTATCAGACACCAGTCAGTGCATACACTTCAGTAATACAGGGGTTTTACCAGTGAATGCCCATTCTGATTGGTCGGTTCTTCCGGTCATTGACATGTTTCTCAGATCTGAACTGTCTGTAGCATTGTATGTTGAGTCTGGTTGCAAGTTACAATGGTCCAGGGAAGACCATTCTAAGCTGAAAATATTGTAACCTGAGGCCATTGTAAGTTGAAGGATCACTGTATATGTGCATGGACCCCATTGACTTTATAGGCCTGACTTTAAATTGACTTTAAAATTAGTGACCTGATTACGGTCATAATATAGAAACATAGAATGTGTTGGCAGATAAGAACCATTTGGCTCATCTAGTCTACCCAATAATCTGAATACTATGAATAGTCATTGGCCCTATCTATATAAAGGATAGCCTAATGCCCAGGGCTCAAGTTCTGCAGGAACGTGTGGGAACTGAGTTCCTGCACTTTTTCCACAGCAGGAACACCATTCCCATTAGCAGGACCAGCCCTTGATTTGAAATCTTTGTTCCCACACTTTTTTTTCCCAGGACTTGACCCCTGCTTATGCCTATCCCATGCATGCTTAAACTCCTTCACTGTATTTGCAGCGACCACTTCTGCAGGAAGGCTATTCCATGCATCCACTACCATCTCAGTAAAATGATACTCCCTTATAGTATATCCCTTTTAAACCTTTGCCCCTTAAATTTATAACTATGTCGTCTTATTGTAGTTTTCTTTCTTTTAAATATACCTTGTTTATTCCTTTTCTGTATTTAAAAGTCTCTATAATATTCCCTCTGTCTCTTCTTTCTTCCAAGCTATACATGTTAAGGTCCTTTAACCTTTCCTGGTAAGTTTTATCCTGCAGTCCATGTACTAGTTTAAATGTATATTATAAATATATATGTGTTTGCTCTGAATCTGAGTCAATAATCGTACACGTTTGGTAAACAACCCAAAAGTAGTCACTATTTGACTAAAATAAATGGGCCCATGCCTGTCTGGATATTTATACATCAGCCTCCCATTTTGACAGTATGCCTAGGTATTCGTGCCATGGACAGCTCACAATGACAGTTTTCAGTTGTTAATATTCTAATTTCCATATAGCCGAAGTTAACCACAGTTTGGGCTTCATTGGAAAAATGACTTGAATGTCTATTAAGTCTGTTGCAAAAATACAAATCCTAGCATGCCTAGACAGCCTTTGGATGTCCAAGCAGGCTGAGAGTTGTAGTTTTGCAACAGCTGGAGGCACCCTGCTCTATACTATGTACTACCTAAAACATAATCTGTGAATATGACCATGATCCTGCAGCAGAACAACAAAAGTCTCTGGGTAAAAAAGGCACTGTTAAAATTCATAGTGAAAAATCATTACTCAACCTGTTTGCAGTCTTTATGGCCGTGTCCTCGTTTTCCAGATCGAGGGTCCTATTTTCATATTCTAAGTCCCTTAGTGCATGAAGTTTTTTATGAAGCTGCTGCTCCAAATGAGATAACTGAGTCTGGAAATCTGATTTCTTAAATAAAAAAGGGAAAACAAAATATTAACTCAATGGTGTTTAATGCAAAGTTCTGCTCTGTATTTTAAAAGGAACAAAAAATGTTAGCTGTAGTTTGCGATTTTTTTTTCATGATTTATGTACATGCCATATTGCATATAGAGATATACTTTACAACGGCCACATGTAGTCGGGAGCTAGCTCACTCACTTTTACATCAGAATTTTCTAGGCATGCCCTGTGACCTGTGCAGAGGTCACTGTGCAGAAAGGTGGTTGAGGTGAGCTGTGACCATCACTTACTAAAGGGGTACTCCGCCCCTAGACCCTATACCCTTACAAAGGATAGGGGATAAGATGCCTGATGGCAGGGGTCCAGTCGCTGGGAACCCCCGCGATCTCTCCTGCAGCACTCCTGAGATCTGGTGCATGGAGCGAGTGAGCTCCGTGCCTGATGACTGGTGATGCAGGGGCCGGAGGATCGTGACATCACGGCCCTGCTCCTTGTGATGCCACGCACCGCCCCTTAATGCAAGTCTATGGGAGGATGCGTGGTAGCCACCACACCCCCTTCCAAGGCTTGCATTTAGGGGGCGGGGCGTGAAGTCACGATGGCGAGGGGCCGTGATGTCACGATCCTCCGGCCCCTGCATCACCAGTCATCAGGCACGGAGCTCGCTCGCTCCATGCACCAGATCTCAAGGGTTCTGCAGGACAGATTGTGGGGGTTCCCAGTGTCGGGACCCCCACAATCCAACATCTTATCCCCTATCCTTTGGATAGGGGATAAGATGTCTAGGGGTGGAGTACCCCTTTAATGGTGGATCCAGTGGATCCTGTGTGGTCTATATATTGGTGTAATGTTTCATTGCAATCCGGCCTGTGATGATAATGATTGGTGAAATGTACCCAGAACTGGCCATGTTTTAGTCTTCCTCTGAAACCTTGTCCTCTTCACTGCCTCCCCTCCCCCTACACATTGATGGCCTGTACACAGGATGGACCATCTTATTTTAACATCCCAGAGAACCTGTTTCACTCTGCAAATGATAATTCTGCTGACTTCAGAACTGAATTGCCCCAGTATTCTTTGCCAACTCAATGAAGACAAGATATTACATAGATTTCCCAGTGAATATGAGAATATGGTACAGGGCACAACAATCGACTAGAAGAAAGAGAATTACAATGGATTTATAGATGTATTTGTTATTAGCAGAGAAAGTATTACACAATTACCTGAATTTCAGCTTCCTGTGAATGTTTAGAATGGGTATTTGATAGATCTTTGTATTTCTTTTCTTGATCATCCAGTTCATACTTTACGTCATTAACCTAAAAGAAATAAGAAAAGGTCAGGGATTGCTATTGTTCATGTGAGGGCCCCTATAACTCATCACTCACAGTGTGATAAAGACAGAAAAAACACAATTCAACCATTTGTGTGCAGAATACTGACTTCCACTTATCTAGGCACTAGGTGGTCATTTATTATATGCAACGTTATGGTGTGCCGCACAGGTAAAGCCCCACCTATTTTCAGTCAATTTGATTAACAAGAGGCCCATACCTGGCTGCCATTGAGCCCAGCACTGAAATACTAGTTCACACATTTCTACAACTTCTAATCACAAATCGGCCCTAAATTCACATGTAAGGAGAACACGCCCATGGAACAAGTCGATCCCTCTTCTAGACTCCTCTTCCCCTTGGTCACACAATTTGCCCCCCAAAAAGTGGCATTTTTGTGCATATTCTGCAACTTTTTGGCATATATGTCACTGCCACGGCTCGCTGCACCTTAGTAAATTACCCCCTGAGCTAGCTACAGAATTTCCATGCAGAATACCATTTCCATTCTCCTTGGAAATTCTGCTGCAGCAAAATCCCATATCCCGGATTCCGCCACTGAAATTCCATTGCCAAAAGAATGACCTTTCTCATTCTTTTGGCGAAGTCCATGTGAAATACATTGTGGTTCATCAGGACTACAATGTGGTCTACCAGCAATGTTCACGTGGTCCTAGCGGTGACCGATTCAGTTGGCGCCAGCCACCCTCGGAATCTCAGTATGAACCCAGCCTAAGGGAGGGATCACACTACAGATTTTCCGAGTATGAACTTGAAATTGATTGAAGTTCATTCTGTCGTGTATGTCTAGTCAGTAAGTTAGTTGAAGATTCCGTGCGGAGTTTTAACTTTCTGTGCGCAATGAGGGCAGATTTTCTGTGTAATGTGGACGGATCTCCCCCATGGAACTCCATGGACAATCCACACGCATTCTGTATGGAAAGACCAAAATTCCGTGCAACAACCAACTCGCCAACTAAACACATATGATGGAATTAATTCCAAGTTTAGGGCTTGTTCACATGGGCGGATCTGCAGCGTATTTTACGCTGCGGATCCACCGAGGATGGACCCTACAGTGTGCCTTCAGATGTGCCTGCTCGGAGTGGCAATCCGCCGCTACGAGCAGACACACTGCAACGCGCAGTGTATTCGCAAACCTCGAGGCCGCTTCCCCGGCTCCCTGAGCTAGACCGAGAGTAGCCGCGACGTGTGCGAGTATACTGCACATGCGCGCAGCGACTCCCACATCGCAGTGTCTGCTCGTAGCGGCAGATTGCTGCTCCGAGCAGGCACATCTGGAGGCACACTGTATTGTCGGCGGATCCGCAGCGTAAAATACGCTGTAGATCTGTCCGTGTAAACAAGCCCCTATACTCGGAAAATCTGTCCCATTAAAGGGGTATTCCAGCTTTATACATCTTATCCCCTAGATGTATGATCGCAGGGGTCCCGCCTCTGGGATCTCGGTGTAGCTCTCGGCATCCTGTGCTGGGTGCTGCCTCCAAAACGGGGTTGTGATGTCACGGCACGCCCTCTAGTGACGTCACGCCATGCCCCCTCCATTCATGTTATGTCATGCCCCCTCCCATAGACATGAATGGAGGGGGCGTGGCAGGACGTCACTATGGGGTGTGGCCGCAACGTTTTGGAGGTAGCGCCCGGCATAGAATGCCGGGGGCTGCAAAGAGATCGTGGAGGTCCCCAGCGGCGGGACCCCTGCGATCATACATCTTATCCCCTATCCTTTGGATAGCGGATAAGATGTATAAAGCCGGAATACCCCTTTAACCCTCCCTAAATGTAAAGCTGTATGCCTGACAGGGCAAAGAGCAGTGTTTTGTCCGGACATGCCAGGAGTTGTAGTTTTGCAACAGCTAGAGACACGATGTTTGGAAAACACTGGTAAATAGCAATGTTTCTGAACCGGGGTGACTCCAGCTGTTGCCAAACTACAACTCCCAGCATGCCCGGACAGCCTTTGGCTGTCCGGGCATGCTGGGAGTTGTAGTTTGGCAACAGCTGGTGGCACCCTGGTTGGGAAACACTGGTATAGAGAAAACATTTAAGGGGTCATTTTCCAAATTTTTATACAGACACTCTGTATAAATCCTATGTATGCACATAATGCTTCTCTATACTGAGCACATAACATGGTTCAAGACAGATTGTGTCAGTACAGAGAAAACTTTGTTTAGAAAGCATAAATTTGTGTAAGTCAGCTGAAAAGTTATTTGTTTCCCTTGTAAAGCTTTAGAAAGGTCCACTGTGAAGTGGAAATGATAGCTCGCTGGATGTAATGCCTCTTGTTCTGTGCCCTAATTTAAATTAGTTCCCAGTCACAGAAGATGCTGCGGCTGCGGTTTATTCTTCACAGCCAGATGATATAAAACTTAAGCCGATCACTTGTAACTTCCATCTCGCCTTATTAAGGCACTAAACACGTCTTGGGTTACTGAAACTGCTTTCAACCCTGCACTTATCATATGTTTTTCAACATATGCATTATATAGCAATTTGACTACGTATAATGCTGCCACAAGCAAAGCCAATGCAGTAATGGAGGCCTTTATTCTATTAGCTTGAACTGATTAACTCATCCACGAAGCGCTGTTTGGCTACTTTATGGCTATGTTCACATGGTGGTAAATTCCATTGTGTGCACAGTGCCGCAGAATCCCATTGAAATCACTGGGACTGGGACTGCTACAGCGGAGTGTCTGTGCGGAATATTCCGGCATTCCGCTGTGTGAACGTATCCAAAGGTTAGGTTCACACAGATGTATCTGCAGACAATGGACCCCTACATTGTGCCTCCATTGGTGCCTGCTCATAGCGGCAATCTGCTGCTACAAGCAGACATCGCGGCTGCTCTTGGCCTAGCTCTGGAAGCAGCCGCCATGTGTTCAAATACACTGCGCATGAGCGTGGCGACTTGCACGTCGCACCATGTCCGCTTGCAGTGGCGGATTGCCGCTATGAGCAGGCACTAAGGGTATTTTCACATAGTGGGAATATGTGCGGAATGTCCACCTGGAAAACACAGGAGGACATTCCACACTTTTGAAAGTTCCAGCAGCACTTGGGCCGCATAAAAATGTACCCGACGCACAGAGGACAATGCATTTCCGCGCGAAATCCGCAGAAAGAATAGACATGTCTATTCTGTCTGAGGATGCCGCAATTGGGATTTCGGCCGTGTGAACAGTGCAGCAGAATTCCTTTGAAATCAATGAGACTCTGCTGCAGCGGAATGTCCGTGTGCAGAATATTCTGGCAGAATTCCGCACGGGCATTTCGCAGTGTGAACATACCCTAAGGTCGAGTGTCCGCTGCAGTTTTTGACACAGATCCATACCAATTCTAGCCTGCCGCAATGCTAGGAGTGAAACCCATTGTCAAAATCTGTGACAAATCCGAAAGAGAATTTAGCAAATGCTGCGGACCTCAAGCTATGCAACATGCTCATATTGGCTGACATTTATCATTGTCTTTAGACAGTTTTTTTGTGTCTAGAAAAGGTGCAAAAAAAAGGTGCAGGCAGGGTTCATCTGCGCCTTTTTTGCTGATTTTGGCAATACACATGTTATAGAAGGGTTTTATCAACTCTGCGTTTTTTGTGAAAATGTGCTAAAAAGGTGCAAAAAAGGCATAAAGCCACTAAAAAGCCTCTAAACTACACCAGCCCAGACTTAGCTTAGCTTTATGGTGTATGTCAAGAGAGAAATTTCAGAAAATGTGACCTGCACAAAATGTATCATATGCTTTGTGACCATTTAATGAATTTGGTGATCCTACACATTACCAGCACACAAAAAGGGTGTAAAAAAATGCTTCACTTACACCTACAATGATAAATGCTTCACTTACACCTACAATGATAAATGCCGGCCTCTGTGTGTGGAAAATGGTTGCAGCATGAGAATGAGAAATCTCATCAGCTGGGGATTGTACCTGCACAAAAAACCTGTGCAGAGGAAAAGTTGCCCATAGCAACCAATCAGCTTGCTTTTTTCATTTTTTTTAAAAAGGTCTCTGGAAAATGAAAGAAGCGTTCTGATTGGTTGCTACCGGCAACTGGGCAACTTTTCGCCTGCACAGGCTTTGATAAATCTCCTGCAAAGTTCACATAAATTTCCGCAGAAAATTCACAAGCATCTGCCAAAAATCTGCACAGAATTGTTGATGCAGATTTGGTTTTTGCTGCAGAAAACATTGGATTTGCCTTTGCACTATAGCCCTGATTCATTAAAGGGGTATACCAGGAAAAAAAATTTTTTATTTATCAACTGGCTCCAGAAAGTAAAACAGATTTGTAAATTACTTCTATTAAGAAATCTTAATCCTTCCAATAATTATCAGCTGCTGAAGTTGAGTTGTTCTTTTCTGTCTAAATGCTCTCTTATGACACGTGTCTTGGGAACTGTCCAAAGTAGAAGCAAATCCCCATAGAAAACCTCTTCTACTCTGTGAAGTTACCGAGACAAGCAAAGATGTCAGCAGAGAGCACTGTTGCCAGACAGAAAAGAACAACTCAACTTCAGCAGCTGATAATTATTGGAAGGATTAAAATTTTTCAATAGAAGTATGTACAAATCTGTGTTACTTGCTGGAGCCAGTTGATAAATATTTTTTTTTCCTGGAATACCCCTTTAAGTATAGTCACACCAAGGAATTGACAAGGAATTTACTTGACAAGGAATCTGGACTCATTGGTCCAGGTTTACTATTGCAAGTGCACAATTTGAGTCAATCTTACACAACCTACACCACACTAATTTTAGGGACAGATCTGGCAAAGGGATGTGGACTTGGTTTATGAAAGGTGGGGATTTAAAGGGGTACTCTACTGGAAAACATTTTTTTTAAACAACTGGTGCAAGAAAGATAAACATATTTGTAAATTACTTCTATTAAAAAAAATCGTAATCCTCCCAGTACTTATCAACTGCTGTATGCTCCACAGGAAGTTATTTACTTTTAGAATTTCCTTTCTGTCTGACCACAGTGCTCTCTGCTGACACCTCTGTCCATTTTAGGAACTGTCCAGAGCAGGATATGTTTGCTATGGGGATTTTCTCCTACTCAGGACAGTTCCTAAAATGGACAGAGGTGTCAGCAGTCAGCAGCTGAAAACTACTGGAAGGATTAAGATTTTTTAATAGAAGTAATTTACAAATATGAATTCGAGTAGAATACAGACATAGCGCACATCTACAATCTTGTATAATGATCTGATTGCTTCTCAGCACAATATCAAAAACTAACAGGTTGTTAGTATACATTTTTGATCTAAAAGTACAAGCCCACTCGCCACATCAAGGCCACCTATTCAGAGTGGGTCCCTAACCTCCCTAGCATAAAATGGCGTAGCACTGGGCGGCGACCACCACCGCCGCAACACCAATGCCCACAGGGGGGAACGACCCACTGGCAGAGCGGCCCCAATGCCTCTCAAACCAGTCTATAGGCCGCACCCGCCCGCAGACACAGCGCCACAGCAGCAACAGACGCCGCCCAGCACCACACCAGTGTGAACAAGGTGTAATGGCTCACTTACCTTGCTCTCCCAGTCAGACTGGGAGACTGCTAGGAGTGAAATGGCCCTAGTGTGGCTAATTACCACCTACTGGCAGAACGGCCCCACTGGTGTGGTGCTGGGCGGCGTCCGTCGCTGCCGTGGCGCTGTGTCTGCGGGCGGGTGCGGCCCATAGACTGGTTTGAGTGGCATTGGGGCCGCTCTGCCAGTGGGTCGTTCCCCCCCGTGGACGCTGGTGAGCGGCATTGGTGGTCGCCGCCCAGCACTACGCCATTTTATGCTAGGGACGTTAGGGACCCACTCTGAATAGGTGGCCTTGACGTGGCGAGTGGGCTTGTACTTTTTGATCAAAAATGTATACTAACAACCTGTTAGCTTTTGGAATTATGCTGAGAAGCAATCAGATCATTATACAAGATTGTAGATGTGCGCCATGTCTGTTTTCTACCTGAATTCACACTGTGATTTCTATCTTCCCCTTTTTTTTTTTTTGTTTGAACATGTGCTGCACTCTTCCCCACCCCCTCAGCCCAACCCTATATAGGTAGTAATTAGCTACATAAGGGCCATTTCATTCCTAGTAGCCTCCCAGTCTGACTGGGAGAGCAAGGTAAGTGAGCCATTACACCTTGTTCACACTGGTGTGGTGCTGGGCGGCGTCCGTCGCTGCCGTGGCGCTGTGTCTGCGGGCGGGTGCGGCCCATAGACTGGTTTGAGTGGCATTGGGGCCGCTCTGCCAGTGGGTCGTTCCCCCCCCCCGTGGACGCTGGTGTCGCGGCGGTGGTGGTCGCTGCCCAGCGCTACGCCATTTTATGCTAGGGACATTAGGGACCCACTCTGAATAGGTGGCCTTGACGTGGCGAGTGGGCTTGTACTTTTTGATCAAAAATGTATACTAACAACCTGTTAGTTTTTGAAATTATGCTGAGAAGCAATTAGATCATTGTACAAGATTGTAGATGTGCACCATGTCTGTTTTCTACCTGAATTTACAAATATGTTTAACTGGCACCAGTTGATTTAAAAGAAAATGTTTTCCAGCGGAGTACCCCTATAAGTAAAAGGCATGTGAAATGCACCACAAATTGCCTCAAACCTTTGGCGCATGATTCTGGTTCTGGCTAAAGTTGATCCAACCTTAAACTAAACTGCTCTTAGATGCTCCAGATTAATTAATCATCCTGATACACTTTGATAAATCTGATGCATTTGAAGACTGTCTAAAAATTAGACAGTTCTAGTAAATCTGGGGCACTAAGTCACTTTATGGGGGAAATTTATCAAAACCTGTGCAGAGGAAATTTTTTTTAAACAGTTCTCTTTAAAAATTGAATGAAGCAAGCATATTGGTTGCTATGGGCAACTTGGCAACTTTTCTCCGTGTAAGATTTGATAAATCCCCTCCCTATATGAACTAGGATTAAACAAGGGGGTGGATTTAGTTTTTTCACCCTAATGGTCTATTCACACCTACAGTATTCTGTGCAGATTTGACGTGCAGGATTTTCTGCTGCAGATTTCAATGTAAACTGAACACAGCTGGAAATCCTGCGCATCAAATCTGCACAGAATATTGTACGTGTGAATAGACCCTAAAGAGGGGTATGGACGCTACACAGGGCATCCCAGAGACATGTGCCAGAGCAGTCAAGGCTGGCAGTTTTCACACAATATAGTACAAAGATAAGGGTCCGGGCAGGCAGTGATCAAAATGCGGTGTCAGAAAACCAGTTACATCCAAAACAGCAAACAATAAGCACATTCACATGTGAACAAGAGCCAAGGAACACTGTTGCTAAGGATACAATCACATAACTGTTGTGCTCCGACCTGGGTCTGTTCTGCCCCAAAGAAAGGAGCCGAAAAGACCCTTTGCACAACGGACATCGCTGGGTCCCAACGGATCCCAATGACTTGAGGTCCATCGCGTGTCCAATACTTTAGGGTAGTTGAGCGGAAAACAATATTGGGCATAAATTATTTTTTTTCTTCACTCAACTCCTGTTCTTTTGCAGATCTGCAGAGGTTTAGACAAGAGGTGCTATTCTATAAGATGGGCACCAACAGGTGACCCATACATATCCCTTTGTGCCTGGTATTATGAGACAGGGAAAGAGGCATCAGCTGCCACTTATAAATAAACTTGAAAATGGAGTCTTTCGCAGTCTCATGCTTAGACGCAGTTCATATCTAGCAGCAGTAGGACTTGACATTTGGACCACAATTTTGCCATCTCTGGTTGCAGTTTTATTAAAGTTATTTTTAACTGCATATCTTTAACTGCGAGATTGTTTAAAATCTCACTAGCAATGCCCAAACTTGGCAATAAACCGTCAATATCCCCTTAATGGGATACTCCGCCCCTAGACATCTTATCCCCTTTCAAAGGATAGGGGATAAGATGTCTGATCTCGGCTGTGGCCCCTAGACATCTGGGCATTGAGCAAACTTCACTCCGTGTCAGATGACTGGTGATGCAGGGCGGAGGCTTATGACATCACGGTCACGCCCCCTCAATGCAAGTCTATGGGACGTGACAGCCTTCACTCCCCCTCCCATAGTCTTGCATTGAGGCAGCGTGGCCGTGATGTCACAAGTGAGGCGTGGCCGTGATGTCACAAGTGAGGCGTGGCCGTGATGTCACAAGTGAGGCGTGGCCGTGATGTCACAAGTGAGGCGTGGCCGTGATGTCACAAGTGAGGCGTGGCCGTGATGTCACAAGCCTCCGGTGCTGCACCCGACGCTTTAAATGAATGCCGGGTGATGCAGGGAGATTGTGGGTTGCCCCCGCGATCAAACATCTTATCCCCTATCCTTTGGATAGGCGATAAGATGTCTAGGGGCGGAGTACCCCTTTAATACAAATATTCTTTTACTAGAACACTATCTACTAGATGACAGTAGGACAAACTAAATTAACCATGGGTCTTTTCCTTTACAAAGTTAATGTTATTTCAACAAGTCTGTAGAAACGCAGAACAAAATTTATATTTATTTACAGCTAATATGAAATTATCAATCGAAAACTCAAATTTTATGCTTGACGGGAAGTTCATTCCATTGAGCTATGCACTTATATTAGTAGTCAGCAGTCATTCTATTTCTTTTTTTTCCCCACAACAGATTGCGGTACTGAATTTACATGAAGCATTAGCATTTAAACAGTATCACTAGCACAAATGTTGCTCGAGTAAATCACAGAGATTATATGCTGGACATTCACAGTATTTCATTACCGTATACTGGAGTGTAAAAAAGATTAACGTAATCCATGGTAGATGAGTAAACAAGTCAGAGGTGGTTGTTTATGGTTTGGGAAAGATGCAGGCTCCAGGGTCAGTCACCAGGCGCCTCCCATAGACATGAATGGAGGGGGTGTGGTGTGACATCACAATCCACTGCCGCAGGAACCCGACACTTGTTTAGAATACCAGGTGCTGTGGGAGATCGCGGGGGGCCCCCAGCAGCAGGACCCCCGTGATCAGACATCTTATCCCCTATCCTTTGGATAGGAGATAAGATGTCTAGCAGCAGAATACCCCTTTAAATGGTGCTCTGCTTGAAGCATTCCTGATAACAAATATTCTACAAAAAAGTAGGTACACAGAATTCATGATAATGCACAAAAATACACATTTATCAGTTCAGATTACATAAAAATACATAAAACAAAGTATAAAAACATAACATACATATATATATATATATATATTACATACAATAGGTGTAAATAAGTAGTGAATAAGTACCATATTTTTCGCCGTATAAGACGCACTTTTTCTTCCCCAAATCTGGGGGGAAAAAGTTGGTGCGTCTTATACGGCGAATACACCCCTATCGCGGCGTTCCCTGTGGCCATCAAAGGCCGGGACCCGCGGCTAATACAGGACATCACCGATCGCGGTGATGCCCTGTATTAACCCTTCAGACGTGGCGATCAAAGCTGACCGCCGCGTCTGAAGGGAAAGTGACAACAACCCGGCTGTTCAGTCGGGCTGTTCGGGACCGCCGCGATTTCACCGGGGTGGTCCCGAACAGCCCGACTGAATAGCCAAGTTAGTGCTTACAGGACACCGGGAGGGACCTTACCTACCTCCTCGGTGTCTTCTCCATTCAGGGATCCCCTGTATGGCCGGCGCTCTCCTTCCTCGTCATCACGTCGTCGCGTACGTGCGTCGGCGTGCGTAACGACGTGATGGCGGCGACGGAGAGCGAGGATACCCGGCCGGCAGCGGTGACGGGTCCGGAGCGGCGGGGAGACATGTGACTATTACCTCCTATGCAGTGGTCTTCAATCTGCGGATCTCCAGATGTTGCAAAACTACAACTCCCAGCATGCCCGGACAGCCAACGGCTGTCCGGGAATACTGGGAGTTGTAGTTTTGCAACATCTGGAGGTCCACAGGTTGAAGACCACTATTGGGTTCAAAATCTTAATTTTTTTAGATTTTGCACCTATAAATTGGGTGCGTCTTATACGCCGATGCGTCCTATAGGGAGAAAAATACGGTAATACATACTAGCCAACCTGCTTCCCCTATCTACATAAACAAACAGCACATCAGGGGGGGTTCCTGGGACCTTTCTGGGTAATGGCAGTTCCTTTGGTGAGGTTGACATAGTTTAGACATTGCCTATCTGACTATTTGGAATACTGTGCAGGGTTGTGAAATGTATACATGTGTGCATTCGGCACCCTTGGACACTAGTCTTTATTATATATACACTGCTCAAAAAAAATAAAGGGAAAACTTAAACAACACAATGTAACTCAAGTCAATGACACTTCTGTGAAATCACACTGTCCACTCAGGAAGCAACACTGACTGACAATCAATTTCACATGTTGTTGTGCAAATGGAACAGACAACAGGTGGAAATTATAGGCAATTAGCAAGACACCCCAATAAAGGAGTGGTTCCGCAGTTGGTGACCACAGACCACTTCTCCGTTCCTATGCTTCCTGGCTGATGTTTTGGTCACTTTTGAATGCTGGCGGTGCTTTTCCTCTAGTAGTAGCATGAGACGGAGTCTACAACCCACACAAGTGGCTCAGGTAGTGCAGCTCATCCAGGATGGCACATCAATGCGAGCTGTGGCAAGAAGGTTTGCTGTGTCTGTCAGCGTAGTGTCCAGAGCATGGAGGCGCTACCAGGAGACAGGCCAGTACATCAGGAGACGTGGAGGAAGCCGTAGGAGGGCAACAACCCAGCAGCAGGACCGCTACCTCTGCCTTTGTTCAAGGAGGAGCAGGAGGAGCACTGCCAGAGCCCTGTAAAATGACCTCCAGCAGGCCACAAATATGCGTGTGTCCACTCAAACGGTCAGAAACAGACTCCGTGAGGGTGGTATGAGGGCCCGATGTTCACAGGTGGGGGTTGTGCTTACAGCCCAACACTGTGCAGGACGTTTGCCATTTTCCAGAGAACACAAAGATTGGCAAATTCACCACTGGCGTCCTGTGCTCTTCACAGATAAAAGCAGGTTCACACTGAGCACATGTGACAGACGTGACAAAGTCTGGAGACGCCGTGAAGAACGTTCTGCTGCCTGCAACATCCTCCAGCATGACCCATTTGGCGGTGGGTCAGTAAGGGTGAGGGGTGGCATTTCTTTGGGGGGGGGGGCACACAGCCCTATATGTGCTTGCCAGAGGTAGCCTAACTGCCATTAGGTACCGAGATGAGATCCTCCGACCCCTTGGGGGACAATATGCTGGTGTGATTGGCCTTGGGTTTCTCCTAATGCAAGACAATGCTAGACCTCATGTGGCTGGAGTGTGTGACCAGTTCCTGCAAGAGGAAGGCATTGATGCTATGGATTGGCCCGCCCGTTCCCCAGACCTGAATCTGATTGAGCACATCTGGGACATCATGGCTCGCTCCATCCACCAATGCCACGTTGCACCACAGTCTGTCCAGGAGTTGGCGGATGCTTAAGCCCAGGTCTGGGAGGACATCCCTCAGGAGACCAGCCGCTACCTCATCAGGAGCATGCCCAGGCATTGTGGGGAGGTCATACGGGAACGTGGAGGCCACACACACACACACTACTGAGCCTCATTTTGACTTGTTTTAAGAACATTATATCAAAGTTGGATCAGCCTGTAGTGTGGTTTTCCCCTTTGATTTTGATGTTACGCACCCTCCATTCATGTCTATGGGAGGGGGTGTGACGGTCGTCACGCCCCCTCCCATAGACATGAATGGAGGAGGATTTGCATTACATCACAAGGGGGTGTGGAGTTATGTCACGTCTCCAGTCCCGGAAACAAAGAGCATTCTGAGACTGGAGACGCAGCCCTGCATAGAATGCGGGTGCTGCAAGGAGATCGCGGGGGGTTCCAGCAGTGGGTCCCCTGCAATCAGACAATTTATTCCCTATCCTTTGGAAAGGGGATAAGATGTCTTTGGCCGGATAACCCCTTTAATAAGCTGTAAATACAGCCCTGAAGAACGTTTTTTTTTGTTTTTTTTTTGGGGGGGGGGGGGGGGTTGGGTTTATGAGAATAAAATAACTGCAACAAAGATAAAGGTTAAATAAGTAATGATATAGATAACTTACTTGCTGATTCCATGAGTTTTCACTGTCTATTAGCTGTTGTTTTTCATGAAGTAAGTTGCTATATAGTTTTCTTCCATCCTCAATCTGTATGTCAGTGTTCAACAAGTCTGCAGAGTATTCTGCCCATGTTTTCTCAGAGTTGCTTAAATGATCTCTGTTTATAGAATAATAAAAAATATTCCAGGTTAATGATCGATTTTGCATGCTATTCCATTAAAGGGATATTCCCATTTCAAAGATCCCATTTAACCTTGTAGTGCATGTCAAAATAGATATGTTTCCAAATAGTTATATCTTTTAAAGAAATGGTCTTTTGCCACCTTCCCTTGCTGACAGCTCATTGTCAACAAGGTTACAGAACACCTCTGTGGAAGTAGTGGTGGGACTGGTGGTCACATCATTCCATTTTTCTGTGCATAGCGAAAGTGCCGGCGGTTTTGGAAATTGCAGGGGGCATGGGCAGCCACCTTACAAATATCTGAGCTTTCATCCTCAGATTTATTCTCACAGTTAGAGCAGGACCTTTGATCATGTGATCAAGAAGTCCTCAACAGTCAGTGTACGTTCACACGCGCGGATTTTCGCAGCGTATTTAGCTGCGGATCCGCTGGTGAAGGCCCTGCTCTATGCTGGCTTTACATGTGCCGGCAGACACACTGCAGCGATGTGTGCGGCGTACTCGCACATCATGGCCACTCTCCCTGCTCTGAGCTAGGCAGAGAGCTCCCGCGATGTGCGAATTTGCTGCGACTCGCACATCGCAGTGTGTATGCTCGTAGTGGCGTATTGCCGCTACGAGCAGGCACATGTAAAGACAGCATAGAGTGGGCCTTCACCAGCGGATTTGCAGCGTAAAATATAATATATTATCCGCACGTGTGAACGTACCCTTAGTGTAAGCCTATGTGAGCAAGATAAGAACTAGTAAGGTAATCAAAGTGATGTGTGGGTCTATCTGTGATTTTTGTGTATCCCAAAGTATGTGATAGTGTGTGTGCTACTGGGGCCACGCACATCTTAGTGCCATACTGGGAAGCTGCACTGAACCTGCCATAGGACAGACAAGGTATATAGGCAGTATATTCCTTTAATGTCATGTGTAAAGACACTGATAGTTAAGGGTGTTGTTAAAAGGTTAACGCAACTGCTATTGGGTATGTGGTTGTATGTCATGTAAGTTGTGATAGAGCAAATAATTTGAAGTGGAGATAATGCAGGCCACATGTTTTTAGACTCCACCAACATCCCCTAAAGTGCCTATAGTGTTTTTAGACTCTAAAAATGTTCCAAGACGTACCAAACATATACTCTGTATATATACATCTAATAAAATCTATATAAGCATCTAATCCAGGCATTTATAGACTATTTGCCCACCCCTTACAGTCAGGCTGTGACTAACAATAACTTAGAGACTTTTAAGGTGTTAAGATAACCACTTCTACCTGCAGAATTGCAGATTCTTCTTTATATCAGCCAGTTTAGCGGCCATGTTGTTTCTCTCTTGGTTAGCTTCTTCAGTAACTTTCTCAAAACTCATCTGGGCAGACTTCCGCTTTATTTCTGCCTCATTTAGTAATATTGTTGCCTTAATGAGAAATTAACAACAGGGACTAAGATTAAAGTAAGAACATAATTCAACAGGAAATTACATTATAAAACTGGAGCCAGGTTGGGACGTTAAAACAAATACTATCCAGCAGGGAAAAGACAAGCTTGTGGCTGTCACTTCATGTAAATAATAAATCTCTGTTATCGTAAAAACCCATTTAAGATGTAGGAATTTCTTGGAAACTGGATGGCCACTTGGCACAGATGTCACTAAATTGGAAGTTAAAAGTCATCTAAGAATTGTGTGAATAGACCCATTACTCCTTTTTTGCCAGGCTGTCTATTCCATTGTAGTTCAGAAAGATCCTGAGCACCGGATTCATACTAGAAACATTAGCAGTCTAAGGACAAGCTCAAGTGGGGGATTGGGTACTGGTGGGGGATTTTAGGAGACACCAACATTCAGCAGCTGGATATGTGCAGGATAATACTGACTCATTTACAGTGAATTATTGTCCATCTGAGGCTCCCAGACCTAAGCAGAAAATCACACTTGATGAAAATGCACAACATTGAGACTATTTCCACTTCTAACCTGTGTTCAAGTGTACATATCCAATAAAAAAAAAAAAACAATTACATAAATGTTTATGCAAAATGTGTCATCTTTATGAAACATAAACAAGCACATACATGTTTAAAATGCTGGCAGACAGCTGAGGAAGGCTCCCACACCGAAACGCGTCCTTGTACTACACTATGACCTAATAAATCTTCACTGTGCATTACTGGTAAGTGCTGGGTATCATCTTTCTTCTATTTCTACAATAGAATACTGTTAAAGGGGCAGCAAAAATTTAGAATTGTGTGTAGAGTGGTTAGGGTGCTGAAACAGTGAAAAGCCAAGGACATGTAGGCAGCAAAATCTGCAGAAATGAGTCATGCCCAGAAGTCATCATAGTGACCTTGGTCGGTCAGAGAAAAGGGAAAAAGAACAACTCCAATCTGCTGTGAGTCACTGGATTTACGCATATTCATTGCATTGTACAGCATGATTATATTTTGCAATGTGGCTTAGTACAGAGTCATACAGACTCCACATGTAAGGAGAGATATTCTCCTCTAGAAGCAAGAATAAGGATATTTTCTTTATGTTCTCCCTTGCTTTTGAAGGATTGGGTACATTTGAAGTTTTGCTGTAAGACACTATGATTTTCTTACACCCTAGATAAATAAATATTGTATTAGCAGCTTAAAGGGGTACTTCACTGGAAAAAAAAACATTTAAATCAACTGGTGCCAGAAAGTTAAACAGATCTGTAGATTACTTCTATTAAAACATCTTAATCCTTGCAGTACTTAGCTGCTGTATAATCCACAGGAAGTTCTTTTCTTTTTGAATTTCTTTTCTGTCTGACCACAGTGCTCTCTGCTGACACCTCTGTCCATATTAGGAACTGTCAAGAGCAGGATAGGTTTGCTATGGGGATTTGCTCCTGCTCTGGACAGTTCCTGACATGGACAGAGATGTCAGCAGAGAGCACTGTGGTCAGACAGAAAATATATGTAAAGGAAAAGGACTCCCTCTGTAGTATACAGAAGCTGATATTTACTGGAAGGATTAAAATTTTTAATAGAAGTAATTTACAAATCTGTTTGACTTTCTGGCACCAGTTGATTTAAAAAAAAAAAAAAAAAAAAAATATATATATATATATATATATATATATATATATATATACAGATAAAGAATAAGTGTTGTTGCTATATATATATATGTGTGTGTATATATATATATATATATATATATATATAATATATATATATGTGTGTGTGTGTTTTCCAGTGAAGTGTCTCTTTAACGTATATGTCCTCAGAACTGCCTGTACCTGCTGCACTGCAATTGTAAATAGACATACGTTAATATTGTGAATTATTCGAACTTACTTCAGCCTGTGCCATCTTTATCCTGCTCATGGCATCTCCCTCAAGATGAAGTTTATCATCCAGCAGAGGGCGATGTTTCTTAATAAAGTCAATTTTCTCTTCATGTCTTGTTTTCACTGCTTCAGTCTTTGCCATCAGATCCAGTGCTTTTTCTAGTTCTTGCTTTTTACATGAGATATGCCATTGTAGTTCAGAAAGATCCTGAGCACTGGCTTCATACTCTATTTACAGACAAGTGAAATGGTTTTTGTTATTACTATAACAATAATAATAATAATAAGCTTTTGACAGATTCACAAATAAACAATTAAAATCTGATATGATTGCAAAGTTTTGAAGCACTGTAATTTATAGGTAGTGTTTTATGTCTGAAGGTAAAAAAATTTATAATTTCCTTTAAAAGTGAATGTATCATTAGAACATTTAATATTTAGACCATGGTTTTATTATTATTACTAGCAGAGTACCCAGCTTTGTCTGGTCTTCAAAATCAACAATGACACACTTGTCCTCATATCCCATCCCTATATCCCAACCTCATAGCCCATCCTCATATCCCAACCTCGTAGTCCATCCTCACATCCATACCTCATATCCCATCCTCATATCCCATCCTTACATCCATACCTTATATCCCATCCTCTTAACCCATCCTCATATCCCAACCTCATATCCCATCCTCATATCCCATCCTCACATCCCATCCTCACATCCCATCCTCATATCCCAACCTCATATCCAATCCTCATATCCCATCCTCATATCCCAACCTCATATCCCAACCTCATATCCCATCCTCATATCCCGTCCTCATATTCCATCCCCATATCCCAACCTCATAGCCCATCCTCATATCTCAACCTCACAGCCCATCCTCACATCCATACCTTATATCCCATCCTCATATCCCATCCTTACATCCATACCTTATATCCCATCCTCTTAACCCATCCTCATATCCCAACCTCATATCCCATCCTCATATCCCATCCTCACATCCCATCCTCACATCCCATCCTCACATCCCAACCTCATATCCCATCCTCATATCCCATCCTCATATCCCAACCTCATATCCCAACCTCATATCCCATCCTCATATCCCATCCTCATATCCCATCCTCATATCCCAACCTCATATCCCATCCTCACATCCATACCTCATATCCCATCCTCATATCCCATCCTCATAAACCATCCTCATATCCATTCCTCATATCCCATCCTCACATCCATACCTCATATCCCATCCTCATAACCCATCCTCATATCCCAACCTCATATCCCAACCTCATATCCCAACCTCATATCCCATCCTCATATCCCATCCTCATATCCCAACCTCATAGCCCATCCTCACTCCATACCTCATATCCCATCCTCATATCCCATCCTCACATCCATACCTCATATCCCATCCTCATAATCCATCCTCATATCCCAACCTCATATCCCATCCTCATATCCCAACCTCATATCCCATCCTCATATCCCATCCTCATATCCCAACCTCATATCCCATCCTCACATCCATACCTCATATCCCATCCTCATAACCCATCCTCATATCCAATCCTCATATCCCATCCCATTATCCCAACCTCATATCCCAACCTCATATCCCATCCCATCCTCATATCCCATCCTCATATCCCATCCTCATATCCCATCCTCATATCCCAACCTCATATCCCATACCTCATATCCCATCCTCATATCCCAACCTCATATCCCATCCTCATAGCCTATCCTCACATCCATACCTCATATCCCGACCTTATAACCCAACCTCATATCTCGGCCTTTATATCTGAATCCTCATATCCTGTTTTTATATCCCCACCTCATAACCTATATTTTCAGTTAACATATAAGTAACGTGTACAAAGTATTATCAAAATATCTCCAGCCGTTTGGAAGTGATGTTGGAACATACATGTGTGGTGTCTCGGTATAGGACTGGTCCTGTCCCTTTGTCTGGAGTCCCCTCAGCCAGAGTCACTTCATGCTAATGGACTCTCCTGAAGGGCTAACCCCTAGTCGCCTCTTAATATGGTAATATTTCATGTATACATTTATTTATATATTTAATTAATCTAGGATACCTCTGTATAGGACCTTAGAGGTCACATGCCTTTAATTTATGTTATGCTATGGTTTAAGGACCTTTGGGTCATGTGATATACCCAGAGTTCCAGAGGTCAGGACTGACAGGTTTGGCTATCCAATGAGCTTTGTCACACCCCCTTAACCCCTTAAGGACTCAGGGTTTTTCCGTTTTTGCACTTTCGTTTTTTCCTCCTTACCTTTTAAAAATCATAACCCTTTCAATTTTCCGCCTAAAAATCCATATTATGGCTTATTTTTTGCGTCGCCAATTCTACTTTGCAGTGACATTAGTCATTTTACCCAAAAATGCACGGCGAAACGGAAGAAAAAATCATTTTGCGACAAAATCGAAAAAAAAAACGCCATTTTGTAACTTTTGGGGGCTTCCGTTTCTACGCAGTGCATATTTCGGTAAAAATTACACCTTATCATTATTCTGTAGGTCCATACGGTTAAAATGATACCCTATTTATATAGGTTTGATTTTGTCGCACTTCTGGAAAAAATCATAACTACATGCAGGAAAATTTATACGTTTAAAAATGTCATCTTCTGACCCCTATAACTTTTTTTTTTTCCACGTACAGGGCGGTATGAAGACTCATTTTTTGCGCTGTGATCTGTTTTTTATCGGTATGATTTTTGTTTTGATCGGACTTTTTGATCACTTTTTATTCATTTTTTTTAATGTATAAAAAGTGACCAAAATACGCTTTTTTGGACTTTGGAATTTTTTTGCGCGTACGCCATTGACCGTACGGCTTAATTAATGATATATTTTTATAGTTCGGACATTTACGCACGCGGCGATACCACATATGTTTTTTTTTTTTTTTTACACTGTTTTATTTTTTTATGGGAAAAGGGGGGTGATTCAAACTTTTATTAGGGAAGGGGTTAAATGACCTTTATTAACACTTTTTTTTTACATTTTTTTTGCATTGTTATAGGTCCCATAGGGACCTATAACACTGCACACACTGATCTCCTATGCTGATCACTGGCATGTATTAACACGCCTGTGATCAGCATTATCGGCGCTTGACTGCTCCTGCCTGGATCTCAGGCACGGAGAAGTCATTCGTCGATCGGACACCGAGGAGGCAGGTAAGGACCCTCCCGGTGTCCGATCAGCTGTTCGGGACGCCGCAATTTCACCGCGACGGTTCCGAACAGCCCGACTGAGCAGCCGGGATACTTTCAGTTTCACTTTAGAAGCGGCGGTCAGCTTTGACTGCCGCTTCTAAAGGGTTAATACCGCACATCGCCGCGATCGGCGATGTGTGGTATTAGCCGCGGGTCCCGGCCGTTGATGAGCGCCGGGACCGAAGCGATATGATGCAGGATCGCGGCGCGATCCCGCTTCATATCGCGGGAGCCAGCGCAGGACGTAAATATATGTCCTGCGTCGTTAAAGGGTTAATATATAAGGGGCTGCTGCCACTTAATTCACTCTCTTTAGTTCCGGACTATCAGAGCAAGCACAACTAATATCTCATCACCAATTCAAGGTAGGCCTGAAGCCTTATCTTCCGCAGCCACTAAACTGTGAGTCATCCAGCTCAAAACTACTAAAATCCTGTGTGACTACTGCAACTCAATTATCCTCAAACCAGTAGCACAGTGGCTAGCAAATCAAAGCTCATTGTACTTAGAAGTCCCAGCAAACCTGTGAGGAACCTGAACTACGGTCCTCTATACAAAGACTGTTTTGATACCTGCAGTTGCATAAAATATGCAGTAAAGTTTATTCCGGTTTTCATCAATATCTGCTGTGGACACTCCTTTATTTTCCCCTACCGTTTGTGGGACCCGAAAAGCACGCGAAAATGTCCGCGACCCACCCCTGGGGGTGGAAATCAAGTACACGTGTTGATGCCATGGCGGAACTTTAATCTTCTGCCGGTGTTCACTGGGGGACAAGTCAGAGCTGCACCGATGACGTCCTTCCGGCTGGCAGCCATTTTGTTGAAGCGTCCCATAAAAGAAGCCACGCAGCCAGACCTCTTGAGTCTCGAGATGGCAGCGAGGTGCACAGACATGGCGGAGCCCACCGCGACACGTGAGGAGAGCATCAAGATGGCGCCGGAGCAGAAGAAAGTTGCCGCAGCGCAACTTTTCCGAAACCTCGCCGACTGCTTGCAGCAGTTGTCCCTTGGGGCCGAGGAGGCCTGCAACCTACCACCGCTACCTAAGGAAGACGAGTGGCCGGCTACCCCGAAAGGGGCATCCCCAGGGACTCAGATACCCCTCATGTACTTTCCTTCGGACGACTGGAATGCAGATCCCCACGGAATTGGGCCGATGAGGCTACCTAAAACAGCCTTCGAAGAAGGATTCGGAGCACCCATCATGCACCCCAAGTATCTGCCGAGATCCTACTCTGATGTCTCAGCGTCTGAAAATGTGCCCAGGCCTACTCCCCCTGAGGAGGTTTGGCCTAACCAGCGGGCACCAACCTCAGCAGTGCCTAGGCCTACTCCATGCCCGGAGGTTTGGCCTGACCAACAGGCACCAACAGAAGTGCCGCGGCCTACTACGCTTAAGGAGGTGAGGCCGAATCAACCGCCACAAAGCGTGGTTCCAGTGACCTCAGCAGCGGCCATTAATTTGGTAGTGAGTGTGAATCAACGCTCACTAATGTCTCGTGGGACACTGCAATTCATCCTCTGAGAGAGTCCTCACCTCTCTCTCCTCGTTATATGTCTGAGAGGAGAAAGAATCCTGACAGCCGAGGGTGTCGGCTACAGAAGAAATCCGTTGTAAAGTCTTTTTGAGCTGCTGTTTTGCTTGTCATTAACTCTCTGGTACCCAGTACCTTGTTTTTTTTCCCTCTCATTCAACAGACTGTTCTGTTCCTGATGTAACTGGTTAATGAAAAGTGCCTGCCATGCAAGTTTCTGGTTCAGCAACGCAACCACTTAAGATTTTGCCCGGCCCTTGGCCGAGAGACTCCTGGTACAGGTTTACAGTAAGTTTCCTACTTCAAGTTTGGGCTGCGGCAAATTTTTCTCCGCAACACAAACTCATAGCGGGAAACTCAACGTAACCCGCCAGTGCAAATGTACCCTAAAAACACTAGACTACACTAACACATAATAAAGGGTAAAACACTACATATAGAATATCCAAGAGAAATACAGCTCACTCCTTCTATGCGCACACCTGTGTCACGGACCCGCCGGCGCCGCCCCGGCTTCTACAGCAGATCCAACACAAACGAATGTCCAGCACCAAGTATGCGGATAAAATCTTTTCGTTTATTGAATTTCACAGGACAAACAGGTACAATAAGTCTTTCTAAAGAAAGACTTATTGTACCTGTTTGTCCTGTGAAATTCAATAAACGAAAAGATTTTATCCGCATACTTGGTGCTGGACATTCGTTTGTGTTGAACACTACATATACACCCCCTTACACAGTCCCCCCTCCTCCCCCCCCCCCCCCCAATAAAAATGAAAAACATATTGTACGGCAGTGTTTCCAAAAAGGAGCCTCCAGCTGCTCCTTTCTAAAGAAAGACTTATTGTACCTGTTTGTCCTGTGAAATTCAATAAACGAAAAGATTTTATCCGCATACTTGGTGCTGGACATTCGTTTGTGTTGAACACTACATATACACCCCCTTACACAGTCCCCCCTCCTCCCCCCCCCCCAATAAAAATGAAAAACATATTGTACGGCAGTGTTTCCAAAAAGGAGCCTCCAGCTGTTGCATAACAAAAACTCCCAGCATTTCCGGACAGCCACTGACTGTCCAGGCATGCTGGGAGTTTAGCAACAGCTGGAGGCACCCTGTTTGGGAATCACTGGTGTAGAATACCCCTATGTCCACCCATATGCAATCCCTAATGTAGTCCTCAAATGCGCATGGCGCTCTCTCACTTCGGAGCCCTGTCGTATTTCAAGGAAACAGTTTAGCGCCACATATGGGGTATTTCCGTACTCGGGAGAAATTGCACTACAAATTTTGGGGGCTTTTTCTCCTTTTACCCCTTATGAAAAGAAAAAGTTGGGGGCTACACCAGCCTGTTAGTTAAAAAAAATGTAAAATTTTACATTAACATGCTGGTGTTGCCCCATACTTTTTATTTTCACAAGCAGTAAAAGCAAAAAGAGACCCCCAAAATTTGTAACGCAATTTATCCTGAGTTCGGAAATACCCCATATGTGGGCGTAAAATACTCTGCGGACGCACAACAAGGCTCAGGAGTGAGAGCGCACCATGTACACTTGAGGCCTAAATTGGTGATTTGCACAGGGGTGGCTGATTTTACAGCGGTTCTGACATAAATGCAAAAAAATTAATACCCACATGTGACCCCATTTTGGAAACTACACCCCTCACGGAACGTGACAAGGGGTATAGTGAGCCTTAACACGCCACAGGTGTTTGACAAATTTTCATTAAAGTTGGATGGGAAAATGAAAAAAAAAAATGTTTTACACTAAAATGCTGGTGTTACCCTAAATTTTTCATATTCACAAAGGAAAATAGGAAAAAAGCCCCTCAAATTTTGTAACACCATATCTTCTGAGTAAGAAAATACCCCATATGTGGATGTAAAGTGCTCTGCTGGCGCACTACAATGCTCAGAAGAGAAGGAGCGCCATTGGGCTTTTGAAGAGAAAATTTGTCCGGAATTGAAGGCCACGTGTGTTTACAAAGCCCCCATAGTGCCAGAACAATGGACCCCCCACATGTGACCCCATTTTGGACACTACACCCCCTATGTAATGTAATAAGGGGAGCAGTGAGCATTTACACCCCAGGTGCCTGACAGATTTTTGGAACAGTGGTCCGTGAAAATGAAAAATTGTAATTTTCATTTGCACAGCCAACTGTTCCAAAGATCTGTCAAACTCCAGTGCGGTGTAAATACTCACTGCACCCCTTATTAAATTCTGTGAGGGGGAGGTAGTTTAAAAAATGGGGTCACCTGTGGGGGGGGTCCACTGTTCTGGCACCACGGGGGGCTTTGTAAACGCTCATGGCCCCTGACTTCCATTCCAAACAAATTCTCTTTTCAAAAGCTCAATGGCGTTCCTCATCTTCTGAGAATTGTAGTGCGCCAGCAGAGCACTTAACGTCCACACATGGGGTATTTCCATACTCAGAAAAAATTAACAAATGTTGGGGGTCATTTTCTCCTATTACCCCTTGTAAAAATGTAGAATTTGGGGGGGAAAAATGCATTTTATTGAAAAAAAAAATTTTTTTTCCTTTACACATCCAACTTTACCAAAAAGTCGTCAAACACCTGTGAGGTGTTATGGCTCGCTGTACCCCTTGTTACGTTCCATAAGGGGTGTAGTTTCCAAAATAGTATGCCATGTGTTTTTTTTTTTTGCTGTTCTGGCACCATAGGGGCTTCCTAAATGCGACATGCCCCCCAAAAACCATTTCAGCTAAATTTGCTTTCCAAAAGCTAAATGTGACTCCTTCTCTTCTGAGCATTGTAGTTCGCCTGCAGAGCATTTTACATCCTAACATGGGGTATTTCCATACTCAGAATAGATTCCAAATTTGGGTGGACATTTTCTCCCATTACCCTTTGTAAAAATGGTAAATTTGGGGGAAAAATGCACTTTAATTAAATTTTTTTTTTCTCATTTACACATCCGACTTTAATGAAAAGTCGTCAAACACCTGTGGGGTGTTAAGGCTCACTGGACCCCTTGTTACGTTTCTTGAGGGGTGTAGTTTCAAAAATGGTATGCCATGTGGTGTTTTCTGCTGTTCTGGCAACATAGGGGCTTCCTAAATGTGACATGCCCCCCAAAAACCATTTTAGCAAAATTCACACTCCAAAATCCCATTGTCGCTCCTTCCCTTTTGAGCCCTGTACTGCACCCGCCGAACACTTTACATACACATATGAGGTATTTCCTTACTCGAGAGAAATTGGGTTACAAATTTTGGGGGTCTTTTTCTCCTATTACCACTTGTAACAATTCAAAAACTGGGTCTACAAAAACATGAGAGTGTAAAAAATGAAGATTTTGCATTTTCTCCTTCACTTTGCTTCTATTCCTGTGAAACACCTAAAGAGTTAACACACTTACTGAATGTCATTTTGGATACTTTGAGGGGTGCAGTTTTAATAATGAGGTCATTTGTGGGGTATTTCTAATATGAAGGCCCTTCAAATCCACTTAAAACCTGAACTGGTCCCTGAAAAATTCCGATTTTGAAATTTCTTGAAAAATTAGAAAATTGCTGCTGAACTTTGAAGCCCTCTGATGTCTTCCAAAAGTAAAAACATGTCAACTTTATGATGCAAAAAAGAAAGTTGCAACATCACTCTTGGTCAAAAAATGGAGGCTCTTAGCGCACTTTTTGATCAAAATGCGCTAAGAGTCTAAATTTTTTGACCAAGAGTGCTGTTGCAACTTTCTTTTTTGCACATTTTGTATTTGCCACAGCAGCGGGCACCTGTGTATTAGGTTGTTGTGCTGGCTATTTTTCCTTTTGTTTTAACTTTATGATGCAAACATAAAGTAGACATATTGTATATGTGAACCAATATATAATTTATTTGGAATATCAATTTTCCTTATAAGCAGAGAGCTTCAAAGTAAAAAAAATGCAAAATTTGCAATTTTTTTATCAAATTTTTAAATTTTTCACTGAGAAATGATTCAAGTATCGACAAAATTTTAACACTAACATAGAGTAGAATATGTCACAAAAAAACAATCTCGGAATCAGAATGAAAAGTAAAAGCATGCCAGAGTTATTACTGTTTAAAGTGACAGTGGTCAGATATTCAAAAAATGGCCGGGTCCTTAAGGTATAAATGGGCTGGGCCCTTAAGGGTTTAAGGTACTCTTCCAGCTCCTCTCGGAGTAACATTTCTATAACCTCTCACTAGCGCCTACAGGGAAACATTCCTCTCAGATACCAAGACTGACTTAATCCAATATATTGTACACATAGTACACCATATAACTCTCATTAGTGTACCTTCCAATAAAGTTCAGTACACATAATTCCAAAATATAGCTCACAAAAAACAACAAAAATATTTCTTAGGGACTGTAACATGCTATATTCCAGTTCCATACTACTGTTTATGCACTAACATGTGTTCTTTTGTCCTTTATGTGTTCAGGATGCTCTTCCTGGCCAGAAGATGCTCCTGAAGCACACTAAAATGCACGTATCCAGAAAGGTAACCGTATGTAAGTGTTATCTAAACAGAGTTCTAGGGGTAAGAGTGTAATACCTATAGACCCTAGTAGCTAAGGCATTTGTCAGAAAGCCTCAGGCAATCCAATCTGAAACAAGTAGGTAATAAATATGTGGTATAATGATAATGCGGTATAGAACAAAATAGTAAGTGAGATTGTTCTTCTGGTCATTATACATACTTCTAGTTGTATATTAGTCTATTTGTCAGTCAAGAAAAGAAAAAAAAATAATAACATATCAATCAAATGTTATTCGGTATTAAATTTCATGCATAGTCAATAGGGGCATAATAAAGTAAAGTCAAATGGAGATACTAAAAGGATATATAGTTAAATCCATACCATCCTGTTCGTGATATACTCTCCAACACTTCTGTTGTATATCAGTTTTAGAGCTTGTATGGACTCTTTGTTGTTATTCATCTACAGCCTGATTAAGAACATTCTTAATTATGCCCAGGACTGTTTTGGACTTTATCATTCTGTCCCTCTGTCTTTGGGGACCTTCGTCGAGCACGACTTATTTTAAAGTAAGGGGGTTTGGGTGTCCCTGTACAGGACTTGGTCCTGTCCCTTTGTCTGGAGTCCCCTCAGCCAGAGTCCCTCCATGCTAATGGGCTCTCATGAAGGGCTAACCCCTAGTCGCCTCTTAATATGGTAATAGTTCATGTATATATTTATATATTTAATTAATCTAGGATACCTCTGCATAGGACCTTAGAGGCCACGTGCCTTTAATTTATGTTATGCTATGGTTTAAGGACCTTTGGGTCATGTGATATACCCAGAGTTCAGGACTGACAGGTTTGGCTATCCAATGAGCTTTGTCCCACCCCCTTAATATAAAAGGGGCTGCTGCCACTTAATTCACTCTTTAGTTCCGGACTATCAGAGCAAGCACAACTAATATCTCATCACCAATTCAAGCTAGGCCTGAAGCCTTATCTTCCGCAGCCACTAAACTGTGAGTCATCCAGCTCAAACTACTAAAATCCTGTGTGACTACTGCAACTCAATTATCCTCAAACCAGTAGTACAGTGGCTAGCAAATCCAAGCTCATTGTACTTAGAAGTCCCAGCAAACCTGTGAGGAACCTGAACTACGGTCCTCTATACAAAGACTGTTTTGTTACATGCAGTTGTATAAAATATGCAGTAAAGTTTATTCCGGTTTTCATCAATATCTGCTGTGGACACTCCTTTATTTTTCCCTACCGTTTGTGGGACGGTTGGCGGTAGAGTTAACAAGAGAGGGTTAATACCAGCATACCCTACACTGTTACCTGCACCACCCAGTTACCACACATGCAGACACACACACACATACACATAGGGGGAGATTTATCATTGCCTTCCTGACATTTTATTGGCTGGAATTTGGCATTAAGTTTTTGAGCAGTCAGTTTTTGCGTAATTTCAAAATAGACAACTTTGGAAAAAGTGACTATGAAATGCAGTGCTTCATTCTTGACTGTGCAGTGGACAAGATTTATTTACGGTGTCTTTTTTAAAAAGGCACAAAAAATATGGCCCCCAAAAAAAACTCAAATTTATACCCCTTTTGTTTTGCCTTAGAAAAATGACATCCTACAGCAAGTTCTGAGGTGATTTCTCATTTCTGCAAAATTTATCAAAGTCTTGCACAGTTTTGATAAATTTGGTGGCACATAAGCCAAAAATACAGCAACAGAGAAAAGTCTGTGAAGTGGCTGCACAGAGATACATATTGATAAATTTCCCCCATTGAGTACTACATATCCTGCTAGAGCAGTCAAAATGAGCTTATATGTCCAGCTCGGACTTCCAGCTTTTCTATATATACCTGCACCTGGAAGAGATGAAATCATTCATCATTACAGGGTGGGCATGGTACTGACAGCTCTATTGTACTGCTGGGTGCCTAGGTGTGGTCAATGACCACTGCATGTGGGTGGGGTTTTATCTGCACCATGAGATCATACCCTATTTAAATTGTCCATCTTCTACAGCACACACTGTGTGCTGTGCTGCGGTGATCCTCCCAGGGCCTCCGTCCGTGTGTCTGCAGTCTGAACATTGCAATAAACTATAAACCACATTAGGTGGTCCCTAATACCCTAAATTTACCAACCAACTAAAATAAAGTGCACTATCTTATCTTTATTGGGTGAAAAAAAACACACAAGATTAAAATACTGTGTGCATTCTGTCCCTCTTTTCTTAATGAACAGGAGTTAAATGTATCGGCCAATACACATCAGCACTTTGTAATAGTGTTACAGTACGTAGATATAGGCATCTCTGCAGTAGATGCTATTTATTAAGGGCTGATGCACACAGAGGTTAAAATCATGAACACAATGCCCCCCTCAACGTTTCGCCACTGCTGTGGCTTTGTCAAGAAGCAATTGGGCAATGCAGTCTGAGCATTGCACCATAGCGTCTTCTACAGACCTTAGGGTGAAATGCTCTGCAGTCTGCACATACCCTCCCATATGGGGTATGTGCAGAGCATTGCACCCTAGTCTGTACTACAGACAATGGTGCAATGCTCTGCACATACCTCCACCTGTATAGCAATGTACATACAGACACACACACTGTTATACACATGAAGGGTATGTGCAGACTGCAGAGCATTGCACCATAGGGTCTTCTACAGTCTCTAGGGTGCAATGCTCTGCAGTCTGCAAATACCCTTTAACAAAAAGTTAAAAAAAATGTTGTAACCCCTTCACATTAACCCCTTCCCTAATAAAATCTTGAATCCCCCCTTTCCATTTTTTCACTAAAATAATGTAAATAAATAAATAAAAAAGTATGTGGTATTGCCGCGTGCGTAAATGTCTGAACTATAAAAATATAATGTTATTTAAAATGCACGGTCGTTGGTGTACACGTAAAATAAATACTAAAGTCCAAAATTGTGTATTTTGGTCACATCATATGCCATAACAAAAATAATAAAAAGCTATCAAAAAGTCCCATACATCCCATAGGCCAGGTATGTGCAGAGCATTGCATCGGTCAGTGACCCAGGGCCTCTGTGTATACTAGAGTGCAATGCTCTGCACATACTCCCCATGTATAGCAGTGTGTGTACTACACACACTGCTATACATGGGGAGTATGTGCAAAGCATTGCACTAGTGTCTGTACATTCCTATGCAGGATTGGACAAACAATTTGGTGGGAGCGGGTGGGATTGGTTAAAAAAGTCATCGGGAATGGGCGGGAGGGGGATTGAAAAGCCAGTCCTGCGCAGGGCTCTATTACACAGCACACATTCTAATGAATTCTCTAGAACTCAAGACAATCTGTGCATTGGCTCTGGATGACAGAGGGTGATCCTAAATGACATCTATATACCCTGACAGGGCAGAAGAACAAGAGTTGCCACAATGGAATGACCCCTTTAAATAGACCATACATTTGTAGAGAAAATAGATTCCACTCACCCAATGGAGATGTAAAACGTCTTTTTTATTAGATGAACACTTTAAAACATACTGAAGTAAGGGTAGAGAGATGCGGTCAGCGTTAGCTGACTGACCGGCCGAGGCAAAGCAGCGCTCCTTTCGCGGTTCAGCCCGCTTTCTCAAGCCTTTAAATAGACCAATTTTGGTTGCAGATTCCTTTTAATGCTCATGTAGAGAGTTTAACACAACACAAAATAGTATATTATATATTAGCCCTGATTTACTAACATGATCTCGACTCTTTTTATCGGGTCATGCAACACAATTTGTGTCACACGTCCTCTGCGACACATTTCACTAGTAAAATCCCGACGGTTTTCCAATTACTCAGAGTCTTTTTTTAACCTGACAAAAGGAGTGTGGTTTGCATAATTAGGGGCGCATCCCCAACATTTTCCTGGAAACACGACAGTTGTATTTAAAAACCCACCAGAAAAATAGTGAATTACTGAACTTGAAAACCCGACTGCCTTGAGGTGTGGGGAATCTGTTAAAAAGTGTGGGGTTTTTTGAAAATCCTGTTACTTTGTCCCCTTAGTAGCTTTTTATATAACATTTTTCACTTTTTATTAGTTTTTTCTTTTTTAATTTCTCTTTTTTTTTTAATCTTGGCTTTCATTTCCTTTTTTTTTTACTTTTTGTTTGTTAACCCATTAACGACCATGAATGTAAAGTTACGTCCTGGTGTACAGTTACTTTGCTTTATTTATTTGCTTTAAGCTTTATTTTTCCTGTGCAACACTTTTTTTCCCCCGTGCAACAGAATTTAATATCGTGCGACAGAATTTTCCCGACATGTGCGAAACATTGATAAATACGTGTGAAAATAACCCGGGGCCATAAATCAGGGCCATTATGATTAATTCCTAAACATGCCATGACATATGCACAGCAAGGTGACTCAGTGGTTAGTACTAGGGATGAGCAAATCGAATCTGACGAATCTAAATTCATTACGAATTTTAAGAAAAATTTGATTTGCAACAAATGAGAATATCGCCGTGATTCTATCGCGCGAATCGCTTCATTAAACTCCATTTAGTGCGGTCCGGGCTTCAGGGCATCTAAAATGGTGGATCCACATGTGAGGACATGGGGCAAGGAATCCTGGGAAGGCGGGAACAAGGGTAGGCGGGATGACCCTGAATCACATGCAGGATGCAGCCTATCAGCTGCCAGTCACCCCTGTGATGTCACAGCCCTATATAATCGGCAGCCATATTGCGACCCGTCACTTCAGCCTTTCACTGCAGAGAAATAGATAGGGACAGACAGCGCTGTGTGTTGCACAGAAAAGCTTTTTCACCTCCTAGTCAAGTCAGCGTTCTGTTGCACAGAGAAAGGGAAAGAGGGAAGTGTGTGTTTCACAGAAAAGCATTCTTACTGCAGCGATTTACCTCCCAGTCACTGTCTACAGCATTCTATTACAGAGAGGGACAGAGAGCAGTGTGTTGCACAGAAGAACAGATTCAGCCCAAGCACAAATCCTGCCTAGAAGCACTGATAGGAAAGGGAGTGAGACAGAGAGAAAGTGCAATTTTGGGTGTAGTACACAGCGACTGTGTGCTGCAGCACAGGTGTGTACTGCTGGTGTTGTGCACAAATACTTTTTAAACGTACTGTAGCACATTTTTCTCCCCTCGTAAGTGCATACCACATATGTACGTCTAAGTGGTGTACTATTTTGCTCCTGTTAAAGTCTCAAGGGCCTAGATACTATGAAAGGCCAGGCAAAGGTACTCACCGGTCGGCTGGTTTTGTACACAAATACTTTTTTTTTAAGCGTTCTGTAGCGCATTTTTCTGCCCTCATAAGTGAATACCACATACATACTTCTAAGTGTTGTACTAGTTTGTTCCTGATAAAGTCCTAAGGGTCTAGTTACTGGAAAAGACCATCCAAAAGTACACACCTGCTGCTGTTCTAGACAAATACTGTGAAGCGTATTGTACTCCTGCTGCTGTTCTAGACAAATACTGTGAAGCGTATTGTACTCCCCTCATATACGTACTAAATATGCCAGGAAGAGAAGTGCCAGGACGTGCACAGAGGAGTGGCAGATGCCTAAATACATCAGGCGCAGGCAGAGGTTGCAGCAGATTAGGGGCGAGTGGCAGCAGGAGTCACAGCGAGAGGCCTGAGCTCCCAGTATCAGCTAGCAGTCGTGTCTCAACCAGCAATCCATCTGCAGTCATCGATTGGTTAACACAATCATCCACTTCATCACAAGTGACATCTGATACCCCCAGTCAACAGTCAGTGGGTACCTCAGACACAACCCTCAGTTGGCATGGCCCGGGAGCAGTCCCTGTCCTCCCATTGCCTCTGTCCCATGCTGTTCCCTCCCTTACAGAAGTATCTTATGCTGTGAGTTCAGCTCAACTATTCACTGAGGATGATCTAATAGAGGACAGTCAGCAGCTACTGCCCAGCCAAGAAGTGGAGGAGACATTCGCCACATCCTCCGCTAGGTGGGCAAGTGATGAGGAGAGTGACGTGGGAGGTGGTTTTGCCAGCGTTCTGGTGGTTTGCCAGACACTGTTGGGGAACCTGAGGAGGACATCAGTGACATGCAGACACTTGTTGATGATGATGAAGCCGATTGCAATTGGGAGCCTGGTGCAGAAGGGGCTTCATCCACATAATCAGGAGAAAAGGGTTGCAGGTTGCCATGAGGCAGCAGCTGGGCCAGCAAGGTGGTAGCATGGTTGGCAGTCAGCGTGGTGGCAGAAGTGGAAATTCTGGAGCCAAATGTGCCCAAGGGAGATCACCTGCTTCGAGGCAGCATACCTTCCCGGGAGGTAGTGGAACAGGGGTTCCTGGAGACAGCAGAAGTAGCAGTCAATTAGTGCGGACTGTTGGTGGGAAAATCAGCTACTCGGCGATGTGGCATTTTTCATCAAGCATCCGGAGGAGATTAAACATAGCCACATGCAAGATGTGTCACCAGAAGGTGAAACGTGGCCAATGTCCCAATGTTGGCACCACGGCCCTGTGTCAACATATGCTGCACCACCATAAAGTGGCCTGGGAGAACCGTGGCTCCGATGTAGTGGTCCAGCCTGCTGCATCACCCAGTGGCCATCCGCTCCCTCTTTCAGACAGCCAAGGCTCCACCACCTCGGCTGAAAGGGAGCTGTGTGTCATACCCTCCTTCTGTCGCTCTAGATGCTCCTGCTCCTCCTACTTTTAGTCAGTCATTCCGCCAACAATCCATCGGCGAAGCCATGTCCAAGAGACAACAGTATGCGCCCACTCATCCAACGGTGCAGAAGCTGAATGTGCTCCTGTCCAAGTTGCTGGTGCTGCAGTCCCTCCCTTTTCAAGTGGTGGACTCTGCACCTTTCAGAGAACTGATGGCTTGTGCCAAGCCGAGGTGGAGAGTCCCAAGCCATCATTTCTTTGCGAAGAAGGCAGTACCAGCCCTGCACAATTTTGTGGAGGAGACTGTGGGCCAGTCCTTGAGCCTGTCTGTGTGTACCAAAGTGCACGGCAGCACCGACGTCTGGAGCTGTAACTATGGTCAGGGACAATACATGTCCTTTACGGCCCACTGGGTGAACGTGGTTCCTGCATAGCCACAACAGCAACATGGACAGGTCACGCCACTTCCTCCTCCACGCTCTCAGGCCACTGGTCCTGTGACAGTGTGCGACTCCCCCTCCTCATCCTCCACTGTGTCCTCAGCCTCCACTGCATGGACAAGTTTCAGTGCTCCTTCAGCATACCATGTATGCAGGGCATGATGGTGTCACGCTGTTCTCCCCATGGTTTGCCTTGGCGAACGGAGTAACACAGGGGAGGAACTGCTATAAGTCATTCATAAAGAAATCTGAACATGGCTTACTCCACAAAAACTGGAAATGGGAACCATGGTGATTGACAATGGAAAGAACATCTTGTCTGCGCTGCAACAAGGAAGGCTGAGCCATGCGCCCTGCATGCCACATATGTTCAATCTGGTTGTCAAGTGGTTCCTGAAGTTTTCCCCACATTTGCAAGACATCCTAACAATGGGAAGGAAACTTTGCATGTACTTCAGCCACTTTTATACCGCAAAGCACACCCTGCTTGAGCTGCAGCGTCAGAACGGTATCCCCCAACATAGTCTGATTTGCGACGTTGCTAGACGTTGGAATTCCCCTCTCCATATGTTGGACCAACTATACGAACAGAGAAAAGCCATCACATTTCTTGATGATCCAAGTGGATAGGGGGACTCCACTGTGTAACTTCAATGTTAACCAGTGGCAGCTCATACATGACACCTGCCATTTGCTCAGGCCCTTTGAGGAAGCCACATTATTAGTCAGTCGCCAGGATTACGGTATGAACAACATCACTCCACTGCTTCATTTCCTACAACAAGTGTTGAAACAATGGCTGGTCAGGGCACTGGAGACATGGCCCCTACATCTCATGGTCACTTGAGCCCTGTGGGGGCTGAACTGGAGAAGGAGGGGGGGGGGGGCACAGTGGAACACAAGTTAGGTTTTGCAAAATGGGTGGTTTTTCTATTCATCTGAGAGGAGAGGAGGAGCAGGAGCAGCCAGAGGAGCTAGAGGGTTATGAGGAAAGCGAGACAGAGGACCCAGACACACAGTGGCAGTATGCAGTGGAGATGGAGGAAGGGAGTCCCTCTGAGTCACTTGCAAAAATGGCACGATGCATGCTCAGTTGCTTGCGTAGTGACCACCGAATTGTCACCATTCAGCATCAGGATGACTTTTGGCTCTCCACCTTATTAGACCCTCACTACTGGCACAAAATGGGGGCCTTTTTTAAACCCACTGAGAGGGAAGACAAACTGACCTACTACAGAGACATCCCACGTAGTCAGTTGGCCAATGCCTATCGGCGCCATCGTCCATTCTCTAGCAGGTCTGACTCTGGAGCTCTCTGCACTCACCTTCCACTGCCATGGCTGCTGGGGAGGGGTGGGGTAGCAGGAGCAGTACCAGCTCCATCAGCAACAGCCTGAGTCTACAGTCCTTACAAATAACTTCCCTCCTTGTAATAACCTATGTAATTTTCTGATGTCAGGGAAATTCCATCTCTAGAAGAAGAGACAAAAAGATAGAACACAGGAAATGGGGGCAGGGCTTGCATGGTGTTGCAGACAAGAGAGAGTCTGAATGAGGACAATGCCATGTGTATTACACTGGTGCTCAATCACCCTGCTCAAGGGTCCACATAAATAGAAGCCTCTGTAAGATGGTCGCTCACCTTGTACATGAAAAATGCCCCTTATTATTGGGGTATCAAATGCTGTGGAAAAGCTGCTCAGGGGTAACAGGAGGGGGAGCAACCTGTCCTGTGAAACGTGGTAAGGAGGTGAAAAAAGAAAACCCCTCTGATGTCAGGCCTGCTTATCCCAGTGAAAATTTATTTTAAGCCAGAAGTAATTTTTTTAATACAAAGTGGACTTTTTTATTTGCAGTACAATAAAATAATAAAAAGGACCAATAATATGTTTCAGATTGCACTCCCCCTTCCTATTATTGGCCAATCTGAGGTAGAGGGAATGCACCCAGAAACTAATCATTGATCCTTTTATTATTTTATTTTACTGCAAATAAATGAGACCACTTTGGATTTAAAGCGCAACTGTCATGGATATTATACCCCGCAGACTAATAACATGATAACATAGATGATGACACTTGTAATGCAGCTGTACTTTTGGCTGCTCTTTATCACACTTTATCAGCAGGAAAATAGTTTTATTGTGCGGTCAGCAACAGTCGGATAGGCGTGGCCGGGGATCGTAATGCCCCACCTCCGCCATGCCGATCCCCTGTAAGTGAGCGCTGGGACCACTGTGTGAATGACACACAGGTTCCCACCTCCGATGCCCATGTTGTGCGGTCGGGCGTGACTCCACTGAGCCTTTACATATTATGTGCACCTTTATGATATACAGTACAGTGCCCGTTCTCCTCTTCTTTCTTCTCCTGGTGCCAGAGACGCGCTGCTTCTGCTTTCACTAGAGGCAGAGAGCTCGCTCCCTGCCTCTAGCACTGCACAGGCGCACTGAGCTGCTGGCAGACAACGTGAGTGAGCGCTTTCTCTCTGCCTCTAGTTAAAGCAGAAGCAGCGTGTCTCCGGCACCAAGAGAAGAAAGAAAAGGAGAACGGGCCCTGTACTGTATATCATAAAGGTGCACATAATATGTAAAGTATACTAACAACCTGTTAGTTTTTGAAATTATGCTGAGAAGCAAGTAGATCAAATTACAAATTATTTTATGTACAACACAAAGAGAGAAACATAGCCGCACATCCACCATTTGTAATTTGATCTATATGCTTCTCGGCGGCGACCACTGCCTCCGAGACCCCATGCCCAATGGGCGGAGTGACCTAGTGGATAGGCAGCCCCACTACTGCCCGACCAAGCCCCTGGCTCTGGGCCACTCCACCCCACAGACAAAGCATCACAGAAACAATGGCCGCCACAGAGAACCACACCAGTATGAAACCTACCATGTGCTCACTCCCAGAGGGCTGGGAGAATGGTAGGAGGAAACCCTTATGCAGTTTCCTGCTAATTAAAAACACCTGGGCCAAATGGGTGGAGTGGAGTGCAGGCTATGGAAGAAGGGAGAGACTACAAATGTACAACACAAAGAGAGAAACACAGCCGCACATCCACCATTTGTAATTTGATCTACTTGCTTCTCAGCATAATTTCAAAAACTAACAGGTTGTTAGTATACTTTACATATTATGTGCACCTTTATGATATACAGTACAGTGCCCGTTCTCCTTTTCTTTCTTCTCTTGGTGCCGGAGACACGCTGCTTCTGCTTTAACTAGAGGCAGAGAGAAAGCGCTCACTCCCGTTGTCTGCCACCAGCTCAGTGCGCCTGTGCAGTGCTAGAGGCAGGGAGCGAGCTCTCTGCCTCTAGTGAAAGCAGAAGCAGCGCGTCTCTGGCACCAGGAGAAGAAAGAAGAGGAGAACGGGCACTGTACTGTATATCATAAAGGTGCACATAATATGTAAAGGCTCAGTGGAGTCACGCCCGACCTCACATCATGGACATCGGGGGTGGGAACCTGTGTGTCAATCACACAGTGGTCCCAGCGCTCACTTACAGGGGATAGGCGTGGCGGAGGTGGGGCATTACGATCCCCGTCCACGCCTATCTGTTGCTGACCGCACAATAAAACTATTTTCCTGCTGATAAAGTGTGATAAAGAGCAGCCAAAAGTACAGCTGCATTACAAGTGTCATCATCTATACTATCATGTTATTAGTCTGGGGGGTATAATATCCATGACCGTTGCACTTTAAACATTACTTCTGACTTGGAATCTATTTTATTAGGATAAGCAGTGTCTGATATCAGAAGGGTTTTCTTTCCTTACCTCTATACTTAAGAAAGGAGACAAGTAAAAAGAGAGACACACAAGCGCCACTGGTGAAGTATGTCAAACACAGGTGTGATTTTAGAGGACGTAAACACTCGCCCTGTGATGTTGCGCTAAGAGCACAACATCTGTAAGCGTATGTAGATATATGGTGGGGTCCTGCTGCTCAGTTCCCTCCGATCACAGTGGTATCCTGGTCCAGGAGTGAAGTAGAAAAAAATGCTCCACTTGCTGTACGTTGATATGTGCCTTGATTTTAATTTATCTTGTCTGACTTGGTTGGACTTACTCCCTGACAGGGACCGGAGCTTTGAAAAGTTCCAGTTTTTCCATTTTTTTGGCTTTTTTGTTACCTCTATACTTGACTGAGTACATGTATCCTGAACATATTTGCCTCCTCCAGAGGGTTTGCACTATACCTGAGAGGTAAAATCAAGACTTCCCTCTTATCTCTTACCACCTATAAACTTATTTGCATCTGCACCTAGTGCAAATACTTTTTTCCTACTATGCACACAGTGCTGCCTCCTGAATGTAGCCCCCTTTCTTTTAGTTATTAGCATTATCAGCAATTCAGTGCTTACACCAGGACTTTTTTTTTGTGATGTAACCCCTTCCTTGATGTGATCCTGCTGCTGTTTGTTTCCTTTCTAATCACATAGCACCTTGTAAACCCAGGGTCTTAATAATTCCCTTCTCCCCCTCACATGCCATGTAAATCATCTCCCAGTACAGTCCCAGTACTGTTCAGTTAAGTGCACTTTCTCCATGCTATGGAAGGGACTCTTAGAAGCATATTTCACTGAAGCCAATGCAATAATATTCTATTTATTATGACGCATTACTCAAACTCAGTAACTGTCTATAATAAAACAAAGCAGGTTTGTTTCACTGTGAGCTAAACCAAGCTAAATATAGCAAACAACACTTCCAGACACAAGCTAATAATTAAAAAACAACCACTGACAATATGCAAATTATAAAACTGGTTAAAAGGCATTTAATTCAATGTAATCAATTTATCAAGATGTTCCAATTTGTTCAAGCAATATTTCTTATGTTATTCCTCTATTTGTATACATACATCATAGCAAAATGGTACATGCAAATCACCATTAATAAGTGTCCTTTAGTAAATGAGCTCAATGGAGCATATACATGGAGACGTAACCTGCTTCTTAATGAGCATCCCAATGGAATCATGAAAAAAAGCAAATACTTAAAGGGGTTGTTCGACAGAGAAACCTATTTTAAAATATCTAGTAAATTAACATATGGGTGAATAAACTTATTTTACAACCTTTCTCTGGTCTTTCATACTTTTCTTCTACTTTTGATGCAAACTGCTCCGTTGTCTTCAGGTCAATGTCTTGTCTAGTTTACATCATGTAACAGACTTGTGTACAAGATACTATAGCCAGTAATTCATCTAACTATATCTCTTTTACACTTAAAGTAGTACTGTAGTGTTTTTTTTTTCCCTCTGTGCCCGAGCTGCAGAAACGTAAAAAAAACTAAAAACTTTAACTCACCTGCCGACATTCCCTTGGTGCGTTCCCTTGTCTTCTTCCCCTTCTTGGGGGAGAATGAAATGTCCTGCCTCGGCCGATGATATGCTGAGCACAGTGTCATGTAAGGAGCCTGGGCAACAGGGAGAAAGCGGGGCCCAGGCTCCTTAAATGACACAGCACTCAGCCTATCACCAGCCCAGGTGGGACATTGCTGCGTGCTGAGTGCAGTGTGACTTTGTAGATAAGGCACAGAGAAATAATAAAAAAAGAACTATAGTACTCTTTTAACTATATTACCTCCCATACAGTGGCTGAATTCCCAGCTAGAATTTCCTGTACACAGAAACAGGATGTACACCAAACAAGACGTTGAGATGAAGACAACGGAGCAGGCAGTGTACATCCAAAGCAAATCAAGCATTAGAGACCACAGAAAGGTAGTAAAATAACTTGTGTTAATTTATTAGACCTAGAGATGAGCGAACTTACAGTAATTCGTTCATCACGAACTTCGCGGCTCGGTTGCTTACTTTATCCTGCATAAATTAGTCCAACTTTCAGGTGCTCCCGTGGGCTGGAAAAGGTAGATACAATCCTAGGAGAGAGTCTCCTAGGACTGTATCCACCTTTTCCAGCCCACCAGAGCACCTGAAGGCTGAACTAATTCATGCACGATCAAGTCAGTAACTGCTGAGCCGAGAAGTTCGTGATGAATCGAATCACTGTAACTTCGCTCATCTCAAATTAGACCGCTGAAAAGAGAGTCTATTGTTGACTTTTGTCAGAGCGGTAACCCTAAAGGCCGTCCAATACTGAGGGTCTAGGGCTGAGGTTAAGGGATACATGATAGCGGGAGGTCAGATGGGACATCAGTGAATGCATATAACCCGTTGGTCGCCTTCCACACCTGTATTGCGAGTCTATGTAAAGGTAGAAGAGCCCCTCACCCACTTGGGAGATCTCCAATAAGGGACGGAGAGACATTGACATGGCTCTGAGGACCAGACTCAAACTCAGATATCTCAGCTGTCCCACTAGGTACCATAAAGGCCATAACTGCCAACATTTTGGAACCCTGTAGAGTAGACAGTTTTACCAAATTGCCTACTTTACTAGCTATGTTATAACTTAGACATATACAGTGACTCCTGCACAAGTCACAGAACATGCCTAGAACACTCTCCCACAGAAGTCAATAGGGTCCTCTTCATTCCATTGCTACTTTTGTCCATAAAGCTGCTGTAAAGGATATCTCTTAATGCTGTGCAAAAAGTTTAGGCAATATGGTTGCCCCCATAATAATGTACAAAAAATAAAATTTTAAAGAGAATAGAAACAGACTCGAAAAAACATATTTTACAATATGAGTCTATCCAGAAAGATACATCTAGGTGAACCATTCCCTTTAAGGGCAGAGTCACACAGGGTGCATATAAAGTGTACTTCACGCTGCGGATGTGCCCGCCGCCAGCAGTCACAGAGTGACTGCAGAGCGAGCTCCTGGCTGAGGCTAGGTAGCTCTGTGTGTCTGCTCTTGTGGCAGTTTTCCCCCAGTAGAAATCCGCCACTAAAAGCGGACACACAGAGCTACCCAGCCGCAGCCAGGAGCTCACTCTGCAGTCACTCTGTAACTGCTGACGGCAATGAAAAATGCCGTAGATGAACCCAATGTGACCCTGCCCTAATATTGTTTTCTGTAAAACAAAGTGTGAACAGTAAAGTTGTGACTCACAGATCCCCCCTTAATCAGAAGAATGAAGAGACTGCAGCATTTCTCTAGCACAATCATCTCTTCCTACTCCTCATCTGTGTATTTGCCAGATTTCAGACCAATGCCGATCACACATTGATGGCCTTTACAAAAGATACAGAATCCCTTTATATGACCAGGGCAAAACCATGGACTTGGCCTCTAAGGTTCAATTACCTACTGCTTTTTTTTTTTTTTTTTTTTTTTTTTTTTTACTGTGACCAGTAATCACATTAAAAGGGATGTAACAGAGCTATGTCCAGCTATGTCCATATAAACATAATGACCTACCATCTTAAGGAAATGAGATGTCACTGTACCTTTCTGAACCGCTTCAGGAAAGTTATATAGTTTCCATTGGGAGAGAGCATCAATCTGTGTGATCAGACGTCCTTTCCTTTCCTTCTCTAGCTTCAAAGCCTCTTCTGCTTCTTGTCGATCGGCTTCTAACCTCCAGATCAACTGTAAGACTTCTGAGATGACGGCGTCGGTGTCCAGCTTCAAAGATGAATCTCCACCTTGTTCTGAGAAATCTGAAGACAATAAAACTGTTTTATAAAGTGTTTTACATCATATCTACAGGATGCAATTGCATTTAAACACCTTTCCAGATTCCTCATATCATTGAACATTTAGTACAGTCCATAGTTGCTCAGAATCAGAGACGGCTTAACTGTTTTAGGCCATATGCTTGTAATAGACCTTGTCCCACACCGGGCACAACCAGTTTCTTAAAAGTTAGTGTAGACGACATAAAATCCCTATAGGGCTTGTGCAAAAATGTGCAACTTTTTGACACTTAAAACCAGGCGTAAATGCATAATAAATTCCTCCCTATGTGTTCCATAAGCTTGCTATCTCAATATTTTCAGTCAGACAATAAAGGAATCTGTTTAACAACAAATCTAACATAAAAATAATAAAATAATAAACCTTACAAAACTATAACTAAGACAACTTCAATAAGAGCATAACACCAGGAGTAATAACAGAGTCCAGAAGAATATAATGAAACTTATTTTGTTATTTCAGCCATACCATGTGAATATTCTGTCCATTTGCATTGTCCTCCCTTCAACAATATCAATGAAACCATCAGCAAGAAGAGATTGAACAATAACATTCCTGACCAATACAATAAAGTAATAAAAAGGGCCAATGATTATTTTGTTACTATACATGCATAGCTTAGTCAGGTGCTCCTGTGACTGTAGAAAGGGAGATAACAGACCCTGCATTTATATGGAGAATCCAGAGGAGAGACCACTCTCCTGTCATTTATAACATATAATATGTATAGCAGCTACAAAAATGATATACAAATTAGGCTCTATTCAGATCTTTAGAATTTCCCCGATTTATACATCAAATATATGGCCCTGACATACACAACTATATATCGAACCTTGACACCCACTTAAAAACCAAAATAACTATATTATGCTTTTTAATTTAACGAAAATGGGATTTGCCAATATGAAATGTGTCTGAACATATAGCATAGGAAAACTCTAAAAATATGAAAGCAACATTATACTTTATACATACAGTATATTCAGGGTATAAGTTTGATACAGACAGTAGAGGTGGAGGAAAAAAAATAATATCAGTAGACATCAATATGCGCTACTTAATTTTGAATCAAAATGTCCCTTAGGCTGGGTTCCCGATTTTTATATCCGACAATAGGATTATAAAATCAGATGAAATCGGACAGTGTACAATCTGATCAAATTGGATGCAAAAAGAAAAATTGAATGACTTTAAATATCGTGTCTTTCGGTCTTGAACTTTAATAGATCTTAAAAGACTATTCTGAAGCCACTGCGCATGTGTAAACAAAAAAATTGTGTGTGATTAAACTAATGAAATCATTCAATAATTCAATTCAATATGATTGTACATAGACATTAATGTTAGGAAAATATGAAAAGACTTCAGTCCAATTTTGAATTGAGTTACAAAATCGTTGACAACCACGATTTTTCACCCGACCAAAAATCTATTGGATACAAAATCGGACGAAAACTGATGCATGTCAAAGGGTACGTTCAGACATACAGGATCTTGCGCAGATTTGATGCACAGGATTTGTAACTGCCGATTAGAAGCTGTGCTCAGTCATTTGGTTTACATTGAGGGTACGTACCCTAAGGGTACGTTCACACGCGCGGATTTACAGCTTATTTTACGCTGCAAATCCGCTGGTCAAGGCCCGCTCTATGCTGGCTTTACATGTGCCTCCTCGTTGCGGCAATATGCCGCTACCAGCAGACACCCTGCGATGTGCGAGTCGCAGTACACTCGCACATCGCGGGAGCTCTCTGCCTAGCTCAAAGAAGGGAGAGCCGCCGCGATGTGCGAGTACGCCGTGCACATAGCTGCACTGTGTCTGCTGGTAGTGGCGTATTGCCGCTACCAGCAGGCACATGTAAAGCCAGCATAGAGTGGGCCTTCGCCAGCGGATCCGCAGCTAAATACGCTGGGAAAATCCGCGCGTGTGAACGTACCATTAAACAGGATTTTTCTATAGAAGTCGATGGATAAGACTATTAATACGATTGTAGACGCTCTTTTGGTAAAAAGTATTAACTATTTGGATGTAAAAATTGTGAAATGAACCATGCCTTAGAAGTTACAGACCTTAGGATTCCAACTAGAGTTCTTCATTGCCTCTCCTGCAAAGTGAGTTACACTCCTTTTGTAAGCCCAGGAATTAGCTCTTAAAGGGTTACTCCGCCCCTAGACATCTTATCCCCTATCCAAAGGATAGGGGATAAGGATAAGATGTCTGATCACGGGGGTCCCGCACCCACATGTAACGGCTTCCGGAACCGCTGGAGGCCCTCAGGCTAATACCATCCATACCACGGGGACTGAAGATCGTGACGCCACGACTCCGCCCCCTGTGTGACGTCACACCCCGCCCCCTCAATGTAAGTCAAAGGGAGGGGGCGTGGCAGCTGTAGAATGCGGGGGTCCCCCCCGCATGGTAGAATGCGGGGGTCCCCAGCGGCGGGACCCCCGTGATCAGACATCTTATCCCCTATCCTTTGGATAAGGGATAAGATGTCTAGGGGTGGAGTACCCCTTTAAATATGTTTGCCAACACCTGTGCTGACTTAAACGAAATGGAAAACCTGGACTGGCCATGAAAGGAATGACAGGCTACACTACCAACCTGCCTGCAAATGTATAAAAATCCAGGCCAGAAACTGGCTTTATCAAAGTTCTCTAGCAGCTATGGTATGCTACGGATTTCATACTACTCCTGGATTTTCCATATCTCACCCAGCTTTTGCTGGATGGGATATGCATCTTCCAGAAACTACTCCTGTCACTGTGTAACGTAGTGTACAGATATATTTCATACTGTTAAGGGTTAATAACTATTATAACTAAAGATGCAGAGACACAAACAAAACACTGTATACTGCAGAAGAGAAGAAGCCTAATAAAACAAACCAAATGGTGCAGACGTCTTGACAAAATCCTTTAAGTGTTAATTGTGCTGAGCCTTCAGTAGCTGAAACATTAGTGCTATTTCAAGTGCATACTTGAAGATAAAACTTCAGTGTCTGCAATCTCTCTACAATTTTCATTTCGTCTTCACATTTCTCCACAGAGAGATATCACAAAGCCCTGCTGAAAGCTTTAAATACATAAAGAATCTGTCTTCTTGTCTGCCATTTTTAATTTTATATTTTGACTATTGTGTTCTGTATACTAAAATAATTTCTAATTATTACTGATTTCTTTTTACAGTATTGAATTTGAAAGTAAGCAAAGAGTTATTGTATTTACCATTATACAACCTAGCTTAAAGGGGTATTCCAGGAAAAAAAACTTCTGACTCCAGAAAGTTAAACAGATTTGTAAATTACTTCTATTAAAAAATCTTAATCCTTTCAGTACTTATTAGCTGCTGAAGTTGAGTTGTTCTTTTCTGTCTAAGTGCTCTCTGATGACACATGTCTCGGGAACCGCCCAGTTTAGAAGCAAATCCCCATAGCAAACCTCTTCTACTCTGTGCAGTTCCCGAGACAAGCAGAAATGTCAGCAGAGAGTACTGTTGCTGCCAGACAGAAAACAACAACTCAACTTCAGCATCTGATAATTATTGAAAGGATAAAGATTTTTTTATAGAAGTAATTTACAAATCTGTTTAACTTTCTGGAGCCAGTTGATATATAATCACAACAATTTAGGGGAACCCTAAACTAAATACCCCCCAATTAAAATATACCTTTTATTATTCCATCTAAAATGTAGATTGTGATACACATAATTATGTAATTCTGCAAGTGGATGTAATGACACCACCACTAACTTTTAAAACCACAGTTGCCACCGTACTCCTTGGCTCCTGTACTTGTCTATTGTAAGCGCCTAAGTGCTACAGAGTGAGCGTGGGTAGCTCAATCTCCTATCTATTGGGAGCCGGTGGCTACTGCTTGTTAAAATCACCAAAATTTAGTCCTCCCTTCCAACGTTTCACTGGCTCCCCAGCTTCGTCAGGAAAGTATGGCGGCTGGGGAGCCAGTGAAACGTTGGAAGGGAGGGCTAAATTTTGGTGATTTTAACAAGCAGCCATACTTTCCTGACGAAGCTGGGGAGCCAGTGAAACGTTGGAAGGGCTCCCAATAGATAGGAGATTGAGCTACCCACGCTCACTCTGTAGCACCTAGGAGCTTACAATAGACAAGTACAGGAGCCAAGTAGTACGGTGGCAACTGTGGTTTTAAAAGTTAGTGGTGGTGTCATTACATCCACTTGCAGAATCACATAATTATGTGTATCACAATCTACATTTTAGATGGAATAATAAAAGGTATATTTTAATTGGGGGGTATTTAGTTAAGGGTTCCCCTAGGGGGGTCCCCCTAAAATAGTTGTGATTAAATTGACCCTAGTATCCCCCTTGGGGTTTTGTTGTTTAGTTGATATATAAAACAAAAAGTTTTTTCCTGGAATACCCCTTTAACCTCTTAAGGACCAGGAACGTATGAGTACGTCCCTGCGCCCTGGGTCTTAAGGACCAGGCACGTACTCATACGTCTGTGGGAATTTCGCATCCCGCCGCGCGCCGGGCGGGGACCGGACCGGGTGACTGCTGATATCTATCAGCAGGCACCCCGCGCAAATGCCCAGGGGGGTCTTTAGACCACCCCCCCCCCACCCCCATGTCGGCGATCGGCGCAAATCGCAAAAGTCGTGAAACACCTGTGGGGTATTAAGGCTCACTTAATTCCTTGTTACGTTCCTCAAGGGGTCTAGTTTCCAAAATGGTATGCCATGTGGGGGGGGGGTGCTGTTCTGGCACCATAGGGGCTTCCTAAAAGCAACATGCCAAAAACCCCCAAAAACCATTTCAGAAAAACGTACTCTCCAAAATCCCCTGGAAAATTGGAAAAATTGCTGTTGAACTTTGAAGAACTCTGATGTCTTCCAAAAGTAAAAACTCATAAATTTTATTATGCAAACATAAAATAGACATATTGTATATGGGAATAAAAAAAAAATTATTTGGAATATCCATTTTCCTTACAAGCAGAGAGCTTCAAAGTTAGAAAAATGCAAAATTTTCAATTTTTTCATAAAATTTGGGGATTTTTCACCAACAAAGGCAAGTTACCATAAAATTTACCACTATGTTAAAGTAGAATATGTCATAAAAAAAACAATCTCGGAATCAGAATGATAACTAAAAGCATTCCAGAGTTATTAATGTTTAAAGTGACAGTGGTCAGATGTTCAAAAAACGCTCTGGTTCTAAGGTGTAAAATGGCCTGGTCCTTAAGGGGTTAATCCCCAAGACCATTTTCACCTTAACCCCTTCAGGACGGAGCCCATTTTGGCCTTAAGGACCGGAGCGTTTTTTGCACATCTGACCACTGTCACTTTAAACATTAATAACTCTGGGATGCTTTCTGCTTGTAAGGAAAATGGATATTACGAATACATTTTTTTTTGGTTCACATATACAATATGTCTACTTATGTTTGCATCATAAAATTTACATGTTTTTACTTTTGGAAGACACCAGAGGGCAGCAATTTTCCGATTTTTCACAAAGTTTTCAAACTCAGTATTTTTCAGGGACCAGTTCAGGTTTGAAGTGGATTTGAAGGGTCTTCATATTAGAAATACCCCATAAATGACCCCATTATAAAAACTACACCCCCCAAAGTATTCAAAATGACATTCAGTAAGTGTTTTAACCCTTTAGGTGTTTCACACGAATAGCAGCAAAGTGAAGGAGAAAATTCACAATCTTCATTTTTTACACTCACATGTTCTTGTAGACCCAATTTTTTAATTTTTACAAGGGGTAAAAGGACAAAATTTTTACTTGTGTTTGTAGCCCAATTTCTCTTGAGTAAGGACATACCTCATATGTCTATGTAAAGTGTTCGGCGGGCGCAGTAGAGGCCTCAGAAGCGAAGGAGCGACAAGGGGATTTTGGAGAGTACGTTTTTCTGAAATGGTTTTTGGGGGGCATGTTGCATTTAGGAAGCCCTTATGGTGCCAGAACAGCAAAAAAAAAACACATGGCATACCATTTTGGAAAAAAGACCCCTCGGGGAATGTAACATGGGATAAAGTGAACCTTAATACCCCACAGGTGTTTCACGACTTTTGCAAATGTCCAAAAAAAATAAACATTTTTACCTAAAATGCTTGTTTTCCCAAAATGTTTTAATTTTTAAAAAGGGTAATAGCAGAAAATACCCCTAAAAATTTGAAGCCCAATTTCTACTGATTCAGAAAACACCCCATATGGGGGTGAAAAGTGCTCTGCTGGCGCACTACAGGTCTCGGAAGAGAAGGAGTCACATTTGACTTTTTGAAAGCAAATTTTTCTCTGGGGGCATGCCGCATTTAGGAAGCCCCTATGGTGCCAGGACAGCAAAAAAAAAAACACATGGCATATCATTTTGGAAACTAGACCCCTCGGGGAACGTAACAAGGGGTTAAGTGAACCTTTATACCCCACAGGTGTTTCACGACTTTTGCATATGTAAAAAAAAAAATTTTTTTTTACCTAAAAAATTTTACATTTTTAAAAAGGGTAAAAGCAGAAAATACCCCCCAAAATTTGTAACACAATTTCTCCCGAGTACGGCGATACCCCATATGTGACCCTTAACTGTTGCCTTGAAATATGACAGGTCTCCAAAGTGAGAGCGCCATGCGCATTTGAGGCCTAAATTAGGGACTTGCATAGGGGTGGACATAGGGGAATTCTACGCCAGTGATTCCCAAACAGGGTGCCTCCAGCTGTTGCAAAACTCCCAGCATGCCTGGACAGTCAACGGCTGACAATACTGGGAGTTGTTTTGCAACAGCTGGAGGCTCCGTTCTGGAAACAGTGGCGTACCAGACGTTTTTCATTTTTATTGGGGAGGGGGGCTGTATAGGGGTATGTGTATATGTAGTGTTTTTTATTTTTTATTTTATTTTTTGTAAGTGTAGTGTTTTTAGGGTACAGTCGCACGGGCGGGGGTTCACAGTAGTTTCTCGCTGGCAGTTTGAGTTGCAGCAGAAAGTTTGCGGCAGCTCAAACTTGCAGCCAGATACTTACTGTAATCCTCCGCCCATGTGAGTGTATCCTGTACGTTCACATTGGGGGGGGGGGGACGGACATCCAGCTGTTGCATAACTACAACTCTCAGCATGCCCGTTGGCTGTCGGTGACTGCTGAGAGTTGTAGTTTTGCAACAACTGTAGGTACACTGGTTATGTATCACTGAGTTTGTGATCCAACTCAGTGTTTCACAACCAGTGTGCCTCCAGCTGTTGCAAAACTACAACTCCCAGCATGTACGGTGCATGGTGTACGGTGACTGCTGAGTTGTAGTTTGCAACAGCTGGAGGCACACCGGTCGTGAAACACTGAGTTAGGTAAAAAAAAACTCTGAGTTTCACAACCAGTGTGCCTTCAGCTGTTGCAAAACTACAACTCTCAGCAGTCACCGACAGCCAACGGGCATGCTGGGAGTTGTAGTTATGCAACCAGCAGATGCACCACTACAACTCCCAGCATGCACTTTAGCTGTTTGTGCAAGCTGGGAGTTGTAGTTATACAACAGCTGAAGGTACACTTTTCCATAGAAAACATGTGCCTCCAGCTGTTGCAAAACCATAAGTCCCAGCATGCCCATAAGGGAATGCTGGGAGTTGTGGTTGTCTGCCTCCTGCTGTTGCATAACTACAGCTCCCAGCATGCCCTTTTTGCATGCTGGGAGCTGTTGCTAAGCAACAGCAGGAGGCTGTCACTCACCTCCAACGATCCAGCGCATGGTGTCAGTCCCTCGTCGTCGCCGCCGCCGCCGCTGCTCCTGGGGCCCCGATCCCAACATTGACGCCGGGGATCGGGGTCCCCAGCACCCGGGGTGCACGTCCCGCACCCGCTTACGTCCTCCGGAAGAGGGGCAGAGCGGGTGCGGGAGTGACACCCGCAGCAGGCGCCCTGATTGGTCGGCCGGTAATCCGGCCGACGAATCAGGGCGATCGTGAGGTGGCACCAGTGCCACCTCACCCCTGCAGGCTCTGGCTGTTCGGGGCCGTCAGAGACGGCCCCGAACAGCCAGTAATTCCGGGTCACCGGGTCACTGGAGACCCGATTGACCCGGAATCGCCGCAGATCGCTGGACTGAATTGTCCAGCGATCTGCGGCGATCGCCGACATGGGGGGGCATAATGACCCCCCTGGGCGATATGCCGGGATGCCTGCTGAACGATTTCAGCAGGCATCCGGCTCCGGTCCCCAACTGGCTAGCGGTGGGGGCCGGAATTCCCACGGGCGTATGGATATGCCCTCGGTCCTTAAGGACTCGGGATGCAGGGCGTATCCATACGCCCTATGTCCTGAAGAGGTTAAAGGGGTACTCCCGTGGAATTTTTTTTTTTTTTTTTTTTATCATCTGGTGCCAGAAAGTTAAACAGATTTGTAAATTACTTCTATTTAAAAATCTTAATCCTTCCAGTACTTTTTAGGTGTTTATACTAAAGAGAAATCCAAAAAAGAAATGCATTTCCTCTGATGTCATGACCACAGTGCTCTCTGCTGACCTCTGCTGTCCATTTTAGGAACTGTCCAGAGCAGCATATGTTTGCTATGGGGATTTTCTCCTACTCTGGACAGTTCCTAAAATGGACAGCAGAGGTCAGCAGAGAGCACTGTGGTCGTAACATCAGAGGAAATGCATTTCTTTTATGGATTTCTCTTTAGTATAAAGCCCCTAAAAAGTACTGGAAGCATTAAGATTTTTTAATAGAAGTGATTTACAAATCTGTTTAACTTTCTGGCACCAGTTAATTTAAAAAAAAAAGTTTTCCACTGGAGTACCCCTTTAAGGACCTGAGCATTTTTTGCACATCTGATCACTGTCACTTTAAATGGGCACTCTCATTAAAACTAATTTTTACTATTGCACTCCTTATGGTAAATAAATAAATATTTCTAATATACTTTGTTTACAAAAAATGAAGTTTTCTATGTTTTATTTGTGCTTAAAAAAGCTCAAGAGCACATTTTCTCCATCTTATACACAGACTTTAGACCAAAGCCCAAACACAGGATGTGCAGCCTGAAGTGCTGAGGGGGGGGGGGGGGGGTGTCCAACCAACAGCATATGGCAGTTAAGTGTGAGAGGAGCTATGATTGGATGAGGCTGGACACACACCCCTCAGCACTCTAGGCTGCACTTTCTGTGTTTGGGCTTTGGTCCAAAGTCTGTGTATGACATGGGGGGAAATGTGCTCTTGAGCTTTTTTAAGCACAAATAAAACATAAAAAACTAAATTTTTTGTAAAAAATATGCCCACCCAAACCCTATGCTCTGAATCATCATTCTGGGAATGTGATGTGTGTGGAGAGAGAGCGCTGCATATTTGTGACAACATAAAAAAAAAGCCTGATGCTAGTGACACATGACCCACTTATGGAAAAAAATACCCTCAGAGGTCTTATCAGGTTATTTTTTTTTTTTTATATGAACGAGTCTTTTGGGCAATTTAGTGGTTTGTGGGGTTAAAATTTGGAATGTACTCTGAACTTGGTACATTGGGGTGAAATTATGGGAAATGAAAATGAAAAGGGAAAATATAGTACTCCATGGAAGTGTGATACTCCCTGAAGCAGTTGTTTTTTTTTACTGTAAATTTTTTTTAAAGTTTTCAAAATTTTTCAATACAAAAACAGTGTCTAACATTCAGATAGCGAGAAACATAATGTATAATCCAAGGCAGACACAACAGCATCGTTAGGCATATCAAGCAAAACAGGCAGCTACCTAAGTAAGAGCCCATACCAAACCCAGGGGCAAAGAAAAAGAGAGGAGGAGAGGGAACAAGGGGGGGGGGGGGGGGATAGGAAAAAAGAGGCTAGGGAGGTTGCCTATCAACAAAACTGTCCCAGGGTTCCCATACAGAGAGGAAAAGAGGCAAGGTATTATTAAGGGAGGCAGTGAGAGATTCAAGGGAGCGCGGATCTCCCTAATCCAAATCACCAGGTCAAACTCAGAGGGAGGAAGGGTATGCTTCCAGAATTTTGCAATAAGGGTTTTATCTGCCAAAACAATATGCATAAACAGTTTGAAAGGGCGTTTGGCCAGCAACCTGGAAAAAAGGAACAGCAAGTATACTAGGGGGTCTAAGAGGACATGAACCCCTAACACATCCGCCACTACCCTTCTCAACATCTCCCAGTATCAGAGCACAGGACCAGAATATGTGGTAAAACGTGCCAAGCCCCACCCCACAACGCCAACATTGAGGAGGAATGTCCGGGTTCAGACAGTTTAGCAGGGCAGGGGTATGATACCAACCCATTAGCATCTTATATTGTGATTCCTTATAAGCTGTGCAGATAGAGGCCTTAGAAGCCCGTTCCCATATGACCCTCCACTGGGGCAGGGTAATAGTGGTGTTCAAGACCTCCTCCCAGCGACTCATATAACGATGGGATGGTGCATTCCCCTCTAAGGGAGCATTGAGAATGGAATAAATGTCTGAAAGGAGACCCTTCGTCTGAGGCCCTGAACGGCATAACCGCTCAAAGGTCATAGGCAGGGAAACCGTACAGGTACCCAATGCCGACTGCATGTAGTGTCTGAGTTGGAGATAATGGAGGCGCTCAGAGGAGGGAAGACCAAAACGAGAGACTAGATTTTCAAAAGGGCAATAAGGCACGAGAAAGGGGGTCAACTAGGTCTGCCCAACATATGAGGTTACGACCACCCCACTCCCCGACCACTTCCGTCGTTAGACCCGGGGAGAAGTCAGGGTGGTAGAGAAAGGACTGAAGAGGGCAGAACTGAGAGAAAAGCCGGAATTTCATGGAGCAGTACCCCCAGACATACTTCGAGAAGGAGACAGGTCCCAGAAGGGGCCCGTGGGGACAACTGGGGAGGAAGGGCTCCAGAGAAACGTGTTCGGATGGTACAGAGCTAGCCACAACTTCTCAAGCTCCATCCAGCGAATATAGGCACGATAGGTGGTCCATGCCACCAAGTGTCGCAGGTGCGCCGCCCAGTAGTGTTTAGTGATGTCTGGTACCGACAAACCCCCATGTGCCTACCCGCCATCATGACCGACATCAGAAGGCGGTGTCTCTTCCCATCCCAAATAAAGTGAAAAATGGCCGACTGAAACGCTCTCAAGGCGGACAGTGGCACTCGGACAGGTAACGTCTCAAAAAAGTAAAGCAACTTGGAAAGTATAGTCATCTTAATTGCTGCAATCCGCCCAAAAAAAGGAATATATTGGGACCGCCATTTGTCCATGAGTGAGCGAAGGTGTTGGAAGAGGGGGTGTAGTTGGTAGAGTAAAGAGAAGAATAGGTAGGGGTAAGTCGCACCCCAAGATAGGTAATAGCTGAGGAAGACCATCAAAATGAGTAAGAAGTACGCAGCTGAGTAGCAAGAGAAGGAGGAAGATTTAAAGGGAGGACCTCAGTTTTAGAGAGATTGATCTTGTAGCCAGAGACAGCACCATAGTCATGGAGGATCTCATAAAGATTAGGTAGGGAAGTTACAGGTTTTGTAAGAGTAAGAAGAACATCGGCAGCAAAGAGGCAAATTTTAAATTCCCTGTCATGTAAATTCCGTGTCATGATTCCTGAGATGTCCGCTGTACCCCGAATCAGTGCAGCAAGGGGTCCGAAACATAAAGCAAAGATCAGGGGAGACAGCGGACACCCATGCCTAGTACCATTAAACAGAGGAAAGGAGGGAGAGGACGTATGAGGTAGCTTAAGAGAGATAGTAGGGGAGGAGTAGAGACCCCACAGTGCAGTAAGGAAGGGCCCAGTTATCCCAAATTTCTTGAGGGTGGCGAAGAGAAAAGGCCAACCCAGCCTATTAAAGGCCTTCTCGGCATCCAAACTAAGGACAACAGCCTGCTCCGACCGTCTGTTAAGCAAATCAATCAGATCAATCACCCGCCTCGTATTATCCCCACCTTGACGACAGGGAATAAAACCCACCTGATCCTTATGAATAAGCGATGGGAGGAGACAACCGAAACGGGCAGCCAGAATTTTGGAAAACAACTTCAAGTCTGTATTGAGCAAGGCTATGGGTCTATAACTAGAACAGCTGTGTGGGTCTTTACCTGGCTTAGGGAGGAGAGTAAGCAGGGAATGTAGGAAGGACTGCGGGATTCCCTCCTCCCCAGAAAAGAGTTGAACAGGGGAACACGATGAGGTAAAAGTAGAGCAGAGAAAGTCTTATAGTATAAGTAAGCGAACCCGTCCAGGGCTGGGGAACATCCAGTAGGAAGAGACTTCAGGGTCTCTGAGAACTCCTCAAGCGTGATCGGGGCGTTGAAAGTCGCTCGGTCAGTTGCAGTGAGGGATAGCAGGTGACAGTCCGAGAGAAAAGAGTCCAACCGAGTGTCACGGTCCCCAGGATCAGAGGGAAGATGGGAAGGAAAATAATATAGTTTAGAGTAGTAATTTCTAAAGAGGTGAGAAATATCATTAGGGTGGTAGTGCAGAGTACCAGAGAGGTCCCTCAAGGCCGAAAGGCGCCTGGGCCACAGCACCATCCTTTAACCCCTTAAGGACTCAGCGTTTTTTCCGTTTTTGCATTTACATTTTTTCCTCATCACCTTCTAAAAATCATAACGCTTTCAATTTTGCACATAAAATTCCATATGATGGCTTATTTTTTGCACCACCAATTCTACTTTGCAGTGACATCAGTCATTTTACAAAAAAATCTACGGTGAAACGGAAAAATTATTAATTGTGCAACAAAATTGAAGAAAAAATGTCATTTTGTAAATTTTGGGGGCTTCCGTTTCTACGCAGTGCATTTTGTGGTAAAAATGACACCTTATCTTTATTCTGTAGGTCCATACGGTTATAGGTTTAATTTTGTCGTACTTCTGAAAAAAATCATAACTACATGCGGAAAAATTTATACGTTTAAAATTGTCATCTTCTGACCCCTAGAACTTTTTATTTTTCCGCGTACGGGCCGGTATGAGGGCTCATTTTTTGTGCCGTGTTCTGAAATTTTTATCGGTACCATTTTTGCATTGATCGGACTTTTTGATGGATTTTTATTCATTTTTTATGATATAAGAAGAGACCAAAAATACGCTATTTTGGACATTGGAATTTTTTTGCGCGTACACCATTGACCGTGCGGTTTAATTAACGATAAATTTTTATAGTTCGGCGATACCACATATGTTTATTTTTATTTACACAGTTTTTTTTATGGGAAAAGGGGGTGATTCAAACTTTTATTAGGGAAGGGGTTAAATGACCTTTGTTAACTTTTTTTTTTTTTCACTTTTTTTGCAGTGTTATAGCTCCCATAGGGGGCTATAACGCTGCACACACTGAGCTTTTACCCTGATCCCTGCAAAGCCATAGCTTTGCATGCATCAGCATAATAGGGGCTCGATTGCTCAAGCCTGTAGCTCAGGCTTGGAGCAATCAAACGCCGATCGGACGCGGCGGAGCAAGGTAAGGGGACCTCCGCTTGCGTCCTAGCTGATCGGGACATCGCGATTTTATCGCGATAGTACCGATCAGCCCGACTCAGCTGCCGGGAAGTGTTTACTTTCATTTTCAGCGCGGCGATCAAATTTGATCGCTGCGTCTGAAAGGTTAATCGCGTGCGGCACTACGATCGGTGCCGCTCGCTGTTAGCCCAGGGTCCCGGCTATGAATAGCAGCCGGGACCGACCCGGTGTGATGCGGGGTCACGCCGTGCCCCCGTTTTAAACACCGGGTGCAGGGCGTACAGGTACGCCCTGCATCCTTAAGAGGTTAAATGTCTTGCCAGCAGAGAGTGAGCTTTATTGTCCTTCTCACGGAAACGCTGCTTAGCATATAGAAGTAGCTGCCACTTTGTGGAGCGCAAGTTCACCCAATTGAGCACGTGCTGCAACCAGCCACTGTAGGACCCGAAGGGAAGGGTCCCTAAGCAATGTCCCTTCAAGGGTACGTATTTGCGCTTGCAGTTCCCGGGAGCAGGTCAAAGCATCACGCTTCATATGGGAGCCCAGGGCTATGCAATGCCCTCTGACCACTGATTTATGTGCCTCCCAGAGCACCACCTGAGAAGAGACGGACCCCTGGTTGAGGACAAAGTACTCGACAATAGAAGCCTGGATCGACTCCCGGGAACGCAAGGATTTATGCAAAGAATCATTAAGCCTCCAGTGACAGCAACGAGGAGAGGAGGAAAAAGTAGAGAAAGTAAGAGTCACAGGGCTATGGTCAGATCGTGAGATAGGATTCCCTGAAGCAGTTTTTAATGCAGAGGCCTGGAGGATTGTGACAAGTGTCACATTGAGTGATGGTGTCCTTCTGTATCCCCCTCTTGTGACACACTCTGCATTTTCTCTGGGATCGTCCCTTCTTTCCAGTGTGGGAGACCTCACCTGGAAAGTGCTGGCCTGGCCTGTTTTTTCTCGGTCGCCAAAGATCAGGGCCTTTAGGACTTCTTCTTGGAACTGGAGGAATGTCCCTGTGTTGCCAGCGTACTGGGACAGTACAAAAGAGTTGTACATGGCAACCTGTACCAAGTAGACTTCAACTTTTTTGTACCATACTGCATGGCGATGTATGGCTTGAGGACTTGATCAGAGAGATCAACTCCCCCATATACTGATTGTAATCCAGAATACAATCGGGCTTGAGGACTGTTGCCGTTACCATGAATTGTGGACAGCATAAGGACATCCCTATACCTGACCAGAAACAGGTTTTCATGGGTAAGGGTACGGGACTCACCCATGGGCATAGGTGTTTGATTAAAATTTAGAAGGAGGCCTCTCTGGTTCTTCCGCACAGTCCCACAAGCGGACGTGGATCTGGCGGCAAGGGATGCTGGTATAAAAGTTGTCCACGTACACATGGTAGCCCTTATCCAGCAATGGGTGCACAAGGTCCCAAACAAGTTTCTGGCTAACACCCAGAGTGGGGGGACATTCTGGGGGTTCAATATGTGAATCCAGTCCCTCATATACTATAAACTTGCAAGTGTACCCAGAGGTACTCTCGCAATGTTTGTAGAGTTTCACAACATAACGCGCCCGCTTCGAGGGAATATACTGGCAGAAGATGAATCCCCCCTTAAAACTGAAAAGAGATTCATCTACAGAGAGCTCCCTTTGGGGTATGTAGGCCTCCCACTCTCACTTTGTAAAGCCGGTCATAGACAGGATCACTTCGGGGAGACATGCCGCATTTTCAGTGTAATGCAGGCATTTCCATATGTACTGCCTGACACTGGTTTTTTTGACTAGGCCCATATACAGCACAAGGCCCCAAAATGTCCTCATTTTGGCTGAGTTGATGGCGTACCATCCATTGGGCCTAGCCAAAAACGAATATGGGTGGTGGGCAATGAACTGTTGAGCGTACAAGTTTGTTTGCTCCACCATATGATTGACAAAGTCGTCACTGAAATAATAACTAAAAAAGTCTATTTCAGTGTATCTGGCTGTGTCAATCTGGATTCCTGAGTCGCCAACAAACTCAGGAATCCGTGGCTGATATCCGGTGTACTTAAGTACCATGATGTCAGGGCGTACTTGTACGCCCTATGTTCTTAAGGGGTTAAAGGGGTACTCCGCCCCTAGAAATCTTATCCCCTATACAAAGGATAGGGGATAAAATGTCTGATCAAGGGGGGGTCAGGCCACTGACAATGGGTCCGGCTACTGATAATGGGTAGCGATGAAAAGTGATAAAGTTCTTCCACACAAAAAGAACAGGAATGAAGATTATTACAAGCCTCTTCACAGACAGAAGGGTTTCCTGTAACACAACCTGAATTGTGGACCTACCTAGTTACCATTGGTTTGACTTTGTGCCAAACCTGGGAATGCAGTCTAAGGCCATGTTTATACAGCCGAAAATGTGCAGAATTTCTGCCTGGAAGACATGGGTGGACATTCCGCACATTTACTTGATGCGACAGAAGTAGGACTGCTCTGAAATGTACCACCTTGATAGATGGCAATGCATTTCCAAGCAGAATCCACAGAAACATTAAACAGGTTGAATGTTTCTGTGGACGCCAGAATCAGGATTTCTGCCATGTGCACAGTGCAGCAGAATCCCATTGAATTCAACAGGACTCTGCTGCATCCAAATTTCCGAGCGGAATATTCATGTGGAATTCGGCTCAGAAAGTCAGTCGTGTGAAAATGGCCTAAAGATTCCTTCACCCTTAACCCTTATTAGAAGTTCTCCCACTGAATCCCAGGTCACTATCCCAGGCATGTGTATCAATGGCAGAAAAATAGATACTTCGTGCTGATTGCCCACAAACCGAATATATATTGACGGCCAAAAGGGGAACCGTAAAGGGGTTATCCAGGAATTGAAAAACTGAGCTAATTACTTTCAAAGGCCGCTCCCTGTCTGTCTCCAGGTTGTGTGAAGTATTACAACTTGGCACTGTCACGATGCCGGCTGGCAGGTAGTGGATCCTCTGTGCCAGAGAGGGATTGGCGTGGACCGTGCTAGTGGATCGGTTCTAAGTCACTACTGGTTTTCACCAGAGCCCGCCGCAAAGCGGGATGGTCTTGCTGCGGCGGTAGTGACCAGGTCGTATCCACTAGCAACGGCTCAACCTCTCTGGCTGCTGAAGATAGGCGCGGTACAAGGGAGTAGACAGAAGCAAGGTCGGACGTAGCAGAAGGTCGGGGCAGGCAGCAAGGATCGTAGTCAGGGGCAACGGCAGGAGGTCTGGAACACAGGCTAGGAACATACAAGGAAACGCTTTCACTGGCACGATGGCAACAAGATCCGGCAAGGGAGTGCAGGGGAAGTGAGGTGATATAGGGAAGTGCACAGGTGAACACACTAATTGGAACCACTGCGCCAATCAGCGGCGCAGTGGCCCTTTAAATCGCAAAGACCCGGTGCGCGCGCGCCCTAGGGAGCGGGGCCGCGCGCGCCGGGACAGGACCGACGGAGAGCGAGTCAGGTACGGGAGCCGGGGTGCGCATCGCGAGCGGGCGCTACCCGCATCGCGAATCGCATCCCGGCTGGAGGCGGTATCGCAGCGCCCCGGGTCAGTGGATCTGACCGGAGCGCTGCAGTGAGGAGAGTGTAGCGAGCGCTCCGGGGAGGAGCGGGGACCCGGAGCGCTCGGCGTAACAGTACCCCCCCCCTTGGGTCTCCCCCTCTTCTTAGAGCCTGAGAACCTGAGGAGCAGACTTTTGTCTAGGATATTGTCCTCAGGTTCCCAGGATCTCTCTTCTGGACCACAACCCTCCCAATCGACTAAAAAAAAGGTTTTGCCTCTGACCTTTTTAGATGCCAGAATCTCTTTGACGGAGAAGATGTCCGAGGAGCCGGAAACAGGAGTGGGGGGAACAGATTTGGGAGAGAAACGGTTGATGATAAGTGGTTTAAGAAGAGAAACGTGAAAGGCATTAGGAATACGAAGAGAAGGAGGAAGAAGAAGTTTGTAAGAGACAGGATTAATCTGGCACAAAATTTTGAAAGGACCAAGATAGCGTGGTCCCAACTTGTAGCTAGGGACACGGAAGCGGACATATTTAGCGGAGAGCCATACCTTGTCTCCAGGAGAAAAAATGGGAGGAGCTCTTCTTTTCTTATCCGCGAACTTCTTCATGCGTGATGAAGCCTGTAAGAGAGAATTTTGGGTCTCTCTCCATATGATGGAAAGATCACGAGAAATTTCATCCACAGCGGGCAGACCAGAGGGCAAGGGGGTAGGGAGGGGGGGAAGAGGGTGACGGCCGTACACCACGAAAAATGGGGATTTGGAGGAAGATTCAGAGACTCTGAAATTATACGAGAATTCGGCCCATGGTAGAAGATCTGCCCAGTCATCCTGGCGGGAGGAAACAAAATGTCGTAAATAATCACCCAAGACCTGGTTAATTCTTTCTACTTGTCCATTGGATTGAGGATGATATGCAGAAGAAAAGTTTAATTTAATCTTGAGTTGTTTACAGAGAGCCCTCCAGAATTTAGACACGAATTGGACGCCTCTATCCGAGACGATCTGCGTAGGCAACCCGTGAAGACGAAAAATGTGTACAAAAAATTGTTTAGCCAACTGAGGCGCTGAAGGAAGACCAGGAAGAGGGATGAAATGTGCCATTTTGGAGAATCGATCAACGACCACCCAAATAACAGTGTTGCCACGGGATGGGGGTAAGTCAGTAATAAAATCCATACCAATCAGAGACCAAGGCTGTTCGGGGACAGGCAGAGGATGAAGAAAACCAGCGGGCTTCTGGCGAGGAGTCTTATCCCGGGCACAGATAGTGCAGGCTCGCACAAAGTCCACAACATCCGTCTCCAGAGTCGGCCACCAATAGAAGCGAGAGATGAGTTGCACAGATTTCTTGATGCCTGCATGACCTGCGAGATGGGAGGAGTGACCCCATTTGAGGATTCCGAGGCGTTGGCGTGGAGAAACGAAGGTCTTTCCTGGAGGAGTTTGCCTGATGGAGGCTGGAGAAGTGGAAATCAGGCAGTCAGGAGGAATGATGTGTTGCGGAGAGAGTTCAACTTCAGAAGCATCCGAGGAACGAGAGAGAGCATCGGCCCTAATGTTCTTATCGGCAGGCCGAAAGTGAATTTCAAAATTAAATCGGGCAAAGAACAGAGACCACCTGGCCTGGCGAGGATTCAGCCGTTGGGCAGACTGGAGGTAGGAGAGGTTCTTGTGATCGGTGTAAATAATAACTGGAAATCTTGATCCCTCCAGCAGATGCCTCCATTCCTCAAGTGCTAATTTAATGGCTAGAAGCTCTCGATCCCCGATGGAGTAGTTCCTCTCCGCCGGAGAGAAGGTCCTAGAAAAAAAACCACAAGTAACAGCATGCCCGGAAGAATTTTTTTGTAGAAGGACAGCTCCAGCTCCCACTGAGGAGGCATCAACCTCCAATAGGAAGGGTTTAGATGGGTCAGGTCTGGAGAGCACAGGAGCCGAAGAAAAGGCAGACTTGAGCCGTTTAAAGGCGTCTTCCGCTTGAGGAGGCCAAGACTTGGGATCGGCATTTTTTTTGGTTAAAGCCACGATAGGAGCCACAACGGTAGAAAAATGTGGAATAAATTGCCTGTAATAATTGGCGAACCCCAAAAAACGTTGGATAGCACGGAGTCCGGAGGGGCGTGGCCAATCTAAAACGGCAGAGAGTTTGTCTGGATCCATTTGTAGTCCCTGGCCAGAGACCAAGTATCCTAGGAAAGGAAGAGATTGGCATTCAAACAGACATTTCTCTATTTTGGCATAGAGTTGATTGTCACGAAGTCTCTGAAGAACCATACGGACATGCTGGCGGTGTTCTTCTAGATTGGCAGAAAAAATCAGGATATCGTCCAGATATACAACAACACAGGAGTATAAGAGATCACGAAAAATTTCATTAACAAAGTCTTGGAAGACGGCAGGGGCGTTGCACAGGCCAAAGGGCATGACCAGATACTCAAAGTGTCCATCTCTAGTGTTAAATGCCGTTTTCCATTCATCCCCCTCTCTGATGCGGATGAGATTATAAGCACCTCTTAAGTCCAGTTTGGTAAAGATGTGGGCACCTTGGAGGCGATCAAAGAGTTCAGAGATGAGGGGTAGGGGGTAGCGGTTCTTAACCGTGATTTTATTAAGACCGCGGTAGTCAATGCAAGGACGTAGAGAGCCATCTTTTTTGGACACAAAGAAAAATCCGGCTCCGGCAGGAGAGGAGGATTTACGGATAAAGCCCTTTTTTAAATTTTCCTGGACGTATTCAGACATGGCAAGAGTCTCTGGGGCGGACAGAGGATAAATTCTGCCCCGGGGTGGAGTAGTGCCCGGGAGGAGGTCGATAGGACAATCATAAGGCCTGTGAGGAGGTAGAGTCTCAGCTTGTTTTTTGCAAAAAACATCCGCAAAGTCCATATAGGCCTTAGGGAGACCGGTTACAGGAGGAACCACAGAGTCACGGCAAGGGTTACTGGGAACTGGTTTTAGGCAGTCCTTGGAACAAGAGGGCCCCCAACTCTTGATCTCCCCAGTGGACCAATCCAGGGTTGGGGAATGAAGTTGAAGCCAGGGAAGTCCAAGGAGAATTTCGGAAGTGCAATTGGGGAGGACCAAAAGTTCAATCTTCTCGTGATGAGATCCGATGCACATTAGAAGGGGCTCCGTGCGGAAACGTATGGTACAGTCCAATCTTTCATTGTTTACACAATTGATGTAGAGGGGTCTGGCGAGACTGGTCACCGGGATGTTGAACCTGTTGACGAGAGAGGCCAAAATAAAATTTCCTGCAGATCCGGAGTCCAGGAAGGCCATAGTAGAGAAGGAGAAGGCAGAGGCAGATATCCGCACTGGCACAGTAAGACGTGGAGAAGCAGAGTAGACATCAAGGACTGTCTCACCTTTGTGCGGAGTCAGCGTACGTCTTTCCAGGCGGGGAGGACGGATAGGACAATCCTTCAGGAAGTGTTCGGTACTGGCACAGTACAGGCAGAGATTCTCCATGCGGCGTCGTGTCCTCTCTTGAGGTGTCAGGCGAGACCGGTCGACCTGCATAGCCTCCACGGCGGGAGGCACAGGAACAGATTGCAGGGGACCAGAGGAGAGAGGAGCCGGGGAGAAGAAACGCCTCGTGTGAACAGAGTCCATATCCTGGCGGAGCTCCTGACGCCTTTCGGAAAAACGCATGTCAATGCGAGTGGCTAGGTGAATGAGTTCATGTAGGTTAGCAGGGATTTCTCGTGCGGCCAGAACATCTTTAATGTTGCTGGATAGGCCTTTTTTAAAGGTCGCGCAGAGGGCCTCATTATTCCAGGATAATTCTGAAGCAAGAGTACGGAATTGTACGGCATACTCGCCAACGGAAGAATTACCCTGGACCAGGTTCAACAGGGCAGTCTCAGCAGAAGAGGCTCGGGCAGGTTCCTCAAAGACACTTCGAATTTCCGAGAAGAAGGAGTGTACAGAGGCAGTGACGGGGTCATTGCGGTCCCAGAGCGGTGTGGCCCAAGACAGGGCTTTTCCAGACAGAAGGCTGACTACGAAAGCCACCTTAGACCTTTCAGTGGGAAACTGGTCCGACATCATCTCCAAGTGCAGGGAACATTGGGAAAGAAAGCCACGGCAAAACTTAGAGTCCCCATCAAATTTATCCGGCAAGGATAGTCGTAGACCAGAAGCGGCCACTCGCTGCGGAGGAGGTGCAGGAGCTGGCGGAGGAGATGATTGCTGAAGCTGTGGTAGTAGCTGCTGTAGCATCACGGTCAGTTGAGACAGCTGTTGGCCTTGTTGCGCTATCTGTTGTGACTGCTGGGCGACCACCGTGGTGAGGTCAGCGACAACTGGCAGAGGAACTTCAGCGGGATCCATGGCCGGATCTACTGTCACGATGCCGGCTGGCAGGTAGTGGATCCTCTGTGCCAGAGAGGGATTGGCGTGGACCGTGCTAGTGGATCGGTTCTAAGTCACTACTGGTTTTCACCAGAGCCCGCCGCAAAGCGGGATGGTCTTGCTGCGGCGGTAGTGACCAGGTCGTATCCACTAGCAACGGCTCAACCTCTCTGGCTGCTGAAGATAGGCGCGGTACAAGGGAGTAGACAGAAGCAAGGTCGGACGTAGCAGAAGGTCGGGGCAGGCAGCAAGGATCGTAGTCAGGGGCAACGGCAGGAGGTCTGGAACACAGGCTAGGAACATACAAGGAAACGCTTTCACTGGCACGATGGCAACAAGATCCGGCAAGGGAGTGCAGGGGAAGTGAGGTGATATAGGGAAGTGCACAGGTGAACACACTAATTGGAACCACTGCGCCAATCAGCGGCGCAGTGGCCCTTTAAATCGCAAAGACCCGGCGCGCGCGCGCCCTAGGGAGCGGGGCCGCGCGCGCCGGGACAGGACCGACGGAGAGCGAGTCAGGTACGGGAGCCGGGGTGCGCATCGCGAGCGGGCGCTACCCGCATCGCGAATCGCATCCCGGCTGGAGGCGGTATCGCAGCGCCCCGGGTCAGTGGATCTGACCGGAGCGCTGCAGTGAGGAGAGTGTAGCGAGCGCTCCGGGGAGGAGCGGGGACCCGGAGCGCTCGGCGTAACAGGCACCATTCACTTCAATGGAACTGGGCTGCAGAACCACACCCAAACTGGAGACAGACAGGGAGTGGTCTTTGAAAGAAATTATCCCTGTTTTTCTATTCCTGGATAACCCCTTTAATAAAGATGTATATTTGGTTTGCAGGAAACCAGCGTTGTGGATCTGTTTTTTTGCAATTAATACACGTCTGGATGCCCCCCACCCCCATCTAGTTGGTGACTTGAGCATCCCTACTGCTAACAGTTGACTGGAAGGATACTTGGGATCATATTGATCGGGAGCCTGTATAGTTGTTGTGATTAAAGATCAGCAACATGAGTCGAGCACTGTTAACATGGTATATATGTTTAGATGGATCGAATATCTGTGTTACCAACCAATTAGACTTTCTGCCTTTGGTTTTGTCTTTGCTACCCCAGGAATAGCCAAATTTGACAACAGCTGATGTGAGCTGGACATATGACTGAATGATAGGGCGGCTGCCATGAGTCTCAGGATCATAACACTGGAGGGGTGAGCTGCACAGTGTGCCGAGTGTGCTCATTCCTTTCCTACAGGTCATATTATTTGAGATCACGGCATGAACTCTATTTTGTGCATTATCTACGTGTGGAGACTGCTTTGACCATGATACAGCTAACATCTATAGCGTTTAATATGAGTACTATTTTGGACATTGCATGGAATCTACGAGTGACTGTTGACATATTTTAAAGGAAATCTGTCATCAGAATCACCCGCACTAAACCTGTTGCACAGGCTTGTAGTGCGGGTGATTCTGATTAAAACGCTTCTTACCTCATTAAAAATGGTTCAGCGGTTCGTCAGATATCTTTATCTTTAGTTTTATGTTATTCCCTGGCTTGGGGCTCAGTGGGAGGTCCGCATCAGCGCGAACTTGGCTATACGTCATTTTAGCTGGGCGGAGCGGCCGCCCGGCTCATGAATATTCATGAATGTATCATCGCAGTATAACTCCTTGTTTTTGGTCACCTCCAGGTCCTGGCGGAACCTATGAAGTTGAATGGGGTTCATCGAATGTCTGGTATTTTAGGGAAGTCGAGAGGAGGAAAAAGACTAACATGCAATATTTTTTTCTACTCTTAAAGGGGTATTCCGGGCAAAAACATCATATCCCCTATCGAAAGGATAGGGAATAAGATGTCTGATCGTGGGGGGCCCGCCACTGGGCCCCCCCGCGATCTCCCTGCAGCAGCCCACATTCTATGTGTAGCTGCGTCTGAAGTTTCGGAAACCTCCGGGCTTCCGAGACGGGGACGTGACGTCACGCCACGCCCCCTCCATTCATGTCTATGGGAGGGGACGTTGCAGCCATTACGCCCCCTCCTATAGAAATGAATGGAGGGGGCGTGGCATGACGTCACGTCCCCGTCTCGGAAGCCTGGAGGTTTACTAAACTTCAGACGCAGCTACGCATTGAATGCGGGCTGCTGCAGGGAGATCGCGGGGGGTCCCAGTGGTGGGCCCCCCGCAATCAGACATCTTATCCCCTATCCTTTCGATAGGGGATAAGATGTTTTTGCCCGGAATACCCCTTTAACTCTCGTCCTTCTGACAAACTGAGCGAAGGAATTCCCTTTATTGGAGCACAATGGACGTGTGAACTAGACCTTATCTAATTGTTGCCATTAATTTCTTTTAATATTGATTTGATATGCTCTCCCTGATTTTGAAAGGAATGAACAATAATGTTGCTGAAATATAAATAGTTTACTAGTTTTTCCTACTGCAGCAATAAAAATCATACATACATGCATCGGATAACATAAAAACAGTTTTAAAATTTTTATTCAATAAATACACACAAATGTCTCAAAATGAAAATGAATGGTTTATTTCAGTGATGCCTATAAGAAAACTATTAATTGTGATCAGCCGGAAAAAAAAGTTTTCTAGTACCCTCTAGTGGTCACGTCTGCACTCACATAAGTAAAATGTTAACAGCTTTTACCCATTTTTCACAAACTAAATTTGTTACAGTTATGCACCATTATAACAATATACAACACCTGACAACATTATGGAATAACTAAACATACAGTATACTAACCCTGCTGAATTACTTCATAGCAAACACAGAATTCACAAATACGATACAAACTAGTGCTTATTAGCTGAACATTCTGGAAAAAGAAAGTACATTATTCTATTTAATAGCAGATATTACTCCAGATCAAGTAAGGAAGAAGATATGAAATCACTCAATGTTGAGGAAAAAAATATGGAATCTTCTTTGTTGTCCGCTTTCTGTTTTACATACCTAAATACTTTCATGAATCATCTCTACTAATAAACAATATTCTACATGAAGCTGATTCTAAATATCCTAAAACAGTGGAAAATCAGCTTTGCAGGATAAATGGTCTTTTTCATTTATCCTTTAGTTTCCAGCATAAATTCCTTAGTTGTAGAAAATACGTCCAGCACCAGGATGCGGTATAAAAACGCGTATATTTATTAAGTTGAAGACAGGCTACAATACACAAAGTCCCTGACGCGTTTCATGCTTTCGCGCTTAGTCATAGAGTAACTTGTGACACATAAGAACATACATATATATACTAAAATTCTTGACCACCCATTGGTGATGTCACAGATAGAAATAAAATCTGGACCGGATCCGGGAGAAAAAAAAAAAAACAAATCCGGTAACAGATTCACAAAAGCACTTACAATCTGATGTTTAAGCTGTATACACAAATATATTGTACTCAAAGGAAAACATACAGATATGGAGTATGTATTGTGGATTAACCATCTAAAATATGCTACCTCACTGTTTGGACATATGACATATATTATATGCCGAGTATAGCAATGACCAAGTAAACCGCAGGAAAACCGCAGAAAAATATAAGCTATGTCTGAACTGGGTTTGTATTTACAAGTTACCAATGGGTATTTTTTATATATGTTATATTATTATTATATTGCCGAAATTTTTATTTTATTATATTTTATTTTTACTCACATAAATTCAATACTCATACTAGTGTTCATATTTCTATTTTTATATGTATTATAACTATTATTTTTGTTTTTATTATTCATGTTATTTGTATCATTTGAAACTTCACTCAGACACCCCCCCATATGAAAAATTAATTAAAATTTAATAATTAGTTACAATAAGATCAAGTCTATGATTTAGACCAAAAGGGTATCGGGTGTTCAGGACAAACATCCAGTATGTTTCCCTATTTAGCAATTTTCTACGTAAATCACCCCCTCTGATGTCATTTTTTACTTTTTCGATGCCCATGACTGAGAGGTGATTGACCTCTCCTCCATGTGAATCTCTAAAATGTTTTCTTAATGCAGAAATGTTAAATTTATTTGTGCGGGCATCAAAAATATGTCTCCTAATTCTTTCTTTTAAGTGGTTACTAGTGCAGCCCACATATTGTTTTCTACACACAGTGCAGGCAGCCAAATACACCACTGAAAATGTGTTACAGTTCACAAAATTTTTTATGGCATATTTATCAACCTTCATATGTGAACAAGTAACCCACCTCCGGTGGCCGCACTTCCAATTGCCCACACTGCTTAACCATGTAGTTACTGCTGCACTGTCTGTTTCACTACTAAAAAGACTTGGAGACAATTTTGCTCCTAGTGACGGACCCCGCCTCGATACCACATCCACACCATTAGTCACTGCATTTCTCAAAAGAGGGTCCATCTCAAGGACGGGTAAGTATTTATTTACAATTTGTCTAATTCCTGCGAATTGCCTACTGTATGCTGTTATGAATACTGGTTGTCAGGATTCAGCAGGCTGGTGGTGGATCCTCTGTGTCAGAGAGGGATTGGCGTGGACCGTACCGGTGGACCGGTTCTAAGTTGCTACTGGTTTTCACCAGAGCCCACCGCAAAGCGGGATGGTCTTGCTGCAGCGGTAGCAACCAGGTCGTGTCCACCGGTAGCGGCTCAACCTCACTGACTGCTGAGACTGGCGTGGTACAGGAGGACTAGACAGAGGCGAGGTCAGACGTAGCAGAAGGTCAGGGCAGGCGGCAAGGTTCGTAGTCAAGGGCAACGGCAGAAACACTTTCACTAGGCACTGAGGCAACAAGATCCGGCAAGGACAGGAAGGGGAAGTGGGTTTATATACAGGTGGGGCAGGGAAGCTGATAGACATTGATTGGGCCAGGCACCAATTAGTGGTGCACTGGCCCTTTAAATGTTAGAGAGCCGGCGTGCGCGCCCTAGAGGGCGGAGCTGCGTGCGCCAGGACGTGACAGCCGGGGAACGGGACAGGTGAGTAGATTGGGATGCGACCCGCGAGCGGGCACATCCCGCTACGCGGATCGCATCCCCGCCGGCAGTGACAGTGCAGCGTTCCCGGTCAGCGGGTCTGACCGGGGCGCTGCAGAGAGGAGAACGCCGCGAGCGCTCCGGGGAGGAGCAGGGACCCGGAGCGCTCGGCGTAACAGTACCCCCCCCCTTAGGTCTCCCCCTCTTTTTATCTGCAAGTCCCTTCATACGAGACGAGGCTAGTGGGAGCGACTCTTGAGTCTCCTTCCAGATAACAGAGAAGTCCCGGGTTACTTCATCTACGGCAGGAACTCCAGAAGAAGTGGGAATGGGGAGGGGGGCAGAGGGTGAAGTTTGCCATGGGGCAGAGTGGTACCAGGAAGGAGGCTATGAGGAGGTAAGATCTCTGCTTGTTTTTTGCAGAAAATATCAGAAAAGTCCTGGTAAGCCTTGGGAGGGCCTGGTAAGGGTGGAACCTCAGGAGTTAGACAAGTGGGAGCAGATGTGAGGCATCATTTGTGACAAGAAGGACCCCAATTTTTGATCTCCCCGGTGGTCCAGTCAAGGGTAGGAGAATGATGTTGGAGCCATGGCAGACCGAGGAGGACTTCAGAGGTGCAGTTGGGCAGAACAAGAAATTCAATTTTTTCGTGATGCAGTCGAATGCTCATAAGCAGGGGTTCTGTGCGGTAACGCACAGTGCAGTCCAATTTTTCTCCGTTGACAGAAGAAATGTAGAGCGGCTTGACGAGACGGGTTACTGGGATACTGAACCTATTAACGAAAGAGGCCAAAATAAGGTTTCCTGCAGAACCTGAGTCCAAGAAGGCCACTGCCACGTGAACAGGGTGCGTGCGTGCGTTTCCCAGACGCGGATGACGAATAGGGCAGTCCACTAGGAAATGTTCGGTACTAGCGCAGTACAGGCACAAATTTTCATCTCTGCGACAAGACCTCTCTTTTTGGGTCAGGCGAGACCGATCCACTTGCATAGCCTCCTCGGCGGGAGGCAGAGAAGTAGATTGCAGAGGATTCTGGGAGAGAGGTACCCAGAGATCAAGGTCCTTTTCCTGGCGGAGCTCCTGGCGTCTTTCAGAAAAACGCATATCAATGCGGGTGGCCAACTGAATAAGTTCAGATAGGGTAGCAGGAATTTTTCGTGCGGCCAGTACATCTTTGATGTGACTGGATAAGCCTTTCTTGAAGGTCGCGCAGAGGGCCTCATTGTTCCAGGATAGCTCAGAGGCGAGGGTACGAAACTAGATGGCGTATTCACCTACGGAAGAACTCCCTTGGATGAGGTTCAGCAAAGCAGTCTCGGCCAAGGAGGCCCGGGCTGGCTCCTCAAAGGCACTACGAACTTCAGCGAAGAAGGACTGGAGTGTAGCAGTGGCAGGATCGTTGCGGTCCCAGAGCGGTGTGGCCCTTGACAGGGCCTTTCCAGACAGGAGACTGACCACGAAAGCCACCTTAGACCGTTCAGTGGGGAATTGGTCCGACATCATCTCCAAGTGCAAAGAACACTGGGACAGGAACCCATGGCACAATTTAGAGTTCCCATCGAACTTGTCAGGTAGGGACAAGCGGAGTCTGGAAGTGGCAACTTGCGGAGGAGGAGAAGCAGGAGCTGGCGGAGGAGATGGTTGCTGCTGTAGAGGCAGAAGCTGCTGTAGCATGGCCGTCAACTGCCACAGCTGATGTCCTTGTTAGGCGACCACGGTGGCGAGGTCAGCGAAACTTGGCAGTGGCACCTCAGCGGGATCCATGGCCGGATCTACTGTCAGGATTCGGCAGGCTGGTGGTGGATCCTCTGTGTCAGAGAGGGATTGGCGTGGACTGTACAGGTGGACTGGTTCTAAGTTGCTACTGGTTTTCACCAGAGCCCACCGCAAAGCGGGATGGTCTTGCTGCGGCGGTAGCAACCAGGTTGTGTCCACTGGTAGAGGCTAAACCTCACTGACTGCTGAGACTGGCGTGGTACAGGAGGACTAGACAGAGGTGAGGTCAGACGTAGCAGAAGGTCAGGGCAGGCGGCAAGGTTCGTAGTCAAGGGCAACGGCAGAAGGTCTGGTAACACTGGTAAGGGCACTCACAAAACGCTTTCACTAGGGACTGAGGCAACAAGATCCGGCAAGGACAGTAAGGGGAAGTGGGTTTATACTCAGGTGGAGCAGGGAAGCTGATAGACACTGATTGGGCCAGGCACCAATTAGTGGTGCACTGGCCCTTTAAATCTTAGAGAGCCGGCGCGCGCGCGCCCTAGAGAGCGGAGCTGCGCGCGCCAGGACGTGACAGCCGGGGAACGGGACAGGTGAGTAGATTGGGAAGCGACCCGCGAGTGGGCGCGTCCTGCTACGCGGATCACATCCCCGCCGGCAGTGACAGTGCAGCGTTCCCGGTCAGCGGGTCTGATCGGGGCGCTGCAGAGAGGAGGACACCGCGAGCGCTCTGGGGAGGAGCAGGGACCCGGAGCGCTCGGCGTAACACTGGTTTTCGTTTTATTTGTTTGTTTCTAGTCTCTCTCCTGCTTTCCGTAATAAAACTTTTTCTCTCTATATTCTCCACCTTTATTTTAGCTGTTTCTATGTCCTTTTTATTATAACCTCTTTCTAGGAAATGTCTTTCCCAATCATGTATTTCTTTTTCATACCTGTCTGGATCTGGACAATTACGCTTGATTCGGCATAATTCACCAAATGGGATGTTCTTTACAACATGCCGGGGATGGCAAGATGAAGCAAGCAATACCGCATTGCTTGCTGTTTCTTTTCTGTACGGGCTCACCTCAAAGCCATCTCCCCGGCATGTAATTAAAATATCCAAAAAATGAAACGAAGTTCTGCTAAAATGAGAAGTAAATTTCAAATTGAAGTAATTCTCATTAATGTAGTTTATGAATAGCATGAACTCATCCTCCGTTCCCCTCCACACCAGTAGCAGGTCGTCTATAAAACGACCTGCCAACTGTATGTGTTACGCCTAGCGCTCCAGGTCCCCGCTCCTCCCCGGAGCGCGTACGGCGTCTCTCTCTCCGCAGCGCCCCGGTCGGTCCCGCTGACCGGGAGCGCTGCCCTGTCCTGGCCGTTGGGGATGCGATTCGCACAGCGGGACGCGCCCGCTCGCGAATCGCATCCCAGGTCACTTACCCGTTCCCGTCTCCTGCTGTCATGTGCTGGCGCGCGCGGCTCCGCTCTCTAGGGCGCGCGCGCGCCAGCTCCCTGAGATTTAAAGGGCCAGTGCACCAATGATTGGTGCCTGGCCCAATTAGCTTAATTGGCTCCCACCTGTTCCCTGGCTATATCTAGTCTCCTCCCTTGTACTCCCTTGCCGGATCTTGTTGCCTTAGTGCCAGTGAAAGCGTTTTGTGTGTTTATAACCAGTGTACCAGATCTCCTGCTATCTCCCCTGACTACGAATCTTGCCGCCTGCCCCCGACCTTCTGCTACGTCCGACTTTGCTTCTGCCTACTCCCTTGTACCTCGCCTATCTTCAGTATCTTCAGCAGCCAGAGAGGTGAGCCGTTGCTAGTGGATACGACCTGGTCACTACCGCCGCAGCAAGACCATCCCGCTTTGCGGCGGGCTCTGGTGAATACCTGTAGTGGCTTAGAACCGGTCCACTAGCGCGGTCCTCGCCATCCCTCTCTGGCACAGAGGATCCACTACCTGCCAGCCGGCATCGTGACAGTAGATCCGGCCATGGATCCCGCTGAGGTTCCCCTGCCAGTTGTCTCTGATATCGCCCGACAGGTCGCCCTTCTAACCCACCAGCTGTCGGAAGTGTCCACCATTGTGCGCCAACATTCGCAACTTCTTCAGCAATCATCTCCTCCGCCAGCTCCTGCACCTCCTCCGCAGCGAGTGGCCACTCCTAGCCTCCGCCTGTCCTTGCCGGACAAATTTAATGGGGACTCTAAGTTTTGCCGTGGCTTTCTTTCGCAATGTTCATTGCACTTGGAGATGATGTCGGACCTGTTTCCCACTGAAAGGTCTAAGGTGGCTTTCGTAGTCAGCCTTCTGTCTGGAAAAGCTCTGTCATGGGCCACACCGCTCTGGGACCGCAATGACCCCGTCACCGCCTCGGTACACTCCTTCTTCTCGGAAATTCGAAGTGTCTTTGAGGAACCTGCCCGAGCCTCTTCTGCTGAGACTGCCCTGCTGAACCTCGTCCAGGGTAATTCTTCCGTTGGCGAGTACGCCATACAATTCCGTACCCTTGCTTCTGAACTTTCCTGGAATAATGAGGCTCTCTGCGCGACCTTTAAAAAAGGCCTATCCAGCAACATTAAAGATGTTCTGGCCGCACGAGAGACTCCTGCTAACCTGCATGAACTCATTCATCTAGCCACTCGCATTGACATGCGTTTTTCTGAGAGGCATCAAGAGCTCCGCCAGGAAAAAGACTTAGATCTCTGGACACCTCTCCCACAGTCTCCACTGCAATCTGCGCCTAGGCCTTCCGCCGAGGAGGCCATGCAAGTGGATCGGTCTCGCCTGACCCTGGAAGAGAGGAATCGCCGTAAGGAAGAGAATCTTTGTCTGTACTGTGCCAGTACTGAACATTTTTTGGTGGAGTGCCCAATCCGTCCTCCACGTCTGGGAAACGCACGCTCGCACCCAGCTCTCGTGGGTGTGGCGTCTCTTGATGCTAAGTCGACTTCTCCACGTCTCACGGTGCCTGTTCGGATTTCTACGTCAGCCAGCTCTCCCCTCTCAGCCGTGGCCTGCCTGGACTCTGGAGCTTCTGGGAATTTTATTCGGGAGTCCTTAGTGAATAAATTCCGCATTCCGGTGACCCGTCTTGTCAAGCCACTCCACATTTCCGCGGTCAACGGAGCCAGATTGGACTGCACCGTGCGTTATCGCACAGAGCCCCTCCTAATGTGCATCGGACCTCATCACGAGGAAATTGTATTTTTTGTCCTTCCTAATTGCACTTCTGAAGTTCTCCTTGGACTACCCTGGCTTCAACACCATTCCCCAACCCTGGATTGGTCCACTGGGGAGATCAAGAGTTGGGGTCCCTCTTGTTCCAAGGACTGCCTTCAACCGGTCCCCAGTACTCCCTGCCGTGACCCTGTGGTTCCTCCTGTATCCGGTCCCCCTAAGGTCATTAAGGACTCTGCCTGCCACAAGAAATACCTCTCCCCCCCTCCCAGTCCCATCAGGCAAACCTCTGTGTCCCCTCTTGGCCCTCGTCCTGGTGTCACACTGCCCCGTGCCAAGTCTCGCCCTCTGCCCTCCCTCCCCATCCCTACTCCTGCTGTTCCGCCTGCTGTTGAGGAATCCCTCCATCCTTTCCCGGTGTCCTCATCCCAGGGGAGGCAGTTACCAGACAAAGGGAAGGGGAGACCTAAGGGGGGGGGTACTGTTACGCCTAGCGCTCCAGGTCCCCGCTCCTCCCCGGAGCGCGTACGGCGTCTCTCTCTCCGCAGCGCCCCGGTCGGTCCCGCTGACCGGGAGCGCTGCCCTGTCCTGGCCGTTGGGGATGCGATTCGCACAGCGGGACGCGCCCGCTCGCGAATCGCATCCCAGGTCACTTACCCGTTCCCGTCTCCTGCTGTCATGTGCTGGCGCGCGCGGCTCCGCTCTCTAGGGCGCGCGCGCGCCAGCTCCCTGAGATTTAAAGGGCCAGTGCACCAATGATTGGTGCCTGGCCCAATTAGCTTAATTGGCTCCCACCTGTTCCCTGGCTATATCTAGTCTCCTCCCTTGTACTCCCTTGCCGGATCTTGTTGCCTTAGTGCCAGTGAAAGCGTTTTGTGTGTTTATAACCAGTGTACCAGATCTCCTGCTATCTCCCCTGACTACGAATCTTGCCGCCTGCCCCCGACCTTCTGCTACGTCCGACTTTGCTTCTGCCTACTCCCTTGTACCTCGCCTATCTTCAGTATCTTCAGCAGCCAGAGAGGTGAGCCGTTGCTAGTGGATACGACCTGGTCACTACCGCCGCAGCAAGACCATCCCGCTTTGCGGCGGGCTCTGGTGAATACCTGTAGTGGCTTAGAACCGGTCCACTAGCGCGGTCCTCGCCATCCCTCTCTGGCACAGAGGATCCACTACCTGCCAGCCGGCATCGTGACAGTATGTGAGAGGAGAATGGATTGGAGGAGGAAAATGGGAAACATATCTCCCAAAAAATCATGTAAATATTCGCTAACGAAGGCGAATATTTAGCCCCCATCGGGCTCCCCTGGATTGAAGGTAATACTTGCCATCAAACATAAAAAAAATTATTATGTAACAAAAAATTAAGTGCCATATAAATGTATTCCTTCAATCCAGGGGAGTAATTGCTAAATCGATCCAGACAATATGTTATAGCTTCCATACCCTTGTCCCAGGGTATGGAAGGATATAGAGCTACTACATCACATGTGGCCAGAACTAAGTCCGTCCCACATGTGATGTCGCCCAGCATATTAATCATGTGTTTGGTGTCTCTTATATAGGTGAGAGTCATTTTTGTTATGGGCTGCAGGTAATGGTCCACCCACTCACCCAGTCGTTCCACAAGGGAGCCTATACCTGCCACAATAGGTCTTAATGGTGGTGGAAAGACCCCCTTGTGGACCTTGGGAAGTGAGTGGAATATTGGCATCACCGGATTTTTTACAAACAAGTACTCCTCTAACTTCTTATCCAAAATGCCTAGGGCTGTCCCTTCACTTAGTACCTTTTTTAACTTCATTTGGCATATAGATGTAGGATCGCTTTGTAATTTTTTGTAAATATCGGCATCTGCCAACATTTCCAAATTCAGTTTTTTATACAATCCTGCATCTAATATTACTGTATTTCCGCCTTTATCGGCGTTTCTAACTACAATATGATCATTGTCCATCAACTCTTTTAATGCTCTCATTTCTATTTTATTTAGATTACCAGCATGCTTTTTACATTGGTTATGCAGTTTCACTAAATCACCTTCAACCAACTCCTGCAATCTATCCAGGGCCTCCGAGCAGCAGGCCACAGGATAGAACCCAGGGTTGGTTGTATGATATTTCTTCCCCGTACTGTCACAAAACAGCAGATTCATTTTTCAATATACGTAAATTAAGTAAATTTTTTTGATCAATAAAGTCCCGACAATTTACTGAAAGACTATTATTAGCCAATGTCTCTGATGTTATATCTTGTTCAGTCTCTTCAAACTGTGCAAAATGTCTCTGCAATGTGAGATCACGTGCAAATGTATTCACGTCCAAAATTGTATTGAAGAGATTGAAATCAATAGAGGGGACAAAATTTTATCCTTTACTCAGTAACTGCATATGTGAAATAGATAAAGTACATGCTGATAAATTCAATAGTGGAGTTATTTCTGGATCAAAGCTGACCGAAGTGGATACCTGTTTGCGTCGGTGTTTGCGGCCAGCTCTTCGGCATCCATGCATATGCTGTTTTTTTAAATCGCACCTCCACTCGCATCCAAACGGTGGCACGTGTTCACAGACTCCATGGATGAGGACGAGATTGGTCTTCCAATGCTGTCATCTTGTGAGCTGTCGGAAAAACTAACTCTTCTTGCAGATTTTTTATTTTTATTATTATTTTTGTTATTTTTATTTTTGTTTTGTTTCTTTTTATTACTATTACTATTATTTTTTTTAAATACTTACCCGTCCTTGAGATGGACCCTCTTTTGAGAAATGCTGTGACTAATGGTGTGGATGTGGTATCGAGGCGGGGTCCGTCACTAGGAGCAAAATTGTCTCCAAGTCTTTTTAGTAGTGAAACAGACAGTGCAGCAGTAACTACATGGTTAAGCAGTGTGGGCAATAGGAAGTGCGGCCACCGGAGGTGTTTTACTTGTTCACATATGAAGGTTGATAAAGATTTTGAATCATATATAACGGGCAAAAAATATGCCATAAAAAATTTGGTGAACTGTAACACATCCTCAGTGGTGTATTTGGCTGCCTGCACTGTGTGTAGAAAACAATATGTGGGCTGCACTAGTAACCACTTAAAAGAAAGAATTAGGAGACATATTTCTGATACCCGCACAAATAAATTTAACATTTCTGCATTAAGTAAACATTTTAGAGATGCACATGGAGGAGAGGTGATTGACCTCTCCTCCATGTGCATCTCTAAAATGTTTACTTAATGCATGGGCATAAAAAAAGTAAAAAATTTACGTAGAAAATTGCTAAATAGGGAAACATACTGGATGTTTGTCCTGAACACCCGATACCCTTTTGGTCTAAATCATAGACTTGATCTTATTGTAACTTTTGTAAATTGTAAATTTTAATTAATTTTTCATATGGGGGTGTCTGAGTGAAGTTTCAAATTATACAAATAACATTAATGATAAAAACTAAAATAATAGTTATAATACATATAAAAATAGAAATATGAACACTAGTATGGGTATTGAATTTATGTGAGTAAAAATAAAATATAATAAAATAAAAATTCTGACAATATAATAATAATATAACATATATAAAAAATACCCATAAGTAACTTGTAAATACAAACCCAGTTCAGACATAGCTTATATTTTTCTGCGGTTTTCCTGCGGTTTACTTGGTCATTGCTATACACGGCATATAATATATGTCATATGTCCAAACAGTGAGGTAGCATATTTTAGATGGTTAATCCACAATACATACTCCATATCTGTATGTTTTCCTTTGAGTACAATATATTTGTGTATACAGCTTAAACATCAGATTGTAAGTGCTTTTGTGAATCTGTTACAGGATTTGTTTGTTTTTTTCTCCCGGATCCGGTCCAGATTTTGTTTCTATCTGTGACATCACCAATGGGTGGTCAAGAATTTTAGTATATATGTATGTTCTTATGTGTCACAAGTTACTCTATGACTAAGCGCGAAAGCGTGAAACGCGTCAGGGACTTGTATTGTAGCCTGTCTTCAACTTAATAAATATACCCGTTTTTATACCGCATCCTGGTGCTGGACGTATTTTCTACATTCCTTGATTGGAGGCGGGACTGGTGGATTCGTGCACAGAAGGTGTGGGATTACTGGGTGAGCGGTCCATTTCCTTTCCTTGTAAATTCCTTAGGTATCCAGACTGTTTTCTAGCCATGTCAAATAGCTGAAATGCCTTCCCTGAATGAAAGCCTTAAAGGGGTTATCCACCATAAGGTGATTTTAGTATGTACCTGCCAGATAGTAATGGACATGCTTAGGAAGGATCGGCGCTTGTCTTGGAGCTAAATGGTTGTGTTGTGAGATTACCATAATGCTGAGGTTATCTTTTTGTGAATTGGCTATTTCCTGTTGGAGTTTGTTCCCTTAAACTACAAACTCCATCATTTCTTATTTGTAAGTGTGAGGTCACTTTTCTTCCTCCCACACATCAGCCACTCCACCCATTGAAACACACCTGTGATCTCTTCAATGCAATAGACCAGTGTTTTTTTTAACCAGGGTGCCTCCAGCTGTTGCAAAAACAGAATGGTCTTTCTCCCGCCCAGCGGTCGCTCCACCTATTAAAGCTAAGACAGACTCCCTCTGATTACTTGACTAGTGATGTAATGTCTCAAGCTGCACTGCAACCTGGAAAAATCTAAGACGACACTTGTTTTGTATGCTGTTAAAAGTAAACTTTGGGAGCAAAATCACAGAAGAATTTCAAGACAACCATGAATCATAGGTACAGACACTATATTATGAACTGCACTAACTAAAAATATCCTGGAATACCCCTTTAACATTCTTTGTTCCTTGGCAAGATGCATTATCACCTGAAAAATGACTTTATGATCACTCAACTTATTTTCTATCAAAAAGTTTCCAAAATGTACACTTGTGCATTGTCTGTTTGCTATCTCTCCTGGTTCCTTACCTGTATCCCCATACCAGAAATGAAAGGGGAAATGTGACTGTTTTCATACAGGGGTCACTTTTAAATGTTTTATTAAAACAGCACAACACAAAAGGTCCGGAATCATTATCCATCCTGGGCCAAATTTGAATTTATCACCGAATATCACTTTCATCCAATCCTCCACACTCCATTATGACCTTATTTTTTTGTTTAGGTGTTAGTGCTGGTTTGGTTAGGATTTATTTTTGTAAATTAGTTTTCATTTAGCCAATTTTTTACATCTCTGTCACAAACATTGACTCCTGTTTCCAGCCATTTGTTGTGTCATGCATTTCCTTTGGGTTATCCATATGTTTTCCTTTTATAACCTTCCCATTTCGTTTATACTTGCACCACATTTTGCATACAGCTGTCTGTGAGCAACCAACAACTTCTGCCACACTCTGTGTTGGATTACTTTCTTGACATAATTGTATAATCTTTTTATTGTTTAAAATGACAACTCTCCCATATTTACCTACTTTACTTCACTACATTAGCTGGTCATGTCCATATCAACTACCTGGGATATAGTGTGGGTGAACAGGAGTCCATACACGGGTCACTTACATTTTTTGGTTGTGTTGCTGCCAGGTTTTCGCAGCAAAAAATTTATTCTTTGTGGGGGAAATAAAAAATAAAAAAAACGCAATTTAGCAACTTTTAAAATTAAAAAATTTCCTACTCTGATTCCTATAACTTTTTTAACTTTCTGTATAAATTGTTGTATGAAATCTAATTATAGCACCATGATCTGTAGTTTTTATCAATCCCACTTTTGCGTATATGTGACTTCTTGATCAATTTTTATTAAATTTTTTCTGGAATGCGAGGTGACCAAAAATCAGCAATTTTGGCCTTTTTTTTTTTTTTGTATGTTTACGCCATTCACCGTACGGGATTAGTAACATTATAATTTAATAGCTCGAGCATTTTCACATGCAGCAATACCAAATACCAAGTTTATTTATTTGTTTTTATTTGTTTTTATCTGCAAAATGGGAAAAGGATAGTTGATAAGATGCCTGACCCCACAATCTCCGTGTTGGTTCCCCAGCGTTCCGAACATTTTGTACAAAACGCTGGGTTTGGGCAGCCGTGGTTGTGATGTCATGCCCCCTCCATTCATGTCTATGGGAGGGGGCGTGGCGTGATGTCAGAACCATGGCTGCTGAAACCTAGCATTCTAAACATATTGTTCAGAATGGCGGGGAGCCAGCACAGAGCTCGCAGGGGGTCCCAGCAGCTGGACCCCCACGATCAGACATCTTATCCCCCATCCTTTAGATAGGGGATAAAATGTCTATGGGCAGAGTACCCATTTAAGTCCTAAAATTTGATGAATAGTACTCATAATAATATTGCATCAGTATGTGTACAATACTTTCACATAGGTAATCAATATGTTTTCTCTTAAAATTAAAATTACTACAAAAATATCATTATTTGATTTGATTTTAGGATTTATTTAAAAAAAAAGAGCTCAATGGTTTTGCTTTATGATCAAATACATACTAACATTAAGTTTAGAATAATTGAATTTGAAATAAGCAGACGTATAAACATTGTACCTTTGTCAGTGATACCAATTCCCTTGACATGCAGTGTTGGTATTTCCACTTGGGCAGCTCTGATGGTATCTTCACTGCTCACACAGGAGATCCTGAAAACACCAAATAAAGTGAAGAGTATTCATAGAAATACTGACATACTTACAATATTGTAGTTTCATTGCACCATGGGGGAAGATTTAATATTATTGTACCCTCTGGGCAGGACACCAGTGCCTCCCCAGTGAAGGGTGTGCTATTTTTGACATGTTACAACAAAATGGATAAAAACAACAACCGATAATTTAACCCCTTAAGGACCAAGCCCATTTTGACGTTAAGGACCAGGCCAATTTTATCTTTGCATTTTTGTTTTTTCCTCCTCGTCTTCTAAAAATCGTAACTCTTTTATATTTTCAACCACAGACTAGTATGAGGGCTTGTTTTTTGCGCAGCCAGTTGTCCTTTGTAATGCCATCACTCATTTTACCATAAAATGTATGGTGCAACCAAAAAAATACTATTTGTGTGGGAAAATTTAAAAGAAAACCGCAATTTAGCAAATTTTGGAAGGTTTCGTTTTCCCGTTGTACAATTTACGGTAAAAATTATATGTTGTCTTTATTCTGTGGGTGAATTAAAATGATACCCATGAGTATATACTTTTCTATTATTGTTGTGCTTAAAAAAAATCGCAAACTTTTTTACCAAATTAGTCTGTATAAAATCCTTCTACTTTGATGACTTATAACTTTTTTCATTTTGCCATATAAGCGGCGGTATGAGGGCTAATTTTTTGTGCCATGATCTGTACTTTTTAATGATACCACATTTGTGTATATAAAACTTTTCAAAATTTTTTTATTATCAAATTTTTTTTAAATGTGACAAAAAATCAGCAATTTTGCGTTTTTTTTTTTTTTTTTTTTACGTTCACGCCGTTCATTGTACGGGATCAATAACATTATATTTTAATAGTTTGGACATTTACACACGCGGCGATACCAAATATGTGTATTAATTATATTTTGTTTTTATACTTTATGGGGGTAAAATGGGAAAAAAGGATATTTTACATTTTTATTGGGGGAGGGGATTTTTCACATTTTTTTAAAACTTTTTTTACTTTCATTTTTACACTTTAATAGTCTCCATAGGGGACTATCTATAGCAATCCTTTGATTGCTAATATTGTTCAGTGCTATGCATAGGGCATAGCACTGATCAGTGTTATCGGTGATCTTCTGCTCTGGTCAGACCAGAGCAGATGACCCCGGGAGACGGCCGGGGCCAGGTGAGGGGACCTCCGGCCGCCATGCTTGATGATCGGATCCCCGCGGCAGCGCTGCGGGCGATCCGATCATCCATTTAAAGTACTGCACTGCCGCAGATGCCGTGATCTGTATCTGAGGGGTTAATGGCGGACATCCACGCGATTGCGGATGTTCGCCATTACCGGCGGGTCCCTGGCTGCTGGTAGCAGCCGGGATCTGCTGCGCAGGACGCGAGCACCGAACAGTGCTCGCCGTCATAGCGACGCATAAATGTACATCATGGTGTGTTAAGTACCACGGCACCATGACGTACATCTACATCCTCACATTGGCCCTGATTTACAAAGAGTGAGTCTTCTTTGTGGGTTTTAATCCCCTCCAATTTATTTCCATGGTATTAACTAAGGTTTCCCTACATTTTGCTTTTTTTACACATGCACTGATCTGTAGGGTTATCCTTAAAGGATAACTTTCACTTGTTTACTCCCGCACTATCCACAGGTACTGGTGGATAGTGCAGGAGACGCTGATTAAAATGAGCCCTACCTTGTCCGGATCTGCGCCGCCGTTCTCCCGCAATTGTAGTTTTATCTGGTGAAATCTTCCTGTAACTGGCACGGCCAGGGCTTCGGCGCTTAACTGGCACTGACGTCAGCGCCGCTTATGAATATTCATCCCCCCTCCCTCCAGTTAGAAGCGGCAAAGAGAGGGAGAACTGGAGGAAGGGGGATGAATATTCATAAGCGGCGCTGACGTCAGTGCCAGTTAAGCGCCCAAGCCCCCCCCCGTGCCAGTTACAGGAAGATTTCACTAGATAATAAAACTACAATTGCGGGAGAATGGCGGTGCAGATCCGGACAAGGTAGGGCTCATTTTAATCAGCGTCTCCCGCACTATCCACCAGTACCTGTGGATAGTGTGGGAGTAAACAAGTGACAGTTTTCCTTTAAGTCAAATCCACCACATTCTCTTGTGGAAACCTTAGTAAATATGTAAATCAGGGCCATTGTCCATTACATTAAAGACAATCAGAAAAGTGATCAGATTGCTGCTTTTATTTTGTAACTTGGGCTAGTAAAATTAAACTTTCTTCTGACTACAGATAAGTACATTTTTGGAAAGTCCTAAAGTTAAGTCCGTATAAATTCAGTCCGAATCAAAAGTGCTCTGACTGCCTTGAATAGCCAGGTGTGTTAGGCTGTTTTCACACTATATAATTTCTCAGTTTTAAAGACCTATTATAATGTTCCGTTAAGGAAACCCTTAAAACCAGACGTTAAACGGTCGTTACAAAATCCCAGTCAAGTCAATGTGATTTTGTGATTAGCTGTTATGATTTAATGCAGTTATGAATAAAGGACGTTATTTAGTGACTGGAGAAAAAACGGTACATGCACTAATTTTCTGCCGTCACAAAATAACGTCTGTTATTCATAACGGCTAATCACAAAATCCCATAGACTTGACTGGGATTTTGTAACGGCCGTATGGGATTTTATAACGGTCGTTTAATAATTAATTATAATAGGTCTTTAAAACTGAGAAATTATATAGTGTGAAAGCAGCCTTAATCTGATGTCTCCTAGGTTTCAGGCTTTATATTTATCCTGTGCAGATAAAGGTTCCCAGCAGAAGTAGCTCAATATGGAACATGCATGGACAATTTAGGAGCTGGGCAGCTGTCATGGGCTTGAATTTTATGCCAAATTGATTCGCTCATCTCGACTGCACTAACTGCTTCCTTTGGTTCTGTTCTCCTATAGGGTATGTTCACACTATGGAACTTCTGCATGCTGAACTGTGTTCCGGACTTCCGCAGTGTGAACCTTTGCATTGGTGTAAATGGGTTTTCCGTGGACCTGTTAACACTGCGGATTTTGGCAGGAGCAGTTCCCCTTTAGTTAGTTAATCACTATGGGGGAGATTTATCAAAACCTGTCCAAAGGAAAAGTTGCCCAGTTGCCCATAGCAACCAATTAGATTGCCTCTTTCATTTTTAACAAGGCCTCTGAAAAATGAAACAAGCAATTTGGCTGGTTGCTATGGGTAACTGGGCCACTTTTCCTCTGGACAGGTTTTGATAAATCTCCCCCTATGTGACTATGTATGAACTGGTTTTGATCACTGGATCAGATTCTTACCATTTAACAAACTTTTTCTGTTTCTGTTGAAGGTCTTCATGCTGAGAAAAAAAATAATGGGCATTATTTAAACGTGCACTGCCAGATCCAAAAAACATTTCATACGTTACTGATGAAAATGAACCTTTGGTAATATGGTTGTTCATTTATATAAATATATATTTATTTAATAAAGAAAACGGCTTCTGAAAATCCCACCACTAGGGGTCCCTATACCTACTGGGACACTAACCAGTCCTGCAGCAGCATCAGGCTTGTACATGAGTCATGGACAAGAGATGACTTATGGACAAGGCTGCATGAGCAGACACACCAATCACCTCCCACCACCACAAGAGAGGGACACGCCCCCTTTTCCCTGAGAGGATTTCTAACACTGTAAGCTAATAAAAAGAAGAATTTTTATAATCAATATAGGTGACAGAGGCAGAAAAATTTGATGTACATGGTCAGTATTAGGTACTTAATAACATATTAATTAAAAAACATTTTGTGGGATCTGACAGATACGCTTTAATATTTAAATATTATATCCGGTTAAAAAGTTCAATAATTATTTTTATCTTAGTTTATCCTCACAACCTGAATAAGCAGAAGCCCCTATCCCCAAACACAAATGTCTTGGCTTTTCTCTTTACAGGGGTAATCCAGTTTCTGATAACATTTCTGATTGTTTGTATGTTGAAAATGAATACCAATATAATTGCAATTCAATAATTAAATTTTGTATTATTCAAAAATAAAAACATGTATTTGATGAAAGCAGTATAGCCCTTTAAGTAACAGTGTTTGGGTTTGTTTTATTTTGTCTAAATGACTAGAACAGCATTATTTATACTGCATTTTTTTTACCATCACCGCTTACTAGTACCAGGGTAATTGCTGAAGATGGCACCAACAAAAAAAAAGTCAAAGGGCCTACTAAAGGTACCCATGAATCTGAGACAAAAGTTTGCCAAATCCACTAACTTTGGCAGGTTTGGCCAACTGTATTAAAGGGGTACTCCAGTGGAAAATATATTTTCTAAGGGGTACTCTGGTGGGAAACTTTTTTTTTTTTTTTTTTTAATCCACTGGTTCCAGAAAGTTAAACAGATTTGTAAATTACTTCTATAAAAAAAATCTTAATCCTTCCAGTACTTATTAGCTGCTGAATACTACAGAGGAAATTCTTTTCTTTTTGGAACACAGTGCTCTCTGCTGAATCACAAGCACAGTGCTCTCTGCTGACATCTCTGATCATTTTAAGAACTTTCCAGAGTAGGAGAAAATCCCCATAGCAAACTTATGCTGCACTGGACAGTTCCTAAAATGGACAGAGATGTCAGCAGAGAGCATGGTGCTCGTGATGTCAGCAGAGAGCACAGTGTTCCAAAAATAAAATAATGTCCTCTGTAGTATTCAGCAGCTAATAAGTACTGGAAGGATTAAGATTCTTTAATAGAAGTAATTTACAAATATGTTTAACTTTCTGGCACCAGGTGATTAAAAAAAAAAAAAAAAGTTTTCCACCAGAGTACCCCTTTAAATCAACTGGTGACAGAAAGTTAAACAGATTTGTAAATTACTTATTTTTAAAAATCCTAATCCTTCCAGTACATATTAGCTGCTGTATACTACAGAGGAAGTTTTTTCTTTTTGAATTTCTTTCCTGTCTGACCACATTGCTCTCTGCTGACACCTCATGTCAGAAACTGTCCAGAGCACTGTGGTCAGACAGAAAAGAAATTCAAAAATAAAAGAACATCCTCTGGAGCATACAGCAGCTGATAAGTACTAGAAGGATTAAGATTTTTAAATAGAAGTAACTTACAATTCTGTTTAACTTTCTGGCTCCAGTTGATAAAAAATTAAGTTTTACACTGGAGTACCCCTTTAAGTGTATGGTGGCCTCTTCACCCTCCCAGACAGACGATGTTGGAGAAGAAATGGGATTTCAAGTGTCTGACTCTGGCTTCAGCTTACCACTCCCCTCTGAATAGAGAACACATAAATGTTCAGTTATGTAGATTGTTTAGGTGTATGAGAAGGTCAGGAGAGATAGCTGTTGACCGAACAAGCTTTGTCCATTAACCATTGAAAGTGTACAGTAATTCTAATTACCTTGATATATCAGAAAGGTATATGTATTTTTCGTTAACATGGTTATCCAGGATTCGAGAAACATAGATGCTTTCTTCCAAAAACAGCATCATATTTCCAGGGGAATGTTTTTGCCCCAGAGATGGTGAGTATATGAAGTTATAAAGTCTCTCCCGCTGCCCTGTAAGTAGTCCTCTGGGCGGGGAGTTATACTTACAGGTCTTATCGCATGGCCAGATTGATGACACCTCTGCGGGCTGTCAATCACACCAAGGGCGGCTACAGCGACAGGATCTGGTCAGTATAGCCCAGGGGACTACCGTATATATTCGAGTATAAGCCGACCCGAGTATAAGCCGAGACCCCTAATTTCAACCCAAAATCCCAGGAAAAGTTATTGACTCGAGTATAAGCCTAGGGTGGGAAATACCTCATCCCCCCCCTGTCATCATCCAGACCCGTCATTAACATCCTCATCATCATCCCCTTGTCATCATCCCACACATCCCCCCTTCATCATCCCCTTATCATCCCACACATCCCCCCTTCATCATCCCCTTATCATCCCACACATCCCCCCTTCATCATCCCCTTGTCATCATCCCACACATCCCCCCTTCATCATCCCCTTATCATCCCGCACATCCCCCCTTCATCATCCCCTTATCATCCCACACATCCCCCCTTCATCATCCCCTTATCATCCCACACCCCCCCCCCTTCATCATCCCCACACCCCCCCTTCATCATCCTCTTCTCATCATTCGCCCTCAGTGGTCTTCAACCTGCGGACCTCCAGAGGTTTCAAAACTACAACTCCCAGCAAGCCCGGGCAGCCATCGGCTGTCCGGGCTTGCTGGGAGTTGTAGTTTTGAAACCTCCGGAGGTCCGCAGGTTGAAGACCACTGCGGCCTTCAACATCATCCAGCCCCCCTCTCACCCCCTTTAGTTCTGAGTACTCACCTCCGCTCGGCGCTGGTCCGGTCCTGCAGGGCTGTCCGGAGAGGAGGTGGTCCGGTGGGGAGGTGGTCCGGGCTGCTATCTTCACTGGGGGCGCCTCTTCTCCGCGCTTCCGGCCCGGAATAGAGCCGTTGCCTTGACAATGACGCAGAATTACGTTGGCAATGAACGCACCTCTGCGTCGTTGTCACGGCAACGTGACTATTCTGAGGCCGGGCCCGAAGCGCTTAGAAGAGGCCTCCCCGGTGAAGATAGCAGCCCGGAACCAGTATCCCACCGGACCACCTCCTCACCGGACAGTCCTGCAGGACCGGACCAGCGCCGAGCGGAGGTGAGTACTCAGAACTAAAGGGGGTGAGAGGGGGCTGGATGATGTTGAAGGCCGCAGTGGTCTTCAACCTGCGGACCTCCGGAGGTTTCAAAACTACAACTCCCAGCAAGCCCGGACAGCCGATGGCTGCCCTGGCTTGCTGGGAGTTGTAGTTTTGAAACCTCTGGAGGTCCGCAGGTTGAAGACCACTGCGGGTGGGGGAGTTCACTCGAGTATAAGCCGAGGGGGGTGTTTTCAGCACGAAAAATCGTGCTGAAAAACTCGGCCTATACTCGAGTATATACGGTACTTAAGGGGTGGAGGAGGTTACTTACAAACTTCATATCCTCACCATCCCTGGGGACTAAAACAGAAGGATAAAGATTTTACCATATAAAACGCTTGACCAGGCGTTACGTATGGTCAAATCTGACGCTTGGTTCCCTTTAATTTCAGTCCCAACAGCAGCTCTTATGAACAGTAGACATTGAAACTGAAATGTTCGTTTATATACAGAAGACTGCTGTCTGCACAGCTGGGGGTATTCCAGCCTGTCTGCAATCGTCTGTAGCAGAGCATTCTGTTGGGAAGTGGTGTCTACTCTACGCTGCCTATATGTTAAGTTACAACATGCCTATAAAATATTCATAATTTAAAGACATATCAAAAGAACAGTGTAGTATATTCTATATAAATTCAAATCTAGTATAATTTATGACTTCAAAAGAACCTGTCATTAGATTTTTCTTTTCCCTGAGCCACCATAGTGTTATACTGCTGGGAAAAGATTTATGAATATGCCCCTGTATGAACTGTCCATTTAGGTATTGTATAGAAATGTATTGTATTGTATAGTAATGCAGCTGTCAGAACCCATGGGGGTTAAACAGTTCTTACAATTTTCACTGTTTTGGTTTGGTTTGGGCTACGCCCAGCTGTCTGGTCTGGTCAGCTGACCTTGATGTGAGCACCTGGTCTGGGCCTATTTAAGCTGGCAGTCTTCTCTCATACCTCGCCTGCGAAAGTGCTCCTACTCCTAGCTAGCGTTTGTATTATATCTTGAATTTCTGGCACATTTGACCCATTGGCTCCACTCTCTGACTCTTCTCCTGTTTCTGTGATTTGGCATATCTGTTATTTCTTTGTACTGACTCGGCGTGTGGACTGTGGCTTATTGTCTATGTATGTTTAGTTATTATTTCTGTTAGTGTGTGATTCCATACAGTGTCCCGACCTCTGTCTGCATTATTGTTTATTTTGTTGATGTTTGACTCCCTGCACTTACTCAGGCAGGGACTTTCATCGTGGTTGTGAACCCGTCGCCTAGGGTGGGTATGCAAGTAGGCAGGGCAAATGGGAGTGGGTGAGTTTAGGGCTTCACTCTCCCCTGCCAAGACGTGACATTTTCACAGGCCCACATACCTGCATTTGCCTTGTACCTGCATTATGGAAGCTATGTCTGCTTTGGTGGAGCAAATGCAGGGCTTGACTCTGCATGCTGGTCTAGGATTTAGCTGAAAGACTTCAGCAATATATGTCTTCTCAGTCTCAATCAGCATTAGTCCAGACCTTGAATCAGAAGTTGCAAGATCAGGAGCAGTGAATTCAGAGCTTGCTAGTCAGAATTCAGGAGCTGTAGTCTGCTCAAACTCAGGTGTCATCTGTTCCTGTTTCTGCTCCTGTGGAGCCACAAGGTAGTCTCCCTGACCGATTTTCTGGTAACAACAAATTATTCAAAACTTTCTATGAGAGCTGCAAATTGTACTTTAGGTTAAGGCCTTACACATCTGGTGCTAAGGACCAGAGAGTGGGTATTATTATGTCTCTTTTGCAAAGGGGTCCCCAAGAATGGGTATTTTCCCTTAATCCCGATACTCCGGAGTTTTCCTCAGAGGACGCCGTATTTGCAGGATTGGGTCTCTTGTACACTGAACCTTGACTGTGCTGCGTAGGCTGAGAGTCAACTGCGTACATTAAAGCAAGGTCGCAGACCAGTAGAGGAGTACTGTGCAGATTTTAGAGAGTAGTGTGTGGCCTTCAACTGGAATACTCCAGCCTTGATTTGTTAGTTCAGACTAGGGTTATCTGACATGCTTGTAACTTATCCCTCTCCTGACACCCTTGACCAAGCCATGACTTTAGCTGTGCGTTTGGATAAATGTTTGCGAGAACGCAAACGGGAGTGTTCTTCATCCTCCTTCTCTCCTTTCCTGCTTGATTCCTCTCCTGTCTCTAAATCTTTTAGAGAGACTGAAAAGAGTAAAGATGATTGTGAGGACACCAATGAGTGGTGTGACACTGAGGATGAGGATACTGATAAAGAAATTGATGATTCATCCGTACCTCGTTACTCTCAGGTTGTGAAGGTCCAGTGGCCCCTCCTAAAAGGGGGAGGGGTATTTCCAGGACCCGTGGGGTTAAACGGTTCTGAAAGTTCTCTCTGTTTTGGTTTGGTTTGGGCTACGCCCAGCTGCCTGGACTGGTCAGCTGACCTTGATGTGAGCACCTGGTCCGGGCCTATTCAAGCTGGCAGTCTGCTCTCATACCTCGCCTGTGAAAGAGCTCCTACTCCTAGCTAGGGTTTGTATTGTATCTTGAATTTCTGGCATATTTGACCCATTGGCTCCACTTTCTGACTCTTCTGTTTCTGTGATTTGACATATCTGTTATCTCTTGGTACTGACTCAGCATGTGGACTTTGGCTTATTGTCTATGTATGTTTAGTTATTATTTCTGTTAGTGTGTATGATTCCATACAGTGTCCCGACCACTGTCTGTATTATTGTTTATTTTGTTGACATTTGACTCCCTGCACTTAGACAGGCAGGGACCGTCACCGTGGATGTGGACCCGTCGCCTAGGGCGGGTATGCAAGTAGGCAGGGCAAGTGGGAGTGGGTGAGTTTAGGGCTTCACTCTTCCCTGCCCAGACATTACAGCAGCTCTCACTATATGGTAATTCATGCTGAATAGATATCAGGAAGATTACTTTTTTAAAGATAGCCATATGCTGCCTGGTCTTCAATCATGCCTTTTTGACAGACATCCCCCAGGGCATGAGCCAATGTAGTATCCAAGGGATTCAAAGATGGCCTGTTATAATGTTAATGGTAATCTATAGGACTGTTCATGAAAGAGGCATTGCCCAGATAACTACTCCTGGGTATGTAGCATATAGCAAAAGTTGTGTTACAACATAATTTTCTACATAATAACAGTTTACACAGGGACATGTTTATAAGGATATTTCCTCCAGTATATTGTTATAGTGCTGGATTAGGGTCTTCAAGTGACAGATTTCCTTTAGGTAGAATTATGTTTTCTTGTCCCTATCAAAGAGGACCTGTAATCACCTTGAAAATATTGAGTTTTTTCCATCATTAGAAAGTTTAGGGATCCCTAAGCCCTCCAATTTAAATAAAGCCCCCACCTCTCTGACGGATGGTTGAATTCACCAGAGGAACTATAAACCCCTATATCTCAGGGACTGTAAAAACGTATGTGATGACGTGAAAGATTGGAGTAAGAAAAAATTGTATGGGGAACTTGAATGGAAATAGGTGATCCAAACACTTTGTGCCACATAATAAAAAAAAATCTGTAATATCCAAAGGAGACTCTATTTGGCAAATTTTGTCAAATAGTTTGTGAATACATAAATATTTTTCTACATAACATCAGTAAATCTGCTATAAGTCTTTTCTTTTTATGAGTCTGCCCAACAAGTACTAATTTATTCATGCAAAATCATTTAAGCTTAGTTCCTTCAGCACTCAAGCCACTGTCATAGAGTATGTCATCATTTACAAGAAGAACAGTGCAGTATCAAGTGCTAGTATTCTCTTCACAAGAACAGACACTAAAAAGAGGGACCCAACAGATTCCTTTACATGCCAGTGGGGTCTATCAGGTGCTGTTGGCGCTGGTTGTGTGGTGGATCTGGTAGTTCATTATTTCAGCTTTTGTTTTCTTATGACAGAACTCAAAACCAGAAATGGAGATGTGAACAAAGCCTTAAAAATCTTCCTGTTTATATTACTATTAGGTTTCTTTCCCATTTGAAGGATCAATGCAGATTCTATCAGATTTGATGGGTAGAATACCACAGTGGTGTATCCGTACTCTAAAGGTGAAAAGTAACACTCAATATACCATTATTCCGTATGAATATCTTGTTTATAAACATAGAAAGTGTGATGCAAAATGTGAGAAGGTGTGTGTGTGTGGGGGGGGGGGGGGGGGGGGCTTGGTGTAGATCTTCACTTTCTAATAATACTCTGAGTAGGTTTTTGCATCTCCCAGGTGCTCTGATACCTGCTCGCCAATTTATTCGTTGTATGTGGTTTGGGTTGCTCTTTGTACTCTTCCACAACTTAAATATGCTGCAATTTCTTCTCATTATCATTCATACATGTTTTGAAAGTATCACTTCTCGGCCTTTTGGCTAAAATCAAGTGTAGTATCTGTTCTTATCAGTGATCTAGTCTCTCCCACTGATGTAGGATTGATACTGCATGGAGGAGGCAGGTGTACCAGGGCATTCCGGGGCTGGTTCTGATGAATCAGCTCAACGGCTGCCCAGATGTGACCTGTTCCATCAGGGTCTTGCCATGAGGCTGGGATGGTCTAGAGCAAGATACTTTAGTGCCCTGGGAGTGCTGACCCCGAGTTGTCGAAACTCACTGGGTGTACTGGCTCACTGAGTTGAAGCACTGGCCCCATGATCTCTTCCCCTTGTGGCACTCACCTCTTGATTCCTGGTCTTCTGGCTAGGATCAGAGATTTTTTTTTTTGATTCGGACGGATGTCCGGGCAGTAGATCCGGCTAGGATCAGAGATTTTTTTTTTGATTCGGAAGGATGTCCGGGCACATTCACTTATTTATTTCTTTTTGTCCCTTAGTAGCTTTGGCGGTACCTTTTGGTCCGGAGGCGAAGGGTAAGGTTTTTTTGAGGGGCCTCTCACCTATCGGAGAAGGACACGTTTTGCACGTTTTCTTGTGATTTGAGAGCACGTTCCTGGGCTCTTAGCAAAAAAAAAAAAAATGTCTTGAAAGTATAATGCTTGTCAATACTCATGTAGACAGAGAGAAAGCTCCAGCTCACCCCGCCCGGACACTCGAAGCAGCGGATCCACGACACCGGACTGTGTCGGCCACAAGCGAATACAGAAAAGAAGAGATGTTCCGGCTCTGTATGACTTAGTATGACTTAGTATGACTAAGAGCGCAGTGTTTGGCGCTTGAAACACGTTACTTTTATACATGTTTTCCTGTGGTGGGTGCCAATAAATTCGAGTTTTTACCTGCAGAGCCGGATCATCTCTTCTTTTCTGTTGTCAATACTCATGTTATATATGATGCATATATGTACTTCTATGCATCTATGGTAAAATATATGTTAAAAAAAGAGTTTAAAAAAAAAAGAAGCATTTAACACTCTGGTGCATTAATATGAAATATTGTATACATGTTATTACTCACTTGCAGAAAGCACACCTTTATTTTCTCCTCAAGCTTGTCAATGTGACTGAGGGCCTTGTTAACACATGGTAATGGTGTATTTACCAGCTCACAACTACGTCTTCTTAGAGTATCTGTAGAGGCCATACTGGTATTTGTACCTTAAAATAAAATGTGATTGTTAATTAGATAACTTTTGTGGACAATACTGAATATAATATATATGAACATAATATATTGTGTATTGTATAATATTTCTGCTTCACTTTTATATAAAACTCATGATGTACAGAATTATATTGCATTATTTAAAATGCTAAATATTTTTTCAAATAGATTTGTGCACATTCCTTACCTTTCGCAGTGATGTCCAGCCTCGGCTGGTGATAGGCTGAGCGCACTGTCATGGAAGGAGCTCGGGCCCCGCCTTCTCCCTGCTGCCCGGGGTCCTTACATTAAAGTGCGCTCAGCCTATCACCAGCCGAGGAGGGACATCGCTGCAGCAGGCAATACACTGACTGCAGTGTGACGTTCTGAGCCTAAGAAGCCAGCAGCCAGCCGCACTGGAGGAACGGGGCGCCAATATCGGCGGAATGGGGGGAGCGTAGGAAGGTGAGTTAAAGTCTGTTTGTTTTGTTTTTGCAGCCTGGGCACAAGGAAAGGTGAAAGTTTTGCGCCAGATTTCTCCTTTAAGAGCACAGTGCTAAACACATGCTATGTACCCCCCTATATTCTTCAGATTAGTGAGGATTCCAGAGGTCAACCTCCCCAATCATCATAAAGTGATAGAACATTCTACTCTCCTCTAAAAAACAAATAAAAGCATTTCTGCTTATCCTGTATCAATATCTCAAATAAAACAAATGGCTAGGTATAATAAACCAATATAATTGCCTACTACTAGACTAAAGTCTATCCAAAAATAATTTGAAGAGACCGGGTGACAGAGCAGAGACATGTAACGCACCCGCTCTGTTTCCCAGCAATGTATTTTCAGTGTTTTTATGCAAAACCCAATACAGAATGTATATTTGTTTAAAAGAGTTTACAGATACACTGTTAGACATGAGAAGTTTTATGACTCTGAAATAAGCTTATGTGTAAAAGATAGTACAGTGTATATTATGAGTCCAATGAAAATCCTATTAAATAAAATGAGCTCTTAGGGTAAGAATGTGCTTACCAAGGTGTGCTAAATATGTGAAATTCACAAGTGCATAGGCCTCCTGGTCAGACCAATTTCTGACAACACAGAAAATTTAGCAGAGGTCCTTACAAGCGTATCGAACGTCTGCACTTGTGGTTATAACGTGATGTACAATTTCCTCTGCTGTGATGTTCCATTAGGTTATGAACACATGAATGCATGCAAAATATTTTCCACTTTGAAAGTGGATTTATGTGAACTGAATTTAAATTGAATCTGAGCATAAAGGATCAGCATATGGTAATAAAATAATATGTATTCAATGCCTCAGGATCCACTTTGTGACAGATTAGTGAGAGCTATGCTATTTGCCAGCAGAGGTTAAGTAAAATCCCCCACACCGATGTGAATGGCACCAGGAACCGTATATAGATTAATTGAACATTGAAGGAATTTATCTTGAATTTCCAGGCTCCCGGGACCACTCAGGACATTTCATGTTAATTGTTTCAGATTAATTACTTTACCATTTTTTTTCTATAAATCTACAGTGACATTTTGCAATGAAAAGTATGTTACAATTTTAGAAGTATTTAAAGAGATAGACCCTTTACATTAAATGGTATATTAACAGCTGGTGTCAAGTTAGGAGCCATAGTAAGTTAAAGGGGTTATCCCTCCAAAGAGCAGCACCCGCATTCTATGGGTCTCCAGTATCGGAAAGCTCTTTGTTTCTGGGAATCGGGACGTGACATCACGCCCCCTCCCATAGACATGAATGGAAGGGGTGTGGTGTGATGTCATGAGGGGACATGGCAGGGAAACAAAGAGCTTTCAGAGACTGGACACGCAGCCCCGCATAGAATAAGGGTGCTGCACCAAGATTGTGGGGGGCGCCAGCTTCGGTCCCCCAACGATCAGGGATAAGATGTCTTTGCCCGGATAACCCCTTGAAGTAAAATAGCTTGCTCCTTGATTAGCTAAATGGGATCTCTTGATCATTGCAAGTGCACCAGTCTTGTATAGTAGATACTAGGGATCGACCGATTATCGGTTTGGCCGATATTATCGGCCGATAATAGCGATTTTGGACATTATCGGTATCTGCAATTACCTTGCCGATATGCCGATAATACCCCGCCCCCCGCCGACTGCTGCCGCTTTCTGTGTTCATGACTACTCCGCTTGTGACGTGACTACACTCCTGTGCCGTCAGCCTACTGACCTTGCTACATCCTGACTATGCTTCTGTACTGCCTGTCCTGCATTCCTGACAGCCTTTCTATGTGTCATCTCTCCTGAGTCAAGTTACATCTAGCAGCCTGTGTGGTCAAGTCGTGACAGGGGTAGCGACCTGCATGCCGCCTGCCGCAGTAAGACCATCTCGCTTTGCGGCGGGCTCTGGTGAAAACCAGCGGCACCTTAGACTCTGCTCCCTGGTACAGCTCACGTCATCTTCCACACAGGTCCAGAGGATCCACTATCACCTGCCATAACAGTAAGATCCGGTCATGGATACCGCTGGGGTGCCTCTGCCAGATGTTACGGATCTTTTCACCATCGTGGCTTAATAGTCGCAGCAGTTAGCTCACCAACAACTGAATCAATTGTCTGCTTTGATGCAACAGCTTCTTGCCGCCCAACAGCAGCCGCAACCTGCTCCTGTGTCTCCTCCTGTACCTGCAGCTCCTTCCGGATCCAAGCTTCATTTATCCTTGCCCACAAAGTATGAAGGGGATCCTAAGTTGTGTAGAGGCTTTGTGACTTAGTGCTCTATGCATTTGGAGCTCATGGCGGATCAGTTTCCTACAGAGCGAGCTAATGTGGCCTTTGTGGTCAGTTCATTGTCCGGTAAAGCCCTGGCCGGGTACTCCCCTCTGGGATTATAATGATCCAGTGTCTTCAAACCTGCAGGCCTATCTCTCAGAATTCCGCAATGTCTTTGAAGAACCCGCATGGGCGTCCTTGACCGAGAGAGCACTTCTGAACCTCAGTCAAGGGTATTCCTCTGTTGGTGACTAAGCGGTTCAATTCCGCACTCTTGCCTCTGAATTGGCTTGTAACCATGAGGTCTTGTGACTGTCTAGTAGAATCAAGGATGCTCTCGCTGTTCATGATAATCTATCTTCCCTGAGTGAGCTTATCCATTTGGCCACTCGAATTGATGTGCATTTTGCCGAGAGGCATGAGGAACTTCATTTGGAAAGAGAACCTATTCGAACACGGGGATTTCCTCATTTGGCACCAGTGTTCCAACATAGAGCTTTACCATCTCCTTTGACTCCTGTTGAAGAGGCAATGCAGGAGGATCTGTCTCGCTTAACGCAGCAGGAAAGATCCCGTCGACGCAATGAGAATTTGTGCCTATGTTGTGCTAGTCCGGAGCACTTTCTCAAAGACAGTTCTATACATCATCAGCATCCGGGAAACGCTTGCACCTAGGACACATGGGAGAGGTGTCCCTGGGGGTGAATACTACCTCTCCTCGTTTGACCATGCCGGTTGTAGTTTATACTCCAGCCAAGAAATCTTTCTCCGCTTCTGCCTTTTTGGACTCTGGTTCCGCTGGTGATTTTATTGATGCTTCCCTGGTCCATAAAGATCATCTCCCAGTGACTCAGCATCCTAAGCCTTATATTTTGAACTGTATGGTGCTATTCCGCACTGAACCTCTCATTATGCAAGTGGGTGTGTTACATAAGGAAAATATTGAGTTCTACATGCTTCCTAATTGTACTTTGGAGCTTCTTCTCGGTCTACCTTGGCTTCCCTGCTGGGGACCTTTTTGCCAAAATCACTGTCTTGTGTCTACCCAGCCAAAGTCTGTCTCTTCGCTCTCTTCTATGCCGGGTCTGCCTCTTCCTTATCAAGACTATTCTGATGTATTCAGTGAAAAGCAGGCTGAGACTCTTCCACCACATTGTCCCTATGACTGTCCTAATGACCTACAGCCTGGGACTACTCCTCCTCGGGGAAGAATTTATCCTTTGTCTGTTCCAGAGACACAAGCTATGGCAAAATACATTCAAGAGAATCTCCAAACGGGCTTTATTCGTAAGTCCACCTCTCCTGCTGGAGCTGATTTCTTCTTTGTCAGGAAGAAGGACGGTTCTTTTCGTCCTTGTATTGACTACTGGGGATTAACCTTTTAAGGATGCCGGGCGTATGCATACGACCTGCATCCCGAGTCCTTAAGGACGTGGGGCGTATGCATACGCCCGTGGGAATTCCGGTCCCCGCCGCTAGCCGGTTGGGGACCGGACCGGGATGCCTGCTGAAATCATTCAGCAGGCATCCGGACACATCGCCGAAAATCGGCGATCGCTGAAAATCTCATTTAAATTCAGACATGCGATTTTCTGCTATTTCGGGCTGATCGGGTCTCTGGTGACCCGATCACCCAGAAAATAGGGATGATCGGAGCTGTCAATGACAGCCCTGATCATCCTGAGGGATAGGAGCGAGGACAACCGCCCGTTCTGCCCACCCCTGGATGTCGAGGGGAACGCGGGGAGAAGATGGAGGCCGATACCTGGAGGAGAAGATGCCTGGGGACCCCCGATCGTAGCTGGAGACTGCTGGATCCTGGCTCAGGTAGGGAAACTATGGTGGGGGGGGGGGGGAAACGAAAGTCAAAGTAAAACGATCTTTACTGTGGCAACCACTAGGAAGGCCAAACTGCAATTCCCAGCATGCCCAGACAGCCAAAGGCTGTCTGGGCATGCTGGGAGTTGTAGTTTTGCAACATCTGGAGGGTCACAGTTTGGAGACCACTGTTACAGTGGTGCCCAAACGGTAGCCCTCCAGATGTTGCCAAACTACAACTCTCAGCATGCCTAAACTTCCCAGGCATGCTGGGAGTTGTAGTTCTGTAACATCTGTCCCTTCAGACTTTGCAATTTTCATGCCATTTTTGAAAATCTCTGCTCTACTTTGAAGCCCTTTAATTTTTTCAAAATGCAAAAATATGTCCATTTTATGATGCCAACATAAAGTCAACATGTTGTATATTTATCGGGGTATACCACGCACCGGCCTATAACACGCACCCTCATTTTACCAAGGATATTTGGGTAAAAAAAGTTTTTTACCCAAATATCCATGGTAAAATGAGGGTGCGTGTGTGTGCGTGTATACCCCGATATACCCCCAGGAAAGGCAGGGGGAGAGAGGCCGTCGCTCCCCGCTTCTCTCCCCCTGCCTTTCCTGGGGTCTAGAGCGCTGCTGTCGGCCCTTTTTAACCCCTGGTTATCGGCGCCGCTGCCCGTTCTGTCCCCCTGACTATCGGTGCCGGCGCCGACAGCTAGGGGGAGAGAAGGGGCAGCGGCACCCATTGCCGGCGCCGCTGCCCCGTTGCCTCCCCCCATCCCCGGTGGCATAATTACCTGAGTCGGGTCCGCGCTGCTGCAGGCCTCCATCGTGCGTCCCCAGCGTCGTTGCTATGCACGGCGCGGCGCACTGACGTCATGCGCCGCTCAGCGCATAGCAACGATGCCGGTGACGCACGACGTCAGGGGGACAGAACGGGCAGCGGCACCGATAGTCAGGGGGACAGAACGGGCAGCGGCGCCGATAACCAGGGGGGAAAAAGGGCCGACAGCAGCGCTCTAGACCCCAGGAAAGGCAGGGGGAGAGAAGCGGGCAGCGACGGCCTCTCTCCCCTTGCCTTTCATGGGGGTGTATCGGCGTATAACACGCACACAGACTTTAGGCAAAAAAATTTTGCCTAAAAAGTGCGTGTTATACGCCGATAAATACGGTATTTGGAATATCCATTTTCCTTACAAGTAGAGAGCTTCAAAGTTAGAAAAATGCGAAATTTTCATGAAATTTTGGAATTTTTCACCAAAAAAGGATGAAAGTAACGCTGAAAATTTACCACTAAAATAAAGTAGAATATGTCACGAAAAAACTATCTCAGAATCAGAATATTCGGTAAAAGCGTTTTCGAGTTATTAATTCGTAAAGCAACGGTGTTCAGAATTGCGAAAAAGGGCTCAGTCCTTAAGGTGAAAAGGGCTGCTTCTTTAAGGGGTCGAACAAGATCACGATCAATAATCACTATCCTCTTCCTTTAACCCCTTAAGGACCAGGGGTTTTTCCGTTTTTGCACTTTTGTTTTTTCCTCCTTACCTTTAAAAAATTATAACCCTTTCAATTTTGCACCTAAAAATCCATATGATGGCTTATTTTTGCGCCACCAATTCTACTTTGTAGTGACATCAGTCATTTTACCCAAAAATCTACAGCGAAACGGAAAAAAAAATCATTGTGAGACAAAATTTAAAAAAATATGCCATTTTGTAACCCTTGGGGGCTTCTGTTTCTACGCAGTACATTTTTTGGTAAAAATGACACATTCTCTTTATTCTGTAGGTCCATACTGTAAAAATGATATCCTACTTATATAGGTTTGATTTTGTCGTACTTCTGAAAAAAATCCTAACTACAGGCAGGAAAATTTATACGTTAAAAATTGTCCTCTTCTGACCCCTATAACTTTTTTATTTTACTGCGTATGGGGCAGTATGATGGCTCATTTTTTGTGCCATGATCTGAAGTTTTCAGTGGTACCCTTTTTGTATTGATCGGACTTGTTGATGGCTTTTTATTCATTTTTTCATGATATAAAAAGTGACCAAAAATACACTATTTTGGACTTTGGAATTTTTTTTTGCGCGTTCGCCATTGACCGTGCGGTTTAATTAACAATATATTTTTATAATTCAGACAATTTCCACACACGGCGATACCACATATGTATATTTTTATTTACACTGTTTTTTTTTTTTTTTATGGGAAAAGGGGGGTGATTAAAACTTTTATTAGGGGAGGTTTTAAATGATCTTTACTCACTTTTTTTTCACTTTTTTTTTTTGGCAATGTTATAGCTCCCATAGGGACTTATAACACTGCACACACTGATCTTTTACATTGATCACTGGTTTCTCATAGGAGACCAGTGATCAAGGATTCTGCCGCTTGACTGCTCATGCCTGGATCTCAGGCACTGAGCAGTCATTCGGCGATCGGCACCAGGAGGCAAGGTAGGAGACCCTCCTTGTGTCCCACAGCTGTTCGGGATGCCTCGATTTCGCCGCGGACATCCCGAACAGCCCTCTGAGCTAACCGGCAATGTTTTACTTTCACTTTAAGGGTTAATACCGCGCAGCACCTCAATCATTGCTGCGCCCTATTAGCCACAGGTCCCGGCCATTGTTAGAGGCCGGGCCCGACCCACGTTATAGAAAGGGAAAGGACTCAGGATGTGCCGGTACTTCCTTGGTCCTTAACAGGTTAATTTGGATTTGCGGGGAGCATATAACCTCATTCGAATCCATATGGGAGACAAATGGAAGATGGCCTTTAATACCAGTGATGGACACTTTGAATACCTCGTGATGCCTTTCGGCCTCAGTAATGCCCCGGCTGTCTTCCAAGAGTTTGTCAATGGCATCTTCGGAGATCTCCTCTATACGTGTGTAGTGGTGTACCTAGACGATATTCTGATCTTCTCGTCCAATTTGAGGGTTCATTGCTCTCATGTCCGCCAAGTTCTACGGCGCCTCCGAGATAACCATCTTTAAGCTAAACTCGAAAAATGCATATTCGAGAAATCCAGTCTTCCACTTCTGGGTTACATTGCTTCCAACCAAGGTCTACAGGTGGATCCTAACAAGTTGTCTGCAGTTTTGGACTGGCCACGTCCTACTGGCTTACGAGCTATTCAACCCTTTTTATTGAGTTTGCCAACTATTATCGACAGTTCATTCCACATTTCTCAGCCTTGGTTGCCCAGAATGTGGCTCTCACAAAAAGAACTGTAACTCCAAGTCTTGGACTCCTGAGGCCGAAGAGGCCTTCTCTCGATTAAAATCTGCATTTGCCTCTGCTTCTGCCCTCTCTATACCCGATCCTGAGAAACCCTTCTTTTTGGAGGTAGATGCTTTATCCATAGGAGCTGGGGCCGTCCTTTCTCAAAAAACTTCCAAGGGCAAAATTGTAACCTGTGGCTTTATCTACTCTATGAGAGATTGGGAACTCCTGTCTATTAAACTTGCCTTGGAAGAGTGGAGTTATCTACTGGAGGGTTCATCTCATCCTGTAAGCATCTTCACAGGTCATAAAAATCTATTATACCTCCAGTCTGCTCAGCGCTTGAACCTCCGGCATGCCAGATGGTCCCTTTTCTTTTCCAGGTTTAATTTCTTTATTCATTTCCGTCCTGCGGACAAGCATGTCAGAGCCATTGCTCTTTCTAGATCTTCCGATGTGCTTGGTCTGGACTCAACTCCTAGACACATTGTTTACAGAAATCCAGTTTTTGAATTTTTACAAGGGGTAAAAGGAGAGAAATCTTCCTAAAATGTGTAACCCAATTTCTCTCCATTAAAGAAATACCTCATATGTGTATGTCAAGTGCTCTGTGGGTGCACTAGAGGGCTCGGAAGGTAAGGAGCGACAGTGGGATTTTGGAGAGTGAGTTTTTCTGAAAAAGTTTTTGGGGGACATGTCACATTAAAGAAGCCCCTATGGGGCCAGAACAGCAAAAAAAAAAAAAAACACATGGCATACCATTTTGGAAACTACACCCCTCAAGGAACCTAACAAGGGGTACAGTGAGCCTTAACACCCCACAGGTGTTTGACGACTTTTCGTTAAAGTTGGATGTGTAAATTATTTTATTTATTTATTTTTCACAAAAATGCTAGTTTTCCCCCAAATTTTAAATTTTTACAAGGGGTAATAGGATAAAATACCCCATGTGTGGACGTCAAGTGCTCTGCTGGCACACTACAATGCTCAGAAGAGAAGGAATCACATTTGTCTTTTGGAAAGCAAATTTTGCTGAAAGGATTTTTGGGGGGCATGTCGTATTTAGGAAGCCCCTATGGTGCCAAAACAAAAAAAAAATAAAACTAGAACAGTGGACCCCCCAAATGTGACCCCATTTTGGAACGTACACCACTCACAGAATTTAATAAGGGGTGCAGTGAGTATTTACACCCCACTGGCGTTTGACAGATCTTTGGAACAGTGGGCTGTGCAAATGAAAAATTACATTTTTAATTTTCATGGACCACTGTTCCAAAAATCTGTCAGACACATGTAGGGCGTAAATGCTCACTGTACCCCTTATTACATTACATGTGGGGTGTAGTTTCCAAAATGGGGTCACATGTGGGGGGGGGGTCCATTGTTCTGGCACCAGGGGGGCTTTGTAAACACACGTGGCCTTCAATTCCCGACAAATTTTCTCTTCAAAAGCCCAATGGCGCTCCTTCTCTTCTGAGCATTGTAGTTCGCCCGCAGAGCACTTTACATCCACATATGGGGTATGTTCTTAACTCAAAAGAAATGGGGTTACAATTTTTGGGGGGCTTTTTTCCTATTTTCCGTTGTGAAAATGAAATATTTAGGGTAACACCAGCATTTTAGTGACATTTTTTTTTTTTATTCATTTTCCCATCCAACTTTAATGAAAATTCTTCAAACACCTGTGGGGTGTTAAGTACCCCTTGTTACGTTCTGTGAGGGGTGTAGTTTCCAAAATGGGGTCATATGTGGGTATTTATTTTTTTGCGTTTATGTCAGAACGCTGTAAAATCAGCCACCCCTGTGCAAATCACCAATTTAGACCTCAAATGTACATAGTGCACTCTCACTCCTGAGCCTTGTTGTGCGTCCGCAGAGAATTTAATGCCCACATATGGGGTATTTCCATACTCAGGAGAAATTGCGTTACAAATTTTGGGGGTCTTTTTTTCCTTTTACCGCTTGTGAAAATAAAAAGTATGGGGCAAAAAAATTTTTTTTTTACACTAACATGCTGGTGTAGCCCCCAACTTTAACTTTTCATAAGGGGTAAAAGAAAAAAAGTCCCCCCAAAATTTGTAGTGCAATTTCTCCCGAGTACGGAAATGCCTTACGCATTTCAGGACTAAATTAGGGATTGCATAGGGGTGGACATAGGGGTATTCTACGCCAGTGATTCCCAAACAGGGCGCCTCCAGCTGTTGCTAAACTCCCAGCATGCCTGAACAGTCAGTGGCTGTCCGAAAATGCTGGGAGTTGTTGTTTTGCAACAGCTGGAGGCTCCATTTTGGAAACACTGCCATACGATAAATTTTTCATTTTTATTGAGGGGGGGGGGGGGGACAGTGTAAGGGGGTGTATATGTTATGTTTTACCCATTATTATGTGTTAGTGTTGTGTAGTGTAGTGTTTTTAGGGTACATTCGCACTGGCGGAGGTTTACACAGAGTTTCCCGCTAGGAGTTTGCGCTGCGGCGAAAAGTTTGCTGCAGCTCAAACTTCAAGCAGGAGACTTACTGTAAACCCACCAGTGTGAATGTACCCTGTACATTCACATGGGGGGGGGGGGGGGGGCAAACCTCCAGCTGTTTCAAAACTACAACTCCCAGCATGTACTAACAGATCGTGCATGTGGGAGTTGTACTTTTGCAACAGCTGTAGGCACACTGGTTGGAAAACCTTGTCAGGTTCTGTTACCTAACTCAGTATTTTACAACCAGTGTGCCTCCAACTATTGCAAATCTACAACTCACAGCATGTACTGATCGCCGAAGTGCATGCTGGGAGATGTAGTTATGCAACAGCTGGAGGTATGCAGCTACAACTTCCAGCATGCCCAGACAGCTGTTTGCTGTTTGGGCATGCTGGGATTTGCAGTTTTGCAACATTTGGAGGGCTACAGTTTAGAGACTACTGCACAGTGATCTCTAAACTGTGGCCCTCCAGATGTTGCCAAACTACAAATCCCAGCATGCCCAGACAGCAAACTGCTGTGTGGGCATGCTAGGAGTTGTAGTTTTGCAAGATCTTGAGGGCCACAGTTAAGAGACCACTGCACAGTGATCTCCAAACTGTAGCCCTCCAGCTGTTGCAAAACTGCAAATCCCAGCATGCCCACACAGCAAATAGCTGTCTGGGCATGCTGGGAGTTGTAGTTTTGCAACATCTGGAGGGCTAGAGTTTAGAGACCATGTATTATTGTTCGCTGCTTCTTGATGACCATTAGCAGGGATAGGAGGGGTGGCACCCCTGCCACCTCGCTCCTATTTTTTCAGGGGCATCGTGGGTGTCTTAAACAACCCTGATCCCCCTTATTTTCCCCCTTATTTTCTGATGACCCCACTGGGCATTTGCACAGGATGCCTGCTGAATGATTTCAGCAAGTATCCCGGTCTGATCCCCGCCCGGTGCGCGGCGGGGACCGGAATTGCCCATGACGTAACTGTACGTCATGGGTCCTTAAGGGTGCCGTGACGTAGCGTTACGTCATGGGTCCTGTAAGGGTTAAGTTAACAATGACCCATTATCTTTATTTTGTAGGTCCATACCATTAAAGTGATACTCAATATATATCAGTTTTGTTTCATTTTACTACTTTAAAAAAATTCTGACTTTTTGTACAAAAATTTGTATTCTTAAAATTTTCCACTTCTGACCCCTATTACTCTTTTATTTTTCCGCATATGGGGATGTATTAGGGACAAATTTTTTGCACCGTGATCTGTAGTTTTTATCGAGACTATTTTTGTTTAAATGTCACCTTTTGATCGCATTTTATTCATTTTTTTCTAGTATATGAAGTAACCAAAAATACGCTGTATACGTATACGCCATTGACCTTGCAATTTAATTAACATTATATTTTAATAGCTTGGACATTTACACATGGGGCAATACCACACTTTTTTTTTTTTACCTTTTTTTGAAAAATGGGCCCATGCGCACTTTGCAAATTCCACTCAGAATTTAGGGGAAATTCTAGGTGGAATCACACTGAGGGGCATTTACTAATCTTTTACTATGTAGTCTGGTTTTTACCCTGTTTTTTTCTACTTCATTTTTGACTATGTGCGACAAATTTACTAAATTGCTGCACGGCATTAATAAATTTGGCACACATAGGCAAAAGTGGGAAATTTACTTCATGTAGTAGAAAAAATAGTCTGTTCCTTTTTCCTGCTGTCTGAATAGGTTTGGCTGCTGGTTTCCTTCTGGATCTTTTGTTTTTGAGTTTTTTTTTAGCTTTTTCACCACATCTAAATAATTCAATAACTACAGTGGTCCCTCAAGTTACAATATTAATTGGTTCCAGGAAAACCATTGTAAGTTGAAACCATTGTATGTTGAGACCATAACTCTATGGAAACGTGGTAATTGGTTCTAAAGGCACCAAAATGTCATCCAAAATAGGAAAAAGTGACAAAGAAAAATAAGTAGATAACTGATATAGATAAAGCAAATCCTTACATATAAAAGTAAGAAAGATCTGCTGGGAGCTGTAAATCACTGTCTATGTCAGTGTTTCCCAAGCAGGGAGCCTCCAGCTGTTGCAAAACTGTAACTCCCAGCATGCCTGGACAGCCAAAGGCTGTAGTTTTGCAAAAGATGGGGCCACCCTGCTTGGGAAACACTGGTCTATGTAGAGGACAGGAGCGTCTTCAGGGGTCCTGTACAGTACAGGCAATGTCCCAAACAAGTAATGGAGTCACCTGGTGTCCAAAAGAGCAGCTAACCCTGATACAGGTAAAGTGTACAGAACATGTAATACCAGACACCAGTCAGTGCATACACTTCAGTAATACAGGGGTTTTACCAGTGAATGCCCATTTTGATTGGTTGGTTCTTCCAGCCATTGACACGTTTTACAGATCTGGACTGTCTGTAGCATTGTATGTTGAGTCTGGTTTCAACTTACGATGGTCCAGAAAAGACCATTGTATGTTGAAACTATTGTATGTTGAGGCCATTGTAAGTTGAGGGATCACTGTAAATTGTAGTCATGGCTCAGAAGTGGTAAACAGCGTTTAGTGTGTGTGTGTGTGTGTGTTTTTATTACATTTTTTTAACACAGTTTTTTTCTCCCTAAATGTACTTACACTTTTTTTTTTTTTTGGTTACTTCTTCTACAGATCTGTGTATCCTGTGGACTCCTTCGGATTCGGTGGACTACTTTGATGACCAGCGTTTTTCTTTGCTTGATGTTAATAAAATGGTTAACGAGGGCTTGTGGGGGAGTGTTTTTTGTAATAAATTTTTTTTAAAACCTGTTGTGTTTTATTTTACTTTACTAGACAGGCTTAGTAGTGGAAGCTGTCTTATAGACTGAGTCCATTATTAAGCCGGGCTTAGCGTTAGCCACAAAAACAGCTAGCGCTAACCCACAATTATTACCCCGGTACCCAACAACACAGGGGTGCCGGGAAGAGCCGGTACCAACAGGCCCTGAGCGTCAAAAATGGCGCTCCTGGGCCTAGGCGGTAACAGGCTGGCGTTATTTAGGTTGGGGAGGGCCAGTAACAATGGTCCTCGCCCACCCTGGTAACGTCAGGCTGTTACTGTTTGGTTGGTATTTGGTTGAGAATAAAAATAGGGGGACCCTATGCGTTTTTTTAATATATTTAATTATTTATTTAAAAAAAAAAAACGCATAGGGTCCCCCCTATTTTCATTTTCAGCCAAATACCAACCAAACAGTAACAGCCTGACGTTCCCAGGGTGGGCGAGGACCATTGTTACTGGCCCTCCCCAGCCTAAATAACGCCAGCCTGTTACCGCCTAGGCCCAGGAGCGCCATTTTTGACGCTCCAGGCCTGTTGGTACCGGCTCTTCCCGGCACCCCTGTGGCGTTGGGTACCGGGGTAATAATAGGGGGTTAGCGCTAGCTGTTTTTGTGGCTAGCGCTAAGCCCAGGTTAGTAATGGACTCTGTCTATAAGACAGCTTCCACTACTAAGCCTGTCTAGTAAAGTAAGAAAAAAACACAACAGGTTTTAAAAATTTTTTATTACAAAAAACACTCCCCCACAAGCCCTCGTTAACCATTTTATTAAAATCAAACAAAGAAAAACGCTGGTCATCGAAATAGTCCACCGAATCCGAAGGAGTCCACAGGATAAACGGATCTGAAATGAGAAGAAAACAAAAAAAATGGGTTAGTACATTTATTATCACCTGCTCACACATCTCCCGCCCCGCATGACTACAACTGCCAGCATGCCCTTACAGTAAGGACATGCTGGGAGTTGTAGTTGTGTGGTGCAGGAGATGTGTGGGCAAGTGACAAGCTTGTCCCCTGCCCCCAGCTGCAGGACTACAACTCCCAGCATGCCCTTACAGTAAGGTGGGGCGGAGGCCGGGCACAGTGTTTCCCAACCTGGGACTTGTAGTTTTGCAACATCTGGAGGCACCCTGGTTGGGAAACACTGTTTTAGGCCAGTGTTTCCCAACCAGGGTGCCTCCAGATGTTGCAAAACTACAAGCCCCAGCATGCCTGGACAGTCAAAGGCTGTCTAGGCATGCTGGGAGTTGTAGTTTTGCAACATCTGGAGGCAACCTGGCTGGGAAACACTGGCCTAAAACAGTGTTTCCCAACCAAGGTGCCTCCAGATGTTGCAAAACTACAAGCCCCAGCATGCCTGGACAGTCAAAGGCTGTCTAGGCATGCTGGGAGTTGTAGTTTTGCAACATCTGGAGGCAACCTGGCTGGGAAACACTGGCCTAAAACAGTGTTTCCCAACCAGGGTGCCTCCAGATGTTGCAAAACTACAAGTCCCAGCATGCCTGGACAGTCAAAGGCTGTCTAGGCATGCTGGGAGTTGTAGTTTTGCAACATCTGGAGGCAACCTGGCTGGGAAACACTGGCCTAAAACAGTGTTTCCCAACCAGGGTGCCTCCAGATGTTGCAAAACTACAAGTCCCAGCATGCCTGGACAGTCAAAGGCTGTCTAGGCATGCTGGGAGTTGTAGTTTTGCAACATCTGGAGGCACCCTGGTTGGGAAACACTGGCATAAAACAGTGTTTCCCAACCAGGGTGACTGTTTTAGGCCAGTGTTTCCCAACTGTTTTAGGCCAGTGTTTCCCAACCAGGGTGCCTCCAGCTGTTGCTAAACTACAACTCCCAGCATGCCTGGACAGCCAAAGGCTGTCCAGGCATGCTGGGAGTTGTAGTCTTGCAACAACTGGAGGCACCCTGGTTGGGAAGCCTGCGCAACTTACCGGCTTCCGTAGGATCCAGCGCTGCACGACACTGCCGCGCGACACTGCCGTGCGACAGTGCCGCGCGACGATCTCCGACAGCGATCGTCGCTGGAGCCTCGGAAGGGTAAGTGAACTTCTTCGCCGGTCCCCTTCAGCTGTTTAGTTTTGCAACAGCTGGAGGACTACAGTTTACAGACCACAAACCAGTGGTCTGCAAACTGTGGCCCTCCAGCTGTTGCAAAACTACAACTCCCAGCATGCCTGGACAGCCAATGGCTGTCCAGGCATGCTGGGAGTTGTAGTCTTGCAACATCTGGAGGCACCCTGGTTGGGAAACACTGTTTTAGGCCAGTGTTTCCCAACAAGGGTGCCTCCAGCTGTTGCAAAACTACAACTCCCAGCATGCCCGGACAGCCAAAGGGTGTCCAGGCATGCTGGGAGTTGTAGTCTTGCAACATCTGGAGGCACCCTGGTTGGGAAACACTGTTTTAGGCCAGTGTTTCCCAACAAGGGTGCCTCCAGCTGTTGCAAAACTACAACTCCCAGCATGCCCGGACAGCCAAAGGGTGTCCAGGCATGCTGGGAGTTGTAGTCTTGCACCCTGGTTGGGAAGCTTGCGCAACTTACCGGCTTCCGTAGGATCCAGCGCTGCACGACACTGCCGCGCGACACTGCCGCGCGACAGTGCCGCGCGACGATCTCCGTCAGCGATCGTCGCTGGAGCCTCGGAAGGGTAAGTGAACTTCTTCGCCGGTCCCCTTCAGCTGTTTAGTTTTGCAACAGCTGGAGGACTACAGTTTACAGACCACACACCAGTGGTCTGCAAACTGTGGCCCTCCAGCTGTTGCAAAACTACAACACCCAGCATGCCCTGACAGCCAAAGCCTATGGCTCTCAGGGCAGGAGCCCGGGCTGACATTACAGTGCAGCCGCCCGGGCTCCTCATACGGTCTCCCCGCTACCCCCCTTGTCTCCCGCCCGGGCTCCTCATACGGCCTCCCCGTTACCCCCCCCCCCTCCCCTTGTCTCCCGCCCGCGCCGCTCAGCTCCCGCTGCTACAAGACTACAACTCCCAGCGTGTCCTCACTGTAAGGCCATGCTGGGACTTGTAGTCTTGCAACAGCAGACAGATGGGAGTTGTGTGGCGCTGGCAGGTGAGAGGGGGGGGGGGGATGTAAATCACTGCAGTGTCCCGGTAGCGCAGTGAGGGTAGCGGGGAGAAAGTATGTCTGAGCCCGGGCGGCAGTAGCTTTTCCTGCTCCATGTTGGAGCTGGAGTAAATTTAGTCAATTTTTATGGCCGTTGCGACAGTTTATTGCGCAACTGCGACTGTCTCAGTTAATAAATTCCTGACCACTGCAAGTCAAAACTGAAAACTTGCGTAAATTAAGCGGGAAATTTTTTTTTGACTTTCTAGCTCTTGCTAGGGAAAGTCGCACAATTTATAGGGTAGGCGCAATTGCGACAATTTTGCGCCAAAAATAGTCAGAAAAAAATGACTAAACCCCTTAGTAAATGCCCCCCACTGTTCTCACACGGAACTTCCTGAGAACATACAGCAGCTGATAAATACTGGAAGGATTAAGATTTTTAAATAGAAGTAATTTACAAATCTGTTTAACTTTCTGGCACCAGTTCATTATAAAAAAAAAAAAATATATATATATACACAGACATGTTTTCCAGCGGAGTACCCCTTTAACCCCTTAACGACCAAGGACATATATTTACGTCCTTGGCCGGCTCCCGCGATATAACGTGGGGTCACGCGGTGACCCCGCGTCATATCGGGTTGGACCCGGGGCTAATAGCGCGCTGCAGCGATCGCGGTGCCACGCGCTATTAACCCTTTAGACGCGGCGTTCAAAGTTGAACGCCACATCTAAACCGAAAGTGAAAGCTGCCCGGCTGCTCAGCGGAGCTGATCGGGACCACCGCAGTGAAAATGCGGTGTCCCGATCAGCTGGGACACGAGCGGAGGACCTCTTACCTGCCTCCGGCGTGTCCCCTCGGCGATTGATTGCTCCAAGCCTGAGATTCAGGCTTGAGCTATCGACCGCCGATAACCCTGATCACTGCAAAGCTATGGCTTTGCAGTGAACAGGGTATAAGATCAGTGTGTGCAGTGTTATAGGTCCCTATGGGAGCTATAACACTGCAAAAAAAAAAGTGTAAAAAAAAAGTTAATAAATGTGCTTTAACCCTTTCCTTAATAAAAGTTCAAATCCCCCCCCTTTTCCAATAAAAAAAAAAAACACCATGTAAATAAAAATAAATATAAACATATGTGGTATCGCCGCGTGCGTAAATGTCCGAACTCTAAAAATATATAATTAATTAGACCGCACTGTCAATGGCGTACGCGCCCAAAAAATTTTATATCATGAAAAAATGAATAAAAAGCGATCAAAAAGTCCGATCAATACAAAAATGTTACCGCTCAAAACTTCAGATCAGGGCGCAAAAAATGAGCCCTCAAACCGGCCCATACGCAAAAAAATAAAAAAATTATAGGGGTCTGAAGAGGACAATTTTAAACGTATAAATTTTTCTGCATGTAGTTATGATTTTTTACAGAAGTACGACAAAATCAAACCTATATAAGTAGGGTATCATTTTAACCATATGGATCTACAGAATAAAGATCAGGTGTCATTTTTACAGAAAAATGTACTGCGTAGAAACGGAAGCCCCCAAAATTACAAAATGGCGTTTTTTCTTAAATTTCATCGCAAAATTATATTTTTTTTTCCGTTTCGCCGTAGATATTTGGCTAAAATGACTGATGTCACTGCAAAGTAGAATTGGTGGCGCAAAAAATAAGCCATCATATGGATTTTTAGGTGCAAAATTTAAAGGGTTATGATTTTAAAAGGTGAGGAGGAAAAAACGAAAGTGCAAAAACGGAAAACCCTGTGGTCGTTAAGGGGTTAAAGGGGTATTCCTATCTGGACATGTATGGCCTATCCACAGGATACACCATTTACCAAAACCACTCGAGCCTTTTTCCTAGATACCACTGATTTTTTGCAGGTACTATCACAAATAGAAGGAATTACTAAAGAAACATGGTTGGTAACTATAGATGTCACTAGTCTATATACGTCTATAGAACATAAGAAAGGAATGGAGGGTTGACGTTACATATTGTTTTGTCTTTAACAGCTCAGACCTATCTCAGATAGGAGGCGTTTCTTCAGGTCACCTGCCTGTATGTCGAAACTGTGATCTTCACTATAAGGCTAAGTTTCCACTTGTTTTTTTTCTGGCAGTTTTTGAGCCAAAGTCAGGAAGGAGAAGTGTAAATCCTTCTTTATATGTCCTATTCCTTTTGAATACACTTCTGGCTTTGGCTCAAAAACTGCAGTGGAAGTATTCCAAAAACTGCCAGAAAAAAAACAAAGTGGAAACTTAGCCTTAAAGGGGTTATCCAGGAAAAAACTTTTTTTTATATATCAACTGGCTCCAGAAAGTTAAACAGATTTGTAAATTACTTCTATTAAAAAATCTTAATCCTTTCAGTACTTATGAGCTTCTGAAGTTTAGGTTGTTCTTTTCTGTCTAAGTGCTCTCTGATGACACGTGTCTCGGGAACCGCCCAGTTTAGAAGAGGTTTGCTATGTGAATTTGCTTCTAAACTGGGCGTTTCCCGAGACACGTGTCATCAGAGATTACTTAGAGAGAAAAGAACAACCTCAACTTCAGAAGCTCATAAGTACTGAAAGGATTAAGATTTTTTAATAGAAGTAATTTACAAATTTGAAAAAATATATAGGTATGTGCAGCTCACGACTAATACGCACCGAGGTCAAACTGGGCAAGCAACTATACCTTAATTGCTAAAAAGGGAAAACCAAAAAATATACAATGTAGCCCGGACCTTCTAGGTGAGTAAATGAAAATGGATATACGTGGATCGTGCTTCAATAATAATCAATATTTATTATAAAATATAAATAAGATTCAACACTTCTCACAGGGCCCTTGTGAGAAGAACATACATATTAAAAGGCAACCTAACAATGTATTTAGGCAATAGTGATTAAAACTATAATCCTGGCATAGAATAATAAAATAGCAAAATAGGATCTGTACCAAACAAATATGTTAAAGAGTTGCTCTTCTGGGTATTTAGGGTAGATAGGTCCCCGCTCCTCCCCGGAGCGCTCGCAACATCCTCGCAATCGCAGCGCCCCGGTCAGACCTGCTGACCGGGTGCGCTGCGATACCTCTCCCAGCCGGGATGCGATTCGCGATGCGGGTGGCGCCCGCTCGCGATGCGCACCCCGGCTCCCGTACCTGACTCGCTCTCCCTCGGTCCTGTCCCGGCGCGCGCGGCCCCGCTCCTTAGGGTGCGCGCGCGCCGGGTCTCTACGATTTAAAGGGCCACTGCGCCGCTGATTGGCGCAGTTGGCTTAATTAGTTCATTCACCTGTGCACTTCCCTATTTAACCTCACTTCCCCTTCCCTTCCTTGCCGGATCTTGTTGCCATCGTGCCTAGTGAAAGCGTTCCCTTGTGTGTTCCTAGCCTGTGTTCCAGACCTCCTGCCGTTGCCCCTGACTACGATCCTTGCTGCCTGCCCCGACCTTCTGCTACGTCCGACCTTGCTCTTGTCTACTCCCTTGTACCGCGCCTATCTTCAGCAGTCAGAGAGGTTGAGCCGTTGCTAGTGGATACGACCTGGTTACTACCGCCGCAGCAAGACCATCCCGCTTTGCGGCGGGCTCTGGTGAATACCAGTAGTGACTTAGAACCGGTCCACTAGCACGGTCCACGCCAATCCCTCTCTGGCACAGAGGATCCACCTCCTGCCAGCCGGCATCGTGACAATATGTCCCTTTTAGATACAGTAGCAAACAGTCTGTAATATTAGAAATTGTTACCGGTCTGTAAATGGTAACTCAGGCGATGGGTGTTGTTCCCGCAATGGCTGAGTGTCCGTGGTGTGCACAGTCCTTTGTGCGGCGCTTCCAATTGTGAGCCTGGTCCAGTAGTATCTGAGCGCGGTGGCAGTCGCTGTCGGCTGAGGCGCTGGCAGGCGCCAAAGATCGCGATGATGTCCGGGGACTGCTGGCGCTGGCGTGCGCTGGAGTTGGTATTCCTCACCGCTTTGCTGACTGGTAAACAGGACCATGTACTGGAGGGCTGGAAGTTCACCTCGTGTTGCCGGCGTCTGACGTCAGCTGTAGTCAGAGCCGGGATGGCTACACCAGGATGGTTACACCGGAATGGATCTGAACTGCTGAACCGGGTAGGTAGCAGAGTAAGAGCGCTAATAATGGTACAGTTCATAAAGGATAACTGGCCATGAGGTTTAGGCACAGTTCTTCGAGGGTAATACTATGCCAGTAAATAACGACTAGACGCATTTCAGGGTTGTATAATATAACCCTTTCCTCAGTAGTCATGATAGTTGCCATGAATCATCAGTTGTTTTATATAGGCACAGATCCCACCCCTTAACACATTGATAGATAAAGATAAAAAGCATAAATGGATTCAATGGATCGGTTCACTTAGAGAGCAATACTAAGTGTAAAGTGATGTGTGAATTCTGTTGGAAATGTATAACAATGCGTTTTCCCAAGCAAATGTACTTTTTTATATTAAAGAGAGATAAGAAATAAAAATAGAAATAAATCACAGACAACGTATTGGAAATAAATAGATAAATAAAAAAAGGAGAAATGGAATAAAATAAAAATAAAATAAAAATAAAAATGAAAATACTGAAATAAAATGATTATACTAATAAAATAAAAATAAATATAAATACATATAAAAATGGGAATAAAAATAAAAATAAAATTAAAAATAAAATAAAAATAAAATAAAAAGTAAATAAAAATAAAAAAATGAAATGCGGAGAAAGGACTAGGAAATAATAATGAATGATTAAATAATGAATAAAGATAAAAATAAAAGACACATGATCAGACTTGAATGACATCGTTGTAGATGAATCCCCAATGGATTTTTATTTTTATTTTATTTTTATTTTTATTCCCATTTTTATATGTATTTATATTTATATTTATTTTATTAGTATAATCATTTTATTTCAGTATTTTCATTTTTATTTTATTTTTGTTTTATTTTATTTTATTTTATTCCATTTCTCCTTTTTTTTTTTTATTTATCTATTTATTTCCAATACGTTGTCTGTGATTTATTTCTATTTTTATTTCTTATCTCTCTTTATTATAAAAAAGAACATTTGCTTGGGAAAACGCATTGTTATACATTTCCAACAGAATTCACACATCACTTTACACTTAGTATTGCTCTCTAAGTGAACCGATCCATTGAATCCATTTATGCTTTTTATCTTTATCTATCAATGTGTTAAGGGGTGGGATCTGTGCCTATATAAAACAACTGATGATTCATGGCAACTATCATGACTACTGAGGAAAGGGTTATATTATACAACCCTGAAACGCGTCTAGTCATTATTTACTGGCATAGTATTACCCTCGAAGAACTATGCCTAAACCTCATGGCCAGTTATCCTTTATGAACTGTACCATTATTAGCGCTCTTACTCTGCTACCTACCCGGTTCAGCAGTTCAGATCCATTCCGGTGTAACCATCCTGGTGTAGCCATCCCGCCTCTGACTACAGCTGACGTCAGACGCCGGCAACACGAGGTGAACTTCCAGCCCTCCAGTACATGGTCCTGTTTACCAGTCAGCAAAGCGGTGAGGAATACCAACTCCAGCGCACGCCAGCGCCAGCAGTCCCCGGACATCATCGCGATCTTTGGCGCCTGCCAGCGCCTCAGCCGACAGCGACTGCCACCGCGCTCAGATACTACTCGACCAGGCTCACAATTGGAAGCGCCGCACAAAGGACTGTGCACACCACGGACACTCAGCCATTGCGGGAACAACACCCATCGCCTGAGTTACCATTTACAGACCGGTAACAATTTCTAATATTACAGACTGTTTGCTACTGTATCTAAAAGGGACATATCTACCCTAAATACCCAGAAGAGCAACTCTTTACCATATTTGTTTGGTACAGATCCTATTTTGCTATTTTATTATTCTATGCCAGGATTATAGTTTTAATCACTATTGCCTAAATACATTGTTAGGTTGCCTTTTAATATGTATGTTCTTCTCACAAGGGCCCTGTGAGAAGTGTCGAATCTTATTTATATTTTATAATAAATATTGATTATTATTGAAGCACGATCCACGTATATCCATTTTCATTTACTCACCTAGAAGGTCCGGGCTACATTGTATAATTTACAAATCTGTTTAACTTTCTGGAACCAGTTGATATATAAAAAAAAGTTTTTTTTTCTGGAATACCCCTTTAATCCTTCTCAACAGGAGAAACTGTGAATATGGAATGTTCTTCCTGACGTGAAGAGGTGAGAACTGGGGTAATGCAAAAGAGCACTGCGGGCTGTAGCGTTACGGAAGCCTTGGGTGACCAGATTATGGCCTACCACCTTCAGCTTTAGAAAGTCCAGTTCATCAACCACAAGCACGGCAGTGAAGAGCATATTCTCCCTATTGATCTCCCTATTGATCACGAATTAAAAAAAAGAAGTCTCAGAACCATCCCAGATCACCAAAATGAAGTTCAAACGTACCTCAAAACAATTTGATTTCTGACATGATGTGACAGAGGCATAAAAGTCAACTCTGGCAGCATTCACAGCATGTTTGGGGCATATGGAAGCTGGCGGGAGATTTTGAATCTCGCAGTATCCCTGCCATACCTCATTTATTTCAATGAGCTGGATGGAATCAGCTAGTGACTGCAGTCAGCTCATTTTTGGACCGTATGCGGTTCTTTGCCGGACTGAAAACCCCAGCATACTGCGATTTTTAGTCTGGCAAAAAAATGGATACAGTTTGGAAATGACCCAACTAAAGAAACTACATGTCTGCATCTAGTTCATTGAACTGAATGAGGTACGGGACGGACAGGGATACCGCCGTTTTCAACTTCTCACCAAACGTGGTGCAAATACAGCCTTTGATGGATTTTTGGTTACAGGTGGCATGCAACTTTGACCTCAATACACGTCACATGACCCTGCCACCTGCTCATTGCTTCTATGCAAATTGGCTACGTTTTTTTCCCTACAAAATTGCAACTGTAACAAAGTTGTGTGACAGAAAGTCAAAGGCAGTGCGACAAAGATGCGATCTGCTGTCGTGCGACCAGTCACGTTGCAGCCCTCGCCATAGTCAACAATACCTATCACTGCCATTATGTTGTCATAAGATATCAACTAAAGCTATAGTAATACATCCCAACAAATATGAATACAAAGGTGACTATCTGTACAGTATATCCAGCCATTCCAAAGCATAGATTCCCGGACAGAACTGCAACTATAGGGACATACTAAAAGGAATGACAGAGTGGAATGCCCATGGAGAATAATGGAAATGTAAGATTTGAATTAGAGACAAAACTATTTGACACATCTAATAAATCTTTATCAGACATACTCTCCAAACTCAGCGACGTTGTTTAATATTCAGATTAAAAGGAATTATCACTGTTTTCTGCAGAATTATAAAATGGAATGCCCATAGACTATAATGGGATGCAAGATTTGATGTAGAGTCTTAAACATTTAACATGTCAAATTAGCCTTTACCACAAGTGTTCCCCAAGTAGAGTAGCACAGTGTAAAATGGAAATTACCTGGGATTATAGCCGTTTTCTATAGAATGCAAAGGTGAATGACAAAATGGAATGCCCAAAGACTATAATGGGAAGTAACATATGAGCTCATTTGCATGAAAAGCTGTGTTATTTAGAAAATTCAACTTTACCACAAGTATTCCCCAGCTAGAGTAGCACAGTGTAACATGGAAATTGGATTATAGCCATTTCCTAAGGAATAACAGGAGAATGGCAGAATGGAATGCCCATAGACTATAATGGGAAGCATAATGTGATTTGAAGCCTGAACCATTTAACATATCAAATAAATCTTTAGCAGGCATACTCTTCATATTCAGTAGGATTATTTAAAATTGAGATTAAGTGGGATTAACATTGGTTTCTTTGAAATTACAAGTTTAATGACACAATGGAATGCCCATAGACTAAAATTGGAAGCCTGGGGCACAAGATCCCTTATAAGTGAACCCCCCTAATAAGATATAACTTTTATTATCACTGGTTAAAAATTGTATAAATAGTGACAAGTGATCTTAAAACATTGCAATAGAGCACCAGATGTTAATGTGTATCTGGGATAAACCCACTCATATGGCGGTATTGGGGTCTGCAGTCCCCCTAACTGGTAAACTGTATTGCTGATTAAAATCGGTACACTGCCTCCCTCTACTAGTTTCGGTGCAACAGCATTGTCCTCATGAGGATTATAAGGCAATCACCCTTCCTCGTGGCCTCCACGGCCTTTTATGCCCTAGGGTAAGTGATGTCACAATCTAGTGACAGATAAATTGCCAATCATCAACATGTTTCCAAGTAACCAATGCTGTGATACATATCACCTTTACCTTTCTTGTCGTGAGCCAATTGATTCCTCCGCATCCACGGAAAACACTGCGTCATACCCGCCGCCATGAAGCTGCGCCGTCATCCCGATCACATGATATACTCACGTGAACGATCACTATCATTCCCTATGCCCGCACATGCACATGGACTTTACTGCCAGTCCGCAGCTCCAATATATTTTGCGCATGCGCACAGACTTTAATGCCTGTCTGCAGCTCCAATATATCCCGTGCTTGCGCACGGATTTAGATGTCAATCCGTGAAACTAATCCCCTCTGCGCATGTCTTAATTCTGCCATAGGGAACAGCTGGCTATGTGATATAATTGTTATTATTGCCTCCAAAACTCACTGCACACACAGGGCTGCTGCCGGATAGTGCTATGTGTATGGTGATCAGGGATTATGCAGCATATTTCCCGCTGCAGCAGCAGATTTTGCGCAGCGTGAAATAGGCTGCGTAAGCGGTATGTGGGACCGTACCTTAAAGATGCACATTATATGTTACAGTCCAATATCGAGAGTGCCCAGCACTGTTACTCCACTAAAGACAATACTCCGCTAGGCTTAACACGGCCAAATGAGACCTTCCCGATGCTATCACATAAAAGTCCAAGATGTGTACCAAGCAAAGATACGTAAAAATGATGCACTCACCAGGTCTTGAGGTGTATTGCCAGCTTTTTATTTCATTTCAGTGTACAGCGATAAAAATGTGTACAGGGAGAGCGGACAGATGGAGCGGGATGGGGGAACAAGGTGGGCGGCAGTCCGTTATCGCGCTTGCGCGCTTCATCAGGCCACTCGAGGGGCCTGACGAAGAGAGCAAGCGCGATAACGGACCGTCACTCACCTTGTTCCCCCACCCAGCTCCACCTGTCCGCTCTCCGTTTAGGCTCCAAATCACATTTTACTTCCATTTATACTCTATGGACATTCCATTGTGTCATTACCCTTGCCATTTCATAGAAAACAATTATACAGGGATGAGGAATTCCTATCGCCCGACGCCCGGGACATGCAGTTCCGGGCGCCGGGCAGGTGAATTTTTCCGGCCTTTAGCCCGGCTTTGGGCAAGCAGGGCCGGATCTGACAAGCACTGCGGCGCTCTGCAGTCTGTATGGGGCAGGCCCCCGACTCCTGCCCGCTTCATACTCTGCAGCCCCCGGCTGTGGAAACTTGCATCCTCTGCCATGCAGACGTGCGAGGGGGGAGATGAGGCGGCGTGGCATCTTGCTCCCCGTGCAGACCTGCGTCCTCTGCCTTCGCTCCCCCCAGCTCTAGCTTCGGAGAGCTGAGGGGAGGAGCGGTCGCACGTCTGCACGAGGCGCAAGTTTCACACCGCCGATAATAGCCAGCATGCGGCGCTCAGCAGTCTGTATGGAGCGGACTCTACAGCTGCCGCTAATAGCCAGCATGCGGCTGGCTATTAATCCTTTAGATCGCCGCTGTCAAAGCTGACAGCGGCGTCTAAAGGGACATGTGAATGCTCCCTGGTGGGAGCGCGATCGCAGGGGGGTGATCTACTATGGAGGTAGTCGCAGGGCTTACCTCTGTTCCCTGCTGTGTCTTCCCGTGGCTCTGTCATTGATAGATCCTGGCTGGACCAGGTTCTATCAATGGATCACAAAGCACACAGATCAGTTGAGTTCAATAGAACTCTATTCATCTGTATGAGGAATTTAATGATTCCTCCTGTCTAATAAAGTGTAAAAAAAAAAGTTTTAATAAAAGTTTAAAAAAACACACATTAACCCTTCCATGTTAAAAGTTCAAATCACCCCCTTTTCCTATATAAAAACATGCAAACATAATAAAAATAAACATATTTGGTATAGTTTCGTGCGTAATTGTACGACCTATTAAAATATAACATTATGTATCCTGTACGGTAAATGTAAAAAAAAAAAAAAAACACAGAATATCAATTTTTATAATATCCCAGAAAAAAAAAAGTTAAAAAGTGATTAAAAAGTCAGATCAATAACAAAATGGTACCGATACAAAAAACAGATTATGGCGCAAAAAATGAGCTCTCATACAGCCTGGTATGTAGAAAGTAAATAAAGCTACAGGGGTAAAAAAAATAACATGTTAGCTCAACCACAAGGTGAATCGCGTAGAAAAGAAAACCACCAAATCTGCTAAATTATCTTTTACTATTTCAATTTCACTTCACTAATATATATATATTTTTTTGGTTCAGAGAATATGTTATTGAAAAATTAAAAGATATCCTTATAGTAGGTAGTTGTGGCTATTATAGGGCGAGGAGGAAAAGATGAGAGCGTAAAAGCGAAAATTGGCCCGGACAAGTGGATCGTCATGAGGGACAAGTAGATTTTGCTCCATTTTAGTCCCGTGGACAAGTAGTTTTTTTTTTAAATTTCCACACCCCTGAATTATAGATCCCACTCAATCTCAATTGTAAATAATCCCACTGAACTCGCACAGTATGCCTGCTAAAGATTTATTTGATATGTTAAAGGAAACTGTCAGCTTGCTCTCCCCGCACTAACCAGCGGTACTGGCTGATCGTGCGGGGGACGATGATCAGTTTGATGCTTACTGTGCCCGGATCCGCCTGGCAGTTTGGCCGATAATTTATTTTTCTCTATATGCTAATGAAGTGTTAACTGGCACAGGCGGGGTAACTGGCACTCTGACGTCACTGCCGCTGGCTGCAGCGCCGCCCATCTCATCAATATTCCTCCCCCTCTTCTCCCTGCTCTGTAATGAAGAAAGAGGGGAGGGGCATTGATGAGATGAGCGGCGCTGCGGCCGGCGGTGGTGATGTCAGAGTGCCAGATACCCCGCCTGTGCCAGTTAGCACTTCATTAGCATATAGGGGGAAAACGAAGACATTGGCAGAACGGCTGGGCGGATACGGGCACAGTAAGCATCAAACTGATCAGTGTCCCCCATCAGCCAGTACTGCTGGTTAGTGCGAGGGGAGCAAGCTGACAGTTTTCCTTTAAATGGTTCAGACTTCACATCAAATTTTGCTTCCCATTCCATTTTTTCATTCTACAGAAAACGGTGATAATTCCTTTCAATCTGAATCTTAAACAACGTCACTGAGTTTGGAGAGTATGTCTGATAAAGATGTATTAGATATGTCTAATAGTTTGGTCTCTAAGGCTGCATTCACACCACGTTTTTTCTATACAGTTCCCGGATCAGGTTATTGATGAAAAACTGATTCCTCAAAACCTGACTAAACTGTATCAAAACGTGTGTACAAATTTCAACCCATATACAGTTAAAAACCGTATAAGGGTTAAAAAATGATGTCCGGTTGCGTCCGTTTGTTAAGAAAAAAACGTATACGCTTTTAACTTTTCATTCCATTATGAATAAAGTTTCACTTGTTTGATTGAAATTCCAAGAGAAAAACTGTGCAAAGTCAAAAACCGTATGGTGAAAACCGGATGGAACCGTACGCACATATGGTTCTGTACAGTTCCCATTGACTCCCATGTTAAAAAAAAAAAAAAACATATATGGTTTAATACAGTTTTTCACCCGGACCAAAAACCGTGGTAGACTACGGTTTTGGGTACGGGGAAAAAACTGACAAAACCACACAGGATGCAAAGCGGACACAATCCTGATGCATCTTTTGGCATACGGTTTTCAATGGAGAGTCAATGCATACGGGTTTCAATACGGTTCCGTACGGTTTTCACATAGAAAACGTATACGGGAACTGTATTGTAAAAACGTGGTGTGAATGCACCTTAATTCAAATATTACATTTCCTTTATTCTCTATGGGCATTTGTCATTCCTATTAGTATGTCCCACTACAGTGAAGATCCCATGTACGTACACAGAGGCACCGCCAGGGGTCGCTGCATATCACACATATATATAGATCTCATAAGACTGTAGGCTGAGGGAATGGACCGTACTAATAATAGAACCGCCCGTGATCCCGGATCATACCTGCTCGTCTCACGGCGGTACCGGCCTCCAGCGCAGTGATTGAGGAGGTCGCCATAGTAACCGGTCAAACATTGCGCCTATCACCGCCCAGCATACGTGACGTCACGTCGCGTCATTGGCTGACGGCTGTGAGGTTCCGCCGCTGTCATACGTTCTAAGACGTGGGGGATTTAAAGAGACAGTAACCATAGTGGAAGCAGCTTCACATGTATTGTAGGTAGAACCACAGAGGAAGCTTCTGGATCTCCTGCACCAGAGGCAGAGCCCACCCTTACATGTAGAGATGGTAATGCTGTCATTGGGTAGGCTAGAGCAGTGTTTCCTACCCAGGGTGCCACCAACTGTTGCAAAACTAGAACTCCCAACATGGTGGGAGTTGTAGTTTTTCAACAGCTGGAGGAACCCTGGGTAGGAAACAGTGTTAGGGAACAAGTGTAAACAGAGTTCTGCTATGCCCAACATGCTGTCTGCCACTTGTCAGTTGGGCTATGTTCACATTGTTGTTGCGTTATGTTCTGGGTCCGTTCGGATCTTTTATTTACCCCAAACGGTCCCAAAAATGGGTCGGAGCACAACGGACTCTACCAGGTCCTACGGATCCCATTTAGGCTCCTTTCACACTACCGCTACTGCCCCCCATTTAGGCTCCTTTCACACTACCGCTACTGCCGTCAGTAGCGGGTCCGTTGGAAGGTAACGGTCGAAAAATTAGTGCTCGCGACGTCTTTTTCTCCCGCTATCTTCTGGTGGAATAACGGCTGCAATAACGGATGTGAAAGAATCCCATTCAAGTGAATGTGATCCTCTGTGCCCATTGGGGCTCCGTCACACTAACGGCCGTTAAAGGCAAAAAAAAAAAAGAGAGAGGTAGTCCAGTGGTGAAAAACGTATCCCCTATCCTAAGGATAGGGGATAAGTTTGAGATCGCGGGGGGTCCAACCGCTGGGGCCCCCTGCGACCTCTCTGTACTGGGGCCAGGCTCTCCGGCCAGATAGCGGGTGTCGACCTCCGCACGAAGCAGCGGCCGACACGCCCCCTCAATACATCTCAATGGCAGAGCCGGAGATTGCCGAGGCAGCGCTTCGGCTCTGCCATAGAGTTGTATTGAGGGGGCGTGTCGGCCGCCGCTTCGTGCGGAGGTCGACACGCCCCCTTCCCGCGGGCTGTCGGGGCTCCGTAAAGGTGATCGCAGGGGGCCCCAGCGGTCGGACCCCCCGCGATCTGCAACTTATCCCCTATCCTTAGGATAGGGGATAAGTTGTTCACCACTGGACTACTCCTTTAACAGCTGTTTGTGGCCGAGCCCAGCGGCAGTGTGAAAGTACCCTGACTTGAATGGGGTCCGTGAGAGTTGCGGGTGTTTTGCAGAGATTGCAGACGGAGCTCCATATAGCAGAGCCCAACGACAATGTGAACTTAGCCTAAGGGTACGTTCAGACGAGTGGATCCACAGAGTATTTAGCGCTGCAGATCCGCCACCGAAGGACAGCTACAGGGTGCCTTTAGATGTGCCTGGTCAGAGCAGCAATACACCGCTACGAGCAGACACACTGCTGCGATGTGCTCGCTGAGAGCAGCTGTGATATACCAGTATACTGCCCATGGCGACTCGCACATCACAGTGTGTCTGCTCGTAGCTGCGTATTGCCGCTCTGAGCAGGCACATCTAAAGGCACTCTGTAGCGGTCCTTCGGCGGCTGATCCGCAGCGTAAAATACTCTGTGGATACGCTCTTCTGAACGTACCCTTAGGGTGCATTCACACAAATTGTCATAAAGGCTCGTGGACATCATGGGTAATGTTCACATGTGCACTGTGGTATGTTATAAACAGAAATGGTAACACAGGGCTGCATCTGATGCACAGTGGACACTGACAAGCTTTTAACGAGGTGAGGGCGGTATTGACCATTTGGTACCTGTAAGCTTTTAGCCAAGGGCAGCAGTGCTGAGGGAGGCCGCAACATAGTGAGTAATGCAAATGGAAAATACTTCTGATGTGTCTCCTGGAAACATCAATTTCCACCCTTTGATTGAATCCAAATGGATCGGAAATGTTGCAGAATGTTCCTGTAGATGAATTTTTTTTTGATGCATGTGGAATTACCCTAATGGGGTATATTCAGTCCAAGTGCCTATTGAAGCAGAAGCTGAAAATACAGTCTGGGTCCATCGGGTCTGAGTCATATTGATGTAAAAATAGTTCTGCCCTTTTTTTTTTTTTTTTTTTTTTTTTTTTTGCACACAGCCGAGACAACACAGGATTGACTAAGGGACTTTTGTGAATTTCCTTTAGTGACCCAGGGAGTAGTAGTTCCTGTACTAATAGATCGCACTGGGTGTCACTCCTGAAACCCGATGCAATCATCCTATCTATTGCAGAGATGCGGAGTGGCTCTATACATTGCTCGCATCTCTGCACAATACTTCGGCCGGCCCATGTTGGGAGCAGTAGTACCTGCAGTTAAGGAGAGATCACAGTGGGTGTAACTCCTGTCCTGACACCTGTTGCAATCCTCCTGTATAATGAATAGATGCGGGCGGCCGCTCTTATATGGTCCCCTCCACTGCCCTATATATACACCCATTCATAATTCCCATAGAGAGTTGTGATTGGCTGAAACCATCTGGCCAATCACAGCTCTCTGCGGGAAATATGAATAGGTGTATATATTGGGCAGTGGAGGGGACCAGAGAAGAGCGGCCGGCCACATCTGTACATTATACAGGAGGATCGCAATGGGTGTCAGAAGTGACACCCAGGGCGATCTGTCAATTAGTACATGTACTACCTACTACTCTCATCATGGAACAATGTGTTCCATGCTGGGAGTAGTAGTACTACCTAAAAAAAATGTAAAAAGTTAAAAACACACACACACTTTGTTCAACACATTATTAAAATACATTATTAATAAAAAGTTTGACAAAATTAATTATAACAGATATATTATTTTTACATTTAAATGGCCCCTTTCTAAATTTTTATTATTGTCGGCTGCATTTTTAGTGCCCTGCCCGCCCACATAAATTGATCCCTCTTTAAAAATTTATAAAAATTTGGTAAAAAAAAAATATAAATTTTGTTAAATACAATACCCTATGAAATTTTATTAAAAAAGGTATCTCCATCATCATTCAAAAAAGAATAAAAACTGCCAGCAAAAATGCCAAAGTTAAAACTCACATGGCGTTTTTCTTGGCGTTTTTTCACTCCCATAGACTTCAATGGGAGGAAAACGCCAAGATTTTCCTTAAACAAACATCAAAGTGTCAACAAGAGGTCGTTTTTGAAAAATTGCCTAGGAGCCAAAAATATCTGAAAAACACTAAAATAATTTAAAAAAATGCCAAACTGAAAAACGCCAAGTGGATGTTGCATTTTGCAGTTCCCTATTGACTTGCAGCTAACATCTGGCTGCAGCGTCTTTTCACAAAAAAAAAAAAACGCCATGCGGCAGAATGGGTGTTTTTATTGGGGTTTTTGCAAAAAAATAAAAATAAACAAGTGGACACCTAGCCTAAGTCTGCTGTATTTATAGGGGGAGCCCCTGAAGCTCATTCACTAAAACAAGATGACTTTAAAAACCTTAAAATGTATTTTGATTCAAAAAGTATAATCCTAAACTTTAAAATAATCACCCAGATTTATCAGTCTAACCAAAATTATCAATTTTTGCCCTTAACAACCAATCACAGCTCAGCTTTCAGATCTTAACGTGAAAGCTGAGCTCTGATTGGTTGTTATAGGAAAAACAGACAATTTTTGTCTCAGACAGATGGTTAAATCTGGGCCAATGCTTTTATTTACTTTCTTGGTATCTTTCATTTCTGTGCTCATTGGGTTCACAATATATCCTTATAGGAAACATAGCTCTGTTTTTCTCAGCTATAAATTTGAGTTTTAGTTTTTCCTAAAAAAGTAGGACTGTTGTCCACAAGGCCCAGACAAAAATCAGACACATTTTTTGTATTAGCAAGATTAATAAATCTGCGCCTATGGGTCTGACAAAAATAGCCAAGTGCTGTACTCAGCTTCTGTATTGCAGTTTCAAAGACTTGTCTGCTTGGCCACCTCTCCATTCAACAGAATGGGCTGGACAGTGATAATACATTTATCACCTATCCCTTGGATAGATGAAATTTTTTTTAGTTGTTTAACTATGCATTAGGTTGGAGCCTGGTTCTTGGCTGTCTGGGATTCTGCATTGGTTTTCTTGCCGGTATCTCCCCTTGCGACACCCAGTTGGGTTTATGCAGGGGAGGTGTGACAGGGACTGGACCTGGGAACCTCTACTTGCCTTCTGGTCCCACGTGCAGCGTAAAGGGTAAAACAGGACACTGGTCCTATAACAAGGGTGGTGGGGGAAAAAAAACTTCTTGCTTAACCCCAACCAGCTAGGTCCCAGCAATTAACACATGAAATGGAAAGAAGCGGCTACTATGCTTAGACCTAATTTAGCATCCATATGTCTAAGCCCCGGAGTACCCCTTTAAACTTTAAAGGAAGGAGATGATTCTCATCATCCTGTATTTAGACAACATATTGATTGTGGCGATCTCTGTTCCTCAACTACAGGAACACATTCAAAAGACATTTCAAGTCCTACAGGATCTTGGTTGGATCTTAAACTTAGAGAAATCAGACCTCTGCATCCTTTTGGACTCAACAGCCCAGTGCACCTTTCTACCCCAGGACAAGATTCAAAAACTGTAGAATCTAGTGTCGCAATTCCTCACTCTTCAAGACTTGCTCTGCAAGAATTGCTATGTCTGTCCCGGGTAATTTAACATCCCTATCCCCACAGTTGCCCGGGCTAAATTTCACCTCAGATCACTTCAAAAATGGATTCTATCTATATGGGACAAAAAAAAGAATTCGTTGTACAACAAGTTTTTCATTCCCCAACAGCTAAAAAAAACAGCTTAGATGGTGGTTCTCTAGAGAATCTACAAAAAGTAGTCCATTAGCATCAGACAGATTCCCTTCATCATTATCACAGACGCCAGTGCATGGGGCATGGGGACTTATTCTGGTGATCTTTCCATACGTGGTAAGTGGAGCCGGTTTCTAGTCCAGAGATCAGGAATGTGAAGGAACTTCTAGCCGTCTGGATGGTGCTAAAGGAGATGGAATTAAGTTGCAGGAACAGACATGTTCTAGCCTATTCAGACAATATCACAATGGCCTTTATTCAACATCAGTAAGATATTTGTCACTAGAGATGAGCGAATCGAATCTGACGAATCCAAATTTGTTAAGAATTTCATAAAAAATTCGATTAACAACGAATGCGAATATCACTGTGATTCTATCGCGCAAATCGCTTCATTAAACTCCATTTAGTGCAGTCCAGGCTCCAGGGCATCTAAAATGGCATATCCTTATGTGAGAACATGAGGCAAGGAACTCTGGGAAGGCGGGAACAAGGGTAGGAGGGATAACCCTGAATCACATGCAGGATGCAGCCTATCAGCAGCCAGTCACCCCTGTGATGTCACAGCCCTGTAGCACTCACGTTTCAGTAGACTGGAACACTGATGATAGTGGATCCGCTGGACCTGTATGGTAGATGACTTGGACCGTACCACGGAGCAGAGTCTAAGGTGCCACTGGTTTTCACCAGAGCCCACCGCAAAGCAGGATGGACTTGCTGCTGCAGGCGGCACCCAGGTCGCTACCCCTGGCACGGCTCGACCACAGAGGCGGCTGAGGAGATTAGAGGCACAGGGGGGATAAGGCAACTCGTGGTCATGATAGCAGAAGGTTAGGGATGAAGGCACAGTAGCGTAGTCAGGAACGTAGCAAGTGGTCAGTAGGCAAAGGAACAAGGTCAGGTCACGGGGCAAAGGGTATGATACACGACAAGGCAGCTCTCAGGAATGCTTTCTCTCAGGCACTAGGGCAACAAAGATCTGGCAGAGAAGTGTGGGAGGTGGAGGAATTTATCAATGAGCCACAGGTGTTACTTCACTAATGGGCTTCGGCACGTGCGCGCCCTAGGAGATGGCGGCACGCGTGCTGGAGCAGAGAGGCAGAGGCGGGGCCTGGAGAAGCACCAGGTGAGTGACGGGCTGGGATTCGCATGCGGACGCGTCCCGCGATGCGAATCTCAGCCCACGCCGGCAGCAGCAGGTAACGGGACCATGCTCTCACGGCCAGCGCGTGTGCGGCCTGAGCGCATAACGTAACAGTACCCCCCCCCCCCCCCTTGGTCTCTTCCTCCTTTTACGATTCAGAAAACTCCTGAGAAGGTCACGGTCCAGGATATTGTCCTCAGACTCCCAAGATCTCTCCTCAGGACAGTAACCCTCTCAATCGACCAGAAAAAATTGTTAACTCTCATGGTTTTAGTGGCAAAAATCTCTTTTAACTTTGTAGATGTCAGAAGAGCTGGAGACAGGTGTGGGGACAAGATTCTTTTGAGAAAACAGGTTTATCACAAGAGGCTTGAGGAGAGCGCCGTGGAAGGAATTGGGAATACTTCTTCCCTTCATCCCCCCCCCCCCCGCCACTGCTTCCATTTACCCCCCCTGCTCCTTCTTCCCCCCGCCACTGCTTCTGTCCTATCAGGTGGATTCAGTCCATGTCCCCTTGGCCCACACTCCTTAGGACTCTTTTACAGTGTAAAGTTATAATTGAGTTAATATAATGCTAAAATATGTTGTTTTGCCTTTAAATACTGTTGCTAAGAGTTATGTTACCAAGGAAAGTGTAAGGTGAACAGGTGGCTTGTTGGTGACCAATGGGACATCTCTATATTGCTCCCATATATACCAGGGAGGAGCTAGTCCGTTCTGCTGAGGTACTGTTAGAACATATAGGGTTTAAAGGTTCTGACAGGTTCTTTGTTGTTTTTTGTTACTGGGTTACGCCCGGCTGTCTGGACTGGTCAGCTGACCTTGATTGGAGCACCTGTTCTGACTCCATATAAGCTGGCAGTCTACTCCCAGTCTTTGCCTTCTAAAGAGCTCAGTTTGTACTCCTAACTAGCTTTCGACTGTATCTGTAATATCTGGCGTTTTGACCCTTTGGCTCCATTCTGACTCTTCTCTGGTACTAGCGATTTTGTACTCTGACAAACTCCTGGCTTTTGACGTGGATAGTGGACCTGGACTTATTGTGTGAGTGTGTTCGTTTTGCTTTGTTAGTCTGTTTCCTACTGTTCCTTGATCTGAGTCTGTATTATTGTATTTTATTATTTTGACAATTACATCCCTCACTTGTCTAGCGAGGGACTGTCACCGTGGTTATGGACCCATCGCCTAGGGTGGGTATGTAAGTAGGCAGGGATAGAGGAGTGGGCGAGAATAGTGTGCACTCCTTCCCTGCCCATACGTGACAGGTACAGTGGAGTGAAGACCTGAGAAGTTGTCTGGTGTTCCTGAGGGAGGCCTAAGGCCTAGTCAAGCAGCCATGCATCTACTACCAGTTAACCCCTACAGGTGAAAGTCAAAGCCTGGCGGTAAGCACAAATACAGGGGACAAGTCTAGTCAAGATAGTCAAGTCTGTCAAATTACTAAATTCAGCTGTTAAGACTTTAAAACCTTGTCTGCCTCAGTAAAGAACTGAACCTCGGGTTGTGTAGAGGATAATCACGCCCTGACGTCACAAACACAAAGGGTTAATGCCATCTGCCCTGAGAGTTAATACCATCTGCCCTTCCAACACCCTCACCACAACTTTTGGCATCCTACAGGATATGGGTGTGTGCCTTATACAAAAATACCCCCACGCCAGTCTGAACTGTGTTCAGTATTGCAAAAATCGCACGTCTGTGTGACAGAAATAGTGCCAGTTTTGTACGGACTTTGTCAGTAATAGCTCTTATGCTAGAAGGCACTTGTGAAATAGAGGGGGAGGTGAAGAAAAGTTTATTTGCTGCTGTGAAAAGTATTGTAGTTGTGCCCTCCATGTGTAAAATCCATATAGACGCTATGCTGCATTGTAACGTGTTTGCCGTACCTGAAGGGGTTAAAGGAGTGGAAGAAAAACACACAAAGAAGTCCTGCACAGGTCAGCATCCTGCCCCTGGGCATGGAAGTCAAGTTGCAGTCTTGAATCTGAAGTGGAACCAGAAAGGTCTGCCTGCTGTTGTTGGGTTGGCAGAAGAAAAGGATGCACCGCTGATGAACTTCCTGTTGTCAGCCATCTTGCCGAAGACCATTATAAGAGGAACAGCACAGGAAGTTGGTGAGTCTGCAGGAAGTTGGGGAGCAGAGCAAATTAGCAGAGGCACGAGAGACCACGAGGCCTGTGAGTCCCAAGATGGCGCCCAGCGCCCGAAAAGTAGCAGCAGCCGCCGCTCAATTTTTCCAGGAGATTGCGGACCGGCTACAGAAGCTGTCGCTGAAAGGAGGGGAGGCATGTCTGAAGGTCCTCTGCCCTAAGGGTTAATACCATCTGCCCTTCCAACACCCTCACCACACTTTCATTCATTACACCCCCCCCCCTCTGCCACTGCTTCCATTGAAATTCTACCTCCCCTGCTTCTATTCAACCCCCCTCCCCGCTTCTGCCCCTTCTGCATCCCACGTTATCGCTACAGTGACGTGTTGCTTCCCCACCCAGATGCAGGATCCTCTCTGGCAGAAGTGGTCAACGCATGACACTGACGCTTCCGCTAGTAGGGGATTTCAAATATTGGTCTAAAGTGCCCGGTGCGCTATTATGAACTGCGGCCACTTTAGAACAGTGAGCAGCGTCGGCGCAGCACTCATGTGTGTGTCGTGTGAGGGGGCACGCTGCCCTTTCAAAGGACAGCGGGCCCCTTCATATGCTGGGCCCCTGTGCAGCTGAACCGGCTGCATAGGCGTATGTCCGCCCCTGTCAACAGGGTAAGTAGAGCTTCCTTATTATTGTAGTTTTCCCCAATAAACATATCCTTTCGCTCTTATATTGTAATCACCTACAGATATCATCATAACATTTATACATTAAAAGTTTTATTAAATTCCAAAAACATATGGTGTATTTTTTTGTCAATGAATGAACTTGAATATAAGCACTTGAATAAATTACATTTTAACAACTGGGGCAATACTGGGCATCAGAATAAAATTACTTATCTGTGAAGTATTGCTTTCATGTTTAGTTTAAATAAAGATCAAATAGTGATAGGTCACATATACAAAAAATGACATGGGTTTATTTGACTTTTTCATGACTATTGTTATTAGGTCACCCCATAGGTATTGTTCATTTCATATGATCCTTATGTTGCAGGTATATACAGGGAAGTCTTAGGATAGTCATACGGTGGCATAAACCCCAACAGGCTCCCATAGTATGAAAAAATACTTTCCCGAGGTGGATACATTTTTTTTTTATGTCCGTAGTGGAAGAAAAATGTCCCTTATTCACCAGGTACTGCAGTCAGTTTCACAATGTTTTTATTGAATTTTATAAACATAAGAAATGTAACATATAACATATTATGGCATCAGATGTGTCAGAGTTTACATATGAACATGCATAATAACCTTGACTGGTGGAGCATAATCGTTCACCCAAACAGTGTTACGCATATTCACAAAGGATCTAAAGCAAGCCTGGGATAGTCAGAAATTCAAGATAAAAATTGTTTATTGGTTACAAGTAACAATTAGGTGTTTTGGGGGTAGCCTGCGCCTTCCTTATATTAACTTCACCAAGTTCATTAACAATTCACTAGTAGAGTATACTTTGAGACTGAAGCATTGTCTACCTATATAAAAAAAAATCTTGAGATAGGCTTTACTTGAGAGCCAACGTAACCTGCTGGAGCTGGATTCTTCTTGTTCTTTGTTTGATACATATCACCCTACTACAAACTGTACACCCGCCTACACCAGACATTACAGCTGGCATCACATATACATACTCTTTTACACCAACCTTTACATTTGGCACTATACATTTGACCAGATGGAGTTATCACGTATGAAGAACCAGATTTGTCAGTCAGACTACCTCATCGTGAAGCATGAATCATCACTACAGTTCATGCTGCTCCCAAGTTTTTCTAGTTTTACTTTCAGGAACAGTCAGGATTTAGTAGTGAGAGTTGCAGATAATTTTTACACACACTTGTTCGTTCTTCCACCCTTTCAGCTGTTGTTTCTTCCGGACTCTACTACACACAGCTGAGCAGAAGAGAAATTTGATGCGGCTACTTGTTGGAAAGATGGCATCCTATGACAGTGTCATATGGAAAGTTGCTGTTCTCTTCAGTATGGCCCATTCTTCTGCTCAGGGTTATTTATGGTGAATTTAATTCTTTGGCAACATATAAAGTTGCCATATCAGAAGATGACTGCACAAATATATGTGGTGTATTTTAGTAGCAATGTTGGACTAAGCATTATGGATTTAGACCAACCAACCTTTATGACCAACCAACTGTCTCAGTAGTAGCAGTGACGCCTTCACTCTGCAGAACCCCCACCGATCACACATTGATGATGTCTTCTAAGGAAATGGTGTTTCCATTAAACCAGTATTATAGTCCAGAGCTGCTAATTCTACAGAAATGAGAAGCTGTTATGAAGCTTGTTGGCAGGAAACCCCCCAAGGGTACGTTCACACATACTGCATCTGTTGCATATTCTCTGTTGTGGTTTTGAAACAGCTGGGAAGCAACAGGTTGAAAACCAATGCTGTCCTGCACCCTCATCTGCTCTCAGTACATCGTTCACAGCCCGGAGCCCTATCTCCCACTCTGCCCCCACATTACGCCCTCTCCCACGTCATTAGAACTTTAACTCTTTAAGGATGTAGGGCCTACCTGTATTACCTCGCCCACTCCCCTTCTACGACGCAGGCTCAGAACTCGTGGTGATGCCCAGCATTAACATCTTAAATACTGCGCTAAAAGTTGATTGCGGCATCTAAAATTAAAGTAAAAACCGCGGTGTCCTGATCAGCTGAGAGGATGGCAGGAGGGCCCTTACCTGCCTCCTTGTCGTACGATCATTGATCTGATGCTCCAGCAGCAAAGCATCGATAACACTGATCAATGCTGAATACTGCATGTAATAGTCCCCTATGGGGACTATAAAATTGTGTAAAAAAACAAAAGTAACAAAACTAAAGTTAATAAATGTGAATTAACCCCTTCCCTAATTAAAGTTTGAATCACCCCCCTTTTCCCATAAAAAAAATTATATTTATATATATATATATATATATATATATATATATATATATATCCACAAAAATGTAAGCGGGTGCAAGCTGGTCAGACCTGGGTCAAGGGCCCCTGTAGATAACCAGTTCAACAAAGGCAGCAGCACACCGGGATAGATGAAAGCGTGTCAGGCTTTATTCATCAGATGCCACGACGTTTCAACCGTCTCACACGGTCTTTGTCAAGCCTTTATATATATATATATATATACTAAAAAAATAAACCTATGTGGTATCGCCGCGTGTGTAAATGTCCAAACTATAAAAACATAGAGTTAATTAAACCCCATGGTCAATGGAGTATACATAAAAGATACCAAATTCCAAAATTGCATATTGTTGGTCACTCTGTATACCCTAAAAAAAAATTCTATAAAAAGCTATCAAAAAGTCCCAGCAAAACAAAAATGATACAACAAAAATAGAGAACCATAGCCGCACATCCACCATTTGTATTTTGATCTACTTGCTTTGCAGCATAATTAAAAAACTTACAGGTTGTTAGTATACATTTGGTCAAAAGTACAAGCCCACTTGCCACCCCAAGGCCATCTAGTCAGAGTGGGTCCCTAACCTAACACTGGCATAGCACTGGGCGGTGACCACTGCCTCCGAGACACCATGCCCACAGGGGGGATGACAGTGACCAGGCAGCCCCACTGCTGCCCGACCAAGCCACTAGCTCCGGGCGACACAACACAAGCATTTCTGCCACAGAGAACCACACCAGTGTGAACACTTACCATATACTCCCTACCAAAGGGCTGGGAGAATGTTAGGAGGAAACCCTTATGCAGTCTCCTGCTAATTAACAACGCCTGGGCCGAATGGGTGGAGTGGAGTGCTGGCCATGGAAGAAAAAAGAGACTACAAATGTACAAAAAAAATTGAGAAACAGCCGCACATCCACAATTTGTATTTTGATCTATTTGCTTCTCAGCATAATTTAAAAACTAACAGGTTGTTAGTATACATTTTGATCAAAAAGTAAAAGCCCACTCGCCATGTCAAGACCACCTAGTCAGAGTGGGTCCCTAACCTAACCTGTGGGCTTGGTGTCTCAGAGGCAGTGTCAGGTTAGGGACCCACTCTGACATGCTGAGAAGCAAGTAGATCAAAATACAAATGGTAGATGTGCGGCTGTGTTTGTCTATTTGTGTTGTACATTTGTAGTCTCTCCCTTCTTCCATGGCCTGCACTCCACCCATTCGGCCCAGGCATTTTTTTATTAGCAGGAGACTGCATATGTATTTCCTCCTCTCATTCCCCCAGTCCTCTGGCAGGGAGAACATGGTAGGTGTTCACACTAGTGTGGTGCTCTCTGGCGGCCATTGTTGCTCTATTTTTGTGAAACGAAAATGGTACCAATAAAAACTTACAGCGCAAAAGATGAGCCCTCACACATCCCTGTATACGAAAGAATAAAAAAGTTATAGGGGTCAAAAGATGGCAATTTTAAACATACTGGGGGAGATTTATCAAAACCTGTGCAGAGGTAAAGTTGCTGAGTTGCCCATAGCAACCAATCAGATCGCTTCTTTCATTTTTCACAGGCCTTCCTAAAAATGAAAGAAGCGATCTGATTGGTTGCTATGGGAAACTCGGCAAATTTTACTCTGCACAGGTTTTGATGAATCTCCCCCACTAATTTTCGTGCAAAAAGTTCTCATTTTTTAACAGAAGTAAACCAAATAAAAACCTATATACCGTATATACTCGAGTATAAGCCGACCCGAGTATAAGCCGAGACCCCTAATTTCAACCCAAAATCCCAGGAAAAGTTATTGACTCGAGTATAAGCCTAGGGTGGGAAATACCTCATCCCCCCCTGTCATCATCCAGACCCGTCATTAACATCCTCATCATCATCCCCTTGTCATCATCCCACACATCCCCCCTTCATCATCCCCTTATCATCCCACACATCCCCCCTTCATCATCCCCTTATCATCCCACACATCCCCCCTTCATCATCCCCTTGTCATCATCCCACACATCCCCCCTTCATCATCCCCTTATCATCCCGCACATCCCCCCTTCATCATCCCCTTATCATCCCACACATCCCCCCTTCATCATCCCCTTGTAATCATCCCACACCCCCCCTTCATCATCCCCTTGTCATCATCCCCACCCCCCTTCATCATCCCCACACCCCCCCTTCATCATCCTCTTCTCATCATTCGCCCTCAGTGGTCTTCAACCTGCGGACCTCCAGAGGTTTCAAAACTACAACTCCCAGCAAGCCCGGGCAGCCATCGGCTGTCCGGGCTTGCTGGGAGTTGTAGTTTTGAAACCTCCGGAGGTCTGCAGGTTGAAGACCACTGCGGCCTTCAACATCATCCAGCCCCCTCTCACCCCCTTTAGTTCTGAGTACTCACCTCCGCTCGGCGCTGGTCCGGTCCTGCAGGGCTGTCCGGTGAGGAGGTGGTCCGGTGGGATAGTGGTTCCGGGCTGCTATCTTCACCGGGGGCGCCTCTTCTCCGCGCTTCCGGCCCGGAATAGAGGCGTTGCCTTGACAACGACGCAGAAGTACGTTGGCAATGAACGCACCTCTGCGTCGTTGTCACGGCAACGTGACTATTCTGAGGCCGGGCCCGAAGCGCTTAGAAGAGGCCTCCCCGGTGAAGATAGCAGCCCGGAACCACTATCCCACCGGACCACCTCCTCACCGGACAGCCCTGCAGGACCGGACCAGCGCCGAGCGGAGGTGAGTACTCAGAACTAAAGGGGGTGAGAGGGGGCTGGATGATGTTGAAGGCCGCAGTGGTCTTCAACCTGCGGACCTCCGGAGGTTTCAAAACTACAACTCCTAGCAAGCCCGGACAGCCGATGGCTGCCCGGGCTTGCTGGGAGTTGTAGTTTTGAAACCTCTGGAAGTCCGCAGGTTGAAGACCACTGCGGGTGGGGGAGTTCACTCGAGTATAAGCCGAGGGGGGGTGTTTTCAGCACGAAAAATCGTGCTGAAAAACTCGGCTTATACTCGAGTATATACGGTATGTGTTGGTCATTTTAATTGTATGGACCTGCAGAATAAAAATAAGGTGTCATTTTTACCGAAAAGTATTTTGTCACACAAATATTTTTTTTTGTTTTGCCGTAGATTTTGTGGTGAAATGATTGATGTCATTACAAAGTAAAATTGGTGGCGCAAAAACAAGCCCTCATATGGGTCTGTAGGTGGAAAACTGAAAGTGTTATGATTTTTAGAAGGTGAGGAGGAAAAAACTAAAGGGCCAAAATGAAAAAACCCTGAGTCCTTAAGTGGATAAGCAGCTGGGCTCCACCATGGTAGCCTCCACCTCTATTGCCCACCAATGTGTGTCCTCCAGCTAATGTTAGTTCTTCTCAAGCACAGTACTCTCTACTGTCATTGCATGTAGCCTGACATGTTGCACATTTTATCGGCAGACCTGCACACATGCAGGTAGACACAGTATTAGGATGGCGGTGGGGCAAGTGACATAATCAGATGTGGCTTAAACAACAACAGGATGTGGTCTCAAATGGCTGGAGGTGCTCAACACCAAATGCAGTTGTGTATTTATACGGGGGGGGGGGGGGGGGGAGCAGATCCTGCCCTTGTGGTCCATTGCTAGGGGCGATCCCCAGCATAAAAATGCATACAATGGAGGATGCCTGCAACAGACTACAAGTGCCACAATAAGATCCTACACCAGATAGACGGTGTGGATGTGTAACAATTAGAATAATACAGGAATTTAGGTGCACTTCTGGGGTAGATGTAAACAATGACATTGGCTATCCCTCAACACTGATGTTAAAATTGAGATATTAGCCAGTATATCCTTATATGAAGGACATACCAGAGCCCGCACACCAACGCCAAGGTTTCTCAAGTGGCACGGGACCTAACACTAAACCTACCTGTGCGTGATAAGCAAAACCAGGGGCCAGTGGGCCTCCTCCCATTGTATGTGTGAGGCTGTAGGTTAGTGTTAGGTCCCGTGCCATTTGAGAAACCTTGGCGTTGGTGTGTGGGCTCAGGTATCTCCTTCATACAAGGATATACTGGATAATGTCTCAATTTTAACATCAGTGTTTAGGGTTAACCAATGTCATTGTTTACATCTACCACATAAGTGCACCTAAATTCCTGTAATAATCAGATGTGGCTGATGTGGTCCTATCACTGGGAGCAATATTAGAGGTACCCTTTAAACTCTGATATCTTGGCACTGGAGGAGAAAATTAACTAATGGGAGCTATGTATGGCTTCAGGGTGAACAGTCCTATAAAGCCATGTCCTTTACCCCGGGTTTTTTCTTTTTGCACTTTCCTTTTTTTACTCCTCATCTTCTAAAAGCCATAACATTTTCAGTTTTCCTCCTACAGACCCAATTATACTTTGTAATGACATCACTCATTTTACCACCAAATCGATAGTAAAACAAAAAAATATACATATGTGGTGCAAAATTGGAAAAAAAAATGTTTTCTTTTTTTTTACATTTTTATATTTTATTTAGTCCCAATAGGGGGCTATTACATGCAATCTTCTGATTGCATATACAGTTCAATGCTACTCAATAGAGCAACATTGAACAGTGTTATCGGTGCTCTATTGCTTATGCCTGCCATGGCTGACTGGAACATAGGAGCGCTGATCGGATGGGGAGGAGACAGGTAAGGGCCCTCCCAGCTGATCGGTACTTCCAAATTTTGCTGCAGGTGTCCCAATCAGCTCCTCTGAGCTATGGGGATAGCTTTTTCCCCATTAGAGATGCCTCGGCGTCTAAAGGGTTAATGCCGGACATCAGCCTGATAGAAACCGGGCCCCCCCAGGTGTGAAGCGCACACTGAGCCCTTGGCACTATCATGGAAATGCTGTCCTTGCCAACGCCCCTCTGCCAAGCAGCTGGTGATGGATTAGTATACCCATCAGTGCCTGATGCACTAGTCCTGACATAATGGTCTTCGTGTTTACAGATCAGGGTATATCAGGACTTTAACCTCTTGGGGACCAAGGGCGTACCTGTATGCCCTGTTCCCGCTCCCCTTCTATGACGCAGGGTCACGGGCTGACCCCACGTCATAGCGGGGTGGTCCCGGCATCATCAACTGCCAGGAACCGTGTCTAATGCCGGACATCACCGATTGCGATGATGCCCGGCATTAACCCCTTAACTTTGATCACTGCGTCAAAGTAAACCATTCCCGGCAGCTCAGACGGGCTGTTTGGGACCGCCACGGTGAAATCACTGCGTCCCAAACAGCTGATAGGACGGGAGAAGGGTCCCTACCTGCCTCCTTGCCATGCGATCGGTGATCTGCTGCTCCATGCCTGCTCAGCAGGCTGTAGAAGCAGAGCGCCGATAACACTGATCAATGCTATGATATGGCATAGCATTGAACAGTGTATGCAATCAGAAGATTGTATGGTATAGCCCCCTATTGGGACTAAAAAATGGTGTAAAAAAAAAAAAAGGAAAAAATTGTTAATAAATGTGAATTAACCCCTTCCATACTAAAAGTTTAAATCACCCCCCTTTTCCCAAATTCCATATAAGAAATATGTTAACATAATAAAAATAAACATATGTGGTATCGCTGCGTGTGTAAATGTCCGAACTATAAAAATATAATGTTAATTAAACCACACAATCAATGGCGTACACTAAAAAAAATTCAAAAGTCCAAAATAGGGTATTTTTGGTCACTTTTTATATCACAAAAAAATGAATAAAAAGCGATCAAAAAGTCCAATTAAAACAAAAATGGTACCGATAAAAACTTCAGATCATGGTGCAAAAAATGAGCCCTCATACCGCCCCATACGCTGTAAAATAAAAAAGTTATAGGGGTCAGAAGATGATCATTTTAAATGTATACATTTTTTTGCATGTAGTTATGATTTTTTTCAGAAGTGCTACAAAATCAAACCTATATAAGTAGGGTATCATTTTAATCGTATGGACCTACAGAATAATGATAAGGTGTAATTTTTACTGAAAAATTTACTGTGTAGAAACGGAAGCCCCCAAAAGTTACAAAATCTAGTTTTTTTCTTCAATTTAGTCACACAATGATTTTTTTTCCCGTTTCACCGTAGATGTTTTGGTAAAAGGACTGATGTCATTACAAAGTAAAATTGGTGGCGCAAAAAATAAGCCTTCATATGGAATTTTAGGTGCAATATTGAAAGAGTTATGATTTTTAAAAGGTAAGGAGGAAAAAAACGAAAGTGCAAAAACGGAAAAACACTTGCTCCTTAAGGGGTTAATCCTGGCAAAATCTAACTGCTGTAGGCTGTCCCGGGCATGCTGGGCATTGTAGTTTTGCCACAGCTGGAGGCACCCTGGTTGGGAAACACTGTGGTAATGGATGATCTGGGCACTTCCAATTCCACTAGACCAGCGTTTCCCAACCAGGGTGCCTCCAGCTGTTGCAAAACTACAACTCCCAGCATGCCCGGACAGCCAAAGGCTGTCCGGGCTTGCTGGGAGTTGTAGTTTTTCAACAGCTGGAGGCCCCCTGGTTGGGAATCACTGCATTAGACCAATGTTTCCCGACCAGAGTGCCTCCAGCTGTTGTAAAACTCCAACTCCCAACCAGCCCTGTAGCTCCTGACCCCCGCACAGCCATGAGGAGGCGACCTCCATCCTGAGCGGCCGGGGAGGGGGAGCGGACGTCAGGGAGGAGGAGGGGGCGGTCCCAGGGAAGGGAAACCCCGGCCCCGCTCACTGGAATTCCAGGCAGCGCTGCGGACCGAGAGCTCGCGAGTTTTGGCCGCCACCGCCGCATCCCCTCGCGAGAGCACCGGGTCGCCATTCGCCGTGACGTCACTGTGTATTGTTGTGAGGGGGAACGGGAGCGTCCCAGAGCTGTCAGCTGAGCCGTGCCGCCGCCGAGCCATTGTCTCCTCCGCTCAGTGCCCGTGGATCCCCCCACGTCATAAGAACCATCAATGAGATGCCAACATGAAAGACAAGAGGAAGAAGAAGGACCGCACCTGGGCCGAGGCTGCCCGCCTGGTAGGTGCCCGTGCCTCCCCGCCCCCCAGCCTGCACGTCCGGGGTGAGGGGCTTTGTTGTTATGGGAGTTTAGGGCCTCCATTCATACTGCTGCCAGGCACAGGGGTGACCACAACACTGCCCCCTGCTGCTGGCACTGCCAGGGAATAGGACCACTTGATTGGTCCATGAGGGTAGTGATGGCCACCTGGTTCATGAATGTCCATTACCTTACAGGACTGTCACTAAGAAAGATAACTGTGCCCAGTGTAATGTATGCGCCATATACCGTGGCCACGTATTCCTGTGTAGGTATAATGTGTGTACAGGGAGATACTTATGTATAAAGGTATATGTACTGACCTATAGGTGGTATTACTGCAGAGATAATCCTGTACACACGCGTGTCAATGTATGGACGATCCCGTACACGTGTCAATGTATGGATGATCCTGTACGCACGCGTGTCAATGTATGGACGATCCCGTACACACACGTGTCAATGTATGGACGATCCCGTACACACACGTGTCAATGTATGGACGATCCCGTACACGTGTCAATGTATGGACGATCCCGTACACGTGTCAATGTATGGACGATCCCGTACACACGCGTGTCAATGTATGGACGATCCCGTACACACGCGTGTCAATGTATGGACGATCCCGTACGCGCACGTGTCAATGTATGGACGATCCCGTACGCGCACGTGTCAATGTATGGACGATCCCGTACACACACATGTCAATGTATGGACGATCCTGTACACGTGTAAATGTATGGACGATCCTGTACGCACACGTGTCAATGTATGGACGATCCTGTACGCACGCGTGTCAATGTATGAACGATCCCGTACGCACGCGTGTCAATGTATGGACGATCCCGTACACACGTGTGTCAATGTATGGACGATCCCGTACGCGCGCGCGCGTGTCAATGTATGGACGATCCCGTACGCACGCGTGTCAATGTATGGACGATCCCGTACGCACGCGTGTCAATGTATGAACGATCCCGTACGCACGCGTGTCAATGTATGGACGATCCCGTACACACGCGTGTCAATGTATGGACGATCCCGTACGCGCGCGCGTGTCAATGTATGGACGATCCCGTACGCACACGTGTCAATGTATGGACGATCCCGTACACACGCGTGTCAATGTATGAACGAACCTGTACACGTGTCAATGTATGGACGATCCCGTACGCACACGTGTCAATGTATGGACGATCCCGTACGCACACGTGTCAATGTATGGACGATCCTGTACACGTGTCAATGTATGGACGATCCCGTACGCACACGTGTCAATGTATGGACGATCCTGTACACGTGTAAATGTATGGACGATCCCGTACACACACGTGTAAATGTATGGACGATTCTGTACACACACGTATATACACACACAATTGTGTACACACAGGTAAAGGTATGGACGATCCTTTACGCACACATATGGACGATTCTGTACACACACGTGTAAATGTATGGACGATCCTGTACACACACGTGTAAATGTATGGACGATCCCGTACACACACGCGTGTAAATGTATGGAAGATTCTGTAAACACACGTATATACAAACACAATTGTGTACACACAGGTAAAGGTATGGCCGATCCTTTACGCACACATATGGACGATTCTGTACACACAATTGTTTACACACCCATGTATATGTAGGGACGATCCTTTACACACATGTATGGCCGATTCTGTACACACACGTATATACACACACAATTGTGTACACACAGGGAAAGGTATGGACGATCCTTTACGCACACATATGGACGATTCTGTACACATACGTATATACACATAATTGTGTACACACACATGTATATGTAGGGACGATCCTTTACACACATGTATGGCCGATTCTGTATACACTCATGTATATGTGTAGACAGCCCTGTACACAGGTATACATGTATGGTCCTGTATACACATGTATGCGGTCCTGATGGATGTATATACATAGACGATCCTGTGTATTACACCAGGTCTGATCTTCATATCATTTAAATCAGGTACCGCTGACACCCATAATGTAGATCGATGACAATGATTTTCATTGGCTGTCTGGGCATGCTGAGAGTTGTAGTTTTGCAACAGCCAGAGGCCCACAGCTTGGAGATCAGTGTATTGGAATATAATGTATGGACATATGTGCAGGTGGACGTCATATCACAACATAGGTGATCATGTAGTATGTGGTTATATAGTTGTGCACTGTGCTCCACATCATGTCACATAAGCCGGTGTTGTGTAGATCCGTAGAGTGTATGTACAGTGATCCCTCAGCATATGATGGTAATCTGTTCCAAATGAACCATCGTATGTTGAGGGATCCGTGCAATGTAAAGAATAGGAAGTTATACTCACCTGTCCCCGCCGCTCTGGACCGTCACCGCTGCCCTGGATGTCGCCCTCCATCGCTGTCGCCGTGTCCCCGTGATGTCCCCGCCGCTTCGGAATGTCTCTGCTGCCCGGGATCGTCGCTCTCACACCGCCGTCATCGCGTCACTACGCACGCCGCTCCTATTGCATGACGGGACGGCGTGCGCGGCGACGTGATGACGACGATGGAGGGGATCCCAAAGAGGACGCTCCGGAGCCCCGAGGACAGGTAGGAGACCATCACCGGAGCACACGGGGCACCGTAAACGGCTATCTGGTGGCAGCTGAAGCAGTCAGCGCTGCCGGATAGCCGTTTATGCGATGGCCCCGACATACAAAAGCATTGTATGTTGATGCTGCTTTCAACATGCGATGGCCTCTGAGAGGCCATCGCATGTTGTAATTATTGTATGTTGGAGCCATCGTAGGTCGGGGGGGTCACTGTACTCTCGTCCTTTTGTATGAATCGCTCACATCCACAACCAGCACCCAGAACAGTCTTCATACATGACCAATACATGTTAAGGGGATGTCCAAGTAGGATAAACTCTTATCTTGTAGCTGCTATAAGAAAAGAGTTTATTCTTCTTGGACATCCCCTTAACATGTATTGGTCATGCAGGGCTGTGGAGTCAGTAGATAAATGTTCCGACTCCACAGGTTTTTGTACTTCCGACTCCTCTGTATTAATATGCAAATGTATTTTATACATTCCTTGAAGGAAAGAAAGGCAACATACATGTCATTACCACAGGACTACTGGCTGGGAAGCCAACAGTCTACTGTATTGAACAGTTTGTGTGCTGATCTGCTGCTGAAGATAGGGCAGTGGGAGGATCCAGGATGGGGCATTTATTATAAAACATGATTTCCCTAGTAGAATCCCATAGTCATGTTTAAAGTGTAAGCTAACAATCAGAGTTTACAAGTTTTTATAGCCTTAGCTGAATGGCAGCAGTTTTCCCAATGGTTTAGAGCTTCAGTCTTGACCTATTGACCCTCCATTCCCTTCACTTATACAAGTGTCTCTAGTCCTGCAAAAAAACATATTTACTTAACCCCTTATCAGTGAGAGGCTAGGTTACCCATGGGTTCCGTGTAACAGCAGAACACAACACTATGGAAAGTATAAGTATTGCCTCTCCTAATTGTGCGTTGCGTGCCATATAGTGAAGCACATAAAAAGCTTCTTCACGGTAACTTAACGAGTTGGTTCTGCGGTTACGTGAGGCACTGCATGCATTGGTCTTTATTCTTACAGTAGAGAAGTCATTAATTATAACTTTTTGTGAAGTTGGACATTTAAACTTGCTTTTTTTTTATTCTAATCTAAATTTAGTAGGAGTCGGTGCATTGTTTGCCTACTACGACTCCAGGTACCCAAAATTTTGTCCGACTCCACAGCCCTGTGGTCATGTATGAAGACTGTTCTGGGTGAGGGTTGTGGATGTGAGCGCATTTTGGTGGGGTCTGAACATCTGGGACTCCACGGACCCCAAGAACAGAGAACAAACATCCTCCGAATAAATGGAGCAGCAGTGTGCCTTCAAGGCCAAAGCTCTATTCATTCTGTATGGGGCTTCAGAACATTGTGAACACATAGATCCTCAATATTTGAAAGCCCCACTATGAATGAATGGAAGGCTCAGGGTGTTCCTTTATTCAGGGAAATAATGTTCCTATGATTTTGTGATCAGTGGGTGTCTCATTTGTCAGACCCCAACTAATCTGCACCGTCATGCAGATAGGACAGTGTTTTCCAACCAGGGTGCCTCCAGCTGTGGCCAAACTACAACTCCCAGCGCATACTGGGCATTGTAGTTTGGCCACAGCTGGAGGTACCCTGGTTGGAAAACACTGAGATAGGCGATAACTTTATAAAATGAGGATGCTCTCTTTAAAGGGGTACTCCACTGGAAAACATTTAATTTTTTTAAATCAACTGGTGCCAGAAGGTTAAACAGATTTGTAAATTACTTCTATTAAAAATCTTAATCCTTCCAGTACTAATCAGCTGCTGTTATGATCCACAGGAAGTTATTTTCTTTTTGAATTTCCTTTCTGTCTGACCACAGTGCTCTCTGCTGACACCTCTGTCCATTTAAGGGTATGTTCACACTGCGGAATTCCCGCGGAATTCCGCGAGTGAAATTCTGCACAGTGAACGTTAGCATCAGTGTGAATGGGTCTTCCGCGAGACCCATTCACACTGCAGACAATTCCGCCACTGAAATTGTTCCGCGCAAAGATAGAACATGCTCATTCTTTGTGTGGAAGTCCGCGAGCACTGCATAGCCATCAGTGGTGACGGCGCAGTGCTACGCGGTCCTACCGTGGCTGCCAGGCTGAATCTCCGCTCGCTGAATTCCGCGAGCGGAGATTCAGCTACGTATCCGTAGTGTGAACATACCATTAGGAACTGTCCAGAGTAGGAGAGGTTTTCTATGGGGATTTGCTCCTACTCTGGACAGTTCCTAAAATAGACAGATGTGTCAGCAGAGAGCACTGTGGTCAGGCAGAAAGGAAATTCAAAAAGAAAATAACTTCCTGTGGATCATACAGCAGCTGATAAGTACTGGAAGGATTAAGATTTCTTTTTATAGAAGTAATTTACAAATCTGTTTAACTTTCTGGCACCAGATGATTAAAAAAAAAATGTTTTCCAGTGGAGTACCCCTTTAATACAGTAGAACATATATGATGCAAAAAAGCTAAATTAGTTGGCACCACCCAACATAGGGAAGTACATACTCAGGTGCCCAATGTGGTAACTGCAATGCGAACACTTAAAGGGGTACTCTGGTGGAAAACTTTATTTTTTTTTTAATCAACTGGTGCCAGAAAGTTAAACAGATTTGTAAATTACTTCTATTACAAAATCTTAATCTTTCCAGTACTTTTTAGGGTCTGTATACTACAAAGGCTCTGCTGACATCATGACCACAGTGCTCTCTGCTGACATATCTGTCCATTTTAGGAACTGTCCAGAGTAGGAGAAAATCCCCATCGCAAACATATGCTGCTCTGGACAGTTCCTAAAATGGACAGAGATGTCAGCAGAGAGCACTGTGGTCATGATGTCAGCAGAGAGCTCTGTGTTCCAAAAAGAAAATAATTTCCTCCGTAGTATTCAGTAGCTAATAAGTACTGGAAGGATTAAGATTTTTTTTTTTTTTTAATAGAAGTAATTTACAAAACTGTTGAACTTTCTGGTACCAGTTGATTTAAAAAAAATAAAAAAAAGTTTTCCACGGGAGTACCCCCTTTAACGATGCCTACTGACCACTCTCCAGGGCTGAGGCCTACAGAAGAAGCAGGGATAGGTAGGAGCCACTACTAAAATCTTAGCAGATGGTAGGACGCGGTGACCACCCAACATGTGCAGGTGCCCGCTGCAATGCGAAAGCAAACAAAGGTGCAGCAGCTCCCTGCAGGTGTTAATGCTGGATTCACACAGTATTATGGTTATGTTTAGCCAAAACCAGAAGCCGAACAGACACAGAAAAATTCTAATGGAAAGATAGATCTTTATTTTATTATTTTTTTCTATGTTTTTGAACCACTCTGGATTTTGATTATAAATACTGACCAAAACACTATGGGGGAGATTGATAAAAACCTGTTCAGAGGGAAAAATGCCGAGTTGCCCATAGCAACCAATCAGATCGTTTTCAGAGGCCTTTTCAAAAATGAAAGAAGCGATCTGATTGGTTGCTATGGGCAACTCAGCAACTTTTCCTCTGGACGGGTTTTGATAAATCTCCCCCTATGTGTGAACCCAGACTAAGGCTGCATTCACACCACGTTTTAGCAATACGGTTCCTGTATATGGTTTTAGTGTAAAAACGGAACCTTATTGCAAACCGTATGTATAGACATGTCATTTAAAGCCGTATGCAAAACGTAGCATCCGGTTGTGTACGTTTTGCATCATTTACGGTTTAATCTGCTTTTTTTTTTTTTCCTGTACACAAAACCGTAGTCTACTACAGTTTTATGTCCGGGTGAAAATACTGATAGAAACCATATACGTTTTTTTTTTTTAAATGGTGGTCTATGGGAACCGTACAGAACGGTATGTGCGTGCGGTTCCATCCGGTTTGCACCATACGGTTTTTGACTTTGCACAGTTTTTTTTTTTTTTCTTGGACTTTGAATCAAACAAGTGAAACTTCATTCATAATGGAGTGAAAAGTTAAAAATGTATACGTTTTTTTTCTTAAAAAATGGATTCAACCGGACATAATTTTTCAAACTGTATACGGGTTAAAGTTTGTACACACGTTTTGATACAGTTAGGCTGGGTTCACACTACGGTTTGTAATTACGGTTCCTGTATACGGCTGGGAGGAGGGGTGGGCGGGGCTTAATCGCGGCGCCCGCACTCAGCCGTGTGGGGAACCGTAGTTAATGTATGTCTTTGAGCCGACCGGAGTGAACCGCAGCCTCCGGTCGGCTGCTTTTTCGGCCGTATGCGGTTTCCCGACCGCAAGCAAAAACGTGGTTGAACCAAGGCCTAGCTTTAGGCAAGGCCTTAGTACGAGGCTAAGCCTGTCTGCTCCTGCACTGTATTGTGGGACCGTGGATGGGTTTGGGTCTTGTCCTGTGAGATCAGAACAGTTAAACTCTTTGACTATGTTCACACGGTAGAATTTCAGCTCGGAATGCTGCAGGAAAGAAAATTCTGCGTTCATTTATAACCCATTCACTTCAATGGAATTCCTGCAGCTGACGTTCTGCTGTGTGAATGGGACAGAGGAATACCATTTAAGTGTATGGGGAGATTTATCAAAACCTGTGCAGACGAAAAGTGGAGACGTTGCCCATAGCAACCAATCAGATCACTTTTATTTAGAGTTCTTTTTAAAAATGAACTAAGTGACATACCGTATATACTCGAGTATAAGCCGACCCGAATATGAGCCGAGGCCCCTAATTTTACTCAAAAATCCCAGGAAAAGTTATTGACTCGAGTATAAGCCTAGGGTGGGAAATACATCATCCCCCCTGTCATCATCCAGACCCCCGTCATTAACACCCTCATCATCCCCCCTTCATCATCACCGCCTGTCATCATCCTACCCCCCCTCATCATCACCGCCTGTCATCATCCTCCCTTCATCATCACCGCCTGTCATCATCCCCCCTTCATCATCACCACCTGTCATCATCCCCCCTTCATCATCACCACCTGTCATCATCCCCCCTTCATCATCACCGCCTGTCATCATCCCCCCTTCATCATCACCGCCTGTCATCATCCCCCCTTCATCATCACCGCCTGTCATCATCCCCCCTTCATCATCACCGCCTGTCATCATCCCCCCTTCATCATCACCGCCTGTCATCATCCCCCCTTCATCATCACCGCCTGTCATCATCCCCCCTTCATCATCACCGCCTGTCATCATCCCCCCTTCATCATCACCGCCTGTCATCATCCCCCCTTCATCATCACCGCCTGTCATCATCCCCCCTTCATCATCACCGCCTGTCATCATCCCCCCCCCCCCCCTTCATCTGTATTCCAGGGCAGTGTATGGGGAGGGATTCTGTATTCCGGGGCAGTGTATGGGGAGGGATTCTGTATTCCGGGGCAGTGTATGGGGAGGGATTCTGTATTCCGGGGCAGTGTATGGGGAGGGATTCTGTATTCCGGGGCAGTGTATGGGGAGGGATTCTGTATTCCGGGGCAGTGTATGGGGAGGGATTCTGTATTCCGGGGCAGTGTATGGGGAGGGATTCTGTATTCCGTGGCAGTGTATGGGGAGGGATTCTGTATTCCGGGGCAGTGTATGGGGAGGGATTCTGTATTCCGGGGCAGTGTATGGGGAGGGATTCTGTATTCCGGGGCAGTGTATGGGGAGGGATTCTGTATTCCGGGGCAGTGTATGGGGAGGGATTCTGTATTCCGGGGCAGTGTATGGGGAGGGATTCTGTATTCCGGGGCAGTGTATGGGGAGGGATTCTGTATTCCGGGGCAGTGTATGGGGAGGGATTCTGTATTCCGGGGCAGTGTATGGGGAGGGATTCTGTATTCCGGGGCAGTGTATGGGGAGGGATTCTGTATTCCGGGGCAGTGTATGGGGAGGGATTCTGTATTCCGGGGCAGTGTATGGGGAGGGATTCTGTATTCCGGGGCAGTGTATGGGGAGGGATTCTGTATTCCGGGGCAGTGTATGGGGAGGGATTCTGTATTCCGGGGCAGTGTATGGGGAGGGATTCTGTATTCCGGGGCAGTGTATGGGGAGGGATTCTGTATTCCGGGGCAGTGTATGGGGAGGGATTCTGTATTCCGGGGCAGTGTATGGGGAGGGATTCTGTATTCCGGGGCAGTGTATGGGGAGGGATTCTGTATTCCGGGGCAGTGTATGGGGAGGGATTCTGTATTCCGGGGCAGTGTATGGGGAGGGATTCTGTATTCCGGGGCAGTGTATGGGGAGGGATTCTGTATTCCGGGGCAGTGTATGGGGAGGGATTCTGTATTCCGGGGCAGTGTATGGGGAGGGATTCTGTATTCCGGGGCAGTGTATGGGGAGGGATTCTGTATTCCGGGGCAGTGTATGGGGAGGGATTCTGTATTCCGGGGCAGTGTATGGGGAGGGATTCTGTATTCCGGGGCAGTGTATGGGGAGGGATTCTGTATTCCGGGGCAGTGTATGGGGAGGGATTCTGTATTTCGGGGCAGTGTATGGGGAGGGATTCTGTATTTCGGGGCAGTGTATGGGGAGGGATTCTGTATTTCGGGGCAGTGTATGGGGAGGGATTCTGTATTCCGGGGCAGTGTATGGGGAGGGATTCTGTATTCCGGGGCAGTGTATGGGGAGGGATTCTGTATTTCGGGGCAGTGTATGGGGAGGGATTCTGTATTTCGGGGCAGTGTATGGGGAGGGATTCTGTATTTCGGGGCAGTGTATGGGGAGGGATTCTGTATTCCGGGGCAGTGTATGGGTAGAGATTCTGTATTCCAGGGCAGTGTATGGGGAGGGTACTCTAAATCACAGCAGTGTATAGAGATGCTGCATTCCAGGGAAGTGTATAGGAATGCTGTCTGGCAAACCCGCAGTGAGTTATATACATGTAAACATAAGCCAAAAATGGACAAGTTTATTCTTTTGGCAGAGAAAATTTAGTGGCAGAAATTCCGTAGTGTGTACTGTGCAGTGGAATTCCATTGATGGCTCCACTGGAATTTCCAAGCAGAATTTTGCTTGGAAGTTGCGTAGTGTGAAACCTGCTGAGTACTGCATGTTTCTCCTGACCCTTTCCAGTAATAAAATAGACTGACAAAATATCCAACTATATTGTCCCTAGGCCACATCATGGCTGGCTTCTAGACCTTATAGATTTGTCAGGCCGTTTTAGGACATTGAATGTGGAATGTCTTTATTTGAGGCACTTGAAGAATAAAGAATGTTCTTTTTGAGGAGACGCATTGTGTTGGTACTGAGGGTCATGACGGAATATAAATGTCAGTGTGAATAGCCTTTCCATATGAGCGTCTTGTACATAGACCCTTTACCCTTTTTATATGTTGGATTTTCATTCCACAGTATACAATGAGCGGGGTATACACTGCCATGCATTCTTGTTTTACTTTATTCTTGATTTATCATGTGGGATCCTGGAGTAATACAGAGTAGACATAGATGTAATGGATAATGAGGATGGCCTGATCACATCCTGAAAGTTATCTAGCTTCACATATGTCGAAGGCTTTGTTCGGGACCTTACACATTTATTAATTTTTTTTGTCCGGTTAAAGCCAGTGAAATGAAGGGACACCAGCTGGAAACCCGATTGACCCCAATAAAGTCCATAGGGGTTTGTCGGGCTCTATTGGTCATGCCAAAATGCAATGCCAATGAAATGAAGATGGCACTCACTGAATAATATAACCCCTTAGTCCTCCTGATCAGTGGTGTCCGAGGTTAGGCTCCACCTGATCGCTTATTTAAAGCATAACTGTTGCCAAGAATATACTTGAAGGTATGTGGAATTTGTATCGCTCGACGCCTGGGACATGCAGTTCCGGGCGCCGGGCAGGTGATTTAGTCAGGCGTTTAGCCCTGCTTCGGGCAAACAGCGCTAAATGCCGGAAGACTTCACACACGTCGTCACACACTGCTACTGTACCTATATCTCCCTGCTGCAGCCTATAACGAGTCATATCTATCTGGGGGCCTGTGTACCTACTTTGGAGCCCTACCTGATGGGAGTCATATCTATCTGGGGGCCTGTGTACCTTCTTTGGAGCCCTACCTAATGGGGGTCATATCTATCTGGGGGCCTGTGTACCTACTTTGGAGCCCTACCTGATGGGAGTCATATCTATCTGGGGGCCTGTGTACCTACTTTGGAGCCCTACCTGATGGGAGTCATATCTATCTGGGGGCCTGTGTACCTACTTTGGAGCCCTACCTGATGGGAGTCATATCTATCTGGGGGCCTGTGTACCTACTTTGGAGCCCTACCTGATGGGAGTCATATCTATCTGGGGGCCTGTGTACCTACTTTGGAGCCCTACCTATTGGGGGTCATATCTATCTGGGGGCCTGTCTTCATATAGGGGAGCTCTACCTAATGGGGGACATGTCCATCTGGGGCTTTGTCTGCCTACTGGGGGAGCCCACCCTTCCTATCAACTGGGGGCACATATCTATCTGGGACATTATTTACTTACTAGGGGCAGAGATGTGGAAATCCTATTGCCCAATGCCTGGGACATGCAGTTCCGGGCGCCTTGCAGGTGAATTTTTCAAAGAATTATCCCTGTATCGGGCAAGCAGGGCCGGACTGACTTCCCTTTTATTTTTATTATGTATATGTAAAAAAAAAAAAATAATATTTGGTATTGGTGTAATCATGCTGCTCTAAAGTATTAAAAATAATATGTAAGTTTGACCACAAGGTGAATATAAATAAATAAAATAATAATAATAAATAAAAGAACCCCCCCCCCCCCAAATTTGCCTCGCAAATAATTTTTGTTTTTGTTTCCGAGCACAAGTTATGGAAAATGAAAGGTGTCATTACAAAGTAAAATTGGTCTCCTCCTATGAGTCTGTAGATGGAAAAATAAGAGTTATGGCTATTATAGGACCAGGAGGAAAAAACTAAAGTGCAAACACTAATAAAGACCATATTTACGTACTATTTTGGTTGAAATTATTTTATGTACCAGGACAAGTGGATTTTCGTGAGGGACAAGTAGATGCTCCCTTGGATTTCCACACCCCCTGCTTGTGAAGCTGCACATACAGTGCACTAGGGCTTCACAAGCATATTGTAAGCATACCATTATAGATAAATTATCCTTCTTGATAGTTACAAAAAGAAAACCAGCTTCATCACCAAGGCTCCAATCTTCTCTGGGGCCGCTCAGCTTACATTGCAAAGTTAATTGACACACAGGGCTTGTCTGCCTGTGAGCGGCCTTGTGCAGCTCTGCTGCGCATGCGCCAACTGTCAATCAGACCTAAGCAGAGAGAGGCAGTACGGCCCCGGAGCAGAGTGGACCCTTAGCTGTCTATATAGCTGGACCCTATAGCTGTATATAGCAGCCTAATTTATCTATAACAGCATGCTTAAAATATGCTTGTGAAGCCCTAGTGCACTGTATGTAAAGCTTCACAAGCATATTCTATGTGACAGTTTACTTAAAGGGGTACTCCACCCCTAGACATCTTATCACCTATCCAAAGGATAGGGGATAAGATGTCAGATCGCGGGGGTTCCGCTGCTGGGGACCCCCGGGATCTTGGCTGCAGCACCCACCTCAACGGCTTCCGGCAACGCTGGAGGCTTCCGATCCCGACCACTCGAGCGGAAGAGCGTGACGTCACTACTCCGCTCCCGTGTGACGTCACGCCCCGCCCCTCAATGCAAGTCTATGGGAGGGGGCGTGATGGCTGAGGTGGGTGCTGCAGCCGAGATCCCGTGGGTTCCCAGCAGCGGGACCCCCGCGATCTGACATCTTATCCCCTATCCTTTGGATAGGGAATAAGATGTCTAAGGGCGGAGTACCCCTTTAAACTCTCAACATAACTATTATTTTTAAACTATTATAGTGATGTGTCAGAAGTTGCTCTGGGTGCTGAGCAAGCCCCCCCCCCCAAATCACTGTAAGTAGGGGTCAGAAGCACCGTTCTTCTTTATTTCTGCTCAGTTCTCCTGGGAGAGCCAAGTGTGTGGTGTATAGATTTAACAAGTCTCATAGACTCATTGAAAGTTTAAGTAAATTTTAAGGGTAAATCCTTTAAAGGGACAGACAGAAAAGAACAACCTTAACTTCAGAAGCTCAAAAGTACTGAAAGGATTAAGATTTTTTAATAGAAGTAATTTACAAATCTGTTTAACTTTCTGGAGCCAGTTGATATATATATATATATATATATATATATATATATATATATATATATATATATATATATATATATATATATAAAAAAAAGTTTTTTCCTGGAAAACCCCTTTAAGAAAAACTCAGTGCTGATACCTACTGTGATAGCGACTTACAGCTGGGTGTAGAGTGCGCCTCACTCCCCACTTGTCACTAAAACCAGACTCCTTCACATAGCCCAGTGGTCTCCAACCTGCGGACCTCCAGATGTTGCAAAACTATAACTCCCAGCATGCCCGGACAGCCCTTGGCTGTCTGGGCATGCTGGGAGTTGTTGTTTTGCAACATCTGGAGGTCCGCAGGTTGGAGACCACTGCCATAGACTCTAGTAAAGAAAATGTGTCGGATGGAGTGGGTGGTCAGGGAGTGAAAAGCACTGCAGTGCACTTCACAGGGTTATAACTGAGACCTGGTGATCTGGACAACATATCAAAAGTTATGTGAAATGACTGAAATGCTTTAAAGCGACTTAAAGGGGTATGGAATGGATTGTTAGTCGCACAAATTTCTGCAACAAATTTGCAGCATGTAACATAGTAACATAGTTCATGAGGTTGAAAAAAGACCGGAGTCTATCAAGTTCAACCTATAACCCTACTGAGTCCCTACTGAGTTGAGTTGATCCAGAGGAAGGCAAAAAACTCTCATACTAGAGGTAAAAATTCCTTCCCGACTCCAAATATGGCATCAGAATAAATCCCTGGATCAAGGTTCTGTCCCTATAAATCTAGTATACATAACCAGCAATGTTGTTGTTCTCCAAAAATGCATCCTGACCCGTTTTGAACTCTGTTAGGCTGGGTTCACACTACGTTTTGTCCCATACGGGAGCGCATACGGCAGGGGGGAGCTAAAAGCTCGCGCTCCCGTATGTCACCGTATGCGCTCCCGTATGTCATTCATTTCAATGAGCCGACCGGAGTGAAACGTTCGGTCGGCTCATTTTTGCGCCGTATGCGCTTTTACAACCGGACCTAAAACCGTGGTTGACCACAGTTTTAGGTCCGGTTGTAAAAGCGCATACGGCGCAAAAATGAGCCGACCGGACCGAACGTTTCACTCCGGTCGGCTCATTGAAATGAATGACATACGGGAGCGCATACGGTCACATACGGTCACGCGAGCTTTTAGCTCCCCCCTGCCGTATGCGCTCCCGTATGGGACAAAACGTAGTGTGAACCCAGCCTTATAGAGTTTCCCATAACCACCTCCTCAGGCAGAGAATTCCACAGTCTCACTGCTCTTACAGTAAAGAACCCCTGTCTGTGCTGGTGTAGAAACCTTCTTTCCTCTAGACGTAGAGGATGCCCCCTTGTTATAGATACAGTCCTGGGTATAAATAGTTAATTAGAGAGATCTCTGTACTGCCCCCTGATATATTTATACATAGTTATTAGGTCTCCCCTAAGCCTTCTTCTTTCTAAACTAAATAACCCTAATTCTGATAATCTTTCTGGGTACTGTAGTCCTCCCATTCCCCGTATTACTCTGGTTGCCCGTCTTTGACCCCTCTTCAGCTCTACTATATATTTATTGTACACTGGTGCCCAGTACAGTACACAGTATTCCATGTGTGGTCTGACTAGTGATTTGTACAGACCACACATGTGAACATAGCCATTGCTTGGTACAACCTTTATGTACATTTTGCCTATATATTTTTTATTATACTTTAGATATTTGTCTCTTCCAGAACAGAATAAAATGTGTTGACTTTAAAATACACAATAAAAAGCAGTCGGTGTTTAACAGGTCTCTATCTCTCTGTTAATCCATTATAGTAGCTGAGCGGTTGGCTTTGCCTCAAGCCTCCACTCCTCCAATAGCTGCATAAATGTTGTGTATTAGCTCCCTGCCTGTAAATGTTAATTTAATATTTTGTCTTCCCTCTTTTTGTTGCATACTTAATTCAGGAGGTAGCATCTGCTGCCCTGTGGCTAGAGCGAAAATAAAACTTGTGTTCTAATGAATTTCTGGGATGTGGAGATATTTGCATTGCAGAAGGCAAGCGTGACTTCACTATTCTGTGTGGGAGTTTTGCAACAGCTGGAGGCACCCTGTTTGGGAATCACTGGCTTAGAATACCCCTATGCAAATCCCTAATTTAGGCCTCAAATGCGCATGGCGCTCTCATTTCGGAGCCCTGTCATATTTCAAGGCAACAGTTTAGGGCCACATATGGGGTATCGCTGTACTCGGGAGAAATTGCACTACAAATTTTGGGGGGCTTTTTCTCCTTTCACCCCTTATGAAAAGGTAAAGTTGGGGTCTACACCAGCATGTTAGTGTAAAAAAAAAACATTTTTGTACACTAACCTACTGGTGTTGCCCCATACTTTTAAATTTCACAAGCGGTAAAAGAAAAAAAGCCCCCAAAATTTGTAACGCAATTTCTACTGAGTACGGAGATACCCCATATGTGGGCGCAAAGTGCTCTGCAGGCGCATAACAAGGCTCAGAAGGGAGAGTGCACCATGTACATTTGAGGTCTAAATTGGTGATTTGCACAGGGGTGGCTGATTTTACAGCGGTTCTGACATAAGCGCAAAACAATAAATACCCACAAAGGACCCCATTTTGGAAACAACACCCCTCACGGAATGTAACAAGGGGTATAGTGAGCATTTACACCCCACAGGTGTCTGACAGATCTTTGAAACAGGGGTCTGTGAAAATGAAAAATATAATTTTTAATTTGCCAAGCCCACTGTTCCAAAGATCCGTCAAATGCCAGTGGGGTGTAAATTCTCACTGAACAACAAAACCCCAAAAGGAGGTACTAGGGTCAAATCTACTAACAATTTTAGGGGAACCCCCCTAGGGGAACCCTTAAACTAAGTACCCCCCAATATTAAAATGTACCTTTTATTGATCCATTTAAAATATAATCTGTGATCAACATCAGTGTGTGATTCTACAAGTTAGTGTAATGACACCACCACTAACTTTAAAACCACAGTTACCACCGAGCTCCTTAACTCCTGTGCTTGTCTTTTATAAGCTCTTGAATATGTGATGACAGAGTGAGCATTGATTGGTAGCTCAATCTTCTATCTGTTAGGAGCCGGTGGCTACTGCTAATTAAAAGAACCAGATATTAGCCAGCCCTTCCAACGTTTCACTGGCACCCCAGCTTCGTCAGGAAAGTCTGGTGGCTAATGGCCAGCGGGTGTCTCATGCTGCCTTTTATATCATCGCGTCTGACGTTGAATGTGCCGGCCGCGGCATATCATCCAATCACAGGCCGGCTTCGGAAATTTGTGCGTTTTGTTATGATGGTTATTCATTTTAGTGAAAACATTTTTTTTTTTTTACATATGCAAAAGTTGTGAAACACCTGTGGGGTATTAAGGCTCACTTAATTCCTTGTTACGTTCCTCAAGGGGTCTAGTTTCCAAAATGGTATGCCATGTAGGTTTTTTTTTTTTTTTTTTTTTTTGCTGTTCTGGCACCATAGGGGCTTCCTAAATGCAACATGCCCCCCAAAAACAATTTCAGAAAATCGTACTCTCCAAAATCCCCTTGTCGCTCCTTCGCTTCTGAGCCCTCTACTGCGCCCGCTGAACAATTTACATAGACATATTAGGTATGTGCTTACTCGAGAGAAATTGGGCTACAAACTCAAGTATAAATGTTATCCCTTTTTCCCCTTGTAAAAATTCAAAAATTGGGTCTACAAGAACATGCAAGTGTAAAAAATGAAGATTTTGAATTTTCTCCTTCACTTTGCTGCTTTTCCTGTGAAACACCTAAAAGGGTTAAAACACTTACTGAATGTCATTTTGAATACTTTGGGGGGTGCAGTTTTTATTATGGGGTCATTTATGGGGTATTTCTAATATGAAGGCCCTTCAAATCCAATCAAACCTGAAGTGGTCCCTGAAAAATAGCGAGTTTGAAAATTTTGTGAAAAATTGTAAAATTGCTGCTGAACTTTGAAGCCCTCTGGTGTCTTCCAAAAGTAAAAACTCATCAATTTTATGATGCAATCATAAATTAGACATATTTTATATGTGAATCCAAAAAAAAATTATTTGGAATATCTATTTTTCTTCCACGCATAGAGCTTCAAAGTTAGAAAAATGCAAAATTTTAAATTTTTTCATCAAATTTGGGGATTTTTCACTAAGAAAGGATGCAAGTTACCACAAAAATTTACCACTATGTTAAAGTAGAATATGTCACGGAAAAACAATCTCGGAATCAGAATGTAAAAGCATCCCAGAGTTATTAATGTTTAAAGTGACAGTGGTCAGATGTGCAAAAAAAGGGCTGCGTCCTAGAGGTGAAAATGGGCTGCGTCCTTAAGGGGTTAAAGGGGTATTCCAGGCCAAAACTTTTTTTATATATATATCAACTGGCTCCGGAAAGTTAAACAGATTTGTAAATTACTTCTATTAAAAGCCTGTAACTCAGGCTTGGAGCAATCATTCGCCAATCAGACATGATGGAGCCAGGTAAGGGGACCTCCGCTCGCGTGCTAGCTGATTGGGACATCGTGATTTTATCGTGATGGTCCCGATCAGCCAGACTGAGCTGCCAGGAAGCTTTCACTTTCATTTTAGATGCGGTGATCAACTTTGATTGCCGCGTCTAAAGGGTGAACAGCGCATGGCACAACGATCGGTGCCACACGCTATTAGTTCAGGGTCCCGGCTATCATTAGCCGCCGGGACCAACCCGGTATGACGCGGGGTCATAGCGTGATCCCTTTTTATTGACCGGGACCGAGCTTGGGCATCCTTAAGAGGTTAAAGGGGTTCTCTGTTGGAAAACATTTTTTTTTTTATTTTTTAAATCAACTGGTGCCAGAAAGTTAAACAGGTTTGTAAATTACTTTTATTTAAAAATCTTAACCTTTCCAGTACTTATGAGCTGCTGTATGCTCCAGAGGAAGTTCTTTTCCTTTTTGAAAATTTCTGCCTGACCTCAGTGCTCTCTGCTGACACCTCTGGCTATGTCAGGAACAGTCTACTATATCTGCTGTATACAGCAGCTGATAAGTACTGGAAGGATTAAAAATTTTATATAGGAGTAATTTCCAAAACTTTCTGACACTAATTGATGATTAGGGATGACTTCCCTCATCACCAAGTACATGTACCTGGTGAGAATAAACTGTCTTAGCGCCGCTGGGCGCTGTGACAGTTTATTGAACTTGACTGTGCTGCACAGCCAAGCCTCCCTGAAGACGGCCAGGGACCAATCGCAGCGGTCCCCGGTCTCCTCCTTCCCCCTCCTCCATCACTTCACTATGTGAAGCAATTGGTGGTGAGGGGGGGCTGTGCTCTGATCCTGAGTTAGCACTGTAGACGCTGCGGTCACTGTGACCGCAGCGTCTATTAGGGTTACAGAGGGAGGGAGCTCCCTCTCACCGATTGGGGCTGTGCAAAGTGAAAGCAGAGCGCCAATGGTCGCCGTGGCAACCAGAGGCCTGACACTGGCCTCCGTTGTCATGGCAACATGAGCGATCAGTCCCTAACTGATCTATTCTATGCCTGTCAGTACTGACAGACCTAGGCATAATTCAATGGAATACAGATGTGTACTCCATTGAATTATGTGTATAATAGTAAAAAAAAAAAAATTTGAAAAAATAGAGATGAGCAAATTTTTGAAAAATCTGATTCGACCGGCTGTGTTTAATAAAGTGTGTTTCACTTTTTTTTCCCCTCCTTTTACATTTTTTATGGTAGTACTACTACTCCCAGCATGGAACATACTGATGGGAGTAGTAGTATCTGTGCTGATAGACAGATCGCTCAGATGTAACTCCTAACTATATATTAGGGATCGACCGATATTGATTTTTTAAGGGCCGATAGCCGATAAGTTTATACCGATATTCCGGTATAAGTTATCGACTATTTCTCCCTCTCCACCCCCCCGGCCCCGCAGAAGCCGTTGCAGAACAGTGATTTAAAGCGGGCTCCTGCCTATCCTGGGGTCCTTCTGAGTCCAACCATCACCACCGCTGCCCCCCTGCCTATCCTCTGGCCAGAGACCGCCGCCGGCCCTGAGTCCAACCACCGCCGCTGCCCCATTGTCTCCCCAATCCCCGGTTTTATAATTACCTGCTCCAGGGGTCTGCGATACTTCTGACTCCGGCTGCGCTGTCACTCTGCGCACTAACGGTGACGTTGTGTTGAGGACGTCACTCGTCATTGCGCACAGCAACAGCGCAGGACGCCGCAGGAGCCAGAAGGAACAGGTAATAATAAAACGGGGGATGGGGGAGGCAGTGGGGCGGCGGTCGTCTCTGGCGGGGGGGCGGGGGTGGCAGTGGGTTCGGGACATTATCGGCAAGTTAATTGCTGATACCGATAATGTCCAAAATCGTGAATATCGGCTGATAATATCGGCCATACCGATAATCGGTCGATCCCTAATATATATGTATGACAAATACATGTATATGATCGAATGTGAAAGATAAGATTACCATATTTTTTGGCATATAAGATGACCCCCAACTTTTACAGTTAAAATATAGAGTTTAGGAAATACTCGCTGTATAAGACTATATGACAGTTAATCTTTATTCTGTAGGTCCATATGATTAAATTTATACCCTACTTACCATATATACTCGAGTAGAAGCCGAGTTTTTCAGCATGATTTTTCCCCCTCGGCTTATACTCAAGTGAACTCTCCGCCCTCAGTGGTCTTCAACCTGCGGACTTCCAGAGGTTTCAAAACTACAACTCCCAGCAAGCCCGGGCAGCCATCGGCACGATTTTTCGTGCTGAAAACACCCCCCTCGGCTTATACTCGAGTGAACTCCCCCACCCGCAGTGGTCTTCAACCTGTGGACTTCCAGAGGTTTCAAAACTACAACTCCCAGCAAGCCCGGGCAGCCATCGGCTGTCCGGGCTTGCTGGGAGTTGTAGTTTTGAAACCTCTGGAGGTCCGCAGGTTGAAGACCACTGCGGCCTTCGACATCATCCAGCCCCCTCTCACCCCCTTTAGTTCTGTACTCACCTCCGCTCGGCGCTGGTCCGGTGCTGCAGGACTGTCCGGTGGGGAGGTCGTCCGGTGGGATAGTGGTTCCGGGCTGCCATCTTTACCGGGGAGGCCTCTTCTCCGCGCTTCGGGCCCGGCCCCGGAATAGTCACGTTGCCTTGACGACGACGCAGAGGTACGTTCATTACCAACGTCCCTCTGCGTCATCGTCAAGGCAACGCCTCTATTCTGGGCCCGAAGCGCGGAGAAGAGGCGCCCCCGGTGAAGATAGCAGCCCGGAACCACTATGCCACCGGATGACCTCTCCACCGGACAGTCCTGCAGCACCGGACCAGCGCCGAGCGGAGGTGAGTACAGAACTAAAGGGGGTGAGAGGGGGCTGGATGATGTCGAAGGCCGCAGTGGTCTTCAACCTGCGGACCTCCAGAGGTTTCAAAACTACAACTCCCAGCAAGCCCGGACAGCCGATTGCTGCCCGGGCTTGCTGGGAGTTGTAGTTTTGAAACATCTGGAGGTCCGCAGGTTGAAGACCATGATGATGACATGTGGTGATGATGAGGAAGGGGGGGGATTATGGCAATTGAATGATGAAGGGGGGGGATTATGGCAAGGGAATGATGAAGGGGGTGTGTGGAATGATGACAGGGGGATGATGAAGGGGGGGGGGGTGGGATGATGATAAGGGGATGATGAAGGGGGGCTGTGGGATAATGACAAGGGGATGATGACAGGCGGTGATGATGAAGGGGGGATGATGACAGGCGGTGATGATGAAAGGGGGATGATGACAAGGTGATGATGACAGGGTGATGATGATGATGATGAGGGTGTTAATGACGGGGGTCTGGATGATGACAGGGGGGGATGATGTATTTCCCACCCTAGGCTTATACTCGAGTCAATAACTTCCTGGGATTTTGGGGTGAAATTAGGGGCCTCGGCTTATATTCGGGTCGGCTTATACTCGAGTATATACGGTATATGGGTTTGCTTTTGTATTACTTCTGGAAAAAATCATAACTACCGTATATGCACGAAAATTAAAACATTTAAAATTGTCCTCTTCTGAGCCCGATTTTTTATTTTTTTCGCGTACAGGGCTGTACGAGGGCTCATATTTTGCGCCGTGATCTGAAGTTTTTATCAGTTTTGATTTTAAATTTTTGTTTTGATTAGACTTCTTGATCACTTTTTATTCATTTTTTATGGTATGAAAAGTGACCCAAAATACGCTATTTTTGATTTTGGATTTTTTTTTGGTGCGTACGCCATTGACCGTGCGGTTTAATTAATGATATATTTTTATAGTTCGGACATTTACACACTCTGCGATACCACATATGTTTATTTTTATTATGTTTCTATGTATGTTTTTTATATGGAAGTTGTGAAAAGGGGATGATTTAAAATTTTAATAAGGAAGGGGTTAATGTGTGTGATTTTAAACTTTTTTTTTTCCTTTTTTATTTTTTACTCCACTATGGGGACTTTTAGGTCCTGCCTAGCTTTATCATTCTCAACGCAGGAGCCGGCATGGAAGTAGAAGTAAGCCCTCCGGCTACCTCAGCAGTGGTTGTCAGCTTTGACAGCGGCGATATAAAGGGTTAATAGACGGCCGCAGCAATCGCCGCATGTCGACTATTAATGCCGGAATCAGCTGGGGGCCGGCCATTATTAGCTGGGAGCCCGCGCCATATCTGGACTTACCGATCAGCGCTGTAGCCCACTGAGGAGCTTCGGTAGCCAATGACGCATTGCTAGGTGTCCTGGTCACGTGGTGTGATGTGCCCAATCACACTGCAGAATGCGGGACGGGGTCACTGCGAGAAGCGCTGGATCGTGGGTGTGCAAACAGGTGTAAATATATATAAGGTTGCGCTGCAGGAGGTGTGTGTATGTATGTATATATATATATATATATATATATATATATATATATATATATATATATATATATATACATACACATACACATACATCAGGGAATAAGCGGAATACATCTAGAAATTAGACTGCAGCACCCGCCCTATAAGACGACATCCGGCGTATAAGACGACCCCCGACTTTTGAGGAGATTTTCCTGGGTTGAAAAATCGTCTTATACGCTGGATAATACGGTACATCTACATACATCTACATTATATCTTGTTACATATTATCCATATGGTACATATACTCGATATGCTGGGTCCTGCAACTGTATTGAGATATGCTGCGGGACCCACCGACAGTCAGTTTGCAAACAGTGTACAATATATTTAAACATATATTATGCACTGTTTGCAAACTGACTGTCGGTGGGTCCTGCAGCATATCTCAATACAGTTGCAGGACCCAGCATATCGAGTATATGTACCATATGGATAATATGTAATAAGACATACTGTAGATGTATGTAGATGTAAACCTTTTACTATGTGTATTTGTTATATACAGTGGTCCCTCAACATACGATGGTAATTCGTTCCAAACTACCCATCGTTTGTCGAATCCATCGTATGTTGAGGGATTCGTGCAATGTAAAAAGTGCATTTAATACTCACCTGTCCCCGCCGCTCCGGACCGCGTCCTCACCGCTCCCGATGCTGTCCCAGGGGCTCCCGATGCTGTCCCGCTGCTCCGGCGTCTTCTTCGGGATCCTCCGGTGTCTTCCGCATCTTCTCCGGTGTCCGGGCCTCGTTCTCTGGACGTTATTACGCACGGCGTGCGCAGCGACGTAATAACGACGCCGGAAAGCGAGGCCCGGACCCCGGAGAAGATGCAGAAGACACCGGAGGATCGCGAAGTGGACCCAGTGCAGCGGGGATAGGTAAGTGAACCTGTCCGGGATGCTTAAACTGCTATCCGACAGCAGCTTAAGCATTTTGCGCTGTCTGATAGCAGTTAATGCAATGGCCCCGACATATAAAAGCATCGTATGTCGATGCTGACATCGACATGCGATGGCCTCTTGGAGGCCATCGTATGTTGATTTGATCATATGTCGGGGCCATCGCATGTCGGGAGGTTACTGTATACAGTCATGGCCGTACATGTTGGCACCCCTGAAATTTTTCAAGAAAATGAAGTATTCCTCACAGAAAAGGATTGCAGTAACAAGTTTTGCTATACACGTTTATTCTCTTTGTGTGTATTGGAACTAAAACAAAAAAGGAGGGAAAAAAGCAGATTGGTCATAATTCGCAACAGGTGTCAGAAGTGACACCCGCTGAGATCTGTCTATTAATGCAGGTACTACAGCTCCCAGCATGGAACAGAGTGTGCTCTATTTTGGGAGCAGTAGTACTTGCAGTTAAGGACAGATTACAGAGGGTGTCACTCCTGACATCCGCTGCGATCTTCCTATGTATTGCAGAGATGCGAGCGCAGAAGACAGCTACTCGCATCTATACATTATACAGGACGATCGCAACAGGTGTTGCTAATGAAGAAATTCGGTATTACAAATCGAGTTGAAGTTTGGATTCGGTCCGAATTGAATTTTTCATGAAATTCTGAACAAATTCGACGACTTTTGATTTGCTCATCTCTAATAAAAAATAATAAAATAAATTATCTATGCATATAATACACCCCCAAAAATAGTCCCCCCAAATACATCAACATGTCCCGCAAAAAATTCCACCTCATTTTTTTTATTTATTTATTTTTATAAAAAACGATCAGTGTCACATGTACCCCTGAATGGTACTAATGAAAGTGTCAAAGCATATGTTTGCTTTGGATAGGGGATAAGATGTCTAGGGGCGGAGTACCCCTTTAAGGACTCAAAATAATCTTCGTTTTTGCATTTTTGTTTTTTCCTCTTCATCTTCTAAAAATCATAACCCGTTCAATTTTGCACCTACAGAGCCAAATAAAGGCTTTTTTTGCGTCACCAAATGTACTTTGTAATGACATTACTTATATTATAACCTAATCTGTGGCGAAACCAAGTATTTTTATTATTATTTCTGCGGTGAAATGAAGATGGGTAAAAAAGGCCATTTTGCAACTTTTTAGGACTTCCGGTTCTACACAGTGCACTTTTCGGTAAAAATGACACATTATATTTATTCTGTAGGTCTATATGGTTACAGGGATACCCAATGTATATAGGTTTTATGTTTTTTACTACTTTTAAAAAATTATAACTTCGTGCACCAAAATTGTAATGTTTAAAATTGTCATCTTCTGACCCCTATAACTTTTTTTTTTTTTGCGCGTATGGGGCTATATGAGGACTTATTTTTGGCGCCGTGGTCTGTAGTTTTTATCGGAACCAGTTTTTTTGTTTTGATGAGATCTTTTGATCACTTTTTATTAAAATTTTTATGGAATATAAAGTGACCAAAAATTCACTATTTTGGACTTTGGTATTTTTTTACGTGTACGCCATCGACCGTGCGGATTTAGCTAACCTTAAATTTTAATAGTCCGGACATTTACGCATGCAGCGGTACCATATATTATTTTTTTATTATTTTATTAAAAAAATAGGAAAAGGGGGGGTGATTTAAACTTTTTTTTTAGGGGGGGGGGAGCTTATTCACATGTATTCTTTTACCACTTTTTTTTACTTTTTTTTTTAGCCCCCTTAGCAGGCTATACCATGCAATCTTCTGATTGCATACACTGTTCAATGCTATGCCATTGCACAGCATTGATCAGTGTTACGCCGTTCTGCTGTTCTAGCCTGCTGTGCAGGCATGGAGCAGCAAATCGCCGATCGGATGACGAGGAGGCAGGTGAGGACCCTCTTGTCGTCCAGTAAGCTGATCGGGACATCGTGATTCTGTCATGATAGTCCCGATCAGCTCCGCTGAGCTGCCGGGATAGTTTCACTTTCAGTTTAGACGCCGCAATCAACTTTGCCATGGGTCCTGGCTGCCTGTAGCAACCAGGATCCATGGGGTTTAACCCATTCTCCGCTAACCCGTTCTTGTGCGAACGGTTTAAACCCTGTTAGCGGGACACAGGACATACAGGTACGCCCTGAGTCCCAAAGGACTCGGGGACGGGGGTGTACCCATACGCCCTTCCGTCCTTAAGGGGTTAATATCTTATCTCCTATCCAAAGTATTGGGGATAAGATTTCTGATCGCGGGGGTCCCGCCACTGGGAACCCCCACAATCTGTCATTCAGCACCCACCTTTGTGAACTCTCCGCAGCGCTGGAGGCTCAGAGTGTGCAGTGTGACGACCACGGGGCCGGAGTATTGTGGCTCTACGCCCTCCCCCCTCAATGCAAGTCTATGGGAGGGGGCGTGATGGCCGTCCTGGTGTTGTGTGCTTTAACAATGAGAGACAGGTTTTTGAGGGTCTTGTCTATAACTTCTCAGCCTGGCACGAAACCTACCGGTTTTTTATCCACCATATTGGGAATCAGGTGCTGTTACCTGACTGAGGACTTAGGTTTTCACTGCAAGATCCATGGATAGGTTGGAGTCGCTGCCTATGATGATAGCAGATCCATCTGTGAAGGTTGTCAGGGCATGCAGGACTTCCAAACTGTACTTGGGCCTGTTCTCAGAAATAGACATTAGCAAACGTTATGACTTTGCTATTGTGAGTTACTTCAAGAGTAAGATAACGCCCTTCTACATCTATATTGGAGGCAATCACAACCATCCTACAGAATTTATGGATCGTGATTGACACCTTGCCGGCTTTCTTATTGGGATGAGGACTATGGTATCATGTGGTATTATACTTGGAAGAGCACTGAAGCTAGGTTAATACTATGGAATGTTCGAGCATAATTATGCTAAGAAATTACGCTATTAAATTATGGTGCAGCAGAGTCCCATTGTGGTCAGTGGGACTCTGTTGCATTTTGTAAACACAGAAATAGTGGGCTCAACCCTTTAGCAATACCTATTTACGGTGCCATCAGTATTTAAGATATGAAGAAACAACATTTAGCATAGCAAAGCATAAACACATAGTAAGGTGCACACCAAAATCATATACAGTGGGGCAAAAAAGTATTTAGTCAGCCACCAATTGTGTAAGTTCTCACACTTGAAAAGATGAGAGAGGCCTGTAATTTTCGTCATAGGTATTCCTCAACTATGAGAGGCATAATGAGGAAAAAAATCACTTTGTCTGATTTTTTAAATAATTATTTGCAAATTATGGTGGAAAATAAGTATTTGGTCTATAACAAAAGTTAATCTCAATACTTTGTTATATACCCTTTGTTGGCAATGACAGAGGTCAAACGTTTTCTGTAAGTGTTCACAAGGTTTTCACACACTGTTGCTGGTATTTTGGCCCATTCCTCCATGCAGATCTCCTCTAGAGCAGTGATGTTTTGGGGCTGTTGCTGGGCAACACAGACTTTCAACTCTCTCCAAATGTTTTCTATGGGGTTGAGATCTGGAGACTGGCTAGGCCACTCGAGGACCTTGAAATGCTTCTTACGAAGCCACTCCTTCATTGCCCGGCGGTGTGTTTGGGATCATTGTCATGCTGAAAGATCCAGCCACGTTTCATCTTCAATGCCCTTGCTGATGGAAGGAGGGTTTCACTCAAAATTTCATGATACATGGCCCCATTCATTCTTTTCTTTTTTACGAATCATTTGTCCTGGTCCCTTAGCAGAAAAACAGCCCCAAAGCATGGTTTTCCACTCCCATGTTTCACGGTAGGTATGGTGTTCTTTGGGTGCAACTCAGCATTTTTTTTCTCCTCCAAACACGACGAGTTGAGTTTTTACCAAAAAGTTCTACTTTGGTTTCATCTGTCCATATGACATTCTCCCAATCCTCTTCTGGATCATCCAAATGCTCTCTAGCAAACTTCAGATGGGCCCAGACATGTACTGGCTTAAGCAGTGGGACACGTCTGGCACCTCATCATTTGAGTCCCTGGCGGTGTAGTGTGTTACTTTGGTTCCAGCTCTCTGTAGGTCATTCACTAGGTCCCCCCCGTGTGGTTCTGGGATTTTTGCTCACAATTGTGATCATTTTGACACCACAGGGTTAGATCTTGCGTGGAGCCCAGATCGATGGAGATTATCAGTGGTCTTGTATGTCTTCCATTTTCTAATAATTGCTCCCACAGTTAATTTCTTCACACCAAGCTGCTTGCCTATTGCAGATTCAGTCTTCCCAGTTTGGTGCAGGTCTACAATTTTGTTTCTGGTGTCCTTTGACAGCTCTTTGGTCTTGGCCATAGTGGAGTTTGGAGTGTGACTGTTTGAGGTTGTGGACAGGTGTCTTTTATACTGATAACAAGTACAAACAGGAGCCATTAATACAGGTAACAAGTGGAGGACAGAGGAGACTCTTAAAGAAGAAGTTACAGGTCTGTGAGAGCCATAAATCTTGCTTGTTTGTAGGTGACCAAATACTTATTTTCACCATAATTTACAAATAAATTCTTTAAAGATCAGACAATGTGATTTTATGGATATTTTTTCCTCATTCTGTCTCTCATAGTTGAGGTATACCCATGATGAAAATTACAGGCCTCTCATCTTTTTAAGTGGGAGCACTTGCACAATTGGTGGCTGACCAAATACTTTTTTGCCCCACTGTACTATTGAATCTTTATTACTACAAACACAATATGACAATACAAAGCACACGATTCATAAAAACAATTAAAAATAAGGAAGGCCATGTCACCCACAGCCCCCCTTAGCCACGGAGGGGAAACCCAAGCTACTGGGATATCCCCTCAGGGACACCGTAATGCTCCTACAATATCCAATATAACAATATCCCTATGCTCAATAGCACATAAGTAAGCGCAATAAAGCATAAATACTGTCCAACAGCTGCATAAACATCCAATAATAAATAAAGTACATGGTCAAGGGAGAAATATTAGAAATACATCACATGAATATAGAATGGAGCGGGTGTCCCCCCCCCTCCCACCGAACAGGTCCCCACACGTCCCGTCACTTCTCAGAGTAAAATTTGTGGGGTTTTTTTCTCTGTGCCTTTTGGTTTACAAGAAATCAAGGTCTACTGTGATACAGATTTGTATTAACTTTTGTGCAGTTTTAATGGGTTAATCATTACCAATTTGTCGCAAATCAACATCAGCCTAAACCCATTTTACAAAACTGTGGACAGCATTTGTAAAAAGTGGCACATTTTGGCGCAAACATAATCGCAAAGGAGAAACCATACAAAGTGGTGCACTACATTTAACGCTTTAGTTTAATTTTATATATACTTATTGCATGTTGTCCAGGCATGTCAAACATTAGGATCTGGGGTAGTCATCCTTATGGCACATAGCATAATAAACATGTCCCAATTGTTGTGCACCACAATTTTGGTGCATGTGGAACCAATATTCTGCTGCTGTGAGGGACAGTAAGTGTGGGCTATTAAAGGGGTACTCCGCTGTTAGCCATCTTATAGGGATAAGATGTCTGATTGCGGGGGGCCCGCTGCTGGGGACCTCTGCGATCCCCCCTGCTAAGTGTTCTCCAAGGCTGATGATGGGCGGTACAGGGGGCGGGACATTGTGATGTCATGCCCCTCAATACAAGTCTATGGGAGGGGCGTGACGGCCCTTCCATAGACTTGCATTGAGGGGGGGCGGACGTGACTTCATGAGGGGGAGGGCCCGTGAAATCACGATGCCCCATCCCCTACACCGCCTCAGCCTCAGAGAAAACCCCTTTAAATCTCTTCCAAACTACAGGTGCCTAAAGCTGCTGTAAAGTGTTGTTTACCGCAGGTAAGTCTGGCAGTACCTTTATCAATATGATGCTATGTTATTGGCTGCATTTCCGTTGCTTTTTTGCCAGGTTAGAATTTTTCATCAAGTATAATGTTCTGTATATTGCGAAATGCCTGCTGGACAAAACTAACACGGTGGTTACTGGCTACTTATTAACGTTGCCTGCATTGTACCTGGGGTGGAATGTTGCTGAGGACGTGGAGAGATTACCTTAGGTCAGGATGCAAATAAAACGTTGGAAGAATTTTTGTGTTTAAAAAAAAACAAAAAAAACTTTTTTTTTTTTTACTTTTATTGACATTTAGGCCAAGCCTTCACCTTGAAGTAAGGGAAACTTAAAAGCTGTAACCATCACCTAAAATTAATGAATATACCGTATCTCATAAGATAAACTACACTGCATGAGGGAGGTGACATCTGGACCTGAGAGGTAGATTTGAGTGTCATCTGGATTGAAGTAGTACTTAAAGGGATTATCCACCATAAGGTGATTTTAGTACATACCTGCCAGACAGTAATGGACATGCTTAGGAAGGATTTGCGCTTGTCTTGGGGCTAAATGGCTATGTTGTGAGATTACCTAAACACTGTGACTAGCTTTTTGTGAACTGGTATTTCCTGTTTGAGTTTTCTTTTTTGTCTACAAATCCCATAATTCCATTTTCCTCCCTCCCACACATCAGCCACCCCTCCCATTGAAACATAAATTAGCTGCATCCATTCAATAGACCTGTGGTTTTCAATCAGGGTCCCTACAGCTGTTTCATTAGTTGCAGATTGATCTCTCTCCCACCAAGCGATCCCTCCGTTCATTGAAGCAGACAGGCTCCTTGTCATCAGCTGACTAGTGAGTATGGTCTCGGCCGCATGGCAACCTGGGAAAAATCTGAGACATTAATTTTGTATGCTGTTAAAGGGGAACTTCGGTGGAAACAATAGAAAACAAATGTTTTCAAATCAACTGGTACCCGAAAGTTAAACAGATTTCTAAATTACTTCTAGTAAAAAATCTTAATCCTTACAGTAATTATTAGCTTCTGTATAAAACAGAGACATTTGTGAATTTCTTTTCTGTCTGACAACAGTGCTCTCTGCTGACACCTCTGTCCATGTCTGGAACTGTCCAGATTAGAATCATATCCCCATAGCAAACCTCTCCTACTCTGGACAGTTCCTGACACGGACAGAGGTGTCAGCAGAAAGCACTGTTGTCAGGCTGGAAGGAACTTCACAAATTTCACTGTAGTGTATCTGTAGTATACAGCAGCTGATAAGTACTAGAAGGATTAAGATTTTTAAATAGAAGTTATTTACAAATCTGTTTAACTTTCTTGCACCAGTTGATTTGAAAAAAAAAATTCTCACCGGAGTTCCCCTTTAACCCCTTAAGGACCCGGGGTTTTTCCATTTGTGTGTTTTCGTTTTTTTCCTCCTTACCTTTAAAAAATCATAACTCTTTAAATTTTATTATCCATATGATTGCTTATTTTTTGCGCCACCAATTCTACTTTGTAATGACATCAGACCTCTAGATAGATAGAGATACATATATATATATCTATGTGTACAGTGAATGTGAAATTAATTAAAATATATATATATATATATATATATATATATATATATATATATATATATATATATATAATGAATATATGAGAAGGCCTGACTCACTGACTGATCAACTTCCACCCTAAACCCTTTGACATAGAAAGCTGAATTTTTTCACAGGTGTTGTTTTTAAGACGTAGATAAGGAATAAGAAAGGATTTTTTCAGCCCTTAAGGGGGTGAAGAAGGGGTTGAAAGTTTGTATGGAAGTCCATCATTTTTGAAGCTAGAAGCATGAAACTTTGTCTTTAGGATAACAATTAAACATAAAGAAACACGTGTTTTAACGGGGTGAAAGGGGGGTTCAAAGTTTGTATGAATTAACCCCTTGACGCAGAACGCCGCGTATACCCGGTGCTGTGGCACGGGAGGGTTATGAAAGGAGCTCAGGAGCTGAGCTCGCATCATACCCGCACGGTCCCGGCTGCTATCAGCAGCCAGGACCCGTGGCTAATGCTGGACATCGCCTGGATGCCCGTAGACTTTACCCAGAGCGGCCTCATTACTATAGGATGGTAAAAAGTAGATGTTACCCCATTTTTAACATGAGCGAAGCCGCGGGCAAAAGCTAGTTTATTAATACAATTGATAAGTGTCTAAGCAGGGCCCTTGCCATAGACCTTAAAGGGGTACTCCGGTGAAAACCTTTTTTCTTTTAAATCAACTGGTGGCAGAAAGTTAAACATATTTGTAAATTACTTCTATTAAAAAATCTTAATCCTTCCAGTACTTATTAGCTGCTGAATGCTACAGAGGAAATTCCTTTATTTTTGGAACACTGATGACATCACGAACACAGTGCTCTCTGCTGACGTCTCTGTCCATTTTAGCAACCATGCATAGCAGATGTATGCTGAGGGCAGCATGGTGGCTCAGTGGTTAGCACTGCTGCCTTGCAGCGCTGGGGACTTGGGTTCAAATCCCACTAAGGAAACAATAAGTAAAGCATTATTATTATAATAACGTCAGCAGAGAGCACTGTGCTCGTGATGTCATCAGAGAGCATTCCAAAAAGAAAAGAATTTCCTCTGTAGTATTCAGCAGCTAATAAGTACAGGAAGGATTAAGATTTTTTAATAGAAGTAATTTACAAATATGTTTAACTTTCTGCCACCAGTTGATTTAAAAGAAAAAAGGTTTTCACCGGAGTACCCCTTTAACATATATTAAAAAAGTTTGTTACATGATCGGGTGGAAAGTCAATTGTATATATACACACAGCCACCTGATAGTATCAATGCGTTACTGTATCCAAACTCTGATACCTTTGAGTTGCAGTTCAAATAAGTGAAGTTTGTAGCTGTTGCAGTTTGTACAAATAAAGTTTGTAAATGGTTTTAGGATGGTTTGGTGCTCTGCACCACTCACCGCACTGCTGTATGGATAGAAGCTCCGAGGTTGATAGCGTTACAGCTCAGTGACCGAAAAACTTTGCTCCTGCAGACTGGCATGGCTATGCACCCGGCCCGGAGATGGTATCGGCGCGATGTGTGGGGTCACAATAGTAGTTCCCAAAGTGGCGTAGACTTACGTCCGGCTGGCAGGTGGATGCCATGGGATGCGGTGAGTGATGATACAGGTATGCGGCGTCATTGTGGATCCAATGGTTGAATGCGCGCACCTGAACAGTGGTCCCTGAACAGGGGGGTTGCAGCTGTTGCAAATGAGGATACAGGCCTTTTGTTAAGGTGGTCTTTGTAATTGGGGTGTATTAATTGGCTAAACATGTTTCGGCGAAACTCCTTCAGTACCGATATGTCAAGAACCCCATGTTGATTCTGAGCTTATATAGTCCATATATTGTGATTGACATATGTTTTAGCGCTTTCCAAAATGCGGGCTGGATTATTTGAATACTTATATATAACTGTATACAGTTTAAATTACTAGAATAAATAAGTATGTGAATGAATAATTACATAGAATACATTCATTATTCATTCACATACTTATTTATTCTAAGTAATTATTCATTCACATACTTATTTATTCTAGTAATTTAAGCTAGAATATGTATAAAAACAAACTTATTTGGTATTGCTGTGTGCATAACTTTTGGAACTATTAAAATATAACATTATATATCCCGTATGGTCAATGGCGTTAACGTAAAAAAAATACCAAATCACTTATAACATCATATCCCAGAAAAAAATTAATACATTTGTACAAAAAGTCAGATCAATATCAAAATGGTACCAATACAAACAACAGATTATGGCCCAAAAATTAACCCTCATACAGCCCATTATACAGGAATTTTTTTTTTAAATTAGTAAAACATGACCGAAACTAAACAAACTTAGTAGTGGTGTAATCAGGCCGACCTAAAGTATCAAAATAACATGTACGTTTGACCACAAGGTGAATGGTGAAAAAAAGAAAAACCCCAAATTTTTTATTTTTTTTTTGTTTCGGAGTATAAGTTATGGAAAATTGATAGGTGTCATTAAAAAGTACAATTGGTCCTGCAAAAAACAAACCTTTATATGGTGTCTGTAAATGGAAAAATAAGATTTATGGCTATTATAGGGTGAGGAGGAAAAAAATTGAAGTGCCGTACTATCTTGGTTGAAATTATTTTGTCTACCAGGACAAGTGGATTTTCATGAGGGACAAGTAGCTTGTGTTCTGTTTTAGTGCCTTGGACAAGTACCGTAGTTTATTTATTTATTTTTTCACTCCCCTGCTGGTGTAGTTTTGTTGCTTTTTATGCTATATTGATATATTTTTTTCTAGTACACTTATCCTAAAGCTTGGTTCAAATGTTTTTGTTTTTTTTTCTTATGGGTTTGCTTATATCTAAGAATTGTCACTCTTATGTCTTATGTGTGGTTATGCCATATATTTTTTCTATATAGTATAGACAGATTTTTCAGTTTATCTGTAGAAAGTTCATCCCAAAACTGCAACAAATCACCATTAAAGTGTACCTCTCACCAACAAAAACAAAAAAACATGGTTGTTACTCACAATGCAAATATCCTCTTGTGCATGTCATTTTAATCTGTTTTTAGTCTAGTTTTGACCAGATAAATGCTCTGTTGTGCTGCTCACTTCCCCAGCATTCCTCTCCCTAGCAGGGGTTGTTTCCATGATCAAGCTGTATCTGCTTTCACTTCCTGTCACATGGTCTCTCAGTGCCTGCTACAGGGACCCAGATGACAAGCTATGGGTACATACATGACACAGCCAGGAATATCAAATTAGCCTAATATCAAATAAACGCCAATGACACAGCATGACACAGCAAGGAATATCAAATTAGCCTAATATCAAATAAACGCCAAATATAAGGTTAAATCCACAACATTTTTGAAAGACCTATATTAGTGTAAGAATTACTATTTCTGCAACATATCATTTAAATGTTAGACAGTGCCTCTTTAAACACAATTTTGTGGCATATTTTATTTTACACTTGCACACTGGGGTTTTTCACAGTTCTTGTGCAGTATTTTTGTACTTATGAAGTACAGAGGAAAAAAACACATAAAAACAAAACACATTTTTTTTTTTTTTACAATGCAGTATTTGGCTCTGCAGTTACTGCAGGTGAAAGATTTCTAAAACATGATTCTTCTGTAAAATGTGCAGCCATTGCAAAAATGCAACAATTTAAATTAAAGGAAAACGGTCATCCAGTTCACCCACACTAAACCCAATACACCGGGTTATAGTGCGGGTGAACAGGAGACCAAAAATACATACCTTCCGTCTGGCGCCCGGTCCCTCTGAAGATCAGATTCTTTCTGTGCTGAATTGCGCCCTGGAGGCGACTATGAATATTCAAATTCACCTGGCGGTCCCGCCTCCAGTGCGCAATTTTGCAAAGATAGAAGCTGATCTCCGAATTGGTCTCCTGTTCACCTGCACTATAACCTGGTGTAGTGGGTTTAGTTTGGGTGAACAGGATGACAGTTTTCTTTTTAAAATGTGTAGTTAAAAATAAAAATAAATTGAAAAAAACCTAATTTGTATGAGCCAAGTACTGTTTTAAGTAAGTAGCTTAGTGTTAGTCTTAGTGTTAGCAGGAGGGATGCAGACTATTTGCTATTTGTTATTTCTGTATCTTCTTACTTAATAGTGAACAGTAGATACAATGATGTGTGCTTTTCTGGAAAATAATAGAAGCATTTCACAGCGCAGGGATAAATGTGACCTGGATATGCCATTGAATGGTCAGAGCGGCATGTTTAGGGTATTTGTTTAGAAGGCTCAGTTGTATGTCTTTAGGACACTGTCACTGGGGATAACCATTTTTAGTAAAGCAATAGCAGCAGTATAGGCATGTATGTCTCGGATTGTTAATTTTACAGTATACTGTTGACAATCATTCCATTCCTCTGCGTCCCTCCTGCCAACATCTGCCCTATAGAACAACAAATGCCTTATGACCTTTAAATTATGATTTATTTTAAGAATTTGTATATGCATCAATGATTTATATTCAACCAGCAGAGCATCTGATTCTTATTTAATCATTCTATTACTTCCCCCAAAAAAGTATACATTTCATAATATACATAGTATATAGTAATAGTACACATTACAATACAAGGGCGGTCTGACCAGCCGGTCCATTTGTACTTTGTCCGAGGGCCCAGCCGATTGAAGGGCACGCCTCTGCTGCCGTCAGTGGGAGGTGCATGGGCAATTTCTCCATGTTTCCTAACCAAGGTGCTTCCAGCTGTTGTAAAACTTTAACTCCCAGCATGCCTTTGGCTTTATGGGCATGCTGGGAGTTGGTTTTGCAACAGCTGGAGGCACCCTGGTTTGGAAACACTGCTCTATCTATCTATCCCATATCTATCTATCTCATATCTGTTTTATCTAAGTTTTTCCTGACCAGGTGCCTCCAGCTGTTGTAAAACTACAACTCCCAGCATGCCATTGGCTGTCCAGGCATGCTAGAAGTTGTAGTTTTGCAACAGCTGGAGGCACCACACTGATCTATCTATCCATCCATCTATCTATATCTCATATCTATCTATATCTCATATCTATCTATATCTCATATCTATCTGTCTATATCGCATCTCTATCTATATATCTTATCTATCTTTCATATCTATCTGTCCCCCTCCATGTCCCTACTTGGAGACTAGGACGGGTTGCTGGCCCTCTAAAACCAGCAAAGAGGCTGCAAGGAGTAGCCACTTTCTACTGGGAGCACTATCTACTAGGGGCATTACCTACCTGGGGGGCACTACCTTCTGGGGGCATTGCCTACCTTGGGCATTATCTACCACCTACTGGGGGCATTACCTACTGCCTACCTTTTGGGGGCATTACCTATGACCTAACTGGAGACATTACGTACTACCTACTGGGGGGGCGCGCATCACCTACAACCTAGCCACTGAGGGCATAATCTACAACCTTCCCAATGGGGGCATTACCTACTACTTACTGGGGCATTACTGACCTAATGGGGACTTCTACCTTATAGGGGAATTCCATACCTATCTAATGGGGAAATTGCCTTATAGGGGAGGAGAAATTACCTACCCACCACCCAATCCCCCTACCCTTTCCTCCCAACACACTTGCTCCCTTATACTATGCAGGGCACCAGGGGAGAAATTATTTGGGGCACTGAGGGTAGGGAACAGGTGGGGAATGTGATGAAAAGTGAGGCACCTAATGTTTGCATTCTGGAAGATTCTGTTAATATGGGTCATGGATAGAAGTTGACTTCACGTAGGTCTGAGCAAAACAGAGAAGAAAAGGAAAAAGAACGACTCAAAGAAGACTCTTCCTCTGAGTCAGTAGATGTAACTGCACTATATTCACTTAAAGGGGTACTACACTGCCCCAGCATTCAGAACATTTAGTTCCGAATGCTGGGTGTGGGCTGAGAGGGTGGTGATGTCACGGCCATGCCTCTCATGATGTCACAGCCATGTCCCCTCAATGTAAGTCTATGGAAGGGGGCGTGGTGTCCGCCACGCCCCCTCCCATAGACTTACATTGAGTGGGCATGGTGTGACATCACGAGGGGCGTGGTGACGTCACGACCCCCGCAGCCTGCACCCAGCGTTTGGAGCTAAATGTTCTGAATGCTGGGGCAGTGGAGTACCCCTTTAAACGGTCTGCAGTGCTTGTGTGTATGGGAAATATTGGTTTATGTTCATTGGTTTTTATACAGTCACTATGTGGTGGTAATGGTAGTGGTCTTGGTGTGGAGGTATTATTCTCACTTGTACACTCATTAGTCATTATACAGTATTTGGTCAGTAACAGTATGATGGTAATATGTATGTATGGTGATAATACTCCTTGTATACTGGTAATATTGGTCTCAGTATACAGGATTTGGTCAGTAACAGTATGATGAAGTGTATGGTGATAATATTCCTCCTTGTATACCGGTATTATAGGTCATGGAAAATTATCTTACCTACGTTAACATGTTTTTGTATGTATGTTTGTGTGTGTGTATATATAAGTCCATACGAAGCAGCACATCCAGTTTAGGTGAGGTGGGTGGAGGCACAATTGAACTTTGGTGCTCTGGTTCCTCTTGATAGGTTAAGTATAACGGCAGCACACCAAAGTAGGGAATCAATAAAGTGTTATTTTATTCCAGGGATATAGAGACAACGTTTCAGCGGCCTCTCACCGCCATTTTCAACTTGAAAATGGCGGTGAGAGGCCGCTGAAACGTTGTCTCTAAATCCCTGGAATAAAATAACACTTTATTGATTCACTACTTTGGTGTGCTGCCGTTATACTTTACATATATATATATATATATATATATATATATATATATATATTTGGTTCAGCTTTCAGGTGCTCCAGTGGGCTGGAAAAGGTGGATACAGTCCTAGGAGAGAGTCTCCAGCCCACCGGAGCACCTGAAAGCTGAACTAATTTATACAGGATCAAGTCGGCAAATGCCGAGCCAAAAAGTTTGTGGCGAATGGAATTACTGTAAGTTCGCTCATCTCTAGTGTGTAGGGCTGAGGCATGAGGAGGGATTTGGGTGGGATAGGGGTGCGGTAGAGGTGTAGACAGGGGCGGGGTCTCGCAGGGAGCTTTTGCTTTATTTGGTCCGGGGGCCCTGAGTGTTGTCAGTCCGCCCCGTTTATAATATATCTTATATATTATTATTGTTATATTGATTAGAGATGAGCGAACTTAAAGTAAATTTGATTAGTCACGAACTTCTCGGCTCGGCAGTTGATGACTTTTCCTTCATAAATTAGTTCAGCTTTCAGGTGCTCCGTTGGGCTGGAAAAGGTGGATACAGTCCTAGGAGACTCTTTCCTAGGACTGTATCCACCTTTTCCAGCCCACCGGAGCACCTGAAGGCTGAACTAATTTACGCAGGAAAAGTCATCAACTGCCGAGCCGAGAAGTTTGTGACGAATCGAATTTACTGTAAGTTCGCTCATCTCTAATATTGATATATTCTAAAATCAATTGGGAAAAGAAAAAATACACTAGGGAGAGGCTGCAGTTCACTTCCAAAAACAAACACACTTGAAAAGATTATATAACTTACACTCTGTGAGTGGCCAAAATGAGACCACTCACAACTGTATCTTGCACAATCAAATCAACAGGAAAATCTTCTATAGGTGGCAGATACACTCCTTTCTGGTGGGACTTGCTCACCCGACATGAAATACTATGAAAAAAGGAAAAAACGAGGAGCGGACACACCTGTCACTTCTAACCCCAATTGCAGATACACGTTGCCGGTGCACTTACTTCACCGAGGGGAGCTGGGTCCGTATTGCTCCCCTCGTGCCGGTTCACTTGTAAGTCCACCTGGACAGCAAAGACGGTCGATATTTCTTTTGTGCTTCTCTTCGACTCTGAAGGCTCATATAGACTGCGGACACTTCTTAAAGGTACAGCATTTATTATAACAATAAAAAAACAATAAAACTAGATACATCCGACGCGTTGCGGAGTTGCCTCCTTCCTCAGGGAATGACTAGTAGTAATCCTATCCTGCTTTTTATATCCCGCCCTACTTCTTCCCCCGGAACTAATTACAAAGAGCAAGTTCCACACATCTTATACTTAAAATTCTAAAATGTATAATATAAAATTGAGCCAAATAATAAATCAAACAAAAAATCATACACGCTCCAGCATCTCATTAAAACCTTTTGGAGATAATGTATCCAATTTGAATATATAAAAACTTTCCCTCTTGCATAATGTTGAAAAACGTCTAAGCCCCTTTTCTATCTGTTCAATTGGGGTAACCCTGGGTTTGCATTGTGTGCTATAGCAAAATGTCTGGACACACTATGTTTAGGGTATCTATGCCGAATATTGAATCTATGGGAGGTGATTCTTTTTCTAAGGGATTGGGAAGTCCTCCCTACATACTGAATGCCGCGCGGCATTCTAGGACATATATAACAAAATCTGAACTGCAACTTAATGCAGATTTGATTTCCATAGTTTCACCTGTGATTTTACTAGTGATCTGTTTTGCGCCATCTTCTATATTATTGCAGGTGCCACATTTTTTGTGTCCACATTTTCGGACCCCTTTATTCGCATTATTGATATTTGTATTTTTCTTTTTATTTAAACAGGGATAGGATGGGGCGATTTGTTGGGCAATCGTTTTTGTAATCTCTTCTGTAAATGAACCTTGGTTTTCTACTATTGTCACCTAATGCCTCTTTTAAGAAGGGATCGCTCTCTACAATATTCCAATGATCTCGAATAATTTTTTCTATCTGTTTTGGGTTCTTTAAAAACCGGGAGATAAACGCAGTTTCAAATTTTACTTTTTCTTTTTATTATCAGATCCTAATCTTCGCTCATCTATCTGTACTCTTCTTTTTATTGAATCTGCTTTTTTCCTTGCACCCTTCACAACCTGAACAGGGTATTCTTTTTCTAAAAAACGATTTTATCTTTGCTTGTCTTTTCTTCTTCTGAACAATTCCTTCTTATTCTTGTTAGCTGACCAAATGTGATATTAATTTTGCAGCTTTTTTGGTGCTCACTTTTGAAGTGGAGATATCCATTCGCATCTACTGTTTTAAAGTGCGTTTTAGTATGTAGGGAATTATTCTGGACATAAATCTCTAAATCTAGAAAAGTTATGCTTTTTTTAATGATGCTTTCAGTAAATTTCATACCCCAGTCATTAAAATTGATCATGTTAAAAAAATTCATAAAAACATTCCCTACTTCCATGCCATTATAATAATAATATCATCTATGTATCTTTAAAAAAATGTAATATATGGTGTAAAATTGCTGTTTTCAATAAAAAGATTTTCGAAAACCCCCATGTATAAATTGGCGAAAACTGGCGCGCATTTCGCGCCCATCGCCATACCATTGTGCTGCAAAAAAAATTCTTCATTAAATACAAAATAATTTTTTGTGAGAATAAAATTTAAACTGTCTATTAAAAACGCTTTCTGTGAATTTGGCATTAAAAGATCCTCTTTCAAAAAATCGTCAATAACCTGAACTCCCTTCTTTTGGGGGATATTTGAATAAAGGGATACTACATCCAAAGTAATCAGCCACATTTCTTTAACCCAAATAAAGTTTTCCAGTTCCCCTAATAATTGACCTGAATTCCTTAAAAATGACAGTAATGATGTTACATATGGTTGTAGAATACGATCAATGTACTCTCCCAAATGACTTGTAAGAGAATCTACACCAGCAATAATCTGTCGCCCCGGGGGGGCATACCGGATTTTTTTAGTATTTTCGGGAGTATATAAAAATACGGTGTTGTCGGATTATTAATAAAAAGATAATCTTTCTCCGTTTTATTTAAAACACCATCATCAAAACCCAGGGCTGTGGAGTCGGTAGATAAATGTTCCGACTCCTGAGTTTTCTGTACTTCCGACTCCCCGACTCCTCTGTATTAATATGCAAATGTATTTTATACATTCCTTGAAGGAAAGAAACGTAACATACCTGTCATTACCACAGGACTACTGGCTGGGAAACCAACAGTCTACTGTATTGGACAGTTTGTGTGCTGATCTGCTGCTGAAGATAGGGCAGTGGGAGGATCAAGGAAGGGGCATTTATTATAAAACATGATTTCCCTAGTAGAATCCCATAGTCATGTTTAAAGTTTAAAGGGGTACTCTGCCCCTAGACATCTTATCCCCGGGGTCCCGCTGCTGGCGACACCCGGGATCGCTGCTGCGGCACCGCGCTTTCATTACTACACAGAGCGAGTTCGGGGGATGGATACAGAGCGATACAGTGGACGGAGCAGCGTAATGTCATAGCTCCGCCCCTCGTGACATCGCGGCCAGCCCCCTTAATGCAAGTCTATGGCAGAGGGCATGAAGACCGCCAAGCCCCCTCCCATAGACTTGTATTGAGGGGGCTGGCCGTGATATCACGAGGGGCAGAGCCATGACGTAACGGTGCTCCAACCCCTGTATCGCCCGTCATTACGCACAGAGCGAACTCGCTCTGTGCAGTAATGATAGCGCTCTGCCGCAGCGGCAATCCCGGGGGTCCCCAGCAGCGGGACCCCGGTGATCTGACATCTTATCCCCTATCCTTTGGATAGGGGATAAAATGTCTAGGTGCGGAGTACCCCTTTAAGCTAACAATCGAGTTTACAAGTTTTTATAGCCTTAGCTGAATGGCAGCAGTTTTTCCAATGGTGTACAGCTTCAGTCTTGAACTATTGACCCTCCATTCACTTCACTTTTACAAGTGTCTCTAGTCCTGCAAAACACATATTTCCTTAATCCCTTATCATTGAGCCTAGGTTACCCATGGGTTCCCTGTAACAGCAGAACACAACACTATGGAAAGTATAAGTATTGCCGCTCCTAATTGTGCGTTGTGTGACATATAGTAAAGCACATGAAAAGCTTCTTCACGGTCACTTAACGTGTTCGTTTTGCGGTTACGTGAGGCACTGCATGCATTGGTCTTTATTCTTAAAGTAGAGAAGTCATTAATTATAACTTTTTGGGAATTGGGACATTTAAACTTGCTTTTTTTTTATTTTTTTTTTTTACTCCAATCTAAATTTAGTCGGAGTCGGTGCATTGTTTGCCGACTCCGATTCAAGGTACCCAAAATTTCGTCCGACACCTCGACTCCGACTCCACAGCCCTGTGACAAAACCTCTCGATATCAATACATTAAGTTGTTTTTTAAAAACATCAGTAGGGTCCTCTTTTATTTTTCTATAATAATTCTCATCATTAGAGTATTTTATAGCTTTCTTGTAGGTAATATTCCTTATTCATAAGAACCGTCCCCCCACCTGCTTTTTTAAAAAATAATTTCCTGGTTTTCTCTCAACGCTTTTAAAGCATTTTTTTCTTTTTTTTGTAAGATTATTGTATTTATCATCCTTCTTTTTATTATTCCTTCTATCTAATTCTCTCAAATCATTTAATACGAGTTCATAGAAGGTTTCAAGAAAATTCCCACGGTTCTGAGTTGGATAAAAATTAGATGGATTTTTTAAACCAGAGGGAATGGGGCTGTTCAGGAGAATATCTACCAAATTTTCTGGTTCTTCAAAAATTGTGTGTATGCTTTTATTTTGCAATTCAGTTGAATATACAGGTAAAATTTCTTTCTTATTTTTTATCTGGAAAAAAACGCTTCAGAGTAAGCTTTCTAATGAACTCATTCAGGTCCTTATGCACCTCAAATAAGTTCATGTCGGCCATTGGACAATATGATAAACCTCTCTGAAACACTTTTAATTCATCCCACGTAACTGTGTGACGACAAATTAAACACTCCACCCCTTTTTAAACAATCTTCATCTGGATATGGCATTTCTTTTTCTATGTTTCTTTTTTTCTTTTGCATGCGTTTTCCTCCTCTTTTTCGCCGCCTTCTTCTTCCTCCACAATCGATCTCTTCCTGTTATTTTTACTCCCTATCCTTGTAAAAAAAAATCTGTCACTTTTTTCGGACTGGTCAAAATATGATGGATCTCTTCTATTTTTTGGATAGTGGACATGTGGGGACTGGAGTTCCCCATTCTTGGAGAATTTTTTGGATAATTCAAATGCGGTTCTGATAGGGCTTGAGGAAGTCCTAAAAAACGGTGATGTAGGAGACGGTGTTTGTACGGGAGCAATCTCCGTATGGGACATGTTCAAACTATCTATGGATCCTACTGCGATTTCTCCTAAAATGACTCCGTCCTGAGTATGATCTTCTATTTTAAGCAATTCTTCTTCTATTACTTCCACAGGGAAAAATTATTTTCCCTGTTCTACAGTTACAGTGGGAGGCATGAAATTATTGGGAAAGGATGGAGTGGATGATTTATATGTGGAAAATGAAAATTCGTTCTTCTTATTCATATGTTGTCGTTTGTCATAATAATGTTGCGGAGAAGGAGGAGGAATCTTGCTATTATAAAAAATCCTAGTGAACTGTATAACTGAATTGGGTTCAGTAGTTGCAATTGTACTATTAGACGGTTTGGTCCCTACTTTTGTGACTGGGATATTGATAAATATTGATGAATTTTTTTTGTTTTGAAAATGGTTGGTGTTTGTACTGTTTGTAATGAAGTTCTTTATTATTGTGCAGAATTTTATAGGGAGCATTAACCTTTTTCACCCCTATATTTTCTTGGTGATCTGACTGTGCTAAATCTCTTGTGAAATCTACATTTATAAAATTAAAGTCTCTTTTTATTTTATTTAGTTTTTTCATGCAGTAATATTTTTCTGCTCTTTCTAGAGACTTCCAACCTTCTAAACTAATTTTAAACCCTATACATTTAGTTAGGATTTATTTTTTTTCGGGTATCTATCCGGCATAGATACCCTAAACATAGTGTGTCCAGACATTTTGCTATAGCATACAATGCAAACCCGGAGTTACTAAAGGGTTACCCCAATTGAACAGATAGAAAAGGGGCTTAGATGTTTTTCAACATTATGCAAAAGGGAAAGTTTTTATATATTCAAATTGGATACATTATCTCCAAAAGGTTTTAATGAGATGCTGGAGCGTGTATGATTTTTTGTTTGATTTATTATTTGGGTCAATTTTATATTATATATTTTAGAATTTTAAGTATAAGATGTGTGGAACTTGCTCTTTGTAATTAGTTACGGGGGAAGAAGTAGGGCGGGATATAAAAAGCAGGATAGAATTACTACTAGTCATTCCCTGAGAAAGGAGGCAACTCCGCAACTCGCTGGATGTATCTAGTTTTTTTTTTTTTTATTGTTCTAATAAATGATGTACCTTTAAGAAGTGTCCGCAGTCTATATGAGCCTTCAGAGTCGAAGAGAAGCACAAAAGAAATATCGACAGTCTTTGCTGTCCAGGTGGACTTACAAGTGAACCGGCACGAGGGGAGCAATACGGACCCAGCTCCCCTCGGTGAAGTAAGTGCACCGGCAACGTGTATCTGCAATTGGGGTTAGAAGTGACAGGTGTGTCCGCTCCTCGTTTTTTCCTTTTTTCATAGTATTGATATAATCTAGTAACTGATATAATTTGGACATGGTTAGAATCCTTAAAATTGTTGTAAGTTGCTGTGGTGCCCAGGCCCCTTGGAAGACCTTACAGCTTTTCCTTCTCTGTGTATAAATATGGATTTTTTAAAGAGAAAACTAATGGATGAATGCCAGACAGTTTATGCTTTTTGACTTGATAAAGTTGTGCAATGTTTGATACATTTTTCAGTTTAGTCCTCAGTCCAGCATTTTATTGCTTGAAATAGCAGTGACAGGAAGTTGTGTCCTTTTATTTTTGGTGTGAGGTTGTCCCAGCAGCTCCCCTCCTTCTCCTTCTCCACTGTAACAGTGCATTATCCTCTGCTGTCTCAGGAGGTGTGGCTGAATCTTCACTCTGTGCTTAAGATGTCTAGGGGCGGAGTACCCCTTTATCCCCTATCCAAAGGATAGGGGAGAAGATGTCTGATTGTGGGGGTCCCACCACGAGACCCCCCTGTGATCTCTGCTGCAGCTCCCCAGACATCCGGTGCATGGAACAAACTTTGCTCCGTGCCAGATGACCAGCGATGCGGCGCTGACTGCAGCGCCAGAGGCTCGTCACGTCAGGGCCACGCCCCCTCCCATAGACTTGCATTGAGGGGCGTGGCTGTGACATCAGAATAGGAGAGGAGAGAAAATGTCTAGGGGTTGAGTACCCCTTTAAATGGGTTATCCACCATAAGGGGATTTTGGTACGTACCTGCCAGACACTAATAGACATGCTTAGGAAGGATCCGTGCTTGTCTTAGGGCTAAATGGCTATGGTTATCTTTTTGTGAACTGGCTATTTTGGAGTTTGTTCCCTTAAACTACAAATCCTATCATTCTTTGTTTGTAAGTGTAGGGTCACTTTTCTCCCTCCCACACATCAGGCGCCCCACCCATTGAAACATTGTTTCTGACCAGGGTGCCTCCAGCTGTTGACATTGGCATCAATGGTGATGGCTCAAGTCTGCATGGTCCTAGTGCCAATGGATGCCTGCTGCAGACTGAATGTCTTTCCGGAGATATTTCGTAGTGCGAATGTAACCTTTGGGTACTTTCACATGGGAAGACTACTTGGCAGTTTTCCGCTTTGGGTTTGAGCTGCAGCAGACTTTTTTTTGTTGCAAAAATGCAGAAAACTTCAATGGGAAACTTGCAGGTAATCCGCCCATTTAAATGTACCCAAAGGGTACATTCACACATGCGTATTTTCTGCTGCAGATTTTGCTACCCATTGAAGTCAATGAACAGCAAAATCTGCAGCAGATCTACAGCAAGAATACGCATGTATTTTCAAGTGTGCAGGTTTGATGCTGCAGAGTTAAAGCTGTGTTCACCTATTTATTAGTATTGATTCAACAACGTGAAATCTGCAGCATCTAGGAAAACCTACAAACTCCTTACATTTCTAGTGTTTGGTTGAATCTGACCCAGAACTGGTCTGCTCTTATTTGGTGAGCACCACGGAACAAAATCTGTTCTGATAAATATTGTCATGCTCAAACTGGAATTCAAGCTGGAAAAAATTACATTTGAAATATTATACATACATTTATGTTCTTATGTTATTTATTTCGATTTGTGTAAGAAATCTATAGCTTCCATTGCTTTTTTTAATGCTAGATAGGGTAATGTACACCTTTCGCGCTGTTCCACACAGCAAAAAACTTGATGCATCACTTTCAGTCTTATTTTATCTTAAATTTCTTCATAACGTTTAAGGCAACAGACAGTTCAGGATGATGTTTGTTGTGGATATGATGGCTCTATCTAAAAATGTTTTTTACTTTTTTTTACACTTATGTTTTACCTGCAGTGAAGGGAGATCCAGCTACTAGAAAAAACAAAATCTTTGGATGCCAAAAACATGGCGTGAAAAGAGCTTTATTACTGAAGATATCAGGCAGGGAGTGGTTTCTCCAGCACAGTGCAGCACGGTGAGATAAGACCTCTTTCACCTTGCCCATGGGCTCCGCTAAATGGAGCTCTGTTGGAAATTCTGTTGAAATGACGGGAGTTTAGCGGAGAAAAGAAAATTGTGGATGCAGATTTTTTTTTTTCTCCAGTAAACTACCGGATCCCCAACGGACTGGACTCTCTTCAGTTGAATGGGATGCGTTGGGACCCAGCAGTGTTCGTTGCAGTTCGACCTGTTTCAGGGTCTGTTCTGCGCAAGGAAAAACTGTCCCTGAACAGGACGGATGCAAACGGCAATGTGAACTTAGCCTAATGCAGGCATAAAAGAGTGAACCAGGTATTATGAGCCGTTCACACAGTTTTTTAGGCTTTTTATGAGCCTCGAAAAACAGATGCTAAACAGACCACAGGCAATTTAGTTTGTATTTTTGGCTGTTTTTCGGCTCAAAAAAAACAAACCCAAAATACAATGTGTGAACATAGCTGAAGGATGTATTTTCACATGCTGTCAAATACTGGTTCCGCTTGGTAGGACTCTATGCAGTGTTATTTTATTTTTTATTTTTTGTCATAGCAATATCAGGTGAAATATGTTAAATCAAATATGTTTCTCTATTAATTGCTATACGGATAAAAAACACATAGTAAAGCCACAGGTTGTCTACATCAGACCCATTCTTCAAGGACTCCTGAAGGTTTGAATTTTGATTCTGTGTTTGATAAAATGGTAAAAAGTCACAGCGGTAAGGACGTCGGGTTTTAATGGCGCCTTCAGGACTCGGTGGCACACAGAGATGGCTGAACCACTTCTGAAACTTCTGGATGATAAGAAGTTGGCAGTGCCTACAGCATTTTTGTACCCTATGAAACATTCTACAGTACATTGATGCCATTTGATACTTTGCTGTCCTTACTGCTGTTTTGATATATTTACAATGTAATGTAATTTTGGGCAAAACATTCTGTGTTTATTTATTAAAAATAAAACATAAAACTGGAAAAATTTGCCGTTATAAATACTTGAATATATCTGAGCTTTAAGGCCAATAGTTATAACACACAAAATAGTTAGTAAGGTACATTTATGACATATCTACATTATGTTGACTTCTTTTATGTGTCCTTTTTACTTTTAGTATGGTAGAGAACTTTTAAGTTTTAAGCAGTTATATCTATATATTATTCCAGAAAATGTCCAAAATAAGTTTTGTTTTTCTTTTCTTTTACTGATCTATTCCGTTCTAAGGTGAATTTAAGAAGTCCATAAATAAACCCCAATAAAAAAAATAAAAAATACTGCACCCCTCAAAATATTCAGGAGTCATATTTAGGAAACGTTTTTTAATCCTTTTAGAAGGTGAAATGTAAACATTTTATTTTTTGCAGATCTTTCATTTTAATAGATGCAAATAAATATTTTCACGGCCACGACCCCTAGTGACTTCCCGCCATGCCCCTCTATTCATGTCTATGGGAAGGGGTGTGACAGCTGTGATGTCACATCCCCATCTCTTGACAGCAGTGACGTCACGTACCCGACTCGGAGGCAGTGCCCGGCACAGAATGCCGGGGGCTGCACCGAGATTGTGGTGGTCCCCAGCAGTGGGACCCCTGCGATGTATAAAGCCGGAATACCCCTTTAAGGAGAGCATCAGAAAGATGTATGGAAACTTATTGGTAATTCATGCTCCACTGGGAATTTTGGTAAGAACGATATACAATACAGCTCTGTTGTGCCACTTTTTGAAGGTTGCTTTCCCTTCAAGCCAACATTTGTGCTTCTTTAAGAAGCCTCAGAACGAGACTGGGGATTTAATAAGCCACCCCAGAAAACTTTGCCAGAATAAGTGACCCATCTGTAGACAGCTGTTTTGGGGTTCTTGCCCCTTGTCAGGACAGAGCAGGGTGCTGGCTGGCTGCAGAGAGGTCTGTGTTGTAGGTGATACAAGAGAGCTGCTTTGCATATCCTTCTTCCCAGAATTCTTACTGGAGCATGAATGGCCTTTAAGTGTCCACATCCCTTTTTGGTGCACTACTTAAACAGAAATATTTCCCGTTAGGGCCCACGACACAGGCCTCCCTGTAGCCAGCACCTTTCTTTTCACTGATGAGTTCAATATGTTGTGCCCAGCTTGTGCCGCCAGCGATACTTACTTCATAAATTAAGTGGGTTCTGATGGGTAAAGCAATGCTATATGTGTGCATGTAAATTACTGTTTGGGCACAATGCAGGGCTCCATGTCTTTTGTAATGCTGACTTTGATGGAATGGTTTTTTGGCAACATGTCCCTTATTCAGATCCCTAGAAGTACCAGTACAGTGTGAACCCCATTTTGGAAAAGCCACCCTTTAGGGTGGCTTAGCTAGAATGATCAAGAACTTTCTTGATTTCAGCTATAATTGGGGTGATGCATTACTGTATGGCTGGGACCAAGACATGGGTATGCTGTAAATACGATTGTGCTAAATATATGTGCTTTGCTATTGGTTAAGTGTTGGCAACGCTAGGTCCCAAAACATCATTATCGACACTGAATCCCTAGGAATCCATCCCTGGGGTCTAATAAACTGTGGGATTTTGGGCTATAAATAACTTGGCATGTGACTAGGCCTGCTTCTCTGATTTTTAACACAGTGGGGGGGGGGGGGTGATTTATCAAAACCTGTCCAGAATAATAGTTGCTGAGTTGCCCATAGCAACCAATCAGATCTCCTCTTTCATAAAAAAAAGGCCTCTGAGAAATGAAATAAGCAATCTGATTGGTTGCTATGCCTTCTACGTTTTCATTTTTCCATTGACGTAGTGTATGAGTTGTTTCTACTTGGTACTGCTCAGCTTTCCTCGGAGAGCAGTCTAAGTGATGTACGGGTTTCTAGAAGTCTATAAGACTTTCTAGAAATCCCTACACAATTTGTTCTACTCTTCTAGGAGAACCGAGTAATTTTGTCACAACAGTCATATTTTTTATTTATTTTTTATAATTAATTATAGCATAGCTGTCTGAGGACTTGTTTAGTTTAGAACAAATCGAAATTTTCAGGGGTGCAATTTTTTGATGCATGTGACATTTAAGTAACTTTTTGTTCAATTTCAGTTTTTATATCCCCACCATCCCTGAGGAAGAATATTTTACCATATATAACGAGTTGCCATGTGTTATATATGGTGAAACCTCATAATTGGTTCCCTTTAAAAGCAATATACACCTTTTACTATTTTTTTTTTCATAGTGGGACTTTTATTTGCCAGAGGCTTTGGGGGGGGGGAGAGTGGACAGCAATTTCAGGAAAGTGAGACTCCTTGTGGTCAAGGAAAGTTGTTTGAAACAGCAGTGACCATTTAATGGGGGAACCAATAAACCTTTAAGAGTACCTGTCATCAAACCATATTTTCTAAACTAACTCCGATTATATTCCCTAACTACTCCTAATACCCCTCCTGCCTTTAAAAAAAAAAATCTGAGCTTTAAAAACCTGTGTATCATACCTTTCCCCTTGCTCACATTGTGTGAGCTCCCGGCAGGAGAAAGTGGGCGTTCCCCAGCAGGCGCAACTTCACTGAAGCCTGCAAGAGCTGTGCCTTTTCAATCATATTAAAAACCTATAAAGGTTGAGAATTTTAACAGCAAGTAAATAGCAAAGTGTCTTATAAGTGTCTTAATTACATAAGGTACATTATATTAAAAGTTTTTAGTTTGGTGACAGGTCCTCTTTAAAATATCTATAATCTTAGGGAGATACTTTTAAAAGTATTTTAATGTACCATGACAATGTACTACTTGTATTACATGAAATCATTGTCTTTCTTTCCAGGCTTTAGAAAAACATCCCAATTCACCGATGACCGCAAAGCAAATTTTGGAAGTCATCCAGAAAGAAGGGTTAAAAGAAACCAGGTTTGTACACCACTTTATTTTGTATGCTATTAGGTAGGTAAAATGTATGTTATGTGAAGCCGCAGGGAGCTGAATATTATCAGAATGGAAAAGTTGGGTGGCTGCCATGGACATCAGGACGCTGTGCAGCACATGAGAAAAATTCCTGTACGACTGCACATGGTGCTTATTCTTGTCGGCTCATGTTACACGCTCTCAGGAAATTAGCATATTGTGTTATTAATGGTAGCTGGACAATGATCGTGACTAAACAATGAGCAAGCCAAGCTGCAAGAATTGCTATAGCACCTCTAGGAATACTTTTTATTATACTTTTATGCTTTTAGGAGATAATTTTATACCTAAAGAAATACGACTTCCTTTTCTACTTCTATTTAATTCAGTGAGCTCCGAACTTTGGCTCTATATTCTTGCAAAACTAAAATTCCCAGCATTCCTTCACTGGCACAATATTACATTTTTATGCAACAATCACATTGTAATAGATTCAGTAACTCATGAAAATACATTAACTTTTCACATCCCATCACAAGCAATCCTTTTTTTCCCCCCTAACTTTTCCTTTATCTTATGTTTCATTGGAAAAATTACTGAAAAAGTGTGTTTGGACTAGTCCCATTGACCTCAAAGGGTTTTCCATTGAAAGCAAATTTCTACAATAAGCCATAAATGTCTAGTTGCTGAGAGTCTTGCCTGTCATATTGAGGTATTATGTTTTAGAGCAAAAGAAGCTGAGCGGACGGTTACAATTGGTACAAACAGGTGCGGGGACAAGGCAACGTCCGTTTCACATCAAATGATGCTTCTTCCGGCCTCCAGAGGCCTGAAGAAGCATCATTTGATGTGAAACGGGCGTTGCCTTGTCACCGCACCTGGTCCTCTCTCCCTCGCCTTCACGATAGCGTGTCAGCATGGACTTGTGATTTCTGCTCAAGCATAATCCAATAAACCACTGCTTTACAGACGTCAGCTTTGGTGAGTGGCCTTGTCTCAGCCCAGCAGTCTAAGGTGCTGGATTAAGGCTCCAGTCTCTTCGGAGGCGTGGGTTCGAATGCCACCATTGCCATTGAGTACCTTATGACTTGTAATGACTGAACGGACAATAAAGCTCTTTCAATAACGGTTGACTTGTCTCTATCTTGAACTTTTTGCTAATTATTGTACTATTATAGACAATTGAGCACCACGCTGACCTGTGCTATTGACCGCTACTTTTACCATACGTGGCTGTTTAAGTGATTTATAAAGTTACATACACACTTGCAGTGCCTGGTTACAGGATTAATTTGCCTATTTATTGTAATATAAGATCTTCATTTTAAATCAGAAGATCTGAATGGAATAATTTATTTATATTTTAGTTTATTAAAAAAAAATCTAATTTTTTTTTTTTTTTTTTTTTAAAGAGTATCCGTTATTTCTCACTTTTTGTCACTGTAAAGGACCTGCATCCATGTATGTCACAGTATGGAATGGGGTTAAAATAGAATGCTCAATGCTGGTTGAGTTTTCACCTCGTAATTCTGAGAACCCACAGACACTTCTGCTTTACCTTATAGGAATATGTATGAAAACATAAATTTTTTTCTTAAACTGTGTGTACTGCATTGTCCCGCAGGCCTGCCCTCTACATATTTCTCCGACGACATGCTTTAAACAATCTACTAGTTAGTTTACAAATACTAGAATCGGCAGCTGAGGTCCAATGGGGATAATGTAAATGTCAGTAAAATTAGTAGCATATTGGTAATGATGGATAATCTGCTTTAAACTCCTGCTGTGTAGGGACTTCCTTTCTGTATCTATAAATTTTAATACAACTCCCGATCTTCTGTGAGCTATGGTTGTGAGAATGCGCCAGGACCAGCAGATTTTAATTAGCTAGTTCTACAGTCATTAAATCTTACAATGCAAATCTCACTGTCAGTAATGCACAATGAAGACTCCGAGCTGTGTGATGGGATGTACAGCTGACGGGAAGTGGCTTCACATACGGAATAATTCTTCTGGAAAACTGTACTGCTATTATTCCTAGATGGGAAAATCGAAAGAAATGAGTTGGATTGTTAACCCGTACAGGACCTAGGGCGTATGCATACGCCTTCTGTTCCTGGGTCTTAAGGACCCAGGGCGTACAGGTACGCCCGTGGGAATTCCGGTCCTTGCCGCGCGCCAGGCATGGATCGGACTGGGGTGACTGCTGATATCAATCAGCAGGCACCCCGCGCAAATGCTGAGGGGGGTCATCAGACCACCCCATGTCGGCGATCGGCGCAAATCGCAAGTGAAATTGCACTTGCGATATGCGCAATTCCGGGTCTTACGGGTCACGTGTGACCCGATGACCCGGAGATACAAGGTGATCGGGGGTGTAGAATACACCCCCTATCACCTACTGTATCTATGGGGAGGTGGCGATTTCGCCACCCCCTCAGGAGAGCTGCCCGCTACCTCTTGATAACGCTACGTCGTAGCGAAACATGTTGAGGGGGGCAGAGTGGATATTTTAAACATGGCAGCGCTTCTGCTCCTAAGTATCAACCCTGTATGACCTGCAGGCATACAGGATAGCTGCACTCACAAGCAAGGAGGAAATTAGCAGTGAAGTCTGCTCTGTAAATTTAATAATCAAAAAGAAAATTTGGAGCAAACAGCGCTGTCTGATTTTAATATAATAAGTGTAGAAACTAATAAAGCTTATGGGAATTTTAATCACAATAAGTAGTGTATGGGAAATTAGGGTTCTTTTGGATTCCCAAAGGGGAATCTATTGGAAATAACTATTAGGGGTTCAGGGCGCTGAGATTTGCCCCCCCCCCCCCCTTGTTTTTTTGGGCCGCAGCGTTTGTTTGTTTTTTGCTCACATAACGGTGTGTGATTACTAATCACACACCGTTATACATAGTTACACCAGGCACTCACTACACACTCAACCCCCCCCCCCCCCCACTGTAGATAAAAGGCAATGGCTCGCCGGGCATTTTCGGTAGCGGAGGCATACGCTTTTCTTGCCTCCGAATCTGCCAGTGAGGACGAGGAAGATCCAACATTCCGGTGTTCTTCCTTGTCCTCCTCATCATCTAGTAGTGATGATGAGCCCCCCAGAAGGCGGCGGAGACGCTGCCAGGCGAGGCCACGCACCCCCTATGAAAGTGCCCCAGTGGCTGGCACTAGTGCGAGTGGTGATGCCGCTCGTACTAGGAGTCCGACCCCCCCCCAGGCAAATTTACCGGAGCTCCCTTCCGATGAACCTGTCTGGAGACCCCAGAGGGTTATCAGCCACGGGTTCCGGAGTTTGTTGGCGACTCCGGAATCCGGATTGACACGGCTGGGTTCACTGAATTTGACTATTTCAGTTATTTTTTCAGTGACAGCCTGGTCAATCTAATGGTGGAGCAGACGAATCTGTACGCCAGGCAGTTCATCGCCCACCACCCAGATTCTTTTTTGGCCAGGTCCAATGAATGGTACGCCGTCAGTGCAGCAGAAATTAGGATATTTTGGGGCCTCTTGCTGCATATGGGCCTGGTCAAAAAGCCCAGTGTCAGGCAGTACTGGAGCGGGGACATCCTATACCAGACCCCGCTGTACAGTATGGCCATGGCCTTCATTATGCAGATAAATAGGCATGTCCACCCGAGGTGATCCCGCCCATGACCGGCTTTACAAAGTGAGGCCGGTCATCGATCACTTTGGGGCCAAATTTTTGGAGGCCTACGTAACGCTTAGGGAGCTCTCGGTTGATGAGTCTCTTATCAGTTTTAAGGGGAGACTCATCTTCCGCCAGTATATTCCCTAGAAGTGGGCGCGGTATGGCGTGAAGCTATATAAACTTTGTGAGAGTACCTCCGGGTACACTCTCAAGTTTAGAGTGTACGAGGGACGAGATTCCCGTATTGAACCCCCAGATTGTTCCCCCACTCTGGGTGTTAGCGGGAAAATCGTTTGGGACCTTATGTACCCATTGCTGGATAAGGGTTACCACGTGTACGTGGACAACTTTTATACCAGCATCCCTCTCTTCACATCCCTTGCCGCCAGATCCACGTCCGCTTGTGGGACCGTGCTGAGAAACCAGAGAGGCCTCCCTCTAAATTTGATCCAGACACCTATTCCCAAGGGTGAGTCCCGTGCCCTTACCTATGAAAACCTGTTGCTGGTCAAGTATAAGGATAAGAGGGATGTCCTTATGCTGACCACTATTCATGGTAACGGCAGCTCACCTGTCCCTGTGCGAGGTACCACAACAACGGTCCTCAAGCCTGATTGTATTCGGGACTACAATCAGTATATGGGGGAAGTTGATCTCTCAGATCAAGTCCTAAAGCCATACATGGCCATGCGGAAAACACGTGTATGGTACAAAAAAGTTGCGCTCTACTTGGTACAGGTTGCCATGTACAACTCTTTTGTACTGTCCTAAAGGTCCTGATCTTTGCTGACCGGGAAAGAGCAGTCCGGACTTCCCAAGGAACTGGAGTAATAGGTGCCAGGATCGTCCCCGGCCAGCACTTTCCAGGTTAGGTCCCCCACACTGGAAAGAAGGGACGATCCCAGAAAAATGCAGTGTGTGTAACAGGAGGGGGATACAGAAGGACACCACCACTCAGTGTGACACTTGCCCCGATCATCCGGGCCTCTGCATTAAGGACTGCTTCATGGAGTATCACACTTCCATGCAGTACTAAATTTTCCCTCTTCATTTAAATTTTCCATAATTTGACCCCAATGTACCAAGTCCAGAGTACATTCCAAATTTTAACCCCATAAAACCACTAAATTGCCCAAAAAAGCTATTTCATAAAAAAAAATGGGTCATGGGTCAGTGAGTCACTATCATCGGGGACTTTTTCTGTTGCCTCAAATGCGCAGCGCTCTCTCTCCACCTGAGCGGGTGCGCATTTGAGGCAACAGGTTATGGACGGCCACACACGTCACATTCCCAGAATGATGATTCATAGCATAGGGTTTGGGGTGGGCATATCTTTTAGTTTTGGCTATGCTCTGGGTTATCATTCTGGGAACATAACCTGTTTTATAATTTTATGTCCCACTGTACCCCTTGTTAGTTATTAGTGTACCCCATATAATGCCCCTTGAGGGGGAGTCCCACTGTTCTGGCTCCATAGGCAGCTGTATAAAAGCTCCAGGCCCCTGACTGCCCTCCTGTTCCTCCGTGACCAGTGAGCAGAGCCGATCTACGCCCAGATATGAGGTATGTCCTTACTCCAAAGAAATGTATTTACAATGATTTTTTTTTTTTTTTTTTGCTGTTCTGGCACTAAATGTGACATGCCCCCCCATTTCAGCAAAATGTGACTCCTTCTCTTCTGAGCATTGTAGTGCGCCAGGAGAGCCCTTGACATCCACACATGGGGTACTTCCATACTCAGAAGCGATGGGGTTACACATTTTGGGGGACATTTTCTTCTATTACACCTTGTAAAAATGTAAAATTTTGAGAAAAACAGCATTTTAGCAAAAAAAATAAAAAAAAATTCATTTACACATCCAAAGTAGTGAAACACCAGTGGGGTGTTAAGGCTCACTGTACCCCTTGTTATGTTCCTTGAGGGGTGTAGTTTCCAAAATAGTATGCAATGTTTTTTTTTTTTTTTTTGCTGTCCTGGCACCATAGAAGCTTCCTAAATGGGACATGCCCCCCCAAAACCATTTCAGCAAAATTAGATTTGCAAAAGCCAAATAGGACTCCTCTTCTGAGCATTGTAGTGCGCCAACAGAGCGCTTGACATCCACATATGTGGTGTTTTCATACTCAGAAGAGATGGGGTTACAAATTTTGGTGGACATTTTTTCCTATTACCCCTTGTAAAAATGTAGAATTTGGGGGGAAACTAGCATTTTAGTGAAGAAAAAAAAAAATCATTTACACATCCAACTTTAACGAAAAGTCGTGAAACACCTGTGGGGTGTTAAGGCTCACTGTACCCCTTATGTTCCTTGAGGGGTGTAGTTTCCAAAATAGTATGCCATGTGTTTTTTTTTTTTTTTTCTGTCCTGGCACCATAGGGGCTTCCTAAATGGGACATGCCCCCCTAAAACCATTTCAGCAAAATTTGATTTGCAAAAGCCAAATATGACTCCTTCTCTTCTGAGCATTGTAGTGCGCCCGCAGTGCACTTGACCTCCACATATGTGGTGTTTCCATTCTCAGAAGAGATGGGGTTACACATTTTGGGGGGCATTTTCTCCTATTAACCCATTTTAAATTTGGGGGAAAACTCGAATTTTAGTGGGAAAAAAAAGAAAATCATTTGCACATACAACTTTAACGAAACTCACTCTCCAAAATCCCTCTGTCGCTCCTTCCCTTCTGAGCCCTCTAGTGCACCCGCCGAACACTTGACATACACATATGAGGTATTTCCTTACTCGAGAGAAATTGGGTTACACATTTTAGGAAGATTTCTCTTCTTTTACTCCTTGTAAAAATTAAAAAAATGGGTCTACAAGAACATGCCAGTGTAAAAAATGAAGATTCTGAATTTTCTCCTTCAATTTGCTGCTATTCCTGTGAAACACCTAAAGGGTTAACAAACCTTTTGAATGTCATTTTGAATACTTTGAGGGGTGCAGTTTTTATAATGGGGTCATTTGTGGGGCATTTCGAATATAAAAGCCCTTCAAATCCACTTCAAGAACTGGTCCCTGAAAAATTTCGATTTTTAAAATTTTGTGGAAAATTGCTGCTATACTTTGAAGCTCTCTGATGTCTTCCAAAAGTAAAAACATGTCAACTTTATGATGCAATCATAAAGTAGACATGTTGTATATGTGAATCAATATATAATTTATTTTGAATATTCATTTTTTTTATAAGCAGAGAGCTTCAAAGTTAAAAAAATGCAAAAATCGACAAAATTTTACCACTAACATAAAGTAGAATATGTCATGAAAAAACATTCTCGGAATCAGAATGAAAGGTAAAAGCATCCCAGAGTTATTAATGCTTAAAGTGAAAGTGGTCAGATGTTCAAAAAATGGCCGGGTCCTACAGTGAAAATTGGCTGGGTCCTTAAGGGGTTAAAGGGGTACTCCGGTGAAAAACATTTTTTTTAACTTCCCCATCCTGCTTATCGCGGGCTTCTAATACAGTCGAGAGCACGGAGAGAACTGAATGCAAATTGCATGGCCACTGTCAGGTAGCAAAAAAAAAAAAAAATTATAATAAAAAAAAATATATATATATAAACAACTCAACGTGTGTGTGTATGTATGGGTGTATGTTCCACAAAAACTTTCAAACGGCTAAAGATATTACCATGAAACTTGGCACACATGTTACTTATATGTCAACAACAAACATAGGATAGATGATTTAACCCTTACTCACCCCCATTTGCCAGGGGTGGGTTTTTTTTTTAAAGTCCCATGCAAATCAATGGGAAATGTATGTTCCCAGGAGTCATCAGGGGGCAGCGCAACCAAATGTGAATCACAGTGCCACCAGACGAACCACATCTCCAACAAGCGTCCGAGAGACCCGGATAAAATTGGAAAACTTTTTTTTTTTTTTTTTTAAATCAACTGGTGCCAGAAAATTAAACAGATTTGCAAATTACTTCTATTAAAAAAATCTTAATCCTTCCAGTACTAATTAGCAGCTGTATACTACAGAGGAAATTCTTTTCTTTTTGGATTTCTTTTCTGTCACGACCACAGTGCTCCCTGCTGACACCTCTGTCCATGTCAGGAACTGTCCAGAGCAGGAAAAAATCCCCATAGCAAATATATGTTGCACTGGACAGTTCCTAAAATGGACAGAGGTGTCAGCAGAGAGCACTGTGGTCATGACAGAAAAGAAATCCAAAAAGAAAAGAATTTCCTCTGTAGTATACAGCAGCTGAGAAGGATTAGATTAAGAATTTTTACTAGAAGTAATTTACAAATCTGTTTGACTTTCTGGCACCAGTTGATTTAACCCCTTCCCGACCTATGACATACCTGTACGTCATGAGTGGGAAGGTGTTCCCGACCCATGACATACAGGTACGTCATGAACATTTTTGCCGCTACTCGCGGCATCCCGCAGCGCCCGGTAAGATGGTGGCTATCACTGATAGTCAGCCATCTTACCATGCGACCACGGGGGATTTCATCCCCCACCCCACCCCAGCGATCGCTGCTATCAGCTAGTCAAATCTGACTAGCTGATAGCAGCGTTTCGCTATCAGAATACTTAGCAGCGCGGTGTGTGAGTCCCGATCACGGGGATCGGGACACACCGCTCTGCTAAGTGTCCCTGACCCATCCCCCGGCGTCACTTACCAGGCCATGCGGTGTCCCAAGCGGTGCCGGCGCGAGCGGCGTCCTCCAGGCGGTCCCGGCGGCGCTGCGTCCCGGCGGTGAGTTTCCGGCAGCAGTGCGGCAGCAGTGCGGCATCTTCATTGGCAGCAGTAAGATCTCACCGCTGCCTCTGAGAGTTTCAAAACTGCAACTCCCAGCATGCCCAGACAGCCTTTGGCTTTCTGGGCATGCTGGGAGTTGTAGTTTTGCAACATCTGGAGGTCCACAGTTTGGAGACCACTGTATAATGGTCTCCAATCTGTGCTCTTCCAGATGTTGCAAAACTACAACTCCCAGCATGCCCAGACTGCCCAAGCATGCTGGAAGTTGTAGTTCGGCAACATCTGATCCTTCTGGGCATGCTGGGAGTTGTAGTTTTGCAACAACTGGAGGCACACTAGTTGGGAAACATTGTCCGTTTCCTACCTCAGTGCCTCCAGCTGTTGAAATTGTTGCAAAACTATAACTCCCAGCATGCACTGACAGACCATGCATGCTGGGAGTTGTAGTTTTGCAACAGCTGGAGGCACACTGGTTTGGAAACACTAAGTTTGGTTGCAAAACACTTGAAAGTTTATTACTTAGTGTTTCCAAACCAGTGTGCCTCCAGCTGTTGCAAAACTACAACTCCCAGCATGCACGGACAGCCAAAGGGCATGCTCGGAGTTTGCAACAGCTGGATGTTTGCCCCCTCCCCCCAATGTGAATGTACAGGGTACACTCACATGGGCGGAGGTTTACAGTGAGTGCTGCACGTTTGAGATAGCGCAAATTTTGCGCAGCAGCTCAAACTTCCAGCGGCAAACTTGCTGTGAACCTCTGCCCATGTGACTGTACCCTAAAAACACTACACTACACTGACACTAACCTAAAATAAAAAGTAAAAAACACTATATATACACATACCCCTACACAGCCCCCCTCCCCAAAAAAATGAAAAACGTCTGGTACGCTACTGTTTCCAAAACAGAGCCTCCAGCTGTTGCAAAATAACAACTCCCAGTATTGCCGGACAGCCATTGACTGTCCAGGCATGCTGGGAGTTTTGCAACAGCTGGAGGCACCCTGTTTGGGAATCATTGGCATAGAATACCCCTATGCAAATCCCTAATTTAGGCCTCAAATGCGCATGGCGCTCTCACTTTGGAGCCCTGTCGTATTTCAGGGCAACAGTTTTGGGACACATATGGGGTATCGCCGTACTCGGGAGAAATTGCCTTACAAATTTTGGGGGGCTTTTTCTTCTTTAACCCCTTATGAAAAGGTGAAGTTGGGGTCTACACCAGCATGTTAGTGTAAAAAAAAAAAATTTTTTTACACTGACATGCTGGTGTTGCCCTATACTTTTCATTTTCACAAGAGGTAAAAGGGAAAAAAGACCCTCTGAATTTGTAATGCAATTTCTCCCGAGTACGGAGATACCCCATATGTGGGCGCAAAGTGCTCTGGGGGCGCAAAACAAGGCCCAGAAGGGAGAGTGCACCATGTACATTTGAGGTGATTTGCACAGGGGTGGCTGATTGTTACAGCAGTTCTGACAAACGCAAAACAATAAATATCCATATGTGACCCCATTTTGGAAACTACACCCCTCACGGAATGTAATAAGGGGTGCAGTGAGAATTTACACCCCACTGGCGTATGACAGATTTTTGGAACAGTGGTCCGTGAAAATGAAAAATGAGATTTTTCATTTGCACAGTCCACTGTTTCAAATATCTGTCAAACGCCAGTGGGGTGTAAATGCTCACTGCACCCCTTATTAAATTCCATGAGGGGTATAGTTTCCAAAATGGGGTCACATGTGGGGGGTCCACTGTTCTGGCACCATAGGGGCTTCCTAAATGGGACATGCCCCCCAAAAACCCTTTCAGAAAAACTCACTCTCCAAAATCTCATTGTCGCTCCTTCCCTTCTGAGCCCTCTACTGCGCTCGCCGAACAATTTACATACACATATGAGGTATTTCCTTACTCGAGAGAAATTGGGTTACAAATTTTAGGGTGATTTCTCTCCTTTTACCCCTTGTAAAAATTCAAAAATTGGGTCTACAAGAACATGTGAGTGTAAAAAATTAAGATTTAGAATTTTCTCCTTCACTTTGCTGCTATTCCTGTGAAACACCTAAAGGGTTAAAACACTTACTGAATGTCATTTTGAATACTTTGGGGGGTGCAGTTTTTATAATGGGGTCATTTATGGGGTATTTCTAATATGAAGACCCTTAAAATCCACTTCCAACCTTAACTGGGCCCTGAAAAAGTACGATTTTGAAAATCTTGAGAAAAATTGGAAAATTGCTGCGGAAATTTGAAGCCCTCTGATGTCTTCCAAAAGTAAAAACTTGTCAATTTTTTTATGCAAACACAAAGTAGACATATTGTATATGTGAATCAATATGTAAAATGAAATTTTTTGATTTTTTTTTTTACCAAGAAAGGATGCAAATATCAGTGAAATTTTACCAATAACATAAAGTAGAATATGTCACGAAAAAATAATCTCGAAATCAGAATGATAAGTAAAAGCATTCCAAAGTTATTAAAGTTCAAAGTGACAGTGGTCAGATTTTCAAAAAATGCCCAGGTCCTGAAGGTGAAAATGGGCTGGGTCATGAAGGGGTTAAAAAAAAAAAAAAAAAGTTTCCATCAGAGAGTACCCCTTTAAAAAAAACATCATTCGTCACAGCAGAGTTTGATGCGTGCATTTACTATTATTAGGCTTCCGCAACGTGCATAAACAAAGCCCTCAGCTGTGCTTAGCTCAGAAACAATAGTGTTTATAGAATCCAACAATACTGATTGTAGAACATAAAGCGGCACTCACCAGGTCGATAGCAAAACTTGGCTGCCCTGTTTTTATATGACACTGCACTAAAAAATATAGTTTTGCTAAGAACCTGGTGAATGCTACTTTATATTCTACCACAGTAATATAAAAAAAAATAACCTAAATTACCTCTATAAAAAATCTTAATCCTTCCAGTACTTATTAGCTGCTGAATACAGAGGAAATACAGAGGCAGAGCTCTCTGCTGACATCACGAGTACAGTGCTCTCTGCTGACATCTCTGTCCATTTTAAGAACTGTCCAGATTAGGAGAAAATCCCCATAGCAAACATATGCTGCTTTGGACAGTTCCTAAAATGGACAGAGGTGTCAGCAGAGAGCACTGTTCTCGTGATGTCAGCAGAGAGCACTGTGTTCCAAAAAGAAAAACATTTCCTCTGTAGTATACAGACCCTAAAAAGTACTGGAAAGATTAAGATTTTTTAATAGAAGTAATTTACAAATCTGGCACCAGTTGATAAAAAAAAAAAAAGGGGTTTCCACGGGAGTACCCCTTTAATGACTATGCTTGGCTACACAACCACAGCAGATCGACAGGGCTTTCCCCAATATGTTATGTTATGGCACACACATTCCCTGTATCCTCAAAGTTAGGCTGGGTTCACACTACGATTTTCAAATCGATTTTCAACCGTGTATGGTTTTCCGCTAAAAAACGTATGGCAAAAACCGTATGCAACCGTATGACTCCAAATACATTTTTTCCCCGTATACGGTTCCAAAACGTATGTACGGTTCTATCCGTTTGCATCCGTTTTTGCCAACGGTTTTGCTATTTTGTTGGAATTAGTTTACAAGCAATTTAATAAAGTTACTATTGTTCTATTGAAATTCCTTCTGCGCATGTGTCAACTCCAAAAACGGATTAGAAAAACCGTGGGCAACCGTATTCTGAAATTCTGTGTACGGTTCTCATAGACAACAATGTTAAAAGAACCGCATAAGGTTCGCATACGGTTTTCCAACCGGAGGCAAAAACGTGGTCGACAGCGTTTTTGCCTACGGTTGAAAAATTGGCAAAACCGTATCCGAGGCAAAACGGATGCAACCATACACAACATTTGGAATACGGTTTACAATGCATTCTCTATGCATACGGTTTCGGATACTGTCGTATACGTTTTTTTGTGGAAAACCGTATACGGTTACCGTATTTGAAAATCATAGTGTGAACCCAGCCTTAAAAGGATTCATAGACAGATGTACATATTAGCAGTTGATATAGATATATAAAAAAGTTATAGGGGTCAGAAGATGACAATTTTAAACGTATATATTTTCCTGCATGTAGTTATGACTTTTTCCAGAAGTACAAAAAAATCAAACCTACATAAGTAGGGTATCATTTTAATCGTATGGACCTACAGAATAAAGATAAGGTGTCATTTTTACCGAAAAATGTACTGTGTAGAAACGGAAGCCCCCCAAATTTACAAAATGGTGTATTTTTTTTTTTGTTTTTTTTCCTTTCAATTTTGTCTTTTTTTCCCGTTTTGCCGTAGATTTATGGGTAAAATGACTGACATCATTACAAAGTAGAATTGGTGGCACAAAAAATAAGCCATCGTATGGATTTTTAGGTGCAAAATTGAAAGAGTTATGATTTTTTAATGGTAAGGAGGAAAAAACGAAAATGGAAAAATGCTGGTTCCTTTAGGGGTTAAACCTTGTTTTCTATACAAAGTGATATTAAAGGTATTTCCTCTTTTTGTCCCCAGACAGTTAGTTTCAGCCTGTTGTCTCCCCCTCCTCAATATCTGGACAGGCATTAGGCTAGGTAGGGGACCTCACCAAAGAGAACCTCATATCTCTGCATTTTGGTTTAACTAAAGGTGTAGTGTACGGATAATATTATATAGTCTAAAGTAGGGATCGACCGATTATCGGTTTGGCCGATTATTATCGGCCGATAATCACGATTTTGGACATTATCGGTACCGGTATTACCTTGCCGATAATGCCCCGCCCCCTGCCAAAGACCACATACCGCCGCCATTGCCCCATTGCCTCCCCCCATCCTCTGGCCACATACCGCCGCTGCCCCATCGCCGCCCCATCGCCTCCCCCCATCCCCGGTGTTATAATTACCTGTTACCGGGGTCCGCCATACTTCTGGCTCCTGCGCTGTTGCTGTGCGCTGCAGAATGATGAGCGACGTCACCGTCAGTGCGCACAGTGACAGCGCAGGATGCCGATGGAGCCAGAAGTATCGCGGACCCCAGGAACAGGTAATTATAACACTGGGGATGGGGGGAGGCGATGGGGCGGCGGCGGTATGTGGGCAGAGGATGGGGGGTGGGGGTGGCGGTGGTATGTGGGCAGAGGATGGGGGGGGGGGAGGCGATGTGGCAACTGTGGTGGTTAGACTCAGGACCCCAGGACAGGCAGGGGGAGAGAAGCGGGCGGCAGCGGTCTCTGGCCCGCTTTGAATCATTGATCTGCAACGGCTTCTGCCCCGTCGGGGGGGGGGGGTGAAATAGCCGATACCTTATGCCGGAATATCTGTATAAGTTATGGGCTATCGGCCTGAAAGGTGACAGATTATCGGTATCGCCCCTAAAAAATCGATATCTGTCGATCCCTAGTCTAAAGTCACCAGTTGGCTCTCTGGTTAATGGCGCGCTGCAACAGGAGAACCAGTCGCTTCTATGCAAAGAAAATCCTGATATTTGCCTAACTTTCAGTCGATGAAGCAGTATACGTTCCAGCTTTCACATAAGCCTTTCTCAACGGCTAACAGCTGGAATAAAAGCAGCGTTATGCTAATCTTCTGAATAAAGTGAAGCAATTGCTGTGGTTTTCTTTGCATAGATACTTTGCACATAATTTTATATAACGTACATGTCTCGTGTCACAGGACATTTAAAGGGGTATTCCAGGAAAATCTTTTTTTTTTTCTTCTTTTTTTTATATCAACTGGCTCCAGAAAGTTAATCATTTGTAAAGATTTGTAAATTACTTCTATTAAAAAATCTTAATATGTCAAGAGTCTGCTGCAGTAAGTGAGGGGAGTAACTATAGTAGTAAGGTACTGCACAGGTATAGGCAGGAATATCCAGTGTTTTGTTCGGCACAGTTAAGCAGCATTAATGCAATTGACTGGAAGTTATCAGCCAACAGACCAGTGGCCTAACCCTTTCATAAGCTCTGTGTCCTGTAAGATCCAGGAACTCCGTTATGAGCCATTTCTTTCCTAGCAGCCTCCCAGTCTGACTGGGAGAGCATGGTAAGTGAGCTATTACACCTTGTTCACACTGGTGTGGTGCTGTGCGACGTCTGTTGCTGCCGTGGCGCCGTGTCTGTGGGGAGGTGCGACCCATGGACTGGTTTGAGTGGCAGTGGGGCCGCTCTGCCAGTGGGTCGTTCCCCCCCGTGGGCACTGGTGTCGCGGCTGTGGTGGTCGCCGCCCCGGTGCTACGCCATTTTATGCTAAGGACGTTAGGGACCCACTCTAAATAGGTGGCCTTGACGTGGCGAGTGGGCTTGTACTTTTTGATCAAAAATGTATACTAACAACCTGTTAGTTTTTGATATTATGCTGAGAAGCAGTCAGATCATTATACAAGATTGTAGATGTGCGACATGTCTGTTTTCTTCTAACCGAATTCACATTATGAAATACTGTCACAATTGTCCCATACTCCAGTGAAGCTCCACAAGCTTTACTCAGTTTGTTGGCATTGCATTGCTTCCCCTGGCTCCAGGATTTATTTGTGGAGGGGTGTACAGGGGTGTCTAGTCTCTGGTGAAAGGTCTTTGCCCTATATAATCACCTATGTGCTGCTAATATCTCACACTTGCAATGACTCTGCTTACTATACGACTCTGCTTACTATCTTACCTGGCTCTATAGATCATATAAACCAACACAATTCCGCTCATGAATAACAGATCCCACGCAGGAACTATATTTATACACAAGAGAAAAAAAGTATAGGGAATCAAACATTACTTTATTGATATATCATATAAAAACATGTAAAATCATGAACAAGCACTTCAAGAAAAACAGGGATGTGAGGCGATAACCAGCAAGAAATTAGAGAAAGTTGAGGGCCTCACATCATAGGATATTACATAGTGATAGACAGATACATATATGCAAGTGCAGTCAAACATCTGATATAAATAAATTTAATAGACAAAAAGGTAACCAGCATAAAGTGCCAAAATAATAATTACCAAGTGGTTTAAAGAAATAGTAAGATATGGGGCCTTCACCACCTGACGTTTGGCTTCTTCCAGGATGTGCATTTTACGTGTTTGTTATATGATGTATCAATAAAGTAACTATAGATCATATGAAGCAAAGTTTCCCGAATCATTTTCTTATAGCCTGCAGACATGTCATCCCTAGGCTTTGGGAGTTGACAACCAACCTTTACCAATGTGGGTTAAGGCGTTGGACCCCTTGCAGAAGATCGCAGAGCTCCGTTCTACCAATTCTAATTGCTATTTATCTTTATGCTGTATGGTCTGTCTGGCTGTAATTCAGAGAAACCCCTGCTTTACAAACATGGGTGCAGTCCAGTGTTGTTTGGAATAATTTTAAGACCTTTGTGATCTAGAGTAGCTACCTTTCCCTGGGTCCTGTTGTGGTATTGATGGGTTATTAAAATCATATATTTATTTTTCTGAATGCCATTATCTGTGTTTGAACCTGCCTTCACTCATGCTACTCTGTTTTATTTTTGATGTGATTCTTGCAAGGTTGCATCCTCTTAGTACATGTAGTTTAAAGAAGATTTCTTCATGCTGTGGAGTAGGGATGTCACGATACCATTTTTTTAAGACAGAGTACCGATACTTTAATTCTAGTACTCGCCGATACCAAGTACGAGTACTTATATTTTAAAGGGAATCTGACAGCAGGGTGACCCGGTCTCTGGCGCTGTTTACCGTATGATATGTGGGTCCTTGTTGTGTACAATGGAGGTGGCTACTGTAGTATGAGCCAAGATTTCTCTCTTCTCCATTGGACAGAACAGGGAATTTGCATTGGCGGCTAGACCTATGATCACATGGTGAGCAGCTGTAGAAACCGGGTCACCTGCACAATCTACAAATAAATTCAAGTTAGTGCAGGTGACTCTGCAGTAAGATTGCCTTTAATAGTAGGTAGTATTCCCCTTGCAGACATTAGCAGCAGCCCCCCCTGTAGACTGCAGGCCCCCCCCCTGTAGACAGCGGCCCCCCGTTTATAGAATAGCAGGGCCCCCCGTTTAGAGAACAGCAGGGCCCCCCATTTAGACAGCCGCAGCAGGGATCCCCTTTAGACAGCCGCAGCAGGGCTCCCCTTTAGACAGCCGCAGCAGGGCCCCCCTTTAGACAGCAAGCCCCCCTGTAGACATTAGCAGCAGCACACAGCTCACCTGCGGCTGTCCTCCGTCTGGTGCTACCGCTCCACTGCCCCGTTCTTCAGTCCTCCCTGTCCGCATCATGGCGTCCTATGGAGGAGCATGTGACCTATACGTCACTCCGCTTCCTCCGTAGCGTTACGCTGGGCGCAGAGGAGGAGTGACGTTTGTGTCACATGCTCCTCCATGGAACACTATGAAGCGGACGGGAGGACCGGAGAACAGGGCAGCAGAGAGGCAGCAGGTATCGGACATGGTATCGGGGACATTAAAAGAGTCCCCAATACCATGTAAATGGCTAGTATCGGCCCCGATACCGATACTAGTATCGGTATCAGGACATCCCTACTGTGGAGGTTTGGATCAGCGTTTGGAACAAACTGTTCCGAACGCTGGAGCCGGCCCCAGGAGCTCGTGATGTCATAGCCCCTTCCCATACACTTGCATTGAGTGGGGGGGGCGTGACATCATGGGTGGGCAGGGCTATGACGTCACGAGCTTCCATAGCCAGCTCCAGCGTTTGGAAAAGTTTGTTCCAAACAAATGAGCAACGAAGTACCCCTTTAATAAACTTTTATTGAACCCAGCAATGTCCTAGAAACTGGTTGCCGGAAAAAAGTTTTCGCCGGGGAGACGTCCGCTGGCAGGCGGGATATGTACAACCCCGGAAGTGTGCTCCGGGGAATTTCTTGTGATCCAGTGATGATGGTAAAGATTGTCGGGTTTGCCAATACTGGGGTACAGGTGATAGAGGCTAGACATGTTTCGAGGTACTCATCTACCTCTTCCAAGGTAGATGCTAGTGAAAAAGAGGTAGATGAGTACTTCAAAACATGTCTAGCCTCTATCACCTCTACCCCAGTATTGGCAAACCCGATGATCTTTACAATCATTCACCGGATCGCAAGAAATGCACCGGATCAAGCTTCCTGGGTTGTACACATCCCGCCTGCCAGCGGACGTCTCCCCGGCGAAAACCTTTTTCCGGCAACCAGGCTCCAGGACATTGCTGGTAAGAGGCACAGTGTGCCAAATCCCCAAATCCGCTCAAAACTTTCCCTGTGCCGCTGGGGTAGAGTGGTCCACATTTGAGGGGCCTCCAGTGCTGCAGAACGCAGCCTCATGCACCCAAAGGATTACAATTAAGAGACTATCTATATCCCACTCACCAATCTCTATTCCTGTGCTGCCAGGGTAGAGTGAGATACACACATGGAAACCCCAGTGCCACAGAGCGCATTGATTTTAACCCCTTACCAACGTGCTGCCGCATGCAGTATCCTGACCAGATACGAGCTATGCAGAGACATCGCTACTCAGACTATAAGATATTTGTAATCAGCCACACAAGGCACAATCTCCGTGCATACACCTATAAGTGCTACAGACTATTTGCCACACTGGGATACCAGCACTTTTTACCCTGAATATATGTCTATTTTATTTCATTGTATGAATATTTTATACATTCAACACCTTGCTTATTGTGGCGTGTCCGATGTAAGGGCCCTACACAGGACACCACAAGCAATATCATTGTAATTATAAATAGTTTTAAATGAATTCACTGGATTTACATCATTTTTTACATATATTTTATATACACCCATTTATTGGTGATAATCAAGCCCAGACTTGAGGAAAGTGTACCCCCACTTTATACAGGTGTTGTATTTGAGGAAAGTGTACCCCCACTTTATACAGGTGTTGTATTTGAGGAAAGTGTACTTCCACTTTATACAGGTGTTTGAGGAAAGTGTACCCCCACTTTATACAGGTGTTGTATTTGAGGAAAGTGTACTTCCACTTTATACAGGTGTTTGAGGAAAGTGTACCCCCACTTTATACAGGTGTTGTATTTGAGGAAAGTGTACCCCCACTTTATACAGGTGTTGTATTTGAGGAAAGTGTACCCCCACTTTATACAGGTGTTGTATTTGAGGAAAGTGTACCCCCACTTTATACAGGTGTTGTATTTGAGGAAAGTGTACCCCCACTTTATACAGGTGTTGTATTTGAGGAAAGTGTACCCCCACTTTATACAGGTGTTGTATTTTATCCAACTGTGGCAATAGGACTAAATAAAACACCAGTGAGGCATTCCTCAATACTTTACTCCATATAGTGGATATTGTAAATATATGTAAATGTAGGGGTTAGCGATAATGGTTTTAGCATTTTATGGCTGATCTCATTGCACATTTACACATGGGAAGCTTTTATGGATGTTCCAAAACACATCATAAAGATGATTGTCCAATAGAAAAGTTGTACATAAGAATAGTGAACAGGCATCAAGGCTAAACAAGGCAAACAGCCAATAGGAGACCTCTACTAATGTTCTCTTCTCACAGCTATATGTATATAACAGTGTACTGTAAATGATATTATTGCTATAAAATAATTGATGTAATCAAAAATAAAACTAACTTTTTTCTCTTCTTTTCTCTTGTATTGTGCCTGTGGAACCATTGGCATTGCATCTTTCCAGAAAGTAAGTGTTATATAGATTTTTTTTATTCCTGTCATTTGGATCCATGTAATGATACATATGCATATAAGCGTGGTCCCTCAAGTTACAATATTAATCGGTTCCAGGATGACCATTGTATATGTTGAAACCATAAACCATGGAAATCTGGTAATTGGTTCTGAAGTCCTCAAAATGTCATCCAAAAATGACATAGATTTAAAATGCGTAGATAACATACAGATAAGTTCTTTACGTATAAGTAAAAAAAAGATCGTCTGGGAGCTGTAATCACTGGTCTATGTAGAGGACAGGAGCTTCTTCAGGGTCCTGTACAGTACACACTGTCCTAAAAAAGTAACATGGAGCCGCCCTTACCTGGTGTCCGGAGGATCAGCTAACCCTGTACAGGTAAATAGTACAGAACATGTAGTACCACCCTGTACTGTAGGGGGCGCTACTAGACAGCCAGTAAGTGAATTTGCTTCAGTAATACAGGTGATTTACCAGTGAATGCTGATTCTGATCATTCTGATTGGTCGGTTCTTCCAGCCATTGACACGTTTCACAGATCTGGACTGTCTGTAGCATTGCATGTAGCATTGAGGATGGTTTCAAGTTACAATGGTCCAAAAAAAAGACCATTTTCTTTGGTGTAGGGCAGTGGTCTCCAACCTGCGGACCTCCAGATGTTGCAAAACTACAACTCCCAGCATGCCCGGACAGCCAACGGCTGTCCGGGCATGCTGGGAGTTGTAGTTTTGCAACATCTGGAGGTCCGCAGGTTGAAGACCACCAGTGTAGGGGGTGTTGGCAACATGGCTTCCTGGCACTGGTTGCGACCAGCTCTGGATTAATCTTTATAAATACCGTAAATTATATTGCATATTGTATCTCTTTGCACATGCAGTGCCTTTTTTATTTATTTATTTATTCTGGAAGGATTTTTTTACCTTAAAATAGAGAAAATTGGCTTATGCCCTTCTTTGGACCAACACTGCAAGATTATAGGCTGAATTAGACAGATGCATGTCGTCTGGTTTTTTTCCATCCTTACAAACTATGTTACTAAGTTGCTATGGAAACTGTTTTATCCCATTAAATATTAATGCCTTACATTGTACCGTACATTGCCCAAATGCCTCGCTTTATGTAAAATGCTTCTCACAGTAGAAGTAATTCATTGTAAGTAATTGTGCCCTAATATGATTCTCTCTCTCGCTCTCTATTATGTGGAGATCTTACAGAACAGCTCTTGCAAACTCCCCAAACACTTTAGGGGGAATTTATAATTAACTTAACCCCTTTTTTTTTTTTTTACTTACACCTACTTCCTTTATGCTATTTTTATTTGCACAAAATAGTTGCCTGAAGTTTGAGCAATTTGCAGATTTTTTTTTCATGTGGGTGTTTACTGTTGAGTGAAGTTGCGCGCACATTTTTTTTACTTTTTATCAAGATATCACTTATATTCTTGTGACATTTTTTTTTTCATATCAACTGATGCCAGAAAGTTAAACAGATTTGTAAATTACTTCTATATAAAAATCTTAATCCTTCCAGTACTTATCAGCGGCTGTACACTCCAGAGGAAGTTGAGTTGTTCATTTCAGTATGACCACACTGCTCTCTGCTGACACCTCTGTCCATGTCATGAACTGTCCAGAGCAGGATAGGTTTGCTATGGGGATTTGCTCCTGCTCTGGACAGTTCCTGACATGGACTGAGGTGTCAGCAGAAAGCACGGTGGTCAGAATGAAAAGAACTACACAACTTCCTCTGGAGCAGACAGCAGCTGATAAGTACTGGATGGATTACGATTTTTATATAGGAGTAATTTACAAATCTATTATACTTTCTAACACCAGCTGATTTAAAAAAAAATGCCATTGTATCCCTTTAAGCCACACCACGTAAATCTGCACCCCTCCTTTTTACCAAGAAAAAAAAATTAACTGCATGGTAAATAGTCTAGAAAAATTGGCCCAGTTGCTATATAAATCTGTATTAAAAGTCAATGACTGAAAAAATTGTGTAAAATGCACCAGAAGACATGCACAAAAAGCTCAGTAAATCCCCCCCCGCCAACCAATTTATGTATATGGCCACTATAATTTGGCTTTCCGTAAGAAAACCGGTCACTGATTGTTTCCCTGATCATATTGGGTTTGGTTTTATTTATCCCTTGAACATTTTTTTAAAGGGGTATTCCAGGCAAAAACTTTTTTTATATATATCAACTGGCTCCAGAAAGTTATTCGGATTTGTAAGTTACTTCTATTAAAAAATCTTAATCCTTCCAATAGTTATTAGCTTCTGAAGTTTTCTGTCTAACTGCTCTATGATGATGTCACATCCCGGGAGCTGTACATGATGGGAGAATATCCCCATAGGAACTGCACAGCTCCCGAGACATGAGTCATCAGAGAGCAGTTACACAGAAAACAACTGAACTTCAGAAGCTAATAACTATTGGAAGGATTAAGATTTTTTAATAGAAGTAATTTACAAATCTGTTTAACTTTCCGGAGCCAGTTGAGATATATATGTTGTTTTTGCCTGGAATACCCATTTAATTATTCGTTTGATTCCACATTATATATTACTGTTTTCTATTGATATTTTGTCCAGTTGTATTTTCTTGTGTGTTGTGCTCTAGGTCAAGGGGAGCCAAGTAGGTGTGATTAGTTTAGTTTATTTTGTTTACTGTTCTAAATAGTTGAGTTAGTGTGTGTATCATTTTTTATTTATTTTTTTGTCCATAAAGGTTCCTATATCACATATTTTACATAAAATCGGTAGTGCAGATTTTACATATACAGCTGCTCTTTTCTTTTAGGGGTGCTGTCCTTTGGATTTACTGGGGACCCCGCAGCGAGATCTCCCTGCCCTAACTGTGGGTAGTATAACTTCGTAACAGCGCTGACATGTTTTAGAAAACCGCTTCAATACTGGGTACATAGCAAGTGTTCTATGCTGGGCCCAGTATGATTGGCAAAGTTGAACATAGCTTTATTAGGGTTGTGGGAAATAACACAGTCATGCTGGTAGGGGCGCTGTGATCTGGCTGACATGTTTCTCTTTAAACACCAGATGGTTAACCGGTTGGTAGTTCATCTGTAATTTTGGCCAATAGTGGTACATGACAAATTAACACTTTGGCCACTAGTGTAATCAAAATTATTAAATACAGTACAGTGGTCCCTCAAGTTACAATATTAATTGGTTCCAGGACGACCATTGTATGTTGAAACCATAACTCTATGGAAACCTGGTAATTGGTTCTAAAGCCCCAAAATGTCATCCAAAAAATAGGAAAATGCGACGAATGAAGAAAAATAAGTAGATAACTAATACAGATAAAACAAATTCTTACATATAAAAGTAAGAAAGATCTGCTGAGAGCTGTAAATCACGGTCTATGTCAGTGTTTCCCAACCAGGGTGCCTCCAGCTGTTGCAAAACTACAACTCCCAGCATGCCCGGACAGCCGTTGGCTGTCCGGGCATGCTGGGAGTTGTAGTTTTGCAACAGCTGGAGGCACCCTGGTTCGGAAATTTTTTTTAAAGGGGGTACGCCCATGGAAAACTTTTTTTTAAAAATAAACTGGTGCCAGAAAGTTAAACAGATTTGTAAATTGCTTCTATTAAAAAAATCTTAATCCTTCCAGTACTTTTTAGGGGCTATATACTACATGGGAAATGCTATACTTTTTAGATTTCTCTGATGTCATGACCACAGTGCTCTCTGCTGTCCATTTTTGGAACTGTCCAGAGCAGGAGAAAATCCCCATAGCAAACATATGCTGCTCTGGACAGTTCCTAAAATGGACAGCAGAGGTCAGCAGAGAGCACTGCGGTCATGACATCAGAGTAATCTAAAAAGTAAAGCATTTCCTCTGTAGTATATAGTCCCTAAAAAGTACTGGAAGGATTAAGATTTTTTTAATAGAAGTAATTTACAAATCTGTTTAACTTTCTGGCACCAGTTGATTTAAAAAAAAAAAAAAAAGTTTTCCACGGGAGTACCCCTTGAACCTCTTCAGGACACAGGGCGTATGGATACGCCCTGCATTCTGAGTCCTTAAAGAGTACCTGTCATCAAACCATATTTTCTAAACTAACTCAGATTATATTCCCTAACGCCCCTCAAAATTTTTTCCCATGATTTTAAAAGCTCTGTATCATACCTTTCCCTTTGCTCACTTTGTGTGAGCTCCCAGCAGGAGAAAGTGGGCGTTCCCCCAGCAGATGCAATGTCACTGAAGCCTGTGAGAGCTGTGCCTCACCATGTCCTGCACTCACTTCCTGAGTTTTGTCTCCTGCCTGGCTGGAAGGAGACCAAACTGTTTGACTTGTGGCAGGGAACAGAACAGAGTCACCTAGTGGCCGTTTTTTCAATCACATTAAAAACATCTAAAAGTTGAGAATTTTAACAGAAGCAAATAGCAAAGTGTCTAATAATTACATAAGGAACAATATATTAAAAGTTTAGTTTGGTGACAGGTACTCTTTAAGGACCGAGGGGGTATCCATACGCCCGTGGGAAAACCGGTCCCCACCGCTAGCTGGTTGGGGACCGGAGCCGTATGCCTGCTGAAATCATTCAGCAGGCACCCCGGCACATCACCCAGGGGGGTCCTGAAACCCCCCATGTATGCGATCGGAGAAAATCGCATGTCAATTCCGGGCTGATCGGGTCTCTGGTGACCCGATCACCCGGAAAATAGGGCTGATCGGAGTTGTCAGCAACAGCCCCGATCAGCCTAAGGGATAGGAGTGAGGTCGCAGAGCTGCGATCTCCTCCTATCCCCTGCCATTAGTCAGAACGGAGTTCTGACCAATGGCAACCCCCCGTTCTGCCCGCCCCTGGATGTCGAGGGGATCTGGGAAGAAGATGGAGGCCGTATCTGCAGGAGAAGATGCCTGGGGACCCGGGATCTTCGCTGGAGCCTGCTGGATACTTGCTCAGGTAGGGAATCGATGGGGGGAATTGAAAGTAAAACGATCTTTACTGTGGCAACCACTAGGAAGGCCAAACTGCAACTCCCAGCATGCCCAGACATGGGCATGCTGGGAGTTGTAGTTTTGCAACATCTGGAGGGTCACATTTTGGAGACCACTGTTACAGTGGTGCCCAAACGGTAGCCCTCCAGATGTTGCCAAACTACAACTCTCAGCATGCCTTGACTGCCCAGGCATGCTGGGAGTTGTAGTTCTGTAACATCTGTCCCTTCAGATTTAGCAATTTTCATGAAATTTTTGAAAATTGCTGCTCTACTTTGAAGCCCTCTAATTTTTTCAAAAAGCAAAAATATGTACATTTTATGATGCCAACATAAAGTGGACATATTGTATTTGTGAAGAAAAATAAAATTTATTGTGAATATCCATTTTCCTTACAAGTAGAGAGCTGAAATTTGGGGATTTTTCACCAAAAAAGGATGCAAGTAACGCCGAAAATTTACCACCAAAATAGAGTATGTCACGAAAATACAATCTCAGAATCAGAATATTCGGTAAAGGTGTTTTCGCGTTATTAATTCGTAAAGTGACGGTGGTCACAATTGCGAAAAAGGGCTCAGTCCTTAAGGTGAAAAAGGGCTGCATCCTTAAGGGGTTAAGTAGAGGACAGGAGCTTCTTCAGGGTCCTATACAGTACACACAGTGTCCCAAATGGAGCCACCCTTACTTGGTGTCCAAAGGAGCAGCTAACCCTGGCAAAGGTAAAGAGTAGTACAGAACTTGTAGTTTCTCCCTATATTGTGGGGGGCGCTACGAGACAGCCAGTCAGTGTTTGCACCTCAGTAATACAGGGGTTTTACCAGTGAATGCCCATTCTGATTGGTTGGTTCTTCCAGCCATTAACACGTATCACAGATCTGGACTGTCTGTACATTGTATGTTGAGTCTGGTTTCAAGTTACGATGGTCCAGAAAAAAACATTGTATGTTGAAACTATTGTATGTTGAGTCCATTGTAAGTTGAGGGATCACTGTACAAATGAAAATAAAGCAGTACTGGCTGAGTTCCCTTGCCTTCCTTCTAAATCCTGTTTTGGCCGTGCTAATTAGGAATAATAGATCTTCACACTGAGGGAATACATGATACCATTTAACTTAATTACTTAAGGTATCTTACAGGTGTCATACACTCTGCTTTCCTGGTGACAGACTTCCTGCCACAAGTGATCAAGCTGTTCCTGATGTTAGCTTTGGTGGCTGTTGCTAAGTAATGGCTCATGAGTTTCTAGTCCACTACCTGTCTTACAACCCACCAACAAATAAATCTTTAAAGAGTATCTGTTGTGAAGAAAACAATGTTATATATGTACATGTAAATTGTAGAGACATATCAAAAGTTTTTGAGAGTTCAGACCCTGAGAAGTTTTGCGCTTTGGTCACATGACCAGGAAGGCTCATAATGAGTAAGGCTCATAAGGTCTTATGGAAACAGTTGATGTATGCTCCAGTATTTTTCCCAGAAATCAACCATTCCTGCTCCCTTCTTCGCCTTCATCCCTCTCCATAGACCTCTTTGCGCAGCTTCATGTTTTCCTGCAGACAAGTTTTGGCAGAGTATTGAGAGTGAGTGATCATGGGGCAAGAGGCAGGAGGAAAGGAGATAAGGGAGGAAAGAGGCATTTTTCTAGAAGAAAATATATTGCAAAGTTTCTTATCACTTGTACTTTTGATTTATAGGTACAAAAATAAACTAAAGTTACTCCTTAAATGGGCTCTGTCAGATTAAAAAACTTTTTTTATGTTGCACATCTTGGTAAAACATTAACATTTCTAATATACTTCATAATAAAATGTTATTTCCTTTCTATAGAAATCGTTGCTTATAAAATCAATCATGGCTTTGTCAAAGCTGAAGCTCAGGCATGGGCAAAGTCCAGTAAGTGAGGGTGGGGCTAGCACTCCTCTGTGCTCTCTCCTCTCTGACAGTACTCCTCTGTGCTGTCTCCTGTCTGATAGGACTCCTCTGTGCTCTCTCCTGTCCTATCAGACAGGCGAGAGCACAGAGGAGTGCTATCAGACAGGTGAGAGCACAGAGGAGTGCTATCAGACAGGAGAGAGCACAGAGGAGTGCTATCAGACAGGAGAGAGCACAGAGGAGTGCTATCAGACAGGAGAGAGCACAGAGGAGTGCTATCAGAGAGGAGAGAGCACAGAGGAGTGCTATCAGAGAGGAGAGAGCACAGAGGAGTGCTATCAGAGAGGAGAGAGCACAGAGGAGTGCTATCAGACAGGAGAGAGCACAGAGGAGTGCTATCAGACAGGAGAGAGCACATAGGAGTCCTATCAGACAGGAGAGAGCACAGAGGAGTCCTATCAGACAGTACAGAGTGCTAGCCCACCCTCACTTACTGGACTTTTTTCCATGCCTGTGCTTCAGCTTGGACAAAGCCATGATTTTATAAGCCATGATTTCAACAAAAAGGAAATAACATTTTCTTATGAAGTATATTATATATACAAAATTTAAAAAGCTTTTGTATCTGACAGTGCCCATTTAACCCCATTAGATATATTGTTCCTTATGTAATTATAAGACACTTTGCTATTTACTTGCTGTTAAAATTCTCAACCTTTATATGATTTTAATGTGATTGAAAAAAACGGCCACTAGGTGGCTCTGTTCTGTTCCCTGACTCAAGTCAAACAGTTAGTTTGGTCTCCACTTGGACTTGCAGAAGTCCAAACACAGGAAGTGCATGTGGGGCATGGCGAGGCACAGCTCTCGCAGGCTTCAGTGACATCATGCCTGCTGGGGAACGCCCACTTTCTCCTGCCGGGAGCTCATACAATGTGAGCAAGGGGAAAGGTATGATACAGAACTTTTTTAAAGCTCGAAAAAAAATTTAAGGGCAGGAGGGGTGTTAGGAGGAGTAGTAGGGAATATATAATAGTTTAGAAAATATGTTTGATGACAGGCACTCTTTAAGGACATAAAATGTAAATGTACATCCTGGTGTTCTGCTAGTCTACGTCCTGAGCGACATTCCTATGAGGACATTCCGAATTCATAGACTGTAAGCCATCATCAGTAGTGTACAGTCAATGATGAAGAACAGCAAAGCACAATTGGTTGATAGAAAAAAAAGTCCTCATATCGTTCTGTAGATGGTTAAATAAGAGACTTTTCTCTTTTAAGAAGAGAAGAAAAAAAAAAAGAAATTAGCTGCGTCTTTAGCACAAAATGGGTCTTAATATGGAGGCACCCAGCCTCCGACCTCATTGTGCTGCCATATAGGCTCTGTCAGGCATTTGTTATACAGAGATATTCTAGCCATGATTATTATTTTTTTTTCTTCCTCAAATCCGTTTTGTTCACGGTTCATCACACTTTCCATTTTGTCACAGTTTTTCGAAGTTTAAGAACTTGTATTGTTTATTTAGGAAAATACACGTTAGTGTACAGATTGAAACATAGACTGTCAAAGGGAACATCAAGTAAATGATGTTATGAGAATTGCCTCCTTTCCTTTACATGCATAATAAATAGATGATTTCAGAAGAATAATAGATATAGCAGCCCATTGTCAATGTAATTTAACTGCTGTATAAATCCACAGATATTACAAGTTGATGAAGCCAGTGCAGTAGTCATATGAGACACCGTAAATAACACATGGTCTGTGTTATAGAAAGAAATAGTTCTGAGGGCAGATGATGCTATAGTGTGCCCCGCAGTCCCATGTAACATGGTGGTGTTCTTGTGCTGAGGTAATGGCACTGGATGGCCTGCAGCCCAGATTGGGATGGGGGTTTCTCACCCTCTTCCCAATGTGAGATTATAATGCTTTATGCTCTGGTAAGTTGAGCACAGCTGAATTGTCAGTTTAGGCACTGAAGTATCAATCGAATACCTCTTAAATATAGTAATATAAGAGCAAAGTGCACCATCTATTTCTGAATCTCTGATGACGTCATCAAGGCAGTCCTTGGACTTTAAAGCACTCCATGTATTTTTTTTTGCCTATAAAATGCACACTGATCAGTACTACGGTGCTATCTGTTTCATTCCAGCACGGCTGTATTCAGACGTTTTATTACAGAAACTTGGTCATGTGATCACTAGAGATGAACGAAGTTACAGTGATTCAATTCATCATAAACTTCTCGGCTCGGCAGTTGCTGACTTTATCCTGCATAAAGGAGTTCAGCTTTCAGGTGCTCCGGTGGGCTGGAAAAGGTGGATACAGTCCTGGGAGAGAGTCTCCAGCCCACCGGAGCACCTGAAAGCTGAACTAATTTATGCAGGATAAAGTCAGCAACTGCCGAGAAGTTTGTGACGAATCAAATCACTGTAACTTCGCTCATCTCTAGTGATCACAAGTTTCTCTAAAAACTAAAGTGCTCAATGTTTTAGATGAGGATGTCCATTCTCGGTCAACTGAGTTCCTGATTCAACATGTAAATATTGCCTAAAGACTTCAAGTCTTCATAAACCACCTCAAGTGTAAATGTAGGAGAAGTTGCCTCATGGCAATATTTCTCTTACAAACCCACTTTGAATAGGAAAACGCATCAAAACTGCACAGTTTGAACTAACCGCAACCCACTTATGAGTCTCCGCTGTTTAGGCTCCTGGTTGCTAGAGTCTAGCAAAGCCAACATGACACATTAATTTTTGCTCTGTAACAGAAACAAACTTGGTTCAAAACCGATGCCTGCCAAATCAGCTAAAACAGGTAAGCATAAGGCATACACATTATTCTCTTATAGCCTATTCTACTGTATAAGCAAAATATAAAATCCCAGAAAACTTCTTTTAAAAGCTGCTTGAAATTGCAAAAGAGCATTATTGGGCAAAAAAAATAATAATGTTTCAGGAATTTTTAATATCCATAATGACATGAAGAACTTGTATAAGAAAGAAAAAAAAATAGGAAAACTTGTTTGAAGCCATAAGTGATTTTCCGACAAATTACCTTCTTAAAGGGGTACTCCGCTGCTCAGCGTTTGGAACAAACTGTTCCGAACACTGGAGCCGGTGTTGGGAGCCTGTGACATCATAGCCCTGCCCCCTCATGACACACCACGCCCCCTCAATGCAAGTCTATGGGAGGGGGCATGACGGCTGTGGTGTGTCATGAGGGGGCGTGGTGTGTCATGAGGGGGCAGGGCTATGATGTCACAGGCTCCCAACACCGGCTCCAGTGTTCGGAACAGTTTGTTCCAAACGCTGAGCAGCGGAGTACCCCTTTAAGGTTGTCTGCCTGAGGAGTCTATCTAGTAAGGAGAAGCAAATGTACATGTATTCTAGAGGCATCACATCAATTCTGATAACGTAATCTGCTCTACACATTAGATATGCCAAAGCAAAGAAAGAGACACTAAGGCTTATAGGTTTATGTTTTCCCAGGGGAGCAAACAAAACATGGATATGAAAGTGGAACAGCTTAATGGTGACTGGATGACAACGAAATGGTTCCCATAATCCTGTTTGATGGTTAATCCTAATATGTGCAGCATCTCTAGTGGTTCTCTGACCCTGGATTTTCTTCCTAGAACCTGTAATTAAACCTTATAGAAAAAGACATTTCTACATGGAGTGCTGCTGGTTTTTCACTAATCTTTCTTAGAATGATATAATGAATATATGTTGCGCTATGCGAGGTGTATTTCGTGTTAATAACTCATTGTGAATATCCACTAGGGATCCACCTCTGCTCAGCCTTCTTAGCATGTACAGGAAGCTGATATATTATGGATTTTCCTGTCTGATTTGTCTGAATAGTGGCATTACTGGCATGTGGTTTTTATATATGTTTTCTGTTTTATTGTTTTGCATAATTTTTTTTCTTTATGGAACAAAAAAAAATATTTTATATATACTCAGTTATTGGGCCACTTTATTAAGTACAAGTTGCTATAAGCGGAGGGGATCCCTTGCCTTCAGAACCGCCTTTATTCTTTGTGGCATACTTTCTACAAGGTGCAGGAATAATTCCTCAGATTTTGGTCCATATGGACATGATGGCATCACGCAGCTGCAGATTTATTGGCTGCACATCTATGATGGGACTCTCCCATACCACCACATCGCAGAGGTGCTTTCTTTAGATCTGGTGACTGTGGAGGGCATTGGAGTACAGTGACCTCATTGCCATTAAGCAAGGGAGCGGGCAGCATGGTCCGCAACCCTGCAACATAACTTGGTTTTTTTCTTTCATTTTTAAATCCCCCGCAGGGAGCCCTGAATGGCTGGTACCAAGGAGCCATTTAGGGCTCTCCGTGAGGTTTTTAAAATGAACATTGTGAGTGGCAGCGGGGCCATATGTATATTAAATGAGCTGTGGGGGGCAAGATATATAGCGCTGCAGGGGGGGGGGGGCGCAGACATATAGCCTATATACCTAGCCAACAGCACATTTATAAAGAATAAAAATTATGACCCCCACCGGCACATTTGTAATATGATCGGTGCCTAGATGCCCTTCTCCTCTGCACAGTCTTGATCCATTCTGCTGACAGTGCGGTTGCTAGGAGCACACAGGCTTTAATGTGGTTGTCAATCATTACATCCCTAGCAACAAGTCTGTCTCGGGGTTACATTAGAACGTTGATGGAAGCCAAAATGACTGGAAGTCAAGGACAGAGAAAGGTCCAGGAGACTGGGCAGGATTTTCTCTCTTGTACTGCTTTATGTAGATTTGTGGTAACAATAATATTTACATATTTTTTTGGAAGTGTAAAGTGATTAATAGGATGATTATTCTTTGCCTCAATGAGCCTGGTTATATAACAAACTGTACTTGCTGGGATGAATAATGCTCCAGGGGTTTTCTTTGCGCTTTTGAGTGATTTTATTTATTGTGCTTGCCCCCTTATTATTTGCCTGGGTTTCATTCATGGGGCTTTGCTGCTCCCATATAAAGTGGTTACCGTATTCTCTTTCCTGCGTCCATCCACTTGATGTAATTGGTGTTCCGGCACATCCATCACAGAAGACCCTGCCTTGAGCTGCAAACTCCAGCCAGCAAAGCAACTTCATTTTGACTCCCACCTCTGCAAGTCCAGAAACATAACCCATTGATTCTTCCGGGGCCTTTTCTCACTCCGCTTTTGTTGTCTTTCATCCTACGGGTCACAGCTGCTATTGAACGGGCACTTTTTCCTCTTTCATCTGATCATTCATGTGCATCGGAAGCATTCTCTGCAACATTTTTTCAAAACCACAGCTTTTCCTATGTTGTTTACTCAACTATTTTACTGAAACATTTGGACTTTATTTTATTTTTTACCCTTTTCTGCTTGGTACTTTTTTTTTTTTTGTGGAAAAACATAATTATTTAGCACAGATTTCCCCTGAAGCTTATGGAGCAGATGCATTTGATTAGGATTGTTGGACCCTTTATTGTAATGTAGATGCTTTCAGGCTTGGAAGAATTTCTCTGAAGGGAAGAAGCATGAACAGAAAAGGGAAGAGAAAAAAAAAGCCACGGGGAGAGGAGGCATTGTTAGAAGTAGTCAGGCTCATGTGTTTTTTACACGCCTTTTCATGCATGTTTTTTTCTCTGTTTTGTTATTGTTATCTCACATTGTAGTGGTACTTCTCCGTTGGCTTGTCTAAATGCCATGCTTCATACTAACACTCGTGTGGGCGATGGGACCTTCTTCAAAATCCCAGGGAAATCAGGACTTTATGCTCTTAAAGTAAGTAGTTTTTATATGATGTGTTGCATTGGTTTCAATTAAATCGGGCCTCATATGGATTGAGCTTTTTTTTTATTCCTAGCTCTTCTTGTTCTCACATGAAATCTGTTGCCATTTTGTATGTTGTGTTGGGATTTTTAATATAATTTTCTGTTCACATGAACTGAATGAAGAGTTGCAGCACTGCCTATGTCAGTATTTCCCAAGCAGGGAGCCTCCAGCTGTTGCAAAACTACGACTCCCAGCATGCCCGGACAGCCTTTGGCTGTCCGGGCATGCTGACAGTTGTAGTTTTGCAACAACTGGAGGCTCCCTGCTTGGGAAACACTGGCTTATGTAATGCTCCGTGCATTATACACTTAACAATACAATATATTCTGCTCTGAGCACTTTACATTCCTAGTCTTTTGTGATCTGTCGAAGGCAATATTTTCTGGAAATCTCACATATCATGGTTTATCATGAATCCTTTCTAAATGTACAACTAAAATAGGCACTGTTTATGTAAGGCTGGGTTCACATCAGTGATTTTCATTTCTGTTATTCAATTCCGTTAGAAAAGTTGAGAAACGGAAATGGAGTAGCGGATCCCATTCATTCCTATAACTTTTCTTAATCTCCCTTGTACTCGGTTATCATCAGTTATGCTTTATTTTAGTAATTTATAATGGAGAAAAATACTGGGCATACAGAAAATACTGGGCATACAGAAAATACTGGGCATACAGAAAATACTGGCCATACAGAAAATACTGGCCATACAGAAAATACTGGCCATACAGAAAATACTGGGCATACAGAAAATACTGGGCATACAGAAAATACTGGGCATACAGAAAATACTGGGCATACAGAAAATACTGGGCATACAGAAAATACTGGGCATACAGAAAATACTGGCCATACAGAAAATACTGGCCATACAGAAAATACTGGGCATACAGAAAATACTGGGCATACAGAAAATACTGGGCATACAGAAAATACTGGGCATACAGAAAATACTGGGCATACAGAAAATACTGGGCATACAGAAAATACTGGGCATACAGAAAATACTGGCCATACAGAAAATACTGGGCATACAGAAAATACTGGGCATACAGAAAATACTGGGCATACAGAAAATACTGGCCATACAGAAAATACTGGCCATACAGAAAATACTGGGCATACAGAAAATACTGGGCATACAGAAAATACTGGCCATACAGAAAATATTGCCTTCAACAGATCACAAAAGACTAAGAATGTTAAGTGCTCAGAGCAGAATATATTGTATTGTGAAGTGTATAATGCACGGATATTTTAACGTACCGTAGTAATTTAACATTGAAGTCTAGAGTGACAAAGTTTACCTCCGTTATTTTTATAGCCATTATTGCTAATGAACATGCTCAAAAAATTTATAAATAACTAGTTAAAAAATAACTGATATTACCAGAGATAAACACATTTTTTAAAGGGGTATTCCAGGCCAAAACTTTTTTTTATATGTCAACTGGCTCCGGAAAGAAAGTTAAACAGATTTGTAAATTACTTCTATTAAAAAATCTTAATCCTTCCAATAGTTATTAGCTACTGAAGTTGAGTTGCTGTTTTCTGTCTAACTGCTTTCTGATGACTCGCGTCCCGGGAGCTGTCCAGCTCCTTTGGGGATATTTTCCCATCATGCACAGCTCCCGGGACGTGACATCATCATTGATCAGTTAGACAGAAAACTTCAGAAGCTAATAACTATTGGAAGGATTAAGATTTTTTTAATAGAAGTAATTTACAAATCTGTTTAACTTTCCGGAGCCAGTTGATATATATAAAAACGTTTTTGCCTGGAATACCCCTTTAATGACTAATAATGTTAAAGGGGTCCTCCACTGGAAAACATTTTCTTTTAAATCAACTGGTGGCCAGAAAGTTAAACAGACTTGTAAATTACTTCTATTAAAAATTCTTAATCCTTCCAGTACTTATAAGCTGCTGTAAACTACAGAGGAAGTTCTTTTTGAATTTCCTTTCTGTCTGACCACAAGTGCTCTCTGCTGACAGTCTATCTACTCTGACTCTGTCTATGTCAGGAACTGTCCAGAGCAGAATAGGTTTGCTATGGGGATTTGCTGGTACTCTGGACAGTTCCTAAAATGGACAGAGGTGTCAGCAGAGAGCACTTGTGGTCAGACAGAAAGGAAATTCAAAAAGAACTTCCTCTGTAGTTTACAGCAGCTTATAAGTACTGGGAGGATTAAGATTTTTTAATAGAAGTAATTTACAAATCTGTTTAACTTTCTGGCACCAGTTGATTAAAAAAAAAAAAAAAAAAAAAAAAAAAAGGTTTCCAGCAGAGTACCCCTTTAATTCTTCATTATTTTATATGCTAGTTTTACAAAATCTTTTACCATTTTACTTCCATTGATGTGAACATAGCCGAACAGTATGGTCAGAATGCAATTTTTTATTCCTTCATGTGGTTTTCTGACTAGGCCAGTAAATCCCAGTCAATGAGAACTTGATGTGGGAAGCCTAGTAATATGCTAATAATTTGTTTTGTTGCCATCATTTCATTGTATCAGAAAGAAGAATCTACTTGCCCGGCTGATGGAACACTGGATATAGGTTGTGAGTCAGAATTGGATGGGACTGAAATGGCAGAGGCAAGCAGCAATGGGGAAGAAAATGAAGGTAGCACCCAGAGGAGTTGTTGACTTTTTTCTATTTTCCTGTTGTTTCATGTTCACTTTTGCATGTATGGCATGGCATCCATTCAAGTAATAGATTGTTTGTAATGTGTACAAGAAGTGTATGGGAATTGTTGCTTTTTTCACTTGATACTTTACACTCCAGGCAGCCATTGTTGGTCTGCTTCCCTATTTTAATTTCATTGTTGCATCTGGGTCATGTGATTCCCACTCAGACCAACAGTAAATGACATGCTCCGCTGTGTGGACCGAAAGACTTACCTATGTGGCTGACATACTGTGCAATGCAAGATTAAATGAGATCCCTCCTGGTAGCTCTCAGATCTTTCCTGTCAAGCTGCCCCTCCTTGTTCTCCTGCATATCTCTATGTAGTGAGTGCTGCTGAATAGATATAGACATTTCTGCCTTCTCAAAAGAGATCAGGAGAACAGTGATATAGTCTGTGAGTCCATACAATGATTAGCCAAAGTTCTAAAACTCATCCGAGTCTGTCTCTGCTGTGTACAGATTCTCTAGTGTGTCCTATTAGTTGCAGCTAGACACAGTTCCTACTTGTAAGGAGGCAGGCTGAAGCTGCATCTCATAGGAATACACGGAGACTCTGCAGGGGAAGTAAAGGTACAATTGCTTCTCTTAGGACTCAAAGCAAGTTCAGTGTGATGAGACTCCATCCCCTCCAAAAGGTCAGAGGAATCATGGGAATTCCAGGAAATGTGCAAAAACATTAACTCACTCTCTCACACTCTCTCACACTCTCACTCTCCAAAAGCCTTATCCTATCACACTAACCACCAGAGCTGGCTGAGCAGTGAACACAAACCATAGCAAAATTCCATAGAAAACTGAGCACAACCTTTATCTGTGAGCTGATCTCAGAGACCTCCTGTCCATTCCCGCAGAAGCCTTATCTTGTACTACAAATGCCAGCCAGCCTTTGTCCAGGCACATACAAATACACAGTTTTTAAAGTTTTTATAATTGCACTGTGTTTGAATAAAGCAATTTTACCTGCACTTTTCTATGTTCCTCTTTTCTTTGTTAGTTTATGTGATTTCAGAACACATAGCACCACAATCTTAGTTATTTTTCAGAGGTGCCCCCTTCAATACTGATATTAGTTGGGGGGTTCATCATGCACTGCAGTTTAAGTAAAGCTGATGCTCTTAATAATTTCATTGCTTTTCTACCTCCTGTCTTAGTAAACGGGTAGTGAATGCTCCTTCCTCCTCTCAGCGCTACAGGTTCATCTTCATGGAGGTGCAGCTTACACCATTACTCCAATGCCAGCCTGTCAGGGCTGCTGTATGAACTTTGGCATTTCAGCAACTGCCCCAGAGCCCTTGTGGAGATGCCAGGGATCAGAAAGACACTAAAGACACCAACATACTTTCTATAGTAATTTGTGTGTGTAAAAATTATATATATATATATATATATATATATATATATATATATATATATATATATGTATGTATATATCTATCTAATTTTTTTTTTTTTTTTTTTATTGAAGCATGCTCTACAGATTACACATGCTTCACACAAAGTAATGTGTCTGTTTTACATCTTACTAAATACCAGGAATCTGAAGTCTATTTGATCTCTTTATCTAAGAATGTTTCATGTTTTTGGACCTTGATTATTTTGTCTGTCTTCACTCTTCTTGTAACAAATGACCATGTGCTTTAATCTGTTTGTTCACAGTGTGCCTGAAGCAAGTGACTGAAGAGGCGTCTTCCAACCGAGTGCAGAGCAAGCTAGTGTCTTCCTTCCAGCAGCACACCAAAAAGGCACTAAAGCAGGTAGGAGCAGTTTATTCCCTTAAAGTGTACCTGTCATCAACTAAAATTATTTATATAACATAGATAATACAATTATATGTATATTTGTAATATACATTGGTTAAAAATATGTATATTTTTGTCCCTTCAGCTATTGCCTGTGTGTCTCTATGAGGAGTCCAAATACAGGAAGTGAGGGTTGACAAGCAGGGCTCTGTGTAGTGAGGACAAGCAGGGCTCTGTGCACTGAGGACAAGCAGGGCTCTGTGCACTGAGGACAAGCAGGGCTCTGTGCACTGAGGACAAGCAGGGCTCTGTGCACTGAGGACAAGCAGGGCTCTGTGCACTGAGGACAAGCAGGGCTCTGTGCACTGAGGACAAGCAGGGCTCTGTGCACTGAGGACAAGCAGGGCTCTGTGCACTGAGGACAAGCAGGGCTCTGTGCACTGAGGACAAGCAGGGCTCTGTGCACTGAGGACAAGCAGGGCTCTGTGCACTGAGGACAAGCAGGGCTCTGTGCACTGAGGACAAGCAGGGCTCTTTACACTTGAGGACAAGCAGGGCTCTGTACACTTGAGGACATGCGGGGCTCTGTGCACTGAGGACAAGCGGGGCTCTGCACTGAGGACAAGCGGGGCTCTGCGCACTGAGGACAAGCGGGGCTCTGAGCACTGAGGACAAGCGGGGCTCTGAGCACTGAGGACAAGCGGGGCTCTGAGCACTGAGGACGAGCGGGGCTCTGAGCACTGAGGACGAGCGGGGCTCTGAGCACTGAGGACGAGCGGGGCTCTGAGCACTGAGGACGAGCGGGGCTCTGAGCACTGAGGACGAGCGGGGCTCTGGGCACGGAGGACGAGCGGGGCTCTGGGCACGGAGGACGAGCGGGGCTCTGGGCACGGAGGACGAGCGGGGCTCTGGGCACGGAGGACGAGCGGGGCTCTGGGCACGGAGGACGAGCGGGGCTCTGGGCACGGAGGACGAGCGGGGCTCTGGGCGCGGAGGACGAGCGGGGCTCTGGGCGCGGAGGACGAGCGGGGCTCTGGGCGCGGAGGACGAGCGGGGCTCTGGGCGCGGAGGACGAGCGGGGCTCTGGGCGCGGAGGACGAGCGGGGCTCTGGGCGCGGAGGACGAGCGGGGCTCTGGGCGCGGAGGACGAGCGGGGCTCTGGGCGCGGAGGACGAGCGGGGCTCTGGGCGCGGAGGACGAGCGGGGCTCTGGGCGCGGAGGACGAGCGGGGCTCTGGGCGCGGAGGACGAGCGGGGCTCTGGGCGCGGAGGACGAGCGGGGCTCTGGGCGCGGAGGACGAGCGGGGCTCTGGGCGCGGAGGACGAGCGGGGCTCTGGGCGCGGAGGACGAGCGGGGCTCTGGGCGCGGAGGACGAGCGGGGCTCTGGGCGCGGAGGACGAGCGGGGCTCTGGGCGCGGAGGACGAGCGGGGCTCTGGGCGCGGAGGACGAGCGGGGCTCTGGGCGCGGAGGACGAGCGGGGCTCTGGGCGCGGAGGACGAGCGGGGCTCTGGGCGCGGAGGACGAGCGGGGCTCTGGGCGCGGAGGACGAGCGGGGCTCTGGGCGCGGAGGACGAGCGGGGCTCTGGGCGCGGAGGACGAGCGGGGCTCTGGGCGCGGAGGACGAGCGGGGCTCTGGGCGCGGAGGACGAGCGGGGCTCTGGGCGCGGAGGACGAGCGGGGCTCTGGGCGCGGAGGACGAGCGGGGCTCTGGGCGCGGAGGACGAGCGGGGCTCTGGGCGCGGAGGACGAGCGGGGCTCTGGGCGCGGAGGACGAGCGGGGCTCTGGGCGCGGAGGACGAGCGGGGCTCTGGGCGCGGAGGACGAGCGGGGCTCTGGGCGCGGAGGACGAGCGGGGCTCTGGGCGCGGAGGACGAGCGGGGCTCTGGGCGCGGAGGACGAGCGGGGCTCTGGGCGCGGAGGACGAGCGGGGCTCTGGGCGCGGAGGACGAGCGGGGCTCTGGGCGCGGAGGACGAGCGGGGCTCTGGGCGCGGAGGACGAGCGGGGCTCTGGGCGCGGAGGACGAGCGGGGCTCTGGGCGCGGAGGACGAGCGGGGCTCTGTACAGTGAGGTTCTGTGACATGCTACTGGCCCACTAATGAGGATGATTGACAAGCCAGGAGCCTACACAGAGCCCTGCTTGTCCTGCCCTCACTTCCTGTATTTGGCTTCCTCACAGGCAATAGCTGCAGGAACAGCACTTTTCACCCATAAATATACACATTTTTTAACCAACGTATATTACAATTATACATATAATTGTATTATCTACATTATATAAAAAAAATGTATTCACTACGGGTACACTTTAAGGTCGGCTGGTGCTATGGCAAAGAATGTCACATTGAACTTTTCTCTTTAAGTCCACGGTCTAAATCCATAACCTCCCCAGTGTAAGTACAGTATATTAGTTTTATGGACAAAATCAGCAGTCTGTCTATTCTCTCTCTAATGGACATGCTGATCTTGCCCCTGAAATACATCTTTACGGTTTCATTATATACTGTTTCTGAAGCTGGGTGTTGAATAAATAACATTTTTAAAGGGGTACTCCACTGGAAAACCAATTTTTTTTTATCATCTGGTGCCAGAAAGTTAAACAGATTTTTAAATTACGAAGAAAGCAGGTAAATGCCAGCGATTATGAAACTTCACCTTTATTGGAACCACGTAAAATTATCGACATGGAGAGACAAACATTTAAAAATTCCAGGAATCAGCGCCAAATGTTTGTCTCTCCATGTTGATGACTTTCCGTGGTTCCAATAAAGGGGAAGTTTCATAATCGCTGGCATTTACCTGCTTTCTTCGTATCCTTGGAGGACTTTATTGCCGTGCGGTGGCCGGGTGAGCTGACTACTCTTCTACTTAGATTTTTAAATTACTTCTATTTAAAAATCTTAATCCTTCCAGTACTTATCAATGCTGTATGCTCCAGAGGAAGTTATTTTCTTTTTGAATTTCCTTTCTGTCTGACCACAGTGTTCTCTGCTGACACCTCTGTCCTTGTCAGGAACTGTTCAGAGCAGGATCAAATCCCCATAGCAAACTTATCCTGCTCTGGACAGTTCCTGGAAAGGAGCAGTACTGGAAGGATTATACATTTTTAACAGAAGTAATTTACAAATCTGTTTAACTTTCTGGCACCAGAGGATTAAATTTATTTTTTTCCAGCAGGGTACCCCATTAAATCAGACATTCTCTTGGTCAGCTGTAGACTTATGTTAGATGTAGTGCAGCCAGAAATGTTTTCTGTCACATACATTGTGCATGTTCGATGAGTAGATGGTCTCTTCTCAATGTAATGCCGGTGCTGAATCATGATCCTCTACTTTCACAGCATGAGTCTCCCACACAATGAGGGAGAGATTCTGCTGGCATCTCCTCTTTCTCCCAGTGTCGTATTGACCATCTCTAGTCTACATTTTTTGGTTTGTAGAGATGTTTTGTGTTCTCCATGCGATCTGATGGAAGGTGAAGAGACTGGTGGAATCCTTTACCTGTGTCACTTCCTCTTGTTTGGATCTGTAACTTTTCTGTAGCTCGAGTGACCTCATTTCTCTTCTAACTTTTTGGGGAGGAATTTGACTAGTGAACAGCTGCTGTGTAGTTTTGTGGGGGAGATATTACCTGCAAAAACTTCATTCTTCTGCATTGGTTTCTTCAGGATTCGAAATTTGGCTTTAGCATTGATTATACCAGTGTTTGCCAACCAGGATGCCTCCAGCTGTTGCAAGACTACAACTCCCAGCATGCTTTCCGGGAATGCTGGGAGTTGTAGTTTTGCAACAGCTGGAAGCAACCTGGTTGGAAAACACTGGGTTATACAGTCTACAAATCTTTTATCCATGTAGAATATCTGTATGAACATTTATTCACTTGAATATAGATGTGCTGTAGTTCCCCCTACCCAGTAGGTGGTCGGGCGCTGCTATGCAGGGATAGTCTGTTAAAGGGGTACTCCGGTGCTTAGACATCTTATCCCCTATCCAAAGGATAGGGGATAAGATGCCTGATCGCGGGAGTCCCGCCTCTGGGGACCCCCGGGATCATGCACGCGGCATCTCGTTTGTAATCAGTCCCCGGAGCGTGTTCGCTCCGGGACTGATTACCGGTGACTACAGGGCGGGCGGCGTGTGACGTCACACCTCCGCCCCCGTGTGACCTCACGCTCCGCCCCTCAATGCAAGCCTACGGGAGGGGGCGTGATAGCTGTCGCTCCGGGGATTGATTACAAACAGGGTGCCTCGTGCATGATCCCGGGGGTCCCCAGCGGTGGGACTCCCGCGATCAGGCATCTTATCCCCTATCCTTTGGTTAGGGGATAAGATGTCTAAGCACCGGAGAACCCCTTTAAAGGGCCACAGCACTGAAGTCCATTTATTCTCAGGATCAGTGGGGTTCCTTAAAGGGGTATTCCACTAAAAAAAACTTTTTTTTATTTTTATATTTAAGCAGATTTGTAAATTACTTCTATTAAAAAAAATCTTAATCCTTACAGTAGTTATAAGCTGCTGAAGTGGATTTGTTCTTTTCTTTCTGACTCTGTGCTCTCTGCTGACACCTCTGTCTGTCTCTGGAACTGTCCGAAGCATTAGATATTTGCTATGGGGATTTTACTCCTACTCTGGACAGTTCCTGAGACAAGCAGAGGTGTCAGAAGGTCCAGACACTATATTATGAACTACACTAACTTTACAGCCCCTGACTAAGGCCCATTAGGTGGGCCGAAACGCGTCACCTGTGCCCCCTATGTCCATGTACTGAGGTTTTATTAATAAATTGCTATGTTGGATCTACATTGCGCTGGACCTTCATATTTCTTCAGCCCCTGTAGCAGAGTCAAATAAAAAAATAATAATCCTGGAATACCCCTTTAAGTTCAACATCAATCAATATAAAAATAAAAAAAATACATAATGGGGATTCATCTTGGTTATGGTGTGAAGATTAAGGAATTGGAGAGAAATTTACTCGAGTAATTCTACTCGCTCATTCCTCTCCAATTCAGTCAGCAGTGAAAAACCCAATAGAGTTTAACTGTATGTTTACACTGAGGAGTTTCCGCAAGCGGAATTCCGACGCTGAATTCCGTTCCGCATGAAGAATGAACATGTTCATGCGTCTTTGTCCCAATGAAATCAATGAATTTTTTTTTCAGCCCGACACCGTTCTGCACGGAATTCGCATGGAATTTGTACGGAAATTCTGCTCCAAAACAAAAAGGGAAATTCTAATTGGTGGTTGTCATCCAGCAAAAAAATAAAAAATAACATACGGTTTCCTCCTGTATTCCGCACAACAAAAAAACTGAAATTCTGCCAATTCCTCAGTGTGAACATACCCTAAAGGGGTTCACCAGGGCTCTGATATTAATGGCTTAGTGTATTGGAGAGGAATTCCGCTCACTCATTCCTCTCTAATTCATTCAGCAGTGCCAAACCCCCTTGATTTCAATTGAATTCCGCTCCTCAGTTCACACTGAGGAATTTCTGTGAGTGGAATTCTGGTGCGGAATTCTGTTCCGCGTGAAGAATGAACAGGTTTGTTCTTCATGCAGAATCCGCGTCTAAACCGCATAGACCGCAATGTTAATTTTTTTTCTGCTGAACGCCTTTTCGCGCGGAATTCGCTTGGAAAAGGGAAATTCTAATTGATGGTTGTAGTCCAGCAAAAAAATAAAAAAATAAAACTGTTTCCTCCTATATTCCACACAGAAAATCCCTGTGGAATTGGGATTTTTAAGCGAGAATTCCTCTCCAATTCCTCAGTGTGAACGTACCCTTTTTCTTGAGAGAGTCCATTAATATCAGATAAGTGGGTATCCAGCTCCTTCACCCTTCACTAGTCATCTGACTGAGTATTCACTGTGCTCCAGCAATATACATCCCCTTCGTTATTTCCCAGGTATATCTCCCTATGTAGCAGCCGGGCCCAGTACTCAGGAGCTGCTATACTATGACAATGCTGTGCGAAGTAAACAGTGGAGGTGACACGGCACTTGTCATATGGTGTGGGTCATCCAATGTTCATTTCACACACCCGAATGCTGCACTGTGACCATTATATGGAATGAGTGATTTGCAAATGTTAACAAATTATGCTTAAAAAGATTATGAGAACGTCCTATACATACCTCAGCTTTTTTTTTTTTTTATGTATCCTAGTGTATACCCATCTTTTGTATTTAATGTAGAAGTATTTAGTAAACTTTTATATATTTATAATTATTTTAGCAAACTTTCCTGCAATCCTATGGACTGTGCTGGTATGTGCAGGCACATCTCCTAATGCTTTGTTGTGTTGGTCTTGCATAGTAAAATTTACAATGTCTGAGGAATTCACCTGTATAGTGTGACCCTTCCTTATTCTTTAGGTAGGAGTCTGCTAGTATGATCCTATAAGATTTTTGTGGTTTGTTCTATACATATAAATGTCATTTTCTTTGCTGTAAATCCATTTTTATTTCCCCTAAAGGTTTTTAGGATCTACTGTTCAATTAGATAATTTGGCACCTGGTGAAGTGTTAAACAAATTTGTAAATTACTTCTATTTAATCTTAATCCTTCCAGTACTTTTCAGCTGCTATATTCTCCACAGGAAGTTCTTTTATTTTTTAATTTTCTTTTCTGTCTGACCACAGTGCTCTTTGTTTGCCAAAAAAAACAATAACTTAGAATTTGCTAAAAAAAAAAAATGTCAGCGTAGAAACAATATCAAAACTAAGCAAATGCCATTGATCTAAAGTGTATTATTGCTTATATGTATTGCACTTGGGCCAACTAAGAGCCCCTTCTTACCGCAGGCCCCCTAGGCAATGCCATAGCTTATTTCCTTCAATTTAGAGTCTGCTAGGTTTATTCTATCATTTTCACTTTAAATGTCTCTACACTCCAGGTCATGGACCACACAGGTCCATTGTGTTACAGTTTTCTAAGGTGAAAAGGGTTCAGTCTCTCCTTTCACCTCAGCCAATGTTGTCTTTTGTGTTACTGCTCTGCAGTGGATGAGAATAACCTCTTTGTAATGTATTAGATTTACCATTGCTTGCTCCTTGTGCTACAAAGCATGTGTTTATTTTTTTATTTTTATGGTATTTTGTTTTCTGCTGAACTACGGACGGCTTACTGTAATATATATATAAATATATATATATATATATATAATATATATATATATATATATACACAGTGATCCCTCAACTTACAATGGCCTCAACATACAATAGTTTCAACGTACAATGGTCTTTTCTGGACCATTGTAAGTTGAAACCAGACTCAACATACAATACTACAGACAGTCCAGATCTGTGAAACGTGTCAATGGCTGGAAGAACTGACCAATCAGAATAGGCATTCACTGGTAAAACCCCTGTATTACTGAAGCGTATGCACTGACTGATGTCTGGTAGCACCTCCCTACAGTACAGGGAGGTATTACATGTTCTGTACACTTTACCTGTGCCAGGGTTACCTGCTCCCCTGGACATCAGGTGAGGGCAACTCCGTGTTACTTTTTTAGGACACTGCGTGTTCTGTACAGGACCCTTAAAGAGTAGCTCCCACCATCCTTTTTTTTTTTCTTCTTTCCCTGCCTATTGCCCATCTTTCCCTAACCCCCTCCCTGCCTTAATTTTTTTATTTTTTACTATTTTAGAAATGCCTTTTTGTCTGCCTGGTAGTGTGCTCACTACCAGGCAGACTTCCTCAGCAGGCACAACGTCACTGATGCCTGCTGGGGCCGGCACCTCCGCCCTCGGTTCACCTATACAGGGTGCCTCCAGCTGTTTTACCGCTACAACTCCCAGATTGCCCTGACATCTATCGGCTGTCAGGGCATGCTGGGAGTTGTAGTGGTGAAACTGGAGGCACCCTGTGGTGACAGCATCCCCCCGCCCCCCCCCCCCCCCCGCTGAAAGCAATACATGCGGCGCTAACCCCCGCCCGCCCCGCTGACAGCAATACATTTGTTATGGCCGCAGCGCTATGCAAACCCCCCCCACCCCGGGCGCTAAATTCTCCCACCCCCACCCAAATCAGACATACCCAAGTGCTGTGCTGAGTCCTTCCTGAGGCAGCAGCAGCAGCGGCGTATGCCGGGAGGCGGGGACGGTGTGTGAGGCCAGGGAGCCAATGTGCTCTCAGCGCTCACTCCCTGCCTGGCTAATTGACAGGCAGGGAGCGTGCGCAGGCTGAATGAATAAGGACTGATGCCCGGCCGGCATCAGTCCAAATTCAGCCGTGACGTCACGCCAGGCTGCAGCCGGCCACTAGGAGGGAGACCCCTAGTGGCCGGTTTTCAAACGTAAATTACACCATATTAATAAAAAAAATAATAAGGAAACTATATTAGAGATATGTTGTAGTACATAAGTACTACAACATATAAAAAAAAAAAGTTGGTGACAGTGCCCATTTAAGAAGCTCCTGTCCTCTACATAGCCCAGTGTTTCCCAAGCAGGGTGCCCCCAACTGTTGCAAAACTACAACTCCCAGCATGCCCGGACAGCCGAAGGCTGTCCGGGCATGCTGGGAGTTGTAGTTTTGCAACAGCTGGGGGCTCCATGCTTGAGAAACACTGACACAGACAATGATTTACAGCTCCCAGCAGATCTTTCTTACTTTTATATGTAAGTATTTTCTTTATCTGAATTAGTTATTTACTTATTTTTCTTTAATTCTCACTTTTTGGTACCTTTAGAACCAATTACCAGGTTTCCATAGAGTTCTGGTCTCAACATACAATGGTTTCAACATACAATGGTCGTCCCAGAACCAATTAATATTGTAACTTGAGGGACCACCGTGTGTATATGTGTGTGTGTGTGCGTATATATATATATATATATATATATATATATATATATATATATATATATATATATATAATTTTTTTTTTTTTTTACTGCTGCTGTTATGTTTGTTAGCTTGACCTATTTTTATTCCGGTGTGCCTTAAATTGTAATTGAAGTGTAGTATAGGTGCCCCTGCTGTGCTGCTGCACGATAATGTCTTTTATTTATGTTGCGGCACATTTAATGTAAGTGCAGAGAAATCCTCGCTGGGAGCAAATTCCTGGTTCTTCGTCTTACTATGTCATGTGAAATACTGAATAGCACAGAGCATGACAAGCCAAATACGCTTTCAAGTCTTTAAATATGAGATTGTATTTTCAGAAAAGATGTCCTCATAGCAGTATATAGTGTGACAGCGTTATAAACTTGTCATTATTTCCAACAGTCGCTTGTTGTCACGTTGAATGGAAGTTTCATATTTAATTTTAGGAATTTATTATGTTTATAGGTATTTTGTGTTTTCTGAGACATCAGGTACTTCTATTTATTTTGTTTTGTTTATGTTTACTGCCATTTCAAATAACTTCCATACATTTGATAGCCTATGCGATTTTAACATACTTGTAAATCAATTTACTTATCCCAAATGACTCCTTTTAAGGGGAACTCTAGTACATTTAATACTATCCCCTTTCCACAGGATAGAGGATAAGTGTATGATCAGGAGGGTCCAAACAGCTCGGACCCCCATATTTTCCTACCCGGGGCCCCTGTTTTCTGAAGATTTTTGTTCAGAATACCGGCTTCCCATCTGCGTGAAGCGGCGGTGGTTGACACCACCTCTACATGCGTCTATTGGAGAGCCCGAGATATTGGCTTGTTTTTTTTCCCTGTTAATATGTAAAACTATATATACACTGTAAAACAACAACAAATGTATACATTTTAAGCCAAAAAAATGAAAGACAAAAAAGACAGGCAAATATAAATTCCTAAAACACTTAAATATTATTGATTAGAAATGTTATTTGCCCAAAAATGAACCACAAGATAGCCACAGAGACAAGTTAAAACCAATAAAAAAAAAACATGTATAAGACATGTTTTTAATTGTTTTTAAGTTGTCTTTGTGATCCTGTGGTTCATTTTTGTGCATATAATATTAATATATGTTTTAATTAATTATTTGGGTGTGCATGACTTTATATCTGCCTTTTTTTAAATTAAATTACATTTTTTTATAACATCTGTGGCGGAAAAAAAGTATGCACTTTTTTTGTGCCACAGAAAAGTGGTGTGTGCAGCACTTTTCCATACCACACAATAATTGTAAATAATGGTACATTGGACTAATGGGGTTGGATTTCATACACCTGTGGCAATGGGACTGAATAAGAGCTGGGGCTGTGTACTTAAAACTATTCCTACCTAGACTACAAAGGTTCCAGAAAAAACTATTCTGTGCATTTATCTTAAATGGTCACTCTCATAAAAAAAAGTTTTTGCTATTGCATTCCTTATGGTAAATAAAAAAATATTTCTAATATACTATTATATCTAATATATATTTGTTAAAGCACAAATAAAACATAGAAAACTTCATTTTTTTTAAAGGACAACTGTAGTGGTACACTTTTATATGTGCCTGGGCCTCAAAAATAAACAAAATAAACTTATACATACCTTCCTACGAACCCCCGTTGGTCCGGCACAGGCCTCACGGTCCGGCAGTGCTGACCTCATTCCACTTCCTGGGGACAGCAACGTCACAGAGCCGTCGGCGTATCAACCGGCCGTAGCGATGTCCCACCCCGGTCGGTGATAGGCTGAGCCCACTGTCATGTAAGAAGCCGACCAGAGCTCCTTACATGACAGTGGGCTCAGCCTATCACAGGCTGGGGCGGGGCATCACTACGGCCGTTGATACGCCGACAGCTCTGCGGTGTTGCCGTCCCCAGGAAGTGGAATTACGTCAGCACTGCCGGATCGTGAAGCCTGTGCCCGACCAACAGGGGCTCGTAGGAAGGTACGTATGAGTTTATTTTGTTTCTTTTTGGGGCACGGGCATATATAAAAGTGTACGACGACAGTTGTCCTTTAACAAAGCTCAAGAGCACATTTTCCCCCATCTTATACACAGACTTTGGACCGAAGCCAAAACACAGGAAGTGCAGCCTGGAGTGCTGAGGTGTGTGTCCAACCAACAGAATATGGCAGTTAAGTGTGAGGAGCTATGATTGGATAAGGCTGGACACACCCCCCTCAGCACTCCAGGCTGCACTTCCTGTGTTTGGGCTTCAGTCCAAAGTCTGTGTATGAGATGGAGGGAAATGTGCTCTTGAGCTTTAAGCGCAATAAAAAAATGTTTTACTAAGTATATTAGAAATATTTCTTATTTACCATAAGGAGTGCAATAGCAAAAATTCTTTTAATGAGAGTGACCATTAAAACATTTTTTGAACACCCTTTTTCCGGTCCCAGTGGTTCATGTTTTTTCTTTCTGCAGAATAAACTGTGGTCATTAGTGTTGAGTGCAAATATTCGAAATGCTAATTTTTACCACGAATATCAGCATTTCGCGATTTTGAGAATATTTAGATTATAGATATATATTCGTAATGACAAATATTTTTTATTTTTTAAGCAAACTTTTTACGCCAATATCGGCGCTTCTAGACTGGACACTGATCCCTCCCTTCTTTTAGGTGAAAGATATAATTATGCTTGCGCACTATGTGAATTTCATTACGAATTTTCGCATAGAAAAAAAAAAGGACGAACATAGCGAGTATGCGTATTTCGCGCACATAGGATGAATATTCATCCATATATTTGCGAAATATGGCAAATTTGAATATGGCCCCTGCCGCTCATCACTAGTGGTTATATGTTCTTCATGCTTCATTGCTTCCTACACAGCTATACATCTGACTTTGAGGCTGGGTTTACACTAATGACCCTGACAGTGATTAAATTACTTTTAGGTACATGTATGAAACAAAAGTCAGACACATTTTTGTCTTAGGCTGGGTCCACACTACGTTTTGTCCCATACGGGAGCGCATACGGCAGGAGGGAGCTAAAAGCTCGCGCTCCCGTATGTGACCGTATGCGCTCCCGTATGCCATTCACTTCAATGAGCCGACCGGAGTGAAACGTTCGGTCCGGTCGGCTCATTTTTGCGCCGTATGCGCTTTTACAACCGGACCTAAAACCGTGGTTGACCACAGTTTTAGGTCCGGTTGTAAAAGCGCATACAGCACAAAAATGAGCCGACCGGACCGAACGTTTCACTCCGGTCGGCTCATTGAAGTGAATGGCATACGGGAGCGCATACGGTCACATACGGGAGCGCGAGCTTTTAGCTCCCTCCTGCCGTATGCGCTCCCGTATGGGACAAAACGTAGTGTGGACCCAGCCTAAGATTGATAAATCTTGGCCCCTGTATTTGCAGTCACATCTTACAAACTTTTAAGCAGATAAAATTGAGCACATTTGGATCAGAAGCAGCCAGGACCCCTGCCCTCCTTGCTACAGCTGGCTGGTTAGGGGAGGCAGGGCTGTATTTGGAGGTTATGCTACCCAAGGCACTTATAGAGTTATATATGAACTGTGCCTGACTGTGCAGTAGGATATTACATGTTTTGCCCCTATAAAATCATAAAGATCCTTGGGGGTGGGTGGGCCTTTTCTCGCCAAAATAAATTTTTACTATTGTGGATTTACTCTCAAACTGGGGGCAGGCACCCCCCCCCCCCCCCCCCCCCCCCGACATTGTCTGCAGAGGTGATCTGGGTCTTCTAAGCCCTATAACAGGAAGCGGTAATGCTTTCTGATCGCTTTACAGACAACACCCAACGAAAAGAACATGATATGGATGCTGCTCCATTCAATGTCTATGGAGATAGCCATGTACAGTAGTAAGTGATCTTCAGCAGCTTCCACAGACAATCGGAGGAATTTAAAATTGTTTGCTGAGTGTCCGACGTGCCGACTGTATTGTGTGAGGTGTATAGTCGTGTGCAGCTTAGGCCAAATAACCTTTTTCATTTGTAAATTCATTTGGAAAACATACATTCCTCTAGCAATGCCCCCCTTTTGGGAACTAAACCTCCATATATTAACATTTCAAGGTTGGTAATACAGCAGCTCTCCTGTAAAGAGCCTGGCAGCTCTGATCTCTGTGTCATATTCTGCATACTCTGCACACACACTGAAAAAAAAACATTAATTATGAACAGTTATTTTCTCAACTGTATACATTATTTGACAACTGTGAGATAATGGGCCTCATTTACTAAGCGTGTCAGGTTTTTTCTAGTGGGAAATGTTGTTTCAGACTTGCAGGATTCCACCATATTTATTATGGGGATCACAGATTTACAAGTCGGGAACATTTTCTGACCGGCTTTTTCTATGTGGAAATTTCCAGTCATTTATCCACAGGATTTTCTGGGAATTCAATAGTAAATAGGTTGGGTTGTGAAACCACGCCCCTTTTTCGGCCAACCACACCCCCTTTGCGACAGACCACAACCCCTTTTCAGCTTTTCACAGTGCAATGTCGGGTTTGTCAGATTTTCCTGGCGCAGGCATGTCGTAGACTCTGCGCCAAAGTAACCCGACAAAAACTGGTCGGTTTCAGCTTAGTAAATGAGGCTCAATATTCCCCTTGTTAACATATTGTGTCCCTATCTGACATAGCTTCTCTTTAAAGGGGTACTCCGGTGGGAAACATTTTTTAAATCAGCTGGTGCCAGAAAGTTAAACAGATTTGTAAATTTCTCTATTTAAAAATCTCATTCCTTCCAGTACTTATCAGCTGCTGTATGCTCCACATGAAGTTCTTTTCTTTCTGAATTTCTTTTCTGTCTGACCACAGTGCTCTCTGCTGACACCTCTGTCCATGTTAGGTACTGTCCAGAGCAGGAGCAAATCCCCATAGCAAACCTCTCCTGCTCTGGACAGTTCCTGGCATGGACAGAGGTGTCAGCAGAGAGCACTGTGGTCATACAGAAAATAAGTTCGAAAAGAAAATAACTTAATCTGTGGTATACAGCAGCTAAGTACTGGAATGATTAAGATTTTTAAATAGAAGTAATTTACAAATCTGTTTAACTTTCTGGCACCAGTAGATTTAAAAAAAAAAAAAATGTTTTCCACCAGAGTACCCCTTTTAATGAAATCGAATACCATTATTATTTTTTTATTTATTTAACTTTTAGTATACCTTATACAACTTTTTGCATACCTGTCTTATCACAGAAAAGCTTCTGTATGTGGCTCACATATCCCTCTGTCCCACTGCTCACTTCACTGACATCCACTGCTCAGGAAGGAGCGTGTCCGATGCAAGCACTGACCACCATGCATTCACTTCCTCCCTGAGTCTGCTGTGCTGGTCTCTTAATCCAATCACTGCAGGCTGCTCTGTAAACCCCTCCTCTATGTTTTAAGACAGGAGTCTGATAGGACAGAGGTGAGCACAGAGGAGTGCTAGTTCTGCCCTAATGTCCTGGACTTTGTCCTAGCCTTTGCTTTAACAGGGACAAAGATGCTGCAGCCAGAAAGGAATATGTTCTGTTCTGAATTATTATTATTTTGTTTTATGAGCCATTATTTGTGTGTTGGTATACCTCCAATTTAGCTGACATTAGATGTAAATAGTGCATTTATAAGCTGTATTTTTCAGACTTTTTTTCCCCTTAGCCTAATGGTGCACCCAGATACATTTAGGAGGATTTCAGCTCTGTCTATCTATTCTAAGGTATAGCTAAGCAAAGGAAATCTGTCACCAGTGTGACGTGCACTTACCTGTCGGTACGGGCAGGTAGTGCAGGTGACAGTGATGATAACCACTTTAGTAGCCAGTGGTTACTTTACACAACTGTTGCATGCCTTCACTTTGAGGAATGTTAGTATATAAACTCTGCACATCTAGTCTACAGAGAAATTTAACCTTATCAAAATTACAATTTTCAAGTTGATCCAGAAGGTCATTAGTGTCTAAAAGATCTGCTACATTTTTTAATCTCAGGCTGTAAATAGCTATCTACAAGGTTGGAGCAGGGATGCAGAACCTGATACGATAGGGTGTCCCGGGGGTCTCTCTCAATCCTTGTGGATCTTTAGCAAAGTGTAAAAACCAGGAATCCTCGCATTATCTTATGAGTTTTAGCAAATTTTTCTGAAATAATTCCTCCCAATACAGTTTCTCGAACGTATTCATTTACTTCCTTTTTAAACGACCATGTTGGATCACCTTTCAATTTAACATATAATTTTGTATCAGATAACTGTTTCAAAGCTTCATCTATATAATACTCTTGGTTCATAACTACAATGGCCCCTCCTTTATCCGCCCTCTTCACCACCAAGGAGGGGTCATTGCAGATCAAATTGAGAGCATTTTTCTCCAATTTATTCACATTGGAGGAGATTTATCAATACCTGTGCAGAGGAAAACTTGCCCAGTTGCCCATAGCAACCAATCAGATTGCTTCTTTCATTTATAGGAAGGCCTGTGAAAAATGAAAGAAGGGATCTGATTGGTTGCTATGGGCAACTGGGCAAGTTTTCCTCTGTACAGGTTTTGATCTCCCCCATTAGGTTTACCAAACATTCCCTAGTCCCATTTTTCCTCTATTTCTCTTAATACGACATAAATGCCTCAATACTGGCAGTTTTTATTTCTGGACGCAACCTGACAAAATAAATAATCTATATGGGAAATGTACAGTAATAACCTTTTTATTTTATTTTTTATGTTTCTTATTATTGGTGCATCTTGACCTCTAGTCCAAAAGATGTGATCAGTGCATTAATTCTGTAGAGTGAGTTAAAGGGGTACTCTGCCCCAGACATCTTATCCCCTATCCAAAGGATAGGGGATAAGATGTCTTGATCACAGGGGTCCTGCCACTGGGACCCCCTGCGATCTATGTGCAGGGGGTGGAAATCGGACATCTTATCCCCTATCCTTTGGATAGAGGATAAGATGTCTAAAGGCGGAGTAGCCCTTTAAAGTCTTTTAAGTATAATTCCACAAAGAAAAAAAGTAGTCAAAGCATGCATAGATTTTGCTCACACTCAAATTACCCATAGGACATAAAGCTACACTAAGACCCAGCCCTTCACTAGAATCACAATCTTTATAAATTCATCCATAAATGAATAGAAATGTGATAATATCTCAGCAGGCCACTCAGGTGTCATGTGAAAAAATTCCCCAAAATAAGCAAAACCTTAAAGGGGTATTCCAGGGAATTTTTTTTTATCCCCTATCCAAAGGATAGGGTATAAGATGTCTGATCACGGGGGGGCCCGCTGCTGAGACCCCTGCGATCTCCCTGCAGCACCTGCATTCTATGCGGGTGCTGAATCTCCAGTTTCGGAAACCTCCTGGTTTCCGGGACTGGGGACATGACGTCACGCCACGCCCCCTCCATTCAAGTCTATGGTAGGGGGCATGACGTCCCCGTAATACCCCTTTAAAGGTTCCCTGCCCTAGGTCCGGGAGAATACCCTCAGTTTCGTTATAATAAGTCTTAGTTTGACAACACCAGAGTGACTTCACATGGGACACATTTTCTGCAGAAAATGTCTAAACTATCGGTAGGGAAATTCACCATCACTAAAACACATTAGAAGGTTGTGGAGGTTTCTTTAGGTGTATGTGAGGAGCTCTGATGCTCTACCATTATGTTCCTGTATTTAGTAAGTGTGTATTAAAAGTTCATCTGAAACAGCGTTGGCTTCCATCCAGCTCTTCAGGCAAACATCCCCTCCTGTATCACACGTTTGCGCAGTCTGACACCTGCCTAGTTTCACCTTCTGTGGGTTTTCTACTACATCTGCCGCTATCTGAAACGTCTAGCATGGAGAGTTTGAATGGAATATTTCTTAATTACTTTTTTATTTGCTATTTTCACTTTTATTTATATCTCGTCTTTACTGTTCTACATAAATACTCTCCTACCTTTTGCTATGCTATTTATGGAGCTTGGTGTGATCCTTGTTCTGATCCACTGGTTCCATGTTGATACGTTACAATTAGGTACTTATGTATTAATAAATGGGACCAGCATGGAGCATTATGTGACTAATGGTTTTATGTAGCAGCAGTTTCATTTTTGTTTGGTTTTTAGCTCATTCATCCCTTTTTACTTTCCTTTCTCCAGTGTAGTAAAATTTATCTGTTTACACTTGTAATTTTTTTCAAGTCCAATTTTTTTACTCTTTCCTCTGATCCTTAAAGGGTTTGACATGCCCTTTACTATTAATATACACTGTTTGGGAAAAGCTTTTGCAACATGTTCATGTTTGACAGTTATGTTCCTGAAAAGGGAACGTGGCTAGAGGAGTGTATGATTTCTAGATACATTTACTAATGAAAAAGGCTCATTTCTGGTGCAGTTTTTGGCATTTGCACAGGGACTTACAGACCATTGTGCTCCATAATAGTAAATACTGGGAGGGAGGGGAACGGGGGCACCTCCCAAAATGCAGTCAGGGTGTCAGACACTCAGCAAATAAATTCTCCCCACCTACAGACCTATATAAGGGCTTGTTTTTTGCATCACCAATTGTACTATGTAATGACATCACTTATTTCCTAACATAATCTGCAGCAAAAAAAAAAAAAAACGTATTTGTGGGGTAAAATAAAAAAAATGCCATTTTGCAACTTTTTAGGGCTTCCTTTTCTACACAGTGCACTTTTCGGTTGAAATGTTTATACTGTAGGTCCATACAGTTACAACGATACCCAACTTATGTAGGTTATATTTTGTTTTACTACTTTAAAAAATTATAAATACATGCACCAAAATTAATATTTTCAATATTGTCATCTTCTGACCCGTATAACTTTTTTTATTTTTGCGCATATGGGGATGTGTGAGGGCTTATTTTTTGTGCCGTGGTCTGTAATTGTTATTGGTACTATGTATGTTTTGATGGGACTTTTTGATCGCTTTTTATTAATATTTTTATGGTATAAAAAGTTACCAAAAATACACAGTTTTGGACTTTGGTATTTTTTACGTGTACGCCATCGACCGTACGGTTTAGCTAACCTTATATTTTAATAGTTCCGACATTTACGGCGGTACCACATATTAATTTTTTTATTTTTTATTACATTGTTTTATAAAAAAAAATGGGAAATGATGGGTGAATCAAACTTTTATTAGGGGAGGGGCTTATTCACAATCTTTTGATTGCATACACTGATCATTGCTATCCCATAGCATAGCATTGATCAGTGTTATCTGTGCTCTGCTGCTCCAGCCTGCACCTTGTAGCAATAGAACACCGATCAGACGGTGAGGAAGCCAGGTAAGTGCCCTCTCGCTGTCATCTCAGCTGATCGGGACATTGTAATTTCGTCGTGATAGTCCTGATCAGCTCCACTGAGCTGCCCGGATGCTTTCACTTTCATTTTAGATGCCGCGTTCAACGCCCATTTCAGAGTGGAAAAAAAACACTCCAAGTGTTTTCTAAAGTGTTGGTTGTGCGACTAAAATTTGGTCGCATACATAGTCGCACAGACGTTGCGACTAAAATCTAGGCACAAAAACCGAGAAAAAGAGTCTGCAAAGCAGGTTGTCGTTCAGCTCACCACCGCCGCCTCTGTGCACGGACTCGTGCGGACACCACGTACACAGTCGAAGTAGAAAGAGATTGTCCAGCACTGTAAGCACGATGCAAAAGATGATTTATTGTAAAATCTCACAGCAAACAGCAACAGGGATCATGAAGTGACGTTCAGCGACCTTAGTTGCCTTAAGAAGAAAGAGTCGGTTGGACTTTAGTAAATGAGGGCCAGTGAGTGTCAGCTCCTGTGTGAGACTAACAGCCACTGTCTAAGGGTGCATTCACACGCTATTTGTTCTTGCGGGTTTTCCTCTGCGTATTTGAAAGTGGGCGGGCTCTTCTCAGCTGTCCGCAGCAGATTTTCCACGGAGGAATTTACGCTGCGGAAAATTCGCCGCAGTTCCTACGGACTTTAATGGGGCTTGCGTAGCGTAAATTCCTCCGTGGAAAATCTGCTGCGGACAGCCGAGAAGAGCCTGCCCCCTTTCAAATAAGCAGCGGAAAACCCGCAAGAACAAATTCCGCGTGAAGGCACCCTGAAGCTGAGATTGTAGATAACTCTGATTCTAGCCATTTTAACCCTTAGCTGATTCATTTAATAATGACTGCAGCATGTAAGTGGTTAGAAGCCACATGCTGGTCCCGCCTGGATCATTTGGTTGCTATGACAGCTGGAGGTCTTGTGAGCCTAGCCTTACCTGGACTGTATCTTCCTGTACGATGTATGTGCTCTTTTGAGTAACATTTAATCATTTGACATATAAATGGACTTTTGCTTTTAACAGACAATTTCTTTGATGCGTAGTGATAAATTTCTTGAAAAAAAAGATTCCACCATAATTTTCTATCCCCGCTCTGAAAATAATTGGTTTAGGGTTTATATAAATGTGCAATAAAGAGAAGCGACGGCAGTATAAATAATAACAGAATTATGGCGGAACCTGGAGCTTTATTGCGTGATGCTATGAAATGAATGCAGACTATCAGAGGTATATTTTTTGTGCATTGATTTAATATCAAAGGATGTAGCACTGTGTTACTATTATTTATTTAGTAGAGAAGAATTTCCCAAGCTAGTTTGAGCCCTTTTTCTTACGGCAGAGTGGTTGAGTTCCTGTTGCTTTACTGTGGCTTTTTGACTTTGATCAGTATTGTGTGAAATTTCAAAGGTTATCCTACATGCTGGGGTTTTTTCAGGACATTAAATTGACATTTTGGAAAATGTAGTAACAAAATAAAGAGGTTAACGCTGCAAAAAAAAAAGAGTGTGAAATGATGTCTTTAGCAATGTAGCAATTCATACATCTAGGAAAAAGCCTCTTTCTTAAATGGCCCTCCCACTGCGCATGGATGGCACTTGGCTCGCGCCTTTTTTCCTCTGCCTCATTAACCCTGTCTGTCTCTTACTAATGAGTACAGTACATGTCGTACCCGTGAATTATTCAATATTTACACTTGCTATGGATCTAGTCAATTTTTCCATTTCTGATTCCTATTAAATCAATTCCCATCATGGGCCTGATGTATACATGGGAGCAGTGTGAAGGGTTTCTTTATATCCAGCCTTTTACTTTATTCTTAATTAAAGGAGTACTCCGGTGGAAAACTTTTTTTTTATTTTTTTTTACTTTAAATCAACTGACGCCAAAAAGTTAAACAGATTTGTAAATTACTTCCATAAAAAAAAAATCATAATCCTTCCAGTACTTTTTAGCTCCTGAATACTACAGAGGAAATTCTCTTTTTTTTTTTTCTTTTTTTTTTTTTGGAACACAGTGCTCTGCTGACATCTCTGGGGATAAGATGTCGGAGGGCTGGAGAACCCCTTTAACTGACAGCTACTAGATTAAAAAGGAAAGCACTGGATAGGACTACAGAGATCAAAAAGTATGCCCAGAATGCTGATGACTAGCCCTATCTAGCCTTGGGCTTATTCACACCCCTGTTTTCCAGCTGATCGATCTGCTTTAATGTAAAGGCACATTACAATCCCATTTTTTTTTTCATCTTTCACCCTGACAACCACCGCTTTATCTCCGCTGCCTATATTTGCATGTCTTTCTGTAGGAGTCAAAGATCCATCTATATTTAGAATACAAGCTGTTAAATATGTACAGTGTTCACTATCCAAATGTACAACTGTTGTCTTCCGCGAAGCCATTATAATCCAGGTATTTGGAGCTCGCTGGGATTTCATAATGTGAAATATAATTTAAAAATGTTAAAATGACTCTAAAATACTGATGATGCAGACTGTAATGCAATGGTTCACAGGTTTCCAGGAGAGATTGTGTTGCTGGAGAAAACCCCTGCTGCTCTGTGAAATGACGCCAGATAAATTGCTTGTAACGAAGAGAATGTGACGGGCTTTACACATACAGGAACGTTAAACCGCTCCGAAATTCACAATTAGAAGGCAGATTCTTAATAGAGGCATCCATTGACTGAGTGGCCCCTTAGCACAATAGCCACCAATTACATAAAGAAGTGGCCGTACTTATTAAGACATAATTTCGGTGCTATAAAGCTGGAATTTAATAAAAGAAAAAGGCCGGAAATAATTGCACCTCAATATTAATTACTTATCTAATGTAATTGAGGTCCATAATGTAAGAGTAATGTGTCCGTTTGTTTGTCATCAATTATGTATATTCATTACTTGTATTTATAAGAGATTCCTACAGATTCACAGCCCAATATCAGGTTAATATTGGGACCCATCACAAAGTGCAGTCAGTTTTACATTGCCACCATAGAGCGAAATTTTAACACCAGTCTTTTGGCGTCCTGTGGCTGTAATACAAATAAGTAGTCCTACTTTACTGACACTTTCATTTACTGTTCTTTCATCTTTATGACCTAACGAGCCGAGTACCCGCCGCTGCCCGTTTTTTCCTACCTAATCCTTGTGGGGAGGAAAAGCAACAAATGAGGAAGCTTTTGTCCTCGTATCCCGTCCCCCATATCCCGTCCCCCATATCCCGTCCCCATATCCCGTCCCCCATATCCCGTCCCCCATATCCCGTCCCCCATATCCCGTCCCCCATATCCCGTCCCCATATCTAATCCTTATTTCTAATAACCCTATCCCGTCCTCAGGTGGGGCTGAGTTGTGGTGAAGATATTGTTAGCTTAAAATAAAATAGGTGTGACTTAACCCCTTAACGACCACTGACGTAAATGTACGTCCTGGTTTGGCGGTACTTCGCGCACCAGGACGTACATTTACGTCCTGTTTATGACGGCGAGCATCGGAGCAGTGCTCGCGTCATACACGACAGGTTCCGGCTGCTATCAGCAGTCGGGCACCCGCCGGTAATGGCCGACATCCGCGATCGTGTCCGCCATTAACCCCTCAGATGCCGTGATCTGTACAGATCACACCATCTGCAGCATTGCGCATGAAAAAATAGATGATCGTATCGCCCGCAGCGCTGCCGCGGCGATCCGATCATCTGTAATGGCGGACGGAGGTCCCCTCACCTGCCTCCATGCGTCTCCTGCTCTGGTCTGAGATCGAGCAGACCAGAGCAGAAGATCACCGATAATACTGATCAGTGCTATGTCCTATGCATAGCACTGCACTGTATTAGCAATCAAATGATTGATATAGATAGTCCCCTATGGGGACATAAAAAGTGTAAATAAAAAGTTGAAAAATGTAAAAATAAAAAGTGAAAAAATGTGAAAAATCCGAACCACCAATAAAAATGAAAATTGTCAGTTTTTTCCCATTTTACCCCAAAAAGCGTAATTTTTTTAATAAACATATTTGGTATCGCCACGTGCGTAAATGTCCGAACTATCAAAATATAATGTTCCTTTTCGGTGAACGACGTAAACGTAAAAAATTTTGAAGTCCAAAAATGTAGCTTTTTTGTCACATTTTATTAAAAAAAAATTATAATAATTAATAAAAAATTATATAAAAGTTTTATGTATGCAAATGTGGTATTGATAACAAGTACAGATGATGGTGCAAAAAATGGGGGTAGGTTAGGGTGAAATTAACTAGCCTATATTTTAAGTGAACATATAAGTAACATGTGACAGAGTATTATTGTAGTAGTATGGAAGTTATGCAGTAACATATATTTCCCATAGACTTGCATGGGACTTTAAATAAAAACCCTGACCCTGGCAAATGGGGGTTGGTAAGGGTTAAATCTACTTGTTGTTGACATATAAGTAACACGTATGCCAAGTTTTATGTTAAAGGGGTACTCAGGTAGAAAACTTTTTTATTTTTATTTATTTATTTATTTTCAAATCAACTGGTGCCAGAAAGTTAAACAGATTTGTAAATTACTTCTATTAAAAAAAATCTTAATCCTTCCAGTACTTATTAGCTGCTAAATACTTCAGAAGAATTTCTTTTCTTTTTGTAACACAGAACTCTCTGCTGAATCACAAGCACAGTGCTCTCTGCTGACCTCTCTGTCCATTTTAGGAACTGTCCAGAGTAGGAGAAAATCCCCATAGCAAACAAATGCTGCTCTGGACAGTTCCTAAAATGGACAGAGATGTCAGCAGAGAGCACTGTGCTTGTGATGTCAGCAGAGAGCACTGTGTTCAAAAAAGAAAATAATTTCCTCTGTAGTATTCAGCAGCTAATAAGTACTGGAAGGATTACATTTTTTTTAATAGAAATTATTTACAAATCTGTTTAACTTACTGGCACCAGTTGATTAAAAAAAAAAAGTTTTCCACCGGAGTACCCCTTTAATATCTTTAGACTTTTGGAAGTGATGCTGGAACATACATACATTCATACACACATACATTGAGATTTCTATATGTAGATTCATATACAGAGATGCTTTGGACTCCCATGAATTGAAGCTCTATTCTTCTGTCAGATATGTCCTGAACACGCAACACTTATACTGATTTAAACTTCCATATTTCACTGCACTGTAGTAACCGGAAACGACTCTATTCTAAGGCCGTGTTCAAATGTCAGAATTTTCTATACGGAAATCCAACATGGAGATTCCACTGCAGCAGAGTCCTGGTGAATTCAAAAGGATTCTGCTGCTCTGTGCACATGGCGGCGTTTCTGCACCAGATGTTTCCGGGACGGAAATTCCAATTTCTGTGTCCGCACAAAGAATGTAAAATGTTCATTCTTTGTGCGGAGTCCGCATGGAATCCATAGCAGTCTATTCCTGTGCGGTCCATATTATGCCGGTGCCCCACAGTGTCCAAAATTCCGTCATGTGAACATAGCCTAAGAATGTATTCACTTGCATTGTACTTCAGAGGTGTGTGATGGGAAGGTTTCCTAAGGTGTGTCTCCAAAGAATGCTACTTTATAGATGAGATTTATCTAAACATGTGCAGAGGAAGATGGTTTACAGAGGCCTCAGAAAAAGAAGCCATCTGATTGGTTGATATGGGCAACTGCACAGGTTTTGATAAATTTCCCCCATAGTGTGTGTGTGTGTGTGTGTGTGTGTGTGTGTGTATATGTATATATATAGATATAGATATAGATATATAGATAGATGGATAGATAGATACAGTGGTCCCTCAAGTTACAATATTAATGGGTACCAGGACGACCATTGTATGTTGAAACCATTGTATGCTGAGACCAGAACTTTATGGAAACCTGGTAATTGGTTCTGAAGCCACCAAAATGTCATCCAAAAATAGGAAAAAGTGAGGATTAAAGAAAAATAAGTAGATAACTAATATAGATAAAACAAGTCCTTACATATAAAAGTAAGAAAGCACTGCTGGGAGCTGTAATCACTGTCTATGTCAGGGTTTCCCAACCAGGGTGCCTCCAGCTGTTCCAAAACTACAACTCCCAGCATGCCCGGACAGCCGCTGGCTGTCCGGGCATGCTGGGAGTTGTAGTTTTGCAACAGCTGGAGGCACCCTGGTGGGAAACAATGGTTTATGTAGAGGAAAGGAGCTTCTTCAGGGTCCTATACAGTACACACAGTGTCCCAAATGGAGCCACTCTTACTTGGTGTCCAAAGGAGCAGCTAACCCTGGCACAGGTAAGGAGTAGTACAGAACATGTAGTTCCTCCCTGTGCTGTAGGGGGCGCTACCAGACACCAGTCAGTGCATGCACTTTAGTAATAGAGGTGATTTACCAGTAAAATGCCCATTCTCATTGGTCAGTTCCTCCATCTGTAGCATTGTATGTTGAGTGGTTTCAAGTTACAATGGTTCAGAAAAGACCATTGTATGTTGACACTATTGTATGTTGAGGCCATTGTAAGTTGAGATATATATGTAAGTATAGATATATATGATCTCAGGCTAGGCTTCCATATTCGAGCCATGTCTTATATTTTATATCTACACAAAGGGGGAAGGTTCAAGGGGCGGAGATCTCAGACAGATCACAACTAAACATTATAATGGTTTTATTCTTTATTTTATTTTAATTTTATTGTTTATTGTAATATATTTTTGCAGGATTCCACTAGATGGAAAAGCACAGTTGACTGGGTATAGCAACTTCATTTTGTAAATATTTAAGTGGTACTTTCCTGTTAAATTTGTTTTAAAAATATATAAAATTACGTTTTTATTTTAGAATATAAAGTGAATGAACCAAATGCGTTTTTTTTTTTTTTGTTAGTTTTTTTCATTCAGAATCATCCTAATCTCCCCCCCAGATCATTTCTGGTTCGTGTTCTATTTGCCCTCTTGTTTTCCATTTCAGGCCTACAGTGTATAAAACACTTTACCATTGGGTGATCAGTTTTGTCAGATCATTTTACTGAATTTTGCATTTTCTTTTAGGCTATCAATAGTTTACTATATACCGTATTTTTCGCCCTATAGGACGCACCGGCATATAAGACGCACCCAATTTTAATGGTGCAAAATCTAGAAAAAAAAGATTCTGCACCCAACAGTGATCGTCAACCTGCAGACCTCCAGATGTTGCAAAACTACAACTCCCAGCATGCCCGGACAGCCGTTGGCTGTCCGGGCATGCTGGGAGTTGTAGTTTTTCAACATCTGGAGGTCCGCAGGTTGAAGACCACTGGATAGGAGGTAATACTCACCTGTCCCCGCCGCTCCGGACCCGTCACCGCTGCCCGGGATGTCGCTCCATCGCTGTCACCGCGTCCCTGACGCTCCGGACGTCTTCTTCCCCGGGATCCACGCTCTCCGTCGCCGTCATCCCGTCGCTACACCCGCCGCTCCTATTGGATGACGGGACGGCGTGCGCGACGACGTGATGACATCGAAGGAGAGTGCCGGCCATGCAGGGGATCCCGGCACGGAGCAGACACCGAGGAGGCAGGTAAGGTCCCTCCCGGTGTCCTGTAAGCTGTTCGGGACGCCGCGATTTCACCGTGGCGGTCCCAAACAGCCGGGTTAGTGTTATTTTCGCTTTGATCGCCGCGTCTGAAGGGTTAATACAGGGCATCACCGCGATCGGTGATATCCTGTATTAGCTGCGGTCCCGGGTTGATGGCCGCAGGTATTCGCCGTATAAGACGCAACAACTTCCCCCCCAGTTTTGGGGAAGAAAAAGTGCGTCTTTATATTGCGAAAAATATGGTAAATGGCTTACTAAATTTATCTGAATGTGTTGGTCAAGTTTGTGCAGTTTGATAAAACTCACATATACTAAAGCACCTGATAAAGGGATAAGGCGTTCATCCTGTTCACAAGTTCTTACATGAATAGTTCTTTTATAATGATAGGATATCTGGCAGCAGTGTATATAGGGCCACCTCCGTAATAATTCTGATGGAGTAATTATAACTCTGCAGTCATTCCGGTCCTGCGTTGTCTTTGTGTAGATGAAATACCGCCTCAGGCTGTCACAACCTTTATAGCCACATAACAAAATGGATATGCAGTGCCAAGTATGGAGCGGAGTATAAATTCTTTAGAGATGTCCCGTCATCACCCTTAACATTTGTCCGTCTCTTCCTTTCATTGCTCCCTTTATCTTGCTTTTCTTTCAAAGCTTTGAGATGATTGTTTTCTCAGATGATCCCCGTGGGCCCTGTTATTGGCCCATACACCTTGCCCAAATTGAATCAGAGAGGAAGGCACAATGGATGTGCATTTCTCGAAATGCAGCCATTGAAGTGCATGAATTATTTGGCTTGGAACCATGGATAATATTGGCAACAGTTGGTTAGTTCTCAAAACCGCGAGTAGCAATGTTAATGTGCATAACTATGCGTAAAATCTGCCGTTATCTGTTGACAGGTTTAGGACGTTCTCCACTCAAGTGGACTCTGGAGAAATTTAAATATTTTATTTATTTATAAATTTTTTTACAAATCTGGCATTCTCTTGTCATTTCGTGTGTGTTTTGCTGATGTTCTTTCATCTTTGTGGTTTTTGTTCTTTTGCTGGAGGAAAAAAAAAATTAACTCTTTCTTCAAAAGCTGCCAGGAATTAGTGAATCTTTTACAAATGTATCCTTAGAAACGGACAAAGAGGGAAGGATCGAGGGGCTGAGATCTCAGACAGTTCTGGTTAATGACAAGATCTCAGCTAAACATTAGCTCACCCGTGGCACTTCTGTGTGCCTTCATCTGTTATCAGTATATTTCACCCCCCCCCCCCCCCCCCTGATTTTTCCAACTACCTCCTGTCGGCAGCTTGAAGGTTAATCCCCAAAGTCAGGCAGACAGAAGCCCTGCGAGTGTTGCGAGTATTCCTATGCTCGGAGCGATTCCTTCTCTTCTCAGAAATAAACGATTCCTGCCGTGTTCAGTGATTTTTGTGCAGCACTCCACACGGCTGAGCGAGTGCATCAATACTGTAGTCCTTACATGCTGTACATACTGATGACACTCTCTGTTTAACTTGATTGACTGAGCAGGATAGGGAAGCAGATGCACCTGCGAGAGATGTACAGACGTACACACATACATTTGCAGCCTTCTAAACGCTTAATGCTTTTGCGTTGACTTGAAAATGATGGTGTGATGTGCCTGATGTGGTGAATTGGAGGTAGTACAATCGGCTCTAGATGCCTTTGTTATAATGAGCGCTGACATAAATGCAGTTAGGTGTAGTGTATTTGTGCTTGAACTCCTAAGTTTTAATTTCTTATTATCTGTGGCTGATCGTTCATGAGGGTTGGCACCTGGAAAGCAGACAGCTCCTATATCCTGTGAATATATATCATGTGCGGGTGTCTCCGTGCTTGTTTCAGCGTTCAGCTGGCTGATGTTCCCGGTAAACCTGACACTCTGTTCTTTTCCTTTGTTTAGGCTTTGAGGCAGCAGCAGAAGAGAAGAAATGGGGTCTCTATGATGGTAAACAAGACTGTCCCTCGTGTCGTCCTGACGCCTCTTAAGGTGTCTGATGAGCAGTCGGATTCACCTTCAGGTAAAGATGAAACAAGCTGCACATTTTATGAGAAAATACTCTCACTAAGCCTTTGTGTAGGGAGGGCTGAGCGATGAAGGGAGAGAGGCACGGAGAAGGGCTTCTTTGCTGCTCTCCCTACAGTTTCACAATACGACCTGTATTCAGAGACGTGTATTTGTACAGATGCATGCACAGCCCTGTACATATAGAAGCGGGTGTTAGGATTCGCATCGCATAACAAAACAGTTTGGCTGCTGCAGGAAGATATGAGAAACCAATCATTGCAGCCTGGTTAAAGAAATGTAATATGGGACCACATGCTGGCGCTAAATGCCTGCAAATATAGCTCAGTTACACACAGTTATCTTGTGGCATTTGTCTTGTAGAAGCCTGATAAAAAGTATTACTGCAATTGTCTTATTTGTAAATAAACAAGAAGGATTGTTTGTCAACATTTCTTTTTACATTTACAGTTGTGATGTAAATAGACAGTAAATAAACAGACTAAAAGGTCTATACATAACCCGTGTCTGGTGTTAATATGATTCTTTATAGCAATTGTGATTATATTATTGTATAGTATTTACATCTTTTAGATACATTTCTTCTGGTTGTTGAAATGTTTGTTCTGTACATGTTTTACCTCGGCCTCCCTTGTGCATTAGGCATTTAGATTATTATTACAGTAAATAAGGTGAAGTGCTGTATGTTAGCTAGAGAATTATTAGAGATGTCCCTGAGCCTGATGATTGTTTTGGTTAAGTGACTGCTTTGCTGTCGGTAGCTCTTGTGGATTTACAGCTTTATTCCTCTTTATTACTAAAAGCTACTGACATTTTTTTGGATAATGATGTCTAACAAGTTGAAAGTTTTGCAAATTAAAAAGGAAGCCAAGGAGTTTGGTTTACATGAATAGAGATTATAAAGGCATAGGAACATTGTGTATGGATGTGTGTTTTGCAAAGCCTTTACAATCTTTTTAATTATATATGTGAAATGTGTGTATTCTTTTTGTCTTTTATATATTTTTTCTGTCCTAGTAAATGGTATTTGTTTATAATTGTAATTATTGTTTTTTATGTCCTTTTGATGGATCAATAAGCACGTTTTATTTCTGTAATTTGTTTCTGTTAAAGGAGATAAAACACATATACATTCATCACTTACCCTAGTATGATAAATGTATAACAGGGATCTGAACACTAAGGTCTCCACTGACCATGAGAATGGGCACCCTGAGGTCCTCATTTAAATCAAGATGCAGTCACATGTGTTACTTCATTAATTATCTATGGGATTGACTGAGATTACAGAGTAGGGGGCTCCTCTACATCAAATAGGCAACAAGCGCTACCGCACACACCTTATTGCAGACAGTATGTTTAGATATGTAGTAGGGCTGGGCGGTATACCGGTTCATACCGCACAATAGGAATTTTAACCGATACCGCAATACCGGTTTTGCCCCTCCCCCTCGGGAATGAATGAATCAGCCCAGCTGATCAGGGTACTACTCACATGTCACCCGCATGCGCTGCCCTCCTCGTCCTGTTTGTTGCGGCCGCCAGCGCTGACACTCTATACCAGAGGTCTCCAACCTGCGAACCTCCAGATGTTGCAAAACTACAACACCCAGTATGCCCGGACAGCCGTTGGCTGTCTGGGCATGCTTGGAGTTGTAGTTTTGCAACATCTGGTGGTCGGCAGGTTGAAGACCACTGCTCTATACTGTGCGGTATCCCTATGCCCAGGCTGCAAAAAATAAACAAAATAAACTTTAACTCACCTCCCGTTGGTCCGGTACCGGCCTCACTTGTTTCCTGGGGACGGGAACGTCGGGCAGCCGTCAGCCTATCACCGGCTGCAGCGATGTTCCGCCTCGGCCGGTGATAGGCTGAGCCCACTGTAATATAACAAGCCAGCTTCTTACATGACAGTGGGCTCAGCCTATCACCGGCCGAGGTGGAACATCGCTGCAGCCGGTGATAGGCTGACGGCTGCCCGACGTTCCCGTCCCCAGCGTAAGGCCGACATAGGTGCGTTAAAGTTTATTTCGTTTACCTTTTGCAGCCCGGGCATAGGGATACCGCACAGTATAGAGTGCCAGCGCCAGCGGCCGCAACAAACAGGACGAGGAGGGCAGCGCCTGCAGGTGATATGTGAGTATTTACCCGATGGGGATGTGGGCTGATAATTAATATTGGAGGGGGGGGGGCTAGGAAATACCGTTATATACCATGGAACCGCCAAAAGTAAAAAAAAAATACTGTGATACACACATTTGATCATACTGCCCAGCCCTAATATGTAGCCCTATGAATGGTGTCTCTGTCATACTCAGTAACTCTTATATAATAGTACACGATATAGGACACTAATTCAGACATAGTTTAGGCTAGAGAATACTTGGCTAACATCCATAAGATGTGACTCGCAGACCATCTTGGAGAAATCTTCATCCATTTTTTATTGTTCCATTTTCATGAGACTTTATCCAAATATAACATCCTAAGAGCATTACAACACAGAAGGTCAGATCTCACTTGACCATAGCTGGATCCTCGAGTAGTGGTGGTGGTGGTAGTTGGTAGTTGTAGTAGAAATTCCAGTTAATGTAAATGTTGAATTGAACAGAAGACATTCGTTCAGAGGGAAGCATTCTGAGTTATTGAGTTGGAAACACTCGAGCCTGTGGGGCTCAATAAGTTTTGTAGTTACAGTGGTGCCTCAAGTTACAATATGAATCGGTTGCAGGATGACCATTACATGTTGAGACCATAACTCTATGGAAACCTGGTAATTGGTTCTGAAGCCACCAAAATGTCATCCAAAAATACTATTTTACTAATAGTGGACTATTGATAGCCTACATCAGTCAGTGTAATAGACTGTGAGTTGAGCAGTAGTAGCATGTGTGTTACCTCCAAAGGAGTCCCGGGACCCACATTCTCATCATTGGTGATGGTCTCTGAAATCAGGCCGCCACTGGCCATATATTTATACTGTAGGTGGGCTATTGATATTATTTGTGGATCCTCCGGATTTCACTGTGAGTAATGTGATCCCTGACAGATGACAGGGTATATGACAATGAAAAGTAGGATCAAGTGTTATGAATTTCAATATTTCAGATCCTTTTGATGCAACCGCAGATATGTAGCTTCCAGAATTCCAGAAGTATATGATGATATGTTATTGCCTTCTCCCTGGGAAATAGAAATGTTTGTCTTTTCCTAACAGCTTTCCAATGTTTTTCTGGTGAAGAGAACTCCCTCATAATGGGAGTCTCCTGCCTTGGATCCTCCTCAATGACAACTTGAGCCGTCATACAGGACCTGCTCTTTTAGAGTGTCTCTAATTCAGTGTTTCCCAACCAGGGTGCCTCCAGTCGTTGCGAAACTACAACTCACAGCATGCTGGGAGTTGTAGTTTTACAACGACTGAGGCACCCTGGTTGCTAAACATTGCTCTAATGTATGAAGCAGCTTATTAGACAACCTCTATCAGTCTTTCTGAAACACCTTTTATGTAAATGACAATATAAACATAATAAAGTAAACTGAGATAATACTTAAACTGTACCTGTCGTCAACAAAAACTTTTTATATAATGTAGCTAATACCATTATATGTAGATTTGTATAATACTCTATGAGGAGTCCAAATACAGGAAGTGAGGGTGGACTAGCAGGGCTCTGTGCACTGAGGACAAGCAGGGCTCTGTGCACTGAGGACAAGCAGGGCTCTGTGCACTGAGGACAAGCGGGGCTCTGTGCCCGGAGGACAAGCGGGGCTCTGTGCCCGGAGGACAAGCGGGGCTCTGTGCCCGGAGGACAAGCGGGGCTCTGTGCCCGGAGGACAAGCGGGGCTCTGTGCCCGGAGGACAAGCGGGGCTCTGTGCCCGGAGGACAAGCGGGGCTCTGTGCCCGGAGGACAAGCGGGGCTCTGTGCCCGGAGGACAAGCGGGGCTCTGTGCCCGGAGGGCAAGCGGGGCTCTGTGCCCGGAGGGCAAGCGGGGCTCTGTGCCCGGAGGGCAAGCGGGGCTCTGTGCCCTGAGGGCAAGCGGGGCTCTGTGCCCTGAGGGCAAGCGGGGCTCTGTGCCCTGAGGGCAAGCGGGGCTCTGTGCCCTGAGGGCAAGCGGGGCTCTGTGCCCTGAGGGCAAGCGGGGCTCTGTGCCCTGAGGGCAAGCGGGGCTCTGTGCCCTGAGGGCAAGCGGGGCTCTGTGCCCTGAGGGCAAGCGGGGCTCTGTGCCCTGAGGGCAAGCGGGGCTCTGTGCCCTGAGGGCAAGCGGGGCTCTGTGCCCTGAGGGCAAGCGGGGCTCTGTGCCCTGAGGGCAAGCGGGGCTCTGTGCCCTGAGGGCAAGCGGGGCTCTGTGCCCTGAGGGCAAGCGGGGCTCTGTGCCCTGAGGGCAAGCGGGGCTCTGTGCCCTGAGGGCAAGCGGGGCTCTGTGCCCTGAGGGCAAGCGGGGCTCTGTGCCCTGAGGGCAAGCGGGGCTCTGTGCCCTGAGGGCAAGCGGGGCTCTGTGCCCTGAGGGCAAGCGGGGCTCTGTGCCCTGAGGCTCTGTGACATGCTACAGGCTCACACATGAAGATGATTGACAAGCCGGGAGCCTGCACAGAGCCCTGCTTGTCCTGCCCTCACTTACTGTATTTGGACTCGTCATAGAGACACACAGACAATAGCATCAGGGACAGCATTTTCCACCCAAAAATATACACATTTTTTAACCGATGTATATTACAAATATACATATGTTATTATCTACATTATATAAAAAGTTTTTGTTGATGACAGGTGCAATTTAAAGAGGGAGTTATGGCGATGGCAGAATTCTGTTACTGACTAGATGATTCTGAAAGGCGGAACAACATCTTTGGGGTTACTCTTCCAAGCTGTGCATTAGCTGGATGGTTTTTCTCTTATCTGTTGAAGTGTTCAGCAGGTTATTGATTCCATTCCTATCTGATGTAGCTTCCTTTTGTTTCTCTTGTCTCTAGTTTGCTAAAAGATTAACATTTTAGCTAAAAAAGAATGTTACAAACCACATTAAAGCATGGCAAGATGATACTCTTTGTGTGGTTAAAGGGGAATAGATGTAAAATGTGTGTTTATGCTTGTTCTCCACCTTCTGTTTTAAGGATCTGAGTCAAAAAACGGTGAAGCAGACAGTTCTGATAAGGAGACCAAGCCAGGGCAAAAATCACCCCCTGGCAAACAAATAAGCCAGCACTTAAAGCGGCTGAAAAAATCAGGTTTAGGTAAGTGTATGTATTTTTTGTATTTATGTTTTTATAGCATCATAAGCTGTGGTGTCAGTAGAGCATAGCATAGCAAAAAGAAAAAAAATGTACAGTATGTACAGCAAATATCAATATGGACAGTTTTATTGAAAAGATTTAGAGCATTAAGTAAAATTTACAGTTTTCCTCTATGTTTGGTGCCGTTTGGCACACAGTGATGCCACTAAAATGCCAGGGGATATTTTATACAATAGGGAAGATAAAACAATGCGATTGTATATTGCTGCTGGTAGCATTTCAATTTCTATTTTCTAAGATGAGAACATTATTATTTTTATTCCTATTGCACTAGATTTTTATCTTTAACACTTATTGTTTAACAGCTAAGTGTTTTATACCTTCTTTATACTGCTCATGTTTGGACATTGACTTATAATGTTTTTATAGTATATTATACAATTGAGGCCAACCAATGTTATTTACTTTAGTATCTTTCTTTGTATGAGTGCACACAGTAGAGGACAAGGGCTTACAGAGTAGTAGACTACAAAAGAGCCCTGCTGGTAAGAGGTGGTCAGAGAACTTCAATGGAGCATAAATTATGTATGGGAGCGTGTCCCCACACAGTTGGACTCTATTATGGACATTTATCAACGGGTTTAGTGAGGTTTTCTTTACTATAATTGTCGCAACTGCGACTACGCGATTTTTCATGCAACATTTTGACTGGAAAGCGAGAAAAGCAAGTTTTCCAAAAATTAACTAGGTAGTAATAATTTTAAAATGGACTACGGGTAGTCAGGTATTTATTAACTGCGACAGTCGCAACTGCGCAAATAAAAGTCGCAACAGGGTTAAAAATTTACTAAATTTACTCCAGCTCAAACATGGAGCAGAAAAAGCTACTACCAAAGTAAAAAAGGAAAAATTGCTTACGTGAAAGAAAATTATCAACAGGCTGAAACCAGTGGATAAATAAGTCACACATAAGCAAAAAAAGAGTAAGGGAAAAATTACTAAAAAAAAGAATACATAAGAAAACATTGATAAATGTCCCTCTATAAGCTTTGGTTTGATAGTCACAAAGTGTAGATACTCTTCCTCAGCCAGTAACACCCTGTTGGCGATTTACTCATACATTTCTGGTAAGAAGAACTTGGGGACCACGCCACACTAAGCTATAAGGTGGATGCTCCAAATATTGTTTCGGGAATAAAAGTATTTACTAAAACAGATAGTCCAGGGAAGGCCACGGCTCCTTTTTAATAATGAGAAAATCAGATTGTGTTAAGGAAATATTTCTGGAGCTATAGGCAATAAAAGGTAATAAAGGCTTTCATATGTGGCCTAGAAGACAGGGCAGAGCCGAAGGTTATCTATGGCAGTGAACTCCATACTTATAAAGTTATTATAAAGTTTGGTTTGAATGGGATGGTTGAAAGAGGATGAGTTTGATTTAGTCTATTTTATGTTTTAAGATGGGTCATGTAAAAGAACTATGAAGAGATAGCTAAATAACAGAGAAGTTAATTTAAGTGTCATTGCCATAAAAGTGATCGGATTTGAGATTTTATGAGGAGGAGACAGAGGTCCCTGGAAAGTAAACTTTGAGAGGTGCCAACAAAGAGGGAGAGTTGATGTGAGAATGAGATAAAGTAAATGTGGAGGTTAGAGGAGATCCAGAAGAGGCTTAGTCTATAATACTAAACAGTGAGCGGATTTGTGATAGAAGGAAGTGGGTGACAGTGTCAGAAGCCGAGGACATGTGGAGTATCAAGAATTGTTCTGTTTCAGTAGAGTGGTTGAATCAGAAGCCAGACTACAAGTAGTGCAAAACAGAGTTACAAAATAAATGAAATGGCAGTTTGACCCCTTAAGGACGCAGCTAATTTTCACCTTAAGGACGCAACCCCTTTTTTGCAAATCTGACCACTGTCACTTTATGCATTAATAACTCTGGGATGCTTTCACCTTTCATTCTGATTCTGAGATTGTATGTTTTTTTTCTGACATATTCTACCTTTACTTGGTGGTAAATTTTCTTTGTTGCTTGCATCCTTTCTTGGTGAAAAATCCCCAAATTTCTGGAAAATGTTGCATTTTTCTGACTTTGAAGCTCTCTGCTTGTAATGAGAATGGATATTCCAAATAAATTATATATTGATTCACAAATACAACATGTCTACTTTGTTTGAATCATAAAGTTGACATGTTTTTACTTTTTGAAGACATTAGAGGGCTTCAAAATTCAGCAGCAATTTTCAAATTTTTCACGAAAATGTCAATCTGAATTTTTCAGGGACCAGTTCAGTTTGAAGTGGATTTGAGGGACTTTCATGTTAGAAAAACCCCCATTATAAATACTGCACCCCTCAAAGTATTCAAAATGAAGCCACATGGCACACTATTTTGGAAACTACACCCCTCAAGGAATGTAACAAGGGGTACAGTGAGCCTTAACACCCCACAGATGTTTGACGACTTTTTGTTAAAGTCGGATGTGTAAATGAAAAAATAAAATTTTCACTAAAATGCTGGTTTTTCCCCAAATTTTACATTTGGTAATAACAGAAAATGCCCCCCAAATTTTGTATTACCATTTCTTCTGAGTATGGAAATACCCCATGAGTGGATGTCAAGTGCTCTGCTGGTGAACTACAATGCTCAGCAGAGGAGGAGTGCCATTGAGCTTTTGGAGAGAGAATTTGTTTGGAATGATAGTCAGGGGCCATGTGCATTTACAAAGCCCCCATGGTGCCAGAACAGTGGACCCCCCACATGTGACCCCCATTTTGGAAACTACACCCCTCACAGAATTTAATAAGGGGTCCAGGGAGCATTTACACCCCACTGGCATTTGACAGATCTTTGGAACAGTGGGCTGTGCAAATGAAAAATAATTTTTTTCATTTTCACGGACCACTGTTCCAAAAATCTGTCAGACACCTGTGAGGTGTAAATGCTCACTGTACCCCTTATTACATTATGTGAGGGAAGTGGTTTCCAAAATGGGGTCACATGTCGGGGGGGGGGGTCCATTGTTCTGGCACTATGGGAGCTTTGTAAACACATGTGGCCTTCAATTCCGGACACATTTTCTCTCCAAAAGCCCAATGACGCTCCTTCTCTTCTGAGCATTGTAGTTCGCCAGCAGAGCAATTTACATCCACATATGGGGTATTTCCATACTCAGCAGAAATGGGGCTACACATTTTGGGGACAGTTTTCCTATTATCCCTTGGGAAAATGAAAAATTTAGGGTAACACCAGCATTTTAGTGAATTATTTTTTCCATTTTTTTTTTCTTTCTCCCATCCAACTTTCACAAAAATTTGTCAAACACCTGTGGGGTGTTAAGGCTCCCTATACCCCTTGTTACAATCCGTGAGGGGTGTAGTTTCCAAAATGGGGTCACACGTGGGTATTTATTTTTTTGCGTTTGTCAGAACCACTGTAAAATCAGCCACCCCCTGTGCAAATCACCAATTTAGGCCTCAAATGTACATTGTGCACTCTCACTCCTGAGCCATGTTGTGCGCCCGCAGAACATTTTACATCCACATATGGGGTATTTCTGTACTCAGGAGAAATTGTGTTACAAATTTTGGGGGTCTTTTTTTCCTTTTACCTCTTGTGAAAATGAAAAGTGAGGGGCAACACCCGTTTTGCAATTTTAATTTTTTTACACTAACATGCTGGTTCCTTTTCATATGGGGTAAAAGGAGAAAAAGCCTCCAAAAATTTGTAAAGCAATTGCTCCTATATGTGGCCCTAAACTGTTTCCTTGAAATAAGACAGGGCCCCGAAGTGAGATCGCTATGTGCATTTGAGGCCTAAATTAGGGATTTGCATAGGGGTGGGCTCGGTTACAAGCGTTACAATTGGCTCCGCTATGAAAAATATTCTAGGCCAGTGATTCCCAAACAGGGTGCCTCCAGTTGTTGCTAAATTCCCAGCATGCCTGGACAGTCGATGCTGTCCAGAAATACTGGGAGTTGTTGTTTTGAAACAGCTGGTGGCTCCGTTTGGTAAACACTGTTGTACAATACATTTTTCATTTTTATTGGGGGGGAGGGGGGCAGTGTATGGGAGTGTATATGTAGTGTTTTACCCTTAATTTTGTGTGAGTGCAGGTCAGTGTAGTGTTTTTAGGGTACATTCACACGGGCAGGGGTTTACGGTGAGTTTCCCGCTAGGAGTTTGAGCTGCAGCGGAAAATTTGCCACAGCTCAAACTTGAAGCAGGAAACTCACTGTAAACCCGCCCGTGTGAATGTACCCTGTACATGCACATGGGGGGGGGGGGCAAACCTTCAGCTGTTGCAAAACTACAACTCCCAGCATGCACTGACAGACCGTGCATGCTGGGAGTTGTACTTTTGCAACAGCTTGAGGCACACTTGAGTTAGGTTCTGTTACCTAATTCAGTATTTTCCAACCAGTGTGCCTCCAGCTGTTGTAAAACTACAACTCCCAGTATGTCCTGATCGCCGAAGGGCATGCTGGGAGTTATAGTTATGCAACAGCTGGAGGCATGCAACTACAACTCCCAGCATGCCGAGACAGCCTTTTGCTGTTCGTGCATGCTGGGAGTTGTAGTTTTGCAAGATTTTGAGGGCCATGGTTTAGAGACCACCGCACAGTAATCTCCAAACTGTGGCCCTCCTGATGTTGCAAAACTACAAATCCCAGCATGCCCAGACAGCAAACTACTGTGTGGGCATGCTGGGAGTTGTAGTTTTGCAAGATCTAGAGGGCCACAGTTTAGAGACCACTGCACAGTGATCTCCAAACTGTACCCCTCTAAATCTTGCAAAACTACAAATCCCAGCATGCCCAAACAGCTGTCTGGGCATGCTGGTAGTTTTGCAACATCTGAAGGGCTAAAGTTTAGAGACCACTGCATTATACGTATATTTGTAAAATACATTGGATTAAAAAATGTGTATATTTTTAGGTGAAAAATGCTGACATGTCCCTGCAGCAATTGCCTTTGTGTTTCTCTGCATAGACAAAATACAGGAAGTGTGACTTGACAAGCAGGGCTCTGTGCACGGAGGAAAAGCAGGGCTTTGTGCACGGAGGCTCGGTGACATGCCCCCAGCTCACAAAACAGGCTGATTGACAAGCTAGGAGACTGCACAGAGCCCTGCCCTTATTTATTTTTTACCCAAATATATACACCTTTTTTCACCAATATACACTGCTCAAAAAAATAAAGGGAACATTTAAGCAACACAATGTAACTCCAAGTCAATCACACTGTCCACTCAGGAAGCAACACTGATTGACAATCAATTTCACATGCTGTTGTGCAAATGGAACAGACAACAGGTGGAAATTATAGGCAATTAGCAAGACACCCCCCCCCCCCCAAATAAAGGAGTGGTTCTGCAGGTGGTGACCACAGACCACTTCTCAATTCCTATGCTTCCTGGCTGATGTTTTGGTCAGTTTTGAATGCTGGCAGTGCATTCACTCTAGTGGTAGCATGATACAGAGTTTAGTGCAGCTCATTCCGGATGGCACATCAATGCGAGCTATGGCAAGAAGGTTTGCTGTGTCTGTCAGCGTAATGTCACGAGCATGTAGGCGCTTACTAGGAGACAGGCCAGTACATCAGGAGATGTGGAGGAGGCCGTAGGGGGGCAACAACCCATCAGCAGTACCGCAAGCCCTGCAAAATTACCTCCAGCAGGCCACAAATGTGCATGTGTCCACTCAAACGGTCAGAAACAGACTCCATGAGGGTGGTATGAGGGCCCAACATCCACAGTTGAGGGTTGTGCTTACAGCCCAACACTGTGCAGGACATTTGGCATTTGCCAGACAACACCAAAATTGGGAGATTTTCCACTGGCACCCTGTGCTATTCACAGATGAAAGCAGGGTCACACTAAGCACAGAGTCTGGAGACGCTGTGGAGAACGTTCTGCCTGCAACATCCTCCAGCATGACAGATTTAGTGGTGGGTTAGTAATGGTTTGGGTGGCATTTCTTTGGGGGGCTGCACAGTCCTCCATGTGCTTGCCCAGAGGTAGCCTGACTGCCATTATGTACCGAGATGAGATCCTCAGACCCCTTGTGAGACCATATACTGGTGCGGTTGGCCCTGTGTTCCTCCTAATGCAAGACAATGCTAGACCTCATGTGGCTGGAGTGTTTCAGCAGTTCCTGCAAGAGGAAGGCATTGATGCTATGGACTGGCCCGCCCGTTCCCCAGACCTTAATCCGATTGAGCACATCTGGGACATCATGTCTCGCTCCATCCACCAACGCCACGTTGCACCACAGACTGTCTAGGAGTTGGCGGAAGCTTTAGTCCAGGTCTGGGAGGACATCCCTCAAGAGACCATCCACCACCTCATCAGGAGCATGCCCATGCATTGTAGGGAGGTCATACGGGCACGTGGAGGCCACACACTCACACATTACTGAGCCTCATTTTGACTTGTTTTAATGACATTACATCAAAGTTGGATCAGCCTGTAGTGGGGTTTTCCACTTTGATTTTGAGTGTGACTCCATTTCCAGACCTCCATGGGTTGATAAACTAGATCTCTATTGATAATTTTTGTGTGATTTTGTTGTCAGCACACTCAGCTATGTAAAGACTAAAGTATTTCATACGATTATTTCATTCATTCAGATCTAGCATGTGCTATCTTAGTGTTCCCTCAGTGTATATTACAAATACACATATACATTTACATTATATAAAAAGTTTTTGCAAACAGGTACACTTTTACCCTTAAATGACTGGCGCCGTTTATATGTGGCACGGCCATACAGCAGGTCTATGAAACGAGCTCAGGAGCTTAGCTCGCTTCATATCCGTTCGGTCCCCGCTGCTATCAGCAGCCAGGACCCATGGCTAATGCCGGAATAAAAGTTGATTGCAGCGTCTAAAATGCCGCAAATACACTGCCAGTAGCTCTGCGGAGCTGATCTGGATCATCGAGAGGTCCAGATAATCTGAGAGGACTAAGAGAGGGCCCTTATCTGCCTCCTCGACATCCAATTGGTTCTCCAAGGCTCCAGATGGAGCAATGGAGCACCAATAACACTGATCAATGCTATGCTATGGCATGGCATTGTTCAGTGTATGCAATCTAATGATTGTATGTTGTAGTCTAAAATAGAGGTACTCAACTATTCTTTGTGAGGGTCCGCTTATCCAGGTCTGCCACTGGTAAAGGTCCGAGCAAAGCACTGAGGCCTGATGCACACCTAGTGGCCGCAGTGCCATGAAGGAAATAGGTAAAACGACTGAAGTCTGGAGGATGCAAATTTACTGTTTCCTGTATTTTCTGAATGCTGCCAGAGACTATACCCCCAATATAATACTTCCACACGCTGTACCCCAGAATATAATACTTCCACACGCTGTACCCCTGAATATAATACTGCCACACGCTGTACCCCTGAATATAATATTGCCACACGCTGTACCTCTGAATATAATACTGCCACATACTATACCCCTGAATATATTACTGAAGCACGCTATACCCCTGAATATATTACTGGTGCACACTTTGCCCCTGAACTGCCACACGTTATGCCCCTAGTATAGTGCTGCCACATGCTATGCCCCTAATATATCAAAGCCACACGCTGTGCTCCAGGTATATTACTGCCACACGCTCTGCCCCTCGTATATTACTGCCACACGCTATATCCCTGGGATAGTACTGTCACACGCTATATCCCTGGTATAGTACTGCCACACGCTATATCCCTGATATAGTACTGCCACACGCTATATCCCTGATATAGTACTGCCACACGCTATATCCCTGATTTAGTACTGCACATACTATATCCCTGGTATAGTACTGCCACACACTATATCCCTGGTATAGTACTGCCACACACTAATGGTATAGTACTGCCACACGCTATATCCATGGTATAGTACTGCCACAACTATATCCCTCTTATAGTACTGCCACAAAATAGGCCCCCAATTATAATTTTAACAAACACTGTGCCATGTACCGACTAATTGTACCATAAAACAGTGAATGATGCCACCGTGCCCCCCCAGTATAAATGATGCCACCGTGCCCCCCAGTATAAATGATGCCACCGTGCCCCCCAGTATAAATGATGCCACCGTGCCCCCCAGTATAAATGATGCCACCGTGCCCCCAGAAAAAATGATGCCACCGTGCCCCCAGAAAAAATTATGCCACCGTGCCCCCCAGAATAAATTACGCCACAGTGCCCCCCAGAATAAATGATGCCACCGTGCCCACCCAGAATAAATGATGCCGCTGTACCCCCAGAATAAATTATGCCACCGTGCCCCCCAGAATAAATGATGCCACCGTGCCCCCCCCAGAATAAATGATGCCACCATGCCCCCCCCAGAATAAATGATGCCGCTGTACCCCCAGAATAAATGATGCCACCGTGCCCCCCAGAATAAATGATGCCACCATGCCCCCCCAGAATAAATGATGCCACCGTGCCCCCCCAGAATAAATGATGCCACCATGCCCCCCCCAGAATAAATGATGCCACCGTGCCCCCCAGAATAAATGATGCCACCGTGCCCCCCCAGAATAAATGATTCCAACGTGCCCCCCCAGAATAAATGATGCCACCATGCCTCCCCCCCCCAGAATAAATGATGCCACTGTGCCCCCCCTCTGAGTAAATGATGCCACCATGCCCCCCCCACCCCCAGAATATATGAAGTCACCGCACCCTCAGACTAACTGATGCCACCGTGCCCCAGAATAAATTTTGCCCCACAAATAATTTTTATTTTTTTGTTTTGCCCTAGATTTTGTGGTGAAATTATTGATTGATGTGCATATAACAAGCCCACATATGGGTCTGTAGGTTCAAAATTGAGTGTTATGATTTTTAGAATCTGAGGCGGGAAAAACAAAAGCAAAAAGTGGTTAAGAAAAAAAATATTTAACTGAAGTACAACACATTAAAAATATTAATTTTTTGAAGTTTAATTTCTAAATGGTGATATTTTAATATAAAGTTTCAGGCATCTGTAGGTCTTGGTCTTACAGGATTAAGATATGGTAACCACTTTTAAAAGTCAACTTTTCTAAATAGGGTGACATTGGTTACATGTGAAATAAATCAATAAGGATAAAAGACTAAAAGTACAAGGGTTAAAAGCAGATTTTTCTTTGAGGCAAAATTCATGTTCTTTTATGTAATGACATTTTAATGCCAATTGTAGGAAATTTTCATCTTTATTTTTATGTACATTGGCACAAAAACAAAAAGACCTAAAAACATATAATCTGTACTGATCTGGAAAGTTTAATGAACATCTAAAATCTCTGGACTTCAAAGAAAAATTATAAATGTGACTGTAAAATGTCATTAAATGTTCCTTGCTGGTTTTGTGTAAAAGGATTTGCTTTTGATGCTTCTACAATTAACAGTGAATGTATAAATGTGAATTTGTTTTAAGTGTATATTTTGGGCAAGGATTCCTTATTCTAATACACAAGCATCTACATAGAATAATTTGTTCCAAGTACATATGCACAGGCCTGGATGATTCTTATCCGTGCTAATCCTACTTATCATTTCTTAAAAATAAATAAGAAATAATGAACCCTTTTTCAAATAGTCCTGTTGGGTCAGCCCTGTGCCCCATTTCATCCTGTTAGGCAATGGATCGGATGAAGGGTCCCAATTCAGGATCCTTATCTCTGTACCGGAATTTTGCTACAAATATGTCATCCAGGGACAGGATTCCCTGTTATTATCTTAATATCATGGAACCGTTCAAAATCTATATATATATAAAACTCAACGTGTGTGTGTGTGTATGTATGTTCCACAAAAACTTCCACAGATATATTAACATGAAACTTGGCACACATGTTACTTATATGTTAACAAAAAACATAGGATAGGTGATTTAACCCTTACTCACCCCCATTTGCCAGGGGCAGGATTTACGTTTTAAAGTCCCATGCAAGTCAATGGGAAATATATGTTACTGCATAACTTCCAAACGGCTGGAGATATTTCGATAATACTTGGTCACATGTTACTTATATGTCCACTTAAAATATGATAGTTAATTTCACCCTTAATTACCCCCATTTGTGAGTGTCGGGGTTTTTGTTTAGTCCCATGCAAATTAATGGGAAATGTATGTTCCCACATAACTTCCGTACGGCTGGAGCTATTTCAATACCTGGTACACATATTACAGGTCGGGATAGGAGTTTGGGTTAGATGGACGGGATGGGAGGTCGGGATATGAGGTCGGAATATGATGACGGGATATGAGGTTGAAATATGATGACGGGATATGAGGTCGAAATATGATGACGGGATAGGAGGTCGGAATGAGGACAGGATATGGGGTTGGGATATGACAACAATAAAGGAGGACGGGATATAAAGTCAAAAGCTTCCTCCTTTGTTTATCTTCCTCCCCAATAAGGATTAGAAAGGAAAAACCTGGCAACGCCAGGTACTCCGTTAGTATGTCCTAAAGCTGGCCACCAAATTGCTGTGGCCACTGGTAAATCCCCAACTTTTGGCTCCATTCACATCTGCAGTGAAGACTCTGTTGCAGATTTTGTTAAATTCGACAGAATTTTCACTAAAGCCCTAACACAAGTGTAAAAAGTGTGTCTCTAGCTTTTCTTGTCTTGCAAGAACTGAAAGTGGCTGTCCTATTTGGACAACATTTTTTTATATGGCCTTTGAAGGAGTAATCTTTATGGATCAGAGGCGCAAGCAATGCAAACAATGGGCTAAATTAATACTATACTGAGTAGTAGCAAGGTGCCTGTCTTAGCAATGTAAGCGGATCAATGTAAGCATGTTGGAAAATCCTATGGTGATCATTAGGCTATGTTCACAGAATCTCTCTCCTGTCGCTGGTATACACGACAGACCCTTATTGGACTAAATCTAGTCTACTAGTGGCTAATTTGGACTGCTATCCAAACGTATACCTTTTTTATTTTGCAGTCGAAAAAGTCTGGCTATAAAGGTATACATTTGTGAAGTAGAACTAATGTAGTAACTAATAGGCCACATTTAGTCCATTAAAGCCCAATGGGCCTACTGTGGTTATGCCACTGTTAATGCTTACTTTTTTGCTAGTGTCCCAAATGTGTACAGCAGAATTCATAATTTTCTGTTTTGAAGAGGTTGGTGGTATAACTCCTTATATACCCCTAAATAATCTATATGATCTGTGAACTATTTCTCATATCAGCTCGTATAGAATGAAGTCTACAGAGGCCTACAGGGAAGCAGGTGAACTCCGTGGTGTTTCCCTGAGCTACAGCGGACCCCCCGTGTCTAGTTTTAATAGAGACACTGTCACTCACTGTTACTCTGTGGCTGGCCAGCTGTGCAGATGGCAAGACGTCAAGTTGTATTGCCACTTGTGTCCAGTGTCAGCCTAACAACAAGGCCCATCTTCGCTCTTCCTGGACCCCCTTCTGAACTCACAGTAACCACAGACACACACACCCCACCCGATCAGCTACTTGCTGCAGTCATCATTTTCATCCAGTGTACCACAATACTTTAATTCCATAATATCGTATATGGTATTGTCATTCCAAAATACAGCTGGACTCACAAAAACAAGTACCCAGTATGGATATATCAACAGAAAAACAAGAGTATTGCCGCTTAGGAGAAAAAAAACAAATTTGCTGCAACATTAAGAAGTTAACCCCTTGACACACCTTAACATAATAACAGTACCACCATCATGTTAACGGTGCCAAAGATAGTAAACACACCATGACTTACTGTTATGTTAGGGAGATTGCATTGTCATTGCCGTTGTGCCCATTTGTTTAATGACAGTAAGTGTTTATGTACATGAGACCTAAAGGTGGTCAGGTAATAATGTCACTTACAGAAACTGTATGATGGACCCCAGGATCAATTCCACAAGTGGTCCCTTCGCACCGCAGTCCAATGCGGAGTCTGGATTACCACTGCACGGAGTCTTTACACCACATACTATATGATAAAGAAAATATAGCCACTGTATTATAAGGTAATCTGTTCAGGATGAGGTTGCTAAGAAGATTGTGATTGTTTCCAATAACTACCAGCGGAATTGTGAATGCAGCTGTGTGCTATAATATAGACTGTAACTTGGGATCTATACAAGATATGGCATTGTAATATAGTCACTCAACATTATAGATCATGTCTATGTATAAACTAGAATAGTTCAGGGGTATATCCACTCTTTACAACTTCTTGAACATGAACAATAAACTCAAGCTTTTTCTGTTTGCTGCTGCCATTATGAGGATGGAGTATAAATTAATCTTTGCCTTTAATACAGTGGGGCGAAAAAGTATTTAGTCAGCCACCAATTGTGCAAGTTTTCCCACTTTTAAAGATGAGAGAGGCCTGTAATTTTCATCATAGGTATACCTCAACTATGAGAGCCATAATGAGAAAAAAACACTGGTGTTACTATGTGTTTTAGACACTTGGTGCGCTTTGCTCATTATGGGGATGGGGCTTAGAAGTAAAGGGGTGTGTTTTTTAGGGCTGAAACAACCAATCAATTAGCAACTAATCGATTATGAAAATGGTTGTCAACTATTTTCATAATCAATTAATCAGTTGGTCGATTAATTGGTCAGCCAATTTGTAAAGTTCACATACACTTAGCGATTATCACTATGTATATATGCAACTGTGGTCCTCGGCGTCCTGTTTAGTGAAGAGGAGGCCCAGCACACCCCGGTTCTCAGGCTCTGTGCTAAAGGCCAGACTCACAATAGTTGCAGAAAGTAGGAGATTATGTGTGCTGGCCCCCTCTTTGGTAAATAGGCTGCTGTGGGCGTGTAGAATGGACAGCCAGAGAATGTGCTGCCCCTCCTATCTGGCCACAGGTAAGAAACAGTGGAGGGTATAGCCCCTACAAGGGGAAAAAAAAAAAAAAAGAAAACTCAACATTTGGCTGACCCCACAAACTCTCTCTTAACACACTATGCATCCATTACCTGAAACATACAGAAGACCTTCAGTCCGATCCCCTTCCCTCATTGACTCCCTCCTTAATCTAACTCACTATTATCACTATTAAAATTATCTTCTTCTCCACTATGGTAATTGTTATCAGATTAGTCGATTAATCGAAACAACAATAGGCCAACTAATTGATTATGAAAATAATTGTTATTCACAGCCATAGTGGCTTTACTGGAGACATGATTTATAATCTGACAGTGCAAAAATTTTGGAGCTAACAAAGTCAACCAGTAGGTAAGATAAACTTAGTCAAGTGGCTAAAGAGGCACCACGTTTATCACTCAGCCTGAGCCACTGTGATGCATCTGGTGCATTCTTGGTGCCCTTGTACAATTTTTTGAGTAATTATTGGCTAAATAGACTAATATTGCCCTGTGTAATAAGCCCAGTGATCAGCTGATCACATGATTTTTATATGTTTTAAAAATCATTGTTCTCTGCGGTTTTATTTACCTGTATTAAAACCGTTGTATATGACAGTTTTAAGTCCAATCATAAAACCGGATACGAGCATACTCTGATCAGCCCATTCAAATGAATGAGATGGGGGTCTGGTCCAGTTGGGATATCGGAGCACCCGATTTTCACATCTCCCAGACGGATCTGGTCCCCTTATGTAAGAATCTTGGTGTGAATGCACCCTAATAGAGGATGTGAGGCCGAGTGATAAAAGTAAAGGGCCACACAAATATTTTTGCCCACATAATAGCCAAGCCATGTAATAGGCAGGAGTACTTAGGCTGCTTTCACACTGTGAAATAGTTCCGTTTAGGAACTTCCGCCAGAAGTTCCGTCACTATATCGGCGAAACCCGGCTGTTACAAAACCCCTGACGGCCGTGACTAAATTGCATTGCAGCCTATGGGGGTTTGTAACTGCCCGTTTGCACCCGCATGTGCCCGTAATTCATTACGGGCATTATATAGTGACGGGACATCGTGGCGGAAAAATTACTGCATGCCGGCCAGTGATGTGAATAGAACATGAGAATCGCTCATTCATATTTTCTGCCCAGAGTGGAAATTGGCCAGATGGTGGCAGCCAATCCCCGCTCTCAGCGGGAAATATCAATGGTGAGTGGCCGTCCGGAGTACAGAGCAGAAATGCAAGCGCAGGAGAAAGCCGCAGGTACTACTGCTCCCAACATGGAGCACACACCGCTCCATGCTAGGTGCTGTAGTACCTGCATTAATAGACAGATCGCAGTGGATGTCACTCCTGACACCCACTGTTATCCTCCTGTATAATGTATAGATGCGGGCGAACGGCCGCTCTTCTATGGTCCCCTGCATTGACGTATATATACACCTATTCATATTTCCCATGAGTTGTGATTGGACGGAACCATCTGGCCAATCACATCCCTCTGCGGGAAATATGAATAGATGTATATATATGCCAGTGCAGGCAACCATAGAAGAGCGGCCATGAGGAGGATCGCAATGGGTGTCAGAAGTGACACGGGCTGACATTGATCTGTCAATTAGTACAGGAACTCCTCCCACCATTGAACAGTATGTTATCTAAAAATAGTACTATCTAAAAAATGTAAAAAAATAAAAAAAAAATGTGAAAAACGCACTAAATTTTTATTATTGTCGGGTACATTTTTAGTGCCCTACCCGCCCACATAAATTGATCTCTGTTTAAAAATGAATTAAAATTTTGTTATAATAAAGATACATTTCGTTAAATACTATTTTTTCCATCACTACTGTATCTGTTTTTTAATATGTTTTTTTTTAATGTTACCCTGTGAAATTTTATTTAAAAAAAGGTATCTCCATCACTTTTTTCCAAAAAAGAATAAAAACCGCATGCAAAAACGCCGAAGTTAAAACCCACGTGTCATTTTTCTTGCCATTTTTTTTTTTACTCCCATAGACTTCTATGGGAGAAAAACGCCACAATTTCAGGAAAAAAGACGCCATAGACTCAACATGCTTCGACTTTGCAAAAAAAAATTTAAAAAAATTTTAAAGTGGAAACTTAGCCTTAGGCTGTGTTCCTCCTCATAGAGGGGCATTTATTAAGACTGGAGTTTCACATGCTGGTCTTAAAGGGGTTCTCCACCATAAGGTGATATTAGTACATACCTGCCAGACAGTAATGGACATGCTTAGAAAGGATCTGCACTTGTCTTGCGGCTATATGGCTATGTTGTGAGATTACCATAATACTGTGGCTAGCTTTTTGTGAACTGGTATTTCCTATTTGAATTTTCTTTTTTGCCTACAAATCCCATAATTCCATTTTCCTCCCTCCCACACATCAGCCACCCCACCCATTGAAACATAAATGAGCTGCATCCATTCAAAAGATCTGTGGTTTTCAATCAGGATGCCTACATCTGTTGCAGATTGATCTCTCTCCCAACAAGCGATCGCTCCACCTAGAGCTGGGCGGTATACCGGTTCATACCGAATACCGAAATTTTTGTGCTGCACGATGTGAATTTTTCCCATACCGCAATACCGGTTGGGCCCCTCCCCCTCGGGAATAAATTATCAGTCCAGTGCTGCGCTGTCCCCACATCGGGGAACTTATCATATGTGACCCACCAGCACTGTTCTGCTCCCCGCCCCCCCAAATCAGGTGATAGGCTGAGCCCACTGTCATGTAAGAAGCCGGCTTCTTACATGACAGCGGGCTCAGCCTATCGCTGGCCGGGGGGACATCGCTGCGGCCGGTGATAGGCTGACGGCTGTCCGACGTTCTCGTCCCCAGGAAACAAGTGAGGCCGGTACCGGACCAACGGGAGGGGAGTTAAAGTATATTTTGTTTATCTTTTGCAGCCCGGGCATAGGGATACAGCGTACAGCAGTGGTCTCCAACCTGCGGCCCTCCAGCTGTTGCAAAAATTCAACTCCCAGCATTCCTGGACAGCCGTTGGCTGTCCGGGCATGCTGGGAGTTGTAGTTTTGCAACATCTGGAGGTCCGCAGGTTGGACACCACTGGCGTACAGTATAGAGTTCCATCGCCGGCAGCCCGCAACAAAGAGGAGGAGGGCAGTGCTTGCGGGTGACATATGTGAGTCGTACCCTGCTGGGCTGATAATTAATTGGGGGGGGGAAGCAGAACAGCGCTGGTGGGTAACATGATTTAGGGGGGGAGGGGGTGAGCAGAACAGCACTCGCGGGTCACATGATTTGGGGGGGGTGAAAGAAATACCGTTGTATACCGTGGAACCGCCATAAGTTACAAAAATACCGTGATACACATTTTTGGTCATACTGCCCAGCTCTAGCTCCACCCATTGAAGCAGACAAGCTCCCTGTCATCAGCTGACTAGTGAGTCAGGTCTCGGCCGCATTGCAACCTGGGAAAAATCTGAGACAACAGTCATTTTGTATGCTGTTAAAAATAAATATTTGGGTGAAAATCACAGAAGAATTGTGAGAAAACCGTCACACACAGGTACAGACACTATATTATGAACTACACTAACTTTACAGCCCCTGTAGCATAGTCAAATAAATAAAAATCCCGGAATACCACTTGAACTTAAAATGTACCAGATTTATTAACCCCTTAAGGACGCAGGATGTAAATGTACATCCTGGTGCGGTGGTACTTAACGCACCAGGACGTACATTTACGTCCTGTGCATAACCGCGGGCATCGGAGCGATGCCCGTGTCATGCGCGGCTGATCCCGGCTGCTGATCGCAGCCAGGGACCAGCCGGCAATGGCCGACCGATCTCGCGGGCGTCCGCCATTAACCCCTCAGGTGCCGAGATCAATACAGATCCCGGCATCTGCGGCAGTGCGCGATTTCAATGAATGATCGGATCGCCCGCAGCGCTGCTGCGGGGATCCGATCATTCAGAACGCCGCACGGAGGTCCCCTCTCCTTCCTCCGTGCGGCTCCCGGCGTCTCCTGCTCTGGTCTGAGATCGAGCAGACCAGAGCAGAAGATCGCCGATAACACTGATCTGTTCTATGTCCTATACATAGAACAGATCAGTATTAGCAATCATGGTATTGCTATGAATAGTCCCCTATGGGGACTATTCAAGTGTAAAAAAAAATGTAAAAGTAAATAAAAAAGTAAAACGTCCGTTTTTTCCTATTGTACCCCCAAAAAGCGTAAAAAATAAATTTTATAGACATTTGGTAACGCCGCGTGCGTAAATGTTCGAACTATTAAAATAAAATGTTAATGATCCCATACGGTGAACGGCGTGAACGAAAAAAAAAATCAAAAATTGCTACTTTTTTAATACATTTTATTTAAAAAAAATTATAAAAAATGTATTAAAAGTTTTTTATATGCAAATATGGTATCAAAAAAAAAGTACAAATCATGGCGCAAAAAATGAGCCCTCATACCGCCGCTTATACGGAAAAATAAAGTTAGAGGTCATAAAAATAAAGCGATTATAAACGTACTAATTTGGTTAAAAAGTTTGTGATTTTTTTTAAGCACAACAATAATAGAAAAGTATGTAATAATGCGTATCATTTTAATCGTATTGACCCTCAGAATAAAGAACATGTCATTTTTACCATAAATTGTACGGCGTGAAAACGAAACCTTCCAAAATTAGCAAAATTGCGTTTTTCTTTTTAATTTCCCCACAAAAAGTGTTTTTTGGTTGCGCCATACATTTTATGATATAAAGGGTTATGTCATTACAAAGGACAACTGGTCGCGCAAAAAACAAGCCCTCATACTAGTCTGTGGATGAAAATATAAAAGAGTTATGATTTTTAGAAGGCGAGGAGGAAAAAATGAAAACGTAAAAATTAAATTGTCTAAGTCCTTAAGGCCAAAATGGGCTGAGTCCTTAAGGGGTTAAAGGGAATGTGTCAGAATTTTTTTTTTTTTTTTTTTTTTTTTTAAAGATCAAGAGAAAGCATTTCATTTATGTATTTAGTTTTAGGACCATGTAGTTTTAATGTTATTTATTAATAAAGTGTGTACTGGGGGCTGCCATTACTGTAGCCTCTTTGTGGTGTGCCACTTCACAACACCAACCCAGTTGCTTTATTGCAGGCATAGGGCATAAGAAAGTCAAGACTGACAGTGTCTCATAGAAAAGCATTGACTGCTTACTGCACATGTGCATAGCACAGATTAGGTGAAATGAAAGATGGAGCCAGCACCATTTTCTTGAAGTCCCTGAGGAGCAGTGACCTATCGAGACATCTAGTCTGCTCTTTACCACTCTTCAGACACCAACAAAATGGTGATAGTGGAATAGAAAAAAACTACAAAAACCCCTCGCCTGTTGAAGCCGGATAAGTTGCTTGCTTTCGCCAGATTCCTCATGTTCCTCCCTCTGCTGGTCAACAGGAGATATGACAAGTTATTATTTAATGTTTCATATTTTGTGACAAGTACATTTTTCTTAAATATTAATATTTCCCCCCAAAAAAAAAATGTGGAAAAAAATTATTAATATAAAAAATTATAAAAAATATAATCACATTTGGTGACACATTCCCTTTAAGCCTCCTAATAAATGCAGCACATCTTTCACTCCCCTGTGTATGAGACTTTGAAATCAGCTTGTTTAATAGATTCCAAACATGGCTTTTATGCCAATTTATGTCAGCCTGTGAAAGGCTCCTTCCCACTTAGCTCCACTCACGCTTTTTTTGTGACACCGGCTGGGTCTCCACTTGGTATACAGCCACATCAGTTTTTTGAGCCAGAAGTGTATGGGAAATTTAAAGAAAGGAATTATTCTTCTCCTTTCTGCTGGATCCACTTCTGGCTTTGGCTCAAAAACTACAGTGGCAGTTTTTTTTGGGGGTCAGACTGCAGTTTATTTGTACTAAAGCACACCACTGTCTCTTTTAGGGATGTTGTAATTTAATTTTTTTTAATACATAGTAGTTGCCATACCATTGCTTTGCAGTTCTTGATTCCCAGCTTTGATGTTTGTTTTTTTTTTTAAATCTATTAGGGTGTGTGCACACAGTAGTAGCTAGCAGCGGGTTTCCCACTGTGGGAAACCCGCTGTGAGTTACGCTACCATCCATTTAAATGGGTCATCGGGGAGACTGAAAATCTGACACTATTGCAGACTCTGTGGACCCATTCAAATCAATGGTAGCATAACTCGCAGCAGGTTTCCTGCAGCAGGGAACCTGCTGCTAGTAATAGCGTGTGAACGCACCCTAAAGAGGGTATCTTGTTGGTTATCTTAGCCTCTTAACGATGGGGGGTGGGGGATGTAGATCAACTGCAGAGTTAGCCAGAGGGTTTACCTCTCCTGCGGTCCACTCCATGGTTCTGATATTGATATAGCCTTTCTTCAGCAGGCTCTATCAATCGAGTCCAGAGCACACAGATCAATGCAGTTCTATGGTATGAGGAATCTAATGATTCCTTCTAAAAGTCCCCTAAGGGGACAAATAAAGTGTTAAAAAAAAAAAAAAAAAGATAAATAAAAAAATCGCCCATCTTTTTCCAAATTCCATATAAAAAATATGTAAACCTAATAAAAATAAACATATTTGGAATCAACACGTACAAATTTGTACAAACTATTAAAATGTTAAATTGTTTATCCCATACAGTGAACATTGTAAATGTAAAAAAAAAACCTGGAATTGCAGATTTTTTTTTATCACATCATACCCAGAAAAAAAGTGATCAAAAAGTCAGATAAATACCCCAATGGTACTGATAAAAACTACAGATCATAGGGGTAAAAATATTGCCCTCATAGAGCCTGGTAAACAAAATAATAGTGGTCACAAAATGGCAACTGAAAAATAATCTTTTCTAAAAAATGTATATATTTTTTTAATAAAATCAGATGCAAACTATACAAATTGTTTATTTTTTTTAATCGTGCCGACCTAAAGTATCAAGATTACATGTTAGTTTGACCGCACCATGAATGGTGTAAAAAAGAAAAATAAATTTACAAAATTGTTTTGTTTTAGTTTTTTTAAATTTCACCTTAAATAAATAATTTTATAAATGAAGACATTACAAAGTAAAATTGGTCCCACAAAAAATAAGCCCTTATTTGGGTGTGTAGATGAAAAAGTGAAAGAGTTATGGCTATTAAAAGGTGAGTAGGAAAAAACTAAAGTGCAGTAACAAAAATTGGCCTGGTCCTTAAGGGGTTAAAGAGGTTATAGAGGTTCTGTAGTATCAAATCGCTGACCGCAACAATGTCTCGCCTCAGCCAGTGATTTGCACTGAAGGTGGTGAGTAAAGGCATACTTTTGAAGAAAGAAAAAAAAAGTTGGATAACCTCTTTAAAGGAGTAGTCCAGTGCAGACTATTCCAACTCCATTGTGCCTGGGCTGAAAGAAAATGAGGGGGGAACGCAAGAAGGTGAGTTAAATTTTTTTTTTTTCAGCCCAGGCACAACAGAGTTGGAATAGTCTGCACTAGACTACTACTTTAACCGGTTGCCATCTAAGGACGAGCCGGCTCGTCCTGAGATGGCAACCATTGTATGATGCGGGCTCCCAACTCGAGCCCGCACCATACCGGCCGGCCCCCAGCTGATTCCTGTAGCTGGGGGCCGGCTATTAACCCTTTAGATCGCCACTGTCAAAGTTGCATCTAAAGGGACATTTAAACCATCCCTGGTGATCCAGTGGGGTGGATCGCCCCTCCGCAGCGTGATCTGCTGATGTAGCCAGAGGGCTTACCTCATGTCCTGTGCTGGCTGCTGCGCTGTAAATGATGAAGCCTGGCAGGACCATGCTTTATCAGTCGAGCGCAGAGCACACAGATCAATGTGGTTCTATGAAACCACATTGATCTGTGTGAGGAATCTAATGATTCCTCCTAAAAGTCCCTAAGGGGACTAAAAGTGTAAAAATAAATAAATAAAATAAAAAATTGGATAAAAAGTAAAAAAATTAAAAAAAACATTAAAAGTTTAAAATACCCCCTTTTCCCCAAATTCCATATAAAAAATATGCAACCATAATAAAAATAAACATGTGGTATCATGCTTAAATGTCCGAACTATAAAAATATAATGTTAATTAAACTGAACAGTCAATGGCGTTCACGTAAAAAATTCCAGAGTCCATAATTGTGTATTTTTGACCACTTTGTATACCCTAAAAAAAAATATATGAAAAGCGATCAAAAAGTCCCATCAAAACAAAAATTGCACAGATAAAAACTTTAAATCTAGGTGCAAAAAATTGGCCTGATTACATCCCCGTATATGGAAAAATAAAAGTTATAGGGGTCAGAAGATGACAATTTTACACATACTAATTTAGGTTTTTTTAAGTAGTAAAATAAAACCTATATAAATTAGGTATCCTTGTAACCGTATGGACCTACAGAATAAAGATATGGTCTAATTTTTACCGAAAAGTGCACTGCATAGAATCGGAAGCCCCCAAAAGTTACAAAATGGCCTTTTTGTTTTCCAATTTTGCCCCGTAAATTTTGTGGTGAAATGATTGATGTCATTATAAAGAACAGTTGGTGGCACAAAAAAAAGCCCTCATATGGATCTGTATGTGCAAAATTGAAAGCGTGATGAGGAAAAAACGAAAGTGCAAAAACTGAAAAAGCCCTGTGTCCTTAAGGGTGTTAAAGATTATGGGGAGAATTTACTAAGACCGATGTCTCATATGTGGTCTATAGTTAAATCCCTTGGCTGTTAGATTCTTAATGAATCGGGCACTGAAGTGGCTGCCCATGTACTGCGCCTTGAAATGTATGTTAGTTCAGAGCCAGCGTAGATTTCAGCTACTACAATATACCCTAGCTATCTAGCATATCTGATAGTAAATTTGCTTGGGGCCACACCCCTTTCTCCAGCAAGCCACATCCACTTGCTTTGTAGAGGCATAGCTGGCATATAATGCTAAAAAAAAGTTTCAAATTTTGTGTGTGACTGGCTTTGTGCAAACATGTTCAACTTGAGGCATGAAGTCAGGCGTACTGGCTCCATAAATTCCTCCCTATATATACATATTAGTCCTTGACTGCTATTTACATTCACCTGCTCCCCTCTTTCTAGCCATGTTCTGTCAGGGCCCTATGGTGACCACTCACTGAATTGTATCACCTATAGACTGACGTTTACCTCCTGCCTTCACATTGGCTGCTGTGTGTTGAGTTTTCCAGGCTCTTAGTGCAAGTTTTAACATACAGAAACTTAATACATTTATATCAAGTTTAAAAAAAATAAAATGAATAAATGTTGTGTTCGTAAAGCATTGGCTGGTTGGAGTTATACCTAGGGTATACTGCATTATATCATTCACATTCAAAACCCTTATGAACTGTAAATGGAAGTATAAATAGGTATTCACAATGATCCCTTACAACTTTATTTCATTTTCCAGGGCATTTGAAGTGGACCAAAGCAGAAGATATTGACATAGAAACTCCAGGATCAATTTTAGTTAACACCAACCTGAGGGCTTTAATAAACAAGCACACGTTTGCTTCTTTACCTCAGCACTTTCAGCAGTACCTCCTGCTGTTACTCCCTGAAGTAGATAGGCAGGTGAGTACATGCAGCTCCCTAGGGATTATGGCAGGCACTTTTTAGTGAATTTGTGCCCATGCTGGCTTTTGTATTTTTTCTTAACTTTTTTTTTATTTTATTTATGCCGTTCACATTGTGTCAGAGCCTTTTCTTAGAATTCCAATGCATTTAGAAAGTCTTCAGACCATTTAACTTTTTCGCATTTTTGTTATGTTGCGGACTCGCATAAATTATGTGCTAACATAAAAACAAAAATGTTACCCCAGGGCCGCAATGTCAGAAAATGTGAAACAAATGAAAGGTTCTGAAAACTTTAAAGTGTCTAATGATGGGGTCGACCCCTGGGACCCCCTGCAGTCTTCTGTACAGGACCCCAGCTATTAACGCATCCTTGGGATACTCCAGCCCCCACCTTCCTGGACGAACACATGTGAAAGCCAGCTCAGCGAATCACCAGCTGAGACGGGACATCACTGCAGCCAATGATGTGCTCTGATAACGTGTAAATAGCCAGGACTCCGTACAGGTGGTCCAGGAACCATCCAAGAGCAGACAATTATCCCCTATATTGTGGAATTGGGATGAGTTCAGTTCCCTGTACTACCCCTTTTAAAGAAATAAGCCAAAGAATGCTACATTCAGTTTCTCTATCTGCACAAGTATATTGTAAGACAGACAAACAAATATGATTGCTTTCTCTCCTCTGAGATACTGTAGTTTATCTATTGAGCAATACACTTATCCATAGCAGAGCATTTCAAAATTTTCTTCGGGACCCTCTGCGTGTTTTGCCAGGTTAACCAATCGCAAAGAAGCTTTGTTGACACGTGCAGTATATTGAGAAAATTCATTTTGGAAACTGCATTTTGAAAATTCATTTTGGAAACTGCCCTCTTTCCTTTTTATTCTTACCTCCTCCCTTACCTCCTCCATGACTCTTGCAGAACATTGTATTCCTAAGTATTGTTCAGTGCTAGTAATAGGGCTCCCATTCTAGTGCATGGGGACTTTTTTGTCAGAGTTTTACTGTCTATTCCAAGTTCATATATTGGTTAATATATGCACATCTCCCCTCAAAAGTGTTGTTCCATACATGAACCACCCAACTACTGTCTGGCAGTATACAGAGACTATATAGCCTCCATTTACAGCTTTAGAGGATTCGTGCACATAGCTTTGTCATAGGCTTGGCTTATGTTGTGGCATAATTTGTGCCAAATTTTTTTTGGCGCATATTATACCACTATAAAAGTAGTGAAAACAGTCACCAGTTTTTTTCAGTAGAGTGCCACATTTTCAAAAGACTGTGCTCCATGGCTGAAAATGTGGTACCTGAAGAAAAACGGAACAGACAAACTAATGCGTTAAGCAAAATATGTCTTGTCTGACAAAGGGTTGAGTGAGTGGCTTATTAGATCAGGGCCATTGCATGGATAGAAAGGGCTATAGCCTAACTTTCATGTGCAAAAATCTTGGCCCACAACTGGTTAAGGTAAGCAAAAAAAAATAAAAATAAAGTTGATCCTAAATGTTTCAGATTTATGCACACTTTCGTAAGTCTGGAGCATTTTAAGACTGAGTTTCTACTGTCTTAGAATAAGACAGTTTTAGTAAATCTGGGTCTATAACTTTCTATTTTTATTTAGTTTTTAAGGGTGCTTGAGTTTGGCGGTATCTCTTTCTGTTGTTTAAAAACAGTACCCGGACTCCAGGTTGTTTCTTTAGCCTGCTTTACACCAGTAAGACATGGGAAATATTAACTAAACTTTAAAGGGGTACTCCCCTGCTCAGCGTTTGGAACAAACTGTTACGAATGCTGGAGCCGGTGCCGGGAGCTTATGTCATAGCCCCTCCCCCTCATGACATCACGCCCTGCCCCCTCAATGCAAGTCTATGGGAGGGGGCGTCACACAGTTTGTTCCAAACGCTGAGCAGCGGTGTACCCCTTTAAACAAAAATTCAATGTACTGTTTAGTTTGCGCATACCAGTTACCAGTTCAGTTGTGTTTTGGGAGATAAGTTGGATTTTCACGCCACAGTCAACCATTCCTACCATAAAGGGTAACTGCTATTACGTTGGAGGAATGACTGATTGAAAACCCTTTTTCAGTGCTAAAAGATAGCATTCCATGTCCCCTATTATTTTTTTATTTATTTATTTTTTTTAGTATCTTTGCTCCTCTTTTTATTTTACATTTACTTTTATAGTCTGAATTTGTTGCCAAGTTATAGGCATTGTGCCCTGAAAGAATAGATAAAGCAGCACAACAATGTGACCACAAAGTGTCATGCAATTCATCTAAATCCAGTGCCTGTGACTCTCATAAGTTTATTCCAGTAACAAACATTACCCATACAAATAAAGCATACAAGTCTACTACAAATTTTTTATTTTTTTTGGGTGGGTAACATGTATAGTTCATTATTGTGCCTATCTGCAGTATATATTTGCTTGCTTCAACACTTGGAAACAGTGATGAAAAAATTACTTTAACCTTTTGTAAAATATGACAATCCTTGCATCCTCTTCTGTTCTCCTTCCAGATGGGAAGTGATGGGGCTTTACGTCTTAGTAACTCTGCTCTGAACAATGAGTTCTTTGCATATGCAGCTCAAGGCTGGAAACAGCGATTGTCAGAAGGTAAATGTATTGTCTTATTCTTTCCGCTAAAACTGTCATCTATGTGTTATTTTTTTATTTTTTTGGCTTCTCTCATATGTTCCATACCATTCTCTTTAACAATGCAAGAAAAGAATGTCCGGCACCAGATGTCCAATGCTTCTTAGGTTTATTGTGGCATAAAATCACAAACACAGATCGTAGTAGCCTACATGTTTCGGGTATTGCTACCCTTACTCATGGCATAAAGTACATTAAAAACTGAGTCATTTTATAACACACAGAACAAGTCATGTGATTGTTTTACTCTAGTCATCTACAAAGTTTTCAGTTTTGTTAAATACTTGTTAAATGTTTTTAGTTAAATTTTTTTTGTTTTACATTTTTTTTAATGTAACACAGTGTTGCTCAAGCCAAAAGTGTATTGAATGGTTTCTGGTTGCACTAGTGAAGCTGTTGTGAACAAAAAAGAAAGCTGGTATGGGTATAAAACTTGTTGGGCTACATCTTTTATTTTGTTAACTACTATTAATATTATTATAAAATGTTTATTTTTTGTAGGAGAGTTCACTCCAGAAATGCAAATGCGCATTAGACAAGAAATTGAAAAGGAAAAGAAAACAGAAGTTTGGAAAGAAAGATTTTTCGAAAGATTTTATGGGGAAAAGTAAGAAATGATAACATTTCAATAGTTTGCATTTTGCAGCTAATAGCCTCTTCTGCTTTTGCCCAACTAACACAAGTGAGGGGTGCTTTGATAAAAATTAAGTTACACAAACCAAAATCCACTTTAAACTTTATTGATAGAATTAGTTCTGTAGTGGGTTTTTGGAGAAGTTCTCCTTTAACACATTGTTATGTTTTTGATATAAAATATGTTTACAAAGGAAGAAAGTATGTATTAGATGCTAGCTGTTTTTTTCTTTCTCAGGTCTGGAATGTCTAAAGAAGAATCTTTGCAATTGACATCTGGGCAAAACAACACTGAAGATGAAAGCAACTCCCTAGAAACCTCTCTCAACTTACCAGGTCCATCTACTGAGTTTGAGAACAGTACTGCCAGTACAGCATCTAGTGATGAAACACCAGTAATGTTAGAAACTGAAGTTATTGAAGAAACAGTGTGTAATATGGAGCATATTCCATCTAAGGACATCATTGGAGAAACAGGACTGGGGGAGATTTTGATATCCGAAGAGTCTGTAATACATGAGGAGATTGCTGAAGAGGTTGAAACAACCATCTGTGAATGCCAAGAAAATGACAGTAAAGCTGAGACTGAGATATCCGAAGAAGTGACAAATCAGAATACACAAGATGAGGAGAAAGAGCTACCTGCCGAAAACGTGGAGTCATGTGTTGTCATGGAAGATGAGATGTTACCTGTTGCGGATGAAAAAATCGAAGAAGTAAAATCTGACAGTAATCCAGAAGGCATGTTAGAAGTTTCAAATGAGTCACATGAATGTAGGTCTCAATCGCCTGTTACCTCTGAGACTTTACCTATTGAAGAAGCTCAACCAGAGACAACACCAGTTGAAGATGCAAAGAAATCTGAGATTGATGCTCCCAATGTTGCCACTGAACAACTGAGTACAGAAGAGGCAGCTCCTGTAGAAATGGAACTTATTAATGAACCAGATGGACAGTTCTCTGAAACTGCATGCATTTCTGAGACCTCATTTTCTTCTCAAAGTCCAGAGGAAGCATGTGTGAGTGTGACATCACCAGGAGGTGACGTGCAGTCTGTTTCGGAGGAACCTTATACACCTGCATCTGTTGAAGCTGCTTTTCTATCTGAAGTTTCAAGCTTTGAAAATACTGAAACAGAAAGTCAACAAAAACCTTTAAATGAAAGCCCACCAACCTCTGTTGTTTCAGATGCTTCACCTCTTTCCAATTCACCCATCATATCAGAAGCCTCTCCTTCATCTAACCATCCACTAACACCTGAAGCTTCTCCAGCATCAAATTTACCATTAACATCAGAAGCATCTCCAATGTCAGATGCACATTTAATATCAGAAACCTCTTCAGTTTCTTCCTTAGCACTGACCTCTGAAACTGGACATGCACCAAATGCGCCTGCAATTTCTGATGCGTCTTCTGGGTATAGTCCTGCTCCAAATGAGGATCTTTTGCTACAGCAAGAAAGTTCTCCAACCACATCTGATGAATCCCAGTCACCTTCAAAGGATGAGACTGATGGTTACTCAGAGGCATCCCAAGCAGAGACTGTTGGCACTGAACATGAAAGCTCAGAAAACATGAAGTATAATTCAGCAACTCCAAACTCTGATACTTCACTATCTGAATACAATCAGAAACATTGTAATTCTGAAAGAGACCATAAAAAAACAAATGTAGCATCACCCCCAGACACCATAACTATTAAAAATCATTCAAGTCATTATCGTATTGTTGAGAAAAAGTATTTATCTCCTTCAAGAGAAGGATTTGAAGGAACATATTCTAGGAACAATGAGTCTGTTCACTCAAAGTCACACGATAAACTATATACAACCTCATTAGAAGGGTCTGGATATTATGAGTCTACCAGAAGTAAATCTCACAAACAGGGAAGCTCCCAAAGTCGGTCTGACTCTTCTCATTATAAGTCCTACGACCATAATAAACAATCTGAGACAGTTTGTCGAGAGCCTGAAATTTCTAAACGAAAAACTGCAGAGCAACACGGTTTTGGAAGCTACAAGGAAAAGAGACCAAGAATTGATGATGATCACCATAGTAGAGCATCTTTATTATCAAGTCAGTCTGAAAGGGAACACCCGCCTAGAGAAGAGCCCCGTGTTCCACCTCTCAAGGTAAGCTGTCTGGTTATGTACAAATCTTTGGTTGTTATCCATTGTGGGGATTAACAGACGATAGGAACGTTTTTTTTTATAAATGGATGCCCCATTATATGTTAAAGGGGTAATCCAGGCAAAAACATTTTATCCCCTATCCAAAGGATAGGGAAAAAGATGTCTGATCGCGGGGGGCCCGCAGCTGAGACTCCCAAGCCCCCCATGCCCCCCCCCCCCGCCCCGTCCGCCCCGTCCCCCCCGCAATCTCCCTGAAGCACCCGCATTCTATGCAGGTGCTGAATCTCCAGTTTCGGAAACCTCCGGGTTTCCGGGACTGGGGACGTCACGGCCCTCCATTCATGTCTATGGGAGGGGGCGTGACGGCCAGGAGATCGCGGGGGGTCTCTAACCACAATAGAACAATAATCATTCAAGTTTAGAAGCATTGTAGGGCAGGAGCCTCTATCAGGCATGTCATCGATATGTTTTCCTTTTCAGTTTTATTACAGTTTTGTATAAACACCAAAAGATGCATAACATACACTGTAAATGGTCAAACAAAATATACACAGAATGCAAAAACAGCATTAAAGTTATTCGGGAGGGGACTAGCATCATTGAACGTCCATCATAGGGAAAGCAATAGGACCTCTCTGGGTCCAAAGATTGCCCTATCTATAGATAGTAGGAAGGGGCAGAGATGCCTCATAGCATAAAAAAAAATATATAAAACATTGACAGTGGGTGCAATTTTAAAATTCTAGACATATAATACTCCCGGGGTTCCCAGGAGAAAAAGGAGATAAAGACAGGAACAGGAGGGGGACAAACAAGACAGACAAACACAGGTGAGGGGAGGTGAAGATTCTACAACCATAGTGAGTCCATACCAGCTAAAAGTGTATCTGTCATTAGCAAAAACATTTTATATTGTGTAGATAATACCATTATATGTATATTTGTAATATACATGTATACATTGATTAAAAATGTGTATATTTTTAGGTGAAAAAAATGCTGTCCCTGCAGCTATTGTCTGTGTGTCTTTGTGAGCATACCAAGTACCGGAAGTGAGGGCAGGACAAGCAGGGCTCTGTGCAGGCTCCTGGCTTGTCAATCATCCTGCTGTGTGAGCCTGTAGCATGTCACAGAGCCCTGCTTGTCCACACACACTTCCTGTATTTTGTCTCTTTACAGAGACACTCAGACAATAGCTGCAGGGACAAAAATGTACACATTTGAACCACTGTATATTACAAATATACATATAATGGTATTATCTACATTAGATAAAAAGGTTTTGCTAATGACAGGTACACTTTAAAGGATAAATAAGACCTAAGGAGAATTGCTTAAGTACTCCATCCAAGGCTGCCAGGTGGCATCAAAAGCTTTTTGAGAATATGTTTTAAAGGCACCTCTCAATTCGAAACAACACACGGTTCCAAACACTGTGGGGGAGATTTATTAAAACTTGTGCAGAGGAATCCTGGTGCAATTGCTTATAGCAATCAGTCAGGTTGCATCTTTAATTTTTTTAAAGGCCTATGAAAGAAGTGATCTGTTTGGTTACTCACGCTTTGTTCTTTCACTTCCATTCTGCTAAGCTAAGTCTATAAGACTCCATCAATTCCTCATACTGCTTGTTTAGCTAAGCAGGCATGGAAATGAAAGACAACAACACAAAAAGTCTAATAGATAGCTATTACCCACCTTCAAAATTCCTTGCCACTCTGGTGGTCCTTACTGATTGTGCATCGATCCACAGAACAGCTGAGATCAAGGATTAGCTGCAGCCGCTACACGAGTGATGTACATGACGTCATTGCTGAAGGATCAGCAGGAATTCTTTTAGATAATTTTCTGCTTTTAGGCAAATCTCTTAAAAAATTCTTTGTTTTCTAATAAGAGATACATATACTTTTTAACATCAAGATGTAGCCAGTGTATGTACACAACATATAGTGTAAAGATATTTGTATAATGGCCTTCTATTTGTAATTGAAAAACATCTGTTAATTTTTTTTGGACTGATTTTGTTTTTCATCATTTTGTTGCCTTTAAAAGTTGGACAGCTACCAATTGCTCAAAGAGAATTTGTATCTCCTAAAAAGGTTCAGTAACTGTTTCATCAATACATGACCATCATAACTCATAGAAAAATGAACACAATTGTGAAATGCATTTGTTATTTCAATTGTTGAATAGCAATTAACTGAAGCTTTCTGGATAATTATACAATGCATTATGAAAGAAGCCATTTGTTTTTCACAATAATTTCTTTCAACATTTCAGAATGTTTTTATTGTTTATTGGATAGAAATTGCAAGGTCAAACAGAGATTCTAAATTCAAAGAGAATTGACGAGCGGTTCATTAATAGTAAATACATTATGACATAAATTCACATCTAATGTTCTTGAAGATATTTTTAAATAATATAGTAAGCTGGATATTTTATATTTAATAGGAATTGTAATGGGTGTACAGCAAAATTCTTAGCAACACATTCATTAAAGTTAGGTACTCTCTTTATGGTCAAAAAGAAACAGTTTAAAGGGGAACTCAGTTACTAGACATTTTATCCTCTATTCACAGGATAGGGGATACGTGTCTGATTGTGGGGAATCCAGCCACTGGGACACCTGCAATCTCCTACCGGGCACCCTGGTAATCCACATGCTCTGAGCGATCTCTTGCTGGATTACTGTCGACCAAGCTTGAAGCTGAGGCTGACATGCCCCCTCCATATATTTCTATGGAATATCCGCAGATACACATACGCTGTATCTCCGTCTCTACCATAGACATACATGGAAGGGGTGGGTGGATCATGGGGGCTCTTAAGCTTAAGCACAGCCAGCATTCAAAACATAAATGTTCAGAACGCCCGGGCGCTGGGCCGGAGATCACGGTGGTCTCAGTGGTCGGACCCCTGCGATCAGACATCTTCTCCTCTATCCTGTGGATAGGGGATAGGATGCCTAGTAGCGGAGATCCCCTTTAATAGGGGTAAAAGGAGTAGGAAGTCAATAATTTCACTGCCAAAGCATATTGACACACCAAAGTGAATTCATCTTAACCCCTTAAGGATTCAGCCCATTTTGGCCTTAAGGACTCAATTAAATTTTTACGTTTTCATTTTTTCCTCCTCGCCTTCTAAAAATCATAACTCTTTTATATTTTCATCCACAGACTAGTATGAGGGCTTGTTTTTTGCGCGACCAGTTGTCCTTTGTAATGACATAACTCATTATATCATAAAATGTATGGCGCAACCAAAAAACACTATTTTTGTGGGGAAATTAAAACGAAAAACGCAATTTTGCTAATTTTGGAAGGTTTCGTTTTCACGCCGTACAATTTATGGTAAAAATGACGTGTGTTCTTTATTCTGAGGGTCAATACGATTAAAATGATACCCATTATTACGTACTTTTATATTATTGTTGCGCTTAAAAAAATCACAAACTTTTTAACCAAATTAGTACGTTTATAATCCCTTTATTTTGATGACCTATAACTTTTTTATTTTTCCGTATAAGCGGCGGTATGGGGGCTCATTTTTTGCGCCATGATCTGTACTTTTTCTGATACCACATTTGCATATAAAAAACTTTTAATACATTTTTAATAATTTTTTTTAAAATAAAATGTATTAAAAAAGTAGGAATTTTGGACTTTTTTTTTTTTTCGTTCACGCCGTTAACCGTACGGGATCATTAACATTTTATTTTAATAGTTCGGACATTTACGCACGCGGCGATACCAATTATGTCTATAAAAAAAAAATTTTACGCTTTTTGGGGGTAAAATAGGAAAAAACTGACGTTTTACCTTTTTATTGGGGGAGGGGATTTTTCACTTTTTTTTTACTTTTACTTTTACATTTTTTTTTACACTTGAATAGTCCCCATAGGGGACTATTCATAGCAATACCATGATTGCTAATACTGATCTGTTCTATGTATAGGACATAGAACAGATCAGTGTTTTCGGTCATCTTCTGCTCTGGTCTGCTCGATCACAGACCAGAGCAGGAGACGCCGGGAGCCGCACGGAGGAAGGAGAGGGGACCTCCTTGCGGCGTTATGAATGATCGGATCCCCGCAGCAGCGCTGCGGGCGATCCGATCATTCATTCAAATTGCGCACTGCCGCAGATGCCGGGATCTGTATTGATCCCGGCACCTGAGGGGTTAATGGCGGACGCCCGCGAGATCGCGGGCGTCGGCCATTGCCGGCGGGTCCCTGGCTGCGATCAGCAGCCGGGATCAGCTGCGCATGACACGGGCATCGCTCCGATGCCCGCGGTTATGCTTAGGATGTAAATGTACGTCCTGGTGCGTTAAGTACCACCGCACCAGGACGTACATTTACGTCCTGCGTCCTTAAGGGGTTAAAGCACATAGTACACCTTTTCTAACTCGCGACCAACCAACTACATTGACCTCCTGAGGTCAGGAAGATGGGCAGCAAATGCACTGTTTAGTGTGCAGGCAGAACATTAATTTATAAACATGCACATAGACAGCGTAAAATATATTTATTCAAAATATATCATTCTAACCTTCCGGTAATTTATGTTGTCACTAATGTACCTCTATTACAGTTTTCACTTTAATCATATGTTTATGAAATTATCAGTGTATAAATACATTCAGATGTTTTAGCACCTCCCGCTTCCATTCATCTCCCTGCACCTCCAGCTTCCATTCATCCCCTCCAACACACCTCCCGCTTACATTAACCCCTCGCTTACATTTAGCATCCATAGTGCCCCCGGCACTTCCCAACTCCTGGGAAGCATCCTGTCAGCAGGCCCATCTGGCGGAAGACCTTAGCGCGTGATGCTGACGCTTCCGCCAAGGTGGGAAATTCAATTTTAATTTTATTTTTTATGTCTCCAACTGCGGAACCCCAGGCACTGCCGAACGGCACAACAGTGTGCCGGGGCACCCCGGTTGGGAATCACTGGTTCAGGCCATTCTCGAAAGGAGCTGTACACAGCTCAGCTCATCTTATCCTTCCTGCACAATGACTTCTGCACAAGTCACAGAGCATGCATAGAAAAATCTCCCATCAAAGACAAAAAGGTACCCTCCAGACTATTGTTTCTATGTCCAAGGCTATCTCTAAATGCTGGTAAAAGCAATGTAGGCAAGATAGCCACCCCGTTAAAACTTGTATCAAATAATTTAGAAAATATAAAAAAAAGACTTCAACTGGTAAACAAATATAGCTGACAAATTCTTGTGTAGCTAACAGCTTTTCCTCCGCTTCCTCCTCCTATACAAGCATGCTTAGCTCAGTTGAGCATCTATGTTTTTTCAATGGGGGGGCAAAAAAAGTTGTTGCCAATAGTTTTTTATTGTTTTTTTAAATGACTCAGAATACCCTTATACAAATGAAGTGATTGGCTAGTACTATCAAAATTAACAGGTTGGGTCAACTTTCATCTAAAGTGTATGGGCCCCTTTATGCTTTAAAAGTTGTTTCTTGATTAACCTATTGTAATCGAGAAATGTGTTGTGGCTTATTTTAGTTTTTTTCTTAGGGCTTTAATTCTGTTTTACTAATACTATTTTGTTATGGTAACTCTTATCATTGCAGATCCAGCTGTCAAAGATTGGACCACCATTTATCATCAAAAGTCAACCTGCTCCCAAGCTTGAATCTAAAATTTCTTCTAGTACATCTATTAGTGGGGGAAGAAACACTGGAGCTAGAACACTTGCCGATATTAAGGCGAGAGCCCAGCAAGCCAGAGCACAAAGAGAGGCAGCCGCTGCAGCAGCTGTGGCAGCTGCTGCAAGTATAGTTTCTGGGGGTGTTGGGAGTCCTTCAGAAAGCAGTAAGACTAGAACGTTGACCCATATCAAAGAGCAAACAAAAGTAAAGTTGTTTGTTAAGCATCAGACAAGAGTCAGCACCCAGCAAATTAGTAGAGATGGAAAAACAAAAGAGGGTCTTCCAGAAATCGAATTGCCAACTACTTCCGATGCAAAAGTGGAAGGTTCAACTGGTGTTATCATTATGAATCCAAACTGCAAATCTCCAAGCAGCAAGTCAACACTCCACCGGGATTTGTCTTCTACATTACAAAAATCCCTCAGCTCTACTGCATCATCAGAAACTGATTCTGATGCATCAGTGCACGGCTCTAATGAAAATATTCATGTGCCACATTCCAGCGACAAAACTGTTACATCTACCTCCACTGAAGATTGCAGCGTGCCAATGCAATATAATAAAAATATATGTTCAGTGTCTGTCTGCTTGAAAAACTCACTTGAAAAACCTGCTGTCCTAATGTCTGTTGAGAGTGAAAACACTACATCATCTGTCTGTAACTATAATATGCTAAACCCCATTAAGGAAAGTGACATTCCTTTTATAGCTGTTACACCAAAATGCACTGATGACGCTAGTCATGCCTCTGTTGTGAACTCCACTGCATCTGACGCTGTTGATGACAAACGAATGCCAGTAACAACTAGTAATGTTAATCCTTACACCACTGTGCCAATTTCATCCATTGGGAATAGCCTGCCAAATCCTCATCTTTCTAATTCATTGGTCAATTCACTAAATGCCTCCTTTGGTCAAAACACCAGGCATCCTGATAAATTAGTTGTACCCACTTGTGATGGAGATAGTTCTGTAGATGCGAGTCCTTCTGTCCAAAGAATGTCAAACCATGAGGAAAGTGGGGGAGATTCTCATGGAAGGTCCTCTGTTCCACTCTACCCCAACACCAGAAGATCATCAATGAGTACTGATCCTTTACCTGCAAAAATGCATCTTGATAATATAGATAAAAACATTGTCGGTAATTTAATAGGATTACACAGTAAAACCTTGCCTTCTGCTTTAATACAAACTAATAGATCTATTCCATGTAAAGTGATTGTTGATCACTGTACAACACCAAACTCCACTTTCCCTTTCAATACTGAAAATGCAGAAAATGCTGATTCTCTAAATAGGCTTGGAAAATCTGAGGCCTCTGTTCAGAATAAAACATGTCCTCAAGTATCTGTAATTAGTAGACAGGAAAATCTCACCGAGAGCTCGGAGCACATGTCCAACTCAAACATTGTTAATCGTTTAAACAGAGATGATAGAAACAAGAGTGCTCCTTGTGCCAGCCTTTTGGAAGCAACGTACATGCAACAAGGAAAGCTAAATGACTCCATTTCTTGCCAACAAAATTTTAATGAGCATCTACATAGCACACCTTCTTTCAAGTGTGGAACAGATAATGTTCCGAATTCTGAGTATATTTCTAATAACCGAATATGTTGGAGTGAGAAAGAACAAATGAACGCCGACAAAACCGCTATTAACCATTTGAGTGCACCTAAGCACATAGAGTATTCTGAGGAAAATATTGTAGATAATATTAAGCATGAACCTGGGAGTTACCCACACGTAACAAAAATGAACGCTCGAAGCCCGGTGGCAAACTCCATCCCGATCAAATCAGAACTAAATGATTCTAGCAAGTGTTTTGGGATGGAATCCGAAGGATTTTTGGGCCAGAACTCTATGCAGCAAGGATGTGACTTAGATATTAGCTTGCATACATCCAAAACACCACTCAGTGTTGCCAGAGAAGAACCCTTGTCATTAACTATGGACACTTTGAAAAGGGTTACAAATGCAGGGAATGCAAGCTGTCGGCTTTCTTCTGTTGAAGCAAACAATCCCTTAGTTACACAGCTGCTTCAAGGCAACTTGCCTTTAGAAAAAGTTCTGCCTCAACCTAGACTAGGTGCAAAGTTGGAAATTAGTCGGCTTCCATTGCAGGCTACATCTGTGTATAAGACTACATCAGAGAGAATCGTGCCTGAAAACCCCTCATGCTCCCCTACCACTGATGGCAAAGTCTATCCACTGGGAAGTATGAACTCTTTGCAAGTGAGAAAACGAGAAAACCATCCTAAGAAAAGGATGGCTAGGACTATGGGTGAGCATGCCCAGGTCAAATGCGAGTCTGGAAAGCTTTCAATGGACACGGATACAAACCTTTCTTCTTGCATGATGGGTTCTAATATGAATCCAATGGGTCAAGGGCAAACATTTAAGCAGGAATGGATGAACAAGCATGCGGTTCAAGGCAGGATAACACACAGCCCAGAAATTAAGCAGCAGAAAAGGCCACTGCCTTCTTGTAGCTTCCAACAAAATGTATTTAATGTTGATAAAAATGGCGGTTATCACCCAGAAGCTAGTACCTCACACAGGCAGCACTACTACCAAATGTCTATGGCTCAGAGAGGTCAAGGCTCGACAGTCTATATGCCACCAGCTGCAGCAAAAGCCCAAACAGCTAACAATGCTTTTGCTTTCAGTAGGCACCCAGAGCAGAAGGTGTTGAGTGAGAAAAATGTTCCAACTCTTCCTCATCGAATGGGCAATGCTTACTCTCCAAATGTTCATATTAAAGAAGGCGATGACCTAAGCAATGCCCAACAGACTATACAACATAAATTTTTAGTGCATCCTTCCTTATCTACTGCAGAAGTCCCTTCTGATCAAAAGCAGCCAGCAGTTACTATGGAAACCACTAAAAGACTTAGTTGGCCTCAGCCTACGAGCATCTGTAGCAATATAAAGTCTGAGCCCATCTCTTTTGAGGACGGTTTAAACAACAGCTGTGAACTGACCATGAAACAATCTTCCTATGAGCAGAGTGAAGTCAAAGAACAGTTAAAAGCGTTCGCCTTGAAAAATGCAGATTTTTCTTCCTATTTACTTTCTGAGCCACAAAAGCCTTTTACTCCGCTAGCTGCACAGAAAACACAAACACAGCAGCTGCCACCACAACAGCAGCAACCGCAACAGTGTGGAAGCTATTCAGCAATTCATTTTGGTAGCACAAGCTTCAAAAGAGCAGCATCTGCTATTGAAAAATCTATTGGAATTTTAGGGAGTAATTCTAAGCCTGCATCCGGACTCAGCAGCCAGAACGCTCCAATCCCTGCACAGAAATACGCTGACAGCAGCAGTGCAGATGAACTAGAACTGAAGTGTTCTTGCAGGCTGAAAGCCATGATTGTGTGCAAAGGCTGCGGAGCCTTTTGTCATGATGACTGCATAGGTCCTTCAAAATTGTGTGTAGCGTGTTTAGTTGTTCGATAGAGACTGAATCACAGATGGAGTGTCCCTTTATAGCCTACATGTCTTCATCAGGAGCAGGAACATTTCGTCATTTTACATGCTTTTCTCTTTTTTTAATGAAAATATTACATTGTCAGTGTTACATTTCATGCTACAACTCTGTAGATGAGACATATTTCTGCTAAAGCAATTGATCTGAATCTCTTATCACCCTTTAATTTATTTAGAACTGTTTTACTGAGGTGAAGCTTTTGCCCTTCTTCTCACTACAAAGCACCTGATCTTTTTCTGTAAAATGGAGATTGTTTTTGTTTGTAGTAGGTCCCCTATGATCATGCTACCAAGCTGACAGAGAGAGTCTATGTGGTACTTATCTATTTGCCCCCCCCCCCCCAATAAGGCAATATAGGGTAAGATGATAATGAAGCCAGCTGTCCTATCTACTTCACAGTCAGAGTTTGCTCAGTTCGGATGGAGGATTATCAGCTCAATACTTTAGACTATCACTTGTTGAGCAAATAAGCACTACCTAATTTTCAGCTGAACTGCTTTAATACTAAGGGTAATTTTAGTCACTTGGCAAAGCTGCCATAGAGATCATCATTGAACAGAGTAAGGACAATAGACAATGAAGTTGTAAAAAAGTTGCCATTAACAAAATCGTTAAATTGGTTACAATTTTAAGGAATGCAATGGTACTAAACCATTATGGACCAAGTGATAGCCCCATTTAGCTTTGTGATGTTCATTGTGTAATGTCAGGGGCACTAGTTTGCATTATTATTTATTTATTTGGTTTTTTAATTGCAGTTTGTCACACTCCTAAAAACAGCTACAATACACCATATTGTAGATGGCTCCCATTTCTTAGATTAGCTGGAGAACTTGCAGGCATGTGGAACATACTGGAGGATGAGCATGAGAACATATTTGGCTTCCTTTTCTTTCTTAGTATTCAGATATATCATTTGCAGATTTTAAAAGCAGTGCATATTAGTTGAATTCCTCCAAACCCCTATCATTGTCTGTTGTGCAGAGCTCTAATGTTCCATTTATTTTCCTGTATGTGAACAGTAGTGGCATGTACTATTACTTTGGTGTGATTGACAGTTTTTTTTTATTTTTATGCCAGATTGATAATAGGAACACAAACAAAAAAGTATATAAGTAAATAAATAAAAAGTGTACATCCTAATGTGATACTTAGTGTGCCTGTCATTATAAAGGAACTTGTGACAGGTCGCAAGGACATGCAAAATGTTTTGATCAGTGTTCGGACCACTGATTTCTAGATAGTATAGAGCAATCTCTGTCTTGCTGACTGAGACAACTCGAATTATAAATCTATGGGACTCGTCTTGTGCAGCAAGGCAGAGATCGCAGGGAGCTTGGAAGTGAAGCACTCAGCCGCCTGCTTCTCCCAGCAAAAAAGAACGGTTGAGGTCTGAACACCGGATCCCAGATCAAGCAAAACTTTTGACATGTCAGAGTGTTTTTGTTTTTTTATGATGACAGGGATACATTAAAGTTTATGTACACTCTAAAGCCTATTTTCTTTTTGTATTGATCCAATGCATGTACAAAATTTTAATGGGGTGATGACATATTGCAAGGGTATGCCAACTCTTTATGATCAGTGGGGGATTGAAAGTATAAAAGGGACACAGCTCTGATGTAATGCAGCATCCTATTCACTGTTTTTGGCCCAGAGCTCTGTGGTGCAAAGAAAAAATTAAAAGGGAACATGTTGCTATGCCAGTGGTGTGTCCCCTTTATTCTCATAATTGATGGGGTCCCAGAGTTCAGACTCCACCTATCATAAGATTGATATAACCTAGTGATGTGCCATCACTTTGAGTCACAAAAACCTACCATCTATGTAAACAGCTCCTATGCAGACCTATGTGTGTCCATGGTTGGGGCATGTTCACACAAACTTAAACCAGGCTAAAAAAATTCATTTTCAAAAACTGTAGAATCTATAGTGCTCACTATGTTGCTGCTTTTGACATAGTTTGTCCATAAGGTCTTTTATTAAAGCTTCCTTTAATTTAAATGGGAGGTCAAAGTGGAATTTTTCCACTTTTCCCATTAAAATCAATTGGAAGTTGTCTTTAAAAAGGGTACTCCAGCGCTAAGACATCCAAAGGATAGGGGATAAGATGCCTGATCGTGGGGGTCCCGCCGCTGGCGACCCCCCGTGATCTTCCACGCCGCACCCCGTTAGAATCAGCCCCCGGAGCGTGTTCGCTCCGGGTCAGATTACTGGCGATCACGAGGACGGAGCACAGTGATGTCACGACTCCGCCCCCGTGTGACGTCACGCTCCATCCCCTCAATGCAAGATAAGATGTCTTAGTGCCGGAGTACCCCTTTAAGGTATATATTGTAATTTTCCCGGTCAAAACTATTTAGATGAAAGGACTCCTACTAGTATTAATGAGAGCCATGACACTTTTACGTACCGGCCAGGGATCCTAGATACATGGGGAGAGGGGGGTGAGAAGGGATAAAAAAAAATCCTCCCTCCCCCCCCCCTCCCTTTTTCTCCCTTCTCACCTCACCCCCACCTCCTCCTTCCAACCCCCCCTCCCTCCCCATGTATCTAGGATCCCTGTTCGGTTATTATCTCAAACCTGCCCTTTGCCGCATTAGCATCGGCATGCAAAAGTGTCATGGCTCCCATTAATGCTAGTAGGAGTTCTTTCATCTAATATCTTTACCCCTTCAGGCTCCTACTCTCAAAACTATTTAGGTTTTATCAGCGTGAACTAACCTTATGTGTAGTTGTATTCTCTGTCTGTAAGTTAGCAAGAAGATTATGCAGGTGAAGTAGTGTCACATGTGCCTCAGGTTCACACTAAACACAATAGTTTGTTGGTTGACTTTAACCTTGGAAGCAAATAAACTTGCATAGGAGCTGTAGACTTAAAGCAGTAGTACTATAGTTTATGCCAAGACTGTTAACAAAGTATCTTAATTTTATATGTGCTGGGGCAAAAACTAATAGTTATAATGTATTTCAGTTATTGGGATTAAAGTATTTATTGGAAATAATCTATAGGCAGGCATTTAACTTCACGTGGAGAATGTCTTCTCTCTTAAAAAATCCAAAGGGTGTCAACCTATTGCATGTTATGGCTGTGATAATGCTTCATTTCTTCCATTGAATTAAAGATGTCCAGTTATGTGTAAATTAAGTTTAAAGAGGATCTCCAACCCAAAAGATCTAAAAAAATAAAAATAAAATGGTAAAAATAATAATTTGTTTACTTACATTTGATTGCGCACAGCTCTTGTTTAGTGACCTGTTATACAGTACACTAAGATGTTGTAGCCAAGCATGCATCATGAAGATTTATACCAGTGGTTGGCTGTTTTGGTCACCTGATTGATTTTGTTGAAAGGCAGGTTTATATAACCATGGAATTATTAGCTTTATGCAGTTACTTACTGGAGAGGTTCAAAAAGTCTGAAAAGTCTTTTAAGCTTAATTTACCTAAGACTGGACAAAATTTTTGGGTAAGCAAACTGGGGCACTGTTGAAATATGTGAAGATTGTGGGAAACAAAAGGTTCTGAATAAACTTACAAAATCTCTTACCCGTGGAGGTGTTAATACATATATCATGTATTTCAGACACTGTAGGATAGTTATGATGCCTGAATCTATGACATTTAGTGAGTACATTTTATGTTTCTATGTGGCAAACACATAGAACAAATGGTTTCTAGATTTGGCATTGCTGTATGTTGTAGTTTTGTTTGTTTAGTTTGTTTCGCTCAAAGCGTTACTGGTATTAAAAACCACTTTTGACATGTCAAAAGTTGTTGATCGCACTCGCTACTGAGACTCGCCACGATCGTGAGTTATTAACTGGGAAAACGAGTGGCACTGCGATACACCCCCTGGTTGGCTGGAAGATCCATATACTTCTCTACTTAGAAGTCTATCAGAGAAATGGATGTATCGCTTGATCAGCCAGGTAGCAGAGCGCAATGCCACTTGCTTCAAAAGTAGTTTTTTATAACCGTAACGCTTTAAAGGGGTACTCCATCCAAAGGATAGGGGATAAGATGTCTGATCGCGGGGGTCCAGCCGATGGGGACCCCGCAATATAGCATGCGGCACCCGCCTGTTACTGCTCTGGAAGCGCTGGAGGGTCTGGCTCCCGACCACGGGAATGGAAGATCGTGACTTCACGACTCTGCCTCTGCGTAATCTCACGCCCCGCCCCCTCAATGCAAGTCTATGGTAGGGGGCGTGGCAGCCGTCACGCCCCCTCCCATAGACTTGCATTGAGGGGACGGGGCATGGCAGTACGCGGGGGCGGAGTCGTGACGTCACGATCTTCCATTCCCGTGGTCGGGAGCCAGACCCTCCAGCGCTTCCGGAGCAGTAACAGGTGGGTGCCGCATGCCATATTGGCCAGGACCCCCGCGATCAGACATCTTATCCCCTATCCTTTGGATAGGGGATAAGATGTCTAGAGGTGGAGTACCCCTTTAAACCTGTACCTTCTTTAGTTTGGTTTATGCAGTCATATAGCACTATATGGAGCACTAGAGCATTCCTATGGCACCCTATTACAGAGGCACCAGGATGTCACATGCCTTCATATATAATTTGTGCACATGCCTCTTACGTGTACTATGCGATGTTTCCCAAAATCACCCCAGCATTTATGTTGACACCCAAGCAGTCAGACACACTAATGAAAACTAGAGTAATTCCTCACAAATAGACACTACAAACCTACTCAAAACAGAACAAGAATTAGTCATTCAGATATTACAAAGTTTTTTGTTTAATTCTTTGTATTTTTTTTTTTTGACTGTTCTCTATTATGCATATTGCATATAAACACTGTTGGATGTCTAATCAACTAGCAGTTACTTTGCTTAGAAATTACCTATTGTCTCTCTGGTTTGCAGGTGTGGAACCTTAGGTTTAATATGCAAAGATAAACAACTTTTCAATAAAATAATATAAAATAAAATCATCTAACATTATTCAGTGATTACCCATTTTAATATATATACCCAAAAAACAGAATGTTACATATGGAATAAAACCGTGTACTACTTAAAGAGTACCTGTCATCAACAAAAACTTTTAATATGTTCATAATCATTAATGAAGACATATTGTAATATATCTTCATTAAAAAATGTTAATGTTTATACCAGTTTTTTCATTTTATACTTTTGGCCACTAGGGGTCACTCTTACATGCCTGGTCTGTAGGCAGCTTCCTATGCTTTTCATAGTAAGTGTACAGCTTTTAGGACTAATGCTGAAAGGGCTCTGGTCCTTCCACAGGAAGTAGCACTGTGAGCTACAAGCCTGCACATGCCTCTCATATAACCGAGGCCAGTCACCTCCCCCTCCCCCCTGCTCTGTGTTCTCCATGCCCCTCACCACACGTTATCTTATACATTGTATTATCTCACTGCACTCCCTGCTCTATGACCCCCCCGACATTCATCTTAATTACTGCCACTGTAATTGCTCCCACCGCCCCTGGTTCTCAGCATTGACTTATTAGTGCAGAGAGACACAGGAGAGAGAGAGAGACAGAGGCTGCCGCCCCTCCCCTGTACTTAGTCTGTATGCACAGCTGTTGGCTGTCTGGGCATGCTGGGAGTTGTAGTTTTGCAACAGCTGGAGGTACCCTGGTTGGGAAACACTGCTGCAGAGGGAGAGCAGCATGCAGGAAGACTGGCAGAAGCAGAGTCCCGGCCAGGCTTCATGTGACATCATGCCTGCCGGGACCCATCTCCTTCCACCCCTCAGAAATACAGTGCTCCTGAGCTAATGAAGAGGGATAAAAAAAAAGGTATTTCCACAGCGTTTTAAACCTCAATAAACACAGGGATAGGCATAGTTAGAGTAAGGGACAGATGGGGAGGGGGATCAGGGAAAGTTTAGTTGATGACGGGTACTTTTTGACCTACTTTATCAATACTTACTCTCTACCCATTTGAGGCATGGCATCTTTTAAAATATATTGGGGGAGATTTATCGAAACCTGTCCAGAGGAAAAGTTGCTGAGTTGCTCATAGCAACCAATCAGATCACTTCTTTTATTTATTTTTTAGCCCTTTTCAAAAATAAAAGAAGCAATCTGATTGGTTGCTATGGGCAACTCTGCAACTTTTTCCCTCGACAGGTTTTGATAAATCTACCCTTTGCTTCCACATTTGGGCCCTTTTAATAATTCCAAAAGTATTCTAAAATTTTAGTACCAGCATGTATTTGTTGATTTTATTATGTTTCAAGCCAGCCAACAAAAACATAATTTTAAGTTATTATTAGAAGAAGAAAAAATTCATAGCAATTTCAAAAGATCATGTAGAGTGAAGTCTTTCACTTTGTCCCTTTCAAAACGCAAATTATAACTTAGCTTCTTGTGCTTTGTAAAACGGCAAATTGTTTACAGACAAAAAGAAATAAAATCCAATAGAGTGAATAGCACTTTATTGAAGATGCAGTGCAATGCTGACATCATTTGGTCATGTTGACTTCTGATGTACTTACTGTCCCCAGGGATATCACTTTTTCTACAGTAATTGCTTTGCCAGATTGCAGTACAAGTTCTCTCTTCCTTTTCCACAGATCAGCAGTGCAAGCACAAATATTCACAACATTTGCTGTTCTTGTTTATAAACCTTCCTAATCTGTGTTATTCTCTGATAGGGTGTGAATGTGCATTGGAGACACCTATGGACAATGGTAAATAGAAAAGAATGACAAAATGTTTCTGAACTTGTAGCTCAGACACTACATGAATTTTATTTTAAAAATATTTATTTTATACCTTATTGAAAATACATTGGCGGCAGAAATTTTTCCCAATTATTTTTCACTATTTAATTAACTGTATTAATATCTGTTCCTTCTTTCACCTCTTTATGTGATTGTCTTTTTATTTTTCATGTACATGGGTGTTACATTAATTTCCATGGAAGATCTTACTTTTTTTTTTTCCCTTAAATTTTTAACCTCATATGTTGTGTGTGTATAGTTATTTTGGTTTGCTATGAGCTTTGTCTATATATTTATTGACCAATGGAATGATATGGCGTGTAAGTAATTTGGTTATTGGTAAAAAATGAAAACTAAAGGGAACTAATGTTGTGGACTTGTATGGAAAGGTCCCGTTTATTGTTAATACGTTTTGTGGTGCTTTTAGAATTTTATTGATGAATTAAAATAGGCTACATTTTATGTAAAATGTCTCACCTCAGAAAAATAAGAGAACTACATGCATGTATAGGACTTTGGGAAACATGCTATGTCATTGGTTTGCAGCTGTTGTAAGTTATTTAGATTCACATGTGATGTTTTTTAGCAAAAAAAAACAATCCAATCTGTTATTTTATTTTTTGTTTAATAAGCATATCATGACATTTGTGATTTCTTACACAGAAAAAGCTGTTTGTTTCCAACAAATTGGGCTGTGTCCTATATCTGATATTTTTTTTAATTTTTATTTTTTGTTAAAGATTACTGTATCATTGTACTGTTTCATGTTCTAATAGTATTTCACTTTGTTGCCATACATTTTTTTTTTTTTTTGTATTGATGTAACAAATGTTTCTCAACATGAAAAAGATCTGGGCCTTTTTACCAACCCAGGTTTGTTGTTTTTTGTTTCCTCAGTATTTCTGAATGTTTACATCTGTTATATTGCTTCCTAGCAAGACTTATTGGACAACAGTGCAGTAAATTTTAATAGAATGCTAGTTTCCTTTTTTCAGCCCTATACTGGAACTATTTGCAATGCCTTGCAGGGCAACGCATTGTAAGCTCTGCACCACAGTATACTATTTATTCTTTGAAAAAGTTTCACAAGAACAAGGATGTGATTGTCAGCTGGGTTCACAAATCCTGTAAAGCCTTATTTCCATAGCAAGAGTCTAAGGGTAAGGGGTTAAGAAGAGTCAGCTTGTAGATGTGTCAGTAACATAAAACGCCCCTTTGTTTTCTTACCAAAGAAAATTTACTGCAAACTCACCAGTGGATTCATGTGATCAAGAGGGTGAAAGCTGACAGGTATTGACAGCTATTGTGACAGAGTAACATCATTTTTCTAAAAAAAAAAAAAAAAACTGTATTTTATTTTGAATTCAGGGATCATGCATATTGAATGGTGCTTTTTTTTTGTGTTTTCTTTATTGTTTTTTAATGTTGCCTACAGAAATGACTGCCCACAATTCTCTAATTTATGTACTAAAATAATGGTATCCAACCCATTCATTAAGGTAAAAGAAAGGTCTACTACATCAAATATTCAAAAGAAAATAAAGAAATTAAAATATGAATATTTTTATTGTTTATTTTTTTTTACCTTTTTTTTTTTAACAGGGAACAGTGTATATGGAAAAATAAAATATATATGTGTGTGTGTGTATACCAGTGTTTCCCAACCTTTTTCGGCTCGGGGCACCCCTCCGAAAAAAAATTTGCGGGGCATCCCTACCGAAGTTGACTAGCAAAAAAAATGGAAAGTACCGCAGGGTGGGGGTGCTGCTACACTGCTGCTTTAAAATTAGAATTTCTGCTGCAGGAATTACATTGAAGTGAATGGGCTATAAATTCATTCAGAATTCCATGCTGAATTTCTGCTGTGTGAAAATAGCCTTATATCTGCGTTTACCAACCAGTGTGTTCTGCAGTCCCTCACCTGACCTATTCCGTAAGTGTACCTCATGGATCGGGATGAGCTTAACAACCTTTCCATATAAGCTTCCTTTTGTTGTAATACCTAGCATTTTACTAACCGGAAAATGTGGTGTAAAGTGTTTGACGTGTCAGACAGTGCTAAAAGTGGGTGAGGCCATTGGCACCAAAATGTCCTATTCATTTATTCATTCATTTTATTTATTTGTTTGTTTGGAGAAAGTTGTCACTTTCATCTATTTATCTTTCACTATAAAAAAAAAAAAAAGGTCAAATAAATGAAACCTCTTTGGTCATTTGGCCCCACTTTGTTCATGTCCAATGCACCAAAAGTTAACAAAATCTAAAAATCACTTTCTAGAAGTGGAAAAGTTAGTGAGCTGGTGCATCATTCTAGGCATACTTGGCTGTGTGCATGATCTTAAGGTGTTAATTTACTATTGTAAGTTGTTACATATCTGGTCAGAGCTGAATGTGACATATCCTAAAACCTCTACTAAATACCCGGTAAAGAGTTAGTTGGAAAGAGTCCAAATCAGAACATTGGCCCAGATTTATCAAACTGTAGGGGATTAAAAAAAAAAAAAGGGATTTTCCCACAACAACCAATCACAGTTCAGCTTTCACTTTACCAGAGCTCGTTAGCTGAGCGGTGATTGGTTGCTGTGTGAAAATCTCAGTTTTTTCTCTCACACAGTTTGATAAATCTGGGCCATTATATTCATTGCCTTTCTTCCCTGTAGCAAAGTCAAGAACCGATGATTTATAGAAAGACACTGTAGAATGACCTGTGTGCAATATCCAGTGCCTAATATGGCAAAACAATGGAGCCAAATTATAGGCATTTATATTCGGTATCTGGAGACCTCTCTCCTTTGTCAATAAACAAATCTTGGTATAAGCCATTCTCAGCCTCTCCCCATACCACAAAAATTTAGTTAATGTTTCTTGGAGGTCCAGAACATCCACGTGCTTCAATACAAGGGGAATTGTTTGAAGGTGGAACTTTCGTGGGGTTGCCATTCATTCATACATACAATGGCAGAAAGCAAAAGTAGTCAGCACCTCCATAAGACGCAGGTGCACACTGCTATGGCAAATGCAAAACATACAAAAGAAAAACTGAAATAAAGAAGCAGCGTCCGGCACAGCTGCCACCGCTCCAAATGTCAAGCAGACACTGTAATGCTGGGACCGTCCGTAAACATTAACGGGGGTGCTCAATCCAGAAGGTGCAGCAAGGTATGACAATAAAATAGAACCGACACACCTGGCGTCCCTCTCTCCCGATCTGTTGTGTCCTGCCGGTTCACGAATAAATCAAAGTATTATTCAACGTGGTGAGTGCCATCTTTTCTTCTATTTTATTGTCATACAAAAGAAAAGCTTGCAGTAACACTCTGCAAATGCTAGGGCACATAGGCACTGTAGATATTGAATATATATATATATATATATATATATATATATATATATATATATATATATATACACATATATGAAATGTCAATTTAACCCCTTAAGGACCCAGCCATTTTACACCTTAGAACCCGGCCATTTTTTGCACATCTGACCACTGTCATTTTAAGCATTAATAACTCTGGAATGCTTTTAGTTATCATTCTGATTCCAAGATAGTTTTTTTCGTGACATATTCTTCTTTATCATAGTGGTAAAAAATTTTGGTAACTTGCATCCTTTCTTGGTGAAAAATCCCCAAATTTGATGAAAAATTTGAAAATTTTGCATTTTTCTAACTTTGAAGCTCTCTGCTTGTAAGGAAAATGGATATTCCAAATAATTTGTCCACTTTATGTTTGCATCATAACATTGACGTGTTTTTACTTTTGGAAGACACCAGAGGGCTTCAAAGTTCAGCAGCAATTTTCAAATTTTTACTAAATTTCCAAAATCACAATTTTTCAGGGACCAGTTCAGGTTTGAAGTGGATTTGAAGGGTCTTCATATTAGAAATACCCCACAAATTACCCCATTATAAAAACTGCACCCCCCAAAGTATTCAAAATTACGTTCAGTCAGCGTTTTAACCCTTTAGGTGTTTCACAGGAATAGCAGCAAAGTGAAGGAGAAAATTCACAATCTTCATTTTTTACACTCGCATGTTCTTGTAACCCAATTTTTGAATTTTTACAAGGGGTAAAAGGAGAAAATGTATACTTATATTTGTAGCCCAATTTCTCTCGAGTAAGCACATACCTCATGTCTATGTAAAGTGTTCGGCGGGCGCAGTAGAGGGCTCAGAAGCGAAGGAGCGACAAGGGGATTTTGGAGAGTACGTTTTTCTGAAATGGTTTTTGGGGGGCATGTTGCATTTAGGAAGCCCCTATGGTGCCAGAACAGGAAAAAAAAACACCATTTTGGAAAGTAGATCCCTTGAGCAACGTAACAAGGAATAAAGTGAGCCTTAATACCCCACAGGTGTTTCACGACTTTTGCATATGTAAATTTTTTTTTTTTTTAAATGTCACTAAAATGTTTGTTTCCCCCCAAATTTCACATTTTTGCAACGTTTAATAATAGAAAATACCCCCCAAAATTTGTAACCCCATCTCTTCTGAGTATGGAGGTACCCCATAAGTTGACCTGAAGTGCACTACGGGCGAACTACAATGCTCAGAAGAGGAGTCATATTTGGCTTTTTGAGAGCAAATTTTGCTCGGGGGGCATGTCGCATTTAGGAAGCCATAGGGGTGCCAGGACAGCAAAATAACCCCCACATGGCATACCATTTTGAGGTACGTAACAAGGGGTACAGTGAGCATTTACCCCCCACTGGTGTCTGTCAGATCTTTGGATCAGTGGGCTGTACAAAATTTTAAATTTGCACAGCCCACTGTTCCAAAGATCTGTCAGACACCAGTGGGGTGTAAATTCTCACTGCACCCCTCATTACATTCCGTGAGGGGTGTAGTTTCCGAAATGGGGTCACATGTGGGGTTTTGGTTTTTTTGCGTTTGTCAAAACCGCTGTAACAATCAGCCACCCCTGTGCAAATCACCTCAAATGTATATGGTGCACTCTCCCTTCTGGGCCTTGTTGTGCACCCCCAGAGCACTTTGCGCCCACATATGGGGTATCTCCGTAGTCGGATTAAATCGCATTACAAATTTTGGGGGCTTTTTTCCCTTTTACCTCTTGTCAAAATGAAAAGTATAGGGCAACACCAGCATGTTAGTGTAAAAAATTTATTTTTTTACACTAACATGCTGGTGTAGACCCCAACTTCACCTTTTCATAAGGGGTGAAAGGAGAGAAAGCCCCCCAAAATTTGTAGTGCAATTTCTCCTGAGTACGGCGATACCCCATATGTGGCCCTAAACTGTTGCCTTGAAATACGACAGGGCTCCAAAGTGAGAGCGCCATGTGCATTTGAGGCCTGAATTCGGGATTTGCATAGGGGTATTCTACGCCAGTGATTCCCAAACAGGGTGCCTCCAGCTGTTGCAAAACTCCCAGCATGCTTGGACAGTCAACGGCTGTCCGGCAATACTGGGAGTTGTTGTTTTGCAACAGCTGGAGGCTCCATTTTGAAAACAGTGGCATACCAGACGTTTTTCATTTTTATTGGGGAGGGGAGGGGGGCTGTGTAGGGGTATGTGTATATGTAGTGTTTTTCACTTTTTATTTTATTTTGTGTTAGTGTAGTGTTTTTAGGGTACAGTCACACGGGCGGGAGATTACAGCGAGTTTCCCGCTGCGAGTTTGAGCTGCCACGCAAAATTTGCTGCATCGCAAACTTGCAGCCTGATACTCACTGTAAGCCCCTGCCCAGGTGAATGTACCCTGTACATTCACAGGGGGGGGGGGGGGGGGGGGGAATCTCCAGCTGTTGAAAAACTACAACTCCCAGCATGCATGGTCTATCAGTGCATGCTGGTAGTTATAGTTTTGCAACAGCTGGAGGCACACGGGTTGGGAAACACTGAGTTAGGAAACAGACAATGTGTTGCAAAACCACAACTCCCAAGCATTCTCAGGCATGCTGGAAGTAGTAGTTCGGCAACATCTTTAGAGCCAGATGTTGCCGAACTACAACTCCCAGCATGCTTGGAGTTGTAGTTTTGCAACATCTGGAGGACTACAGTTTGCAGACCACCAATACAGTGGTTCCCAATCTGTGCCCTTCCAGATGTTGCAAAACTACAACTCCCAGTATGCCAAAACTTTCCAGACATGCTGGGAGTTGTAGTTCTGCAACATCTGAAGGGCCAGATGTTACAGAACTACAACTCTCAGCATGCCTGGACAGTAAGGGCATGCTGAGGATGTGTAGTTTTGCAACATCTGGAAGGGCACAGTGGTCCCAAAACTGCGGACCTCCAGATGTTGCAAAACTGCAACTCCCAGCATGCCCAGACGCCAAGGGCTGTCTGGGCATGCTGGGAGTTGTAGTATACAGGGTCCCAATACAGCAATGCATGTCGCTTTACGGCGACGTGCATTGCTGTAAAGGGCTCGACCGCAGCTGAAGATCCACTCACCTGTCGCCACCGCCGCCGTCTTCATCGCCGGGATCCGGGTCTTCAGGGACGGGGTAAGTACCGGGGCCGGGTCCCAGTACTCCCCCGTCCCCCGACGTGTCCTCCGGTCTTCCTCCCGTCCTCTCTGGACTTCCAGGGGCCGGGCAGGGCGGGAGGAAGTAACCGCCCCCCCCCCCCCCTGCGATTGGTCGGTTAGCTAACCGACGGATCGCAGGGGATAGGAGGAGGTGGCAGGCTTGCCACCTTGCTCCTAGCCTCCAGCATGGTCCTGGCTGTCTGTGACAACCGGGATCATGCAAAATTACCGCGCGGTCGGGTCCCAGAGACCCGATCAGCCCGGTATCGCCGCAGATCGCAGGGGCGATTTCCCTTGCGATTTGCGATGATCGCCAACATGGGGGGCCTGCATGGCCCCCCTCGGCATTTGCCCTGGATACCTGCTGAAGGATTTCAGCAGGGATCCGCTTCCGATCTCCGCCGGGTGAGCGGCGGCGACCAGGAAAGACCATGACGTATGCATACGTCATGGGTCCTTAAGACCCAGGGTGTGATGACGTATGCATACGTCATGTGTCCTTAAGGGGTTAATGTAAATTTAACCCCTTGGGGACAGAGCCCATTATGACCCTAAGGACGGGAGCATTTTTTGCAAATCTGACCACTATCACTTTAAGCATCAATAACTCTGGGATGCTTTTACTTATAAATTTGATTCAGAGATTGTTTTTTCGTGACATATTCTACTCTATGGTAGTGGTACATTTTTGTCGATACTTGCATAATTTCTTGGTGAAAAATAAAAAAATTTTATGAAAAATACAAAAAATTTGCATTTTTCTAACTTTGAAGCTCTCTGCTTGTAAGGAAAATAGGCATTCCAAATAAATTATATATTGATTCACATATACAATATGTCTACTTAATGTTTTCATCATAAAGTTGACATGTTTTTACTTTTGGAAGACACCAGAGGGCTTCAAAGTTCAGCAGCAGTTTTCCAATTTTTCACAACATTTTCAAAATCGGAATTTTTCAGGGAACAGTTCAGTTTTGAAGTGGATTTGAAGGGCCTTCTTATTAGAAATACCCCATAAATGACCCAATTATAAAAACTGCACCCCTCAAACTATCCAAAATGACATTCAGTAAGTGTGTTAACCCTTTAGGTGTTTCGCAGGAATAGCAGCAAAGTGAAGGAGAAAATTCTAAATCTTAATTTTTTACACTCGCATGTTCTTGTAGACTGTTTTTGAATTTTTACAAGTGGTAAAAGGAGAAAAAGCCCTGCAAAATATGTAACCCAATTTCTCTCGAGTAAGGAAATACCTCATATGTGTATGTCAAGTATTCGGCGGGCGCAGTAGAGGAAGGGAAGGAGCGACAATGGGATTTTGGAAAGTGAATTTTGCTGAAATGGTTTTTGGGGGGCATGTCCCATTTAGAAAGCCCCTATGGTGCCAGAACAGCAGAAAACCCCACATGGCATACCATTTTGGAAACTACACCCCTCAAGGCACGTATCAAGAGGTCCAGTTAGCCTTAACACCCCATAGGTGTTTGACGACTTTTCGTTAAAATCGAATGTGTAAATGAAAAAATAAATTTTTTTTTCACTAAAGTGCAGTTTTTTCCCAAAATTTACCATTTTTACAAAGGGTAATGGGGGAAAATGCCCCCAAAAATTTGTAACCCCATCTCTTCTAAGTATGGAAATACCCCATGTTAGGACGTAAAATGCTCTGCGGGCGAACTACAATGCTCAGAAGAGAAGGAGCGCCATTGAGCTTTTGGAAAGAGAATTCGTTTGGAATGGTAGTCAGGGGCCATGTGCGTTTACAAAGCCCCCCGTGGTGCCAGAACAGTGGACCCCCCCACATGTGACCCCATTTTGGAAACTACACCCCTCACAGAATTTAATAAGGGGTGCAGTGAGTATTTACACCCCACTGGTGTTTGACAGATCTTTGGAACAGTGGGCTGTGCAAATGAAAAATGAAATTTTTCATTTTCACGGACCACTGTTCCAAAAATCTGTCAGACACCTGTGGGGCGTAAATGCTCACTGCACCCCTTAATACATTATGTGAGGGGTGCAGTTTCCAAAATGGGGTCACATGTGGGGGGGTCCATTGTTCTGGCATAATGGGGGTTTCGTAAAAGCACGTGGCCGTGGCCGGACAAATTTTCTCTTCAAATTCCCAATGGCGCTCCTTCTCTTCTGAGCATGGTAGTTTGCCTGCAGAGCACTTTACATCCACATATGGGGTATTTTCTTACTCAGAAGAAATGGGGTTACAAATTTTGGGGGGCTTTTTTTTCCTATTTTCCCTTGTGAACATGAAGAATTTAGGGTAACACCAGCATTTTAGTGAAAAAAAAAATTATTTTTTCATTTTCCCATCTAATTTTAATGTGGGGTGTTAAGGCTCACTATACCCCTTGTCACGTTCCGTGAGGGGTGTAGTTTCCAAAATTGGGTCACATGTGGGTATTTCTTTTTTTCCGTTTATTTCAGAACCACTGTAAAATCAGCCACCCCTGTGCAAATCACCAATTTAGGCCTCAAATGTACATGGTGCGCTCTCAATCCTGAGCCTTGTTGTGCGCCTGCAGAGCATTTTATGGCCACATATGGGGTATTTCTGTACTCAGGACAATTAGCATTACAATTTTTTTTTTTTTTTTTTTTTACACTAACAGGCTGGTGTAACCCCCAACTTTTCCTTTTCATAAGGGGTAAAAGGAGAAAAAGCCCCCCAAAATTTGTAGTGTAATTTCTCCTGAGTACGGAAATACCTCATATGTGGCCCTAATCTGTTTCCTTGAAATACGACAGGGCTCCAAAATGAGAGAGCGCCACGCGCATTTGAGGACTAAATTAGGGATTGCATAGGGGTATTCTACGCCAGTGATTCCCAAACATGGTGCCTCCAGCTGTTGCTAAAGTCCCAGCATGCCCGGACAGTCAGTGGCTGTCCAGAAATGCTGGGAGTTGTTGTTTTGCAACAGCTGGCAGCTCTGTTTTGGAAACACTGCCGTACAATACGTTTTTCATTTTTATTGGGGGGGGACAGTGTAAGGGGGTGTATATGTAGTGTTTTACCCTTTATTTTGTGTTAGTGTTGTGTAGTGTAGTGTTTTTAGGGTACATTCGCACTGGCGGGTTACGGTGAGTTTCCCGCTAGGAGGTTGCGCTGTGGTGAAAAATTTACCGCAGCCAAAACTTGAAGCAGGAAACTTGCTGTAAACCTGCCCGTGTGAATGTACCTTGTATGTTCACATGGGGGGGCAAACCTCCAGCTGTTTCAAAACTACAACTCCTAGCATGTACTGACAGACCGTGCATGCTGGGAGTTGTACTTTTGCAACAGCTGGAGACACACTGGTTGGAAAACCTTCAGTTAGGTTCTGTTGCCTAACTCAGTATTTTCCAACCAGTGTGCCTCCAGCTGTTGCAAAACTACAACTCCCAGTATGTACTGATCGCCGAAGGGCATGCTGGGAGATGTAGTTATGCAACAGCTGGAGGTACTTAACTACAACTCCCAGCATGCTGAGACAGCTGTTTGCTGTTTGGGCTTGCTGGGATTTGCAGTTTTGCAACATCTGGAGGGCTACAGTTTACAGACCACTGCTCCAAACTGTGACCCTCCAGAAGTTGCAAAACTACAAATCCCAGCATGCCCTAACAGCAAACAGCTGTTTGGGCATGCTAGGAGTTGTAGTTTTGCAAGATCTGGAGGGATACAGTTTAGAGACCACTGTATAATGGTCTCAAACTGTAGCCCTTCAGCTGTTGCAAAACTACATATTCCAGCATGCCCAAACAGCTGTGTGGGCATGCTGGGAGTTGTAGTTTTGCAACATCTGGAGGGCTACAGGTTAGAGACCACTGTATAATGGTCTCAGACTGTAGCCCTCCAGATGCTGCTAGGCAACTTACTGGCTTCCGTAGGATCCAGGGAGCCGCCCTCTTCTGCCGCACGATGTCGCCGCCCGCCGATCTCCGTCATCCCGCAACCTCCTGATCGGTAAGTGGATCTTCGGCGCCGGTCCCTGCCGGTTTCCCCGTCCTGCCCCGCCTATTGAGGGTGGGCAGGACGAGGAAAACGAAAGTTAACCCCCCCCCCCCCCCCCCCCCCGCCCTCGATCTGCTATTGGTGGTCGCGTCTAGACCCGTGCCACCTCACTCCTATCCCTTCAGGGGGATCGTAGGTGTCTTAGATAACCACGATTCCCCTTATATTCCGGGTCACCATAGACCCGCATGACCCGGAATCGGCACAAATCGCAAGTGTGGATTCACTTGCGATTTGCGCCGATTGCCGACATGGAGGGGTTCTAATGACCTACCTGGGCATTTGCATGGGGTGCCTGCTGATTGATATCAGCAGCCGGTCCGGTCCCCGCCCGGTGCGTGGCGGGGACCGAAATTCCCACGGGCGTATGGATACGCCCTTCGTCCTTAAGTACCAGGACGCAAGGGTGTATGCACACGCCCTTGGTCCCCAACAGGTTAAAGATCTTACCACACTTTTTGTATCTTAACAATTAAAACACACAATAGAGTTATGTTTAAGGGGTACTCCGGTGGTTAATTTTTTTGACTATATGGTATCTTCTTTGTAAGTTTTGTATTTTTGCAATATACATGTGTTATATGTTTTGGCAGCATGTGTGTGTTGCTTACCTGTTTGTTGGGCAGGAAGTTCTGTAGTTCAGAGGGTTTTCTTTTACTGTTGTCCACAGCGGCCATGTTCTGAGTCTGCTGTGGACAAGATGTCATAGCTTTTTTTTTTCTCTGTCTGTATTAGATAAATAAGCCACGCCCCCTCATCTCCCCCCTCCCGAGGTCTGCATGAGAAGCCATAGTACACAACTCCTCACCTCACCTCCCCTCCCCTCCCCCCTGCTCTGTATTCTAAGGATGCAGGTCTGCACAGGAGAAGGAACTCACAGAGAAGATAAGTGTTATCTGAAGGGGAGGATGAGAAGGTGCACGGGCTGGGGATGTATAGACTGCAGGGGAATAAATCTCATACTGGGAATGATCTCTATATGTGAAGGGAGAGGGGGGACTCCTGAATGACACATGCTGGGAGTTGTAGTCCCTTTCATGTGTGTGTATTCTAGTGTTTATAAACCAGTGTGCCTCCAGCTGTTGCAAAACTACAACTCCCAGTATGCCCTGACAGACTTTGGGAATACTGGGAGTTGTAGTTTTGCAACAGCTGGAGGCACACTGGTTGGGAAACACTTTTCTAGCCTATTCAGCATACACATCATGTTACACCATTGTTTCCCAACCAGTGTGCCTCCAGCTGTTGCAAAACTACAACTCCTAGCATGCCCAAAAGCTGTCAGGGCATGCTGGGAGTTGTAGTTTTGCAACACCTGGAGGCACCCTGGTTGGGAAACACTGGTGTATGCCCTACAGAGGTGGGGTGAACTACAACCCCCAGGAGACTACAGAGGCAGCATGCTGGTGTTATACCACAGACTGAAGACTCCTGAATGACACATGCTGGGAGTTGTAGTCCCTTTTGTGTGTGTATGACAGCAGAGTATCTCAACCAGGGCTGATTTATATTAGTGTGCTGTGTATAAGGGGGCCGACCCAGGAAAATAGTAGGGTGGGTAAAGGGCGGAACAAAAAAAAAAGGAGCCGCCCCAAACCAGCAAGGCATGTGGCATGCTGGGATTTGTAGTTTTCAGCACAGCAAGAAACAGGAAATAGAAGCAAAGATAGGAGAACAAAGTGGGGGATAAAAAGACAACAAAGAACGGAAATAGTCGCCTAAACAACAAGAATAGAAATGAAACAAAACAAATAGGGTAAGTCATAAACGGAAAAACACTTTGACCACCGGAGTACCCCTTTAAATATCGTAGTATTCTAAAATAAATAAATTAAAACAAGCCTTCTATAGCCTTAGGGTGCATGCACACCACGTTTTTGCAATACAGTTCCCATATCCGGTTTTTGATGAAAAACAGATTCCTCAAAACTAGACTAAACTGTAACAAAACGTGTACACATTTTAACCCGTATATGGTTAAAAACCGTATACGGTTTGAAAAATGATGTCCGGTTGCATACGTTTTTTAAGAAAAAAAAGTATACGTTTTTAACTTTTCACTCCATTTTGAATAAAGTTTCATTTGTTTGATTGAAATTCCAAGTAAAAAACTGCAAAGTCAAAAACCGTTGGTGAAAACCAGATGGAACTGTAAGCTCATCCAGTTCTGTACAGTTCCCATTGACTCCCATATTTAAAAAAAAGAACCTATACGGTTTAATACTGTTTTTCACCCAGACCAAAAAACTTGGTAGACTACGGTTTTAGGTACGGGTAAAAAAAACGGACAAAACCGTATAAGACGCAAAACAGACTAAGCCGGATGATGCGTTTGACATATGGTTTACAATGTTAAGTCAATGCCTACAGTCTTCTATACAGTGCCATACGGTTTTTAACTTGAAACCGTATACGGGAACTATATAGCAAAAACGTGGTGTGCATGCACCTTAGAAAGAAAATAACTTCTGTATTTGTTGTTCTTAAGGGGTTAAAGAGCCCATTCAGGTAATCACTACCGGTACAGCAGATGCTGCTTGGAAGTAATTCAATAAACAGTATTGAGCAGCATTTCCCAGGTGCTGCGTCCACCTGCCTGTGACTCTATTATTTCCTGAAGATGAGGTATTGGATTACCTTAACTACTGTTAATCAATGGGTTTTATTCCTGTCTATACCTATAGGCAATAATAAATAGTACATAAAGCATATTTATATGTGCATTTTTGCAATGCTGACAATTTTGCAATGCTGCGTAGGGCATATCTGCAATTTGTGCGGGCACCATGTGTGTATTTACTTACGAGCTATATAAATCCATTGTTTCCTTAGCAAATATTGGATCAGAAAACATCCCACAAGCAGCTGGCAGGGTCGAAATATATGTAATATCATATAAAGACATTCAGGAAGGTAACGCTGCCCGGCAGATCCCTGGTGACCTGACTCCATCTGTTTCTGGATTATTGTAATTAGCAATAAACACCAGGTACAGGAGAAAAGTTATAAAACCTACACGGCATGACCTGAGCCCCGCAGTCCAGACTATCTGCTGATCCTAGCATTGTGCCGTGCTGATCACATTAGAGCTTAGACTTTTTTGTTTTTCAATACTTTTTCTGTTTACAACTGATTGGGAAAACTGGCCTAATAAGTGCCTTATTTTTTACTGATGTAAAAACAAAACCGTTCTTTATAACAACAAAGTTTAGTTAAAGGGGTACTCCGGTGCTTAGACATCATATCCCCTATCCAAAGGATCTTGCACGCCGCCCCCCGTTAAAATCAGTCCCCGGAGCGTGTTCGCTCTGGGTCTGATTACTGTCGATCACAGCTCTGCCCCCGTGTGACGTCACGCTCCTCCCCCTCAATGCAAGCCTATGGGAGGGAGCGTGACAGCTGTCATGCCCCCTCCCATAGACTTGCATTGAGGGGCAGGGCGTGACGTCATGATCTCACGTCACAGTGGTCGGGAGCCGAAGCCTCCAGTGTTTCCGAAAGCAGGTGGGTCCTGCAGCAGAGATCCCGGGGGTCCCCAGCGGCGGGACCCCCGCGATCTGACATCTTATCCCCTATCCTTTGACATATCTCATATCCTTTGTCATGATGCGAGCTGATCAGACGACAGCTCATCGCTCCTGATACTTGCAGTATGTTTTATCCAGAGACTCTCACTGTGCAGTTTATATTAAAAACCTCTGGAAAAAGAAAAGTCCAAGTGTACGAGGCAAACATTGGTTTTCCTAGATTAGACATCCTACATTCAAACTAAAGCACGGGGAACAAAAAACACACACACTGCTACTAGAAGAGAAGACAACTGTAAGACGGACTATAACAACGGCTCAGATTTATCAATCTGACACCAAAATGATCGCAACAAATCACAGCTCAGCTTTCATTTCTTGTAGCTGAGCCATGATTGGTTGCTACTTGTCTGAGACAAAATTCAGACTCTACATTGTATCAGATGTATTAATAAATCTTGGCCACTGTGCACTATCAGTACTGCAAGAAGTCAACATTTCCATGATAGTCAGAAAAGCCGACTTCCTGGTTGGAAAATATAAATCTAATTATTACAAATGGATTACAGAAATCTTTATAAAAACGTATGCCTAAACTGACCTTCTTTTTTTTACCCCCAGGGGTTGACAGGGCATGTCGTGTGTGGCAGAGGGTACGCCAGAAATCCATGTTTACATCAGGGTTTGTTCCTTTATAGCGTGTTGAGGAATACCGCGGACATTGGGTGGCTACTGTTTTTGTAGGGGTGCAGACTGTAGTGTCTGCACTTGCTACCAGGATCTTATCTCTGCTCTACCAATATGGAGCTCACAACTCTACAATCTCTCCAGAGCCAGTTTCCAGGAAATATGTTTGTATAAGCATCTTGTTGGACTGCGAGAAGAAACCAAGAATTCAAAGAAACATTCTGTGATTTATTTTTTTTATGGGAAGTATAGGCTTTTATTACAGAAAAATATAGAAGTTATTGCGTATGCCTTGTGCTTACCTGTCTTAGCTGATATGGCAGGCATGGTATAGGCTTCAAATTGGATGCAAATCCATCAAAGATAGTGCTGCCTACATTTTCTATGAATCCTGGCTTTGCAGAGAGAGGGTGTGCCACTAGATCTCTGCGCCTGGTCATCTAATCAGACTGTTGGTGGTAGAGTTTAGGTAGGTGAACTTATTAGGTGGGCTGAGGTCAGTTCACAGTATGTGCAGTTTTGATGTGTTTTCTTCAAAATGCAGTTTTTTAGAGCAATATTATACATTGAATTCTTACTGCATGTTTCACAAGTTATTACTGCATTTTGGCTGTTTTTGGATGTCTAAGCACCGGAGAACCCCTTTAAAGGGCCATAGCGCTCATTAGTGTGATTCACATGTGGCTCATTTATATATTCCTCCACCCTCCTCACTCCCCTGCCAGATCTTTGTTGCCTTGAATCTGAGAGAAAGCATTCCTGTTTCTGCATTGCCATGTATCTGATCCTTCGCTTTGTGACCCGACCTTGCTTCTCTGCCACCTGCCTATTGACCTCCTGCTATGTCCTGACTACGCAACCATGCCGCCTGCCCTGACCTTCTGCTATCCAGACTACGAGCTGCCTTATCCCTCCTGTGCCTCGCATCTCCTCAGCCACCTGTGTGGTCAAGCCGTGCCGGGGTTAGTGACCTGGTTTATGTTTTTGTCTTGTCACGACTACAGGCACGGGGGATGTGTTTGTCCTGTCACAGGCACGGCACAGTGATATGTTTGCCTTGTCACAACTATAGGCACAGTGATTTTGTTTGTCCTGTCACGACTACAGGCACAGTGATATGATGTTTTGTCACGGTTACAGCCACGTGATATGCTTGCCCTGTCATGACTACAGGCACGATGGTATGTTTTCCTTGCCACGACTACAGGCACAGTGATTATGTATTGCCCTGTCACGGCTACAGGCACAGTGATTTGTTTTTTTCTATCTTCTCTCGACTACATGCATAGTGGTACGTTGGTTCCCACCACGGTTACAGATACAGGGTTACAGTTTTGTTGTTAATACCACTCCATGCATGGTTGTGTTTGTCCTGTCATGACAAGTGTAACATGTACTACAGTGGTGCAGTTGATTGCTGTTGGTGCAGGTTTTTTTTTTTTTTAGCACAGTTATCACCGGTTTATATGGTTAGGTTACTCTCTGGGTAGGATATGGTAGGTAATAATAGTTGTCTCATGTGTCTGATATTGAAGATTCCTTGTCGCTGTCAGAGAACGTGGACCAACAGTCAGAGCATGGCAGCATTCCTAGCCTCCGGTCATAGAATGTTCCTAAACTGAGGGCCGAGTTGCTGAAAGGGGAATACCATTTCCAGCTTCCGCAAGGAAAGCTGAGCTTTTCTGTATATTGTCTTCTGATAAACCGGGCACTAGTCAAGAAATGCCTTCTATGGACACTATTCAAACCTCGTTAACCCAACTTCATGCTATGTTGAATAACGTGTCGTCATCTATTGCTGATTTACAATCCAGAATGGTGTTGGCAGAGAGTAAGAATACAACTGCTGTAAATTTGGGCTGCAGCTAACGATTATTTTAATAATCGATTAGTTGTCGATTATTTTATCGATTAATTGAAAAAAATGTCAAAATGCCATAAAAAAGGGGTTCAGCTGATTCTACTTGAAAAACTATGTACAATGGCCATATTAAAAGTTTCTAGCATGTGATGTGACCAAACAGCAGCAATTTTATAAAAAAAAAATTATTTTACGTTTATGCCGGTTGCTGTCATTATTAATGATCCTGTACAGAAACCAGCGTAAATTTGATACTGCCACATGGGTAACTGTTTGAACTTTAAAAAAAAAAAAAAATGTTAATGATTAACTAATATTTTAATAGTTCAGACAGTTAGCCATGCGGTAGGATCAAATATGTAAAAAAAAATAAAAATATTTTACTCTTTTTGTATAGCAATAGGAAAAGGGGGAGCTAATTTTTATTTGGGGAGCAGTAAATTTAAATTTTTTTCTTTTTTTTTTTTAAACTTTTTTTTATATAGCACTCCTATACACATGTGTATGTGCAGACTGCAGACCATTGCTTTTACAGACCCCTTTAGACAGTAGCCCCCCCTTAAGACAGCAGCCCCCCCCCCCCTTTAGACAGCAGCCCCCCCCCCTTTAGACAGCAGCCCCCCCCCCCCTTTAGACAGCAGCCCCCCCCCCCCTTTAGACAGCAGGGCCCCCCCCCTTTAGACAGCAGGGCCCCCCCTTTAGACAGAAGGCCCCCCCTTTAGAGAGCAGGGCCCCTCCCCCTTTAGAGAGCAGGGCCCCCCCCTTTATAGAGCAGGGCCCCCCTATAGAGAGTAGGGCCCCCCTTTAGACAGCAGGGCCCTCTTTTAGACCGCAGGGCCCTCCTTTAGACCGCAGGGCCCTTTTTTAGACAGCAGGGCCTTCCTTTAGACAGCATGGCCTTCCTTTAGACCACAGGGCCCCCCTTTAGAGAGCAGGCCCCCCTTTAGACCACAGCCCCCACCCTTGTAGACAGCTCACATGCAGCTGTCCTCTGTCAGGGGCTGCCGCTCCGCTGCACAGTTCTCCCGTCCGCTTCACGTTGTGCTATGGAGGACCATGTGACACACACGTCACTCTGCTTCCTCCGTAATGTTGCGCAGGGGAGGAGGTGGAGTGACGTGTATGTCACATGGTCCTCCATAGGACAACGTGATGCGGACGGGAGAATGGGGCAGCGGAGTGGCAGCACCCGACAGAGGACAGCTGTAGGTGAGCTGTCTACAAGGGTGGGGGCCGCAGTCCATAGGGTGGCTCTGCTGCAAACGCCTGACATGTCCCCACTGCTGCCTTGCTCCTAGCGCACCGCCGGGACATGTCTATTCTCTGCTGCTCATCTCTGTACCCGACGGAGATTAGCAGCAGAGAATAGACATGACCCGGCGGTGCACTGATTGCACTAGGAGCAGGGCAGCGGCGGAGACATGTTGGCTTCATTCACTGCCGCCACTGATGGCAGACAACGAATCGGGCGATTATTCGATAACGGTATTTGTCGACAATGAATTACATTGATTATCATTGCAGCCCTACTGTAAATGTACCTCAGACTCCGATTACAACTTTAGTTGCTCAGAATAGTGTAGCAGGTGCTTCTGTCACTGTCATTGATGTAGCGCTTTTCCATTTAATCCCTGCTAACATCAGGAAAGATATCTTAGAAGGAAGAGACGTAAATCTTGCTTCACTGTTAATTGCCACTCATGAAGTTTCAGATATCAAGGTCATTGCATACGGGAAGTGTCCATCGTACTTAAGTCCAAAGATGTGAGATGAAATCGTAAAGAATTAGACTTGTATTTATACAAGGTTGTCAGTTTGGGTACGGTGGCTCTGTGTTCTTTGAATATCATAGATCTTTTCCAGCTAAAGCGGCAGCAATTCTGTCCCAATTCAATCACGTTACTAATTGGGCGAAATTGGACACAGTTGTTTTGCCGCCACTTCGCTGGTATTAGGCCGCATGCAGTCTCTGTAACTCCATGACGCACATGACTGAGTGGTGTAACACTCAGTCTACTGATCAATCACAGGCTAAACCACTTCCAGGCCCCTCGTCCGCTTCAGGTCCAAAAGCTCCAGCCACTCTAGACAAGATGGGGCATCCTATCAGATACCTTTGGAGGTCACAAAAATGTAATAATTATAATTACACCTCATGCCACTATACCAATGTAGATTATTACATTTGTGTTCCAACTGTTCAACATCATGCTCATCCTAAGGTATCTTGCCCACAAAAATCGAACCCAGCGTGACTAAGCGTGGTGGATACGGAAGTGTTGAAAGCCTATTTGTCTGATCACCCTGATGAGGCTTGGGTACAGTTTTTGATAAATGGTCTGGTAGAAGGTTTCCACACAGGTTTAGTAATTCCCCCAAGTTACTTTTGAGTGCAGGAATTTGCTGTCTGTAGTCAGGGATCCTGACACGGTCAGTAATTTTTTAAAAGAATTGAAGAAGGGTTTTATTATTGGTCCTTTGGTCTCCCCACCTTTTATTATATGGAGAGTTAATCCTGTTTGCTTAGTTTGTGGGAAGTTTTAGAATAAAAAAAAAACTTATTTACGACTTGTCCGTACCTCATTGCTCCCAGGTCCCAAGTCTGAATTCACTCATACCATCTGAGGAATTTTCAAATAAATATTATTCCGTTGATGAAGCCATACAGTTAATTCTTCAGCTTGGTAGAGGTGCCTGGTTGTCAAAGGCTGACATCAGCAAAGCTTTTAAACTACTTCCCATCAGACCTAGCCTATGGAAGTGGCTTGTTTTAAAGTGGAACGGCATTTACCATTTTGCTTCTAAATTGACTTGTGTCCAAATCAAGTCCTTGGCTGTTTGACCAGTTGGAGCAGGCCCTACACTAGATTCTGGTTAATCGGTTTCAGTGCAGTAATGTGATACATTATCTTGATGATTTTCTCCTTGTCGAGCACCCAGGTCAACAGCCAAGGGATTTGAAGGTGTAACTTTCAGTGTTTCAGGATCTACAAGTGCCCATAGCTCCCAGCAAAGTGGAAGGCCCGAGTACAGTCATTGCTTTTTTAGGTTTATGGTTGGATACAGAAAGGATGCAAGCTAGTCTCTCGTCTGGCAAGTTGGATATGATACGGGAAGATATCCATAAACTAGTGGTTTCCCAGGTGTCTACTAAAATGGAATTACAATCACTCCTCTGTATGTTAAACTATGCGATGAGTGTAATTCCACAGGGCCATTCCTTTGTATCCAGGTTGTTATTGTTACTACCGTCAGCCCCCGTGCAAGATAGTGTGGTCAGGCTTGATAGGGAAGCATTAGCACCATTTTGGACATGTTTCTAACTCAGTGGAACAGGGTTTCAATGTTTATTCCAAGTGTATCACATAATTCCCCCCTGTGTTTTTTCTGTTGCAGAATCTACTGTGGGTTTCACAGCCATTTTTGAGTCACACTGGAAAGCAAGCTCCTGGCCTCGAGAAGTCTATAGGATTACAGGGTTCCAACAGTCATCACCACTTTTTGAGTTGTATCCTATAGTGCAGGAATGGCAAACCTATTGCACGCGTGACACAGGTGGCACGCTGAGGCCCCTCTGTGTCCCGAAAGATATTTTCGGAACACAAGGATGTCCCGGTTACCTTTCTGTGGCCCGCGTTAACTGTAAAAGCGTAGGGGCCGCCAGGAGGTAGCGCACGCAGGGACATCACTGATGTCCCGTGCGTGTGCCCATAGGAACTGAGGAGCATCGAGGAGGAGGACGTGCGCTGGCCTGCATGGTCAGTTACCAGCTACACTTCAGCTTTGATGCTCCAACCACCGCTCCTCTGGTTTATAGGCCATAGCAGTAGCTCGTGACCCCCGACCAGAGGAGCAGTGAACGGAGCACTGTAAGGCAGTACACAGACATACAGCCTCCAGCCATACACTGTATATTGCTGAAGCTTGTATGTCTGTGAGGGAACTATACTGCACCTAATGTGGGGAACTATACTGCACCTAATGTGGGGAACATACTGCCAACCTAATGTGGAGGAACTGCAACCTAATGTGGGGGAACTACAACCTAATGTGGGGGGAACATACTGCCTACCCAAGTTGTTTTTTTCTAAACTTAAACCTCAGTATTCTGATTTAATTGCTCTGCTGGCTCTTTGAGGGAAAAAAAGATGGCGTCCATTACGGTTTGGGCACTCAGGCTTAAAAAGGTTCACCATCACTGCTATAGTGGCAGCAGCACAAGTATGGGATTCTACGTTATCTATCTTTTCTGACTATGCCATCACAGTGGACATCTTAAATAAGGGCACATTAAATGCGAGAGAAGTGATGCCTTTTGTTAGAAGGTTTACGTGGCTGTCTTTGATGCATCATTTCCACTTTATTTGTGTCAATATTGGTGGGGAAAGGAACGTTGCCGCAGATGCACTGTTGAGACTTAACGTTGATCGTTTCTTTCAGGTCCTTCCAGGGGCAGACCTTCTCCCTACTCCCACTCCAATACATGACCTGTTTGTAATTGATTAAGCCGATATCTGGAATCTGCTAAAGTTCTTATTTCTAAGTCACTCTCTGCTAACACGGTTAGAATTTATAACACGGCATGGAAGCTATTCAGCAATTTCAAAAGCACATACCTTCCTTTTTTTCTGTGCACCCTATCAGAGCCATCCTAAAAGGTATACAGAAGAATAGTGTCCGCCATGTCCCAACTATTATTAGGTCATATGTTCCGTTCTCTGTCTGAAGCTCCAAAGCTCAATGGTCTACTGTCAAAGTCATTCGGGAATGGCTCGGAGTGCTTAGCTATTCACAGTCTTTCCCTTTTAAAGGGATAGGGGATAAGATGGGATAGGGGATAAGATTCCTGATCGCAGTGGTCCTACCGCTGGGGACCCCCGTGATCTTGCACGCAGCACCCCAGGTAAAATCAGTCCCCGGAGCATGTTCGCTCCAGGTTTGATTACCGGCGACCACGGGGCCGGCGGCGTGTGACGTCACTCCTCCGCCCCCGTGTGACGTCACGCTCCGCCCCCGTGTGATGCCACGCTCCGCCCCTCAATGCAAGCCTATGGGAGGGGGCATGACAGCCCTGTGGTCGCCGGTAATTAGACCCGGAGCGAACATGCTCCGGGGACTGATTTTAACTGGGGTGCTGCGTGCAAGATCACGGGGGTTGCCAGCGGCGGGACCCCTGCGATCAGGCATCTTATCCCCTATCCTTTGGATAGGGGATAAGATGTTTAAGCGCCGGAGTACCCTTTAACAGTTCACCATTTCTTACTGCTGTATTTATCAAACATATCAGGGCTGTTTTGTCAAGTCTTGGTTTTGACCCACTGTCACGGGTCATTCATTTGGGATTGGTGTGGCTTTAACAGCATAAAAGAATAACATTCCGTTACATGTGATCAAGAAGCTGGGCAGGTGGAAGTCTGCCTGTTATGATAGATATGTGCCTAATCCACAAGTTTAGATGTCATCCGCTTTTCAGAGTTATGTAATAAAGAATTTTCATAATATTCCTAGCGTCTGTGTTTTGTCCTCTTCCTAGGTTTATCTGTCGCAGCAGTTATGGCACAACACAGGCTGCTTTTAAGTTAGGGTCTGGTAGGTTCGAGGGTCGTGTTCTGACAGTTGTCCTGACCACAAATATATTTTATTAACAGAAATCTTGCAGTTTACTTGCCTTGTGACTTTATGGATGATGTTTGAAATGTAAAGTGTCAGTGTACATTTTATGAGACTAAGTGTTGTATTGTTTTGCGTTACCACTGAGTGGCGCTGTATGGTAGTCTTATAGAATCTGTCACTGCCCAGTGTGAGCCTCTCACCTTTCACTGGAAGCTGCAGGAGACGCTGTGACATTTTATGTTGTAATGATACAAAAGCTGAGGCTATGATGTGTCCATGGTGAAACCTTCAAGCTGCGCGGCTCCTCTCGGTGCCCTGCACTGTCTAACTACTATCTCCTGGGAAATCAGTCTGTATATGAGCTGCACAATACTGCTCTGGTAAAAAAGACAGCATAAAAATATAAAAAATCACCAAATACATTAGAATCCTGATTTAAATAAGAAATACTTTAATCTGAATGATAATGCACCCGCTGGAGGTCCTAAGCAGAACATATAATGGAGTTACTGAAACAAGAATTTAATAATGTATGTCTATGGCTGTCCTAAGAATATAACAATAATGTATTTTTTATGGCATTTAGGGGGATTCACATTTTTAACAAATGTTTCCTTTCTTGGCTGGCAAAGATCCGTGTGGAGGGTGTACTCACTTATGTCAGATGCTGTATGTGTGGGGGGTACTCACTTATGTCAGATACTGTATGTGTGGGGGGGGTACTCCCTTATGTGAGATACTGCATGTGGGAGGTCTACTCACTTATGTGGAATGCTGTATGTGTGCGGGGTCTACCCACTTATGTGAGATACTATATGTGTGTGTGTGTGGGGGGGGGGGTACTCACTTATGTCAGATATTATATGTGTGGGGGGTGCTCACTTATGTCAGATACTATATGTGTGGGGGGTACTCACTTATGTCAGATACTGTGTGTGTGGGGTGCCCACAGTATAGCAGTCTGTAAAAAGTTATTCCTACTCTAATAAAACAATAGCGATATTCCAAAATCAATTTATATTTATGTGGACTCGAACATCCCGGTTAGTTGAAGAAAAATTAGAGTTCAGTGACCATTCCCCTGGTAGCATCCTGTCCCTGGAAAGGCAGTCTGCGAGCACATTGTGTGTCCCCCTGATGTGAACTGCAGATATCCGTGATACCCAGTTCTCTGCCCAAGACATGATCTTGCCTACTTCCCTGAGTAGGATTTTTGATCTTGTGCCCCTTTGCTTGTTGATGTAATATACCCACGCTATGTCGTCGATCCTGATCTTTACTGGTTTGTCCCTAAGCAAGGGGGCAAAGTGTAGTAGGGCCAAGTAAATGGCTCTCAGTTCTCTGGCATTGGATGACATTATCCTTTCTGCCTGCTTCCAAGTTCTTTGAACTGTTTCGTGAAGTATATGGTCTCCCCACCTGGTACCTGAGGAGTCTGTGGTAATTATGGTCCAATTCGGCTCCTCTAAGTGCTCGCCATCCTGTAGGCGTGTCCACCAAGTTAGGGAGCCTTGAACTGACAAGGTCAGAGTCATCTTCTTGTCTAGGCTGGAGAGTGACCTGTTCCATTGATTGAGGACTTCAGACTGTAAAGGTCTCAGATGCCAAAGCGCCCAAGAGACTGCTTCTATGGAAGAGGACATTAGTCCCAGTACCTTCATCAAGGCCCTTATTGATATCTGGCGACGTTTGAGTATATGCTTCACTGCGGTCTTTAGTCGCTCCTTCCTTTCTTGTGACAGACAGAGGACCATCTGACTTGTGTCGATCCTGTATCCAAGAAAGGATCCTATTGTAGATGGGTAGAGGCAAGATTTTTCTTGGTTTACTATCCAGCCTAGATCGTCTAAGTGATTGAGAGTTATCTGTATGTGACTCGTCCAGGTAAGGAATTATTCTTATTCCCTTTATACGAAGAATCGCCATCATGGCGGAAACAACCTTCGTGAAAATGAAGGGGGCTGTCGAGATCCCGAAGGGTAGTATTCGAAACTGAAGGTGCAACAGGGTTCCCTGAACCTATACTGCAATCCTCAAGAACTTCCAGAATGGCCTGTGAATGTGGATGTGAAAGTATGCATCCTTCAAGTCCAGGGATGCTAGAAAATCTCCCTGTTGAGGCATTGTCTTCACTGTGCGGATAGTCTCCATTCTGAATTTCTTCCTGACAATAAACTGGTTTAGATACCTGAGATCTATTATTAACCGGAATTTGCCTGATTCTTTGGGAACTAAAAAGACGGGAGAGTACACTCCCCTTCCTACTTCGGAAGGGGAAACTGGTTCTCCTGCCCTTAGGGCAAGAAGCTCCAGAATGGACTTCTCCAGTATTTCTCTCCTTGGAGAATTCAAGTGGGGAGAAAAAATAATTATTTCTCCAGGGCACTGATGGAGAAGAGGTAAGTACCCGTCTGATACTATTGGTTTTGGACAGGGATAGCTTGTCCTCCAATTTCTTAAAAACAACTATTTAACCCCAGGGGAGTTAACAAGGTGCTCCTATATAAATATGTGTTCAATACAAAATTAAAACATAACCCATTGCTGTCAGTAATCTCCTTGATAAAGCCACGTGAGTGGCGAAACATGTTGGGGTTTGACATCCTGACATTTTAGATGCTTTCCCAACACATCTCTAATTATGTGTTCCTATACTCTGCATCCCTAAGTAACTAATAGTGGGCGAAATAAGCCAGTAAACACCAGATCTGTGGTGCACAGCAGTGACGGTGCAGTGTACATAAGTGAGGGATACATAGATTTGAAATTAAATAGACAATCCCTACACATGATGTCACCTCAGGAGTGAGATCTGTATAATTGGTATTGTCGAGTATCATCTGGTGCTGTCTGTTATAGGGGTATGAGGTGTATACGGCCAGATGAATAAGGGACAGATATAGTGCCTAAGTTCTTCATATCCATCAATATAGTAGTTTAAATCTAACATACTCCATATAACTACATGGAGACAGAGATACCAAAAGAAAAAATTCCCACACAGTAGGTCCTACGCCACAAGACATAGAATAATTCATAAAGAAAAAGGCGTCAAACAGGACATAATTACCACAAAGTATACTTTATTAACATGAAAAAATGACAAGACATTTAAGATAATTTAAAAGAATACATATATAGTAGTAAACATGAATCCAAAAAGTGCTGAGAGAGAAAAACGGGGGCTATGCTTGTCTGCCAGGGGAAAAGTTAAATAAATAGTGTACAATAAGTATTGACTCCCGTGGATTAATGAGGGAGGCTACGGCTCAAAGGTTATGGGTTAGATATTAGAGTCGGATCCAGCAAATATGCTCGGATCGCAAGTAAGTACGGAAAATCAAAGAGCAGATAAGGGAGCCTCAGGGGATCAATAACGCATTATAGATAGGGCAAACCCTGAACTAGACAGAAATAACGAAATACTTTACCAAGTGGAGCGAGGAGTACAATGCTACAGCCACCCGCCACCCAACGTTTCACCAATGAAGGCTTCTTCCGGGGTGTCGGAAGAAGCCTTCATTGGTGAAACGTTGGCAACTGAAAAATAAGGGAAAAAATTAGCAAGCAGAGAAAAAACGTTTAAATGCCTCTAAACAAAACCTAAATCAGAAGCATACAGAGCAATAAAATGAGTAAATGATAGAGATCACAGACGCCAAAACTCTCCGTCCTGCAGACAAACAAATGTCCTGACAGCAAGAGGGAGAGCAGATGAAAAAGGCAGGGTTTAAATATCCAGAACTTTCCTACCAGAGATAAGCCCTGCCCCCTCCATGATCATAAATAGATTTTTCAGAAAAAGATTAATAATTCTAAAACGCCTGGCTAAGATAAGGCAGTAGAAAGTTAAAAAAACATGCAAATATTAGAAAAGTTGCGCGAGAAAAGAAGAAAACATAAACCAGAAGTGACACACTGTGCACTTCCAGTTCATTATCCCACGTGAGACGGGCAACGGCTGTCACGCGGCAGAACGCGGGAGCCCGTGCACGCACAGCAGACAAAGAAAATCTCTGCATTATGCGGAAGGTAAGCCAATTATATGGGCTAGTGGGGAGAGGACTCCTAATTACTTTTGTTATTAAAATTCCTAACGTCCCATGGGTGCACAGGGGCGTAAAACACCCCATATTGTGCTGCTGAGGGACACTAAAGAACAATGGTTTCTCATAGGAAACCATTGATCAATGATTCTGCCGCTTGACTGCTCATGCCTGGATCTCACTTTTGAGCTAGAAGAAACGTGTAATGCGAAACGTCGCTCCATTAGTTTGTACCTGTTTGCCTTGCACCCGTATCAGCAAATAAAAAAGCTGTGGATACAAGTAAGTTGCCATCCGCTTCATCTCTTCCCGTGGTTATAAGTATATGAGTGACTCTCATGCCTTATGTATGTATGTTCACCCATGATTCCAGCCACTATTATGCTATGCACTTTCTTACTTTTTGCATTTTTTGTACTTTTTGAACTGTCATCTAGTGTATGTATGCTATACAGGGCCCTTTATCTGTGTGCCTGTAGAGTATTGTCCCCCTCCCAGTAGCCACATTTTCTTTCTATGCCCATTGCTGTACGTGCAGGGGCAAACCTAGAGCATTTGGCACCCGTGGCAGACCCTTTGTTTGGCACCCCCACACGGGGCAGACCCTGTGTTTGTCCCCAACCCAAGAAAGTAAGAAAACACGCACAAACTTTTTTTTCAATGTATTCAATAAAAAACTAGAACTGTGAAAAATAAATTAAACTTAAATAATGAATTACTGAACAGCCAATATGCTTTCTAGAAACAAAAAAACACAGATCCAAAGTGACCATTCAGTCTATTCGGCCAAGGTAATTTGAAAATTTAATCCTCTGCCTTCAAGCCTTCATTTCTGCAAATGTATCAATTACTTCATCAAAGATAATCTTCTTTCCATATTCATGCTCAGTGGAAAGTATGGCCAGATTTGTCAACCTTGTTTCACTCATGGTTGAGCGAAAAAACATTTTTTATAAATTTTAATTTGGAAAAACTTCCTTCACATGAAGCAATCAACACACAGAGAGTCAAAAAGAATCTTAAACACAGTGACAAAGTTGGCAGAGATTCACAAAAAAAACATTTACCAATGAACTCCAGGAACTGCAATACCGTCCATTTCTTTGCTTCTTCCACACTAATCTTGGCAGCTTCCAAATGCCTCTGAAGACGTTCAATTTCCATAAAGATGTCTTAATTGGAGAATTCGTCAAAATCTCAGTCAATTTTAGTAGATACTTCCGAATATCTTCCTCTGTTGCAACTACCAGAGTGTTTGGCTAAATAACAGCAAATATTAAAAGGATTTTTTCAATTGCCTTAGAACAAATTTCCAACTCGTGATGAAAACAATCAAGGCTCTCAAACATAGCCCTTTTCATTTCCTCTGCCAATGTGAGACCAGTGTCCTTTGCCTTCTCTCCCGGCATTGATTTTACTCTCCCTCTCCTTTCCATAGACATGTCCATTTCTTCACATGTAGTCGTTGCATAACAAATGGCCTTCTCCACAATTTCACTGCACTGATCTGCAAGAAACTCTTTCAGACCTTGTAGTTTCACAAAGCACTTTTCAAGAGTGAGTCCCACTGTTTGCAAGTACTTCTTTGTGATATTAACTTCTTCTAGAACTTCACATCAGAAAAAAAGGTAACACAAAAAAGAAAAATCACATACCGCCGATAGCAACATCTGAGCTCATCCTCTTGTGTCCACAGTTTCTTCTGGACTACACAGTCTTTCAAGGGTTGAAGTCAGTTTTTCAAAATTTGCCCTCACTGGCTTCACAGCATCATAATGAGCGCTCCATTTTGTTTGGGAAAGTCTTTTCACTGTCACACCTAAATTCTCCATCAGCAATTCCCAACGATGTGTAGAAACCAAAAAAAAAAAGGAATACGCTCTCTCAAATGTTCCAAAAAGGTCACACAGGAAGTAACACTTCCAAATGAGTGCACCCCACAGGAGGTTCAAGGAACACCACCATGAATCCCTGCCATAGTTGCAGCATTATCATATCCTTGACCACGGCAAAGGCTTATGTCTTGTCCATCTTCCTCCAGATGTTGCAGGGTATTTTCTGTGAGCTCAACAGCAGTCTTTCCAGCAATAGGAAAGAAGCTCAAGAATGATTCTTTTCCTTTAACCTTGTCACCTACAATATGAACATATCTGATCACTTCACACATCTGATCAGTGTGGGACACATCAGGGGTGCTGTCAAAAAGAATCCCAAAGTACTTTGCTTTCTTGATATCAGCCACTATATTGTCCTTAATGTGATTTCCCAAAAGACAAATTAATTCATTTTGAATTTTTGGAAAGAAATAGGAAGTCATTCTCTTTCCAGATGCAACAGCATGTTCCAGTCTCATGGAATGTTCCTTTAAAATGGGATCATAGTTTGAGAGCAAATCTATCAATTCCAAGAAGTTTCCTTTGTTTGCTGATGACATGGTCTCTCTATGACCACGAAAAGGAAGATTCTGGTGAGCCAGAAACAAAGTTACATCCAAGAGGCGATGCAAAATATCCCTCCATTTCCTATTCTCTGTATCCATTATTGTTTGATGGACATGATCAAGGCATTTTTGTAGCTTCAATCCTGCTCTTAAGGTCTTCAATTTCTCCAAGCATGTAAGATGTTGCTCAGAAGCCTCATGATCAGACACCTTTTTGGGTTCAGCTTCTACCACAATTGAAACCCAGTAACAAAACTAAATGTACCTGTTAGTTTGTCATCTACAGCAAAAAGTCTGCAGCAAAAACTAAACAAACTCTGTTTTGATGGAGAGTACACCATCCACGTTCTAAGAATTTTGACGCCATTAGGCAGAGCCTTATAGAACCATGCAGTGGTCTGCTGTCGACTCTTCCCTTTTGATTTCTCTACTTGTCTCTCAACAGGACTGAAGGGCCCATCTCTATTTTGGAAAGGTTCACTTCCCCTCTTACTGAGTTCCCCTCTTAAGACATCTGAAACTGGAACTGGCCAAGGAGCAACATCAGAATAAACTGACAGTCGTACAGTCTCCTCTTCTTTTTCTTCATCATCAGAGACTTGCTGACTTGCAGGCTTTTGCTGGCATCTCCTTTGTCTACATCCCTTTCACCGCTTGAAGATAAAACAATGTTCTCCAATTCTTACACGTTCACATATAAATTTTCCTGAGAAGATACTTCGGGCATTTCACCTCTGGATTCACCAGACTGAATGTCTTCAGCACTTTCTCTTACTGCGGTAGATGTTGAAGGTGCAACATATTTAAAAATTGATCCAGACATCGCCTCAGCTGACTTTTCTCTTGCCTTCTTAATTTTTTATTGCTGAGACCCGCTTCATATTGATGTTTTCTTCAAAAAAAATCTAAATATATTTTGGTTGTAGCCAGGGTTGGTTAGTGCGATATCTGTCTTATATTTCCCATCTTGACATGCCATTTGTAAAAGAAAACAATCTAGGGTATTTCAAATTGTCCACAATTTTTTATTAGTCACAAACCTTGGGCATAGTTAGTGTTCACATTTTTATTTTTTATTTTTGCATTCTAACAAAAACTGCACTTTTCACTTCAACATCAAACTTTTCAAACAAAACACTCATATTTGTGTTTAGCGATGTCCCACGAGTACTGCAGTATAGTACATTCATTATATATATATATATATATATATATATATATATATATATATATATATATTGGCATATCCTTAATACATTATTATTTAGAGAGTTGAAGGGTCTGCCTCAAAACCCAGGTGGGTTCCCCTGCAGGAAGTGATTTAAACTGCAAATCCGGATGTAGGCTGTATTTGCCAGAGGGGGGGACCCCTGTTTCCCCCCCTACCCCCCCCCCCCCCCCCCCCCGTTGGAGTTTCTTGCAGAAGGCAAGTATCTGGGCTCCCTATAGGACCTAGTCGTTAGTGTGTACTATGCACGTAGTTAAAGATCTTATTTTGCAGGGCGGCACAGCACTCGCTAAAGGTGTTAAGGGGATAAACACATTTCTAGGAACTGTATTGCTATGAAATGTAATACATTTACTAATATCAAACATACTGAAAAAAAGAGAAGCAGCATAGGAAAGGGATTTGGGTTCAAAAGATGGAGCGGCAAGGGCACAGGTTTTGTAGAAAGGGGGTGGTGAAAAACTTCTAGAAAATTCCTGCCCTGCCCCTGTCCACAAATACCTGGTCTCCCCCCTTCTAGAAAACCCTTGCCCTTTCTTTCCCCTTATACAAAAACACTGAAACCCTATTCTATAAAACTCAGCTCTGGCAACCCCCACACATAAAAACCCTGTACCCACCCTACACATCAAATCCATCCCCCCTCCCCTTTCATATAAAAACCCTGCACCGCCGTCACATAAAGTTCATACACCCCTACACATAAAAACACCCCCTTAATAAAAAAAAATAACACATGAACACCCTCATTAATTGGAATCCCCTGCACCACCCCTTAATAAATTAAAACCCTGCACACCTCCTTAATAAAATAAAACCCATCATCCCCCTTAAAAAACAGCACACCCCTAATAAAACCCATTAACCCCCCTTAATTAAACCCCTTAACCCCCTTAATAAAATTAAACCCATGCACACCCCCTTAATAAAACCCATTAACCCCCTTTAATAAAACACCTTAACCCCCCTTAATAAACCCCTTAACCCCCCCCCCCTTAATAAAATAAACCCTGCATCCCCTTAAAAATTACACCCCTTCCCTTCACATATAATTATTTACTCACATTTTGATGATGCCTTAGTCCGACTGCTGGTGATGTCGTGACCCCACGTTGCGCCAGAACACTCCTGCTGCTCTGACTCCACAGATGCAGGTGCCGGGCGCAAAAGCGTTGCGGTCGCGGTGCAGCAGTGGCATGCTGGGAGTTGTAGTTTAGCAACATCTGGAGGTCCGCAGGTTGAAAATCACTGTTGGGTTCAGAATCTTTTTTTTCTAGATTTTGGACCTTTAAAATAGGCAGGTGCGTCTTATATACCGGTGCGTCCTATAGGGAGAAAAATACGGTATCTCCATTCCACATATTCCAGAAACTGTAGAATGATGTATTGAAGAAGACACTGTTACAATTTACAGAAACCTCTTTACTTATCGTAATGGGCCATGTGCTCTACTTGCCATTCCCATGGGGGTAAAACAGTGCTTGCAGATAATCTTCTGATAGGAATGCCGCCTGCACCGCAAGAATGATTTAAACACAAGTTTCCTGGATGTGTCAAATTTCATGTTTCTCGCATACAGGAAGATAAGCCATGTACACATGTTCCTTGTCACGTTACATATCAGCGGTGGAGACGAGGAGCATCAGTTACTGTACACAAGCTAAAGTGCTGGGCTATTTCTATAAATGCCTGATAAATCAGCGTATTACCAGATGCCCACACGTCTGCTATGTAAAGCAGTAGGCACCTGAGTGATTTAGTAGCTGCTTTGTGGGCAGCACGCAGAAGCACACGCTATGTAACTATGCTGTGTTTTGCGCAATATATTCTAAATGAAATGTAATTCCCTGTATGTCTTGGGTCACGTGTAATGCTCTTTCTAACCATGACAAAATACTTTTTCATACCAATTAACCTTTTGACGTTCTCTTCCAGCAGTCATCATTCTTCTTCATTTAAAGACACATTTAAACATTGTTAAAGGGGGAAAAAAAAAATCCTGTAGTTGCTCCTCACTGGTCGAATTGTCCGAATGGAAATAAATATTCTCAGCTTGAATTACTTTGTCTTTTCTATTTTTTGCTATTGGACACTAAGAAAAACAAATTTTTATCATTTTGTCAGCTAGGGAAAGAAATAACATTATGCATCATGTATGCCCATATTAGTAATGAGGTACATACTGACAGATTTAGCCTTACAACTTTGTTTCTTTTGTGGTACAATTTAAAGGGGTCGTCCATACTTAGATTTGAAAGTGTCTGTCCCCGTACTGCAAATTAAACCAATGTTGTACAGTATATACCAATAAGATCAGCTGATGGATGACAAACTCTCCTAGTCTGATCTTTGAGTGTTTTTGATGTAGTCGGCTTTAATATAAATGAAGAATAAAGGAACGATCCGCAGTGAAAATCATTTGACCTTTGCTCGGGGTCACTGATCATGTATAGTCAGTTTAAAAACCAGTATAGACTAAAAAGTGTACAACTGCATTGGCAAAATGACCAGTAGGCTTTTAGGTTGAACTCAATGGACTCTTGTGTTTTTTAACCTTACAAACTATGTTATTATGTTACCATTATCAGATGACTAGTCCCAAACAGAAATCCGCTATGCTCTTCTCAATACTAGACCCTTTCGGTGCTCACATTATAAGAATATAGATGCAAGTCCCAAACAGATACCAAAGAAATGGAGCACTCACCAGGTCATCTGGGGTCATCAAGCTTCTTTTATTTGATGGAGCTTGGCAGCATACAAACATGTAAGGGAGAGCGGACGGAACAAGGTGAGTGGGGGAGAGGGTTGGGCGACGGTCCGTATTCGCGCATGTAGCGCTTCGTCAGGCCCCTGAGGGGCCTGACAAAGCGCTACGTGCGCGAATACGGACCTTATTGATGACCCCCACAGTATTGATGACCCCGAATGACCTGGTGAGTGCTCCATTTCTTTGTTACCTATTATCAGATGACTGTTCATACATCTGACATCTAATGTGTTTGGTAACCTTTAAGGGTTCGTTCACACGTAAGCAGATTTGATGCGCAGGATTTGATGCTGCAGATTTCAATGTAAACTAAATGACTGAGCACAGCTTCTAATCTGCAGTTACAAGCCCTGTGCATCAAATCTGCGCAGGATCCTTTACGTATGAACGTACCCTAAAGGCTAATGCTTTAGTGAGAACATTGACCAACCACATTTAGTCTTAGGCACACTTCGAAAACCAACTATTTAGTGACCGCTGGTTAAGGCCTCGTTCACACTGCCATTGGGCTCCATTAGGTGCCTTTGGCAGTTCTGACAAGTTTAGCGGAGAAAAAAAACAAACATGCAAGCCCTTTTTTTTTCTCTGCTAAATTTCTGTAAAATTACCAGATCACCGATGGGCCCCATGCAAGTGAATGGGGGCCATCGTGACCCGGCAGTAACTGTTTGCATCTGACCTGTTTAAGGGACCTTTCTTCTCAAGAAAAAATAAATAAAAGATCCAATTGGACCCTTAATGGGTTGGATACAAATGGGCGGGTGAACCCTGCCTAAATCAGGAATCACATAGATTGACTGTTGCCTTTATTTCTATGAATTCTTTTTGACTGCACTGAACCAATTCAATACTGAAGTAAGCAACTGGGTCAGGTTTGTCAAGTTGTTATGAATAATTTTCCAAAGAAATACCATTCTTTCCTTGATGTTGTCAGAAGGCATGTGTCTAGCAACCATTTTGTCTAGTATCCTGAGGAAATCCTAAGGCAATCTTAAAGCCTCATATAGTGTCTTCCAGAACTTGGAGATGAACTGCACTTCATGATCTGAGACTGTGAGCAAGGAGACAATGAAGGTGTAAGATCAACATATAGAAGAGAAGAAAGAGCGGAGCCCACACCTGTAAATCTTGCTTGAAGTGGTTTATTTCAGTAAACACTGAACAAATTCCAACGTCCCATCACCCCTAGACCAAGCAGAGCTGGAGCGGCAGGAGCTATTCACCTGGACGACCGCGCAGTTTCACGCTGACGGGCGTTTCCTCAGGTCCCCGGTGACAGCTTCCTGTTGCTCAGTATGGTCTATAAATAGTATACACATGGTAATGTGAGTATAAAAAGACAAAATAGAAAATACATAGAAAAATTTCTAAAATCTGTATAATATAATAGACTAGTAACTGTAAAAGCAAAACAATGTGGTATTTAGAGGAAGGAGCCCATTTCATTCCGGTCATTCAGACCTAATGCTCCTAAAGCTTCAGTTTTAATAATCCACCGTCCCTCTGCACGGGCTAAATTATCATGCCTGTCTCCACCCCTGTCAGGACACATAATTCTCTCAATTCCTGCAAATCTTCATTCTTTTATCTCTCCTCCATGAACGTTTTGCATGTGTGTAATAAATCGTTGTGCTCCTACTCCTGCTCTTACTGATCTGAGTTGTTCTTACATGGAGTTTTCATTTTGTTCTGCCTATATAATAAAATCCGCACGAGCAGAGTAGGCAGTACACCACGAAAATGGTTTGACAAGTGATTAGTTGATTTACCGTAATTCTATTAGCACCCAGATTAAGGACTTTTCCTGGAGACATATGACTACAAATAGAGCAGTTCCTGCATTTCATGTTGCCCATAGGAACAACATCGTTCAACCAGTGTTGTTTTTTGGGCTCTATTGTTTTGATATTGTTTCCTATTAAGTACGTTACCAATGGTTTTGCTGCGCTTGAAATTGATAATAGGACTAGACAAGTGCATTTTTTGTTTAAATCTGGTTCTTGCTGAATAATATACCAATTTCTTCGCAGTATACCAATAGTTTTATTCATACGGGTGTTTGCAAACGAAAATATAGCCTTATTCTTGTTCTCATCTTTGCCATTAGGTGTTTTAGTTTTATTTCTCTTATTATTCTGTAGTAGAGTCGATCTATCAATCTGTTTCACTTTATCGAAGGCCTGTTGAATAATTTTATGGGGATAGCCTCTCTCCAGTAATCTAGTGGTTAATTCTCCCGCTTGTTCCAAGAATACATTGTCTTTGTTATTAATTCTTTTAAGGCGTACAAATTGCCCGTATGGTATACTGCGCTTCACGCAAAACGGGTGAGAGCTGTCAAAATGCAACAATGCATTCTTGGAAATAGGTTTCCTGAATCCTGAAGTGACAAGTGTGCCCTGCATGACCTGAATTTTGACGTCAACTAACTCCAATGATTGGTCCCCAAAACAATGAGTGAATGTCATATTAACCGTGTTGACAGAATTGATTTCTGTAACAAAATCATTGAACTCCTTTTGCGAACCTTCCCATACAACGAAAATGTTGTCCGCAAATCTTAGAAATAATTTAATATTTCCAATGTAACGATTTGTAGATGAAAAAATATAATTGCTTTCAAAAATGGAAATAAATAAATTGGCATACGTGCACGAGATGGGCGTGCCCATCGCTGTGCCATCTCTTTGCCAATACCAATTTTCATTGTATGTGAAATGATGGAAAGGGTTTCACAGACAAAATCAAAGAAATCTTGAGATTTCTCGGTACTGGCCAATACCTGTGGGATGCGGATATACAGGCTCTCCACATCAATAGAGGCCGGTACTGTTCCTGCCAACTGTTCCTGCCAACAAAAACTGTTCCTGCCAACAAAAACTATTACTGTTCCTGCCAACAAAAACTCTCCAAAGCATCAATCAAATCACCTGTGTCCCTAAGGTAGGTAGGCATTTCTTCTAGTAATGGGGACAATAACCATTCTACATAGCTGGATAGTGCCTCAGTCACTGAGCCAACCCCCGCCACGATGGGGCGGCCAGGGGACTGGCTCAGCGACTTGTGCACCTTGGGAAGAATGTACCAGTATGGAAATTTGGGACTGTCAGGGAGAAGTTTTATGGCAGTTTTTTTCTGAAATAGTTCCTTTATCTGTATATTTTTTTTAGAAATACCCGAACTTTTTCTTAGATTTTTGGTGTAGGATTAGAGGTTAATTTCTCATAAACCATCAAGGTCCCTAACTGGTTTTCAACTTCTGCCTCATAATCTTTCCTATACCATACTACCACTCCACCCCCTTTATCCGCCTTAGAGACAACAATCTCTTTTTGGGTAGCGAGCCATTCAAGTGCTCTAGCTTCGACTTTAGAGATATTTGGGGTGGGTTTAGGGTATATGATAGCTTTGATGTCTTTTAGTACGGCTTTATAGAAAACATCAATAGGGCTCCCTGGCACAAACGGGGGATTACATTTGGAACTATTACCAGCTAAAAAGGGTGTGAAACAGCCTCTGCTCCCTGAAATCCAAACTCAGAATGATCTTCCGCTTCTTCGATGCCCTCATCCAAGTTGGTAAGTAGTTTAGTGAAATATACATCTTCTGGTGTGAACTCTTTCACTATGGAAAAACCTAAGGGACCTATTCTACAGGGGGTTTCACCTTCGGAGACTGTTTTAACATTGCTTATATTTTTATTAGGTACAGAAGAGAAAAACTTTTTCAGATTAAGCTTGCGGACACCCTTAAAAAAATCTATCTCAAATTGAGTTGCATCAAAACTGTCACACAGTCCAAAATTGAGGCCTTTGTTCAGGACACTAAGACAGTCAGCAGACAGAGTGATAGATGTCAGGTTCACAACTAGCGAAGGTGGAGTGACCGGTCCCATGTCACAGACTTCCCCTTCTTTGCCCGTCACCACGGGTTTCTCCTTGCGTCTCCTCCATCGCCTCCCACCCCTTCAGGTCCTTTTCCCAAAGGGGCCGATGTATGTATTGGGGGGTTAGTAGGATTGCTCTCACTGGGTCCTTCTTTCGAATCTTCAGACAGCGATGAATCTGACTCTGTGGTCAGGAAGTCCGTCTGTGCGGTTTTCCTCTTACAGTAATGAGGAGTGTGTTTTTGTTGTTATTTTTCCTCCAATTCCCGTATTTATTCTGCTGGGCCTGAGGAACTTGTTTTTCTTGGTTTCTTTCAAAATTGTTTGCAGTTGTAGCAGTTTCTTTGCCAAATTCTGGGAAAAATCATTGTACTGTATATCCGAAAGCATAACGATTTATTACACACATGCAAACCGTTCATGGAGGAGAAATAAAAGAATTAAGATTTGCAGGAATTGAGAGAATTACCGTATTTATCGGGGTATACAACGCACCGGCCTATAACACGCACCCTCATTTTACCAAGGATATTTGGGTAAAAAAGTTTTTTACCCAAATATCAATGGTAAAATGAGGGTGCGTGTGTGTGCGCGTGTATACCCCAATACACCCCCAGGTAAGGCAGGGGGAGAGAGGCCGTCGCTGCCCGCTTCTCTCCCCCTGCCTTTCCTGGGGTCTGGAGCCCTGCTGCCGCCGCTTCTCTCCCGCTGGCTATCTGCGCCGCTGCCCGTTCTCTCCCCCTGACTATCAGTGCCGGCTCCCCATTGCCGGCGCCGATAGCCAGGGGGAGAGAAGCAGCGCCGGCAGTGGGGCAGCGGCGCTGACAGCCAGGGGGAGAGAAGGGGCAGCGGCACCCATTGCCGGCGCCGCTGGCCCGTTGCCTCCTCCCATCCCCGGTTGCATAATTACCTGTTGCCATGGTCGGGTCTGCGCTGCTTCAGGCCTCCGGCGTGCGTCCCCTGCGTCGTTGCTATGCACTGCACGGCGCGGCGCATAGCAACGACGCAGGGGACGCACGCCGGAGGCCTGAAGCAGCGCGGACCTGACCCCGGCAACAGGTAATTATGCAACCGGGGATGGGGGGAGGCAACGGGGCAGCGGCGCCGGCAATGGGTGCCGCTGCTCCTTGTCTCCCCCTGTCTGTCGGCGCCGCTTCTCTCCCCCAGGCAATGGGGCGCCGGCACCGATAGTCAGGGGGAGAGAACGGGCAGCGGCGCCGATAGCCAGGGGGAGAGAAGGGCCGGCAGCAGGGCTCTAGACCCCAGGGCAGGCAGGGGCAGAGAAGCCGGCAGCACTGGCTGTCTCTGCACCTGCAAAGCCGCTGCAGTTCATTGATTTAAAGCGCCCGCTTTAAATCATTGAACTGCAGCGGCTTATCGGCGTATAACACGCACATAGACTTTAGGTTAAAAATTTTTGCCTAAAAAGTGCGTGTTATACGCCGATAAATACAGTATGTGTCCTGACAGGGGTGGAGACAGGCATGATAATTTAGCCCGTGCAAAGGCACGATGGATTATTAAAACTGAAGCTTTAGGAGCATTAGGTCTGAATGACCGGAATTAAATGGTCTCCTTCCTCTAAATACCGCATTGTTTTGCTTTTACAGTTACTAGTCTATTATATTATACAGATTTTATATTTTCTATTTTGTCTTTTTATACTCACATTACTATGTGTATACTATTTATAGACCATACTGAGCAACAGGAAGCTGTCACCGGGGACCTGAGGAAATGCCCGTCAGCGTGAAACTGCGCGGTCGTCCAGGTGAATAGTTCCTGCCGCTCCAGCTCTGCTTGGTCTAGGGGTATCGGGACGTTGGAATTTGTTCAGTGTTTACTGAAATAAACCACTTCAAGCAAGATTTACAGGTGTGTGCTCCGCTCTTTCTTCTCTTCTATATGTTGAAGTTTACTACACCTACCATACGTGAGCACCACACTGCACCTTGCTCTTTGTCTCATCCCACCCCCCATATAGACATTTTTGCTGGCTACATCCAATCACCTCCCTCGCCTGCAGGGCCCAGTCCCAGCTTCTCTCGTCCCAAAGGTGTAAGATGACTTGAAGAAGGTCTGAGGCAGCTGAGGAGTAAAGGGTAACTAAGGAAACCGGACAGAGTGGTCCATTATTGAGAAACAACCCATATATTAGTGAATGTCTATGTATGAGGCAAATCTGGATCACAAACTTTACTGAAATCTGAATCTGAGGCTTGATATGCAAAAGTGATGGCTGGGGGAGATCCAAAGGTGCCAGCCTAAAAATTGTGATACAAATTCTTGGACGTCTTGTTCCAACCTGGTCCCCAATAAGACAGAGAACATCAGGGAATATGCTGTAGAGTTCAGGGGATACAAAAGAAAGTTTTGTAAGTGGAACTTCAGGAGATATGTCGGCAGTGGCCCGTATATAGTTTGGATCAATGATATGTACAGGATCCATAGGAAAGGATTAACAAGGGGTCAAAGAGTCTTGTAAATGAATCTGCTCTCCAATTCTTCTCTTCCAGGTAATATGTGAAATTAAAATATTTATGAAGAGGAAATAATATGCTTTCTTGGATATAGCCTGTGGGAAGGTTCATGGTATTCCAGACCCTTGGATTGGTAAAGATACATTTCCAGACACTATTTCCCGGTAAGAAGTGTCATTATTGCTCAAACACAAAATTTTGTAGTAGTTCCTTCTCCACAACGAAGTATTACAGAAAGGAAAATCCACATGAAAGGTTCTTATCCTTCTACGGGATTACTGTACTTGCTTAAGTCAATGAAGCATTGACCTCTAGAAATAATGGCATGCTTGAATCCTGAGGATTGAAAACTAGAACAAAAAAAAGCAGATCTTGGTTAAAGGGGTATTCCAGTAAAAAAAACATTTTTTTTTTCATATCAACTGGCTCCAGAAAGTATAACAGATTTGTAAATTACTTCTATTAAAAAAAATGTAATACTTCCAGTACTTATCAGCTGCTGAAGTTCAGTTGTTCTTTTCTTTCTGACCACAGTGCTCTCTTCTGACATCTCTGTCTGTCTCAGGGACTGTCCGGAGCAGGAGAGGTTTGCTGTGGGGATTTGCTACTACTCTGGACAGTTCCTGAGACATACAGAGGTGTTAGCAGAGAACACTGTTGTCAGACTTGAAAGAACAACTCAACTTCAGCAGCTGATACGTACTGAAAGGATAATATTTTTAATAGAGGTAATTTACAAATCTGTTTAAATTTCTGAAGCCAGTTGATATGAAAAAAAAAAATAATAATTCACTGGAATACCCTTTTAAAGGCTTGCTCCACAGAAGCTGTCCAGCTCTTCTTTTGAGGTTAGAACAGTGAGTATAATAACAACAAGATATGTTTTCAATAAATTGCCAAAAATAGCTTGGAGATATCTTAAGAGCCTTGATACCCACCCGTTACTGTCAGATCAGCACTGTGGAGATTTTGTCAGGATCCATGCAACGGTCCCTGAAAGAAAGGGAAACTGTCATAGATATACTTTGGGGAGTTCCCTGATGTATACCTTGGATAGGCACTGCAAGACAAAGTGTGGAACTAGCCTAATGGACGTCACCAAGAAAGTAGTCAGGATGCAAAAAGCCAGAATGTGACATAACAACATAGTTAGGATGGAGCCAAAATCCAGGGCAAGTAGTAGAAAAATAGGTACAAGATAATCCAAGGAGTGAAGCAGAGGTAACATCCAAGACTCAGGATCAATCTGAAGTACAGTGACCCCCCCCCCCCCCCCCGACCTACGATGGCCCCGACATACGATCATTTTAACATGCGATGGCCTCTCAGAGTGTTAAATGTTGAAGGCAGCATCAACATACGATGCTTTTGTATGTCGGGGCCATTGCATAAACGGCTATCCGGCAGCGCTGACTGCTTCAGCTGCTGCCGGATAGCCATTTGCCCTGTGTGGCCCGCTGACGATCACTTACCTGTCCTCGGGGCTCCGGCGCGTCCTCTTCAGGATCCTCTGCATCGTCGGCGCTCTCCATCATCGTCATCACGTCCCTGCGCACGCTGTCTGGTCATCCAATAGGAGCGGCGTGCTTAGTGATGTGATGGCGGCGACGGAGAGCGAGGATGCTGGGGAAGCAGAGGCCTTACCGGAGCGTCGGGGACACCCAGGGGACACAGCGACAGTGATGAAAGGCGACATCCAGGACAGCGGTGACGAGCGGTGGCGGTCCGGAGCGTCGGGGATACGTGAGTATAACCTCCAATACCAGTGGTCTTCAACCTGTGGACCTCCACAAGTTGCAAAACTACAACTCCCAGCATGCCCGGACAGCCGTTGGCTGTCCGGGCATGCTGGGTGTTGTAGTTTTGCAACATCTGGAGGTCCGCAGGTTGTAGACCACTGTCCTATACTTTACATTGCACGGATCCCTCAACATACGGTGGTTTCAACAAACGATGGTCCATTTGGAACGGATTACCATCGTATGTTGAGGGACCACTGTAATAACCAGGAGGAGTAACACAAGGAGAGTAACACATTTGGAGAGGGTTAGAACCACAATTATTAGGCAATGCATAGCAGAATGATATCCCTTTAAATAGGCCGCAAGGCCTGATGTCGTCTTTGGGTGCGGGATGCCTAAAATACCTCATGTCACTGCAGCTCTGGGCAAGAGAACTGTGGTATAAAGCAGCAGAGCCACGGCACTAGACAGGAATCCTAGCTGGAGACGGGTACGCCTGGTTGCCCGGACACAGCTGCCAGCAGGGACCACTTGTTAGGTCACAATACAGTGACATGCGATGGCCCTGACATATGATCAAATCGACATACGATGCTTTTATATGTTGGGGCCATCGCATTAACTGCTATCTGGCAGCGCAAAATGCTTAAGCTGCTGTCGGATAGCAGTGTAATGTGCCCCAGCAGGTTCACTTACCTATCCCTGCTGCTCCGGGTCCTCTCTGGGTCCGGGCCTCGCTTTCCGGCATCGTTATTACGTAGCTGCGCACGCCGTCCCGGCGCAACAACGTAATAACGTCACCAGAAAGCGAGGCCCGGACCCCGGTGAAGATGCGGAAGATGCCGGAGGACCCAGAAGAAGACACCGGAGCAGCGGGACCCCATCGGGAGCCCCTGGGAGACCATCGGGAGCGGTGAGGATGCGATCCGGAGCGGCGGGGACAGGTGAGTATTTAATGCACTTTTACATTGCACGAATCCCTCAACATACGATGGATTCGACAAACGATGGGTTGTTTGGAAGGAATTACCATCGTATGTTGAGGGACCACTGTACTAGAACCAGGTGAGGTAACAGCTCTATAGATTGCAGCATGCTATCTATAACCGGATGTCCCATTACTAGACAATCAGCTGTAATCTCTGGGAGAATATAGAACATGTTCAGACCCTTGCAGCATCAGCCAATGGGATCTACACCATACATTATTTACACAGAAAGGGCCATCTTTATTATGCACATATGTGCTGAGCCATTGAGAACACAAGACACTCCGCTTGGTCGCTCACTATTCTAAAGGCACATAAAGTGGCTTATCTCAATTAACATGTATCTTTTTGTTTTAGTTTTTTAAATAAATCAATTCTGTAAACAATAATAAAACTTTGAAATATTGACAGATGATTGATAACACTATTGGGGCTGGGAGAACATGGAGCTACCACCATGGACACTGATCATGGGAATTTTCTATTAGTTTAACTCCTTACGGTGAGAGAACATCATAGCCGCTAAGTCCCACCCCTTCTGGAGCTGAGAAAATGACAAACTGGAAATCAGAGATGAAATATGGGGGAACTATGAGGGGGAAATATAGGAAACGGGTGACATTGTGGTTAGGAATAATGTTGTAAACTGCACGCAAGATAAATTATGTCAAAATCCATCTAAAGCACACAAACATTTTTAACTACAAATCCCTGATTTACTATTTTCCATTTTTCCTGTTCTGTGTCCATTTGTGTTATCTTGTGTCTGGATATAGGACAAGTGCTGCAGCAGGAACCTCCCCCTCTGCCCTTATTTTTGCAATAGGACACTCTTTTTCCACTGCCGTTCCCCCCTCATCATCTGTCAAAAGAAAAGGCGTAAAGGAACTAGCCCCCTGTGTTCTATGTATGATTTCTACAAGACCGTTTCAGGAACATTAAGGAATTTCTGCAAACTGACAAACAACGAAGGCAAGTTTATATCCTGATTTTCATTTATCTTCAAAATGGGTTTTATAAACTAGGTAACCCCTTTATAGTGGTTTTCTGAGGTAAAATAATTGATTCAAAGGATAGGTCATCAAAAGCTGATGGCCGACTCCTGACACCACCATCTAAGGCTGGGTTCACATCATGTTTTTCCCCATACGGGAGCGCATACAGCAGGGGGGAGTTAAAAACTTGCGCTCCCGTATCCCTGCGTATGCGGTCCCGTATGTAATTCATTTCAATGAGCCGACTGGAGTGAACCGGTCGGCTCATTTTCCCCCGTATGTGGTTTTCTACCATACCTAAAACCATGGTTGACTACGGTTTTAGGTATGGTAGAAAACCGCCTACGGGGAAAAATGAGTCGGCCGGTTCACTCCAGTCGGCTCATTGAAATGAATTACATACGGGCGGCATACGCAGGGATATGGGAGCGCAAGTTTTTAGCTCCCCCTGCCGATTGCACTCCCGTATGGGGAAAAACGTTATGTGAACCCAGTCTAACGGCTGTTTGGGCCCGCCGTGGTTCCGTAAGTACACAGTACACATTATATAGCAGTCAGTAGCCTCGTCTCTATACATTGTGGTAGTAGCAGTATTGCCAAGTTACTGCAGCGTAGCGCCCGTTCAATTTAATGGGCTGGGCAGTAGTAACCCTGCGCCACCACTTCCACAGTGTACAGAGCCAAGGCTTCCAGCTCCTTTAGCTTTAGATCCTCACATTCACCTATTCAATAACACACAGCTGAAAACTATTTTTACACATAAATCAATTTATTTATCCAAACAAAACAGAGGAAATGTCAGCCCTCAAATCTTTGATTTTTTTTTTTCACTGAAATCTGTGGATCTGGTTCCACAACTTAAAGTTGTTTTGTGTAATAATAATGTACAATATATTAAAAATATTCATAATTCAATAGTTTTTTCACATTATATTTCACAAACAGTATCACAAAAGTTTTTCTTAAGTAAGCAACAATGATTCTAGAAACACTCAAAAAAGCATAGCAATGCCCACAATTACAAGAAAAAGTGCACATTACCTAGTCACAATCACAGTCAGTCTATATAAAACAGGTATGTATATGTACAAAATATCATCACTGATGCCTTAAACTCATTGTCAAAAATTGAATTACATTTTTACATGAAATAAGGCAAATTCAGGAATGCACAAGGGACGTGATATTTAACAAAAGCTAAACAACTAAACATATACTGTGCAAAGAACGAAAGTACTTTCTACAGCTAAAGTGAAAATTATGATTCAGTGCACAAAGAAACACTAATAATGTGTAGTCCACATTCTAAAATAAGGAGCTAGAGAGGTTGGAGTTTTCTATCAATTTTTGTTTTTTTTACAGATTTTTTTTGTACAGGTCTTGTGGGAAGTTACAATTCACATACTGTGCGTGGATAGTAACCTATTTTCACCCCTTTTATTTGAAGAGTGGTTAGCAGTATAGGAGTCTGCATGGCAGCGTGCTGCTAACCCCTCTGGCAGCAAAAGGGTTTACCCGCTGGGTGAAAAGATGAGGCCTTTACCGTCCCAGTGGGTTGGTAAAAAATATCTGCTTAAAATGAAAAATACACACCAGAGTGCAAAATATCAGATTGTCACTTGCAACCTCTTAAGTATTCCAAGTATATCCAACCTCCGAGAGAAGGATGTGCACACATTAAAGGGGTACTCCGGCGCTTAGACATCTTATCCCCTATCCAAAGGATAGGGGATAAGATGCCTGATCGCGGGGGTCCAGCCGCTCGGGACCCCCATGATCTTGCACGCCGCACCTCGTTAAAATCAGTCCCCAGAGCTTGTTCGCTCCGGGTCTGATTACTGTCGATCACGGGGCTGGAGCATTATGACATCCCGGCTCCTGCCGCGTGTGACATTACGCTCTGCCCCCTCAATGCAAGCCTATGGGAGGGGGCTTGACAGCTGTCACGCCCCCTCCCATAGGCTTGCATTGAGGGGGCGGAGCGTGACATCACACGGGGACGGAGCTATGATCGACAGTAATCAGACTCGGAGCGAACAAGCTCCGGGGACTGATTTTAACGGGGTGCGGCGTGCAAGATCATGGGGGTCCCCAGTGGCGGGACCCCCGCGATCAGGCATCTTATCCCCTATCCTTTGGATAGGGGATAAGATGTCTAAGCGCCAGAGTACCCCTTTAAGAGCAGCAAAAATCATGTGTTGATAAAAGAGCAGAGACATAGGTTCCCTGGGATGGGTCATATAGATAGCTTGTAATGTATTTGCAGACTATATTCCCACAATGCATGACCTGATGACAGTGCCCGGGGGAATCCTGCTACGTGTACTCTATGTACCCTAGTTACGTCGCTAAGGAATACTTCACACAAAACTCTCACCAACAATAATTTCAAAATAGATCTGTAAACATCGGAATTCTGATCAGTAGTTTTGTTGGCTGTTGTCTGAAGCTCCAGTTGTCCTAGAGATGGTCGTCAGTCACACCTTAGACTCCATAACTGGTCAATGCAGGATGGCGCCGTCTCTTTTGAATTTCTGTCTAGATAACAAGAACTCAACCATTTTGTGAGACGATGACCTCCATCCAGACTGCCGAGAACATGCAGCCTAGAGTATGCTGAGGAAAGGTCTCCATAGGTTCTTCAAAATGTTCTACCATTTCTAGCATATACTCTACTCTACTAAATCTGTAACATTTTATGAGGTACCTTTATGTAATGGAAAAAATCCTGCGTCTTCAAGGCTTTATGTGATAAGTTGCCTTTGACTGGATTGACATCTTATAACTTACTATCAGTATTTCCATATACTCTCTCGGTTGCTTCAGTAGGTACCACCACGGAAGCTTTTGGGCCTTTGCTCTACTCTAACAGAAACATTGAAATGAAATAACTAGTTAACATATAGAAAATATCATATCACTTGAAAATGGCTTTATTTGGACCCGCATTGAGGTACACATCCCTCAATCCTGTCACCCCATAGTGGAAGTTGGTAAAATGTAAAGTGTCGGGCGCTGTGCGTTATTTCTTATAAGAAATCAGAAAAATAAATAGCTGCGGGATAGGGGAAAGAATGTCTCAATTCAATAATGTGGAATGTGAAAGGATTACGGTCATAGAAATGAGAATGTCAGCATGAAAAAAATGACCATATAAAAAAATCACATTGTTTAAAAAATATGCAATCCTTCATTAATTGTTCTACCGTGAGTGTATGTTGGCGTTTTGTCCTGCTATGTCGTGTAGCTTTAATTCCAGAGGCAGGAGAACATTCCACTAATATTGCACTTGGAAATAATTTAACAACTTAGTGTCTTCCTTCTGCTCCGCCGCTTTACATGACTTAATGATCTACAGCCACATATGCAATATTTAAACTGACACACCGAGAACAATAAGCTGGACACATCAAAGACCTGCAGAATGTCAGAGGTCCCGAGTTCACCGGCAGCACCTTAACATCACCTCATGGACTGGAAACAGTGTGGCATAATGGGAATGATCTCCTCTACTCATCAGTGCGGCAACCAGACGGCCCACTCTTGGCATATACATTGTCAGCATGTCGTTCGTGGAACGCCGGCATTAAACCAGGACAGGGAAGAGGTTGTGTGACTCAGTTCTGCTGTAAGATCAGGTTTTCGAGTTCATCTGCAGAACGTAACAAAAACGCTGCCGATTCCCGGTAGCCGGCCACTAGCTGCCTGACTGCATTAACTTCGGTAGGGTTTAGCTGAGGTCTGGAGCTTGTGTTGCTGGATGATGTGGAAGTAGTCGCTAGCTGCCTCTTCATGCTCAGATCCGTTGGCCCTGCTGAAGACAAATGAAATGAAATGCACATCAGTATCGCAGCCATGTATCTTCCATACTGTACGCTGCACTGCCGACACAGTCATCTGTACACATTAGTCACATGTCATTGGAACTACTGGTGATGATCCGCTAATGGTTTTCAAGAGCAGATAATACAGAATAATATGTAAAGGGCATTCATTTGCTAGTAAGTAGAGGAATTCTGAAGCATAGAAGAAGCGTGAAATGTTACTTCATCAGACAGACCTAGTAATTGTCAGGAGACTTCTGCTACCGCTCCTCTGAAATACTAACCTATTGAAGCTTAGCGCTGCCCTATGAGCGGCTTTACCTACACTGCCTCTAGTCACAGCCCCAATTTCCATTAATGGCTTCCTTTATAAAGGGACGCTAACCAATACAAATAGAAGGAATAGCAGAGGCCATCAGCAGAGTAAGGGCATGTCCCAGGGACGAAAGCCTCATCAGAACTGGATTTTGGTGCTGATTTTAGGTGGTTTTCCAGCTCAAAATGGAACCACGCAGAAGAAGTGGCCTGTCAATTCTTTGTGGAAAAACAGCAATGTGTTTTTTTTTTTTTTATTAACTGCATTTTTTCCATGAATCCCAGTAAAATCAATGGGAGATACATTTTAACCCCTTAAGGACTAAGCCCATTTGGGCCTTAAGGACTCAGACAATTTTATTTTTACGCTTTCGTTTTTTCCTCCTCACCTTCAAAAAAATCCTAACTTTTAAAAAGAAAACCGCAATTTAGCAAATTTTGGAAGGTTTCGTTTTAACACCGTACAATTTACGGTAAAAATGACATGTTCTTTATTCTTTGGGTCAATACAATTAAAATGATACCCATGATAACGTACTTTTCTATTACTATTATTTATTTATTTATTTATTTATTTACTATTTATTAAATAAAATCGCAAACTGTTTAACCAAATTAGTATGTTTAACATTCCCCCTATTTTGAAGACCTATAACTTTTTCATTTTTCCGTATAAGCGGCGATATGAGGGCTCATTTGTTGCGCCGTGATCTGTACTTTTTATTGATACCATATTTGCTTATATAAAACTTTTAATACTTTTTTATAAATGTTTTTGGTATTTTTGATTTAGATTTTTTTTTTTTTTAGGTTCACGCTGTTCACCATATGGTATCATTAACATTTTATTTTAATAGTTGGGATATTTAGGCACATGGCGATATCAAATATGTATGTAAAAAACATTTTTTACACTTTTTGGGGGTGAAATAGGGAAAATGGGACAATTTACATTTTTATTGGGGGAGGGGGTTTTTAAATTTTTTTTTACTTTTATGTTTACACTTTAATAGTCTCCATAGGGGACTATTTATGGCAATCATTCGATTGCTAATACTGTTCAGTGCTATGCATAGGACATAGCACTGATCAGTATTATCGGTCATCTTCTGCTCTGGTCTGCTCGATCGCAGACCAGAGCAAAAGACCCGTGGAAAGCAGCGGAGGCAGGTGAGGGGACCTCCGGCTGCCATGCTGGATGACCGGATCGCCGCGGCAGCGCTGTGGGCGATCCGATCAACCATTCAAAGTACCACAATGCTGCAGATGCCGTGATCTGTATTGATCATGGCATCTGAGGGGTTAATCGCAGATGCCCGCCATTACGGTCGGGTCCTTGGCTGCTATCAGCAGCCGGGACCTGCCGCACATGACGGGAGCATCGCTCCGATGCTCGCGGTTATGCATAGGACGTAAATGTACGTCCTGGTGCGTTAAGTACCAGCTCACCAGGACGTACATTTACGTCCTATGTCGTTAAGGGGTTAATATAAGCATGCAGTGGTGGAGTAAAGCAAGCTGTAGCCATAAAGTAACTATAGGGGATGTAGCAGCTGCAATTGTACCCAAGCCGTGGAGGAAGAAAGGGCTCAAAGGTCCCAATGTAGTATACAACTACTATACATTTTTACAAATTTTGCATTGGGGCCAGTTACGCCTCTGCCTGTAAGCCAGGAAATAATGTAATATGGACATTACTGTGTTAGGGGATTCTGCTTTGCAGCACAGCTGTGTTTTCCTTGTTTGCTGATGGAAATGCATTGGACTCTATTTATGCCTGTGTAGCTGACCCATAAATACACCGGTTCAGCTATAAGTCCATGCATTCTATCCAGGGCCCCCTCCATCCCTCCGATGGGTTCTAGCAAACTCTTATAGACCAAGTATCCTTCCTCCTGATTCCCCAGCAGCATGTCATTAAACTTTTATGTCTTTGTTGCCAGTGATCGTGTTCTTCGTGCTTCTGTAGTCTATGGGACAGACCTAATGCACACGTATCTGTCTTTATTAATTTTTACTGTTTCACATTAGGAACAATACAGGATAGACAATTTTAGTCCCATTTGCCACAGAAAACAATCTTATTAATACAATATTAATATAAATGAGAAATATGAATACTCCTGCACCTTCATGTGACATATATATGGAGATCTTATGCATTTAGGGGAGAATAATTCCATTCATGATTAAGCTGGTACATTTGTTCTTTAGGGATCCAGTTACCCGCTATTTCAGCAATGGTAAGTCACACAAGAAATATGTTTTCTATAAGGGATAACAAAACATCGGGGACCAGAATTATAGCAGAATAGAATACAGCAGTACATAGTGTTCTGTTCCTAAATTGTGATGCTACATAGCTGTTCCAGTATTTCATTTTACACTACTTTCTATAAGGGATTAAGAGAAAAAGTTATCCCCAAAATACTCTAAAATAACATGTATAATTTTAATAAATAACTGTCTTCACCCGAGAACATAAGGTGATAATATGCTAACTTTGCTTATGTATTCTCAATATTTATAGACACTGCTCAAAAAAATAAAGGGAACACTTAAACAACACAAAGTAACTCCGTCAATGACACTTCTGTGAAATCACACTGTCCACTCAGGAAGCAACACTGATTGACAATCAATTTCACATGCTGTTGTGCAAATGGAACAGACAACAGGTGGAAATTATAGGCAATTAGCAGGACACCCCCAATAAAGGAGTGATTACGCAGGTGGTGACCGCAGACCACTTCTCAGTTCCTATGCTTCCTGGCTGATGTTTTAGTCACTTTTTAATGCTGGCGGTGCTTTCACTCTAGTGGTAGAATGAGACAGAGTCTACAACACGCACAAGTGGCTCAGGTAGTGCAGCTCATCCAGGATGGCACATCAATGTGAGCTGTGGCAAGGAGGTTTGCTGTGTCTGTCAGCGCAGTGTCCAGAGCATGAAGGTGCTACCAGGAGGCAGGCCAGTACATCAGCAGATGTGGAGGAGGCCGTAGGAGGGCAACAACCCAGCAGCAGGACCGCTACCTCCACCTTTGAGCAAGGAGAAGCAGAAGGAGCACTGCCAGAGCCCTGCAAAATGACCTCCAGCAGGCCACAAATGTGCATGTGTCCACTCAATGTGTCCATGAGGGTGGTATGAGGACCCGACGTCCACAGGTGGGGGTTGTGCTTGCAGCCCAACTCCGTGCAGGATGTTTGGCATTTGCCAGAAAACACCAAGATTGGCAAATTCACTATTGGCGCCCTGTGCTCTTCACAGATGAAAGCAGGTTTACACTGAGCACATGTGACAGACGTTACTTTAGTCTGGAGACTCTGTGGAACGTTCTGCTGCCTGCAACATCCTCCAGCATGACCGGTTTGGTGGTGGGTCAGTAATGGTGTGGGGTGGCATTTCTTTGGGGGGCCACACAGCCCCCCCATGTGCTTGCCAGAGGTAGCCTAATTGCCATTAGGTACTGAGATGAGATCCTCAGACCCCTTGTAAGACCATATGCTGGTGTGGTTGGCCCTGGGTTCCTCCTAATGCAAGACAATGCTAGACCTCATGTGGCTGGAGTGTGTCAGCTGTTCCTGCAAGAGGAAGGAATTGATGCTATGGACTGGCCCACCCGTTCCCCAGACCTGAATCCGATTGAGCACATCTGGGACATCATGTCTCGCTCCATCCACCACAGACTGTCCAAGAGTTGGTGGATGCTTTAGTCCAGGTCTGGGAGGATATCCCTCAGGAGACCATCTGCCACCTCATCAGGAGCATGCCCAGGCATTGTAGAGAGGTCATACAGGCACGTGGAGGCCACACACACTACTGAACCTCATATTGACTTGTTTTAAGGACATTACATCAGAGTTGGATCAGCCTGTAGTGTGGTTTTCCACTTTGATTTTGAGTGTGACTCCATATCCAGACCTCCATGGGTTGATCAATTTGATTTCCATTGATAATTGTTGTGTGATTCTGTTGTCAGCACATTCAACTATGTAAAGATGAAAGTATTTCATACTATTATTTCATTCATTCAGATCTAGGATGTGTTATCTTAGTGTTCCCTTTATTTTTTTTTGAGCAGTGTATTATGTATTTTTACTTTTTTACACAGTTTAGATCTAGAGAAACAATTAGGGAAATATGGAGCAGAATATGCCAATGAAGTACCAGGAAAGCCCTCATTTTTACCATCAGTGCTAAGCATCCATACTGTAGACAGGCATGCTGCGCTAATAGAGCATGCAGAGGATTGATTATAGACTCACAAGACCTTCCAGCACCACACAAGGAGTTAATACACAGTAATTTACCACCTGCTAATGCAGCTTAAGAACTGAACTCTACATATATTGTAACAGTCTTTTCATAGGCCAAGGCATAGACTGAACGCTCTGGGTACTGACAGCACATATTCCATGTAATATTCCATCTTACTTCTTAGTATGGAATCCTAAATTAATAAGGTCAGAGGGCACGGACAGGTCAGTGTTTAGGACAATCCCGCAATAGTCATTCAATAGTCCCTTATTGTCACTAGAGATAAGAAATTGGCAGATGACAATGGCATGGATCTATATATGAAGGTTGGCCTAAGAAGGACACTACAAAATGGATTTGGCTTCATCCAAGTGGGTATGGTATGAAGGGCATTCTCACATGTGAAATTTGACAGCTGAGTTTAAAGGGGAACTCCGGTGGAAAACATATATTTTTTAAATCAACTGGTGCCAGAAAGTTAAACAGATTTGTAAATTACTTCTATTAAAAAATCTTTTCCCTTCCAGTACTTATTAACAGCTGCATGCTACAGAGAAAATTCTTTTCTTTTTTAATTTCTTTTTTGTCTTGTAGACAGTGCTCTCTGCTGACACCTGATGCCAGTATCAGGAACTGTCCAGAGCAGGAGAAAATCCCCATAGCAAACCTATGCTGCTCGGGATAGTCCCTGACACGGACAGAGGTGTCAGCAGAGAGCACGGTGGACAAGACAAAAAAGAAATTAAAAAAGAATAGGATTTCCTATGTAGCATACAGCCGCTAAAAAGTACTGAAAGGATTGAGTTTTAAATAGAAGTAATTTACAAATCTGGCACCAGTTCATTTAAAAAATAAAGTTTTCCACCGGAGTACCCCTTTAAAGCCAAAACTAGGAGCAGATATAAAAATATATATATCCTGAGTAGAATGTTCTCTACATACCTTCCCTCCTTTAACAAGTAACGGGGCAGATAAATGAATTGATGAGCCAAAAGTTTGGTGCATTTTTGGCACACTCCATCACATTTAAACCATACTCAAAGCCACACCCACTCAGTCATAAGCCACTCCCCTTATCAAGTGAGGTACAAAAGAATCTAAAACACATAAAAAATATGGTTGTAAAACTTCTTGGCACATGTACTTTTATTTATTTAACAACACTGAATCAACTTGTGGAAGCATTGAATATCAGTAGGTTGATGAAGTGGGAACCATTCCATAATAGTATTTATGTAGCTTTTGAACCACAAGTTTGGGCAGTTTAAAAAAGATGTGCACCCCCCCCCCCCCCCCACGGTGTAATTTCATCACCTGCTAATACCATCAAAGCATGTTGTAGGCAGCTAGGTCTCATGAGATTCTGCCAAGTTACCCATAAAACAATAGTTTAAAGGGTTATTCCAACATCAGATCATGGTTGTACTTCCTGTCTGAGCAGTTGACACTACGCTGACAGACACAGCAGACCTTCTTGCCACAGCTCGCATTGATGTGCCATCCTGGATGAGCTGCACTACCTCAGCCACTTGTGTGGGTTGTAGACTCTGTCTCATGCTACCACTAGAGTGAAAGCCCTGCCAGCATTCAAAAGTGACCAAAACATCAGCCAGGAAGCAAAGGAAATGAGGAGTGGTCTGTGGTCACCACCTGCAGAACCCCTCCTTTATTGGGGGGTGTCTTGCTAATTTCCTATAATTTCCAACTGTTGTCTGTTCCATTTGCACAACAGCATGTGAAATTGATTGTCAATCAGTGTTGCTTCCTGAGTGGACAGTGTGATTTCACAGAAGTGTGATTGACTTGGCGTTACATTGTGTTTAAGTGTTCCCTTTATTTTTGAGCAGTGTCTATATCTATCACAGGGGGATAGTGATGTAGCCTTGAGGAGCTGGTCAGAGCTGATGACATCCCTCAGGAGCTTAGAGACAAGATCTAGCCATGCTTTCTGAGACAGCAAGATGGGGATGATGCGTTGTCTTAAATGAGAGGGAGGAGCTGGGGAGCTGCTAAGACAACAAAACACTGAAAATGAGAGGACTACACAACTTTCAGTCAGAGGTTACTCCCACAAAAGCATGCTGAAGCCAGTACAATTTGTGATATATTAGTAAGTTATATATCTTTGAGTGATAGACTGATTTACATACAATGTTCTGAAACCGGAATACCCCTTTAACCCCTTAGTGCTAAACTGAGACATTGCTAGAGAGTCTAACAATAAAGTATATTAGCAGATTCAATGACTGTACATATCACAAACAATAAAACATACTGCTAGATAACCCAGTAGCAGATCTTGGTGTCTGCGGTGCTATGTAGCTGGGTGTGCATACAGACACATACAGTATGGTGTACACTGAGTGGAGAAACATACAAGCATGGTTCGTCTGCCAGAAGAAGTTCAGCACTGTGCTGTAGTCTCTGTCACTATGGGAGGGGGTGAGGTGGTGCCCAGTAACCACAGAGACAATAAGACCTGAGTCTACAGCAGTGTTTCCCAACCAGTGTGCCTCCAACTGTTGCAAAACTACAACTCCCAGCATGCTGGAAGTTGTAGTTTTGCAACAGCTGGAGGCACCCCTGGTTGGGAAAAAATACTGGCAACCAATCCTCCAACTCAGGGAATGTTGCACCATATACTATACCAGTGTTTTCCAACCAAAGCGCCTCCAGCTGTTGCAAAACTTCAACTCCCAGCATGCCAACAGCTGTCCAGGCATGCTGGGAGTTGTAGTTTTGCAACAGCTGGAGGCACCCCTGGTTAGGAAAAAATACCGGCAACCAATCCTCCAACTCAGGGAATGTTGCACCATATACTATACCAGTGTTTTCCAACCAGAGCGCCTCCAGCTGTTGCAAAACTTCAACTCCCAGCATGCCAACAGCTGTCCAGGCTTGCTGGGAGTTGTAGTTTTGCAACAGCTGGAGGCACCCCTGGTTAGGAAAAAATACCGGCAACCAATCCTCCAACTCAGGGAATGTTGCACCATATGCTATACCAGTGTTTTCCAACCAGTGCGCCTCCAGCTGTTGCAAAACTTCAACTCCCAGCATGCCCGGACAGCCAACGGCTGTCCGGGCATGCTGGGAGTTGTAGTTTTGCAACAGCTGGAGGCACCCCTGGTTGGGAAACACTGACGTATACTATATACTACTATACTAAATGCTGGGAGTTGTAGTTTTGCAACAGCTGGAGGCACCCCTGGTTGGGAAACACTGACGTATACTATATACTACATGCTGGGAGTTGTAGTTTTGTAACAGCTGGAGGCACCCCTGGTTGGGAAACACTGACGTATACTATATACTACTATACTACATGCTGGGAGTTGTAGTTTTGCAACAGCTGGAGGCACCCCTGGTTGGGATACACTGACGTATACTATATACTACTATACTACATGCTGGAAGTTGTAGTTTTGTAACAGCAGGAGGCACACTAGTTGGGAAACACTGACGTATACTATATACTACTATACTACATGCTGGGAGTTGTAGTTTTGCAACAGCTGGAGGCACACTAGTTGGCAAACACTGACGTATACTATATACTACTATACTACATGCTGGGAGTTGTAGTTTTGCAACAGCTGGAGGCACCCCTGGTTGGGATACACTGACGTATACTATATACTACTATACTACATGCTGGAAGTTGTAGTTTTGTAACAGCAGGAGGCACACTAGTTGGGAAACACTGACGTATACTATATACTACTATACTACATGCTGGGAGTTGTAGTTTTGTAACAGCAGGAGGCACACTAGTTGGGAAACACTGACGTATACTATATACTACATGCTGGGAGTTGTAGTTTTGTAACAGCAGGAGGCACACTAGTTGGGAAACACTGACGTATACTATATACTACATGCTGGGAGTTGTAGTTTTGTAACAGCAGAAGTCACACTAGTTGGGAAACACTGGTCTACAGGATATTCAGTATAGAAGAATTTCCATTATTCAGACAGAGATCCATTACTAGATCAAGTCTATTCTGTCATGAAAAACAGAAAAAAAATCACCACTGCTGCTGCTGCAAAAAAAGAAAAATACGAAGACTAACAAAAGACTCTTGTGATAACGCAGACGGCGCTGAATGCATGTAATGCACTGTGAACATCCGCTACAACCTGGTTATGTGAATTGTGGGGAAGTAACTTGAGCACTGCCCAGATCCCATGGTTACTTTCATTTGTCAGAGGTGGTATTTTAGATTGAATCTATTTCTAGAAGACCATAAATTCAAGCTCCTACAATTGTAATTATTGATGAGTGACGGAAAACATTAGCTATGTAGCCGCAAAGGTTAAATCATTTACAATGACTTGAATTCCCACAAAAATCAATATTTGTCAGTGTTTTCCACAGCAGTCACATTACTGCACAATTGGATTTAATTTGTTCTTTAACACTTGGTATTATGCGCTGCAATCAGGAGAAAGATAAGGCGGTCTGCGCGTAAAATGCGCACTTCTTACACGCCAGGTGCTGGGACCGGACCCCTGGGTACAATGCTGCTCCCCCTCTATAATTTGTATTTTTTTTATAGAGAAGTTGTGTCTAAACACAAGAGAAACCATAACACCTACCAGTCTACAATGGGTACTACGAGAGCATTGTCTACAGCAGTGGTCTCCAAAATGTGGTCCTCCAGATGTTGCAAAATTACAACTCCTAGCACGCTGGAAGTTTTAGTTTTGCAACATCTGAAAGATCACAGTTTAAAGGGAGTATCCACCATAAGGTGTTTTAAGTACTTACCTGCTAGACACAAATATACATACTTAGGAAGGATCCGTGCTTGTCTTTGGGCTAAATGACTGTATTGTGAGTCCATCATAAGCTGCTGCATTCTTTTTGTGAAATGGCTATTTCCTGTTGAGTTCCCTCCCTACAACTACAAGTCCCAGGATCCCTTGTTTGTAAGTGTGAGGTCACTTTTCTCCCTCCCACACTTCAGCCACTCCACCAAGAACAATTCCCTGCAGCCGCACCCGTTGAAGCAGACAGGCTCCATTTGAACACCTGACTAGTAATGTAATGTCTTGGGCCCCATTGCCACCTAGGAAAATCTGCGACACATCTTGTATGCTGCTAATAATGAACATCGGGGCAAAGATCACGTAAGAATTGCAAGACCACCATAAAACACAGGTACAGACACTATATTATGAACAAAGTCCAACAGGAGATAAGTAGAAAGTGCAGGCACTGCTAGTCTACCTTCTATGTCAGTGTGAGGCATACAGACTTGTGTACTATAACAGTGGTGCTCATTCGTAGAACAAGCAAGGTGCAGACAAATCAATTCATAAAAGAATACAAAGGCACTCACCACGTACAATGTGACTTCTTCTTTATTGCGTTTAGCTAGACAGACAGGTATACGGTGGCATCATGCCGCAACATGTGAGTAGACGCCATTGTGCACTGAGTGGTTACAGCTGTTTCTTTCCTTGTGGAACTTTAACAGACCATTTCTGTTGAAGTTCCACAAGGAAAGAAACAGCTGTAACCACTCAGTGCACAATGGCGTCTACTCACATGTTGCGGCATGATGCCACCGTATACCTGTCTGTCTAGCTACAAGCAATAAAGAAGAAGTCACATTGCACGTGGTGAGTGCCTTTGTATTCCTTTATGAATGGACTATATTATGATTTACACTAACTTTACAGCCCCTGTAGTATAGTCAAATAGAAGAAATCCTGAATACTCCTTTATGGTCCATTCACACTTACAGTATTCTGTGCAGATTTGATGCGCAGGATTTTCTGCTGCAGATTTCAATGTAAACTGAACACAGCTTGAAGTCCTGCGCATCAAATCTGCGCAGAATATTGTACGTGTGAATAGACCATTAAGCTCCTTGGACACAATGCAAAAACTATCTGGGTCCACACATACCATGCGCCATTTCTAAAATCGGTGTCTTATAGAGATGAGCGAACTTACAGTAAATTCGATTCGTCACGAACTTCTCGGCTCGGCAGTTGATGACTTTTCCTGCGTAAATTAGTTCAGCCTTCAGGTGCTCCGGTGGGATGGAAAAGGTGGATACATTCCTAGGAAAGAGTCTCCTAGGACTGTATCCACCTTTTCCAGCCCACCGGAGCACCTGAAAGCTGAACTCATTTATGCAGGATAAGTCATCAACTGCCGAGCTGAGAAGTTCGTGACGGATCGAATTTACTGTAAGTTCGCTCATCTCTAGTGTCTTATATGTGGCAGAGTAATTGCTACCCCTGTTCTTCTTATAACTACTCCCCTGCTGGCTCAGAGTGTGAACCACATTTGTATTCTATGTTAGGCTGCATTCACATCTCATTTTTGCAATACGGTTCCCGTATCCGTTTTTTTTAAATTCTAAATGGTGGTCTATGGAAACCGTACTGAACCGTATGTGCGAACGGTTCCATCCGGTTTGCACAATACGGTTTTGCAGTTTGCACATGCGCATTGCACGCCGAAAGGACAAACATAAAACCATATCAGTTTTTTGTTTTTTTACTTATTAAACCGTATGCAACCGGACATCCGTTTTCAAACCGTATACAGTTGAAAAGTGTAGAGAGGTCTATACGGTTGTACATGGTTGTATGCGGTTCGGTCCGGTTTTTAGACATATGTTTTTTTTTACAAAAAACCTGATACGGGAACGAGATGTGAATGCAGCCTTATTCTAAAGCAAAATATACAAGTATAAGGATTTCTAAACTATTAGGTCCTACTGTATTTTTCGCACTATAGGACGCACCGGCGTATAAGACGCACCCAATTTATAGGTGCAAAATCTAAAAAAATAAAGATTTTGAACCCAATAGTGGTCTTCAACCTGCGGACCTCCAGATGTTGCAAAACTACAACTCCCAGCATGCCCGGACAGCCAACGGCTGTCCGGGCATGCTGGGAGTTGTAGTTTTGCAACATCTGGAGGTCCGCAGATTGAAGACCACTGCATAGGAGGTAATACTCACGTGTCCCCGCCGCTCCGGACCCGTCACCGCTGCCCTGGATGTCGCTCCATCGCTGTCGCCGTCGCTCCGGAACGTCTCTGCTGCCAACCGGGTATCCTCGCTCTCCGTCGCCGCCATCACATCGTTATGCACGCCGACGCACGTACGCGACGACGTGATGACTAGGAAGGAGAGCGCCAGCCATACAGGGGATCCCTGAACGGAGAAGACACCGAGGAGGCAGGTAAGGTCCCTCCCGGTGTCCTGTAAGTGGCAGTCAGCTTTGATCGCCGCGTCTGAAGGGTTAATACAGGGCATCACCGGGATCAGTGATGTCCTGTATTAGCCGCGGGTCCCGGCCGTTGATGGCCGCAGGGACCGCCGCGATAGGGGTGTATTCGCCGTATAAGACGTACCAACTTTTTCCCCCCAGTTTTGGGGAATAAAAAGTGCGTCTTATATGGCGAAAAATACGGTACTTTATATAACATACATTGGGGGAGATTGATCAAAACCCGTCCAGAGGAAAAGTTGCCCAGTTGCCCATAGCAACCAATCAGATGACTTCTTTTATTTTTAACAAGGCCTCTGCAAAATGAAAGAAGTGATCTGATTGGTTGCTAGGGGAAACTGGGCAACTTTTCCTCTGGACGGGTTCTGATAAATCTCCCCCAATGTCATTTTCTCAAAGCGGTTTTTAGACCATTAGATGTGACGGCAAATTCCCAGGATATCAGGTCACCGCCTGGTTGGTGGGGGTCTGACTGCTGGGACCGTCAATAAATTGAATGAAGGAGGGGTAGCGCTAGTGATGTCGGTGCCGTGCGGTGAAAAAGCCAATGTGACCTTGGATCTCAGTTCTTGTTTTCAGGACTGGAATTAGTGCTAGAGGTCAGACCCCAAAGATCATGATATCATGGCAAATAGGAGCGCTACACAATAACATCCGATGGAAATAACCCTGTATTAGAAATGGCAGCTTCAGATGGCCCCAGGCTTGTAACTGTAAGGTAATACTAGGGTCACTAGTCATGTTTCTTCTCTGCAAGGTCAAAGAGTAGAATCGAGAGCTATATTTTTCACCCTAGTACCTGACATTTAGAAAAATAAGAGGGACCACAGGATTTTCTTCATTTAGAAGCCCATGCTGGCGTATTGTCTATGATAAAGATGTAAGATGTACATATAGCACATACGTACATGATACAATATTTATTTGCACCCTTGTATTTCCTCTGGTAAGTTATTGCATTGACATGGTATATAGAGATGAGCGAACTTACAGTAAATTCGATTCGTCACAAACTTCTCGGCTCGGTGGTTGCTGACTTTTCCTGCATAAATTAGTTCAGCTTTCCGGTACTCCGGTGGGCTGGAAAAGGTGGATACATTCCTAGGAAAGAGTCTCCTAGGACTGTATCCACCTTTTCCACCCCACCGGAGCACCTGAAAGCTGAACTAATTTATGCAGGATAAGTCATCAACTGCCGAGCCGAGAAGTTCGTGACGAATCGAATTTACTGTAAGTTCGCTCATCTCTAATCCCAATCCCATTGCAGCCCTCTAAACCATGGTTCAGTCCAATGTGAACATTACTAGTCTTTCACACTGCAGATGGCTAATAGAACAATCTGCAATAACAGAGGCCGCACTTAATCTAAAAAAATCACTTGTATGTGTATAATGGCTGTATTGAATATCACATTTATATTTATTCTATTTATTTTATGATCATTTTAATTGTAAACCTTAAAACAGCATGCAATGAAATGCTGCAGGAACTCACCACTGTTAGAAGTATCCGAGAGATTTAGTAGGCCTCCTCCTAGCCCCCGGTAGCTATGGTAACTGTAAGTCCCATTCCCATTGATGTATAACACCTCTTGCGTGCTGGATACAGCAGACGTGGAGTAAGTGACCTGTGTGGTTTCTTGTTTGCATGGTTTATCGGGCAGCGCTGGTTCATCCTGCAAAGACAAGGTGTGAACATCTCTGTCAGCTCAATTTCATACGGCACGTATACGGTATTTATAGAACACAGTGTTTCTGTCATACTTGGTTATGTATGGTTTACGAAATACACAATGACCATTTCTCTCTACAGTTCTTGAATGACGCAATCAGGATGATTTATCGGCATCACACAGAGACGCAAGTCTTCCCTGGGTCCACACACATTACCTTCTCAGGGGTTTACTGCATTAAAGGGGTATTCCAGGCAAAAACTTTTTTTTTTATATATCAACTGGCTCCGGAAAGTTAAACAGATTTGTAAATTACTTCTATTAAAAAATCTTAATCCTTCCAATAGTTATTAGCTTCTGAAGTTGAGTTGCTGTTTTCTGTCTCACAACAATTTTAGGGGAACCCCCCTAGGGGAACCCTAAACTAAGTACCCCCCAATTTAAAATGTACCTTTTATTATTCCATTTAAAATATAAACTGTGATGCACATAATGGTGTGATTCTGCAAGTGGATGTAATGACACCACCACTAACTTTTAAAACCACAGTTGCCACCGGACTCTTTGACTCCTGTACTTGTCTTTTATAAGCTCCTGAATGCTACAGAGTGAGCGTTTGGATAGCTCAATCTCCTACTTATTGGGAGCTGGTGGCTACTGCTTATTAAAATCACCAAAAATTAGCCAGCCCTTCCAACGTTTCACTGGCACCCCAGCTTCGTCAGGAAAGTATGGTGGCTACCATACTTTCCTGACGAAGCTGGGGTGACAGTGAAACGTTGGAAGGGCTGGCTAATTTTTGGTGATTTTAATAAGCAGTAGCCACCGGCTCCCAATAAGTAGGAGATTGAGCTATCCACGGGACGTGACATCATCATTGAGCAGTTAGACAGAAAACTTCAGAAGCTAATAACTATTGGAAGGATTAAGATTTTTTAATAGAAGCAATTTACAAATCTGTTTAACTTTCCGGAGCCAGTTGATATATAAAAAAAAGTTTTTGCCTGGAATACCCCTTTAAAATATCATTTCTCCCTAAAATAATGATTATTTAAAAAAAAATAATAATAAGTAAACTAAATTTAAAAAAAAATATTGCTCGACGGACCCAATTTAAACTCACTATCACAGTTTTCATGGCTCTGAGAAGAACAGTACTCCATTAGGAATGCTAGTATCAACAAATTCCTAAGTCATCCCTGTGTGCAAACTGTTTTAAAGTGGTACTCCGCTGCCCCAGCATTAGGAACATTATGTTCCGAACCCTTGGAGCGGGCAGCGGAGTCGTGATGTCATGGTCACGCCCCTTGTGATGTCACGCCCCTCCAGCTCAATGCAAGTCTATGGGAGGGGGTGTGCATAGACTTGCATTGAGGGGGCGGGGCGTGATATCACAAGGGGTGTGGCTGTGACGTCACGACCTGCTGCACAGAGATTGAGGGGGGGGAGTTTCCTAGCAGCGGGACCCCTGGGATCAGACATCTTATCCCCGTTGGATAGGAGATAAGATGTCTGGGGGCGGAGTACCCCTTTAATATTCCATTCAGGTGAGGCATCTTAGTATACCACCTACATATGGTTGTGCACTAGTGTCACCTAGGGGCCAAGAATAGGGTCAAAGCACTGGCATGAAAGCTAGAGTAGCAGAGTGTTTTTTTTTTGATCATATCCTTAATAGTCTTTTTCCCTTTTAACAATGGCTTCACATCATGTCACATTTCAAAATGGTTCGTGAGCTAAAAAATGTTGGGAACTTAGGCAGAAGAATAGGGGGCCCCATAGCCAAGATCAAACCAGCCCTTCATTATGGTACCAAGTTCTGCCACTGATACTAGAAAGCCTGGAGTTGTTTTCCTCATCCAGCCCCTTTTCCAAGACCCTTGGCCCAGTTCTCCAGCCTCTTGTTGGATAACAATGCAGTTCCTCTGGAAAGTGAAATCTGGCAAAGGTTCCTGCCATTTAGCGAAGGGGATGGGACCAACCAGGATGGCGCGCACTCTCTACAATAGCCTTCCTTTATGGTGTAAACACTTGCCTCGCACTTCCCCCTTTTTTCTTAAAACACCGAGAACAAAAAGGTAGCCAACGTCCACTATAGTCATTTCTTTCTCTAGAAAATCTTTTACTATAATACGAGAGGCACGGTCTTAACTCCAGCCTTTTGTCCCTTTTAGATGAAGGTTAAGAGCTGCACTTTAGTCACAGATAAAAGATTCTTTACTGTATGCACTACACAAGCCCTTTCCTTCCCCCTACGTTTATTAGTTATATGAGATTTTCTATAGACAAGGTTAATTATGTAGAGAAACAGTTAACAAATAACAAGGAAAGCCGGCTGCAATACTTATAAGTTATTATTTTACAAAGGGTGGGAAATAAATGGATGAACCTGTTAAAGAACCATGTTCTACGTATGTTCTGTCTACAAAGGCCGCAATACAAAGCTGTATACTATGGAGACAGCTTGATGTAGTCCGATCAATGAAAAGCTTTTAAATGGGCTCTGTCAGATAGAAAAACTTTTGATATGTTGTAAAGCATGTATAACCAATAGGTTTTGTAATTGCTTTCATTCGAAAATATTCAGTATTTCATACTGAAAAAGCCAGTCAAACAACGGCCCCCCCTGCCTGCTTGGACACATAGTAATCCTGCTGTGTCCATGCAACATCCCCTATGTCATGTACACACTTCCTTGATTGACAGCTGTGAGCGCAGATAGAGGAAAAATCCTCCCACTGTCAGCTTGTGTCCCGCTACTGTCAGTGAGGACAAGCTGGGAGTTGTAGTTTTGCTAATGCTAGGGGATATGTGAGCAGACAGCATACTGAGGAAGGGGGCGGAGACCTGCACAGTGAGGCCACGCCCCCTCCCTTTGAGAGGAATTCAGTCTAGTGAGCTATATTAAAAGTGTAATAAAAAAATAAATAAAGGTGCTAAACACATAATAATTAGATGTACATGGTCAGGATTAGGTACTGAGTGATATATTTTAAAACATTTTTTTTGGGTTGGATCTGACGGGTACGCTTTTTAAGTATACAATCCCCCATACAATCCCCCATGAAAGCAAAACGTAGAAGAAGAAATTTAGTTCCAGTGCTTACTAATACAACTATATGTCTTGATCAGGCTGTCATCCATAAATATATATATATATATATATATATATATATATATATCTTAGTTTCAAAGGAAAATATACCATTAAAACCCAAGTAAAACTCAAATACACATTTTTACAAATCCAGTGAAACCTCTTCAAAAGACCACCTCTTTAAGTAAAACACCCCCTTCCCCAGACCCGATTTTATGTGCCACATTTATTATGCATTCTTTTAGAAGACCATCCCATCGAAGACAATTTTAGGTGGTTGTATCAAAGTAGTTTCCCTGTCTATCTATCTATCTGTCTATTTAGATAAAGAAGAATCACTGCAGCACTCCCGTTGGAGGTGAAAAAATGGTGTAGCTTTATTCATAGTGATTACAATAGGCAACGTTTCAGCTGCCCCTAGGGGCACTGAAACGTTGCCTATTGTATACACTATGGAATAAAGCTACACCATTTTTTCACCTCCAACGGGAGTGCTGCAGTGATTCTTCTTTATCTACAATTGTGGACGTCCCTGACCGGGACCTTGCACTATGGGCATCCTGACATAGTGCTATTTGGGATGTGCTGCTCTTCTCCTTTCTTTCTATCTATCTTTATTTATTTAAAGGAACAGACTATCCCAGAGGTGCAGCTGGTGGGGCATGTACCCTTGGGTCCAGTTTCCAGGAGGTGCCATCAAGCCACTCTCCTTGGCTCCCCAGTAATGTTCTACGTTCTATACTATACATGTACTACCGTATGTAGATAGTGTATAGTATTTTAGCTTTATAAGAATTGACTTGTACAGGGGCATAGCTCCCGACCGTATAACCATCCATATCACTATGTAATCTCTAGGATGTAACATTATATATTCTCACTGTTTATCAGCAGTAAGCAGACCCTGTGGGTATATGACCCAGATGTGGCTGGAACCACCAGTGCTATACCACTGCTTCATCACATAGTGTTAAATGCAGCTTATGGTTCATGAATACTGTCTTCATATAGCTGACAATATCGCTTATCTCCAATACTGTACCAAGAATACAACAAAATTGCCTATATGTACAACAACAACAAAAAAACAACTGTTTTTTCATTCATTCATTAGGTTGTGATATTATTAATATTCTTCTTGCCTTAGAATTGATTTATCATTATTTACTAATTATTTGCAAATATGAATATTCCGCACAGACAATACGCAACAGCAAAGTCTCATTGATTTTAATGGGATTCTGCTGCACTGTTTAAAGTGCAAAATTCCTGATTCTGGCATCTGCAAAAACATTGAACCTATTTAATGTTTTTGTGGATTCCGCAAGGAAATGCTGTGTAGTCTATGAGACGTTGCATTTACAAGCAGTCCTAGCGCCGGCATTAGAGATGAGCGAACTTACAGTAAATTCGATTCGTCACGAACTTCTCGGCTCGGCAGTTGATGACTTATCCTGCATAAATTAGTTCAGCTTTCAGGTGCTCCGGTGGGCTGGAAAAGGTGGATACATTCCTAGGAAAGAGTCTCATAGAACTGTATCCACCTTTTCCAGCCCAAGGGAGCACCTGAAAGCTGAACTAATTTATGCAGGAAAAGCCATCAACTGCCGAGCCGAGAAGTTTGTGACGAATCGAATTTACTGTAAGTTCGCTCATCTCTAGCTGGCATGTACTGCCGACTTCCAGTGTAAGGTCCGTCTGCAATTTATTGATGTATGATGGGAGTTGTTTTTAAACACAGGTTGGGGAACTGTGTGTTTTATCATTATTCTCACTTTTCCAGGTCATACTCATACACAATGGGGGATGATTTATCAAAACCTGTGTAGAGGAAGAGTGGAGCAGTTGCCCATAGCAACCAATCAGATTGGTTCTTTTACTTTTAAAAAGGCTTCAGAAAAATAAAAGAAGCAATCTGATTGGTTGCAATCTCCCTCACTAGGCCTCCCATACTCGGCTGCAAAAGTTTGAGTAACGTCTGACAGGACTGACACTACACAGTACCGAGCAGCTTGCAATGTTCTGGAACGCATGCAAGCTGCAGAAGAAAATGCTTTAACATTTGTAATGAAAACAGATGCTTTTTTGTTTTTATTATTATTATTTTTTAAACAACCCAAAAACAGAGTACATTCAAAAAATTATATAAATCTGTCCAAATAAATAAAATAAAACCAATTTGTATCTATAACATTGTTTTCTATGAACCCCTGTGCAGAATATGTTGCAGATTAATTTTTCTCATATTAATATTCATCCCGTGTATTTCATAATAGAAAACATGTTACATCCACTAGATGGCAGCGTGACAAATCTGTGAAAGCGATACTGTCCTGAATGCTGCAAACTTTGTTAAAACAAAACAAGAAATAAATCCATGTGCTATGCTCTTCGAACTACTCTACTCTAAAGAAAAATATTTTACTTTGTATATAACAAAAAATAAGTAAGTAAGTAAATAACAAAATAAATAAATAAATATTGTTACTTATTGACATTCTACACATACATCGGCAGCACATCAACAGGCAATATCTGTGTCCTGCTGACAGCTGAAGGGTTAATATAATATCTCTGGTACTGGTATAGGAAGCTGTTCCTATAATGACATTAAAGGGGTACTGTTCCCAGAATATTATACAGATTTGTATATTACTTCTATTAAAAAATGTTAAGCCTTCCGGTACTTATTACTTGCTGTGTACTACAGAGGAAGTTGTGTGGTTCTTTACGGACTGACCCCAGTGCTCTCTGCTGCCACCTCTGTCCATTTCAAGAACTGTCCAGAGCAGTTTTTTATGTGGATTTGCTTCTACTCTGGACAGTTCCAGACACGGACCCAGGTGTCAGCAGAGAGCACTGTGGTCAGACCTACAGATGAGCGAAGTTACAGTAATTCGATTGGTCAGGAACCTCGCGGCTCGGCGGTTGCTACTAATTTACGCAGCCTAAAGTCCGCAACTGCCGAGCCGTGAGGTTCATGACGAATTGAATTACTGTAACTTTGCTCATCTCTAGTCAGACCGGAAAGAACTACACAACTTTCTCTGTAGTATAAAGCAGCTGATACGTACTGGAAGGATTAAGATTTTTAAATAGAAGTCATTTACAAATCTCTATAACTTTTTGGCGCCGGTTGATTTGAAAACATTTGTTTCCACTAGAGTACCCCTTTACATGAGAGAATCGCTGGTTATACTGTTCCTTGATGTGACGGTTAAACATAATGCCACACACTGCTTTAGGATAACCCTGTGTTTCCCAACCAGGGTGCCTCCAGCTGTTGCAAAACTACAACTCCTAGCATGCCCGGACAGCATTCTGCTGTCCGGGCATGCTGGGAGTTGTAGTTTTGCAACAGCTGGAGGCACCCTGGTTGGGAAACAAAGTGTTAACCTCTGCTAAATGATGTTGCCGACTGATAGATATATAATAGGGTTACACAACTGTCAAAGGGAATCCTACCTATAAGTGGCACCCCAAACTAGAAGGGATTGTTCCTTTTGATAGGGCCCACATGGTATATGTCCCCCTGTAGACCCAGGCTTATAGTGCATTCCTAAATTCTTACGTTTTGAAAAGCACAATGCCATCTTGTGCTTAATAAAGTACAAAACGTGAAAGCAACTTGGAGTCAATTATCCGCCGCAGTCTCTTCTGGGTCTGAATACGGAAATATGGGATAGCGTTACAATTCTTCATCTCGTGCTCTGCGTATCGGAGTCATCTCTGCTGCCACCATCCACAGGACTTATTTCTCTTGTTAACAAAATTGTGTCTGAATAGTGCTCCCTGGCAGCGTTCCCTCGTTACCTGGTAACCAGCAAGACGGAATGGCACTTCAAAGTAGCCAGTGGTAAATCATTACCGTGGTAATATTTATTCATTACCAAATATTGTATATAACTAAACTGCGGACTCCACTTCTGTCACATGACAGCATGCGCGCGCTTTAGACAAATATGTTGCCTTAAATCTCCCGTTGTTAGAGGAAATCGAGTAAACACCCGCATCAAACTGTTCTGTACGGACTGCTGCTATGACAACTACCCAAAGGCAAATGTCAGGTCAGCTGGCAGCATATGTGTCTAGTCCATAATTGCTTTGTCAGAGACCTAATAGCTGCCTTCATCTGCCTCTAGGGTCCTTAAGAGCTAAACGCAATACTTCTTGCAATTCTTAATGATGAGGATTTCAATTTACCACTTCACTTTATTTATTTATTTTACTTCTTCACAACCAACACTAAAGTAACTGAAAAGTGTATCTGTAGGTCCAGGAGTATTGCCAGCATCTGAGCAGATAGCAGTAAACTATCACTATTGTAAACAATTATATTTATCTATAAAACTATCACTATTGTAAACAATTATATATATATCTATAAAACTATCACTATTGTAAACAATTATATATATCTATAAAACTATCACTATTGTAAACAATTATATATATCTATAAAACTATCACTATTGTAAACAATTATATATATATATATATATATATATATATATATATATAAAACTATCACTATTGTAAACAATTATATATATATATATATATATATATAAAACTATCACTATTGTAAACAATTATATATATCTATAAAACTATCACTATTGTAAACATTTATATATATATATAAAACTATCACTATTGTAAACAATTATATATATATATATATATATATATATAAAACTATCACTATTGTAAACAATTATATATATCTATAAAACTATCACTATTGTAAACAATTATATATATATCTATAAAACTATCACTATTGTAAACAATTATATATATCTATAAAACTATCACTATTGTAAACAATTATATATATCTATAAAACTATCACTATTGTAAACAATTATATATATATATATATATATATATATATATATAAAACTATCACTATTGTAAACAATTATATATATCTATAAAACTATCACTATTGTAAACAATTATATATATATATATAAAACTATCACTATTGTAAACAATTATATATATATATATATATCTATAAAACTATCACTATTGTAAACAATTATATATATCTATAAAACTATCACTATTGTAAACAATTATATATATATCTATAAAACTATCACTATTGTAAACAATTATATATATATATATATGTATATAGTATTTATTTTTTCAGAATCTTGTAACACCTTTCTTCATTGGACTAACAGTATTTTGTATAGATAAGCTTTCGCGAGTCCTCTGTTTATCAAGTCAAAGTTAAAGGGGTATTCCAGGATTTTTTATATATATATATATATATATATATATATATATATATATATATATATATCAACTGGCTCCAGAAAGTTAAACAGATTTGTAAATTACTTCTATTAAAAAAATCTTAAAGGGGTACTCCGGTGAAAACCTTTTTTTCTTTTAAATCAACTGGTGGCAGAAAGTTAAACATATTTGTAAATTACTTCTATTAAAAAATCTTAAGCCTTCCAGTACTTATTGGCTGCTGAATGCTACAGAGGAAATTCCTTTCTTTTTGGAACACTGATGACATCACGAGCACAGTGCTCTCTGCTGACATCTCTGTTCATTTTAGCAACCATGCATAGCAGATGTATGCTAAGGGCAGCATGGTGGCTCAGTGGTTAGCACTGCTGCCTTGCAGTGCTGGGGACCTGGGTTCAAATCCCACTAAGGACAACAATAAATGAAGCGTTATTATTATTATAATTACGTCAGCAGAGAGAACTGTGCTCGTGATTTCATCAGAGAGCATTTCAAAAAGAAAAGAATTTCCTCTGTAGTATTCAGCAGCTAATAAGTACAGGAAGGATTAAGATTTTTTAATAGAAGTAATTTACAAACAACTGATGATTTATGGCAACTATCATGACTACTGAGGAAAGGGTTACATTATACAACCCTGAAACGCGTCTAGTCGTTATCTACTGGCATAGTAGTACTCGAACTGTGCCTAAATTTTATGGCCAGTTACCTTTTATGAACTGTACCATCATTAGCGCTCTTACTCTGCTACCTACCCGGTTCAGCAGTTCAGGTCCATTCCGGTGTAACCATCCTGGTGCAGCCATCCCGGCACTGACGTCAGATGCCGGCACCACGAGGTGAACTTCCAGCCCTCCAGTACATGGTCCTGTCTACCAACTAACAAAGCGGTGAGGAATACCAACTCCAGCGCACGCCAGCGCCAGCAGTCCCCGGACACCACTGCGACCTTCGGCGCCTGCCAGCGCCTCAGCCGACAGCGACTGCCACCGCGCTCAGATCCTACTGGACCAGGCTCACAATTGGAAGCACCGCACAAAAAACTGTGCACACCACGGACACTCAGCCATTGCGGGAGCAATACCCACCGCCTGAGTTACCATTTACAGACCGGTAACAATTTCTAATATTACAGACTGTTTGCTACTGTATCTAAAAGGGACATATCTACCCTAAATATCTAGAAGAGCAACTCTTTAATATATTTGTATGGTACAGATCTTACTCTGCTATATCCTATGCCAAGTTTATAGTTTTAATCACTATTGCCTAAATACATTGTTAGGTTGCCTTTTAATATGTATGTTCTTCTCACAAGGGCCCTGTGAGAAGTGTTGAAATCTTATCTATATTTTATAATAAATTATAATTATTATTGAAGCACGATCCATGTATATCCATTTTTATTTACTCACCTAGAAGGTCCGGGCTACATTGTTTTTTGGTTTTTCCCTTTCTAGCAATTAAGGTATAGTTGCTTGCCCAGTTTGACCTCGGTGCGTAATAGTTGTGAGCTGCACACACCTACATAGTTTTTTCTTTTTTTAATTTACAAATATGTTTAACTTTCTGGCACCAGTTGATTTAAAAGAAAAAAGGTTTTCACTGGAGTACCCCTTTAATCCTTTCAGTACTTATGAGCTTCTGAAGTTAAGGTTGTTCTTTTCTGTCTAAGTGCTCTCTGATGACACATGTCTCGGGAACTGCCCAGTTTAAAACCAATCCCCATAGCAAACCTCTTCTAAACCGGGCGGTTCCCGAGACACGTGTCATCAGAGAGCACTTAGAAGCTCATAAGTACTAAAAGGATTAGGATTTTTTAATAGAAGTAATTTACAAATCTAAAAGTAAAAAGTAGCCCGGATCTTCTAGGTGAGTGTAAATATATAAATAAATAAATCTCTGGATCGTGCTTCAATAATAATAGTCAGCAATTTATTAAAATATCATATGTGTAAATTAAGATTAGTTACTTCTCACAGGGCCCATGTGAGAAGAACATATACAATAAAAGCAACCAATCAATAATAATTATGCATAGATTTAAATAGCATATATTATAACGATGTCACTGGCATAAAATTGGCTTCTGATGTGTAACCGGTATATGCCCGTTAGTGTAACAATCAGACACCAACTCCGCAAGATAAGCAAGATACAACTGAAGTGCTTAAGTGATTGTTTCCCTCATTCAAATGTTCTAAGTGAAATGTATTGTTTTTTATAATATTACACAATTTGTAACAGTTTCAGAATTATGTTACCGATCCTTGTAGTGGCAACCCGGGCAGTAGGTGTTGTTACCACAGTGCCTAGATGGTTTTAGTGTACTGGGTCCTCTGTGCAGCGGTCCCAGATGTTAACAGTTTGATCCAGCAAGGTCCGAGTAGGAGCGGTGGCGGTCGCTTCTGGCTAATGGCGCTGGAAGGCGCCGATGGTCGCAGGATGCCGAGAAGCTGCTGGCGCTGGCAAGCGCTGGAGATGGTATGGTCCTCACCACTGGCTGGATGGAACCGAAGACCGTGCGCTGGATACGAGGAGCTCACCTCGTGTTGCCGGCGTGTGACGTCAGCTATTGTTGGAGCCGGAATCACTGCACCAGGGTTGATTTGCAATATCTGGACCGGGTAGATACCGGACTGGATACACTGATGGTTTTAGCAGTTCATAAGAGGTAACCAGCCGTTGTTAATAGGCACAGTTCATAAGTAGCGTATATGCCAGTGGTCATGCATAAAAGACTAGACGCGTTTCAGGGTTGTGTAGTATAACCCTTTCCTCAGTAGTCATAATGGTTGCCATAAACTGTTACCTTTTTATAAGAGCACAAATCCCACCTGTTAACACATTATTGGATAATAGTAAAAACAATGAATGGAATCAACGGATAGGTTCCCTAGAGAGCAGTGTTCAATGACAAAAAAAAGTAGGTGTAAGGAGTAATGTGTGAATACTGTTGAAAGGTGCGAAAAAGCGTTTTGCAGAAAAACAGATTTTATGAATGATGTTATACAATATTGGAGATTTTAGTTTTTATTTTCATTTATATTTAACTGTATTTGTATTTGCATTTTTATTTTCCATTCTTTTTTCATTAATTCTACTTTTTATTTTTCAAATATATATTTATTATTATTTTTATTATATAACATTATCATTACTATTTTATTTTAATTCTCTTTTTATGTTTTTATTTTTTATTATTCATTTCACACTTTCTTTATTTTATTCATTTATTTATTTTCTATTATCCATCATCTATTTTTTATTATTATTTTTTGTCCTTTATTATGCATTTCATATCCACTTCTCGTTTTATTTGATTTCATTCTTATATTCTTTTTATCAATTATATTAACATTTCCATTTTTATTATTATACTGTTAGACAATGCTACAATTAATTATATAATTATGTGTATCGATCTCTCATTTCATAATAACAAACAACTAAAATCTCCAATATTGTATAACATCATTCATAAAATCTGTTTTTCTGCAAAAAGCTTTTTCGCACCTTTCAACAGTATTCACACATTACTCCTTACACCTACTTTTTTGTCATTGAACACTGCTCTCTAGGGAACCTATCCGTTGATTCCATTCATTGTTTTTACTATTATCCAATAATGTGTTAATAGGTGGGATTTGTGCTCTTATAAAAAGGTAACAGTTTATGGCAACCATTATGACTACTGAGGAAAGGGTTATACTACACAACCCTGAAACGCGTCTAGTCTTTTATGCATGACCATGACTTATGAACTGTGCCTATTAACAACGGCTGGTTACCTCTTATGAACTGCTAAAACCATCAGTGTATCCAGTCCGGTATCTATCCGGTCCAGATATTGCAAATCAACCCTGGTGCAGTGGTTCCGGCTCCAACAATAGCTGACGTCACACACCGGCAACACGAGGTGAGCTCCTCGCACCCAGCGCACGGTCTCCGGTTCCATCCAGCCAGCGGTGAGGACTATATCATCTCCAGCGCTTGCCAGCGCCAGCAGCTTCTCGGCATCCTGCGACCATCGGCGCCTGCCAGCGCCATTAGCCAGAAGCGACCGCCACCGCTCCTACTTGGACCTTGCTGGATCAAATTGTTAACATCTGGGACCGCTGCACAGAGGACCCAGTGCACTAAAACCATCTAGGCACTGTGGTAACAACACCTACTGCCCGGGTTGCCACTACAAGGATCGGTAACATAATTCTGAAACTGTTACAAATTGTGTAACATTATAAAAAACAATACATTTCACTTAGAACATTTGAATGAGGGAAACAATCACTTAAGCACTTCAGTTGTATCTTGCTTATCTTGTGGAGTTGGTGTCTGATTGTTACACTAACGGGCATATACCGGTTACACATCAGAAGCCAATTTTATGCCAGTGACATTGTTATAATCTATGCTATTTAAATCTATGCATAATTATTATTGATTGGTTGCTTTTATTGTATATGTTCTTCTCACATGGGCCCTGTGAGAAGTAACTAATCTTAATTTACACATATCTTATTTTAATAAATTGCTGACTATTATTATTGAAGCACGATCCAGAGATTTATTTATTTATATATTTACACTCGCCTAGAAGGTCCGGGCTACTTTTTACTTTTGGTTTCCCTTTTTGAGCAATTAAGGTATAGTTGCATGCCCTAGTTTGACCTCGGTGTGTATTAGTAATTGTGAGCTGCACATACATTTATTTTTTCTTTTAATTTACAAATCTGTCTAACTTTCTGGAGCCAGTTGTTATATATATATATATATATATATATATATATATATATAAAAAAAGTTTTTTTTCCTGGATAACCCCTTTAAGTTATTTATTTTGGCTAAACATTTAATTTGGGGAAAATGGTTTGACCCCCTAGCCCCTTGGTTTGAACAATGGTTAGCTCTTTAGGAGCGAGTTAAGAAGTTTGAGAGGTATAAAGTGGGGAATTCAACAAAAAAAAAAAAAGAAAGAATTTGAAAATTCATGGGGACTATGGGATTAAAGGGGTACTCCGGAGGAAAACTGGTGCCAGAAAGTTAAACAGATTTGCAAATGACTTCTACTAAAAAATCTTAATCCTTCCTGTACTTATTAGCTGCTGAATACTACAGAGGAAATTCTTTTCTTTTTGGAACACAAAGCTCTCTGCTGAATCACGAGCACAGTGCTCTCTGCTGACATCTCTGTCCATTTTAGGAACTGTCCAGTGCAGCATATGTTTGCTATGGGGATTTTCTCCTACTCTGGACAGTTTTAAATCGGACAGAGATGTCAGCAGAGAGCACTGTGCTCGTGATATCAGCAGAGAGCTCTGTATTCCCAAATTTAAAAAAAAAATTTCCTCTGTAGTATTCAACAGCTAATAAGTACTGGAAGGATTAAGATTCTTTTAATAGAAGTAATTACAAATCTGTTCAACTTCCTGGCACCAGTTGATAAAAAAAAAAAAAAACTATAATGATCAAATTATTATTATTTTTTTTCACGCACGGAGATGGGGGGGGGGGATTGTGAAAAGTATTAATTGTAACTGCATATTATGATGTTTTTTTTGTGATGCTCAGTATAAATCAATAAAATATATTAAAATATAAAACAAAAGTCAATAGCATTTCTGAGCACAAAAGCAGGAAACACACAGGTTACATCTTACAAGTATGCAGGGGTTAAAACAACAGATGCGTAACTCATTAGCATAGTTCTATATGTATTGCTTTATTAAAAGGGATCACTCTCCTTAAAGGGGTACTCTGACTCTGTTGGGTTAAAATAAAAATAAAAAAAAACTGTAGACGTATATGGAATTTTTATCTGGCTGTCCAAATCCAGAAGCCGATATCAGCCGATATGACTACTTCACTACTTGCTTGAGCAGCTGCTGACTACTACAATATCCAGAATGCTTTATCAGCTAAGCAAACATAGCACATGTATTTGACTTGACTACGCTCTACACAAATGTCTTAAAAGAGACATACGACGTCTCTAATGATAAAGTACTGCGAATGCTGCATTTGCCTGAAGCTCCAACACTGAGGCCGCTCCGCAGCTTGAAAGTCTTCAGTCAATTATACGTCCTCAGATTTAAACTTTCATAAATACAAACGTTTCAGTGAAATGAACTGTTTAAAATATGAAGTTGCTGGAAATATTAAGCCCCATGCTGTGTGACAAGTACAGTTCCAATAGAATGTTGTCTTATTCAGAAGGCTGGTCTGGTGAGTCAGTACTGACCCATTTATTCGGCTATGATTTGGGGTCTGTTCTGTACTGAGGTTGACTCAGAGAGTGACTCACTGGACCTACCGTATGAAGTCATCGCGCTGCACATTTTAGAACACAAACTTAGAAGGGACATTGGGGGGGTGTAGCAATGTGTGATTTTATGTATGTTTCTTTGCGTCAAATGGAGCATATTTGCGCCAAAATTATCAATTGTCGTACGCAAGTTTGTAATTTTGGCACAAATGTAGCCCTGCAGGCGCAGACCCCAGAATTCCAGGCAGTGAATCTGACTTTGGGACATTCTATTGTTGTAGCTATTTTCTCTGTCACTTTATTCATGGTGTAGATTTGCGCCTAAATGAAGGTATTTGTGCCTAAACTTGCGCCAAATTGAAAAGTCGCAACAAATGAATTCCAGACCAAAGAATGATTGTAACTGAAATCACGACTAACAAAGTGAAATCAGTGGATACAAAAAAGAAGATTGCAGCAGCACACATTGGTCAAAAAATTGAGGCTCTTAGCGCACTTTTTTGATCAAAAACGTGTCCCCCGTGAAATCAGTCATTTTGTTCTAAACCATTTGGCGCAATTGTTTGTCGCAAAAAGTGACATAAAAGGAAATTTGAGACAAATCACAGTATAAAAAAACAGGGTAAAATCCTTCATACATTCCCCCATTGAATTTGTTTTTGTAACTTCATCCACAGTTAAATGACTAGACTTATAAACGTGTGTTTAAGCGCATATTTATGTCCTAACCCATCAGACTATAACCCAGATCAGTCACACCTTACTCCAGCAGTGAACTGAACGTTAAAGGGGTACTCCGGTGGAAAACAATATTTTTAAATCAACTGGTGCCAGAAAATGAAATAGATTTGTAAATCAAAAAGGATCACGTACGTGCACTCACTGCAAGACAGAGAGAATCAGATGTGAAGGTCCGGTGACGGGGTGACGGGTCTCGACATCGTTGCTGGCGTGTGGCGCTTGGAGGCTGCGCCGGCAGTTTCGCACATAAGTGCGTGCTTCTTCCGGCCTAGAGGCCGGAAGAAGCATGCACTTACGTCCGAAACTGCCGGCGTAGCCTCCGAGCGCCACACGCCAGCGACGAGACCTGGCACCCCGTCACCGGACCTTCACATCTGATTCTCTCTGCCTTGCGGTGAGTGCACGTACGTGATCCTTTTTGTACTAACATTGGAAACTTTATACTGTTGTATGTGCACCCCGCAGGAGACACTGACATAGGTCACCGAGGACCGTTCTACTGATATAAGGTGATATTGTTCTCAAGAGTTCTCTCCCCTTTTCTGTTACGTTTGTAGATTTGTAAATCACTTCTATTTAAAAATCCTAATCCTTCCAGTACTTATCAGCTACTGTATACTACAGAGGAAGTTCTTTTTTTTTATTGAATTTCTTTTCTGTCTGACCACAGTGCTCTCTGACACCTGACACCTCTGTCCATGTCAGGAACTGTCTGGAGCAGGAGAGGTTTGCTACAGTGATTTTCTCCTGCTCTGGACAATTCCAGACATGGACAGAGGTGTCAGCAGAGAGCACTGTGGTCAGACAGAAAAGAAATTTAAAAAGAAAAGAACTTCCTCTGTAGTATACAGCAACTGATAAGTACTGGAAGAATTAATATTTTTATATAGGAGAAATTTGACAAATCTCTATAACTTTCTGGCACAAGTTGATTTAAAAAAAGTTTTCCACTGGAGTACCCCTTTAAGGTAGGGCCACACATTGTGGATTTGCTGCAGACTTTGTGCGGGATGTACGGTAGGAACAAAGTAAAAAAAAAAAACTGAAATCTGATTAGAGCAACATCTACATGGAGTTTGTACGGACGTGGACAAAATTGTTTGTACTCTCCCATTAAAGACAGAAAACTCCACAATGCTCCATGAAATAACTTGAAACTTAGTTCACGAGCTATATACACCAACAAAAAGAAAACTAGTAGTGAAAAGTATGTATTTTATTTAACAAATATAAGAATAACAGACGTTTAAAATATGAAAGAATAAAAACAAGGCACTACAAGAACAACTGCAGGTAAGTGGAGGAGGTACAGCAGGCATAAATACATGGAATACAGGGAAAAATATGTCATAAATAACAATAGAAGATTTATAAAATCAGGATAGTAAAAAGGATAGTAAAAAGAGGTCATGACATCCTGCCATGCATTGCCTACCTACCAGCTACAACCCCAACGTACGTTTCGCTTGTGCTTCGTTGTGCATTGCCTACCTAACAGCTCCAACCCCAACATACGTTTCGCTTGTGCTTCGTCAGGGGGCGTGTCTCAGACACGCCCCCTGATGAAGAACAAGCGAAACGTACGTTGGGGTTGGAGCTGGTAGGTAGGCAATGCATGGCAGGATGTCATGACCTCTTTTTACTGTTAGCTTCCTATTAATTCTGTGAATAGTATCTGTCTAGCATTTATTATACATATGCTGATTTTATAAATCTTCTATTGTTATTTATGACATATTTTTCCCTGTATTCCATGTATTCCTCCTCCACTTACCTGCAGTTGTTCTTGTAGTGCCTTGTTTTTATTCTTTCATATTTTAAACGTCTGTTATTCTTATATTTGTTAAATAAAATACATACTTTTCACTACTAGTTTTCTTTTTTGTTGGTGTATATGTATATTTCATAAACAAGTGGTAGCCCTTCCCCCTACGGCTAGGCCCCTCTTACGTGTGTTGGTGAAAGAATATTAGTTCACGAGCTGTAAATACGGCCACACATCAGCCTCATGAACAGAATTATTCAGTACATAACAGTACCTGCTGGCGGTCTAGCTTCATCCTCTTGGCAGCATTCCTACTTTCACTCTCACAGGCTGAGGCTAAGATACTTTCTGCTACAGCGGAGGTGAGGTGCGAGGGGATAGGTCGGGACTGGAAAAAAGCATATTAGAGATATAGCGGGATTAAAAAGTTGGTAGATATGTAAGGGTTAAATGAAGACAGGACTGCATTAACTGAAACATCACTTTACAATGCACGTACACGCAACACAAACTGATAGGGGGGAAATGAACTGATGAAAAAATGAAGAAACACAGGATACTGCTTCCCCTGGAATATATCACAATTCATAGGACATTATAAAAAAATAAAAAAAAGATCTCAAAATACAATAAATAATACAGAAATAACACACAGAGCTTACATTGGACATGACGTGATCAGATAGTGCTGTACACTATCATACATCTGTAGTGATATCACCAAGGTGGTACTTTCCATACAGGCAGACCATATGGCTGTTATGGGGACCTTAGAGAGAGGGGGCCCAGCCCCAGTTTGTCCTATTCTTTTTTTCATTGGTTAAAACTGCACAGAACTCCCTTCTCCAGTTGTTTGTATTGTCAACAAATTATTGGATAGGGTATTGACCAATAGGTCATAGAAAGCAAATCAGTGGCAAATCACCGTAATAGGCGTCTCTGCATTCCGCCATTTCTATAGGACCCCCTCTCTCCTATGTACACCACTGGATATCCCCATCTAACCCACGTGCACCAAGACTGCCATGGAACCTCCAAGTTTCTATACTACTTTAGCATTACGAATACAAAATATTGTTGTTCACGCTACATTACACTTGCCCAGAAAAAAAACACTACTTCATATGTTGCTTTTTTTCTTAATACAAAGTGGTCCCTCAAGTTACAATATTAATTGGTTCCGGGACGACCATTGTAAGTTGAAACCATTGTATGTTGAGACCAGAATTCTGTGGAAACCTGGTAATTGGGTCTAAAGGCACCAAAATATCATCCAAAAAAATTGGAAAATGTGAGGATAAAAGAAAAATAAGTAGATTACTAATACAGATAAAGAAAATCCTTACATATAAAAGTAAGGAAGATCTGCTGGGAGCTGTAAGTCACTGTCTATGTCAGTGTTTCCCAAGCAGGGAGAATCCAGCTGTTGCAAAACTACAACTCCCAGCATGCCCGGACAGCCAAAGGCTGTCCGGGCATGCTGGGAGTTGTAGTTTTGCAACAGCTGGGGCCACCCTGCTTGGGAAACACTGGTCTATGTAGAGGAAAGGAGCTTCTTCCGGGTCCTGTACAGAACACACAGTGTCCCAAAAAAGTAATGGAGTTGTCCTCACCTGGTGTCCAAAGGAGCATCTAACCCTGATACAGGTAAAGTGTACAGAACATGTAATACCAGACACCAGTCAGTGCATACGCTTCAGTAATACCAGGGTTTTACCAGTGAATGCCCATTTTGATTGGTTGGTTCTTCCAGCCATTGACACGTTTCACAGATCTGGACTGTCTGTAGCATTGTATGTTGAGTCTGGTTTCAAGTTACGATGGTCCAGAAAAGACAATTGTATGTTGAAACTATTGTATGTTGAGGCCATTGTAAGTTGAGGGATCACTGTACACTACTAAAAGAAATTGTGCACTTTTCAAAATGTATCAAAAATGCTATTCAGTAAGTAAAACACCATATTCTCAGGATTACAAGTGTCCAAGAACAGAAACTGAGCAAGGAAAATAAATAAAGTGAGAAAAATATAAAACCCCTATAAAACAAAATAACATTATTAATGGATTTTCTGCATTTATTTAATCAAAAACAAAAGCTCCTCAACCCTTATACGTGCATTGTGAAGTATAACGCATTATATAGAGTACAGTCTATCAAGCCTGATCCGCCCAGCATATTTTTTAATCATTTTTTAGAGGAAGCTTTTGTTATAATGTTTTTCTCATTTATGCACAATACAATACCTTTTTACTTTAATATTTACAGTACAAATTAGCTCGCTAGCGTCGCCTTTAAAAGTAAATCTTAAGCCAGTGGATACTAGATTTATAGGGACAGAAGCTTGATCCAGGGACTGCCATACTTGGAATCGGGAAGGAATTGTTACCTCTGGTATGAGGGTTTTTTTGCCTTCCTCTGGATCAACTCAGCAGGGACTTAAAGGGGTACTCCACTGGAAAACATTTTTTTTTAAATCAAGTGGTGCCAGAAAATGAAACAGATTTTTAAATTACTTCTATTTAAAAATTTTAACCCTTACAGTACTTATCAGCTGCTGTATGTTCCAGAGGTGTTCTTTTCTGTTTGCATTTCCTTTCTGTCGGACCACAGTGCTCTCTTTCTGACACCTTTGTCCATTTTAGGAACTGTCCAGAGTAGGAGCAAATTCCTGTAGCAAACCTATCCTGCTCCGGACAATTCCTAAAATGGACAGAGGTGTCTGCAGAAAGCACTGTGGTCAGACAGAAAAGAACTTCCTGTGGAACATATAGCAGCTGATAAGTACTGGAAGGATTAAGATTTTTAAACAGAAGTAATTTACAAATCTGTTTAACTTTCTGGTACCAGGTGATTTAAAAAAAATATGTTTTCCAGGGGAGTACCCCTTTCATAGGGATATCGGTTGAACTTGATGGACTCCAGTCTTGTTTTAACCTTATGAACTATGTTACTAAGTGCTTCACCCCTCAAATAGCCTTGAAACATGACTAGGGATTGTCAGCCAAATCAGTAGCTCCTCCAAAACAGCAGTTTAGGGTTCTTACCCCTCATCAATATAGAGCGGGGTGCCGGATAGCTGGGTGAGAGGCTTTGGACATGGACAAATAGAGCCTTATTAAAGGGATGTGCCATCATATGAAATATTAACAGTAGATACATTCACCTATTATATCTAATACTCTATAGAAAAATGCTGGGTGAGAAAATGTATGTGAGAAATAATTACCATCAATGTGACATGTCATTGTGTGAAGCTGGCTTTTCTCTCTCTGAAATCACCTTGCTGGAACATTAGGAGAAGTAATATTTATATAGGGATAATTTCAGGTCAAACCTACTCAATTAATCCCCTGGCAGAGAACTGCAATGTTTTATGGGTCTTTTAACAGTAGGAATACCGAGCGCAATGACAATGTTCAAATAAGTGTTTATGGTGTTCAAAAGCAGCTTACAAATGATGTCCTTAATGCGACAAAAGCAACAATTTACTTCTCTAATAAAATAAAGTTAAGCTCACAGTAATAATGAGGAAGTTTGTTATCCATAAATACACATATTGCGGCATTAAAATGAATGGAACGTTTGAATCCCGTCCTCGTGTGTTTGTTGTGCAGTAATCACAAATAGTGGTTAGTATTACCGCAGAATCCAAGTGCCTGGTGCAGGGTACAAACGCTGTGGGTGCATCACCTACCTTCTCTATTTCCAGACCTTCTCTGACCTAAAGGTTGGCTAGATCAGTCTTATGCTAAGCTACCCATTCGCCAACCCTATTGTGCGCCAAACCACTCGTTTCCAAGTTATCCTATGTGGCAAACTATTTATTCATCTACTTAACTATGTACTAGACCATTCCTTACCTTGTGGTTTTACGTGCTAAACTACCTCTTTACCAAAGGTACATACCATGGCTCCCTCCCAAACCATTTATTCACCAATTTTACTATGTGCTCGATCTCTTCTTCTTATCACAGGGACAGTGTAGAAATGTTAAAAATTCATTTTCCTTTCCCTAGAAAAATTAATTCTCCCCCTACACTTAAGCTAGAAGCTTACCAGCAAAACATATCAGGGGAGATTTATCATAACCTGCGCAGTAAAAAAGTTGACTAGTTGCCCATAGCAACCAATCAGATTGCTTCATTCATCTTTAAAAAAAAAAACTCTGAACAATGAAAGAAGCAATTTGATGTACCTTTGGGACTCTTTGTTGCCTTCTTTCCTCTCTCCTGTCCGTGCTCCACTCTTTCTCTCTCTCCTGCTTCTCATTAGTGTTGAGCGGCATAGGCCATATTCGAATTCGCAATATTTTGCACATATATGGACGAATATTCGTCATATATTCACTAAATTCGCATATTCATAATATTCGCGTTCTATTTTCGCATATGCAAAAATTCGCGTATGCGAAAATTTGCGTATGCAAAAATTAGCATATATAAAAATTAGCATACACAAAAATTTGCATATGCGAAAATTAGCATATGCAAATTTTCGCATATGCGAAAATTTGCACGCCAATCTCACACAGTAGTATTAGAGCCTTCTTTGCACCACACAAGCTGGAAGCAGAGAGGGGTGATCACTGTGAAAAAAAAAAAAAACTAATATTCAGAATTACGAATATATAGTGCTATATTTGCGAATTCGCGAATATGCGATTTTCACGAATAAAATTCGTATTGCGAATATTCGCGAGCAACATTACTTCTCATCTTTTTTGTTTTTCCTTTCTTTTCATGTCCTTTCCTTGTTTTCTCTGATGATTTCCTTGTGTTTTGTTTGATGTTCCTGTTTTCTATTGTTGGGTACTTGCTTTACCCTATGTTGTTGAGCGGAGCACGGTGACCCTTGTCCCCAATGGGCGTCCTGGTTGCGTTACAGTGTGGTGTGTGCCGCACAAACTCTCTAGTTACACGGCATTTGATTTCAGTTCTGACTAGGATCGCTCTCTATGTGTCAATTTTAAAATATTTGTTGTTCTTGCTCTGCTCTATTGGTTTGTATTTTTTCTCTGCATGTTTATTGTTTGCCTATTATTTGTCCCTTCTCCAGCTTTGAAATTGTGCCCCACCCAAAACCATAAGTTGAATATATTCTTGCTTTTCTGCGCCTCATTGAAGAAGTTTTGTTTGGAATTGGTGGGAAAAAGAAGTTATATTTTATTATGGCCTAATAATGGCTCAACCAAACATATGACCAAATAATCACCACAAATAATCAATGCTCAAGAGGTTCAGATGTTGCAAAGACTAAAACACTACAATAAGGAAGAAATGTGAGGCAAAAGACTTTGATCAAACAAGGTAATTTAATTATTTAAAAAAAAAAAAAATTACTAATCTCCAGAACATTTTATATTCACTAGGGCATTATGGGGGTTGAAGGGGGCAGAGGAAAATTATTCCACTGGTTTATACAGACAGGGGGCAACAGCAACAAAAAGGCTAGGCCACTGCTCCTTCCAGCAGACTGCCGGCGCCCTGTTCAGGAGATCGCGAGGGGGGGGTCCCAGCTCCATGATCATGATATATATATATATATATATATATATATATATATCCTGCTATGAAATTCTGATTTACTATAGTATGGACAGGGCGTCTCCCGCTCTGGTTGACCTGTCCTATTATGAATTTCACAGACAATTGTCTGATTTGAATGGGTTCTGTGTAATGCTTTATTTTTCCTGTGATGGCGCTGCAGTGAGGAACTCTGTGATATGGTGTTGTCTATCAAACTTTCTAACAAAAAGGAGTAGGCTTTATTTTCAATAAAACCAGTGAACTTTATTTCTTTTTATTATCTGTTTTATCTTAGGCTAGTTTCACATTGCCGTCAGTCTCCGCTTTTCAGAATTTGGTCGGGAGTTTAGCAGAGAAAGAAAATAGTGCATGCACTTTTTTTTCTTCACTATACTCAGGTAAAATACCGGATCCCTGACCGACCCCATTCGAGTGACCCTGCAGTTTCCGTTCCACTCCGTCCCATTTCAGGGCAAGGAAAAAAAAAGTGCTGAATGGGACAGATCCCGTTTTTATTTTTCATTCTATTTTCTGTACATGATTATAGGGAGACCATATTACCTGAGCTGCTGTTAACACGTAGTCCTTAGGAAACAACAGACTGGAGCAGACTCAATGCCTTCTATGGCAGAGTTTTCTAGCCATGCACTGTAATCTGTGCACTGTTATCTGTGCAGGAAAGCCTTGACCATCACTTATTCTAAATGGGTGATCCTGTCCTATCTATGTAAAGGTATCACCTGTCAATGTAATTTCAACTGTGATAATAAAGAGGAGCAAGTCAACAATTCATCACTACAAGAAATGTCAGCTTATTATGAATCTTAGTGGCCAGAGTAAAAACTGCAAGATCTCAGGATTTTTAATACAGGTAATGACATTGAAAAATAAAAGAAAAAACAACATAAAACATTTCTACGGTTGTGTTCACACATCCAGGTTTTTCATTGAAATTATTGAAAAAGAAGCCAGGAATGGATTTGAAAAAAGTCTCAGTCATTTACTTTATTTGTGTCCATGATCTGTTCCTGGCTTTACATTTATTAATTGCAATTAAAAACCTAATCATGTGAACACAGGCTTAAAGCAAAACTGTTCTTGTGCACTAAACCTAAGAAACGGTAAATCATTTGGATTGAAGTGAGGTAAAACTCATCCATATCTGTGGTCCGTTTACAGAGATATACAATGTATAAGCCTCCATTGCTAATATGTTATTCGCCGGCTTTGTGCAATGGAGACGGGGCCTGGCATCCCTGCCCTTATCCTTCTGCTCCGATATGCATGCCCACAGAGCACTCACATGGGAGGAGGGTCCTCCATGAATACTAATGAGGTGGGTGGGCATATATGGGGCTGAGGGTTAGGAGGCAAAGATGCTGGGAATCAGATTATGAAGTTATACCTCATTTAAATCCGGTTCACCCACATTGTAACCCTGTGTATTGGGTTTAGTATGGGTTTCAGTTTCCCTTTAAATATATTTCTAACATAAAAACCTGATTTCAATTTAAGGTCAATCTCTGATAACACCTTTCCTTTAAGTGGTACACGAAGGATATATATGATACGATGAACAGCTACTCACCTCAGCTAACCTAACACTGGTGACACTGGTACTTTACGCCAATATTACACTAAATTCCTCTAATGTGGTAACTAAGCAACCTATTTATTGAAGAGTCTGAAATGGTTTCATGTTGGCATTGTAATAGATCCTATACAAATTCTTGTCAGAACACTGGGAATTTATGGTTACTTCATAGTCAAAACCATTAAGTATAATAGCTTATTAGCATTTGAAGTTGTTATATAGTTTTGTCCGTCAACACTTTTAATCTATGTAGTGACTACAGTGACTATGTCTGGACAATTTCCCAAACATATGTTTTTTTTGCAGGACTGCAATTTTGATTCCCACTGAAGAAAGGATATGTTAAAAGAAACTGTCATCACTTTCATGCTGCCTGAACCACAAGTCATTATGATCCTTGGTAGCTTTTCACTGCTCCACTGTCCTTAAATGGATCCCTCCCTACATCCAAACAGGGAGAGATCTATAAGTTAAGGCTGGCGGAGCAGGGAAAGCCACCAAGGACCATGATGACTTGTGGTTCAGGTCAACCTTTAAAGCAAATGGGTCCTCTGTGCAGTGGTATACACTAACAAACATTAAAGGAGTACTCTGCCGAAAAACATCTTATCCCCTATCCAAAGGATAAGGGGATGAGAAGTCTGATTGCAGGGCTCCCGCCACTGGGGACCCCCGCGATCTCCAGGCCGGCAGCGTCAGCGTCCGGAACACAGAATCTGGAGCTTCCATGTTCGAATAGGGGATAACATGTTTTTTGGTGGAGTACCCCTTTAAGGAAAATGTGCAGAGTTATAAGACTGCATGCGACCTGAGGACACATGTAGACCTGGATACACGTATGCAGGTAAAATATAAGGAAAACAATTATCTGACTTTATAACAGTGTAAAGTTATCGAGTGATCTGACTAAAGGGCTGTATCTATCTATCTATCTATCCATCTATCTATCTATCTATCTATCTATATATATATATGTATTTGTAAAAGTTTGAGTGCAAGTCCACATTGAAAAAGCAGTGTGTGATCATTTGCATTTCATAAGGCATATGTGCGAATATACATTATATGTCTCTATGAAGCACTGACACATAACTGGATCAACCAATGCTCACTGGCTTTGATAAGACTATGAAATATTGTCATCATTTCTGTTACATGAACAATTGTACATATTGTTAATGCACTACTGATGTCTTTTTCTACACTGCTCAAAAAAATAAAGGGAACACTAAGATAACACATCCTTAATCTGAATGAATGACCTAATTGTATGAAATACTTTTGTATTAATTATATTTTTATAATTTTGTATTATTTTATATTTCATCTTTACATAGTTGAATGTGTTGACAATAAAATCACACAAAAATTATCAATGGAAATCAAATTTATCAACCCATGGAGGTCTGGATATGGAGTCACACTGTTACGCCGAGCGCTCCGGGTCCCCGCTCCTCCCCGGAGCGCTCGCTACACTTCCCTCACTGCAGCGCCCCGGTCGGTTCCACGGACCCGGGGCGCTGCGTTACCACCTCCGGCCGGGATGCGATTCGCGATACGGGTAGCGCCCGCTCGCGATGCGCACCCCGGCTCCCGTACCTGACTCGCTCCCCGTCAGTTCTGTCCCGGCGCGCGCGGCCCCGCTCCCTAGGGCGCGCGCGCGCCGGGTCTTTGCGATTTAAAGGGCCACTGCACCGCTGATTGGTGCAGTGGTTCCAATTAGTGTTTACACCTGTGCACTTCCCTATATCACCTCACTTCCCCTTCACTCCCTCGCCGGATCTTGTTGCCCTAGTGCCAGTGAAAGCGTTCCTTGTGTGTTCCTTGCCTGTGATTCCAGACCTTCTGCCGTTGCCCCTGACTACGATCCTTGCTGCCTGCCCCGACCTTCTGCTACGTCCGACCTTGCTTCTGTCTACTCCCTTGTACCGCGCCTATCTTCAGCAGCCAGAGAGGTTGAGCCGTTGCTAGGGGATACGACCTGGTCACTACCGCCGCAGCAAGACCATCCCGCTTTGCGGCGGGCTCTGGTGAAAACCAGTAGTGACTTAGAACCGATCCTCTAGCACGGTCCACGCCAATCCCTCTCTGGCACAGAGGATCCACCACCTGCCAGCCGGCATCGTGACAGTAGATCCGGCCATGGATCCCGCTGAAGTTCCTCTGCCAGTTGTCGCTGACCTCACCACGGTGGTCGCCCAGCAGTCACAACAGATTGCGCAACAAGGCCAACAGCTGTCTCAACTGACTGTTATGCTACAACAGTTACTACCACAGCTCCAGCAATCATCTCCTCCGCCAGCTCCTGTACCTCCTCCGCAGCGAGTGGCCGCTTCTGGAATACGACTATCCTTGCCGGATAAATTTGATGGGGACTCTAAGTTTTGCCGTGGCTTTCTTTCCCAATGTTCATTACACTTGGAGATGATGTCGGACCAGTTCCCCACTGAAAGGTCTAAGGTGGCTTTCGTAGTCAGCCTGCTGTCTGGAAAAGCCCTGGCTTGGGCCACACCGCTCTGGGACCGCAATGACCCCGTCACTGCCTCTGTACACTCCTTCTTCTCGGAAATTCGAAGTGTCTTTGAGGAACCTGCCCGAGCCTCTTCTGCTGAGACTGCCCTGTTGAACCTGGTCCAGGGTAATTCTTCCGTTGGCGAGTATGCCGTACAGTTCCGTACCCTTGCTTCAGAATTATCCTGGAATAATGAGGCACTCTGCGCGACCTTTAAAAAAGGCCTATCCAGCAACATTAAAGATGTTCTGGCCGCACGAGAAATCCCTGCTAACCTACATGAACTCATCCATCTTGCCACTCGCATTGACATGCGTTTTTCCGAACGGCGTCAGGAGCTCCGCCAGGATATGGACTCTGTTCGCACGAGGCGTTTCTTCTCCCCGGCTCCTCTCTCCTCTGGTCCCCTGCAACCTGTTCCTGTGCCTCCCGCCGTGGAGGCTATGCAGGTCGACCGGTCTCGCCTGACACCCCAAGAGAGGACACGACGCCGCATGGAGAATCTCTGCCTGTACTGTGCTAGTACCGAACACTTCCTGAAGGATTGTCCTATCCGTCCTCCCCGCCTGGAAAGACGTCCGCTGACTCCGCACAAAGGTGAGACAGTCCTTGATGTCTACTCTGCTTCTCCACGTCTTACTGTGCCTGTGCGGATGTCTGCCTCTGCCTTCTCCTTCTCTGCTGTGGCCTTCTTGGACTCTGGATCTGCAGGAAATTTTATCTTGGCCTCTCTCGTCAACAGGTTCAACATCCCGGTGACCAGTCTCGCCAGACCCCTCTACATCAATTGTGTAAACAATGAAAGATTGGACTGTACTATACGTTTCCGCACGGAGCCCCTTCTAATGCGCATCGGATCTCATCACGAGAGGATTGAACTGTTGGTCCTCCCCAATTGCACTTCTGAAATCCTTCTTGGACTTCCCTGGCTTCAACTCCATTCCCCAATCCTGGATTGGTCCACTGGGGAGATCAAGAGTTGGGGGCCCTCTTGTTCCAAGGACTGCTTAAAACCGGTTCCCAGTAAACCTTGCCGTGTCCCTGTGCTTCCTCATGTAACCGGTCTCCCTAAGGCCTATATGGACTTTGCGGACGTTTTTTGCAAAAAACAAGCTGAGACTCTACCTCCTCACAGGCCTTATGATTGTCCCATTGACCTCCTCCCGGGCACTACTCCACCCCGGGGCAGAATCTATCCTCTGTCCGTCCCAGAGACTCTTGCCATGTCTGAATACGTCCAAGAAAATTTAAAAAAGGGCTTTATCCGTAAATCCTCCTCTCCTGCCGGAGCCGGATTTTTCTTTGTGTCCAAAAAAGATGGCTCTCTACGTCCTTGCATTGACTACCGCGGTCTTAATAAAATCACGGTTAAGAACCGCTACCCCCTACCCCTCATCTCTGAACTCTTTGATCGTCTCCAAGGTGCCCATATTTTTACCAAACTGGACTTAAGAGGTGCTTATAATCTCATCCGCATCAGAGAGGGGGATGAATGGAAAACGGCATTTAACACCAGAGATGGACACTTTGAGTATCTGGTCATGCCCTTTGGTCTATGCAACGCCCCTGCCGTCTTCCAAGACTTTGTTAATGAAATTTTTCGTGATCTCCTATACTCCTGTGTTGTTGTATATCTGGACGATATCCTGATTTTTTCTGCCAATCTTGAAGAACACCGCCAGCATGTCCGTATGGTTCTTCAGAGACTTCGTGATAATCAACTCTATGCCAAAATAGAGAAATGTCTGTTTGAATGCCAATCTCTTCCTTTTCTAGGATACTTGGTCTCTGGCCAGGGACTACAAATGGACCCAGATAAACTCTCTGCCGTCTTAGATTGGCCACGCCCCTCCGGACTCCGTGCCATCCAACGTTTTTTGGGGTTCGCCAATTATTACAGGCAATTTATTCCACATTTTTCTACCATTGTGGCTCCTATTGTGGCTTTAACAAAAAAAAATGCCGATCCCAAGTCTTGGCCTCCTCAAGCGGAAGACGCCTTTAAACGACTCAAGTCTGCCTTTTCTTCGGCTCCCGTGCTCTCCAGACCTGACCCATCTAAACCCTTCCTATTGGAGGTTGATGCCTCCTCAGTGGGAGCTGGAGCTGTCCTTCTACAAAAAAACTCTTCCGGGCATGCTGTTACTTGTGGTTTTTTTTCCAGGACCTTCTCTCCGGCGGAGAGGAACTACTCCATCGGGGATCGAGAGCTTCTAGCCATTAAATTAGCACTTGAGGAATGGAGGCATCTGCTGGAGGGATCAAGATTTCCAGTTATTATTTACACCGATCACAAGAACCTCTCCTACCTCCAGTCTGCCCAACGGCTGAATCCTCGTCAGGCCAGGTGGTCTCTGTTCTTTGCCCGATTTAATTTTGAAATTCACTTTCGGCCTGCTGATAAGAACATTAGGGCCGATGCTCTCTCTCGTTCCTCAGATGTCTCTGAAATTGAACTCTCTCCTCAACACATCATTCCTCCTGACTGCCTGATTTCCACTTCTCCAGCCTCCATCAGACAAACTCCTCCAGGAAAGACCTTTGTTTCTCCACGCCAACGCCTTGGGATCCTCAAATGGGGTCACTCCTCCCATCTCGCAGGTCATGCGGGCATTAAGAAATCTGTGCAACTCATCTCTCGCTTCTATTGGTGGCCGACTCTAGAGACTGATGTGGTGGACTTTGTGCGAGCCTGCACTATCTGTGCCCGGGATAAGACTCCTCGCCAGAAGCCCGCTGGTTTTCTTCATCCTCTACCTGTCCCCGAACAACCTTGGTCTCTGATTGGTATGGATTTTATTACTGACTTACCCCCATCCCATGGCAACACTGTTATTTGGGTGGTCGTTGATCGATTCTCCAAAATGGCACATTTCATCCCTCTTCCTGGTCTTCCTTCAGCGCCTCAGTTGGCTAAACAATTTTTTGTACACATTTTTCGTCTTCACGGGTTGCCTACACAGATCGTCTCGGATAGAGGCGTCCAATTTGTGTCTAAATTCTGGAGGGCTCTCTGTAAACAACTCAAGATTAAATTAAATTTTTCTTCTGCATACCATCCTCAATCCAATGGACAAGTAGAGAGAATTAACCAGATCTTGGGTGACTATTTACGACATTTTGTTTCCTCCCGCCAGGATGACTGGGCAGATCTTCTACCTTGGGCCGAATTCTCGTATAATTTCAGAATCTCTGAATCTTCCTCCAAATCTCCGTTTTTCGTGGTGTACGGCCGTCACCCTCTTCCCCCCCTCCCTACCCCCTTGCCCTCTGGTCTGCCCGCTGTGGATGAAATTTCTCGTGATCTTTCCACCATATGGAAAGAGACTCAAAATTCTCTCTTACAGGCTTCTTCTCGCATGAAGAGATTCGCAGATAAGAAAAGAAGAGCTCCTCCCATTTTTTCCCCTGGAGACAAGGTATGGCTCTCCGCTAAATATGTCCGTTTCCGTGTCCCGAGCTATAAGTTGGGACCACGCTATCTTGGTCCTTTTAAAGTTTTGTCTCAAATTAATCCTGTCTCTTACAAACTTCTTCTTCCTCCTTCTCTTCGTATCCCTAATGCCTTTCACGTCTCTCTTCTTAAACCTCTCATCCTCAACCGTTTTTCTCCTAAATCTGTTCCTCCCACTCCTGTTTCCGGCTCCTCGGACATCTTCTCTGTCAAAGAAATCTTGGCCTCTAAAAAAGTCAGAGGAAAAACTTTTTTTTTAGTGGATTGGGAGGGTTGTGGTCCAGAAGAGAGGTCCTGGGAACCTGAGGACAATATCCTGGACAAAAGTCTGATCCTCAGGTTCTCAGGCCCCAAGAAGAGGGGGAGACCCAAGGGGGGGGGTACTGTTACGCCGAGCGCTCCGGGTCCCCGCTCCTCCCCGGAGCGCTCGCTACACTTCCCTCACTGCAGCGCCCCGGTCGGTTCCACGGACCCGGGGCGCTGCGTTACCACCTCCGGCCGGGATGCGATTCGCGATACGGGTAGCGCCCGCTCGCGATGCGCACCCCGGCTCCCGTACCTGACTCGCTCCCCGTCAGTTCTGTCCCGGCGCGCGCGGCCCCGCTCCCTAGGGCGCGCGCGCGCCGGGTCTTTGCGATTTAAAGGGCCACTGCACCGCTGATTGGTGCAGTGGTTCCAATTAGTGTTTACACCTGTGCACTTCCCTATATCACCTCACTTCCCCTTCACTCCCTCGCCGGATCTTGTTGCCCTAGTGCCAGTGAAAGCGTTCCTTGTGTGTTCCTTGCCTGTGATTCCAGACCTTCTGCCGTTGCCCCTGACTACGATCCTTGCTGCCTGCCCCGACCTTCTGCTACGTCCGACCTTGCTTCTGTCTACTCCCTTGTACCGCGCCTATCTTCAGCAGCCAGAGAGGTTGAGCCGTTGCTAGGGGATACGACCTGGTCACTACCGCCGCAGCAAGACCATCCCGCTTTGCGGCGGGCTCTGGTGAAAACCAGTAGTGACTTAGAACCGATCCTCTAGCACGGTCCACGCCAATCCCTCTCTGGCACAGAGGATCCACCACCTGCCAGCCGGCATCGTGACACACACTCAAAATCAAAGTGGAAAACCACACTACAGGCTGATCCAACTTTGATGTAATGTCCTCAAAATGAGTCTCAGTAGTGTGTGTGGCCTCCACGTGCCCGTATGACCTCCCTACAATGCCTTGGCATGCTCCTGATGAGGTGGCGGATGGTCTCCTGAGGGATGTCCTCCCAGACCTGGACTAAAGCATCCGCCAACTCCTGGACAGTCTCTGGTGCAATGTGGCGTTGGTAGATGGAGCGAAACATGATGTCCCAGATGTGCTCAATCAGATTCAGGTCTGGAGAATGGGTGGGCCAGTCCATAGCATCACTGCCTTCCTCTTGCAGGAACTGCTTACACACTCCAGCCACATGAGGTCTAGCATTATCTTGCATTAGGAGGAACCTAGGGCCAACCACATCAGTATATGGTCTCACAAGGGGTCTGAGGATCTCATCTCGGTACCTAATGGCAGTCAGGCTACCTCTGGCAAGCACATGGAGGGCTGTGCGCCCCCCAAAGAAATGCCACCCCACACCATTACTGACCCACCACCAAACCGGTCATGCTGGAGGATGTTGCAGGCAACAGAACATTCTCCACGGCATCTCGAGACTCTGTCACGTCTATCACATGTGCTCAGTGTGAACCTGCTTTCATCTGTGAAGAGCACAGGGCGCCAGTGGCGAATTTGCCAATCTCGATGTTCTCTGGCAAATGCCGAACATCCTGCACGGTGTTGGGCTGTAAGCACAACCCCCACCTGCGGACGTCGGGCCCTCATACCACCCTCATACTACCCTGTTTCTGACCGTTTGAGTGGACACATGCACATTTGTGGCCTGCTGGAGGTCATTTTGCAGGGCTCTGGCAGTGCTCCTCTTGCTCCTCCTTGCACAAAGGCGGAGGAAGCGGTCCTGCTGCTGGGTTGTTGCCCTCCTACGGCCTCCTCCATATCTCCTGATGTACTGGCTTGTCTCCTGGTAGCGCCTCCATGCTCTGGACACTACGCAGACAGACACAGCAAACCTTTTTGCCACAGCTCGCATTAATGTGCCATCCTGGATGAGCTGCACTACCTGAGCCACTTGTGTGGGTTGTAGACTCCATCTCATGCTACCACTAGAGTGAAAGCACGGCCACCATTCAAAAGTGACTAAAAAATCAGCCAGGAAGCATAGGAACTGAGAAGTGGTCTGTGGTCACCACCTGCAAAACCACTCCTTTATTGGGGGGTGTCTTGCTAATTGCCTATAATTTCCACCTGTTGTCTGTTCCATTTGCACAATAGCATGTGAAATTGATTGTCAATCAGTGTTGCTTCCTGAGTGGACAGTGTGATTTCACAGAAGTGGGATTGACTTGGAGTTACATTGTGTTGTTTAAGTGTTCCCTTTATTTATTTATTTTTTTATCAGTGTATTTCTTTCAGCCACTTATCCTCAGTGGTACTAAAAAGACTAATTGAAAAGTATTGTAAAAATAACATTGAAACAAATAAATGAATTACATTTTTCCAACTGAGTGACAAAGCTGGGCTCACAATGCGCAGTAACTGCGGCAATAGAAGAGGTTTACATAAGGACATATTTCTACACGTATCCTATTTTTAAAACCAGCTCTAATTTTCCTGTGAGGACATGCTGTGATAGTAAGGTTATTGGAAAATAATGGCGTTCTATAGGCAGGATAGGGCGCTTATACTCTAGTTACGTGATTGCCTACTTCTAAAGGAGTATTTGGATTGTCTCAACGCAGCTACTGTCTGTCCTATGTAAACATCTCACATGTTGTCTGTCTATTCGCTGAGTGATCTGATCCAGTGTACACACAGAGCTGCAAATGGTCCACGGCAAAAGATCATTTCACTTAAAAGACTTTTATCTAATCTACGTCTCAGCAGCATCGGGGGACCAAGTCAGTTCAGGAGATTATATGGACAGAAAGACACAATTCCTAAATATCCCTGCGATTCTGGAGACAAACAAAACTTTGTGTTATTATTTTTATTGTTCATAAATGTCTTTGACAAAAGCTACTTTATAAGCATATTCATGGGAACTACGCATTTGTGACGGGTTTATCCCATTCTTATGTAAATGAGGCTTTATCGTTATAGAGCAGCACGAAAAGTTATGCATATTGCTCATTTCCTAAATTGCTAATATATTGTACAGTGGTCCCTCAGCATATGATGGTAATCCGTTCCAAATGGACCATCGTTCGTTTGTTGAGGGATCCCTGCAATGCAAAGTATAGGACAGCGATCTACAACCTGCGGACCTCCAGATGTTGCAAAACTACAACACCCAGCATGCCCGGACAGCCAACGGCTGTCCGGGCATGCTGGGAGTTGTAGTTTTGCAACATCTGGAGGTCCGCAGGTTGAAGACCACTGGTATTGGAGGTTATACTCACGTGTCCCCGCTGCTCCGGACTGTCACCGCTGCCCTGGATGTCGCCGTCCATCGCTGTCGCCGCATCCCCGAGGTGTCACCGACGTTCCGGCAAGGCTTCTGCTTCCCCGGCATCCTCGCTCTCCGTCGCCGCCATCACGTCGTTACATTACAGCGACGTGATGACGACGATGGAGAGCGCCGACGATGCAGGGATCCCGAAGAGGACGGGCCGAAGCACCGAGGACAGGTAAGTGATTGTCAGCGGACCACACGGGGCACCGTAAACTGCTATCCGGTGGCAACTGAAGCAGTCAGCGCTGCCGGATAGCCGTTTATGCGATGGCCCAGACATATAAAAGCATTGTATGTTGAAATGATCGTATGTTGTGGGCCATCGTAGGTCGGGGGGTCACTGTATTTGCTCCCTGACAATAAATTAAAAAAAATACCTTTGTTTACTTTCAGAGGCTGAAAACCTATATAACACTATATACCGTATTTATCGGGGTATACCACGCACCGGCCTATAACACGCACCCTCATTTTACCAAGGATATTTGGGTAAAAAAAGTTTTTTACCCAAATATCCATGAAAAAATGAGGGTGCGTGTGTGTGCGTGTATACCCCGATATACCCCCAGGAAAGGCAGGGGGAGAGAGGCCGTAGCTGCCCGCTTCTCTCCCCCTGCCTTTCCTGGGGGTCTAGAGCGCTGCTGTCGGCCCTTTTCACCCCCTGGTTATCGGCGCCGCTGCCCGTTCTGTCTCCCTGACTATCGGTGCCGGCGCCGATAGCCAGGGGGAGAGAAGCGGCGCCGACAGCCAGGGGGAGAGAAGGGGCAGCGGCACCCATTGCCGGCGCCGCTGCCCCTTTGCCTCCCCCCATCCCCGGTGGCATAATTACCTGAGTCCGGTCCGCGCTGCTCCAGGCCTCCGTCGTGCGTCCCCAGCGTCGTTGCTATGCACGGCGCGGCGCTCTGACGTCATGCGCAGCGCCGTTCAGCGCATAGCAATGACGCCGGGGACGCACGACGGAGGCCTGGAGCAGCGCGGACCGGACTCAGGTAATTATGCCACCGGGGATGGGGGGAGGCAACGGGGCAGCGGCGCCGGCAATGGATGCCGCTGCCCCTTCTCTTCCCCTGGCTGTCGGCGCCGCTTCTCTCCCCCTGGCTATCGGCGCCGGCACCGATAGTCAGGGGGACAGAACGGGCAGCGGCGCCGATAACCAGGGGGTGAAAAGGGCCGACAGCAGCGCTCTAGACCCCCAGGAAAGGCAGGGGGAAAGAAGCGGGCAGCGACGGCCTCTCTCCCCCTGCCTTTCCTGGGGGTGTATCGGCGGATAACACGCACACAGACTTTAGGCTAAAAATTTTAGCCTAAAAAGTGCGTGTTATACGCCGATAAATACGGCTGAGGGTTTTGTACCATGTATCCAGTTGACACATTCCTTTTTCTGTTCTGAAAGTTTGCTACAATGTATCAGTAAAGGATAATGCTGTTTAGAGAACATAGTCCTTTCTAGGCAAAAGAGAAGAAGGCGTCCAGCACTCGGCATGCGGTAAAAACAACTGCTTTATTCTTTGTCAGTAGGACACAAACACTGCGGCATGGACAAAGGTGACGCGTTTCAGCGGAACATGTCCGCCTTATGTCCATGCCGCAGTGTTTGTGTCCTACTGACAAAGAATAAAGCAGTCGTTTTTACCGCCTGCTGAGTGCTGGACGCCTTCTTCTCCTGTGCCTATCTCTTACGTGTTGGTCCACACGTGTCCGAGATATGGCGGTTTAGGTGGTGAGCTGGACTTGCTCTCTTCTCTGGATAGCCCTTCCTAGTATGGATGTATTAAACCATGCCCTCCGCTATGAGAAATATAAGGTATGCATGATTTGCAGTCTTTGAATTCAGACTGAAAAGACACATCTTGAAAATAGTGAGGAATTCAGAAAAGTTTAATGGAAAATTGTGCAAATAATATAAACAATGGGGGGGGGGGGATATTCAAAGAATTTAGCACCACTTTTTTTGCTTTAGCTGTGCCACATTTGCTTAAAATGTGGCACACACTATTAGCACCACATATTCAGATATTTAGCACCTGATTTAGCGCCCTGTTAGCCAGTTTTTTAAAAGGGGTGTGGTTAGGATTTTTCTGCTATTAGCACCCTATTTTCAAAGGTTTAGCACTAGATTCTGGCGCACAAAGTGTTGCAGCTAATACCAAGTATACTTGGTGTTAAATGATTAGGTTTTTGTGCTATTTGCCCCAAATTTTCAAAAGCCCAAACACACTTCTGAAAATAAGGCGCAGTTAACACTCTTTGTGGTGCAAAATAAATAGCCCAAATAACACAAGTTTCATTGAATATTTCCCCCAATGTTTATAAACAAAGAAATCCTGCAGCACTCCAATCCCTGTGAAAAAACAGTTCAGGCGTGTTTGTTCCATCGTCCACCAAAAAAAGATAGACCGCAACATTTCAACAACCTGATACTGTCTTTTTCAAGCATACAAAGTGAGTTGTGACAGGGTATATAAACCCCCTTAACCCCTTAAGGACCGGGTTTTTTTCCGTTTTAGCATTTTCGTTTTTTGCTCCTTGCCTTTAAAAAATCATAACTATTTCAATTTTGCACCTAAAAATCCATATGATGGCTTATTTTTTGCGCCACCAATTCTACTTTGTAATGACATCAGTCATTTTGCCCAAAAATCTACGGTGAAACGGGAAAAAAAATCATTGTGCGACAAAATTGAAAAAAAAAAACGCTGTTTTGTAAATTTTGGGGGCTTCCGTTTCTACGTAGTACATTTTTCGGTAAAAATGACACCTGATATTTATTCTGTAGGTCCATACGATTTAAATGATACCCTACTTATATAGGTTTGATTTTGTCGGACTTCTGGAAAAAATCATAACTACATGCAGGAAAATTAATACGTTTAAAATTGTCATCTTCTGACCCCTATAACTTTTTTATTTTTCCGTGTATGGGGCGGTATGAGGGCTCATTTTTTGCGCCGTGATCTGAAGTTTTTAACAGTACCATTTTTGCATTGATAGGACTTATTGATCGCTTTTTATTCATTTTTAAATGATATAAAAAGTGACCAAAAATGCACTATTTTGGACTTTGGAATTTTTTTGCGCGCACGCCATTGATCGAGCGGTTTAATTAATTATATATTTTTATAATTCGGACATTTCCACACGCGGTGATACCATATATGTTTTTTTATTTTTTTATTTACACTGTGTTTTTTTTTTTTATTGGAAAAGGGGGGTGATTCAAACTTTTAATAGGGTTAAATGATCTTTATTCACTTTTTTTTTCACTTTTTTTTTGCAGTGTTATAGGTCCCATAGGGACCTATAACACTGCACACACTGATCTTCATCATTGATCACTGGTTTCTCATAAGAAACCAGTGATCAACGATTCTGCCGCATGACTGCTCATGCCTGGATCTCAGGCACTGAGCAGTCATTCGGCGATCGGACAGCGAGGAGGCAGGAAGGGGCCCTCCCGCTGTCCTGTCAGCTGTTCGGGATGCCGCGATTAGCCGCGGCTATCCCGAACAGCCCGACTGAGCTAGCCGGGAACTTTCACTTTCACTTTTAGCCGCGCGGCTCAGCTCTGAGCGCGCGGCTAAAGGGTTAATAGCGCGCGGCACTGCACGCTATTAGAGGTGGGTCCCGGCTTCACTATGACGCCGGGCCCGCGGTGATATGACGCGGGGTTACTGTGTAACCCCGCATTATATCAGAAGAGCAGGACCAAGGACGTACCGGTACGTCCTTGGTCCTTAAGGGGTTAAAGGGGTACTCCGGTGCTTAGACATCTTATCCACTATCCAAAGGATAGGGGATAAGATGCCTGATCGCGGGAGTCTCATAGGCTTGCATTGAGGGGCGGAGCATAACATCACACGGGGGCGGGGGCGTGACGTCACACGCCGCCCACCCTGTGGTCGCCGGTAATCAGACCCGGAGCGAACATGCTCCGGGGACTGATTACAAACGGGGTGCTGCGTGCAAGATCACAGGGGTCCCCAGCGGCGGGACTCCCGCGATCAGGCATCTTATCCCCTATCCTTTGGATAGGGGATAAGATGTCTAAGCACCGGAGAACCCCTTTAAGGGTTTTTGCCGTTTTTGCACTTTTGTTTTTTCCTCCTCACCTTTTAAAAATCATAACCCTTTCAATTTTGCACCTACAGACCCATATGATTGCTTTTTTTTTTTTGTGCCACCAAATCAGTCATGTTATCAAAAAATCAACGGCGAAACAAAAAAAAATCATTGTGCGACAAAATTGAAAAACAAAAACCAAAAACGCCATTTTGTATCTTTTGGTGGCTTTCGTTTCTACACAGTACATTTTTTTTTTTAGTAAAAATGACACCTTATCATTATTCTGTAGGTACATTTGATTAAAATGATACCCTACTTAAATAGGTTTGACTTTGTGAAACTACATGCACGAAAATTAATACGTTTAAAAATTTCCTCTTCTGACCCCTATAACTTTTTTTGGGCTAATTTTTGCGCCGTGATCTGAAGTTTTAGTGGTACCATTTTTGTGTTTATCGGACTTTTTGATCGGGGGTGATTCAAACTTTTATTACTCAAGTGATTAAATCACATTTATTAACAATTTTTTTACACTTTTTTTTTTTTGCAATGTCATAGCCCATAGTCCCATAGGGGACTATAACATGCAGTACATTGATTGCAGACACTGATTCATGACATTGATCAGTGTTATCGGTGTTCCACTGCTCCTGCCTGGATCTCAGTCATGGAGCAGCGATTCGACGATCGGACAATGAGGAGGCAAGTAGGGACCCTCCTCATGTCCGTACAGCTGATCAGGATACCGATATGGTCCCGATCAGCCCGACTGAGCTGCCTGGAAGAGTTTACTTTAACTATAGATGCGGCGATCAACTTTGATTGCCGTATCTGAAGGGTTAATACTGGGCATTACGGCAAACGATGACCGGTATTAGCCACGGGACCGACTCGATATGACGCGGGGCCACCGCGTGACCCTGCGTTATATCGCGGGAGCCGGCGCAGGACGTAAATAGGGTCGGAGTAGTCCTTTAAGCTATATGCATTGTGTTATACTATGTGTTATATTAATCACTATTGTGTTACAGAAATATTCTACATTAGACAAACCATAATATGGCATCTGATGACATTAGGCATCTCCATAATATGGCATCTGATGAGCATGTCATAATGTTCTTTTTTTTATCAGATCCATATGAATTCCAATAGAAAAACAAAAAACAAAGGTATGAACAGGTACAGTGGGGCCCTCTAAAATCCCCAAATTCAGAGACTGTATGGCAGAATAATGCCATTGTGCACAAAAGCCCTAAAGCATCAAACTTCACCTAGCGTAGGCTACTTCTTGAGCAGTAGGACAATGTATATCTACTGTGCACAGGGTCTAAACAAGAATAAGGACCTTTTGTACCTGTTTTGAATAGTGGAGTTGACTGAATTTATTAGAGGAAGAATAAGACAACATCTGTTTCTTGGATATGGCTTGACATGAACAACAATGTATTCTAAACCTAAGGACTGTATTTATTTATTACAGAGAGACAACTATCATACTTCTCAAGTTTTTAAAGGAATACCAAACATCCAGGTCATGATAGTATGATGATATGTAGTGTCACGATGCCGGCTGGCAGGTGGTGGATCCTCTGTGCCAGAGAGGGATTGGCGTGGACCGTGCTAGAGGATCGGTTCTAAGTCACTACTGGTTTTCACCAGAGCCCGCCGCAAAGCGGGATGGTCTTGCTGCGGCGGTAGTGACCAGGTCGTATCCCCTAGCAACGGCTCAACCTCTCTGGCTGCTGAAGATAGGCGCGGTACAAGGGAGTAGACAGAAGCAAGGTCGGACGTAGCAGAAGGTCGGGGCAGGCAGCAAGGATCGTAGTCAGGGGCAACGGCAGAAGGTCTGGAATCACAGGCAAGGAACACACAAGGAACGCTTTCACTGGCACTAGGGCAACAAGATCCGGCGAGGGAGTGAAGGGGAAGTGAGGTGATATAGGGAAGTGCACAGGTGTAAACACTAATTGGAACCACTGCACCAATCAGCGGTGCAGTGGCCCTTTAAATCGCAAAGACCCGGCGCGCGCGCGCCCTAGGGAGCGGGGCCGCGCGCGCCGGGACAGAACTGACGGGGAGCGAGTCAGGTACGGGAGCCGGGGTGCGCATCGCGAGCGGGCGCTACCCGCATCGCGAATCGCATCCCGGCCGGAGGTGGTAACGCAGCGCCCCGGGTCCGTGGAACCGACCGGGGCGCTGCAGTGAGGGAAGTGTAGCGAGCGCTCCGGGGAGGAGCGGGGACCCGGAGCGCTCGGCGTAACAGTACCCCCCCCCTTGGGTCTCCCCCTCTTCTTGGGGCCTGAGAACCTGAGGATCAGACTTTTGTCCAGGATATTGTCCTCAGGTTCCCAGGACCTCTCTTCTGGACCACAACCCTCCCAATCCACTAAAAAAAAAGTTTTTCCTCTGACTTTTTTAGAGGCCAAGATTTCTTTGACAGAGAAGATGTCCGAGGAGCCGGAAACAGGAGTGGGAGGAACAGATTTAGGAGAAAAACGGTTGAGGATGAGAGGTTTAAGAAGAGAGACGTGAAAGGCATTAGGGATACGAAGAGAAGGAGGAAGAAGAAGTTTGTAAGAGACAGGATTAATTTGAGACAAAACTTTAAAAGGACCAAGATAGCGTGGTCCCAACTTATAGCTCGGGACACGGAAACGGACATATTTAGCGGAGAGCCATACCTTGTCTCCAGGGGAAAAAATGGGAGGAGCTCTTCTTTTCTTATCTGCGAATCTCTTCATGCGAGAAGAAGCCTGTAAGAGAGAATTTTGGGTCTCTTTCCATATGGTGGAAAGATCACGAGAAATTTCATCCACAGCGGGCAGACCAGAGGGCAAGGGGGTAGGGAGGGGGGGAAGAGGGTGACGGCCGTACACCACGAAAAACGGAGATTTGGAGGAAGATTCAGAGATTCTGAAATTATACGAGAATTCGGCCCAAGGTAGAAGATCTGCCCAGTCATCCTGGCGGGAGGAAACAAAATGTCGTAAATAGTCACCCAAGATCTGGTTAATTCTCTCTACTTGTCCATTGGATTGAGGATGGTATGCAGAAGAAAAATTTAATTTAATCTTGAGTTGTTTACAGAGAGCCCTCCAGAATTTAGACACAAATTGGACGCCTCTATCCGAGACGATCTGTGTAGGCAACCCGTGAAGACGAAAAATGTGTACAAAAAATTGTTTAGCCAACTGAGGCGCTGAAGGAAGACCAGGAAGAGGGATGAAATGTGCCATTTTGGAGAATCGATCAACGACCACCCAAATAACAGTGTTGCCATGGGATGGGGGTAAGTCAGTAATAAAATCCATACCAATCAGAGACCAAGGTTGTTCGGGGACAGGTAGAGGATGAAGAAAACCAGCGGGCTTCTGGCGAGGAGTCTTATCCCGGGCACAGATAGTGCAGGCTCGCACAAAGTCCACCACATCAGTCTCTAGAGTCGGCCACCAATAGAAGCGAGAGATGAGTTGCACAGATTTCTTAATGCCCGCATGACCTGCGAGATGGGAGGAGTGACCCCATTTGAGGATCCCAAGGCGTTGGCGTGGAGAAACAAAGGTCTTTCCTGGAGGAGTTTGTCTGATGGAGGCTGGAGAAGTGGAAATCAGGCAGTCAGGAGGAATGATGTGTTGAGGAGAGAGTTCAATTTCAGAGGCATCTGAGGAACGAGAGAGAGCATCGGCCCTAATGTTCTTATCAGCAGGCCGAAAGTGAATTTCAAAATTAAATCGGGCAAAGAACAGAGACCACCTGGCCTGACGAGGATTCAGCCGTTGGGCAGACTGGAGGTAGGAGAGGTTCTTGTGATCGGTGTAAATAATAACTGGAAATCTTGATCCCTCCAGCAGATGCCTCCATTCCTCAAGTGCTAATTTAATGGCTAGAAGCTCTCGATCCCCAATGGAGTAGTTCCTCTCCGCCGGAGAGAAGGTCCTGGAAAAAAAACCACAAGTAACAGCATGCCCGGAAGAGTTTTTTTGTAGAAGGACAGCTCCAGCTCCCACTGAGGAGGCATCAACCTCCAATAGGAAGGGTTTAGATGGGTCAGGTCTGGAGAGCACGGGAGCCGAAGAAAAGGCAGACTTGAGTCGTTTAAAGGCGTCTTCCGCTTGAGGAGGCCAAGACTTGGGATCGGCATTTTTTTTTGTTAAAGCCACAATAGGAGCCACAATGGTAGAAAAATGTGGAATAAATTGCCTGTAATAATTGGCGAACCCCAAAAAACGTTGGATGGCACGGAGTCCGGAGGGGCGTGGCCAATCTAAGACGGCAGAGAGTTTATCTGGGTCCATTTGTAGTCCCTGGCCAGAGACCAAGTATCCTAGAAAAGGAAGAGATTGGCATTCAAACAGACATTTCTCTATTTTGGCATAGAGTTGATTATCACGAAGTCTCTGAAGAACCATACGGACATGCTGGCGGTGTTCTTCAAGATTGGCAGAAAAAATCAGGATATCGTCCAGATATACAACAACACAGGAGTATAGGAGATCACGAAAAATTTCATTAACAAAGTCTTGGAAGACGGCAGGGGCGTTGCATAGACCAAAGGGCATGACCAGATACTCAAAGTGTCCATCTCTGGTGTTAAATGCCGTTTTCCATTCATCCCCCTCTCTGATGCGGATGAGATTATAAGCACCTCTTAAGTCCAGTTTGGTAAAAATATGGGCACCTTGGAGACGATCAAAGAGTTCAGAGATGAGGGGTAGGGGGTAGCGGTTCTTAACCGTGATTTTATTAAGACCGCGGTAGTCAATGCAAGGACGTAGAGAGCCATCTTTTTTGGACACAAAGAAAAATCCGGCTCCGGCAGGAGAGGAGGATTTACGGATAAAGCCCTTTTTTAAATTTTCTTGGACGTATTCAGACATGGCAAGAGTCTCTGGGACGGACAGAGGATAGATTCTGCCCCGGGGTGGAGTAGTGCCCGGGAGGAGGTCAATGGGACAATCATAAGGCCTGTGAGGAGGTAGAGTCTCAGCTTGTTTTTTGCAAAAAACGTCCGCAAAGTCCATATAGGCCTTAGGGAGACCGGTTACATGAGGAAGCACAGGGACACGGCAAGGTTTACTGGGAACCGGTTTTAAGCAGTCCTTGGAACAAGAGGGCCCCCAACTCTTGATCTCCCCAGTGGACCAATCCAGGATTGGGGAATGGAGTTGAAGCCAGGGAAGTCCAAGAAGGATTTCAGAAGTGCAATTGGGGAGGACCAACAGTTCAATCCTCTCGTGATGAGATCCGATGCGCATTAGAAGGGGCTCCGTGCGGAAACGTATAGTACAGTCCAATCTTTCATTGTTTACACAATTGATGTAGAGGGGTCTGGCGAGACTGGTCACCGGGATGTTGAACCTGTTGACGAGAGAGGCCAAGATAAAATTTCCTGCAGATCCAGAGTCCAAGAAGGCCACAGCAGAGAAGGAGAAGGCAGAGGCAGACATCCGCACAGGCACAGTAAGACGTGGAGAAGCAGAGTAGACATCAAGGACTGTCTCACCTTTGTGCGGAGTCAGCGGACGTCTTTCCAGGCGGGGAGGACGGATAGGACAATCCTTCAGGAAGTGTTCGGTACTAGCACAGTACAGGCAGAGATTCTCCATGCGGCGTCGTGTCCTCTCTTGGGGTGTCAGGCGAGACCGGTCGACCTGCATAGCCTCCACGGCGGGAGGCACAGGAACAGGTTGCAGGGGACCAGAGGAGAGAGGAGCCGGGGAGAAGAAACGCCTCGTGCGAACAGAGTCCATATCCTGGCGGAGCTCCTGACGCCGTTCGGAAAAACGCATGTCAATGCGAGTGGCAAGATGGATGAGTTCATGTAGGTTAGCAGGGATTTCTCGTGCGGCCAGAACATCTTTAATGTTGCTGGATAGGCCTTTTTTAAAGGTCGCGCAGAGTGCCTCATTATTCCAGGATAATTCTGAAGCAAGGGTACGGAACTGTACGGCATACTCGCCAACGGAAGAATTACCCTGGACCAGGTTCAACAGGGCAGTCTCAGCAGAAGAGGCTCGGGCAGGTTCCTCAAAGACACTTCGAATTTCCGAGAAGAAGGAGTGTACAGAGGCAGTGACGGGGTCATTGCGGTCCCAGAGCGGTGTGGCCCAAGCCAGGGCTTTTCCAGACAGCAGGCTGACTACGAAAGCCACCTTAGACCTTTCAGTGGGGAACTGGTCCGACATCATCTCCAAGTGTAATGAACATTGGGAAAGAAAGCCACGGCAAAACTTAGAGTCCCCATCAAATTTATCCGGCAAGGATAGTCGTATTCCAGAAGCGGCCACTCGCTGCGGAGGAGGTACAGGAGCTGGCGGAGGAGATGATTGCTGGAGCTGTGGTAGTAACTGTTGTAGCATAACAGTCAGTTGAGACAGCTGTTGGCCTTGTTGCGCAATCTGTTGTGACTGCTGGGCGACCACCGTGGTGAGGTCAGCGACAACTGGCAGAGGAACTTCAGCGGGATCCATGGCCGGATCTACTGTCACGATGCCGGCTGGCAGGTGGTGGATCCTCTGTGCCAGAGAGGGATTGGCGTGGACCGTGCTAGAGGATCGGTTCTAAGTCACTACTGGTTTTCACCAGAGCCCGCCGCAAAGCGGGATGGTCTTGCTGCGGCGGTAGTGACCAGGTCGTATCCCCTAGCAACGGCTCAACCTCTCTGGCTGCTGAAGATAGGCGCGGTACAAGGGAGTAGACAGAAGCAAGGTCGGACGTAGCAGAAGGTCGGGGCAGGCAGCAAGGATCGTAGTCAGGGGCAACGGCAGAAGGTCTGGAATCACAGGCAAGGAACACACAAGGAACGCTTTCACTGGCACTAGGGCAACAAGATCCGGCGAGGGAGTGAAGGGGAAGTGAGGTGATATAGGGAAGTGCACAGGTGTAAACACTAATTGGAACCACTGCACCAATCAGCGGTGCAGTGGCCCTTTAAATCGCAAAGACCCGGCGCGCGCGCGCCCTAGGGAGCGGGGCCGCGCGCGCCGGGACAGAACTGACGGGGAGCGAGTCAGGTACGGGAGCCGGGGTGCGCATCGCGAGCGGGCGCTACCCGCATCGCGAATCGCATCCCGGCCGGAGGTGGTAACGCAGCGCCCCGGGTCCGTGGAACCGACCGGGGCGCTGCAGTGAGGGAAGTGTAGCGAGCGCTCCGGGGAGGAGCGGGGACCCGGAGCGCTCGGCGTAACATGTAGTTTGTAGGAAAAGTATGACAAACAAATAGACTGGTTGATGCATTCATATAGAATAAATAGAGAAGTAAGAAAAGTAGGTATTGAAGTCAGAGGCGTAGCTTGTAACTTTTGGGCCCCGATGCAAAATCTGCAACAGGGCCCCATGTGCCAATTATATTACTGGTCTCTAATGGAGCAGATGTGCTTTGGGGCCCCTTAGGCACCAGAGTCCCGGTGTGACTGCTACCTCTATAGCTATGCCCCTGACTGAAGTCAAACAGGTGTCTGTATAACAAACTAGAATGAGGAGTAGTATCAAGAAGGAGGGTCCAGTTCCTTTCTACATATGACTGCCATGCTGATCTAATCTGAACAACTACAGTGACCCCCCCCGACCTACGATGGCCCCGACATACGATCATTTCAACATGCGATGGCCTCTCAGAGGCCATCGTATGTTGAAGGCAGCATCAACATACGATGCTTTTCTATGTCGGGGCCATCGCATAAATGGCTATCCGGCAGCGCAGACTGCTTCAGCTGCCTCCGGATAGCCGTTTACAGTGCCCCGTGTGGTCCGCTGCCGATCACTTACCTGTCCTCTTCGGGATCCCCTGCATCGTCGGCGCTCTCCACCGTCGTCATCACGTCACTGCGCACGCTGTCCCGTCATCCAATAGGAGCGGCGTGCGTAGCGACGTGATGGCGGCGAAGCAGAGGCCTTGCCGGAGCGTCGGGGACACCCCGGGGACGCGGCTATCGCGATGGAAGGCGACATCCCGGGCAGCGGTGACGAGCGGTGAGGGTACGTCTCCCTGTTTAAGCTGCCAGAATTGTTCAGCTAACATAAAAGGTGAATAATTGATGCATCCTTGTAAGGGAATTAAAGTGCCTATCTATGGACACGTCACATGTAATTCCACTAATGTGGTTCACATGCTGAAGGGTCAACGTCAGCCTAGTAGTCCTGTGGGACTCCACCTCAATCAGCATAGATCAACCATTTGTGGATATACAGAAAAAGTCAGCTCACAGGAGAGTAAGGGAAGAAAAGATAAAAGAAATATGGTGAAACTACAACGACATTACATTTCTACGAGGATAGACATAAGCCCAGTCCAACAGAATTAAGTGAAATTCTTATTCTATTCCATTTCTTTTCATATTCAAATATAACATAAAAATAGCAAGAGCTTAGAACCCCAAAGCAGGTGTCTGGATTTTAATTTGGATCGCAACATAATGGAACATATACTGTATGGCAATTATATAGTTAATAGTAACATGAAAAGAGAAAGTATCGGCAGATGAAGTGCATGCTTGACCCATGGGCTCACATATAATTTTCTTCTTTCACAAGACTAAAGCCTTGTACGTTATAAACCCTTCACTGCAAACATTTCATTTTACGCTTGATAGTTCCCTTTATCTATGATTTAAATTGTTTACTCATTGTATTATTAGACCTGACAATTTATGCATGACTGGTGGCACACATCCAGCAATAAGCACAAGTATATGATTTCGATACTGGAAATTATTATGCTAAACTCCTCATTTCTTTAAAGAACAAAATTGGAAAATAAGGTTCAGAGGATCAAATCAGAACCCAGGAAATGAGCCAGTGCAAATCATTGTTCAGGCTGAATAACAAAATGGATTTCCCCTACTGCCCGGAGCCTCATACCCCCTCTGCATTATTTCGTTCTTCACTCTTGCTTCTATGCCCATCGTTTTCTATGTACCTATATATGGTGTCCGTTTCCTAAACTCTTAAGGGCCCTGGTAAATGATAAGACAAAGGCTTACTAGACTTAAGGAACAAATGGGGAAAATTCAGGAAAGATGAGAGGATTACAAAAAAATGTTTTAACTAATAGAACCGGGGTAAAATAAAGACACTAAGATGAAAACAAAATAGTGTCATGAAATTACATATGGGGTTTTGATGGGCTTGATTTGACGTCAAAACTCACCATCTCAAAACCACTTCTTTTCATCCGCCTGCAGGACTTGAGGTAAGTGCGTATGCGTTTTCTGGCACGCTCTTGATACTCAGGGAATTGTCGCCTGCATGAGTCAATGATTGCCTGGATCTTTTCTTTGGGCTGCTTAGAGATAGGGACCATTCGGTCCAAGTTTTCATCTACAAACAGCCTGACAAACATCTGTTGGTAAGAGGGAGATAGAGGAGAAGGGGTTGGAGGACTGCTCTTGTCTCTCATCTTACTACCATAGATTCTTGATCGGAATAGACACTTTGTCATGAGAAGAAGATGGTTGGTAAAAAATATATATAAAAGAAGCATCATCCTATGCCAAATACACATCCTTACGAAGATATCTCAAGGCAGCGGGTAGAAGCAAAATGATTAACATTGCAAAAACACATAAAAATCCCATAAACAAAAAAAAAAGTAGTAAACATAGCTTTACGGTATCGCATATTCCTTCACTATATAATTCAAAGTAAAGCATAAACACAAATATTCTTAAAATGCGCTAAACATATAAAACAAGCAGCACAACACAGAGCTGTAGTCTAGGTATTATCATGGGGAGTCCGTAAAAGCAAACACAAAAAATAAACTACCACAAAATAAAGAATAAACGTAAAATAGGGACTATAAGAAGCTGAAAAAGTCATTAAAGGGGTACTCCACCCCTAGACCTCTTATCCCCTATCCAAAGGATAGGGGATAAGATGTCTGATCGCCGGGTCCTGCTGCTGGGGACCCCCGTGATCTTGGCTGCGGCGCCCCACTGTCATCACTGCACAGAGCAACGTGACGTTACGGCTCCACCCCCTCATAACGTAACGTTCCCACCCCTCAATACAAGTCTATGAGAGGGGGCGTGGCAGCCCTCAAGCCCCCTCCAATAGACTTGCATTAAGAGGGCGGGCCGTGACGTCACGAGGGTGCGGAGCAGTGACGTCACGATGCTCCAGCCTCTGTATCGGCCGTCAATACGCACAGAGCGAGTTTGCTCTGTGCAGTGATGACAGCGGGGCGCCGCAGCCGAGATCACGGGGGTCCCCAGCTGTGGGATCCCCGCTATCAGACAGCTTATCCCCTATCCTTTGGATGTCTAAGATGTCTAGGGGCAGAGTACCCCTTTAACAATCCCAGTGAGGACAAGCACAGTCAAAAATTGAAATATATATATCCAGATACAGGAAATTTAGAACTGACTACATTTAACTATTAAAGAGGCAGTGGATCACCTAATCCCCTTTAGGGTACGTTCACATGTAGCAAAACATGCAGCAGATCCTGTACATGTGAACTTACCCTAAATACCTAAAGGGTCTATTGATATAAAGCCAGGAACTTTAAGTCAAGAAATGAAGTAGCCAAAAATGGGGTAAAACAGGTAAAAGTCTAGTATTTGGGACATTGAGGTCAAAAAGTAACTTAATACAAGCAGTCTGCAAAATGTTTGTCATAAATATTAAAGAAAGAATGCTAAATAGGAAAGAAAATATAATAATTTCTTCCACAGTTGCTAAGCAAACATAATTTCTGAGCAAACTGAATAGTGAATACACATTCTAAAAGCTGTAATATTCATACGCATTCTGTCAAAGCAAAATAAAAGCAGCAAGGTGTAAAAAAAATTTAAGACAGGGTGCATGCCACAAGGACCCCGACCCGGTAGTCCCACTAAATGTCCATATAATATTGGCACAACGTTTCAACTCCATCTGGAGTCTTACAACTGGTGAATATTACAGCCACAGGTTCATACTCCTAGTAGCCAAAATAACCAAAAATGTGTGAGGTTATGCTGAAAGAACAGAGTAAACTCGTAGATATAAGTCCACTGTAGCCCATCCTTCTGCCTAATCCCATCCCTTAGGTAAGTGAATGACAGGTTGCTCTGTATGTACATACATGGCACAGCCTGTCAATTATCACCCTAATAGGCGAAGGAGTGTTCTACACTACAGTGTCCCAATTAGTACAGTGTTTCCCAACTAGTGTGCCTATAGCTGTTGCAAAACTACAACTTCCAACATGCCCGGACAGCCTTCGGCTGTCCGGGCATGTTGGGAGTTGTAGTTTTGCGACAGCTATAGGCACATTAGTTGGAAAACACTGGATTATCACCAAAAACAAAATTAAAGCAATCGGTTCCAAAATATACATGAACAATCCTGTGCCAAAAAAAAAATATGCACCAAACAATAGCACAAACTGTCTAAAATGCAAAAATTTTAAAATTGTAGAATGCAAAGACAGACAATTTAAAAAAAAAAAACTGCAGCACACAAAACCCACCAACACAAAAAAACCACAAAAAAACACACAACTCACAGGAGAAAGGAAAAACGAATATTCAGGTGGACATGTTGCCAACTCCCAGGCTGATAACAGGGCATACATGATATATACGTCTACAACTCCATAAGAGAAAAGTGCAGATGCAATAGCATAAATAAAAAACATAAAGAAACTAACTGCCCAAAACAAATAACCAACCCCAATATCTGCCGTGTGTAGATTCCTGACCTGGGGACAGTGTGATCCCCAACGTACATTTCGCTCATACTAAGCTTCATCAGGGGTATTCGTTTTTCCATGCTCTTGTGAGTTGTGTGTTTTTTCTGTGAGGGGTGGGGGTGCAGTTGTTTTAAAATTGTCTGTCTTTGCATTCTATAATTTTTTAAAGACTGATTGATTTTTTCATACATTTACTGTAAGCAGTGCTATTACCGTATTTATTGGGGTATACATGCAACGGCCTATAACACGCACCCTCATTTTTCAAAGGAAAAATTTTGGTAAAATAGTTTTTTTACCCAAATATCCTTGTTAAAATGAGGGTGCGTCTGTGTGCAGGTATACCTCGATAAACTGTTTCTGGCCCGGCAGAAGCCACTGCAATTCAATTATTTCAAGCGGCCGCTTTAAATCATTGAACTGCCGTGGCTTCTGCGGGGCCCGAAACAGTTTATCTGCATATAACACACCGATAATACAACGATAAATACGGTATTCTGGTGCGAGAATAACTGAATTAGTCAAATAGATACCAGGAATATGAACTTGTAGTTGTAAAATGTTACTCTTACATAAGGCAGTATATTATTAAGATAGATTCACAATAAATGTTTTAGGATTTTTTACCAAATAATGTTTTATTGTTTTTTGTTTGAGTGCTTTAGAAACTGTACATATTGCTTAAAGGGGTAGTCCAGTGGTGAAAAACTTATCCCCTATCCTAAGGATAGGGGATAAGTTTGAGATCGCGGAGGGTCCGACCGCTGGAGCCCCCTGCGATCTCTCTGTACGGGGGCCAGGCTCTCCAGCCAGATAGCGGGTGTCGACCCCCGCACGAAGCGGCGGCCGACACGCCCCCTCAATACATCTCTATGGCAGAGCCGGAGATTGCCGAAGGCAGCGCTTCGGCTCTGCCATAGACAGCCCCGCGGGCTGTCGGGGCTCCGTACAGGAGATCGCAGGGGGCCCCAGCGGTCGGACCCCCCGCGATCTGCAACTTATCCCCTATCCTTAGGATAGGGGATAAGTTGTTCACCACTGAGTCACCACTGGACTACTCCTTTAAGAAAGACTCAATTTGGAGTTGAAACGTCACACCAAGAGGTGAACAAAAACAATTTTTTTTTCTACTTTGGAAATTTCTACTCTGTGCCATTTTAATTTCTGGACATACGCATTCTGTCAGTATAACAGAATAGTCATCTAAGCAACAACTGTTTTATGTTTTCTTTTTGCTTTTTTTTATCCCATTCAGATTGCAAGGCAAATAACTGTATATGGACCAGAGAGAATGACGTAACGGGACGCAAAATACAGCTATTGGTGATAAACTTCCAAAGTCATCTGATCTCTGAAGTCATAAAAAAAAGGAATGAAATCAAGAAACCATGTAAGTTTAACCAGAGTAAGGGACCAAGCAAGATACAAGCATTTGTCCTGCAGGCTTGTTTGTCACAATGATCACTTACATTAAAAGCTTTCAGGCGTTCTGCCTCTACTCCATCGGCTTCAGTTGCCTTCTCAACATCCTCATGGTCATCGTGGTCATCTTCATCTTCATCACCCCGATTCAAAGATAAATCTTCACCACAACCACCCACACTCTCATTTTTTCCGGAGTCATAACTGGAGTAGCTATGTGCTGGAGACTGAGAAAAAAAAGAGGATCATTAATTTATTAGAATAATTCCTCATAAAAATGACAGAAACAAAGAAACACATTCTATCATAATATACCTTCCAGGTAACAATACATCCAATTTTTACACATTTTTATAGGGGAACTGTCACTTAAAAGAAAAAACTTTTGACATGTTGTAGAGATATTTCAAACATTTTGATTGATCAGGGTCTCAGTGTTCAAACCGTGACCTATAGCTAGAACTAGCTGGGAGAAGAGCAGACTTCGTGAAACAAACTCAGCCAAACTTTTCTCCTGGATCCTTCTAAAAATTGGTCATGGTCTCACAACTTTTGACATGTCTTCAGGACATGTACAGCGCCAGGTACACTTTAAACAGTAGCTTTTGTCCACTTTTATACTAATACCGGCAAAATGTTTGCAGACAGAAGCAGCTGTAGTCAAAAGTTCCTTTGACAAAAGGAACAGAAGATCAAATGAAACACAATACTGTGACCACTCAAATTACTGCAGTCTGCCCTTAAATGTGCATTGAACTCAGCAGCAATTTAAGGGACCACAGTTTGTGGTTTTCTTTGATTACAATTTGACAAAATGCTCTTCTGTCCCATGTGTCAAGCTTTGAATTTTGACCACAGCTACTTCTGTCTGCAGATGTGTTGCCATTCCTTGCATACTGTGATGTGATCACAGACATAGTAGACCTTAACACACCCATAAAGTTGGGCCACATATGTCCCTACCAGGTGCTCACCGACAATCAATCCCTTTTAAAACAGTGCAAGTGACATAAGCTACATAACCGAGAAAAAATGGGCATAAGTGGTGATGGCGGGTTTGTCAGGAGTTCCACTTGGTTAAGTTAAAATAGGGGTGGTCTAAAAACTTGGTCCAACTCCTATAGCGATTCCAAAATGTATTTACTGGATAAATAATATTCCCTAGTTTATTTACTGGACAATGCTATATGGGTGCCCCACAGCAACTGTATTTAGGCACAAACTTGTTACCTTATTCCTCACTGACTTATCTGTTTTTACTGCAATATTAACCAGATTTCTGTAAAAATGTATAATGTATCCATATGTAAATGGAGAAAATAGCCATAGCGGGGCACAATGCTAAGCATATAAGCCATAACAGTCATTACTTCACATTTCTCAACTATTTAATTATCTTTAAAATCTTATGGCTGTCTGAATAAATGAATGAACATATAGGGGGAGATTTATCAAAATCTGTGCAGAGAAAAAGTTGCTCAGTTGCCCATAGCAACCAGTCAGATCGCTTCTTTCATTTTTAAAGAGGCCTGTAAAAAATAAAAGAAGCGATCTGATTGGTTGCTATGGGCAAGTGCACTACTCTTCCTCTACACAGGTTTTGATAAATCTCCCCATAGTGTTCAAGGATAGTCAGCACTCGACCAATACCAGGCATATAACGTATTGAGGACATAGTGAGCCTGTAAAATTAAAAGGCTGTTGATTCATTAAAGGGTCCATAAACTCCCCTAAAATGCTCTGTATTGACAAACGGACCATGGTGTAACAATGGATCTGAATTTTCTGAATGCAGGGTATACAAAGATGGAAAGTGACCATAGGAGTGCCTATTGTGCTCCATATTTACCATTGCCCCACCCCCAAGACCTATAATTGCTATATGGAGACAGAATTAGGAAAAGCTGAATATTATAAGTTTGTACTCCATCCCAATTGTTGATAGTGGGGAAGCATTTTAGCTACATATAGAATTCCTTAAAAGTGTTGTCTGCATTTGGCATACATGTTAAAGTGTTGGCTGAACCACCAATTTTGTCAGGACCAGCCAGTCAGCTAATATGGATGATGGTCTCCAAACTCTCCACCAATGGCAGGTGTTGAGGGAGAGTAGAGTCTGAAATTCTGGATTTCAACTACCCAATCCTATTATTCTCAGGGAGATAAGCCACTGCCAGAGAAGTTGGCAGCAGCTTGGTCTCCTCTCCCCTTTGAAAACAGATCATGACCGACCAAGCAGAGAGACAGCTGTTGGCCAAACAAGCATTCAGCCTACAGCTTATACCTCGTGTATGGCCAGCTTTAGAATGGTCTCATGGCACTCAACTTTTCCCAAAATGTCTCCTGACCGACAGAGCAGATGTAATCTTTGCGTAAACTTGGCAGCAAGTGTTTCATTTTCCTGCAGTGCCCCCACAGGGGAACTAAAGCATTACACTGCCAATTCAAATGAATAGATTATCTATTAAATGCAGGACTGAAGAACTTCATGAGCATGAGATACTTTTTCTAACCACTCTCTACCCTGGCCAAGGGATACGAATCCTGAACCATCCTCTAATAACTATGAAAATAACCTGGTCAGCACTTTGAGATAAGAATGGCCCCCATATAGGATATTGTACTTTATTATCTTGTTCACCTCGTGCAATGAACCTTCTTATAATTGGTATAATTTACTTTGTAATGATAACTGTAAAACTCCAATATTGAAAAGAATTGCAATAAAATTAGAGATAATAACATTCTGCTGGTAAAATCAGCACATCCATAAAATGAAAACCGATCATCTTTTTGTGTGCAGACTGTTCCGGCAAAAATACCGAGTCTATTTTCTCTTCTAGCAGCTTTTAGCACAATTAATCAGGTTGGAGGAATTTTATACAGCTAGGGGGGCAGGCTCAAGCTGTGGGGCTTATAATGATATTTGTGCAATCTTGACTCTGTGAATGGGTACTTGAATTTATGGACATCTTAAATGAGCTAATGAGATATATTTATATGAGCTGTCTGAGGAGACGTATTAGCATGCTGTGAAATTTTATTGAGGAGATGGAAGGATCTGTTACGCTTACTTCCTATTCAGCAGGTCATTTTATTCTTACCTTTTCATTATAGTCATCATTTACTTTATTGTTTTTAAGCTAATAGATTCCAGCTCTGATTTATCGCATAAGATGAAAGAGACGTCATTAATGGCAGGTAAAGAGTTATTTTTGTTAGATTTGGCGAGTTAGGGGGCACGCACTACCATTCATGATTGCTTTAAATATACCAGTGTACATGTACCGTATTTTTCGCCCTATAGGACGCACCGGCATATAAGACGCACCCAATTTTAAAGGTGCAAAATCTAGAAAAAAAAGATTCTGAACCCAACAGTGATCTTAAACCTGCGGACCTCCAGATGTTGCAAAACTACAACTCCCAGCATGCCCGGACAGCGTTTGGCTGTCCGGGCATGCTGGGAGTTGTAGTTTTGCATCATCTGGAGGTCCGCAGGTTGAAGACCACTGGTATAGGAGGTAATACTCATGTGTCCGGACCCGTCACCGCTGCCCTGGATGTCGCTCCATTGGTGTCGCCACGTCCCCGTGGTGTTCTCGACGCTCCGGACATCTTCTTCCCCGGGATCCACGCTCTCCATCATCCCATCGCCGTCATCACGTCGCGACGCACGCTGCTCCTGTTGGATGACAGGACGTCGTGCGCGACAACGTGATGACATCGATGGAGAGCGCCGGCCATGCAGGGGATCCCGGCACGGAGCAGACACCGAGGAGGCAGGTAAGGTCCCTCCCGGTGTCCTGTAAGCTGTTCGGGACGCCGCGATTTCACCGCGGCTGTCCCGAACAGCCCGACTGAGCAGCCGGGTTAGTGTCACTTTTGCTTCAGACACGGCGGTCAGCTTTGATCGCCACGTCTGAAGGGTTAATACAGGGCATCACCGCGATCGGTGATGTCCTGTATTAGCCGCGGGTCCCGGCCATTGATGGCCGCAGGGACTGCCGCCATAGGTGTGTATTCGCCGTATAAGACGCACCAACTTTCCCCCCCCAGTTTTGGGGTAGAAAAAGTGCGTTTTATACGGCGAAAAATACGGTACATATTGGGGCAGATTTACTGATAAGAAAAAAATGCACCAGAATTCTGCCATGTACCAAACGTATGTGTTTTTGACCTTTCTAGACAAGGGGATGTGATTTAAAAACTACCTGTGCTCAATCCATAAAAATTTGAAGTTTTAAATATTAATTTTAATAACAATTTGAAAACCTTTCAGAAAAATGAAGGCCCCCAAACTCCCGTATTTGTTACAAATCCCCCCATATATCTATGTCCTTGGGATGAAAGAAACATTAGCTACCTGTATAGAACTTTAATTTGGGAAAATAAAAAATCTATAATCTCCTAGAAAACATTACAACAGACCAAACCTTAATTTGCTGGATATGAACATGTGGCCTTCAGCTCAATTCTGTATTATCCAAGACTGGTTTCAAAATACTGAATTCCACATGGACACCACTAGTGACCAACACTTGCCCACTACTATTGGTTCTCTGATTCTAACTTGGTTTTCACTTTCTTGCTCTCTGATTCTTGAGATATAGGTGTTTTACTATTTTGAATCTTCACTTTTCACTAAACAGTGAGATGGGAAGCAACATATCCCCGGAGCCTAGCATTCACACCCATTTATAATTAAGTTCCCACCCATTTCCCACCCATAAAATGTACTAATGGTCAACCATATAGTAAAACCCATATATCTCAGGACCCGGGGGGTGAAGCAAGATAGTACAAACACATTGGAATCTGGGTAATTCCAAGGCTACATTGGAATCCGGGAAAACCAAGGCTACAAAGTGATTTATTTTTTTGGACTGATGACAGGTACACTTTAGCTATACTATAAACACTATTCACTGTGTAGAACTATACCTGACCATTATTTGTTGACTGCGTTACAAACTGCTATGCTACCATACATGTAACTGAACTGCTGTGTTATAAAATTTGTTTTATAAATATGCCAACTCCAAAAATTACATTTTTGGGGGTGAAGGGAGGGGACAGCAAAACATGTGTCCTGATGCACGTGCCCTTGATCATTTTTAAAACTCTAGCAACCCTCCCCTCTGAATAGATATTATACAGTAAAATACGCAGCCTGCTCTTACACCCAAGATTATAAAACAGTCTACAGTACCTGCATGAGCCAGTCGATATATTAAACACTTTTTTAAGCCTTTCTTACAACAGACCTGGATTCTTCCATACTATACATAATGTTTCTTTGTGGTGCCTATATATCTGATATGCAATTTCAATAAGAAACTTGAATAAAGTGGCAATTTCAGTCCCTACATGAAATATTCCTATTATGTACAATAAAGTTCTTTTAGTTCTGCATCCACAGTACCAGGATGAATTAAAGAGATTATCTAAATGCAAATAGATACATGAAAGCATCAAGCATCTGCTGGTCAGAAATTCAGCAAGTGAACCTTCTTTTCTTTGGATCCTGCAAATATTGTTCTACTTCCAGAGTTTGTGATCATTTTTGGAATTGTGCTGGACTAGAAAAAAGCTTAAACCCATTGACTATGGATTAAAGGACTTAGCCAGAAGATCCCTTTTATCTAGTAACTTGTAAAGTGCAGCCACCATACGGTCAGCCATTAGGGCATACCATTACCATGAAGGGCTATCATTGGTATTCCACAAAGTAGATGGCATGTGACAAAGTAAGATCTACATTTATGCCAATATTGTCGGCATTGTCCAGGACATCACACAGCATTCATTAGCTTGCCTTCTTCCAATAGTACATATTGGTGCCATAAACGTAACTTTTAATGGGTTTACAATACGGTAATTAAAATAGCACCCAAAAGAAAAAGTACATTTCCCACTAGGCCAACCACTAGCCGACTACCTTCAGATATTAACACCATCTTTACTACAGTGGTCTTAAAATAAAAAGCAATGTTAGGTGTGCAAGTAAAACACAGCACCATCCACAGCACCACCCAATAGAGTCACTCACTAATTCTATAGCTCCCAATAGCCCACCCATTTTTGCAAATAATAATCAATCCCAAATAAATGGGTACAGATGTTGGGTAAGAAATTACATACTGCACAACCAAGATATTCATACAATATAAAGCAAGTTTCTGCTTTCCTATGACACATGTCTAGGCTGTCATACAGACGAGCTTTGTCTCAATTGCATAAAAAATCATATCCATAAAACCAACTCATAAATGTAGGCAGAAAATGATTGCACCAGATAAATATTGTAAAACAGATTTTAGCATCCCACATATTGGTAAATGTCAAACAATTACAATGGTGTAACACTGACAAATAGATGCAATTTATATGTGCAGTAGGTGTTGCAAAGTGATATGCATATACTGGCTCTGTAGAGTATCGTTTCCACCCAAAACAGAGCTAGCACTATATGAAATATCAAAACATAACAGCAGAAATGCAAGCAATCCCACCGCAATCATGGCTACTCACTACCCCGATGTACCGTCCTGGAGTTCCAATATCTGGTGACTGTAGTGGAAAGTGACTTGTGCATCCTGCCCCCTGAAGATGTTGCTTCCATAAGCAACAGAAATGTGTTGGGAGGTTGGGCAAATCAAGTAAATACAGTAACGAATGTGATTGAGCAATACATCAAACAATGGCCTGGTAGGCCAAAATATAGGACAAGATAGAGAAGATAGGAAACAATATAATATAAAGCAGTATAAACGATATACTAAAACAACAATAAAACCAGAAGTATGTAGTCATCAGAAAGTCATCTCAGAGCCAGGGTAGGTAGGTGTTAAAAGAGAGGGAGTAAGATGGGGGGTAGGAACAGAGCAGGTGAGGGGCTAGGGTCCCTCAGGCACTTAGGTATAAGAATGAGATGATAGGGAAACCACTGAATAGCAGAATGAGGTAGTCTTCAAAACATTGCTGGACAGTAGAGAAGAAAGTGAAAGAAGACCTTACAGGGACAAAGAGGGGAAGACAGAGAAAATAGCACATTAGAGGACAACCAGAGAAACAGACATACAGGTGTTATTTTTAATATGATAACCCAAGTTACGTTTTATGGCACTTACATTTTGGGATTTTTGCATCTCTGCACAAAATCAACAGTGCACTTATTCCTAGCAACTCACATTATATAAAAAGAAAATCTGATTTATTAGACCAGGCCATTTTATTTCATTGCGCCACTGTCCAGTTCTGATCACTTTTGGTGAAGAACAAGGATCAACATGGGCGCAATGACTGGTCTGCGGCTATTCAGCACGCTGTGTTGTACTGCATGTTCTTACAGCTTTCTATTATAGCCAGCATATTGTGCTATAGTTCAGAGTAGAGCTTCACAGTACACCAGAGATTCCAATTGAACATGGCTAAATGCTTGAGTGCTGTGACATTCTTCTCTAACTGTATTTGACCCTGCCTGGACCAAGGTCGAGTTGGCTAGCACCACAAAATCCTAAACTGTCCAGTCACTGACAACACAACCCAGCATGCCCTGAATATCAACTGGTAAGCTAGTCTCCACCAGCTTAAAACAAGTTTTCTGCAACCTTTTACTCACTGTTCACACACAGCATTTTGCTGTGTGTGCTAAGACTCCTTGTTTGTCCACTTCACTGTTTGGTCACTCACAGCTCCTGGCTGTGTGCTCCTCACAAGGACCCCTACTTCCCTCCACAGCCACCTTGCCGTCTCCTGGGGAGAGCCCAGACTATTCTGTTTCCTTTTCTTATGTGCAGACTTCTGCTGGCCTCAATAATTAGGTACCTGATGAGCCTCCCTGCTAGCTCACCTAGGCTAAAGGTCTTGGAAAAACACCCTTTCATTGCCCTAAAACCTGCCTCAGTGTCACATATCCCCCTCCCCCCCCCCCCCTGCTCAGACCACCGGGAAGGAGCACTTGTATTCAAAAGGCAGAGTCCAATTGCCTTTCCTTTTCCTCAAACTCTTCCTAGCAGATTTTGGGACTCTTGGCTTACTTCTTCAGCCAACTCTTTATACAACTTTTTACTGGCACACACTTCTCTCATTCGCACTTTTGCAAGCCACCAACAACAAGGCTCTTTGCTATTTGCAAGGATGTTGGCCCCTTGGGCCTCGAGGTAGCTCCCGGACAGTTTATCGCTGTCTCTCTGCTCACTCGTAGACTTCTCTTTCTCTTCACCACCATCTCTCCACTGCCCGGGAGAGACGTCTAGAGCTCCAAGGTCTGCAGCAACATCTGGTTAAGTGGTTCGACCTTCCTGGTCACGATCCATCTCTGGTCCAGACGTCACATCTCCTTCACTCAGGACTCTGTCTGTGAAGTAAGCGCAGCACCCGGCTCCACATGTACTCTCCTCAGTACTTCTGCATTATCCACAGCCATCACTGTAGCTTCTTTTTCATTCAAAATCACCTTTTACAGATGACGGTGCAATTTCAGCCCCCCCTCATCTTTAACCCCTTAAGGACCAAGGGCGTACAGGTACGCCCTTGGTCCTGCTCTCCTGATATAACGCGGGGTTACACAGTAACCCCGCGTCATATCGCGGCGGGCCCGGCGTCATAGTGAAGCCGGGACCCGCCTCTAATAGCGCGCAGTGCCGATCGCGGCACCGCGCGCTATTAACCCTTTAGCCGCGCGCTCAGAGCTGAGCCGCGCGGCTAAAAGTGAAACCGAAAGTGGCCGGCTAGCTCAGTCGGGCTGTTCGGGATAGCCGCGGCTAATCGCGGCATCCCGAACAGCTGACAGGACAGCGGGAGGGCCCCTACCTGCCTCCTCGCTGTCCGATCGCCGAATGACTGCTCAGTGCCTGAGATCCAGGCATGAGCAGTCATGCGGCAGAATCGTTGATCACTGGTTTCTTATGAGAAACCAGTGATCAGCATAGAAGATCAGTGTGTGCAGCGTTATAGGTCCCTATGGGACCTATAACACTGCAAAAAAAAAGTGAAAAAAAAAAGTGAATAAATATCATTTAACTCCTCCCCTATTAAAAGTTTGAATCACCCCCCTTTTCCAATAAAAAAAAAAACACAGTGTAAATAAAAAGAAAAATGAACATATATGGTATCACCGCGTGCGGAAATGTCCGAATTATAAAAATATATCATTAATTAAACCGCTCGGTCAATGGCGTGCGCGCAAAAAAATTCCAAAGTCCAAAATAGTGCTTTTTTGGTCACTTTTTATATCATTTAAAAATGAATAAAAAGCGATCAATAAGTCCTATCAATGCAAAAATTGTACCGTTAAAAACTTCAGATCACGGCGCAAAAAATGAGCCCTCATACCGCCCCATACACGGAAAAATAAAAAAGTTATAGGGGTCAGAAGATGACAATTTTAAACGTATTAATTTTCCTGCATGTAGTTATGATTTTTTCCAGAAGTCTTAAAAAATCAAATCTATATAAGTAGGGTATCATTTTAATCGTATGGACCTACAGAATAAAGATAAGGTGTCATTTTTACCGAAAAATGTACTACGTAGAAACGGAAGCCCCCAAAAGTTACAAAACTGCGTTTTTTTTTCAATTTTGTCGCACAATGATTTTTTTTTCCGTTTCACCGTAGATTTTTGGGCAAAATGACTGACGTCATTACAAATTAGAATTGGTGGCGCAAAAAATAAGCCATCATATGGATTTTTAGGTGCAAAATTGAAAGAGTTATGATTTTTTAAAGGCAAGGAGCAAAAAACGAAAATGCAAAAACGGAAAAAACCCCGGTCCTTAAGGGGTTAAAGGGGTACTCCGGTGGAAAACATTTTTTTTTTTTTAAATCAACTGGTGCCAGAAAGTTAAACAGATTTGTAAATTACTTCTATTAAAAAATCTTTACCCTTTCAGTACTTTTTAGCAGCTGTATGCAACAGGGCAAATTATTTTCTTATTGAATTTTTTTTTTGTCTTGTCCACTGTGCTCTCTGCTGACACCTGTCTCCTCACTTGAGAAAGAGCGCCCACTCGCTTGATGCGATCCATTGCCACTAGCAATGCCTTCACCACAGGCTCAGTCCTGCTGTTGTACTCCACAGCTGGGCTTGTCCCACTGTCTCCTCTCTGAGAAAGAGAGTACCCACTTGCAACATGCACGGTTGGTTTCTCTCAGCAACAACTTCACTGCAACTCGACCACTGGTTGCTCCTAGCAACGTGTTGCCCACATCCTCTACCAATTGTCAGGATTTCACCCTGTGGTTAGCTCTGGGATTGTCCTTGACACAGCCACAGGACACGTTTCTACTTCATTCAGCAGGCAAACAACAGTTCTTTATGCAAGTCTGGCTCCTCGCCAGCTTTATTAGACAGATTGCAGGATAAATAAAAAACATAACACAGGAACAAACAAAATCCTAGACTGTCCAGTCACTGACTACACAATCCGACATGCCCTATCAACTGGTAAGCTAGTCTCCACCAACCAATCATTAGATTTTACCCTATATAACGCTTGGTAAAGCGTTATATAGGGTAAAATCTTTATTTTCACCATTCCCGGGGGATGCTGCTGCCTCCAGGGATGGTGAAGATATGAAGTTATAAACTAGTCACCACCGCGGCCGTAAGTAGTCACCTGGGCGGGGAGCTCCTCTCACTTACTCCCGTTCTTCGGCCGGCAGCAACGCCCCCTCCGCTTGATTGACGGGCCGCGTCATCACTCTGCTCCGTCTGTTCAGTGAGCGGAACAATGACGCGGACCATCAATCAAGCGGAGGGGGCGTCGCTGCCGGCCGAAGAACGGGAGTAGGTGAGAAGAGCCCCAGGTGACTACTTACAGCGGCAGCGGTGACTAGTTTATAACTTCATATCTTCGCCATCCCTGGGGGCAGGAGCATCCCCCGGGAATGGTGAAAATAAAGATTTTACCCTATATAATGCTTTGCCAAGTGTTATATAGGGTAAAATCTGATGATTGGTTCCCTTTAAAACACAAGTTTCCTGCAACCTTTTACTCACTGTTCACACACAGCGTTTTGCTATGTGTGCTAGGACTCCTTGTCTGTCCACTTTACTGTTGGGTCACTCACAGCTCCTAACTGTGTGCTCCTCACAAGGACCCCTGCCTCCCCCCACAGCCAGCCACCCTGCCGTCTTCTGGGGAGAGCCCAGACTATTCTGTTTCCTTTCCTTATATGCAGACTTCTGCTGGCCTCATTTATTAGGCACCTGGTGAGCCTCTCTGCTAGCTCACCTAGGCTAAAGGTCTTGGAAACACACCCTTTCATTGCACTAAAACCTGCCTCAGTGTCACAGTGTATATAGGGATAGTGGTAGCAAATACACTGCTCAAAAAAATAAAGTGAACACTTAAACAACACAATGTAACTCCAAGTCAATCACACTTCTGTGAAATCACACTGTCCTCTCAGGAAGCAACACTGATTGACAATCAATTTCACATGTTGTTGTGCAAATGGAACAGACAATATGTGGAAATTATAGGCAATTAGCAAGACACCCCAATAAAGGAGTGGGTCTGCAGGTGGTGACCACAGACCACTGTCTCAGTTCCTATGCTTCCTGGCTGATGTTTTGGTCACTTTTGAATGCTGGCGGTGCTTTCACTCTAGTGGTAGCATGAGACTGAGTCTACAACCCACACAAGTGGCTCAGGTAGTGCAGCTCATCCAGGATGGCACATCAATGCGAGATGTGGCACGAAGCTTTGCTGTGTCTGTCAGCGTAGTGTCCAGAGCCTGGAGGCGCTACCAGGAGACAGGCCAGTACATCAGGAGACGTGGAGGAGGCCGTAGGAGGGCAACAACCCAGCAGCAGAACCGATACCTCTGCCTTTGTGCAAAGAGGAGCAGGAGGAGCACTGCCAGAGCCCTGCAAAATGACCACCAGGCCACAAATGTGTATGTGTCCACTCAAATGGTCAGAAACAGACTCCATGAGGGTGGTATGAGGGCCCGACGTCCACAGATGGGGGCTGTGCTTACAGCCCAACACCATGCAGGACGTTTGGCATTTGTCAAAGAATACCAAGATAGGCAAATTCGCCACTGGTGCCCTCTGCTCTTCACAGATGAAAGCAGGTTCACACTGAGCACATGTGACAGACATGAAAGAGTCTTGAGACGCCATGGAGAACGTTCTGCTGCCTGCAACATCCTCCAGCATGACTGGTTTGGTGGTGGGTCAGTAACGGTGTGGGGTGGCATTTCTTTGGGGGGCCGCACAGCCCTCCATGTGCTTGCCAGAGGTAGCCTGACTGCCATTAGGTACCGAGATGAGATCCTCAGACCCCTTGTGACACCATATGCTGGTGCGGTTGGCCCTGGGTTCCTCCTAATGCAAGACAATGCTAGACCTCATGTGGATGGAGTGTGTCACAGTTCCTGCAAGAGGAAGGCATTGATGCTATGGACTGGCCCGTCCCCCAGACCTGAATCCAACTGAGCACATCTAAGAGAAAATGTCTCGCTCCATCCACCAATGCCACGTTGCACCACAGACTGTCCAGGAGTTGGCGGATGCTTTAGTCCAGGTCTGGGAGGACATCCCTCAGGAGACCATCCGCCACCTCATCAGGAGCATGCCCAGGCCTTGTAGGGAGGCCATACAGGCATGTGGAGGCCACACACACTACTGAGCCTAATTTTGGCTTGTTTTAAGGACATTACATCAAAGTTGGATCAGCCTGTAGTGTGGTTTTCCACTTTGATTTTGAGTTTGACTCCATATCCAGACCTCCATTGATCATTTTTGTGTGATTTTGTTGTCAGCACATTCAACTATGTAAAGACAAAAGTATTTAATAAGATTAGTTCATTCATTCAGATCTAGGATGTGTTATCTTAGTGTTCCCTTTATTTTTAGAGCAGTGTATAAAAAAGCTCTGAAAACGTAATTTAATTAAACACTAGTAGAACATACACCTCGCGATAAACACTGACAGCAGCCTTTACTTTAAGAATTTCATTCGTTTCCTACGGCTTTGTGGACATTTTAAATTACCATATCTAATCTACATTATCCATCGCATGCAGAATACTGCCATTCACCACACATCAAACTTTAAGATAACTAAGACGAAAAGTGATTTAACTGATAAATACAGGACTCCAGCTGCTTTATTCCTGTATATACACACATTTTATACACACATTTATTATATTTAGAATATAATATTCATCTTGTACAGCATTTAGTCTACATTAGAACATAGCTATATCATGCTTTCTGATTCCACCCACAGCTTCTTGTTTGTAAAGTAATCTCCTGATTTAATTGCATTAGTGGTAATTTCCTGATATCTGAGCATTAGCAGATCCCGGCTATATGGGATACAGCATTTAATAGTTGCTTCATCCCCTGCCGCTACAAAATGCCCAATGAGTTTTATGAAGACTGTGGACATTACATCGTCATCTGTGGGTGTAGGTTAAGAGGGTGGACAGCCATGGAAATTGGAAAATGTGCAGTGAAATGGTACATATTTGCTAATGCATATACTTGCTGCTAAATCAACTGCGTTAGAGGAATACTATTTAAAGAACAGTATAAATCTGTACTTTACCAAAGTATCTACAAGGATTCAATCCACACATCTATAGACTTTAATGGGCAGACACGTCAAGAGAGTCCTTTAGGCATTTGTTTGAAAATCCCTTATCTGCACTTATAATAGAAGCATACTCTGTGGTATACCTTTATTTAATGTTAGGTATATGCAAATATTTAGTCATGCAGTTGCAAGCAGTACGTCTAGCCATCTCTTTGATGGGACTATGTCAGACAATGACAATGAATTCCAATATGGAAACCAATATGAATTTACCATAACCTAGACACATAACTATATTCAGATGCCACTTATTGTACTAACATCTTAATGAACTATTTTCACAACTTCACAAGAATTGCAGTCATACTTTGTGAGGTTGTGAAGCCTTCCAGTATTTATATTATTTGGCCCTACAATTGACTAATATGTTGTGTAAACTTATATGGTCGGGACTGGGGACGTGATGTCACGCCACGACCCCTCCATTCATGTCTATGGGAGGGGGGCGTGACAGCCGTCACGCCCCCTCCCATAGACATGAATGGAGGGGGCGTGGTGTGACCTCACGTCCCCAGTCCCGGAAACCCAGAGGTTTCCCAAACTGGAGATTCAGCACCCGCATAGAAAGCGGGTGCTGCAGGGAGATCCCGGGAGGTCTCAACAGCGGGCCCCCCGTGATCAGACCTCTTATCCCCAATCTTTGGATAGGGGATAAAATGTTTTTGCCTGGAATACCCCTTTAAGAACCGTGTCCTTACATCCTGCATCATAACTTACTTTTGACCTGTTATGTGCAATACAATGTAATGACGGTAGAGGAAAAGATGCAAATGAACAATAGTGGGTGAAAACTGTAGTGTTCCTTCAAAAGTAATTTAAGCTCAGATCATTTGGTCATCAGAGATGAGTCAGTTCCTAACTAGAATAAAATTATATCCCATATCTAGTTACATTCATAAATTTCGGTAGAGGGCCGGCAGGAAATGGGAAGGAAGTTGTCAGGATGAAAAATATTATTAATAAGAAGCATCTTTCACTCGCCATAAATATTTATAACGTACACATAGATACTACTATCGAAGCAATATATTACCATTACTTTTACTTTAAATATATTCAATTTAGTTACCATTAAAATGATAAGCTATCTTTCAAATTGCTCTGATTTATGAAATCTACTAGAAGATATATCTATATTTTCTGCATTTTCGGAGCACAGCATATATTATACCAGATATTGCTTGCCTGTTCCATTGAAAGATGCATTTATATTTTGCACAGCTTTTAAATAAGTAGAAAAAAATGTAAAAAAAAAAATATATATATAACTATATATGAGTCAGCATATATTGGAACACATTATAGTGTGTGTACAGCATAAAACCAGAAAGGAAAGGGTTACAGATGCTCACTCCCGAGACCAGTGACTGAGGAGAATGAGGGAGGGGGAGGAGGGGGAGTGGTTATCTCCTGAGGAGAAGAAAGGGACCCGCCCCCCTGCTTCTGGTCGACAACATTAAGGTAATTCAGAAATAAAGCTAATTCTGAGAGAAATATAGGTCATAGACACATAAAAATGATATGCACACGATCAGGATGAGATACTGAGCAACATATAACAGTTTTTTTTTTTTTTTTGGGTGACAGGTACGCTTTATGAATTGAATAGTCCATTAATTCCAAGCATTTTTTTTTACCATACCTTTTTACCATATATTTTTTGACTGTAAAGGTTTGTATGTAGTTTTCCCATCTGGGAAATTTATGTTATATCCACAGGTAATGTCTCCTAGATAAGGGCCTATCTCTGAAATCAAGGGCTTGCTTGCAGCTGATAAAGGAGGTTGGAAGGCAGAGAATACCCAAGTCGGGTGTTTTGCACAATTTGCATAAATTATATTTACTAATGGAAGTTGTGTAACGTAATGACTGAGCGTTATGGAAATAGCGTAGGTCATGGTGCTGCACTGTTTAGGAAAATCCCATTAAAGTCAATGGGAGATACAAACTGCGTAAAACAGCCGGCTGGGGTGTTTTTGCTTTACTGTCCCATTTGACAGCCACATGCAGGCCAGAGAGCCCGCATTACCCTTTAATGCCATGTGTTTATTAATTAATAATAAAAGCGCTATCTGTGTTTTACAATTTCTTGTTTTCTGAATGAATGCCCCAAAGATGCCCTGAAATCATCTATAATCTGTGGAGGAACCCTGCAGCAAGTTTTTAATTCCCCTGCCATGTTGTGACATGGTTAATGAACGATTACTTTGTGGCCATTGTAATCAATTGTAATTGTAATGCATGAGATGAGCTGGGTCCTCCAGCCACTTTCTTCTCTGGCTCCTTGATGGATGTTCTGATCTAGGACCTCTCCCAATTAACCCCCAATGCTTCAATGAGGGATTTGACAATGAGTTCTCTATACGCTAGGCAGCCCCTTTAAATAGTGTATAGATAAATAGTTATCAGACTAAATACACATAAAGATAAAACAATGGCATTTCACAATAAATGTTTTTGTTCGTATATTTTTTTTGAAAGGAAGCAATATTTGGGATCTGTAATTGACATGTTAAACTCTGCAAATGGCGTAGTAAAATAGGATGGCTACACTTTTGGATATGAATAACACCATCAACTTGTCACTCTCAAGATTGTCCCTTACGCTTGAGAAAGGGAAGAAAATTAAATGACAAGACAGTGACATATTACAGGATGTAATTTACTGTGATACAACAGTAAGAGATTCAGAAGCGCTGACTCCAGCATGGTAGGTGTATGTCAGATCAAGTATATGGTGCAAAGTAAGCTGGATTACAAGGAGCATGCAGTAACTGGTAAATTCCTGAGAGTTGCTTCGCAGAACAAGTTCTTAAAGGGGTACTCCACCCCTAGACATCTTATCCCCTATCCAAAGGATAGGGGATAAGATGTCTGATCGTGGGGGTCCCGCCGCTGGGGACTCCCGCAATATAGCATGCGGCACTCACTCCCATAGATTTGCATTGAGGGGACGGGGCTCCGCCCCCGTGTGACGTCACGGACTTCCGTTCCCGTGGTCGCGACCCAGACCCTCCAGCGCTTCCGGACAAGAAACAGGTGGGTGCCGCATGCTATATTGCGGGGGTCCTTTGGATAGGGGATAAGATGTCTAGGGGTGGAGTACCCCTTTAATGTGAATGCCCTCCCTTAAAGGGGTTCTCTGCCCCTAGACCTCTCATTCCCTATCCAAAGGATAGGGGATAAGATGGCTGATTGTGGGGTCCCGCCAGCGATACCCCAGACATTCGGTGCACGGAGCGAACTTTGCTCCATGCCGGATGAACGGCGATGCAGGGGTGGAGGCTCGTGACGTCAAAGCCACGCCCCACTCGTGACGTCCACGGCCCCCAATGCAAGTCTATGGGAGGGGGCGTGACGTCCGCCACGCCCCCTCCAATAGACTTGCATTGAGGGGATGTGGCCGTGACGTCACAAGCCTCCGCCGCTGCACCCAACATTCTAAACGAATGCAGGGTGCAGCAGGGAGATCGCGGGTCCCCATCAACCGGAACCCTGCGATCTGACATCTTATCCCCTATCCTTTGGATAGGGGATAAGATGTCTAGGGACGGAGTACCCCTTTAAACACCATTCTGCTTTGTTTTGTTAGTTATGTGCTATTCAGTTACAAAACCCCTCCATGAACACTGAATAACTAAGAAATGATATGTTCTCCCGCTATGCCCCGCATTGATAAATCTCCCCCACAGTGTACAGATTCAGTGAGGGACACAAAGCGAGGTTTATGGTCGTATGCTCCTTCATGCTTGGCTATATTATGGATGGGATTCCCATATACAGTTCCGAGCAAGATGGTACAGCAAATGAGCGTGGCTTCTTATATGTGCACGACAGGGCACAGCGGGAGAACATATCAGTACGTTTATGACATTTACCTTACTATTAAAGTACACTGAATCATTTTACTATAAAGTGGCCAACCCCTACAAAAAGAACCTGTCCGGTATCTGGCTTCCCACCCAGGTGAGAACAGCTTTCTGACACTGTTCTCCTATGTCATGCTGCCTAAAGCTAAGAAACAACTTTGTATGGTGCACATGTTGTACACTAGTGACCGATATCCAATCATGGGGGAAGGGACGCATTGTGGTAGCTGTTATTTTACAGGACAACATAGTGAGGCATGCTATTCTATTCTGTCCAGCATATGTGATGGAATCTGCAGCAGATACTCTTAACTTTGCCTCCAACACAGAAGTGACCATGTCCTAAGTAGTGTTGAGCGGTATAGGTCATATTCGAATTCACGAACATTCGCAAATATATGGACGAATATTCGTCATATATACGCGAATATTCGCATATTCGTAATATTCTTGTTTTATTTTCGCATATGCAAAAATTCGCACACCTGTCTCACACAGTAGTATTAGAGCCTTCTTTACACCACATAAGCTGGAAGCAGAGAGGGATGATCACTGTGATGTGTACTATGAAAAAAAAAAAAAAAAGAATATTCGTAATTACGAATATATAGTGCTATATTCGCGAATATTCGCGAATTCGCAAATATGAGATATTCGCGAATAAAATTTGCATTGCGAATATTCGCGAGCAACACTAGTCCTAAGCACTTATAGAACTAACTTGTGAACAAAAAGGTCTTCACATTCCTAAATTGACCATCGTTAATATTTTCCTGTTAACTGTTGTTATAAATACAGGAACTAAATCTGCATTCATAGTGTTCTATTCATGCATTGGAAAATGTTTGTAAGTTCTCATTTTATTGCACTTCCCTCTGTAAATTTGTTGCTGGTAAGTTGCAAAACAGGAAACAAAATACCTTGTATAATACTGTAAAAATAAAGATAGTCAATCATTATGTGATCTATTCAGGTTTCTGGTATGCTTGTCTAGGCTGGTCATCATTTCCAAGGATTACATATGATAAATCTTATTTTTAGTACTTCAATACTGATAAAAAGAAGCCATGATAATGTTTAGAAGTGTGAGATGTACTGAGAAAGCCCAGAAGATTAACCCTTTAAGGACACAGCCCATTTTGGCCTTAAAGTGTACCCGTCAGATCCAACAAAAAAATGTTTTTTTAAATATATCACTCAGTACCTAATCCTGACCATGTACATCTAATTTTTATGTGTCCAGTACCTTTATTTATTTTTTTATTACACTTTTAATTTAGCTCACTAGTCTGAATTCCTCTCAAAGGGAGGGGGCGTGGCCTCACTGTGCAGGTCTCCACCCCCTCCCTCAGTATGCTGTCTGCTCACATCTCCCCTAGCATTAGAAAAACTACAACTCCCAGTTTGTCCTCACTGACAGTAGCAGGACACAAGCTGACAGTGGGAGGATTTTCCTCCAGCTGTGAGCCCTGCGCTCACAGCTGTCAATCAAGGAAGTGTGTCCATGACGTAGGTGATGATGCATGGACACAGCAGGACTAGTATGTGTCCAAGCAGGCGGGGGGGGGGGGGGCAGTTGTTTGACGGCCTTTTCAGTATGAAATACTACAAGTTTTCTAATGAAAGCAATTGCAAAACCTATTGCTTTACAACATATCTAAAGTTTTTGTATCTGACAGTGCCCATTTAAGGACGCAGCCAATTTTATTACAGCATTTTTGTTTTTTCCTCCTCACCTTCTAAAAATCGTAACACTTTTATATTTCCATCCACAAGGGCTTGTGTTTTGTGCGACCAGTTGTCCTTGGTAATGACATCACTCATTTTACCATAAAATGTATGGTGAAATTAAAAAATACTATTTGTGTGGGGAAATTGAAAAGAAAACAGCAATTTTGCTAATTTTGGAAGGTTTAGTTTTCTCGCTGTACAATTTATGGTAAAAAGGACATGTGTTCTTTATTCTGTGGGTCAATACGATTAAAATGATCCCATGATTACATACTTTATTATTATATCGCTTTAAAAAAATGTCAAACATTTTAACCAAATTAGTGCATTTAAAATCCCTCTATTTTGACGAGCTATAACTTTTTCAAATTTCCATATAAGCGGCGGTATGAGGGCAAATTTTTTGCGCCATGATCTGTACTTTTTATTGATACCACATTTGCATATATGAAACTTTTAATTATTTTTTTTTAAATTTTTTGGAATATTATGTGACAAAAAAAGCAGCAATTGTGGCCTTTTTTTTTGTTTTACGTTTACGCCGTTCACCATACGGGATCAATAACATTATATTTTGATAGTTCGTACATTTACGCATGCGGCGATACCAAATATGTTTATTAATTTTTATTTTTATACTTTCTGGGGGAAAAATTGGATGATTTATATTTTTATTGGGGGAGGGGATTTTTCACATTTTTTTAAACTTTTATTTTATTTAATTTTTTTACCCTATAGTGGACTATTTATATCAATCATTTGATAGGCATGGCACTGATCAGTATTATCGGTGATCTTCTGCTCTGGTCTGCTCAATCTTAGACCAGAGAAGACCCCTGGAGATGGACGGAGGCAGGTGAGGGGATCTCCGTCCACCATTATGGATGATCGGATCCCCGTGACAGCGCCGTGGGCAATCCGATCATCCCTTTTACCTACCACACTTCTGCAGATGCCGTGATCTGTATTGATCACAGCATCTGAGGGGTTAATGGCACACATCAGAGTGATCACTGATGTCCGCCATTATCGACAGGTCCCTGGCTGCTGATAGCAGCCGGGACCTGTTGCGCATGACACGAGCACCACTCCGGTGCTCACGGTCATGTACAGGATGTAAATGTACGTCCTGGTGCGTTAAGTACCAGGGCACCAGGACATACATGTACATCCTGTGTCGTTAAGGGATTAAAGGGAGGTAAAAGGGATGCATTTTTTTCATAGGAAATGTACTTAAAGGGGTATTCCATCCCTAGACATCTTATTCCCTATCCAAAGGATCTCTCTGCTGCACCCGGTGTTCGTTTAGAGCATCAGGTGCAGCCCTGGAGGCCAGTCGTGATGTCATGGCCACGCCCCCTCAAGTCTATGGGAGGGGGCATGGCCATGACGCCACAAGTGGGGTGTGACTGTGACATCATGAGCCTCCGCCCTGCATCCCCAGTCATCCGGCATGGAGTCTGGGGTGCCGCAGCTGAGGTTGCGGGGGTCCCGCCACTGGATAAAGGATAAGATGTCTAGGGACGGAGTACCCCTTTAAGGGGAACGATGATCACTTTATAGAAATATGTAAGTGGCCCATACAAACACATCCAGGTGACAATATCCTCTATATCTGGATTTTATTTAAAAAACTATTCTGGATTATTGATGCTTATAAACTACCAAACATCTTTTGGATCATTCATGAGGACTAAGGTGGAGCCTGACCATGTACAAGCCTATGACTCACATAGTTCCTTCCCCATAACGTATGTTAGGAGTACTTGCTGACTTACCTTGCTTCCATTCTCTCTTGCTTCTCGCTCCATCTTGATGTCACCAATCACAAGGTTCTTGTACTTAGTTTTTCCATTACTACTGAGATCATCTATTTGGAATTCTGAATTTAGTGGAGTTGACAGCGGACAGTCACTCAAATTCAATGGCTGCTCATCCTGTTCCGAACTAGGTTTTTCATTGCCGTTAGCTTCAGTTGTCTCCCGGTTTTGTGCTCCTCCTGTTGCGTTTGAGCTCTGTCCCAATGTTTCATTACCACTAAAACTCTCTGGAGCGGAATCATCTGCAAAACATATATTTTAAACAGCTGTTTAGGTTTTACGCGGTCTCATAAAAGCAATGCACTTAGAAAGCAACCGTAAACCAAACGTCCTAACGTATGTGTCATATTTTCATCACATCTAGAATAATTACATTAGATAAACCTCAATTTGGTTAGAGCTGACTAAACAAATCATCTCTGCAGCCCTTAATGTGTTACTCTGAGACGTAAGGAAACGTGGGCATCTTTCCCGGTCCACTAAGTAAACTTAGCAGCCTTGAAATCTTATTCATGGCTTTATCATCCTAATGTTATGCCACATGACCTATATTTATAGGGCATGGTACAGAATTATGTGGTACACTTGATACTAGTAATGGGCACATATAAACACACCCATAACCATTTAGTAGAAAATCCTAGGTAGCCTTATTGTTCCAAAGCTTTATCTTAGCACTAGATTTTACTAAACCACCCAATACAACCTAATGCCATAGTAATGGCTATCCTTTGAAGACAGATTGTCCACCATGGTGCCCTTAATACTATTAGAATTATCTTGTCCGTAAGTAAAGATATGTCCACCTTTACCTTTTCATAAAGGATGCCAATTTATCATGATACTTATATAAAACATTAATGCAATGTGCTATAAAATCCTCGGCAGGCTGCATTGACTTACATCACAACCACTGGGTTGACACACATAGATGTAAATAGCATAAACATTTCATGCTACTCCTCTTGGGACATGTCTCCAAAAAGGAAAGGTAGGGAAGAACACATCTGTTTACTGGGCAACACCCAACAGACATATTGTTTTGCCAGACACTATTGATCACATGCTTTCTGGTATAAAGACTGATATTTAATAGAGACATAACTGATTCCAAAACGACAGTACAGTGCTCTAGTCCAGGATACATTAACTTGGTCTTTATTACACCAATTCAGTAACAATGTAATGTTCTGGTTTATGCAAACATCAGAGTCTCTCTCACAAGGTCCCGCTATGATGTTTGGATTAGCCGAAACATCGTAATGTTGCTGTATTGGTATAATAAAGGCTAATTGAATTGTATCCAGCATGCAAGTACTGCCATTATGGAATCCTTTGGGATTTTCTAAAATTAAAAAAAGAGATTAATGGTTCAGTCCTATGGTGTTGGTGCTGCGCTATCCTCGTGACATAAAAGAGAAGTCAGGGGATAGCATCAATGGGGTCTGGGTGCAGGGAACCCCTTACTGATCCATAAATCATAGAGACTTCCATTGTCTTCACAATCAATAAGGAACCTGACAGCAAATGTCAGAGTAATGCCAACGGACTCCTCCAATCGGGATACTGTTAATACCATCTGCTCCTCATGTCTTCCATCACACTGCTCTTGTTTCCGCACTTCCTGGTTTGGCCTCTAGGACATGTGCATGCTCACTTTTGGGGATTAAAAGGGCCAGTGTGCATTCCTAATCCTTCCCTAGTTATCCCAGCTTGGCTATACTCCACCTTCTCCCTGAGGCCTGTTGTGGATTCCTTATCATAAGTGTGCTGAATTTGTTCCTAATATTTATGTATTGACTTATACCTGTCTTCTGGATATCATCTCTGCCTCAAGTGCTTGACCTGGAATGCTGACTATGCTTTCTTACCTGACACCCTGATACCACACTGGTGTCACTTACCCACACCAGGACCCCGCTTGTGAGGTGACCTGGTACCCCAGTGTTTCTCAAGTGTGGTCCTCAAGTACCTCCAACAGGTCATGTTTTCTGGATTTCCTTAGTCTTAGTGTGGTCAGTCATCACCAGAGTTATATGACCTGTGAAAGACTAAGAAAATCCTGAAAACATGACCTATTGGGGGTCTTGAGGACAACGCTTGAAAAACACTGTGGTACCCTATAGCGGCAGAAGCTCAGCTTCTACATCCTGAAAAAGGATGAAAACTTACAGTATACTTAGACTTTCCCCTCGAGAGTGATCCTAAGCCAAATCAGTTTGGTAGCACAGCACGTCCACCAAACCACTTAGGCCTCTTGAATCTAGCAACGATTGGAGGTCCTACATGTCAGAAGACAAAAAAGGGCAAAACTGTTGTCCCAAATTAGAACAAATTGCTTTCTAAAAAAAAGTCCCACATCTATATTCAGGTTGTGTCTGGTGTTGCTGCTCAGCTCAATAGAAGTAAATAGGGCAGAATATTACACAACCTATAGACAAGTGACTGATATGAGTGATGTCCATCTCTGTACTGTGCTGCAGAATATGTAAGTGCTATAAAAATAAACAATAAAAAAATAAAGTAATGCTGGACAATTCCTATAAGTACTCCAGGAAAATCCCTTTATGTATATTCTTCCGAGTTATTTGGCAACCACATGGGACTCTTCACCTGTAGTTTGGTCCTCATGGATGTAAAAGACCTGGGGGTGAAATGCAGTAACTTTACTCAGTTGTGTAATACTGAGGCTTTAAATGACAAGAAACCTAACATTCCTAGGCAACACTATGAGTATGTCAGGCTACGGTAATATTACATAATTTTATAATTCCATGCCCCAAATGCACTAAGCACTGGTATTCCATGAACGATAGTGAGCTGTCCTTCTGCTCTTATTCCTATGGCCTCCTGCTGCTTTACAGGCATGTCTTACTGCTGTGCCTGACTTCACTATATATTATTTTGAAAGTTTTACATTTGGAATTCAGCTGCAATGGTCTTACGGGAAAAGCCTCTGCTTTCACAGTTTGATCTATTTAACCTAAATGATAGTTTGCGGGATCCCTACACCATTACAGAATGTTTTTGAATTGACTTTTACAGGAAATTACCCTTATTAGTGTGGGCATTTGGTCAGGGAGAGTTGTTTATATACATTATGTGTTTTGCATACAGTTTGACCATTTCTGCTTAAAGGGGTACTCTGCCCCTAGCATCTTATCCCCTGTCCAAAGGATAGGGGATAAGATGTCAGATCGCCGCGATCCCGCTGCTGGGGAGCCCCGGTATCGCCGCTGCAGCACCGCGCTATCATTACTGCACAGAGCGAGTTCGCTCTGCACATAAAGACGGGCGATACAGGGGCCGGAGCATCGTTACGTCACGGCTCCGCCCCTCGTGATGTCACGGCCCTCCCCCTCAATACAAGTCTATGGGAGGGGGCGTGATGGTCATCATGCCCCCTGCCATAGACTTGCATTAAGGGGACGGGCCGTGATGTCACGAGGGGTGGAGCCGTGACCTCACGCTGCTCCGGCCCCTGTATCGCCCGTTATTACGCACAGAGCGAACTCGCTCTGTGCAGTAATGATAGCGCAGTGCTGCAGCGGCGATACCGGGGCTCCCCAGCAGCGGGATCGCGGCGATCTGACATCTTATCCCCTATCCTCTGGATAGGGGATAAGATGCTAGGGAGCGGAGTACCCCTTTAAATTATTTTCCAATTGAATCTGATGGGACAAAGTGGAACAAATATCAGGGCATAGAGTGGTAAAAACGCAGCGTTCCAAATGCCGAGCACAACATAGACTATAATTCCCTGGCACTTTGAAGGTACCATCTGGTATGGTAGGTTGTATGTAAAACCACACATATGCCTGGTTCAAGACTAGTCTGCTTGAAATTGCCCAAGAAAAACTGTATAATGACAACATATGGCTATCTATTCAACAATATACAGTGGTCCCTCAAGTTACAATATTAATTGGTTCCAGGACGACCATTGTATGTTGAAACCATTGTATGTTGAAACCAGAACTCTATGGAAACCTGGTAATTGGTTCTAAAGGCACCAAAATGTCATCCAAAAATAGGAAAAAGTGAGAATTAAAGAATAATAGGTAGATAACTAATATAGATAAAGAAAGTCCTTACATATAAAAGTAAGAAAGATCTGCTGGCAGCTGTAATCATTGTCTATGTCAGTGTTTCCCAAGCAGGGAGCCTACAGCTGTTGCAAAACTACAACTCCCAGCATGCCCAGACAGCCAAAGGCAGGGAGTTGTAGTTTTACAACAGCTGTGGGCACCCTGCTTGGTAAACACTGGTCTATGTAGAGGACAGGAGCTTCTTCTGGGGTCCTGTACAGAACACACAGTGTCCTAAAAAAAAGTAACATGTAGCCGCCTTTACCTGGTGTCTAAAGGAGCAGCTAACCCTGATACAGGTAAAGTGTACAGAAGATGAAATACCTCCTTGTACTGTAAGGGGCACTATCAGATACCAGTCAGTGCATACACTTCAGTAATACAGGGGTTTTACCAGTGAATGCCCATTTTGATTGGTCAGTTCCGGCCATTGACACGTTTCACAGATCTGGACTGTCTGTACATTGTATGTTGAGTCTGGTTTCAACTTACGATGGTCCAGAAAAGACTATTGTATGTTGAGGCCATTGTAAGTTGAGGGATCACTGTATATTACAATAAGTTGAAACAAGTGCAGAGTTATCCAAAGAGCTGTAAATACAATACTATAATATTACATATATTGCACGCTGGCAAATTAGGAAAAGGTAAGACATTGGCTTTAGCTCACAAAGCACCTTCTTATTACAATAGACTGTGAACTAGCTTAGTAGCAAGAAGCATTCTTAGTAAATAAAATTTGAAATTGGCAATTCCTCTAAGGGGCCCAAATGAAAGGAAAGCAATGACATGTTTAATATGTTTCATGTGGAAATGTGTGTGATCTCCACCTAATCCCTGGTGGGTAGAAATCACTTTGCAATTATTTGCACATACTCTACACAGATACAGGCTTTCCTCATCCAGGGCGATGATTCTGTTCAGTGCCCCAGGGCTGTAAACACTTTGACCAAGTCGTGGCTTGTTGGCACCCTCATTATGGTGCCCCCTGGGGTTTACACCCTACCCCAGCTGCCCCTTGATGTTGTGCATTTACTGCTGAATATCTAAAAATAGTCAGGAGGGTATTCCGTACATCAATACAATTATAATCCAGGGATATTGCCAATGAGTCTGAAAATTCCTTAATTTCGTTATTAAAATTGTATAATTCAGAAGACCTTTCCAGTGTCATGATCAAATTTCTGCGTCTGGCTTACAAAAATCACAAGTTTTTGAGAAATTAGAATGGGCACTGTCCGTTCAACAACACTTTGCATACATCATTGGTATATGCAAATATAAAAAAAAGAAAAAAAAACTTTGATATATCTTATTAAAGACATGCTTTTTTCTATGGATTATTGGCTCACGGAGGCAACAGGTGACATGAAGTTGCTATAAATCTATGGAGGGGAGGAGGGGAGGAGGTGCGATGTGCTGAGAGAGATAGTGATATAGGCAAAGACACTGGGAGCTTTAGTAAGTGAGTCCACATCCCTCCTAAGGACTATAAAGTGTAAAAAGTTTTCATGTTATATGCTGGTTAATCTTTTGAGGCATTTGTCTCTTTAAATCTTTGTTGTCAAGGCCTATGTTAGAAAGGAAGGTGCAAGGTGAACAGGTGACTTGTTGGTGACCTATGGGATTCCTCCAAATTTCTCCTATATATACCAGGGAGGAGCTAGCCAAGTAGATGTCATGTTTAGCGCTCCAGCTGCACACACTGGCCGTAAGCGCATGGCCCCGTCTCCTTCTGCCGGCGGCGGGGCTGGGATTTGCATTGTGGGATGCACCCGCATGTGAATCCCAGCCCGTCACTCACCACTTGCTCCTCCTGCACTCTCCTCGGCTTTTGTGTTCCAGTGCGTGTGTCTCCGTCCCTTAGGGCGTGCGCCGAAGCTCTGAAATTTAAAGGGCCAGTGCGCCCATTAAGTAACACCTGTGCTCACTTAATAAATTCCTCCACCTCTCACACTTCCCTGCCGGATCTTTTTTGCCCTAGTGTCTAAGAGAAAGCGTTCCAGAGTATTAACTTGCCGTCTTTCATACCCTTGTTCTGTGACCTGACCTTGCTCCTTTACCACCTGCCTACTGACCCCCTGCTACGTCCCTGACTTTGCCACCGTGCCACCTGCCCTGACCTCCTGCTTTCCTGACCACGAGTTGCCTCATCCTACCTGTGCCTCGTGTTTCCTCAGCCACCTGTTGTGTGATCGAGCCGTGCCAGGGGCAGCGACTTGGGTGCCGCCTGCTGCTGCAAGGCCATCCCGCTTTGCGGCGGGCTCTGGTGAAAACCAACGGTACCTTAGACTCTGCTCCCTGGTATGGTTTGTGTCATCTGCCACACAGGTCCAGCGGATCCACTACCACCTGTGTCCTGTCTATTGAAACGTAAGTGTTAAAGTATAGTTGAGTGGAGAGTTCAGTTCTGCTGAGGTACATCCGAGTGAAGACCTATGCAGTTGTCTGCTGTTCCTGAGGGAGGCCAAGGCCTAGTCACACAGCCACACAGCTACTAATAGTTAACTGCAGGTGAAAGTCAAAGCCTGGCAGTAAGCACAAATACAGGGGACAAGTCTAGTCAAGTTAATCAAGTCTGTCATATTACTAAATTTAGCGTGGGTTGCACAAGACAGTCCAAGTCCACTACAAGTCCCAGTGAGCCAACAAGCTTCCTAAAGTTCACTGAGCATCACCTTGGGCCTAAACTAAGCTGTAGAAAGTTTAACACCCAGTCTGCCTCAGTTAAGTGCAGTTGTTCCGTAACCTTGCATCGGAGTATTTATTTGCCCCGCGCCTGGCCCAGGAACCAGCGGCCATATTTGGGGTGGCATCACGAACACATAGGGTTAATACCATCTGCCATAAGGGTTAACAACATCTGCCCTTCCAGCACCCTCACCACAGATACACAACTACACTGCTCAGTATTGCTGTATAATGCCTCCCATGCTGCTGCTGCTTCTGAGCACCTCCTCTTCCTTTTCTCCCTCTTTTTCTTAGACTACTATGAGCAGTTTATAACCTAATCCCTGATAGTTTGTCTCATCTCACAAGCAGTGGAGTAGCTACAGAGGTTGCAGCAGTCATACTTACAATCGGTCCACTACATAGTCATACTTGCTACTGGACATCATAGCTTGGGTGATCTGTAACATCACTTTTACCAAAATGACTCCTTGCCCCAGAAAAACATTTCCAATTACTTGGCCACTAGGTGTCTTCCTTCTCTGCAATGTAATGTTCACTGTCTGTCATTAAGGGCATTCTATCTATAGTGACAGCTGCAGCAAGATGAAATGCAGGTATAGGCGGGGCTTAGCCACGTCTATGTGAGGGAGCGAGCCTGGGCTGTACCTACAATCTGTAAGTCAGTCTGCCTCCTCAAGAAGAATCAAAACTCTAAACGGTAAATCATGGCTTCCATTGCTCACATTGCAATGGCTAGTGCATCAGTAACCCCTTCTCCCTCCACATAGAAACATAGAATGTGTCGGCAGATAAGAACCATTTGACCCATTTATACTGCCCAATATTCTGAATACTATTAATAGTCCCTGGCCCTATCTTATTTCAAGGATAGCCTTATGAATATCCCATGCAGAATCCCATGAGTCTTCTATAGTATTGTACTGTAAATTATCCCCCAGCATAGGGCCAGCACTTTGTCACGAGAGGTAAGGAACAAGTGCTGTATTGTGACTGGCCAGACAAATAAGGGAAAGGCAGAAAGGTATGACAAGTAAGGGAAATGAAGTTCAGGTGTAAGTACTTCTAACAAACATCTCAGCTCTGGTCCTGCCCTAATATAGAGAAAATGAGAAATAGCTGTGCTCAATAACAGCAGTGAGAGCATTATCTAAAGGGTTATGACAACAAAACCATGCTGAAGATTTTCAAAAATCTTTTGAAACCATAGTAATGCTTTAATGTATTATTTTGCTACTTCAATTTTTTTTTACTTTTTGTCCTCTAGTCATCATTCCAAGTTCACTAACAGCTCAGTGTACATTAATTCGGTCTCAGTACCAGTAGTACAACCATTTCTCTAAAGTGTCCCAGTAGCCGTTTTTCAACCAGACTAATCCAGCCAGCATGTTGCTCGTGCTAATGTGAGCAGTCTGGCTTAAAGGGGTACTCCGGTGGAAATCTTTTTTTTATTTTTTTTTTTAAATCAACTGGTGCCAGAAAGATAAACAGATTTGTAAATAACTTCTATAAAAAAAATCTTAATCCTTCCAGTACTTATTAGCTGCTGAATACTAAAGAGGAAATTATTTTCTTTTTGGAACACAGAACTCTCTGCAGACATCATAACCACAGTGCTCTCTGCTGACATCTCTGTCCATTTTAAGAACTATCCAGAGTAGGAGAAAATCCCCAAAGCAAACATATGCTGCTCTGGACAGTTCCTAAAATAGACAGAGATGTCAGCAGAGAGCACTGTGCTCGTGATTCAGCAGAGAGCTTTGTGTTCCAAAAAGAAAATAATTTCCTCTGTAGTATTCAGCAGCTAATAAGTACTGTAAGGATTGAGATTTTTTTTTTTATAGAAGTAATTTATAAATCTGTCTAAGTGACTGGCACCAGTTCATAAAAAAAAAGTTCCACCGGAGTACCCCTTTAAACATGTACCATGTCCTGCAGCGCCTCCAGACTTGACATCCTAGGTATGCTCGATAGGAGACACTGGTAAGAAACTGAAAAGGAGCGTCCTGCAGTGGATTATGAGGATGTGCGTGCCCGAGTGCACTTAGTGTGGCAGAACATTCCTCAGACAGCCATTAATAACCTCACTGATAGCATACCAAGGCATTTCAATACTGAAAAAAATTGAGATGTTTTGAATATTTTATTTCCTTTTTTTATCATTTGCATATCATAAACATGTCAATTGAGCCTGTGCCTTTCATAACTCCCAACTTTTCCTTTTTAATATTGCAGTTTCAATGTTGAAGAGTGTATATCAGTTAACCGACTTGTTTGGATTTGTCATTACAAATATGAATAAAAATGTAGAAAGAGAATCTAGCAACAAATTAAAGGGGTACTCCCGTGGAAAACTTTTTTTCTCTCTCTTTTAAATCAACTGGTGGCAGAAAGTTAAACAGATTTGTAAATCACTTCTATTAAAAAATCTTAATCCTTCCAGTACTTTTAAGGGGCTGTATACTAAAGAGAAATCCAAAAAAGAAATGCATTTCCTCTGATGTCATGACCACAGTGCTCCCTGCTGACCTCTGCTGTCCATTTTAGGAACTGTCCAGAGCAGCATATGTTTGCTATGGGGATTTTCTCCTGCTCTTGACAGTTCCTAAAATGGACAGCAGAGGTCAGCAGAGAGCACTGTGGTCATGACATCAGAGGAAATGCATTTCTTTTTTGGATTTCTCTTTAGTATACCGCCCCTAAAAAGTACTGGAAGGAATAGGATTTTTTAATAGAAGTGATTTACAAATCTGTTTAACTTCATGGCACCAGTTGATTTAAAAAAAAAAATAAAAAAAAAAAAGTTTTCCACGGGAGTACCCCTTTAAACTTACAGAACAGAATGGGGTTTTAAATGTGGAAAACGGAAAATGCTAAGTGAAATGTTTAATTGGCAGTGGCTGCGCAGTTTTGTTGGAAAACCGCTGTTTGGGGGATAGAAGAAATCAGTCAAGGCCAGCAAGGCATGCAGAGACCACCAGGGACCACCTAGATCAGGGGTCTTCAACTTGCGGACCTCCAGATGTTGCAAAACGACAACTCCCAGCATGCCCGGACAGCCAACGGCTGTCCGGGCATGCTGGGAGTTGTCGTTTTGCAACATCTGGAGGTCTGCAGGTTGAAGACCACTGACCTAGATGGTTCAGGCAGAATTAAAGTGATAACAGCCTCCATTTAAAGAGGTTTTAAATTAAAAGTCCCAATTGCTGTCCTATGTAAATAAGCAAACCAATATAAGATGACAGATAAAAAATACTTTTTTCTCTGATTACTTACATTTTGACACTTTATTTTATTTTATTTTATGGGTAGATTGAAGTCTTCTGATCATAGTCCTACCACGCCATGTATGCAGGACTTCCGTCTAGTTTTTATTTTTTTGGATTATTCCTATGGTAATGAGATCCTTTTATTTATTGTATGCCACATATACTTATTATATAAATATATGATGATATATGTCACTGTGTATCCCTGTCCCTTGGCTCTGCATTTCACTACCCGCACACACAGCTCCGTAATGCATGTCTCTGCCCTGCACTGTCACCGGACTCATGATTTATGCAAGGATACAGAAGATCAAGTTGAATGAACAGGGAAAGAGCCCAAAGTCAGTGGCGGATTAACCACGGTTTAAGCTAAAAATAGCACGTGAAGTAGTCATCAGCTCGTGTCTCCAGCGTCTGCAGCAGAACAATATGAGTGTTTAAATGACACAATGTTAACAAAGAAATATTATTTATGCTTACATGAAAACATGTTACCTTGACAATTGTTATATACAGTTAAGTTTTCTCAAAATAATTCTTGAAATGTTACTTATATCTTCTAGAATTACATAAACTAGGTATAGCATGTAAGAAGTTAAAGGGGTATTCCAGGAAAAAACTTTTTTTTTGCTTTATATCAACTGGCTCCAGAAAGTTAAACAGATTTGTAAATTACTTCTATTAAAAAATCTTAATCCTTTCAATAATTATCAGCTGCTGAAGTTGAGTTGTTGTTTTCTGTCTGGCAACAGTGCTCTCTGCTGACATCTCTGCTTGTCTCGGGAACTGCACAGAGTAGAAGTGGTTTGCTATGGGGATTTGCTTCTAAACTGGGTGTTTCCCGAGACATGTGTCATCAGAGAGCACTTCCGGGATAACCCCTTTAATGTTTCTAAAAAGGGTATTGGGCCTCATTTACTAAGAGTGTCGGGTTGTTACTAGTGGGAAATGTTGTTTCAGACTTGCAGGATTCCTCTCTATTTACTATTGGGAAAAGACGGGAACATTTTCTGACCGGCTTTTTCTAGGTGGATATTTCCAGCCATTTATCCACAGGATTTTCTGTGAATTCAATAGTAAATAGGCCGGGTTGCAAAATCACGCCCCCTTTTCTGCTGGCCACCCCCCCTTTGCAACAGACCACACCCCTTTTTGGCTTTCTACACTGCAATGTCGGGTTTGTCGTATTTTCTTGGCGCACACTGTCGCAGACTGGCACAGACATGTCGCAGACACTATGACCCAAAATAACCAGACAAAAATGGTTGGTTTTAACTTAGTAAATAAGGGCCATAGTGTCCAATGATCAATGGGTCCTTAAAGGGGTACTCCACCCCTAGACATCCTATCCCCTATCCAAAGGATAGGGAACAAGATGTCTGATCACAGGGATTCGGCCTCTGGGACCCCCGCGATCTCCGTGCAACACCTGGCATTCTGAACATTATGTTCAGAACACTTGGTGTGGGCAGTTGTGGTCGTGACATCACGCCCCCTCATAACATCACACCACACCCCCTCCATTCATGTCTATGTCCCAATGTGTTGGGACATTCATGTCTCTGGATCCAAAGACCAGACCCCTATGATCAGACATCTTATCCCTAACCTTTGGATAAGGGATAAGGTGTTTAGGGGCGGAGTACCCCTTTAGCATAGTCATCTTTTTTAATATTTAAATATGCATGAAAAAAACATTTCATATCAGGTAAGTTTTTTAAATGTAACATGCATCTTTGAATGCATTTATTTAGCGCAGTAGCAAGTTGTTACTGGTGTATTTAAGTCCTATAGATAAGCATATGAGAAACATGCCAGAATAAAAACCTCCCACTAATTCCCCTTAAAATTACAAAAACACTACAAACCAAATTGCGCTGTATGTAGTGCATTTTTGGGTATAGATTTTGTAACACAATCCACAGATTTTGAGTTGCAATCCACTGATTTTGGCAATAGACAAGATATGGAAGGGATTTATCATTGCCCCTTTTTGTGAAAAGGAGCAAAAAAAGGTGCAAAGCCACTAAAAAGTCTCTAAAACGACACCAGCCCAGACATGGTGTAGCTTTTTGGTGTATGTATAGACAGAAATTTCTGAAAATGTGACCTGCGCAAAATTTATCAAAGCTCTTTTACCTTTTAATAAATTTGGTGCTCCTACACATTACCAGCACACAAAAAACAAGTTGTAAAAAAATACTTACCTTGCACTGCAATGATAAATGTGGGCCTGTGTGTGTGAAATCTAGTGCTGGATCGGCCAGCAGGACGTCTGCTTAGGAAAAATGTCCAAAAGGTTTTTCTGTGACTCAGTTACTGCTTTTCTCAGTGATTGACAGTAGGTGGCGCTGCTGTCTTCAAACGCTTATCTGTCCCCACTGAACAGTGACTATGGCTTAGTTTATCGCAGCCCATGTTTATTTTATTTTTTCTAACTTTTTGGCTTTTTTCCATATGAGGTACATACAGTACTTGCTTTAGAAAAAAAATATTCTGCCATCTGATGATTCTGTAAGTATTTTCTACGATAGCTTAGTAAATATTTACATGGCCTCTTCCAATAATTTTCCTACTGTATTAACCTGCTACGGATTTTAAGAAGGTTGTGTATAACTGCACCAGTTTTACAAGGAGCTTCCAAATACGATCCATACAGAGCTCCCAGTCCCAGTCCTATCCGGTAATACCCCGCTGTAGAGCTCATAGAGAAATTGGGAGCGGATTACTTTTGAGGCTTTTTTTTACACTGTGGACCCTGACCCTAGAGGAAACAGGTGCTTCTTACAGTCCCAACAGTATTGTACATTGAGAGAGAGAGACTGCAGGTGTCTGGGACCAGGTAGCTAGAATAATTAAAAAGATGAATTGCTGTTTCTTTATTTACAGTATATTCACATGTAGCAGATTTGTTGCAGAAAAGTCTCCAAAAGAGAATCGGTTTATATTATATAGATAAAAGGGAGTTGTATCAGCAAACAGCAGCTATGGGGTCTTCCCCGGCCTGCCAATTGCCCCTTGCCATCTTTAAACTGGATCTGCAGCATCAGGATGCAGATCCAGCCGAAAACTGTGGAAGGGGAGGGGGTGGCTAAATAGTGTATAGGGGCACAAGGGGGGGGGGGGTAATTTCTGAGTGCACAAAGAGGGCTATATTTCTGAGTAAGGGCACTAACTATACTGTGGAGGTACAAATGGGGCTATATGGGAAGAAGACACAGGGGACCATATTACTGTATAGGGGAGCAAAGAGGAACATATTATTGTGTGGAGACACAAATTTGGCATATTCCTGTGTGGAGGCACAAAGGGAGCCATAATACTGTGTGTGGACACAAAGGGGCTCATATTACTGTAAGGGTACAAAAGGAACCATATTACTGTGTAGGGACACCATGGGGGCCATATTATTGTGTGTGGTGGGGAAGGAATAATTAGAGCCAAAATAATGTGTTGGGGTACAGAGAGGGCCATATTACTGTGTAGGGGCACAAAAGGGTCCATATTACTGTGTGTATGAGGGGTGTTATACTGTTTGGGGAGGCACAAAAAGGAAAGCATCTTTACTGTGTAAAATACAAGGGGATTATATTACTGTGTAGGGCAACAAAGGAGGCCATATTATTCTGTGGAGTCACAAATAAGGCACATTATTGTGTGTGGGAACAGAGGGTGAGGGTTACTCCAGCCCCTTAGTTTCTATGCAGCATATTTTATAAAGAAAAAAAAAGTGTGCTTCATAGGGAATACAGCTTTCACATTGTTATGTTCTCTATGAAGTAATACAAGTAAAATGCATGTCTGGGAGACCAGGTTGTTTACTGGAGCTGCAGAGGTGGACGAGGACAAAGGATTTTTGCTTCTAACACAGTTTGTTCTTACAAAAACAATTGAGAAATAATTTTGTGCCATAATCAATAAGACTTTGTCTTTCTGGATCAATAATGTTTGTTATGAAACATGTTTCAAGTAAGTGTTCGTTCAATGATACCATATGGATTGTTCGCTTCCCTAACATCTGACTTACAGAGGGTGCAGGTGTACAGAGTGTCCTTAACATTTATACAAATTGGTGCCACTCATTTTTCTACATGAGGGTGCTGCATTTTTTTAAACATTCTATTTTCCATGGATTACAATGGTGCTGTTTTGGGAAGAAGAGTTTTTCTAATCCAGAATAGCCCCTTTAAGTCTTTTAGGGTACATTCACATGTACTGTATCTCAGGGGACAAATCCTGGGAAAAAAAGTGGGAGAACTCACCCAAGATTTCAATCCTCGCCCCCAACCACACCCGCATACAAAGTTAAGCACACCCACTATGGGTAGCATGGACTATGCTTCACACACTACACTACATGTTTCTGACTCTGAGGAGTAAAAAAAAAAAAAAAGTTTTTATTAGGGAAGTCAATGGTGGACAGAGGCTACTTTACTCTGCTTATAGTGGTACAAGTCAAGGATGCACGCCTAAGGAGTCTCTCCATTTGTACATCCAATCGAAGCATGTAAGGGGACATCACCTCTGTTATGTTATGCGGTCCAGCCGTACATGCTGGCCGTGAGCGCATGGTCTCGTTACCTGCTGCTGGCAGCGGGGCTGGGACTCGCATCGTGGGATGTGCCCGCATGCGAGCCCCAGTCTGTCACTCACCTTGTGCTTCTCCTGCCCCCGCCTCTGCCTCTCTGCTCTGGCATGCTTGTCCTCGTCCCCGAGGGCGCACGCGCCGGAGCTTTAAGATTTAAAGGTCCAGTGCGCTCGTTAGTGTAATTCACCTGTGGCTCATTGATAAATTCCTCCACCCTCCTCCCTTCCCTGCCGGATCTTTGTTGCCTTGTGCCTAAGAGAATGCATTCCTGAGTATTGTCTTGCCGTGTATCAGATCCTTTGCCTTGTGACTTGACCTTGCTCCTCTGCTGCCTGCCTACTTACCTCCTGCTACGTCCTGACTACGCTACTGTGCCGCCTGCCTTGACCTCCTGCTATCCTGACTATGAGTTGCCTTATGCCTATTGTGCCTCGCATCTCCTCAGCAGCCTATGTGGTTGAGCCGTGCCAGGGGTAGCAACCTGGGTGCCACCTGCCGCAGCAAGTCCGTCCCGCTTTGCGGAGGGCTCTGGTGAAAACCAGTGGCACCTTAGACTCCGCTCCCTGGTACAGTCCCAGTCATCTGCCACACAGGTCCAGCGGATGAACATCCACAGGAGTTCCTGTCTTCTGAAACATGAGTGTTACAACCTCATAGCTGTGCTTTTTAATCTGTGTCTTTCTGGTTGTTCTAAAACTACAACTCGGTGTGCAGGGAGTTGTAGTTTTGGAACAGCCAAAAAGCCACATATTTAGTTGTCTGGAAATGCTGAGAGTTGTAGTTTTGCAAAAGCTGTAGACCACGTGGTAGGAAAAACTGTAATAGAGGATCCAGACTGCAAGGACATGATTTGAGTTGTAGTTCTGTAACAGCTGGAGCGTCACAGCATTCAAAACAGCATTCTCTGCAGTTCAGGGGAGTCTGCTTAGTACCCCAAATAATACATTAAAGGCAACGTATCACAATCCAAATGTACTAAGGTTGTCAGGATATGCTGGAAGTTGTAGTTCACCATAAAACCTGCATCCTCCCTTATAGCATTCCCTGTAATTTTTCACAATTCAGAGAAAAGTAAAGTTTTGCCTTTCAGGTCAGGCTGGGTCCTTTAAAAGCTTAATGGGAAACGGCACATAACATATTTTCAATGGGAAGTAGTCTACTGCTACTTTTATCAGCCTGATCAACCTTGGGAAAAGACGCTATTATAATAGTATAGGAATCCATATTGGCAATGTTTTTTTATAAAAAAAAAAATGATTTCAGATGCAAAGCCTCTTCAACCCCTTCCCTCTTTGGCGATTTTTCAATTTTGCACTTTAGTTTTTTCCTCCTCACCTTCTAAATCCATATGAGGGCTTGTTCTTTGCACCAACAATTTTACTACGAAATCAGAAAAAAATTATTTGTGGGGCAAAATTGAAAAAAAAAAAAGCCATTTTGTAATTTTTAGCGGCTTCCGTTTCTACGCAGTGCAGTTTTCGGTAAAAATTGTACCTAATATTTATTCTGTAGGTCCATACAGTCGCAAGGATACCCAATTTATATAGGTTTGATTTTATTTTACTACTAAAAAAGAATTATAACTACATGCACCAAAATTAATACGTTGAAAAATGTCCCCTTCTGACCCCTATTACTTTAGTATTTTTCCATATACGGGGCGGTATGAGGGACAATTTTTTGCACCGTGATCGGTACGATTTTTTTTTTTATTGGACTTTTTTTTAACACTTTTTATTCATTTTTATGGTATAAAAATTGACCCAAAAAAGTGATCTTGTGACTGGGAGCAACGGGCTACAACGGGTACCGGCGGCTCCCATTTACTATTATGGGGGCCACCGGGCACCTTTATTTTTAGATGGGATTAGTGGGAGAAAAAGACCGGAACAAGTAGTCATTTTTCTCCTCTGGCGGCCCTCACACTGTCGTGTGCTAACGGTAGTGTGAAAGAAGCCTAAACACACTCATCATCCTCCCACTGTCCCCAAACACACAGAGACATACCGTATATGCATTTATAGCCAAGAGTACACCTTTATAGTAATTGCCTACAATACTAATACACACACACAGATCTTTAATTATTTGCAGATACATGAGTATAATCATGTTGATGTAATAATTTAATAAATATTTATACATCGCTATATGCATTTATATATGTACACACATATGTATCAGTGTTTTCCAAACATTATTTTGAAAGCTTTTGAAAAACTACAACTCCCCGCATGCACAGACAGCCTTTTGCTGTCCGGCCATACTGGGAGTTGTTGTTTTGCAACAACTAGAGGCAATCTCTAAAACACTTGTGCGTAAACACTAATGTACGTATCTCTCTCTCTGTATTTATAGATATTTATTCATTTATAATGATCTAGTTTTGATACCAATGGGGAAATTCCAATTTTACTCATACTTATTCTTGCACATTAAGGGTCTATTTACACGTACAGTATTCAGTGCAGATTTGATGCGCAGGATTTCAAGCTGTGTTCAGTCATTCAGTTTACATTGGAATCTGCAACAGAAAATCCTGCACATCAAATCTGCGCATTAAATCTGTGCAGAATACTGTACATGTAAATGGACCATAAAGGAGATGTTTCATAGTTAAAATTACAGAAAAACGTAGAAGATAAGTTTTAGATTGTGGGGGGTCCGACCTCTGGGGTCCCCAGCTCTCCCCGGGAGCAACGCATCACGACCCCCGCCCGGAGCGGGGGCCGCCACACCCCCTCCATATATCTCTATGGGAGAGCCGAAGGAACTGAGTTTTTCTGTAATTTTAGGTATAAGACATCTCCTTTAAACTTGGTTGTTGAAAAGGTGTGCTAGATTTCACATCTCTACTTACAACTGTTGGCTTGTTGCTGCACAACAATGAACCTCAAAGTCTCTGTTAAGTCCTTGCTTGACAGTATCTGCAATGTTGACATCACTCACAGCAGTTTCATGGGGTGCTACAGTGGGGATCAAAAGTTTGGGCACCCCAGGTAAAAATTTGTATTAATGTGCATAAAGAAGTTAAGGAAAGATGGAACAATCACTAAAAGGCATCAAATTACAGATTAGACATTCTTATAATATGTCAACAAAAGTTAGATTTTGCATGAGTGTCTGCCACACTGATGTACCGTTCTGAATAATAAACCCACACAAGCATCTAACCTTGAGTGCCCAGTGTATTTCTTTCTCTTGGTGGAGATTTCGTTGGAAATGGACTGTATCTACATTGCACTGAATTGTTGTGTGAACGGAATTGCTACTAGTGGGAGCGGCGAAGGTCTAATTGGAGTGCTTGAGCCGGGCAGTGACGGGTAGCTGTGCGTGGATTAAAAGTTAGATTTTATTTCCATCATTTACACTTTGAAAATAACAGAAAACAAAAAAATGGCATCTGCAAAAATTTGGGCACCCTGCAGAGTTAATATCTTGTACTGCCCTCTTTGGCAAGTATCACAGGTTGTAAACGCTTTCTGTAGCCAGCCAAGAGTCTTTAAATTCTTGTTTGAGGTATCTTTGCCCATTCTTCCTTACAAAAGTCTTCCAGTTCTTTGAGATTTCTGGGCTGCCTGTCACACACTGCTCTTTTAAGGTCTATCCATAGATTTTCAATTATGTTGAGGTCAGGAGATTGTGAAGGCCATGGCAAAACCTTCAGTTTACGCCTCTTGATGTAATCCCCCGTGGATTTCGAGGTGTTCAGAATCATTATCCATTTGTAGAAGCCATCCTCTCTTTAACTTCAGCTTTTTCACAGATGGCATCAAGTTAGCATCCAAAATTTGCTGAAATTTTATTGATCCATTTTTCCTTCTGAGATGTTCCCTGTGCCACTGGCTGCAATACAACCCCAGAGCATGATTGATCCACCCCCATGCTTAACAGTTGGACAGAGGTTCTTTTCATTAAATTCTGTTCCCCTTCTTCTCCAAATGTACCTTTGCTCATTCTGGCCAAAAAGTTTAATTTTAACCTCATCGGTCCACAGAACTTGTTTCCAAAATGCATAAGGCTTGTCTATATGTTCATTTGCAAAGTTCAAACACTGATTTTTGTGGTGAGGACGTAGAAGAGGTTTTCTTTTGATGACTCTTCCATGAAGATCATATTTGTACAAGTATGTCTTTATAGTGGAATAGTGTACCACAACTCCAGTGTCTGCCAGATCTTTCTGGAGGGATTGCGCAGTCAAACGTGGGTTTTGAATTGTTTTTCTCACAATCCTGCGAGCTGTTCTGTCTGATATTTTTCTTGGTCTTCCAGATCTTGCTTTAACTTCCACTGTTCCTGATGACTGCCATTTCTTAATTACATTCTGAACAGAGGATATTGACATCTGAAAATGTTTTGCTATCTTCTTATAGCCTTCTCCAGCTTTGTGAGCATCAACTATTTTCAGTTTCAGATTTCTGCTTAGAAAAAAACCCATGGTGCTGATTGTTGGGGCAAGGTCAGATGAGTCTGGGCATTTAAAACCTTTGAGATTGACATCACCTGGTCTTCCCAGATGATGGTTGAGAACAATCCATGACACTGGCAGGTCTCAGATTTGCAAAGGGAGCAGTGCATGCTATAAATTCTGCAGGGTGCCCAAACTTTTGCAGATGCCATTTTTTGTTTTCTGTTATTTTGAAAGTGTAAATGATGGAAATAAAATCTAACTTTTGTTGACATATTATAAGAATGTCTAATCTGTATTTTGATGCCTTTTGGAGATTTTCCCATCTTTCCTTGGCTTCTTTATGCACATTAATACAAATTTTTACCTGGGGTGCCCAAACTTTTGATCTCCACTGTACCTCTTCGCCAATGAAGCCAGGGCCTTTGTCTATATTGCTGCTAGGAAGCACTGCCACTCTGAGCGTCTTTGACCTATCCCTGCAGCCCACTAGTTCTTCTCCAGTCCTGCACTGGGCTCACTCATGAGGCATTGTTAGAACAGTGCTAAAGACAATTTTCTTAGGATGGTAGATGGAGCATTGATACTGGGACGCTACATAGACACCCTGACGGGCATTTGAGGCCTGGCTGATGTATAGGGGTCTCTGTTGCTGGGAATATGGAGGCATTAGTCATCAGCATTCTGAGGTGCACTTATAGGGGTAACTGTAGGGAAAAGTGTGTTTGTGCATTTTTTTTTCCATTTTTGAATGTTAGACAGATCTTCTTTTAATAACATTATTTTAAACTAATGTATTCATAATGACGTCTTTCCCTAATGGTGTTTTTTTTATATTTTGTTTTTTATTTTGCATGCATACTACAGTGCATCCCATCTCCAGTATCCAATTCTAGACTGTACTAAACAGCAATTATGGATGACTTTGGGAGACAAGTTGGCTCCAGGGTCTGCCTTATGACAGCATTTTTAATAGATTTTGTTATTAAGCTCTGTTTTTGAGCTATTGAGCAATTAAAAAATCTATAAAAACCATTGTTAAAAATTGTATGCTAAAATCCAACTACACTAACCCATACCTACACCTAATGAGACCTGTGGCCACTATAAAAAAAAATTGTGTTTTGAAATCATTGTGTAGCCCCTGGTGTTCTAATTTCAAGATAGTATTCGTTTTATTGCTACACCCCTATGTTCCCCAGATTTAGAGATTTTCCTGTTTGGTTAACATGTCACAATTTTTGTGAAAATTTAATGCACATTATGCTCAATGGGATTCTGATGTCCCATTCACAAAGTGAAATTTCCGTGGCCGAAATTCAGCATTTCACAAAATTTAAAGACCTGTCTTAAATTTTTGCTGAATTGTGGGCGGAATGCGATTGAACTCTATGGGGCTTTGAATTTCGGCAGAATTATGTGTTTTGAGCAAATAGAAATTTTATTTCCTCTTTTTTTCTGAATAGTCAGCTGGGTGTGAACTCTATTTTAAGAAGGTATGTGAACGTTAGACAAGTAGGTGAGTGAGCCTGACTCACACTCCTTCAGCTTTAAATCCCTTCATTTCTGGGGTTAGCATTCAAACTAAATTTTTTTATACTCACTATTGGTCCAGCACCATGGTCACCCGGATTAGCGTGAGTATACAGGTAGATAGTGCGGATGGTCCTGTTTCCAACACTGCTTAAGGGTATGTTCACACGTACAGGATCCTGCGCAGATTTGATGCGCAGGATTTGTAACTGCCGATTAGAAGCTGCAGCAGAAAATCCTGTGCATCAAATCTGCGTATGTGTGAACGTACCCTAACACTGTTTCTTACAGCGTACCGTCCCACAAAATAAAATCCTGATCATGTACATCTAATATTTATGCTTCTATCATTTATATTAGCTCACAGTGTTAGAAATCCTCTCAGGGGAAGGTACATTTCCTTCCCTTGTGGTGGTGGGAGGTGATTGGTGGGTCTGCTCATGCAGCCTTGTCCATGAGTCATCTCTTGTCCATGACTCATGGACAAGCCTGATGCTGCTGCAGGACTGGTTAGTGTCCCAATAGGTATGGGGATCCCTAATGGTGGGATTTTCAGGGGCTGTTTTCTTTATTGCTTGATTTCATTTTTATCAGTAACAACATATAAAAAGTTTTTGGACCTGTCAGTGTCCATTTTACCCTATCTAGCCATATGCTTTTCCTGCTGACAGGTCTGCTTTAAATAGGGAATGCTGCAAAGTCTGTATACTTTAGTGTGCATGGAGCCATAGTCAATACCAAACAAAAGTTAATACAGTGACCCCTCGACCTACGATGGCCCCAACATACGATAATTTCAACATGCGATGGCCTCTCAGAGGCAGATGAGGTTCAACACTGATAAATGTAAGGTAATACACATAGGGAAGAAAAATCCGGGCTGGGATTATGTAATAAATGGGAGTGCACTTGGGACGACTGATGTGGAAAAGGACTTAGGAGTCTTAGTTAATAGTAAATTTAGCTGTAGTGACCAGTGTCGGGCAGCTGTTGCCAAGGCAAATAAAATCATGGGTTGCATCAATAGGGCATAGATGCCCACGACAAGGAAATGATTCTACCACTGTACAAATCACTACTCAGACCACACATAGAATACTGTGTACAGTACTGGGCACCAGTGTACAAGAAAGATATAGCGGAGCTGAAGAGGGGTCAAAGACAGGCAAGCAGGGTAATACAGGAATGGGAGGACTACAGTACCCAGAAAGATTATCAGAATTAGGGTTATTTAGTTTAGAAAAAAGAAGGCTTAGGGGAGACCTAATAACTATGTATAAATATATCAGGGGGTAGTACAGAGATCTCTCTAATTAACTATTTATACCCAGGACTGTATCTATAACAAGGGGGCATCCTCTACATCTTGAGGAAAGAAGGTTTCTACACCAGCACAGACAGGGGTTCTTTACTGTAAGAGCAGGGAGACTGTGGAATTCTCTCCCGGAGGAGGTGTCATGTTCTTTTTTGCCTTCCTCTGGATCACCTCAGTAGGAACTCATTAGGTTTATAGGTTGAACTTGATGGACTCCGGTCTTCTTTCAACCTTATGAACTATGTAACTAGGCTGCTGAGTAATGTAGCATAGCTCCTATATATCCAAGTCAGCTCCTTCTCATATATTCATAGCATAGACTTAACTCCTGCCAGTTATACTGGTAATTTCTTACACGGGACAGTCTCCTCTAAGACTATTCTCATTTATTTTTCTCCTATACATTTCCTTATCTCCAGTTCTACTTTTCAGCTTAAACCCCAGATTCTTCAGCCGGCCAGTTCTATCGCTCCAGATGTGGCATCCCGCGGGCAGGATCCAACCTTTTTCTTGCTGTGCACCCAGGGATTAGCCTTCCTTCCCGAATTTCTCTCCTTTACACAGTGAGAGCTAATCTTTCGTGTATGAAGCAGGGGAGGGTGTTGCCATGACAACATGCACATTCTATCAGTGGGGCTGAGCCTGCTGTGTGGAGCAGCAAAAAAAAAAAAAAGAATCTGAAGAACACATCCTCTTCTCTCCTGTTCCTCGCTCTCTCTCCTGCAGGATTTCAAGTCTTTGAGAGCTCTCTGATGGACTACTAGGCTTATTATACATCACTTATGAAACAGATGATATACGATGAAAAACCTCATTTCTTTTTTTTCCCCTCCACATGTTATACTTTTCTCTGGAATTTACACATTTCTTACAATCCCTGCAGAAATGCCGACACTAATCGTAGATTTAATGCCATCTTATTAATGTGCACAGGCATCTGAAGGAAGAGGACAGAAAGAGGAAAGGAACGCAGGAAGAGATCATAGGGCCCGGCGGCGGTGATGAGGGAGGGCGCTGCTGACAAACACCAGTCTCTGTAGGCACATCTTTCTTATGTAAAGAAATCTAAGGGTAGCCACGAGGTGATTGGGAAAATATTACTCACGGCACAATGGAGACTCTAGAGACGGCACAACAAACGCATGCGTGGAGCTCTTCATCCATTAATAAAGCATAGTAATCATTGACTTATAGCTATGGGAAATTACTCAATGAAAACTCCTCATAGCTCCTGCGTTGTATGTGTTCCCCAGGCCTACATTTATAATGGTGCCATTCCCGACCAAACATAAGTCTGAAAGGCACAGAAAATAAAACTTCAATGGACACATGCTTCTCACAGGGAAATATGCTTCACAGAAAATAATACCTGAATTTAAATATGTAATATATTTTACTTTTAAAGTGCTGAAAAGACAGTGTATTCATTGGCATCGGCCCTGGTGCCCAGCAGATCTTTCCTAGGGAGCCAATTAGCCTGGCAGAATGGTTTTGAAATGTGCCTTAAAAGAATCCCTGCTGGCCCATAGCAAGAACCACATCATATATTTAAGATATAGCAAATGGACAGAAAAAAATCGTGTAGCTCAATTAACAACAAAAAAATATACCTGAGGTTACTGGTGTTGTCTACACCCAAATAGGCCAAAAATAATATGATATATATGATATGATATATATATATATATATATATATATATATATGATATGATATATATATAAATATATATACAAATTATATGTAACCAGTCCTCAAAGGTATATAAGATAAGAAGATAAAATTAGGGATAAGATACTGTAGGTATAAAAATAGTGCAAAGTCCGCTAGTGCAGAGGTTCGCTATAGTTCTCTATATTGCAAAGTCTGTTGGTGCAAAGTTCGCTATAGTTCTTTATATTAGTTCCGCTGGAGTAACATAGTAGAATTTACAAGAGTATGATAGAAAGTAAAGGTATTATTGGTGGCTTTAAAGGCGTTTAGCATGGTTTTACTTACCTCCATATTGTGCAAAGGACATTTACAGCAAATATTATCCATTCTATTGCTTAACCACTCGCAACAGCTGGAAACCCCCCCACCACCACCACCGTTACAGTGCCACTGTTACAGCCCACGCACTCAAAAGACTTTGAAACAAGTGGATGCCGGTATCACAGCGCATCCACACGATCTGATAACATCCAGCCGTGGACATCACTATCTGTGAGGTCGGCTGCCATCCGTGCCAAACCGCGGCCACAACACCTTACTGGAGATCATCGCTTTTACAGCTTTTACCACACACAGCTCCCCAGCCACAACTGCTCAGCGTATCCTCCAACGGGCACTGCTAGCATCAGGTCGGACAACAGTCCATGCCAGCCAGACGCTGAACAAAGGAGCCCCCCCACTGAATAGGGTGGTGAGTGGTGCGGTGCACCAATAATATCTTTAATTTCTATCATCATCTTGTAATTTCTACTATGTTACTTCAGTGGAACTAATATAAAGAACTATAGTGGGGGGCACGGCTTGCCTATGGAGGAGTGAGGACGTGCTCTGCTTTGCTCCACTGTCCCGCCTGCTTCTACCCCGCTATATACCCTGCTGAACCCCGCATACCTGCTCTGATGCCTCGCTCTAAGAAGCACAAGGACTCCTTGTGCACCTACTTCTAAGATGGCATCCGCCACGAGGTCCCAGTCCATGCTCTGTGACAGGGAGCGAACGGGGTCTGCCTCCCCGCCGCTCTCTCAGGTATCCGGACTGGGGGATTTAGATGAGGAGGACTCGGGAGGTGATTGGGACATTAAGACCTACTTAAAAGCTCTGCCGACTAAAAGTGACTTTGAGCGCTGTATCGCCAGGCTGGAGTGCACCTACAAGAATGAGATGGAGTGTGTTAAAGGGGAACTGTGCCTCTTGGGGCAACACCTCACTGATCTTGATCAGCAGCATAAGGCCCTGCAGGATTGTATGGATTCCCACTCTAAGATATTACAAGAGCATTCGCTCCAGATCTCAGAGCTTTTCTCTCTTCAGGACTTGGAAAATCGGCATCGCCGTAATAATATAAGGCTGAGGGGTATTCTGGAATCTGTTGCTGACCCTGACTTGGACTCTGTGGCCCAAAAGATATTTTCTTCTCTGCTGCCCCCTGATTATCAGGGCCCTGTGGAGCTGGATCGCATTCACCACTCCCTTGGGACGAAACCGCCGGATAACGCGACCCCCAGGGACGTAATATGCTGGGAGAAAGACAAGACCATGCTTTATGGCTAGAGACCATTTCCCAGTGGACTTTAAGGGTAATCGAGTTTCGCTGTTTCCAGACCTAGCTAGGTGTACCTGTCACGATGCCGGCTGGCAGGAGGTGGATCCTCTGTGCCAGAGAGGGATTGGCGTGGACCGTGCTAGTGGACCGGTTCTAAGTCACTACTGGTGTTCACCAGAGCCCGCCGCAAAGCGGGATGGTCTTGCTGCGGCGGTAGTGACCAGGTCGTATCCACTAGCAACGGCTCAACCTCTCTGACTGCTGAAGATAGGCGCGGTACAAGGGAGTAGACAGAAGCAAGGTCGGACGTAGCAGAAGGTCGGGGCAGGCAGCAAGGATCGTAGTCAGGGGCAACGGCAGGAGGTCTGGAACACAGGCTAGGAACACACAAGGGAACGCTTTCACTAGGCACAAGGGCAACAAGATCCGGCGAGGGAGTGCAGGGGAAGTGAGGCATACATAGGGAGTGCACAGGTGAAAACACTAATTGGAACCACTGCGCCAATCAGTGGCGCAGTGGCCCTTTAAATCGCAGAGACCCGGCGCGCGCGCGCCCTAGGGAGCGGGGCCGCGCGCGCCGGGACAGGAACGAGGGAGAGCGAGTCAGGTACGGAAGCCGGGGTGCGCATCGCGAATCGCATCCCGGCTGGAGGCGGTATCGCAGCGCACCCGGTCAGTGGATCTGACCGAGGCGCTGCCGTAGCGAAGATGTTGCGAGCGCTCCGGGGAGGAGCGGGGACCCGGAGCGCTCGGCGTAACAGTACCCTTCAACTAACATTCCTACTGGACTTGCTTCATTCCAGAACCATCGCTTACCATTGGGGTTTTACCTTTTCAACTAGTCGTGCGTCATGGAGGCAAGAAAGCAGTTTTTCGCCAGTTGGGAGATCTCCCCAAATTCCTCACAACTTTGGAACTTCCTATGGTTTCCCTGCTGACGTGGCCTACTCCATTGTGCCCTGTCTCACCTCCTCATCCTGAGAAATGGCAGCCTGTGACCCGCAAGTCTCCCTCAGCTACTGGAAGATTTCCTTCACACCTTCCTCCCTGAGACATTGACCCTGGTGGGGCTACTGGGCTTGTGGATTATATTTACCATGTGGGTGCTACTCCCTAGTGCCTTCTGAGTGCCTTGGTGTTATCGGTTCCGAAAAATACTTATATGCCTTGAACTGTTTTCCTGGGGACCCATGTTCCTACATAGAGTTGCTTTATTTTTGTTCTCCTAGTTAGGGGGGTGGGGGGTTTTGGGTTCTGTTGCTGGTAGGCTTTTACTTCCCTATGTAGGGAAGATGTTTAGCGGGCTGGTTATCTACTGGTTCACTTACTATTTATGACCTTGGGTCATGTTCTTTGTTTTTCTTTGCTGTTTTCTATCCCTTTCTTTCGTTTGTTTCTTTTTTCCTTTGTGGCCCACATTGTGTCTGTCTCCCCTCCCCCCTCTCCTCAGTTGTTATGGATACTCTTGCAGTCAGTTCCTTTAATGTACGGGGGTTCAATATTCCTGAGAAGCGGCAACAGATCCTTTATCACTTTCACAGGAAGGGGTATCTGAAGCCCCCTTTCAGGAAACTCATTTTCATTCCTCTTCTCACCCGTCCCTTAGAGATCGCAATTATCCTGTTTGGTATCCCTCTATGAATCCCACTGCCAAATCCAAAGGGGTGTCCATCGCTTTCCACAGGACCTTTCAGCCTACGGTCATAATATCCCTAGTGGACCCCATGGGTTGATATCTGTTCTTGCAATTCTCTCATGCCTCTCAATTGACCCGCCTGGATGCCTTTGCCAGTTCTTTGCAGGTTATCATAGGTGGAGACTTTAACTGGGTGTGGGACCTGACTACTGCTTCCTCATCTGGTAAGTCTTCCCTCTCTTTTGCAGTGCTCCGTAGATTAAGCAGGGAGGGTCCTACATCCTGATGTTAAGGACTATACCTATTATTTTCCCACGCACTGCTCTTTTAGTAGGCTGGATATGATATTTGTGAGCCATCCCCTCCTATCCCTTTCCCCGAGGGACTCCATTGACACTATGGTTTGGTCTGACCATGCACCTGCACTGGCTAAGTTTCACTTCGCTCCTCACTCTCCCAACCCTTACTCTTGGAGACTTTATGACCATCTACTCACTGACACCTAATGCAGTGCTGAGGTTTGCCAGACAATTGCTGCCTTCATAAACAAATCACAGCTCTGACGCCACCCCTGCGCCTCTTAAATGGTAAGCGCTTAAGTGCACGGTCAGAGGGGTATTCATTGCTCATGGGGCGCGGCTTAAGAAAGCTGCCTCGCACACTCTGGCGGACCTCTTCACTGAATTGGCCTCCCTTGAATCCCTGAATAAACGATCCTTCACCGTTGACACTCAGGCATGCATTTCCACTACACGGCAAAAACTACTGTCCTGCCTCGGTAAGAAGTCATTCTGTCTGCTGGAGTGGGCGCATAGAGGCTATTATGAATATGCAGACCTCTGTGGTTCCTGGCTTTCTAGGGCCCTTTACCCCAAACTCCCTATGTTCTTTCTCTCAATTCCCCCTCCTGAGGTAAGGTTTATGCCACTAATCATATTGTAGAGGAATTCCGCGCTTATTATGAATCCTTCTACAATATCAAAGGTCAGTTTGCTGATCTTCCTCCTATCCTTCTTCATTATAAGATCCGGGCTTATCTCTCTGAACACAAATTACCTTCACTATCCCCCGATATCTGGTTGGCCTTAGATGCGCCATTGAGGACTGAAGAGCTCCTGATTGCTACGGCAAGAGCCCTGGCCCTGACTGGTTTACGGCCCGCTTCTATAAGACCTATAACGATATAATAACAGAGCCCTTGTTGGCCTCCTTTAACACCATTGCTGATGGTGCCTCGTTTCCTCCTCAGTCCCTGATGGCGCACATTGTAGTCATCCGTAAACCCGACAAGGATGCTGGTCCTTGCGGTAACTATCGCACCATTTCCTTACTTAATATTAATCTTAAGCTGTACGCCCAGTTACTGGCATCCCAACGTGGCCCCCTGCTCCTCTCTCTGGTGCACACTGACCATGTCGGTTTTGTAGTAGGCAAGGAGGCTAGGGATAACACACTTAAATTGGTCTCTCTCATCGCTGCCGCCAGATCTCACCGTGTCCATATGTGCTTGCTCTCAGTTGACGCTGAAAAAGCGTTTAGATAGTGTTAGTTGGGACTTTCTGAAACTGGTGTTAGAAGCTCTTGGCATGGCTCCTGCTTTCCTACGTTCCATTATGGTGCTCTATGCTGGTACGACAGTGGAGGTCCATGTCAACAGCACGGTTTCCTCCCCCTTTTCCATACATAATGGAACCAGGCAGGGGTGTCCCCTTTCCCCCTCCTATATGTTCTCACCATGGAGTATCTGACGGTGGCGCTGAGACAGAATCCTTCCATCCCTGGGTTTGGTGCTCAGATGGCTTCCTATAAATTGTCTCTTTACGCAGATGACCTCCTTATATACATTACCTCCCTCCATACTTCCCTCCCAGCTATTCTCTCAGAATTTTCGGCATTTGGTGCACTCTCTAATTTTAAAGTTAATACCCATAAGTCAGAGCTGCTCAATGTTTCTCTGACACCAGAAACGCTCTCTTGGCTCATCTCTCAATTCCCCTTTAAGCATCAACACCGCTCCCTCCGCTATCTTGGAGTGCACCTCATGGCGGACTTGAACGACTTATTTGCCCTTAACTTTCTCCCACTGTTGTCTGTTATTGATTTTGAAGCAGTGGCGTCTCCTTACCATGTCCTGGTTCAGTAAAATAGCCACCCTTAAGATGGACGTGCTGCCTAGGATCTTGTACCTGATGTAGACCTTGCCCATCCGCATCCCTGCTGTCTTCCTGACCTGCCTTCGCTCAGTCTGCTACAGATTTTTGTGGTCCCCTGGGGGCCTGAGACTGTCTCACTCTGTTCTTATTAGGCACAAGGAGAAGGGGGGAGCTGGACTCCCCGACTTCCGTCTCTATTATATGGCCACGGTCTGCACCAGGGTCTTGGATCTCTGCCATCATTCTCATACGAAACAGTGGGTAGATCTTGAGACTCACCTATCTCCCCTCCACCCCACCGCTCTGCCCTGGATACCCCCTGAAAACCGTCCTTCGGGTATTGAAACCACCAAATGTCCTTAAATGGGAGGAAGATCTAGGGGTTTCCTTTTCTGATACTGAGATTTCTAAGATGTTTGTGCTCACTCACAAGACTTCTCTCTCATCCCGATCTCAGGAACGTAATTTTAAAATTAATTCCAGGTGGTACAGATGCCCAGACCGGATACACGTGATGTTTCCCTCGGCCCCAGCCACGTGCTGGCACTGTAATAGACCTATAGGTTCTTACCTTTATGTTTGGTGGGACTGTGCTCTCATCCGTCCATTCTGGGCATCTGTTTTTGACCAGTTTAACATGATCTGTGCAGATAGTGTTATCCCCTCACCTGCCATCGCCCTCTTGTCTCTCTACCCTACTTCCATTCAGCGTGCTGAAGGGTGCCTCATTTTCTGAGTGCTTCACGGACTGTGATCCCATGCCATTGGAAGTCTACCACCCCTCCTTCGAAACTGGAGTTTGTTGAGACGCTTAATAAGTTCGGCAGAGTGCAGGAACAGGTAGCGTACGACAAGGATAGACACCCTTGGGACTCCTTCAGGGAATCTCCGGAGTGATTCCGATGGCTCACTTAGGTTTATTTTTTCCATACCTTTTATCTCTCCCCATCCCGTTCCCCCTCCCTCCCAGCTTGTCTTAGCCTGTGTCCTCTCCCCCTCCCTCCCCCTTGTTCACCTGTGTCTTGTCTCCCCATGTTCATCTTTGTCATTGTCTACGGTATGTCCTTGTCTTCTTTCCCTTTTTCTTTTCTATATACCGTGGCGGTTTCTTCCCTTTTCTCTCCATTGTCTCCTCTTTTCCATACTGTGATGGACAGGTTGACTATGTAGATCTATTCAGTTGGACCTGCAAGTCCATTGCCAGTTTATTCCATTTCATGATGTACGTGGAATATGGTCTGCACGTTTGCTGTTTCTTTTGTTTTATTTTATTTCATGTGTTGAAATACCAATAAACACAGATTTTCCATAAAGAACTATAGCAAACTTTGCACCAACGGACTCTGCAATATAGAGACCTATAGCGAACCTTTGCACTAGCGGACTTTGCACTATTTTTACACCATTTTTATACAATTTTTATACCTATCTTATCCCTAATAATTTTATCTCCACCTGTATAATTTAGTCTTATTTATTATACCCCCGAACTAATAGTGGGGAACATCTATTATATTGGCTTGCTATTATTGTTTTTTAATGTACCTGTATCTACAATAATAATTTGGAGCTTGCGCAAGGGCCCTGCGCTAGACTTCAGTTATTCATTGTAATACATTGCATTTTATTTAATAAATACTCATTTCATTGTACTGGATCTAACTATCTTCTTATCGTGTATACCTTTGAGGAGTGGTCACATTAAATATATATACAAATTATTATATATAGATCATATTATTTTTGCACTTATATTTAAAATAGCCCTGCTGGTTGGTACATGCCTGTAAGGGATTGCCTCTGATAATAACAGTATATCAGGGAATTGTAATACATGTAATTCTCTAATACTTTATTTAATGAGGCTCCAAATGTTAAGCTTTACTTTTAACACATTAACCCATTTGGAGATTGCCCTGATTTGATCCCTTGGAAAATAAAATAAATGAGTTATTAAAACAAAAATCGACATTTTACCCTTTATTCCTATGGTTTGCAAATATCATAAACTGACATCAGACGGCTAGATTAGGGTGAATGTTTTTATAGCTGTGGCCATAAGGTTTCATGGAACTACAGGTTTCAGCATGTTATACAATGCTGCAGAGAATGGTAATTTCAAGGTCTGGATTAATTCCCAGCTCCATAAATTGGATCTTAAGCTGCACTCTACTGGCCGACAGTGAGACTGACAACACATTTACTGAGAAGAGAGCACTATTGTATACAAGTTGGAGTTTATGCAACACACATGATGGATGCTGAGATCAATAAACCTACTGACAATATAAGTTATTGTAATATACTAATAATAATGAACCGGTCAGCAATACAACATCGATACAAATCTGAAAAATATCTAATCGTGCATATATCATTCTACCGTATGCTGCATAAATTACAGAATACAGATAGATGAATAAATGTGGAAGATGAAAACACAAGATTATTTTACTGTATGCTACATGTATATGTTGTAATAGAGAATAACAATACAGAACATAGCACTTTGAATAAGATCATAGCTTCAATCTGTCATTGCTGAACAAAATGCTTTTGAAGTTTGCCAGTTTGCTTATTTTTACTTCTAAAACTTGCCACATAAGCTTGGCTTTCTCTCTACACTTGTACACAGACCATATGATCCTCCTCCGCAAACTGCCTTCTATCTGCTTTCCCTTCTATCTACAGCTTATGTGAACGGTCTCCTTCCTGTTACTATCTCTAACAATAAGGGAGCAACACTTGTTTGATGGATTTATCTCAACTTTCTCTGACCAGCAGCTAAATGGTAGTCATATCTTTAATAAAGACTATTTAGAAAGCTGTTCACTTTTGCATTCAGAAAACAAAAACAATTTTGTCAAAGGTATTCATAGCCTTTTAGTTTTTCTAGATCTTTACTGACTGAATTTAATGACATTCCTATGCATAAAAGTTCCCACCATACTGCAACCTTTCTCATCTTTATATATAAAAGTACCTAAGACTTCTCTTATGCTGTATCTTTTCTCTGGAATTATATGGCCTCAAATCATCAGCCTAATTTTTAGATATACGCTTGCTTTAAAGACATTTTGGGATGCTGTTGTCAAATTATTTTATTGCAGCTATGTCAATGGTCCAGGATCCACATGTAGACTTCTATATATGTACCTTTTTGTCCATTGTTAATTACTTTGATGTCTTTTCAACTTTGTTATACCACCCCATTACAAAGGACTTTATATGGTATTGTTACAGAAAATGGCTGGGTGACTGGTTCAAGCAGCTTTATTTTTATTCTGTCATTGTACATACAGTGGTTGGTCCATTTTGATAAAGTCAGCGCCTGGAAGTAGCTATTGAGTCACTCATGCCCTTTAAATTCTAAGCTTTTACAAGCAAAGCTCTCTCTGCTTTGTTTCATTGTATGTATGTTTTCAACATGGTACACAGTATGCTGGTGCTATATAAATAAAGGCTAAATAAAACAGCCAGAATCAACCAAAGTGGATTAATAGTCAAAAGAAAAAAAAAAACATAATGGTGATAAGCTTTGAATGGGCAACCCACCCTATCTACAAGAGATGCAGCCACATTCCATACACCATCTTTACAAGATTCTCAAGTATATGAAGTATTGTCCTATGAGCCGGTGACATCCTAGTGATGTTGCCATGTGTACCAGGATCAAGGTCACAGGGCAATAAGCCGCAATACAGACATATGCAGCATATTATGCGAGTGATTGGTATTTCTGTAATCATCCTGACCAGGAGAACAAAGCCAACATGTCAAATAGTTTCCAATACAATATATGGTACAATAAATACTATTAAAATACAACTTATCCAGCAATCAATAAGCTGTAATATGGCTATAATGGCTGTAATATGTCGGGGAAAAAAACTTAGTTAGAAAAACACACATGACAGACTTAGATACAGATCACTGGTCTAACACCTGGATGGCCCCCACACGTGTTCAATCAAGGGGCTGCCAAAAAGGTCTGCCTGGATATTTTTTTCTTCTGTAAATCTGAAAAAGATCGGATTTACAGAAGAAAAAAGGATTGAGACAGACCTTTTTGCGAGCATAAAACAGAGGTACATTTCCATGTAGGACATGTCAGAATTGCAGTGGAATAATAAAATGGGATAGTGTTACACACTCCACCAAAGGTACAAAAATTCCTATTTTTGGTTTCTTCACATGTGAAACAAAAGGGGTTATTTACATGCTGAATTCTGTGCCATTCTATGCCATTGTGGGATGTCATATGTAGGCCAGACATCTAGAACCATTAGGCTAGGTTCAGACTACGGAATCTCCGGGCAGAAAATTTCCGCCCGGAGATTCCGAGTGCGGCCAGCGCTGACTTAATCAGTCGGCACTAGGACCGCACAGACACTGCAGTCTCCAATAGACTGCAATTTGTTCCGCGCGGATTTCCGCATGAAGAAAGAACAACACCTTTCTTCAGGCGGAAATTTCCAAGCGGATTTTCCGTTCACAAATTCCGCTTCACAAATTCCGAAGTGTGGATTTGTGAACGGAAACCCATTCGCTACACAGTACATTTTATCAAGCGGAATTTCCGCCGGCAAGTTCAAAGAGGAATTGCGGGCGAAAATTCCGTAGTCTGAACCTAGCCTTAAGGTTAGGATTAATGAACATAAAAATCCTTTAGGAATTATAAAAAGAAAATGGAGGTTGCTAGGGGTGACGACAAAGAGGATAACTATGGTGAAATGAGTGTTGCTAGACACTTGGTGGAAAAGGGGCATCAGATCTGTGATTTAAGATGGATGGTGTTAGAAGAAGTGGATAATATAGGACAGGAAGGATTAAAACACAAGTTGTTAAGGCGAGAAGTATTTTGGATCCAGCAGTTGGGAACTTTGTCCCCATGGGGTATTAATGAAAATTGTTCATTTAATGTGTATCTGCAGTAGATTGCTCTCTTCTGAGATTTTGTATCTTTTTGTATCTGATGGTTTTATATTGTTTTATATTATAGAACTGAGTTCTCGTGAGAATTCATATGTATTTAACTACGGTGGTGGGTGTGCACAAGATAGGCTTGAGAAAGGGAGGTAACACTCCTGAAACGTTGCCTGATGGTCGGCGCTCAGTTAAGCTGAGCGCATAACTTCCAGCCCGGAGGAGATGCATTGGATTAAGGCAAAACAACAAGAGACCTCGGCGGAGGCAGATGATTCTAATTAAAGCCTAATCTATGGACTGTTCGCTACAAGTCACTGGGTGAATATCCTCTGTATATCTGCATTGTTGAAAAATTATGTGTAAAGCAAGTGAAAAAAAGTAGATAAAAACTATGTATATAACACAATCCCATGGATCAGCTTGTTTTTTTATGATATGAACTGAGACTTAGATACACAGTCTCGGCAGTACACTGTGCCTATATAGTGGACGTTACAAAAGCGCTCCCTATATATAATAGTATACCTCCAAATAATATTTTCATAGAGTTACCAAATAATACCTCTGTACAACAAGCAAATATACCATCATAATGTTACCAAACAAATGCAATTATACCACAGTCATTGCCAGTAATATTACTATATAAAGGACATACAATACCGCCAGATAATTCAAAGCCCTGTACATTATGAACAGACCATAAAACAATAACAACTACGATATGACTGCCAATTGGCCAGAACTGATGATATCCATGGACATTAGTCCATGTCTTTCTATTTTAATATAGTCCAGGAGCATATCAAGGATAAATACAGTCAACTTACTATTGGGAGTAGTGTGCAGGACATATATATATATATATATATATATATATATATATATATATATATCCTTAATCACTTTTCATATAGCACAGTACATAGCAGTCACTGCATGTCACAAGATAGATTCTATTACCAGTGCAGGTCCAAACAGGGACCAACCTCTCAAGGGATCCACAGTGATCACTTCTTTTTTTTACAATTTTTCCAGTTTATGGTTAGGTATTACATTTTTTTTTCTCCATATTTTAGGGGTTAAACTTTTTTTTAAAGTTATGTCATGATTTCTTTCAGCGCATTAGCTGGCTGTAGCTCATCTTTGACCTGGATCTAGGTATAGGTATTTCTGCCTTATGTATGGTGAGCTAAACAATAATATCATGTGATAATAAAATAGTAACTTTGCACCCCTGATAGAAAGAAACAAAACAAAAGAAAATCTCCACCTATAGTCACCTAGCCCCGTTCCCATTATGGGATCTTCCTTGGGCTTCCTACTTTCTGTGCTGTCCTCTATTAGGCCTATGACTGTGTTATGCCTGTGGCCTACAATTCACTGGGTCCCTTGATGGCATCAATGGCCTGACACCGAGGGACAAATGCAGTGACACCATTGTACCACTTGCACCAGGCTACTGATTTTCTTACATGTTCTTGGTGACTCATATCCGCATACAGAGGTCAAGTCCTGGGAAAAAAAAGTGTAGGAACTCATCCAAGATTTCCACTCAAGGACTGGTCCTTCAAGTGCAGGAACTCAGTTCCCACACGTTCCTGCAGGACTTGAGCCCTGTCCGCATACCTAAACCTGCCTATGGCTTTAGAGGAGTACTCTGCTGCCCCAGCGTTAGGAAGATTTTGTTCCGAAGGCTTGGAGCGGGGGTCATGTCTTCACGCCACCCCCCCTCAATGCAAGTCTATGGGATGGGGCGTGGCGTTAGCCACGCCCCTCCCATAGACTTGCATTGAGGGGACATGTCGTGACGGCATAAGGGGGCGTGGCTTTGATGTCACGACATGTGCTGCCCGCACCCAGCGTTCTAAACGAATGTTGGTTGCTGCACTGAGATCGCGGGGGGTCCCAGCTGCGGGATCCCCGCGATCAGAAATCTTATCCCCTATGCTTTGGATAGGGGATAAGACGTCTATTACCCCTTTAAAAGTAGATTTCAGAGCAATGAGCTAACAGCTTTCTGCTCCACCATTGTTTTAAAATGTATTTGTTTTGTGAGGATGACTAGGCAAAAAATCTGGGCCTGAACAGCCAGGGCATCCCTGACATCTCATACCCCTACAGCTATAGCTATACCATTGATCTGCTGCTTGCCTGGTGTAGTGATGCTTCAAGCTGTCTACGTTGAAAACAGTAATAATAAATATACCCCAGTTTGATGAGTTTACTTTTCTGCTTTCAGAGAATATATTCAATTGAAACTATTTTCTTCAGTCCATCCTTGCTGATTCAGGTAAGGCTTTGGAGATATTGTTGACCCATATTAATGCTTTAATGTGTTTCAGCAGCTCAGCATTGACCACAGTGGTGCTGGATGTCTTGGATGACTTGCATCTTTAACATTTGCAGTCTCATCATTTTTTCATGATCTTCTTCTCTTTCAATTGAACCAAATGAATGTAAGGTCCACAGCACAAGGTGTTTCTCATGTGGATCGCTGAGTCACAGTCTTAATACGTATTCAAGCTTGTCTTCAGTATCTACTTAATCTTCATTATACCTATTCACACTGAGAGTGCATTGTATTCCTCCACCATTCTCGAAAGGGGTTTCAGGTTTTCCATAAATAAATTGTATTTTATATTGAAATTCTATGCAATTTCCTTGTATTTTATTACCGTATATACTTGAGTATAAGCCGACCCGAGTATAAGTCGAGACCCCTAATTTCAACCCAAAATCCCAGGAAAAGTTATTGACTCGAGTATAAGCCTAGGGTGGGAAATACATCATCCCCCCCTGTCATCATCCAGACCCGTCATTAACATCCTCATCATCATCGCCTGTCATCATCCAGACCCTCATCATCATCACCTGTCATCATCCCCTTGTCATCATCCCACACATCCCCCCTTCATCATCCCCTTGTCATCATCCCCACCCCCCTTCATCATCCCCTTGTCATCATCCCCACCCCCCTTCATCATCCCACACCCCCCCTTCATCATCCTCTTGTCATCATCCCACACCCCCCCTTCATCATCCTCTTGTCATCATCCGCCCTCAGTGGTCTTCAACCTGCGGACCTCCAGAGGTTTCAAAACTACAACTCCCAGCAAGCCCGGGCAGCCATCGGCCTTCGACATCATCCAGCCCCCTCTAACCCCCCTTTAGTTCTGTACAGTACTCGCCTCCGCTCGACGCTGGTCCGGTGCTGCAGGACTGTCCGGAGAGGAGGTGGTCCAGTGGGATAGTGGTTCCGGGCTGCTATCTTCACTGGGGGCGCCTCTTCTCTGCGCTGCGGGCCCGGAATAGAGGCGTTGCCTTGACAATGACGCAGAAGTACGTTGGCAATGAACGTACCTCTGCGTCGTTGTCAAGGCAACGTGACTATTCTGGGGCCGGGCCCGAAGCGCTTAGAAGAGGCCTCCCCGGTGAAGATAGCAGCCCGGAACCACTATCCCACCGGACGACCTCCTCTCCGGACAGTCCTGCAGCACCGGACCAGCGCCGAGCGGAGGTGAGTACTGTACAGAACTAAAGGGGGGTGAGAGGGGGCTGGATGATGTCGAAGGCCGCAGTGGTCTTCAACCTGCGGACCTCCGGAGGTTTCAAAACTACATCTCCCAGCAAGCCCGGACAGCCGATGGCTGCCCGGGCTTGCTGGGAGTTGTAGTTTTGAAACCTCTGGAGGTCCGCAGGTTGAAGACCACTGCGGGTGGAGAGTTCACTCGAGTATAAGCCGAGGGGGGTGTTTTCAGCACGAAAAATCGTGCTGAAAAACTCAGCTTATACTCGAGTATATACGGTAGGTTAAGTTACTAATGCCTTTCTGTTATTAACATTGCACCTGTTGCACTGCTTATATTTAAAAAAAAAAAAGTAGACATAGTTTTGTGGGAGGCGGAAGGGTCTCTCAAAAACCAACAGATTTGCTTCATTTTGCAACATAAATTGACTGGCAAATTTACTATAATTTATGGCAGAAATTGGCATACGTTATAGCTCATATCTGGTGCTTCATAACATAGAATTTCAGCTTGTGGCACACAGACAGCCAAAGACGTTCTTAAAAAGGTAGTTTTATCTTTACCATTAGTTTTTAATTTGTAGGGCATATAAAGTTATACACTTTTTCATTCAAATATATATCATTTTAAAACTTGCATTTATTTCATGTTACTGGTGCTTTTCTTTCGCTCTTGTTTCCTGCTGGTTGTCTAGATTACAAACCACCTCTACTTGCAGTGGACTGGCTGCCGCTGACCTCACACTCAATCTTTATGTTATAATCACTGACACTTCAGACACCAGTGCTAGTTGCTCACACACAACTAGTGTGTCTAAAGTGCCAATGACACAAAGTGTCAATTAGTTAAAAGCAGGAAGAGAGAGGAGCCTAAGCTCTGTGCAGAGCTGAAAAAGGCAGGTGAGAAAATCCCTTAACCTCTTGAGGACGCATACGCCCTGCATCCCCGATCCTTAACCCCTTAAGGACCAGGCCATTTTACACCTTAAGGACCGGAGCGTTTTTTGCAATTCTGACCACTGTCACTTTAAACATTAATAACTCTGTAATGCTTTTAGTTATCATTCTGATTCCGAGATTGTTTTTTCGTGACATATTCTACGTTAACTTAGTGGTAAAATTTTATGGTAACTTGCATCCTTTCTTGGTGAAAAATCCCAAAATTTGCTGAAAAAAATGAAAATTTTGCATTTTTCTAACTTTGAAGCTCTCTGCTTGTAAGGAAAATGGATATTCAAAATATATTTTTTTTGGGTTCACATATACAATATGTCTACTTTATGTTTGCATCATAAAATTTATGAGTTTTTACTTTTGGAAGACACCAGAGGGCTTCAAAGTTCAGCAGCAATTTTGAAATTTTTCACAAAATTTTCAAACTCACTATTTTTCAGGGAGCAGTTCAGTTTTGAAGTGGATTTGAAGGGTCTTCATATTAGAAATGCCCCATAAAAGACCCCATTATAAAAACTACACCCCCAAAGTATTCAAAATGACATTCAGTAAGTTTATTAACCCTTTAGGTGTTTCACAGGAATAGCAGCAAAGTGAAGGAGAAAATTCAAAATCTTCATTTTTTACACTCGCATGTTCTTGTAGACCCAATTTTTGAATTTTTGCAAGGGGTAAAAAGGAGAACATTTTTACTTGTATTTGAAACCCAATTTCTCTCGAGTAAGCACATACCTCATATGTCTATGTTAATTGTTCAGCGGGCGCAGTAGAGGGCTCAGAAGGGAAGGAGCGACAAATGGTTTTTGGGGGGCATGCCGCATTTAGGAAGTCCCTATGGTGCCAGGACAGCAAAAAAAAACACATGGCATACCATTTTGGAAACTAGACCCCTCAGGGAACGTAACAAGGGGTAAAGTGAACCTTAATATCCCACAGGTATCACGACTTTTGCATATGTAAAAAAAATATATATATTTTTTACCTAAAATGCTTGGTTTCCCAAAAATTTTACATTTTAAAAAGGGTAATAGCAGAAAATACCCCCCAAAATTTGAAGCCCAATTTCTCCCGATACAGAAAACACCCCATATGGGGGTGAAAAGTGCTCTGCTGGTGCACTACAGGTCTCAGAAGAGAAGGAGTCACATTTGGCTTTTTGAAAGCAAATTTTGCTCTGGGGGCATGCCGCATTTAGGAAGCCCCTATGGTGCCAGAACAGCAAAAAAAAAAAACACATGGCATACCATTTTGGAAACTAGACCCCTCGGGGAACGTAACAAGGGGTAACATGAACCTAAATACCCTACTGGTGTTTCACGACTTTTGCATATGTAAAAAAATATATTTTTTTTTTTACCTAAAATGCTTGGTTTCCCAAAATTTTTACAATTTTAAAAAGGGTAATAGCAGAAAATACCCCCCAAAATTTGAAGCCCAATTTCTCCCGATTCAGAAAACACCCCATATGGGGGTGAAAAGTGATCTGCTGGCGCACTACAGGCCTCAGAAGAGAAGGAGTCACATTTGGCTTTTTGAAAGCAAATTTTGCTCTGGGGGCATGCCGCATTTAGGAAGCCCCTATGGTGCCAGGACAGCAAAAAAAAAAAACCACATGGCATACCATTTTGGAAACTAGACCCCTCGTGGAACGTAACAAGGGGTAATTTGAACCTTAATACCCTACAGGTGTTTCACGACTTTTGCATATGTAAAAAAATATATATTTTTTTTACCTAAAATGCTTGTTTTCCCAAAAATTTTACATTTTTAAAAAGGGTAATAGCAGAGAATACCCCCCAAAATTTGTTAGGCAATTTCTCCCGAGTACGGCGATATCCCATATGTGGCCCTAAACTGTTGCCTTGAAATACGACAGGGCTCCAAAGTGAGAGCGCCATGCGCATTTGAGGCCTAAATTAGGGACTTGCATAGGGGTGGACATAGGGGTATTCTACACCAGTGATTCCCAAACAGGGTGCCTCCAGCTGTTGTAAAACTCCCAGCATGCCTAGACAGTCAACGGCTATCTGGCAATACTGGGAGTAGTTGTTTTGCAACAGCTGGAGGCTCCGTTTTGGAAACAGTGGCGTACCAGACGTTTTTCATTTTTATTGGGGAGGGGGTTTGTATAGGGGTATGTGTATATGTAGTGTTTTTTACTTTTTATTTTATTTTGTGGTAGTGTAGTGTAGTGTTTTTAGGGTACAGTCACACGGGCGGGGGTTCACAGTAGTTTATCGCTGGCAGTTTGAGCTGCGGCAGAAAATTTGACGCAGCTCAAACTTGCAGCCGGATACTTACTGTAATCCTCCGCCCATGTGAGTGTACCCTGTACGTTCACATTGGGGGGGGGACGGGGACATCCAGCTGTTGCAAAACTACAACTCCCAGCATGTACGGTCTATCAGTGCATGCTGGGAGTTGCAGTTTTGCAACCGCTGGAGGCTCCGTTTTGGAAACAGTGGCGTACCAGACGTTTTTCATTTTTATTGGGGAGGGGAGGGGGGCTGTGTAGGGGTATGTGTATATGTAGTGTTTTTTACTTTTTATTTTATTTTGTGTTAGTGTAGTGTAGTGTTTTTAGGGTACAGTCGCACGGGCGGGGGTTCACAGTAGTTTCTCGCTGGCAGTTTGAGCTGTGGCAGAAAATTTGCCGCACCTCAAACTTGCAGCCGGATACTTACTGTAATCCTCCGCCCATGTGAGTGTACCCTGTACATTCACATTGGGGGGGGGGGGGAACATCCAGCTGTTGCAAAACTACAACTCAATTTAGCCAAACAACATAACGGCAAAACAATACGCGCCGTATGTAGGTCCCGGGGGTACCGATATATAGCTAAAAACAAAGAGACCCACAATACTAATATTATTTCAAAAGGTATAACAATCTTTATTAGACAATAAAAAACAAACAATTTAAAAATAGTAAAAGGCAGAGGATGACCTTATGCAGGAGACAACAAGTGCCAGTGGACCTGGTATGGGCGATGTAGGTATTCAGTCAAGAACATACATAATGTGAGACTGGCACGGCTGCACACTTATAATATCGTAACAATAGATATAATATCTAACATACATTGATGTAACATAGGGAGCAGCAATGCAATATATATATATATATAAACATAAATAGGGACCCAAGATGGGTGATACCTAAAGAGACTACCTGTCATATACCCAAAGGCCAGGAACACCAAGCTCCAACACCCCAACGCACGTTTCTCGTATGGCCATCGCCGACATGGGGGTCATCATGACCCCCCTGGGCGATATGCCCCGATGCCTGCTGAACAATTTCAGCAGGCATCCGGCACCGGCTCCGCTCCAGATGGTTGCGGGGGGCCGGTAAAACACATGACGTTCTCATACGTCATGTGTCCTTAAGGACTCGGAAATGGAGACGTATGAGAACGTCATGTGTCCTTAAGGGGTTAAGGACTCAGGGCATACCTGTACCCCCAGGTCTAGTTGAACGGGTTTAAACCGTTTTCACCGGCGGAGAAGGGGTTAAACCCGGTGGGTCCCGGTTGCTACGGGCAGCCAGGACCCACGGCTGATGCGGGGCACAGTGACAAAATCCCAATGTCCTGATCAGCTTACGGTCCTCATCTGCCTCTTCGTTGTCCAATTAGCAATCTACTGCTCCATGTCTACGCAGCAGGCTAGAGCAGCAGATCGCTGGTTACACTGATCAGTGCTTTGCTAAAAAAAAAATTTTTTAAAGTGTACATTTTTTTTTATAAAAGTTCATGAACCCCTTCCCTATGGCGTACACGTAAAAAAATACCAAAGTCCAAAGTTGTGCATTTTTGGTCACTTCATATACCATAAAAATATCAATAAAAAGCGATCAAAAAGTCCCATCAAAAGAAAAATGGTACCGATAAAAACTAAAGATGAGCCTACATACCGCCCTGTACACAGAAAAATAAAAAAGGGGATCAGCAGAAGATGCCAATTTTAAACATACTAATTTTGGTGCATGTAGTTTATAATTTTTTTAAGCATAAAAATAAAATAAAACCTATATAAATTGGGTATCCTTGTAACCGTATGGACCTACAGAATAAAGATAAGGTGTCATTTTTACCAAAAAGTGCACTGCGTAGAAACGGGAGCCCCCAAATATTACAAAATGGAATTTTTTAAAATTATTTCACCCCACAAAATTTTTTTTTTGTTTCGCTACAGGTTATATTATAAAATAAGTGATGCCATTGCAAAGTACAATTGGCGACGCAAAAAACAAGCCCTTATATGGGTCCCTAGGTGCAAAACTGAAAGAGTTATGATTTTCGAAGGGAAGGAGGAAAAACGAAAATTTGCTGAGTCCTTAAGGTGAAAATAGGCTCTAAGGGGTTAAAGGGGTACTCTGTGAAAAAATATTTTTTTTATTTTTATGAACTGGTGCCATTTAAAAATCTTAACCCTTCCAGTACTTATCAGCTGCTGTATGCTCCCCAGTAAGTTATTTTCTTTTTAAATTTGTTTTCTGTCTGACCACAGTGCTCTCTTCTGACACCTCTGTCTGTCTCAGGAACTGTCAAGAGCAGGAGCAAATCCACATAGCAAACCTATCCTGCTCTTGACAGTTCCTGGCATGGACAGAGGTGTCAGCAGAGAGCACTGTGGTCAGACAGAAAATAAATTTAGAAGGGTGGGAGGACTGAGAACTGAGGGAATGCTATGCATTCTGGTAATTGTAGTCCTGAGAAACTGCTCAACCACAAAGTACAACCAAGAAGTACAGGACTAAGACCACTGCAACAAATCGATATTTGGTGGTTTTTGGAATTGGGGATAACAGGTAAGCACAAGTATATGCTTTTGCAGCTTTTTTGGAGTACCCCTTCAAGTTATAATCGTTATATCGAAAACAGTGTGCCTTTGTAATTAGTAGAATTCTTATAGTTGCTTCATTTTGTGTTCTTCTTGAACTGGCTGCAAAAGTGTACAGGACCTTTACCTTTCCACTTTCAACTGTGCCTACTGAATGCAGAAGAGGATGACTGCAAAATGAAGATCTATACAATGTGTACTGTTTGTACTGTAGGCTTGAACCAGCCTTGTTTTTGGCTCTGACAAATATTAATGATCATAAATTGCAGTGTGGACATCCAATTTATTCATGGTGCACTATAATAATAATAAACTACTGCCAGCTTGTCAGATTCTAAACTCCTCAAAGGATTTGGATACTTAACCTAAAGTTAGTGATATTCTGCCCACAGTACAGTCCGTATTAATAACCTACTTCAGGTGACGTTCTAATTGGTAGAAGAAGGGCGGCATTTTACAGTTTCTAATTGATTTCGTTTTTTTATTTCCATTTTATTTCCATTATGTGTATAAAATCTCACAGAGATGTAAATTACTGAAATTTTCATTTGCAATTAAACACGTGTGATAACAAAATAATGAAATGTTCAAATGGCAAAAACCCGGCTACAAAATGGATTGACTGCACTGATTCTTATGCAGTACAATTAACAGTTTCATAGTTAATAAGGTTAAAACAGACACAGAAAGTAGCTGCCAATTGCCTCAAATTACTCCAAAAAATTTATTAAGTATAACTCTTCGGATGAGTGTCATGTCTCCAACACTATGCGAACTATATCTATGAGTATTACATCTTCTGCACTATTATTTAGTTCATAGGGGGTTGATTTATTAAGGGCAAAACAGTGATTATTCTGTGGAAAAAATAGCAAATTTTTTGGATTTCAAAATGTATTGGATTTATGAACCATTGTAGCTAGTAAATCTTTTATTTGTACTATGTGCACAACAACATTCAATATTTTTCTCTACTTGGCCATACATTTTTATGTGTTTTTGTATTTTATATTATATGCAAATTTTGGAAAATTGCACAAACACTTTCACCTCCGTACTACACATGTGACCAGGTTCAGTTTTTACACACTTACATGTATCACTCCTTTACACACAGGTAAAAGGGTGATACATATGATCCTCAAAGGATGCACAATCTTCTTTAAATCAGATACCGTACATAATCGAGTACAAGCCGTGTTTTTCAGTCCCTGCGCATGAACGTCCCTGTGCGTCGTCGTCAGGGAAACGTCACTAGTCCGGGGCCGGCCCGGAGCAGAGAAGAGGGCCTCCCGGGGAAAATGGACAGCCCGCAATGACTAACCCTCCCCACCGGACGGTCCCTGCAGCATATATGGCCCGGACCAGCTCACCCTTCCTTCCCACCAAGGGGAGGTGCGTAGAAAACTAAAGGGGGGTATGCATGATGACGAAGGCCGCAATGGTCTTGAACCTGCGGACCTCCAGATGTTTTAAAACTACAACTCCCTCCAACACCCAGCCGATGGCTGTCCGGGCATGCTGGGAGTTGTAGTTTTGAAACATCTGGAGGTCCGCAGGTTGAAGACCACTGAAAGGGATTGATGATGAAAGGGGGGATGATGACAGGCGGTGATGATGAAGGGGGGGGATGATGATAGGGTGATGATAACAGGGTGATGATGATGGGGGTGAAAATGACAGGGTGATGATGAAGGGGGGGATGATGACGAGGGTGATGATGAAGGGGGGATGATGACGAGGGTGATAATGACAGGGTGATGATGATGAGGGTGTTAATGACGGGGGTCTGGATGATGACAGGGGGGGATGATGACATGGGGGGATGATGAAGGGGGGATGATGATAGGGTGATGATGACAGGGTATGATGACGGGGGTGATAATGACAGGGTGATGATGAAGGGGGGATGATGACGAGGGTGATAATGGCAGGGTGATGATGATGAGGGTGTTAATGATGGGGGTCTGGATGATGACAGGGGGGGATGATGACATGGGGGGACGATGTATTTCCCACCCTATGCTTATACTCGAGTCAATAACTTTTCCTGGGTTTTTGGGGTGAAATTAGGGGCCTCGGCTTATACTCGAGTATATACGGTATGTTATTTTAAGAAGATTGTCTGGTAAAATATATTTACTAACCTTCCTCCGCTCCCTTGTAGCTTGAATATCAAGGCATTGTGTCTTATGCCAGTCTCAACAAACAGTCTGCTTCACCAGAGTTGGCCAGGTTTTTTTGACGTGACGTCACAGCTCTGTTCAACCAATAACTAGGCGCAATTGTGTCCCGTCTCGGCCAGTGATTGGCGAGCAACAGTCAGTAACCCCAGCTGTAGATCATTGGCTCTACAGCTTGGTGGAAAGCAGAGTCACTGGCCAGAGACAGAGCACCCTGATACCGGAGCTACGAGGGAGCGGAGGAAGGTGAGTTAAAGTGTTTGTTATTTTATTAGCAGCCTGGGGACAATAGAAAAAAATAACATTTTACCAGACAACCCCTTTAGTCGTACGGAGGCTGAGAATAGAGGTCAGTATTTGTAAGAATCATGATTTACACATTTATGCTCAGCCAGCTTTATAATAAAGTGTTTGTAAATATATCAAACTTGTAATACAAAACCAAGAAAACAGTTTATATAGTGTATACATAGAGACATTGTGACAGTGCAGATTTAATGTATTATATGGACAAACTGAATATTTGCATAAATGCAAATATGGCTTCATGATTAGGAAAATGAGAATAGCCTCAAGCACCATGCATATGTTCCTGTAATATGTCAGCATTTACAAGAAATGTCACTGGAAAATTACGTCTGACATGTGCTTTGTTCTATGGACTCAATGCAACGTAAAGCTGTCATTTTAAAACAGGAAACATCGGTACAAAACAAGGGTAGACATGTATTGAGTAAGCAGTGGTGTGCACAGGGGCCTCATGGCAAAGACCACAATGCCCCTTCCCCCACTATAATTCTGAGTTTTGACACTTAGGACAGATGGGTATGTTTTTTTCAGCCTCTTTGGCATTCCTCTCTCTAAGGGCCCCACAGCTGCCCCATGGTCTTCCTCTATGGTTACGCATGCACTTGACACAAAGCAGACAGCAACATATTTGTCTATTCCTTGCGCCTATAATTGTCTAATATGGTATTATTAGTAGATGTTAAAACCTACTGTTGTATGATTTCACTTTATGTGGTGGTAAGTATGTCAGATTCTTACAGTTTTTGATGAATAAACATAATAATAATATTTATAATGACATCAGTGATCAGAAGTAAAGTACATGGTCTATATTTGTGAATATTTCTCAATAAAAGAAATTATTTAAAAAAATTATTATCTATGCCATCAAGGCACGCCCCCTCCCATAGACTTGCATTGAGGGGGCAGGTGTGACATCACACAGGGGCGGAGCCGTGACGTCACGATCTTCCGTTCTCGTGGTCGGGATGGTATTAGCCTGAGGGCCTCCAGCGGTTCTGGAAGCCGTTACAGGTGGGTGCCGCATGGTAGAATGCGGGGGTCCCCAGTGGGGTGACCCCCGTCATCAGACATCTTATCCCCTATCCTTTGGATAGGGGATAAGATGTCTAGGGGTGGCGTACCCCTTTAAAGGTAAATGCTCACCCCACAAGGGCATAACTCGAAGCTTTCAGGCCTCAACACGAAGTCTATAAAAGTAGCCCCACCTACTAGTTGTGATGTATACCACTATAGTCTTCTTATATTCCAGGGGGCCATTGGGCCATCTTTACCTCTACACCTACCCTTTTAACCCTACATCTACAAATAGTCACATACTTTCTGACATACCTCCATACAGTTATCTTACTCCCCAATGAATGAATTTTAGCTTTGACAAAAACATGTACATTTGGTCATCACCTTTAGCACTTTAGTGCAATTTTTCCAGCTGCCATGAATTGCGCTGCTTCTGTTCTGCAGCCTGTTCTTACCAGCTTGACTTATACATGTAATATTCATGACACTTCCATTACATTGCCAGATAACCACCCATTAATTCATCCTTGACTGCCAAATTGCTGAGCAGGGTAAAGATGCACACAGTCCTGATGCAGCAGGTCCTCCTTGATGGGACTGGTGAAGTAGTATAATGAAAATAACATGTTTTAGGCACTTTTAGAGTGCAGCTATTACTAGACCACAGTTCGGACCCATCAGAGTCCTGCAGTGTTGCTGTCACTCATCACATCGCCTCTTTCTAATTTAAAAACTTAAATGGCAGATGGGATTTCTGACCTCTGTTAACCAGCTATTGGAAGGCTTCAAAGTCTTTAAGGTGTAACCAACAAATATTTTACTTAGAAATTAGGTAAATAAGAGAAGGATAATAAGAAATGGTTCCTTATCGGAAATATGTAATCAGAAAAATACCTATTGTTTAAATCAAGTTTCATGTATAAACATATTTTTAAGAATTTTTGGTGATGCTTATTCCAATTTTCCATTTTCATTTTTTTTTTCTAAATAGTCCTGAGATGTGGTAGTTTCCATTCTGACCACTAAAACTAAAACTTGTCAGCAGTCCTTATCACAGGCAAGACAACAGTGATGGTGATTCTAGTATATAGATAAGATGGTCTCAGGCCATTCACAATCAGAAAATGTAGTGACCAAAAAAAGACAAAAACAGGTGTCCTGCACTCCCATCTTGGGCTGCTCCTCCGGATCAGGGGCTGACGATCAGGGACGGCCAGCAGTCGCCTCTGAGCTCCCCACACTACTGTCAGCCCCTGATCCGGAGGAGCAGCCTGAGATGGGAAGCGCATAATCAGAACTGAAGCGGTGAGTGCAGGACACCTGTTTTTGTCTTTTTTTGGTCACTACATTGATTGCTGCTTATTTGTCCCAGCACCACCAAACCTGAAGTATCTGGTTTCTGCCCAAGTATCGCCATTATCCATCTTGTTGTGCTGCGTGGAGAACGTATCGGTGCCACTGGTCTTTTTCATATTTGTATACAATCAGAAAATAGCAACATATCTTTTATAATTAGAGTGTCTAGCCGTAATCAGAAAAAAAATGTAGGGGGTTTCTGATTCCACATATTGATGGCATATCCTCAGGATCAATATCTTATAGATAGGGGGCGACCTTTGGCCAAAACTAGTATTGAGGCCAAAAAAAAATTTTGCAAATCTTTCCATTATACTTTTTCTAAACAAATGCCGACCAAGTACTGACCAAAATTCTAAGTGTGAACCCATCCTTATAATTTTCTTTTAGACCCTGCCATTTGCTGCAAACTACTTATCTTGTGGGTAAAGAGGTCAGAACTGTTCTTTCAGTGCCTATGGAAAAATCATGCATCGGGGTTGATAAAATCAGGAAAAGTTTCTTCAAACAGAAAAGAGTAGTGAAAAAAACATAAAGGGTGACAAAAAAACTGAACATTGTCATTCACCTTCCTGCAAATTCACATCAATAGTGCTTTAGAACCATTAAAATTCACTCAAAAGGGTATTAAAAAAACCTCAGAAGGGGAATGTCAGCGCTTCAGTTGTGATACACTTTGTGATAATATTTACAGACTGATTTCTACTCGGTTATGTAAAAAGGTACCTTGTGTCGAACTTCAAGAGATTACTGTTACCATGACAGCGATCAATGTCTCCTCATCGACTTACTGTATGCCGCTTTTCATTTAAGGTCATACGGTTTCCCCAGCTAATTCAAATAAATGTTTAAAAAATTAACCCAGGCTGTGCCGCTATAACTGCATGTCTTCTAGGCAGGATTCTATCTCCATATTTATATAATGTAAGTATTTTGACAAGTTTAGGTAAATGCATCTTCATCTTAGCATGGAGAGGTATACTGATATATGTGGATAGACTACTGCACCCAAATAGAGGGGAATTATAGTAAACAGATAAAATACACTAAGGAACGGTAAGAAATTCATACAAAACTGTTTCTAAGAGACAATGAAACACAGTCCATCTATCCATAGGATAAAACACCAAAAAGACCACTCGCAATTTACTACTAATAGATGGCCTAACTGATCGATCTTTTTTCTCTGTCAAGATCCTAGAAGTTAGCAATGGCTAGTTATTCCGAGAGTTATGTAAACAGCGTAGCTTGCGGGCTTCACCATTCTCATAACTGGTATTCTCGTCAATGCAGTTTATGCAAATTGCGACTGATTGTGGCTTTCCTGACCACCTTTGGCAGCCCCAAAAAAGCTGGAGGTGGCTAGATAAGGACAGTTGACCAGACGGGACAACCCCCTAGTGATGTAATGATGGAAAAAATAGATTGGTCATAAAGACTCAGTCTGGTCACTATGCGGTTACTGCTTCGACATGGTAATAGCACCCATTCATTGCTCCCTTAAACAAAGTCCTAATAAAGGACAAATTTTCTCAACTTCACCAAAAAAAGTCTTGAGTTTGTATAAAAATAGGATTTTTCAAAAGGCAAGGCAGAGAAGTATCTGCCAGAAAAAGTACCTGGTAAAATTTGAATATTTCTAAAACTCTCATCAGCTCCCAAAATACATTGTCAGGATTCACTTAAAAATATCCAGTTAACAGTAAACCTCCCTTCAAGTACTATACAATTGTGAGCAGCTCCAAAGAAGGTGAACAGATATTAAACAAATAATTTATATAATTAAAGGGGGTTTCCAGCATTTTAATTCTATTTTTTTTAAATGCCTGGCCTTTTTTAAAGAAATGCAGTGCTGACCTACCTAAGTCCCTTCATTCTGATGCCCAGTCCCCACTGCTCACTACTTCCTGGTCTTCATCCTAACACAAGGAAGTGCTGCTCAGCCAATCACTGGATGAGGCGGGTCACTGTTGTGGTCAGTGATTGGCTGAGCAGGTGCTACTTTGTGTCCAGACAGAGGCCAGGAAGTAGTCAGCATCTAAGACCTCAATCCTAGATAGCTTACTTAGAATATATTTACAAAAAAGTCAGATTTAGAAAAGAACAGATTGGGAATACTTGCCATCCTGTTGACTATGAAGATTCTGGGGACTCTGAATCCTTTCTTCAAGATTAGAACTGAGGTCAGAGTTCACAGCTGACATCCTGGTAGAGTCACTCATATCAAATTCATCACTTTCTATAGAACTTTCATCCTGCAAAAAAGTTGAGTTTACATGATAAGACATTGTCATCTGATGAGAACACTAAGGTTCATAAAATGTAACTTGTAAGAAGATTTCGGGGTATTCCAAGACATACAGGAGAGTGGAAATAATAACATGGAACTGGATAGATAGATAGATAGATAGATAGAAAAGTAGAAAAGCAGCACAGCCAGGCAAGGTAGAGGTGGTGCTCCATACAAAAACAAATAGAGTTCCACAGCACACTAATATGAGGTGCAAAAAATTGGAAGTGTTTATTCCATCAAAAAGTGCAAAGCACAGCTACGTTTCAGCAGCCTCACGTCGCTACGCGGCCTGAGGCTGCTGAGACATAGCTGTACTTTGCACTTTATGATTGAATAAACACTTCCAATTTTTTGCACCTCATCTTAGTGTGCTGTGGGACTCTATTCGCTTTTTTAGATAGCAAGATAAGCAGATAGATAGTAGATGGACAGATCGTAGATAGACAGATATTAGATAGATAGATAAAGAAGCATATAATTCCGCAGCACACAATTCCAAAGAAAGGTGAAGTTTATCCCATTAAAAAAACAAGTGTCCATAAGCAACGTTTCAGCCAGCTCACCTGGCCTTTCTCAAGCTCAGTACAAATGGTGCCAAACCACATTTAAATAGGGATACCACTCAGGTATTAATAGTGCAATCCATACATCAATTTAGTGTTAACATTATATATTCAAAACATCAGATGCAAACATGGTGTCTCTCATTAATATCAAACCATACATGTGCTCATACACAATAAATACATGAATGCAGTTAATCACTGCCAGTGTGTACAGTGCTCCCACCTTAAAGGGGTACTCCGGTGGAAAACTTTATTTATTTTTTTATCAACTGGTGCCAGAAAGGTAAACAGATTTGTAAATTACTTCTATTAACCCCTTAAGGACCCGGGCTTTTTCCATTTTTTCATTTTCAATTTTTCCTCCTTAACTTTAAAAAATCATACCTCTTTAAAATTTTCTCCTAAAATTCTATATGATGGCTTATTTTTTGCGTCACTAATTCTACTTTGTAATGACATTAGTCATTTTACCCAAAAATCTACGGTGAAACGGGAAAAAAAATCAATGTGCGACAAAATTGATGACAAAACACTATTTTGTAAGTTTTGGGGGGCTTCCGTTTTTACGCATTACATTTTTCGGCAAAAATGATACCATATCTTTATTCTGTAGGTCCATACGGTTAAAATAATACCCTACTTGTATAGGTTTGATTTTGTATCACTTCAGAAAAAAATCATGAATACATGCAGGAAAATGTATGCGTTTAAAATGGTCATCTTCTGACCCCTATAACTTTTTTTATTTTTCTGTGTTCAGGGCGCTATGAGGGCTCATTTTTTGCGCCGTGATCTGAAGTTTTAAGCGGTACCATTTTTGTTCTGATCAGACTTTTTGATCACTTTTTATTCACTTTTTTGCGGTATAAAAAGTGATCAAAAATGCGCTATTTTGGACTTAGGAATTTTTTGCGCGTATGCCGCAAATTGAACGAGCGGTTTAAAAAGCAGTATATTTTTATAATTCGGACATTTCCGCACGTGGCAATAACACATATGTTTATTTTTATTTACATTGTGTTTTTTTTATTCTTGGAAATGCTGGGTGATTCAAACTTTTATTAGGGGAAGGGATAATTGAAAGGGTTAATGATTTTTTACACTTTTTTAATGCAATATTATTGCTCCTATAGGGGGGGCTATAACATTGCATTAACTGATCTTTAACACTGATTGATTCATCTCCATATGAATGGATCAATCAGTGTTTTCGGCGATTGAATGCTCAAGCTTGGATCTCAGGCTTGAAGCATTCAATCGGCGATCGGACAGCGCAGGAGAAGGTAAGAAGACCTCCTCCTGTGCTACAGCTGTTCGGGATGCCGCGATTATACTGCGGTGATCCCGAACAGCTCCCTGAGCTTACCGGCACTTTTTACTTTCACTTTTAGCCGCGTGGCTCAGCTTTGAGGCGGGTCCCGGCTTCACTATGACGCCGGGCCCGCCGCGATATGATGCTCATACGTCCTGGGTCCTTAAGAGGTTAAAAAATCGTAATCCTTCCAGTACTTATTAGCTGCTGAATACTACAGAGGACAAAGCTCTCTAGTGACATCATGAGCATAGTGCTCTCTGCTGACACTTCTGTCCATTTTAAGAACTGTCCAGAGTAGGAGAAAATCCCCATAGCAAACATATGCTGCTCTGGTTGTCAGAGATGTCAGCAGAGAGCACTGTGCTCGTGATTCAGCAGAGAGCTCTATGTTCCAGAAAGAAAACGATTTCCTCTGTAGTGTTCAGCAGCTAATAAGTACTGGAAGGATTAACATTTTTTTATAGAAGTAATTTACAAATCTGTTTAACTTTCTGGCACCAGTTGATTTAAAAAAAAAAAAAGATTTCCATCGGAGTACCCCTTTAATAGGACAATGATTAATAAATGAATCTCATCCTTGTGACAATTAAAGGGTACCTCTCATCAAATAAACTTTTGATATATTTTAGATTAATGAATGTTGAATAACTTTCCAATAGCATGTTAATGAAAAATATGCTTCTTTCTATTGTATTTTTCCCGATCAGTCCTGTCAGCAAGCATTTCTGACTCATGCTGGAGTCCTAAACACTCAGAGCTGCCAGCCTGCTTTGTTCACAGCCAAACAGGCTGTGAACAAAGCAGGTTGGCAGCTGAGTGTTCTCCTTTGTGAACAAAGCAGACTGGCAGCTCGTAGTGTTTAGGACTCCAGCATGAGTCTGAAATGCTTGCTGCCAGGACTGGTAGGGAGACCCCTAGTGGTCATTTCTTCAAAGTGGAGAATTAAATAGAAAGAAGCATATTTTTTAATAACATGCAATTGTAAAGTTATTCTGCATACATTAATCTACAATATATCAAAAGATTTTTTGATGAGAGGTACCCTTTAAGATCAAAAACATACAGTGCTTCTTGGCTTACACACTCACCGGGACATGAGCATTCTATTTGTAAACAAAAAGAGAGCGCTTGCGCGTCGCACATAGCGCGCTATAGTGAAACTACTGCGCTTGCATGTCGCCTAACGATTCTTAGTGCAAAATGCGCTGCCGGAGTGTTATTTCCGGCAAGGGACATGAGTGAGCACCGAGCGTGACTGCAACATGGCAATCCGGCTCTCCATCTTTGCGCTTGTGCATAAGAAATCAGAGACAAGTTCACCCTTCTTAGATAAGGGCAGTATGGCATATACTCTGGGAATATAAAATAATTGAAATGAATAAATAAATATAAGTGGGCAAAAAAATAATGGTGAATAATAAAATAAAAAATAATGAAACAAATAATGAAAGCAATCACACTGGTAAGAGCAATATTTACAGCAGTATTCACTCTATACCTGCACCCAAAATTCATTAATAATACGTTGAAGTGGTGAGTCTACAAGACCGGAGCCCAACAAAGATGCATCAGGACCCAATCCTCCTAGTTGCATATCCATCTATAGTCCCATCAAATAGATGTGTTCCACAGGTGGAACGCAGACAGAATACCCTCAACTACGACCCTCACGGTCTAGTATAGCAAGTATAGGTATGGGCATACAGGCAACTCTTGTTAGCAGACCAGTGGTATAAAAGTAGATAATAAAATAAAGAGTAAAAATGTATAAATAATATAAAAACTAACAAAAAAATGAAATACAAATAAAACAAAGGTAAACAAAAAATGAACAACATTTCAAAATTAAGTAAAATATAAACTCAAATCTGAAAAAATAAATGTTGCCATTAGTAACTGAAATCAAGTCACGCTCAGCACACCACCCCATGTCCCGTAAAACAGACTCAAAAAAGAATAAAGTTCAATTTATTATGAATAAAACAAGCAAATTCATAGTCTGGTGAGTGTAGTATCATTCCAAGAGGCCACTGTAAGAACCAAAAAGAGAGAAAAAACACAATTAAAATCATATACTATGATCAGATGAATAGCATTTTTACTGAATACACTGATTTTTAAACCCAACGTTTAATCCATTTGGTTTCAAAGAGTTGAGAGTAAAAATCCAACTCAGCCCCAGTCTTTTAAGCAAACCCTGTCGGGTTTGCTTAAAAGACGGGGGCTGAGTTGGATTTTTACTCTCTCCTCTTTGAAACCAAATGGATTAAACGCTGAGTTTAAAATATCATCCAGAGTTATGGGGAGATAAGGATCCTTTGGTTCAGCCCAGATGTGTGATTTATCTACGTCAGTGTATTCAGTACAAATGCTATTCATCTGATTATGGTATATGATTTTAAAGGGGTTCTCCGGTGCTTACACATCTTATCCCCTATCCAAAGGTCCGGTTCTCCGGGTCTGATTACGGGCGACTACAGGGCCGGCGGCGTGTGACGTCACGCTCCGCCCCTCAATGCAAGCCTAGTCAGGGGCGGAGCGTGACGTCACACGGGGCGGAGGTGTGATGTCACACGCCGCCGGCCCTGTAGTCGCCCGTAATCAGACCCGGAGCAAACACGTTCCGAGGACTGATTACAAACGGGGTGCCGCGTGCATGATCGCGGGCGTCCCCAGCTGCGGGACTCCCGCGATCAGGCATCTTATCCCCTATCCTTTGGATAGGGGATAAGATGTTTAAGCACCGGAGAACCCCTTTAATTGTGTTTTTTCTCTCATGTTTCTTACAGAGGCCTCTTGGAATGATACTACACTCACCGGACTATGAATTTGCTTGTTTTATTCATAATAAATAGAATTTTATTCTTTTTTCTTTTTTGAGTCAGTTTTATGGGACATAGGGTGGTGTACTGAGCGTGACTTTATTTCAGTTACTAATGGCAACATAAATTTTTTCAGTTTTAAGTTTATATTTGACGTACTTAATTTTGAAATGTTGTTTATTTTCTTTTTACCTTTGTTTTATTTGTATTTAATTTTTTTATTTTTTTTTATATTATTTATTATTTCGTATTCTTTATTTCTTTTTTATCTACATTTATACCACTGGTCGGCTAACATCAATTTGATGGGACTATAGATGAATATGAGACTAGGGGGATCGGGTCCTGATGCATCTGTGTTGGGCTCCGGTCTTGTAGACTTTAACGTATTATTAATGAATTTTGGGTGCAGGTATAGTGTGAATACTGCTGTAAATATTGCCCTTACCAGTGTGATTACTTTCATTATTTTTTTCATTACTTTTAGTTTTTTTATTCTATTATTTTTATGTTCACTTATATTTATTTATTCATAACTTACCATTTTATTGTTCTGCCCACTTATATTTATTTATTTCAATTATTTTATGTTCCCAGAGTATATGCGATACTGCCCTTATCTAAGATGGTTAAACTGGTCTCTTATTTCTTATGCGCAAGCGCAAAGATAAAGAGCCGGGTTGCCATGGTTGCAGTCACGCTCGGCACTCACTCGTGTCCCTTGCCGGAAATAACACTCTGGCAGCGCATGCGCATTAAGAATCTTTATGCGGCACTCAAGCGCAGTAGTTTCACTATAGTGCACTATGTGCGACGCGCAAGCGCTCTCTTTTTGTTTACAAACGGAACGCACATGGATGTCCCGGTGAGTGTGTGAGCCAAGAAGCACTGTATGTTTTTTATTTTAATTGTCACAAGGATGTGATTAATTTATTAATCATTGTCCTATTAAGGTGGGGGAATAATGGGAGCACTGTACACACTGGCAGTGATTAACTGCATTTATGTATTGATTGTGTATGAGCACATGTATGGTTTCATATTAATGTAAGACACCATATTTGCATCTGATGTTTTCAATGTATAATGTTTACACTAAATTGATGTATGGATTGCACTATTGATACTTGAGTGGTATCCCTATTTAAATGTGGTTTGGCAACATTGGCTGATACATTGCTTATGGACACTTGTTTTTTGATGGAATAAACTTCACCTTTCTTTGGAATTGTATGCTGCGGAATTATATGCTTCTTTATGTACTACATGGATCCCTGACCCAGGTCCGACTTCTGCATGCACCATCTATATACCCTCCTTTTAGGGGATGAGCTGTTTTCCTATAGATAGATAGATAGATAGATAGAAAGAAAGATAGAGAGTAGATGGACAGATAGTAGATGGGTGGATAGTAGATGGATGGGTAGATAGATAGATAGATAGGTAGATAGATATGAGATAGATAGATAGATAAAAAAGGATAAGTTGGCCAGCACATACTGATAAGAAACTATTGCATGGACCTGGCATACAGGTGCACGCTGCTAGGCTAAATATATTCAAGCAGGAGAATACAGCAGAACACTGCTAGCACAAAGATACCGATAAAACATGAAATGCTATATTGCTACAATGAAAAATTGAGGTGCTTTGCTCACCATTTGGCCAAATAGTTTGGACCATCCCACCACGATAAGGTGATCTCACTGGGACGGACCCTACACTGTGAATGTGCCTCTGTGCAGTCAGTTACCAGGCTGTGGCTACCTCCATGTTGGTTCCTGTACCCCATCCATCTTATAAGGTGCTGGATGTTTCAGACCTTACAAGCCTGGTAACTGACAGCACAGAGGCACATTCATACTGTAGGGTCTGTCCCAATGAGGTCACCTTATCGTGGTGGGATGGTCCAAACTATTTGGCCAAATGGTGAGCAATTTTTCATTGTAGCAATATAGAATTTCATGTTTAATCTGTATGTTTGTGCTAGCAGTGTGCTGCTGTATTCTCCTGCTTGTAGATAGATAGATAATAGAGAGATATGAGATAGATAGTAGATGGATAGATATTAAAGAGTATCAACGGTCAGAGTCATTCGGATGTAAATGAGTGAGTTACCTCATCTTGTTGGGAATTTAAGAGCTGCAGTTTCATGTGCTTCATATAAGCCATTGTTATTGGCATGTTATAGTCGATCATGCTGGTTACCAGAGTGGGTGGTTTACCATTATCTGCAGGAATACAAATAGATAATTCACACACTCAATGATTTTCACAAGTATATATATAGCACTACATTATATTATTTATAGAATATTAATTGCAATAGCATTTTTTTTTTAGTTATGACTAAAAGGTATATACAGAGTTTTCTCACACAATAACATCAATAGTAGCTGTCAAGAAAAAGCTGAAATAATATTACTTAAATGGGACTTGATAATGACTTTTTTACGCCATGTGCTTCTTTTTCAGAGTTTACTATGTAGCAACTGCATGGAAAGTTTTATAAATGTTACATTTATATGTGACCATTGTTTAACTCAATGTATTTCTATGGATTGCAAACGTTGGACCATAGTAGCTATTGCAGAGTCTGCAAGAAACCTGCTTGTAGCCTCAGCCTAGAAAAGTCAAACCCCATTATGGAGGCTTCTGTTCTTAATGGTCTATTTATTCTCCCTTGAAAGAATCAGTACTGTCAAGTAAATTTTATATAAATCATTTGTAATATATTGCAGCAGTTGTGCTAAAGATCTGTACAACCTCTCCTCCCCCCACATCAGCTACAATACAATATATATATATTTTCTGTTTCTCTACAATGAGGTAAATCAGTAATACAGTACCATAGAAAGAATTTGTACATATTATACATTAGGTCAATGTCATGTAAGGGCCTTCTTCTTACCTTTGTGTTCGCCTCCATCTGGATTTAAGTGCATTCTTTTCTGACACTCTGAGCAGCTCATTAGAAATCTTGTCACTGCTTCTCTGGGAAGAAAGGCATATGTCTCTGAAATCTAAAACAAATAAAACATCAACCACGTAAGATCAAGCACTTTATTATGTGAAGAAAAAACAAAAAACTAAATTTGCTTCAATAGAAAACAAGCAACAAGATTGATCATGTATTCTTTATAAGACAAACTTTTTCCCCCCAGGGAAATACAAGTGTAAAATCCTAATGCTAGCCAAGAAATGCATATACACAACATGAAAGTATAAAACATAGCTTTTATTATTTTATTTACGGTTGCCACGCCCCCTACCATAGGCTTGCATTGGTGGGGCGTGGCCATGATGTCACGGGGGGCGTAGCTGACCCCCGCAGAGCGAAAACAGCGTTCGGATCATTTAGTTCCGAACGCTGCCCAGTGGAGTACCCCTTTAAAATAGGTGTCTAAGCAAGGTCCATGTGTAGATTAAAATGATCTAAGATCCATAACCATGAATTGTAAACTATTAATATATACAGAAATGTTTATTACAGTGCATAGTGAAAGTCCCCTTGAACTTTTCGACTTTTTGCCACATTTCAGGCTTCAAACATAAAGATATAAAACTGTAATTTTCAAGGGGGACACAATCATGAAGTGGAACGAAATTTATTGGATATTTCAAACTTTTTAAACAAATAAAGAACTGAAAAATTGGGCGTGCAAAATTATTCAGCCCCCTTAAGTTAATATCTTGTAGCACCACCTTTTGCTGCGATTACAGCTGTAAGTCACTTGGGGTATGTCTCTATCAGTTTTGCACATCGAGAGACTGAAATTCTGGCCCATTCCTCCTTGCAAAACAGCTCGAGCTAAGTGAGGTTGGATGGAGAGCGTTTGTGAACAGCAGTTTTCAGTTCTTTCCACAGATTCTCGACTGGATTCAGGTCTGGACTTTGACTTGGCCATTCTAACATCTGGATATGTGTATTTGTGAACCATTCCATTGTAGATTTTGCTTTATGTTTTGGATCATTGTCTTGTTGGAAGACAAATCTCCGTCCCAGTCTCAGGTCTTTTGCAGACTCCAACAGGTTTTCTTCCAGAATGGTTCTGTATTTGGCTCCATCCATCTTCCCATCAATTTTAACCATCTTCCTTGTCCCTGCTGAAGAAAAGCAGGCCCAAACCATGATGCTGCCACCTCCATGTTTGACAGTGGGAATGGTGTGTTCAGGGTGATGAGCTGTGTTGCTTTTACGCCAAACATAACATTTTGCATTGTTGCCAAAAAGTTTGATGTGTCTCCCATTTGGCTTGTGGCAAACTTTGAACAACACTTTTTATGGATATCTTTAAGAAATGGCTTTCTTCTTGCCACTCTTCCATAAAGGCCAGATTTGTGCAGTATACGACTGATTGTTGTCCTATGGACAGAGTCTCCCACCTCAGCTGTAGATCTCTGCTGTTCATCCAGAGTGATCATGGGCCTCTTGGCTGCATCTCTGCTCAGTCTTCTCCTTGTATGAGCTAAAAAGTTTAGAGGGACGGCCAGGTCTTCGTAGATTTGCAGTGGTCTGATACTCCTTCCATTTCAATATTATCGCTTGCACAGTGCTCCTTGAGATGTTTAAAGCTTGGGAAATCTTTTTGTATCCAAATCCGGCTTTAAACTTCTCCACAACAGTATCTCGGACCTGCCTGGTGTGTTCCTTGTTTTTCATGATGCTCTCTGCGCTTTAAACGGACCTCTGAGACTATCACAGTGCAGGTGCATTTATACAGAGACTTTATTACACACAGGTGGATTTATCATCATTAGTCATATAGGTCAACATTGGATCATTCAGAGATCCTCACTGAACTTCTGGAAAGAGTTTGCTGCACTGAAAGTAAAGGGGCTGAATAATTTTGCACGCCCAATTTTTCAGATTTTATTTTGTTAACAAAGTTTTAAATATCCAATAAATTTCATTCCACGTCATGATTGTGTCCCACTTGTTGTTGATTCTTCACAAAAAATTACAGTTTTATATCTTTATGTTTGAAGCCTGAAATGTGGCAAAAAGTCAAAAAAATCAAGGGGGCCGAATAATTTCACTATGCACTGTAGCATTATCTCCTGTATAAGGGTGGTAGTGGGACATAAACTTATAATCTGCATCACATATAGGGCTATCTATGCCATCAAATTGATGGCATTGATGGCATAGTTAGCTTTCAGTCAAGAGGGTACACTAGTACTTGGTTTCCAGATTATTTAGTATATCACGGGTGCTATATGATACCATACAATGTTTGTATACACCAATCTGATGTTATATATTATTCATATTTACACTCAATTGCAGTTATAGACAGATCTTTGAAAATGCCCACTAGATATAGGAATCAATGTATAAGGTAGAAAACCTGATATAAAGGTGTACCCGAAAATATCTGTGTGAACAAAGCTGCTACCGAGCACTAGTTATAGAAAGCATATTGCAATAAAGGAAAGCCACATATACCCCATCTGGAGATGGATGACTAGAGCAACCTATCCCCTGTGTATACTTTATCACAGTCTCTGCTGGTTATATAAAGCATATATCGAAGTTACAAGGTCAAATACGCCCCATACAGAGGTGGATGTTTAGACCAGTCTATCCCATATAAGACTTTATCCCTGTATGGTACAGAATTCCTAAGATGACTGTCAACGTCTGTCCAGGCATGCTGGGAGTTGAAGTTTTGCAACATCTGGATGGCTACAGTTTGAGACCATTTGTGTGGACATAGTTCACCGACTTGCGCAGAGATTGGAACTTCACATCTCTTGTATGGGTTGGAACTCTCATTAGGATCCATAATGCATTGTTTATCATCAGTGCTTGACCTCAGTAAAGCTCTTATGAAAGAATGGATGTTGCAAAATATATAAGTAAGGCTTTCTTAAAACAGTTGGGGGCTATTGTAGCAGCAAAGGACAACCATTACCAGGATCCCTACTTCAGATCATCTTGGCAAAACATTAACTTTTCTAATATACTTAAGATAATAAGAAAAGAAAATGTTATCTCTTTTTATATAGATGTCATGGCTTGAAAAAACACCACTAGGGGTCCCATACCATCCAGAACATAATCCTGTCAGGCTGCAGCATCATCTTTGTCCAAGCTGAAGAACAGGCATGGACAGAGGCCACTAAGTGAGATTGGGACTAGCATTCCTCTGCGCTCTCTCCTGTCCTATCAAACTGCAGCATGAAAAATGAGAGGAGCCAGCGCAGCACAGCACACTTAGGAAAGAAGTCATGCAGAGTAAGGGCACGCCCCCTCCAGAGCACAGAATGACAAACTAAGTGAGCAACAGAAAGAAGGTATTTGTGAGAGAAACACAGGTACTAGACACATAGAAAACGATATGTACATGATCAGGATTAGGTATAAAAAATTTTTGTAGGATTCGACAGGTACATTTTAAACTATAAAGGCAGATACACTCTAAAAACTGTAACACTTCAAATAACCCATTTAGTAAATTTAAAAGCTGAATACACAGAAACGTAAATGACCTGCTTCGTAAATTTGTGTTATTGTGATGTTCAGCCTTCTACACTGATTTTTTCCTTTTACATATTTGTAGACCTTGAATTTAATTATAAAATTCTGACTACATGCAGTCACCACTAGATATAACATTTTCAATAATAAAAAAAAAACAACAACTATATTTAATGCAATAGATGTATAAGTGGAGGTCATTGAGTGGTTTTGTGCCAATGTCATTTCCTTTCATGCTTATATAATGTGTTGTACCAGTGTTGTTAGCCATGATTAAGACCAGATGTCGCGGTTAAAACGCATTGGTTCCTGTTCACACTATGTAGTGCCATTTTGCTGTTTGTATCTTCATGTCCCTCCATATACCTCTATGAGAGCCGAAGATAGCCGAATGGATACATTTTTCACTATGACTTATCTCCTTTAAAGTTTGAAGACCACTATTCTTGATACACTACATGTTCCCTCCTTTTGAAACTAAGGACAGCATTCACACAGCATAACATTGCCTTGTAGGCTACAGAAAGTGGGTCAAACAGACCAATGATGACCTCTTACAGATACAGAAATGACTGCTAAACTCAGGGGGGGTCACATGACCCAAATACTTTAAAAAGAAGCACCGATTTTAAGGTAATTGCACCTCGCTGGACTACATTGTTTTGTTCTTGCAGTTACAAGGCTTAAAGCTTGAGCCCAAGGTCCTTGCTGGAGATAAATCCGGATACTCTTGGGTTAAAGTGTTGTGTTTTCCCCGTGAATAAGCTGTCTCCAAACTTTGCCCCTCCGGTCATCTGGAGGGCCTAAAACTATGGCAGTTATTCAGAATGAATTTATCTAGGGAGGGAAAAAAGCACGATTAAAAAAAGAGTTAATGAGCCATCCGAAGGAGAAAGGGGGGGGGGGGGATAGATTGTCAGAGATAAAGGGATATTATATTGCTTCCCACTTAGTGAGAATACTGGATTGGTGTACGGAAGGCAACCAGAAAACATGGGTAGCAGTGGAACAAGCAAAAACACTAATTCCACTCAAATGCCTGCCATGGTGTCAGGATAGCGATATTAGAGAATTAAGAAAACATCCTACAATTGGCCCGACTCTGGTAGCTTGTGAAAACCCAGGGGTGCATAAGGATCTGCTCCCAGGGAATTCTCTAATGTCTCCAGTAATTGGAAACCCAGCGTTTCCTCCAAGTTTTGATGAACCAGTTTTCCGGCAATGGATCGATGCGGATAAATTCCGGGTATGCCATTTTTGCCATTATTCGACAAGTAGATAGGTGAACATAGAGGAAGTAATGGATCCGATACTTCTGGGAAATTGGAGATCCATGCAGTTAAGTCCTTACCTTCACAGGCTACCAAACTCACATGCCCTGGCAGTGATATATAAACAGTGGTTGATGTCCAGTGGAGATACCTCTCCCATTTACACAATAAAAAATGGGAAAGATTTGGAGTTGAGCTTGTCGAACAAATAGTGGTCCAGAATTTTTAAACTGGCCCACTGTTCGTCCATAAGCGAGTGTTTTCAAGAGGCAAAGTACAAATGCTTGTCAAGGTGGTATCTTGTTCCAAGCATATTACATATAAGGCATGTCCAGTATGATGAGAACTGCTGGCAATGTGGGTTGGCAGAGGGATATTTTACATATTTTTCGGCCATGCACTATGCTATCTGATTTTTGGCACAAAGTTAGGGAAGTGATTATGAAAACAACTGGGAGAGAGATATCAGCATCCCCAGCTTTTTTTTGTTACAACACAATGAGATTCCAATTGATAAGTATAAGCAATCGCTACTGAATTTTATGGTGCAGACAGCTAGGAATTGCATCCCCGCACTTTGGTGGCAGAAAGAAGTACCAACAATGACTTTATTATTTAGTAAGATTAATGATTTAAGGTATATGGAAAAGATCGGCACTAGGGATGAGCGAATTTAATCTGATGAATCTGAATTCGTTATGAATTTCAGGAAAAATTTGATTCGCAATGAATCGCTTCATTAAACTCCATTTAGTGCGGTCCAGGCTCCAGGGCATCTAAAATGGTGCATCCACATGTGAGGACATGGGGCAAGGAATCCTGGGAAGGCGAGAACAAGGGTAGGCGGGATGACCCTGAATCACATGCAGGATACAGACTATCAGCAGCCAGCCACCACTGTGATGTCACAGCCCTATATATTCGGCAGCCATCTTGTGGCCAGTCAGAGAGGGACAGACAGTGCTGTGTGTTGAACAGAAAAGCATTTTTACAGTAGCGATTCACCTCCTAGTCACATCAGCGTTCTATTGCAGAGAGAGAGAGGGACAGAGAGCAGTGTGTTTTGAACAGAAAAGCATTTTTATAGCAGCGACTCACCTCCCAGTCACTACAACGTTCTATTACAGAGAGGGACAGAGAGAAGTGTGTTGCACAGAACAGCAGCAATTCACCTGAAGCCCAAGTCCTGCCTAGAAGCACTGATAGGGAAGGGAGTGAGATTAAGAGAGAGTGCAATTTTGGGTGTAGTACACAGCGACTGTGTGCTGCAGCACTGGTGTGTACTGTTGGTGTTGTGCACAATTTTTTTTTAAGAGTACTGGAGCACATTGTCCTGCCCTCTTAAGTGCAAACCACATATGTACATCTAAGTGGTGTACTATTTTGTTCCTGTTAAAGTCTTAAGGGCCTAGATACTATGAAAGGCCAGCCAAAAGTACACACCTGCTGGTGTTGTAAACAAATACTTTTTTAAGCATTCTGGAGCGCATTGTCCTCCCCTCATAAGTGCATACCACATATGTACATCTAAGTGGTGTACAATTTTGTTCCTGTTAAAGTCTTAAGGGCCTAGATACTGTGAAAGCCCAGCCAAAAAGTACACACTGTCTGGTGTTGTACATAAATACTTTTTTAAACGTACTGGAGCGCATTGTAGTCCCCTAATATACGCACGTATTTCCGGCAGAGAAGTGCCAGGACGTGCACAGAGGAGTGGCAGAGGCCTAAATTCATCAGGCAGAGGTCGCAGCAGACTAGGGACGAGTGGCAGCAGGAGCCGCAGCGAAACCTGAGCTCCTGGTATCAGCTAGCGGTCGTGCCTGACCAGCAACCCATCTGCCGTCATTGATTGGTTAACACGGTCATCAAACTTATCACAAGTGACATCTGACACCCCCAGTCAACAGTCAGTGGGTTCCTCAGACACAACCCACACTTGGCATGGCCCGGGAGCATTCCCTGTCCTCCCATTGCCTCTGTCCTATGCTGTTCCCTCTCCCACAGAAGTATCTGAGGCTGTGGGTTCAGCTCCACTATTTATGTGGACGATCTACTAGAGGACAGTCAGCAGCTACTGCCCAGCCCAGAAGTGGCGGAGACATCTGCTGCTTCCTCCACTAGGCGGGCAAGTAGTGATGAGGAGAGTGGCATGGGAGGTGGTGTTGCGAGCGTTCAGGATCCTAAAGCAGACACTTTTGAGGAACCTGAGGAAGACACCAGTGACATGCAGACACAACTCAATGATGATGAAGCCGATCACACTTGTGAGCCGGGTGCAGAAGGGGCTTCATCATCATCAGGAGAAGAATGTTGCAGGTTGCCCGTGAGGCAGCAGCTGAGTCAGCAAGGTGGTAGCATGGTTGGCAGTCAGCATGGTGGCAGAAGTGGAAAGTCTGAAGCCAAACGTGCCTGGGGTAGACCACCTGCTTCGCGGCAGCCTACCTTCCCGGGAGGTAGTGAAACACAGGTTCATGGAGACGGCGGCAGTAGCAGTCAATCAGTGGGGACTGTTGGTGGGAAAATAAGCTACTCGGCGGTGTGGCAGTTTTTCATCAAGCATCCGTAGGAGGTTAACATGGCCACATGCAAGATATGTAGGCAGAAGGTGAAGCGTGGCCAGGGTCCCAATGTTGGCACCACGGCCCTGCGTCAACATATGCAGCGTCACCATAAAGCGGCCTCGGAGAACCGTGGCTCCGATGTGGTGGACCAGCCTGCTGCATCCCCCAGTTTCCCTGTTTCAGCCATGCTGTGTGTCAAACCCATCCTCTGTTGCTCCAGATGCTCCTGCTCCTCCTACCTCAAGTCAGTCATTCTGCCAGCAATCCATCGGCAAAGCCATGTCCAAGAGACAAACAGTATGCGCCCACTCATCCAATGGCGCAGAAGCTGAATGTGCTTCTGTCCAAGTTGCTGGTACTGCAGTCCCTCCCTTTTCAAGTGGTGGACTCTGCACCTTTCAGAGAAACTGATGGCTTGTGCCGAGCAGAGGTGGAGAGTCCCAAGCCGTCATTTATTCGCGAAGAAGGCAGTACCAACCCTGCACAATTTTGTGGAACAGAAGGTGGGCCAGTCCTTGAGCCTATTGGTGTGTACCAAATTGCACGGCAGCGCAGACGTAACATAGTAACATAGTTCATAAGGTTGAAAAAAGACCAGAGTCCATCAAGTTCCACCTATAACCCTAATAAGTCCCTATTGAGTACATGTGAAACTGTAACTACGGTCAGGGACAATACATGTCCTTTTAGACCCACTGGGTGAATGTGGTTCCTGCACAGCCACAACAGCAACTTGGACAGGTCACGCCGCTTCCACCTCCATGCTCTCAGGCCGTTGGTCCTGTGACAGTGTGCGACTCCACCTCCTCATCCTCCACTGTGTCCTCAGCCTCCACTGCACGAACAAGTCTCAGTGCTTCTCCAGTATACCATGTGTGCAGGGCACAGCGGTGTAACGCTGTTCTTCACATGAGTTGTAGTGTTGAGCGGCATAGGCCATATTCGAATTCGCGAATATTCACGAATATATGGACGAATATTCGTCATATATTCGCGAATATTCGCATATTCGTTATATTCTCGTTTTATTTTCGCATATGCGAACATTCGCGTATGTGAAAATTAACATATGTGAATATTAACATATGTGAATATTAGCATACGCGAAAATTCGCATATGCGAATTTTCGCTTATGTTAATATTCACATATGTTAATATTCACATATGTTAATTTTCGCATACGCGAATGTTCGCATATGCGAAAATAAAACGAGAATATAACGAATATGCGAATATTCGCGAATATATGACGAATATTCGTCCATATATTCGCGAATATTCGCAAATTCGAATATGGCCTATGCCGCTCAACACTACCGACAACGGGAAGAACATGGGGGCCTCTTTTACACCCACTGAGAGGGAGGACAAACTGACCTACTACAGTGACATCCTACGTAGTCAGTTGGCCGATGCCTATCTGCGCCATCGTCCATCCTCTCGCTGATCTGACTTGGGGAGCTCTCTGTGCTCACCTTACACTGCCATGGATGCTGGGGAGAGGTGGGGTGGCAGGAGCAGTACCAGCTCCATCAGCATAAGCCTGAGTCTACAGTCGCTAAATATTAGCTTTTTTCTAACCCGCATACTGAAGCAACTCATCAGCAGCAGGTAGACCTGGAGCAGGACCTGAATCAGCATGTGGTGGCATGCCTTGACATGACCGTGCCAACACACCTTGAAGATCCGCTGGACTTCTGGGCAGCCAAACCTGATTTGTGGCTGCAGAGTTTGCCCTGGAAAAGATGTCCTGCCCGGCCAGTAGTGTGCCATAAGAGCGGGTGTTTAGTGCGGCGGGGGCCATAGTAACCCCAAGGAGAACTTGTCTGTCCACAAAAATGTGGAGAGACTGACTGTCACGATGCCGGCTGGCAGGAGGTGGATCCTCTGTGCCAGAGAGGGATGGCGAGGGCCGTGCTAGTGGACCGGTTCTAAGACACTACTGGTTTTCACCAGAGCCCGCCGCAAAGCGGGATGGTCTTGCTGCGGCGGTAGTGACCAGGTCGTATCCACTAGCAACGGCTCACCTCTCTGGCTGCTGAAGATAGGCGAGGTACAAGGGAGTAGGCAGAAGCAAAGTCGGACGTAGCAGAAGGTCGGGGGCAGGCGGCAAGGTTCGTAGTCAGGGGAGATAGCAGAAGTTCTGGTACACAGGGTTTTAAACACACAAAACGCTTTCACTAGGCACAAGGGCAACAAGATCCGGCAAGGAAGTGCAAGGGAGGAGGTTAGATATAGTCAGGGACCAGGTGGGAGCCAATTAAGCTAATTGGGCCAGGCACCAATCATTGGTGCACTGGCCCTTTAAGTCTCAGGGAGCTGGCGCGCGCGCGCGCCCTAGAGAGCGGAGCCGCGCGCGCCAGCACATGACAGCAGGGGACGGGAACGGGTAAGTGACCTGGGATGCGATTCGCGAGCGGGCGCGTCCCGCTGTGCGAATCGCATCCCCAACGGCCATGACAGAGCAGCGCTCCCGGTCAGCGGGACTGACCGGGGAGCTGCAGGGAGAAAGGCGCCGTGAGCGCTCCGGGGAGGAGCGGGGACCCGGAGCGCTAGGCGTAACAGTACCCCCCCCCTTAGGTCTCCCCTTCTCTTTATCGGGTAACTGCCTCCCCTGGGATGAGGACACCGGGAAAGGATGGAGGGATTCCTCAACGGCAGGCAGAACCGCAGGAGTAGGAATGGGGAGAGAGGGCAGAGGGCGAGACCTGGCACGGGGCAGTGTGACACCAGGACGAGGGCCATGAGGGGACACAGAAGCTTGCCTGATGGAACTGGGAGGGGGGGAGGGGCATTTCCTGTGGCAGGCAGAGTCCTTAATGACCTTAGGGGGACCGGATACAGGAGGAACCACAGGGTCACGGCAGGGAGTACTGGGAACCGGTTGAAGGCAGTCCTTGGAACAAGAGGGACCCCAACTCTTGATCTCCCCAGTGGACCAATCCAGGGTTGGGGAATGGTGTTGAAGCCAGGGTAGTCCAAGGAGAACTTCAGAAGAGCAATTAGGAAGGACAAAAAATACAATCTCCTCGTGATGAGGTCCGATGCACATTAGGAGGGGCTCCGTGCGGTAACGCACGGTGCAATCCAACCTGGCTCCGTTGACCGCGGAAATGTGGAGTGGCTTGACAAGACGGGTCACCGGAATGCGGAATTTATTCACAAAGGAGTCCCGAATAAAATTCCCAGAAGCTCCAGAGTCAAGGCAGGCCACGGCTGAGAGGGGAGAGCTGGCTGAAGTGGAAATCCGAACAGGTACCGTGAGACGTGGAGAAGCCGACTTGGCATCAAGAGACGCCACACCCACGAGAGCTGAGTGCGAGCGTGTGTTTCCCAGACGTGGAGGACGGATTGGGCAATCCACCAAAAAATGTTCAGTACTGGCACAGTACAGACAAAGATTCTCTTCCTTACGGCGATTCCTCTCTTCCAGGGTCAGGCGAGACCGATCCACTTGCATGGCCTCCTCGGCGGGAGGCCTAGGCGCAGATTGCAGTGGAGACTGTGGGAGAGGTGTCCAGAGATCTAAGTCTTTTTCCTGGCGGAGCTCTTGATGCCTCTCAGAAAAACGCATGTCAATGCGAGTGGCCAGATGAATGAGTTCATGCAGGTTAGCAGGAGTCTCTCGTGCGGCCAGAACATCTTTAATGTTGCTGGATAGGCCTTTTTTAAAGGTCGCGCAGAGAGCCTCATTATTCCAGGATAGTTCAGAAGCAAGAGTACGGAAATGTATGGCGTACTCGCCAACGGAGGAATTACCCTGGACCAGGTTCAGCAGGGCAGTCTCAGCAGAAGAGGCTCGGGCAGGTTCCTCAAAGACACTTCGAATTTCCGAGAAGAAGGAGTGTACTGAGGCAGTGACGGGGTCATCGCGGTCCCAGAGCGGTGTGGCCCATGACAGGGCTTTTCCAGACAGAAGGCTGACTACGAAAGCCACCTTAGACCTTTCAGTAGGAAACTGATCCGACATCATCTCTAAGTGCAAGGAACATTGCGAAAGAAAGCCACGGCAAAACTTAGAGTCCCCATTAAATTTGTCCGGCAAGGACAGGCGGAGGCTAGGAGCGGCCACTCGCCGCGGAAGGGGTGCTGGAGCTGGCGGAGGAGATGGTTGTTGCTGCTGTAGCTGCGACTGTACTTGCTGTAGTTGTGACTGGAGTTGCTGTGTCATGGTGGTCAAGTACAACAGCTGGTGATCTTGTTGCGCTATCTGTTGCGACTGCTGGGCGATCTGACGAGCTTGCTGGGCGACCAGCGTAGGGAGGTCAGCGACAACTGGCAGAGGAACTTCAGCGGGATCCATGGCCGGATCTACTGTCACGATGCCGGCTGGCAGGAGGTGGATCCTCTGTGCCAGAGAGGGATGGCGAGGGCCGTGCTAGTGGACCGGTTCTAAGACACTACTGGTTTTCACCAGAGCCCGCCGCAAAGCGGGATGGTCTTGCTGCGGCGGTAGTGACCAGGTCGTATCCACTAGCAACGGCTCACCTCTCTGGCTGCTGAAGATAGGCGAGGTACAAGGGAGTAGGCAGAAGCAAAGTCGGACGTAGCAGAAGGTCGGGGGCAGGCGGCAAGGTTCGTAGTCAGGGGAGATAGCAGAAGTTCTGGTACACAGGGTTTTAAACACACAAAACGCTTTCACTAGGCACAAGGGCAACAAGATCCGGCAAGGAAGTGCAAGGGAGGAGGTTAGATATAGTCAGGGACCAGGTGGGAGCCAATTAAGCTAATTGGGCCAGGCACCAATCATTGGTGCACTGGCCCTTTAAGTCTCAGGGAGCTGGCGCGCGCGCGCCCTAGAGAGCGGAGCCGCGCGCGCCAGCACATGACAGCAGGGGACGGGAACGGGTAAGTGACCTGGGATGCGATTCGCGAGCGGGCGCGTCCCGCTGTGCGAATCGCATCCCCAACGGCCATGACAGAGCAGCGCTCCCGGTCAGCGGGACTGACCGGGGAGCTGCAGGGAGAAAGGCGCCGTGAGCGCTCCGGGGAGGAGCGGGGACCCGGAGCGCTAGGCGTAACACTGACCTTTCTGAAGATGAATCAGGCATGGATCAGCCAGGATTTCCACCCACCGATGCCTGATGCATCAGAGTGGATTGACCATGAAGATATGCATTACGTAAAACGTAACTTTTAATAATATGCTTAGGATAAAATCTATGGACCCCAAATTGTTTTTAAAATCAAACAAGAGGAAAGGTGTGCAAAAAACGTCATATGCCACCTACACCATCAAGTACTGATGTGATACAAAGACCTCTTAAAGGTGGAAGGGAACATCGTATGGTCCATTGTAATTGGTGGGGGTAAAAACTTACCCTGTAAGGCCCTACTCATATATGGTCTCCTCATGCTGCCACCAACTCCAGGCTGTGTCATTCAGCCACTATATGTTCTCTTCATACTGCCACCAACTCCAGGCTGTGTCATTAAGCCACTATATGGTCTCCTCATGCTGCCACCAACTCCAGGCTGTGTCATTCAGCAACTATATGTTCTCCTCATGCTGCTGCCACCTCCACACTGTGTCATTCAGCCACTACATGGTCTCCTCATGCTGCTTCCACCTCCATGCTGTGTCATTCAGCCACTATATGGTCTCCTCATGCTTCCGCCACCTCCAGGCTGTGCCATTCAGCCACTCTATGGTCTCCTCATGCTCCCACCACCTCCAGGCTGTGTCAGTCAGCCACTATATATTCTCCTCATGCTGCCTCCAACTCCAGGCTGTGGCATTCAGCCACTATATGGTCTCCTCATGCTGCCGCTACCTTTACACTGTGTCATTCAGCCATTGTATGTTCTCTCATGCTGCCGCAAACTCCAGGCTCTGTCATTCAGCCACTATATGCTGCCGCTAACTCCAGGCTGTGTCATTCAGCCACTATGTGGTCTCCTCTCGCTGCTGCCAACTCCCGGCTGTGTCATTAAGGCACTATATGGTCTCTTCATGCCACTGCCAACTCAAGGCTGTGTCTTTCAGCCACTATATGTTCTCCTCACGCTGCCACCACCTCCACACTGTGTTATTAAGCCACTATATGGTCTCCTAATGCTGCCGCCACCTCCACGCTGTGTCATTCAGCCACTCTATGGTCTCCTCATGCTTCCACCACCTCCAGGCTGTGTCAGTCAGCCACTATATATTCTCCTCATGCTGCTGCCAACTCCAGGCTGTGTCATTCAGCCACTATATGGTCTCCTCATGCTGCTGCTACCTTTACGCTGTGTCATTCAGCCACTATATGGTCTCCTCATGCTTCTGCTATCTCCAGGTTGTGTCATTCAGCCACTGTATGTTATCCTCATGCTGTCGCAAACTCCAGGCTCTGTCATTCAGCCACTATATGCTGCCGCCAACTCCAGGCTGTGTCTTTCAGCCACTATATGTTCTCCTCATACTGCCGCCACCTACATGCTGTGTCATTCAGCCACTATATGGTCTCCTCATGCTGCCTCCACCTCCAAGCTGTGTCATTCAGGCACTATATGGTTTCCTCATGTTGCCGCCACCTCCACGATGTGTCATTCAGCCACTATATGGTCTCCTCATGCTTCTGCCGCCTCAAGGCTGTGTCATTCAGCCACTATATGTTTTACTCATGCTGCGGCAAACTCCAGGGTGTGTCATTCAGCCACTATATGCTGCCGCCAACTCCAGGCTGTGTCATTCAACCACTATATTGTCTCCTCATGCTGCCACCACCTCCACACTGTTTCATTCAGCCACTATATGGTCTCCTCATATTGATGCCGCCTCCAGGCTCTGTCACTGTGCCACTCTGAGACAGTGATTCTAATAGCAATGCCTCTGATCTGCATGTCATACCGAATAACAGTATTATTTCACTAACCCAGCACACACCCTATGCGTGTTACAGCAAGGCAAAGTGTTCTACATCCCTATTGAGGCTCTATGTAGGCCAGAAATAGCCGTTTTAAAAAATTCACTCATCTCTAATCGGCACATCAGGAAACCAACACTGATTATAATATCACATGGGCACCTTGGTCCTCTTTTCAGGAATCTCCAGAATATGAGGTATTACTAAGAGAATAATTTGGTGAGGAGGGTTTAGGGGTTAGAAAGGATGGGGATAAGGGACAGTCGGGGGATGGATTGGGGGGGGATAGGGGTTAAGGGGTGGATATAGATGAAATTAGAGGGGAAAATTGTTAATTTATAGGATAAGGTAAAAGCTGTATTATTTGTTTTCCAAGTTTAAAAAAACTATAAAAAAAAATGGAGTGCCTAAGCTTAGAGACCACTGATCTAGAAGTTAGTGAATATGATTCCAGGCCACAAAAGCTATTCCTGATGTTCGAGGAGGGAGAAGGACTGAAGTTATGGTTGAAAAATGCAACAGGTTTACTACACTACAAGTGTAAAGTTTATTGAACGTTGTGGCTATGGGAATGGGTGCATAACCTGCCTTGTACCAGTAGCCAATAAGCGTGGCCTTTTCTCTATAATTTTTTGGGTGATTTTTTTTCCATAAAGTTATTGAAGGGACTCGCAAGAGACTGTGAACCCTTGACTAGGGTTGGGAGCTTGCATATTTTGGTCAAAATATTAACTAATACCTCATGTTTATCATGTATAGTATGTATTCTTTAATGATGCAGTCTGGCCTTGTGATGCTGTGGGAGCCGGGGTGTCAGTGTATTTGTGGGGTGCATGTATAAGATGCTGGGCAGCCGCCTGATCGCATAGTATGGGCGTCACTACTAGGCTGTAAGCCAGCATGATGCACTACACGTTATCATTATACTGGCATCCTGTATATTGCCTTATCTATGTGCAACTACAAAACTAAGCAACTACCTCCTCATGAATAGTAGGCGTGTGAGCAGTTGTTCATCAGTATTTTGCACCTGTCAACATCTCCTTATAAAGCATTGTGGCTAATCTGCATCATAGTGGGAACAGGTGTCTAACCTGCCCTTTTATCAGTAACCAGTAAGTACAACCTTTTTTATGTGATTTTTGGAGTGATTTTTGTCCTATCCTTATGTGATTTTTTTTCTATAAAGTTTATTGGGCAAAATTTTTTAATAAAAATAAAATAAAAAGTGCATTTAAAAAAAATGTTTTAAAATGATGCAAAGAATGTATATACTGTTGAACTGAATCACAAAATAAGAGGTGTTTAACAAAAACCTTTAATTGCATCTGCCACTCTTAACCTTGAATGAGAACAAACTAAACAAGCTGCTGTCAGAATGAAATGCAAAGTGTTTTTTTGTGAACAGTCTGGATATTAGTACATTAGACTATGGTCGCATGCCTTTACCTTGACCTGCTTATGTTCCTTTCAACCAAAACATTTTCGAAAGTTTTTTTCCGTATTCTACAAACTTTGTTAACTTGGAAACAGCACTCAGACATGTGTGTCAATTAGATTTTCTCTTTCTTTATACACAAGTACTAATCTGTGTATTCACATAAGAATTCAGGTTCAGTCAAAGATCGCATAGTTGTTAAAATGATGTACTCGCACGCAGGCATGATAGGTAATAATCCAGACACACAAGCATTTATTGGAGTAGCCTTCATCTAGAATAGTCTCGTCAGGGCTAAAATTTATAATTTTTATGCCAAAGGGTGTAAAATGGGTATTCCAGAGGGAATTTTTTTATTTTCAAATCAACTATTACCAGAAAATTATACAGATTTGTAAATTACTTCTATTCAAAAATCTTAACCCTTCCAGTACTTATGTTCCAAAGGAAGTTGTTTAGTTCTTTCCATTTTGACCACAGTGCTTTCTACTTACACCTCTGTCCGTGTCAGGAACTGTCCAGAGCAGGAGAGGTTTGCTATGGGGATTTGCTTCTACTCTGGACAGTTCCTGACATGGACAGAGGTGTCAGCAGAGAGCACTGTGGTCAAACTAGAACGAACTACATAACTTTTTTTCGAGCATAGACCAGTTCATAAGTACTAGATTTAAAGGAAAACTGTCATCAGTGTCACCGCATTAACCTGCTGCTACAGGCAGGTAATGCAGGTGACACTGATGACAACCATACTTATGTGTCTGCAATCCATGCTCCCATTCTCTTCATCTGTTCCCTCCATTTGAGGTACCAACTTGGGGCACAGTCAAAGCTTAATGACATCACCGCTCTGTTTTCCTAGGGCTGCTCGCAGCAGGGCCCAGCAGAGAAACAGCAGCGGTGACATCACAAAGCCACGCCTGTGCCCCAAGCCTGCCAGGCGAACTGAAGGAACAGTTGAAGATACCAGGAGAACAGAAGCACTGATCTCAGACACGTAAATATGTTTGTCATCAGTGTCACCTGCACTACCTGCCTGTAGCAGTAGGTTAGTGCGGTAACACTGATGACAGTTTTCTTTTAAGATTTATTAATAGAATTAATTTACAAATCTGTATAACTTTCTGGTACCAGTGGATTTTTTTCACCGGACTACCCCTTTAAGTAACCCTTAAAAATAGTGGCCCAAACAGTCTGTATAATTGATGATCTACAATTGATGACATTAAATACATGTGTGGATCTGCAAATCCAGGGATAAGGACGTTCTGAGAATCCATGACTGTCTACACAAATTTTAGATGGTGGGGAGCTATATAGCCTTTAGGAGTAAGGAACAACACAATAGAGGCCCATGAGTTGCACACTGCTATCAAGTCCCATTATCACCACAATAGATCTACTTCATCTTCAGTGTTTCCTCTGTTTACAGTTTTCAAGGCTAAAGTGATGTCACAGACTGAGGTTTTATAATACATGACACATTGTAAATAGTGTAATTGATTTTGGTGTTTTTATAAACTCATTTATCACTAGTTGTAGAGGGTTTTATCCCTGAAAGTAGTTATATGTGATGTGACCACACGGGGAAAAAAAAAAAAGCTGACAAGAATAGCAGAGAGTCTAGAAAAGAAGTTACTGGCTTGATATATCATACGGGGGAATAATGAACACACGTTAGTGAGATTAGGAAAGCAAAACGTTAGCTTCCTCTGGGGACATAAAATTGATCAAGTCTGTAGCATCTGTCTTAACTAGAAAGTAGTAAAACTCCTAATGAAAACATGATGAGCTGAAGTCAAATCAGCTGTCAATGGAAGACTGAAGACTGAAGAATAGAAGTGCATAATAAGGAGCGCACAATACGCCAGCATAGTACGCCAAAAACACTACACTAACCACATGCACCTAGGAGAGTGATCTTTGCCTCATATGGAATAACAGTGACTCTTGGTTGGGTCCCTACACCTCCAGCACAGCACTGTCAGTCTATTTCCTTCCCAATCAATAATCCCCAATGATAATAAAAATATATATATATATTTTTTTTTCCCCAGGTGTTATGGTTTTGCTTACAGTTACAGTATAACCCCAATTTCCCAACAAACCTACATATTTAGTTTGGCCAAACATGGATCGTAAAAAAAGCATTTCAAGCTATTTCCATATTTAATATATCATATCTGTTTTACAAGTTACTAAACATGTGGGATGTAGACATGTAATAGAGAAGTACAGTAACAGCTGCTATTGGAGATGGAGTTTTGACAAGATTACAGGGTTGGACATTGATTGAGAGGGAAGCTACCTCCAATAGGTGGCACTGTAGAGCAAGTTCTTTTCCTTCCTGAAATAAGCTACTTTGCATATTATTTTCCCATGGAGCACTGCACGACTCCATATGCAAGTTTGGTGGTTTCCTCAAGGAGATACTACTCCCATTTCCAGACTACATAACACAAATGTTTGTAATGTTTTTGAGAATTGAACAGTGTCAAGATAAGGTACACCATATGTTATCAAGGCTTCTCAGCCTTTTGGCTAAGATCAAGTGTAGTATCTGTTGTCGTGTCATGCTGGTGGGCAGTAACGCCGGTATGGGGCTGGTGGGATGGGTGCTGCATGATGGGGGCAGGTGTACCAGGGCGTACTGGGGCTGGTCCTGAGGAATCAGCTTGACGGCTGCCCCGATGTGACCTGTTTCCTCCGGGTCTCGCCATGAGGCTGAGAGGGTCTAGAGCCGAGGTACTTTAGTGCCTCAGAGAGTCGTGACCCTGAGGTGCCGAAACTCACTGGAAGGATTGGCTCACTGAGTGGAAGCACGGGCATCATGATCTCTTCCCCTTGTGGCACTCACCTCTTGATTCCCAGCCTTCTGGCTAGGATCAGAGAAATTTTTATAGATCCGGCCGGATGTTCGGGCAGTATATCTGCACACATTCACTTATTTATTTATTTTTGTCTCACTGTGTCACGTTTTGCGTGTTGTGTGTCCACAGGATTTGTCAGGATGTGGTAGCCCTCCTGACGGTCTTGGGGAGGTGTGTGTGGCCATTAGGTTCTGCACCTCCCTGCAAACTCCCCGGGTACTCCTGCTTTGGCAAGGTACCGACCGTTAGGGGCTCTGCGGGCAGATACCTTGGCTAACGCCAAGGGAATGCCGGGAGCATTTGTGGTCCCTTAGTAGCTTTGGCGAAAAGGGACATCAAACCTGGAACCTCACAGGTACCTTTTGGTCCAGGGGCAAAGGGTAAGGTTTGTTGGGGGGCCTCTCTCCTATTGGAGAAGGACTTGCAATAGACCGCATCCTTTGTGCACGTTTTTTTAGTCTCACACGTTTGCCCTTTTTCTTTGGGTGATTCGAGAGCACGTTCCTCGGCTCTTAGATAAACATATGTTATCAAGGTTGAGACCCACAGAAAGTAATAAACTCTTCTAACCCCTAAACTTCTATGTAGCCTACAGGGGAGAAACATTCCTCTTCTTTCTTGGGGGGCATATAATGCAGGCACTTTGGTGTAAGGGGATGTGTGGCAGACAGTCTGAGAAGGAAATCTTTATCAAGCACTCTGGGGTGTACCAAAATATGACACCAAGCAAATGTGCAAGTTTACGCTATCTAAGAATTAGACAATTATAGTAAATTTGGGCCAATGAGTAGTGAAGTAAGCAAGCAAAATTTAAAGCAGCCCAGTGGTAGTACAGAGGTGGGGGGCACCCATCAATTTGTTAAAAGGTGAATCCAAACTATAGAGTCACACAAAGACAAATTAGAAGTAGAAGTGTTTAAGCAATGATACCATATAGACAAATTGTGATGAATGCTAGATGCAACAAATGGGTTTACAAACCTTTTAAACAGCAACCTAGAGAAGTGTATTTACTATGACATCAAGGTCCATGAACAGGAGGCTAAACAGACATCAGATGTCACAATCAGGTATTGATTATTGATATAGGTGTAGAAACAAAATCAAGCCAATCTCTGCTACATAAAACTGACTTTCCTGTGGGATATATTGATATATAAGGTAGAAGAGTTCATGTATAAAGCTATAGAAGTACCTATACTGTACACACTCATATGGGTATTCAAGGAAAAAACACATTTGTTTTCAAATCAACTGGTGCAGAAAATTATACATTTATATATTTTTAAATTGCTATTTATTTATCTAAAGCTTTCCAGTACTTATCACCTGCTATATGCTCAAAAGGAAATTGTGTAGTTATTTCCAGTTTAACCACAGTGCTCTCTGCTGCCACCTCTGTCCATGTGAGGAACTGTCCAGACCAGGAGAGGTTTAAGGGGTATTTCAGTTAAAAACATTTATTTATTTTTTTTTCATATCAACTGGCTCCAGAAAGTTAAAGAGATTTGTACATTACTTCTATATAAAAAATTGTAATCGTTACAGTACTTAGCAACTGCTGAAGTGGAGTTGTTCTTTTCTGTCTGACAACAGGGCTCTCTGCTGACACCTCTGTCTGTCTCTGCTGACACCTCTGTCTGTCCAGAGTAGGAGCAAATCACCACAGCAAACCTCTCATGCTCTGGACAGTTCCTGAGACAGACAGAGGTGTCAGCAGAGAGCACTGTTGTCAGACAGAAAATAACAACTCATCTTCAGCAGCTGATAAGTACTGGAAGGATTAAGATTTTTTTTAATAGAAGTAATTTGCAAATCTAACAGACCAAAGATACAGGGTCCGGCACTGCTGATATTACGGCAAATGGGCAGCTCACAGGTGTGTATATGAATCAAAAACCATACGCCTGGTGCTCAGTCCAAGAATGTAAGATAAATCCACATGAACAAGATATAGAATGAAGGACGGCACTCACCCAGGTAGAAGCTTAAGTGTATTTTTTATTGAAAGAACAGAGTGGCGGTGTCAGACAGGTGAACAGACAGGAACGCCGAGGACCTCAGCGTGCATGTCCTCGGCGTTCCTGTCTGTTCCCCTGTCTGACACCACCACTCTGTTCGTTCAATAAAAAATACACTGAAGCTTCTACCTGGGTGAGTGCCGTCCTTCATTCTATATCTTGTTCATGTGTAATTTACAAATCTGTTTAATTTTCTGGAGCCAGTTGATATGGAATTTTTTTTTTTACTGGAATACCCCTTTAACTATGAGGATTTGCTCCTGCTCTGTACAGTTCCTGACATGGACAGATGTGTCAGCAGAGAGCACTGTGGCCAGATTGGAAAGAATACAGCAGCCAACTAATAAGTACTGGAAGTCTTCAGATGAATAAATAGAAGCAATTTACAAATCTTTATACTTTGTATAAAAACTGCTTTCAAGGGAAACACCCCTAAGAGCGGTAATATTTGGGATACTAAACAGACCCGTAAATGGCTACGACTAAGGATTGTTAATCCAAAACATGTTAGCCTTTAGTTTTTTCCTGTGTTGGTCCATCTTTTATTTGTGCTTGTTGAGTCTCTGTATAGCCGTTTTTTATGCTTTGGAATAAAAGATTTTACTTTTTCAGAACAGTGTTTTTTAAAACCAAAAACTGGTCTTATTTGTATGACACATTCTTATTGATCATCAATAAAGTCACTTTATACCGGAAGTGCTGGAATCTAGTTCTATTTTCATAAAATATAGACCCTAATGGAAAGAGAATGGCTTCAAATTGGGATTTCTCTTCCTGGATCATTGGGGCCGTTTTATTATGAGCCTTCTATTGTGTCAGGGCCTGGTATTACTGCTGTATTCTTTGGTATTCTGGTGTCTCAGTCTGACCCTGTTTGATAGAAATCATAGATATCAAAGATATCACTTTTAGAATAGAAACAATAATGTAATTTATTAGGTTCTGTATAATTACGTCTCCTTTATATAATACAGGAAGAGCTACAACCAGCAAGGTGAGTTTTACAACAGCAAGATATAATATGTAGCAAATTAAGAGTTTATTCTAACCTTTTTCCACTTTAGATTTTTGAAAAGCGAGTTCAAGCTGTGATGCAAGTAATGTATCTTTGTAAGTGCAAATGGATGTTTACAGTCAATTTGCTTAATTTCGAACTGATATAAGGCCCCACTGTCCTGATATCAGCATTTGCAATTGAGTATGTGACAACAAATGAGAAATTATGGTAATACTATTCATTCTGCACCTAACAAATGATTGCGTTGAATATTTAAAGCTTTGAAATCACAGAACTGAAACCTAAGCTGCCAGTAATGACAGGGCAGGGGCTGTTCTGCCTTTTTAGTGGATGCTACATTGATATTGGAGGGATAGAAAGTGGGGAATACACTTAAAAATTTAACTTTGAGAGCAACGAAGTATAGACACATTCTTTTTCCTTTGTACTTTGTAGTTGTTTTTTTTAAATGCCTACACATGACTGTGTATAAGAACTATATATATTTCATGTTGACACTAAGGTGGCTCAGGGATAAGCACTACTGTCTTGCAGTTTTGGGGTCCTGGATAAAAATTGAAAGTAGGAAGCCTGTATTGAGTTTATATGTGGGCTCTAATAAAAGTTCTTTGGAAAATACTCCAATAAGACATCATAGTTTAACTGGCTTCCTACCATACTGGCGCTAGTGTGATGCATTGGGGACTGTGACTGCTAGGAGTGATGACAATATCTGTACTGAAATACCATAAACAAAATTGCTGGTTTGTGTGTACAGCACTATTATAGGACCACCATAGATCAATGTAAATCTTATTTTTTTATTTTATTTGTTGTACACATAAAACATAAGACAACGTATTTCAGTGCCCAATCTAGTACCTTCCTCAGGACAAAAATATATACCTAACTAGGTGAAGAAGAGTGTCCTTGTCTAAGTTCCCAAGGAAGTTTGCGGGATTTAGGAAAAAATTCCCAGGTATTCGGCGCCAACTGTGGATGGAATAAGGATTCAGTATGTCTTGACAAATTCAAAGTTTCTTTATTCGCCGTGTCAAACGCATTTCTAGGTCTTGCACCTCTTTCTCAATGACTGTGGCATACATACATAAATGTAATATCACTGGCTATATATAGTTTAAAAAAGAGCGCCAGGGCATACAATTGGGTTGATTAAAAGAGTGTCATAGGGCTGCGCCATGGTGTGTTGTAGTAGGGCTTTCCAATGACGTAAGGGTGTTTCATTCATAAAAATTAAAATAGGTGTTTTTACATGTTATACAATAAAATATAACCAGAAATAAAAGCTAGTGTATAAAAAAAAGTTACAAGACTGCTCAATGCTGTCTAGTATCTAAAAATGAACAAGATATGATGAAAAATGTGTAAGGGTATTTACATTTGGTCCGGGGATGCAGGTTCTGTTGGGTGCATGCGTGAGTTATATTTGAACGAGTGCTCATACGATTGTAGCATTGGTCTCAAAGGAGTGGATCTGCAGCGCTATCGGTTGCCGGATAGTGGGTATCGTAACTTGTTCTTTTGGAAAAAGATTTCATCCTCAGCGCAAGTATATGTGTGGGTGGCAGCTGCAGTGGTCTCAAATGATGGTACTGCAGCACTGCCAATATGCTATTTGCTAGGTGTTGGGGTCTTTTGATTGAATAGATGTCTTTTTATTATTGGAAGAGAGATATTTTTGGCACAGGTGTGTACATGAATATAGATGTTCAGTGTTGGTAAGGTTTCCGAGATACAAGAGTTTATACAAGCATGTATGTAAATGCTGGAGATCGGGTGCGCGCAAGGTATTATTTATGCGCTTATCTAGTGTATATAGAGTTTATACAAGCATGTATGTAAATTCTGGAGATCGGGTGCGCGCAAGGTATTATTTATGCGCTTATCTAGTGTATATAGAGTTTATACAAGCATGTATGTAAATGCTGGAGATCGGGTGCGCGCAAGGTATTATTTATGCGCTTATCTAGTGTATATAGAGTTTATACAAGCATGTATGTAAATGCTGGAGATCGGGTGCGCGCAAGGTATTATTTATGCGCTTATCTAGTGTATATAGAGTTTATACAAGCATGTATGTAAATGCTGAAGATCGGGTACGCGCAAGGTATTATTTATGCGCTTATCTAGTGTATATAGAGTTTATACAAGCATGTATGTAAATGCTGGAGACCGGGTACGCGCAAGGTGTTATTTATGCGCTTATCTAGTGTATATAGAGTTTATACAAGCATGTATGTAAATGCTGGAGACCGGGTACGCGCAAGGTGTTATTTATGCGCTTATCTTGTGTATAGGTATAAGTTTACAATATTGATTGATGTGTTGAAATGTTTTAAGATTTTTGAAGTCCAGATACGTAAGTCTGATTTCGCTGTGTCAGTTGATATGGGTGTTTTATTAAAATGCTGCTTACCAAGCATTAATGTTGTGTAAAAATATGTAGTAATACCATTAGTAGAACTTCAGTGGTATGAGAATTTGGTTATCAGGTTTTAAAGCGTGATTGAACAGATATTTCTACAACAGGTATGGTGGCAGATATATCGTTTGTCCTGGTAGGGACCAAATTTATTGGGACAAAGCCGGATTAGCAGGTATTTCTACAACAAGCTAGTCACGATAGGGGCTATGTAAATTTGTCAAGACCGCATATGCTGTATTTATCATATATTATATACTGTGGGCTACATAGGTTTATAGAGACTGCATATGCTGTATTTGTTATAATGCCATATACTGTGTTCGATAGTGTATGGTTCAAGAAGTAATGGATTTGAATGTATTATCGTATTTAATTGCTAGAATTAATATATATTGCGATTATATATTAGGATAGTGTAAACGTTTGATAATGAATGGGTTTGATAATTATGTTTATTTTATGTCTTTTTGGGTTTGTATTCAGGTTGATGGTTTTGCGCGCAAGGTATTATTTATGCGCTTATCTAGTGTATATAGAGTTTATACAAGCATGTATGTAAATGCTGGAGATCGGGTGCGCGCAAGGTATTATTTATGCGCTTATCTAGTGTATATAGAGTTTATACAAGCATGTATGTAAATGCTGGAGATCGGGTGCGCGCAAGGTATTATTTATGCGCTTATCTAGTGTATATAGAGTTTATACAAGCATGTATGTAAATGCTGAAGATCGGGTACGCGCAAGGTATTATTTATGCGCTTATCTAGTGTATATAGAGTTTATACAAGCATGTATGTAAATGCTGGAGACCGGGTACGCGCAAGGTGTTATTTATGCGCTTATCTAGTGTATATAGAGTTTATACAAGCATGTATGTAAATGCTGGAGACCGGGTACGCGCAAGGTGTTATTTATGCGCTTATCTTGTGTATAGGTATAAGTTTACAATATTGATTGATGTGTTGAAATGTTTTAAGATTTTTGAAGTCCAGATACGTAAGTCTGATTTCGCTGTGTCAGTTGATATGGGTGTTTTATTAAAATGCTGCTTACCAAGCATTAATGTTGTGTAAAAATATGTAGTAATACCATTAGTAGAACTTCAGTGGTATGAGAATTTGGTTATCAGGTTTTAAAGCGTGATTGAACAGATATTTCTACAACAGGTATGGTGGCAGATATATCGTTTGTCCTGGTAGGGACCAAATTTATTGGGACAAAGCCGGATTAGCAGGTATTTCTACAACAAGCTAGTCACGATAGGGGCTATGTAAATTTGTCAAGACCGCATATGCTGTATTTATCATATATTATATACTGTGGGCTACATAGGTTTATAGAGACTGCATATGCTGTATTTGTTATAATGCCATATACTGTGTTCGATAGTGTATGGTTCAAGAAGTAATGGATTTGAATGTATTATCGTATTTAATTGCTAGAATTAATATATATTGCGATTATATATTAGGATAGTGTAAACGTTTGATAATGAATGGGTTTGATAATTATGTTTATTTTATGTCTTTTTGGGTTTGTATTCAGGTTGATGGTTTTGCGGTACTAAATCCTAGATGTACATTGGAATGTATCTTTTTATATATATTGTCGATATTCTCACTAAGACCCAGCGGAGTTAAAGTGTTCATTTTAAAGATCCAGAATTACTCTCTTCTGCAGAGTCTCAGAAATCTGTCACCACAATTGTCTGATATTATTCTATTCCAGTGATTCTGAATTCTTCAAAGTTGTTATTATGTTTGTTTGTTGTGTGTCTCGATACGCTGTGTTTTGGAAACTTATGTGTGACATTGAAACGGTGCCTACTATTTACAAATATTGACATATTGGGTGTTAGGAATCACGGCAGGTGGACAGCAGGTGGTGGATCCTCTGGGCCTGTGTGGATGGAGACTTGAGCCTTGCCAGGGAGAGGAGTCTAATGTGCCACTGGTTTTCACCAGAGCACACCGCAAAGTAGGATGGTCTTGCTGTAGCAGGTGGCACCTAGGTCGCTACCCCCCTGGCACGACTCTGTATTGAGGAAATTGGCTTTAGCCTGATCAGGCTGTTTTGCCTTCCAATGGATCATCACAGTAAGGTTTTAGGTTGAACTTGATGGAATCTTTTTTTTTTTTGTTGTCTTTTTTTTTTTAGAAGAATGTTGGCCAAGCTTGTTGTGCTGCATCATAGGACGCTGTAGACTCAGCTGATATGAGACACATTATACATAATACATTTCAGAACCTTGGACAGCAGTAAAGATTTGTGTAGCTGCTCTGGCTCCTACCATATGTAAACAGAATTTGCTATCATAATGTACACATAATAAGAATATATATATATATATATATATATATATATATATATATATATACACACACACACACACATATATATATATATACATAACAAATTGCTCCTAAATGCTATTCCTACAAGAAGAGATTGGGGTTTACTCATGACCATGACTCTTTCTTACAAAGGGACTCGTTTGTACAGCTCCTGTTCAGTTCTTCCAGTCATGCTCTATAAACCCATCCTTAGATACTGCAGTTGCAGAGTTTGCAGAGTTGAAGGGCAATATAGTTGAATTGCTCTTTAACACTCTCCAAGTAGGAAAGTGAAATGATCTCCAAGTCTGATCTGTGCTACCTTTAAGGCTAGGAGTATAATTAGAATGTTAAATTGGTACAGAAATGTCATGTAGGTCATTTTTAGAGGAAAAAAACTACAGTAAGATCGTGCAAAAGTAGTACATTTTATCCAAGCGCAAATGATTGATACATTTGACCTAACAAAGACAAGACAGTGTCTGCATTTTGATGTGAATTTTGTCATGCAGTCTTCTCATAGCAGAGAGTTCACAGAAATAGATAACAGCAAATGTGATGCAAATAAATGAGACAAGGAACTAAGCTGCTATAAAAGGATGTCTTCAAGGGTGTATTCACCTGTATTTTAAGGCAGCATTGTACTATAAGAAGCATAGACACGGGTATAGGCTCATCCTTTAGGATTCCTCAACTATTCCTTATCAGTCTTTGTCAGCTGGTGTGTGTGGAATCCCACTTCAACTCTAAAAGGCAGCCATACCCAAGTAGTATGTGGTTAAAATACAGCTGCACCCATTTCTTTGTATCCAAAATGCCAATTCTCTTGGCCAATCTTTTGCATGTCAAACAATCACTTGACCTTCTAAAAAAAAGGGCAGCAGAGGTGTATACTCACATAGAAACATATAAAACTGTCAGCAGAAAAGACCACCTGGTCATCTAATCTGCCCTTATCATCCTTTTTATCTGAAGATAGATATGTTTACCCCAGATATGCTTATAGTCACTTCCTGGGGTTTTACCAACCACATCTAAAGTTTGTTCTAAGCATCTCTTTACTCTTTTAATAATTTTTTCTAAATATATTTATACTTCTCCCAACTAACCTCAGATTTGTGCCCTCTTGTTCTTGTGCTTAGTTATTGACAACATTTCCCTCCTGAACATATGTAAAAGTTTTCATCATTCCCTATCTTTTAATTATTTTCCTACCATGCAAAAAATTGCACAAACATGATTCAAATAACCAAACGAGAAAAAACTCTGGTCTCTCTCAAAAAAAAAAAGTCTGGTCTGCAAGCATTTAACAACTTGGTGCTCTTTTACTATAGTATACTATGGCATATCACTAGGATATATCATAACCAACTAGGTTCCAAGCAATACACCACCACTTGGTGCAGCAGGAAAACCCTTCAGAATATAAAAGATGGATACTTAGAAACAATGGGACTAATCTAAAATGCTATCTTTAATATCAGGATTTTAAAGTGTACCTGTCATTTGCAAAAACGTTTCATATAATATAGATAATAACAAAGCCCTGCCTGTCTTCAGTGTACAGAGTCCTGCTTGTCCTCAGTGTACAGAGCCCTGCTTGTCCTCAGTGTACAGAGCCCTGCTTGTCCTCAGTGTACAGAGCCCCGCTTGTCCTCAGTGTACAGAGCCCTGCTTGTCCTCAGTGTACAGAGCCCTGCTTGTCCTCAGTGTACAGAGCCCTGCTTGTCCTCAGTGCACAGAGCTCTGCTTGTCCTCAGTGTACAGAGCTCTGCTTGTCCTCAGTGTACAGAGCCCTGCTTGTCCTCAGTGTACAGAACCCTGTTTGTCCACAGTGTACAGAGCCCTGCTTGTCCTCAGTGTACAGAGCCCTGCTTGTCCTCAGTGTACAGAGCCCTGCTTGTCCTCAGTGCACAGAGCCCTGCTTGTCCTCAGTGCTCAGAGCCCTGCTTGTCCTCAGTGTACAGAGCCCTGCTTGTCCTCCGTGCACAGAGCCCTGCTTGTCCTCAGTGTACAGAGCCCTGCTAGTCCTCAGTGTACAGAGCTCTGCTTGACCTCAGTGCACAGAGCCCTGCTTGTCCTCAGTGCACAGAGCCCTGCTTGTCCTCAGTGTACAGAGCCCTGCTAGTCCTCAGTGTACAGAGCCCTGCTTGACCTCAGTGCACAGAGCCCTGCTTGTCCTCAGTGTACAGAGCCCTGCTAGTCCTCAGTGTACAGAGCCCTGCTTGTCCTCTGTGCACAGAGCCCTGCTTGTCCTCAGTGTACAGAGCCCTGCTAGTCCTCAGTGTACAGAGCCCTGCTTGACCTCAGTGCACAGAGCCCTGCTTGTCCTCAGTGCACAGAGCACTGCTTGTCCTCAGTGTACAGAGCCCTGCTAGTCCTCAGTGTACAGAGCCCTGCTTGACCTCAGTGTACAGAGCCCTGCTTGTCCTCGGTGTACAGAGTCCTGCTTGTCCTTGGTGCACAGAGCCCTGCTTGTCCTCGGTGTACAGAGCCCTGCTTGTCCTCGGTGTACAGAGTCCTCGGTGTACAGAGCCCTGCTTGACCTCAGTGCACAGAGCCCTGCTTGTCCTCAGTGCACAGAGCCCTGCTTGTCCTCAGTGCACAGAGCCCTGCTTGTCCTCAGTGTACAGAGCCCTGCTAGTCCTCAGTGTACAGAGCCCTGCTTGACATCAGTGTACAGGGCCTTGCTTGTCCTCAGTGTACAGAGCCCTGCTTGTCCTCCGTGCACAGAGCCCTGCTTGTCTTCCGTGCACAGAGCCCTGCTTGTCCTAGCCCTGCTTGTCCTCACTGGACAGAGTCCTGCTTGTCCTCAGTGCACAGAGCCCTGCTTGTCCTCAGTGCACAGAGCCCTGTTTGTCCTCAGTGCACAGAGCCCAGCTTGTCCTCAGTGTACAGAGCCCTGCTTGTCCTCGGTGTACAGAGTCCTGCTTGTCCTTGGTGCACAGAGCCCTGCTTGTCCTCGGTGTACAGAGCCCTGCTTGTCCTCGGTGTACAGAGCCCTGCTTGTCCTCAGTGTACAGAGTCCTGCTTGTCCTTGGTGCACAGAGCCCTGCTTGTCCTCGGTGTACAGAGCCCTGCTTGTCCTCGGTGTACAGAGTCCTCGGTGTAGAGAGCCCTGCTTGACCTCAGTGCACAGAGCCCTGCTTGTCCTCAGTGCACAGAGCCCTGCTTGTCCTCAGTGTACAGAGCCCTGCTAGTCCTCAGTGTACAGAGCCCTGCTTGACCTCAGTGTACAGGGCCTTGCTTGTCCTCAGTGTACAGAGCCCTGCTTGTCCTCCGTGCACAGAGCCCTGCTTGTCTTCCGTGCACAGAGCCCTGCTTGTCCTAGCCCTGCTTGTCCTCACTGGACAGAGTCCTGCTTGTCCTCAGTGCACAGAGCCCTGCTTGTCCTCAGTGTACAGAGCCCTGCTAGTCCTCAGTGTACAGAGCCCTGCTTGACCTCAGTGCACAGAGCCCTGCTTGTCCTCAGTGTACAGAGCCCTGCTAGTCCTCAGTGTACAGAGCCCTGCTTGTCCTCTGTGCACAGAGCCCTGCTTGTCCTCAGTGTACAGAGCCCTGCTAGTCCTCAGTGTACAGAGCCCTGCTAGTCCTCAGTGTACAGAGCCCTGCTTGACCTCAGTGTACAGAGCCCTGCTTGTCCTCGGTGTACAGAGTCCTGCTTGTCCTTGGTGCACAGAGCCCTGCTTGTCCTCGGTGTACAGAGCCCTGCTTGTCCTCGGTGTACAGAGTCCTCGGTGTACAGAGCCCTGCTTGACCTCAGTGCACAGAGCCCTGCTTGTCCTCAGTGCACAGAGCCCTGCTTGTCCTCAGTGTACAGAGCCCTGCTAGTCCTCAGTGTACAGAGCCCTGCTTGACATCAGTGTACAGGGCCTTGCTTGTCCTCAGTGTACAGAGCCCTGCTTGTCCTCCGTGCACAGAGCTCTGCTTGTCTTCCGTGCACAGAGCCCTGCTTGTCCTAGCCCTGCTTGTCCTCACTGGACAGAGTCCTGCTTGTCCTCAGTGCACAGAGCCCTGCTTGTCCTCAGTGCACAGAGCCCTGCTTGTCCTCAGTGCACAGAGCCCTGTTTGTCCTCAGTGCACAGAGCCCAGCTTGTCCTCAGTGTACAGAGCCCTGCTTGTCCTCGGTGTACAGAGTCCTGCTTGTCCTTGGTGCACAGAGCCCTGCTTGTCCTCGGTGTACAGAGCCCTGCTTGTCCTCGGTGTACAGAGCCCTGCTTGTCCTCAGTGTACAGAGTCCTGCTTGTCCTTGGTGCACAGAGCCCTGCTTGTCCTCGGTGTACAGAGCCCTGCTTGTCCTCGGTGTACAGAGTCCTCGGTGTACAGAGCCCTGCTTGACCTCAGTGCACAGAGCCCTGCTTGTCCTCAGTGCACAGAGCCCTGCTTGTCCTCAGTGTACAGAGCCCTGCTAGTCCTCAGTGTACAGAGCCCTGCTTGACCTCAGTGTACAGGGCCTTGCTTGTCCTCAGTGTAGAGAGCCCTGCTTGTCCTCCGTGCACAGAGCCCTGCTTGTCTTCCGTGCACAGAGCCCTGCTTGTCCTAGCCCTGCTTGTCCTCACTGGACAGAGTCCTGCTTGTCCTCAGTGCACAGAGCCCTGCTTGTCCTCAATGCACAGAGCCCTGCTTGTCCTCAGTGCACAGAGCCCTGCTTGTCCTCAGTGCACAGAGCCCAGCTTGTCCTCAGTGTACAGAGCCCTGCTTGTCCTCGGTGTACAGAGCCCTGCTTGTCCTCGGTGTACAGAGCCCTGCTTGTCCTCGGTGTACAGAGCCCTGCTTGTCCTCGGTGCACAGAGCCCTGCTTGTCCCGCCCCCACTTCCTGTATTTTGTCTCTGCACAGGCAATATTCTGCAGAGGCAGCATTTTTTCACTGAAAAATATACACATTTTTTAACAAATGTATAGAAAAGATAAACATATAATATTATTTAAATTATATAAAATGTTTTTGCAAATGATAGTTATACTTTAAGTGCAATTATTAAATACAAAGTGAAAAAACACATAAAAATGGGAGGATATATACAGGAATGTCTGTGACTTCTCTTTTCAAATCCATTCCTTGCTTTGTATTCAATAATTGCAATTAAAAACCTGAATGTGTGAACATACCGTAAAAGTTGTACTTTTAGTATGTCCTTGTACGTATCCTACCTGTGACTTTGTGGGATGTGTACAAGGGTTTGGTCTTTTACTTAGCAGCACCTTACTGAAGAAAAGCCTGCAATCTACTGGAAATTCAAGAGGGAGTCAAACATGAGAAGTGCAATACCTGTCATGTTTTCAGCTCTTTTTTTTATTGTTCTTGTGCTGTAAATACCTCCATATCCTCAGCAGGTGTATTGTTCCGCCATCAGAGAACTGTATGCAGTTGAAGACAGCAATGCACCACAACATTTTGTGTTGTCAGTCAATGTCTCATTGCTGAATAAGTAAGTGGTGTAGGCCATATACAAGCTGGTTTCAATATGTAACCTCTAATACAGATTTGTGTTTAAATAAAAAATTAAAGGGCAAAATTGGGAACAAGAACAGTCTGTTATATTCAATGGAAAGACTGATAAACAAGGAAACTGGTAAAGAATGTCATGGGAAAATATTATTGTAATGGTAAAAAAACAGAGAGGAAGCAAAAGCAAAGAGAAAGCAACTAGGGTAGGGAGCAAACACAAAAATGGGGAGGGGAATAGAATACAATGAGCATACAGGATGAATTTTAAGCAGCTCCCCAATCTCTTCCTCTGTTCTACATTGGTAACACAGGCCTAGGTTTGGAACAGGTAGGTAGATGCATGTCATTTTCAGGGCTGTGGAAATTTAATAAAAAAAAGACGGGAGTAAAATGGACCCAAATCTACTTGTCCCTTATGACGATCCACTTGTCCGAGCATATTTTCGCTTTTACACTCTCGTTTTTTCCTCCTCTCCCTATAATAGCCTTAACTACCTACTATAATGATACCTTAAAATTTTTCAATAACATTCTCTGAACCAAAAAAAAATTATATATATATATATATATATATATATATATATATATATAGACAAAGAATAAGTCAGCCAGCACTTAAGTTGATACCAAACTATTATATGGACCTGGCCTACAGGTGCACACTACTAGGCTAGATATACAGCAACAGAAGAATGCAGCAGCACACTGCCAGCACAAGGATATAGGTGAAACATGAATATGCAGTTAAAACATGGAGAGCTATACAGCCATATATATATGATATATATATATATATATATATATATATATATAAAAACTTAGAAGAAACTGTAGCACTCGCAGAGTAGTGGAAAACGGTGTAGAAGTTTATTCCAATTTAGACATCAAGGCAACGTTTCGGCTGCATGCAAGCAGCCATTTTCAAGCCATTTTTTGGCTTGAAAATGGCTGCTTGCATGCAGCTGGAACGTTGCCTTGATGTCTAAGTTGGAATAAACTTCTACACCGTTTTCCACTACTCTGCGAGTGCTACAGTTTCTTCTAAGTTATTAACGCTACGAGCTCCATGATCTGGGCCTCATCTGTTTGCACCCACCTCACCATTGCTCGGAGTGCTGTCTCTTATTTTGTCTTATGTATATATATATATATATATATATATATATATATATAAAATCGGTGAAGTGAAATTGAAATAGTAAAAGATAATTTTGCAGATTTGGTGGTTTTCTTTTCTACGCCATTTACCTTGCGGTTGAGCTAACATGTTGTTTTGATACTTTAGGCCGGCCTGATTACAGCAATACCAAATTTGTATAGTTTCCGTCATGTTTTACTAATTAAAAAAAAAATTCAGAACTTTTTTAAAAAAATTTAATTCCCATTTTTTGACCCCTGTGGCTTTTTAAACATTTTTTTTCACATACCAGGCTGTATTAGGGCAAATTTTTTCCCCATAATCAGTTTTTTGTATCGGTACCATTTTGGTATTGATCTGACTTTTTAATCGCTTTTTAACTTTTTTCTGGGATATTATAAAAATTGCAATTCTGTGGGTTTTTTTTGTTTTTGTTTTTACATTTACGTCATTTACCGTATGGGATACATAATGTTATATTTTAATAGTTCGTACAATTATGCACGCTATAATAATAAATATGTTTATTATTATTATATTTACATGTTTTTGTATAGGATAAGGGGGTGATTTAAACTTAACATGGAAGGGGTTAATGTGTGTATGTTAACCCCTTAAGGGCCAAGCCCATTTTCGCCTTATGGACCAGGCCAATTTTATTTTTGTGTTTTCGTTTTTTCCTCCTCGCCTTCTAAAATCCATAACTCTTTTATATTTCCATCTACAGACCCATATAAGGGTTTGTTTTTTGCATGACCAATTGTACTTAAACATAAATAAACCTCTCATTTTACCATAAAATGTACGGCGAACCCCAAAAAAAAATATATTTTTTGGGAGGAAATTTAAATGAAAACCAAAATTTTGCACATATTGGAGGGGTTCGTTTTCACACTGTACAATTTACGGTAAAAATGATATGTGTTCTTTATTCTGTGGGTCAATACAATTAAAATGATACCCATGGCTAGATACTTTTATATTTTTGTACCGCTTAAAAAAAATCTAATGTGCAAGTTGACGGACACCTAGGAAATAGTGATCATAATATAATACATTATAACTTGTTCCTCAATAAGGGAATCTCTCGAGGGGCCACAAAAACAATGAACTTTAGGAAGGCAAAGTTTGACCAACTCAGAGAAGCCCTTAACATATAAAATGGGATAATGTCCTCAAAAACAAGAATACTGACACTAAATGGGAGACTTTTAAAAATATCATAAACTCTCACTGTAAGATGTATATACCTTACGGGAATAAAAGGGTCAGAAATAAAAGAAAACCAATATGGATGAATAAAAATGTTAAGGGGGCAATGAATGACAAAAATAAAGCATTTAAACTACTAAAACAGGATGGCAGTGAAGAAGCATTAAAAAGCTATAGAGAAAAATGTAAAATATGTAAAAAACTGATAAAAGCCGCAAAAATAGAGACAGAAAGACTCATTGCCAAAGAGAGTAAAATGAAAGTGTAGGCCCTTATAAACGGGGATCAGGAAAAAGCAAATATATTACATTCTTCTCCACTGTATTCACCGAGGAAAATGAAATGTCAGGTGAAATACAGCGAGATAAGGCAAACTCCCCTTTACAGGTCACCTGTCTAACCCGGGAAGAAGTACAGTGCCGCCTACAAAAAATCAAAATAGACAAATCACCAGGTCCAGATGGCATTCACCCCCTGTGTTCTAAAGGAATTAAGTAGTGTAATAGACAGACCTCTATTTTTTATATTCATGGACTCTATAGTAACAGGAACTGTTCCCCAGGACTGGCGCATGGCAAATGTGGTGCCAATATTTAAAAAGGGGACAAAAGGTGACCCCAGAAATTATAGGCCTGTTAGTTTAACCTCTGTTGTATGTAAATTGTTTGAGGGTTTTCTGAGAGATGCTATTTTGGAATATCTTGATAATAAATGTATGAATCCATATCAACATGGCTTTATGAGGGATCGGTCCTGTCAAACTAACCTGATCAGCTTTTATGAGGAGGTGAGCTCCAGACTGGACCATGGGCAATCGCTGGATGTCGTATATCTGGATTTTTCCAAAGCATTTGATACGGTTCCACATAAATGGTTGGTGCATAAAATGAGAAGGATGGGGCTAGGGGAGAATGTGTGTAAAAGGGTAAGTAACTGGCTCAGTGATAGGAAACAGAGGGTGGTTATTAATGGTACTTATTCTGATTGGGTGACTGTAACTAGTGGGGTACCACAGGGGTCAGTATTGGGTCCTGTCCTATTTAATATATTCATTAATGACCTTGTAGAGGGGTTGAATAGTAAAGTAGCAATCTTTGCAGATGATACTAAACTCTGTAAAGCGGTAAACACAATAGTGGACAGGGCACTGTTACAAATGGATCTGGATAGGTTTGAGGCTTGGGCAGGGAAGTGGCAGATGAGGTTCAACACTAATAAATGTAAGGTAATGCACATGGGGAGGAAAAATCTGGCCTGGGATTATGCATTAAATGGGAGCACACTAGGGACAACTGACGTGGAAAAGGACTTGGGATTTTTAGTTAACAGTAAATTTAGCTGTAGTGACCAGTGTCGGGCAGCTGCTGCCAAGGCAAATAAAATCATGGGGTGCATCAATAGGGGCATAGATGCCCATGACAAGGAAATAATTCTACCGCTGTACAAATCAATAGTCAGACCACACATAGAATGCTGTGTACAGTACTGGGCAACAATGTACAAGAAAGATACAGTGGAGCTGGAGAGGGTTCAAAGACGGGCAACCAGGGTAATACGGGGAATGGGAGGACTACAGTACCCAGAAAGATTATCAGAATTAGGGTTATTTAGTTTAGAAAAAAGAAGGCTTAGGGGAGACCTAATAACTATGTATAAATATATCAGGGGACAGTACAGAGATCTTTCCCATGATCTATTTATACCCAGGACTGTATCTATAACAAGGGGGCATCCTCTCCTTTTAGAGGAAAGAAGTTTTCTACACCAGCACAGATGGGGGTTCTTTACTGTAAGAGCAGTGAGACTGTGGAATTCTCTGCCTGAGGAGGTGGTCACGGGGAACTCTGTAAAAGAATTTAAAAGTATGGATGCATTTTTGGAGAGTAAGAACATTGCTGGTTACATATATCAGAATTATAGGGACAGAACGTTGATCCAGGGATTTATTCTGACTGCCATATTTGGAGTCAGGAAGGAATTTTTTACCTCTAGTATGAGAGTTTTTTGCCTTCCTCTGGATTAACTCAGTAGGGACTCATTAGGGTTATAGGTTGAACGTGATGGACTCTGGTCTGTTTTCAACCTTATGAACTATGTTACTATGTTGAACAAAATCAGTAATCTAAAATCGCCCTATTTTGACCACCTATAACTTTTTCATTTTTCCGTATATAGGGTGGTATGAGGGCTCATTTTTTGTGCCGTCATCTGTACTTTTTTTAGATACCACATTTGCATATATAAAACTTTTAGATCATTTTTTATTAAATTTTTTTAAATAAAATGTGACAAAAAAGCTGCATTTTTGGACTTTTTTGTATTTTTTACGTTTACGCCATTCCCCATACGGGATCATTAATATTATATTTTGATAGTTCAGACATTTACGCATGCGGCGATACAAAATATGCTTATTAAAAAATAAATATTCACGCTTTTTGGGGGTAAAATGGGAAAAACAGACAATTTTCATTTTTATTGGGGGAGGGGATATTTCACTTTTTTTTTCAACTTTTTATTTTTACATTTTTCAACTTTTTTTTTTACACTTTTTATGTCCCCATAGGGGACTATCTATAGCAATCCTTTGATTGCTAATACTGTGCAGTGCTATGTTTAGGACACAGCACTGCTCAGTATTATCGGTGATCTTCTGCTCTGGTCTGCTCGATCTCAGACCAGAGAAGACCCCGGGAGACGGCCGGAGCCAGGTGAGGGGACCACCGGCCCCCATGCTGGATGATTGGATCTTTTAGGAGGAATCATTAGATTCCTTATACAGATCAATAGAGTTGTATTGAACTCAATTGATCTGTGTGCTCTGCGCTCCTAGTCCAGACAGGATCTACCAATGACAGAGCCACGATCCCCAGGGAACAGAGATAAGCCCTTTATAGTGGATAGCCCCCTCGTGATCGCGCTGCACGGGGGGGGGGGGTGTTCGGACGATCCATCGCACTAGGGAGCATTCACAGGTCCCTTTAGACGCCGCTGTGAAAGATCTAAAGGGTTAATAGCCAGCTGCGGCGATCACCGCATGCTGGCTATTAGCGTCGGCCTCCGGCTACTGAAAACAGCCGGGGTCGGAGAGTATGGAGCAGGCAGGAGTCGGGAGCCCACTCCATACAGACTGCTGAGCACCGCCACACTTGTCAGGTCTGGGCCCTGCTTGCCCGAAGGGTAAGGGCCGGAAAAATTCACCTTCCTAGCGCCCGGAACTGCATGTCCCGAGCATCAGGCGATAGGAATTCCACATCCCTGCATTTTACCCATCAGTTCTATTTACTTTAATGCACTAAACTCTTAGATGCAATGGATAGAAGTGGTAGTCTACAGTCCGTCTTCAGTTACTATGTTGCCATAGTAACAAATGTAATTATTTAAGCAGAATATAGCTCATTTAGGCTGTGTTCACACTTCCATTTGGAGCTCCCATCAGTAGTCCAAACAGATATACTAGGACAACAGAACAATATGCAGCACTTTTCTTTCCATCAAAATGACTGACACCACCAAAGGATCCTGACAAAGTCCATTATAAGTCAATAGGGTCCATTGGGCAGAGTTGGTGTTCATTTGATGGGTCCAGCACTGCTGTTACGGATTCCATTATAACATAAATGATGATGCGGTATAAACAGAGCCTTAAAGGAGTTATCCAACATAAGGTGACTTTAGTAATTAAGTATCATACAGTAATTGACATACTTACCATGAATCTGTGCTTGTGTTGGTGGTAAATGGCTGTGTCCTGTGTCCCCCATCATCAGTATCATCATGCTGCTGACTTGTTTTTGGGAACTGGTTTCTTCCTGTTTTGGTGGCCTCCCTCAGACTACAATCCCCCTATGACTTACCTTCCTCCCACACATTGGTCACCTCACCCATTTCAGCACAGCTGCTGTTACGTTATGTGCTCCGGCCACGCACACACTGGCCGTGAGCGCAAGGTCCTGTTACCTGCTGCTGCCGTCACTCAACTGGTGCTTCTCCTGCCCCCGCCTCTGACTCTCTGCTACGGTGTGCGTGATCCCGTCCCCTAGAGCGCGCGCGTGCTGGAACTTTAAGATTTAAAGGGCCAGTGCGCCCATAAGTGAACTAACACCTGTGGCTCATTGATAAATTCCTCCACCTCCCACACTTCCCTGCCAGATCTTTGTTGCCCTAGAGCCTTAGAGAAAGCATTCCTGTGTATTGCCTTGCCGTGTATCTTACCCTTGCTCCATGACCTGACCTTGCTCCTTTGCCGCCTGCCTACTGACCATTTGCTACGTTCCTGACTACGCTACTGTGCTGCCTGCCCTGACCTCCTGCTATCCAGACCAAAATTTGCCTTATCCCACCTGTGCCTCGAATCTCCTCAGCCGCCTGTGTGTGAAAACCAGCGGCACCTTAGACTCTGCTCCCTGGTACAGTGCGAGTCATCTACCACACAGGTCCAGCGAATCCACTATCATCTGTGTTCCAGTCTACTGAAAAGTGAGTGTAACAGTAAGAACCAGCCATGGATCCCGCTAAGGTATCCCTGCCTGAAGTCGAAGATCTTCCTTCTGTTGTGGTACGTCAGTCTCAGCAATTGGTGCGATAGGCGCAGCAACTTACCCAACTGTCTGCTATGATGCAATAGCTATTGGCCTTGCAGCAACAACAGCAGCAGGTACCACAACCTGGCCCACTCCCACCACCAGTTCCTGCAGTGTCTTCTGGCTCCCAGCTATGTCTGCACTTAACTTCTAAGTATGATGGGGACTCCAAGTTATGCAGAGGCTTCGTACACAGTGCTCCATGCACTTGGAGTTCATGTCTGAACAGTTTCCGACGGAACGTGCGAAGGTGGCCTTTGTCATAAGTCTCCTGTCCGGAAAAGCCCTGGCCTGGGCTACACCCCTATGGGACCGTGGTGATCTGGTATCCTCCAATTTGTCAGCTTTCTTGGCAGAATTTTGCTGTGTCTTTTAGGAACCCGCACGTGCCTCTTCTGCTGAGACGGCTTTGCTAAACCTCTGTCAAAGGAATTCTTCCGTTGGTGACTACGCGGTTCAATTACGCACTCTAGCCTCAGAACTTGCATGGAATGATGAGGCCTTGTGTGCCACATTCAAAAAAGGACTGTCAAGCAGGATTCAAGATACCCTTGCAGCACGTGATCCTCCATATTCTTTGACTGAACTTATCCACGCATTGATGTGCCTTTTGCTGAGAGACAGGAGGAACTGCATTTAGAGAGGGAACCTGCCCGAGATATCCTCGCCTGGCACCCGTGTTTCAACGTCCACCTCTTCAGTTTCCTGGGCCTCTTGCTGCAGAGGCTATGCAAGTGTATCATTCTCGTCTTACCCAACAGGAGAAGTCATGACGATGCAGTGAGAATTTGTGCTTGTATTGTGCTAGCCCGGAGCACTTCCTCAAGGACTGTTCACCCACAGTGTCCGGGAAATGCCCGTACCTAGGGTACGTGGGAGAGGGAAAACTACCTCTCCATGCTTAACTATTTCTGTACAAGTCTTCGCTTCAGCCAAGTCTTCCTTCAGCGCTACAGCATTTTTGGATTCTGGATCAGCAGATTACTTTATTGATGCTTCTTTGGTCCACAAGTATCATCTTCCCCTTACTTGGCTTGCCAAGCCCTTGTTCATCTCCTCTGTTAATGGACAAAATCTGGACTGTATGGTTCACTTCCATACAGAATCTCTTGTCATGCAAGTGGGAGTATTGTCTAAAGAAAAGATTGAATTCTATGTTCTGCCACACTGTACTTCAGAGATTCCTCTTGGCCTTCCTTGGCTGCAATGCCATTCTCCGCAACTGGATTGGAGAACTGGAGAAATTATTAGCTGGGGACAATCCTGTCAAAATCTTTGCCTCCAACCAGTTCAGACTAAAGTTGTTTCTCATCTTCCTCCTTTACCTGGCATGCCGCAACTTAACCAAGATTTCTCTGACGTTTTCTGCAAGAAACAGGCTGAGTCTCTGCCTCCACATCGTCCTTACGACTGCCCTACAGATCTTCTGCCTGGTACCACCACTCCTCGTGGAAGGATTTACCCTCTATCAATTCCTGAGACCAAAGCTATGGCTGAGTATATTCAGGAGACTCTCCAAAAGGAATTTATCCGTAAGTACTCTTCTCCTGCTGGAGCTGGTTTCTTCTTTGTAGGGAAGAAGGATGGCTCACTCGGTCCATGCATTGACTACAGGGGACTTAACAAAATCACGGTCAAGGACCGTTACCCACTACCTCTTATCTCAGAACTTTTTGACCATCTACGTGGTGCCAAGGTCTTCTCCAAGTTGGACTTACGTGGTGCGTATTACCTCATTCGTATCCGCAAGGGAGAAGAATGGAAAACGGACTTCAATACTTGTGACAGTCATTTTGAGTATCTTATAATGCCTTTTGGTCTCTGCAATGCTCCAGATGTTTTTCAAGAGTTTGTCAATGATATCTTCCGTGATCTTCTCTAAACCTGTGTTGTCGTATACCTAGATGACATCCTGATCTTCTCTTCCAACTTAAAGGAACATCGTACTCATGTTCGTCTGGTTCTTCAGCGACTACCGAAGAATCATCTCTATGCCAAACTGGAGAAATGCCTGTTCCAGAAGTCTAGTCTTCTGTTTCTTGGCCACATTGTCTCTCATCTATCCTCATCAATTTATCCCACATTTTTTGTCCTTGGTTTCTCCAATCGTGGCTCTCACTAAGAAGACTTCTAATCCTAAATCTTGGCCTCAAGAGGCTGAAGAGGCCTTCTCCCATTTAAAGTCTGTGTTTGATTCTGCTCCTGTGCTTACAAGACCAGATCCGGAGAAGCCCTTTGCTTTGGAGGTTGATGCCTCATCTATTGGAGCGGGTACCATTCTTACTCAGAAAAATGCCAAGGGCAAGACTGTAACTTGTGGGTTCTTCCCCAAGACCTTCTCTCCTGCTGAGAGGAATTACTCCATTGGAGATCGTGAACTCCTCGCTATCAAGCTAGCTTTGGAGGAATGGCGAAATTTAATAGAAAGTTCTTCTCATCCGGTCAGCATCTACTACTTCAGTCTGCTCAGCGTTTCAGCCCCCGCCAGGTAAGGTGGTCACTGTTCTTTTCTAGGTTCAACTTCATCCACTTCCATCCAGCAGATGCTCTCTCCAGGTCCTCTGACATCATTGGTTTGGACTCTACGCCTAGGCATATTATTCCTCCTCACCGTCTGATTCCTGCCACTCCTGCTGAAATTTAGCAAGTTCCTTCGGGAAAATCTTTTGTGCCCACCAGATTGAGACGCAAGGTGCTGAAATGGGGTCATTCATCCTTGACAGTAGGTCATCCTGGAATACGCAAGACTCTACTTCTAATCTCCCGACACTACTGGTGGCCCCATCTTGAACGCGATGTTTCTGATTTTGTTCGTTCCTATAAAACTTGTGCCCGTGACAAAACTCCTCGACAAAGAACTGCAGGACTCTTACAGTCTTTACCCATTCCGGAGACAGGATTTTATCACCGATTTGCCACCATCTCATAATAACACTGTCATTTGGGTTTTTGTAGATCGGTTTTCCAAGATGGCTCATTTCATTCCTCTACGAGGTCTTCCTTCTGCCCCACAGCTGGAGAAGTACTTCTTGTTGTATGTCTTCCGTTTACATGGTCTTCCTCAGCATATTGTTTCGGATAGTGGTGTGCAGTTTGTCTCTAAGTTCTGGCGAGCCCTTTGTACATCAATCTGGACTTCTCCTCAGCCTACCACCCTCAGTCCAACGGTTAGGTGGAGAGGGTTAATCAAATTCTCGAGACTTATCTTCAGCATTTTGTTTCAGCTCGCCAAGACAGTTGGGTCGACCTTCTCCCCTGGGCTGAATTGTCATATAATCATAAGGATTCCAAGTCCATGAGGTTGTCTCCCTTTTTTGTTGTCTACGGACTCCATCTCCGTTCTCCTCTTCCTCTCCCAGTTTCCTCCGGTGTGCCTGTTGATGGGCTTGTCCGTGACTTCACCATCTAGCAACAGACCCGACAGTCATTAACCCAGGCTTCTTCATGCATGAAGGCGCAAACTGATAAGAGTAGAAGACCTCCTCCGTCCTTCTCTCCTGGTGACATGGTGTGGCTTTCATCCAAGTACATCCGCTTCAAGATACCCTGTTACAAGCTTGGTCCTCGCTACCTTGGTCCCTTCCAGATTCTATAAAAAATTCACCCTGTCTCCTACAAACTCAGTCTACCTGATATGTTACGTATTCCCAATTCAAGTCTCTTGTCGTAAACCGGTTTTCTCAAAAGAATCTTGTCCCCACACCTGTCTCCGGCTCTTCTGACATCTACAAAGTTAAAAAGATTCTTGCCACTAAAACCGGGAGAAGTAAACAATTTTTCCTGGTCGACTGGTAGAGTTACGGTCCTGAGAAGAGATCTTGGGAGCCTGAGGAGAATATCCTGGAACATGACCTACTCAGGAGTTGTCTGAATCGTAAAAGGAGGGGGAGACCAAAAGGGGGGTACTGTTACGTTATGCGCTCCGGCCGCACACACTATCCGTGAGTGCATGGTCCTGTTAATCGCTGCTGTCGGCAGGGCTGGGATTCACATCGCGGAACGCGCCTGCATGCCGAATCCCATCCCGTCACTCACCTGGTGCTTCTCCTGCCCCTGCCTCACTGCCCTGGCGTGCCTACTGACCATTTGCTATGTTCCTGACTACGCTACTGTGCCGCCTGCCTGACCTTCTGCTATCCAGACCAAGAGTTGTCTTATCCCACCTGTGCCTCAAATCTCCTCAACCGCCTGTGTGGTCGAGCCGTGCCAGGGGTAGTGACCTGGGTGCCGCATGCCGCAACAAGTCCATCCTGCTTTGCGGCGGGTTTTGGTGAAAACCAGCAGCACCTTAGACTCCGCTCCCTGGTACGGTCCGAGTCATCTACTACACAGGTCCAGCGGATCCACTATCATCTGTGTTCCAGTCTACTGAAACGTGAGTGTTACAGCTTTGATCACATGATTTGCCCGACATCACCTGACACACAAGCTGTGGTTCTGTGTGATGATGATAGCATGCAAATGTGTGTCGGTAACGCCATCAGGGGGCTAGCTTCACACACAACAGACAAAGCAGTTAAGTCCCCTTTCAGCCCATAACTTGTGATGCATTGTCTTGGACCGCACAACAAGATGGGAAAGGTCTGAGACAACGCTCATTTTGTAGGCTTCAGATAATGAACTTCCGGGGAAAAGAAAGACAAAGAAATTTGATACCAGACACCAAACACTGATAAGGAAGTATATTTGGTATATTTGTAACTAAACAATTTTTGAGGTCCCTTTTTCAAATTTAAAGCACCAAATATCCCGTAATACCCCTTTAACTATTAAGACTCTGCCACTATAAATAGCTATAAATATTAGGTGGTGAACAGATGAAAATCAATGGTCCCATATTAAAGCCTGATCACCTGATTGTCTTCCGGATCACTTTATACTGTGTGTGTACATAGAACCCCCCTGGTAATGATAAAAACCAGCAAGATATTGTTGTTTTTATCATTGTTACATACAAAAAGCTGCACTCATGGAGCATGCTTTAACTCTTGGAAAGGTCATCATTTTATCGCAGAAATTAAATTCAGTGATTGAATTTAGCGGGTCTGGGCTCTGACCACTCTTACAATCCTCCACTGTCTGATTCATAGCGTAGAACCCTAATAAAACCATCAGTGTACGGTTATAAATACTAGGCTGCTGATCCAAGAATCATATGTTGTGGCAGAAGTGACAAATGTTGTGAATGATAAGTTAATAGTATTTTAGCTTCCTCTTTGTAGTAAATGTATCTAAGGCATTATTCTAGCTCTGTATTTGTCACATCTACGCATGATTCTAAATAGTCAAAGGACCACTGAAATCAACCTTGTACATACACTCTTACACAACAAAAAGAAAAATAAACTTCTGAATAATATCATATAGTCTCACCAATAAAAAAATCTGTTAAATTTGAATATTTGTCCAGCGTGTTTATTTAAAAATGTACCTGTTACAAAAAAAATGCAGTCCTTTCTTAGGCTTTGTTCACACCATGTTTTGTCTTTTGATTCCCTTCCTGTCCGTTTAATTTTGCTGTATGCAAAAACATAGTAAACCCGATACACTAGATGTAGTGCAGCCAAAAAAAGTGTCTAAGGTTCCATTCAAATTAAATTTTTGGGCTACATTTATGGTATATGTTGGGATACCAGCAAAAAGGTATTTTAATACATAATACTTTGGACCCATTGGCTTTAATGGACCACATATAGCCTACTAGGGACTATGGGGGAGAATTATCAAAACTTGTGCAGAGGGCAAGTGGAGCAGTTGCCCATAACAACCAATCAGATCACTTAAATTTTTTGGGGCCTTTTTGAAAATAGGCATACCTTTTTGAGTATGGGCAACTGCACCACAGGTTTTGATAAATCTCCCCCTATGTTCGGTCTGTTCCAAACATATAAACTTTTTGTGGGACTCAAAAGTATGGTCGACAAAAAAATGGATGTGAATGGGGCCCTATTTGAATCTTCTGTGTCTTTTTCTTGCCTCTGTTGTTTTAAAAACTCCACATTTTCTCACTATATGATTACTTAGTAGGTGGCTCCGCCTGGTGTGACGTGAAACCTTCGCTGTGAGCAGTCAGACAATCAGATTTCTCCCCCTAATATCATCCTGCCATTTCACCATATTCAGTATTTCAGAACAAAGCAGGAGACAAAACCTGTAGCTTCGATCCCACTCTCCCCCGTATGTCTTCTAATTCCTGTTTTACAATAGTTGAAATTTATGGTGGCTGAGGAATTTTTCTGAGGGTGTAATGTTTCTTCTTGGGGAGACCATCAAACTGATGAAGGGAGTCTAATAGTAAGGGCAATGATTCCTGGGAACAAAATATGTTAAGTAGGTGTCCTCATAGAGAAAATAGTTTGCTCTCTAGCGCCCTCTATTGAATGAAGCTACCCTGTAAGGGTGGGTTCACACTCCGTTTTGATGATCTGGTCAGAGGGTCAGAGGGTACAGTATGTGGCGGTATTATATTCAGGGGTACAGTATGTGGCAGATTTATATTCAGGGGTACAGTATGTGGCAGATTTATATTCAGAGGGTACAGTATGTGGCAGATTTATATTCAGAGGGCGCAGTTTGTGGTAGTATTATATTCAGAGGGCGCAGTTTGTGGTAGTATTATATTCAGAGGGTACAGTATATGGTAGTATTATATTCAGTGGGTACAGTGTGTGGTGTATTCAGAGGGCGCAGTGGGTGGTAGTATTATATTCAGAGGGTACAGTATGTGGCGGTATTATATTCAGGGGTACAGTATATGGCAGATTTATATTCAGGGGTACAGTATGTGGCAGATTTATATTAAGAGGGTACAGTATGTGGCAGATTTATATTCAGAGGGTACAGTATGTGTTGATCTTATATTCAGAATGTACAGTGTGTGGTAGTATTATATTCAGTGGGTACGGTGTATGGAAGGTTTATAATCAAAGAGTATAGTGTATAGTAGTATTATATTTAGAGGATACAGTGTCTTTCAGGTTTATAATAATACTTGTTTTCATATAGAGGATGAGAATGCGCTGACATAGCGAGGAGACGTCTGGGCATCACATTCTACAGACAGAAGTTTTAGCTGGACCAAGTCCTGGTGGTATGTACCATCTGAATTAGATAAGGGAAGACTATAGAGAAGACGTCACCTGTAGTCACTGATATCATTGTGTATTCTCCTCACTATAGAGAAGACGTCACCTGTAGTCACTGATACCATTGTACATTCTCCTCTCTATGTCCTATCAGAGCTGTAGTCGCTTGTCAGTTCTACAGTTATGGTGAGTGTAACTACAACTCCCAGCATAACCTCACCACTGCTCAAAGGGGTACTCTACTGGAAAATATTTTTTTTAATCAACTGGTGCTACAAAGTTAAACAGATTTGTGAATTACTTCTATTTAAAAATCTTAATCCTTCCAGTATTTATTAGCTGCTGTATAAGCGATTCACAGGAAGTTATTTTCTTTTTTAATTTATTTTCTGTCTGATCACAGTGCTCTGTGCTGACACCTCTGTCCATGTCAAGAACTGTCCATAGTAGGAGCAAATCCCCATAGCAAACCTATCCTGCTCTGGACAGTTCCTGACATGGACAGAGGTGTCAGCAAATAGCACTGTGGTCAGACTGGAAAGAACTACACAACTTCCTGTGGAGCATACACCAGCTTATAAGTACTGTAAGTATTAAGATTTTAAATAGAAGTCATTTAAAAATCTGTTTAACTTTCTGGCACCAGTTGATATAAAAGTAAATGTTTTCCAGTGGAGTATTCCTTTAAGTAATTCTGGGAGCTGTATATTTCAATGGTGAAAACTTCTTTAACACTTTCCTATTCTGTGGCAACTGGTATATCTGATTATTATACTGGAATTTCTCACAATGCGCTACACCAGTGGTGTCTGTCACAACAGGCTAAAAACTTACTGAGGGGAGGGGGTAGGTATGGGGTGACACCATTTTCTACCGCACCGGGTGACACCAACCCTAGCAACGCCACTGGGTGGGATATTGATCAAGGGATTTGTTCTGAGTGCCCTATGTCGGGAAGAAATGTTTCCCCCTAGTATGGTCAGGACTGCGTTTATCATTAGGCATACATGGGCCTGTGCCTAGGGCAGCAGTGTTGAGGGAAGCAGTGAGGGGGCAGGGAGTTAAAGATAAATACTTTTTGATGTAGCTGCTGCTGCCATGATGTGGCCTGAAAAAAGGAAAAAAAAAAAGGGTCAGAATAGATGCAAATTTTACCTGCAGTTGCATCATTCCTGTTATGTTGTGGATTTGTGTTTGTTTTCACCACATTCTGTCTGCAGCTAATCTGCAGATTGTGAAGATTTCTGACGCTTGTAGAATTAGCCTAATGGGGTGTACAGTGGTCCCTCAACATACGATGGTAATCCGTTCCAAATGGACCATCGTTTGTTGAAACCATCGTATGTTGAGGGATCCGTGCAATGTACAGTATAGGACAGTGGTCTACAACCTGCGGACCTCCAGATGTTGCAAAACTACAACACCCAGCATGCCCGGACAGCCAACGGCTGTCCGGGCATGCTGGGAGTTGTAGTTTTGCAACATCTGGAGGCCCGCAGGTTGAAGACCACTGGTATTGGAGGTTATACTCACGTGTCCCCGCTGCCCTGGACTGTCACCGCTGCCCTGGATGTCACCCTCCATCGCTGTCGCCGCGTTCCCGTGGTGTCCTCAACGCTACGGTAAGGCCTCTGCTTCCCCGGCATCCCGGCTCCTATTGTATGACGGGACGGCGTGCGCAGCGACGTGATGACGACGATGGAGAGTGCCGACGATGCAGGGGATCCCGAAGAGGACGCGCCAGAGCCCCGAGGACAGGTAAGTGATCATCACCGGAGCACACGGGGCACCATAAACGGCTATCCGGTGGCAGCTGAAGCAGTCTGCGCTGCCGGATAGCCGTTTATGCGATGACCCCGACATAAAAAAGAATTGTATGTTGATGCTGCCTTCAACATGCGATGGCCTCTGAGAGGCCATCGCATGTTGAAATGATCGTATGTCGGGGCCATCGTAGGTCGGGGGGGTCACTGTATTCAGTCTGTGTGGGTAAGGCAACATGAGCTGTAAATACAGCCCTGAGTATGGGGCAATTGGCATCAGCCTCAAAGGGTTTTTTTTTTTTTTTTTTTTTTATCTCCCGCTGGATCAACAGAGTAGAGTTATAAGTTGAACTTGATAGACTATTTAGCTAAGCTAAACTGCATGTGTGTACCTTCAAAAGAAATGACTCAGTAAAATATATTTTTAAAAAATTGTTTAATCTTGTGTTTTAAAAGGAAGGGATGGTATGGGTATGGACCTGAAGAGGTGTCCTATTTTGTCTTTGCATTGAGGCACTACCTTTACAGTATACCCCTCTATTAGAATCTACTTTTTCCCAAAACGACGTATTCCTTTTTGATAACCCCTCCCCCCCTTTCTCCGTGTGCGTCAAAGCTGAAATATCATTTTCAACATCACAGGTGCTAATTCTTAAAGCCGCCTTCCTCCCTCACCAGCCCACATAACATGAGAACAAGTCACAGGCTGGCATCACAGGAGCTCCCCTGGTTCAGGTTAAATTTCAGATTGTTAGTTGTTGTTACTGGCAGATGTCCAAACCTGTAATTATTTCCTTGGGGAATTCTCACAAGAGCAGAGGTATAGTGCAGACATACCGCCTGCTATTGTAATGTAACACCTGTAAATAGCAAGCACTTAAATAGGTGCCGCTTTACAGCATTGGGAATAATGGGCTGCCAACCAACTGCCATGGTGAATGTACGTGAGGAGTAAAGGATAATACCCGGATCCTGATATTCCTGCAGGAAACACTGTGAACATTTCAGTCAGATCTGAGCTGAATACATCTGCTCCTAAAGCGAAAACTCATTACACAGTCATGGCGAATCATTCCAAAACAATAGATAATTCAATTACAAGAAGATTATCGTTCAAATAATAGAGATCGGTAAACTACTATGTATTGTCTTCGGCTAAGAGAATACATTTCACTGGATGACTCCTTGAACTCAAATAACTAAGTTTATACAAATGCAAAACACAATCTAAGTCATTTCTATGAGAAAACAGAGTATCGTAGGTTTAAACTTACATTGTGAGTACAGCTGAAAAAAGACACACGCCCATCAAGTTACTTGCTAGTCATTTTTTACATGGCAACAGGTAAAGGACTGTACATTTTCCATTAAATTATTTTATTTATTGTTTTGTTTTCATATACAATGTCTAAGGGTATCTCCGTAAGTGCAGAAAAATGTAATCTGAAACAAATTCTTCCTTATACGGCAGCTATAGTAGGTCATGTCTTTACTAACTCCACCATTGGCGCCCTGTGCTCACTACTTCTGGTCACTGCCACCACCGTGCTGCTTCTGCACTTTCTGGTCTGGTTTCGCTGCGTGCCACATATCAGGGCACAGTAGTATACCACGGTTTTCAGCTCAGTCACAAAACCAGATACGGGGCAAAAATGAGCTGACTGGAGTCACTATCAAATAAATAAGATGCGGGTCCAGGTCCAGCTGGTATATGGGGGCGCCCGGTTTGCACATTTCCCAGCTGGATCCGGTCCCGGATCGTAGTGTGACTGCAGCCTACCTTTACCCAAGGTTTGATAAATCTCCCCAAATGTGTTTTTGGAAAAGAGTAGGGCAGGATCCCTTGTCCTGTTTAATATCTGTTATTTATATATAAAAAGAAAGAGTCTACAGTATATAAAGCCGACAATTCATAGCAGCTGTCAGACAACTGTGGAGACAAGACGTTACCAGATACCTCTGGCTGCAGCTTATCTCCTGGCAGGAGTAAAAGATCAGCCTATTTAAATCCAACATGCTCATATTCCTTTCCTCCAAGATCTGCAATTGGGTGACACTCAGGTTACACCTACACCATTAGATTGTCAGTAGATCCTGCTATGGACGACTAAACAAAACTAGTTCCCTGAACACTGAAGGATCTCAATGCATCATGTTCAGGGGTATACAGTAATAGCATATACCACATCAGTGTACTTTTTAAACAAAATGTGTCCCCCATTCACCACGCGGAGGTGGCTTCACTTCGGATGGGACCCTAACACTCATTTCACTCACCTCTGTTGGGCATATGGCCTCTGACTGGGTGACATCCACTGTCAATTTAAAAACCTTCTGAGAACAGGGAGGGGTGCACGGCTAAGGAGAGTGCCACTCTCACTAACTCGCATACCAAAAAAAAAAAGAAAGCCAGCACAACTACCTTATACACGGGTACACGCTGCTGAGGCAAATACAAAGTATACTAAAAGAAGGTTGCAGCAGCACTCTTGGTCAAAAAAAGGAGGCTCTTGGCACACTTTTTGATCAAAACGTGTCCCCCATCCACCATGCGGAGGAGTGGCACCCTCTTTAGCCGTGCACCCCTCCCTGTTCACAGGAGGTTTTTAAATTGATAGTGGATCCTGCATGTCACCCAGTCAGAGGCTATATGCCCAGCAGAGGTGAGTGGAATGAGCGTGTTAGGGTCCATTCGGAAGTGTGGCCACCGTGTGGTGGATGGGGGACACGCTTTGATCAAAAAGTGCACTAACAGCTTCCATTTTTTGACCAAGAGTGCTGCTGCAACTTTCTTTTTGTATACTTTGTATTTGCCACAGCAGTGTGCACCTGTGAATTAGGTAGTTGTGCTGGCTATTTTTCTTTTTTCTTTCTATGCGTGTACCACATCAATATACTCACTGGGGTGAGGGGAGTCAGTTCAGATATCATTAAAGGGGTATTCTGGGAAAAGGATAGGGGATAAGATGTCTGATCAAGGGAGGCCCGCTGCTGAGACCCCCACGATCTCCCTGCAGCACCTGCATTATATGCGGCTGCTGAATCTCCAGTTTCGGAAACCTCCGGGTTTCCGGGACTGGGGACATGATGTCACGCCACGCCCTCTCCATTCAGACATAAATGGAGGTGGCGTGACGTCACATCCCCAGTCCCGGAAACCCGGAGATCCATCAGCCGCATTTAATGCGGATGCTGCAGGGAGATCGCGGGGGGTCTCAGCATCGGGTCCCCTGTGATCAGACATCTTATCCCCTATCCTTTGGATAGGGGATAAAATGTTTTTGCTCGGAATACCCCTTTAAGCCTGTGGTGACCCTCTTTCTCATCTGGATCAAGACTGCAGTGTCTACCATTGCTGATGCTAATCTTCGCAATAGAAACCCAACAACCCATAGCCAGAAACACAAAAGGAACAAGACATCCACTTACAGCTTTGTAGGTCCTCTTCTGGCCGGCATGCTTCCTAATCTGTTCTCCATTAGGTCCTGTTTCCACATGCATTGAATAAATAATGTCAAAGAAATCTTCCACCACGGCCACTCTCCTCAAGGACAACTTTTCTTCAATGCCCATGCCATCCTAGGCCAGAAAAGGAGATAAAAAAGTCAGTATGATCGAGAAGTATGTTTATATGGTGCAATAAAAATAGAACACTCTTCAGTTCGATTGTATACCATCAGTGAACAGAGAGTAGACAGGCAACATATACACATCTGCTTATCTGAAAACTAATCTTATTACAAAACTGAACAGAAGAACAATGGGGAAGATTTATCAAAACCTGTCCAGAGGAAAGTTGCCCAGTTGTCCATAGCAACCAATCAGATCGCTTCTTTCATTTTTCACAGGCCTTCATAAAAATGAAAGAAGCGATCTGATTGGTTGCTATGGGCAACTGGGCAAGTTTTCCTCTGCACTGGTTTTGATAAATCTCCCCCAATAAGAATATGGGGGGAGATTTATCAAAACCTGTGCAAAGGAAAAGTTGTCCATTTGCCCATAGCAACCAATCAGATTGCTTCTTTCATTTTGCAGAAGTCTTGTTAAAAATGAAAGAAGCAATCTGATTGGTTGCTATGGACAACTGGGCAACTTTCCTCTGGACAGGTTTTGATAAATCTCCCCCATGGATCTTTAATAAGTTTTAGTGGACTTTATAATTTGCCTTGGTTAATGTACGTCAGAATAATATTTAGGAGACTGCACAGAGCTAAACCTTGTATTCTCTGTCCCTTATATCTTTTATTACAAGGACTGTGAAAAATAATGTAAAGGAAAGCAGTGACTTGTACAGAGTCTGTTGTCTGTTTCCAATGGTAACCAGCTGTATTTCGATAAATTTGCACATGATTTTACCCGTGAAATGTTAAAATCAGAATTTTTTGCTTTACGTGTAATGTTCTACCTATGAACATGAATGCATAACACACACAGATCATTGTCAGCATCATTAGATCATGTATCAATTGTTAATAAAATAATTTCAACTTCAGATGATATTGGGTAAATACAGCTATAATGTCTACAGAGAGACTCCTACCTCTATGCACACATATTATAGCAAGAAACGTAGAACAAAGGATGACGACAACTCACCGCTTCTTCTCAGTCTTCTTTATTGTAGAAAAGTACTCACTTGAACACAAGTAGTGGGGAGGGACACATGACGGGGGGGGGGGGGGGGGTATGCAAAAGGCGACAGCAGCTGTTGTTTCGCACGAGTTATGTGCTTCGTCTGGCCTAGGCCAGACGAAGCACGTAACTCGTGCGAAACAACGGCTGCTGTCGCCTTTTGCATACCCCCCCATCATGTGTCCCTCCCCACTACTTGTGTTCATGTGAGTACTTTTCTACAATAAAGAAGACTTGAGATGAAGCGGTGAGTTGCCGACATCCTTTGTTCTAAGTTTCTTGCTATCGATTACTCTGTTTAGTCAGAGCCCCTCCGCATCTCATATTGCAACTACTCCCCACCTTATATGTACAGAGAGATCCCAGATTTACGCAGAAAAGAAGACCTAATAGTGTACCAAGTAAGACTAGTTTCAGAAACGTGATATACAGACACATTTTTGCATCCATATTATGGCCACAAAGTGTTGGTGTCAATGTGAATATGTACTAAGGATTACACTGCAAATAACTGTCAAAATGCATTGTAAATTTACTGACAACAAGGGCACAGTTTTAGGGGCTTCAGAGGCTGCAGCCTGGGCCTTTACACCTGAGAAGCTGAAGACCCCAGAATTATAATAGGAACATGAAAAATGGAGACCCTGTAATTTTCCCGTAAGGCCCAAGCTTTTGAGTTATGCCTCTGTCTGACAAATTAAAGGGCTACTCCGGCCCTAATACATCTTATCCCCTATAATATGATAAGATGTATGATCACGGGGGTCGTCACGCTTCACTCTGGGAGCCTCCAGTGCTGCGGAGAGCTCACAAAGGTGGGTACGGAATGAAAGATTTCAGGGGTCCCATGCGGCAGGACCCCCGCGATCATACATCTTATCCTCTATCCTTTGGATAGGGGATAAGATGTATTAGGGCCGGAGTACCCCTTTCATTCATTAAAGTTTTCTAGATTGTAGGACACATTTTAGTCTTCCCAACATGCACCTGACAAAAAGCTAAAGAGCACTATGAATCTAATGTAATTGTAAGTCTCCGGGTGCAAGGTAGATAGTCGGGCTTGTCACATCATGGTCAGGCGGCAGAAAGATGGGGAGGCTGAGATGGTACGGGGGGAATCAGACGTCGGGCCACAGCCGTATGGCACCCTTCGGTGCTTCGTCAGGCCCCTTTGATAGGGTCCTGACAAAGCACCGAAGGGTGCGATACGGCTGTGGCCCGACGACTGCTTCCCCCCGTACCATCTCAGCCTCCCCGTTTTTGCCTATCAGCTTGCATATTTGTTGGTTTATACACATTATATGGAAAGAACAATAGCAGTGCCAGAATCTTCTCTTCTATTGTGGTTAGTTGTAATTGTAATTCTTTTCAACCTCATACCACCCACCCAATGTATACCTAATAAGTTTTACCCTATTCCCCATAATCCTGCTAACAAAGGCCAAGGATGATCTTTGTCTAATTTTGTACTTGTATTGATGGACTGAAGTTTAAAAGTATATATGGGGATATATTTAACTTTAAAAAATATCATTTAGAATGGTTTCAGCTACATTTATAAAAAGAAGAAGAATTTCAATAATATTAATAATAACATTAATAATAACAAAAATAATAATATTAATAATAATAATTTTGGAAAAATAAAAAACAAACAAACAATCTCACATATCACATGTATCCTATTGTGTAATGTTTAATGTAACACCAAAACTTTTAATATCTACCTGCAATGTGTTTTGGTGTTTGCATAAAACAGAAGTTTATAGAAAATCAATGCATCTTGTTTCTTTGTTTCCCATCAAGAAGTAATATCCATATGTTCATGATATGTGGAGAAGTCTAACAAAACTAGGTTAACATAAACATCTGTGCTAGTAAAATAACTCAATTTAATCAATGAAATAACATCATTTTCCTTTGATGGTTTTATTAGGTAATTTCCTTTCTGTTCTCTCATTGCCTGGGCTGTTATTAACTTATGTAGTCTTTTGACCTTTTTATTGAGAGTGATTTGTGGATACTTTAGGGCATATAATGTATATACAATTTGTAGATAACAGTTTGATATAACCGTATACAAGTGTTTTTTTTATTTATTTATTTTTATTTAAATTTTAATTGAATTCACAAATATTTAGGGTTCCTATTAGAAATGGGGTGTCCACGCTAAATGGGAGGTGAACTGTACATTTTAGTGCAAAGGTTAATAATATTTCCTTTCCAAAACACGGCCTTAACTTAGTATTGTGACATCCCATAAAACTTACAATTCTATTTCCCCTCTTACTGATTATACTTATATTACTTAGTCGTACTGCTGTGAAATAGGGTTAAAAGGGGTACTCTGTCGGAAAATATTGTATCCCCTATCCAAAGGATCGGTGATAAGATGTCTGATCATGGGGGTCCCGGCTCGATCTTCGGGCCGGCAGCGGCGGCCTTCGGAATACGGAAGCTTAAAGTTTCTGTGTTTGTGACGTCATGCCACGCCCCCTCCATTCATGTCTATTGGCGGGGGCGTGACGCCAGTCATCCGGCACTGAGCGGAGTTCACTTTATGCACTGGATGACTGGGGTGCTGCAGCGGAGATCATGGGGGTCATCAGCGGCAGGACCCCCGCGATTAGACATCTTATCCCGTATCCATTTGATAGGGGATAAGATGTTTTCCGGCAGAGTACCCCTTTAACAAAAGAAGAATGAAGTCCGAGCTTGAAATAAATAATTCTTCTATATTACTGTAGTTGAGTTTGTGTCAGCCAATATCTGTGATTGTACCTAAAGTAGAGATTGATAGGTTTAGCTTGGATCTCAGTTGCACCAGTTGAAAGAATTAGGGCCCTTTTACACAGGTCACTGGGGGCTGGTTACCAAGCGCTGATTTTTTTTATAGTTGGCGCTCCTCTACATGAACAACAGCTGGATAGTTACTGTGGCCACATAATATCATCACTGTTGGCCGCAAATATCCTGTTTACACAGAACTTCAGACCTATAATCGGCCCATGTAAAAGGGCCTTTAGTTTGCTGCCCTCACCCAATATCTAAATACCCCGGCCATGGCAGCATGGCTTGCTGGCATCCCACAGTCACGTAGCACCCAGGGTATATACACCATAAGGCCGCCTTTGGCCTTGCCCCTGGGTAGATAACTACACAGCAACAGTCATCTCAACAATATTTTTCAATGGGAAGAGTTGAAAGTGCTCTAAGGCAGTCTATGTCCCTCAGCAGTGGTGTCATCATCTGACCACGTGTCATCATGTAGCACAAACTTGAGACCGGCCATACCCTTAAGATAGCTGTTAGCTGAACAATTGTTTGGCAGTCAGCTGCCTTGCCTGACCAGCTCAGCCAGCATGCATATGTGTTTTCAATGAAGGGGGATAGTAAGCTGCTGCCAGACTCTTCTGGAGAATAAAAGCATCAGGCAGTTGAAATCCAACATGTCTGGTTCTTTTCTCCCCTGACATTTCCCACGGGGGGGGGGGGGGGGGGGCAGTTGGCATCTTTACATATTAGATGGTTGTCTGGTGGGCTCGGCAGACATGTATGGAAAGCTTAAGACAGAACGGAAATGTCTTAAAGTTCTTTAAGTTTAAGGGAACCTCTACCATTCAGCTTAGTTCCTCCTTGCATCCTCAGCTACTGAGTCTGAGATCATATCCTGAACACGAAGCACCATTACTTACAGTAAGATTTATGTTATATGTAAGAAATATTTCAACTTTTACATAATATTGAGACCTGAAAACTATGAAGAGTGAAGATGAAACAAACATATTATGTAGAAAGAAGGTCCGTCTCAATAAGCTTACTTTTAGAGTAACGTCCTCCCCACCCCGCATCCCGAGAGAGGATCATTGCGCCATAGTAACAACATGGAAGTTGCTGATGTTGCTATGGTGATGTTTCTTTCATGAAACACTGATGTGAAGGACATCATGGTCTCAGACCAAAGCATCTTTCCCCTCATATATATAATATCAAGAGTGAAAACACAGTGTCCAGTTGGTGTATATTTCATGAACCACCAGATTTGGCACTGTACAGGGATTTTATTGTATTCAAAAGCTGCTTCGCTAATATACGTGTATAATATGGTATAATACGAACAACATAAACTTCAGTATAAATGTTAAGTAAACATAAAATGAATACTAGTCACGCACAGGAATCCAGTATGGAGGGATGATAAATATACCGCACTAATAAGAGAGGCAAATGTTTTATACATATTCATATCCAGTGTCTGTGGTAAATGAAGTCAGTGTTCGTATAGTGTTATAACGCATGAATATTAGCAGTAGTAGTGAGTTTATATATAGATAAAGCCCAGAGCCCCAGCATACAGCCCCAATATGCTACAGATCTGCTGCATGTTAGTGTCTCTCCCCACCAGTACATCGGGGGCGTTCCTGAGCATAGACATCCCCGCTCTTTAAAGGGTGGAAAACTTTTTTTTTTTAAATGAACTGGTGCCAGAAAGTTAAACAGATTTGTAAATTACTTCTATTAAAAATCTTTATCCTTTCAGTACTTCTTAGCAGTTGTAAGCTACAGAGGAAATTCTTTGCTTTTTGAATTTCTTTTTTGTCTTGTCCACCGTGCTCTCTGCTGACACCTCTGTCTGTGTCAGGAACTGTCCAGAGAAGCATAGGTTTGCTATGAGGATTTTCTCCTGCTCTGGACAGTTCCTGATACGGGTATCAGGGCCGGTGTTTCGATCACACTGTCACCACCAGCTTATAGTTTTGCAACAGCTGTAGGCATAATGGTAGTAAACCACTGATCTAAAGCCTTCCATATACATTATTATGGTCAGACTGGTCCATCAGGTGACCTAAGTACTGTCCGCAGGGCCCAGACTCTGACACAATAGTGAGCCCAAAAGATCCAGCAAGAGACAACTGCACTTATAACTCTAGTTTAAAAAACAACAATAAAAGTATCAACACTGCCTCATGTGAACTTTATAGAACACTTACACACTTGGTGTTGCAGACAACCTGTAGCTCAACAACTATCTGGAACTCTGGAAAGGGTCTGGCACATTCAGCTCATATAAAATGAAGTCTTTATCATCGATTCATTAAAACATGTCAGATAAATGTGCTATAAAAAACATATGAGAAATACCAACGCATTTCACACACTCATATCCTTGTTCATGAACACCTTGAATAAGGACAGGAGTGTCTGAAACACATTGGTATTTCTCGTGGGATTTTACTGTATTTATCTGAAATGTTTTAAAGGAGAACTCTACCCCTAGACATCTTATCCCCTATCCAAAGGATAGGGGATAAGATGTCTGATCGCGGCGGTCCCTCCACTGCACCCGACATTCGTTCAGAGCATCGGATGCTGCGCTGGAGGCTCATGATGTAACGACCACACCCCGCTCTTGACATCACGGCCACTCCCCCTCAATGCAAGTCTATGGGAGGGGGCGTGACGGCCGTCACGCCCCCTCCCATAGACTTGCATTGAGGGGGGCGTGACCATGACATCACAAGTGGGGCATGGTCGTGAAGTCACAAGCCTCCACTCCACATCTCCAGTCATCCGGCACGGAGAAAAGTTCGCTCTGTGCACCGGATGTCTGGGGTGCCGCAGCCGGACCCCCGCGATCAGCCATCTTATCCCCTTTAAGGAATCGATAATCACAATTTCATTTTGTATGGACTCAATACTCTGGACCCTCTCACATTTTTTTGTGAGATAAAATTGCAGGGACCACCCTAATATGGATTGTAATGTTTTTTGTTTTTTTTCCCCAGGAACTGAAGGAACAACAAATAAAATGACATGACACAAGAAGACAACATAGAATTTAGAGAGCCATGGATACAAGAGATTCCTTATTGTAGGTGACGTGACACATTTTCTCCACACTTTTGTAATGTCGAGACACATGATCCAGCAAAGTGTCCTCAAGTTACCGGCAGAGGATTTTGTGATGTGGAATCTCGAGCAGTTTGGGTCATTGTGGTATTAGATAGGACTCTCGGGATTGCCAATACAGCTCAGTGGAAGCGATGATAAACAGATGAGCAGACGTGATGCTGTTTTTCCACCTTCTAAAACAACTTGTTTGCTTTCTTTTTTTCTTCTTAAATCACAGCTACAAAATGTTCCTTCTGTGGCGTCGTTCAAAGAAGAACTTAGATCAATTCAATGTGCTCTTCCTGGGAGATAATGTACAAAACAAGACAATGTGTTTCTTCAAAGAAACGATTGTGTGGAATGGTATAATGACATTTATTTGCAGTTGGTGTATGAGAGAACCCAAACTGAATAATCCGGGTGACAGTCTATGGCAGTGTCATAAAGCTTTCAATCAGTTTGCAGGAATTCACGTTGCTGACCTGTGGCGCGGTATTTCTGATAAATAAATAAGGCGCTGCTACTTTATTTCATTGTGCATCTAGGCCGCAGTCATCTGGAATGCCTTTACTGCAGTGAGCCTTTCCTTACCACAAAGATTATGCGCAAATAAGAAAAAATGACAAATCCACTAAATTCAATTACAGCAGAAAATATTGTGCAAACAGAATGGGGAATATCCATCTAGTGGAGGCTACTGGAACTTCGGTATTATTACTGCAGGATTCAAGAAAATTACATAGAGCTTCACATTACATTATATATATTATTATTATATATATTCTAACTGAAGACAGTGCTACAATACTGTAAAACATCTAACTTTTAGAATTTATTATTTCATTTTATCAGTCTTTTGTTGGATTATTAGCCCAGGACCTACTGGCATTGAATGTACAAAGAAATGCTGCAGCCTTTATCAAGCATGGTAAGCATGGGGCTGCTAAAATGTGGCACATTGGGCCATGCTGGAATAAAAAGTTTGCATTATTTATACACTTGAAAGAATTCAATCATTCTGATTAAGCTAGCAATTGTGTATCTGTATACAAGAGTGTGAAGAAGTATAAAAGTAAGAGGGACTTAAAATTAAGGGAGTTTAATAGAAATATTTGATTGTTTTTTTTTTCTGTTAAGTTTTGCAATCCCCAAATCTAGTATGGCCTCCATGTAGGAAAAGGCAGTCCAGTGTGCATCTTGTGCAATGTATGCAATCCTTGAACAGCAGTTTGAGGGTGCATATTGTTGTGTGAGTTGTTCATTTGGAAGCCCAGATCCTGGATCTAGAGGAGCAACTGGCAACACTGAGACGCATTGACAACCTGGAGAGGAGTCTCCTGCTCAGTGAGCAAGTACTCTCTGGGGTAAAGGTGGGGGAGGATAGTGGGTTGGAGGTGCAGGATAGTCAGGCTGTTAGCTAGGTTACAGTTAGAAAACAGGGTAGATGGAAAAGTGTCAGGGAGGCTAGTCCTGATCTGGCACACCCCAACAAGTTTGCCCGGTTGGCAGAGGAGGGGGATGCCATTTCAGAGCTAGTGGTACTGCAACAGGACTCTGCCTCTGACTGCCAGGGGGGAGTCTGCTCCAGTAAGGAGGGAGGGAGGAGTTCTGGGCAGGCCAGACAGGTACTGGTAGTGGGGGACTCAATTATTAGGGGGACAGACAGGGCGATCTGTCACAAAGACTGGGATCGCCGAACAGTGTGGCAAGGACCTCCAAGGTAGTATTTTCTGAAATATTACCTGTACCACGAGCCACACCAGAGAGGCAGCGGGAGATTAGGGAGGTAAACCAGTGGCTCAGAAGCTGGTGTAGGAAGGAGGGGTTTGGGTTCACGGAGAAGTGGGCCAACTTCGCTGTCGGATACCGGCTCCACCGTAGGGACGGGCTGCACCTCAATGGGGAGGGTGCAGCTGTGCTTGGGGAGAAGATGGCTAGAAGGGTGGAGGAGTGTTTAAACTAGGGGACTGGGGGGGGGGGAGGGAACCTACAACATAGAGGGGGAAGATAGTGTAGATAGAGAGGGGGGACTTATTAATGTGCCAAGACGTGGCAGCTATTGTGACCCTATGTTTATGCCGTGATGCCACAATAAACATTACAAGATCTGTACATCATGGGGGTGAGTGCCATGTTTCTTTTTTTCTTGCTTTTGGAATTACAGTTTCTTGCCGGGGATTTAGTTGCTGGATCAATAACAATCAACTAATCACTAGTGGATCCCTTAACATATACTACAAGGATGGTATTACAAATACAATTACTTCAGATATTATACTGCTATTCCACAATGCCATAAATTCCTTTTAAAAGAGGCATTTTTAATCATTGACTATTTACCAGGGCTGTTATACAGGTGCTGTATACAGCATTCTGTACGTTGTTAAGAGGCCTTAACCCAGAATATGTACGGTTACATCCCCATGTTTAAAGGTACAATACTAATATATAACTTTTTATGTATACTTATCCCTTCTAAATCATGGGGGCTAGGGGAGTGGTCAACCTGCAATCTGAAAAATCTGTGTAAAATGTTTTGCATATACATATAATATCATAAACAATGTTTACATGTAAAAAAAAAAAACATTTATTGGTTGCCAACTTGACTGGTTGCACTACACCATGGGGAGCTACACCATCAATGTACAGCATCACAGAATGTATGTACAGGAGAATGGATTCCTGTCTATTGCCTGACTCCTGTTCTACACATAACAAGTTAGTATATAATTTTTTGTATTGATATGCACTTAAAGCACTAAATCCCTTGTGAGCATCTCTTATGTTCAGAGAACTATTAACAGGTCTTGTTACATAATATTCATAATATTTGATATTGTAACATTCCACATATATGAAGTTCACATTCAAGGCTAAATCCAGTGCAGGTAAGGCAGAAAATATCCTGATCAGCAACCATTACATATACAAGGAAGGAGTATTGTGCAGAATCCATTTACTGCATCTGTCAGTCTATGGAACGAAAGACTGAAAAGCTGGTTATGGCTATGACAGTATCTGCCAAAGAGAACTGGCCAAAAACGGGCCGGTGCATACCATTCTGTATGGTCTGAATGGCTTTAAGCTTGGGTGTAAAGTCAGTTCTTTGATCTCTTGATCAGATGAACTGGAATTAGGGTTAGGGGGCCCGGGAGAAAATCCTTTCCTGACCCATATATAATAATCCTTGCAGAATTGATAACTGCAGTGTTTGTGCATGATATACAGTATGGTAGAGAAGACGAGTAAAGCAGGAGTGCATGGAGTACACACCAGAACAAGTTAGCCATTGAAATGTTATGGCCCCAGTAATATATATATATATATATATATATATATATATATATATACAGTCATGGCTGTAAATGTTAGCGCCCCTGAAATTTTTGTCATAGAAAAGGATTGCAGTAACACATGTTTTGCTATACACATGTTTATTTCCTTTGTGTGTATTGGAATTAAACCAAAAAGGGAAGAAAAAAAGCAAATTTGACATAATGTCATGTCAAACTCCAAAAATGGGCTGGACAAAATTATTGGCACCCTTTCAAAATTGTGGAAAAATAAGATTGTTTCAAGCATCCTTTAAACTCACCTGGGGCAAGTAACAGGTGTGGGCAATATAAAAATCAGACCTGAAAGCAGATAAAAAGGAGAGAAGTTCACTTAGTATTTGCATTTTGTGTCTGTTTGTGCCACACTAAGCATGGACAACATAAAAATGAAAAGAGAACTGTCTGAGGACTTGAGAACCAAAATTGTTGAAAAAATATCAACAATCTCAAGGTTACAAGTCCATCTCCAGAGATTTAGATTTGCCTTTGTCCACAGTGCGCAACATTATCAAGATGTTTGCAAGCCATGGCACTGTAGTTAATCTCCCTGGGTGTGGACGAAAGAGAAGAATTTATGGAAGGTGTCAATGCAGGATAGTCCGGATGGTGGATAAGCAGCCCCAAACAAGTTCCAAAGATATTCAAGCTGTCCTGCAGGCTCAGGGAGCATCAGTGTCAGCGCGAACTATCTGTCGACATTTAAATGAAATTAAACGCTATGGCAGGAGACCCAGGAGGACCCCACTGCTGACACAGAGATATAAAAAAGCAAGACTACATTTTGCCAAAATGAACTTGAGGAAGCCAAAATCCTTCTGGGAAAACGTCTTGTGGACAGATGAGACCAAGATGAAGCTTTTTAGTAAAGCATATTATTCTACTGTTTACAAAAAAAGGGAATGAAGCCTACAAAGAAAAGAACACAGTACCTACAGTGAAATACGGTGGAGGTTCAATGATGTTTTGGGGTTGTTTTGCTGCCTCTGGCACTGGGTGCCTTGAATGTGTGCAAGGCATCGTGAAATCTGAGGATTACCAATGGATTTTGGGTCGCACTGTATAGCCCAGTGTCAGAAAGCTGGTTTTGCGTCCGAGATCTTGGGCCTTCCAGCAGGACAATGACCCCAAACAAACGTCAAAAAGCACCCAGAAATGGATGGCAACAAATCACTGGGGAGTTTTGAAGTGGCAGCAATGAGTCCAGATCTAAATCCCATTGAACACCTGTGGAGCGATCTTAAAATTGCTGTTGGGAAAAGGCGCCCTTCCAATAAGAGAGACCTGAAGCAGTTTGCAAAGAAAGAGAGGTCCAACATTCTGGCTGAGAGGTGTAAGAAGCTTATTGATGGTTATAGGAAGAGACTGATTTCAGTTATTTTTTTCAAAGGGTGTGCTACCAAATATTAAGTTACAGGTGCCAATAATTTTGTCCAGCCCATTTTTTGAGTTTAGTGTGACATTATGTCCAATTTGCTTTTTTTCCTCCCTTTTTTGGTTTCAGTTCCTGTACACACAAAGGGAATAAACGTGTGTATAGGAAAAGATGTGTTACTGCAATTCTTTTCTGTGAGAAATACTTAATCTTCTTGAAAAATTTCAGGGGTGCCAACATTTACGGCCATGACTGTTTATGTTTATATATTTATTTATACAGAAAGCACAGCACTCCAATAGGCCATTAAAATGGAGTGCTTCGCCTTCTGTACTTAAAGGTGGATCTCGATTGGATCTGGGACGCATGCCCCAAGGGACATTTTTTGTGGTGAAGTAGTGCACCCCAATGAACCACTAACAAGTGGGGTAAATAACATTATCATAAAACAATGGCAACTGTCAGGGATGTGATATAAAGCAGTACTTGAAGTTGATGTGTTGGAAGCAGGAAAAAGTGCATGAGGAAAGATCTGTGCAACTTGGACAAGGGCCAGATTGTGATGGCTAGAAGACCTGGTCAGGGCAAGCCTGGGTATCTCCAAGATGACAAGACTGGGCATCTCCATGACAGCAAGCCTGTGCATCTTCAAGACGACAAGCCTGGGCATCTCCATGACAGCAAGCCTGGGCATCTCCAAGACGACAAGCCTGGGCATCTCCAAGATGGTATATCTAATGTGGCTTTGTCATGGGTCAACACACAACACCATTACTCAGGGATCAATAAAGTGTCAGCATGGGAGAGGCAGGGGATTGGAGTTGAACATACTGATCCACAACAATACATTTTACTGTAGAATTCCAATTATCCATTGGAAAAAATCACCAAATCATAACCAATACACAACAGAAGGCCCACAGGTCTGTTTCCATGCAGAAACATTCTGCAGCATGTGGATGAGATTAATTAAATTTCATCTATTTGCCCGTTACTGTATTCCACTGCAGATTGTGCCTGACTCTGCAACAAATGGACACCATGGGGAAGATTTATCAAGGCCCGTGCAGAGGTAAAGTTGACCAGTTGCCCATAGCAACCAATCAGATCGCTTCTTTAATTTTTCACAGGCCTTCCCAAAAATGAAAGAAGCAAGCTGATTGGTTGCAATGGGTAACTGGGCAAGTTTTACTCTGCACAGGTTTTGAAAAATCTCCCCCCATGTGATTTTACCCTTACGTTCCCAATAAAGAAGCCCCACTGCTCTGGTCCTATACATTTTGGAAAGTCAGAATAGTCCCAACAATGTACAGTACCTTAGCTGACACCGGCAGCTCTCCACACTACAGTGATGACTCCAAGTACAAAGCAATATACTTTTTCCCTATTTTTCACAAAACATTATCTTCCCCAGTATCCTATTGATGTTTCAGCAGTAGTTTTCTGCCTCAGCTGCAGTTTTCCTATAAAACAACTTGCAATAGCAATTAAGAGCAGCACTATCAATATTGAGCACAACACACTACGGGCCGATAAATTCACTGTTTGTAGGGTAAATAAAATATATATTATATATTACCTAGTATACATAGCAATATACTTAGTGTGTATTCTACGTAGACAATGGACATGGCAAATAAACTACCGCTAAGGTATGACTAAAGATATTAAATCATGGAATCAAACAACATATACCTTGTACTTAATAAAGGTTCTTAGAATAGATTTATTGTTTATTTTATGGTAAAAATACAGTTAGCCATTGGGATGTGATATTGGCACATACACGCTTCCCATCCTGATCATAGCTTATACATTGTGTCCCATCCATAGGTGGATAATGGTTATGTAGACATGTAATTCATATTTATTCATAAGATGTTCTGTTTTCACTCTCAGTGTAACCGAACCACTAATAAAGGATGTACCACAGCAATACCATAGAGTGTTTTATTTTCTTGAAATCGTACGTTGTCTTAACATCTTTCCCTATTGTCCTATTTTTCATTTGCTCAGAAAAAGTTTCTCTGACTGGCTGTCTTTTGTAAGGATTCCTTAAAGGGGTATTCCGCCCCTAGACATCTTATCCCCTATCCAAAGGATTGGGGATAAGATGTCTGATTGCGGGGGTCCCTCCACTGCACCCGGCATTCGTTTAGAGCATCGGGTGCTGCGCTGGAGGCTCATGACGTAACGACCACTCCCCGTTCTTGACATCACGGCCACTCCCCCTCAATGCAAGTCTATGGGAGGGGGCGTGACGGCCGTCACGCCCCCTCCCATAGACTTGCATTGAGGGGGGCGTGACCAAAGGATAGGGGATAAGATGTCTGATTGCGGGGGAACCGCCACTGAGACCCCCACGATCTCTGTGCAGCACCAGGTGTTCATTTAGAACGCTGGGTGCGGGCAGCGGGGGTTCGTGATGTCACGTCACACCCCCTCAATGCAAATCTATGGGAGGGGGCGTGGCGTCCGCCACACCCCCTCCGATAGACTTGCATTGAGGGGGTGTGGCGTAACGTCACGAAGGGCGTGAACGTGACATCACGACCCCGCCACCTGCTACAAGCATTCAAAACAAAGTGTTCCGAATGCTGGGGCAGCGGAGTATCCCTTTAACCCCTTAAGGACCGGAGGTTTTTCCGTTTTTGCATTTTCGTTTTTTGCTCCTTGCCTTTAAAAAATCATAACTCTTTCAAATTTACACCTAAAAATCCATATGATGGCTTATTTTTTGCGCCACCAATTCTACTTTGTAATGACGTCAGTCATTTTGCCCAAAAATCTATGGTGAAGCGGGAAAAAAAATCATTGTGCGACAAAATTTAAAAAAAAACGCTGTTTTGTAACTTTTGGGGGCTTCCGTTTCTACGTAGTACATTTTTCGGTAAAAATGACACCTGATATGTATTCTGTAGGTCCATACGATTAAAATGATACCCTACTTATATAGGTTTGATTTTGTCGGACTTCTGGAAAAAATCATAACTACATGCAGGAAAATTAATACGTTTAAAATTGTCATCTTCTGACCCCTATAACTTTTTTATTTTTCCGTGTATGGGGCGGTATGAGGGCTCATTTTTTGCGCCGTGATCTGAAGTTTTTAACGGTACCATTTTTGCATTGATAGGACTTATTGATCGCTTTTTATTCATTTTTTCATGATATAAAAAGTGACCAAAAATGCACTATTTTGGACTTTGGAATTTTTTTGCGCGCACGCCATTGACCGTGCGGTTTAATTAACGATATATTTTTATAATTCGGACATTTCCGCACGCGGCGATACCATTTATGTTTATTTTTATTTTTATTTACACTGTGTTTTTTCTTTTATGGGAAAAGGGGGGTGATTCAAACTTTTAATAGGGAAGGGGTTAAATGATGTTTATTCACTTTTTTTTTCCACTTTTTTTTTGCAGTGTTATAGGTCCCATAGGGACCTATAACACTGCACACACTGATCTTTTACATTGATCACTGGTTTCTCATAAGAAACCAGTGATCGATGATTCTGCCGCATGACTGCTCATGCCTGAATCTCAGGCACTGAGCAGTCATTCGGCGATCGGACAGCGAGGAGGCAGGTAGGGGCCCTCCCGCTGTCCTGTCAGCTGTTCGGGATGCCGCGATTTCACCGCGGCTATCCCGAACAGCCCACTGAGCTAGCCGGCATGCTTTCGGTTTCACTTTAGACGCGGCGTTCAACTTTGAACGCCGCGTCTAAAGGGTTAATAGCGCGCGGCACAGCGATCAATGCCGCGCGCTATTAGCCACGGGTCCCGGCCGTTGTTAGAGGCCGGGCCCGACCCGCTATGACGCGGGGCCACGCCGTGGCCCCGCGTTATAGATCGGGAGTGGACACATGACGTTCCAGTACGTCATGTGTACTTAAGGGGTTAAAGTACAGTGATCCCTCAACTTACAATGGCCTCAACATACAATAGTTTCAACATACATTGGTCTTTTCTGGACCATTGTAACTTGAAACCAGACAACATACAATACTCCAGACAGTCCAGACCTGTGAAACATGTCAATGGCTGGAAGAACTGACTAATAATAATGGGCATTTTACTGGTTAAACCCCTGTATTACTGAAGTGCATGCACTGACTGGTGTCTGGTAGCGTCCCCTACAGTACAGGGATGTACTACATGTTCTGTACTACTCTTTACCTGTCCCAGGGTTAGCTGCTCCTTTGAACACCAAGTGAAGGTGGCTACATGTAACTTTTTTAGGACATTGCGTACTGTACAGGACCCTGAAGAAGCTCCTGTCCTCTACATAGACAGTGATTACAGCTCCCAGCAGCTCTTTCTTACTTTTATATGTAAGGACTTGTTTTATCTATATTAGTTATCGCCTTATTTTGTTTAATCCTCACTTTTTCCTATTTTTGGATGACATTTTGGTAGCTTCAGAACCAATTACCAGGTTTCCATAGAGTTATGGTCTCAACATATGATGGTTTCAACATACAATGGTTGTCCTGGAACCAATTCATATTGTAACTTGAGGGACCACTGTATTTTTCAATGCAGCTAAATAGTATTGTCAATAGGTAAAAACGAGACACTAAATTATTACTAAACTATTCTTAATATGTGCACACTTTAATTACCTAATCCGGGTAACAATACAATATATGCCATAGTAATTTGGTAATAGTGATGTCATTGAAACATAGTGGAAGCCGAGTTAGGCAGATCCAGTGCAGGGCCAGACAAACTTTGCCTTCTATCTGCATATGATTATGCCATAGTAATAACTGGGCTATCAAAGCTACTACAGGACGGACTGGCTCATTTAGCTAGTACATGTGGCACCTGATCCTGGTCGGCAGTCTACTAAAGCTGTATGGTTCTGTGCTGAGGAGCCATAAAGCTTCTACATAAATAAGGTTCTACCATGTACAAGAGTCCTTAGACCCAATACACATGGTAGAGCCTAGAAGTAAATTTTTGCCCAAGCAATGCTTCTACAAAGGATACTAATGTTATAATGGTATATGGAGGTACAGCATACCCCATACACCTATGTATATCTTAAAGGCTGTTCTGAGCCATAATATGACCATGTATATCAGGCCTTACTTCTATGTGCAGTGACAAGATAAAACAGCTGTAAATCAGACCATAAATGTTTACATGGTTTGAGAGTCATCTCCTGTCTCATAATCTACTTCTTTAAAAAGTCATTCTGTTTTATTCTTTTATTTTATAGAAGTATTGGATGGTAAAAATGACACAGATTCCTTAAATGGGCACTGTCATCATCTTTATTTTTTTATATGTTGTACTACTAATGTAGTACAACATATTCCTAATGTACTTGAATTGTTTTTTTTTGTTTGCTTATTTTTGCCCTTGAAAAGCCGGCCACTAGGGGTCTCCCTCCTACTGGCCAGCTGCAGAGCGGCTGACGTTACCGCTGAATTCAGACTGATTCCGGCCGTGCATCAGTCCGAATTCTGTCAGCCAGTGCCCCGGGAGCAAGCGCTGTGAACGCTGGGGTATGTACGCCCAGCATATACAGACTCGTGGCAGCCAGCGCGGGCGCACTGGTACCGGGTCTCGGCAGTGAAATTTTGCGCGGCAGGTCTGGCGAAGCTCCTATACTCCTCCTCCCTGGATAGCACATGCAGTGAGAAACAGGGAGGCGGAGACCCCGGAACCTGCCGTGCTATAGGCCGCTCATCTATGCGCGCACCCGATGGGAGCGCTGGACAGATGAGGTAAGGGTGAAAGCCGGCGCCCAGAAGTCTGATTCCTGCTCAGAAAGTAAGCAGCGTGAGAGGCAGAAAAAAAAAACTTTAGAAGGTAAGAAAAATAAAATGTAAAGGCAGGGAGGGGGTTAGGGAGAGATGACCATTAGGTAGGGACAGAAAAAATAAACAAAGATGGTGGGAGCTACTCTTTAACATGTAAACTGGTTTAAATGCCTATATAGTCCAATATGATGGACTCCTTTGGATGGCTGGAATGGGACAACAGTAATAATGCTTGGAAGATGCTGATATTATACAATTGTAGCATTCATGGCCATTTATTTCTGCAGAAACCATAATAATAGAAAATATTGGAAATTGAAGCTCAGGGCGCTTTGCTTGCTTAGTACAGAGCCTAGTACATACCTAGCGTGCACTCCTTTCCAGGCTCTGGGAATCTACTATAGAATGAATCTAGGAAGGAATACCTCTGCACATATGGGGGGACATTTATCAATGTTTGCTTATGTATTCTTTTTTTTAGCTTTTTTTTTCTTTCAATTTTTTTTCTTATGTGCGACTTATTTATCAACTGGTTTCAGCCTGTTGATAAATTTCTTTCACGTAAGCAATTTTTTTTTTTTTGCTTTGGTAATGGCTTGAATATAGTGATATATATTCGTAATGCCGAATATTCTTTTTTTTTTTTCTTGACAGGACACATCACAAAAATGATGTGTACTGTGTAAAAAAAAAAGGGATCATCCCTCCCTGCTTCCAGCTTGTGGTCCAAAGAAAGCTCCAATATTATTTACTGTGTGAGTCGGTGTGGAGCGCAAATATTTTGTATGTGTGAATATGCAAATAGTAGCAAATATCGGCACTTCCAGTCAGAGGACACTGATCCCTCCCTTTTCGGTGAAAGATATAATTGCGCATGCGCACTATGTGACATTCATTACAAATTGTCGCATGGAAAAAAAGGGAACGAACATAGTGAATATGAGAATTTTGCAAACATTGGACGTATATTTGTCCATATATTCGCAAAATATCGCAAATTCGAATATGGCACCTGCCACTCATCACTACAGCTGAGAAACAAGCATTTTCTCGTTTTTGGTCGATGAATGGCCCTTTTTGGACCAATTATCAGGAACGTACATTCCTATGAAAGTTAATTTGGTCAATGTTGAGAGCTCAGGCTACTCTACCGCAGTCCTTTTGCAGTTATACCTCAATATATTCATGTTTATGAGCCTGATGTGTAGCTTTAGGTGAGGGCTATGCGCTAACTTTTTGCAGTAGGAGATTTTTAGGTTGAGTGACAGCTGCAGTTCATGGGAGCCAAAAGAAGTCTATTCCTATAGACTGTAGCTGTAGTTTAAAGGGGTACTCCGGTGGTCAACGTGTTTTTCCGTTTTTGACTTACCCTATTTGTTTTGTTTCATTTCTATTCTTGTTGTTTAGCCTACTCTATTTCCGTTCTTTATTGTCTTTTTATCCCCCACTTTGTTTTCCTATCTTTGCTTCTATTTCCTGTTTCTTGCTGTGCTGAAAACTACAAATCCCAGCATGCCACATGCCTTGCTGGTTTGGGGAGGCTCCTTTTTTTTTTTTTTTGTTCCACCCTTTACCCACCCTACTATTTTCCCAGGTTGGCCCCCTTATACACAGCACACTAATATAATCAGCCCTGGTTGGGATACACTGTCATACACACACACAAAAGGGACTACAATTCCCAGCATGTGTCATTCAGGAGTCTTCAGTCTGTAGTATAACACCAGCATGCTGCCTCTGTAGTCTCCAGGGGGTTGTAATTCACCACACCTCTATAGATGTCGCAAAACTACTACTACCAGCATGCCTGGACAGCCAAAAGCTGTCCGGGCATGCTGGGAGTTGTAGTTTTGATACAGCTGAAGACACCCTGGTTGGGAAACAATGCACTTTGTTTGTAATATACTGAATAGGCTAGGCCAGTGTTTCCCAATCAGTGTGCCTCCAGCTGTTGCAAGACTACAACTCCCAGCATGCCCAAAGACTGTCAGGGAATGCTGGGAGTTGTAGTTTTACAACAGCTGGAGGCACACTGGTTTGGAAACACTAGCATACACACACATAACAGGGACTACAACTCCCAGCATGCATTATTCAGGAGTCCCTCCACCCCTTCACACATAGAAATCATCCCCAGTCCGAGATTTATTCCCCTGCAGTCTATACATCCCCAGCCCGTGCACTTTGTTATCCTGCCCTTCACATAACACTCTTATCTTCTCTGTCTTCTTTCAGTGCAGACCTGCGTCCTCAGAAGACAGAGCAGGGGGAGGGGAGATGAGGAGCTGTGTAGGAGCTTCTTGCTCTCATGCACACCTGCGTCCTCCAGGAAGGGGAGTTGAGGGGGCGTGGTCTATCTCTGTCATGCAGTTCTGAAAGAACAGAGAGAAAAAAGCTATGACATCTTGTCCACAGCCTAATCCTAACCTGTGGACAACAGTCAGAGATCCAACACAGAACTACAGAACTTCCTGGCCCACAAACAGGTAAGAAAAAAAGACACATGCTACACAAACATATAATACATGTCAATTGCAAAAAACATTAACATTAAAAGAAGATGCATTGTAGACAAAAATCTTAACCACCGGAGTACCCCTTTAAACTGGAAAATCTTACTATGCAGAACATCATCTGTGCATAGCCCTAGTCTACAATAATGCAGTGGTAAATGTAAAATATTTGGGAAGATTTATCAATCAGCCTGAAACCCTACTTGTCTGTTTTTTCTCACAACAACTGATCACAGCTCAACTTTCATATCTTAAAGCGTACCCGTCAGATCACTCAAAAAAACAAAACTGTTATATGTTGCTCAGTATCTCATCCTGATCATGTACATGTACTTTTTTATGTGTCTATGATCTACATTTTTCTCAGAATTAGCTTTATTTCTGAAATACCTTAATTTTGTCCATCAGAAGCAGGGGGTGGGTACTTACTGTGATAACCAGTACCCCTCCTCCCCCTCCCTCTCCTCAGTCCAGTGCTTCCCAACCAGGGTGCCTCCAGCTGTTGCAAAACTACAGCTCCCAGCATGCCCACACATCATTTGGCTGTGCAGGCATGCTGGGAGTTTTAGTTTTGCAACAACTGGAGGCATATGATTGTAGTCCCCCTTTATTAACCCCTTAAGGACCGGAGGTTTTTCCGTTTTTGCATTTTCGTTTTTTGCTCCTTGCCTTTAAAAAATCATAACTCTTTCAAATTTACACCTAAAAATCCATATGATGGCTTATTTTTTGCGCCACCAATTCTACTTTGTAATGACGTCAGTCATTTTGCCCAAAAATCTATGGTGAAGCGGGAAAAAAAATCATTGTGCGACAAAATTTAAAAAAAAACGCTGTTTTGTAACTTTTGGGGGCTTCCGTTTCTACGTAGTACATTTTTCGGTAAAAATGACACCTGATATGTATTCTGTAGGTCCATACGATTAAAATGATACCCTACTTATATAGGTTTGATTTTGTCGGACTTCTGGAAAAAATCATAACTACATGCAGGGAAATTAATACGTTTAAAATTGTCATCTTCTGACCCCTATAACTTTTTTATTTTTCCGTGTATGGGGCGGTATGAGGACTCATTTTTTGCGCCGTGATCTGAAGTTTTTAACGGTACCATTTTTGCATTGATAGGACTTATTGATCGCTTTTTATTCATTTTTTCATGATATAAAAAGTGACCAAAAATGCACTATTTTGGACTTTGGAATTTTTTTGCGCGCACGCCATTGACCGTGCGGTTTAATTAACGATATATTTTTATAATTCGGACATTTCCGCACGCGGCGATACCATTTATGTTTATTTTTATTTTTATTTACACTGTGTTTTTTCTTTTATGGGAAAAGGGGGGTGATTCAAACTTTTAATAGGGAAGGGGTTAAATGATGTTTATTCACTTTTTTTTTGCACTTTTTTTTTGCAGTGTTATAGGTCCCATAGGGACCTATAACACTGCACACACTGATCTTTTACATTGATCACTGGTTTCTCATAAGAAACCAGTGATCGATGATTCTGCCGCATGACTGCTCATGCCTGGATCTCAGGCACTGAGCAGTCATTCGGCGATCGGACAGCGAGGAGGCAGGTAGGGGCCCTCCCGCTGTCCTGTCAGCTGTTCGGGATGCCGCGATTTCACCGCGGCTATCCCGAACAGCCCACTGAGCTAGCCGGCATGCTTTCGGTTTCACTTTAGACGCGGCGTTCAACTTTGAACGCCGCGTCTAAAGGGTTAATAGCGCGCGGCACAGCGATCAATGCCGCGCGCTATTAGCCACGGGTCCCGGCCGTTGTTAGAGGCCGGGCCCGACCCGCTATGACGCGGGGCCACGCCGTGGCCCCGCGTTATAGATCGGGAGTGGACACATGACGTTCCAGTACGTCATGTGTCCTTAAGGGGTTAAACACACACACACACACACACACACACACACTGGCTTCATATATTCTTACACATACACATTAGATAGACACACTGATATACACACATACACATATATCCACACACACATACATGCAGGGACACCTACTTTTTCGTCTGCAATGCAATGTGTTTCTCCCACACAGCAGACATCAGTGAGAGCCCGGCAGCAGTCTTCCTGCTGAGTCTGCTGTGTGTACAGCCCCTTCCCCTCTAAAACGTCCAGGATAAAGCAGTGTACAAAGAAGGAATGAATGCATTCCAGAAGGTGGGGGGGCGGGGGGGGGGGGGTGGTGCAGTTGTTTGACTGGCTTTTTTAGTGGGAAATACTGAAAAATGTCTAATGAAAGCAATTGCAAAACCTATTGCTGTTGCATGCTTTACAACATATCAAAAGTTTTTATATCTGACAGTGCCTATTTAACAAGCTCTGGTAAAGTGAAAGCTGAGCTGTGATTGGTTGCTATGGGAAAAAAAACAGACTATTAGGGGTTCAGGCTGATTGATAAATCAGGCCCATTGCCTTTAACTGAAACCCAATGACTGAATATTTAGACAAAAAAAAAAAAACGTTTTATAATTTTAACATTACTTTCCGCGAAGGATACATATTATTCAATTACATGTCATGGAAAGAGATACAGATGTTAATTGTTTATTTGTTTCCAATTAAAAAGTCATTCAATACTCTTATCTGGATAGTTATATTACTATTTTAACGGGATATTATAGGACATAAGGGAAATAAAAAGTATCTGATGTAGGGAACAGCAGCGATAGATGGGATCTTCCATCATTTAACAAAGTAAGCTTACTCTAATACCACTGAGTGTACTGGTCTCCAATGATAGATTTTATTACTAATGGATCAGGCTTTTCTATTGGTAAAGACGTACTAGGTTATCTTAGCTGAACTACATGAATACTACACTATCTGATTCCTGCTGCAATAAAAGAGATAAAGCCTGAATTATTAAATGACGATTCAAGCTTCATTTGAAGATATGACACTACAGAGATGGATTGGTTATTAGGTTCACTACGTTCTGTGTAACACCCACATGTATAAGTATAGAGGTAGTAGGCAACGTATACATAGCAACCAGTGTCTTGCTGAAATAGCATGATGCTGACCAGTACAAGCAATGTTGTACCAGTAAAGCCATACCATTCCCCAAAATCTAAGAATCTTTATTCATTAGTGTACATACAGTGGGGATCAAAAGTTTGGGCACCCCAGGTAAAAATGAGTATTAATGTGCATAAAGAAGCCAAGGAAAGATGGAAAAATCTCCAAAAGGCATCAAATTACAGATTAGACATTCTTATAATATGTCAACAAAATTCAGATTTTATTTCCATCATTTACACTTTCAAAATAACAGAAAACCAAAAAATGGTGTCTGCAAAAGTTTGGGCACCCTGCAGTATTTATAGGATGCACTGCCCCCTTTGCAAAGTTGAGACCTGCCAGTGTCATGGTTTGTTCTCAATCATCATCTGGGAAGACCAGGTGATGTCAATCTCAAAGGTTTTAAATGCCCAGACTCATCTGACCTTGCCCCAACAATCAGCACCATGGGTTCTTCTAAGCAGTTGTCTAGAAATCTGAAACTGAAAATTGTTGATGCTCACAAAGCTGGAGAAGGCTATAAGAAGATAGCAAAATGTTTTCAGATGTCAATATACTCTGTTCGTAATGTAATTAAGAATTGGCAGTCATCAGGAACGGTGGAAGTTAAAGCAAGATCTGGAAGACCAAGAAAAATATCAGACAGAACAGCTCGCAGGATTGTGAGAAAAACAATTCAAAACCCACGTTTGACTGCACAATCCCTCCAGAAAGATCTGGCAGACACTGGAGTTGTGATACACTATTCCACTATAAAGAGATACTTGTACAAATATGGTCTTCATGGAAGAGGCATCAGAAGAAAACCTCTTCTACGTCCTCACCACAAAAATCAGCGTTTGAACTTTGAAAATGAACATATAGACAAGCCTGATGCTTTTGGAAACAAGTTCTGTGGACCGTTGAGGTTAAAATTGAACTTTTTGGCCGGAATGAGCAAAGGTACATTTGGAGAAGAAGGGGAACAGAATTTAATGAAAAGAACCTCTGTCATACTGTTAAGCATGGGGGTGGATCAATCATGCTTTGGGGTTGTATTGCAGCCAGTGGCACAGGGAACATCTCACGAGTAGAAGGAAAAATGGATTCAATAAAATTTCAGCAAATTTTGGATGCTAACTTGATGCCATCTGTGAAAAAGCTGAAGTTAAAGAGAGGATGGCTTCTACAAATGGATAATGATCCTAAACACACCTCGAAATCTATGGATAGACCTTTAAAGAGCAGTGAGTGACAGACAGCCCAGAAATCTCGAAGAACTGGAAGACTTTTGTAAGGAAGAATGGGCAAACATACCTCAAACAAGAATTGAAAGACTCTTGGCTGGCTACAAAAAGTGTTTACAAGCTGTGACACTTGCCAAAGGGGGCAGTACAAGATATTAACTTTGCAGGGTGCCCAAACTTTTGCAGACAAAATTTTTTTGTTTTCTGTTACTTTGAAAGTGTAAATGATGGAAATAAAATCTAACTTTTGTTGACATATTATAAGAATGTCTAATCTGTAATTTGATGCCTTTTGAAGATTTTTCCAGCTTTCCTTGGCTTCTTTATGCACATTAATACACATTTTTACCTGGGGTGCCCAAACTTTTGATCCCCACTGTATAAAGGCTGCTTTAAAATAAACAGAAATAAGGCAACAATTAACCAGATTAGGTCTATGTTATATCAGAAGATTAATGTTCACTGCAGGGCTAACAAGTTATAGCATATAAATCTGGTATACTATATTTACCCAATTGGTATGGACAGAGCCCTATTTACAGATTACACTGATAATTCTAGTATTAGTGAGGTAGACTAAAGTTGCCCCTATACATTAGATATCTTCCAGTTTAATGTACAATAGGCCAACAGCTATTTCCCCCTATTCCCCCATACACATGCATGCTTGGACGAGACTACATCGGATATCAGTAAGCCACTCTCAGGCAGTGATGGAATAGTCTGGTGAAGTAAGTGGGTGCGGGAGGAATGTTTTCTTTACATGTGGATGGGGCTCCAGAAACAGCGACAGCACTTCCTTGTTTGTGCAGAACAAGTGGAGAAGGAGACAGTTCTTGCTGACTTCTGCTCCAGTAATTAAAGCGGTAGTCCAGGGAACTAAACTAAACTAGGGGATAAGTGTTTGATTGCGGGGGGGATGGGGGGGGGGGGTCCGACCTTTGTGACCTCCCACAATCTCCTGTACAGCGTCATGGCTACTTACTTGTTCTCTGCGCAATTCAACACCTACCTTCCTGGACAAATGCAAGGAGATCGTGGAGATTCTCCGAGGTCGGACCCACCCACAACCAGACACTTATTAGCTATTCTGCAGATAGGGGCTAAGTATATACAAAGTTCAGTTCAATTGACTATTCCTTTAAAGAAGATGTCTCATTCTAATTATTGCTAAAAAAAAGTTTTAGATTGCATGGGGTCCGATCGCTAGGGCCCCCTCAATCTCCTGTTTGTAGCCCGGCTCTCCCCCAGAGCAGTGCGTCATGACCCCCCCCCCCCTCTCCCGCGAAGCATGTGCTGCCACACCCCCTCCATATAACTCTATGGGAGAGCCATTCAGCAATCTTCAGCGCTCCCATAAAGTTATATCACAGACGCAGCTTCGGGCCAGGGTTGTGCCCTCCACAATGCCCTTTTACCTCAAATGCCTAGTGGTCAATATGGTCTTTTGTGTGGGTCTCACCACTGACTCACTAACCTATTCAGAAAACAGGGGTCATATCAAACCCTATAAAGCTTCCAATGAAGTATCATTGTGTATAGATGGTATTTAACAGCATTGCATGGTTTCACCTTCAAATACCTTAAAGCCAATCTTCTTCATATTTTTCTATATTGGTGGCCCATAAACAGGTACACATGTCATTCTAACATTATACTTGCCAACAAGGCTTTGCAATTCACTCATAAACCAGATAGTTCTGCTTAAGGGTAAGTTCACACATACAGGATCCTGTGCAGATTTGATGCGCAGGATTTGTAACTGCAGATTAGAAGCTGCGCTCAGTCAATTAGTTTACATTGAAATCTGCAGCAGAAAATCCTGTGCATCAAATCTGTGCAGGATCCTGTACATGTGAACGTACCCTAAGGGTCTATTCACAAGTACAGTATTCTGTGCAGATTTAATGCGCAGAATTTCAAGCTGTGTTCAGTTTACATTGAAATCTGTAGCAGAAAATCCTGCGCATACTGTACGTGTGAATAGACCCTAAAAGAAAAAAGTGATACTCATCTCTCCCCGTGGCTGCTGTTCTAACAGTGCCCGTTCCCCTAAGATTTGTAATTCCTGGTTCACATCTTCACACAAAGGAGCTGCTGGCTCAGACATCAAGGCAACAGCCGTGACCCGTTTCAACCACTGATTCGCTGAGCTGGTATTTTCTTGGGTTGAGAAGGGAACTCAGAAGTTCTGATCATGGAAGACGGAGCAGAGGAGCAGTGGAGGGAAAAGAACAGGTGAGTATCTCATTTTTTTTTTTTTTTGTAAGCCAGCCTGTGCCATTATAAAAAAAAACTCAGTCCAGACAACACCATTAAAATCTTATCCACTCATTACTACAATTCCAGAATATTGAAAACTAAACCTGCCTATCTATGTAGTGATACAGTATACATAGCTGCCATAATGAAGTATAGCTAGACTTGCAAATTTTAGCTTTTATTAATACACGCAGACTACGACTCCTGAATAATAGATGCATAAATGTTAGCGTGACATAAGTCATGTCACTACATGTTTGATAGCTGTTTTTATTATATGAAAAAGGAGCGAGCAATGGGACATTAGAGGCATGACATAATCATGACAAGTGGTTATCATAATGCATTGCCAATGATGAGGCATAGCCGGACATTTACTGTGCATAGGGGAATATTTAAGACGTCAGCATGAGTACACTCTAGAGGCAGATATCGTGCCCTGAATGTAAAGATGGAGAAGAGTTACACTTAGTGCATTCTTTGTGCACAATGATAATAAGTGACACAAAACCCACCTACTGGCAATACAGTGTGACATCACAATAAGCGGGGGGAAACAGCAAGCTCAACTTTGCTGCATCTAGCACTCTGTATATCAACAAATATCATGCAGAATTATTTAAAAAAGATTATATAATATATCATTTCCCCAGACAATAAAACAGAAATCACGCTGTATTACCAAAGGCAATTTTGTACATACTTCATAGGCCACATTAACTTTAAAGGGGTATTAACATTAACTTTAAAGAGAATATTTTTTTTAAATGAACGGAGGCCAGAAATGTATACAAATCTGTCAACTGTCTCTATTCACAAACAATCATTCCTTTCTGTTGCTGAATGGCATGGAGGAGGTTGTGTAGCTCTATCACATCTGACACAGTGCTCTCTGCTGACATCTTTGTCCATGCCAGTAACTGTCCAGAGCAGGAGCAGCAATTTGTATAATTTTCTGGCATCAGCTGATTTAAAAAAAACAGGCAAGCCTACTGGAATATTTCCTTTTACTCGACACTGCAACATCTAACTTATCAATTCATTTACAATGAATAGTCTACTGTGTAAGGACTTCTCAAACTTAAAGGGGTTATCCAGGAAAAAAAACTGATTTATTTTTTATTTTTTTTTACAGATTTGTAAATTACTTCTATTAACAAATCTTAATCCTTTCAGTACTTATGAGCTGCTGAAGTTGTCTTGTTCTTTTCTGTCTAAGTGCTCTCTGATGACACGTGTCTCGGGAACTGTCCAGAGTAGAAGCAAATCCCCATAACAAACCTCTTCTACTCTGTGCAGTTCCCGAGACAAGCAGAGATGTCAGCAGAGAGCACTTTTGCCAGACAGAAAAGAACAACTCAACTTCAGCAGCTGATAATTATTGGAAGGATTAATAATTTTTAATAGAAGTAATTTACAAGTCTGTTTAACTTTCTGGAACCAGTTGATATATATATATATATATATATATATATATATATATATATATATATATATATATATATATATAAAGTTTTTTTCCTGGAATACCCCTTTAATGCTTGTCTCTTTTTTTTATATATATATCTGATTCAATATTAGATGGTCTATCAGAAACAATTTAAGAGACTTTCACTTGAAGACATCTTTTTCTAACTATATCCAGCTCAGGTGATTACAGTGGTTCACTTTTAGAAACCCACTGGGATCGGTTGTTATCACTGGGAACATTGTTGTTGGCCACACATGTAATACTCTATGCCAGATATTTGGCTGTATACCTGATCATGTAATACAGGACATGGACAATTCTCTAGAGCAAGAGCTGTTTTTTTTATTACATTTTTGCCCTGGCTTTTAGAAAGGGGTCTCAAGCAGAGGTGAGACAACCCCTTTATATGTGAAACAACATGTGCAGTTCTTACCATAATATCTACAATTCCCCAGCATGTTCTCATAATAGCAGCCAGCTTGTTGCAGCAGAAACCTTCTATCCATTGCCTTTAAGCGGAGGCAAAAATTAAAGAGTACCTGTCATCACACCATATTTTCTAAACATTGTGTGAGCTCCCAGCAGGAAAAAGTGGTCGTTCCCCAGCAGGCACAACGTCACTGAAGCCTGTGAAAGCTGTGCCTCGCCATTCCCCCACACACACTTCCTGAGTTTGGTCTCCTGCCAGCCCGTGAGAAGACCAAACTAACTGTTTGACTTGTGGCAGGGAACAGAACAGAGACACCTAGTGGCCGTTTTTTCAATCACATTAAAAACATATAACGGCTGAGAATTTTAACAGCAAGTAAATAGCAAAGTGTCTTATAATTACATAAGCAACAATATATTAAAAGTTTAGTTTGGTGACAGTCTATATGGATTCTTACTCTAAGGTGGTGTTTCGCAACTACGGTGCTTCCAGCTATTGCAAAACTACAACCCCCAGCATGCCCGGACAGCCTTATACTAAGGAGCCTTATACCTTATGATTACACCTAGTACTTCTATAGAAGTATAGCTGAAATGGTTGGTTGGTTCTTGATGGTGTCATCAGTTGGGCAACATGATTCCATCATATCATTATATAGTAAGACTAGAAAATGGGTAATCCCATTATTTTCCTTATATTGAGTTAGAAAAAGGTAAAAAAATGTAAACCTCTATACCAGTGGTCCTCAACCTGCGGACCTCCAGATGTTGCAAAACTACAACTCTCAGCATGCCCGGACAGCCGTTGGCTGTCCGGGCATGCTGGGAGTTGTAGTTTTGGAACATCTGGAGGTCCGCAGGTTGAAGACCACTGCTCTATACAGTAGATTCCTAAAATCGTTAAACAGTTTCCAAAAAAGACAATCAGAATACATATTACTGCTCAAACTACTGTTCTGCGCCGATAATAAAACCACTTTCCTATTCTGTTAAAGGATACCTCTCATCAAAAAAACTTTTGATATATTGTAGATTAATGTATGCAGAATAACTTTACAATTGCATATTATTAAAAAATATGCTTCTTTCTATTTAATTTTCCACTTTGAAGAAATTACCACTAGGGGTCTCCCTACCAGTCCTGGCAGCAAGCATTTCAGACTCATGCTGGAGTCCGAAACACTACGAGCTGCCAGTCTGCTTTGTTCACAAAGGAGAACACTCAGAGCTGCCAGCCTGCTTTGTTCACAGCCTGTTTGGCTGTGAACAAAGCAGGCTGGCAGCTCTGAGTGTTTAGGACTCCAGCATGAGTCAGAAATGCTTGCTGACAGGACTGATCGGGAAAAATACAATAGAAAGAAGCATATTTTTCATTAACTTGCTACTGGAAAGTTATTCACCATTCATTAATCTAAAATATATCAAAAGTTTATTTGATGAGAGGTACCCTTTAAGAGGCGTGTAATAGATTTAGGGAATGTGACTTGTATCTTGATACAACTATATATCGATTGAAGTCTGGATAAAACAGCTCGCTCCGAAGACACTTTTCATTAAACTTTATCATCATGCTCCTGAAGCTTAATTCTATAGGTTCATCATGACTTTTCTCCTTACACATTCAGCCTGATAAATGTATCTCATGCTTCAGCAACACCTTAGAGGGTTCGTACAGCGATGTGAAATCCACTGGAACAGAATAACTGGCTGCTGATGTCTTGGTGCATGGACTTCAGTGCTTGTCACAGTAAAGTGAAAAGAGAGAATGAAATAAATAAAAGGGCAGGTGATTTATCATGCTCCAATACCAGTTCCTCAGCTCATTGACTTGTATGGCAGATGAGGACAGAAAGGCCACATTAAACCAATAACAGATATGATAAATTACCCACAAACACAGAGATAAATGAATGATATGTATGTGTATACTACAGTTGTACCTGCTCACAATACTACCCTGAAAGATGAAGAAGTGAATGAAGATACAGAATACATAGAAGTACATGAGACAATGCTTCTAGCCATCTAGTATGTACTCAATAACACAGATCAGCAAGTTTTCTAATGTGATGGTGTTCTACCCCCTCTTTGAGAAGTCCATCAGATCTTGAGAAGGATGAAGACGTCATCCTACCTCCTTCCCTTGGGGTGTGCCACTGTATATAAACCAATGCTTCTTCAAATTTTTTGGTACAGCTAGAGTTTTCCCAATGCGGAGCAAATTTACATGATTTACATTGATGGACATAAGCGCACAATCAATGCTACATATGATACAGATGTATTCTATGCTCTTTAAATGGGCACTTTCATTAAAGGAGATGTCCGGTGCAGACTTTTTCTATACCATCCTGTCCGGGCTACAAAAAAAGACAAAACAAACTGTCACTTACCTTCCTACGTTCCCCCGGAGCTCCGCAACAGCTGATCGGTCGGCCGGGCTATTTACTTCCTACTTCCCTTAGCCCAGGACGTCACACGGCGCTTCAGCCTATCACCAGCCGAGTCGGGACATCGCTGCGGCCCGTGATAGGCTGAAGTGCCATGTGACATACCAGGCTAAGGGAAGTAGTAAGTACATAGCCCGGCTGAAGGATCAACTGTTGCGGAGCTCCGGGGGAATGTAGGAAGGTAAGTGAACGTTTGTTTTGTCTTTTTTTGCAGGATGGAATAGAAAAAGTCTTCATCGGACATCTCCTTTACACATTATTTTTTATATTTGATTCCTTATGCCAAATAATTAACTTTTGAAATTGGCTTCCATAAAAAAAAAAAAAAGAAAAAAAAGAAAAACAACAACATGTTATGTTAGCTTTTCTGCTGTATACTTCTGGCCACCAGGATTCTCCCTTCTTTTGCTTGTAATGGCAGGAGACAAAACTCAGAAAGTGTTTCTCTGCACTGAGCTTGATTGACAGCTGCAAAAAGCCTCACTGAAAGATGCACAGACTAAAAGCTGCACAAACTGAAAGCTGCACAGAGCCTAACCGAAAGCTACTGCACAGAGCTTGAGGTCTTCTATTCATCACATCACTATGATTGCACTATGTGAACAATAAGAAAGGTATGATACACAGTTTTTTAAAGCTCTGACATTTTTTTTAAGTGGGAGGGGTGTTAGAGAACATAGCCTGCATAAGTTTAGAAAAGTTTATTGGGTGAGAGGAACTCTTTAAAGGAAATCTGTCACCAGTGTCACCTGCACTAACCTGTTGGTACCGACAGGTAGTGCAGGTGACACTGGTGATAACGGTACTTACCTTGTCCCGTTCCGTGGCAGGATCTCCTGTAATCTTGTCCATTAGCTTTGCTCCGGGCACCCGGCTTGGGGCATGGGCGGAGCTTAGTGACATCACCGCTGCTGCTCTCTGCTGGGTTCAGCTGTGAGAGAACAGCAGCAGTGATGTCAGTAAGCTCTGCCGGTGCCCCAAGCCTGGTGCCCGGATTACAGGACACCCTCGCCACAGAACAGGACAAGGTAAGTACTGTTGTCACTAGTGTCACCTGCACTAGCTGTTGGTACCGACAGGTTTGTGCAGGTGACACTGGTGACAGATTTCCTTTAAGCCATCTGAATTTTGTTCAATACAACCATTAAATATTCAGACAGTTAGTTCATTGTTCCTTTTCTCTGCCTGCACATACTAAACAGAACTAAACTGAACAATAGGGGGCATACACTGTTTATGAGAATAATTCCCATATGAGAATAAGGCTTCACACATATTAATTGTTAGACCGGGTTCACATTATGATTTATGCCTCAAAGGAACGGATATGTCAGCAGAATCTCACAATCGTCTTCCGAAGGATCTGTGCTTGGATCGGCACAGGCTCCATTCAATTCAATGATCCCAAACATAGTCACCTAGGGAGCCTCAGTCTCAAACTGACACATATGCTTTTTCACGAAATGTATATGCAGGATTATGTGTGTAATATCTGTGGTTATTACAGAACCATCAATGTGATTTATACTTTCATTTCTTTCCTGTACCATGCGAAAACCCAACACAGAATCCACAGAAATACAGATTCATTCCAAATGTGCACCATGAACTTCAATGGGGAAGTTAAAATCAACAATAAATTCATTGGCCTGGGTATACTAAAATGAAAACAACTGTCTGGTTTTGCCCATAGCAACCAATCACAACTCAGCTTTCATTATACCAGAGAAATTTGAGAAATGAAAGCTGAGGCCTGATTGGCTGCTTTGGGCAAAAAATAAGACAGTTTTGCCTCAGCGAATTTTAGTAAATCTGGGGCTTTGTGGATTTCGATGCTGCAGATCTGCCACACAATCTATAACTTTTTTCATTCTGTAAATTCTGCATCAAAATTCCAACAGGCAATCCATATCCAATCCTGAACGGTGTATAGTAAGGATGTATCAAAAAGAACATACTATTTTCTGATGTTGTGGTGGCCCAGCTCAGGCTGTACCAGCTGCTGCACCGAACTGGACTCGGGTGGCTGCAGTCCTATAAAACTTATTCTGCCCGGGAAAGGAGAAGGGACTCTTCCTCTAGTAAGTGTAGTGTGGTTCTGACCTTGGTCAGAGGAGCACATGGTGATCAGCAGCTCCTGTCACTACCTAAGGAATCTGCCACATGGTGAGCCCCCCATGTGTATTTACTATCATGTGCACCTCTTTATTTAAGTGACCATTTGCCAGTCCAATAAAAAGACCATTTTGCCCAGCAACGTCCCGCTGTAAACAAAAGGAAACATACGGTAGCAAGAGTTTGCATTAAAGGAATTTAATCTTGGCCTTCATTGCATATATCCACTGGGTGAAGTTCTGCCTATGCAGGGATGTGGAATTCCTATTGCCCGACGCCCAAGACATGCAGTTCCGGCGCCGGGCAGGTGAATTTTTCTGGCCCTTAGCATGGCTTCGGGCAAGCAGAGCCGGACCTGACAAGCACGGCGGCGCTCAGCAGTCTGTATGGCGGGGGCTCCCGACTCTTGCCCTCTCCATACTCTGCAGCCCCTGGCTGTTCTCAGTAGCCAGGGGTTGCCGCTAATAGCCAGCAAGCTGACAGCGGCGTCTAAAGGGACATGTGAATGCTCCCTGGTGGGCTAGTGGGGTGGATCGTCCCCCCGCAGCGTGATCACGATCGTGATCGGGGAGGGGGGGGGGTGTGGATGGAGGAGAGATCCACTATAGAGGTAGCCGGAGGGCTTAACTCTGTTCCCTGCTGTCCCGTGGCTCTGTCATTGATAGAGCCTAGTCCAGCCAGAATCTATCAATGGAGCGCAGAGCACACAGTTCAATGGAGTTCAATTGAACTCTAGTGATCTGTATGAGGAATCTAATGATTCCTCCTAAAAGTCTAATAAAGTGTAAAAAAATACAAAAAGTTTTAATAAAAGTTTTAGACACATTAACCCATTCCATGTTAAGAGTTCAAATCACCCCCTTTTCCTATATAAAAACATGTAAACATAATGATAAACATAAAAATAACAAAAACAAAAATAACAAACATAAACATATTTAGTATCGCTGCGTGCGTAATTGTACAAACTATTAAGATATAACATTATGTATCCCGTACGGTAAATGACGTAAATGTAAAAAAAAAATACCAAACCACAGAATTACAATTTTTATAATATCCCAGAAAAAAAAGAGTTAAAAAGCGATAAGAAAAAAAAACAGATGAATACCAAAATAGTACCGATACAAAAACAGATTATGGCGCAAAAAATTAGCCCTCATACAGCCTGGTATGAGAATTTTTTTTTTTTTAAAGCTACAGGGGTCAAAAGATGGCAATTACATTTTTTTTTTTTTAAATCCGAATTTTTTTAAAATTAGTAAAATATGATGGAAACTATACAAATCTGGTGTTGCTGTAATCAGGCCGGCCTAAAGTATCAAAATAACAGATTATCTTAACCTCAAGGTAAATGGCGTAGAAAAGAAAACCACCAAATTTGCTAAATTCTCTTTTATTATTTCAATTTCACTTCATCGAATATATATATATTTATTTTTTGTTCTGAGAATTTGTTATTGAAAAATGGCTATTATAGGGCGAGGAGGAAAAAAACGAGAGTGTAAAAGCGAAAATTGGCCCAGACAAGTGGATCGTCATGAGGGACAAGTAAATTTTGCTCAGTTTTAGTCCCGTGGACAAGTGTTTTTTTTAAATTAAATTTCCACACCCCTGCTATGGTTCTGATCCAGAGCCAGACTAAACATTCGGAAAACTTATGGACAGGCCAAAGGTGACATGTCGCAGCATCGTATGTATAGGAAAGTTAACATAGCTTCCTACAGTTCACCCAGATCTTTCCAGTTTGCCAAATTGTTTAGGATGTCCAACTAGTGCAATAGAACTACAAGGACCAGCATAAAGCCCGATATAACAGGGACTGTGACAAGTGACCATATTGTGTGGATTCCAAGTAACACGTGTACCAGCAAGGATTGCATTATATTGTACGGTTTCAAACAATTTCAAGTAAAATCTGCTGTTGTTTTCCAAACCCAAGGCCTTGAGTAAGGGGAGCAGCTTATTTGACAAATGGGGGAGATTTATCAAAACCCGTCCAGAGGAAAAGTTGCTGAGTTGCCCCTAGCAACCAATCAGATCGCTTCTTTCATTTTGCAGAGGCCTTGTTTAAAATGACAGAAGCGATCTGATTGGTTGCTATGGGCAACTCAGCAACTTTGATAAATCTCCCCCTTTGTGCATACACTCAGGGTTACACCACTCTGTGTCATGTGACATAACTGAAACTACTACTCCCATCATCAACCCACCCTCATACAAGGTCCCCAGGTGTACCACAATGTCATCTGTATATGTACTCTCTGTGTTGTAAAGTGTTGCAAAATATGATTGCGCTATATAAATATTATTATTACTGCCCTATAAACAGGAGTAGTTTAGCTGCTTATCGAAAGAAATTATGCTCAACATTTTATATGTAATAAAATACAGATTAAAGTACAATGGACATTTTAGAAAGAAGTAACCAATTAATTCCTACCTAGACGTCCTCACCCTTCTTCCCCTGCCTCCGAGCCTCATTAAAATCCCCTTCATATAAATTGTACATAAGAGCAACGTACCATGGCATCTGTTTGTTCAGGCAAACCTTACTTTCTAGTGATTAACCTTTTCACATCCATCTCCTCGATCATCTTTAGTTTCTATCTCGTCTTCAGGCGATCACATAGATGCATCATTATTTCATGTATTGGCGACATTAAGGTTATATATCCCAGAGGTGATGCTGCACATGCTGCACACAGGGGGAGGGTGTGATGGTGCACACGTTTAATGTGGAGGTGAAGGTGCACACTCCCCATTAGTATTCCAGCTTACAGTCTGATATTGGATATTATAATACTACTTAGAATGATAACCACACGATGATGGTCTTAGACCGCATGATGTTAAAGAGGAATCAATTATTGGACTGTTACTCTGGTGGTTTTCTTATATATGAGGCATTAACCATATACCTAGAGCAGGCAATGAACGGTCAGCACTCCGCTGCTGCCCTATAATCTTCTGTCTTTACTTGTCACATTATAAGAAGAGCCAAGCAGGAAATAATGGGGCAGCAGGTTGTGGTTTACAGAGGGCACAGCAGAAACAGCGGGGGTCAAGGTGCTAGTGCTGAGACAAGGAAGATACATGAAATGAGGGGATACATGCTTCAAAAGAAATGTCACTTCCTCAGTATAGCCACGTTCCCAAGCAACTACGGTATCACAGAGAATTCAGGAATGTTGCCTCCTGAGGAACTAAAAGTCTCAGCATCTACTAGTTCTACAACAGATGAAGAGGGAAGTTCCAGGGTACTCCGGTGGAAAATAATTTTTTCTTCTTAAAATTAACTGGTGCCAGAAAGTTAAACAGATTTGTAAATTACTTCTATTTCAAAATCTTAATCCTTCCAGTACTTATCAGCTGCTGTATGCTCCAGAGGAAGTTCTTTTCTTTTTACATTTATTTTCTGCCTGACCACAGTGATCTCTGCTGACACCTCTGTCTGTCTCAGGAACTGTCAAGAAACAAATCCCCATGGCAAACCTCTCCTGCTCTTGGCAGTTCCTGAGACAGACAGAGGTGTCAGCAGAGAGCACTGTGGTCAGACAGAAAAGAAATTTAAAAAGAAAATAACTTTCTGTGGAGAATACAGCAACTGGTAAATACTGGAATTGTTAATATTCTTAATAGAAGTTATTTACAAATCTGTTTAACTTTCTGGCACCAGTTAATTAAAAATAAAATAAATAAAAAGTTTTTCACCGGAGTACCCCTTTAACCACTTAGGGGCCAAGGGCGTATGCCCTGGTACCTAAGGACCAGGTGAGTACCTGTACGCCCGTGGGAATTCTGGTCCCACTGCTAGCCGGGCGGGGACCGGACCAGGATTCCTGCTGAAATCATTCAGAAGGCACCCCATGCAAACCCCTGGGGGGGTCCTGAGGGGATCTGCAGCGATTCCGGGTCATACGAATCTCAGGTGACCCGGAAAATAAGGGGGATCAGGGCTGTCCAAGACACCCCCGATCCCCCTGAAGGGATAGGAGTGAGGTGGCATGGGAACACGTTTGTTTACAAAGCCCCCATGGTGCCAGAACAGTGACCCCATTGTGGAGAATACACCCATCACGTAATGTAACAAGGGGTACAGTGAGCATTTATGCCCCACTGGTGTCTGACAGATTCTTGGAACAGTGGTCCGTGAAAATGAAAAATATAATTTTTTATTTGCACAGCCCACTGCACATGGCCCCCACCTTCTATTCCTAACAAATTCTCTCTCCAAAAGCTCAATGGCGCTCCTTCCATTCTGAGCATCGTAGTGTGCCCGCAGTGCACTTGACGTCCACACATGGGGTATTTCCATAATCAGAAGAAATGGGGTTACAAATTTTGGGGGGCATTTTCTCCTATTACCCCTTGTAAAAATTTAAGATTTGGGGAAAAAACAGCATTTTTGTGAAAAAAAAAGTTTTTTTCATTTACACATCCGACTTTAACGAAAAGTCGTCAAACACCAGTGGGGTGTTAAGGCTCCCTGTACCCCTTGTTACGTTCCTTGAAGGGGTGTAGTTTCCTAAATAGTATGCCATGTGGGGGATGTTTTGCTGTTCTGGCACCATAGGGTATTCCTAAATGTTACATGCCCCCCAAAAACCATCTCAGCAAAATTTGCTTTCCAAAAGCCAAATGTGACTTCTCTTCTGAGCATTGTAGTGTGCCCGCAGTGCATTTTACGTCCTATTCTCCGAAGGAATGGGGTTACAAATTTTGGGGGGCATTCTCTCCCATTACCCTTTGTAAAAATGGTAAATTTGGGGGAAAAACTGCAATTTTTTTTTCTTCATTTACACATCCGACTAACAAAAAGTCATCAAACACCTGTGGGGTGTTAAGGCTCACTGTACTCCTTGTTACGTTCCTTGAGGGGTGAAGTTTCCAAAATAGTATGCATTGTGTTTATTTTTTTATTGCTGTTCTGGCACCATAGGGGCTTTCTAAATGCGACATGCCCCCCAAAAACCATTTCAGCAAAATTCACTCTCCAAAATCCGATTGTCGCCCATTCCCTTCTGAGCCCTCTAGTGCACCCACAGATCACTTTACATCCACATGAGCTATTTCCTTATTTGAGAGAAATTGGTTTACAAATTTTGGGGGGGCTTTTTCTCCTATAACCTCTTGTAAAAGTTTAAAATTCAAAAACTGGGTCTACGAGAACATGTTTGTGTAAAAAATGCCGATTTTGAATTCTCTACTTCACTTTGCTGCTATTCCTGTGAAACACCTAAAGGGTTAAACTTTCTGAATGTCATTTTGAATACTTTGAGGGGTGAAGTTTCTATAATGTTTCTATTCCTTACAAGCAGAGAGCTTCAAAGTTAGAAAAATGCTAAATTTTCTAACTTTTCATGAAATTTTGGAATTTTTTACCAAGAAATTATGTATCGACGAAAATGTACTGCTATTAAAGTAGAATATTTCACAAAAAACTATCTCTGAATCAAATCATAAATAAAAGCATCCCAGAGTTATTAATGCTTAAAGTGACAGTGGTCAGATGTGCAAAAAATGCTCTGGTCCTTAAAGGGGTACTCTGGTGGAAAACTTTTGTTTTTTAAATCAACTGGTGCCAGAAAGTTAAACAGATTTGTAAATTACTTCTATTAAAAAATATTGATCCTTCCAGTACTTATTAGCTGCTGAATACTACAGAGGAAATTATTTTCTTTTTGGAACACAGTGCTCTCTGCAACATCATGACCACAGTGCTCTCTGCTGACATCTCTGTCCATATTAAGAACTGTCTAGAGTAGGAGAAAATCCCCATAGCAAACATATGCTTCTCTGGTCAATTCCTAAAATGGACAGAGATGTCAGCAGAGAGCGCTGTGCTCGTGATGTCAGCAGAGAGCACTGTGTTCCAAAAAGAAAAGAATTTCCTCTGTAGTATTCAGCAGCTAATAAGTACTGGAAGGATTAAGATTTTTAATAGAAGTAATTTACAAATCTGTTTAACTTTCTGGAACCAGTTGATTAAAGGGGTACTCCGCCCCCAGACATCTTATCCCCTATTCAAAGGATAGGGGATAAGATGTCAGTTCGCCGCGGTCCCGCTGCTGGGGAGCCCCGGGATTCCCGCTGCAGCACCGCGCTATCATTACAGCACAGAGCGAGTTCGCTCTGTGCGTAATGACGGGCGATACAGGGGACGGAGCAGCGTGACACCATGGCTCCGCCCCTCATGACATCACGGCCCATCCCCTTAATGCAAGTCTATGGCAGGGGGCGTGACGACCGCCACGCCCCCTCCCATAGACTTGTATTGAAAGGGGTGGGCCGTGACATCACGAGGGGCGGAGCCGTGATGTAACGATGCTCCAGCCCCTGTATTGCCCGTCATTACGTGCAGAGCGATCTCGCAGCGGGACCGCGGCGATCTGACATCTTGGATAGGGGATAAGATGTCTAGGGGCGGAGTAACCCTTTAAATAAAAAATAAAAAAGTTTTCCACTGGAGTACCCCTTTAAGGTGAAAATGGGCTTGGTCCTGAAGGGGTTAAGTCCCTGGTATGAATTATTAAGCAACCTGTATGAAACTGAAACTGACATAAACGATAATAAATGTGTGTATACATGAAGAGTGAGGCTTCGCACTTCAGTATATAAAAATGTCATGAATCTTTCAGTATTGCTTGCAGTTAGTGTCTAAGGCTTGCTGCTAAGTAAAAAAGATTAATGCTGACAGCGTTTATGAATTTATACACCAGGGGGCGCTGTTCACAAAATAAATTCACAGACTTGAACATCAAGTACAGTGCAGAATAGTTAAATAGCATCTAAAATGGGACATCTGATGTTTTAGTCTAAATGAACGTAGGGTATACTACTTTGGGTTAACCCTGCTGTTACAGAATTGTCTAATGCAGGGTTTCCCAACCAGTGTGCCTCCAGCTGTTGCAAAACTACAACTCCCAGCATGCCCGGACAGCCTTTGGCTGTCCGGGCATGCTGGGAATTGTAGTTTTGCAACAGCTGGAGGCACACTGGTTGGGAAACACTGGTCAAATGGTGTTGTAAGATACAAAATGGAATGTGGACATGTATACAGAACAGGGAGGTGTAAATACATGTCACCATTTCTGAGTACACTTCATACCTGGGCGATACTGCCTAATTTTAACTATTCAGTGACAGTGACAATCTTGTAGACTGCAGCTGTAATTCTATAGTAAAAATCACTCAGTGATGCTGCAAAACGTTACAATGTAGCCCTCATGTAGACAAGTCATTATTACTGTCGGGCTATACACACAATGGAAAACAAGTTTTTAGTCTAATTTAACCCAAATTTTTTTTTTTTTTTTATATATAAGTGGAGGTATGGTATTTTTTTTATTTTTTATTTTATTTTTTTAAACTTGCTAGAAAATTGTGTAAGGTCTCAGTCTGTTCCTTTTCTTATGGAAGAGAGAATAAAGCTGGCCATACACATGTGACAGCTGTCGGCCAAACATTCATTCGGCTGACAGCTGCCTCTCCCAATCCCTCCATAGAAGCAAAGGTTCAGCTTGGCCGAGCATTTACGGGTTCTGAATGGAGACGGGTAAGATACCTCTGACATTTAAATCCAACATGCCTGACCCTTCTCTTCCCTGTCAGGTGAGAGTCAGAAGGCCCCATACCCATTAAACTGTCAGCCGCACCTGCAGAAATCAGTGGGTTTGGTTACCTTTTTTTAATGTGTATGAGGGTCTTAAAGCATTTTTGTCATTTAATTAAACTTTTGACATGTTGCGCAGACATGTCAAAAGCTTAGATCAGGAGTAACTGGAGGAAAAGAACCCTTGTAGAATGGCGCAGCGGACTCCCAGGTAAGTATGCAAATGGACCCGGTAATGGTACAAAGGTTCTAATCAGACATGTTTGTACGTGCAAGAATATAAAAAAACAGGAGATGACGCGTTTTGGGAGGAGCCCTCCCTTCCTCAGATCAGAATCTCTCTGATCTGAGGAAGGGAGAGCTCCCCCCGAAACATGTCTTCCCCTGATTTTTTTATTTTCTTGCACGAATAAACGGTTCTGCAGAGAACCTTTGTACCATTGCATCCTTAGCGCCATTCTACAAGGATTCTTTTCCTCCAGTTAGGGTGGGTTCACACCACGCTTTTCAATTACGTTTCCCGTATACGTTTTCATTATTGAAAACGTACGAAACCGTATTGAAAACCTTATACATAAACGAATAATTGAAAACCGTATGCACCCAGATGCATCCTGTTGCGTACGGTTTGCTTGCAATACGGTTTTCTCCCGTACTCAAAACCGTAGTTGACCACGGTTATGTCTCCAGTTTAAAAACCGTTCTACAACCGCATAAGTTTTTTTTTAACATGGACGTCAATGGGAAACGCCAATGTATACGGTTCCATACGGGAAACCGTATACGGTTTTTACTTTGCACATGCGCATTTGCATCCTTAAGTCCCCACAAAACACTCCTCCCATTAAAAATGGACAAAAATGTGAAAAACGTATGTTTTTTTTTTTTTTTTAATAAAAACAGACGGAACTGTATGCACTTTTAAAAACAGTATACGGTTTAAAAAAGCATACGGTTTACTTTTTCCCATACTGTTCCCTCCCTTTTTTTCCCCATACGGTTTTCTATAGAAAAATGGAATGAAAACAGTATGGCAAAAACGTGATGTGAACCCAGCCTTACTCCTTATCTTCGCACGAGGATAGCAGTGTTGTCTACTTCTGCAACCCAGAAGGTAGCAGCAACTCTGGATCTTTAGTACCCCCATTATCACTGGGGCGAAAGGATATATTATTTTTCTTTAAGGTGAGCGGCCATCTATATGGGCTTTGGGTCAGCCAATGGACCCGTCTGCTCCTGAGGGTAATACACGAGGCACTGGTATCGGTCATTCTTTTTCTTTTTCTGACCGAAAAGCTTAGATCGGTAGGGGTCGTAGTGGTAAGACCCCCTCTAATTGTTAGATTTAGCTAGGAGAAGCACGAAGCAGTGCCTGCCACTCCATGGCTCATTGCTCAGTCTGACTGCAGAAGACGTGCCACAGTATAGTCTATGGAGCCCATCTTCTATATTGAGCATTGAGTCAGGAAGTGGAGAACTCTCTGGCTATATGTAATGGTAGGGGAGGGTCTCCACACTGAGATGAGGCTCTGTCCAATCTAAACTTTTGGCTGAAAAAGAACAAAAGGAGGATGCTCTCCGTGGTGTAAAACCTTAGGTATAGTGGAAGATGCTAATGTGAACTGCGCTTACCAGAGGTGGTTGTACTGCTGACCAAGTACAACAATGGGATAGTGTGTGACAAAATCACGGTCTCTGCAGCCACTCCACGTTCCGGGGTGAGATATGACAGACAAGATTCCTCCAAAACTTAAACGGGATACATCAGGCGCTGAGACCAGGTTAAAGGTAGGTGAGGTTTATTCAACCACAATACAACGCGTTTCATGGACTAGCATGCCTGAGGAAGCGGCTAGTCTGTGAAACATGTTGCATTGTGCTTAAATAAACCTCACCTACCTTTAACCTGGTCTCAGTGCCTGATGTATCCCATTTAAGTTTTGGAGGAATCTTGTCAATCTAAGCTTTTGCCGCATCTGTGCGACATGTCATAAGTTTAATTTAATGACAGTGGCGCTTTAAGACCCCTATGTACCAGTAGCATACAGGTAAACATAATGTGAGAAAAGTATACTACAAGGTGATTGTAGGCAAATGTCAGATCCTAAGCTCTATGCTTCTGATGACAAAGGTGGGATAGATGGGGTTTGTTGCCTGATATGCGACAATCCATGTAAGTATATATTATTTTATGACATTTGCCTACAATCACCTTGTAGCATACCTTTTCCCAGATGTTTAATGTTCACCTGTATGCTACTGGTACATAGGGGTCTTAGAGCGTCACATCATTCAATTAAACTTATGACAGATGCGTCAAAAGTTTAGATTGGACAGAGCCCCATCTCAGTGTGGAGACCCTCTCCTACCATTACATATAGCCAGAGAGTACTCCACTTCCTGACTCAATATTATTTTATTATTGATGTTACTATTATTATTACTGACTGCCAATTGAAGCTTACTTAGCCTATGTTCACTCATCCTCTTTTTTCTATTTGTTGTGTTCTTTGTTGTGTTCAGACACTGTATTATTTAAAGGCTGTTTTTAATTTATTTATTTTTTGCAGGTAAAAGATGTTATTATGACCTTAGAGTGGTAGAGTATGAATATTGACATCCCTGGGAATGACATAACTCACAATTGACTAAATTTATGTCCGACAACATATGATGTCATATGGTAAGCAGAGTAAGATGTTTGTCGCAACACATTAATGTCTGCAGGTGTGCCATAGGACTGCTGGTCACTGTTCTTAAGTTGCCACAGCCCAGTCACTTTAAGTCAGTGAGCAGCGGTGGCTGCCAAGACTTCTGACATGAGTCGCCCCTGACATCACACTTGAGGAGCGGAGCAGGAGGACAACACTCATCAGGAGACGTCAGATGACAGAAAAGCTTAGATCGGTAGGGGTCATAGTGGTAAGACCCCCTCTGTTAGATTTAGCTAGGAGAAGCACGAAGCAGTGCCTGCCACTCCATGGCTCATTGCTCAGTCTGACTGCAGAAGACGTGCCGCAGTATAGTCTATGGAGCCCATCTTCTATATTGAGCATTGAGTCAGGAAGTGCTGGTCTGCCTGCACCCGGGCCTGTCATGGAGCAGGACGAAGAGACACCGGAGGTTCTGAGGCCAGGTGTGTGATCAATAAATGGAGGGGGGTAATAAAATGGCACATGGGGTGATATAATGGCACAGGGCACATATGTAATGCAGATACTTAAAAGGGTACTCAGGTGGAAAACTATTTTTTTCTTTTTTTAAATCAACTGGTGCCAGAAAGTTTTGTAAATTACTTCTATTTAAAAAATCTTAATCCTTCCAGTACTTATCAGCTGCTGTATGTTCCATAGGAAGTTCAGTTCTTTGTTGTTGTTCTTTTCAGTTTGACCACAGTGCTCTCTGCTGACACCTCTGTCCATGTCAGGAACTGTCCAGAGCTGGAGCAAATCCCCATAGCAAACCTATCCTGCTCTGGACAGTTCCTGACATGGACAGAGGTGTCAGCAGAGAGCACTGTGGTCAGACTGAAAAGAACAATAAAGAACTTAACATCCTCTGGAACATACAGCGGCTGATAAGTACTGGAAGGATTGAGAGTTTTTAATAGAAGTAATTTACCAATCTGTTTACCTTTCTGGCACCAGTTGATTTGAAAAAATAATAATAATAATAATGTTTTCCACCGGAGTACCCCTTTAATATAATATATATGTAGTCTACTATTGAGCTCTCTTCCTGTTGGTCTTCTTCCCAGGGCAATGCTGTTCCAAAAGCATGTCATAAACATGATAAGTTTGGAAAGCTCTGCTATCAGGACTACAGTCATAACGCCATCTTTGTTGATTTAGGCCTTGTCCCATTGACTACCCACATTTCATTACACTGCACATTTTGTAGACTTTTTAAACCATCCATAGAACAGCACTGTAAGTGTCACTGCTCAAGGTAAAGGTGCAGGAAGTCAAATAAGAAACATATATCCCATGGCATACATTGCTGATAGCATAGCGCACCACAGAAACAGATTGCAAGCCACCATGTTGGCGCCAGTTACCTCTGTATGGTGGAATAGGAAGAAAGTCAATTCCACCAATGTTTTTAAACACTTTAAACTTTACCATGCAACATACAGAGCTTTCTTCTGGACACCAATACTACAGTGATCCCTCAACTTACAATGGCCTCAACATACAATAGTTTCAACATACAATGGTCTTTTCTGGACCATTGTAAGTTGAAACCAGACTCAACATACAATGTTATGGACAGTCCAGATCTGTGAAACGTGTCAATGAACTGACCAATCAGAATGGGCATTCACTGGTAAAACTCCTGTATTACTGAAGCGTATGCACTGACTGGTGTCTGGTAGCGCCCCCTACAGTACAGGGAGGTATTACATGTTCTGTACTACTCTTTGGGCCAGGATTAGCTGCTCCTTTGGACACCAGGTGAGGGCGGCTCCATGTTACTTTTTTAGGACGCTGCGTGCACTGTACAGGACCCCAAAGAAGCTCCTGTCCTCTACATAGATCAGTGCTTCCCAAGCAGGGTGCCCCCAGCTGTTGCAAAACTACAACTCCCAGCATGCCCGGACAGCCTTTGGCTGTCTGGGCATGCTGGGAGTTGTAGTTTTGCAACAGCTGGAGGCTCCCTGCTTGGGAAACACTGACATAGACAGTGATTTACAGCTCCCAGCAGATCTTTCTTACTTTTATATGTGAGGATTTGTTTTATCTGTATTAGTTATCTACTTATTTTTCTTTAGTTCTCACTTTTTCCTATTTTTGGATGACATTTTGGTGCCTTTAGAGCCAATTACCAGGTTTCCATAGAGTTCTGGTCTCAACATACAATGGTTTCAACTTACAATGGTCATCCCAGAACCAATTAATATTGTAACTTGAGGGACCACTGTATTTCTAAATTTGTTTTTTCATGACTTTGTTCTTTTGTGGGGTGATATGTAGTTTATACTGGTACCAATATGGGGTACTTACAACTTTTTATTGCTTATATTACAGTATGGCTCATTACAGGCACGGTAATAATAATTATGTGCACATTTTTTAACATAATAAATTATGTTTTTTTATGGGGGAAAAGTGTTTTTTTTTTCCTATTAGGTCCTGCCTCTGACATACAAAGTTGGGTATACAAAGATGGCAGACACAGGGGGACTTCATTTGACCTCTGGCTCATGACAACCCATCAGCATCCTAAAATCATGATGTGAGGAAGCCAAAAAGGGTGACAGTCCCTCTGTTTAACCCCTTATATGCTGTGGTTCCTAGTGACTGCAGCATCTTTGGGGGTAAACAACTTGGATCAGAGTTATATCCAATGATGTCCACTGCAGAAGGGCATGTATGTTACCACTGATGCCCACTGTGGATGGCATAGGCTCAGCCCATCACTCTGCCAATAATGGACAGCAGTTTAAGGGAAGAGCCACCAGCTGTTTACAATGCAGGATAGGAAGGGGTTAAAAAGGTAAAAAAAATATATATGTTTGAGTTTGTGGAATAGACTTTTCTCCCAATGATAACCCATAATCAAATGTTTTTGTTTGTCGTCACATTAATGTGCCAGGGTTGCCTATTGATTTGTCAAGTTCTCTTGTGTTTGAATGGGGTGACAAAGTTAAAGGGGTACGTCGCCCCTATACATCTTATCCCCTATCCAAAGGATAGGGGATAAGATGTCTGATCACAGGGGTCCCACCACTGGGTACCCCCGCGATCTTGGCTGCGGCACCCCAGACATCCAATGCACCGAGTGAACTTCACTCCGTGCCGGATGACTGGCGATGGGGAGCGGAGGCTCTTGACCGTGACGCCCCCTCCCATAGACTTGCATTGAGGGCGTGTGGCCGTGACATCACGAGCCTCCGGCCCTGCACCCGATGCTCTTAACAAATGCCGGGTGCAGCAGGGAGATCGTGGGGGTCCCAAAGGATAGGGGATAAGATGTCTAGGGGCAGAGTACCCCTTTAAGAACTAAGATGTTATAGAAAATAGAGGTGCATTTCTACAAGATATAGTAGAGAATTTGAGATTGTCCAGTATAAAGTCATATAACATGCAATGTTCATGGTTTGTCTGCACATTTGTTCAATATATGTTTTAATATGGTCCTTCCTACATTACAATTCAAACACTTCTAGGAGAATTGAACAAGTTACAAAAACTTAGCTAATAAAATCATTTGTTGAGGGCATAACTACCACTTGTGCCTCTGTCTTCCTTTAAGAACTATCATCTCTTGCACTAGACCTGACATGCTGTGTTAATGCCACTTAATAGTCATCCTTTGTGCGTCCTGAAGAAGGGGTTATCTGGAGAAGTAGAGATATGCTCTTGGTTTAGGTTTCCTTCCTCTGGCTCAGCTTGTTTTAGTTGTGATCCTTTTCACCGCATGTTAAATGATTTAGTGATCCTATTTCATCCCCGGAGACAGGTCGCTTCTTTCTTCCTTTAATTAATAAATTAGCCGGCAAAATGCAGTATCTCCAACCATTGAGGTGACCTATCAAAGTGAGGTCCAATGCCAATAAGAATATTTCACCTGACACCACTGATCTTAGATCATAATATCAGACTATACTTATATATGTGGCTCAATGTGAAGATCGGATTACAATTTGTTCCTAAGAAACCAGAAACATAAATCATTTGGAACATACAATATACAGTGCCACTTCCCCAAAAGACCACCTCTTTGAGAAGACCATCCGCGTACCCAGACTAGATTTTCTGGGACAGATTTTTAGTTTCACATTTATGACGTATTCTATGAGAAGACCCCCCCGGACGGATGTGGTGGTCTTTTCAATGGTCGTCTCACAGAGGTTTCACTATAGTAGATAAGGGTACAACACTCTGTTTTTTCAGAGCTCCATTCCTTTGTTCTCTCACACACACATACAGCTTGACTGCCTCCTTGTGTCTGGATGATCTACACGCAACTTCTATCACGGTTAGTAGGAGCCATATAGAACAAGGATGGATTTCAGCATTCAGTAAAAAATTTGCCGGTTATAAACTGTTCACACCATGTTTTTGCATCTTGTTGAAAGGTACTGTTTTGTTTTTCAAGATTAGAGAAAAGTTCCTTTAACACGGAATGCAACTGGACACCTATTCTGTTGCCATTGGTTTCTCTGTCACAATAACAGGATCAATCTGACTCTCAGGGCTTATTACAGAGCCGCCGCGCTGCCTTATATGTGCTTTTAACCTACATAACTGCTGTGTGCATATATTGGGAGGGTATCTAGCCTGTAAGAATTAATGGCCTATCCTTCTAATGGGGCATCAATATCAGATCAGCTCCAGTCCGATTACAGGCACCCGCCATGCAGCAGTTTGAAAGGGTCACAACCTCTTTAATGTTTACTTTGCTTTTATCCTTGTATCATTGTACTAGTTGTAGTTGCAGTGCAGAGTACCGCAGTGTTGTCCCATTCAAGTGAACGGGACACAGAGGCAGTACAATACCTGGCATACCTGGCAGCAGACCAATGGGGATGCCAATCTAATAAGTGGGAAGAGGAAGTGGAAAAAATAGAACCGTTTGGTGGGCGCTGATCGCAGAGTCCATAGATATCAAACACGATGGTGTCAGGAAAAAGTGCCAGGAGGCACTATGTTTATTAACAAGCTTCCAATAACGCGTTTCGGAGGATAACCTCCTTCTTCAGATTGGCATGGTATGTGTCCACCGCGATCAGCGTCCACCGAGAGGTTCTATTTTTTCCACTTCCTCTTCTTATCTATATGGGAGAAGATCTGATCCTCTCCGTTTGGACCTGGGCTTTGCAGTTCGCCTCATCTTCACCATCAATACCCCAAAAGGGGTGATATGCCTATTTTATCTTCTATCTGGTGAGCGCTTTTTTTTAAAGAGACCTCGCTCCCTCTGTCCCTATTGGGACTTTGTTGTCTGGGATAATACACGAGGCACTGTCCTCTCTCTTTTTCTCCTTTTCTATAGAATCTAATAGGAGGATAGGCAACCATTGAAATGGTTGAGTCTGGTACTACCCCTGCCCCCTTTCATTAATACCTCTTTAATGGGAAGTCTCTCTGGAGATTATAGTGCAGTGTAAGGACAAGGCACATGCATACGAGCTTTACTAATCATCATGTTGCAAGGATTTTACAATAATGTTCATGCATTGGATCTTACCATGTCTAGAATACTGGATATGTTACATAAAGGACCCTAATTCTTCAAATGAACAACTTTTTACAAACAAACATGCAACATACTATCCTAACATACTATAAACACTAGGAAATGATCAGACCCATGATGTATATATTGCAGATCTGGCTTTTATTTATTTACACTTATATTTAGGACATGTAATCACTCAAGTATTTGGGCCTTCTTGAATGAAGTATACATAACATTATGTAAAGCTGAGAAGACATTGATCGTGTACAGTACAATTATACATTATATGTGCGGATAGCACTATACAGTGACTGACAGCTAAATAGATACTGTATTTTTCCTCATATAAGACGCTTCGGCATATAAGACGCACCCAATTTTAAAAGATGAAAATCTAGAAAAAAAAAAAGATTCGGAACCAAATACAATGTAAAGTATAGGACGTGATCTTCAACCTGCAGACCTCCAGATGTTGCAAAACTACAACTCCCAGCATGCCCAGACAGCCAACGGCTGTCCGGGCATGCTGGGAGTTGTAGTTTTGCAATATCTGGAGGTCCGCATGTTGAAGATCACTGGTATAGGAGGTAATACTCACGTATCCCCGCCGCTCCGTCACCGCTCGTCACCGCTGCCCTGGATGTCTCCCTCCATCGCTGTTGCCGCGTCCCCGTCGCTCCGGAACGTCTCTGCTGCCCGGTATCCTCACTCTCTGTAGCCGCCATCACGTCGCTACGCACGCCGCTCCTATTGGAAGACGGGACGGCATGCGCGATGACGACGAAGGAGAGAGCCGGCCTTGCAGGGGATCCCGGCACGGAGCAGACACCGAGGAGGCAGGTAAGGTCCCTCCCGGTGTCCTGTAAGCTGTTCGGGATGCCGCGATTTCACGATCGTGGTCCCGGACAGCCCGACTGAGCAACCGGGTTAGTGTCACTTTCGTTTCAGACGCAGCGGTCAGCTTTGATCGCCGCGTCTGAAGGGTTAATACAGGGCATCACAGCGATCGGTGATGTCCTGTATTAGCCGCGGGTCCCGGCCATTGATGGCCGCAGGGACCGCCACGATAGGACAGGGTTTTAATGTGTATTTGCCGTATAAGACGCACCAACTCCCCCCCCCCCTTATACCGCGAAAAATACGATTGATACAGTAGACATTTAATGTAGGAAAGCACATCCGCAAAATATAAACAAGGATTCAGGTACAAGCAGGTGACTTGAGCCTTGTCATGGGTTTTCTGGTTCAGCTGAGCCACAAAAGAGGGTTCACAACAACTCTCCAGCCGATTGAGTATAAAAAAGGGCGTTTATTGCATCAAATGTGAACAAGGTAAGGTTTTAGTTTCCTCTCAGTAAAGTTTCTAGGAGAGAACCAAAATGTTGCCTTGTTCACATTACACAATAAACATACTTTTTTGATAGTCTGCTAAAGATCTGCATTAAACCTTTTTTTTAAATAGATAGATAGAGACATGTGTGCAAAGGATAGTCACTTTGACAAGTTTGTTACTTCAATACAAATGCCATCTATAGGTCCTAAGAGCACCCAGATCAGGACAGCCCCCTCTACACAGCCACATCCATAATGCCACAGATATACAACACTATCTCCTCTATACAAAGCATCAGTAATAGACTCTTTCATATGCCTTGGGAAAGGAGAAGCAACAATGATGCTCTTGTTTTCATATCTCGTCTTTATATCTCGACCTCATATCCTGATTTTATATCTGATCTCATACCCCATCCTCATATCCCGACCTCCTATCCTATCTTCATACCCCATATACCATCCTCATATCCCGTCCTTACATCCTATCCTCAGGTGAGGCTGAGCTGAGATGAAGAGATTGTAGGCAGAAAATAGTAGGGGGCATGGCTTGCAAGCCAGACCAACACATTCACCCGGATATGTGGAGCTTTTAAACTAAGGTGGGCTGAGCTGTGATGAAAAGATTTTGGTTGAAGGATCTGTGGTGATGTATTGGGTAAAAATTGTGTTTTCAGCCATGAGCTGAAACAAAAAAAAAAAATGGTCAAAATGGAAGGGGCGTGTCTTGCAACCTGGACTGACAGGAGGTTATGGAGCTTATGGAGTAAGGTACCTGAAGTCCCATCCAATGGGGGTGGATAAAAGTTAAATCACCTATCCTATATTTTAGATGACATCTAAATAACATATAAGTTTCATTGAAATATCTTGTCGTTGCAAGTGATGCTGGAACATAAACACATACACATTGAGTTTTAGATATATATATATATATATATATATATATATATATATTGTAGGGAACAGCTCACACGGTGGGGTCGGCAATGACAGTATTCACACAGGCAGCAGGTTTCAAATGTCCAAGAGGATGTTTATTTAAATTAATTTTAGGCACAAAGCACAGTGCAAACAAAACAACAAAACCTAAGCCTGTCCGGCTCTAACTAAACATCAGGATACCTCACTATCCGCCTGTAGGCCTAATGTCTGTCCCCAAGCAAACGCACACAAATGTCCATAGAGGAAGATTCAGACCTGGCAGGTTTTAGCTGCAACTATGGCTGTTTTCTCCTCTGTCTCTCCAGCAATCAGCAGCACCCCAACCTCACCTGAGGACACCTTGAAATAGGGAAACCCATAGTGGACTAGGGGTGTGGACTGGAGCACTCCTACATCCAACCTGTCCTCCAGTCCAGGAAACCCAGCCCATGAAACTTAAAGGGATTATCCAGCATAAGGTGATTTTAGTATGTACCTGGCAGGCAGTAACGGACATGCTTAGGAAGGATCTGCGCTTGTCTTGCGGCTAAATGGCTATGTTGTGAGATTACCATAATACTGTGGCTAGCTGTTTGTGAACTTGTATTTCCTGTTTGACTTTTCTTTTTTAGACTACAAATCCCACAATTCTATTTTCCTCCTTCCCACTCATCAGCTAACCCACCCATTGAAACATAAATGAGCTGCAGACCTGTGGTTTTCAATCAGGGTGCCTCCAGCTGTTGCATTAGTTGCAGATTGATCCCTCCACCCATTGAAGCAGACAGGCTCCCTGACTAGTGAGGTCAGGTCTCGGCCGCATTGCAAGCTGGGAAAAATCTGAGACAACAGTCATTTTGTATGCTGGTAAAAATAAATAGTGGGGGGGAAATCACAGAAGAATTGTGAGAAAACCATCACACACAGGTACAGACACTATATTATGAACTACACTAACTTCACAGCCCCTGTTGCATAGTCAAATAAAAATAAAAATCCCAGAATACCCCTTTAAACAAAAGAGGCCTAGCAGACTAGCTCTGCTAAAGCAGAATATATCCTTCTGGATTTCCTTTATCATGCCTGGCTGGGAAAACCAGGCGAAATATACACCCCGTCCACCACTTTCCCGTACACTTTACCACAATATATATACAGTTTATTATTATCATTAAGAATAATTACACTTTATATGACATAACATTAACCTTTCGTTCCTGATCTGCATCAGTCTCTTTCCCTATCCTATATTTTAGTTGACATATAAATAACATATAAGTTTCATTGAAATATCTCCAGACGTTTGCAAGTGATGCTGGAACATACACACATACACATTGAGTTTTATATATATATATATATATATATATTATTATTATTATTATTAAGAATAATTGCACATTATATGACATAACATTAACCTTGCGTTCCTGATCTGCATCAGTCTATTTCCCATGCGCGCACCATATCATGTAGCCGCCTTCCTTACGCTACAAGTAGTAGACTCATACCTGCTGGAGTACGGCATGTTTTATTAATACAGAAGGAGATTTCAGTGTAATTCGGAATCATCTCATGCAGCTATTTCTTAAGACAACTGCTCCCCTTACTGACCAAACAAGTAACTAAAAGTCAGATGCAGCTGGAATTGTAATACGAGGCATGTCAAAAACAGTGGTATAGTAAGACGATGCGCTCCTCCCGCAGATCCACTTCCCTTGCCCTTCATTTCCACATGGTGGCACCTGGTGGGGCACTCTACACTTTTTAAAGGAGACCGTGACTAAATCTATAATAATGTAATAATTGAGCTCGAGACGTGTTAATATGGAATGCATCAATCAATGTGTCTACGGGGACAAAACCAACCAGCTTGGCTTGTGGCTAGCTCAGCATACCCGACTGAGGGGTACATCGTCATGTCTTTCCTAACATCCTGTTTTCCTCTATTCACTAATTCTTCTGTGACATAACAAGCTCCTAATAACACAGAAAAAAAGCAGAGCTGAACAGGGCAGCAGATGTCAGAGCACAAAGGGCTTCAGCTAGATTGTGTGCAGGGGGGTGCAGTGCACCTGCCACAAATCCTTGTCTGAAATATGAATGCGGAATGTGTCCTTGTTAACCCGTTCACCTCTGGGACGGCCCGCGATGAATCGCAAGCGTCGATACCTTCTTCTTGGCCGTCATTTACATATTTTAATGACTGCTGCTCCAATAAAAAATTAAATAAAAAAACACCTAGCTTTGAGGAGAAAAAAATAAAAATAAAAGTAACACTAAGATGTTCATGTCTTAAGACCAGGTTCGTGCGGAATGAAATTGCGCTTATAGTGATAACTGCTCCATAGACGGTTTTGTCAAGAGAATGAGCAAGATCATTCTTTCGGCGGCGGATCGTACGCCGCTCGAAGTTCCGTAGTGTGCACTGTTCGGCGGAAAGGAATTGCGGCCAATGGATTTTCTGCTTTTCATTCATTTGGTCAGACACCGGAATGAGAATATCCGAGGCGGAAACTCCATTGGGTGCACGGTGCAGCAGAATCCCTTTGCGAACAATAGGAATCTGCTGCAACAGAATTTCCGAGCTGAGTTTTTCCGCCAGATTCTGTCGTGTGAACATCGTCTAAGATGGTATGTCCCAATCAGGTATTGCAAAACTACAACTCTCAGCATGCCCGGACAGCCTTCGGCTGTCCGGGCATGCTGAGAGTTGTAGTTTTGCAACAACTAGAGGCACCCTCATTGGGAAACAAGGTCTTATGAAATAAGGGGAAATATTTTGCGTCAACTATTTTTTTTTTTTAGAATTACCTCCCCCCCCCTGCTCTGGGAGAGAAGCCGTAGCATAGTGCACCCAACATTTCCAAACCTAAGCAGCTAACATGTAAAGTTGCCTCAATTCAGCGAAATCCTTTTGGCTATAGGAAACTATTCTCATTCCGGGTGAACGGGGCTGTCCTGAGAAAAGGAAGACAAATAAGAGTCCTCTCCATGTCGTCTCTCTGGCCGCACGGATAACAGATCCCGATGATAAATCTCCTTCTCCGCCGCTGCCTTCGCGACGCGGATCTACTGTCAGCCCAGGAGAAGGCTGGAGCGATGTTTTGTTCAGACATGTTTACTGAGAGCAGAAAGCCGCCCCGACACAAATGAAATAAACTTTTTTTTTTTCTCTCTCTTTCTCTAATTGAAATGATTTATCATGCAGGATGCGGCAGCTGCTGTGGGGCTAGGTCGTGTCACTTATTTCAGTCACCAAGTGAATAAGACAGCGAGCGGTTCTCAGGTTGCCCATACAGGTGCCGCACAGACAGGCCGTCTCCATGGGAACGCATGGGGCCTGAATGCACCAAGGACGGGAGTGTAGGAGGAGGACCTTGTATAGCCTCCCTCATCCCTCTCCCCCCCCCCCCTCCCTTCACTCCTTCACTGTGAGCAACCAACCCTAGAATCCACCAATCGATAGCAGCTCCTGGGGTGGGCCTGGGACACTAGGATTAAGCAGGCTTTTTTTCTTCTTCTTTAAAGCCAACAGCTGGGATACAGTGATAAAAGAAAGGGAGCCACATAAGTAGTGAGCTACTTCCTTTCAGTTACCGACCCCTTTTCAGATAGAAGGCTCTATATATATATATATATATATATAATGTCTGTGGCCTAACGTGCCTGTGTCATTGGGAATGCAGCAGGAAGCAGGCGCGGGGAGTGTCTTCTTGTGCACTTGCTGTGGTCGGTGTTGGTGCTGGGTTAGGAGTCTATTTTTTTTTCCCTCTCTCCTCTCATCTCCCTGCTGCCGCCTTCTCCTGTCCTGGAGGTATTTCAGTGTTGCCATAGAAACCTGGGCAGGCAGCTCTCCCTCCTTCTGCTCCCTCTCTAGTGCCCTGCGTGCCAGGCCGGGCCCAGAATCATTGAATGCAGAAGATGTAATGAAACTGTGACAGTCCTGCTATCCTAGGAGCCTGAGTCGACAGGTCACATGGAAGAAGAAGAAGTCTCTACCCGGTAGACCCAACATGCCTTATGCATCAGATGGGATATTTACAACTAATCTAAGACTTTTTCACATGTAACCTCAAAACAAAAACAAAAAAAGAGAACAAGCAATTGAATCCTGAATCACATATTAAATACATGCAATTTGTAGGAACACCGGAGGGTCAGAGCACCCAATGTTTTATATCTCATGATGCCCTTCATTGCTTCCTCGCTTACAATTGACAGATTTGACAGGTTGGCGGGATTTAATCATGTGAATTTTGCTTTCATTATTAAATCTCCAGCTAGACAGACGCTTGCGCTCTCCAAGGGGTAATTACGGGATCTCGAAAGGAACAGAAAAACAAAACAAAAGGGATGTTTCAATCTTTTAATAATCTGAATCCTGATAATGATTAGGCATACCGAGAAAATGACCACAGCAGCTAAGGTAAAATAAGACGGCTAGATGTAGTCCTATCCATATCATCTCGCTACTAAGAGAGTGTCCCAGCTGGCTAAAAATAACCCGGAGAGCAACGCCGCAATATGGGCAGCAGAGGGAAGCAGCTCAATAGGCGTGCAGCAGGGAATCCAGAGGCCAGGGCTCAGTCGCACATTTCAGAGGAGCAGTCCTGACACACAGTTGTGCGGTCATGTAACAAAAAGAAGCACACAGCAGTGGTTTACCTCTCATTGCTCGAGATGAAAGCCCGAGAGCTGCTACAAAGGAGGGCTCTATGCTGATGCTAAATTGTAGATACACAGGCAGAGAAAGGGGAAAAAATGAATACTAACACTTGGTGCTATCAATAAGTAGATGGAAATAACAGGTAGACCTCACGGGGTATTTCATAGGGGGTTCTCCAAGCCATTACACACATGTAGCACAGCTTCTTTTGTGCCCTGTAGGCCAGTTTCAGTTGGGTGTAATATGGTCACATTTCTTCATGCATATTATGGCCAGCGTAAGGTCTAATGACCCAAACTGAAAGCTTCATAGATCATTATGATCCTTTCAGTTCGGGTCATTAGACCCACTGTCTAAGGCCTTAATACAGATGCAGGAGTGAGGTCATATTCCGTATTTTTCGCCCTATAGGACGCACCGGCGTATAAGACGCACCCTATTTTTAGGTGCAAAATCTAAAAAATGTAACATTTTGAACCCAATAGTGGTCTTCAACCTGCGGACCTCCAGATGTTGCAAAACTACAACTCCCAGCATGCCCGGACAGCCAACGGCTGTCCGGGCATGCTGGGAGTTGTAGTTTTGCAACATCTGGAGGTCCGCAGATTGAAGACCACTGCATAGGAGGTAATACTCACGTGTCCCCGCCACTCCGGACCCGTCACCGCTGCCCTGGATGTCGCTCCATCGCTGTCGCCGTGTCCCTGCCGGCCTGCTGCTGAACGTCTCTGCTGCCGGCCGGGTATCCTCGCTCTCCGTCGCCGTCATCACGTCGTTACGCACGCCAACGCACGTACGCGACAACGTGATGACGAGGAAGGAGAGCGCCGGCCATACAGGGGATCCCGGCACGGAGCAGACACCGAGGAGGCAGGTAAGGTCCCTCCCGGTGTCCTGTAAGCACTAACCCGGCTATTCAGTCGGGCTGTTCGGGCCCGCCGCGGTGAAATCGCGGCAGTCCCGAACAGCCCGACTGAACAGCCGGGTTAGTGTCACTTTCCCTTCAGACGCGGTGGTCAGCTTTGATCGCCGCATCTGAAGGGTTAATACAGGGCATCACCGCGATCGGTGATGTCCTGTATTAGCCGCGGGTCCCGGCCGTTGATGGCCGCAGGGACCGCCGCGATAGGGGTGTATTCGCCGTATAAGACGCACCAACTTTTTCCCCCCAGTTTTGGGGAAGAAAAAGTGCGTCTTATATGGCGAAAAATACGGTAATGCTTCTCTGTACTGGGCCTTAAGCTGGCCATATTTGATATTTGTTGGTGGGTCTTGATGATTTTTAAAGAGATCCACAAACAGTCTACTCTATACCGCCCAAAGAGGGTTCAGACAGGTTGGAATTTAACTCATGAAAGTCTTTGTTTCCCTTTAGATGACCATACACATACTGATATTGGTGGGGTGGAATCTTATGCCTATGGGAGGTATTCTGATCTCCCCCCTTTGGCAGATGGGTGAAAGAAGGACTGAGCCTGGTGGATTTCAACATGTCCAACCCTTTGTTCTCACGAGAGGTAAGCCATCACTAGAGGTGTTTGACAACCTTTTTATTACCCTCTCCACTGTAAGTCTATTTGGGGTGGTTATTTGGGGACAACTATCTCTTATTTTTCAATATCTTAACTTGGAACATGGGCTATTAACACGAAAGGTGTACTCTGAAATAAAATAAAAAAAATAAAAATGCTGCAGATGCACATAACATTGCTTACATGTCTGCCCCCATTCTGCAACCACCATCATTCTGCAACCACCAAAACGCCATTTGTTTTGGGGGTCTTAGTCCTGTACTGACTAGCTGAACTTCCTGGATCAGTAGTTGCTCAGTACTACAACTCTCAGAATGCAATGGTTTCTCTTAGCTCTTCATCATAGTCCTTTCACCCTGCCCCCCAGCACTTCTGCCAATTTCCTGCCCAGAGCTGTTGAAGGAAATGTCACTTCATATCAGACTATCGCACAATGAGATTGGAGCACCTGCTGAATTAATATCCTGTCTGCTCCTCTGCCTGTGACATTGTTAAGGGGGTACTCTGGTGGAATTTTTTTTTTAAAATCAACTGGTGCCAGAAAGTTAAACAGATTTGTAAATGACTTCTATTAAAAAATCTTTACCCTTCCAGTACTTTTTAGCAGTTGCATGCTACAGAGGAAATTTTATTTTTGAATTTCTTTTTTGTCTTGTCCACAGTGCTCTCTGCTGACACCTCTAGGAACTGTCCAGAGCAGCATAGGTTTGCAATGGGGATTTTCTCCTGCTCTGGACATTCCTGATATGGCATCAGGTGTCAGCAAAAAGCACTGTGGACAAGACAAAAAAGAGATTCAAAAAGAAAAGAATTTCCTCTGTAGCATACAGCTGCTAAAAAGTACTGGAAGGGTAAAGATTCTTTAATAGAAGTCATTTACAAATCTGTTTAACTTTCTGGCACCAGTTGATTTAAAAAATATATAGAAAATGTTTTCCACTGGAGTACCCCTTTAAGTTTAAGGCAGCATGGTATAAAGACACCTCATTCTCCCTAAATGTTCCAATAAATATATATATATATATGTGTGTATGACAGAGAGATGGTGATGTAGGCTGGAGGGGTTGGTTAGAGGTGGTGACATCCCTCTGGGGGAAGTCTAAGAGCTAAAAGACCAGATCCAGCCAGTCCTCCAGAGACAGCAGAGGATGATGCATTGTCTTGGGAGAGAGGGAGAAGCAGGGGAGCTGAGACAATACCATATTTAAAATTATTTAAAAAAGAAACTACACAACTTCCTGTCAGGGGGGAATCAAGCAGAATCATGCTGAAGCCAGTACAATTTGTGGTAAAACTATATTAGTAATTTTTATATATATATATATATATATATATATATATATATATATATATATATATTGTGCTGTGAGTTTTATGTAGATACAATTTTCTGAAAGCAAAATACCCCTTTAATTAAAAGGGTTATCCCAAGACTGGAACTTGTCCCCAAGCCACAGGGTTAGTTAGAGCCCCCTACTTTTCCCTGTCCTCCATATAAACGGAGCAGCAGTGCACATGCTCAGCCTCTGCTCCATTCACTCTGTATAAGACTTTCAAAGATAGTCAAGTATGGCCCTTGGTTAGCTTTGTAAATCTTATAGGGAGTGTACAGAGCGACTATCGTATGCTGCTGCTCCATTTACTGGGGGGACGTGGGACCCAGTAATGATGGTAAGGCTAGAATTACATATGTCCGGTATGTCCAGACACCTGCCATATGTGATCCCAGCCTAAGTATTTATTACCTATTTTGTGGCTTTAATTTCTAAATAACCCCTTTAAAGCATATTTCCAGAGATCTGGGTGAAGTGAGTAAACAATAAAAATTAATTGTGTACAGACATTTCCTCTAATGTCACTATTGAACTACAGTGTCCAGCATGCCCAGCTGCCATAATCAATAACTATTTATATATTATTCATTGAGTGCTTTGATGCTCACATTCATCATTTATATGATTTATACATATTTAACTGTTGATGAGGGAGATTTATCAAAACCTGTCCAGAGGAAAAATTGCTGAGTTGCCCATAGCAACCAATCAGATCGCTTCTTTCATTCACAAGAGGCCTTTTCAAAAATGACAGAAGCGATCTGATTGGTTGCTATGGGCAACTCAGCAACTTTTCCTCTGGACAGGTTTTGATAAATCTCCCTGTGTGTATGGACACCCAAAGAGGTACGACTGCAGGGAAAAGCTCTGTCAAAAAAGTTTGACAAAGTAAGAGGACGGCATGGCCAGGCAAATCTATGACTAGTAAGGCTAGGTTCACACTACGGAATTTCCGCCTGCAATTCTGCTTTGAAATTACAGGCAGAAATTCCGCTTGCTAAAATGTATAGTGTAGTGAATGGTTTTCCGTTCACAAATTCACACTTCGGAATTTGTGAAGCGGAATTTGTGAACGGAAAATTTGCTTGGAAATTTCCGCCTGAAGAATGGTGTTGCTCATTCTTCAGGCGGAAATACTTGCGGAACACATTGCAGTCTATTGGAGACTGCAGTGTCCGCACGGTCCTAGATTCCGCAGTGTGAATCTAGCCTTACTGCATATGGCACAGGCACCATTATAATTTGTTGTTCAGTTTTGGTGCATTCTTATGAACCAGAACACTGTCCTCAGCATTTATCAAGTACTGGGGCCAGTGTGTAGTGAACTAGGGACCTGACAGGTCTTTGATTCGCATATTTAACAGTGTTAAAAAAGAATGTATTCCTAGTTAATATCTGATACGTGCGTTACTGTGTTCTGGAGGACCTAGTACATCAATGCCGTACAGACAGCTGAAAAGTGTTAGAACTGTGTCAGGCCATGTTCACACACAGTTTTTTTTCTGGTCTCTGTACTGTGTGCAGATTATGTATTAGGCAGTGTTTTTACCTTCTGTCTGCCCTCCTTTATTACCCCCAAAAACTGTTTTGATGGAAGCCGCACACAGTCAGATAGGCGTGGTGCGAGGTGCGCAATGCCCCGCCGCCGCCATGCCTATCCCCTGCACGTCAGTGCTGGGACCGCTGTATGATTGACACACAGGTTCCAGTGCATGCGCCCCTTCTCTTATCCCCCGTGCGCGCCACGGCGTGTCGTCATGCACTGTTGTTCAAAAAAACTATATTCAGATGTGCACCTTTATTATTACTGAATATCTAATAGTGCCCGCTATCCTCTTCTTTTTTGCTGTACTGGTGACCGGAGACGCACGCTCTGTTGCTTCTATTCCCAGTTCCTAGAGGCAGAGAGGAAGCGCTTCCCCTGTCTCTAGCACTGGGCATGCACTTACCATAACGACACACACCGTGGCGCGCACGGGGGATAAGTGAAGGAGCGCATGCGCTGGGACCTGTGTGTCAATCACATGGCGGTCCCAGTGCTGACATGCAGGGGATGGGCGTAGTGGCTGCGGGGCATTGCAAACCTCGCGCCATCAGACTGTGTGCGGCTTTCATCCAAAAAAATTTTAGGGTAAGGCTGCGTTCACACGGCCGTCTAGACCTGTTCCATTCTTTTCGCGTCAAAATTAAAAACGGACTTAAATAAAAACGGACAATAACGGATGCAAACGGATGTTATCCATTTGTATCCATTTGGATCCGTTTTTGTTCAGTTAATAAATTCCCCCCAAATTTTTTTTTGTCTGAGCATGCTCAAAAGTAAAAACGGATCAAAAAAAAGGATTGAAAAAACAGATGCAAACGGATGACATTAAAGGCTCATCCACTTTCCATAGACTTCAATGTTAAATTTACTGTATCTGTTTTTTCTTCCGTCTTCTGGACGGAAGAAAAAATACTGCATGTGCCGTTTTTTCTGCCGTCCAAAAAAACGGTAATGAGTGCAGACGGGTGCAAACGGATTGTAAAAAAAATCCCATTGACATGAATGCCATTTTTTTAAAACCGTTTTGAATCCGTTCACAGCCTGCAAAAAAGGAAACAAAGTGGGGATATAAAAATGGGGACAGACGGCCGTGTGAACGCACTCTAAGAAAGGACCCCAGACAGAAGGACAAAACACTGCCTAATACACAATCTGCACACAGTACAGAGGCTGTATGTAGGTTATATGGCCCAGATTTTATGACAGTTGCGCTTTAAGTTGCGCTTTGCACTGTGTGAATAGGGCCTAGAAGAGCAGTGGAAAGGATACGTTGTGTTGTGTTATGGGACAACTGCGATAAGAGAGCACAGGAATCATCCTGCATAGCAAAACATACATCTGAGGCAACATTACCAACATGTTTTCCTATATTCTCTGTATGTACACTATTTCTTGTAGTTATGCGTAGATGTTATGAGGAAGGATCCTGAGTTATCGATAGGCCCATCCTAGTGACCACAGCTTCCTAGCACCAGATGTCAGTTGCAAGAAGGGGCGGGGTGGGGGGTAGAATTAGTGTAGGGTAAAGGAGAGGATGCAGAAGGCAAATGGCCCAGAGATATAATTTAACCCATTTATTACTAGATGACTGGCAAAGTATGACAGGCAGTATAAAAAGATGATGTTGTTAGCTAGAATTGTCATTCTGGAGCAATGCTTTCAATAGGTCCCCGATCTATTCGTTTTCTGGATTATCCTGTGTATTGCCGACGCAATTCCTGATATTTTCTATATTAAAAATGAATGCTAAAATTTTATTTCAAAGGTGTATGACCCTTATACCTTTAAGCCGGGCTATTATCCCAGCCTTTATTATCGCTTCTTTCAGTTTTTTTGTCATGGGGTGATGCAAATCTTCTTTTGCTATGAATTCTGGTAACGCTCCTGATCACTGAATAACTAGGCTAGCATTTAAGGGAACAGCTTTTGTAGAACCATAACTATTTCAACCAAGTACATACAGCATTTCCCAGCCAACATGCCTCCAACTGTTGCAAAACTACAACTCCCAGCATTCCCAGACAGCCTTCGGCGGGGGGCAGACTGTTTGGGAAACACTGGGTTTCATGCTCATTGAAGAAATAATAGCAAAAATTACTCCACATATCACTACTATGAAACTGACAACTGTGCCATGTTTTGCCAGTGGGGACCTGCAGCCTATTGGTATTCACTGTGCATCCGAGCCCTGAGTCCATGGGGTGATGCGTGACACTCAGATAATACCAGATCTTATTTCGGGGACTGAGTGTGACCTAGTAATGACTTGGAAAGGAAACAGTACAGTATAAACAGCCATGACAAAGAGAGGAAAGCACTTCCAAGCACAAGATGTACACATTTACATCATGTAGCAACATAGGGGACAACAGCTACAATTAAAAAAAAAATACACTGTTTTGTCTTTAACTGTTACGTTGCAAATATTTTATTTAGCAATTTCAATTAAATATAAATATGTAATATATAAAAATATAGCAAAATCCCAGCAAGGTTCACTGTATCCACTTAGGGAGACAACTGAGGCCACTTGCAAACTTCTCCACCATCTTGACTGACAGCCACTAGACTGTATCTATCATAACTCCGCCTTTCATAAAAAATCCTGCGCAAGCGCATGGGCAGCAGTGTTGCCTTCTCCTATCTTCCTCTTGAACTGTTCTCAACATTACTGAGCATGCATGGCCCTGTTGATGCACAACGCTTGCGCAGATGTTTGTGTGAGAGGTGGAGGTGACAATAAAGCCTGGTGGTTGTCAATCAAGGTCGTGGAAGAGGTTACAAGTGGCCCAAGAGGAGTTGCTGACAAGTGACTAGAATGAACTTTCCTGCTTAGGGGAATGGAGGAGTCAATTATTAAAATTAGGATATGCATGGATTTAGGAGCCCTATTCAGCTATGTCCTTATAAACCAAACCTAGTGGCAGGACAACTTTTATGATGATTATAGTGCCTTATCTATAAAATAAGCATGAAAAAATGTGTTCAAAGTAAATAAACTGTAATTTTTAGAGGCAAGTTAAATGCGGACCTGTCAGCAACTAAATGGAGTAAAATTAAGCCCATGACTAGATAGGGCTTCTCATCAGGAGTCAGAGAATATCTTTTTTAATCTCCAAGTCCTTTTCAGTGCCAAGATATAATCCTTGTTGTTACCATGTAAATAAGGCTTAAGTGCCCAAGGGGATATTCTCCAGCACGGCAAGAGCCCAGTGTTAGCCAGCCCATCTCCTCTTCATCGCCTGAGTGCCAATCAGTAGGCATATGCAAGCTGGCATAAAGGCAGTGATGTAAGTTTTATTCTGGAACCCATAGGTACACATCAGACATATACATGGGGGACTCTCCCCAGCATATATGTCTCCTGACACAGTGTGAAATAAGCATAAACCATGGACTTAATTTATTGTATTGCAATAAATGGAACTGCAGCATTTCATTTCTGTGGGTTTCTATTCCTGGATAACACCTTTAAAGTTATTGTCCAGTGATTTTTAACATTTTGAATAATCATCAGGCTGTGGTGAAAAATAAAAAAAAAGTACTTACCTGCTACAATCCCCCAACTACTGCCATTCCTATAAAGTCCATGGTCCTTGCTGCTTACCACTTTCTGGTAGCATCTCGTCTACACTAAGCCAATCACTCCTAAATATTCAGTTGATAAACCCTTTAATTAATATTTAGTGAAAGCTGTAAGATCCCACTTTTTTCCTTAACCCCATTTATTGAATAGTAACTTCTTTGTTATCGCACATGAAATTCAAAGAAAACATTTCCTTTCACTTTAGTTTTTGAAGGAACATTTATTACACTGAAAATATTGTAGTGTTTTGGTTGTAAGAAGTCAGCCACATGTATTATGATATAATGATATTTTATAGAATTCCCTTACAGAAATATCTATTCCAGGGTCAGATAAACATACATTATATACATTACAAAAGAGAGAATGCTCCTAATTGAGGGAGATGAAGAAACAGATGCATTTCTTACACCTTGCAGCAGTTAAGAGGTTAAACATAGCTGCATGAATAATACCAATGGTTAATCAATCTGCATTTATGGCATGCTGATAAGTCACAGGCGCAAAGAGAAAAAATCATGAAATCTGTTAAATGGGCCTTAGAGACTGGATTATTTAAATTAACGCAAAACCTACAGTGCCACCTAGCCATAAGGAACTGAGGTTACTGATTAATACTTTTATTAAATATGGTTTACTTTATTGTAAAAGTGGTTTACACTCGCCACACAAAAATAATGCTTAAGGGTGCTCATTTGTATTACCAGCAATTTACTTATATACTACACAATCACTGGATTAGGAACAGCTGGCGACATCATTTACCCAATAATGCGATATCACAAGGTGACTGCGTCCCGATCAGGTCTTAGACGTGTTGCCCTCTCCTCTCTACAGCAGAAGGCAACAATTGCAGATCATTTGTAAACATGGTGACTTGGGTGTCTTTGACCATGGGCAGATTTTGGGGGGCATGGAGGTATGGTGTCAGTAATTCTGAAACAGCCAAACTTGTTGGCTGTTCCTTAACCCACAAGACTGTTTCAAGACAGTAAATATCCATACATGCAGATATCTGAAGAAGATTGCCCAGTATAGTCTGATCCTATTACATTAGTTACATAGTTTATATGGTTAAACAAAAAAGACACATGTCCATAACCAAGGAAGGAAGATGAATGAAGATACGGGGTACAAGTGGATGACGAGGAGGGGGTGTCATTCTATATTTCTATATATATATGCAATAATGTTATTTTATTCTAAGCCTGTTCGGAAGGTCTCAGCTGTTTTTGCTGCGACCAGTTGCTGAGGTAGACTGTTCCATAAATTCACAATTCACAATTTTCACCTCTGAAGATTAAACCTTTTTTTCTTCAGGAACCTGAAATCATGCCCAATTTTATGAACTTCTTGTACATCACCCGTAACCATGGAAACACATACCTCTGCATAGTAGCTGTAAAAACTAAATAGAAGAGAATTCTAAATCAATGCAGATTTTAAAGAAACTGGAATGAAATAAATAATTGCCAAGGTAGGTATTGGCATTCTATTGATCAGTAACAAAATCGTATCATAATAATACTCTTTGCAAAAAGGGAGAGATTCCTTGAGGGGGGAAGTTTACAGCTTTCAGGCATTAAGAGGTATATACAACAAAAAGATGGAAAGTGACAGAGTATGTTCATTTTGTTTATTCTTATTCATATATATATATATATATATATATATATATATATATATATACACACACACACACAATATATAGAAGAACATCCAGTGTAATGTACATTAAATTGAAGTTTGACCCAAAGATTGGTCCCTGGGAATGCCAGTCACATGGGTGTCCTTATGTTTATTACTTATGCTTTATTTATTTACATGATATCCTGTATGGATGGGATATTGCACATATAAAGAGCTGAGTGTATAACTATAGCAGACAGATCGGCACAGTATACACTGCTCAAAAAAATAAAGGGAACACTAAGATAACACATCCTTAATCTGCATGAGTTAACTAATCGTATGAAATACTTTCGTATTAATTATATTTTTATAATTTTGTATTATTTCATATTTCGTCTTTACATAGTTGAATGTGCTGACAACAAAATCACACAAAAAATATCAATGGAAATCAAATTTATCAACCCATGGAGGTCTGAATATGGAGTCACACTCAAAATCAAAGTGGAAAACCAAACTACAGCCTGATCCCACTTTGATGTAATGTCCTTAAAATCAGTCAAAATGAGGCTCAGTAGTGTGTGTGGCCTCCACGTGCCCGTATGACCTCCCTACAATGCCTGGTCATGCTCTTGATGAGATGGCGGATGGTCTCCTAAGGGATATCCTCCCAGACCTGGACAAAAGCATCCACCAACTCCTAAACAGTCTGTGATGCAACGTGGTGTTGGTGGATGGAGCGAGACATGATGTCCCAGATGTGTTCAATTGGATTCTGGTCTGGGGAAGGGGCGAGCCAGTCCATAGCATCAATTCCTTCCACTTGCAGGAACTGCTAACACACTCCAGCAACATGAGGTCTAGCATTCTCTTGCATTAGTACAGTGGTTCTTAACCTGGGTTCGATCGAACCCCAGGGGTTCGGTGAGTCAAGTCCAGGCCCGTCGCAACAGGAAAGGCAAACCAAGCAATTGCTGGCACCGAGCTGGCCCGGGGCCCCGAGCAGAGCCGGCGTTTGCCCGTCCTGTAGCGACGGGGCAATTCCCCCATCACTATTAAATCCCTCCGGCCCCGCGTTAAGTTTAAAAATGCAGGGGCCACCGGGAAATTGATGTTCCGTGTGTGTGTCCATAGAAACAAAGGTGCCGAGGACCGGAGGATCGAGAAGGAGGAAGACGTGCGCTGGCCAGCTTGGTAAGTGGCCAGCGGCACGTCATCTTCGGTGCTCTTGCCACCGGTCCCGTGACCTACTACTATACCTGGAGCGGTGGTCGGAGCACTGAAGTGGGCAGTACACAGGCATACAGCCTCCAGCCATACACTGTATATGGCTGGAGGCTGTATGTCTGTGGGGGAACACTGCCTACGTAATGTGGGGGAACACTGCCTGCCTAATGTGGGGGAACACTGCCTGTCTAATGTGGGGGAACACTGCCTGTCTAATGTGGAGGAACACTGCCTGCCTAATGTGGGGGAACACTGCCTGCCTAATGTGGGGGAACACTGCCTGCCTAATGTGGGGGAACACTGCCTGTCTAATGTGGAGGAACACTGCCTGCCTAATGTGGGGGAACACTGCCTGCCTAATGTGGGGGAACACTGTGGGGGGCCCTCATACCACCCTCATGGAGTCTTTTTCTGACCGTTTGAGTGGACACATGCACATTTGTGGCATGCTGGAGGTCATTTTGCAGGGCTCTGGCAGGGCTCCTCCTTGCACAAAGGCAGAGGTAGCGGTCCTGCTGCTGGGTTTTTGCCCTCCTACGGCCTCTTCCACGTCTCCTGATGTACTGGCCTGACAGACACAGCAAACCTGCTTGCCACAGCTCACATTGATGTGTCATCTAGGACTGATGTGCCATCCTGCACATGAGCTGCACTACCTGAGCCTCTTGTGTGGGTTGTAGACTCCGTCTCATGCTACCACAAGAGTGAAAGCACCACCAGCATTCAAAAGTGACCAAACCATCAACCAGGAAGCATAGGAACTGAGAAGTGGTCTGTGGTCACCACCTGCAGAACCACTCCTTTATTGGGGGTGTTTTGCTAATTGCCTATACTTTCCACCTATTGTCTGTTCCATTTGCACAACAGCATGTCAAATTGATTGTCAATCAGTGTTGCTTCCTGAGTGGACAGTGTGATTTCACAGAAATGTGATTGACTTGGAGTTACATAGGGAGACATGTATCATTATTTGTGTATGGTAGAAGCAGTTTACCCCTTTTCCAGAATTCTAAATTATGCGCAGAAGAGCTAAATTTATCAATCAAGCGCAATGAGCTTCATAAATTGCGGGTAAATATAGTAATCTCCTCAATCCACTCTTTGGAAAATAGAATTGATGATTTAGAGCATCTTGCTACGTTAAGTCCAAGATGGCTTATATTTGTGCAAAAAAAAAACAGCTCTTGCGGCAAAATTTTTGGTGTAAAGAAAAAGTACGCAGTTAATAAATCCATGCGTACTATAGATGTCACTCCAAGGTACCCCGATTCAGCCACATCTGGAGGACATGCTCTACCAAAACGTGCGCAAAAAAATGCGCAAAAAAAAGGGCTTGCGCTAAATTTTGCGCAAAAAAATACACACAAAACAGGGGTAAAATCTTTGATACATGTCCCCCATTGTGTTGTTTAAGTGTTCGCTTTAGGTTTTTTGAACAGTGTATGTATTTGCTCTGCAGATTCAGTTGTGCCCCCAACTTGGCATCTGACAGCTTCTCCTGAGGGAATAAGGCAGGTCATGACTTGATTACTGTGACGCCACTGAGCTGATTACTAGGCACCTTTTTTAGGAGTTGCAGCACATAAGAGTATTTCACACAGAGCTAAAACAGAAAAGTTAAAGCTGTCAGGGAGCTTCTTTTCTTCCAAATTTTCATAAAAGCACAGGCATTACATGGCGCAGACAAGGGAGGCAGCACAAGAGCCTGGATTACTAGGTAAAGTTTTTTGTATTTTTTTTCCTCGACAGTAGATGGTTTGGAAGAACAGAAATGACTAGCCGAGGATTTCAAGCAATTCACATCTATAGAATATAACATAAACAAAACAATTTACGAACCCAAATGTTCAGAATTTCGGTGAACATACCATGGTCAGATTATGGGGGGATTTATCATTGTGTGTTTAGCTACAAATGTTTTTTTTTTTTTTTAACATACTTACCAGGCTCATGTTATGTGTAGGTGAGCCTAATTTATTAAAAGTTGCACGCTGTGTGATAAATTCGGCGCAAGTGCACACGTGTGGGATTTTTGCTTCTGTGATGTTCTGTAAGTGAAAAGATTGCTGGTATTGGTGTGTGACATTTGAAACACTGTGTGAAAAAATGTGCAACATTTAGAGAAAAGTCCCATGATAAATTCACAACCACTGCAAAGTCAAAGGGAAAAATCATTCAAGTAAGAAAGTTTGGAAAAAATCACATCAGGACAAAAAGGCTTACAAAAAGTCATAAAACCATCCATGCACCCAATTTGCTTCTCTTTTACACACCAAAGGGTGTATAAAATGCTTGATAAATTTACCCCTATGTGTTTTAGCAATTTTTTTTTACTGGACAGTTTTGGGAAGGGTTTTAAAAAGGGGTATGGCTAAAAGGAGTCTTAGGGTATGTTCTCACAACCGGCGTATTTAAAAACACATTCTCAGAAAATGCCATATTGAAAACAATGGGCACAAGTTGCACAGATTTGTTGGCTCAAATACTGGCATGTAATACATGTGTGAACAATGCACTTGCTTTATGAACATTATACAACGTCATTGTGGTGTACAATGTTTCTCTCCAGTAGGCCAACAAAGAGGTATCATTTGTCAAAACATCTATTTGAGTTCACATGTGCCACTGTGATAACTTTCTTCTAAATGTCTGTTCGGTCAAGTTTAATGCTGTCTAAAGTAATAACAGATCTGCCCTAATATTATTCCCATACATTATCTTCATAGTCTCACCTAACGGCACAAGAAATAATAGTCTTGGGAATGAATGGTAAGCTGCAGAGCACTGACTGTGTCCAGGAATCACAAACAAGGAAGAGGTTTTGTTTAGTAACAAATAATGGACAGATGGTTTTGTGTGAACTGAACCCAGCAGATCCATTGTGTTTCCAATAAATACTCAGAAAAAGGAGGAAGAAGCACTTCATAGGGCCTGGCTGAAATTGCAAAAGATTCAAGGCGGCTCCAGATAAGAGTGCCCCTCTGTACTTATGCCCATCTTTAGGCTAGGGCTTCACACAGAATTGTGTCAGTATATTGCATCTAAGTCATGCAACTTGTGACTTGCATTGAGGTCAATACTGGAAAAGTTGCGTGAAACTTGTGACTTAAAAACCCCCCATCAAAGTTGGATTTTGGGTTGGATTTTTCAACAGTATTGAAGCCTTAAATGGGCACTGTCAGATTCAAAAACATGTTATATGTTGTACATCTTGGAAAAACAATAACCTTTCTACGAACTCTTTATTTCCTTTTTTACAGAAATCATGACTTATAGAAAAAAAGGCCACATGGGGACAAAGTCCAGGAAGTGAGGGTGGGACTAGCACTCCTCTGTGCTCACTCCTGTCCTGTCAGACTGCAGCATAAAAACAGAGAGGAGGGGTTTACAGAGAAGCCTGCGGTGATTGTATGAAGACCCAGCCCAGCACAGCAGACTCATGGAGAAAATGACACCCCTTCAAATTACAGAATGACAAACCAAATGAGCAAAAAAAAATTTATTTGTTGTAGAAATATAGGTGCTAGACACAAATAAAATATATATGCATGATCAGGATTAGGTGGGATATGACAGTTAGTCCCCTGTCGCCTGGACATCTCAACTGATTATCTCTGGCAAGCAGTAGATTTCACAGTTTATGTAAGAAAGTGAGGTGAAAATTTGTACTGCAATGGTATGTAGTTTAGAAATTTTATGCAGATGCCAAGCAGTTAAATATGTTTCAGGACTAGAGTGATCCTCAGTAACAATAAATTATATTTACATTCAAACAAGACCATGTGCAGTATTTAAATATTAAAAACAGTAACTAGTGGATGTAAATGAATGGGGCATGTAAGGAGTTACAGGAAAACTTAGTGTTGAATATTTTAACTCAAATGTTAAGAGGAAAAAAATTAATAATTAGTGAATGAATGAACAAACAAATATTTAAAATAATAATAAAGAGAATCCGTAAAACTAAGATTCAGAAAAAAAGGCACTACATTGAATAAAAACATGCTATTATGGTAATACAGATTGTAATAATCACAGAGATTTCTGAATAACAGTAGGAAGGCTGATGAGGCACACATGACTGACCCATTAATATTCATGTACATTGATGAGCCATCCCCACCACTCTCGGATGGGAGTTTCCTGTTCATAGAACAGCAACAGTATTTAGCAGAATAACACAGATTGAAATCGATATAAAATGAAATATATACATATCATGTGATATATATTGTTTTTTACTGAGGGTGGACAATCTTATACCATTGTAAGCAGTAGGTTTGCTTAATCTTGCAAATATATACAGTATTTACATCAAAATCCATGCATAGTGTTCAGACATTGGGGCAGACATTGGTTTTCAAGAAATAGTTCATTACCTCTATGCCTATGTTAATTTAGGAAGCCATACACGTATGGGATGCCATATGTTTCGTATATACTCGTCGTAGGACGAGAGACTGCAATTGGGGTGGAGTGGTGGGGTTGCTCTCTTCTGAGTGGTTATTGTGCTTGGATGATCAGCACGTTAGGAGGTAGGAAGAGGTTACCACAGCACTATTCAACGGATATGGATCTTGGCAAGCAATAGGCTGCACCCACCACTCACTGGAATACATTTAACTTTAAAGGTGATGGTTACTGAAGCACCCATATGATCATACATCTGGGGTATCACCATGAAGGGTAAGAAACAAAACTAAGAATATGGTTTGCTGTGGGTTACTTTATCAATGCAGTACCTTAAAAGGTAAAGAGAAAACTTGGAGAGAAAAAAATCCTGTACTTATCAGCTGCTGTATGCCATGGAGGAAGTCATGTAGTCATTTCAGTCAGACAAGGTGCTCTCTGCTGACACTTTTGTTGATGTCAGGAGAGGTTTGGGGTTTGATCCTACTAGAGACAGTTCCTGATATATATTTTTTAAATAGAAGTAAATCACAAATTTGTATAACTTTGAATATCCCACCATGGGAGGAATCTTGGGCATGGCTCATCACCGGAGATGTTTATTTTTTTCTATCCCACACAATGGCCATAGTTAGAAAAAGGAACCCTCCTACCCGATTTCTTCTTTAACCTTTTTGTTAGGAGGGTATTCCAATGACAAGATGATTACAGGTTGTTCTGTTGCTGTGATCAGATTAACTTCTATCTGAAGAGGAACCTGGAGATAAGTATTCAAATCTACTGCAGCATCACTACAGGGAAACCAGAAGATTACACAGTCTCCATTAGCAACAGTGGACTGTCCAATTAATGTCTTGAAGTGCTGGGTCCTCCATAGTATTAACTTTTCTAATCAGGTATTTTGCATTTGAATACAGATTTTGAAAAACAAACAATCCCCAAAAAACTGTAGAACAGCAGGTACTTATGGGTATTGTATACAGGTGCTTAAAGACATCTGTGTTATTCTCATACAAAATCAAATTACAGCTGTATTGACCAATAAAACTATTTACAGAAAGATTTTCTTACCTACCATGGATTACTAAGTGTCTAACTATTCACTTGTGGAACGGCACCATGTACAACATACAATATATAGTGAAACTGATCATAAAAAGAAAGTATAAGGAGCAGCACGCTGTCCTCCCAGAAAAATGTGAAATCGATTCACCCATCAATGTAAGGCAACGTTTCCATTCCTCAATAGAACCTGAAAATGGTTCTATTGACAAACTGAAATTTTACCTTACACTGAGGGGTGAATAGATTTCTTATATTTTTCTGGGAGGGAAGCTTCTATTACTTTTCTGGATTAAGTGTCAAACTAAATAGGGGTTAACTGGCAAGAAAAAAGTGAGTGAGTTAATACCTATTTTGTTTGAGAGTAACGTTAAATCCATGTTACCATACAATTCTTGTCAAATATGGGATAAAATCATATCAGTGAAATGCACAAAAGGTGACTTTACAGCATATTCAATGTTATTATTCATGTTATAAAATGTAAATTCAAACAAAAAGGTCAAAATTTTGCAGGTCCATGATCTCCCCTAAAAAGAACCTTTCTGTGGCACATAAAGAATCGGGAAAAGTAAAATAAGACAAAAAAGTCATATGGGGTATTCTGAAACAAAGTCATAATAAGAGTAAATGCTGCATACAGAATGAGACCGTCAGAGCACGTCTTACTCATACATAATGTACTAATACCGCGCTTTTACTGACCTAGCCGCTGATAATGACTTATATGACATCCACCAGAAGTCGGGGGATCCTTCTTCGGATCAAACTGTGGAGAACATTCCTAAGACAATGCAGCGTTCTTGTCGCTGCATTCTGTCACCGTAGCAACAGACTGTGACAGCGGATCAGTTAATTGTACGCTTCTTTTACAGCGTGTGTCAGCATAAACTAATACTCAGTGACTGGACTTGGCTTAACGTTTGTTACAGACAACTATTTCTTTATGGTACCACTGTAATGCTACAGACAAGGGCGGTCAAAATGACACAACTTCATGTAAAAGAATTACAATAGAAAAGTGTAATCTAAGGATTACATTGAAATAAAAATCTGTGTGCAGATGTTTTTTGTCCCATCAGCTGTTCTCATTTTTCCCCCATTTTTAGGAAAGATGGATGACTACAAATAGGCGCCATTATATAATTCACCTTTCCCAGACTCCGGAATTCCAGATTTTTTCATCTGTGCAAGGCTGGGTTTACACGAGCCAAAAATTAGCAAAATGTCCACCAGTGTTTTCCGCTAAAAATAAATAGTTAAGGGGGCTCAATTCATGTAAGTATCAAATAACCTGTGTACTAAACAGTGAAAAAAGACCAAAGCGAGTAAAAAGACAAGCAACACTAAAATTACAGCAGCACAACAAAATAGTACAAATGAATAAATCTTTATTATACACAAAAACTTCCTACAGACACTACAAATATTGCACTTATAAGCGAAAAAGATAAAAACAATTAAAATTGTCTCACTGGGAGCCTGAGCACAACCCTAGGGAGGGGCCATGAACCCCATCTTCTAGAGACTGGCATCCGTCCTTGTAAGATGTAAAACAATAATCTGCACCATACAGAAGGTAAACATCATATGGGCAGCCATGTTTGACACCATGTCTATGGGAGGGGGCGTGACGGCCGTAATCAGTGGCAAAAGAGTTTGGTAGTTTTATCAAGATGCGTTGATTCCGAGAGCACCAATCTGGCATCCTGCCACTGCAGGACTGTCTGTACTGACATCTCGGCATCATGGCCTAATTTCCTCCACATGTATGTATATATATTAATGAGTCTCATGACATGAGCAGGGATATCCTGGACTGAAATTACTGCAGCATGTGGACGTGCATACTACTGTAACCTGTACACATATTGATACTCTGTTCTAAGTGGAAGTTTGCCCATCCATCATATGGTTATATGGACCCATGGGGGGAGATTTATCAAAACCTGTGCAAAGGAAAAATTTCCCAGTTGCCCATAGCAACCAATCAGCTCTCTTCTTTCATTTTTAACAAGGCCTCTGCAAAATGAAAGAAGCGAGCTGATTGGTCGCTATGGGCAACTGGGCAACTTTTCCTCTGGACAGGTTTTGACAAATCTCCCCCATGGTCCTTACTGTAGTATTTTATGTAATGTATGTTCCCCTGAGGACGTCCCCAAGTGTGGAGTGATTACTCTGGGGATAGAAACGTACTTGGGGAATATTGTAATCTCTAACAGATGCGTTTTTTTTTTTACCAATGGCAACACGGTCATCTTTGTACGAATGCGAATCATACAACCTTGTATCTCACGTGAACAGCGTCATCTCGCATATGGGCAATACACTGATTTTCTTCACTACCACTGTGAAAGGTGTGTGTTGTTGTGAACATGTGTTGCCATGCATCTGGGCAAGGCATTGGGAACACTAAACTCCTCTTTGTGTACATAATAAGTGAATTTACATTTTTTGACTAATTGTTCTATGTGATCTACTAACAGCATTACACCGGGGCTATACTGACCTACTGAGAGATCAGCTAATTCTGTCTAATTGCATTTTAGTACACCTGGTATACGGAATTCACTTTTCCTTTTTTTTTGGTGACACAGTTATATATGTATATTTTAACGCATATCAATAAATAGGGTATTTTTGGAGAAATTTACTTTATGCCTGGGAATTGATATTATCTGGCGTACATATGTCCTCCATTCATATATGTGTATATTAACTGTTTTATCAAGCCCATTGGCTTTGGGAATAAGTGGTGGTATAACAGCCACAGTATGTGACACATTAGTCATTTCAGCTGGATTTCCCCTGGTGACCAAGCAATAATTACAGGTCTGATCAATACTTTGTGTGTGTGTCTATGGTGACAACATGGTTGGCTGTGACATTCTGATTTATTATTCACCTTATTTCTAGGCTCCTGACATTTCATAATCAGCAATTTATAATTGAAATTAAAGTAAAACAGATGCAAAAAAATGTTCCCTTGCATAAAATATGCACTGTAAATGGTATCTGTGACCATCAATGACATTGTATATATTATAGATTAGCCTATTTGAATTACTTTTCTAATATATTTCCTAATACAATTTTGTAACTTTATGTGTTAAATTAACCTCTAAAAGTTTGGCCACCAGGGGTCCTCCTTCTGGTCCTGCCAGCAGTCCTGCTAGCAGATTGTCTCCTGCAGCAGCCTGGTAGAGACTAAAGTCGGGAAATGCAGGTGGGACCTCAACTCAGCACAGTGTATTGTATAGAAGCTGAATATTTCAGCTCCCTTTCCCTTTAAGCTGAGCTAGACTGTAGAGCAGGGTTTACCAGCCTGGGTGCCTCCAGCTGTTGTAAAACTACAACTCCAGGCATGCCTGGACAGACAAAGGCTGTCCAGGTATGCTGGGAGTTGTAGCTTTGCAACAGCCAGAGGCACCCTGGTTGGGAAACACTGCTGTATAGTCATGATGCATTCAGTGCCTATTGCTAAATATTGTGCTAAACATTGTCCTGGATATCTTTGCTCCCTTTTGCAGCTGCTAAGCAGATCTGAGCAGACTGTTGAGTTCAGTGCATAGGGTGTGTGCCGTCTCAGCAAATCACAGCTCATCACACTGAACTGTTAGAAGGGGTACTCCGGAGAACTAAACCCATAGTCAATCCTTTCCCTTCCATCAACCTATTAAATTGTCTAAATATCATTCATTAACTATATAGAGCAGTTTCTCTTCTTTGGTTGTCACTTACATGCATGAAGTGAGGGAATTACTACATCCAGTCATCCACTCCAGTCTCTGTCCAAATCCCTTTCTAAAAAGCAGCTTCCACCCTCCTGAGAGACACAGATTGTGTGGTTTCTTCCCTGCACTGATGAATCATGCTCTCTTTAGTGCAGATAACTGCAAGATTTGTGCAGCCTCAGCCAATCAAACATTGAACCTCTCTCTGCTTCTCAGAACAGGAGGGTGGGGCTGGTCTCAGAGAGTAAGCTAGCTGCAGAGCAAAGCTGCAATGATTGCTGGGAGATGTAGACAAGGGGAGAGAAGGATGGCAAGAAATATCAATCAGCCAGAGAAGACAACAGAGGCCACAGGAGCCATGCATATCAGGCAGGATGGTTTACATGGAACTTATCCAGTAAGTGTGGTGGCTTTGGATCTTTTTTTTTTTTTTAAATATACTTCCTTGGTGTACCCCTTTAAGGCTGTGTTTTTAGAGCAGCAAAGCAGAGTGAGGGGATGTTCACACTGTGGAATCTCCGCTCACGGAATTCTGCGATTGGATATTCCATCTTGCGGCCTCCAATGAAAATACTTCAGCAGTAGGACCACGCGGCACTGCACCGTCACCATTGACAGCTATGCAGTGCTCGCGGAATTCCACGCAAAGAAAGAACATGTTCTTTCTTTGCGCAGAACAATTTTAGTGGCTGCTGAAATTCCTCAGTGTGAACGGGTCTCACAAGACCCATTCACACTGATGCTAATGTTCACTGTGTGGAATTCCACTCAAGGAATTCTGCGGGAATTCCGCAGTGTGAACATACCCTAAGGGAGGGCTTCAGATGATGTCACGCCTTCTGGGGAACACCCCTTCCCAGTCTGTGTAGCTGACTGAGACTGAGCAGAATATACAGCGCACAATATCAATGTAAAAAACAAAAAAAATACATTTAAAATAAAGGAAGATGGTGGTTTATCATGAAGGGGGAAGTGAACTGGGATAATTAAAAATGTTTATGGACAAATCTTTGTGTGTGCTGCTACATTCATTGGTACATAATAATAACTGTATATTCAATGAAGACAGAGATACTGGTGTTACAGCCAGTGCACTGTATTAAATAGAATTAGAAGGACTGTTCTTCTAAAAATGCAGCATGATGCTGTACTCTGTGAACAGGCCTGTACCTGTCTCTGTGCAGAAAGGGCGGAAGGTTATTCTACTAAATTGATGCTTCTTTGTACCAGAGTGATAAGCTGGTCGAGCCTCCAGAATTGTGATATTCTTTAGAATCAGAAGCTCAGAAGTAATAGTTTCGCATAGTGATCTACATAGTGATTGTTTCCACCCATGTGGTTGGCATGTAAAGTAAAGCTAATTTGGTGAAGTGATGTGGATGAATGACAATTTTATATCATTACGGGATAAATGTTTACAGCTACGAGAATTAAAGGGTACTACGTGCCCCTATTTAGCTCGCTGCTGGCTAAAGACCTGCAAGGGAAAATAGAAAGGGCAACATGGCTAAGGTCAGCTGGAAGCTCATAGCGTTGATAATGCCCTGTGGTTTCATGAGCAAAGGAGGGAGAAAGCAGACTCAATGTGGTGTGATACAATATGCACTGGCGATATACTATGTATCTCCAATCATTTATGGTACTTGTGTACATGGAAAGAAAGAGAATTCATTATTATTAGTCCTGAGCACCAATCTGAATAAGCAGTTAAAAACAGGGCACTCTTTAATGGATATTATTTATAGTTACAAGTTATTGTTTATGTAAATCAGTGGAATGTTTGTATAGCTTTATCATATTATCATTTAAATAAAAATACTGAAGCTTGGAGAAAATATGGTGGGAACACCCAATTGAGCCTCACCCGATGTCTTGCAAACATAGGTTTATTTCATCGAGATCAGGACGGACAGTGAAGACAGAATTCCTCGCGGGGAGCCGGAGCTGTAAATGACAGCTACAGGTGCGGGAGCATACCACAAGCGGCAACTAGTTTCACTTCTGGGATGACGCTTCTTCCGGCCGATGGCCAGAAGAAGCGTCATTACATAAGTGAAACTAGTTGCCGCTTGTGGTATGCTCCCGCACTTGTAGCTGTCATTTACAGCTCTAGATTTCTATACCAAATTGAGTCCTCTGCTCTTTACCTTCAGCCAAAAATGGGATTTCTGCCCAGAGTAGAGGAAACCCCATAGCAGAAGTCAAAATGGGTCTCCATGCGGCTGCTCTGTTTAAAATCTCTCGTAGGAGTAAAAGGTTGAATTGTCCACTAGCTGTATATCACCCACTCTTTAGCCAGGATTGTGGATAGGGAATGCTTGATGCAGGTTCACTTATCCTATAAGAAAAAAGGCCAAGGCTACCCGGGCGGGACTGGGGCCTCCCTTGAGGTGAAGATAATAATATGCCATACATAATGTGAAGACATCTATGAAACATATATTTCTGTATACCCCTCTTTTATTATGCCTCCCGGCAGGACACACATAATGTATATGGCAACCATTAAATAGGGTGCTGGGCATTTAAATCTAGATTCATGGTAATCTGTATTTGTGGTGTATTTTTATATAGCTATACACTCATATTATGGTAGATTTCTTAAAAACATAAATTGGGGCATGACTAAAAGGAGCTGCTCGGAGATGAAAAAAAATTGTAATAAATGAACTTGGGTGGTGCAAAAATAAAAAATAACCCATACTTGCCTGTCCTGATCCCCACTGCTGTCGTTCTGGTCTTCAGTCCTCTTCCATCCTTCTGATGACATCACAAACCTACAATGGAATTTGGAGGATAAAAGTTACCGGGTATCTGGCGCAATCCACATTAGTAATGCCGTTCCAAACAGGTAGCAACCTCTTTCTCAATGTGGATATGGCTTTTCCATATTTACATTGAGAAAGCAATATTCACATTGACAAAGAGGTTGCTACCTCGAAACATGTCTATGTTAATCGGCAAATAAAGAAACCTTTTTTACCAACTCCTGTTTGAGCGACATTACTAATGTGGATTGCGCAAGATACCCGGTAACTTTTATCCTCCAAATTCCATTGCATTCATCGGTCCGGAACAACCTGCGACGCCGATCACCGGAAGGCAGCACCAATGACAAGGATAATCCTCTATACTTTGAAAGTTGTTGTGTCTTGGAAAACACAACAACAGAAGGTGAGCAAACTAATTCATTGCTTTTTGGTCTGCATCACCCTTATCCAGCAATACTACTCTATGGGAAGCTCTGCGCTCCTTTATTTTTTCTCCATATAGCTATCACAAACCTACAGGAACTGACAGCCCAGCCAATCACTGCCCACATGTACTGCATATAACACTTCTTATGTCTTATGTTTATATGGTAAAGGTACCTTCAGGCACCAGGGCCAGGGTGCATCTGCGTCAAATCCATCCACCATAGCTACAACCTAGAATAAGTGTGACATTTTGCAGGTTCTCTATGGTTATATTTTACAGCTTTCCTATCAGAAGCTGCAGTTAGTAAACTAGTAAAGTCACCAATACTTTGGAAAAAGAGAAAAATAATACGGTCAAAGTTTCGTGCCACCCACACGACATGAATATATGCTGCTACAGGGCTGCATCACTTATAGACCAGATTGTGCAGTTTCAAAGACTTGGCCACTAAATTCAGAGTTGAGGTATCTCCTTTCTGTAAAGCAATATGTATAGAGCAGCAGATTACAGTCCAGGGGGGGGGGGGGGGGGGGGGATTTTACCGAATACCACTGCTTGCAGCGTTTTAGTGTGTTTTTTTTTCTATAACAGAGAGGTCAAAATTGTTATGAACACTTTAATATCCACAGCGGACTGCTTAGAGAAGTAGCTGAGTTCCGCTATGAAACCACCAGTTCTCCATAATAATGTAAACCATATCTTGTCTGGTAGCAACATATAGGTGTAGCTGAAGTTGCAGCGTTCTTAAAAGCTCGCGATCTGCGCAAAACTTTGCCGGCAGTCGCCTCCACTCTGAGCGCCCTGCTGTCAGCCTGAAGTCGGATCTGTCCGAGATGCCATAGAAGTCGGTCTGCTGTTTCCTTGCAGTGAGTGCGGGTACCTTTTTGTCTTTCTATGGATGCTATTATTAAACTGTGCCAACATATTTCAGTTGATGTGGCATGCATGGGTTGTCCGCCATCTTGACCCGTATCAGTAATACCATTCTATAGCGTATTATACAGTATGTGACACAGCTGCAGCCTGTCTCCTTTACTACCTGTTATCTGTTGCGTACAAAGCAGTAATGTCAGGCCACATGACACAGAACATACTACAGAATCTGCTCACAGTACATAGCAGAGGCAGGCAGGGTGATAACTCTGCAGCTAGTCACTGTATGGACTCACCTCCTACTGTCAAGCTCTCCTGGTTCCACAGTAATAGCAGCAGCATTCTATAGAGGGACATACAGATAGAGCTTGGAGTTGGAGGGGTCTGAGAGCTACTACAATGGATTTGACAGGTGGTGATGTCATCCTATGGTTCACAGGATAGACTACATCCTATTACACATAAAACCATGTCATTTAATGGTGGCCTGAGTGCTGGTCGCATGACCTTGCTGAAATAATGAAATATATGGATTCAGCTAAGTTGGGATGAACAGATGACCCTAAAGCAATACTGGTGGTGAATATGCATTATATGGGTAATAAATACTTGGTGGGGGTCCAAGGGGCAATATGAGATCCCTATATGACATGGGAGCATTTGGTACTTGGTGTATTCCCCACAAAATAGCATCAGAAGTTTTACAACTTTTCCATAAAAATCCCTTTCGTGGAATGGCTTCATCTTCGTAGCCTATTTATAAGCATTTGTGGTGTGAGTAAATGGACATTTCAATGAATGTATTCTTAAATGAATGAATGATTAAATGTTTATTGTGCACATATAAATGATTTATCCCCACAATAGACATAATACAATGATTTGTCAGAGCACCTGTCTTGTGGATCTGGCTACATTTACACTAATCAATATGGAAGAAATCTTTACAGTATATTTTCCTACTGGCTGAAATAGCACAGAAACTTTGTTCAAAGAATAAAGTGTAAAACGTATATAGAAATAGTAATAGCATATATGTTGTCCATCACGCAGCCTGTGTGAAACTGGTAGGTACACCCCTATAATATCCATTATAATCTATAAACCCAACACTACTATTTCTAGAAATCATATATGTTCTCATCTGAACACTGTTATGTTTTTATCTACATATAGTTTTGTAAAACATAACATGACTTGAATTACTATTTTACTTCAGTGATCTTCCACCAGTGGCTCCCCATAGCAGTCCTGAGCTGTGACCATATACAGTGGTGCTCGACATTTTCTAGACCTGAACAGTGTCAATTTGGATGGTATAACATTTGACAATCAAAACTGCTATCTCTCAAAGTTTAAAGGGTATGTACAATAGTACTTTCATGCTGTCTGAACCAAGAGTCATTGGGGCGGTCCCTGGTAGGTTCTACCTCCCCCCGCTTTATTGATAGATCTTTCCCTTTACCCAAACAGGCAGAGATCTACCAATCAAAGCTGTTGGGGATTGGAAAAGCCATTAGGCACCTTAATGCCTAATAGGCCAGGCAGCATAACAGGCTCCCTTTAATGTGGCTCACACAGTACATGGGACTTGACCAGGCTGTTAGTGGGGTGTTGCCATATTGTCAACTAGACTCACTAGAAACCAACAGAATTGTGAATAGAGGACTCACTTTAATACATGTTATAATTCAGGATCGGTAAAAGCCCTACATTTTTTAGGTATATTATATCTATATATAAACTGTAATGGTGTGTAGCTATTAATGTCTCCGCAGTACTGTAGAACATTTATTTTTCTCCATTAATGGCACAGTATATACTGCTTGGCTATAACAATTAGTGCTTCTCAATATAATCCATTTCTTAATCTATTTCCCAATAAATGGTGTTTCAGCTGAAGTTTCCATTCTTTAATACGTTATTGTATCACAACTGTCAAACATAATTAAGTTTGTATTTCGTGTGCGCTAAAACTACAACAATACAAAGAGACTTCTGAATATACTCCTCAGACACAGGCGATTATTCTAAGAGCGGTAAAGATGATAGAGCGCTGTGTAGTCTGATGGGTATAATGAATACAATTAGGCTACACAGTATTTTCATTGATAAGGGCAACAGCTATTGATACAATACTTCCCATAGGAACACATGGCTTATGCCCTAGCACTAAAGGTGCACTCCCAGGTCATAATGTAATGGCATAATGCTAGGATATGCTCTAGGATATACTCTGGGCCCTAACTGATCATGTAGAGGTCACTGTTGCCTGTACACTTCAATGGGACTGGAACGTGGGTTCACTATAATGGCATTGCTCCGTGGCTCCCCTGCACAGTGGGAAGTATGGGTTGCTGTTCAGAAAAAGACTGTAAAGTTGCCCTCTCATACTTAGGATTGGTGCAAGCCCCAGAGGTCAGACCCCATGATCATACAGTCATAATATCCTGATAACATGCCATCACTTTATGAAATAGGAACAGCCTTCTTACATGACAGTGGGCTAAGCCTATCACCGGCAGAGGCGGAACATCGCTGCGGTCGGTGATAGGCTGACGGCTGTCCGATGTTCATGTCCCCAGGAAGAGTGTAAAGCCAACGTAGGAACATGCGTTAAAGTTTATTTTTGTTTACTTTTTGCAGCCCGGGCATAGGGATACAGCTATAGAGTGTCAGTGCCGGAGGCCACAACAAACAGGAGGACGAGGAGAGCAGCACTTGCGGGTGACGTGACGTGCGGATTACCCCGATGGGGACAGCCGGACTAATAATTATATTTTTTTTTTGGGGGGGGGGGGGGATACCGTTATATACCGAGGAACCGCCATAAGTTTCAAAAATACCGCGATACACATATTTGGCCATACCGCCTAGCCCTAACTGGTGCTTCCCCAGGTAATTCCCCAGCTGTTACCGGGCTACCTTCCCCGGGTGTTGTCCAGCAGCTATCTCTTTCTTAGCTTTATCTAGCACCAGCAGACTGACCTGGTCTATATAAAAACTCCCTGCAAGCATTACTAAAGCACCCATGAATAAAGGATTTAACCCATAACACATACAGGTATTTAAACCTCCTAATTCAGGGTACCACATATGTCTGCATATATATATATATATATATATATATATATATATATATATATTGACAATCACTCACACACAGGTCCTACGATTAAAGGTATGACTGGCAGTGCCCCATATGGTATAGTGCCTTATGACGCAGTAAAAATTGGTACAATTAGGAAAAATCACAGCAGAGAGGATCCTGTCAATAACAGATTATAATCCAAAAGGCACAGAAAAAGTGCAAGAGGTTAGATAAAGTGCAAGCTGGCCTTAGAAGATTCCTGTTTGATGAGTGGTAGCTCTGAAGGTGGCTTAAGACATGGTTTAAGAATGCTTGCCATTCTGAAGAGGTTAACTTTCAATTAGGATGACTATTATTGGTAAACAGCTGACAATATTTGTTAAAAATATTTGTTAAAAATAGAGGGTTAAATCTTCTTCATTTTAAGTTCTGTTGGCTCCAAATACAACTATAATATAGTATTAACAAGGGGTCCGTCATGCACTGCTGATATCCATTATGGAGCGTTTTCTGAAGCTGACTGGAATCTGCGATTGGGTCTCCGAACCCTCTGAGAGTATTAGCGGATCCTAGAACCCTCTGAGAGTATTAGCGGACCCTAGAACCCTCTGAGAGTATTAGCGGACCCTAGAACCCTCTGAGAGTATTAGCGGACCATAGAACCCTCTGAGAGTATTAGCGGACCCTAGAACCCTCTGAGAGTATTAGCAGACCCTAGAACCCTCTGAGAGTATTAGCGGACCCTAGAACCCTCTGAGAGTATTAGCGGACCCTAGAACCCTCTGAGAGTATTAGCGGACCCTAAAACCCTCTGAGAGTATTAGCGGACCCTAGAACCCTCTGAGAGTATTAGCTGTGTAACTTCAGATAAAGTCTACTTTAGACGTAAATACGGATTTAAATACTTGCTGCAACTTTTTTTTCTATATGTTAATAATGCGCTACCTAATATAATAGTGCTGTCCATATTACTTGTGGTACAACATCCCTTACAAGTGCAAGTAAAGTGAAGACCAGCTCACCCCGCCTCGGACAGCAAAGCACGGATCCAGGCACCAGCCAATCAGAAGAACAAAGAGAGATGGATCCAGCTCGGTCATATATGACTAAGAGCGCGTACAGCGCTTGAAACGCGTTAATTGTATCCTCCTTGTCCTATGGATTAAAATAATTTTATCTGCACCGAGCTGGATCCATCTCTCTTTGTTCTTCGAACATCCCTTACAGTACTATTATATTTTCATTCACTGGACCAAATATCTTATGCATTACTAATGTATTCATATATATATATATATATATATATATATATATCCCCTATATTGTGATAAACTGAACAATTTCTGAACTTTCTTGGGTATTTTTTCCCTTGAACCTGCCTTAGTTGTCTCACTTAGTAGAATATCTAAGCCTTCCTTCCTCATCCTTCCTCAAGCTCTCAGAATGCCAAGGTTAAAGCAAACATAGGGCTTTTATGATTTCAAACCAGCTGTTCAGCAGAGGCAGAAATTGCTGATGGATTCAGCTTGCTTTAAATGGATTGTCGCAAGAAAACAACCCCTAACCATATGCGCTGCTAGGGTATACGGACGTCACAGAGCGACCACTGGAGGGGAAATATCTGTCTTGCAGCAGTTTTCCATGGCAAAGTCAGAGGTCTGCCTGGGGTGCCCTAAGCCATAATTGAGAAGACAACCTCTTTAAAAATGTTAGGCTGCTTTCAACTACCTGGTCTTTTTGACATACTTCTACATTTCTACAAAGGAAAATTGAAATACATAAGTGATAAGAAAGCCTAAGAGCAGAGAGGACTATTGGTCAGGGCAGCCGGCAGGACCCGATGCAAGCAGAACAGTACTATACTGCAGGTGTACACAGAGGAAATGGTGCCGACACCTCAAGGAGACAGTTGTCTTTAAGCATTAATAATAACAATAATAATAATAAAAACAATAAAGGTGTATGAGCTCAGAAGAGTATCCCTTTAAAATGGTGTAGGAGAATATCAAATGACAACAAAGACTAATGATGAATGGCACTTATATTTCTTTTAAATATAAGATGAATACACTATATTTTAATCTCTTCGAACAGAAATTGTAAATCAAAAGGGTATTCCATCATATAAAGGAAGTCCAAGATTTGGCCCCGATATTTCAGGAGACCTGGGTTCCTTCGTCCCAGTTTGCTGATTCACATCTCTCTATAGACTGAGGTGCTCTGCTCTTTCTGTGAGTCCCATGTGAAGCACTGCCGCCTGACCGCTGAAGTCTACCGGGAGCACTGTTTTTATGGAAATCTTTGAACAGAGCTCTAAGATGACAGAGGTCCCCCAGCTTATAAACCCCATAAAGAGTACCTTTCAACAAACCATATTTTCTAAACTAACTCAGATTATATTCCCTAACTACTTCTAACACCCCTACTGCCCTAAATTTTTTTGCCGAGCTTTAAAAAGCTGGGTATTATACCTTTTCCCTTGCTCACATTGTGTCCGCTCCTGGCAGGAGAAAGTGGGCATTCCCCAGCAGGCGCGACACCACTGAAGCCTGCGAGAGCTGTGCCTCCCCATGCCCCGCATGCACTTTCTGAGTTTGGTCTCCTGCCAGGCCGAGAGGAGACCAAACTAACTGTTTGACTTGTGCAGGGAACTGAACAGAGCCACCTAGTGGCCGGTTTTCAATCACATTAAAAACATATAAAGGTTGTGAATTTTAACAGCAAGTACATAGAAAAAGTGTCTTATAATTACATAAGGAACAATTAATTAAAAGTTTAGTTGGGTGACAGGTACTCTTTAAAGTACACAGCACAAAGGAAAAGCAAGCTGTCAATGAAATGCAAGAGGTGGTGGAGAAAAACAGCTATATGGGATGCAATTGCTAGTTACTTGGCCAATACTAAGCACCTCTGCAATCCGCTGTTTGCCAGAGCTGTGGCATCCAAATATTCAGAGAACAGATCAGGAAGCAGACAGCTCCGTACATTATGGAGTGGCCATCAGCTCCTATTGAAGTAATTCAACACTATCGTGATATACTGAGATCTTCCGGCTGTGGAATCTGTGTGTGCTTTGAATTATTATTATTCCGACTTTTCTCTGTATATGTGAGTCTCATGGTGCTGGCAAATAGCTGACAAACAGGATAGCCCATCCATACACAAATCCTTGAAATCCTTTTTAAGACATATCCTGTGGATATACCGTATTTTTCGCCGTATAAGACACACTTTTTCTTCCCCAAAACTGGGGGGGGGGGGGGGAAAGTTAGTGCGTCTTATACGGCGAATACACACCTATCGTGGCGGTCCCTGCGGCCATCAATGGCCGGGACCCGTGGCTAATACAGGACATCACCGATCGCGGTGATGCCCTGTATTAACCCTTCAGATGCGGCGATCAAAGCTGACCGCCACGTCTGAGGTGAAAATAACACTAACGCGGCTGTTCAGTCGGGCTGTTCGGGACCGCCGCTGTGAAATTGCGACGTCCCCAACAGCTTACAGGACACCGGGAGGGACCTTACCTGCCTCCTCGGTGTCTGCTCCGTGCCGGGATCCCCTGCATGGCCGGCGCTCTCCTTCGTCGTCATCACGTCGTCGCACACGTCGTCCCATCATCCAATAGGTGCGGCGTGCGTAGCGACATCATGGCGGCGACGGAGAGCAAGGATACCGGGCAGCAGAGACGGTCCGGAGCGACGGGGACACCCCGGGGATGCGGCGACAGCGATGGAGGGCGACATCCAGGGCAGCTTTGACGAGCTGTGACGGGTCTGGAGCGGCGGGGACACGTGAGTACTACCTCCTATCCAGTGGTCTTCAACCTGCAGACTTCCAGATGTTGCAAAACTACAACTCCCAGCATGCCCGGACAGCCAAAGGCTGTCCGGGCATGCTGGGAGTTGTAGTTTTGCAACTTTTAAAGGTCCGCAGGTTGAAGATCATTGTCCTATACTTTACATTGTATTTGGTTCAGAATCTTTATTTTCTAGATTTTTATCCTATAAAATTAGGTGCGTCTTATATGACGAAAAATACAGTACTATACATAATTATATTTCTAAGATAATAAAATTTGCAGAGGTGTACCATTATTTCCTTTTGATGACACTAACCTATTAATAAGATATTTCCTACAGATCTGTACAGGACTGTTAGTATGGAATGTACATTACGCCAAACCAGGCATTTAAACGCTTCCGTAATATGTTGTCTCCAGCAGGTTTGTACTGAGCCTGGCCTCCTGTTCCGGTGCACTCCCTCAGTTGCGATCAGCCAGTGGTTCTTTCATTAGAATGAAGTAGATAATTACAGGCAGCCTGTCCTCTCCCCTCTCCTCTCCCGCGCACAGTCAGTAATGAGCTCTAATTACCACAAGCAATGGATTGCACAACCGTCAGGAGCAAATCTACAGGACTAGGCTCCACGTCCTTCAGCACTCAAAGTTTACTGAATAAAATGAGAAATAACAGCTTTAAATCTAGACGTAGCAGGTTTACTTCACATTTTAAAAACAACCACACTGCTCCATTGATATTACTGAACAGATTCTACCCTGCTTCTATTTCATCCAAACACAGCATGGCCCGGGTACTCCGGTGAAAACCTTTTTTCTTTTAAATCAACTGGTAGCAGAAAGTTAAACATATTTGTAAATTACTTCTATTAAAAAATCTTAATCCTTCCAGTACTTATTAGCTGCTGATTGCTACAGAGGAAATTCCTTTCTTTTTGGAACACTGATGACATCACGAGCACAGTTCTCTCTGCTGACATCTCTGTCCATTTTAGCAACCGTGCATAGCAGATGAATGCTAAGGGCAGCATGGTGGCTCAGTGATTTGCTAACCAGTGCTCTGCTGCCTTGCAGCGCTGGGGACTTGGGTTCAAATCCCACTAAGGACAACAATAAATAAAGCGTTGTTATTATTATAATAACGTCAGCAGGGAGAAATGGGCTCGTGATGTCATCAGAGAGCATTCCAAAAAGAAAAGAATTTCCTCTGTAGGATTCAGCAGCTAATAAGTACAGGAAGGATTAAGGTTTTTTAATAGAAGTAATTTACAAATATGTTCAACTTTCTGCCACCAGTTGATTTAAAAGAAAAAAGGTTTTCACCGGAGTACCCCTTTAAAGAAAAAAGAAAAAAAGAAAAAGGTGTCTTATGCCTAAAAAAAAAGGAGAAAAAAGCTGAGATATTAATCCTCCAGGTCTGTACGGTGAGTTTTTGATCAACAAGGAAAACACGCAGTTTAAAAACATGAATATCTGTGCACGTTTAATGCAATTGGTGCAGCCTTGACAGATGCATTTTTAAAAGAGTCTCTGAGTGGATTTTGCCAGGCTTGCAGTATTATATGAGGCCTCTTCACTAACATCTGTCAAACTCCTGAGAAGATGGCAGCTGTCCCTGGATTAGTAGAGAGAAATATAAAAATGCCAAATACATTGTTCATAGAAAACCACAGTGTATCCTATAGACATACAAGGGAGTAGAGTATTCGGTAATAAAAGTACCGTATTTTTCGCTGTATAAGACGCACTTTTTCTTCCCCAAAACTGGGGGGGGGGAAGTTGGTGCGTCTTATACGGCGAATACACACCTATCGCCGCGGTCCCTGTGGCCATCAACGGCCGGGACCCGCGGCTAATACAGGACATCACCGATCGCGGTGATGCCCTGTATCAACCCTTCAGACGCGGCGATCAAAGCTGACCACCACGTCTGAAGCGAAAGTGACACTAACCCGGCTGCTCAGTCGGGCTGTTCGGGACCGCCGCGGTGAAATCGCGGCATCCCGAACAGCTTACAGGACCCCGGGAGGGACCTTACCTGACTCCTCGGTGTCTGCTCCGTAACGGGATCCCCTGCATGGCCGGCGCTCTCCTTCGACGCCATCACGTCGTTGCGCACGCCGTCTCGTCATCCAATAGGAGCGGCGTGCGTAGCGACGTGATGACGGCGACGAAGAGTGTGGATCCCGGGGAAGAAGACGTTTGGAGCGACGGGGACACCCCGGGGATGCGGCGACAGCTATGGAGCGACATCCAGGGCAGCGGTGAGGAGCGGTGACGGGTCCGGAGCGGCGGGGACACGAGTATTACCTTCTATCCAGTGGTTTTCAACCTGTGGACCTCCAGATGTTGCAAAACTACAACTCCCAGCATGCCCGGACAGCCAACGGCTGTCCGGGCCTGCTGGGAGTTGTAGTTTTGCAACATCTGGAGGTCCGCAGGTTGAAGATCACTGTTGGGTTTAGAATCTTTTTTTTCTAGGTTTTGCACCTTTAAAATTGGGTGCGTCTTATATGCCGGTGCGTCCTATAGGGCGAAAAATACGGTACATGACTTGCTGTAAGAGGCAATGGGAGGCATTTCTACAGTAGCATGTTTCTGTATGTGAAATGTAAACTGAATGTTTAAATTCATATACAATAAGTATAATAAATATACAAAAGTCACTACTATTTGGTAATCCTTACCTGCAATTCATTTGTTTTAGACTTGACTATGTTTTTAACTATGTTGTGTTTGGGCACAACTACTGTACGATGAGTCTACAATTAACTATACCTATTAGAAATACAGCTATTTCTCCTGATCCTCCATACACATCGCGAATGATGAAATACAACATGCCTAAAATCTTCTTTCCTCCAACATTAACGATGGGGCAGAGTTAGGGGGCCCCATACACATTAGATGGCTGGCTGAACCAATATAATTGTCAGATTCAGTTGGCTTTAATCCAGTGGGTACGGCCATTTTAAAGGAAAACGGTCATCCTTTTCACCCACACTGAACCAAATACACTGGGTTACAGTGTGGGTGAACAGGAGACAGATGAGAGGTCAATGAGTGAAATACGTACCTGTAGTCCGGAGCTGTGTCCCTCCGAAGATCCTCTTCTATCCCCGCTGAATCGTGCACTGGAGGCGGGCCTGCTGGGTGAATTTGAATATGCAGGTGCGTATGCAGGTGCGCCTACTAAGCGCTCACGTGACCAGCGCCAATAAATATTCAACGTCACAGTAACCCAGTATATTGAGTTTAGTGTGGGTGAACATGATGACCGTTTCCTTTAAAGTAGTCTAGAATTCGCTTCCTGCCTCTGAGGTTCAGGTTGCTGCACCGTCGCTCCATCATTTCATACACTGCAGCTCTGATTGTTTAGATTGGCTGTTGTTTACAAGCCCAAGGCCAGCAGACCTTGTATTTAGTGCAGAAAAAACTGGGACAGGTGCACATCTGTCACGATGCCGGCTGGCAGGAGGTGGATCCTCTGTGCCAGAGAGGGATTGGCGTGGACCGTGCTAGTGGACCGGTTCTAAGTCACTACTGGTTTTCACCAGAGCCCGCCGCAAAGCGGGATGGTCTTGCTGCGGCGGTAGTGACCAGGTCGTATCCACTAGCAACGGCTCAACCTCTCTGACTGCTGAAGATAGGCGCGGTACAAGGGAGTAGACAGAAGCAAGGTCGGACGTAGCAGAAGGTCGGGGCAGGCAGCAAGGATCGTAGTCAGGGGCAACGGCAGGAGGTCTGGAACACAGGCTAGGAACACACAAGGAAACGCTTTCACTGGCACAATGGCAACAAGATCCGGCGAGGGAGTGCAGGGGAAGTGAGGTATAAATAGGGAGTGCACAGGTGAACACACTAATTAGAACCACTGCGCCAATCAGCGGCGCAGTGGCCCTTTAAATCGCAGAGACCCGGCGCGCGCGCGCCCTAGGGAGCGGGGCCGCGCGCGCCGGGACAGGACCGACGGAGAGCGAGTCAGGTACGGGAGCCGGGGTGCGCATCGCGAGCGGGCGCCACCCGCATCGCGAATCGCATCCCGGCTGGAGGCGGTATCGCAGCGCACCGGGTCAGAGGATCTGACCGGAGCGCTGCAGTAGCGAGAGTGTAGCGAGCGCTCCGGGGAGGAGCGGGGACCCGGAGCGCTTGGCGTAACAGTACCCCCCCCCCCTTGGGTCTCCCCCTCTTCTTAGAGCCTGAGAACCTGAGGAGCAGACTTTTGTCTAGGATATTGTCCTCAGGTTCCCAGGATCTCTCTTCAGGACCACAACCCTCCCAATCGACTAAAAAAAAAGTTTTCCCTCTGACCTTCTTGGAGGCCAGTATCTCCTTTACGGAGAAGATGTCCGAGGAGCCGGAAACAGGAGTGGGAGAAACAAGTTTGGGAGAGAAACGGTTGATGATGAGTGGTTTAAGAAGAGAAACGTGAAAGGCATTAGGAATACGAAGAGAAGGAGGAAGAAGAAGTTTGTAAGAGACAGGATTAATCTGGCACAAAATTTTGAAAGGACCAAGATAGCGTGGTCCCAATTTGTAGCTAGGGACACGGAAGCGGACATATTTAGCGGAGAGCTATACCTTGTCTCCAGGAGAAAAAATGGGGGGAGCTCTTCTTTTTTTATCAGCAAACTTCTTCATGCGTGATGAAGCCTGTAAGAGAGAATTTTGGGTCTCTTTCCATATGGTGGAAAGATCACGAGATATTTCATCCACAGCGGGCAAACCAGAGGGCAAGGGAGTAGGGAGGGGGGGAAGAGGGTGACGGCCGTACACCACGAAAAATGGGGATTTGGAGGAAGATTCAGAGATTCTGAAGTTATACGAGAATTCGGCCCATGGTAGAAGATCTGCCCAGTCATCCTGGCGGGAGGAAACAAAATGCCGTAAATAATCACCCAAGACCTGGTTAATTCTTTCTACTTGCCCATTGGATTGAGGATGATATGCAGAAGAAAAGTTTAATTTAATCTTGAGTTGTTTACAGAGAGCCCTCCAGAATTTTGACACGAATTGGACGCCTCTATCCGAGACGATCTGCGTGGGAAACCCGTGAAGACGAAAAATGTGTACAAAAAATTGTTTAGCCAACTGAGGCGCTGAAGGAAGACCAGGAAGAGGGATGAAATGTGCCATTTTGGAGAATCGATCAACGACCACCCAAACAACAGTGTTGCCACGGGATGGGGGTAAGTCTGTAATAAAGTCCATACCAATCAGAGACCAAGGCTGTTCGGGGACAGGCAGAGGATGAAGAAGACCAGCGGGCTTCTGGCGAGGAGTCTTATCCCGGGCACAGACAGTGCAGGCTCGCACAAAATCCACGACATCCGTCTCCAGAGTCGGCCACCAATAGAAACGAGAGATGAGTTGCACGGATTTCTTGATGCCCGCATGACCTGCGAGATGGGAGGAGTGACCCCATTTGAGGATTCCGAGGCGTTGGCGTGGAGAGACGAAGGTCTTCCCTGGAGGAGTTTGCCTGATGGAGGCTGGAGAAGTGGAGATCAGGCAGTCAGGAGGAATGATGTGTTGCGGAGAGAGCTCTACTTCCGAGGCATCCGAGGAACGAGAGAGAGCATCGGCCCTAATGTTCTTATCGGCAGGCCGAAAGTGAATTTCAAAATTAAATCGGGCAAAGAACAGAGACCACCTGGCCTGGCGAGGATTCAGCCGTTGGGCAGACTGGAGATAGGAGAGGTTCTTGTGATCGGTGTAAATAATAACTGGAAATCTTGATCCCTCCAGCAGATGCCTCCATTCCTCAAGTGCTAATTTAATGGCTAGAAGCTCTCGATCCCCGATGGAGTAGTTCCTCTCCGCCGGAGAGAAGGTCCTAGAAAAAAAACCACAAGTAACAGCATGCCCGGAAGAATTTTTTTGTAGAAGGACCGCTCCAGCTCCTACTGAGGAGGCATCAACCTCCAATAGGAAGGGTTTAGATGGGTCAGGTCTGGAGAGCACGGGAGCCGAAGAAAAGGCAGACTTGAGCTGTTTAAAGGCGTCTTCCGCTTGAGGAGGCCATGACTTAGGATTGGCATTCTTTTTGGTTAAAGCCACGATAGGAGCCACAATGGTAGAAAAATGTGGAATAAATTGTCTGTAATAATTGGCGAACCCCAAAAAACGTTGGATAGCACGGAGTCCGGAGGGGCGTGGCCAATCTAAGACGGCAGAGAGTTTGTCTGGATCCATTTGTAGTCCCTGGCCAGAGACCAAGTATCCTAGGAAAGGAAGAGATTGGCATTCAAACAGACATTTCTCCATCTTGGCATAAAGTTGATTGTCACGAAGTCTCTGAAGAACCATACGGACATGCTGGCGGTGTTCTTCTAGATTGGCAGAAAAAATCAGGATATCGTCCAGATATACAACAACACAGGAGTATAAGAGGTCACGAAAAATTTCATTAACAAAGTCTTGGAAGACGGCAGGGGCGTTGCACAGGCCAAAGGGCATGACCAGATACTCAAAGTGTCCATCTCTAGTGTTAAATGCCGTTTTCCATTCATCCCCCTCTCTGATGCGGATGAGATTATAAGCACCTCTTAAGTCCAGTTTGGTAAAGATGTGGGCACCTTGGAGGCGATCAAAGAGTTCAGAGATGAGAGGTAGGGGGTAGCGGTTCTTTACCGTGATTTTATTAAGACCGCGGTAGTCAATGCAAGGACGTAGGGAGCCATCTTTTTTGGACACAAAGAAAAATCCGGCTCCGGCAGGAGAGGAGGATTTGCGGATAAAGCCCTTTTTTAAATTTTCCTGGATGTACTCAGACATAGCAAGAGTCTCTGGGGCAGAGAGAGGATAAATTCTGCCCCGGGGTGGAGTAGTGCCCGGGAGGAGGTCAATAGGACAGTCATAAGGCCTGTGAGGAGGTAGAGTCTCAGCTTGTTTTTTGCAAAAAACATCCGCAAAGTCCATATAGGCCTTAGGGAGACCGGTTACAGGGGGAACCACAGAGTCACGGCAAGGAGTACTGGGAACCGGTTTAAGGCAGTCCTTGAAACAAGAGGGGCCCCAACTCTTGATCTCTCCAGTGGACCAATCCAGGGTTGGGGAATGGTGTTGAAGCCAGGGTAGTCCAAGGAGAATTTCGGAAGTGCAATTGGGGAGGACCAAAAACTCAATTTTCTCGTGATGAGGTCCGATGCACATTAGGAGGGGCTCCGTGCGGAGACGTATGGTACAGTCCAATCTTTCATTGTTAACACAATTGATGTAGAGGGGTCTGGCGAGACTGGTCACCGGGATGTTGAACCTGTTGATGAGAGAGGCCAGAATAAAATTTCCTGCAGATCCGGAATCCAAGAAGGCCATAGTAGAGAAGGAGAAGGTAGAGGCAGATATCCGCACAGGCACAGTAAGACGTGGAGAAGCAGAGTTGACATCAAGGACTGTCTCACCTTTGTGCGGAGTCAGCGTACGTCTTTCCAGGCGGGGAGGATGGATAGGACAATCCTTCAGGAAGTGTTCGGTACCGGCACAGTACAGGCAGAGATTCTCCATGCGGCGTCGTGTCCTCTCTTGAGGTGTCAGGCGAGACCGGTCGACCTGCATAGCCTCCACGGCGGGAGGCACAGGAACGGATTGCAGGGGACCAGAGGAGAGAGGAGCCGGGGAGAGAAAACGCCTCGTGCGAACAAAGTCCATATCCTGGCGGAGCTCCTGACGCCTTTCGGAAAAACGCATGTCAATGCGAGTGGCTAGATGAATGAGTTCATGTAGGTTAGCAGGGATTTCTCGTGCGGCCAGAACATCTTTAATGTTGCTGGATAGGCCTTTTTTAAAGGTCGCGCAGAGGGCCTCATTATTCCAGGATAGTTCAGAAGCAAGAGTACGGAATTGTACGGCGTACTCGCCAACGGAAGAATTACCCTGGACCAGGTTCAACAGGGCAGTCTCAGCAGAAGAGGCTCGGGCAGGTTCCTCAAAGACACTTCGAATTTCTGAGAAGAAGGAGTGTACAGAGGCAGTGACGGGGTCATTGCGGTCCCAGAGCGGTGTGGCCCATGACAGAGCTTTTCCAGACAGAAGGCTGACTACGAAAGCCACCTTAGACCTTTCAGTAGGAAACTGGTCCGACATCATCTACAAGTGCAGGGAACATTGGGAAAGAAAGCCACGGCAAAATTTAGAGTCCCCATCAAATTTATCCGGCAAGGATAGTCGTAGGCCTGGAGCGGCCACTCGCTGCGGAGGAGGTGCAGGAGCTGGCGGAGGAGATGATTGCTGAAGCTGTGGTAGTAGCTGCTGTAGCATCACGGTCAGTTGAGACAGCTGGTGGCCTTGTTGCGCTATCTGTTGTGACTGCTGGGCGACCACCGTGGTGAGGTCGGCGACAACTGGCAGAGGAACTTCAGCGGGATCCATGGCCGGATCTACTGTCACGATGCCGGCTGGCAGGAGGTGGATCCTCTGTGCCAGAGAGGGATTGGCATGGACCGTGCTAGTGGACCGGTTCTAAGTCACTACTGGTTTTCACCAGAGCCCGCCGCAAAGCGGGATGGTCTTGCTGCGGCGGTAGTGACCAGGTCGTATCCACTAGCAACGGCTCAACCTCTCTGACTGCTGAAGATAGGCGCGGTACAAGGGAGTAGACAGAAGCAAGGTCGGACGTAGCAGAAGGTCGGGGCAGGCAGCAAGGATCGTAGTCAGGGGCAACGGCAGGAGGTCTGGAACACAGGCTAGGAACACACAAGGAAACGCTTTCACTGGCACAATGGCAACAAGATCCGGCGAGGGAGTGCAGGGGAAGTGAGGTATAAATAGGGAGTGCACAGGTGAACACACTAATTAGAACCACTGCGCCAATCAGCGGCGCAGTGGCCCTTTAAATCGCAGAGACCCGGCGCGCGCGCGCCCTAGGGAGCGGGGCCGCGCGCGCCGGGACAGGACCGACGGAGAGCGAGTCAGGTACGGGAGCCGGGGTGCACATCGCGAGCGGGCGCCACCCGCATCGCGAATCGCATCCCGGCTGGAGGCGGTATCGCAGCGCACCGGGTCAGAGGATCTGACCGGAGCGTGCAGTAGCGAGAGTGTAGCGAGCGCTCCGGGGAGGAGCGGGGACCCGGAGCGCTCGGCGTAACAACATCACAGAAATGAACCACAGGTTGTTACTGCGCCAAACTATGTGGTGAATGCTGTAATGTTCTGAAAACTAAGGGGTAACCACAAAGTGAAAATGGTGGATGGACCAAGCTCCTGTGTTACTCATATCCCGTGTATGGGCTAGTCTGGGCGTAGAGCATGCTAGTCTGGGCGTAGAGCTTGCTAGTCTGGGCGTAGAGCTTGCTAGTCTGGGCTTAGAGCTTGCTAGTCTGGGCGTAGAGCTTGCTAGTCTGGGCGTAGAACTTGCTAGTCTGGGCGTAGAGCTTGCTAGTCTGGGCGTAGAGCTTGCTAGTCTGGGCGTAGAGCTTGCTAGTCTGGGCTTAGAGCTTGCTAGTCTGGGCGTAGAGCTTGCTAGTCTGGGCGTAGAGCTTGCTAGTCTGGGCGTAGAGCTTGCTAGTCTGGGCGTAGAGCTTGCTAGTCTGGGCGTAGAGCTTGCTAGTCTGGGCGTAGCGCTTGCTAGTCTGGGCGTAGAGCTTGCTAGTCTGGGCGTAGAGCATGCTAGTCTGGGCGTAGAGCTTGCTAGTCTGGGCGTAGAGCTTGCTAGTCTGGGCGTAGAGCTTGCTAGTCTGAGCTTAGAGCTTGCTAGTCTGGGCGTAGAGCTTGCTAGTCTGGGCGTAGAGCTTGCTAGTCTGGGCGTAGAGCTTGCTAGTCTGGGCGTAGAGCATGCTAGTCTGGGCGTAGAGCTTGCTAGTCTGGGCGTAGAGCTTGCTAGTCTGGGCGTAGAGCTTGCTAGTCTGGGCGTAGAGCTTGCTTTGCTGAAACTACTTTAGAGACTATGTTAGAGTAGTTCCTTTTAGAAATCTGCAGAGTTATGTGTGAAAACCATTAAAAAGACAGTAATTTATATTATTGCCCCTAAATATTAGGGCAGCAGCGGTGACGTCACTAAGCTCTGCTCAAGCCGCTGCTGCTCTCTACTGGGTCTCGCAGCAGCGATGATGTCACTAAGCTCCGCCCGTGCCCCAAGCCAGGTCCCAGAGCTGAAGCTAATGGACAAGATTACCAGAGATACCCGCCACAGAACAGGACACGATGAATACCGTTGCCATCAGTGTCACCTGCACTATCTGTCAGTATCGGCAGGTTAAAGCAGGTGACACTGGTGACAGATTTCCTTTAAGCGAACCAATCGCTGTGAGCAAAATATCAAGTATACTGACTAAAAAAGCCTAAAACGCTGAGGATATGAGTAACCATGTCTATTTTATCATTCTGTGCTGATTACTTTTATAAGGTATCTTTAAGGCCAGAAATCTGTTTTATAGAGATTTCATTTCAAATTCCATTTTACTTTTGTTTCAAATTCTTTTATTGAGTTTTTATAAGGGAAAGGAGTAGCACAAATCACTAAAACATTATGCCACGTAGGGGGACAAAAAATTGGTGTACATGGTAAGAAGTCTAGGAATCCTGTAAACATTTCATCATATAAACAAGAAAACAATGGTAAGTTAATAGGGGCGAGGCCTAAGTATTGGGATCTCACTGTATAGTTAAGGCCCTATCTCTAGGCGGAAGTCTTTTCAGAGAGCACCATTTTATTAAATCTGTTCCTGACAGAGTCAATTGAGAGAGCGGGAGATTTTCAGCGGGCTGCTATATGTGTTCTGGCCGCCATACAAATGGATTTGGATAATTTATCCTGATGACTAATAAGACCTTGTTGTTTAGCAATGAGGAGTACTGATGGTGATTTGGGGAAACTTTTTGCAGCAGTGGTGGAAATTAAAGAAAAATGTGATAGTATAAGACATGTCCTACAAATGAAGGTGTGACCCCATCTCATGGCAACCTTGAAAGCAATAGGAGTAGGGGCAGGTATGATGAATTCATGATGGGACAAGATATCTGCCTAGTAAGATCTTTATAGAAGTTTCAGCCACAGTAATTGCCCCTGCGGATTGTAATATAACTATGTTCCAGCGATAAATGTATCCTTTGGTCTAGCTACCATTGCTGTATGAACTTAAAGGGGTACGCCACTGGCCAGTGTTCCAGCTGCGTTCCAAACATTTAGCTCCGAACGATGTGCGCACTGTGGGGGTCAGCCACGCCCCCTTGTGGCGTCAGATGGGAGAGGGTGTAACGGCCACTACCAATCTTTGCTTATATTATATGGACCACATAAAGCATGTGACAACAGGATAGGCCTCAGGACAAGTCATCAATATTAGGCCAACTGAGGGGGTCTGACTCACAGTACCCCTGCCGATCAGCTGTTTGAAAGGGGAGAGTCCTTTATGAGTGCACTCCGGCCTCTTTAAAGGCGTACTACTCTTTTAAGTCAACTGGTGCCATAAAGTTAGACAGGGTTGTAAATTACTTCTATTAAAAATCTTAATCCTTCCAGTATTTATTAGCTGCTGAATACTACAGAGGGAAATCTTTTCTTTTTGAATTTCTTTTCTGTCTGTCCACAGTGCTCTCTGCTGACATCTCTGCACATTTTAGGTCCAGAGCAGCATATGTTTGCTATGTGGATTTTCTCCTGCTCTGGACAGTTCCTGACATGGACAGAGGTGTCAGCAGAGAGCACTGTGGACAGACAGAAAAAAAATCCAAAAAGAAAAGAATTTCCTCTCTAGTATTCAGCAGCTAATAAATACTGGAAGGATTAATATTTTTTTAATAGAAGCAATTTACAAATCTGTTTTACTTTCTGGCACCAGTTGATAAAAAAATAAAAATAAAAAAAATAAAAAAGGTTTTCCACTGGAGTACCCCTTTAATATTTAGACTGGGTTCACATTGTGGAATTTTCTAACGGAATTGCTGTCGGAGAACCCGTGCGGGCAGCGGTAGGTCGTGCGGACTGCAATGCAGAACGCTGTGACTCTGTAGCCAAACCAAATGTACGTGTTTTAGTCACTTTTGCGCCTCGCCAGACAAAGAGACATGGCTTTGCTATAAAAGCAGTGTGGTTTAAGTGTAGTGAGTTTTTTTTTTTACATATTCATCATATATCTGACTTTTTTGAAAGTACAAAAAAGTTGCACATCTGAAAAGTGTCCAAGCTTGCATAAAGGTGATTACAAAAAGTTTTAAATAATACATTCAGGCCATAGATTTTTTTAAAGAATTAAGTAGCATACACAGACACACAAAATCCACAGCCAAAAACTCTGCTAAATTTGGTGCTGATTTTCTGCTGCGGATCTCAACCACACGCTGCAGGGAAAAAATGCACAGTAAAAATCTACCTACAATTCAGATTAAAATTGTCAGCATGTCATTTGTTGTGTCGGAGCCCAATGTGGAACTCAATACTTTTTTTTTCTGTAAAATACTAACATACCATATATACTGGAGTATAAGCCGAGCAAGAACGTCCCTGTGCGTCGTCGTCAAGGCAACGCCACTAGTCCGGGGCCGGGCTCGGAGCGGAGAAGAGGGCCTCCCGGTGAAGATGGACAGCCCGGAACGACTAACCCCACCCTGCAGCCTCGATGGCCCGGACCAGCTCACCCTTCCTTCCCATCGAGGAGAGGTGAGTACAAAACTAAAGGGGGGTCTGGATGCTAATAACGAAGGCCACAGTGGTCTTCAACCTGCGGACCTCCAGATGTTTCAAAACTACAACTCCCAGAATGCCCGGACAGCTGATGGCTGTCCGGGCATGCTGGGAGTTGTACTTTTGCAACATCTGGAGGTCCGCAGGTTGAAGACCACTGATTGAAGGGATTGACAGGCGGTGATGATGAGGGGGGGGGGGGGGGGTTATGATGACAGGGTGATGATGACTGGGGTTTGGATGATGACAAGGTAATGATGACGGGGTTCTGGATGATGACAGGGTGATGATGACGGGGTCTGGATGATGACAGGGTTATGATGACGGGGTTGTTAATGACGGGGGTCTGGATGATGAAAGGGGGGGATGATGTATTTCCCACCCTAGGCTTATAGTCGAGTCAATAACTTTTCCTGGGTTTTTGGGGTGAAATTAGGGGCCTCGGCTTATATTCGAGTATATACAGTATTCTTCCCCAAAGCATTGGAAAGGTTCATTCATTAATACATAGGAAGTCATGACCACATGCGGTGGCCAATGGATGTATGAGTTTGGCGGTAATACTGCAGTCTTACATGCACAATCATGCCGTCATTGGTCACATGCATGTGCCTTCGACCATATATTGCAGCCACAAAGTTAGGATGTACCATTCCAATATTAAAACAATATAACAGTGGATAGGCTATAAGACAAAAGGCGCCACCTGGCTGTAGTGGCCACACAACTATTGATATGGAACCTGGATATTTTCTGCCCTGGTCCAGGTCATAGTGATGGTGATGTTCTTCCCCACACTGGACTCCCTGGCGCCAACCTACAATTATTTGCACATAGTTACATAGCAGCTTGGATCCCTGACCCTACAGGCATCAGTAGCTCCCAACAAGATAATACAAAGAAGTTTTCCACATCTAATACAGAGAAAAAGTGCAAAGGGTTTCTGTCACGATGCCGGCTGGCAGGTAGTGGATCCTCTGTGCCAGAGAGGGATTGGCGTGGACCGTGCTAGAGGATCGGTTCTAAGTCACTACTGGTTTTCACCAGAGCCCGCCGCAAAGCGGGATGGTCTTGCTGCGGCGGTAGTGACCAGGTCGTATCCCCTAGCAACGGCTCAACCTCTCTGGCTGCTGAAGATAGGCGCGGTACAAGGGAGTAGACAGAAGCAAGGTCGGACGTAGCAGAAGGTCGGGGCAGGCAGCAAGGATCGTAGTCAGGGGCAACGGCAGGAGGTCTGGAACACAGGCTAGGAACACACAAGGAACGCTTTCACTGGCACTAAGGCAACAAGATCCGGCGAGGGAGTGAAGGGGAAGTGAGGTGATATAGGGAAGTGCACAGGTGTAAACACTAATTGGAACCACTGCGCCAATCAGCGGCGCAGTGGCCCTTTAAATCGCAAAGACCCGGCGCGCGCGCGCCCTAGGGAGCGGGGCCGCGCGCGCCGGGACAGAACTGACGGAGAGCGAGTCAGGTACGGGAGCCGGGGTGCGCATCGCGAGCGGGCGCTACCCGCATCGCGAATCGCATCCCGGCCAGAGGCGGTATCGCAGCGCCCCGGGTCCGTGGAACCGACCGGAGCGCTGCAGTGAGAGAAGTGTAGCGAGCGCTCCGGGGAGGAGCGGGGACCCGGAGCGCTCGGCGTAACAGTACCCCCCCCCCTTGGGTCTCCCCCTCTTCTTGGAGCCTGAGAACCTGAGGACCAGACTTTTGTCCAGGATATTGTCCTCAGGTTCCCAGGACCTCTCTTCTGGACCACAACCCTCCCAATCCACTAAAAAGAAGGTTTTCCCTCTGACCTTTTTAGATGCTAAAATTTCCTTGACGGAGAAGATGTCCGAGGAGCCGGAGACAGGAGTGGGGGGAACAGATTTGGGAGAGAAACGGTTAATGATAAGTGGTTTAAGAAGAGAAACATGAAAGGCATTAGGAATACGAAGAGAAGGAGGAAGAAGAAGTTTGTAAGAGACAGGATTAATCTGGCGCAAAATCTTGAAAGGACCAAGATAGCGTGGTCCCAACTTATAGCTAGGGACACGGAAGCGGACATATTTGGCGGAGAGCCATACCTTGTCTCCAGGGGAAAAAATGGGAGGAGCTCTTCTTTTCTTATCCGCGAATCTCTTCATGCGTGAAGAAGCCTGTAAGAGAGAATTTTGGGTCTCTCTCCATATGATGGAAAGATCACGAGAAATTTCATCCACAGCGGGCAGACCAGAGGGCAAGGGGGTAGGGAGGGGGGGAAGAGGGTGACGGCCGTACACCACGAAAAACGGGGATTTGGAGGAAGATTCAGAGATTCTGAAATTATACGAGAATTCGGCCCAAGGTAGAAGATCTGCCCAGTCATCCTGGCGGGAGGAAACAAAATGTCGTAAATAGTCACCCAAGATCTGGTTAATTCTTTCTACTTGTCCATTGGATTGAGGATGGTATGCAGAAGAAAAATTTAATTTAATCTTGAGTTGTTTACAGAGAGCCCTCCAGAATTTAGACACAAATTGGACGCCTCTATCCGAGACGATCTGCGTAGGCAACCCGTGAAGACGAAAAATGTGTACAAAAAATTGTTTAGCCAACTGAGGCGCTGAAGGAAGACCAGGAAGAGGGATGAAATGTGCCATTTTGGAGAATCGATCAACGACCACCCAAATAACAGTGTTGCCATGGGATGGGGGTAAGTCAGTAATAAAATCCATACCAATCAGAGACCAAGGTTGTTCGGGAACAGGCAGAGGAAGAAGAAAACCAGCGGGCTTCTGGCGAGGAGTCTTATCCCGGGCACAGATAGTGCAGGCTCGCACAAAATCCACCACATCAGTCTCTAGAGTCGGCCACCAATAGAAGCGAGAGATGAGTTGCACAGATTTCTTGATGCCCGCATGACCTGCGAGATGGGAGGAGTGACCCCATTTGAGGATTCCGAGGCGTTGGCGAGGAGAAACAAAGGTCTTTCCCGGAGGAGTTTGCCTGATGGAGGCTGGAGAAGTGGAAATCAGGCAGTCAGGAGGAATGATGTGTTGAGGAGAGAGTTCAATTTCAGAAGCATCTGAGGAACGAGAGAGAGCATCGGCCCTAATGTTCTTATCAGCAGGCCGAAAGTGAATTTCAAAATTAAATCGGGCAAAGAACAGAGACCACCTGGCCTGACGAGGATTCAGCCGTTGGGCAGACTCGAGGTATGAGAGGTTCTTGTGATCGGTGTAAATAATAACTGGAAATCTTGATCCCTCCAGCAGATGCCTCCATTCCTCAAGTGCTAATTTAATGGCTAGAAGCTCTCGATCCCCGATGGAGTAGTTCCTCTCCGCCGGAGAGAAGGTCCTAGAAAAAAAACCACAAGTAACAGCATGCCCGGAAGAGTTTTTTTGTAGAAGGACAGCTCCAGCTCCCACTGAGGAGGCATCAACCTCCAATAGGAAGGGTTTAGATGGGTCAGGTCTGGAGAGCACGGGAGCCGAAGAGAAGGCAGACTTGAGTCGTTTAAAGGCGTCTTCCGCTTGAGGAGGCCAAGACTTGGGATCGGCATTTTTTTTGGTTAAAGCCACAATAGGAGCCACAATGGTAGAAAAATGTGGAATAAATTGCCTGTAATAATTGGCGAACCCCAAAAAACGTTGGATGGCACGGAGTCCGGAGGGGCGTGGCCAATCTAAGACGGCAGAGAGTTTATCTGGATCCATTTGTAGTCCCTGGCCAGAGACCAAGTATCCTAGGAAAGGAAGAGATTGGCATTCAAACAGACATTTCTCAATTTTAGCATAGAGTTGATTGTCACGAAGTCTCTGAAGAACCATACGGACATGCTGGCGGTGTTCTTCTAGATTGGCCGAAAAAATTAGGATATCATCAAGATATACAACAACACAGGAGTATAACAGATCACGAAAAATTTCATTAACAAAGTCTTGGAAGACAGCAGGGGCGTTGCACAGGCCAAAGGGCATGACCAGATACTCAAAGTGTCCATCTCTGGTGTTAAATGCTGTTTTCCACTCATCCCCCTCTCTGATGCGGATGAGGTTATAGGCGCCTCTTAAGTCCAATTTAGTAAAGATGTGGGCACCTTGGAGGCGAACAAAGAGTTCAGAGATGAGGGGTAAGGGGTAACGGTTCTTAACCGTGATTTTATTAAGTCCGCGGTAGTCAATGCAAGGACGTAGAGAGCCATCTTTTTTGGACACAAAGAAAAATCCGGCTCCGGCAGGAGAGGAGGATTTACGGATAAAGCCCTTTTTTAGATTCTCCTGGACGTATTCAGACATGGCAAGAGTCTCTGGGGCAGAGAGAGGATAAATTCTGCCCCGGGGTGGAGTAGTGCCCGGGAGGAGGTCGATAGGACAATCATAAGGCCTGTGAGGAGGTAAAGTCTCCGCTTGTTTTTTGCAGAAAACATCCGCGAAGTCCATATAGGCCTTAGGGAGACCGGTTACTGGAGGAAGCACAGAGTTACGGCAAGGGTTACTGGGAACCGGTTTTAGACAGTCCTTGGAACAAGAGGGCCCCCAACTCTTGATCTCCCCAGTGGACCAATCCAGGGTTGGGGAATGAAGTTGAAGCCAGGGAAGTCCAAGGAGAATTTCCGAGGTGCAATTGGGGAGGACCAAAAGTTCAATCCTCTCGTGATGAGATCCGATGCTCATTAGAAGGGGCTCCGTGCGGAAACGTATGGAACAGTCCAATCTTTCATTGTTTATACAATTGATGTAAAGGGGTCTGGTGAGACTGGTCACTGGGATGTTGAACCTGTTGACGAGAGAGGCCAAAATAAAATTTCCTGCAGATCCAGAGTCCAAGAAGGCCACAGAAGAGAAGGAGAAGGCAGAGGCAGACATCCGCACAGGCACAGTAAGACGTGGAGAAGCAGAGTGGACATCAAGGATTGTCTCACCTTTGTGCGGAGTCAGGGTACGTCTTTCCAGGCGGGGAGGGCGGATAGGACAATCCCTCAGGAAGTGTTCAGTACTAGCACAGTACAGGCAGAGGTTCTCCATGCGGCGTCGAGTCCTCTCTTGAGATGTCAGGCGAGACCGGTCGACCTGCATAGCCTCCACGGCGGGAGGCACAGGAACAGATTGCAGGGAACCAGAGGAGAGAGGAGCCGAGGAGAAGAAACGCCTCGTGCGAACAGAGTCCATATCTTGGCGGAGCTCCTGACGCCTTTCGGAAAAACGCATGTCAATGCGAGTGGCTAGGTGAATAAGTTCATGAAGATTAGCAGGCATTTCTCGTGCGGCCAGAACATCTTTAATGTTGCTGGATAGGCCTTTTTTAAAGGTCGCGCAGAGGGCCTCATTGTTCCAGGATAATTCAGAAGCAAGAGTACGGAATTGTACGGCATACTCGCCAACGGAAGAATTACCCTGGACCAGGTTCAACAGGGCAGTCTCAGCAGAAGAGGCTCGGGCAGGTTCCTCAAAGACACTTCGAATTTCCGAGAAGAAGGAGTGTACAGAGGCAGTGACGGGGTCATTGCGGTCCCAGAGCGGTGTGGCCCAAGCCAGGGCTTTTCCAGACAGCAGGCTGACTACGAAAGCCACCTTAGACCTTTCAGTGGGGAACTGGTCCGACATCATCTCCAAGTGTAATGAACATTGGGAAAGGAAGCCACGGCAAAGCTTAGAGTCCCCATCAAATTTATCCGGCAAGGATAGTCGTAGTCCAGAAGCGGCCACTCGCTGCGGAGGAGGTACAGGAGCTGGCGGAGGAGATGGTTGCTGGAGCTGTGGTAGTAACTGTTGTAGCATAACAGTCAGTTGGGACAGCTGTTGGCCTTGTTGCGCAATCTGTTGTGACTGCTGGGCGACCACCGTGGTGAGGTCAGCGACAACTGGCAGAGGAACTTCAGCGGGATCCATGGCCGGATCTACTGTCACGATGCCGGCTGGCAGGTAGTGGATCCTCTGTGCCAGAGAGGGATTGGCGTGGACCGTGCTAGAGGATCGGTTCTAAGTCACTACTGGTTTTCACCAGAGCCCGCCGCAAAGCGGGATGGTCTTGCTGCGGCGGTAGTGACCAGGTCGTATCCCCTAGCAACGGCTCAACCTCTCTGGCTGCTGAAGATAGGCGCGGTACAAGGGAGTAGACAGAAGCAAGGTCGGACGTAGCAGAAGGTCGGGGCAGGCAGCAAGGATCGTAGTCAGGGGCAACGGCAGGAGGTCTGGAACACAGGCTAGGAACACACAAGGAACGCTTTCACTGGCACTAAGGCAACAAGATCCGGCGAGGGAGTGAAGGGGAAGTGAGGTGATATAGGGAAGTGCACAGGTGTAAACACTAATTGGAACCACTGCGCCAATCAGCGGCGCAGTGGCCCTTTAAATCGCAAAGACCCGGCGCGCGCGCGCCCTAGGGAGCGGGGCCGCGCGCGCCGGGACAGAACTGACGGAGAGCGAGTCAGGTACGGGAGCCGGGGTGCGCATCGCGAGCGGGCGCTACCCGCATCGCGAATCGCATCCCGGCCAGAGGCGGTATCGCAGCGCCCCGGGTCCGTGGAACCGACCGGAGCGCTGCAGTGAGAGAAGTGTAGCGAGCGCTCCGGGGAGGAGCGGGGACCCGGAGCGCTCGGCGTAACAGTTTCTTAAAATGAGAGCTGGAATTTCCTTGCTAGGAGAAGTAGCTTTACTTTTCTTTCATACTGTCTTTGATAAATCAAACCAGTTGTGCAGGATCACAGACCCCAGTTATCCGCCCAATAGTTTCAGGGCTACACTCTTTCCCAACAGTAACATATACAGTACCCAATCATATCAAACATCTAAAACATCATAGCTCTAAAAAGAATTCATTAAAGAAAGACATAAAAAAGGTTAAAATAATTCAAGTCTGTGATCTATAGTCTTGTGATCACAATGTCACAGACTTTACCTATCAAGCTACATTTAATGTCATTTAACAGATCACCTGTCTTTAAAGAGCAAGACATAGATTCAGATGTAACAGCAATTTTTTATCCGGTTTTCAACTACCTTTCTATATACCGTATATACTCGAGTATAAGCCGAGTTTTTCAGCACGATTTTTCATGCTGGAAATGTTCCCCTCGGCTTATACTCGGGTGAACAAAAAAAAACGTTTCTGGCTTTAGCTGTGAGGGGATGGTCCCGGCCGTCCATCTCCGCCTGTGCAATCCCTTCTGAGTGGTCTTCAACCTGCGGACCTCCAGATGTTGCAAAACTACAACTCCCAGCATGCCCGGACAGCCTTCGGCTGTCCGGGCATGCTGGGAGTTATAGTTTTGAAACATCTGGAGGTCTGCAGGTTGAAGACCACTGCCGGGCCTTCGTCATCATCCAGACCCCCCTTTTGTTTTCTACTCACCTCCCTTCCGTGGGAAGGAAGGGTGAGCTGGTCCGGGCCGTCCATATTCGACCACCTATGCTGCAGGGACCTTCTGGTGGGGAGGGTTAGTCGTTTCAGGCTGTCCATCTTCACCGGGAGGCCCTCTTCTCCGCTCCAGGCCAGCCCCGTACTAGTGACATTGCCTTGATGACGACGCGCAGGAACGTTCATGCGTCACTGCGCGTCATCGTCAAGGCAATGTCACTAGTCCGGGGCCGGCCCGGAGCGGAAAAGAGGGCCTCCCGGTGAAGATGGACAGCCCGGAACGACAAACCCTCCCCACCGGACGGTCTCTGCAGCATAGGTGGTTGAATATGGACGGCCCGGACCAGCTCACCCTTCCTTCCCACCCAGAAACTGGGGAGGTGAGTAGAAAACAAAAGGGGGGTCTGGATGATGATGAAGGCCCAACAGTGGTCTTCAACCTGCGGACCTCCAGATGGCTGTCCGGGCATGCTGGGAGTTGTAGTTTGGCAACTCGAGTATATACGGTAATATATTTATTCTTCCTGTTTATCATGGTCTTATGTGCTTCAGAACCCCTATTGCTTCAGTTGTCTGAAATCAATTTTTTTAATCTGAAATCTATACAAGTGTACATTACACCTAAACTAGACTTGAAGTGAGTGTGTATTACTCTAAAGTAGACCATGTACATTAGAAAGAAACAGGTTGATGGTTGAACAACAATTGAGTGAATGATCATCCGGTGTACAATATTCTTGGCAATGCTTACAGCTGACAGTTATATTTTCGGACCTCGCCATATACACGAACATTCGTCATGGCAAAATGTTCATTTGTTTTTTATGGGGAGGAGTAAGCCACAGCAGGACTACTCTGGTGCCAGTTTATCCCTCTCTGAACAAAAAGGTCAGGCAGTAGAATTTTATTATGAATGACCCTTCTTTCCACTGACATCCTCTATTGGTGTGGACAGTCAGCCAAATCCCACAAAGGTGGCCGAGTTCTCCGAATTTAGTATAAGTTGTAGTCCATATTGGCCATTTCAGTTGTTTGAATGGGCCATACATGATGAATAACAACTGGAGAAGGAACAAACTTTCTGGGAACCTTCCAGGAACATTAACTCGTGAAAGGTCATTTACAGCCAGTCAGTCATGAGCTAAAACTATTTTAAATTTCATTCAAATTATACATTTTTATCAACTTTACCAAGATGGTATAGAACACACTTTACACACAAACAACGCTACATTTTTGTCTCCCCCCTGTTAGGCTGCATTCACATCTTGTTTTGTACATACGGGTGCCGGATCCGGCGGGAGGAGGGGCAAACCAGGCGCTCCCGTACCCCAGCCGGATCAGCCCGTAAGTCCATTTACTTTAATGAGCCGCCCGTAGCCGACTGGAGTCAAACGGTGACTCCGGTCAGCTCAGTTTTGACCCGCATACAGTTTTGACCCGCATACGGGTACGGGAGCGCCCGGTTTGCCCCTCCCCGGCACCCGTATGTACAAAACGAGATGTGAATGCAGCCTTAGATGGTGTCCCCACTGACCCAAATAAGGTGACTACTGCAATATGAGCTTCTGCTAGTCACAGAAACTAAGAAGGTTGGTAGTTTTAGCACTGGAGCAGCTTGATGTCTACATTGTAAGTAACAGCCCACATGACTATAGATAAGTTCATTAAACATTTCCAATAAACTGCATGATTTTACAATTTATATCAAACAAGAATAATACTTTGTACCCAATGAAACTGATTGCACCAATGTACCAATGTATAATCTGCAGCTTATTGACCAGCCATATGAACATTTTTTTTCATGCACAGCATCTTGAGCATTGATGTTTTTTTTAAAAGCAATTGTCTTTGTACAGTGCTTGCCATAGGTTCTGTATACTAAGGTCTGTTTCACACAAGCACATGGGTATACGTTTGTAATATGGATTTGAAATATGGATGTATTACAAATGAAAGACCTTTAAAGGAGTATTCCAGCGCAAAATAACTTATCCCCTATCCAAAGGATAGGGGATAAGTTATAGTTCGCGGAAGGTCCGAGCACTGGGGCCCCTGGGATCTCCTGGACGGGGCTGCGGCAGTCTGCAGAAAGTGAAGTTTCGTCCCCAGCAGAAAGCCGCGGCAGACACGCCCCTTCCATGTATCTTTATGGGGTACATTGAGGGGGCGTGTTGGCCACCATGTCATGTGAGACGGAACGCCCCCTTTCCAGAATACTGCTGCGGCCCAGTCCAGGAGATCCCGGGGGGGCCCCAGCGCTCGGACCCCCCGCGATCTATAACTTATCCCCTATCCGGATAGGGGATAAGTTATATTGCACTACAGATGCCTTTAATATGTCATCAGTATTTCATCAGTATTGCTTTTGTATTTTTGTGCAGTTTCCATCCACAAAGCAGATAAAAGTAGCACAAGCTGCCTTTTTAAAATTTGCAACACCCATTAAATACCTCAAAGATTAACAGCTAAAAAAATACAGATGCAATATGAATGCTAAATACACTTGTGTAAAAGCTGCTTGAGGTACGCATACATGGGAAAACATGGTTTTAATGGTGCCATGCTTGGCATCCCTGGATATAAGGCATTAAATGGTTAACATGGTACTGCTCATTCTTCCTTCTACATGGACATTAATAATACTTGGCCTATCTATCACTGATACAAACTGGGAAATGATGAGTCACAAGTAATTACCTCGGCGTACACACATAACCATCAGGAAACAATGTGGTTTGGACGCTGGTTGTAGAAAATCAAAGTGGTACACAAGTTTTATTCTCCACCAGAGCACATCTGCCATTCATGATGGAAACAAATTTAGTGGGACACTGCCTCAAATTATGTCACTTGAAAGACATCATTTCATGAATTTATGAATGCTAAAATGGCAAATATAATGACCAACGGATATACACAAATCAGAAGAGAACTACATTCATTATCCAATAAAAAAATGTTGTCTGTGAAGGGGGTGACGGCAAGTGTATAACCAGTTTTCTAGGTGGCGCGGCATAATGTCACAACTCTGGAGCAGTGCCTGGCACAGAATGCCGGGAGCTGCCTGGAGATCCCAAGAGTCCCAGGGGCCGGACCCTCCTGATCATCAATCTTATCCCCTATCCTTTGGATAGGAGATAAGATGTCTAAGGCCGGAATAACTTTAAGGATACAGGCAATGTTGTCAAGCGCCAAACTGTGATGGTCAGAACATCTACAAACTGGCAGGGGATCTTGTGGGGTGTTCTCAGTGTGCTGTGGTTTGTACCCACCAAAGCGGTCATAAAAAGGGCAACATGGTCGCCCAAACCTCAGTGGTGAGTGTGGGGGGTAATGGCAAGCCTGTCTGGTTCTTTACCACAGAAGAGCAAACATTAATACAAGTGTATGATGAATCACGTTTCCTTTTTACATCATGTAGCTGACTGAATGCTCAAGGATGTTCAATAAGAAGTTGACAAGCCAGTGAAGGCTGGATGCTCTGGATTCACGTGGATGTTACATTGACACATACCCCCTATCTAGACATTGCTAAAGATGCAGTACACCCCTTCACAGTAAATGTATTCCCCAAAGGCAAGGGCCTATTTCAGCCAGATACTGCCTCCTGTTATACTGCTAAATTGTTCAGGGATGGCTTGAAAACAAGACAGAGTTCATGTTGACTTGGCCTCCAATTTTCCTCAATATGTGGGATGCACTGATAAAAAAAAATGTATGCAATGTCCAACTAAGGATCCCTGCAGGGCCTGTGATTGAGTGACATGTGTTCTATGTCAATTGTCATAAATGTCTTTATTTAAATGCACTGTTCCCTTATGTTCTGTATTGGTATGAAGGCTGAGAGTTATGCAAGGGTTAACCTACGCAGACCCACAAAGTTAGAACATTGCATAATGAGAGGGGCTGATTGCCCTAGCTTAACCTCTCTACTGAGAGGAAGAGAGGGGATGGGTAGAGTTAGCCTCTCTAGGGAGAAGAAGGGAAAAGAGTATAGACCAGGACAGGGGCCAAGGAACCCCTCTTTAAAAGTCAGTCCAGAAAACAGGTTAAGCTTAGTCCCAAGATCTAGGTGCAGGAGGAGAGAGGTGAGAAGTTTAGCCAGTGGGGGAAGGTGAGGAATCCACAGTTACATACTGTGACATAGGTAGGCTTCTGGACAGACCTAGCACAAACCTACAGATCTGAACCCATCCATTGGGAATTGCAGTACTGGTGAGACAAACAACAAGCGTTCCTGCTTCTGAGCTGCAATGTCAGGCAGATCATACAACTCCTTTAAAAAAAAAAAAAAAAATCTGGTTAAACATATACACATATATCTAAGTGTAGTAATTCCATAATTTCTTGTCAGAGGTTGTATATTAAGGAGGTATTCCCCCCCATGAAGCATAGAAACATAGAATGTATCGGCAGATAAGAACCATTTGGCCCATCTAGTCTGCCCAATAATCTGAATACTATGAATAGTCCCTGGCCCTATCTTATATGAAGGATAGCCTTATGCCTATCCCATGCATGCTTAAACTCCTTCGCTGTATTTGCAGTTACCACTTCTGCAGGAAGGCTATTCCATGCATCCACTACTCTCAGTAAAGTAATACTTCCTGATATTACTTTTAAACCTTTGCCTCCCTAATTTAAAACAATGTCCTCTTGTAGTAGTTTTTCTTCTTTTAAATATGCTCTGCTTCCCTTTATGTATTTAAAAGTCTCTATCATATCCCGTCATTCTCTTCTTTCTTCCAAGCTATACATGTTAAGGTCCTTTAACCTTTCCTGGTAAGTTTTATCCTGCAATCCATGTACTAGTTTAGTAGCTCTTCACTGAACTCTCTCTACAGCAGTGGTTCTGTACCTGGGGTACAAGTACCCCCAGGGGTACTTAGCAGTTCTCCAGGGGGTACTTGAAAAAAATCTGTACTGGCAGCCACAGCCACTGGTTACTGGTCTGGACCACTTGGAAAGGAATGGTAGGCTGACGTCACTGCACCGAGGAGCGGAGAAGGAGGACAGCAAAGGGGAAGCGTTTGCACTGTGCTGCTCTGGGCAGGAACTACCATTAGCTTTGTCACTCCACTGCCCCTAAAGACCAGGGACCTACTGCTATGAGCCATAGCAATAGGTCCCCAGACCAGAGGAGGAGTGGAGAGCTCCAAAGCGGCACAGTACGGTGACGTACAACTATATATGACGGCAGTTTGGGGGCCTACAGCTATATTTTGAGCACAGAGGGGGGGGGGGCTAACAACTTTATAGGGATGAAAAGCAGGTACTATTACTGTGTGTGGCAATAAACATAGGGAGTTTGTAAATAGGTGTGTATTGTACTGCAGAAAGGAGGCCAAAATGTTTGTTTGGCTGGTTCTGTCTTGTATGGGAGAAATCTTAATGGCTGTCTAGGCCAGATAGTAAAGAAAAGAAAAATAAACAACTGCGGTTAAAGAAGACGTCACCTGTAAATCGGGGGACTAGGGAGATAGGGAGAGGAACAGGGGGCCTGTTACAGAGGAAAAGTAAAGCATTAGAATTATACTATAATCATTACAAAATGTCTCCAATATGGGTGTACAATTTTTTGGGAATGGGCTGTCAAGGAGTACTCAGGCAAAAAAAGTTGAGAACCACTACTCTAGAGTATCTATATCCTTCTGGAGATCCGGCCTCCAGTACTGCGCACAATACTCTATGTGAGGTCTCACCAGTGCTCTGTACAGCGGCATGAGCACTTCTCTCTTTCTACTTCTTATACCTCTCCCTATACATCCAGGCATTCTGCTAGTATTTCCTGCTGCTTTATTACATTGTCTTCCTACCTTTAAGTCTTCTGAAATAATTACTCCTAAATCCCTTTCCTCAGATACTGAGGTCAGGGCTGTGTCAAATAATCTATATTCTGCCTGAGGGTTTTATTCCCCAGGTGCATAATCTTGCATTTATCCCCATTAAATTTCAGTTGACAGAGTTTTGACCATTCTTCTAGTTTTCCTAAATCCTTTCCATTTGGCGGATCCCTCCAGGAACATCAACCCTGTTACATATTTTTGTGTCATCAGAAAAAGTCATACCTTACCATCAAGACCTTTTGCAATATCACTAATGAAGATATTAAACAAAATTGGTCCCAGTACAGATCTGTTACGCCGAGCGCTCCGGTTCCCTGCTCCTCCCCGGAGCGCTCGCAGCGTTCCTCTCCCTGCAGACCGGGAGCGCTGCACTGACACTGCCGGCGGGGATGCGATTCGCATAGCGGGACGCGCCCGCTCGCGAATCGCATCCCAAGTCACTCACCTGTCCCGGCCCCCGGCTGTCATGTCCTGGCGCGCGCGGCTCTGCTCCTTAGGGCACGCGCGCGCCAGCTCTCTAAGATTTAAAGGGCCAGTGCACCAATGATTGGTGCCTGGCCCAATCAGTCTTATTAGCTTCCACCTGCTCCCTGGCTATATTACCTCACTTCCCCTGCACTTCCTTGCCGGATCTTGTTGCCATTGTGCCAGTGAAAGCGTTTCCTTGTGTGTTCCTAGCCTGTGTTACAGTCCTCCTGCTGTTGCCCCTGACTACGATCCTTGCTGCCTGCCCTGACCTTCTGCTACGTCCGACCTTGCTTTTGTCAACTCCCTTGTACCGCGCTTATCTCAGCAGTCAGAGAGGTTGAGCCGTTGCCGGTGGATACGACCTGGTTGCTACTGCCGCTGCAAGACCATCCCGCTTTGCGGCGGGCTCTGGTGAAAACCAGTAGCAACTTAGAACCGGTCCACCGACACGGTCCACGCCAATCCCTCTCTGGCACAGAGGATCCACCTCGGCCAGCCGAATCGTGACAGTAGATCCGGCCATGGATCCCGCTGAGGTGCCGCTGCCAAGTCTCGCTGACCTTACCACGGTGGTCGCCCAGCAATCGCAGCAAATTGCCCAACAAGGACAGCAGCTGTTGCAGTTGACCGCCACGTTACAGCAACTTCTGCCACTGCTACGGCAGCAACCATCTCCTCCGCCAGCTCCTGCACCTCCTCCGCAGCGAGTGGCCGCTCCTAGCCTCCGATTGTCCCTGACGGACAAATTTGATGGGGACTCCCGACTCTGCCGTGGCTTTTTGTCTCAATGTTCCCTGCATATGGAGATGTTGTCGGACCAATTTCCTACAGAACGGTCTAAGGTGGCGTTCATAGTGAGTCTTCTATCTGGAAAGGCTTTGTCTTGAGCCACACCGCTCTGGGACCGCAATGATCCTGCCACAGCTACAGTCCAGTCCTTCTTCGCTGAAGTCCGTAGTGTCTTCGAGGAACCAGCCCGAGCTTCTTCTGCCGAGACTGCCCTGCTGAACCTGGTCCAGGGTAATTCTTCAGTAGGCGAGTACGCCATTCGATTTCGTACTCTCGCTTCCGAATTATCTTGGAATAACGAGGCTCTCTGCGCGACCTTTAAAAAAGACCTATCCAGTAACATCAAGGATGTGCTGGCCGCACGAGAGATTCCTGCCAACCTGCAAGAACTTATCCATTTGGCCACCCGCATTGACATGCGGTTTTCTGAAAAACACCAGGAGCTCTGCCAGGAAAAAGACCTTGATCTCTGGGCACCTCTCCCACAGTATCCTTTGCAATCTACCCCTTTGCCTCCCGCCGAGGAGGCTATGTAAGTGGATTGGTCTCGCCTGACCCATGAAGAGAGGACTCGCCGTAGGGAAAAAAATCTTTGTCTGTACTGCTATATTACCGAACATTTCTTGGTGGATTGCCCTATTCGTCCTCCACGTCTAGGAAACGCACGCACGCACCCAGCTCACGTGGGTGTGGCGTCCCTTGGTACGAAGTCTGCTTCTCCACGTCTCACCGTGCCCGTGCGGATTTCTCCTTCTGCCAACTCCTTCTCAGCCGTGGCCTGCTTGGACTCTGGTGCTTCTGGAAATTTTATTCTGGACTCTTTGGTGAATAAGTTCTGCATCCCGGTGACCCGTCTCGTCAAGCCGCTCTACATTTCTTCGGTCAACGGAGTGAAGTTGGACTGTACTGTGCGTTACCGCACAGAACCCCTCTTAATGTGCATTGGACCCCATCACGAAAAGATTGAATTGTTCGTCCTTCCCAACTGCACCTCTGAAGTCCTCCTCGGTCTGCCATGGCTCCAGCATCATTCTCCCACCCTTGACTGGACCACCGGGGAGATCAAGAATTGGGGCCCTGCTTGCCACAAGAAATGCCTCACGTCTGCTCCCAGTCCCGTCAGGCAAGCCTCAGTGCCTCCTCCTACACCTGGTCTCCCCAAAGCCTATCAGGACTATGCTTTGCCTCCTCATAGCCCCCGTCCTGGTAACACTCTGCCCCGTGCCAAGCTTCACCCTCTGCCCTCCCTCCCCATTCCCACTCCTTCTGAACTGCCTGCCTTTGATGAGGAAACCCTACAACCGCTCCCAGTGTCCTCGTTCCACGTGAAGCAAAAAAGGGGGAGACCTAAGGGGGGGGGTACTGTTACGCCGAGCGCTCCGGGTCCCTGCTCCTCCCCGGAGCGCTCGCGGCGTTCCTCTCTCTGCAGCGCCCCGGTCAGACCAGCTGACTGGGAGCGCTGCACTGACACTGCCGGCGGGGATGCAATTCGCATAGCGGGATGCGCCCGCTCGCGAATCGCATCCCAAGTCACTCACCTGTCCCGGCCCCCGGCTGTCATGTCCTGGCGCGCGCGGCTCCGCTCCTTAGGGCACGCGCGCGCCAGCTCTCTAAGATTTAAAGGGCCAGTGCACCAATGATTGGTGCCTGGCCCAATCAGTCTAATTAGCTTCCACCTGCTCCCTGGCTATATTACCTCACTTCCCCTGCACTTCCTTGCCGGATCTTGTTGCCATTGTGCCAGTGAAAGCGTTTCCTTGTGTGTTCCTAGCTTGTGTTCCAGACCTCCTGCCATTGCCCCTGACTACGATCCTTGCTGCCTGCCCTGACCTTCTGCTACGTCCGACCTTGCTTTTGTCTACTCCTCAGACCCGATGACCGGGAGCGCTGCACTGACACTGCCGTCGGGGATGTGATTTGCATAGCGTGACGCGCCCGCTCGCGAATCGCATCCCAAGTCACTCACCTGTCCTGGCCCCCAGCTGTCCTGTCCTGGCGCACGCGGCTCCGCTCCTTAGGGCGCGCGCGCGCCAGCTCTCTAAGATTTAAAGGGCTAATTAGCTTCCACCTGCTCCCTGGCTATATTACCTCACTTCCCCTGCACTTCCTTGCCGGATCTTGTTGCCATTGTGCCAGTGAAAGCGTTTCCTTGTGTGTTCCTAGCCTTGCCGATCCTTGCTGCCTGCCCTGACCTTCTGCTACGTCCGACCTTGCTTTTGTCTAATCCCTTGTACCGCGCTTATCTCAGCAGTCAGAGAGGTTGAGCCATTGCCGGTGGATACGACCTGGTTGCTACCGCCGCTGCAACACCATCCCGCTTTGCGGCGGGCTCTGGTGAAAACCAGTAGCAACTTAGAACCGGTCCAAGCCAATCCCTCTCTGGCACAGAGGATCCACCTCCAGTCAGCCGAATCGTGACAAGATCCCTGAGGTACCCCACTGGTGACAAGACCTTGCTCTGAATATTCTCCATTGACTACAACCCTCTGTTGTCTGTCACTCAGCCACTGCCTAACCCACTCAACAATATGGGAGTCCAAGCTCAATGACTGTAGTTTATTGATAAGTTTTCTATGTGGGATAGTGTCAAAAGCCTTACTCAAATCTAGATATGTGATATCTACTGCCCCTCCACCATCTATTATTTTAGTCACCCAGTCAATTAAATCAATAAGATTTGTTTGACATGATCTCCATGAAGTAAATACATGTTGTTTTTTGTCTAGCAGTCGGCTAGCCCTTTATTCTCTTCTACATACCTTCCTTCCTTTGTTTTTAATTCAGTTATTCCTTGTTTTAATTTACTTTTTTCATTTGTATATCTGAAGAATGTCTTATACCCTCTTTTTTTCAGAATGAGCTAGTTTTTCTTCTGCCTGCACTTTAGAAGTTCTTATAACTTGCTTGGCCTCTTTCTGCCTAATCTTGTTGATTTCCCTATCTTCATTGCTCTGTTTTTTTTTTTTTTTATAAATACTAAATGCTAGCTTTTTTTTTTTTTTTTTATGATTTTGACCACTTCTGCTGAGTACCACAGTGGTCTCTTCCTTTTTCTGCTTTTACTGACAAGTCTAATGCATTTTTCTGTTGCCTTCAATAATGCATCTTTTAAGTTGTCCTATTTCTCCTGGACTCCATGTAATCCGTTCCAGTCTGATAAGTACTCATTTATGACTCATTTATGGACTAATTTATGACTCATTTATGAATCTCATTTTTGAAATGTCTGTTTTACTAAAATCTAAAACTTTTGTTTTTGTGTGGTGTGCCTCCTTCACCGTTCTTATATTAAACCACACTGACTGGTGAATCCCAAGCTTTCACCTACAATAACATCATATACCAAATCCCCATTTATGAATACCAAATCCAAAATGGCCTCCTTCCGGGTTGGCTTCACAACCACTTGTTGTACAGATAATGCCAGTAGGGAATTTAGAATATCTGTACTCCTGGCAGAACTATATATTTTGGTTTTCCAGTTTATATCCGGAAGATTTAAGTCTCCCATAATGATAACTTCTCCTTTCATTGTCATTTTAGCTATTTCCTCAACTAGTAGATCATCTAACTCTTTAACTTGGCCAGGTTGTCTATATATCACACCTACACAAGTTACTGCATGATTACCAAACTGCAACGTAACCTAAACTGACTCTATGTTGGCCTCACTAACTTGTATTAGGTTATATTTTATGCTATCTTTCACATACAGGGCCACTCCTCCTTTCTTGTCTTCTCTGTCTCTTCTGCATAAAGAGTACTCTGGTATGGTTATGTCCCAGTCATTACTTTCATTAAACCATGTCTCAGTAACAGCCTTTAAATCTACATTCTCAGATGCAATTATTGACCCAAGCTCATTGATTTTATTCCCTAAACTGCCAGCATTTGTAGACAGGACTCTAAACCTGTCATTTCTTAACCTCTGTGCTACTGACATGTTCTGGCATTGTTTCGGTGGGGGGGGGGGGGGCAATTGGACTCATGGATTTTCACTCTTCCCCCCCTTCCTAGTTTAGATACTCCTTTGCAAATTCTTGGAATTGTTCACTTGTTCCTTTGAGAGAAAGATGCAAACCATCTTTTTTGTACAGTTCCTTTCTATTCCAAGTAGAGCTGTCATGAGACACAAAGCCAAATCCTTGCTCTTGATACCATTTACTAAGCCATAAGTTGAACTCCTTAATGCACCTCTGCCTATCATTCTGAACGTTATGCACAGGCAGAACTTCAGACAATGAAACAGTGGGTGCAAATTCCTGTACATCATTACCAAGTGTGATAAAAGATTCCTTCACCTCTGAAATTTCATTACAAGCCAGGTCATTTGTCCCTAGATGGACAAGAACATCCATGTCCCCTTCCTGCTTTGCTTGCTTCTATCTCTTCTAGTAGTAGCACCAGGGAGACATCTCACAAAACCATTTTCCTTAAGCTCCACAGTGAAACACCCAGCAACAGCTGCTTCCTTTCAGACTTCACTTTATCTTTTTTGTCCTTGGCTGCAGACTTGCATATATTAGACATAGGAGTTGATGGTTCCTCACCCTCAGTGCTTGAGCCAATATCCATGTTGCCCTTACATTCCGAGAGTGCTGCATTGCCTACATTACCTTACAAAGACACTTTACAGTGGTATATGTGGTGCCTATGTCTCTGTAATCTGTAACAAGGCCCTAGCAAGTAATTTTTCCATAAGCATTGGCTTTGAGAACACACTTTCTTTTGGCTGGTATGAAACAATAGTTTAAATCATATGTCTTTCCTGCTAAGATACTACAACTCCAACATTCTCTGACAGCTGCATTGCTGGGAGTTGTACTTTCACAATAGCTGGAGAATGACAAGTCGCAAGTCACTGCTGGAGACAATATTGTGTGTATATGTTAGGTTTATGTTCTATATGTTTAAGAAGAATAATGATGTACAGTACAGCCAGAAGAAGGAGCAAAAGAGTCCAATGATCTTGTTAGTAGCATGAAAGGGTCACACTGATGTAATTGAAGACAATCTGCTGTGGAAGCCATGTGTAACTAAAATCACATGTTACTCTAGTATTCTGTTGAAAATGGAGATAACTGAGCTTTTTTATTGTATTTAGTAGATTTCTAACCCTAAGGCCCTTCGTACAGTGGGCATATTTATCAAGAGGGTCATAAGAATTGCACTTCACTAAAGCAAAATATAGATAGATAAATAAATCATTAAATACGTGTATGTTTCATTTGTGTCAATTTATTGAAATGCTGCCTACAGTTTACAACACAGGAGACAATTGATGCCCCCTAATAATTATGATACATGTAGGCAAGGCCACAGAATGGTGAAAGACAGTGAAGCAACCCAATGTGGCATGTAACATAATGGAAAATGATTTACGGTAAATACTGAATTTTAAGAAACCTGCCTTGCCCTATCCCATCACTTAATGGTCCCATTCCCACCATTGCTTTCAAAAGAGAAAACTGCACACTTTTTTCTTTTTACATTTTCTGTGCTTTTTTGGTGATGTGTATTAACTATAGTCAGAAGGGTATTTTTTACCCTGGTGCATAACAGAAAACATTTCTCTGCATACAACACAAAGAGAACAGAAGAGTTTTCTTATATGTCAAGTATGAAAGGCTGAGAAAAAAAAAAGTAATGTATTCAAGAAAAGCTGCAGAGTACTATGGCTTCTTTCTGTACTGCGAGGCTTATAACAGCCCAGCGTACACCAGCACGGGGCTGCGTAAACTACATTGAGGGTATCTGTGTAGTGGTCATCTGAGGGATTATTCATAGCTATATAATAGATCTTACAGATGTTACATGCAATATGTATCAAAAGAGAAAATCACCAATAAGGCCTATATACTCAAGATATATTTTTACTAGAATTTAAAATATACAAAGTATTGACTAACAAAATGAGTGGGGTGAGGATACAGGTGAGTGCCTACACTGAAGACCCTACCTATCTAGATAGGCTCCTAAACTAAGTGTGGATTAGTGTTGAGCAGCATAGGCCATATTCGAATTCGCGAATATTCGCAAATATATGGGCGAATATTCGTCATATATTCGGGAATATTCTCATATTCGTAATATCCTCATTTTATTTTCGCATACGCGAAAATTCGCGTATGCAAAAATTTACATATACGAAAATTTGCATAAATAAAAATTAGCATAAACGAAAATTCGCATATACGAAAATTAGCAAATGCAAATTTTCGCATATGCGAAAATTCGCACGCCAGTCTCACACAGTAGTATTAGAGCCTTCTTTACACCACACAAGTTGGAAGCAGAGAGGGATGATCACTGTGATGTGTACTGTGAAAAAAAAATAAAAAATAAAACGAATATTCGTAATTACGAATATATAGTGCTATATTCGCGAATATTCGATATTCGCGAATAAAATTCACTTTGTGAATATGCGCGAGCAACACTAGTGTGGATAGGGGCAGGAAACAAAAGGACAATACAATACCATATATACAGATAAGTTGACCTCTCTTGTCTTCGGCAAGAGAGGTCAATTTATCTGTATATATGGTATTGTATTGTCCTTTTGTTCCCTGCCCCTATCCACACTTAGTTTAGGAGCCTATCTAGATAGGTAGGGTCTTCAGTGGTGGCACTCACCTGTATCCTCACCCCCCCCCCCCCACCTCCTTTTGTTAGTCAACACTTTGTATATTTTATATTCTAGTAAAAATATATCTTGAGTATATAGGCCTTATTGGTGATTTTCTCTTTTGATACATATTCTGTTATTATTCACCAAGGGATACCTGCGTCAGTCTGGTTCTAGAGTACCAGTTATCAATTACTCGGGTCTTTCATTTAGATGTTACATGCAAAGCAGAGGAAATGTGAGAACTTCCATCAATATAATAAAAGCATGAATTTTCACATACAATTTTTAGTTTTTAAAAATATTATATACATAAATATATATATATATATATATATATATATATATATATATATTTGGAGTGTGCCCTTTTCTTCCCCAATATGAATATTTCGTATTTGTTGAATAAGGTTTACAAGCCCTGCTGCACAATGAAATCTAAGCCAGCTCCTTATATGCCAAGCTCCGTCCCATTTTCAATAAAAAGGTGAAACTTTTTGTACAACTGAGTAAAACAACAATAATTTCCCTCATGGTGTTTAGCCTGAACTAGAAAGCAATATCTAAAAAGTGATCAATAACGTAATCGCCTCCAAATCTAGATACGGTAGTTTATTGGAGATAGCATGTGTCACGATGCCGGCTGGCAGGTGGTGGATCCTCTGTGCCAGAGAGGGATTGGCGTGGACCGTGCTAGAGGATCGGTTCTAAGTCACTACTGGTTTTCACCAGAGCCCGCCGCAAAGCGGGATGGTCTTGCTGCGGCGGTAGTGACCAGGTCGTATCCCCTAGCAACGGCTCAACCTCTCTGGCTGCTGAAGATAGGCGCGGTACAAGGGAGTAGACAGAAGCAAGGTCGGACGTAGCAGAAGGTCGGGGCAGGCAGCAAGGATCGTAGTCAGGGGCAACGGCAGAAGGTCAGGAATCACAGGCAAGGAACACACAAGGAACGCTTTCACTGGCACTAGGGCAACAAGATCCGGCGAGGGAGTGAAGGGGAAGTGAGGTGATATAGGGAAGTGCACAGGTGTAAACACTAATTGGAACCACTGCACCAATCAGCGGTGCAGTGGCCCTTTAAATCGCAAAGACCCGGCGCGCGCGCGCCCTAGGGAGCGGGGCCGCGCGCGCCGGGACAGAACTGACGGGGAGCGAGTAAGGTACGGGAGCCGGGGTGCGCATCGCGAGCGGGCGCTACCCGCATCGCGAATCGCATCCCGGCCGGAGGTGGTAACGCAGCGCCCCGGGTCCGTGGAACCGACCGGGGCGCTGCAGTGAGGGAAGTGTAGCGAGCGCTCCGGGGAGGAGCGGGGACCCGGAGCGCTCGGCGTAACAGTACCCCCCCCCCTTGGGTCTCCCCCTCTTCTTGGGGCCTGAGAACCTGAGGATCAGACTTTTGTCCAGGATATTGTCCTCAGGTTCCCAGGACCTCTCTTCTGGACCACAACCCTCCCAATCCACTAAAAAAAAAGTTCTTCCCCTGACCTTTTTAGAGGCCAAAATCTCTTTGACAGAGAAGATGTCCGAGGAGCCGGAAACAGGAGTGGGAGGAACAGATTTAGGAGAAAAACGGTTGAGGATGAGAGGTTTAAGAAGAGAGACGTGAAAGGCATTAGGGATACGAAGAGAAGGAGGAAGAAGAAGTTTGTAAGAGACAGGATTAATTTGACACAAAACTTTAAAAGGACCAAGATAGCGTGGTCCCAACTTATAGCTCGGGACACGGAAACGGACATATTTAGCGGAGAGCCATACCTTGTCTCCAGGGGAAAAAATGGGAGGAGCTCTTCTTTTCTTATCTGCGAATCTCTTCATGCGAGAAGAAGCCTGTAAGAGAGAATTTTGGGTCTCTTTCCATATGGTGGAAAGATCACGAGAAATTTCATCCACAGCGGGCAGACCAGAGGGCAAGGGGGTAGGGAGGGGGGGAAGAGGGTGACGGCCGTACACCACGAAAAACGGAGATTTGGAGGAAGATTCAGAGATTCTGAAATTATACGAGAATTCGGCCCAAGGTAGAAGATCTGCCCAGTCATCCTGGCGGGAGGAAACAAAATGTCGTAAATAGTCACCCAAGATCTGGTTAATTCTCTCTACTTGTCCATTGGATTGAGGATGGTATGCAGAAGAAAAATTTAATTTAATCTTGAGTTGTTTACAGAGAGCCCTCCAGAATTTAGACACAAATTGGACGCCTCTATCCGAGACGATCTGTGTAGGCAACCCGTGAAGACGAAAAATGTGTACAAAAAATTGTTTAGCCAACTGAGGCGCTGAAGGAAGACCAGGAAGAGGGATGAAATGTGCCATTTTGGAGAATCGATCAACGACCACCCAAATAACAGTGTTGCCATGGGATGGGGGTAAGTCAGTAATAAAATCCATACCAATCAGAGACCAAGGTTGTTCGGGGACAGGTAGAGGATGAAGAAAACCAGCGGGCTTCTGGCGAGGAGTCTTATCCCGGGCACAGATAGTGCAGGCTCGCACAAAGTCCACCACATCAGTCTCTAGAGTCGGCCACCAATAGAAGCGAGAGATGAGTTGCACAGATTTCTTGATGCCCGCATGACCTGCGAGATGGGAGGAGTGACCCCATTTGAGGATCCCAAGGCGTTGGCGTGGAGAAACAAAGGTCTTTCCTGGAGGAGTTTGCCTGATGGAGGCTGGAGAAGTGGAAATCAGGCAGTCAGGAGGAATGATGTGTTGAGGAGAGAGTTCAATTTCAGAGGCATCTGAGGAACGAGAGAGAGCATCGGCCCTAATGTTCTTATCAGCAGGCCGAAAGTGAATTTCAAAATTAAATCGGGCAAAGAACAGAGACCACCTGGCCTGACGAGGATTCAGCCGTTGGGCAGACTGGAGGTAGGAGAGGTTCTTGTGATCGGTGTAAATAATAACTGGAAATCTTGATCCCTCCAGCAGATGCCTCCATTCCTCAAGTGCTAATTTAATGGCTAGAAGCTCTCGATCCCCGATGGAGTAGTTCCTCTCCGCCGGAGAGAAGGTCCTGGAAAAAAAACCACAAGTAACAGCATGCCCGGAAGAGTTTTTTTGTAGAAGGACAGCTCCAGCTCCCACTGAGGAGGCATCAACCTCCAATAGGAAGGGTTTAGATGGGTCAGGTCTGGAGAGCACGGGAGCCGAAGAAAAGGCAGACTTGAGTCGTTTAAAGGCGTCTTCCGCTTGAGGAGGCCAAGACTTGGGATCGGCATTTTTTTTTGTTAAAGCCACAATAGGAGCCACAATGGTAGAAAAATGTGGAATAAATTGCCTGTAATAATTGGCGAACCCCAAAAAACGTTGGATGGCACGGAGTCCGGAGGGGCGTGGCCAATCTAAGACGGCAGAGAGTTTATCTGGGTCCATTTGTAGTCCCTGGCCAGAGACCAAGTATCCTAGAAAAGGAAGAGATTGGCATTCAAACAGACATTTCTCTATTTTGGCATAGAGTTGATTATCACGAAGTCTCTGAAGAACCATACGGACATGCTGGCGGTGTTCTTCAAGATTGGCAGAAAAAATCAGGATATCGTCCAGATATACAACAACACAGGAGTATAGGAGATCACGAAAAATTTCATTAACAAAGTCTTGGAAGACGGCAGGGGCGTTGCATAGACCAAAGGGCATGACCAGATACTCAAAGTGTCCATCTCTGGTGTTAAATGCCGTTTTCCATTCATCCCCCTCTCTGATGCGGATGAGATTATAAGCACCTCTTAAGTCCAGTTTGGTAAAAATATGGGCACCTTGGAGACGATCAAAGAGTTCAGAGATGAGGGGTAGGGGGTAGCGGTTCTTAACCGTGATTTTATTAAGACCGCGGTAGTCAATGCAAGGACGTAGAGAGCCATCTTTTTTGGACACAAAGAAAAATCCGGCTCCGGCAGGAGAGGAGGATTTACGGATAAAGCCCTTTTTTAAATTTTCTTGGACGTATTCAGACATGGCAAGAGTCTCTGGGACGGACAGAGGATAGATTCTGCCCCGGGGTGGAGTAGTGCCCGGGAGGAGGTCAATGGGACAATCATAAGGCCTGTGAGGAGGTAGAGTCTCAGCTTGTTTTTTGCAAAAAACGTCCGCAAAGTCCATATAGGCCTTAGGGAGACCGGTTACATGAGGAAGCACAGGGACACGGCAAGGTTTACTGGGAACCGGTTTTAAGCAGTCCTTGGAACAAGAGGGCCCCCAACTCTTGATCTCCCCAGTGGACCAATCCAGGATTGGGGAATGGAGTTGAAGCCAGGGAAGTCCAAGAAGGATTTCAGAAGTGCAATTGGGGAGGACCAACAGTTCAATCCTCTCGTGATGAGATCCGATGCACATTAGAAGGGGCTCCGTGCGGAAACGTATAGTACAGTCCAATCTTTCATTGTTTACACAATTGATGTAGAGGGGTCTGGCGAGACTGGTCACCGGGATGTTGAACCTGTTGACGAGAGAGGCTAAGATAAAATTTCCTGCAGATCCAGAGTCCAAGAAGGCCACAGCAGAGAAGGAGAAGGCAGAGGCAGACATCCGCACAGGTACAGTAAGACGTGGAGAAGCAGAGTAGACATCAAGGACTGTCTCACTTTTGTGCGGAGTCAGCGGACGTCTTTCCAGGCGGGGAGGACGGATAGGACAATCCTTCAGGAAGTGTTCGGTACTAGCACAGTACAGGCAGAGATTCTCCATGCGGCGTCGTGTCCTCTCTTGGGGTGTCAGGCGAGACCGGTCGACCTGCATAGCCTCCACGGCGGGAGGCACAGGAACAGGTTGCAGGGGACCAGAGGAGAGAGGAGCCGGGGAGAAGAAACGCCTCGTGCGAACAGAGTCCATATCCTGGCGGAGCTCCTGACGCCGTTCGGAAAAACGCATGTCAATGCGAGTGGCAAGATGGATGAGTTCATGTAGGTTAGCAGGGATTTCTCGTGCGGCCAGAACATCTTTAATGTTGCTGGATAGGCCTTTTTTAAAGGTCGCGCAGAGTGCCTCATTATTCCAGGATAATTCTGAAGCAAGGGTACGGAACTGTACGGCATACTCGCCAACGGAAGAATTACCCTGGACCAGGTTCAACAGGGCAGTCTCAGCAGAAGAGGCTCGGGCAGGTTCCTCAAAGACACTTCGAATTTCCGAGAAGAAGGAGTGTACAGAGGCAGTGACGGGGTCATTGCGGTCCCAGAGCGGTGTGGCCCAAGCCAGGGCTTTTCCAGACAGCAGGCTGACTACGAAAGCCACCTTAGACCTTTCAGTGGGGAACTGGTCCGACATCATCTCCAAGTGTAATGAACATTGGGAAAGAAAGCCACGGCAAAACTTAGAGTCCCCATCAAATTTATCCGGCAAGGATAGTCGTATTCCAGAAGCGGCCACTCGCTGCGGAGGAGGTACAGGAGCTGGCGGAGGAGATGATTGCTGGAGCTGTGGTAGTAACTGTTGTAGCATAACAGTCAGTTGAGACAGCTGTTGGCCTTGTTGCGCAATCTGTTGTGACTGCTGGGCGACCACCGTGGTGAGGTCAGCGACAACTGGCAGAGGAACTTCAGCGGGATCCATGGCCGGATCTACTGTCGCGATGCCGGCTGGCAGGTGGTGGATCCTCTGTGCCAGAGAGGGATTGGCGTGGACCGTGCTAGAGGATCGGTTCTAAGTCACTACTGGTTTTCACCAGAGCCCGCCGCAAAGCGGGATGGTCTTGCTGCGGCGGTAGTGACCAGGTCGTATCCCCTAGCAACGGCTCAACCTCTCTGGCTGCTGAAGATAGGCGCGGTACAAGGGAGTAGACAGAAGCAAGGTCGGACGTAGCAGAAGGTCGGGGCAGGCAGCAAGGATCGTAGTCAGGGGCAACGGCAGAAGGTCAGGAATCACAGGCAAGGAACACACAAGGAACGCTTTCACTGGCACTAGGGCAACAAGATCCGGCGAGGGAGTGAAGGGGAAGTGAGGTGATATAGGGAAGTGCACAGGTGTAAACACTAATTGGAACCACTGCACCAATCAGCGGTGCAGTGGCCCTTTAAATCGCAAAGACCCGGCGCGCGCGCGCCCTAGGGAGCGGGGCCGCGCGCGCCGGGACAGAACTGACGGGGAGCGAGTAAGGTACGGGAGCCGGGGTGCGCATCGCGAGCGGGCGCTACCCGCATCGCGAATCGCATCCCGGCCGGAGGTGGTAACGCAGCGCCCCGGGTCCGTGGAACCGACCGGGGCGCTGCAGTGAGGGAAGTGTAGCGAGCGCTCCGGGGAGGAGCGGGGACCCGGAGCGCTCGGCGTAACAGCATGGTCATAGTAAATAAACCAATAGTACATAAACCAAGTTTATTGCTCCATATATTCAGAAGTCAAACACAAAAACCTTTTCCCCTGCTATTAACACCTTACTACATAGGGCATCAGGGGGCAGATTCCCACCAGAATAATCCACTTATTACTCATTCCACTGCTTTTTTTGTCTCTATGGGTCTATTTTTTTTGCCTCCAGCCTTATCTCCATCATGGTATCTCATCCATTCACCACCTTCCTCATACTCTTCAGCCCTGAAGCTGATTGTCATTCAGTTACCCCCTCCCCCCACCCCCCAGCCTCAGGTTTGGTCCCTCTCCTGCCTCCCTCCAGCCTGTATAGCAGGTGGTGGGGGAGCACTGTCATGCCTCTCCGGCTGGTAAGATTTTAATGAGCAGGGTCACCATGGGATGCCACGTCTTCACAGATAGGAAGTCACAGGCTTTACAGAACCTCCGGCCTGTCAGTCTGTGCTCTAGAACACTGTGATAACTGACAGATGGTCCTCAGAAGATGTTCTGCAGCAGACGAATTTTACTGGCCCTACGTTACGGCATTGTTATAAGTGTGTGTCAGAACATGTGGGTCTGTGAGATAAAGAACCCAGTATATTCCTATTTAACATCACACTTTACAAAAGACTATATTTATAAGGTGTGGACACAGCACAGCAAACACAGAATATACTTCATTTTAAAGAAGGAAAAACTGTACACTATATATATGAATCAATTCTTGTCATTGTTTCCATTCATTATATAGTAAATAGTCGATTTATTACAGGACTGTTCCAGGGGGGTTCCAGGACCTGACTATTATTTGCCTATCTCTAGGCCATACACTTCTTCAGTGGTGGTCTGTCCCCACCGATCAGATAGTGAAGGAGCCACCGTGTCATATTTATTATCTACACAGACACTCATCACTATGAATGGCCATGCATGGTACTATAGCTGATCCCATTCTTCTGAACAGGCAGCACCTTCACTGAGCTGAATCACGGGGAGCAAAGAGGTCAATATTAAAGGTCCAGGAAACCCATCTAAAGGCAACTATACACATTAAAAAAAAAACATCCTGCAGACTGTAAGGTCCATAGGCAGCAACTGCCAAGACCCAGAACTATGTATTGTTTACTCTCAAATGTTATTATACACACTTTGAAATCCAAAGTAGTAACAGTGTTGTCTAGCAGCACTGAGCCTGCATTGAAGTCTAACCATGTGGCATCTGCATAACGTGCATTGCATATGAATGTTCTGCTCCAGGTACTCCAGTTTTTTCCGACACTTCAAAATGTATAATGATAGGTCAACTTAAAGGAGTAGTCAAGTAAAGTCAGTAAAATGTATGCCCTATCCAAAAGATAGTGGATAAGTATCTGATCACAGGAGGTCCGACCACTGGGAGCCCCTGTAATCTCTTGCCCAGCACCCTGCCCCCCCCCCATACTCTAAGATATGTCAATCACCGCACGAAGCAGTGGTCGCCTATACATCCCTATGGGAGAGCTGGAGATACATGAGTACAGCGCTCTCCCATAGAGATGTATGGAGAAAGTGAGCTGACCCACATTCTGTGCACGAGGAGGGCCAGGTCACGGTGCAGGAGATCACAGGTTCTAAGCGGTTGAACTCCCCGCAATCTGACACTGATAAATATTTCTAAACTGGATTACCCCATTCAATGACATTGGCTCTAGTAGGAATTAGATCCTGGTCTCCATTTAGAACAAAAACTAATATAGAAAATATAGGAAACTATAACAGAATGAAATATCAAATTGCTCCTTAAGACCCAGAAATGTGTCGCCTAACCTCTTGCAGGATTGGCTAACCATCTAATTGGCATTGGGGGAGCTTGCTCATAGATACAGCTTACAATAGGGTTGGGTTCTTCTGAGGCCTTGGATCCTGAATTTAAGCACAATACCTATTGGATAGATATTTTTTTAATCCTTAAAGATGTCCAGTGGAAGACAAGATATCCCCTATTCTCAGGATAGGGGATAAGTGTCTGATCATGGGGGGTCCAACCACTGGAACCCCCCACGATCTCCTGTATGGGGCCTTGGCTCTGCTCCTCTAATGTGACTGTCGCACCCAGCACTGGCATGGGTCTATACACACCCCCTCCATTCATTTCTATGGGAGAGGCAGAGGCACAGCTTTTTCATGCATCCACCTGTCCCATAAAAAAATTATGGAGGGGGTGTGTTTCAACCTGGGTGCAAAATGTCCTATCTGGAAGCAGAGCCCCATATGGGAGATCACGGGGGGTACAGACTTCCCACAATCAGACACTTATCCCCTTATCCTGCGGATAGAGGATAAGTTGTCTTCCACTTGACATCTTCTTTAAATGTACCTTTCTCCCCAATGGTGCACTGGAGCAGTGTTTCTCAAGCGCGGTCCTCAAGTACCCCAACAGGTCATGTTTCCTGGATTTCCTTAGTCTTTAACAAGTGATATAATTATGGTCAGTGAATCAGGCATCACTACAGTTATATCACCTGTGAAAGACTAAGAAAATCCTGAAAGCATGACCTGTTGTGGGTACTTAGGAAACACCGTCCTAGTGGGTCACCTTCTTCTACCCCTCATCCTGCCCCAGTTTACAGACCTGGTCCGCTGCAAGACTCTAAATTTTGTATTCCAGTACAGTGACCCCCCAACCTACCTCTCGGAGGCCATTGCATGTTGAAGGTATCATCAGCATACTATGCTTTTGTATGTCGGGGCCATCGCATAAACGGCTATCCGGCAGCGCTGACTGCTTCAGCTGCCACCGGATAGCCGTTTACGGTGCCCCGTGTGCTCCGGTGATGGTCTCCTACCTGTCCTCGGGGCTCCGGCGCGTCCTTTTTGTGATCCCCTCCATCATTGGCCCTCTCCATCATTGTCATCATGTCGCTGCGCACGCCGTCCCGTCATCCAATAGGAGCGGTGCGCGTAACGATGTGATGGCGGCGACGGAGAGCGGCGATGGAGAGAGAAGATGCCGGGGAAGCAGAGGCCTTGCCGGAGCGTCGGGGACACCCGGGGATGCGACGACAGCGATGGAGGGTGATATCCAGGGCAGCGGTGACGGTCCGGAGCGGTGGGGACAGGTGAGTACAACTTCCTATACCAGAGGTCTTCAACCGGCGGACCTCCAGATGTTGCAAAACTACAACTCCCATGCTGGGTGTTGTAGTTTTGCAACATCTGGAGGTCCGCAGGTGGTAGACCACTGTCCTCAACATCCCTCAACATACGATGGTTTCAATAAACAATGGTCCATTTGGAACGGACTACCATCGTATGTTGAGGGACCACTGTATAAATTCTTGGAGATATCGGATTCAACATCTCAATAATTTCACTGAGCAGACTATCCACCTCAGCCAGCAATTTTATTAATACAAGTTTCCCTTTATGAAACTATTTTCTCAATTGCAGATCTAAATGTTTTCACACTATAATAGAACCTTAGGGAAATAATGATGATGATGATGATAATAGTAATAACCATAGAAAATAACCGAGGCCTTCTAAGCTGATGCCTCTTACTGCCATACTCTTAGACGGAATATCTGATATTATCTCAGTTTATAGTAAGCTTGATACATCAATCATATCATTTTAACTAAATATATAATGTCACATATTAATAACACAAAGCATTCCGGTACAGTCCGACAATACCGAATCAGACCCTACCGTACTACTTTAAAGTCAGCTTCACCCACTACTTCAATAGACCAGGAACCCATTTAAGGTCTAAGCAGAGACGGAGCATGACTAAACAGGATCTAAAGCCACAGTAATAGCTTTCTCCATTGATCTCCAACCCCAGTGTTAGCCTTTTCTATACTCTCGAATGATATCGCTAATATTTCAACATACAATGCTTTAAAAAGGATTATAAAGTTCACATGTTGTTCCTCTTGTCTCCTATAGTCCCTAGGTCTCCAAATGATGGACATCCAGCTGTTGAAAAACTACAAAGCCCAGCATGCCCGGACAGCCGTTGTAGTTTTGCAATATTTGGAGTTCCACATTTTGAAGACCACTACTCTATACTGCAGATGTAGGTTCAGGCATTAAAAAAAATGATAGTAATTGTAATGTGAAACCCCATTTAGCATGCAATGCCACAGACAGACAGTATCTGCACGACATGGCAATGGCTGGAAGTGAATCCAGTAACTGACTGCCGTGTAGCGCCTCTCTACAGTATGGCACGGTACTATATGTCCTATACTGCTCTTTACCTGTGCCAGGATGACAGGTGATGGCGGCTCCATTGGATTTTCTAGTACACTGTATGTACCGTGCAAGACCCCAAAGAAGACTCTGTCTTCTACATCTGCTTTTTTTAGCTTTTATATGTGATATCTTAGTATATATATATATATATATATATATATATATATATATAGATGTATAGAGAGAGAGAAGAGGGCTTCCCGGTGAAAATGGACAGCCCAGAACGACTAACCCTCCCCTCCGGACGGTCTCTGCAGCATAGATGGCCCGGACCAGCTCACCATTCTTTCCCACCGAGGGGAGGTGAGTAGAAAACTAAAGGGGGGTCTGGATGATGACGAAGGCCCACGCAGTGGTCTTCAACGTGCGGACCTCCAGATGTTTCAAAACTACAACTCCCAGCATGCCCGGACAGCCGATGGCTGTCCAGGCATGCTGGGAGTTGTAGCTTTGTAACATCTGGAGGTCCGCACTGAGGAAGGGACTGACAGGCAGAGAGTTCACTCGAGTATAAGCCGAGGGGGGCATTTTCAGCACGAAAAATCGTGCTGAAAAACTCGGCTTATACTCGAGTATATACGGTATCTCCAAAACTGATTTATAGAATTCGGAGACATAGTGCATTTATACGGAGAGGTAAAATGTGCAGTTTGGATATGTGTATGAGTATCAATATCTAAAGTGGACTGTAGTGTAATTCTATTTTTCATTATTACCCTTGGGACACCACCAAAGGACCATCATATCACGTCAGTGTGGGTATAAAGTACATGCAAAGTCTATGGTGAACTACATGTGACATCTGTATAAAGCTCAGTATTATCAGAGGAGCAAATAATTACAGTGTGAGGGCAATATTTTTCTATCATGTGCAATATAAACGTATCAAGCTCCTGTCATAGATTTAGGACGGCGGCTGTTTATTTGAGTATGCACTTTGTCCTATACATTTTTAGTGGATATCTAATTAAGTATTTGTTTTAAAGTCCCCCATCCTATCGGTGCATTATAAGTTGTATAAGGAGACCAACCTGCAAATATTTGTGTTCATTCACAATCAGTGCAATAGATCAGTTCAGTTTCCCTACAGTGCACGTCGGAGGGAAACTGTGCCGTAAATGTTGGCACCCCTGGAATTTTTCAAGAAAATTAAGTATTTCTCACAGAAAAGGATTGCAGTAACACATGTTTTGCTATACACATGTTTATTCCCCTTGTGTGTATTGGAACTAAACAAAAAAAATGGGGGGGGGGGGGGGGGAAGCAAATTGGACATAATGTCACACCAAACTCCAAAAATGGTCTGGACAAAATGATTGTCCCCCTTTCAAAATTGTGGAAAAACAAGATTGTTTCAATCATGTGATGCACCTTTAAACTCACCTGGGGGCAAGTAACAGGTGTGGGCAATATAAAAATCACACCTGAAAGCAGATAAAAAGGAGAGAAGTTCACTTAGTCTTTGCATTGTGTGTCTGTGTGTGCCACACTAGGCATGGACAATAGAAAGAGGAGAAGAGAACTGTCTGAGGACTTGAGAACCAAAATTGTGGAAAAATATCAACAATCTCAAGGTTACAAGTCCATCTCCAGAGATCTAGATTTGCCTTTGTCCACAGTTTTCCAACATTATCAAGAAGTTTGCAACCCATGGCACTGTAGCTAATCTCCCTGGGCGTGGACGGAAGAGAAAAATTGATGAAAGGTCTCAATGCAGGATAGTCCGGATGGTGGATAAGCAGCCCCAAACAAGTTCCGAAGATATTCAAGCTGTCCTGCAGGCTCAGGGAGCATCAGTGTTAGCACAAACTATCTGTTGACATTTAAATGAAATTAAAGGCTATGGCAGGAGACCCAGGAGGACCCCACTGCTGACACAGAGACATAAAAAAGACTACAAAGAAGAAAGACTACATTTTGCCAAAATGAACTTGAGTAAGCCAAAATCCTTCTGGAAAACATCTTGTGGACAGATGAGACCAAGATAACGCTTTTTGGTAAAGCACATCATTCTACTGTTTACCGAAAACAGAATGAGGCCTAAAAAGAGAAGAACAAGGTACCTACAGTGAAATATGGTGGAGGTCCAATGATGTTTTGGGGTTGTTTTGCTGCCTCTGGCACTGGGTGCCTTGAATGTGTGCAAGGCATCATGAAATCTGAAGATTACCAACTGATTTTGAGTCGCACTGTACAGCCCAGTGTCAGAAAGCTGGGTTTGCGTCCGAGATCTTAGGCAGGACAATGACCCCAAACATACGTCAAAAAGCCCCCAGAAATGGATGGCAAAAAAGTGCTGGAGAGTTCTGAAGTGGCCAGCAATGAATCCAGATCTAAATCCCATTGAACAACTGTGGAGAGATTTTAAAATTGCTGTTGGGCAAAGGCGCCTTCCAATAAGAGAGACCTGGAGCAGTTTGCAAAGGAAGAGTGGTCCAACATTCCGTCTGAGAGGTGTAAGAAGCTTATTGATGGTTATAGGAAGCGACTGATTTCCTTGATTTTTTTCAAAGGCTGTGCAACCAAATATTAATTTAAGGGTGCCAATAATTTTGTCCAGACCATTTTTGGAGTTTGGTGTGAAATTATGTCCAATTTGCTTTTTTTTCCCTCCCTTTTTGGTTTAGTTCCAATACAAACAAAGGGAATAAACATATGTATAGCAAAACATGTGTTACTGCAATCCTTTTTCTGTGAGAAATACTTCATTTTCTTTCAGGGGTGCCAACATTTACGGCCATGCCTGTATATGTGAACCCAGCCTAACAAATTCAGCTTGTTTCATCTGGCGTCCCATCTGGATCAGTTTCATGTCACTGACCATATATGAACACTGCCTACATGAAAATCCTTGAAATATTTACGTTGTTGAGTTTTAAGGTAAAAAAAAAAAAATCTAAATAAGTACTTAAAGGGGTATTCCAGGCCAAAACTTTTTTTTATATATATAAACTGGCTCCGGAAAGTTAAACAGATTTGTAAATGACTTCTATTAAAAAATGTTAATCCTTCCAATAGTTATTAGCTTCTGAAGTTGAGTTGCTGTTTTCTGTCTCACTGCTCTCTGATCACTCACGTCCTGGGAGCTGTGTAGTTCCTATGGAGATATTCTCCCATCATACACAGCTCCCGGGACGTGACATCATCATTGAGCAGTTAGACAGAAAACTTCAGAAGCTAATAACTATTGGAAGGATTAAGATTTTTTAATAGAAATAATTTACAAATCTGTTTAACTTTCCAGAGCCAGTTGATATATAAAAAAAAGTTTTTGCCTGGAATACCCCTTTAATTCATTTTATCTGTATTTCTTATGTTAGCCAATACCTCTCCCACAGGGGCTCCATCCAGCTTTCCCTAACTACTGAAAGGTAAACTTGCTTAGTTATTCAGTGATAATTCAGCAGCGAATCCATCACGTAACTAGACAGAGGTCTGGGACAGCTGGATGACACTTCCACTGAGAACTGTAATGATAACCATTAGCGGCAGACTTGTCTACAAACCAATTCATAACCGCATAAATGCATTTTAGGGGAAAACATTCTTTAGTGTTGCTCTTTTGCTATCTGCTGTTCTTTCTCTTCCTGGATTGCATACATTTTTTTCCCAATAGAAGTCAAAGAGCCTAGTGGACAGCAGAAGATGGGAGGCTTCATTGCAGCGTTCACATCTTACCCTGCACTGGACTGCACTGGCTTTGCCAACCCATCCCATAGGAACCATATAACATTTTCTGCATCTGGTTGGTAGAAAGAGACATTCTAGAGAAATAGGAATAATGAAGCTATATAATTTAGCCATGGTTATATGTGCTGTCGTGTATAATCTACCCATCTCGGATGGGCCTATGTGGCCATTCTATAGAGGCAGGCCTCCATCACAGAGATGGGATAATATTGTCCTTTATAATATAACTGGTCCCAAAGAAAATAAAAATATAATTTTGTTCAAAGTATATAAATAGCTGCATAGCCCTGACAGCGATGGAACTCTCTGTTCTTATTCTCCTGTTCATTTTCCATTTAATACCAAGGTCCCATTTAGAGGAGTGCTGGATACCAGATATATATCCTTCTTAGCAGGCAGCTGAAATTGGTGTTATTTGCAGCATGCAAGAGTGAATGGGAAGTAGAACATAATAGACACTTTCCAATAATGTAGGATATTTCCATGTGGAAGTTGTTACTGAGAAAGGGAGGCGTTAGAACAAAAGGTCATGCACTGATGCCAGAGGGTGGCAGGCAATGGGGAAATCACAAGATCGACTTCATAGAAAGAGCCGGATTCAGGCAGTAGACTTCTGGCAGAACCAGGAGAGACAGGAAGAGAATGAAAATAATATTGCCTTTCAAAGTAATCATACCATACAAATCAACTATTATACAAGCATTATAAAAAATGTCCTTCTAAATATATAAAAAATCCTCCGCTCTTGTCTTATTGCCGTTCAAACATTTCTCCAATACAGGTGATGCCTATTCTAATTGCCTCTGAGATTTGTTAGAAGACTTTCCTAGTTTCCCGACCCCCTTTGATTCATATGTACTGATTCTTTCTGTTAGAATTCCAATGAAGCTTGGTGAGAAAGCCCATGGAAAATATAATGGTACCCACCTTTTCCAGACGCAGGTGTGGATTCAGTGCTAAATAGCTAAAAACTTGACAGAAGACTTATGTCTATAACTTTACTGTTAGCTATACCATTAAAAAGGTAGAAGGAAGAATACAGTGAGTAGGAATTGCCATGTCCCCTTATGATGACCTCTTATTGGTCCCTGGCACTGAGGTCTTTATGACAGCTACTTCCTATAGACACTTTTTATCCCCTATCTGCAGAATAGAGGATAAGCGTCTGATCGCGGTGCAGGGACCGGCACTGCCGTGACTCTGTGCGACTAATGCTTGTGTCGTCAACCTCACTAAGAGGACAGACACGCCCCCTCCATACAGCTTTATGGGAGAGGTGGGGATGCACCAACACTGCTTGAAAAAGACCAGGAGAGCTGGTTGAAATGTCGCTGCTGAGTTATATTCACCACGTTATGGAATAACATTTTCACTTGCTATCACCTTTAATGGACTTGTGTGCTGCGGATTCATCCTGATTTTTTTGCCTCTCCCATAGAGATACATGGAGGGGGTGTGTCGGCAGCGGCGTCATGCACACACCTCCTGCATGGGGAGAGCCGCGGCAGAGTCGGGGCCCCATACCGGAGATCGCGGGGGTTCCAGTGTTCAGACACTTGTATTAGGCTGCAGTTCTCCTTTAAGTACAACTATACATCCAACTATATACACATATAACATAAAGACCATGAACTTGGTGACTACGGCTTCACCGGACACAAAAAAAGACTAATAATCCATCTTATACATCCAAATATGTACAAGAGAAAATGACTACTTGTCAACAGTAGTGTTTCCCAAACTGCGGCTCACCGGCTGTGGCATAACTACAACTCCTATCATGCCCCTACGGCCACTGTTTGCAAGGGCATGATGGGAGTTGTAGTTTTGCCACAGCTGGAGAGCCAAAAGTTGGAGGAATGTTGGTTTCCAAACAGGGCAATGGCAATAATAACTGATCAGCAACACCAAAGTTTCCCAGTAAACTCCAGAGAAAGATCATAACATGCTATCTGCCTGATGATCCCGCATTGCTTTCTACCATTCAGCTTATAAGTATACACTATAATGTGTTCATATAAACTGCATCCTCTTCTAGATACATAGTAGCTTGCTCCAAACCTATTCCTAAATAAATTAGAACTATGCACATAGTAGGATAACAAAAAAAAAAAATAACAAAAAAAAAGAACACACACACACACACAAAAACACACAGTAACAGTATCATATATACACAGAGAAAATGTGATAATTGAATTGCAAGCTCTTCTGAACACTTAATTGACTCGTAAATATCATATACTATCACTGTAAATATAGATTCTAATTATGACAACTTAATATGTAAGACACCTGATAAAGAAAACTTTAGTAAATGATACATGAAGAAAAGAAATCTAATTTCTCTATTACATATCTAATGTATATTATTCATAATTATCAATTTATCTATATATCTATCTTAGTGTTTTCCAAACAGTGTGTCTCCAGCTGCTGCAAAACTACAACTCCCAGCGTGTCCGGACAGCCGTTGGCTGTCCGGGCACGCTGGGAGTTGTAGTTTTGCCACAGCTGGCGACACACAGTTTGGAAAACACTGATCTAATTTCTCTATTACATATTTAACATATATGTATCCATATTATTTATATATCTGATCTCATCTAAGTATCTATCCCCTCCTTCGACTTCATTGCTACTTTTCCTAAATATTTGCAATTCTTTTCTCTCTCAACAATAAACATCCTAGAGAAGTGAATGTTAAACCTACTTGTGGCTCCCAGCTGTGCCCCTGTGGCAGCGGGCACTGGCTGAGCTTTGTCCAGGGTGGCAGAGAACCACATACATGTCTTCTGATGCTAGGCAGCCTGGCTGACTTATTCTAGGAGAGCCGCTTGTCAGCACCAAGTACCAGTGGTTGAGGCTCAACCCTCCTATTCTCATCACCCACCATCATCATCATCATCTATGTGTGTGCCAGTGTGTGCCTGGCTGCTGTCTGACAATGAGCTTTGGGAAAGCCCCCAAATAAAAGGGCCAGCGCCACTCCTGGCACAGTGCCAGGCTACAGACACCCATCTACAGGGAGGCAGGAGATGATCACGTCAGATGATGCCAGGTTATACTCTCCTCTGTTGGGCGGGGGGAGCAGTAAAAGTGAGGTGCTGGGGAGCAGTAAAAGTGAGGTGCTGGGGAGCAACAGTGAAGTCCATCTATGGATAGAGCTTTGCCCATTAGGTCATGTCATGACATATTGTGACTGCAATCAGCCAGTGTGACACATTGCAGTATGCCACAATGGCCAATGGCACAGGGCAAGAGGAAAACAAAGAGAGGTGCAGTACAAAGCCCCCCTCCCTCTGCACCCAGCAGGGACATGGAGGTGGCATCCCTGCCATGGACATATGATGGCACGGGCACTTACCGTGGTCTTGACGGGCACGTAGAGCACCTGCTTGTCCCCCAGGCTGCCCTCCTCCGCGCTGCCCAGCTGAAAGCCCTTAGATTTCACCCAGAATTTAAATTTGGCGTTATCCGTGGAGCTGGACTCGGAGCCGTTCAGCAGCTGCACGATCCTCTCGTATTTCTTACGGGTCACGGTCTTGGTCTTCCCTGAGTCCCCATAAGTCCTGAGGCACCAGTCCTGGAAGTGGCGGTACATGTCCCGGTCGCTGTCCATGGTGCTGGCACAATGACAGGGTCCCGGAGCGGAGGACGAGGGGGGGGGGGGGGGGGATGTAATGGACGTGCTGGCTGGGTGTGTGGGGGGAGGGGGCACGGAGACAAGTCTCAGATGTTTTTGTTGTCCTCCTACGTGCTCGGCAGGCTGGGCTATCCCAATGCTACCCCCAGAGGGCAGGACCGGGCACACGCTATACCTGCTCCATACACTGGCAGCAGACTACTATCCCAGGATGCCAGCCGTGCTCGGTGTCCTGCCAGGCTCAGCCTCTCCCTGGGCTGGATGGAGGGTCCTCCTTTCTACAGCGCTGCCTCCCTTGTCCCGCACTCTGTGGATGCCGCTGGCATCTAGAAAACTTCCTGTATTCCTCCCAGCCTGTCAACTTGTGGCGGGCATCAGTGTGCCATCCTCAGCCCGATGCCCCATCGGCGGGCGGGCGGGCGGCAGGTGCTCCCGGGAGGGTGCCGGCTGCTGGAGCCGGTGCTGCTGTGTGTGCTAGTTTATTACTGACGCCCACAAAACAGCCCCTGCACCCTGTCTCCTATGTCCCCGGAGGGTGCTGGGCTGCAGAGACTGGGTGCCCACAGCGCAGACCCCGGTGCCCTGTGTCTTCCAGGTGGATGCCCCTATACAAAGACGGGCAGGACAGTGAGGAGTGCCCCTCTCCCGCTGGCAGCGCTCGCTGGATGTCTCCGAGTGTGTAGCAGCTGCCCGGGAGCAGACATGTATCCCGGACTATTGTCTGCAGCAGGCAGGACGCGGCTCGGGGGTTGGTGAGATGCTGCTCCTCTGATGAATGGGATGAGGGGCAGGCAGGACCTCCGGGAGCCGTCCCCGCCGATACCGCTGCCGTCTTCTGGATCCCCGCAGTGATCAGAGCCTCCACCGCCCCCGGGAAACCAGCTCGTCCCAGCACTGGCAAAATGGCTTATGCCTCCTGCTCCGTGTGCCAGCTCGGTGCCTTATAGGAAGCTGTAGCAACGGCAGGAGCCGGCCCGGGACTGACAGCTCACACTTCTCCTTGTGTTCTTTAAATGGCTGCTTGCTGCTTTACAGGTGTGCTGCTGCCACCTGCTGGACGCTAAGCGCACTGCCGCTGCGTTCAGTGCTCCACTCTAAAAAGGCGTTCTACAGACACAGCCGGGGCAGGGAGATGACTGTCGCATCTGGAAAACTGTGGGGGTCTTCAGACTCACTCACGACATGAGTGTCATGATAGCTGATGCTACTGAACCACTAGTTATTACAGTGTTCTCCAACTAATGTGCCTCCAACTAGTTGCAAAACTACAACTCCCAGCATTCCCAGACCTTGCTACTGGGGTGACACTCTGTAACAAACCTCCTCCTCAAACCTCCAGTGGGCATGCTGGGAGTGGTAGTTTTGTAACAGCCAGAGGCACGCTGGTTGGGAAACACTGACTTATAAGAAGCATTCATAGCCAAAGGCTGCCCGGGCATGCTGAAAGTTGTAGTTTTGTAACAGCTGGAGGCACACTGGTTGGGAAACACTGACTTATTAGAAAAATTCACAGCTGAAGGCTATTTAGGCGTCCTGGGAGTTGTAACTGTAACAGCTGGAGGTACACTGGTTGGGAAACTGACTTATTAGAAGGATTAATTGACAATAAACTGAACACAAAGGGGATATTTATCAATTGGCGTATACCTGCAAAATGGCATGCACGGTGACTGGCATTTATCATTGTGTGTACAGCTTTTTTTTTCCCTCTACATTTTGCGCTATTTTGGCGATAGTGCCTTTTTTGCACCTTTTTATTTTTTAAACCTACATTTTACTTAAAGGGGTACTCCGGTGAAAACCTTTTTTCTTTAAAATCAACTGGTGGCAGAAAGTTAAACATATTTGTAAATTACTTCTATTAAAAAATCTTAATCCTTCCTGTACTTATTAGCTGCTGAATACTACAGAGGAAATTCTTTTCTTTTTGGAATGCTCTCTGATGACATCACGAGCACAGTTCTCTCTGCTGACGTTATTATAATAATAATAACGCTTTCTTAATCGTTGTCCTTAGTGGGATTTGAACCCAAGTCCCCAGCACTGCAAGGCAGTAGTGCTAACCACTGAGCCACCGTGCTGCCCTTAGCCTACATCTGCTATGCACGGTTGCTAAAATGGACAGAGATGTCAGCAGAGAGCACTGTGCTCGTGATGTCATCAGTGTTCCAAAAAGAAAGGAATTTCCTCTGTAGCATTCAGCAGCTAATAAGTACTGGAAGGATTAAGATTTTTTTAATAGAAGTAATTTACAAATATGTTTAACTTTCTGCCACCAGTTGATTTAAAAGAAAAAAGGTTTTCACCGGAGTACCCCTTTAATGGTTTGGCAATGCTCTTTTCACTACACAGTTTTTGCCCCCCAACGAGGGCCACCGCTTGGCTTTCTTTCATCCAGGACATAGGTTTGCTTTATTGCTTTAAAGAATAAGTCAGATGGGCTAGGACTTAATTTTAAAAATGGGAGTACATATCAGGTGATAGGTGGAATTATACAGTTAGGGGGTGTGAAGGTTGTATATAGAGACCCCCTGACTGTATACCCCACCCATCACCTGATATTCACTTTCATTTAAAATTAAGTTCACCCCCATTTAACACATTACCTGAAATGTAAGACAAACTATAAACGCTCATATCTCGGGAACAGGAGGCCGTATCCAAAAACTGTAAAACGTGTGTGTGATCAGGGCTCCCTAAGCTACTTAAAGTGGTACTCCACCCCTAGACATCTTATCCCCTATTCAAAGGATAGGGGATAAGATGTCAGATCGAGGGGGTCCCTCCCCTCCCATAGACTTGCATTGAGGGGACGGGGCATGACGTCACACAGGGGCGGAGTCATGACGTCACACTCTTTCGCTCGCATGGTCGGGATCCGAAGCCTCCAGCGTTGCTGGAAGCCGTTGAGGTGGGGGCTGAAGCCGAGATCCTGGGGGTCCCCAGCAGCAGGACCCCCGCGATCTGACATCTTATCCCCTATCCTTTGGATAGGGGATAAGATGTCTAGGGGCAGAGTACCCCTTTAATGATAATGCAATCTAATTTTTGGGGGTTTCAGCAAGGTCCTCTGGAACCCTATGTTTAAGTACCATAGCCAAGGCAAACTGGCTTTCTGGTGCCCCTCTCTCTCCCTTTGCTGATCAGCATCTAGGGCACATAAGTGGGCCCCTGCCCCCACCCACCATAGGCTCATCAGCAGGGCCAGAGTGCAACAACTAACTCTGCACCCCCTTGATAGATTCCCCTTCTTACATAAGAATCTAATATGGAAGTATCTTTTATGGATCATATTTATCTGTGTCAAATGACCCAATTTTGCCTTACAAATCTGAACCGCTTGTAAGTCAGGTCAGCACATAAGTCTAATTAAATGTATTAATCATGAGTGATGGGATATTGTAGTGAATATGTCGCACGTATCATTGAAATGATTGGTATTTTCTTGTGCCAAACTTCCCCATGCACTTAGTTCTAATTCTTTCAAGATTTAAAGGTTCCGAGGATAGGATGGAAATATGTGAACTATGGGCTCCTAGCAGGCTCAACTTTAATGTTTTTTTTTATTTATTTATTTTTATTTTTTAAACTAAAGAGCCCATCTTGTGCAACATGTGTAGGCTAGTGGATTTCTGTGCCCACCTAAACTTGCTTGATAATGCAGGAGCTTGAGGGTGGGGGTTTGGAGATCATGTGCTCCATGGATGCCAATAAGCCATTCCACATTGGAAAGGGTATTTAGCTATTTCACTAGAGCAGCAAACTGCATCCTTTCCTAGAGATAAAGGGGTACTCTGCCCCTAGACATCTTGTCAACTATCCTAGACATCTTATCCCCTATGTATGATCTACCAGGGTCCCACCACTGGGAACCCCCGTGATCTCTCCTGCAGCACCTATGTTATCTGGTGCACGGAGCAATGCAGGGGCCTGAGGATTGTGACGTCAAGGCCCTGTCACGCCCCGTCACGCCACACCCCCTTAATGCAAGTCTATGGGAGGGGGCGTGGCGGCCGCCACGCCCCCTCCCATAGACTTGCATTAAGGGGGCTGGGCGTGACTGCACGAGGGGGCGGGGCCATGACTGCTAGATCCTCTGGCCCCTGCATCACTCCGTGCACCAGATGACATGGGTGCTGCAGGAGAGATCACGGGGGTTCCCAGCGGTGGGACCCTGGCGATCATACATAGGGGATGAGATGTCTAGGATAGGGGAAAAGAAGTCTAGGGGTGGAGTACCCCTTTAAGGAAAACCTAGCTATAACCCTGGTTGATGGTCACGCAACAAGTGTATGGATGAGTTCCATCATGTAAATCGTGTGTGCAATTCCATGTAGTCACAGAGCAAAGGAAAAACCAATGGAACAATAGTGCAAACAATAGATTGACCAGCATTGGAGAGAATAAAGAGTCAGAGAAAAGCTACACGATGCTCCAAAGTATGTGCATTCGTGATGCAGCTGAATACAATCTACTATTCCAAATCAGCAGCCATTTTATGAAGGGCAGAGAATGATTTTAGATTTCTAAATTTTATTTATGTTCTTTTTTCATAAAAATTATTAAAAGGAAGTCCAGAGAAATGGCTACTGCTATGATCACTACTTCATTTTACATTAGAGGTGTAACAGAGGGCTCTGCTCCATTGGGACATTTTTTGGTTGGTTGTTTCTCCTCTCCTCCTCCTCTCCTGCTGGTTGGATACCTGGCACTCAACACCAATTCTTCTCAAAAGAAACAAATTACTCAATAGTCCATAAAGTCATGCCTATTTTTTGTCAGCTCTTTGAAATGAAAGCTGATGCTACTAAATGTTTTTATTGCATATATCATTTACTACAAAGAAAATAAGATGCTCAGGGGTGGACTGACAACACTCAGGGCCCCTGGACCAAAAAAAGGCAAGGGCCCCCTGCGGGGCTCCACAGCTCGTCAATGTTCTTCCACTCCCCTATTCCACCCAAATCCCATGCACAATAAACTAACATTTATTTCTGTAACATAGTAACATAGTTTATAAGGTTGAAAAAAGACCAGAGTTCATCAAATTGAACCTATATCCCTAATGAGTCCCTACTGAGTTGAGTTGATCCAGAGGAAGGCAATAAAAACTCATACTAGAGGTAAAAATTCCTTCCCGACTCCAAATATGGCATCAGAATAAATCCCTGGATCAACGTTCTGTCCCTATAAATCTACACATAACCTATAATCTATACATAACCAGTAATGTTTTTACTCTCCAAAAATGCATCCAGACCCATTTTGAACTCTTTTACAGAGTTAACCATGACCACCTCCTCCGGGAGAGAATTCTACAGTCTCACTGCTCTTACAGTAAAGAACCCCCGTCTGTGCTGGTGTAGAAACCTTCTTTCCTCTAGACGTAGAGGATGCCCCCTTGTTATAGATACAATCCTGGGTATAAATAGATCATGGGAGAGATCACTGTACAGTCTCCTGATATATTTATACATAGTTATTAGGTCTCCCCTAAGCCTTCTTTTTTCTAAACTACATAACCCTAATTCTGATAATCTTTCTGGGTACTGTAGTCCTCCCATTCCCCGTATTACCCTGGTTGCCCGTCTTTGAACCCTCTCCAGCTCCGCTATATCTTTCTTGTACACTGGTGCCCAGTACTGTACACAGTATTCCATGTGTGGTCTGACTAGTGATTTGTACAGCGGTAGAATTATTTCCTTGTTGTGGGCATCTATGCCCCTATTGATGCACCCCATGATTTTATTTGTCTTGACAGCAGCTGCCCGACACTGGTCACTACAGCTAAATCTACTGTCAACTAAGACCCCTAAGTCCTTTTCCATGTCAGTCGTCCCAAGTGTACTCCCATTTATTACATAATCCCAGCCCGGATTTTTCTTCCCCATGTACATAACCTTACATTTATCAGTGTTGAACCTCATCTACCACTTCCCAGCCCAAACTTCCAACCTATGCAGATCCATTTGTATCAGTGCACTGTCCTCTATTGTGTTAACCCCTTTACAGAGTTTAGTATCATCTGCAAAGATTGCTACTTTACTATTCAACCCCTCTACAAGGTCATTATTGAATATATTAAATAGGACAGGACCCAAGACTGACCCCTGTGGTACCCCACTAGTAACAGTCACCCAATCAGAATACGTACCATTAATAACCACCCTCTGATTCCTATCACTGAGCCAGTTACTTACCCCCTTACACACATTCTCCCCCAGCCCATTCCTTCTCATTTTATGCACCAACCTTTTATGTGGCACCGTATCAAATTATTTGGAAAAATCCAGATATATACGACATCCAGCGATTGCCCCTGGTCCAGTCTGGAGCTCACCTCCTCATAAAAGCTGATCAGGTTAGTTTGACAGGACCGATCCCTCATAAAGCCATGCTGATATGGAGTCATACATTTATTTTTATCAAGATATTCCAAAATAGCATCTCTTAGAAAACCCTCAAACTATTTACATACAACAGAGGTTAAACTAACAGGCCTATAATTCCCGGGGTCACCTTTTGTCCCCTTTATAAAAATTGGCACCACATTTGCCATGCGCCAGTCATGGGGAACAGTCCCTGTCACTATAGGGTCCCTGAATATTAAAAATAGGGGTCTGTCTGTTACATTATTTAATTCCTTTAGAACACGGGGTGAATGCCATCTGGACCTGGTGATTTGTCTATTTAGATTTTTGGTTAGCGGCACTGTGCTTCTTCCCGGGTTAGACAGGTGACCTGTACTGGGGAGTTTACCTTATCTCGCTGTATTTCACCTGGCATATCATTTTCCTTGGTGAATACAGTGGAGAAGAATTTGTTTAATATATTAGCTTTTTCCTCATCCCCGTTTATAATTTCTTCCTCATCATCTTTTAAAGGGCCTACACTTTCATTTTTGACCTTTTTGCTATTTACATAGTTAAAGAACATTTTGGGGTTAGTTTTTACTCTCTTGAGCAATGAGTCTTTCTGTCTCTATTTTTGCAGCTTTTAGCTTTTTTTTTTTTGCCCCCTTAAAGTGTACCTGTTGTCAACAAAAACTTTTTATATACTGTAGATATGTATATTTGTAATATACATTGGTTAAAAATTGTGTATATTTTTAGGTGAAAAAATATTGTCCCTGCAGCTATTGTCTGTGTGTCTCTATGAGGAGTCCAAATACAGGAAGTGAGGGTGGGACAAGCAGGGATCTGTGCAGACTCCTGGCTTGTCAATCATCTTGATGTATGAGCCAGGAGCATGTTATAGAGCTTCAGTGCCCACTGTCATTCTTTTTCATAGTGCAAAGAAGCCCTGCTTGTCCACCCTCACTTCCTGTATTTGGACTCCTCATAGAGACACACATGCAGTAGCCGCAGGGACAAAAATATACAATTTTTTTTTACCAATGTATATTACAAATATACATATAATGGTATTATCTACATTATATAAAAAATTTTGTTGACGACAGGTACAGTTTAATGTTTTTATTCATCTATATTGATTTTCTTTTATTTCGGATCCTTTTATTCCCATAAGGTATATACATCTTACAGTGAGAGTTTAAGATATTTTTAAAAGTCTCCCATTTAGTGTCAGTATTCTTGTTTTTGAGGACATTATCCCATTTTATATTGTTAAGGGCTTCTCTGAGTTGATCGAACTTTGCCTTCCTAAAGTTCATTGTTTTTGTGGCCCCTCGAGAGATTCCCTTATTGAATAACAAGTTATAATGTATTATATTATGGTCACTATTTCCTAGGTGTCCTTCTACTAGTACATTAGTTACTCTGTCAGGTCTGTTGGTTAATATTAAGTCTAGTAGGGCGCCCCCTCTGGTCAGGCCCTGCACATATTTGGGACAGATAATTGTCTTTAGCTATAGTCAGAAACCTGTTTCCTTTATGAGATTCACAGGTCTCAGTCTCCCAGTTTATATCAGGATAGTTAAAGTCCCCCATTATTATCACCTCATTCTGATTTGCTGCCTTGTTTATTTGTCTCAGTAATTGATCTTTTGCCTCTTCCATTATGTTTGGTGGCTTATAGCAAACCCCTATCAGAATTTTTTTTATTTTTATCTCCATATATTTCTACCCACAATGACTCCACATTATCGTTTCCCTCCCAAATATCCTCCCGCAGTGCGGCCTTCAGACTGAACTTTACATAAATACAAACTCCTCCCCCTTTCCGTTTTGTCAGTTATGTTGACCGCCCAGTCACAGTTATCGTCCAATCAAGTCTCTGTTATATTCACTATGTCATAATCCTCCTCAGACATTATCAATTCCAGTTTGTCAGTTTTATTGGACAGACTTCTGGCATTAGTCAACATGTGGTGAATGGTGTATGTTTTATTTTTTTCTCTCCACCTCTCCACCCCAGGTACATTAATAAGTCCCCCCTCTCTATCTACGCTATCTTCCCCCTCTATGTTGTAGGTTCCCTCCCCCCCCCCCCCCAGTACCCTAGTTTAAACACTCCTCCACCCTTCTAGCCATCTTCTCCCCAAGAACAGCTGCACCCTCCTCATTGAGGTGCAGCCCGTTCCTATGGTAGAGCCGGTAACCGACAGCTAAGTCGGCCCAGTTCTCCATGAACCCAAACCCCTCCTTCCTACACCAGCTTCTGAGCCACTTGTTTACCTCCCTAATGTCCCACTGCCTCTCTGGTGTGGCTCATGGTACAGGTAATATTTCTGAAAATATTACCTTGGCGGTCCTTGCCTAAGTCCCTGAACTCATTTTTAAGAACACTCCACCTACCTCTTACTTTGTCATTGGTGCCAATATGTACCATGACTGCTGGGTCCTCTCCAGCCCCGCCCAGCAACCTGTCAAACCAGACACTTTAACGTAGGTAAATTTCCATGACCAATAATACTGGTATACAAGGAGTAAATATATACCACCACACAATAACTGGATAATACCACCATACTGTACTGAATAAAACCACTATACACAGACCAGTATACTATACAGGGTCTGTATACTATATAAGTGATTATATACAGTGTCCATATAGTGGTAGATACCAGCTGAACAGAGATCTGTATACAATGTACTGTATTTTTCGCCGTATAAGATGCACTTTTTCTTCCCCAAAACTGGGGGGGAAAAGTCGGTGCGTCTTATACGGCGAATACACCCCTATTGCGGCAGTCCCTGCGGCTATCAACGGCCGGGACCCGCGGCTAATACAGGACATCACCGATCGCGGTGATGCCATGTATTAACCCTTCAGATGCGGCGATCAAAGCTGACCGCCGCATCTGAAGGGAAAGTGACACTAACCCGGCTGTTCAGTCGGGCTGTTCGGGACCGCCGCGATTTCACCGCGGCGGTCCCGAACAGCCCAACTGAATAGCCGGGTTAGTGCTTACAGGACACCGGGAGGGACCCTATCTGCCTCCTCGGTGTCTTCTCCGTTCAGGGATCCCCTGTATGGTCGTCGCTCTCCTTCCTCGTCATCACGTCGTCACGTACGTGCGTCGGCGTGCGTAACGATGTGATGACGGCGACAGAGAGCGACGATACCCGGCCGGCAGCAGAGACGTTCCAGAGTGACGGGGACATGGCGACAGCGATGGAGCGACATCCAGGGCAGCGGTGACGGGTCCGGAGCGGCGGGGACACGTGAGTATTACCTCCTATGCAGTGGTCTTCAATCTGCGGACTTCCAGATGTTGCAAAACTACAATTACCAGCATGCCCGGACAGCCGTTGGCTGTCTGGGCATGCTGGGAGTTGTAGTTTTGCAACATCTGGAGGTCCGCAGGTTGAAGACCACTATTGGGTTAAAAATCTTAATTTTTTTAGATTTTGCACCTATAAAGTGGGTGCGTCCTATAGGGCGAAAAATATGGTAAGTGATTATATACAGGACCATATGGCGGTAGATATCATCAGTACACAGAATCTGTACACCATAGAAGTGATTACAGTTAAATTTTGGGACTCACAATTACGTCTTTTCTGATCGGCGGTGTCCCCTTTCCTTTTCTTCTCTGTCCGGATCAGACCGCCATGTCGATCTCTTAACATCTGTAGGACAAACATGTAAGACTCTACATTTTCTCAGTGTCCTCCCCTCCTCTACACAATCTCCCCATCTATAGGCCCACAAACTGTAATAATGCCCTCCTTGGTGTCCTCCCCAGTAAAAGGGCAGGTAGGTAGGTAGCCAGGTAAATAGGTAACTAGGTAGGTAGATCAGGAAGCCAGATATGTAGGTAGGTGACTAGCCAGGGATGTAGGTAGGAGGCTAGCTAGGTAGTTAGGCAGCCATGTATGAAGGCCAGGTATGTACATAGTTAGGTAGCCAGGTATGTAGGTAGTTAGATAGCCCGGTATGTAGGTAAGTAGTTAGGCATCCAGGTATAAAGTTAGGTAACCACCCCCCTTCCCTGTAGGTTTAGGCAGCAGAGTTACCCCCCTCTTCCCCATAGGTATAGGCAACAGAGTTAACCCCCCCCCCCCACAGGTATAGGCAGCAGAGTTAACCCATCTTCCCAGTAGGTATAGGAACAGAGTTAACCCCCCCTTTCCCTGTAGATATAGGCAGCAGAAGATGACCGGCCAGCTTTCCTCTACTGGATCCACTAAATAAAATGAATAAAGGGGTTAAAACCATGTGCCACCAATTCTACTTTGCAGTGACATTAGTAATTTTACCAAAAAATCCACGGCGAAAAGGAAAAAAAATTCAGTGTGCGACAAAATTGAAAAAAAAATGTCCTTTTGTAACTTTTGGGGGCTTCCATTTCTACGCAGCTTCTACTTTGATACCCTACTTATATAGGTTTGATTTTGTCGTACTATTGAAAAAAATCTTAACAACGTGCAGGGAAATTTATATGTTTAAAATTGTCATTTTCTGACCCCTATAACTTTTTTATTTTTCCGCATAATGGATGGTATGAGGGCTCATTTTTTTGAGGCGTGTTCTGAAGTTTTTAGCGGTACCAATTTTGCATTGATCGGACTTTTTGATCGCTTTTTATAAATTTTTTTATGATATAAAAAGTGACCAAAAATACGCTATTTTGGACTTTGGAATTTTTTTGCGCATACGCCATTGATCCTGCGGTTTAATTAATTATATATTCTTGTAGTTCGGACATTTACGCACGCGGTGATACCACATATGTTTATTTTTATTTACACAGTTTTTTATTGTTTATGGGAAAAGGGGGGTGATTCAAACTTTTATTAGGGAAGGGGTTAAATGACCTTTATTAACCTCTTAAGGTCGCAGGGCGTATGGATACGCCCTGCATTCCGAGTCCTTAAGGACGCATATCCATACGCCCGTGGGAATTCCGGTCCCCACCGCTAGCCGGTTGGGGACCGGAGCCGAATGGTTGCTGAAATCATTCAGCAGGCATCCCGGCATATCGCCCAGGGGGGTCATTATGCCCCCCCATGTCGGCGATCGCCGCAGATCGCTGGACAACTCAGTCCAGCGATCTGCGGCGATTCCGGGTCAATCGGGTCTCCAGTGACCCGGTGACCCGGAATTACTGGCTGTTCGGGGCCGTCTCTGACGGCTCCGAACAGCCAGAGCCTGCAGGGGTGAGGTGGCACTGGTGCCACCTCACGATCGCCCTGATCCGCCTGCTGCGGGTGTCACTCCCGCACCCGCTCCGCCCTTCTTCCGGAGGGCGTGAGCGGGTGCGGGAAGACGACCCCGGGTGCTGGGGACCCCGAACCCCGGCGTCCATGTTGGGATCGGGGCCCCAGGAGAGACGGCGGAAGCAGCAGCAGGAGGTGAGTTACAGCCTCCTGCTGTTGCTTAGCAACAGCTCCCAGCATGCAAAAGGGCATGCTGGGAGCTGTAGTTATGCAACAGCAGGAGGCAGACCACCACAACTCCCAGCATTCCCTTATGGGCATGCTGGGACTTATGGTTTTGCAACAGCTGGAGGCACATTTTTTCTATGGAAAAGTGTACCTTCAGCTGTTGTATAACTACAACTTCCAGCTTGCACAAACAGCTAAAGTGCATGCTGGGAGTTGTAGTGGTGCATCTGCTGGTTGCATAACTACAACTCCCAGCATGCCCGTTGGCTGTCGGTGACTGCTGAGAGTTGTAGTTTTGCAACAGCTGAAGGCACACTGGTTGTGAAACTTAGAGTTTTTTTTTTTTAATCTAACTCAGTGTTTCACGACCGGTGTGCCTCCAGCTGTTGCAAACGACAACTCCCAGCAGTCACCTTACACCATGCACCGTACATGCTGGGAGTTGTAGTTTTGCAACAGCTGGAGGCACACTGGTTTTGAAACACTGAGTAAGGTCACAAACTCCGTGAAACATAACCAGTGTGCCTACAGCTGTTGCAAAACTAAAACTCTCAGCATGTACAGTCTGTCAGCGCATGCTGGGAGTTGTAGTTTTGCAACATCTGGAGGTCCGCAGGTTGAAGACCACTATTGGGTTAAAAATCTTAATTGTCCCCCCCAATGTGAACGTACAGGGTACACTCACATGGGCGGAGGCTTACAGTAAGTATCGGGCTGCAAGTTTGAGCTGCAGCAAATTTTCTGCAACAGCTCAAACTGCCAGCGAGAAACTACTGTGAACCCCCGCCCGTGCGACTGTACCCTAAAAACACTACACTACACTAACAAAAAATAAAATAAAAAGTTAAAAACACTACATATACACATACCCCTACACAGCCCCCCTCCCCTCTCCAATAAAAATGAAAAACGTCTGGTACGCCACGGTTTCCAAAACGGAGCCTCCAGCTGTTGCAAAACAACAACTCCCAGTATTGTCGGACAGCCGTTGACTGTCCAGGCATGCTGGGAGCTTTACAACAGCTGGAGGCTCCCTGTTTGGGAATCACTGGCGTAGAATACCCCTATGTCCACCCCTATGCAATCCCTAATTTAGGCCTCAAATGCGCATGGCGCTCTCACTTTGGAGCCCTGTCGTATTTCAAGGCAACAGTTAAGGATCACATATGGGGTATCGCCGTACTCGGGAGAAATTGGGCTTCAAATTTTGGGGGGTATTTTCTGCTTTTACCCTTTTTAAAAATGTAAAGTTTTTGGGAAAAGAAGCATTTTTTAGGTAAAACATTTTTTTTTTTTTTTTACATATGCAATAGTCGTGAAACGCCTGTAGGGTATTAAGGTTCACTTAACCCCTTGTTACATTCCCCGAGGGCTCTAGTTTCCAAAATGGTATGCCATGTGGTTTTTTTTTGCGGTCCTGGCACCATAGGGGCTTCCTAAATGCATGCCCCCAGAGCAAAATTTCCTTCAAAAAAGCCAAATGTGACTCCTCCTCTTCTGAGACCTGTAGTGCGCCAGCAGAGCACTTTTCACCCCCATATGGGGTGTTTTCTGAATCGGGAGAAATTGGGCTTCAAATTTTGGGGGGTATTTTCTGCTATTACCCTTTTTAAAAATGTAAAACTTTAGGGAAACCAAGCATTTTAGGTAACATTTTTTTTTTTTTTTACATATGCAAAAGTCGTGAATCACCTGTGGGGTATTAAGGTTCACATTACCCCTTGTTACGTTCCCCGAGGGGTCTAGTTTCCAAAATGGTATGCCATGTGTTTTTTTTTGCTGTTCTGGCACCATAGGGACTTCCTAAAGGTGACATGCCCCCCAAAAACCATTTGACGCTCCTTCCCTTCTGAGCCCTCTACTGCGCCCGCCGAACACTTTACATAGACATATGAGGTATGTGCTTACTCGAGAGAAATTGGGTTTCAAATACAAGTAAAAATTTTCTCCTTTTTACCCCTTGCAAAAATTCAAAAATTTGGTCTACAAGAACATGCGAGTGTAAAAAATGAAGATTGTGAATTTTCTCCTTCACTTTGCTGCTATTCCTGTGAAACCCGTAAAGGGTTAAAAGGCTTACTGAATATCATTTTTAATACTTTCGGGGGTGCAGTTTTTATAATGGGGTCATTTATGGGGTATTTCTAATATGAAGACTCTTCAAATCCACTTCAAACCTGAACTGGTCCCTGAAAAAAAGCGAGTTTCAAAATTTTGTGAAAAATTGGAAAATTGCTGCGAAACTTTGAAGCCCTCTGGTGTCTTCCAAAAGTAAAAACTCATCAATTTTATGATGCAAATATAAAGTAGACATATTGTATATGTGAATAAAAAAAATTTATTTGGAATATCCATTTTCCTTACAAGCAGAGAGCTTCAAAGTTAGAAAAATGCAAAATTTTCAAATTTTTCATCAAATTTTGGGATTTTTCACCAAGAAAGGATGCAAGTTACCAAAAATTTTTACCACTAAGTTAAAGTAGAATATGTCACGAAAAAACAATCTCGGAATCAGAATGATAACTAAAAGCATTCCAGAGTTATTAATGTTTAAAGTGACAGTGGTCAGATGTGCAAAAAATGGCCGAGTCCTTAAGGTGAAAAAGGGCTCAGTCCTTAAGGGGTTAAAGGGGTTATCCAGGAAAAAAAACTTTTTTTTATATATCAACTGGCTCCAGAAAGTTAAACAGATTTGTAAATCACTTCTATTAAAAAACCTTAATCCTTTCAGTACTTATGAGCTTCTGAAGTTAAGGTTGTTCTCTGATGTGCTCTCTGATGACATGTGTCTCGGGAACCACCCAGTTTAGAAGCAAATCCCCATAGCAAACCTCTTCTGTGCAGTTCCCGAGACACGTATCATCAGTAGTGTTGAGCGGCATAGGCCATATTCGAATTCGCAAATATTTGCGAATATATGGACGAATATTCGTCATATATTCGCTAAATTCGCATATTTGTAATATTCTCATTTTATTTGTATGCGAAAAGTAACACATGTGAAAATTAGCATATAAAAAAATTTGCATAAGCGCCCTTTGTAAATTACTTCTGTTAAAAAATCTTAATCCTTTCAGTACTTATGAGCTTCTGAAGTTGAGTTGTTCTTTTCTGTCTAAGTGCTCTCTGATGTCTCCTGTCTCGGGAACTGTCCAGAGTTGAAGCAAATCCCCATATCAAACCTATTCTACTCTGTGCAGTTCCCGAGACAGACAGAGATGTCAGCAGAGAGCACTGTTGCCAGACAGAAATGAACAACTCAACTTTAGCAGCTGAAAATTATTGCAAGGATTAAGATTTTTTAATAGAAGTAATTTACAAATCTGTTTAACTTTCTGGAGCCAGTTGATATAAAAAATAATGACCCTGGAATAACCCTTTAAGCTTCTGTCCATCTGACATCTCCGTGCATTAATTATACATGCAGAGGTTGCAGTTGCACATGGGCTCTGATGCGGAGAGTAGTTACAGGTTTTGAGTCTAGGCTATGCCTATGTCAGATATTGCCATTTTATGAGAATGGGAGCAATGCTTTAACCCCTTAAGGACTCAGCCCATTTTGGCCTTAAGGACTCAGACAATTTAATTTTTACGTTTTCATTTTTTCCTCCTCGCCTTCTAAAAATCATAACTCTTTTATATTTTCATCCACAGACTAGTATGAGGGCTTATTTTTTGCGTGACCAGTTTTCCTTTGTAATGACATCACTCATTATATCATAAAATGTATGGCGCAACCAAAAAACACTATTTTTGTGGGGAAATTAAAACGAAAAACGCAATTTTGCTAATTTTGGAAGGTTTTGTTTTCACGCCGTACAATTTATGGTAAAAATGACATGTGTTCTTTATTCTGAGGGTCAATACGATTAAAATGATACCCATTATTATATACTTTTATATTATTGTTGCGCTTAAAAAAAATCACAAACTTTTTAACCAAATTAGTACGTTTATAATCCCTTTATTTTGATGACCTATAACTTTTTTATTTTTCAGTATAAGCGGCGGTATGGGGGCTCATTTTATGCGCCATGATCTGTACTTTTTTTTGATACCACATTTGTATATAAAAAACTTTTAATACATTTTTTATAAGTTTTTTTTTAATAAAATGTATTAAAAAAGTAGGAATTTTGGACTTTTTAAAATTTTTTTCGTTCACGCCGTTCACCGTACGGGATCATTAACATTTTATTATAGTTCGGACATTTACGCACGCGGCGATACCAAATATGTCTATAAAAAATGTTTTTTACGCTTTTTGGGGGTAAAATAGGAAAAAACGGACGTTTTACTTTTTTATTGGGGGAGGGGATTTTTCACTTTTTTTTTACTTTTACTTTTACATTTTTTTACATTTTTTTTTACACTTGAATAGTCCCCATAGGGGACTATTCATAGCAATACCATGGTTGCTAATACTGATCTGTTCTATGTATAGGACATAGAACAGATCAGTATTATCGGTCATCTCCTGCTCTGGTCTGCTCGATCACAGACCAGAGCAGGAGACGCCGGGAGCCGCACGGAGGAAGGTGAGGGGACCTCCGTGCGGCGTTATGAATGATCGGATCCCCGCAGCAGCGCTGCGGGCGATCCGATCGTTCATTTTAATCGCGAACTCCCGCAGATGCCGGGATCTGTATTGATCCCGGCACCTGAGGGGTTAATGACCGACGCCCGCGAGATCGCGGGCGTCGGCCATTGCCGGCGGGTCCCTGGCTGCGATTAGCAGCCGGGATCAGCCGCGCATGACACGGGCATCGCTCCGATGCCCGCGGTTATGCTTAGGACGTAAATGTACGTCCTGGTGCGTTAAGTACCACCTCACCAGGACGTACATTTACGTCCTGTGTCCTTAAGGGGTTAAACAGTGAATTAAAAAAGACTCTCAAGCCTAAAGAATAGAAGGGAGTTGAAGAAGCACATATAGCTTAAAGTGTACCTGTCATCTACAAAAACTTTTTATATAATGTAGATAATACAATTATATGTATATTTGTAATATGCATTGGTTAAAATTTTTTTATATTTATGGGTAAAAAAATGCTGTACCTGATGCTATTGCCTGTGAGGAGTCCAAAAACAGGAAGTGAGGGCAGGACAAGCAGGGCTCTGTGTAGGCTCCTGGCTTGTGAATCCTCCTCACGTGTGAGCCCATAGCATGTCACAGAACCTCACTGCACAGAGCCCTGCTTGTCCTCACTACACAGAGCCCTGCTTGTCCTCACTACACAGAGCCCTGCTTGTCCACCCTCACTTCCTGTATTTGGACTCCTCATAGAGACACACAAACAATAGCTGCAGGAACAAAAATATACATATTTTTCTACCAATGTATATTACAAATATACATATAATGGTATTATCTACATTCTATAAAAAGTTTTTGTTGATGACAGGTACACTTTAAGGGTGTATTCACACGTTCAGTATTCTGTGCAGATTTGATGGGCAGGATTAAAAGCTGTGCTCAGTCATTTAGTTTACATTGAAATCTGTAGCAGAAAATCCTGTGCATCTAATCTGCGCAGGATACTGTACCTGTGAACACAACCCCCCAAAACTGCACTCACTATTCTACTGTTACACTGTACCTTATCCTCTAGTCACCTCCAGAGCTGCAGCCCTTATTCTGCTGTTACACCATGCCTTATCCTCCAGTCACCTCCAGAGCTGCATCCTTTATTCTACTGTAACATCATTTCTTATGCTCCAGAGCTGCACTCGCTATTCTGCTGTTACACCATGCCTTATCCTCCAGTCACCTGCAGAGCTGCACTCACTATTCTGCTGTTACACCATGTCTTATCCTCCAGTCACCTCCAGAGCTGCATGCACTATTCTGCTGTTACGTTATGTCTTATACTACTGTCACCTCCAGAGCTGCATCCACTATTCTGCTGTTACACCATGTCTTATCCCCCTGTCACCTCCAGAGCTGAAGCCACTATTGTGCTGTTACATTATACCTTATCCTCCAGTCACCTACAGTCACCTCCAGAGCTGCAGTCACTTCTGCTGTTACATCATGTCTTATGCTCCTGTCACCTCAAGAGCTGCACTTACTATTCTGCTGTCTTATCCTCAATCACCTCCAGAGCTGCACTCGCTATTCTACTGTTACACCATGCCTTATCCTCCAGTCACCTCCAAAGCTGCACTCACTATTCTGCTGTTACACCATGTCTTATCCTCCAGTCACCTCCAGAGCTGCATGCACTATTCTGCTGTTACTTTATGTCTTATACTCCTGTCACCTCCAGAGCTGCATCCACTATTCTGCTCTTATATCATATTTTATACTCTAGTCACCTCCACAGCTTTACTCGCTATTCGGCTGTTACATCATGTCTTATCCTCCTGTCACCTCCAGAGCTGCAGACACTATTCTGCTCTTGTATTATGCCTTATCCTCCAGTCACCTTTAAAGCTGCATTAGCTATTCTGCTGATACATCATGTCTTATCCCCCTGTCACCTCCAGAGCTGCAGCCACTATTGTGCTGTTACAGTATGCCTTATCCTCCAGTCACCTCCTGAGCTGGATTCTTTATTCTGCTGTTTCACCACCCCTTATCCTCCTGTCACCTCAAGAGCTGCACTTACTATTTTTCTGTCTTTTCCTGCAGTCACCTCCAGAGCTGCATCGACTGTCTGAGGGTGATAGGAGTGTAATTGCTGTAATCACACTCCTATCAGCCTGAGGGGAGGTGGGCTGTCTGCCCCAGGTGCCACATGCTGGAGTGTGCCATCTCACAATTCACAGCTTGGTAACTTGCAGGCTGTAAGTGTAAGTCATTCTGTACTGCACAGGGGCAAATACTGAAGCAATAATCCTATTCCAATAGGAGCTGTTGTTGGCCACATTCCTGTCACTATGAGATCTCAGCATGTACAAGCTGTCTATAGACACTGTGCAGACTACAGGAGGAGAAATATATTAGATTGTATGAGGACGGGCTGTCTATAAAGGATGGGGTCCCATAATCTTTTATTGCCTGAGGTGTCAGTCCACCCCTGGGGAAAACAATGCATTTTGGGAATTGCAGTCCTGAGCAACTGCTCAACCAGGAAGTACAACCTTGAAGTACAGGAGTCAGACCCCTAAAACAAATACATTTTTGGTTGTTTCTGGACTGGAGCAGACAGGTAAGCAATGCTGAAAGGCTTCTGCAGCATTTTTATGTTTTTTTTTTTGTTTTTTTTACCTAATGTCGGAATACCCCTTTAACAGTTGATCAGTTGCCTTATGTGTGTGCCATTACTGTAACTAAGAGGGTGGGAGTCATAGATTAAAGAACAAGTTATATACTTCCAATAAGGCACCTGTATATGTTTGTTATCTTAGCAGTTCATGGGAAATTTCTGCAGTTTGGTAAATATTCATATTTTTCTACATCTCACTAGTGGGGAAAAAGAATGTAAGTGAGATGCGTGTACTTCAGCCTGGGCTCTCATCTCAGTAAAAGTAGTATTTATATGCATTGGAAGGGATTGGTAAGGATTTAGCTGACACTTTCTCCAGTATGTCAGGTTAAATTGCACAAAATATATTATATTGTGACACAGTGACTTTGAGAATTTTTGGGATGTGGACTTTACAACACCCTTTGAATAGAGCTGTGCAATTTTTGTGTGACTTTCAAAAGGTAACCTATAATAACGTGTCTTAAAAGCCATTACATTTAAGCTACACCTCCATTTTTTGTATAAAAACTAAGAATGTTCCAGAAACTAGAGCAAATGATTTATAAATGTCTGTATATATATATATATATATATATATATATATATATACACACACCGTATTTATCGGGGTATACCACGCACCGGCCTATAACACGCACCCTCATTTTACCAAGGATATTTGGGTAAAAAAAGTTTTTTACCCAAATATCCATGATAAAATGAGGGTGCGTGTGTGCGCGTGTATACCCCGATACACCCCCAGGAAAGGCAGGGGGAGAGAGGCCGTCGCTGCCCGCTTCTCTCCCCCTGCCTTCCCTGGGGTCTAAAGCCCTGCTGCCGGCCCTTCTCTCCCCCTGGTTATCGGCGCCGCTGCCCGTTCTGTCCCCCTGACTATCGGTGCCGGCGCCCCATTGCCGGCGCCGATAGCCAGGGGGAGAGAAGCGGCGCCGACAGCCAGGGGGAGAGAAGGGGCAGCGGCACCCATTGCCGGCGCCGCTGCCCCGCTGCCTCCCCCCATCCCCGCTGGCATAATTACCTGGGTCGGGTCCGCGCTGCTGCAGGCCTCCGGCGCGCGTCCCCTGCGTCGTTGCTATGCGTGGCGCACTGACGTCATGCGCCGCGCCGTGCATAGCAACGATGCAGGGGACGCACGCCGGAGGCCTGCAGCAACGCAGACCCGACCCAGGTAATTATGCCACCGGGGATGGGGGGAGGCAACGGGGCAGCGGCGCCGGCAATGGGTGCCGCTGCCCCTTCTCTCCCCCTGGCTGTCGGCACCGCTTCTCTCCCCCTGGCTAGCGGCACCGGCAATGGGGCGCCGGCACCGATAGTCAGGGGGACAGAACGGGCAGCGGCGCCGATAGCTAGGGGGAGAGAAGGGCCGGCAGCAAGGCTCTAGACCCCAGGGAAGGCAGGGGGAGAGAAGCGGGCAGCGACGGCCTCTCTCCCCCTGCCTTTCCTGGGGGTGTATCGGCGTATAACACGCACACAGACTTTAGGCTAAAAATTTTAGCCTAAAAGTGCGTGTTATATGCCGATAAATACGGTATATATATACATATATACAGTGACCCCCCAAGCTACGATGGCCCCGACATACGATAATTTCAACATACGATGGCCTCTCACAGGTCATTGCATGTTGAAGGGAGCATCAACATACGATGCTTTTGTATGTCAGGGCCATCGCATAAACGGCTATCCGGCAGCGCTAAATGCTTCACCTGCCACCGGATAGCCGTTTACGGTGCCCCCTGTGGTCCATCACTTACCTGTCCTCGGGGCTCCGGCACGTCCTCTTTGGGATCCCCTGCATCGTCGGTGCTCTCCATCGTCGTCATCACGTCGCTGCGCACGCCGTCCCGTCATCCAATAGGAGCGGCGTGCGTAGCAATGGCCAACGGCTGTCTGGGCATGCTGGGTGTTGTAGTTTTGGAACATCTGGAGGTCCGCAGGTTGTAGACCACTGTCCTATACTTTACATTGCAGGGATCCCTCAACATACGATGGTTTCAACAAACGATGGTCCGTTTGGAACGGATTACCATCATATGTTGAGGGACTACTGTATATATATATATATATATATATATATATATATATATATATAATTTATTTTTATTTTTATTCCTTTATAGAATAAATATTTAAAAAATAAATAAATGTCTACGTTAAACACAGAAAAGTAATTCAAAAAACACCAGAAATCAGATGCAAAAAGATTTACTTTGCTGTCATAACAAACAACAAATATAAAATGGCTAAATGAACATAAGAAAAAAGTCCAGTCAGTAAATGAAGGTGTAACTGTGATAGAAAATACTACTTTGGCCATTGAATGCTCCTTTGATTTTTTTTAAAAGTCAATATTGATTTCACCAAGCGGCGGTGTAGAAGAAACATAATGTGACTGTTTGGAAAGGAAAGTTATTTATTAAACACATACTAAATGTGCTGTTCTGTTCCATCTTCAGTGCCTAGAATAGTACTGAATTTTGATATCTTTAAATGGACACTGTCATTTAAAAAATTTTTGCTATTGCACTCCTTATGGTAAATTAAAAATCTTTCTAATGTACTTTAAAAAAAAGAAGTTTTCTATGTTTTATTTGTGTTTAAAAAAGCTGCCACTAGGTGTCTCCCTACTTGTCCAGAGCACATTTCCCCCAATCTCTTGCACAGGTTTTGGACTCCTGCTGGCCTGGCAGAAGTCCAAAATCAGGAAATGCAGTCTGGAGTGCTGAGGGGTGTGTGTGCAGCCTTAGCCAATCATAGCTCATCTCACACCGAACTGCTCTGGGCTGTGTGCAGCAGAGTGAGGGAGGAAGTTTTCCCCTGTATGGCTTCAGATGATGTCACGCCTGCTGGGAATGCTGTGAAACTGACTAAGACTGAGCAGAAAATACAGAGAAATATCAAGGAAGAAAACTAAAAAAAATAATAAAAATATAGGCAGGAGGTGGTTTATCATGATGGGGGCAGTGAACTGGGAGTATTATAACATTTATTAAGATCATGACAGGTACTCTTTAAAATATATATATTACATGTTGTGAAAATACCTGATGAAGGAAAAAATTGCTTCCAAAATGTGTAACCTTTTTTACATGTTAATAAAACTATACAATTTGCAAGCATGTTAAATATCGCCGAAGAGTGGTTTGATTTGTTGCTATATATGTCGATGTTTAGAGCGGATAGGCAAGTAGGCAAGGTCAGAGGGAGTGGGTGAGATCAGGGCTGCACTCCTTCCCTGCCCAAACGTGTCACTTTCTTTCAGTCTTTGTTGTTTTTCTTAAAGTTTTCAGGCTTTTAGTTTGTAGAAATAATACAAGAGCACAAGACATGTAGAGCTGAAGAGCTTACACACAAGAAATCTCTCTTCCCTGTATGTGACAATGTTTCGGTGAATGTGCGCCCTTAATCATGGGTGGATGTATGTCAAGTCTTCAGCTCTACATGTTTTGTGCTTTTGTATTATTTCTGCAAAATAGAAGCCTTGAAGAAAAACTACAAAGATGAAAAGAAAAAGAGTGAAACAATGTTCTGACTAATCGTGAGGTAATGTCCAATTGGAATGTGCATTGAGTCAAATTGGTCGGAAGTAACTCTGTCATTCCACTATTGTTGTGTTATCTTAGAACTGCACTGGAGCTTAGTGGAGCTCTTATATATAGGGGAACATTTGCTTTAGATATAAGCAGGATTATTGTGAATATGTACTTAAGAGAAAACATTTACAAAGCTGCAGCATGTGACTAATCCCTAGCACTTATTTTATAAGGCATTAAAAAAAGGCATTCGATGCATTGAAGGGGTATTCCAGCAATAAAAACATATCCCCATCCTCAGAACTTTGCAATTTGAAAACAGGAACCTGACTCTCCCCGCTGAATGGAACGCCAGGTCGGCATGCGCTTCATTAATTCTTTATGGAGCGACAAGTACAGTGTAATGTAAAGTTGTTGTGTTGCTGTGAGAAAACTTTCTTCAAATTGCATGTGGGCATCTGTATGTTGGGATAATAACTTGTTTGTATTGTGCATTGCATTAAAGCACACACTGAGGCATAACAAGAGTTTAAGAGTTACACCCCTTTCACACTGCCGTTGCTTCCCACCGAGAATGGCCGTCAAAGTCTCTCTTTTTTTTCCTTCTGACTTTAACGCTCGTTCTTATGACGGCGAGCAACGGGGAGCAACAGCTCTTGGCGGCACCTATTTACTATTATGGGGGCCATCTGGTGCCGTTATGAATAGTGGGAGAAAAAGACAGCACAAGCAGTCATTTTTCTCCAGCTATTCTGCTCAGCTCTCTCGACGGCCGTCACACCTCCGTGTACTAACGGCAGTGTGAAAGAAGCCTTAAAGGGGTACTCCACTATTAGACATGTTAACACCTATCCAAATCATAAGGGATAACATTTCTGATCTTTGCAGTGGCACCCCAGTCATCCAGTTCAAGGAGGGAACTCCGTGCAGTGCCGAATGACTGGCGAACACAGCCACCACAACCCCTCCATTCATGTCTATGGGATGAGGCGTGACGGCTGTGTACTAGCCGTCACACCCCCTCCCATAGACATGAATGGAAAATGCATGGCGTAACGTTACCATGACAGTAACACCGCAGTGCTGGCCCGGCGATCATAGGGGGTCCCCACGACCAGACCTCCCATGATCAGACATGTCATTTGGATAGAGGATAACATGTAAAGGGGCGGAGTACCCCTTTAAAGGTTTGTTTATGCCTTTTATAAGATGAATGATGTCTTTGTCACTTGAAGCCCCCAGCAAGTTTATATACAGAAATGTAAAGGGGTTATCCACCATAAGGTGATTTTAGTACTTACCTGCCAGACAGTAATGGACATGCTTAGGAAGGATCCTAAAAAGCTATGTTCTAGAGTCAACCATAACACTGTGGCTATCTTTTTGTGAACTGGCTATTTCCTGTTGGAGTTCCCTCGCTCCAACTTCAAGTCCCATGATTCCTTGTTAGGGTGAGGAAATTTTTCTCCCTCCCATACATTAGCCACCCTACCCATTGAAACACACCTGTGCTCCCTTCAATGCAATAGACCAGTGTTTTTTAACCAGGGTACCTTCAGCTGTTACAATTCCTTGCAGAATGATCCCTCTTCCACCCAGGGGTCTCTCCACGCATTGAAGCAAATACAGGCTCCCATTGATCCCCTGACTAGTGATGTAATGTCTCGGGCCGCACTGAAACCTGGGAAAACCTAAGACAACAGTCATTTTGTATGCTGTATACAATAAACATTGGGGCACCATCACACACAGGTACAGATTTTATATTATGAACTACACTTTACAGTCACTGTAGCATAGTCAAATAAAAAAAAATCTGGAATACCCCTTCAAAGAGGGCTGTGGGAAGAGTTCCTGGTCCAGCATCCTCTCCCCAGAGGGGTGTACCCAAGCCAGTTAATTCCAATCTGGTTCAGGCTAACAAAGTTTGAACATCTTCTAGTTCTGCTACTGCTAGGCATACATACACCTATTTCCTGTGAATGCCTTATATACTGACTATTGTGCCAAAAAAAAGATTTGTTATGAAAAGGAAAATAAAACAAAAAAGCTATATAAATTGCATATCGCCATAATCGTATAGACCCACAGAATAAAGATAACATATTTTTTACTGCACAGTGAACACCATAAAAAATTATTTAAAGAAACGCAAGAATTTATTTAAATTTTTTTAACAAAAATTTGCCACTTATATAAAGTACAATATGTCACGAAAAAACAATCTCATTAAGGTAAAAACAGGCTGCATCCTTAAGGGGTAAAGTAACTATATATGAACAGGGGCATAATAATCAGGGTCACAGGGGGTGTAACCATGACCGGCAGACATAGGGAGCGCACCTGAGGATCCTGAGCACATGCTCTGGATCTTGGGGAGAGCATAGCTTTTAACTGTGACTATGCCTTCAGGATACAAACACAGTTGAAACATATCCTGCTACATGGCATTCACGTTGCAAGCCGTGGGTGTAGATGCACAGTATGAATATATATTAATGTGAGGGCACAGTATGGGCACATAGAAAGGAGTATGGTTATAGTGTGGAGGACACAGAAAGGGGCATATTAGTGCAGGGGCTCAGAAAAGGTATAGAATTCTGCAGAGAAGACTTGGTTTAAAGTCTTCAAGATCATTTTAGCCGACAAAAGAAAATGAGTCACTATATGGGGGAAATATTAGTCTTTGCATAGTGGATTTTGTTTTCTAACAGTGTAGTGGTATTATTCAGTTAGTATGTGGTTTAAATATGTAGTTATGATATGGCAGTATTATTTGGCCCCTGTTTAGTGGTATTATTCAGTCACTATCTGGTAGTAATATGTTGATACAATGTGACAGTATGTTTTGTTTCCTGAATTCTGATATGATTGGGTCAGGTCCAAAATTTGCCTATAGAGCTTTAGTTACACCACTGTATAACATCACCATTTACAAAGGATCTATTTTATAAATATTTAAATCTGCTAGAACAAAACAAAGAGGATAAAATAATGAGCTGCAATAATCTGATAATATATTCAGCAGAGGGGGCGCCCCATGCAATTGCACAATATTTCTGTGTTCACTCACACCAGGGCTGTCCTCTCCACTTCTTTACACAGAAACTCTATGATGCTGTTTGAATTACAAATCCAACACTATCACTTTTATCTTTTCTGGAGTCTGGTTTGTGCCGGATATGGCTGCAGAACTGCAATTACTTCATAAAAACTAGCAGACCAAGATATATGGGAATACGATTTCTCTGTAACAGTACCGCAACGTAACTATGGAGATGATTATTTTACATCTTTTTAACCATGGAAAGATGAGTAGACAGTAACATTCTTACAGTTAACATTCTGTAATGGGCAGTAGATAGTTATGCAGTCCCAATATCCACTGCACAACAATATCTGATTTACTATTGTAAACCCGACATGTTTTGTTGGGTTGTGCGCCAGAATTTGTGCCAAAATAGGAAAAAAAAGACTAACTCTCCATTTTACTGAGAAAACCAGAAAAAGGGGCATGATCATCTGGGAAAGTGGGCATGGCCGTCAAAAAGGGGGACATGTTCCCGACATTTTCACAAAAACATATATATTTATTAAGGTTTCCACAGAAAATTTTGTGGATTTGAGCTGAAACCTTAGTAAATACTGTGGAACAAAATTGTAGGGAATTAAAACCCACAAAAGAAAACTCCACTCTTAGAAAATCAGGGCCATTAAGTAGGCACTAAAGACTATGCTTTGTTCTGTATCTTTAGTTAGTGGTTTAGTTGGCTAGTTGCATGGTTTAAAGGAAAACGGTCATCCCGTTCACCCACACTAAACCCAGTACACTGGGTAATAGTGCGGATGAACAGGAGACCAATGCGGGGTCTCTGACTAAGATACGTACCTGCGCTCGGAGAAGTGTCCCCCTGAAGGTCTGCTTCTTTCTTCACTGAATTGCACACAGGAGGCGAGCTCGATGGCTGAATTTGAATATTCATGGGCGTGATCACGTGAGCGCTCAGTAGGCGCAAGCGCTCACGTAACCAGCATCCATGAAAATTCTAATCCAGCCGGTGGGCCCACGTCCTGTGCGCAATTCACTGAAGAAAGACATAAAGAAGTGCATTGTCCATGCATTTTTTTTACCCCAATGTGTGCTTTCTATTGAACAGTAATTGTGAACACAATGAAAGCAAATAGCAAAATTCACAAAACTAAAAAAAAAAAAAAAAATAAACATTGCTTTTCCATTAGTCTGCTGTATCATCAGGGCTGCCATCAGAAATTTCAGGGCCCCTCACACAGCTCAATGCCTGCCCCCCCCCCCTGACCTGCCCCCAATATTATTATTTTTTTCTTACTATATATTTCCAATTAGATTAGATCAGAGTGTGGTGTTAAATAACACTGTGCTATTAAAGGAGTTGTCTGGTAAAAAAATAACTTATCCCCTATCCAAGGATAGTTATAGATAGCAGGGGTCCGAGCATTGGGCCCCCCCCCCCCCCCGCTATTTCCTGCACGGCTGGAAGGGGGGCCTGCTGTACCCCGCACAGAGCGCTGGTCGACACGCCCCTCCATGTATCCCATAGAGATACTTGGAGGGGGTGTGCTGCCCGCGGCTTCCTGCGGAGTACAGACGTCAGTTTCCAGCAAACTACCAGGGCCCCGCAAGGGGGGTCCCAGCACTTGCACCCCCCTGCGATCGATAACTTATCCCATATCCCTGGATAGGGGATAAGTTATTTTTCACCAGACTACTCCTTTAACAGAGGGGCCTACCCAAACTATATGGAAGCAACTATTAACAGAGGGGCCTACCCAAACTATATAGGGGGCTCCATATAATTTGGGTAGGCCCCTCTGTTAATAGTTGCCCCTATAGTTGTGGTAGGCCCCTCTGTTAATAGTTGCCCCCATAGGTGTAGCTAGAAACCACAGGGCCCGATTCAAAAAATTTCCTTGGGGCTCCCTACCCATACCCCCTGTCCAGACCCCCCCAGGGCCATTTTTTTGGTGGGGGTCTGACTTCTGAGACCCCCACCGATCACCTCGGTTGAAGTTGTTCTCCAGCTGTTGGAAAGCTAAAACTCCCATCATAGGAGAGCCTATGACAATGGGAGTTGTAGTTTTGTAACAGCTGGAGAGACACAGATTGGACACAGTTTCTTCTCTGTTATATTTTCTTCTTCATCTGGTCCAGAGACCAGGTCTTCCTCCAGCTCCATCTTCTCTGCAAAGTCTGACATCCAGACATCATTAGCTCCTCACTTTGTCAGCAGATCCTCATCCTCTGCATGAAGACAGTAATCATTATAACCTTGCCAGAAAGTGTACCCTAAATAAAATACTGCCCCACACTGTACCCTAAATAAAATACTGCCCCACACTGTACCCTGAATATAATAATGCTATACACTGTACCCACTAAGTATAATCCTGCCACACACTGTAACCTGAATATAATACTGCCACACACTGTACCCACTAAATCTAATCCTGCCACACACTGGAACCTGAATATAATACTGCCGCACACTGCACCCCTGAATATAATACTGACACACACTGTATTCACTAAATATAATACTGCCACACACTGTACCCACTAGCTATAATCCTGCCACACACTGTACCCCTGAATATAATACTGCCACACACTGTATCCTGAATATAATACTGCCACACACTGTACCCACTAGATATAATCCTGCCACACACTGTACCCCTGAATATAATACTGCCACACACTGTACCCACTAAATATAATCCTGCAACACACTGTACCCTGAGTATAATACTGCCACACACTGTACCCACTAAATATAATACTGCCACACACTGTACCCACTAGATGTAATCCTGCCACACACTGTACCCCTGAATATAATATTGCCCCACACTGTACCCTGAATATAATACTGCCACACACTGTACCCACTTAATATAATAGTGCCACACACTGTACCCACTAAATATAATACTGCCATACACTGTAACCTGAATATAATACTGCCGCACACTCTACCCCTGAATATAATACTGCCACACACCTCTTATCACCTCCATAACACCCCTTGCACCTCTTATCACCCCATAACACCCCCCCTGCACCTCTTATCACCCCCATAACCCCCTGCACCTTTTATCACCCCCATAACACCCCCCTGCACCTCTCATCACCCCCATAACACCCCTGCACCTCTTATCACCCCCATAACACCCCCTGCACCTCTCATTACCCCCATAACACCCCCCTGCACCTCTTATCACCCGCATAACACCCCCTGCACCTCTTATCAACCCCATAACACCCCCCTGCACCTCTCATTACCCCCATAACACCCCCCTGCACCTCTTATCACCCCCATAACACCCCTCTGCACCTCTTACCACCCCCATAACACCCCCCTGCACCTCTCATTACCCCCATAACACCCCCCCTGCACGTCGATGCCATGACGGGAGGCTGCTGCTCTTAATCCTGTCACTGCACGGGGAAGATGCTGGAGGTTCGCGTGGGGACGTAGGCAGGGACAGGTCGGGTGATTGGAGTGGACGTGCGTTCCTGCGCGGGGCACGTGACGTCTCTACTCTCATCAGCCCTTGACCTGTCCGGTGCCGGCCCTGCTTTGTTTCTTAAGGGGCCCGCGCCCTACAAAAAGGTACTTTTATTGAAATATGCGGACCCCCCCGGAATATGAGGCCCGGTCATAGTCCTGGGGGCACCCAGCGGTCAGTGAGTGACAGTGGCAGTCACTCACTGACAGGCCAATTAAAAAAAAAAGGTCCAGGGACATCCGGGCTCCCTGAAGCTCCGGGCCCCATACAGGTGTATGGGTTGTACCCCCCTGATGGCGGCCCTGTGTATCATAACAGAAAAACTGCGAAAATGGAGGATGTGGCAGATTTGTCACATAAAGGACACCAATGGCATTTTACAAACCCTATTAACTATATGTGGGTCAATCAGGTTCTTGTTATGGTGTCTGTCATTTTATATAGCTTTGCAGGCTTTGATATTTTTTTTTCCAAAACAGTGCAGATATGAACAGAGCCTTTCTATGCCTCGGTGGTGCATCTCTTCAAGAAAGAACTCTCTCTAAAAAAAAGTTATGCAATAACAAATTCTGGGGAGACACTTATTTTTCATTCACACTACAGAGTCTTCAACTGGAGATATCTCGGGTGCCTATAGAACAAGTCCATGCTAGGACCGATCGGAAATGGCAGTCTCCATAGACGGCAATGCATTTCCAAGTGTATTCCAAGGAAAGTATGAACAGGTTTATTCTTTTGCTGGAGTCTGAGGTACAGAATTTATGTGGCGAAATGATTCAGCATACTCCCATTAAAGGGGTACTCCACTGGCCAGCTTTCCGGCTGCGTTCAGAACATTTAGTTCTGAATGCTGTGCGCGTGCTGCGGAGGTCGGCCCCCTTATGACATCAGGCCCTGCCCCTCATTGCAAGTCTATGGGAAGGGGCATGGCGGCCATCACGCCCCTCCCATAGACATGCATTGAGGAGGCATGTTCAAAAGTTATGTGACTGGGCCCAGTGTGCTGGGTTCACAAAATGAAATTGCGTAATAATACTTGGAAATTCCGGTGCAGTAGAATCCCATTGCTGTCAATGAGATTTCACTGCACAGTACACATTTTAAAATTTTCGCTGTGGAGTTTCCACCTAGAATACATTGACGTCTATGGGGATTCTGATTCAGTGAGTGCTGGGCACACTAGGAATCTCTAGCCGGAAAAATTCTGCAGTGTGAATTTAGCCTTAAACTGTGCATACATACAAGAACACAGAGGCTTTGTCCTGCATGGAGCTGTATATAAGAAGGCCTGAGGAGTGGTTCTATGACCTTTGCTGCCCCCAGTCCAACATGCCTGACATTAAAGGGGTATTCCAGGATCTTTTTTTTATTTGACTGTGCTACAGAGGCTGTAAAGTTAGTGTCGTTTATAATATAGTGTCTGTACCTGGGTGTGACTGTTTTCTCGCAATTCCAATGTGATTTTCCCCCCAATATTTATTTTTATCAGCATACAAAATTATTCAGGTCTCAGGTTTTCCCAGGTTGCAGTGTGGCCCGAGACATGACATCACTAGTCAGGTGTGCAAAGGGAGCCTGTCCTGCTTCAATGGGTGGAAACACAGCTGGGTTGAAGAGATATCATTCTGCAACTATATGTATTTTTGCAACAGCTGGAGGCACCCTGAAGGAAACAATGAATGGAATGCAGCTCATTTGTGTTTCTATGAGTTGGGTGGCTGATGTGTGGGAGGGAGGAAAGTGACCTCACACTTACAAACAAGAAATCATGGGACATGTAGTTTGAGAGAACGAACTCCAACAGGAAATACCCAGCTCACAAAAAGATAACCTCAGCATTATGGTAATCTCACAACATAGCTATTTATCCCCAAGACAAGCACAGAGACTTCCTAAGCATGTCCCTTACTGTCTCACAGGTACGTACTACAATCACCTTATGGTGGGTAACCCTTTTAAACAAATCACGGCTGCTACATAGCAATGTTCTAGGGCTCTTTTTTATGTTTCTAAGTGCCCTAGTAGCTAAATAAACTAATAAGCAGTTAGAAGATTTCTGTTAGTAAGATGCAGAGTATGCTTAAACGCTACAAATCATATAGTTTAAAGCAAAAGAAAGGTTGTCATTACCCAAAAGGTGTTATACTTTCATGTCGCCCAGGTGCTCAAGTGTATCCAATAAAAATAAGCACATCAGGAATAAATCACTTGCAGCTGAAAAACTACTACGTCCCCATCATTGGTAAAATGAATTGGGACAACTGATACTTGAATGTGAGCTCCTATACCCTAGCAGGGGCCGTCCTGAAATATGAAAACCACTAATCGGATTTTCCACAATAAACACATTGATGATGCAGTACACCATTTGTTCTGGCTTATCGGTAGGGTAAAAAGTGTTGGACCTCCTACTGGTCATATATTACTTGCAATAGCCCATCAATGGGTTAGGTAAACATATCCAGCAGTATAATTCACCAACAACATCTGTCTTTATGCAGCATACTTATACTGTGTTGCTATATTATGATGCATGTAGATGGATCCCTCAATGGATCTTAGTCATTTCTATACATATATATATATATATATATATATATATATATATATATCTATATATGTCAAAGTGATTCATGTTGATTGATCTTTGGCAGTTCCATGATAGCGCGTCCAGTCCACTTCTGGGGGAAGTCCATGATGTACAAGGTGATGACAAAATGTGCTAGAGAAAAATATGTTAATAGCAAAGAAATAATAGAAGGACTTTACCTTAGAATGTTCTACGAGGAAAACAGTTCTGGAAGGCAAAGTTATCTGCTTGCCCTGTACAGCACAGCTATATTTGGGCATTGTTTGACATTTATATGCTTACACTATATCTGCATTACCATGGTGAACTCAATGAGTATCCAGTGGTTATAATAAACTCACTGAAAGACTTTAGAAGGGGCATGAATGCATTTTCAGAGAACGTAAATATTATAGGTTATAGTCACTAGATCCTGAAGGTGGGACATTTATTCCATGCTTTATTCCAATTGCCCCTAAAATGGAGAAAATTCATCTCATGTATTTAATTTTTTTTTTTTTTACTCCCTGCAGATCAACACTATAGGTCGTAGACTGAACGTAATAGATGTATATGTTTTTTAGCCTTATAAACTACATTACTATGTAGCTATTTAAGGTGCTATGAGATTGTTGCTTTTCTGAGTATGACTTGCTTCAGAAAAATTAGAACATTTAGCTTTTAACAAAAAAGCCCTACATTGAAGGCTGGTGGGGTGGACCACCAGGCACTCCCTGATGACATGTGGTTCAGGCACCATAAACAAGATGTCCAAGAGTGTCCAAGGTTCTTCATTGATTTGACTTTAGTAATATGGATGACAACTTCAACAAATGTCATCAAAGGGGTTGTCGGGGATATTGGCTGATCTATGGCTGTAGGGCAGCAGTGCATAATTTTATGGCTCATTAGTGGTGATGTTATACTGGTGGGATTGTCGGATATTCTAAAAGTGACATTGCCTGGTTTGTCCTCTTCAAAGCGTTACTGCAATTAAAAACTTCTTAACAACACATACATAAGACATGTTAAAAGTTGTTGATCGCATTAGGTCTCATTCCTACCAGGAATAAGACAGGCCTATTTTTTACTTGCTTTTTATATTTTGAGTGATATATTTTTAAGATTTTATTGTTGTTAGAGGTTCAAAACAAAGAAGTTGTAAGCCTGTTCAGGAGATCACGGGGGTCCCAGAGGTCAGCCATCTGACACTTGTACCCTATACTATGGGTTAAAGGGGTTATCCAACATAAGGTGATTTTAGTGTGTACCTGGCAGACAGTAATGGACATGCTTAGGAAGGATCTGCACTTCTCTTGGGGGTAAATGGCTATGTTGTGAGATTACAATAACACTGGGGCTTGCTTTTCGTGAACTGGTATTTCCTGTTTCAGTTTTCTTTTTTTTTACTACAAATCCCATAATTCCATTTTCCTCCCTCCCACGCATCAGCCATCCCAACCATTGAAACATAAATGAGCTGCATCCATTCAAAAGACCTGTGGTTTTCAATCAGGGTGCCTACAGCTGTTGCATTAGTTGCAGATTGATCTCTCTCCCACCAAGCGATCGCTCCACCCATTGAAGCAGACAGGCTCACTGTCATCAGCTGACTAGTGAGTCAGGTCTCGGCCGCAGTGCATCCTGGGAAAAATCTGAGACAACAGTCATTTTGTATGCTGTTAAAAATAAATATTGGAGTGAAAATCACAGAAGAATTGTGAGAAAACCATCACACACAGGTACAGACATTATATTATGAACTACACTAACTTTACAACCCCTTTAGCATAGTCAAATAAAAATAAAATCCTGGAATACCCCTTTAACTCAAAATATCCCTTCACACCTCTTGAATTAATTTATCTGAGGCAGTTTGTATAATGGATGCGACACCCCCCCCCCCCCCCCCATCACGTTGTCAGACGTTATATAGCTTATTATGTATATATATATATATATAAGTGTGTGTATGTTTTGAGGACGTGCCTAATTCTGTCCAATCCAGCCAGCCTTGTTCATATACTGAGGTGAGCAGAATGATGTGAGGCTCATAGATAACAGTGCCCGTTGCTTATAAAGACAGCTCTTTATCTTTATCTTGGTATCATGGCAACTCCATTGACTTTTGCCACATGACATCAGCCTGTAGTGATGACACAGGAGAAGGCCTGGCTGCTGCTCACAGTGCAGGTCACCTAGTATCCCCGTGTCTGCAGAGAAGCAGAGCTGTTTGGGGGTGACATAACATGTACACTCTGGGGATTTCTTCTGGTTGTAATAAGAACCTCTCTCCTGGCAGCTGTTCCCTTATTTGTTGCTCCAATAAGCAATAATTGGGCCTGAGCTAATGATGGCATATTTTTTTTTTTTTTTTTAGGCTCGACCCAGAGGGGTCTCCATGGAAACCCTCATTGAGATTAGCCACCTGTATATACTGCTCTCTGGATCCCACACATAGTCATACACTCTGCTTCTATCCTGCCCGCAGCATCTATGGGTCACATGTGCCGTCCTACATCTCTAAATGGGACAATTGGGATATCTATGACTTTGCGCTCATTCGTCTCCACAGAGACTTTTCTTCTACCATACAAGCAGTTTGGTTTGGCAGTAGGAAAGTCTGACTTCTGCTCTTAATATCTGTATCAGAAATGACATCTCCAATAACAGCAAAAATATAATATAAGATGATCCAGGAGGAAGCTTTACTTTAAGGGAATGTTCACACGTACAGAATGCAAACTGCAGAATTTTAGTGAAGAATTTTCAGCTCAATTCCATCAGTGGATCCGCAGTGTCTGGAATCCGGGTTACATTTGCACAGATATTGCCACAGAAATTAACCCCTGCAATTCAAAGTCCCATTGACAATAATCTTTTCTGAGTGGAACATGTTAATTCGATCGGCAGAACCTGTATCTGCATTGGAAATTCTGCTATGGAACTTCTATTGTGTGCATTGGGCAGCAGAATCTCATTGAGAGTGGAAAATCCATTGTGTGTATGGTAACTAACTCTTGCACATGATCACTGAGACCAATAAGGCCAGGTTTACAAGTCCAGAGATTCCAGAGCAGCAGAGTCCCGTTGAATTCAACGGGATTCTGCCGTGTGTCCGCAGAAAGAATTAACCTGTTCGTTCTTTCTGCAGACTCCGCACAGAATGCACAGGTGTCTGCAGTCTATAGAATGCACTCCCACCGATCAGTTCAGTGAAGGTGTGGGACCAGAAACAAGCAGAGGGGTAGGTATAAATATTTTTTTTTTTTTACTCTATCCTCACATTTCCTGCCCCATAATGGCCAAGTGGGAAGGACTTTAATATTCCCCCATGTGAACATAGCCTTACATTTGGGAATAGGCTGTTAAGAGAATAGTTGCAAGCAAGTCATAGTCGCACTTGAATTACATTGAGGTCAATGGTGGAAAAGTGACGTGCAGTTTGCAACCTCCAACCAAAAATCCTTCAAAGATGGATTTTGTGCAACTGTCATATCACAGTAGTGTCACATGTCACATACCACACTATTAGCTAACATTACATGGAACATTGCTTGATCTTTGAGTCACGCAACAAAATGTAGCTCTAGCCTCAGTCTGAGGTATATGGGCAGCCGGCTCATTCAAATGAATGGGATGCAGCATGGGTCTGCTGGGGATACGGTAGCAGACGGTTTGTAAAAGGAACCAATCAGCAGATTTTAGCATATATAACACCTGGTAATGCATTATACATGCTAAAATCATTATCCTCACCATAACCTTGGGACGTTTGTGCCCCCAGGGATGGTGAAGATATTAAGTTATAAAGTCCCTCCCGGCTGCCCGGCAAGTAGCCTCCTGGGCGGGGACTTACACTTACTAGCTCCGTTCTCTGCGGCTGTGGTCCCGCCCCGACGGTTCGAATGACAGCCCGCATCATTGCTCTGCTCCCTAAGCAGATGGAGCAGAGCGGTGACGCGAGCCGTCATTCAAGCCGTCAGGGCAGGGCCACAGCCGAGCAATGCGGAGCAAAGGGTGCTGGTAAGTAGAAGCCCCCGCCCAGGGGACTACTTGCCGGGCAGACTTTATAACTTAATATCTTCACCATCCCTGGGGGCACAAACGTCCCCAGGTTATGGTGAGGATAATGATTTTAGCATATATAATGCATTGCCAGGCGTTATGTATGCTACAATCTGCTGATTGGTTACATTTAAATTTCCCTGCGAATCCATGCCACTCGAAATTTTGTGTGGAAATTAACCACAGAAAAACTTTTTGGAACAGTGCAGCAGTGTGAACAGTACAGCAGTATCTAATGGAGGACAACAGGAGGCTGCTGCTAGAGAATTCTGAGGAAATTCTGGGTTAAATGTCCATAGGGTGCATGAGCCCTAATACTACGCTGGTGTCATCTGGCTCAAGGAGAAGCAAAGAAACAAAAGCAATGCTTGTGAAGGTAAGCTCATACACTAGAACATGTCATTTTTTCTGATGCAGATTTCAAAGCTGTGTGGCAAAAAAGAAATAGGACATTTCTTTTTTTTGGGGGGGGGGGGGGGGCATATATTCTGCATGGAAACAGTGTCAAGAAGTCACACGTGGATTAGACCATTAGAACAGTGCTAAATCGCATCTGAATTCTTGACCAATTTCAGCACAAAAATGAATTGGAATTGTGCAGCAGAAATCTGTGGCTGATTTTTCCTCTCTTGATACATGCCATGATATCTGAGACAACTGCCATCATCTCCTTATTGCATAAATAAACAAGGAGCTTTTATAAAGGCTGAATATTGGGATCAATGATCTTTATAAAATATGCATGGTCATATTCACTAAGACCGACAATGAATAGAGATGCTAGGAGCATCAGAAGAAGGCTGGATTCACACTGCATTCATGCGTTATGTCACAGCTATACATCGATCCTATCAAACAGGGATGCCGACATATACAGTGATTCCTCAATTTACAATGGCCTCAACATACAATAGTTTCAACATACAATGGTCTTTTCTGGACCATTGTAACTTGAAACCAGACTCAACATACAATGCTACAGACAGTCCAGATCTGTGAAACGTGTCAATGGCCGGAAAAACTGACCAATCAGAATTGGCATTTTACTGGTAAAACCCCTGAATTACTGAAGTGCATACACTGACTGGTGTCTGGTTGTGCCCCCTACAGTACAGGGAGATATTACATGTTCTGTATTACTCTTTACCAGTGCTAGGGTTAGCTGCTCCTTTGGACACCAGGTGAGGGCGGCTCCATGTTAGATTTTTAGGACATTGTGTATTCTGTACAGGACCCTGAAGAAGCTCTTGTCCTCTACATAGACCAGCATTTCCCAACCAAGGTGCCTCCAGCTGTTGCAAAACTACAACTTTCAGCATGCCCGGACAGCCTTTGGCTGTCCGGGCATGCTGGGAGTTGTAGTTTTGCAACAGCTGGAGGCAAACTGGTTGGGAAACACTGACAGACAGTGATTTACAGCTCCCAGCAGATCTTTCTTACTTTTATATATACCGTCTTGCTTTATCTGTATTAGTTATCTATTTTTTTCTTTTTTTTAATCCTCACTTTTTCCTATTTTTGGATGACATTTTGGTGGCTTTCGAACCAATTACCAGGTTTCCATAGAGTTCTGGTCTCAACATGCAATGGTTTCAACATATAATGGTCGTCCCGGAACCAATTAATATTGTAACTTGAGGGACCACTGTACTGTGATGCACTGCAGCGAGCCCCATTCACGTAAATGTAGTGTGAACACAACCTTAGGCTGCGTTTCCACTTGGATGGTTTTTTGGATGTCTGCCACTGCAGTATTTGACCCAAAGCCAAAGTGTATTCATAAGCAATGAGAAATATACTTCTCCTTCTTCATGGATCCACCTCTGTCTTTGGCTCAAAAACTGCAGTGGCAGCTTTCCTTAAAAAAAAAAAAAAAAAAAACGCCTTGTGGAAACGCAACCTAAAGCCAATGTCCCACCTCAGTATTTTGATTAGTATTATGCATCACTATCTATGAGCCAAAACTAGGAGTGAATACAAAACATGGTATATGTACACATCTTTCCATTACGTTTTTTTCTCTGTACGTTCCACGTCTAATGTTGGCTTACAAATACAAATGCAAAATACTAAGCAAAATAGGCTGGGTTCACATATGTCCGGCATCCGGCATAGGTGAACTCAGCCTAAATCTCGACGCAACTGATGCCACAACTGATGACAACTTGTCATCAGTTGTATGGCATGCGGTGTCCATTGTTTCTGGGCAACAGACAGGGGAACGCAGCAAGCTACGTTCCCCTGTCCGGTGCCCTCCGGCATGTCCAGCCATCCGGCATCAAAATTGAGATGCTGGATGATTGTGAACTGTCCCATTCAAATGAATGGGATCAGTTCTAGCATCAGTTTCCCTCCGGTGCACGTCGGAGGGAAACTGTGCCGGACAACCGATATATGTGAACCCGGCCTTACTGAAATGTGACTAGTGTCACACACTGCATTTTGGGAAAACTGCATTGGAGGACAGATTACACAGGATAATAGTAGGACAAGCTACAAGAAAGCTCAAGCAGAAAGCACTTGAGGCTGAGTAGAGCTGTGTTATACCCTGTGTATCAGGGATGCACCCCTTGGGATTAGTGGACTATAGGTTAAAGATGGCTACCATATGGCTAGAGGCTTGAATTCCATGTTAAAGGAGTTATCCAGGAAAAACCTTTTTTTTTTTTTTATATCAACTGGCTCCAGAAAGTTAAACAGATTTGTAAATTGATAGTAATAATAAAAGGTTGCAAATCGGCGCACAGAAAAAAAATATTTTTATGGAAATAAATAAATAAATAAATAAATAAAGAAGAAGAAAGTATTCAACACTGACTGAGCAAGTAGTGATCAATTGTTCCTGAGTATTAAAGTTGATAGGGAGAAAGTTCAATGTTGATATACAATTCCACTGTAGATAGTAGAAATATGGGATATTAGTATAGGTTATTAGTGAATGAACATGTACTGAAAAATCCTCTGCTAAAAATGCTAATAGATTTGTAAATTACTTTTATTAAAAAATCTTAATCCTTTCAGTACTAATGAGCTTCTGAAGTTAAGGTTGTTCTTTTCTGTCTCTCTAATGACACGTGTCTCGGGAACCGCCCAGTTTAGAAGCAAATCCCCATAGCAAACCTCTTCTAAACTGGGCGGTTCCCGAGACACGTGTCATCAGAGAGCACTTAGACAGAAAAGAACAACCTTAACTTCAGAAGCTCATAAGTACTGAAAGGATTAAGATTTTTTAATAGAAGTAATTTACAAATCTGTTTAACTTTCTGGAGCCAGTTGATATATATAAAAAAAGTTTTTTCCTGGAATACCCCTTTAACGACGCAGGACGTATATTTACGTCCTGCGCCGGCTCCAGCGATATGAAGCGGGATCGCGCCGCGATCCTGCATCATATCGCTTCGGTCCCGGCGCTCATCAACGGCCGGGACCCGCGGCTAATACCACACATCGCCGATCGCGGCGATGTGCGGTATTAACCCTTTAGAAGCGGCGGTCAAAGCTGACCGCCGCTTCTAAAGTGAAACTGAAAGTATCCCGGCTGCTCAGTCGGGCTGTTCGGGACCGCCGCGGTGAAATTGCGGCGTCCCGAACAGCTGATCGGACACCGGAAGGGCCCTTACCTGCCTCCCCGGTGTCCGATCGACGAATGACTGCTCCGTGCCTGAGATCCAGGCAGGAGCAGTCAAGCGCCGATAATGCTGATCACATAGAAGATCAGCATAGATCAGCATAGAAGATCAGTGTGTGCAGTGTTATAGGTCCCTATGGGACCTATAACACTGCAAAAAAAATGTAAAAAAAAAGTGTTAATAAAGGTCATTTAACCCCTTCCCTAATAAAAGTTTGAATCACCCCCCTTTTCCCATAAAAAAAAATAAAACTGTGTATAAAAAATAAACATATGTGGTATCGCCGCGTGCGTAAATGTCCGAACTATAAAAATATATCATTAATTAAACCGCACGGTCAATGGCGTACGCGCAAAAAAATTCCAAAGTCCAAAAAAGCGTATTTTGGTCACTTTTTATGCCATTAAAAAAATGAATAAAAAGTGATCAAAAAGTCCGATCAAAACAAAAATCATACCGATAAAAACTTCAGATCACAGCTGAGCCCTCATACCGCCCTGTACGTGGAAAAATAAAAAAGTTATAGGGGTCAGAAGATGACATTTTTAAACGTATAAATTTTCCTGCATGTAGTTATGATTTTTTCCAGAAGTGCAACAAAATCAAACCTATATAAGTAGGGTATCATTTTAACCGTATGGACCTACAGAATAATGATAAGGTGTCATTTTTACCGAAATATGCACTGCGTAGAAACGGAAGCCCCCAAAAGTTACAAAATGGCGTTTTTTTTCCGATTTTGTCGCACAATTATTTTTTTTTCTGTTTCGCCGTGCATTTTTGGGTAAAATGACTAATGTCACTGCAAAGTAGAATTGGCGACGCAAAAAATAAGCCATAATATGGATTTATAGGTGGAAAATTGAAAGGGTTATGATTTTTAAAAGGTAAGGAGGAAAAAACGAAAGTGCAAAAACGGAAAAACCCTGAGTCCTTAAAGGGGTTAAAATGTTATGGTGAACTCCTATGGAGAGATTCTGTAGTTTTACCTGAGTGTACAGTAAAGTTTATATTTGCTGTGCTTTCTATCTTCTGTCCACGTTTTATTTATTTCTTAATCCTTATTAATTATCTCATTCTAATCTTTTTCGCTCTTACATATGAATCAATGTGATATTTTCTTGACTTGTTATTGTTTCGATAAGGAGAGAGGAAAATATATTTGTAATGTTTCTTTGTCTTCCTCATAGATACATATTTTAACTGCTAAGAACAAATGGAAACTGATACTTAGTGTCCAAAACAGAAATATGACATCTGACAGTGTCCAAGATAGCTGGGAATCTGCAGCTTGTGTACCAAATGAGTTACATTGAATACCAATCCCCTAACAATGGATGGCTTTGTTTTAATATACAAGATATAATTTAAAAATATAATAATAATGTTGCTTTAAACCAATAATTCTGGCTATGTTAAACTGGCCTACAATTGAAAAATAGGATAAGCGATGTGCACCTCGTGAAGCTGGCAAACACAAACTAGGAGATAGTATCTAGGGAAGATGGCTTCTTACCACAGGTCGATATGCTGCGAGCACAACACCGTTATCAGGTATATAGGGACAGCTGCCTTGTGGTCCCTCCGGTATCAGCAAATACCGGTTGGTGCAGCATCAACAGGAACAATGTGATAAAGAAGATGGGACATGTGTACAGGCACTTCTCTAGTGAACAATAAACATCTGATGGTGTATATGGCTTAAAAGACTTTATTAAATACACTGCAGTGTAGAGTGGAATCAGAATTTATGCAGCAGAAACATCTGCTGCGGAAGTTGCTCTTTGTGAACATGGCCTTAGGCTGCATTTGGCAATTTTTTAGGAAAATTGCCACTGCAGTTCTTGAGCTAAAGTCATTCCTTTGTATTTCCCATTTCTTTTTAAAGCTAAGTTTCCACACAGGTTCATTTCTGTCATTTTTTAGTAAACGGCCACTGCAGTTTTCGAGCTAAAGCCAGAAGTGTATTCAAAAGGAATGGGAAATATAAAGGAAGGATTTACACTTCTCCTTCCTACTGGATCCACTTCTGACTTTGGCTCATTAACTACAGTGGCAGTTTACTAAAAAAAAAAAAATGTATGTCAGAATAAAATCTGTGTGGAAACTTAGCCTAATATACTCAGGGCTGGTTTTGGGCAAAATCAAAAGTAGCGCCCCAAAAGTCATAATAGTGCACTAACCAGATTTGCACATTTTTGGTCACTTCAAATATCATAAAAAATTATTTTTTATTTGAAAAAATGTCCCATCAAAACAAAAATGGTACCGAAAAAAACTACAAATCACAGCGCAAATAAATGACCCTCATACATCCCCATATATAGAAAAATAAATGAGTTATAGGGATCAGAATAGTACAATTTAAAATTTTAGTATAGTTCCCCCACATTAGGTTGGCAGTATAGTTCCCCTACATTAGGTTGGCACTAAAGTTTCCCCACATTAGATTGGCAGTATAGTTCCCCCACATTAGGTTGTCAGTATAGTACCCCCACATTAGGTTGTCTGTATAGTGCCCCCACATTAGGTGGGCAGTATAGTACCCCACATTAGGTTGGCAGTATAGTTCCCCCAACATTTGGTAGGCAGTTTATTTACCCCACATTAGGTTGGCAGAATAGTTCCCCCTCATTAGGTTGTAGTTCCCCCACATTAGGTAGGCAGTATAGTTCCCCCACATTAGGTTGTAGTACCCCCACATTAGGTTGGCAATATAGTTCCCCCACAGTAGGTAGGCAGTATGTTCCCCCACATTAGGTTGTACGGATAAAGGAAGAAAAAAGAGAGGGAGAGGATAGTGCCTCGCGCAATTCCATGGGATGATCCCAAGCCACGAACCCTAGTGTTATTAACACTCACCTGGGGTATATCTTGGTATGAGCATATCACCCCTCCATTTGGGGTCAGATGATCTCGGGCTGCAGCCTGCAGGATCTGGCCGGGTGCTCAAGTTGAGGTCGGCAGGAAGCTTGAAATGGGTGCAGAAAATGAAAAAGGTGGTCTGCTATGGCGCTGCCTTTTAGAGATCGAAATGCAGATTCAGTCTTTTATGGTAAAAAAAAATCTAATTTATTGGTACATAAATTGAGATAAGATATATGCAAGACGCGTTTCGGGGGTAAGTTCCCCCTTTTTTCAATTGAAAAAGGGGGAACTTACCCCCGAAACGCATCTTGCATGTATCTTATCTCAATTTATGTACCAATAAATGACATTTTTTTTTACCATAAAAGACTGAATCTGCATTTTGATCTCTAAAAGGCAGCGCCACAGCAGACCACCTTTTTCATTTTCTGCACCCATTTCCCACATTAGGTTGTAGTTTCCCCACAATAGTTTGGCAGTACAGTTCCCCCACATTAGGTAGTAGTTCTCCCACATTAGGCTGGCAGTATAGGTCCCCTACATTAGGTTGGCAGTATAGTTCCCCCACATTAGGTTGTAGTTCCCCCACATTAGGTTGGCAGCATAGTTCCCCCACATTAGGATGGCAGTATAGTTCCCCTACATTAGGTTGGCAGTATAGTTCCCCCACATTAGGTTGTAGTTCCCCCACATTAGGTTGGCAGCATAGTTCCCCCACATTAGGTTGGCAGTATAGTTCCCCCTACAGACATACAGCCTTCAGCCATATACAGTGTATGGCTGGAGGCTGTATGTCTGTGTACTGCCCCACTTCAGTGCTCCATCCACTGCTCCTCCGGTCAGGGTTCACAATCTACTGCTATGGCCTATAGGCCATAGCAGTAGGTCCCAGGACTGGAGGAGCGGTGGTCGGAGCCCTGAAGATGACGTGCCGCTGGTAACTTACCATGTGCACGTCCTCGCTGCTCCGATCTGCTCCTATGGGCGCATGCACAGGACGTCAGTGACATCCATGCGTGCGCTACCTCCCGGCAGAACCCCCCAGAAAGGTAACCAGGACATTCTTGTGTTCCGAAAAGATCTTTCAGGACACAGGGATGTCCTGAATGTGGGGGGGGGGGGGGGGGGGGAATTACTCTGTGGAGGACAATTGCCCCATTGCCCCCCTCTGGATCCGACACTGATGGGGGCCCTGGGCAATTGCCTGGTTTGCCCCAGCCTAACGCTGGCCCTGAATATACTTCTGGCTTTGGCACTTCGAAAGTTTTTATGATTGTGGTGCAAGGTCTGTGGTAAATGGCAATTTTTTTGAGCCAATGTGGATCCAACAGAAAGGACACAGACCATTTTGCCCTTGAGGACACAGCCAATTTTAATTTGTGAATTTTCATTTTTTTTCCTCCCCTTTTAAGAGCCATAACCCATACAAAGGCTTGTTTTTTTGTGTGACCAATTGCTCTTTTTAGTGACACTTTCATGTTACCATAAAATGTACAGCAAAACCCCAAAAATATTGTTTGAGGACAAGAATTGAAAAGAAAACTGCAATTTTTCAACTTTTAGAGGGTTTTGTTTTTATGCAGTGTTTTTTAGGCATATGCATAGCACTGAACAGTATAAGCAATCATAAGTACATATGCTGTTGATGGTATTTTACCAACTGCGCCTGGAAAGGCGCTATAAAGGCACAAAGACCATGTGCATGGTGTAAAATGTACACCATGCACAGGGTGGCTTGGCAAATCCTTCTACACGTCGCCTCGTTATTAATTCCATTCACGATGCATTCCCAGTTGGTGGCCTACATTTTTTAGGGCAGCAGTGACCTAATGGAATAAGTGTCCTCCCAAGCTCATCAAACCTGGATACTGTCTATGCACCCTTTAGAGGGGTCAGTCATCTGAGGCAAGCTCTCCACTCAGCTCTACGGTTGCTTTCTAACTTTGATAAAAGTTGCAATCTGCCAAAAGATGTTTCAAGAGTAAATAGGTGTGGGTGCGATTTCAGCATGCAGGCGACTTCACATTGGGCTCATATATGTTTCTTTACATTTCTACAAAGGTAAGACGCTAATTTTTCTATTATTTCAGATTTTTCAGCTCCCAACCTTAACACAAAAAAGCAGGTAACTCTTTTCCTTTTCTTTACTTGCCCACACTTTATCAACAGGTACCAGAAAGAGCAATGGTTAGTAGATGGATCAGAAACACTTCAGCAATGGACAAAACAATGGCATTGACCTTTTGAAAAAAAGAGAACATAGGGGCCAAGCAAGAAAAAAAAAAAAAGAAAGGATCACACAATGATGAATCATCAGCAAGGGACATGCAAGAAAACAAGGCAGAATTTACACCCCCAATAGAAACAACTTTTTCAAACCTACAACACAATTCAAGATAAAGTTACCTCATCCACGCTAATTTACATCTCCTGTTCTGAGAAATTACGTTTCTTCACCCCCCGTCGACGACCACTTCACCCCCAGACACTGGATCAGGGGTCTCCTCACTTACATCAACCTGACAAGTAACATCACCTATACTGGCACCCTCCATACTCTGTGGACAACTCGTCATACCAGAGGTAGAAAGGGTGGGCTCGTTTCTAGATTGACCTGAGCGGGAGGACACCATCACTGCTCTTACTGGCTCCACCTCACAGTCCTGAATACTCTCCTGCCAAATTGCCAAATTCACTAACTCTGAAACTGTCAGACGCGCACATACTGAAGTGTGTATCTGCAAAGTGTGAGTTGAGGTTTGTGTGGAAGTACCTTACTGCATCAAATTCATCAATAAGCGTGTGTCTGCTTGATAAACTTTTCACAACCACGGGAAAATGCCGAGACAAAAAAAAGGTACAGTACACTAACAATGATAAATGCCAGCCTATATTGTAATGCAAGTCTTAAAGGTACAATGGTCGGCACAGCCTCTATAGTATTTATCAGCAAATAATGGAGAAAACTAGGTGCAACAAGCCAGGGTGCTCAATCTCCAGTGAAACAAAGAATAGTTTTGCAATACAGTAGCAGTAGCAGTAGTAGTGGCAAATTTATTTTTCCAAGTGCAGATTATTATATATAGACTATATTTTAATGGTTTGAACAGTTATTTATTTTTTTTTTTGTAAAATGGGACTATTACAGGAATGTGGAAATCCTATTGCCCGACACCCGGGACATGTAGTTCCGGGTGTCGGGCAGGTGAATTTTTTTATCCATTTAGCCCTGTATCGGGCTAGCAGGGCCAGATAGACATTATTTTTATGACACCGGTGTGAGGTGCAGACTGACGGCAGGAGCGGGCGCAGACGCAAGTCTGCACCCCACACCAGCGCTCAGGGTAGATGGAGCGGGCTCATGACTTGAGCCTGCTCCCTACCCAGCGGCCCCCGGCTGATTTCAGGTGCCAGGGGCCGCTGCTAATACCCCGGCATGCGGCGATCGCCGTGGCCGGCTATTAACCCTTTAGATCACCACTGTCAAAGTTGACAGCGGAGTCTAAAGGTTTCTTATAACCATCTCTGGTGGTCTAGTGGGGTGGATCTCACCCCGCAGCGCGATCGCAGGGGGGGAGATCCCTGTGGAGGTAGCCGGAGGGCTTACATCTGCATTCATGGCTGCCCCATAGATATGCATTTGATTGAGCCTGCCTTGAGCAGGCTCAACCATTGAACACATCAATGGAGTTCAATAGAACTGCATTGATCTGTACGAGGAATCTAATGATTCCTCCTAATAAAGTTTATAAAAAAAAAGTTTAAAGGGGTTATCCAGGAAAAAACTTTTATATATATATATATATATATATATATATATATATATATATATATATATATATCAACTGGCACCAGAAAGTTAAACAGATTTGTAAATTACTTCTATTAAAAAATCTTAATCCTTTCAGTACTTATGAGCTTCTGAAGTTTAGGTTGTTCTTTTCTGTCTAAGTAATCTCTGATGACACGTGTCTCGGGAACCGCCCAGTTTAGAAGACGTTTGCTATGGGAATTTGCTTCTAAACTGGGCATTTCCCTAGACACGTGTCATCAGAGATTACTTAGACAGAAAAGAACAACCTTAACTTCAGAAGCTCATAAGTACTGAAAGGATTAAGATTTTTTAATAGAAGTAATTTACAAATCTGTTTAACTTTCTGGAACCAGTTGATATATATATATAAAAAAAAAGTTTTTTCCTGGAATACCTCTTTAACCCCTTAAGGACCTTTACACCTTAGGACCAGAGCGTTTTTTGAACATCTGACCACTGTCACTTTAAACATTAATAACTCTGGAATGCTTTTACTTATCATTCTGATTCTGAGATTGTTTTTTTGTGACATATTCTACTTTAACATGATGGTAAATTTTTGTGTTAACTTGCATCCTTTCTTGGTGAAAAATCCCAAAATTTGAAGAAAAAATTGGAAATTTTGCATTTTTCTAACTTTGAAGCTCTCTGCTTGTAAGGAAAATGGATATTCCCAAAAAAAAATTTTAATTCACATTTCCAATATGTCTACTTTATGTTTGCATCACAAAATTGACAAGATTTTACTTTTCGAAGACACCAGAGGGCTTCAAAGTTCAGCAGCAATTTTCCAATTTTTCACAAAATTTTCAAACTTACAATTTTTCTGGGACCAGTTCAGGTTTGAAGTGGATTTGAAGGGTCTTTATATTAGAAATACCCCATAAAAGACCCCTTTATAAAAACTGCACCCCCCAAAGTATTCAAAATGACGTTCAGTAAGCGTTTTAACCCTTTATGTGTTTCACAGGAATAGCAGCAAAGTGAAGGAGAAAATTCACAATCTTCATTTTTTACCCTTGCATGTTCTTGTAGACCCAATTTTTGAATTTTTACAAGAATTTTTACTTGTATTTGTAGCCCAATTTCTCTTGAGTATTCACATACCTCATATGTCTATGTAAATTGTTCGGCGGGCGCAGTAGAGGGCTCAGAAGGGAAGGAGCGACAAGGGGATTTTGGAGAGTACGTTTTTCTGAAATAGTTTTTGGGGGCATGTTGCATTTAGGAAGCCCCTGTTACGCCGAGCGCTCCGGGTCCCCGCTCCTCCCCGGAGCGCTCACTTCACTCTCTCCGCTGCAGCGCTCCGGTCACGTCCTCTGACCCGGGGCGCTGCGATCCCGCTGCCAGCCGGGATGCGATTCGCGATGCGGGTAGCGCCCGCTCGCGATGCGCACCCCGGCTCCCCTACCTGACTCGCTCCCCGTCTGTTCTGTCCCGGCGCGCGCGGCCCCGCTCCCTAGGGCGCGCGCGCGCCGGGTCTCTGCGATTTAAAGGGCCACTGCGCCGCTGATTGGCGCAGTGGTTCCAATTAGGGTAATCACCTGTGCACTTCCCTATATTACCTCACTTCCCTTGCACTCCCTTGCCGGATCTTGTTGCCTTAGTGCCAGTGAAAGCGTTCCTTGTGTGTTCCTTGCCTGTGTTTCCAGACCTTCTGCCGTTGCCCCTGACTACGATCCTTGCTGCCTGCCCCGACCTTCTGCTACGTCCGACCTTGCTTCTGCCTACTCCCTTGTACCGCGCCTATCTTCAGCAGCCAGAGAGGTGAGCCGTTGCTAGTGGATACGACCTGGTCACTACCGCCGCAGCAAGACCAACCCGCTTTGCGGCGGGCTCTGGTGAAAACCAGTAGTGGCTTAGAACCGGTCCACTAGCACGGTCCACGCCAATCCCTCTCTGGCACAGAGGATCCACTACCTGCCAGCCGGCATCGTGACAGTAGATCCGGCCATGGATCCCGCTGAAGTTCCTCTGCCAGTTGTCGCTGACCTCACCACGGTGGTCGCCCAGCAGTCACAACAGATAGCGCAACAAGGCCAACAGCTGTCTCAACTGACCGTTATGCTACAACAGTTACTACCACAGCTTCAGCAGTCATCTCCTCCGCCAGCTCCTGCACCTCCTCCGCAGCGAGTGGCCGCTCCTGGGATACGCTTATCCTTGCCGGATAAATTTGATGGGGACTCTAAGTTTTGCCGTGGCTTTCTTTCCCAATGTTCCCTGCATCTGGAGATGATGTCGGACCTGTTTCCCACTGAAAGGTCTAAGGTGGCTTTCGTAGTCAGTCTTCTGTCCGGAAAAGCCCTGTCATGGGCCACACCGCTCTGGGACCGCAATGACCCCGTCACTGCCTCTGTACACTCCTTCTTCTCGGAAATCCGAAGTGTCTTTGAGGAACCTGCCCGAGCCTCTTCTGCTGAGACTGCCCTGTTGAACCTGGTCCAGGGTAATTCTTCCGTTGGCGAGTATGCCGTACAGTTCCGTACACTTGCTTCAGAATTGTCCTGGAATAATGAGGCCCTCTGCGCGACCTTCAAAAAAGGCCTATCCAGCAACATTAAAGATGTTCTGGCCGCACGAGAAATTCCTGCTAATCTACATGAACTTATTCACCTAGCCACTCGCATTGACATGCGTTTTTCCGAAAGGCGTCAGGAACTCCGCCAAGATATGGACTCTGTTCGCACGAGGCGTTTCTCCTCCTCGGCTCCTCTCTCCTCTGGTCCCCTGCAATCTGTTCTTGTGCCTTCCGCCGTGGAGGCTATGCAGGTCGACCGGTCTCGCCTGACACCTCAAGAGAGGACACGACGCCGTATGGAGAACCTCTGCCTGTACTGTGCTAGTACCGAACACTTCCTGAGGGATTGTCCTATCCGTCCTCCCCGCCTGGAAAGACGTACGCTGACTCCGCACAAAGGTGAGACAGTCCTTGATGTCTACTCTGCTTCTCCACGTCTTACAGTGCCTGTGCGGATGTCTGCCTCTGCCTTCTCCTTCCCTGCTGTGGCCTTCTTGGACTCTGGATCTGCAGGAAATTTTATTTTGGCCTCTCTCGTCAACAGGTTCAACATCCCGGTGACCAGTCTCGCCAGACCCCTCTACATCAATTGTGTAAATAATGAAAGATTGGACTGTACCATACGTTTCCGCACGGAGCCCCTTCTTATGAGCATCGGATCTCATCATGAGAGGATTGAACTTTTGGTCCTCCCCAATTGCACCTCAGAAATTCTCCTTGGACTTCCCTGGCTTCAACTTCATTCCCCAACCCTGGATTGGTCCACTGGGGAGATCAAGAGTTGGGGGTCCTCTTGTTCCAAGAACTGTCTAAAACCGGTTCCCAGTAACCCTTGCCGTAACTCTGTGGTTCCTCCTGTAACCGGTCTCCCTAAGGCCTATATGGACTTCGCGGATGTTTTCTGCAAAAAACAAGCTGAGACTCTACCTCCTCACAGGCCTTATGATTGCCCTATCGACCTCCTCCCGGGCACTACTCCACCCCGGGGCAGAATTTATCCTCTCTCTGCCCCAGAGACTCTTGCCATGTCCGAATACGTCCAGGAGAATCTAAAAAAGGGCTTTATCCGTAAATCCTCCTCTCCTGCCGGAGCCGGATTTTTCTTTGTGTCCAAAAAAGATGGCTCCCTACGTCCTTGCATTGACTACCGCGGTCTTAATAAAATCACGGTTAAGAACCGCTACCCCTTACCCCTCATCTCTGAACTCTTTGATCGCCTCCAAGGTGCCCACATCTTCACTAAATTGGACTTAAGAGGCGCCTATAACCTCATCCGCATCAGAGAGGGGGACGAGTGGAAAACGGCATTTAACACCAGAGATGGACACTTTGAGTATCTGGTCATGCCCTTTCGACTGTGCAATGCCCCTGCCGTCTTCCAAGACTTTGTCAATGAAATTTTTCGTGATCTGTTATACTCCTGTGTTGTTGTATATCTGGACGATATCCTAATTTTTTCTGCCAATCTAGAAGAACACCGCCAGCATGTCCGTATGGTTCTTCAGAGACTTCGTGACAACCAACTCTATGCCAAAATTGAGAAATGTCTGTTTGAATGCCAATCTCTTCCTTTTCTAGGATATTTGGTCTCTGGCCAGGGACTACAGATGGATCCAGACAAACTCTCTGCCGTCTTAGATTGGCCACGCCCCTCCGGACTCCGTGCTATCCAACGCTTTTTGGGGTTCGCCAATTATTACAGGCAATTTATTCCACATTTTTCTACCATTGTGGCTCCTATCGTGGCTTTAACCAAAAAAAAATGCTGATCCCAAGTCCTGGCCTCCTCAAGCAGAAGACGCCTTTAAACGACTCAAGTCTGCCTTTTCTTCGGCTCCCGTGCTCTCCAGACCTGACCCTTCCAAACCCTTCCTATTGGAGGTTGATGCCTCCTCAGTGGGAGCTGGAGCTGTTCTTCTACAAAAAAATTCTTCCGGGCATGCTGTCACTTGTGGTTTTTTCTCTAGGACCTTCTCTCCAGCGGAGAGGAACTACTCCATCGGGGATCGAGAGCTTCTAGCCATTAAGTTAGCACTTGAGGAATGGAGGCATCTGCTGGAGGGATCAAGATTTCCTGTTATTATCTACACCGACCACAAGAACCTCTCCTACCTCCAGTCTGCCCAACGGCTGAATCCTCGCCAGGCCCGGTGGTCTCTGTTCTTTGCCCGATTTAATTTTGAGATTCACTTTCGTCCTGCCGATAAGAACATTAGGGCCGATGCTCTCTCTCGTTCCTCGGATGCCTCAGAAGTTGATCTCCCTCCGCAACACATCATTCCACCTGACTGCCTGATCTCTACTTCTCCTGCCTCCATCAGGCAGACTCCTCCAGGAAAGACCTTTGTTTCTCCACGCCAACGCCTCGGAATCCTCAAATGGGGTCACTCCTCCCATCTCGCAGGTCATGCGGGCATCAAGAAATCTGTGCAACTCATCTCCCGCTTCTATTGGTGGCCGACTCTGGAGACGGATGTTGGGGACTTTGTGCGAGCCTGCACTATCTGTGCCCGGGATAAGACTCCTCGCCAGAAGCCCGCTGGTTTTCTTCATCCTCTGCCTGTCCCCGAACAGCCTTGGTCTCTGATTGGTATGGATTTTATTACTGATTTACCCCCTTCCCGTGGCAACACTGTTATTTGGGTGGTCGTTGATCGATTCTCCAAAATGGCACATTTCATCCCTCTTCCTGGTCTTCCTTCTGCGCCTCAGTTGGCTAAACAATTTTTTGTACACATTTTTCGTCTTCACGGGTTGCCTACGCAGATTGTCTCGGATAGAGGTGTCCAATTCGTGTCTAAATTCTGGAGGGCTCTCTGTAAACAACTCAAGATTAAATTAAATTTTTCCTCTGCATATCATCCCCAGTCCAATGGACAAGTAGAAAGAATTAACCAGATCTTGGGTGATTATTTGCGACATTTTGTTTCCTCCCGCCAGGATGACTGGGCAGATCTCCTTCCATGGGCCGAATTCTCGTATAACTTCAGGGTCTCTGAATCTTCCTCCAAATCCCCATTTTTCGTGGTGTACGGCCGTCACCCTCTTCCCCCCCTCCCTACCCCCTTGCCCTCTGGTCTGCCCGCTGTGGATGAAATTTCTCGTGACCTTTCCATTATATGGAGAGAGACCCAAAATTCTCTCTTACAGGCTTCTTCACGCATGAAGAGGTTCGCGGATAAGAAAAGAAGAGCTCCCCCCGTTTTTTCCCCTGGAGACAAGGTATGGCTCTCCGCTAAATATGTCCGCTTCCGTGTCCCTAGCTACAAGTTGGGACCACGCTATCTTGGTCCTTTCAAAATTTTGTGTCAAATTAATCCTGTCTCTTATAAACTTCTTCTTCCTCCTTCTCTTCGTATCCCTAATGCCTTTCACGTCTCTCTTCTCAAACCACTCATCCTCAACCGTTTTTCTCCCAAATCTGTTCCTCCCACTCCTGTTTCCGGCTCCTCGGACGTCTTCTCGGTCAAGGAAATTTTGGCTGCCAAAAAGGTCAGAGGGAAAAAATTTTTTTTAGTAGACTGGGAGGGTTGTGGTCCTGAAGAGAGATCCTGGGAACCTGAGGACAACATCCTTGACAAAAGTCTGCTCCTCAGGTTCTCAGGCTCCAAGAAGAGGGGGAGACCCAAGGGGGGGGGTACTGTTACGCCGAGCGCTCCGGGTCCCCGCTCCTCCCCGGAGCGCTCACTTCACTCTCTCCGCTGCAGCGCTCCGGTCACGTCCTCTGACCCGGGGCGCTGCGATCCCGCTGCCAGCCGGGATGCGATTCGCGATGCGGGTAGCGCCCGCTCGCGATGCGCACCCCGGCTCCCCTACCTGACTCGCTCCCCGTCTGTTCTGTCCCGGCGCGCGCGGCCCCGCTCCCTAGGGCGCGCGCGCGCCGGGTCTCTGCGATTTAAAGGGCCACTGCGCCGCTGATTGGCGCAGTGGTTCCAATTAGGGTAATCACCTGTGCACTTCCCTATATTACCTCACTTCCCTTGCACTCCCTTGCCGGATCTTGTTGCCTTAGTGCCAGTGAAAGCGTTCCTTGTGTGTTCCTTGCCTGTGTTTCCAGACCTTCTGCCGTTGCCCCTGACTACGATCCTTGCTGCCTGCCCCGACCTTCTGCTACGTCCGACCTTGCTTCTGCCTACTCCCTTGTACCGCGCCTATCTTCAGCAGCCAGAGAGGTGAGCCGTTGCTAGTGGATACGACCTGGTCACTACCGCCGCAGCAAGACCAACCCGCTTTGCGGCGGGCTCTGGTGAAAACCAGTAGTGGCTTAGAACCGGTCCACTAGCACGGTCCACGCCAATCCCTCTCTGGCACAGAGGATCCACTACCTGCCAGCCGGCATCGTGACAGCCCCTATGGTGCGAGAACAGCAAAAAAAAAACACATGGCATACCATTTTGGAAACTAGACCCCTTGAGGAACGTAACAAGGAATAAAGTGAGCCTTAATACCCCACAGGGGTTTCACGACTTTTGCATATGTAAAAAAAAATTTTTTTTTTCACTAAAATGTGTTTCCCCCCAAATTTCACATTTTTGCAAGGGTTAATAGCAGAAAATATCCCCCAAAATTTGTAACCCCATCTCTTCTGAGTATGGAGGTACCCCATAAGTTGACCTGAAGTGCACTACGGACGAACTACAATGCTCAGAATAGAAGGAGTCATATTTGGCTTTTTGAGAGCAAATTTTGCTCGGGGGCATGTCACATTTAGGAAGCCCCTATGGTGCCAGGACAGCAAAATAAAAAAACATAGCATACTATTTCGGAAACTACATCCCTCAAGGAACATAACAAGGGATACAGTGAGTCTTAACACCCCACAGATGTTTGATAAATATTCATGAAGTGGAATGTGAAAATGAAAAATTGGATTTTTTTACACTAAAATGCTGGGGTTACCCCATATTTTTCATTTTCACAAGTGGTAAAAGGAGAAAATGTTATTGTAAATGTGTAAATACATTTCTTTGGAGTAAGGACATACCCCAAGTCTGGGCGTAAACAGCTTGCACACTGGTCTGAGAGGAGCAGGTCGCATTCAGGGGCCTTTAGCTTCTGAGTTGCGGCCTATGGAGCCAGAACAGTGGGACCCCCCTCAAGGGGCATTACATGGAGTAAATAACTGGGGTACACTAAATAACTAAAATGGGGTACAGTGGGACATAAAATTATAAAACAGGTTATGTTCCCAGAATGATGACCCAGAGCATAGCCAAAACTAAAAATTAAGCCCGCCCCAAACCCTATGCTCTGAATCATCTTTCTGGGAATGTGACGTGTGTGGCCGTCCCTAACCTGTTGCCTCAAATGCGCACCCCGCTCAGGTGGAGAGAGAGCGCTGCGCATTTGAGGCAACAAAAAAAGTCCCCGATGATAGTGACTCAGTGACCCATGACCCAGAGAGAAAAATACCCCCAGAGGTCTTATCAGTTTTTTTTTTAGATTAGTTTTTTTTGGGCAATTTAGTGGTTTTATGGTGTTAAAATTTGGAATGTACTCTGGACTTGGTACATTGGGGTCATATTATGGAAAATTAAAATGAAAAGGGAAAATGTAGTACTGCATGGAAGTGTGATACTCCCTGAAGCAGTTTTTAATGCAGAGGCCCGGATGATCGGGGCAAGTGTCACATTGAGTGGTGGTGTCCTTCCGAATCCCCCTCCTGTTACACACTCTGCATTTTTTTCTGGGATCGTCCCTTTTTTCCAGTGTGGGGGACCTCACCTGGAAAGTGTTGGCCTGGGACGATCCTGGCACCTATAACTCAAGTTCCTTGGGAAGTCCGGACTGCTCTTTCCCGGTCGCCAAAGATCAGGACCTTTAGGACTTCTTCTTGGAACTGGAGGAATGTCCCTGTGTTGCCAGCGTACTGGGACAGTACAAAAGCGTTGTACATGGCAACCTGTACCAAGTAGACCGCAACTTTTTTGTACCATACCCGTGTTTTCCGCATGGCCATGTATGGCTTGAGGACTTGATCAGAAAGATCAACTCCCCCCATATACCGATTGTAGTCCAGAATACAATCGGGCTTGAGGACCGGTGTTGTGGTACCTCGCACAGGGACAGGTGAGCTGCCGTTACCATGAATAGTGGTCAGCATAAGGACATCCCTCTTATCCTTATACCTGACCAACAACAGGTTTTCATGGGTAAGGGCACAGGACTCACCCTTGGGCATAGGTGTCTGCAGAAAATTTAGAGGGAGGCCTCTCTGGTTTTTCAGCACGGTCTCACAAGCGGACGTGGATCTGGCGGCAAGGGATGTGAAGAGAGGGACGCTGGTATAAAAGTTGTCCATGTACACGTGGTAACCCTTATCCAGCAATGGGTGCACAAGCTCCCAAACGATTTTCCCGCTAACACCCAGAGTGGGGGAACAATCTGGGGGTTCAATACGGGAATTTCGTCCCTCATACACTCTAAACTTGAGAGTGTACCCGAAGGTACTCTCACAAAGTTTATAGAGCTTCACGCCATACCGCGCCCGCTTCAAGGGAATATACTGGCGGAAGATGAGTCTCACCTTAAAACTGATAAGAGACTCATCAACCGAGAGTTCCCTGAGGGGTACGTAGGCCTCCAAAAATTTGGCCCCAAAGTGATCGATGACCGGCCTCCCTTTGTAAAGCCGGTCATGGGCGGGATCACCTCGGGGCGGACATGCCGCATTATCTGCATAATGCAGGCATTTCCGAATGGCCTTGAACCGCCTCCGTGCCATGACCATACTGTAAAGCGGGGTCTGGTAGAGGATGTCCCCGCTCCAGTACTGTCTGACACTTGGTTTTTTGACCAGGCCATATGCAGCAAGAGGCCCCAAAATGTCCTCATCTCTGCTGCATCAATGGCGTACCATTCATTGGGCCTGGCCAAAATAGAATCAGGGTGGTGGGCGATGAACTGCCTGGTGTACAGATTCGTCTGCTCCACCATGTGATTGACAAAACTGTCACTGAAAAAATAACTGAAATAGTCAATTTCAGTGAATCCAGAATTGTCAATCCGGATTCCAGAGTCGCCAACAAGGTCTCCAGACAGGTTCACCCGAAGGGGGCTCTGGTAAACTTGTCTGGGGGGTCAGACTCCTAGCACGAGCAGCATCACCACTCGCACTAGTGCCGGCCGCTGGGCCACTATCATGGGGGGTGCGTGGCCTCGCCTGGCGGCGTCTCCGCCACCATATAGGTGACTCATCATCAGTACTAGATGATGAGGAGGACGATGAAGAACACAGAAATCTTCATCGTCCTCACTGACAGATTTGGAGTCTGAGGTAAGAAAAGCGTATGCTTCCGCTGCCGAAAATGCCTGGTGAGCCATCGCCTTTTTTCTACGGTGGTGGAGGGGTTGGTGGCGGGGGTGGTGGGTGTGTGTGGGGGTGGGGGGTGAGTATGTAGTGTGTGTGATTGGTGTGACTAACTGTATGGGGGGGGGGGGGGAAAGCACTGTGGCCAAAAAAAAATAAATGGCCAAATGCAGCGCCCTGAATCCCTAATAGGGCCAGGGTCACACAAAAAAAATTGTGGCAGACCCTTTAGGTCCTATTAGGGGATCAGGGGGGGGGGGGGGAAATGTTTTACTTTTTTTTACACTTTTTTTTTAACTTTATTTTACTGGTTAACCCTACCTGTCCCTGGGGCTGTACTCTCTCCCTGCTCTAAGGGGGGTCTTCCTCTGTGAGGGGCTCCGATCTTCACAGATGGGGGGTCCCTGGCTCCTTCTCACAGCTCTGGCCGCTGAATGAACTCAGGGAGCAAGCAGAGCCGCGAGAAGGGGCCGTTAACCCCTCCCCTGCCGGCTGCCGGCCAATAGCAGCGATCCTGGGGGGGGTGACGAAATCGCCACCTCCCCATAGATACAGAGGGTGATAGGGGGTGTATCCTACACCCCCGATCACCTTGTATATCCAGGTCAGCGGATCACACGTGACCCGCATCACCGGAATAGCCGAAAATCGCAAGTTTGAATTCACTTGCGATTTTCGGCGATCACCTACATGGGGGGGTCTGATGACCCCCCTGGACATTGACGCGGGGTGCCTGCTGATCGATATCAGCAGTCACCCCGGTCCTGTCCCCGCCCGGCAGGGACCAAAATTCCCACGGGCGTACAGGTACGCCCTTGGTCCTTAAGTACCAGGGAGCAAAGGCGTACCTGTACGCCCTTGGTCCTTAAGGGGTTAAAGGGGAACTCTGGTGGAAACAAGTGGAAAACAAATGTTTTCAAATCAACTGGTGCCAGAAAGTTAAACAGATTTGTAAATTACTGAAGCCTTCCAGTACTTATCAGCTGCTGTATAATACAGAGACATTTTTGAAGTTTTTTCCAGCCTGACAACAGTGCTCTCTGCTGACACCTCTGTCTGTGTCAGGCACTGTCCAGATTAGAAGCAAATCCCCATTAAATACCTCCCCAGCTCTGGAGTTCCTGACACGGACAGAGGTGTCAGCAGAGAGCACTGTTGTCAGACTGGAAAAAAATTCACAAATTTCTCTGTAGTATATCTGTAGTTTAGGCAGCTGATAAGTACTGGAAGGGTTGATATTTTTAAATAGAAGTAATTTACAAACCTGTTTAATTTTCTGGAGCCAGTTGATTTGAACATTTTTCTCCCCACCCGAGTTCCCCTTTAACCCCTTAAGGACCGGGCGTTTTTAGTTTTTTGCTCTTTCGTTTTTTCCTCCTTACCTTTAAAAAAATCATAACTCTTAAAATTTTGCACCTAAAAATCTGTATTATGGCTTATTTTTTGTGCCACTAATTCGACTTTGCAATGATATCAGTCATTTTACCCAATAATCTACGGCGAAACGGGAAAAAAAATCATTGTGCGACAAAATTGAAAACTTTTGGGGGCTTCCGTTTCTACGTAGTAAATTTTTCGGTAAAAATGACACCTTATCTTTATTCTCTAGGTCCATACAGTTAAAATGATACCCTACTTGTATAGGTTTGATTTTGTATTGCTTCAGAAAAAATCATAACTACATGCAGGAAAATGTATACGTTTAAAATTGTCATCTTCTGACCATATAACTTTTCCGTGTTCAGGGCACTATGAGGGTTAATTTTTTGCGCCGTGATCTGAAGTTTTTGTCAGTACCATTTTTGCATTGATCTGACTTTTTGATCGCTTTTTATTCATCTTTTCATGATATAAAAAGTGACCAAAAATACGCTATTTTGGACTTTGGAATTTTTTTGCACGTACGCCATTGACCGTGCGGTTTAATTAGCGGTATATTTTTTTTAATACACGCGGCGATACCACATATGTTTATTTTTGTTTTTATTTACACTGTTTTTTTTTATTATTGGAAATGCCGCGTGATTCAAACTTTTATTAGGGGAAGGGATAATTGAAAAGGTTAATGATTTTTTTACACTTTTCTTTTGCAATATTATAGCCCCCATAGGGGGCTATAACATTGCATTTACTGATCTTTAACTGTGTTCAATGCATCTCCATAGGGATGCAATGATCAGTGTTTTCGGCGATTGATTGCTCAAGCCTGGATCTCAGGCTTGAAGCATTCAATCGGCGATCAGACTGCAGGAAGGAAGGTAAGAGACCTTCCTCCTTGTAGTACAGCTGTTCGGGGTGCCGCGATTTCACCGCGGCGATCCCGAACAGCTCCCTGAGCTAACCGGCACTTTTTACTGTCACTTTTAGCCGCGTGGCTCAGCTTTGAGCGCGCGGCTAAAGGGTTAATAGCACGCGGCACCGCGATCAGTGCCGTGTGCTATTAGAGGCGGGTCCCGGCTTCACTATGACGCCGGGCCCGCCGTGATATGATGCGGGGTCACCGTGGGACCCCGCATTATATCACGGGAGAGGGTCCAAGGACGTACTCATACGTCCTTGGTCCTTAAGGGGTTAAGTTTTTTTTTAAAAAGACACTAACATCCATATTAAAAGTTCATATCACCCCCCCCCCCTTTTCCCATTTTCCATATAAAAAATATGTAAACATAATAAAAATAAACATTTGGTATTGGCGCGTGCATAATTGTCCGAATTATAAAAAAATAACATATTATATTTCGTACAGTCAACGGCATTAATGTAAAATAAAAAGAAAATCACAGAATTTAGTTTTTTTTATGTTTATAACATCATATACCAGAAAAAATGAAGTAAAAAGTGTTCAAAATATTTGCTCAATACCAAAATGGTACTGATACATACAGCATATTACGGCCCAAAAACTAGCCCTCATACAGCCCAGTATACAGAAAAATAAAAATGTTATAGGTGTCAGGAGTTTTGTTTTTTTTTTTTTAAAGAAGGAAAAAAAAAATTACGTACTGGTATAATCAGGCCGACGTAAAGTATTAAAATAATGTGTAAGTTTGACCACAAGGTGAGTGGCGAGAAAAACGAAAACCCCCAAATTTATGTATTATTTTGATTAAAATTATTTTGTCTACCAGGACAAGTGGATTTTCATGAGGGACAAGTAGATTGTTCTCCGTTTTAGTCCCTTGGACAAGTAGTTTTTTTTTAATTTTTTTATTTCCACAGCCCTGCTATTAGAATATGTTCACATGACAGAATTATTGTGCAGAATATGCTGAAGAATTCTGCCAGAATTTCCACTGAAATATTCTTCCCAGTGATTTCAATGGGATTCCGCAGTCCCATTTAGACAGAGGAATTTCCACGGCAAGCTTTTCGCCACGGTAATTCAGTTTCCCACATTCTGCAAAACTATAAGACCAAACTTAGGCTGGGTCCACACTACGTTTTGTCCCATACGGGAGCGCATACGGCAGGAGGGAGCTAAAACCTCGCGCTCCCGTATGTGACCGTATGCGCTCCCGTATGCCATTCACTTCAATGAGCCGGCCGGAGTGAAACGTTCGGTCCGGTCGGCTCATTTTTGTGCCGTATGCGCTTTTACAACCGGACCTAAAACCGTGGTTGACCACAGTTTTAGGTCCGGTTGTAAAAGCGCATACGGCGCAAAAATGAGCCGACCGGACCGAACGTTTCACTCCGGTCGGCTCATTGGAGTGAATGGCATATGGGAGCGCATACGGTCACATACGGGAGCGCGAGGTTTTAGCTCCCTCCTGCCGTATGCGCTCCCGTATGGGACAAAACGTAGTGTGGACCCAGCCTTATGCGGATTGCATTTTATTGGAATGATGTGTTCTCATTGAAAAGTGAGATTGGCACTTCACTGATACAGACTGGCTATGCTAGGCTAGGCTACTTCCATTTTAGATTATTGGACCCCACAATCAAGTTGCCGGGGTCTAATAAGCTCCACTGAGCTACCAGCAATAGTTACTTATGCTTTAGACACCATGATCCACATTGATTACACATCTAAGGAGTTAATGATGTCAGCATAGCAGCCGTCACTCACCACCTATGAAGCGAGCACAGCTGAAGTGATCACTTTATAGGTATTTAAAGGGACCCAATCATCAGATTTTACCCTATACAACGCTTGGCAAAGAGTTATATAAGGTAAAATCTTTATCCTCACCATCCCTGGGGGATGCTCCTGCCTGCGGGGATGCTTAGAATATGAACTTATAAACTAGTCCCTGCCACGCCTGTAAGTCCCCTGGGTGGGCAGCTCCTCTAACCTAGTCCTGTGTCTTTGGCCAGCAACGACGCCCCCTTGACTTCATTGACTGGCCTCATCATCGCTCTGCTCCGTCTGTTCAGTGAGCAGAGCGATGATGTGGCCCGTCAATCAAGCTGAGGGGGCGTCGCTGCCGGCCAAAGACCCGGGACTATCAGTCCCTCATTATCGGCAGATGTCAGCTGCTGATAGTGTGCATCTCCCGGTTATGACGCGGACCCAACCTGCAGGCCTGCGTCATGTCCGTTCACCCGACCCATGACCTACATGTATGTCATGGGTCGGGAAGGGGTAAAACATAGACGTTTCTTAGCTACGACCTGTGTGAAAACACTGTCCAGTGTGGCATATTTTACAACTAGTCTGCTGCACACATAATAATAATAACGGTGTAGTACCAAAATTTGAGCGCAGCAGGCATAGTAAATTTGGGCCTAGGTGTTGCAAAAGTTTTAGAATATCACTATAAATTAGCTTCATATAATTTGTGCCTTTAAATATGGCTTGTGTGGTTTGCAGCATATCTGACTCTGTAGCTCCGTAAATGCTCACCAAGGTCTTTCGGCATACTTTCAGTGCCAAGCAGCAGTCTGCGGGTTAATTTAGTAGACTGTCTCCACTCCTGCAATCTTTCAGGTGCACGGGATGAGTAATGTTACCATGGAAACTAACTAACCAGCTAGAGGTACTGTGAACCACAAACTCTTCCCCACAATCTCTCTCTGATATAGTATATGCATAATAAATAATGGACAGAATGGAGTCCAATTAATCAGACGCAGGAAACATCTTCCACCACAGCCCCTCATACATTCTCATCTACCTGAGCACATTCCAGCCTGTTGTCCCATATTAGTCATTAAGATTTATACTTTAAGACTCGAATCGGCCTTTGTCACTTACACACGATAGTATTCTGGTCAGTATTTTGTAATATATTTGAAAGATAGAAACAGGAGTCAAAGCAATCACTCTTTGTTTCACAGCTACAGGACGGACCACAGGGGTTCTGTGCATAAACCTATTGAGTGCCTGTGCAAAACAATACCCTATTGTTCCCTTCTATTTGTTAGAGTCCATGGTATCATTGCTACCCTGAGACGATATGGATTATCTGGACCTCTTCATCTATATTCTGACATACACTGCGTCATCTCCGATCACCATACACACAGGGCTTTCCGTCGGCAGCCCTGTATGTGCAGTGAGTTTTGGAGGCAGGGCCACGTGCCGGCATGACATATTTTTTGACATATATGCCATTGACAATGCAGTGTAATTAACATTATATTTTAACAGTTCTAACATTTGTTTATTTTTGTTTACATAATTTTGTTTAACAAAATAGGTTAATTCAAACTTTTATCAGGGAAGGGGTTAATTCCCATTTATTAACTTTTTTTAAACCTTTTTTTCACATTTTTTTTGTTTCCATAGGGGACAATTACATACATTGATCAGTGTTATGGGTGCTCCATTGTTTCAGGTTGCTGAGAAGCACCGATCCAATGATGAGGAGGCAGGTAAGGACCCACCTGCCGTCCTCTCAGCTGATCGGGACCCCACGATTTCACTGCAGATGTCTCGATCAGCTCCACAAGAGTAACCAGGATATTTTTTTCTAAATGGTAGACACAGTGATCAACTTTGATAGTAGCATTTAGCGAGTTAATGCCAAGCATCACCCGGATCATTGATGTCCAGCATTAACCACGGGTCCAGGCTGCTGATAGCAGCCAGGATCATCCTGCATTGATGCGGGCTCAGCACATCATAGAACAGGAGCAGGTGAAGGGTGTACAATTACCCTGCATCTTTAACCCCTTAAGGACCCAGCCCAAATATACCTTAAGGACCCGGCCATTTTTCGGCCAAGTGTTCGGCGGGCGCAGTAGAGGGCTCAGAAGGGAAGGAGCGACAGTGGGATTTTGGAGAGGGAATTTTTCTGAAATGGTTTTTGATATGAAATGTCACATTTAGAAAGCCCCTATGGTGTCAGAACAGCAGAAAACAACACATGGCATACCATTTTGGAAACTACACCCCTCAAGGCACGTAACAAGGGGTCTAGTTAGCCTTAACACCCCACAGGTGTTTGACAACTTTTCATTAAAATAGGATGTGTAAATGGAAAAAAAAAATTCACACTAAAGTGCAGTTTTCCCCCCAAATTTACCATTTTTACAAAGGGTAATGGGAGAAAATGCCCCCCAAATTTGTAACCCCATCTCTTCTGAGTATGGAAATACCCCATGTTAGGGCGTAAAATGCTTTGCGGGCGAACTACAATGCTCAGAAGAGAAGGAGTCACATTTGGCTTTTTGAAAGCAACTTTTTCTGAAATGGTTTTTTGGGGGCATGTCGCATTTAGGAAGCCCCTGTGGTGCCAGAACAGCAAAAAATACCCACATGGCATACTATTTTGGAAACTACACCCCTCAAGGAACGTAACAAGAGGTCCGCTGAGCCTTAACACCCCACAGGTGTTTGACGACTTTTCGTTAAAGTTGGATGTGTAAATGAAAAAAATTTTTTTTTTTACTAAAATGCAGTTTTTCCCCTAAATTTTACATTTTTACAAGGGGTAATAGAAGAAATGGGGTTACAAATTTTCGGGGTCATTTTCTCCTGAGTATGGAAATACCCCATGTTAGGACGTAAAATGCTCTGCTGGCGAACTACAATGCTCAGAAGAGGAGGAGCGCCATGAGCTTTTGGAAAGAGAATTAGTTTGGAATGGTAGTCAGGGGCCATGTGCGTTTACAAAGCCCCCCGTGGTGCCAGAACAGTGGACCCCCCCACATGTGACCCCATTTTGGAAACTACACCCCTCACAGAATTTAATAAGGGGTCCAGTGAGTATTTACACCCCACAGATCTTTGGAACAGTGGGCTGTGCAAATTAAAAATGTAATTTTTCATTTTTACGGATCACTGTTCCAAAAATCTGTGGGGCGTAAATTCTCAATGTACCCCTTATTACATTACGTGAGGGGTGTAGTTTCCAAAATGGGGTCACATATGTTGGGGGTCCACTGGCACTATGGGGGCTTTGCAAACACATGTGGCCTTCAATTCCGGACAAATTTTCTCTACAAAATCCCAATGGCGCTCCTTCTCTTCTGAGCATTGTTCGCCCGCAGAGCACTTTAAATTCACATATGGGGTATGTTCTTACTCAGAAGAGATGGGGTTACAAATTTGGGGGGCTTTTTTCCTATTTTCACTTGTGAAAATGAAAAATTTAGGGTAACACCAGCATTTTAGTGAAAAAATATAATTTTTTTCATTTTCCCATCCAACTTTAATGAAAATTCATCAAACACCTGTGGGGTGTTCAGGCTCACTATACCCCTTGTCACGTTCGGTGAGGGGTGTAGTTTCCAAAATGGGGTCACATGTGGGTATTTATTTTTTTTGCGTTTGTCAGAACCGCTGTAAAATCAGCCACCCCTGTGCAAATCACCAATTTAGGCCTCGAATGTATATGGTGCGCTCTCACTCCTGAGCCTTGTTGTGTGCCCGCAGAGCATTTTACGCCCATATCTGGGGTATTTCCGTACTCAGGAGAAATTGCGTTACAAATTTTGGGGGTCTTTTTTTCCTTTTACCGCTTGTGGAAATAAAAAGTATGGGGCAATACCAGCATGTTAGTGTAAAATTTTTTATTTTTTTACACTAACAGGCCGGTGTAGCCCCCAACTTTTCCTTTTCACAAGCGGTAAAAGGAAAAAAAGACCCCCAAAATTTGTAGTGCAATTTCTCCCGAGTACGGAGATACCCCATAAATGGCCCTAAACTGTTTCCTTGAAATACGACAGGGCTCCGAAGTGAGAGAGCGCCATGCGCATTTGAGGACTAAATTGGGGATTGCATAGGGGTGGACATAGGGGTATTCTACACCAGTGATTCCCAAACAGGGTGCCTCCAGCTGTTGCTAAACTCCCAGCATGCCTGGACAGTCAGTGGCTGTCCAGAAATGCTGGGAGTTGTTGTTTTGCAACAGCTGGAGGCTCCGTTTTGGAAACCCTGCTGTACAAGACTGTTTTAATTTTTTATTGGGGGGGGGGGGGGGGGACAGTGTAAGGGGGTGTATATGTAGTGTTTTACCCTTTATTATGTGTTAGTGTAGTGTAGTGTAGTGTTTTTAGGGTACATTCACACTGGCGTGTTACGGTGAATTTCCCGCTAGGAGTTTGCGCTGCGGCGAAAAATTTGCCACAGCCCAAACTTGAAGCAGGAAATTTATTGTAAACCTGCCCGTGTGAATGTACCCTGTACATTCACATGGGGGGGGGGGGGGGGGGGCAAACCTTCAGCTGTTTCAAAACTACAACTCCCAGCATGTACTGACAGACCATGCATGCTGGGAGTTGTACTTTTGCAACAGCTGGAGGCACACTGGTTGGAAAACCTTCAGTTAGGTTCTGTTACCTAACTCAGTATTTTCCAACCAGTGTGCCTCCAACTGTTGCAAAACTACAACTCCCAGCATGTACTAATCACTGAAGGGCATGCTGGGAGATGTAGTTATGCAACAGCTGGAGGTACCCAACTACATCTCCCAGCATGCCAAGACAGCTGTTTGCTTTCTGGGCATGCTGGGAATTGCAGTTTTGCAACATCTGGAGAGCTACAGTTTTTAGACCACTGCACAGTGATCTCCAAACTGTGGACCTCCAGATGTTGCAAAACTACAACTCCCAGCATGCCCAGACAACAAACAGCTATGTGGGCATGCTAGGAGTTGTAGTTTTGCAAGATCTGGAGGGATATAGTTTAGAGACCACAGTATAGTGGTCTCAAACTGCAGCCCTCCAGCTGTTGCAAAACTACAACTCCCAGCATGCACAAACAGCTGTCTGGGCATGCTGGGAGTTGTAGTTTGGCAACATCTGGAGGGCTACAGTTAGAGACCACAGTCTCAGACTGTAGCCCTCCAGATCAACTTACCGGCTTCCATAGGATCCCGGGAGCCGTCCTCTTCAGACGCACGTCACGCCGCCCGCCGATCAACGTCGCCTCAGCCTCCGGACGGGTAAGTGGACGTCGGCGCCCGGTCCCCTTCGGTTCCCCGTTCTGCCCCGCCTATTGTGGGTGGGCAGGACAGGGAAAACGAAAGTTAATAGAAGTAGTTTACAAATCTAGAGAAAAGAAAAAGTGTAAGTGCAGCTCACAATTAATAAATATCGCTATCGAGGTCAACAGGGCATGCAACTATACCACAGTTGCAAGAACTAGAAAATATAGATATAGAAAAAATGTTGCCCGGACCTTCCAAGATAGTGTAATCAATTGTATATGGAAAATGGATTACTGGGTGGTGCTCCTATAATAATTCAAAACAATTTATTATTGTTAAAATACAATCTAATACAGTGCATTACTCCTCACAGGGCCCATGTGAGAAGGTCACATATAATGTATATACAAATGCAGACAATCTTGAAATATGAACAATTTTAAAATGAATAATTTTAAAATATCACTGGCATATAGAGTTGCTCTATATGGGCAAGATATGACTCAATTCTATATGTATCCTCGCGGTGTGAAGATAATGCAAAGATACTTATAATGAATAAATGTCCTTTTATTTGACAGTTTGTATCAATTCAAATACTTTGTTACCGGTCCTGTGGTGGAATAGATGAATTGGCTCAGACGGCTCACGCTGAAGGCAGTTGAAGTTGTTCCTGTGCCTGAATGGGAGAACTGCAGACGGCGGTCTCAGATGGTGCTGTGGCTGTAGCTTGCAGAGTCCAGATGTAATGCGGTGGTGGTCGTCACAGGCTGTTGGCGCTGGCAGGCGCCGATGGTACCTGAATGCCGGGAGACCGCTGGCGCTGGCAAGCACTTGTGATGTCAATTTCCTCACCTCTGGACTTAGAATAAGCCAGAGATCGCACGCTTAGTGAATGGAACCCGCCTCGTGTAAGTGGCGTGTGACGTCAGCTGAGCCGGAGCTAGAGATGTAGAATCAGGACCGGACACAAGCCTGGATCGGCTGATGAGCAGAGAGTCCGCGGTAAGTAGTCAGCTTACTCCGTAAGTACAGTTCATATGGAACATAAATGCCAGTGGACAGGACTAGGGGCGTTTCAGGGTTCTCAAATGTGACCCTTTCCTCAGTAGTCATGGTGGTTGCCAACAATGATTGTCCATTTATAGGAGCACGAATGCCATGAATTAACAAAATTCCAAGTAATAGCAAAAACATGGCATGGATTGGTCAAGAAAATTACCTAGAGAGCAAAAAGGTGTGAAAAGATATGTGTGTGTGTGAATGCCGTCTGAGACGGAAAAGGTGCGTTTATGATTACTTTTACACAATAATGGATAAAAGTAAGGCGAACAGAACTAGCAGTATTACTTTAAAGATTCCATAACTGTGGGATCAAATAATTTATATTCGGTGTCTATTATTAATGCATTGTGCATACTTGGAATAGATGAAAAGTGTATAATATAATTGTGAACCCTAATAAAAGAATGTGATACCAAATATAGATATAACAGTTTTTTATAGAGTGATACAAATAAATGTGTGTGTAGAAATAAATATAAAATTTAAATTAAAATAAAAATAAAATAAAAATGAAAATTATAATAATGGTGATAATATAATAATAGAAATGTAATTGATTAAAAAAAATATAATTGATAAAAAATAAATAATAAATAAAGAAAATTAAAAATGACACAAATAAAAATAAAATTAAAAATTAAAATTAAAATAAAAGTCAAAAATGATGTGAGTGTAGAGGATGGAATCGGCCCATGGGGCACCCCCTAGCTGACACAGGGGTGATCCCATGGGCAAAGTGCATCCCCTACAGAAATCCAAAAAGTTCAAAACTGGAGTCCCCCTGGTTCTAAGGTTGCAAATTCAAAAATCTTCTTACTTTCAGCCTTGGACATTTTAAGCAGATAACTGCCACCCCGCCAGTCTTGATTGACTAGTTGGAGACCAGTGAAGGAAAGAGAAAGAACTGTGGTCTGCATTGCAGCAGAAAATGCCAGTGCATTCAGGCGCTCTCCTCGCAAGTGTAGATCAATCCAGGGTCGGATGCAAATCATATCCAGAGTGGGAAATGATATAGGCAAAAGGATTTTATTTGACATAAAAGAATAAAAGATAATAAGAAAGGCTGTAGCATTGGGGGTGGGACAACCCGTTTCGAAGGCCGTGATCCCTTCTTCGTCAGGTCCAATGGTTATGCAGATGGAAATGTCGTCATTTATACTGGTGAATAAAAGACCGCAAAAATCATACACAGGTGTTGCAAAACAGTATATCTCTTAAAATAACATATCCTCAGTTCTAAAACAATAAAAACCCAAAGGGTTTTATCAAAACAGTTTGATATTATAAAAAATCAATGAATAAAATATGCAATTATATTTGTAAAATTGTGCAAAGACTCAATACTACAGTTACTGATAACCCTCTCTTTGTGCACAACCTCAGTGTACTGGTATGCTAGGGAAAATGCAGACTCTGTTTAGTGCAACAGAATGGAACCTGTCTGTTCCTAGCATGGGAGACTCCCAGAGAAAAAAAAGGAAAAAAAACACACACATCTGTATTGCACACATTCCGGATAGTATAAAACTATTTATATTTTTATGTATGATTATTTGTATTTTTTATATTTATATTTTTAATATCATATCTCGAGGGAATTTAGTAATATCTTGGTTTCATGCGCTGGCCAAATTTAGCAAATCAATTTGATCGCTTCATTAAGCCTGTGAGGTTGCAACGTTTGGAGATGGTAGATCCAATACATCTCCTTTTTTGCCAGAGCTTCCAAACGGTTCCCACAATTTTCAGGGATATGATCTATAGGTAAAATGGTTATGCTATCTTCAGTTCCTCCGTGTTTTGTCGACAGGTTCCTGGAGAGACTATGGCACATGTAGTTCTTTTTAATATTACATCTATGTTGATTTAATCTAATGTGTAACTGTTGTGATGTCCAGCCCACATACTGTTTGTCACAGATACAGGTAACAAGATAGAAAGACAAAATTTGGTAAAAGACAAATTTGGTCTGACAAGTCATATGGAACTTGATAGGAAATTTTTCTTTTGTATACGAGCTAGAAAACTCTATACTTCCATCTTCAATTTTCCGACAACAGAGACATCTTCTCTTGCCGCATTTATAAACCCCTTTCTTATATGAGGATTCTATTGTGTTATCTTTTGTGTAAGTTTGTCTCTTCAGTTTACTTGGAGCAATGATATTTTTTAAGGAAGGTGCTCTCCTGAAGGTAAGTCCCGGGTGAGATGTATAATGTCCTTCAGGTATGGATCACTTTTCAGAAGGTTCCAGTGTTTGTTCAGGATGTTTTTATTTTGTGATGACCCATAGAGTAAGTAGTGATAAAATTTATATTGTAATTAGCCTTCGCTTTTTCTTCTGTAGATTGGACATCTGGAAGTTTGTCAACAACTGGAAATGAGCCGGAACCAGACGACAGGCATTCCTCTTGGGTGAGTCCTCGTACTTTATTATATGCATAATTTATAAGTGTTTTTGGATAGCCCTTGGCTATAAAATGATTTTTTAGAATTATGGAATGTTTGGAAAAGGTACTTGAATCTGTGCAATTTTTTCTGACCCGGAGGAACTGACCGTAGGGAATATTCTCTTTCCACTTTTTGTAATGTCCGCTGAGAAAAGGGACATAACTGTTTGAATCTACGGTCTTAAAAAATGTAGCCGTTGTAATTTTATTATTTTCATCGGAGATCGAAAGGTCTAGGAATTCAATGGTCGTGTCTGATATATTAGGGATAAAATTAATGCCCCAGTTGTTTTTATTCATCTCATAGATAACATTTTCGATTTGTCCTAATGAGCCTTTCCAGAGTATGAACAAATCGTCTATATAGCGTTTATAGACAATGGCATGTTCCTGGAAAAGGGTATTTTTGGAAAGGTGTTCTTCACCAAGAAAAAACAACTAAAATGTACTCCCTTAACACAAAGTGGAACAAGTACAGAAACCAATTCAAATACTACAATAAAAATATTCAATTTATCTGATCATATTTTAAACCCAGGAGAATTATCTCTGTTACAAAAAGGCTTATCCTACTGTCCCAGACATAATCCTGATAAATTCGATCTATTTCGATTTACACAAATTTACGAGACGCCTTACTCTTCAACGTCATTTCTCCCTCCCCAATTCATCAGAGTGGTCAAAAAACCCAAAAAATATAGACATTCCACCAGAAATAGGAATACATCCGGATGTCAAGCCGAAATCCAGATTTTATCCTGTTTTATCTCTATGGGTCATCACAAAATAAAAAACATCCTGAACAAACACTGGAACCTTCTGAAAAGTGATCCATACCTGAAGGACATTATACCACCTCACCCGGGACTTACCTTCAGGAGAGCACCTTCCTTAAAAAATATCATTGCTCCAAGTAAACTGAAGAGACAAACTTACAAAAAAGATAACACAATAGAATCCTCATATAAGAAAGGGGTTTATAAATGCGGCAAGAGAAGATGTCTCTGTTGTCGGAAAATTGAAGATGGAAGTATAGAGTTTTCTAGCTCGTATACCAAAGAAAAATTTCCTATAAAGTTCCATATGACTTGTCAGACCAAATTTGTCATTTATCTTGTTACCTGTATCTGTGACAAACAGTATGTGGGCCGGACATCACAACAGTTCCACATTAAATTAAATCAACATAAATGTAATATTAAAAAGAACTACATGTGCCATAGTCTCTCCAGGCACCTGTTGACAAAACACGGAGGAACTGAAGATAGCATAACCATTTTACCTATAGATCATATCCCTGAAAATTGTGGGAACCGTTTGGAAGCTCTGGCAAAAAAGGAGATGTATTGGATCTACCATCTCCAAACGTTGCAACCTCACAGGCTTAATGAAGAGATCAAATTGATTCGCTAAATTTGGCCAGCGCATGAAACCAAGATATTACTAAATTCCCTCAAGATATTAAAAATATAAATATTAAAAATACAAATAATCATACATAAAAATAAAGATATAAATAGTTTTATACTATCCGGAATGTGTGCAATACAGATGTGCAGATGTGTGTGTTTTTTTCCTTTTTCTCCCGGTGTCTCCCATACTAGGAACAGACAGGTTCCATTCTGTTGCACTAAACAGAGTCTGCATTTTCCCTAGCGTACCAGTACACTGAGGTTGTGCACAAAGAGAGGGTTATCAGTAACTGTAGTATTGAGTCTATGCACAATTTTACAAATATAATTGCATATTTTATTCATTGATTTTTTATAATATCAAACTGTTTTGATAAAATCCTTTGGATTTTTATTGTTTTAGAACTGAGGATATGTTATTTTAAGAGATATACTGTTTTGCAACACCTGTGTATGCTTTTCGCGGTCTTTTATTCACCAGTATAAATGACGACATTTCCATCTGCATAACCATTGGACCTGATGAAGAAGGGATCACGCCCTTCGAAACGCGTTGTCCCACCCCCCATGCTACAGCCTTTCTTATTATCTTTTATTCTTTTATGTCAAATAAAATCCTTTTGCCTATATCATTTCCCACTCTGGATTTGATTTGCATCCAACCCTGGATTGATCTACACTTGCGAGGAGAGCGCCTGAATGCACCGGCATTTTCTGCTGCAATGCAGACCACAGTTCTTTCTGTTCCCAAGACCGCCTAGGATCATCCTAAGACGGGGAAGGTGACGTGGCAGCACTCCCAAGCTTTTCATTCACTATGCTATATGGTGTTATACCCGCAGTGCAACACCTAAAGGTGAGCAGAATTGTCTCTCTTCAAATTCAGTTTCAGTTACTAGGGGTAACGGCACATTGCTGCGCTTTTTTTCTGTTTCCTTTTTATCTATAGTTTCTCAAGTGAAGGAAAGAGAGGACATATCGCTATTGTGAATGGTGGAGAAATGGGCTGATAGTGGGTGCTTTAGGTTTTTATTTTTAATATTATTAAGATGTTCTGCTATCCTCATTTTGAGGGCCCTCTTAGTACGGCCCATGTACTGTTTTTTACAGCCACATTTAATTATATATAGCACACCTTTTGAGTTGCAAGTAATTAACTCTTCGATTTTCCATTTAAACGAGTTGGTTTGGGAGCAGATTTCTGTAACTTTTTTAGGGCCCTTAACTTTTATACAGTTGGCGCAAGTACCACACCTCACAAATCCCTTTGTGTTTAACTAAGTGGTATTTTGTTTTCTTATGGGTGCTTTTATGGATGGTGCAATGGTGAGGCCTAAATTTGGGGCCCGAGTGTATACTGTCGGGGGGCGGTATGGTAAAAGTGCCCCCACCTCGCGATCTTGTTGTAACAGGTGCCAGTGTTTTCGTATTATTTTTTCCACTTTTTTATATGAATTGTTGAAGGGAATCACAAACTTCCCTCCAAAATCGACTTCCTTTTTTTCTTCCTTATTACTTTCAAAAAATGCAATCCTATCTAATGATTTTATATTTTCTAGGGATTGTTCCAGAAGCTGATCAGGATAGTGTTTCTCCTTAAATTGATTTGTAAGAAGGCTGGCCTCAGCCAAAAATTGGTCATCTGAAGTACAATTTCTTTCTAACCTACGGTACTGCCCCTTTGGGACATTCATTAGCCACCTAGGTAGGTGGCAGCTTGAATAACCTATATAACTGTTTTTCGCCGTTGGTTTATGATATGTTTTGCATGTGAGACCATCCTGATCAGTGCTGATAACATTGTCCAAAAAGTTGATAGTTTCCCTACTGATGGTGGATGTGAAGTGTAAATTGTCATCATTGGTGTTCAAACCTAAAATAAAGTGCTCTAAACCGACCGTGTCCCCTTCCCAAATTAAAATAATATCATCGATGTACCACTTCCAGAGCACCAGGCCTGCGTCAAGACGGGGTAAGATGGTATTTTCTTCCCAAGCCGCCATAAATAGGTTGGCGTAGCTTGGCGCTAACCTGGTGCCCATAATTTTCAAATCTGTTTAACTTTCTGAAGCCAGTTGATATATAAAAAAAAGGTTTTTCCTGGATAACCCCTTTAAGGTGTTAATAAATTATTAACAAAAATGTGAGGGGTATACTCACCTATGTGAGATTCTGTGGGGGAGATTTATCAAAACCTGTGCAAAGGAAAAGTTGCCCAGTTGCCCATAGCAACCAATCAGATTGCTTTGTTCATTTTGAACAGGCCTTTTTAAAAATGAAAGAAGCGAGTTGATTGGTTGCTATGGGCAACTGGGCAACATTTCCTTTGCACAGGTTTTGATAAATCTCCCCCTGTATCTCTGCAATGACACAACTAATTTTGACAAGGTAAACTGCATTAGATTCAGCACCACCACTTTTATCTGGTATATTCAGGTTAGTGTAGGTGATGCTGCTGTCAGTTTTGCTTTAACCCCTTTTTGAAAATCAGGTACTTGTACATGGTGATTAAGGCTGACTTGCCACATCACCACGTACATGTACCTGATGAGTTTAAATTGTTGCAGCATACCCGGGCGCTGTGACAGTTTAGTAAGTTCGGCTGTGCAGCACAGCCGAGCGTCCCTGAAGCTGGCTGGGGACCAATCGCAGTGGCATTACTGACAGACCAATAGGAGGGACTTTCACCGGGTCTCCTCCTTCCCCTCTCCTCCGTTGCAGTGAAGTGATCCTGAGTTAACCCTATAGACACTGTGTTCACTGTGACCGCAGCGTCTATAAGGGTTACAGAGGGAGGGAGTTTTCTCTGTTCCTCATCGGCACCTTGCACTGCATTTGCAAAGCGCAAATGCTAGCCATGGCAACCTGAGTGCTGACAATGGCCTCCTTTGTCATGGCTACGGAAGCCATTCTAAGGCAGAGCCTGCACTGCTGTACTATGCCTGTCAGTGTAACATTGACAAGCATAGACATAAGACAGAGCAGTACAAATATTTACTGCATTGTATTGTGTGATCAGTAAAAAAAAATGTGTAAAAAAAAGTGCAAAAATAAATAAATAAAAATAATATAATAAATAACAAAAATGTAAAAAATAAATAAACCAAAAAATATAAATTGACTTATCTATGTCATATGCCCAAAAATAGCCCCCCCCCCCAAATACATCAACTCATCACACAAAAAAAAAATCCTCACACAGTTGCGTCAGTGAAAATAAATAAATAAATAAATGAATGGCTGATGGCTCTTAGAATATTGCAATGCACAAAAAATAACTTTTTTTTTAAACAAAAATACATTTTATAGTGTACAGTGGGGATTAAAAGTTTGGGCACCCCAGGTAAAAATTTGTAATAATGTGCATAAAGAAGCCAAGGAAAGATGGAAAAATCTCCTAAAGGCATAAAATTACAGATTAGACATTCTTATAATATGTCAACAAAAGTTAGATTTTATCTCCATCGTTTACACTTTCAAAATAACAGAAAACAAAAAAATGGCATCTGCAAAAGTTTGGGCACCCTGCAGAGTTAATATCTTGTACTGCCCCCTTTGGCAAGTATCACAGCTTGTAAACACTTTTTGTAGCCAGCCAAGAGTCTTTCAATTCTTGTTTGAGGTATCTTTGCCCATTCATCCTTACAAAAGTCTTCCAGTTCTTTGAGATTTCTGGGCTGTCTGTCACGCACTGCTCTTTTAAGGTCTATCCATAGATTTTCAATTATGTTGAGGTCAGGAGATTGGGAATCCCATGGCAAAACCTTCAGTTTACACCTCTTGATGTAATCCCCCGTGGATTTCGAGGTGTGTGTAGGGTCATTATCCATTTGTAGAAGCCATCCTCTCTTTAACTTCAGCTTTTTCACAGATGACATCAAGTTAGCATCCAAAATTTTCTGACATTTTATTGAATCCATTTTTCCTTCTACTCATGAGATGTTCCCTGTGCCACTGACTGCAATACAACCCCAAAGCATGATTGATCCAACCTCATGCTTAACAGTTGGACAAAGGTTCTTTTCATTAAATTCTGTTCCCCTTCTTCTCCAAACGTACCTTTGCTCATTCCAGCCAAAAAGTTAAATTTTAACCTCATCGGTCCACAGAACTTGTTTCCAAAATGCATCAGGCTTGTCTATATGTTCATTTGCAAAGTTCAAACGCAAATTTTTGTGATGAGGACGTAGAAGAGGTTTTCTTCTGATGACTCTTCCATGAAGACCATATTTGTACAAGTATCTCTTTATAGTGGAATAGTGTACCACAACTCCAGTGTCTGCCAGATCTTTCTGGAGGGATTGTGCAGTCAAATGTGGGTTTTGAATTGTTTTTCTCCCAATCCTGCGAGCTGTTCTGTCTGATATTTTTCTTGGTCTTTCAGATCTTGCTTTAACTTACACTGTTCCTGATGACTGCCATTTCTTAATTACATTCCGAACAGAGGATATTGACACTGAAAACGTTTTGCTATCTTCTTATAGCCTTCTCCAGCTTTGTGAGCGTCAACTATTTTCAGTTTCAGCACCAGGGTGTGATGGTTTGGTTTTTGAAATATATAGAGTATTTTGGGGAACACTTCTGTCCTGCTTTTTGGAATTGGAGAATGATTCCTTACTGAGCAGAAGGCTATCACCTTCAATGGGAAAAGCCTGTATTATCTTAATTCCAAAAAAGGGGCAAAGATGGGCTGGAAGTAGAATCCTACTGCCCGATTTCCCTACTCAATCCTGATTGTAAAATTTTCACAAAAATTTGGGCTAGACAATTGCAGAAGGTGGTTCAGCACATTATTGGTGTAGAACAAAAGGCCTTTATTGCTGGTATAAATATATATGGGAACATCCTCAGAACATCCTGTCCTTAGATGCAAATAAAGCGTTCGATAGGGTGGAGTGGGAATTTCTGGATAGGGGGGTGGAGGAGATGAACCTTGGGAAAGGGGTTCAACAGGCAATATATTTATAGCTATCCCAGAGCAAGAATAAAACTCAATGGTGAATTATCAGAGAGATTTGCTTTAGAGAGGGGGACCAGACAGGGGTGTCCTCTCTCCCCCACCCTGTTTGCAATAGCAATAGAACTGTTGGCCCATATAATTTGATCAATAGAGATTTTTGAGGGATTTGGAATTATATTTGGGTGCAGGAAAGAATACTTTTATATGCAGATGACATTCTGTTCATTATAAAAAATCCAACCGAGAAAATCACGGAAATAATGAAGATTTTGGAAGAATTTGGACAATATTCAGGGTATAAAATAAATTGGTCCAAATCCGGTGTATTACCATTGAATAAGGAGATTAGTACCCCTTTAGAAAATATAGCAATTCTTAAAACTGATGAAAGTTTGGAATATCTTGGAATTAAAATCTCAAAAAAGATGGAGGAATATACGAAATGAAACTTACTTCTGGTGTTGGAGAAAGTAGTAAGTATTCTGTATATGGAACAAACTTCAGTTGACTACAGCAGACCATGTTCTGCTTTCTAAAATGGTAATATTACCCATGGTATTGCATTTTTTAAGAGCTGCTCCAATTTGGATAAATGAAAAGCAATTTAAAGGTTTGAAAAAAATAATTTACAAGCTCTTCTGGGAAGAAAATATGTGAGGATAAAGGAGCAATTTTTAATTTACCATTCAAATTGGGTGGCATGCAATTTCCTGTTCTACTTATATAGCAGTGCAGGTCCTCTGCTGCTCCAGGAAGCTTCAGCAGGCTGGAGCAGCAGAGCACTGATAACACTGATCAATGCTATGCCATAGCATTGAACAGTATATGCAATCAAAAGATTGCATTGTATAGCCCCCTTCCTAATAAAAGTTTGAATCAACCCCCTTTTCGATGGCGTACACGTAAAAAAAAATACCAAAGTCCAAAATTGTGAATTTTTGGTCACCTCATATAACATAACAAAGTTAATAAAAAGCGATCAAAAAGTCCTATCAAAATAAAAAGGGTACTGATAAAAATTACAGATCATGGCATGAAAAAATAGTCCTCGTATAGCCCTGTATGTGAAAAAATGTAAAAGTTATAGGGGTCAGAAGAGGAAAATTTTAAGCATACTAATATTGGTGCATGTAGTGATAATTTTTTTAATAGTAAGTAGTAAAATAAAATAAAAGCTACATAAATTGGGTATCCTTGTAATTATATGGACAGAATAAAGATAAGGTGTCATTTTTACCGAAAGGTGCACTGCGTAGAAACGACTTCCGTTCCGTGGTTGCAACCCAGACCCTCCAGCGCTTCCAGACAAGAAACAGGTGGGTGCCGCATGCTATATTGCGGGGGTCCCCAGCGGCGGGACCCCTGCGATCAGACATCTTATCCCCTATCCTTTGGATAGGGGATAAGATGTCTAGGGGTGGAGTACCTCTTTAAATCATTGATGTAATTACAAATTACAATTGGTGACGCAAAAAACAAGCCCTCATATGGGTCTGTAGGTGCAAAATTGATATGATTTTTAGAAGGGGAGAAGAAAAAAACAAAAGTGCAAAAACAAAAATACGCCTGGTCGTTAAAGGGGTACTCCGCTGAAAACATCTTCTCCCCTATCCAAAGGCCCATTATAAGTATTATAACTGGTATGTTTTTTTAGACATGTATTGAAATGCTGTATGTGGATTATTATTGTAAAAGTAAAAATAAAAAGGTAAAAAAAAAAAAGAATTAATAATACATTTGGTGTGGTATGACTATTTCTCAAACAAGCAGAACATTTTAAATCTAGTATAATGCAAATTTTTTTTAAATAACATTTTGGAGTTTTTCACAAAATGTACCACTAATTGTGTAAAAAGGGGAGGCAGTCCTGCTAGGCTAGGTCAGAGTAAAAGATATAAGGTCAAAAATTAGGAGAAAGAGCGAGAGAGAGAAAAAAGAAAACGTGTCTAAAATAGCATAAAATGATAACATTTATTTGGAAAAATGATGTGAGGTCTGCGGCAGGGCCCTTGTCGCAGACTGGTCACTAGATAAAAATGGTTACAATGGTATAAAATGCTAAAAATATAAAATATGCACAGTGGTAATGCACTTCACTAATTGGACAATGAGACAATGAAAGTGGGGCAATGGGACAGTGCAAACAGTATCTGTTTAGTTATACTGTAAAGTCATATTATAAGAGCCAGGATTAATCCAGATGAAAGTACATAGCAAAAAAGTTGATAATCCAATAAGGCAAATTTTTGGTAGCTCTGGAGCCTCCCAGATTGGGGCCCACTATAAACATTTTTAGGTGCAGAGATACAGGCGATGCCCCCTCTACCCCCGACGGCATGGGGACTGAATGCAAGAGGGCAATCGCTATACAGTTCAGGCAATTAGTGCCTCTTACCGGCTACAGTGTGCACAGTCAGGTGAGTGCAGCTGTGCTTGCGATACGGATACACGTCCCTCTATCCCAGCGGCACGGGAGAAATGTAGGAGGGGTGATATGATCCGGTGCTGGGGGTCGGAGATGATGGCTGGGAAGCAGCGTGTGGCAGTGCTGTGAAGCCTAGCGGTCGTAGCAGCGTATGGCAACGCTGGAGGTATCCTCTCTACCCCGACGGCAGTGGGGAGCAGGTGAGAGAGTAGGTGAGGATCGGCAATGCGGTAACGATTGTCTCAGATGATGTGCAGGGTTGTCTTAACACCAGACGCGTTTCGGGGAACTGCGTCCCCTTTTTCAATGGTGGAGGTTCAGGAAGACTGTATGGGTCATGGCTGAAAATTTCAGTCTTTTATAACCCATTTTGTGGGCGTCGTCCTTGTGTAATACAAAGGCTGGATGCGGGTTTTGGAAGGGAAGTGTCAGAGTTTACAGTTAACTTCAATAAAGTTTTTGGACACGTTCAAATAAAAAATAAGAAAAATAAAAAACATGGAAAAAGAATAGAATAAAGAGAAAACAGAATTGCATAGAGGAATAAAAGAAAAAGGCTTAAGAAGAAAAATAGGGATACATATGATACTGTGTAATGAGAGTAGTGTTATGTTTCTAATTGGATAGATATTAAAAGGCAGTCTTTTACATTCTTTAATTTTGGTTGCTATGCATTATGTTCGTGAATTTTGGTTGCTATGCATTATGTTCTAGAATTTTGGTTGCTATGCATTATGTTCGTGCATGAGTATTCTGACATGCAAAGGGAAGGGTAGAGAAAAGTACGGATACAGTAAGGATAAATGACAAATTTATTTATGATGCATATTTTTATATTCCGTACTTTTCTCTCCCCTTCCCTTTGCATGTCAGAATACTCTAAAATTTATCTTTCAAAGCACTACATCTGACAAGGGCCCTGCTGCAGACCTCACATCATTTTTCCAAATAAATGTTATCATTTTGTGCTATTTTAGACACGTTTTCTTTTTTCTCTCTCTCTTTCTCCTAATTTTTGACCTTATATCTTTTACTCTGATCTAGCCTAGCAGGACTGCTTCCCCTTTTTACACTATTAGTACTCTTTCTTGGCACATGGGTATGTGCAACGCAGTATCCTCGGTATAGGTTTTCTCTTTTTACGTTGAGCTCCCACATTTTTTTTTATATATTTTCAAAATGTACCACTAATGTAAAATAAAATATGTTGCGAACAAATAGTCTCAGAATCGTGTTGCTTAGTAAAAGCTTTTTAAAGTTATTACTATTTATAAAGACACATGTCAGATTAAAAAAAATGGGGCTTAGTCATTAAGGTCAAAACAGGCTAAGGAGTAAAGGGATTAATGTAACATGTACAGTTCTGATCAGAGGCTTGTTAAGGTAAATTACAGAAACAGAGTCAGAGGTAAATATATATTTAGACCGTCTAGTCACTAACTAAACAATCCAGCGTGCCCTAACTATCAACTGGTGGGCTTTTCTCGGCTAGATAAACTTATGCCTCCTGCAACCTTCTACTCACTGTTCACACACTGTGTGTCTCGTCCACACTTGGGGCCACTCACAGCTTTGTCTTCCTCACCAGGACCCCTGCTTTCCCCCACAGCCACCTTGCTGTCTTCTGGGCCCTAACTATTCTGTCTGACTTCCTATTAAATACACTTCCCCTTTCTGCTACTTCATTAATTAGGCCACAGGTGGAGGTTTCTCCAGAGTTAGCTAGGGAAATACACCCTTCCCTTGCCACAGTGCCACAATATATATATATAGTCTTTTACATTCCACCTCCATTGAATCTATTAGATGAATTGGATTAATTCCTCATCAATGTCAACTGAAAGTAGCATTAATGTATATATACTGTACATGGTATTAAAAGCAGTGCTGTGAATATTTCAAGAAAGAACCACTATTGGAAAAAAAATGATGGCATTATAGCTGCAGTTTGGCAAAAGGCTTTTTCTTTTTAACTCTGAATAAAAGTCCTATCGTCTGAGGGGCGCCACCAATGCCACCCCATTCGCACATTCTCCTGCATCATTCAACTCCTGTGAAGGTAGAAGATAAAATAAATGCTGTGAAGTACATGGAAATCCTCTAGGAAAGAAAAACTACTGCAGTCTTAAGTAAGAGAACTGTGAATTGTGAGATTTATTTTCCAAATGTTCCAGACATAAAGCTAAACCTACAGAACAATATTTTTAAAATAAACTCAATATAATGGAGTGGCCAAGTCAGTCTAATCTTAAAGGGGTACTCCGGTGGAAAACTTTTATTTATTTTTTAATCAACTGGTGACAGAAAGTTAAACAGATTTGTAAATTACTTCTATATTAAAAAATCCAAATCCTTCCAGTACTTAGCTGCTGAATACTACAGAGGAAATTCCTTTCTTTTTATAACACAGAGCTCTCTGCTGACATCACAAACACAGTGCTCTCTGCTGACATATCTGTCCATTTTAGGAACTGTCCAGAGCAGCATATGTTTGCTATGGGGATTTTCTCCTACTCTGGACAGTTCTTAAAATGGACAGAGATGTCAGCAGAGAGCACTGTGCTTGTGATTTCAGCAGAAAGCTCTGTGTTCCAAAAAAAAAAGAATTTGTTCTGTAGTATTCAGCAGCTAATAAGTACTAGAAGGATTTAGATTTTTTAATAGAAGTAATTTACAAATCTGTTAAACTTTCCGTCACCAGTTGATCTAACCTCTTTGGGACCAGGCCCATTTTGACCCTAAGGACCAGAGCATTTTTTGCAATTCTGACCACTTTAAGCATTAATAACTCTGGGATGCTTGTACTTTTTGATTCCGAGATTGTTTATTCACTTATACATTATGTTTACTTTATGTTTGCATCATAAAGTTGACATGTTTTTACTGTTTGAAGACATCAGAGGGCTTCAAAGTATAGCAGCAATTTTCCAATTTTTCAAGTAAATTTCAAAATCTGAATTTTTCTGGGACCAGTTCAGTTTTGAAGTGAATTTGAGGGGTCTTTATGTTAGATATACCCAATAATGGACCCCATTATGAAAACTGAACCCCTCAACATATTCAAAATGGCATTCAGAAAGTTTGTTAACCCTTTAGGTGTTTCACAGTTAAGAGGAGGCGAAAATTCGAAATCTTCATTTTTTACAATAACATGTTCTTGTAGACCCATATTTTTTATTTTTACAAGGGGTAAAAGGAGAAAATGCCCCCCAAAATATGTAACCCAATTTCTCTTGGGTAAGGAAATACCTCATATGTGGATATAAAGTGCTTTGCGGGCGCACTAGAGGGCTCAGAAGAGAAGGAGCGACAATGGGATTTTGGAGGGCGAATTTTGCTGAAATGGTTTTTGGGGGGCATGTCAGCGACAAACACCCCACATGGTATACTATTTGGGAAACTACACCCCTCAAGGAACGTAACAGGTTGTACAGTATTCCTTAACACCCCACAAGTGTTTGATGAATTTTACTAAAATGCCGATGTTACCCCAAATTTTTCATTTTCACAAGGGGTAATAGGTGAAAATATCCCCCAAAATTTGAAACCCCATTTCTCTTGAGTAAGGAAATACCTCATATGTGTATGTAAAGTGCTCTGTGGGTGCACTAAAGGGCTCAGAAGGGAAGGAGCGACAGTGGGCTTTTGGAAAGCAAATTTTGGAAGCCCCCATGGTGCCAGAACAGCAAAAAAAACACCCCACATAGCACACTATTTGGGAAACTACCCCCTCAAGAAACATAACAAGGGGTGCAGTGAGCATTTACACCCCACTGGCGTTTGACAGATCTTTGTAACAGTGGGCTGTGCAAATGAAAAATTACATTCTTCATTTTCACGGACCACTGTTCCAAAAATCTGTCAGACACCTGTGGGGTGTAAATGCTCACTATACCCCTTGTTACGTTCCGTGAGGGGTGTCGTTTCCAAAATGGGGTCTCATGTGGGTATTTTTTTTTTTTGTGTGTGTTTATGTAAGAACCCCACATATGGGGTAGTTCCGTACTTGGGAGAAATTTGGGTACAAATTTTGGGGGTCTTTATTTCCTTTTACCTGAAAAGTATGGGGCAACACCAGCATGTTAGGGTAAAAAATAAAACATTTTTGAACTAACATGCTGGTGTAGACCCCAACTTTACCTTTTCATAAGGGGTAAAAGGAGAAAAAGCCCCGAAAAATTTGTAGCGCAATCTCTCCCGAGTACGGATATGTGGCACTAAACTGTTGCCTTGAAATACTACAGGGCTCTGAAGTGAGCGCATTTGAGGCCTAAATTAGGGATTTTCATAGGGGTGTACTCGGATGCAAGCGTTACACTTGCCTCCTCCACCAAAGATACTGTACGTCAGTTTTTCCCCAAACAGGGTGCCTCCAGCTGTTGCAAAAACCCCAACATGCCTGGACAGTCAATGGCTGTCCGGCAATACTGGGAGTTGTTATATTCCAACAGCTGGAGGCTCCGTTTTGAACGTACAAGACGTTTTTGCATTTTCATTGGGGGGGGGGGGGGGGGGGGGGGGCGACAGTGTAAGGGTGTAGTGTATATGTAGTGTTTTACTCTTTATTTAGGGTTAGTATAGTGTAGTGTCTTTAGGGTACATTCACAGCGGCGGGTATTTACAGTGAGTTTCCCGCTGCGGCGGAAAATTTGCTGCATCTTAAACTTGAAGCAGGAAACTTGCTGTAATCCCCCGCCCATATGAATGTACCCTGTACATTCATATGAGGGGGGGGGGGGGGGGGGCGCAAAACTACAACTTTCAGCATGCACTTACAGACCGTGCATGCTGGGAGTTGTAGTAATGCAACGGCTGGAGGCACACTGGTTGGGATTGGGAAACACTGAGTTAGGTAACAGACTACCGCAGTGTTTTTCGCACCACTGTCTGTTTCCCACCTCAACTTTTCCTAACACTAAACTACAACTCCAGCATGCATGGTCTGTCAGTGCATGCTGGGAGCTATAGTTTTATAACAGCAGGAGACACACGGGTTGGGAAAACACTGAGTTAGGAAACAGACAATGTTTCCCAACCAGTTTGCCTCCAGTTGTTGCAATACTACAACTCCCAGCATGCCCAGACAGCCGAAGGGCATGTTTGGGAGTTGTAGTTATGCAACAACTGGAGGAGAACAGTTTGGAGACCACTGTCTAGTGGTCTCCAAACTGTAGCCCTCTAGATATTACAAGACTTCAACTCCAAGCATGCCAGACTGCCCAGGCATGCTGGGAGTTGTGAACTCCGACCAATCTTCCCCCTTCCTCGGGCATGCAGAGTTCAGAGGACAGACACCTTCCTCTCACGAAGGGAAACCACTGAGTGAGCGCCGGACACTTCCGGAAGTGTCCGGCGCTCACTCAGCAGTTTCCCATCGTGAGAGGAAGGTGTCTGTCCTCTGAACTCTGCATGCCCGAGGAAGGGGAAAGATTGGTCGGAGTTCACATGAAACTATCGCGGATATCAGTGAGCACTTGTGGTGACTATTTTTTGTAATTTGTCTATGCCTATTGCCTGAAGGCAGGTACTAAAGAAAAAAGCTATTTTATACTGCAAAAAACGCCTTGTGATTTCTTCATTCTTATGCATCTGAACATAGACTGAGCCTCCATTGCCTAATCACATTCACCCATGTGAGTTTTCAAGGTACCACCTTTTTTGTGTGCTGGGAGTTGTAGTTTGGCAACATCTGAAGGGCCAGGTGTTGCCGAACTGCAACTCCCAGCATGCCTGGACAGTCTCGGCATGCTTTGAATTGATGGCGGGGGAAGATGGCAGCGATGTGCAGGCAAAATGGCGGGGACCGGCGTCCATTACCTCGATCGCAGCGCGGGGACCAGGACCGGCATCTGACAGGAGGCGGCAGGCAAGTGGAGGCAGCGGCGTCCCAGATGCAGCAGTGAAGATTGCCGTAAAGTGATCTTCACTGCTGCTACTAGGAGGTTCAAAACTACAACTCCCAGCATGCCCAGACAGCCAAAGGCTGTCTGGGCAAGCTGGGAGTTGTAGTTTTGCAACATCTGTAGGGCCACAGTTTGTAGATCACTGTCCTTCCAGATGTTGCAAAACTACAACTCTCAGCATGCCCAGACTGTCCAGGCATGCTGGAAGTTGTAGTTCTGTAACATCTGGCCCTTCAGATGCTGCAGAACTACAACTCCCGGCATGCCTGGACAGTCTCAGCATGATGGGAGTTGTAGCTTACCAACATCTGGAAGGGCACGGTTTGGAGACCACTATACAGTGGTGTCCAAACTGTGGCCCTCCAGATGTTGCAAAACTACAACTCCCAGCTTGCCCAGACAGCCTTTGGCTGCCTAGGCATGCTGGGAGTTGTAGTTTTGAACCTCCTAAGAAGCAGCAGTGAAGATCACTTTACGACAATCTTCACTGCTGCATCTGGGTCGCCGCTGCCTCCACTTGCCTGCCGCCTCCTATCAGACGTCAGTCCTGGTCCCTGGTTCCCACGCCATGATCGAGGTAACGGCCGCCGGTCCCCGCCATCTTCCCCACACATCGACGCCATCTTCCCCCGTCATGGCCACACCCCGCTCGTGACAACATGGCCATGCCCCCTCAATGCAAGTTCATGGAAGGGGGTGTGACAGCCGTCACGCCCCCTCCCATAGACTTGCATTGTGGGGGCGTGACTGTGATGTCACGAGCGGGGTGTGGCCGTGATGTTACGAGCCTCCACCCCACATCTCCAGTCATCCTGCATGGAGCGCAGTTAGATCCATGCACCCGATGTCTGAGGTGCCACAACCGAGATTGTGGGGGTCCGCAGCGGCGGGATCACCACGATCGGACATCTCATCCCCTACCCTTTGGATAGGGGATAAGATATCTAGGGGGCGGAGAGACTAAAAATATTAAATAAAATAATGGGCTTAAAGGCATATAAAAGTATTCAAAAACTAAACACCTCCTTTCTCCATTTATCATATGGGAAAAAAAAACTATTTTAAAGAAATGCATTATCGTTATCACCACTCTGAGAATATTTTTTAAATAGTAAAACATAACAAAAAACTATATAAGTTTGGTATCGCACAGAGAACTTGCTAAGAAAAATCCCCTTTAGGGTACGTTGACACTACGGAATTCCCACAGAATTCCACGGGCGGAATTCCGCGGTGTAGACTTAACATTAGTGTGAATGGGTCTCCGCGAGACCCGTTCACACTGCGGAATTTCAGCGGCGGACAATTCCGCCGCTGAAACTGTTCCGCGCAAAGAAAGAACATGTTCATTCTTTGCGCGGATTCCGCGAGCACTGCATAGCCGTCAATGGTGATGGCTCAGTGCCCAGCGGCCCTAGCGCCGAAGTATTTTCGGCGGCGGCCGTCAGATGGAACCTTCGCTCGCTGAATTCAGCAAGCAGAGATTCCACAGTGTGAACACACCCTTAAATGGCAAAATTGCTATTTTTCTATTCCACCCCATAAATATTTTTTCATAGCTTTCAAAATAAAAAGTACAACTTGTCTTCCCAAAAAACATAACCACTCATTTGTGCTCTTTGAAAGTAAGGAGGCCAAAATGAAAACACCGTTGCTAAAATTCCTTGCCGTGAGAATAGGTTAAACAAATAAAAAGAATGTTTGTTCCTTTCTGCTCAAAATGATACATTTTATGTCCATTGGCTGACTAGGTTTGTTGTGAAGTGTCTGTTGGGTTCTCTCTAAATTTACCATATATCACCATTTTAAACAGGAATGTTATAAAACATAGAAAGTCCGCAAAAACCTATGCATTTGAAACAAAGACATATAGCAAGTGCGCTTGTTATTAGGGTATTTTTTCTATTTTCTTTGAGCATTATAACTCATTGAATGATAAATTATTTAAATCATTTAGTTGCTGTTAGACTGCAATGCTACACTTCTTTTCAAAAAGAAAGACATTAATAACATCAGTTAAACACACATCCATTAGCTTGCACTTCACATTGTAAACCATGAACATGACAGATAAATAACATTTAACAATGATAACATACAGAAGTGAAATCTTTGCAAAGAAATGTGAAATTCTTCGTACAGTGTACAGATCATTAGATAGCACCACCTTGTGGTCATTTCTATGATTTAGTTTACGTCTTAAAATTCTAAGATTATTTCAATAACAAAATGTATTTGAATGTTTATGTTTAAAAATTTCAGTACGATTATTATATGACAATTCCTATTCAGAACCTTTATATATAAATATATATTATTTTTATTATTAATAAAATTCTTTTGCAACCCAAGATTTTTTTATATTAAGATACTTTTTAATTCTAACCATTAAAATGCTAAACATGTACAAAATGGGAGATCTGTGTACTACAATGTGTCGTCTCATTGCTCCTCATCAGTAGAAAGACTGTATGATATGCTGATTTCTGTGGCCTGCTGAATGGTACATAGGCACTACAAGTACAGTCTGGATAACATATTCTACAGTTAGCTTTCATATGTTATGCTTTTTTGGTATCTTCCTCCAGGGCTGGGGATCTGACTACCTTTATACCCTCTCACTGCCAAGACTTTTTCTGTCTATCTATCTGTCTGCCTGGCTATCTATCTATTTTATATATATCTATCTATCTATCTATTTCATATCTATCTATCTATCTCATATCTATCTATTTCATATATATCTATCTATCTCATATCTATCTATCTATCTATCTATCTATCTATCTCATAGCTATGTTTCTATCTATCTTTCTAAACTCCCATAAACACACCAGAACAATGAGTATGAATAAATGTTACTCTTTATTAGACATATCAACTTTTCAATATAATCAGACCACAGGTGTGCACATTCTGGGTGACTTCCCTATGTCTATCCCAGGGCTCCGTATCCTTCGTGCAATAAACCGTATATATAGAAACAGACATACAACTGGGAATTGCACTTGAAAAGTTCTTAATCTCAATATTTATCCATGTACAAACTTGCAATGAGATATACATAACGTAATCACCTGGTGCTCAATGAACTGCTCAGAGGTAAATCCACTCGGTGTCTTCAGGACTCTGCATCCCAGACTTGCTGCTTGTCGGACGGTGTGTTCATGGCCATGTGGACGCTAATTCTGAGGGGGTGTGGAAAGGCTCGCTGGCATGCGAGCTGCTGGACGTTTCAGAAGTCTCCTCCCTTTCTCAACATGTTGAGAAAGTTAGGAGACTCCTGAAACGTCCAGCAGCTCGCATGCCAGCGAGCCTTTCCACACCCCCTCAGAATTAGCGTCCACATGGCCATGAACACACCGTCCGACAAGCAGCAAGTCTGGGATGGAGAGTCCTGAAGACACCGAGTGGATTTACCTCTGAGCAGTTCATTGAGCACCGGGTGATTACGTTCTGTATATCTCATTGCAAGTTTGTACATGGATAAATATTGAGATTAAGAACTTTTCAAGTGCAATTCCCAGTTGTATGTCTGTCTCTATATATATATATATATATATATATATATATATATATATATACTCTTTATTAGACATACATGATTAAAAACATTAAAACAAAGGACAGCAACGACAGACAAATCATGGCTGCTATATAGGTTGGTAATTAGCAATGTGCAAAAGAATTGGTGTGCAAAAAAACAAAAAATAAATACTATATTAAAGTGACTTATGCAATCTATAAGGCTGCCAACGTGCAGAATAAAGTAGCTATAGACCATGTAAACACTTCAATGTGTAAACAGTAAATATTATGGCCACAGCCAAATGATATTGCACATAACATAAAGTGACACAGTGAAAGGGGGCAGAACAATAGAAAAGCCTGCACTTATCTGATCGGTTACTGAGCTGGGCAAGAAGAACACCTAAGATGTTGGTGGGAAAGACAAAGGAGCAAAACCCACCACATCAGACCTGGTGTCACCTAATAGGCTGAGAGGTAAATTGCCTCTTCTCAGAAATATGGCTAAGAAGGTAGCACAGGAAAAAGAATTGGAGAGATCTAAGTATGGAGAAACTAGTGTTGCAAGGCATTTTGTAGAAAACCACCACCAAATATGTGATCTCAAATGGATGGTGTTGGAAGAGGTATGTGGATTAACGAGTGAAGAAATAAAGAGGATATTATTAAGGAAGGAGGTTTACTGGATTGCTAAATTGATTGCTATGTCCCCGAATGGCATTAATGAAAATTGCCACTTTAATGTATTTTTATGATGTATGTTTTTCCGATGTATTAACGTATGGTAATGTCATCTACCATTGTATTTTATTGTTCTGCATGTGATTTTAATTCATAGATATGAAATCTCACGAGACTACGGTCCATAAGTAATGGTGGTGGGTTCACTCACGTTAAGCTTGAGAAAGAGAGAACCTGAAACGTCGCCAACCACGCTAACCTGTGTGTGAGCTTTCACTCGCTGTCCGTAAAGAAAGCAAGGTGAATGGCAAGCATGAAAGCACCAGCATGGCAGCTCCGGCAGGAGCGAAAGAATGTGATCTAATGCCGCAAACCTAATCGGCGACGAGCACTTGGGTGAATATAATGTGTTCTTGTATACTGCTCCTGTATTTGAAAGTTTTTGTATGAAGACGTACGGGTGAAGTAAAAGTTATTTATTTAGAACACGAACTTTGTTGTACGAGTGCAATTCTTATTGGATTATGTTACACTGAGGATCTGTGGAGGCTCAGGTGCACTATGTCACACCCAGGTACAAGCTTCACCCTTACCTACTACTGCAATATAGAAGTACCCCTGTTGGTAACAACACTAGTTGGTCACAAGTTTGTAGAATTGGATTTCACCTATAGCGGTCAGATTTCCTGGGTCTCAACAGTAGATTCCAGAACTCAAATACCCTCAGGACTTACATTAGGGCTAAATTGCATAACAGACAACCACAACAACAAATATATGAAAGTATATATCAATGCAAGCAGGTAACAAATAACAAGAATAGGAACTGATGATGGCATAAACAAATGATGAAGATGACAGTCAAGAATTGAAACAGGGAACAAATAATAAACAAACTATAAAAACTGCCCCAAATTATCCCTGAATCTTTTTCTAGATCTATTCTTCAACATTCACCCGAAATTTAGAAATAATTGACCCTGACTTCCCATAAAAATATCCCTAATGAAAACCCTAATCTGCACAACTGACCCCTTACTATTCATGAATCTTTCCCTAGATCTATCCCTGAACACTCACCCTATCACCAAACACCACTGCATGTTCATGTATCCAACAAACTGTAAGATATCAATGTAGAAAAGATAAGGTCAAATACTTAGCATCATTTATTTATAAAAGATAAATCAAATGACCCTTGTTAATTCAAGAAAATAGAAAAGGAACATAACTTAATTAGAATCAATAATGGAATTATTCTCTAAATTTGTCTTGTAATAAAAATACCATAAACAGAGTATGTAATAATAAAATTAAAATTATTATGCAATAAAAAAAATGGCAATGAATGAATTAAGCCTGGTTGCTGTACAAACAATAATGCTAAATATATTAAAATATCACATCACATGGCCCTTGTTTTCATCCAGGCTTTATAAAAAATTCTAGCAGCACTCAACTTTTTCTGTAGCAGTAATGTGTTTCAAAATGATTCATATTTTACACATATGTTGGTGCTTGCAGTGTTCCGATGTAATTCATTTTTGCATTTTTATAAAAAAAAAAAAAAAAGCAATTATTTGATTTCTTACCGTATATACTCGAGTATAAGCCGAGTTATTCAACACGATTTTTCGTGCTGAAAACGCCCCCCTCGGCTTATACTTGAGTGAACTCTCCGCCTGTCAATCCCTTCTCAGTAGTCTTCAACTTGCGGACATCCAAATGTTGCAAAACTACAACTCCCAGCATGCCCGGACAGCCATCAGGTGTCCGGGCATGCTGGGAGTTGTCATTTTGAAACCTCTGGAGGTCCGAAGGTTGAAGACCACTGCGGCCTTCGTCATCATCCAGACCCCCCCCCCTCCCTTTAGTTTTCTACTCACCTCCCCTCAGTGGGAAGGAAGGGTGAGTCGGTCCGGGCCATCTATACTGCAGGGACCGTCCGGTGGGGGGGGGGTTAGTCGTTCCAGGCTGTCCTTTTTCACCGGGGGGCCCTCTTCTCCGCTCCGGCCCCGAACTAGTGACGTTGCCTTGACGACAATGCACAGGGACGTTCATGCGTAGTTTTGCAACATCTGGAGGTCCGCAGGTTGAAGACCACTGATGAAGGGATTGACAGGCGGTGATGATGAAGGGGGGGGGGTGGATGATGACGGGGGTCTGGATGATGACGAAGGCTGCAGTGGTTTTCAACCTGCGGACCTCCAGAGGTTTCAAAACTACAACTCCCAGCATGCACAGACAGCCGATGGCAGTCCGGGCATGCTGGGAGTTGAAGTTTTGCAACATCTGGAGGTCCGCAGGTTGAAGACCACTGATGAAGGGATTGACAGGCAGTGATGATGAAAGGGGGAGGGTGATGACGGGAGTCTGGATGATGACGGGGGTCTGGATGATGACATGGGGGGATGATGTATTTCCCACCCTAGGCTTATAGTCGAGTCAATAACTTTTCCTGGGTTTTTGAGGTGAAATTAGGGGCCTCGGCTTACATTCGGGTCGGCTTATACTCGATTATATACGGTACATAGATGTGATGGGTGATCTGATAGTATCGCAGGCTGTATCAGCAGAGGCCTCAGGATGAACCGAATTGGAGTGATCCCCAACGTCGGTCATTACCAGCAAATAGCAGCTTACACTCATCAGGTATGGCCTGGCTCTGCTCCTGAGCCCGTGCCATATTCCGTCAGCCAACCCATGCTGTAACTGTGGTATGGGTCAGGAAGGGGTTTATAGCTGGTCATATAAGGATAGTCCTGTGACTAGCTTATACCGATTTATGTTTATTATCTTGTTTTTATAAAAGATACTTTGACCACTGTACAAATCCAGCACTTTCTACCTCTTGTGTTACTTCTGCATAGTTTGTAAACTCTTGTGAGCAGGATCCTCACTCCTCTTGTTTGATGTGATAAGTGGTATGTTACTATGAAATGTCTCAATTTGTCTTTGTACAAAATGCTATTAAATATGTTAGTGCTATGTAAATAAAGATGATTACAGTGATCCCTCAACTTACAATGGCCTCAACATACAATAGTTTCAACATACAATGGTCTTTTCTGGGCCATTGTAAATTAAAACCAGACTCAACATACAATGTTATGGACAGTCCAGATCTGTGAAACGTGTCAATGGCTGGAAGAACTGACCAATCAGAATGGGCATTCACTGGTAAATCACCTGTATTACTGAAGCGTATGCACTGACTGATGTCTAGTAGCGCCCCCTACAGTACAGGAAGGTATTACATGTTCTGTACACTTTACCTGTACCAGGATTAGCTGCTCCTCTGGACACCAGGTGAGGGCGACTCCATGTTACTTTTTTAGGACATAGCGTGTACTGTACAGGACCCTGAAGAAGCTCCTTTCCTCTACATAGACCTGTGTTTCCGAAGCAGGGTGCCCCAAGCTGTTGCAAAACTACAACTTCCAGCCTTCGGCTGTCCGGGCATGCTGGGAGTTGTAGTTTTGCAACAGCTGGAGGCTCCTTGCTTGGTAAACACTGGCATAGACCGTGATTTACAGCTCCCAGCAGATCTTTCTTACTTTTATATATAAGGACTTGCTGTATCTATATTAGTTATCTACTTATTTCTCTTTAATTCATACTTTTTCCTATTTTTGGATGACATTTTGGTGGCTTCAGGACCAATTACCAGGTTTCCATAGAGTTCTGGTCTCAACATACAATGGTTTCAACATACAATGGTCGTCCCAGAACCAATTAATATGGTAACTTGAGGGAACAATGTATTATTAAATGGCCGGGTTAATACTTCATAAAATTTTGCAGCAACTTTTATTTTATGCACACATTTTTGCCGATTATCGGTAAAAATAAAATAAAATTGTGTCAATTTTTTAAACAAAATTTTGCAAAGTGTGAGTCTTGCCTTATTGTTATTATTACTATTATTATTATTATTATTATTATTAATCCAGAATGTAAAAGTTTTCAGTTCAGTTACTCCAGAAAAGTGTAAATCCATAGGTACATTATAGGTGTATTCCGCTCCAATGTCAAGGATAGCAAACTTTAACCCTTTAAGGACCCAGCCAATTTTCACTGTAGGACCCGGCCATTTTTTGCACATCTGACCACTGTCACTTTAAACATTAATAACTCTGGAATGCTTTTAGTTATCATTCTGATTCCGAGACAGTTTTTTCGTGACATATTCTACTTTAACATAGTGGTAAAATTTTGTGGTAACTTGCATCATTTCTTAGTGAAAAAACCCCAAATTTGATGAAGCTCTCTGCTTGTAAGGAAAATGGATATTTCAAATAAAAAAAATTTTGATTCACATATACAATATGTCTACTTTATGTTTGCATCATAAAATTGACAAGTTTTTACTTTTGGCAGACACCAGAGGGCTTCAAAGTTCAGCAGCAATTTTCCAATTTTTCACAAAATTTTCAAACTCACAATTTTTCAGGGACCAGTTCAGGTTTTAAGGGTCTTCATATTAGAAATACCCCACAAATGACCCCATTATAAAAACTGCACCCCCAAAGTATTCAAAATGACATTCAGTAAGTGTTTTAACCCTTTAGGTATTTCACAGGAATAGCAGTAAAGTGAAGGAGAAAATTCACAATCTTCATTTTTTACACTCGCATGTTCTTGTAGACCCAATTTTTGAATTTTTACAAGGGGTAAAAGGAGCAAATTTATACTTATGTTTGTAGCCCAATTTCTCTCGAGTAAGCACATACCTCTTTTGTCTATGTAAATTGTTCGGCGGGCGCAGTAGAGGGCTCAGAAGCGAAGGAGCGACAAGGGGATTTTGGAGAATACGTTTTTCTGAAATGGTTTTTGGGGGGCATGTTGCCTTTAGGAAGCCCCTATGGTGCAAGAACAGCAAAAAAAAAAACATGCCATACCATTTTGGAAACTAGACCCCTTGAGGAACATAACAAGGAATAAAGTGAGCCTTAATACCCCACAGGTATTTCACGACTTTTGCATATGTAAAAAAAATATTTTTTTTTCACTAAAATGTGTGTTTCCCCCCAAATTTCACATTTTTGCAAGGGTTAGTAGCAGAAAAGACCTCCCAAAATTTGTAACCCCATCTCTTCTGAGTATGGAGGTACCCCATATGTTGACCTGAAGTGCACTACGGGTGAACTACAATGCTCAGAAGAGAAGGACTCATATTTGGCTTTTTGAGAGCAAATTTTGCTCGGAGGGCATGTCGCATTTAGGAAGCCCCTATGGTGCCAGAACAGAAAAAAAAAAAACACATGGCATACCATTTTGGAAACTAGACCCCTTGAGGAACGTAACAAGGAATAAAGTGAGCCTTAATACCCCACAGGGGTTTCACGACTTTTGCATATGTAAAAAAAAAAAAAAATGTTTCACTAAAATGTGCACTTCCCCCCAAATTTCACATTTTTGCAAGGGTTAATAGCAGAAAAGACCCCCCAAAATTTGTAACCCCATCTCTTCTGAGTATGGAAATACCCCATGTGTGGAGGTCAAGTGCTCTGCTGGCGCACTACAATGCTCAGAAGAGAAGGAGCGCCATTGAGCTTTTGGGAAACAAATTGTTTGGAATGGAAGTCAGGGGCCATGTGCATTTACAAAGCCCCCCGTGGTGCCAGAACAGTGGACCCCCCCCCCCCCCACATGTGACCCTATTTTGGAAACTACACCCCTCACAGAATTTAATAAGGGGTGCAGTGAGTATGTACACCTCTCTGGCGTTTGACAGATCTTTGGAACAGTGGGCTGTGCAAATTAAAAATTTAATTTTTCAGTTTCACAGACCACTGTTCCAAAAATCTGTCAGACACCTGTGGGGCGTAAATGCTCACTGTACCCCTTATTACATTACATGAGGGGTGTAGTTTCCAAAATGGGATCACATGTGGGTATTTATATTTTTGCGTTTATGTAAGAACCGCTGTAAAATCCTCCACCCCTGTGCAAATCACCAATTTAGGCCTCAAATGTACATAGTGCGCTCTCACTCCTGAGCCTTGTTGTGCGCCCACAGAGCATTTTACGCCCACATCTGGGGTATTTCTGTACTCAGGAGAAATTGCGTTACAAATTTTGGGGGTCTTTTTTTCCTTTTAACGCTTGTGAAAATAAAAAGTATAGGGCAACACCAGCATGTTAGTGTAAATTTTTTTTTTTACACTAACAAGCTGGTGTAGCCCCAACTTTTCCCTTTCATAAGGGGTAAAAGGAGAAAAAGCCCCCAATATTTGTAGTGCAATTTCTCCCAAGTTCGGAGATACCCCATATGTGGCCCTAAACTGTTTCCTTGAAATACGACAGGGCTCCGAAGTGAGAGAGCACCATACGCATTTGAGGACTAAACTTGGGATTGCATAGGGGTGGACATAGGGGTATTCTACGCCAGTGATTCCCAAACAGGGTGCCTCCAGCTGTTGCTGAATTCCTAGCATGCCTGTACAGTCAGTGGCTGTCCGGAAATGCTGGGAGTTGTTGTTTTGCAACAGCTGGAGGCTCCGTTTTGGAAACACTGCTGTTACGCCGAGCGCTCCGGGTCCCCGCTCCTCCCCGGAGCGCTCGCTTCACTCTCCTCACTGCAGCGCTCCGGTCAGATCCACTGACCCGGGGCGCTGCGATACCGCCTCCAGCCGGGATGCGATTCGCGATGCGGGTAGCGCCCGCTCGCGATGCGCACCCCGGCTCCCGTACCTGACTCGCTCTCCGTCTGTCCTGTCCCGGCGCGCGCGGCCCCGCTCCCTAGGGCGCGCGCGCGCCGGGTCTTTGCGATTTAAAGGGCCACTGCGCCGCTGATTGGCGCAGTGGTTCCAATTAGTGTGATCACCTGTGCACTTCCCTATATCACCTCACTTCCCCTGCACTTCCTTGCCGGATCTTGTTGCCATCGTGCCAGTGAAAGCGTTTCCTTGTGTGTTCCTAGCCTGTGTTCCAGACCTCCTGCCGTTGCCCCTGACTACGATCCTTGCTGCCTGCCCCGACCTTCTGCTACGTCCGACCTTGCTTCTGTCTACTCCCTTGTACCGCGCCTATCTTCAGCAGCCAGAGAGGTTGAGCCGTTGCTAATGGATACGACCTGGTCACTACCGCCGCAGCAAGACCATCCCGCTTTGCGGCGGGCTCTGGTGAATACCAGTAGTGACTTAGAACCGATCCACTAGCACGGTCCACGCCAATCCCTCTCTGGCACAGAGGATCCACTACCTGCCAGCCGGCATCGTGACAGTAGATCCGGCCATGGATCCCGCTGAAGTTCCTCTGCCAGTTGTCGCTGACCTCACCACGGTGGTCGCCCAGCAGTCACAACAGATAGCGCAACAAGGCCAACAGCTGTCTCAACTGACCGTTATGCTACAGCAGTTACTACCACAGCTTCAGCAATCATCTCCTCCGCCAGCTCCTGCACCTCCTCCGCAGCGAGTGGCCGCTTCTGGACTACGACTATCCTTGCCGGATAAATTTGATGGGGACTCTAAGTTTTGCCGTGGCTTTCTTTCCCAATGTTCACTGCACTTGGAGATGATGTCGGACCAGTTTCCCACTGAAAGGTCTAAGGTGGCTTTCGTAGTCAGCCTTCTGTCTGGAAAAGCCCTGTCTTGGGCCACACCGCTCTGGGACCGCAATGACCCCGTCACTGCCTCTGTACACTCCTTCTTCTCGGAAATTCGAAGTGTCTTTGAGGAACCTGCCCGAGCCTCTTCTGCTGAGACTGCCCTGTTGAACCTGGTCCAGGGTAATTCTTCCGTTGGCGAGTATGCCGTACAATTCCGTACTCTTGCTTCAGAATTATCCTGGAATAATGAGGCCCTCTGCGCGACCTTTAAAAAAGGCCTATCCAGCAACATTAAAGATGTTCTGGCCGCACGAGAAATCCCTGCTAATCTACATGAACTCATTCACCTAGCCACTCGCATTGACATGCGTTTTTCCGAAAGGCGTCAGGAGCTCCGCCAGGATATGGACTCTGTTCGCACGAGGCGTTTCTTCTCCCCGGCTCCTCTCTCCTCTGGTCCCCTGCAATCTGTTCCTGTGCCTCCCACCGTGGAGGCTATGCAGGTCGACCGGTCTCGCCTGACACCTCAAGAGAGGACACGACGCCGCATGGAGAATCTCTGCCTGTACTGTGCTAGTACCGAACACTTCCTGAAGGATTGTCCTATCCGTCCTCCCCGCCTGGAAAGACGTACGCTGACTCCGCACAAAGGTGAGACAGTCCTTGATGTCTACTCTGCTTCTCCACGTCTTACTGTGCCTGTGCGGATATCTGCCTCTGCCTTCTCCTTCTCTACTATGGCCTTCTTGGACTCCGGATCTGCAGGAAATTTTATTTTGGCCTCTCTCGTCAACAGGTTCAACATCCCGGTGACCAGTCTCGCCAGACCCCTCTACATCAATTGTGTAAACAATGAAAGATTGGACTGTACCATACGTTTCCGCACGGAGCCCCTTCTAATGTGCATCGGATCTCATCACGAGAGGATTGAACTTTTGGTCCTCCCCAATTGCACTTCTGAAATTCTCCTTGGACTTCCCTGGCTTCAACTTCATTCCCCAACCCTGGATTGGTCCACTGGGGAGATCAAGAGTTGGGGGCCCTCTTGTTCCAAGGACTGCCTAAAACCGGTTCCCAGTAACCCTTGCCGTGACTCTGTGGTTCCTCCTGTAACCGGTCTCCCTAAGGCCTATATGGACTTTGCGGATGTTTTTTGCAAAAAACAAGCTGAGACTCTACCTCCTCACAGGCCTTATGATTGTCCTATCGACCTCCTCCCGGGCACTACTCCACCCCGGGGCAGAATTTATCCTCTGTCCGCCCCAGAGACTCTTGCCATGTCTGAATACGTCCAGGAAAACTTAAAAAAGGGCTTTATCCGTAAATCCTCCTCTCCTGCCGGAGCCGGATTTTTCTTTGTGTCCAAAAAAGATGGCTCTCTACGTCCTTGCATTGACTACCGCGGTCTTAATAAAATCACGGTTAAGAACCGCTACCCCCTACCCCTCATCTCTGAACTCTTTGATCGCCTCCAAGGTGCCCACATCTTTACCAAACTGGACTTAAGAGGTGCTTATAATCTCATCCGCATCAGAGAGGGGGATGAATGGAAAACGGCATTTAACACCAGAGATGGACACTTTGAGTATCTGGTCATGCCCTTTGGCCTGTGCAACGCCCCTGCCGTCTTCCAAGACTTTGTTAATGAAATTTTTCGTGATCTCTTATACTCCTGTGTTGTTGTATATCTGGACGATATCCTGATTTTTTCTGCCAATCTAGAAGAACACCGCCAGCATGTCCGTATGGTTCTTCAGAGACTTCGTGACAATCAACTCTATACCAAAATAGAGAAATGTCTGTTTGAATGCCAATCTCTTCCTTTCCTAGGTTACTTGGTCTCTGGCCAGGGACTACAAATGGATCCAGACAAACTCTCTGCCGTCTTAGATTGGCCACGCCCCTCCGGACTCCGTGCTATCCAACGTTTTTTGGGGTTCGCCAATTATTACAGGCAATTTATTCCACATTTTTCTACCGTTGTGGCTCCTATCGTGGCTTTAACCAAAAAAAATGCCGATCCCAAGTCTTGGCCTCCTCAAGCGGAAGACGCCTTTAAACGGCTCAAGTCTGCCTTTTCTTCGGCTCCCGTGCTCTCCAGACCTGACCCATCTAAACCCTTCCTATTGGAGGTTGATGCCTCCTCAGTGGGAGCTGGAGCTGTCCTTCTACAAAAAAATTCTTCCGGGCATGCTGTTACTTGTGGTTTTTTTTCTAGGACCTTCTCTCCGGCGGAGAGGAACTACTCCATCGGGGATCGAGAGCTTCTAGCCATTAAATTAGCACTTGAGGAATGGAGGCATCTGCTGGAGGGATCAAGATTTCCAGTTATTATTTACACCGATCACAAGAACCTCTCCTACCTCCAGTCTGCCCAACGGCTGAATCCTCGCCAGGCCAGGTGGTCTCTGTTCTTTGCCCGATTTAATTTTGAAATTCACTTTCGGCCTGCCGATAAGAACATTAGGGCCGATGCTCTCTCTCGTTCCTCGGATGCTTCTGAAGTTGAACTCTCTCCGCAACACATCATTCCTCCTGACTGCCTGATTTCCACTTCCCCAGCCTCCATCAGGCAAACTCCTCCAGGAAAGACCTTTGTTTCTCCACGCCAACGCCTCGGAATCCTCAAATGGGGTCACTCCTCCCATCTCGCAGGTCATGCGGGCATCAAGAAATCTGTGCAACTCATCTCTCGCTTCTATTGGTGGCCGACTCTAGAGACGGATGTTGTGGACTTTGTGCGAGCCTGCACTATCTGTGCCCGGGATAAGACTCCTCGCCAGAAGCCCGCTGGTTTTCTTCATCCTCTGCCTGTCCCCGAACAGCCTTGGTCTCTGATTGGTATGGATTTTATTACTGACTTACCCCCTTCCCGTGGCAACACTGTTATTTGGGTGGTTGTTGATCGATTCTCCAAAATGGCACATTTCATCCCTCTTCCTGGTCTTCCTTCAGCGCCTCAGTTGGCTAAACAATTTTTTGTACACATTTTTCGTCTTCACGGGTTGCCTACGCAGATCGTCTCGGATAGAGGCGTCCAATTCTTTTTCTAAATTCTGGAGGGCTCTCTGTAAACAACTCAAGATTAAATTAAATTTTTCTTCTGCATATCATCCTCAATCCAATGGACAAGTAGAAAGAATTAACCAGGTCTTGGGTGATTATTTACGACATTTTGTTTCCTCCCGCCAGGATGACTGGGCAGATCTTCTACCTTGGGCCGAATTCTCGTATAATTTCAGAGTCTCTGAATCTTCCTCCAAATCCCCATTTTTCGTGGTGTACGGCCGTCACCCTCTTCCCCCCCTCCCTACCCCCTTGCCCTCTGGTCTGCCCGCTGTGGATGAAATTTCTCGTGATCTTTCCATCATATGGAGAGAGACCCAAAATTCTCTCTTACAGGCTTCATCACGCATGAAGAAGTTCGCGGATAAGAAAAGAAGAGCTCCTCCCATTTTTTCCCCTGGAGACAAGGTATGGCTCTCCGCTAAATATGTCCGCTTCCGTGTCCCTAGCTACAAGTTGGGACCACGCTATCTTGGTCCTTTCAAAATTTTGTGCCAGATTAATCCTGTCTCTTACAAACTTCTTCTTCCTCCTTCTCTTCGTATTCCTAATGCCTTTCACGTTTCTCTTCTTAAACCACTTATCATCAACCGTTTCTCTCCCAAATCTGTTCCTCCCACTCCTGTTTCCGGCTCCTCGGACATCTTCTCCGTCAAAGAGATTCTGGCATCCAAAAAGGTCAGAGGGAAAACCTTTTTTTTAGTGGACTGGGAGGGTTGTGGTCCAGAAGAGAGATCCTGGGAACCTGAGGACAATATCCTAGACAAAAGTCTGCTCCTCAGGTTCTCAGGCTCTAAGAAGAGGGGGAGACCCAAGGGGGGGGGTACTGTTACGCCGAGCGCTCCGGGTCCCCGCTCCTCCCCGGAGCGCTCGCTTCACTCTCCTCACTGCAGCGCTCCGGTCAGATCCACTGACCCGGGGCGCTGCGATACCGCCTCCAGCCGGGATGCGATTCGCGATGCGGGTAGCGCCCGCTCGCGATGCGCACCCCGGCTCCCGTACCTGACTCGCTCTCCGTCTGTCCTGTCCCGGCGCGCGCGGCCCCGCTCCCTAGGGCGCGCGCGCGCCGGGTCTTTGCGATTTAAAGGGCCACTGCGCCGCTGATTGGCGCAGTGGTTCCAATTAGTGTGATCACCTGTGCACTTCCCTATATCACCTCACTTCCCCTGCACTTCCTTGCCGGATCTTGTTGCCATCGTGCCAGTGAAAGCGTTTCCTTGTGTGTTCCTAGCCTGTGTTCCAGACCTCCTGCCGTTGCCCCTGACTACGATCCTTGCTGCCTGCCCCGACCTTCTGCTACGTCCGACCTTGCTTCTGTCTACTCCCTTGTACCGCGCCTATCTTCAGCAGCCAGAGAGGTTGAGCCGTTGCTAGTGGATACGACCTGGTCACTACCGCCGCAGCAAGACCATCCCGCTTTGCGGCGGGCTCTGGTGAATACCAGTAGTGACTTAGAACCGATCCACTAGCACGGTCCACGCCAATCCCTCTCTGGCACAGAGGATCCACTACCTGCCAGCCGGCATCGTGACAACTGCCGTACAATACGGTTTTAATTTTTATTGGGGGGGACAGTGTAAGGGGGTGTATATGTAGTGTTTTACTCTTTATTATGTGTTAGTGTACTGTAGTGTTTTTAGGGTACATTCGCACTGGCGTGTTACGGTGAATTTCCCGCTAGGAGTTTGAGCTGCGGCAAAAAATTTGCCGCAGCCCAAACTTGAAGCAGGAAACTTATTGTAAGCCTGCCCGTGTGAATGTACCCTGTACGTTCACATGGGGGGGGGGGCAAACCTCCAGCTGTTTCAAAACTACAACTCTCAGCATGTACTGACAGATCCTGCATGCTGGGAGTTGTACTTTTGCAACAGCTGGAGGCACACTGGTTGGAAAACCTTCAGTTAGGTTCTGTTACCTAACTCAGCATTTTCTAACCAGTGTGCCTCCAGCTGTTGCAAAACTACAACTCCCAGCATGTACTGATCGCCGACGGGCATGCTGGGAGATGTAGTTATGCAATAGCTGGAGGTATGCAACTACAACTCCCAGCATGCCGAGACAGCTGATTGCTGTTTGGACATGCTGGGATTTGCAGTTTTGCAACATCTGGAGGGCTACAGTTTTAGAGAACACTGCAAAGTGATCTCCAAACTGTGGTCCTCCAGTTGTTGCAAAACTACAATTCCCAGCATGCCCTGACAGTAAACAGTTGTTTGGGAATGCTAGGAGTTGTAGTTTTGCAAGATCTGGAGGGCTACAGTTTAGGGACCACTATATAGTGGTCTCAAACTGTAGCCCTCTAGCTGTTGTAAAACTACATATTCCAGCATGCCCAAACAGCTGTCTGGGCATGCTGGGAGTTGTACTTTTGCAACATCTGGAGGGCTACAGTTAGAGACCACTGTATAATGGTCTCAAACTATACCCTCCAGATGTTGCTAGGCAACTCACCGGCTTCCGTCGGATCCAGCCGCACATCATCGCAGCCCACCGATCTCCGTCGCCTGCAGCCTCCGACGCCCGCCCGGATCGGTAAGTGGATCTTCGGCGCCGGTCCCTGTCGTTTCCCCGTCGTTTCCCCGTCCTGCACCGCCTATTGTGGGAGGGAAGGACGGGGAAAACGAAAGTAAACCCCCCCGCCTCCGATCTGCTATTGGTGGTCGCGTCTAACCCGTGCCACCTCACTCCTATCGCTTCAGGGGAATCCGGGGTGTCTTAGACACCCGCGATCCCCCTTACATTCCGGGTCAACGGGTCACTATAGACCCGTAATGACCTGGAATCGCGCAAAATGCAAGTGTGAATTCACTTGCGATTTGCCGCGATCGCCGACATGGGGGGGTCTGATGACCCCCATGGGCATTTGCACGGGATGCCTGCTGAATGATTTCAGCAGGCATACCGCTCCGATCCCAGCCCGGCGCACGGCGGGGACCGGAACTGCCCATGACGTAACTGTACGTCATGGGTCCTTAAGACCCAGGGTGTCGGGACGTACCGTTACATCATGGGTCCGGAACGGGTTAAAGATGGTACCAAGTCAATCACTGTATACACTGTTCTGTATAAATTGCTATGTAAACCGACATATTCAAATCTGTACAGTGTAGTTGCACAACATATCAGCTTGTGTACTGTTTTTTTTATTCAGTACCGGAGAAGAACCCCTTTTATAAATGTGAGTAGACACCATATTAACCATTTTAAATGTATTCTCTATGAGGTCACTTGTGACAGGTCCTTCAGGAGACAAGTTGTTAGAACAAAAGATTGGGTGACACAAGGGAAATGTTTAGCATCAAGAATAATAAGCATCTATGGACTATGAAAGGCAGAAGTCCTTGGCAGATGAGAGAAAGAGCAGGATGACTGTGATATATGAAGGAGGGAGCATGCAGACCCAGGATTCTAAGTGAAGGGATAGATGTAAAAAATGATTCATAAACTAAACTTGAGCCATCACAATGACAAGTGATTCAACAGTAAGAAAATACCTAAAGATTCACTGACTGTTGTCAGTGAATTACAATAGAAACTTTTGTCTAAATGCTAATTGTTTAAATACTAATACATTCCAATTAGGGTGTATTCACACGTACAGTATCCTGCCTATATTTGAAACAACAGTTTGTAAGCTGTGTTAACTCATTTACTTTACTTTGAAATCTGCAGCATCAAGTATGCGCAGAAAGCTGTCCGCCTGAATAGACCCTTAGGGTCAGTCCACACGTGCTTATTTTCTGCTGCATATCTGCTACAGCAGATTTTGCTGCCCATTGAAGTCAATGGGCAGCAAAATCTGCAGCATCAAATCTGCAGCGGATCTGCGGAAAAAATATGCATGTGTGAACGTACACGGACAGACCCTACAGTGTGCATCCAGCTGTGCCTGCTCATAGCGGCAATCTGCGGCTACGAGCAGACACACTGCAATGTGCGAGTCGCCGCACTCATGTGCAGTATACTCACACACATCACAGCCACTCCCCCTGCTCCCTGAGCAAGGCCAAGAGCAGCTGCAATGTGTGCAAGTATACTGCGCATGGGCACGGCAACTCGCACATCGCAGCGTGTCTGCTCGTAGCGGCGGATTGCTGCTATTGTAATGGATGTCTATATGTGTGTGTATATATACATATATATATATATATATATATATATATATATATATATAGGCTATATGCCCAGCAGAGGTGAGTGGATACGAGCGTTAGGCTCAGAATTTGTGCTAGGGTCCCATCCTAAATGAGGCCACTTCCCCGTGGTGGATGTGGGGACATGTTTTGATCAAAAAGTGCGCTAAGGGGCTCAATTTTTTGACCAATGTGTGCTGCTGCAATCTTCTTTTTTTGTATACTCTGTATCTGCCACAGCAGCGTGCACCCGTGTATTAGGTTGTTGTGCTGGCTATTCTTCTTTTTGCTTGTTTGTACAACTCAGGGGGAATGGCATCCTCTTTAGCTGTGCACCCCTCCCCCTTTTTCACAGGTGGTGTTTTAAATTGTTAATGGATCCAGCATATCACCCAGTCAGAGGCTATATGCCCAGCAGAGGTGAGTGGATACGAGTGTTAGGCTCTGAATTTGTGCTAGGGTCCCATCCTAAATGAGGCCACCTCCCCGTGGTGGATGGGGGGGACACAAAAGTGCCTCAATTTTTTGACCAATGTGTGCTGCTGCAATCTTCTTTTTCTGTAAAATATATATGTGTGTGTGTGTGTGTGTGTGTGTGTGTGTGTGTGTGTGAAAACCAGTGCAGCACTCCTTTAAAGTGAAAAAAGTGGATTTATTCCATTAGAAAATGTGACAAAAGCAGCAATGTTTCGATCCTCTCCAGGATCTTTTTCAAGCAACTAACAACAGGACTAAGGTGCCATTTATACACAAGTAACAGTTTTCACACAATTAGTGCAATAAAATGCATTCAGTGCAATTAAGGTACAGTATGTAAAAAAGTTGTACAAAATAGTGCTAATCTATACATAGTGATACTATCATAGTGATTCCACACCATCTCAATCCATATATGGTGCAATATACGAGGAGCACTTAAGGATGTGACATTAAAAACATTAACAACCAGAGGAATAATGTATTGAATACAGTGAAAATACATTACTTGTTAATATGAACACCAGTGTGTGCGGACATTCCGGCATCCTGGAAACTCCGTGGAAGCTGCACCCACTGTCACGTCATTGCACCAATCCTAGTGAAGAGGGACTGGTCACATAGTGTATGCGGCGCCAAATGAATATACGCATGCGCATAAAGGTAACAGGATGTGAGCTCCGCCAATATTAAGTTGGGCATCAGTATTTGCAGCGCAACCCGCAATATGCGCATGTGCATCAATATGCGCTTTCTATCTAAGGCTCATTGTACTTAGGGCAAATATGAGAATATATATACTAGACAATGTGCAAAATATTAGTGGATAGAGGATAGAGGGCTGTTTATGTTCAAATGCATGGTATGGCCTTGTATAAGGAATAATGAAATTAAACCAAAGTAAAAGTAAATATCAAAAATAAAAATAATAATATTAAATGGAAATTCATAATAAATGAAAAAACAAACAAAGTAGAGATAAATGAACTAGGAGGGAACATATAGGTCCCTCCCCGGAGCGCTCGCGGCGTTCTTCGGTGTGCAGCGCCCCGGTCAGACCCACTGACCGGGAGCGCTGCTCTAGTGTCCCCGGCGGAGATGCGATCCGCCTGGCGGGACATGCCCGCCCGCGGGTCGCATCCCAATCTTCTCACCTGCCCCGTCCTCCTTCAGGTCCGGCGCGCCCTAGAGAGCGGGGCCAAGCGCGCCGGCTCTCTGAAATTTAAAGGGCCATTGCACCACTAATTAGTGCCTGTCCCAATCAGTGTAACTACTCCCAAAACACATATAAACCCACTTCCCCTTCCTGTCCTCGATGGATCTTGTTGCCTTTGTGCCAGTGAAAGCGTTTTTGTGAGCTCTTTGCCTGTGTATCCAGACCCTTGCTGATGCCCCTGACTACGAACCGTTGCCACCTGCCCTGACCTTCTGCTACGTCTGACCTTGCCTTTGCCTTGTCCTTGTGTCCCGCACCAGTCTCAGCTGCTAGAGGGGTTGAGTAGCTACCGGGTGGAACGACCTGGGGGTTACCTGCCGCAGCAAGTCCATCCCGCTTTGCGGCAGGCTCTGGTGAAAACCAGTAACCCCTTAGATTCCGTTCCCCTGGTACGGCCCACGCCATCGCCTTTTTGGCACAGAGGATCCACTACCAGTGTCCTCCCCGCATACCAGTCCGGATCCTGACAGTAGATCTGGCCATGGATCCCGCTGAGGTGCCCAGCAATCCCAGCAGATTGCCCAACAAGGACAACAGCTGTTTCAGTTGACTGCCATGTTTCAGCAGCTTCTGCCTCCACAGCAGCAACCATCTCCTCCGTCAGCTCCAGCATCTCCTCCACAGCGAGCTGACGCTTCCACGTCCAGAGTCCGCCTGTCTCTACCTGACAAGTTTGATGGGGATTCTAAGCTGTGCCGTGGGTTTCTGACCCAGTGTTCGCTGCACCTGGAGATCATGTCGGACCAGTTTCCCACAGAACGGTCTAAGGTGGCATTCGTGGTCAGTCTGCTATCTGGAAAGGCCTTGTCCTGGGCCACAACACTGTCACGCTGCCGGCTGGCAGGAGGTGGATCCTCTGTGCCAGAGAGGGATTGGCGAGGACCGCGCTAGTGGACCGGTTCTAAGCCACTACAGGTTTTCACCAGAGCCCGCCGCAAAGCGGGATGGTCTTGCTGCGGCGGTAGTGACCAGGTCGTATCCACTAGCAACGGCTCACCTCTCTGACTGCTGAAGATAGGCGAGGTACAAGGGAGTAGGCAGAAGCAAGGTCGGACGTAGCAGAAGGTCGAGGGCAGGCGGCAAGGATCGTAGTCAGGGGCAACGGCAGGAGGTCAGGAACACGGGCTAGGAACAGACAAGGGAACGCTTTCACTAGGCACTAATGCAACAAGATCCGGCCCGGGAGTGCAGGGGAAGTGAGGTAATATAGGGAAGTGCACAGGTGATCACACTAATTGGTAATTGGGAAGATTGGGCCAGGCACCAACATTGGTGCACTGGCCCTTTAAATCGCAGAGACCCGGCGCGCGCGCGCCCTAGGGAGCGGAGCCGCGCGCGCCGGGACAGGACCGACGGAGAGCGAGTCAGGTACGGGGACCGGGGTGCGCATCGCGAGCGGGCGCCACCCGCATCGCGAATCGCATCCCGGCTGGAGGCGGTACCGCAGCGCACCCGGTCAGTGGATCTGACCGGGGCGCTGCAGCAACGAGAATGAGGCGAGCGCTCCGGGGAAGAACGGGGACCCGGAGCGCTCGGCGTAACAGTACCCCCCCCCTTGGGTCTCCCCCTCTTCTTGGGGCCAAAGAACCTGAGGAAAAAAAACTTAATTTTTCCGAGATGAGGTCCGATGCACATTAGGAGGGGTTCTGTGCGGAAACGCACGAGACAGTCCAATCTTTTATTGTTAAAACAATAGATGTAGAGGGGTCTGGCGAGACTGGTCACAGGGACGTAGAACCTGTTGATAAGAGAGGCCAAAAAAAATTTTCCTGCAGATCCGGAATCCAAGAAGACCATGGTAGAGAAGGAGAAGGTAGAGGCAGATATCCGCACAGGGACAGTAAGGCGTGGAGAAGCAGAGTTGACATCAAGAACTGTGTCACCTTTGTGCGGAGTCAGCGTACGTCTTTCCAGGCGGGGAGGACGGGTAGGACAATCCTTCAGGAAGTGTTCGGTACCGGCATAGTACAGGCAAAGATTCTCCATGCGGCGTCGTGTCCTCTCTTGAGGTGTCAAGCGAGACCGGTCAACTTGCATAGCCTCCGCGGCGGGAAGCACAGGAACGGATTGCAGAGGACCAGAGGAGAGAGGAGCCGGGGAGAAAAAACGCTTCGTGCGAACAAAGTCCATATCCAGGCGGAGCTCCAGACGCCATCCGGAAGAACGCATGTCAATGCGAGTGGCAAGATGAATGAGTTCATGTAGGTCAGCAGGAGTCTCTCGTGCGGCCAGAACATCTTTAATGTTGCTGGATAGGCCTTTTTTAAAGGTCGCGCAGAGAACCTCACTATTCCAGGACAACTCGTAAGCAAGAGCACGGAACTGAATGGCGTACTCGCCAACGGAAGAAACACCCTGGGCCAGGTTCAGCAGGGCAATCTCGGCAGAAGAAGCTCGGGCAGGCTCCTCGAAGACACCACGGACCTCAGCGAAGAAGGACTGGACTGTGGCTGTGGCAGAATCATTGCGGTCCCCATCAAATTTGTCCGGCAGGGACAAGCAGGGGTTAAGAACGGCCGGTTGCTGCGGAGGAGTTGCAGGAGCCGGCGGAGGAGATAGTTGTTGCAGCTGTAGCTGTGACTGAAGTTGCTGTATCTGCGGCAGCAGCTGCTGTATCTGTGACTGATGACGCTGTGTCTCGGAGATCAAGTATGCCAGCTGTTGATCTCGTTGGGCGATCTTTACGCCAAATTTGTCCGGCAGGGACAAGCAGATGTTAGGAACGGCCGGTTGCTGCGGAGGAGTTGCAGGAGCCGGCGGAGGAGATGGTAGTTGCAGCTGTAGCTGTGATTGAAGTTGCTGTATCTGCGGCTGCAGCTGCTGTATCTGTGACTGAAGACGCAGTGCCTCGGAGGTCAAGTATGCCAGCTGTTGATCTCGTTGGGCGATCTTTAGGGCTAGCTGGGCGACCAGTGTAGGATCTTCAGGCCGGATCTACTGTCACGCTGCCGGCTGGCAGGAGGTGGATCCTCTGTGCCAGAGAGGGATTGGCGAGGACCGCGCTAGTGGACCGGTTCTAAGCCACTACAGGTTTTCACCAGAGCCCGCCGCAAAGCGGGATGGTCTTGCTGCGGCGGTAGTGACCAGGTCGTATCCACTAGCAACGGCTCACCTCTCTGACTGCTAAAGATAGGCGAGGTACAAGGGAGTAGGCAGAAGCAAGGTCGGACGTAGCAGAAGGTCGAGGGCAGGCGGCAAGGATCGTAGTCAGGGGCAACGGCAGGAGGTCAGGAACACGGGCTAGGAACAGACAAGGGAACGCTTTCACTAGGCACTAATGCAACAAGATCCGGCCCGGGAGTGCAGGGGAAGTGAGGTAATATAGGGAAGTGCACAGGTGATCACACTAATTGGTAATTGGGAAGATTGGGCCAGGCACCAACATTGGTGCACTGGCCCTTTAAATCGCAGAGACCCGGCGCGCGCGCGCCCTAGGGAGCGGAGCCGCGCGTGCCGGGACAGGACCGACGGAGAGCGAGTCAGGTACGGGGACCGGGGTGCGCATCGCGAGCGGGCGCCACCCGCATCGCGAATCGCATCCCGGCTGGAGGCGGTACCGCAGCGCACCCGGTCAGTGGATCTGTCCGGGGCGCTGCAGCAACGAGAATGAGGCGAGCGCTCCGGGGAAGAACGGGGACCCGGAGCGCTCGGCGTAACAAACACTTTGGGACCGCAACGATCCTGCCACTGCTACCATTCAGCCCTTCTTCACCGAAGTACGCAGTGTCTTTGAGGAACCTGCCCGAGCATCTTCCGCTGAAACAGCCTTGCTAAACCTCGTCCAAGGAGACTCTACAGTGGGCGAATATGCCGTACAGTTCTGCACACTGGCCTCTGAGTTGGCCTGGAATAATGAGGCTCTCTGCGCGACCTTCAAGAAAGGTTTATCCAGCCACATCAAGGATTTTCTGGCCGCACGAGAGATACCCTCCTCCCTGACTGAACTCATCCCCTTGGCTACCCGCATTGATATGCGCTACATTGAAAAACGCCAGGAGCTTCGCCAGGAAAAGGATCTTGTTCGCATCAGGCGTAATCCGCACCTGGCTCCTCTCTTTCAGCATCCATTGCAACCTGTTTCTGTGCCTTCCGCCGAGGAGGCCATGCAAGTGGACCGGTCTCACCTGACCCAACAAGAGAGGACTCGCCTTAGGAACGAGAACTTGTGCCTGTACTGTGCGAGCTCTGAACATTTCTTAAAGGACTGTCCTCTTCATCCTCCGCGTCAGGGAAATGCACGCACCTAGTGAACGTGGGAGAGGCGTTACTAGGTGTGAAAACTTCCTCTCCACGTCTGACTATACCAGTATGGATTTCCTTGCCCACTAAGTCTTCCTTCTCTGCTGAGGCCTTCTGGACTCTGGTTCAACGGGAAATTCATTGAAGCTTCTTTGATCAATAAATTCAACATCCCTGTGACCCGTCTCCTCAAACCATTCTACATTTCCTCCGTGAATGGTCAAAATCTGAACTGTACCGTGCGCTATCGCACTCAACCCTTGCGCGTGGTTGTTGGTGTCCTCCATCACGAGGACATAGAATTTTTTGTACTTCCTAAATGTACCTCGGAAGTCTTACTTGGCCTGCCGTGGCTGCAGCGCCACACACCTACCCTAGATTGGTCCTCTGGGGACATTAAAAGTTGGGGTCCTTCCTGTCACAAGCGATGCCTGAAGTCTCTACCCATTTGTCAAGTTTCCATCACTACACCTCTGCCAGGCTTCCCTAAGCCCTACCAGGACTTCTCTGATGTGTTCTGTAAAAAGCAAGCAGAGGTCCTACCACCACACAGACCCTTTGACTGTCCCATTGACTTGCTTCCTGGCACTACTCCACCCCGTGGCAGGATTTTCCCTCTATCTGCTCCAGAAACACAGGCCATGTCTGAATATATACAAGAAAACCTTAAAAAGGGTTTTATCAGAAAATCTTCATCTCCAGCAGGAGCAGGCTTCTTTTTCGTTGCTAAAAAAGATGGATCCCTACGGTCTTGCATTGATTACCGCGGTCTTAACAAAATTATGGTAAAGAACCGTTATCCTTTGCCTCTCATCTCAGAGCTATTTGATCGCCTGCGGGGAGCAAAAATCTTTACCAAACTCGATCTTAGGGGTGCCTATAATCTCATCCATATTAGAGAAGGTTACGAATGGAAAACCGCCTTCAATACTAGAGATGGACAGTTTTGAGTATCTTGTCATGCTCTTTGGACTTTGCAACGCCCCTGCAGTCTTTCAGGACTTTGTCAATGAGATTTTTCGGGACATGCTGTACTCCTGTGTGGTAGTTTATCTTGATGATATCCTCATTTTTTCCTACAACCTAGAGGAACACTGCCTCCATGTCCGTCAAGTGCTCCAGCGTCTACGCAAAAACCATCTTTATGCCAAAATTGAAAAATGTCTCTTTGAGCGCACCAGTCTACCCTTCCTGGGATACATAGTGTCCGGTCAGGGACCTCAAATGGACCCTGACAAGCTATCTGTGGTTTTAGTTTGGCCACGCCCCACTGGTCTACGAGCTATCCAACGCTTTCTCGGATTTGCAAATTATTACCGTCAATTTATTCCCCACTTCTCCACCATCGTTGCTCCTATTGTAGCATTAACCAAGAAAAATGCTAATCCGAAATCCTGGCCACCGCAGGCGGAGGAAGCCTTTAACCACCTCAAAGCTGCCGTTGCCTCTGCTCCTGTACTGTCCAGGCCTGATCCATTGAAGCCATTTATCCTCGAAGTTGATGCCTCATCTGTTGGAGCTGGTGCAATCTTAATAAAAAAAAAAAACATCAGGAAAGACCCTCACCTGCATTTTTTTCTCCAAAACCTTTTCTCCTGCAGAGAAAAATTACTTGATTGGCGACCGAGAACTCTTGGCCATCAAGTTGGCACTTGAGGAGTGGGGACATCTCTTGGAAGGATCCGTTCACCCCATCATCATCTATATGGAGGATAAAAACTTGTCCTATCTTCAATCTACACAGTGATTGAATCCACGCCAAGCTAGATGGTCGTTGTTTTTTGCCCGCTTCAATTTTGAAATACATTTTCGTCCTGCCGACAAAAATGTCAGGGCTGATGCTCTATCACGTTCCACCGATGTCTCCGAATCTGAAACTCTTCCTCAGCATATTATTCCTCCTGAATGCCTTATCTCCTCTGCTCCTACCACCCTTGTATAAATTCCTCATGGAAAGACCTTCGTACCTCCACGCCTTCGGCTCAAAATCCTTAAATGGGGTCACTCCTCTCATTTGGCCAAACATGCTGGTGTCAAGAAGTCTGTGCAGTTAATTTCCAGACACTATTGGTGGTCTTCCCTGGAGAAGGACGTGACTGATTTCGTTCGGGCTTGTACTGTTTGTGCCCGTGACAAAACCCCACGCAAGAAACCTGCAGTCTTCTTCTTCCTCTGCCTGTGCCTGAACAGCCATGGTCCCATATAGCCATGGACTTCATTACTGACCTTCCATCGTCTCACGGCAATACAGTCATTTGGGTGGTCGTTGATCGTTTTTCTAAAATGGCTCATTTTGTCCCTCTGCCAGGACTGCCTACTGCGCCTCAATTGGCGAAACAATTTTTTCTTCATATTTTTCGCCTCCATGGGCTTCCCACGTACATCGTCTCTGACAGAGGCGTGCAATTTGTTTCCAAATTTTGGAGAGCGCTATGTAGTCAATTAAAAATCAAATTAAATTTCTCTTCTGCTTACCACCCTCAATCCAACGGTCAAGTGGAAAGAGTAGATCAAATACTTGGTGATTACTTGCATCAATTTGTCTCCTCCCATCAAGATGACTGGGTGGACCTTTTGCCCTGGGCCGAATTTTCATACAATTTTAAAGATTCTGAGTCTTCTTCCAAGTCCCCATTTTTTGTGGTGTACGGCCGTCACCCGATTCCCCCCCCCCCTCCCCATTCCCTCTTCCTCTGGAGTTCCTGCTGTGGATGAATTGACTCAAGATTTCTCCTCCATCTGGAGTGAGACTCGTAATTCTCTTTTGCTGGCCTCATCTCGCATGAAGAAACATGCCGATAAAAAGAAAAGACCTCCTCCTGTTTTTGCCCCTGGTGACAAAGTGTGGCTTTCAGCTAGGTACATTCGTTTCCATGTGCCTAGCTACAAGCTAGGTCCTCGTTTTCTTGGACCTTTCAAAATCAAAAAACAAATCAATTCTGTCTCCTACCAACTTCATCTTCCCTCTTGTCTTCGTATTCCCAACTCTTTCCATGTTTCTCTTCTTGAACCTCTCATACTTAACCGTTATTCTCCCAAGGTCACTGTTCCCGCTCCTGTTTCTGGCTCCTCTGATGTCTTCTCTGTCAATGAGATCCTCGCCTCCAAGGTCGTCCGAGGTAAAAGATTTTTTTTTAAATGATTGGGAGAATTGTGGTCCAGAAGAGAGGTCCTGGGAACCTGAGACCAACATTCTCGACAAAGAGCTCGTCCGCAGATTCCTGGGCTCCAAAAGGAGGGGGAGACCAAAGGGGGGGGTACTGTAACGCCGAGCGCTCCGGGTCCCTGTCCCTCCCCGGAGTGCTCGCAGCGTTCTTCGGTGTGCAGTGCCCCGGTCAGACCCGCTGACCGGGAGCGCTGCTCTAGTGTCCCCGGCGGGGATGCGATCCGCCTGGCGGGACATGCCCGGTCCTGATCTTCTCACCTGCCCCGTCCTCCTTCAGGTCCGTCCCGGCGCGCGCGGCCCCGCTCTCTAAGGCGCGCGCGTGCCGGCTCTCTGAAATTTAAAGGGCCAGTGCACCACTAATTGGTGCTTGGCCCAATCAGTGTAATTACTCCCAAAACACATATAAACACACTTCCTGTCCTCGCCGGATCTTGTTGCCTTTGTGCCAGTGAAAGCGTTTTGGTGAGCCCTTTGCCTGTGCATCCAGACCCTTGCTGTTGCCCCTGACTACGAACCGTTGCCACCTGCCCTGACCTTCTGCTATGTCTGACCTTGCCTTTGCCTTGTCCTTGTGTCCCCCGCCAGTCTCAGCCGCCAGAGGGGTTGAGTCGCTACCGGGTTGGACGACCTGGGGGTTACCTGCCCCAGCAAGTCCATCCCGCTCTGCGGCGGGCTCTGGTGAAAACCAGTAACCCCTTAGATTCCGTTCCCCTGGTACGGCTCACGCCATCGCCTCTCTGGCACAGAGGATCCACTACCAGTGTCCTCCCCGCATACCAGTCCGAATCCTGACAATATCATTGGACATGAGGGTGGGCCTACTCGAATGTGACTTTGGTTGCATGATTGCAATTCCAATTCATTCTTCGAATGCCAACCCAGCAAACCTCAAAACCTTGGGGCAGCTGGAAGGCGGTAGGTCCTTACCCAAATGTCTTGGTAACTGTATTTAAACAGTATCAGAACCAGCGTGATTCACTGTTACATTAGTTCCAAACTTCACTCGATTACATTCATCCAGGACCCATCTCCATAATAATATGTTAAAAAATTATAAGAATAAAATTACTTATCAAGGATATCCCTGCATGGCATATACTGCCACTGTATACCTCATAGTGAAAAACTTATTTTAAAAAAACTATCAAATAATTATGTAAACTGCTTTTTTATTATTCCTCTGGTTGTGCTGTACGTCGTTCCTGTAAAATTTGAAAGACAAAATCAATAAAAAGAGTAGTCCATCTGTTATTCCTAAAACAAATATAAGTCACACACCTACAAGGTCTTTACAGCATGCTAGGTGTGATCTTGAACTTGACGTTGAGACCCTGAGGCCTCAATGTAGAGAGCTCAAAGATCCACCTAAGTTCCCTCTTCATTAACAATGTCATATGATCCCCACCTCTTTTTAACGGTGGGATATGGTCCAATATCATGAATCTAAGGTCACGTAGTGTGTGTCCAAATTCCGTGAAATGTTTAGCAAGAGGTAAATCTAGTCTTTTCTTTCTAATTGTTTACCTGTGATTATTAAGTCTGGTTTTCATGTCACGTTTTGTCTCACCTATGTAGAGGAGTTGACACCGTTAAAAAGAGGTGGGGATCATATGACATTGTTAATGAAGAGGGAACTTAGGTGGATCTTTGAGCTCTCTACGTTGAGGCCTCAGGGTCTCAACGTCGAGTTCAAGATCACACTTAACATGCTGTAAAGACCTTGTAGGTGTGTGACTTATATTTGTGTTAGGAATAACAGATGGACTACTCTATTTATTGATTTTGTCTTTCCTATTTTAAAGGAACGACGTACAGTACAACCAGAAGAATATAACTGTTTTCTTATTTTTATCTATACAGTTATGGAAGGATCTGGCTACATGGTGTAATAGCACATGGGCAATCATTTTTATTAATAATAAAAAAGCACTTTACACAATTATTTGATTGTTTTTTTTATAAGTTTTTCACTATGAGGTATACAGTGGCAGTATATGCTATGCAGGGATATCCTTGTAATTTTATTCTTATAATTTTTTTCATTTTTTTAACATATTATTATGGAGGTGGGTCCTGGATGAATGTAATGGAGTGAAGTTTGGAACTAATGTAACAGTGAATCCCCCTGGTTCTGATACTGGTTAAATACAGTTACCAAGACATTTGGGTAAGGACCTACTGCCTTCCAGCTGCCCCAAGGTTTTGGGGTTTGCTGGGTTGGCATTCGAAGTATGAATTAGAATTGCAATCAAGCAACCAAAGTCATATTCGAGTAGGCCCACCCTCATGTCCAATGATATGTTCACGTTCCGCTTGTGAGCAGCGTTTGAGGTGGACCTATATATTCCCTCCTAGTTCATTTATCTCTAATTTTGTATTTTTTCATTTATTATGAATTTCCATTTAATATTATTATTAAAATTTTTTATATTTACTTTTACTTTGGTTTAATTTCATTATTCCTTATACAAGGCCATACCATGCATTTGAATATATATACAGCCCTCTATCCTCTAGCCACTAATATTTTGCACATTGTCTAGTATATATATTCTCATATTAGCCCTAAGTACAATGAGCCTTAGATAGAAAGCGCATATTGATGCGCATGCGCATATTGCGGGATGCGCTGCAAATACTGATGCCCAACTTAATAATGGCGGAGCTCGCATCCCGTTACCTTCATGCGCATGCACGTATTCATTTACAATGAAGGAGAAGACGGGCGCCTCCCAATATCCTGGTGTTGGGTGCAAACTAGTTGCTATAATGCATATCAACCACACAACAAAAAGGAAAAAGCTTTCAACCATATAATACTGCACACCAATAAATTCTATGAGTCAAATAATCCGTGTATAAAAAGGTATCTTTATTACAAAATCTGAACATACAAAAAAGAGGAGTTACAGACATTTAAACCATTTAAAATCCTATAATATATCCTATAATATGAACAGACTGGCACTAACATACTAGGTCATAAGTACCATGTGCACACTTGCAAATCACAATAAATACCCGTCCGTAAGAATACAAAGTGCATGTGGCATAGAAAATGGATCTATCTCTGACTGGTCAATATGCGATGGCTGGGGTGGAACGCGTGGAGTTTGCTGCCCCCTTGCTTGGATGAGGAAGCCCCGACCATCACATATTGACTAGTCAAAGACAGATGCATTTTCTATTCCACATGCACTTTGTATTCTTACGGACGGGTATTTATTGTGATTTGCAAGTGTGCACATGGTACTTATGTTATTTTTAGAATACATTGATTGTAAGTATGTGTGACTAGTTGGACTAGTTAATGTAAGCTTTAAGGATTATTATACTATGTGTGTGGCATCTAGGTTCTTGTAGTATAATAAGCTGCTATCTGGTATTTGATATTGGCTGGGATATCCTCTGTAGTGGGTTATTATACCCAGAATGGGGCGGGCGTAGCAGGATTACACTCCTCTGCCCAGTGTTTCTAGGAATTTAAATGGTTTTGAAAGTCTGTACACTCCTCTTTTTTGTATGTTCAGATTTTGTAATAAAGATACCTTTTTATGTACGGATTATTTGACTCATAGAATTTATTGGTGTGCAGCATCATATGGAGGCTAGCTTTTTCCTTTTTGTTGTGTGGTTGATGCACGTATTCATTTGGCGTCGCACAGGGACCATGTGACCAGTCCCTCTGCACTAGGATTGGTGCAATGACGTGACAGTGGGTGCGGCTTCCACGGACTGAGTTTCCGGGACGCCGGAATACCGCACACACTGGTGTTCATATTAACAAGTAATGTATATTCACTGCATTCAATTAACTTATTCCTCTGGTTATTAATGTTTTTAATGTCACATCCTTAAGCGATCTACGTAATATTGCACCATATATGGATTGAGATGGTGTGGAATGTCACTATGATAGTATCACTATGTATAGATAGCTCTATTTTGCACAAGTTTTTTACATACTGTCCCTTAATTGCACTGATTGCACTTTATTGCACTGATTGTTTGAAAACTGTTACTTGTGTATAAATGGCACCTTAGTCCTGTTGTTAGTTGTTTGAAAAAGATGCTGGAGAGGATTGAAACGTTGCTGCTTTTGTCACATTTTCTGATGGAATAAATCCACTCTTTTCACTTTTAAGGAGTGCTGCACTGGTTTTTACATTTGTATTGATGCACAAGAATCCATGGACTTGGTTCCTTTCCAGTAGCCTGCACCCTGCATTTGATTCAATTGTTCTTGGGAGTGCTGTTGTTTTTTGCTTTATATATATATATATATATGTTTATGTATGTGTTTACATAAAATGCCCATTTTGGACAAAGCCACCCATCTCCCTCTAGCTACTCTGCTCCTTGCTCACCCTCTTCCATCGAGTAGAGTTCCTGGACAAAGACCTCATAACCCACCAAACATTTCAGGAAAAGCATACGTTATTTGGTATGCCACAGCTATACTTATCCCCCTAGTGAGGGTGGGAACATATGCTAAATACAGAGGTTATATAACCAAGTGAACAGTCTAATAAAGGTTAGAAGTATTTGAAACTGACATGGCTCCGTTTGATTTACTTTGGTGTACTCATTCTGATTTGGCCGGGAGTAAGATAGTTACAAGGTAATTGATAAAATCCATATCAGTTTTGGTGCCAGAACAGGGACCTTTATTTTCGATCATAATCCAGTCATGCAAAATCGGCATCATTGTGGATCAAAAGAGATGGAGCAGAAGGCAGTGGATCATCTCCAAGAGTACAGTAAGGACACCTTCTTGTACCTAGCCAGTTGACTGGCTTGTGACAAACTAGAGACAGGTAATTCTCGTCCAGTGTCATTAACCTTGTACCTGTCATAAAGTAACTATGTGTGTATGAAATGTGAGTGAGTGAGTACGCAGGATCCTGGCTGTAGAGACCTGGTCATAATCGGGGAATGAATAGCAAAGTAAATTGTTGCAAGTAGCCATTGCGTGTCTAGGACAGAGTTTGCTATGAATAGGCATGGCATGGCTAGGACAAGGTGTATACAAAGTCTGTCAAAAGTAGGCGGCAGGTCTAGAACAGAGTGGCGCAGGACGCCGGTTATGCTGTTATAAGTAGACACTGAGTCTAGGACAGGGTGTATACACAGGACTTTCCGCTATATTCGTGGGACCTGTCTCATTGCAACTGATGGTATATGTGTTTTTTTAGACACAAAGGTCTCACTGGACAGGAATGCTGTTAATGTATATCTACTGGCCTGTCCCTTACATTGCCATAATTATAGAATCCTCTAGGTCTATAACATTGTGCACAAAAGAAAACTTACTAGAGATATGATTCCAAAAAGGAACAAATTTTATTTCATGTAAATACACCAACAATTATATTAAAATATATAAAAAGGCAGAAGTATCCATGAATGGGGGTAACTGATGCAGTGATTACATTCAGTACTTTTATACAAAGGCGAACAAAGGATCACAAATAACCAGTATTGCACTCACTGATGGTATATGTCGTATATGTGTCATGTCATGTCTTCATGTGTCCATGGATTATTGTTAAATTAGCTAATTCAGATGAAGAGAGAGATTATAAACAATGTGCATTGAAGGTGACTTTTCCCAAATTTTTTTTTAAAGTTATATATATTTTTTTTTTCTTTTACATTTTTGGTGAGAATGTGGGCCCTGTGTGTTGTACATTGAGTATTTGTAAATGTCAGTATTGTTACATGTGTCTTGTATATCTCTTGAGGTAAAGTAACACAGAAATCCAGTCAGATACTAGACGTTCAAGAGTCATTGAAGACTGATCAAACCTGAGGGAGAACAAAAAGCCAGACTCAAAAGGGTGGTGACCAGTGATGTAGGGGAGTGGGAGGAGAGAGGCGGGGCTTATAGGAAGATTGACAGCCTTGGTCTACTGAAACACAGTCACATTAGATTGAAGAAACTACATGTCTACTGTTTAAACTTGACTGTGTTTATAGTATCTGCATACACAATGTCATATACCTATATATTCTACATTGCATTTATTTGAATAACATCAATTTTGAGTGGATAACTTTATAATGCTAATTTAATGTAACACGAAGATGCTGATTGTCTTAAACTTGTGAGGTGTAAATGTAAGCTTACTCCAAGTAATGCAAAGATGTAATACATAAAACAGGATATATGGTGACCACAGGCAGAATGAAGTTCTACTGCAATAAACCACTCGATCTGAACTGGTGGTTGTGAAAAGTAGAGTTGAAGATATTCACTGAGATGTGTAAGATATCTGAAGGTAAGACATAATGAGTATGGGTACACTTTTATTACCACCCACAAGTATGAGTCTATTGGAGAAAAGGTTTTCTTGAATCCTTGGGCAAACCAATAAAAATGTAGAAACTGTAGTTTGTAATTCAAGTGTTCAAAGTCCGAGAGCTGCAAGAGAAGGTGGCCATCATAAAGATCAGACCCACATGAACGAAACAACCTCAGAAGCCAAGGGGACTGGATGGAGAAGGCTACTAAGGCTGCAGTGCTCCTGTCCTCCCACAGTTATGGTACAGAGTGTATAGGTGGATGGGGAGTGTGTATCCGTCTGGTTAGGTCTCTTGCAGGAACCAACAATGCATGCTGAGAGAGACCAATGGAAGAAGAAAGAGGTGGTACAGGGCAAAGACGGCATCTGGAGAGTTGGTAAGAAACTGTATGTGCCAACAGTCTTGTACTCCATGGTAACATATATGGCCCCATACACTAAGCAGAAGGGATCTATGTGTGTATTAATGTCCATACATTGGGTGGCCTCAGGATTGAACAATAGAGAAAGAAGATATGTACAGACTTCATTATTTACATCTGTTATGACATAGGTAAAACAATAAAGGTTCCTCACCAACACACTCCATAATCATCTTACCTGTTTTAGACTTCATCTAACTGCCTAATGTGGACCAATATAAGTATGTCCTTGTCTGACTGTACTGATTCCCTAACCATAGATACAATAAAGAATACAACTAAGAACCTTTTGTAAAGATGTGCCTAGTTCAGATTCTGTAATTGTTACCCAGTTCCTTAAACCTTTGAGTGTGTGTGTCAGGAAATAAGTGAGGAAAGAGACGCTTACATATGATGATCCCCTAAAGATGTATCTGAGGTATCTGATAACTGTTCAATATATGTCTATACATAACCATGGTTGTTCCAGAGGGAAAGATAATCACAACGGATTGTTAGGATGTGACGTTGTATGAGGAGAATCAGTGGGTGAACATGTACAAATAGCGGGGTGAAGTAAGCATTTTAGTGGTTGATAATGTTATAAGGAAAAGGAATATTTGGTGTAAGATTGTTGAAAGGATAAGCCTAGCTAGTGGGATGAGTAAATGGAAACTATTGTAAAGTAAGGGATACTTGGGGATATGAAACTTAAAATCCGATTAGAAGGGAATTAAACTGGAGAATGCACATTAACCAAGACTCTTCTGCACAGGGACATTTTCACTACCGAACATACAAAGGAACCCAAACCACACTCTAGAAGTAAACATACAGCCCCTGCTGGGAGCTTATACCCCCATGTGTATATTGATGTTATAGGAGTCCCAAGGGGGATCCCAGATGAGTTTTGAGCTATAGGTCAAGTAAAAGCCAGATTTGAGTCTATAATACCGCAGATTTCCATAAACAAGAATGTAGACTGGATTAATTATATCCATCATAACCAACCGAGATACACACATTTCTTGGAAAATGCTCTTAAAGATCAGGTCAAACAACTAAAAGCCACATCCACTATGACATTTCTAAATGGTGCGACAGTTGACATGGTGTAAGCGGAAAAATGGGGGTATGTAAAATGTTTGGGGAGACCTGTTGCACATATATATCTGTTACGCCGAGCGCTCCGGGTCCCCGTTCCTCCCCGGAGCGCTCGCCTCATCCTCGTTGCTGCAGCGCCCCGGTCAGATCCACTGACCGGGTGCGCTGCGGTCCCGCCTCCAGCCGGGATGCGATTCGCGATGCGGGTGGCGCCCGCTCGCGATGCGCACCCCGGTCCCCGTACCTGACTCGCTCTCCGTCGGTCCTGTCCCGGCGCGCGCGGCCCCGCTCCCTAGGGCGCGCGCGCGCCGGGTCTCTGCGATTTAAAGGGCCAGTGCACCTATGATGGTGCCTGGCCCAATCTTCCAATTAGCTTAATTAGTTTCCACCTGTGCACTTCCCTATATCACCTCACTTCCCCTGCACTCCCTTGCCGGATCTTGTTGCACTTGTGCCTAGTGAAAGCGTTCCCTTGTTTGTTCCTAGCCCGTGTTCCTGACCTCCTGCCGTTGCCCCTGACTACGATCCTTGCCGCCTGCCCCCGACCTTCTGCTACGTCCGACCTTGCTTCTGCCTACTCCCTTGTACCTCGCCTATCTTCAGCAGTCAGAGAGGTGAGCCGTTGCTAGTGGATACGACCTGGTCACTACCGCCGCAGCAAGACCATCCCGCTTTGCGGCGGGCTCTGGTGAAAACCTGTAGTGGCTTAGAACCGGTCCACTAGCGCGGTCCTCGCCATCCCTCTCTGGCACAGAGGATCCACTACCTGCCAGCCGGCATCGTGACAGTAGATCCGGCCATGGATCCCGCTGAAGTTCCTCTGCCAGTTGTCACCGACCTCCCTACACTGGTCGCCCAGCAAGCCCTAAAGATCGCCCAACGAAATCAACAGCTGGCATACTTGACCTCCGTGACACTGCATCTTCAGTCACAGATACAGCAAATTCAGTCACAGCTACAGCTGCAACAACCATCTCCTCCGCCGGCTCCTGCAACTCCTCCGCAGCAACCGGCCGCTCCTAACCCCTGCTTGTCCCTGCCGGACAAATTTGACGGGGTCCGCAATGATCCTGCCACAGCCACAGTCCAGTCCTACTTCGCTGAGGTCCGTGGTGTCTTCGAGGAGCCTGCCCGAGCCTCTTCTGCCAAGACTGCCCTGCTGAACCTGGCCCAGGGTGTTTCTTCCGTTGGCGAGTACGCCATTCAGTTCCGTGCTCTTGCTTCCGAGTTGTCCTGGAATAGTGAGATTCTCTGCGCGACCTTTAAAAAAGGCCTATCCAGCAACATTAAAGATGTTCTGGCCGCACGAGAAACTCCTGCTAACCTGCATGAACTCATTCATCTTGCCACTCGCATTGACATGCGTTCTTCCGGATGGCGTCTGGAGCTCCGCCTGGATATGGACTTTGTTCGCACGAGGCGTTTTTTCTCCCCGGCTCCTCTCTCCTCTGGTCCTCTGCAATCCGTTCCTGTGCTTCCCGCCGCGGAGGCTATGCAAGTTGACCGGTCTCGCTTGACACCTCAAGAGAGGACACGACGCCGCATGGAGAATCTTTGCCTGTACTATGCCGGTACCGAACACTTCCTGAAGGATTGTCCTATCCGTCCTCCCCGCCTGGAAAGACGTACGCTGACTCCGCACAAAGGTGACACAGTTCTTGATGTCAACTCTGCTTCTCCACGCCTTACTGTGCCTGTGCGGATATCTGCCTCTACCTTCTCCTTCTCTACTATGGTCTTCTTGGATTCCGGATCTGCAGGAAAAATTTTTTTGGCCTCTCTTATCAACAGGTTCTACGTCCCTGTGACCAGTCTCGCCAGACCCCTCTACATCTATTGTATTAACAATGAAAGATTGGACTGTCTCATGCGTTTCCGCACAGAACCCCTCCTAATGTGCATCGGACCTCATCACGGAAAAATTGACTTTTTTTTCCTCAGGTTCTTTGGCCCCAAGAAGAGGGGGAGACCCAAGGGGGGGGGTACTGTTACGCCGAGCGCTCCGGGTCCCCGTTCCTCCCCGGAGCGCTCGCCTCATCCTCGTTGCTGCAGCGCCCCGGTCAGATCCACTGACCGGGTGCGCTGCGGTCCCGCCTCCAGCCGGGATGCGATTCGCGATGCGGGTGGCGCCCGCTCGCGATGCGCACCCCGGTCCCCGTACCTGACTCGCTCTCCGTCGGTCCTGTCCCGGCGCGCGCGGCCCCGCTCCCTAGGGCGCGCGCGCGCCGGGTCTCTGCGATTTAAAGGGCCAGTGCACCTATGATGGTGCCTGGCCCAATCTTCCAATTAGCTTAATTAGTTTCCACCTGTGCACTTCCCTATATCACCTCACTTCCCCTGCACTCCCTTGCCGGATCTTGTTGCACTTGTGCCTAGTGAAAGCGTTCCCTTGTTTGTTCCTAGCCCGTGTTCCTGACCTCCTGCCGTTGCCCCTGACTACGATCCTTGCCGCCTGCCCCCGACCTTCTGCTACGTCCGACCTTGCTTCTGCCTACTCCCTTGTACCTCGCCTATCTTCAGCAGTCAGAGAGGTGAGCCGTTGCTAGTGGATACGACCTGGTCACTACCGCCGCAGTAAGACCATCCCGCTTTGCGGCGGGCTCTGGTGAAAACCTGTAGTGGCTTAGAACCGGTCCACTAGCGCGGTCCTCGCCATCCCTCTCTGGCACAGAGGATCCACTACCTGCCAGCCGGCATCGTGACAATATCTCAGCCAATACAGGACCTAAATGGTAAAATAACCATACTTATAACTCTGATAACCTTCCTTTGTTGTGGGTTGTGTTTTGTCTTGCCTAAAGAAGATGTGTTAGAAGGCTCTCGAGAATGCCACTTCAGTGAGGACGAATGGGGACTTCGAGATTACAGATGAAGCCTATACCCCATTACAGAGCTTCAATGCCATCTATAACACCAGTGAACCATAGGGATAGCATCTGACTCCATGAACAAGCCATGGGTCGTCTAAAGTACAGTGAAGCGTTCGAGAAAACACACTGGGGCAGATAAGTTAGGATGATGGAAATTGGGGAAAGGTAAAATGGTCATTTTAAGGGGGGATTGTAATGGATGTATATAGATGTGTGTGTGAAAAAAAAAAAAAATATATATATATGTTTATGTACGTGTATACATAAATTGCCCATTTTGGACAAAGCCACCCATCCCCCTCATGCTACTCTGCTCCTTGCTCACCCCCCTCCCATTGAGTAGAGTTCCTGGACAAAGACTTCATAGCCCACCAAGCATTTCAGGAAAAACATACCTTATATGGTATGCCACAGCTATACTTATCCCCCTAGTGAGGGTGGGAACTTATGCTAAATACAGAGGTTATATAACCAAGTGAACAGCCTAATAAAGTTTAGAAGTATTTGAAACTGACATGGCTCCGTTTGATTTACTTTGGTGTACACATTCTGATTTGGCCGGGAGTAAGATAGTTACAAGGCAACTGATAAAATCCATATCACTATGAGCAGGCACAGCTGGAGGCACAATGTAGGGTCCATCATTGGCGGATCTGCACAGTGAAATATGCTGCGAATCCGTCCGTGTGAACGTACCCTGCATATATTCTTCTGCTGATTTCTCTACAGATTGATTTATTTCAATGGGTAGGAAAATTAGCAGCAGAAAATCTGCAGCAATATATGCACAGTATGAACATACTCTAAAGATCTATTCACATGTACAGTTACCTGCACATATTTGATAAAATTTACTGCGCATCAAATATGCACTGTATACTGTATGTGTGAAGAGACTATTAAGGGGTTATCCAATGAAAAAAAATGTTTTTTATTTTTTATGTGCCCAGGCTTCTTGCATAAAAAATAAATAAAAAAATCCTTATTTACCTTCCATGCCCCTCTCCCCTGGTACCTCCAGTGTTGCTGCTCCCTGTCCCTCCAATGCAATCCGCTTCCTGGTGCTGGGGTTAATGAGTCACAGTGCAGCTCAGTACATCACTGGTGGCTGCAGTTTCCCATCTCAACCAGTGAATCTTTACTAGACTTTCTGCTGGTTCAGGGTATGTTCACACGAGCGGACCCACAGCGTCTTTTACACTGCAGATCAGCTGCTGAAGGACCACTGCATAGTGGCTTTACATGTGCCTGCTCGGAGCAGCAATACGCTGCTACGAGCAGACACACTGCTATGTGTGAGTTAAAGAGCATGCGCGGTGTACTCGCAGACATCGCGGCCACTCCCCCTGCTCCATGAGCTAGGCCGAGAGCTTCCGCGATGTGCGAGTACTGCGCATGCACGCTGTGACTCTGACATAGCAGTTTGTCTGCTCGTAGCGGCATATTGCCGATCCGAGCAGGCACATGTAAAGCCACCATGCAGTGGTCCTTCAGCAGCGGATCTGCAGCATAGAGTATGTTCACATGTTGATAAACTTGCAGCAAGTTTTCTGCCACGGCAAATCGGCTGCGAGTTACTTTACTGTTCACTTCAATAGGTACCTGGAAAATCTGCAATAGCTGCAGATTTTCAAATTGCTGCCAAACCCATTGAAGTCAATGATAGTGAAACTCTCAGCAAATTTCCCGCAGCTGGAAACCCACTGCAAATTATCAATGGGTGAATGTACCCTTAAGCAAAATGAAAAAATGTAGCTCTTCCCCATTATAATGAGGGCAGTTTATTTCTCCAATCTTTTCTGCTTGCTGTTCTTCTTTGCCATGCATACAAGGCTGCCAAAATAAATTGACTGTACTGAAGTCCCTTGAAAATGGACAGTCACTGAATAGCAAGAGCATAAGGTTATCATGATTCTCAAGAACTTTGCTTCAGTCATTCAATAGGAACCATTATTATTTAATCTCAGAGAGTGAAAATCTGTCTTTGTCATGCTGTAATCGGCCAGTAAAAGAGGTGTTCTGTATATATAAATGCTGACACAGCACAGTTCCACTATTTACAGCTGTATTAAGTAATTGACAGTTCTCAGAATTAAGTGTGTCCCCCCCCCCCCCACGACCCATATGTGGTCTTTGATTACAAAGATTACCCTTAATCCATTTTGTAAGAAACTTATAGATTTTTGGAATTGGATAATTTATCCTCACTCTCTGCACGTAACTGGTGTTGTGCACATTGGGGAAAATTTATTTATTTTTGCACAAATGTCATGTCAGAATTTTTGCCAGGCTAATGCCGTAATCGCCAGTTTTCAGAAAGTGGGCAGAGCTTAGCAGGAAGGGGAGGGGATGGCTTTCCCTGGCCAAAACATTTACTATATTTATTATATTTATATAGATGAGACAGCACCTTAGCTAGCTCCATTATCACTTAAGGCAAGAACAGAACTACAGTATACAAGAGACAAACACACTACACTATATATGGATAATACAACATACGGATACTAAATAAAAACCACTGTACAAAAATTGCATTTACATCCAGTGACTTACAGGTGGTGTCCTCTGTTTTCTTTTTCTGGCTCAGACCACCATGATGACTTCTTCCAACTTATAACTCATCTCTGCAGAACCTGCTAGACAAAAAACTTAGACTATGCACTTAGGTAGGTAGGTAGGCAGGCCTCCTATTAGGTAGAAGCCCCCAGTGGGTAGGTAGGGAATCCCCACCTATTAAGTAGAGACCCCTAGAAGTTAGGTAGGTAATCCCCCTATAAGTTTGAAACCCCAGCAGGTGGGTAGATAATTCTTCTATTAGCTAGAAGCCCCCAGTAGATTGGTAGGACCCCCCCCCCCCTCCCCCCCTATTAGCTAGAAACCCCCAGTGGGTAAGCTATTCTCCTCTCACCCCTAGAGTGAGGGTGTTACCTACCTATCCATTGGGGAATCCCCCCCCCCAATTAAGTAGAAGCCTTCTGTAGGACGGTGGAGTACTGTTTATGGCTGGGTTCCCTGCTCTGCCCACTGCCCGAACAGATACAGTTCAGCCCTGCCCGCTGCGCCCCTTGCAGCATAGCCTGAGTGCCTCACTCGCCTTATGGAAACTATGATCCATAGCTGGGGTAGATTTCAATGTGTAGTGCAAATGCAGCTACAGATATGTATGTGCCTCTTAATAAGTGTGTAGCAATTTATGCCAGGCATCAGCTTTATGAAAAATGCAGGTCTTTAGCAATTCTGGCCCACAGGGTATTACAGTAACACCAATTACTAGACTCTGTGGTGTCTACCAAAGAAAGGCCGCTATATAGTGATCCCCTATTGGGTGAATGGCTACAAAATGTTGATGTGATTTAAGTAATGTGTGTGTCAAAATATAACTGGTGTTCCCAATATAACCTTGTACCAGTGGATAAATAATACTGCCACACGTGTAGGCCATGTAAGGCCCATAAGCTTGCAGGGGCTCATAAGGTCTCTCTTTCCTATATGAGGAGATCAGTAGTATAAATTTGTGTTGAGCGGCATAGGCCATATTCGAATTCGCGAATATTCGCGAATATATGGACGAATATTCGTCATATATTCGCGAGTATTCGCATATTCGTTATATTCTCGTTTTATTTTCGCATATGCGGAAATTCGCGTATGCGAAAATTAACATATGTGAATATTAGCATATACAAAATTAGCATACAAAATTTCGCATATGCAAATTTTCGCACGCCAGTCTCCCACAGTAGTATTACAGCCTTCTTTACACCACACAAGCTGGAAGCAGAGAGGGATGATCACTGTGATGTGTACTGTGAAGAAAAAAAAAATATTCGGAATTACGAATATATAGCGCTATATTCGCGAAATTCGCGAATTCGCGAATATGCGATATTTGCGAATAATATTCGAATTGCGAATATTCGCGAGCAACACTAGTATAAATTACGTATTATAGTTGGGGACCCTGTTATAGATTTTGCAGTGGAGTCCAACATCATCAAGTTAAGCCTCTACATACTACCTACAAATGGAAATAATCTACAAAAGTAGTCAGTGCTCTACTTTTTTTTTTTACACATGCTCTGACCTTTTGGGTTCTCCTCAGCTCAAATCCACCACATTTTCTGTGGAAACATTAGTAAATATGTCAGGTTTTTGTGAAAATGTCAGGGACATGCCCCTTTTTGGTGACCATGCCCCTTTCCCCAGCAACCACGCCCCTTCTTCCAGGTTCTCTAAGGAAAATGGAGAGTTGGTTGGGTTTTTCTCACTTCTGGCGCAAATTCTGGCACAAACAGAAATTCTGGAGCAATGTGCCAGATTTTAGCGGACAACCCGACAAAAACATGGTGGGTTTACATTAGTAAATCAGGGCCATTGGCCCAGATTTATCAAACTGTGAAAAAGAAAAAATAAAGGGATTTTCCCACAGCAACCAATCACAGCTGAGCTAACGAGCTCTGGTAAAGTGAAATCTGAGCTGTGATTGGCTGCTGTGGGAAAATCACTATTTTTTTCTCTCACACAGTGGGATAAATCTGGGCCAGTGTTGTAAGTGGTGCTTGCTTAGGTCATCTAGGAAAAATACTGCCTTGTGCTAGCAACACCTTTGGATCAGCAGAGTAAGGTAGGTTGCTAAGTATAAAACAGAATGTGACGTATAACTGATACAGTATGTAAAATGTTTGCAGTCATTTATATGTGAAGAGAAGTGCATAGAAAGTCTTTCAAAGAAGCAAGAAACATTTATAGAAGATGGTTTCCAGCCCCATGCTAAGGATTTATGCCTATAATTGGGGGTTGTACCGTAAAACTGGTTGTCAATAATTTAAATTTTTCTCTGGAATGTCCTGCAATCTTGTCCACAAAAGAGAAGAGGTTTGTCCAGGCGGTTTCAAAAAGGAGCATTTGTGGTATTTTGGGGTGTTCTCGGATGGGGCAAGCAGTGGCTTAAAATGTCCTGTTGTTTAAGATTCAAAAGTTTGTAAATATTGGAATACGGCTAGGTACAAAGAAAAGGTAGAAGCAAACATAGAGCTAAGGTTTTACTTTATTGCTGTAAGGTTATTATTATTTTTTTCTATACCTCAATTACGCCCCAATATTGGCTGGTGGCATCGTTCAAATAACCGAATAGTACAAAAGTGACAACAAAAAAGACGCAGTGGGGAATGATGGTCCTGCGTCAGACCACTCTAAGCGTCATGATTCACCCAGCATAGAGTACAATGAATAAAGAACAACCAAAAAGGTGCTCAGGGTGTGCCTGACACACCTTGGGAACCTTTTTGGTTGTTCTATATCCATAGAAAAAAAGTGATTAAAGGAGTTGTCTGGCCTTAGAAAAAAATGTACAATTGACACAGGTGAGTCAGCCAGTGACTTGCTGAGTAGGCAGTTTCTGTGGGGTTTGACGTGTCACAGTACCCAGGAAGCAGATGTAACTGGAAGCATTGGACCAACAGCTGCAGCGACTGGGCCAGGTGGGTATGTCTTTTTTTTGTTTTGTAATTTTTTTAATGCAAATTTACCTCTTATGTCTTCATTCATTCATGTGCTGCTCAATTCATTTAGCCCCCTCCACCTTCGGAGCTCTATCCCACCATGTATTGTATATTAACTTGTATATAGAGTATATAGAGTATAGGCAGACAGATACATTTCTTTAAGAAAGAAGGAACTCACAGACCTGATTTGGTACTCTCCTTTTTTTGTTTCTTTTATTCCTTTGTTCCTCAAGACATAAGTTTTTTTTTTCGGTACAACATCTTTACAAATAATGAGAGCCTGAGGATAGATCCTTTGTGACAATTGCTGAGTCTGACGCTATATATCTGTTGGTCATGTTTTGTTTCAGATCACCCTGTGTCAACAATTCTTTGCGGGGCAGGTCAACCCCCTTAGGCTGGGGCTATACAAGATGAATTTCTTGCAATCCGGCAGTGCAACACGGTGATTGTATGGCATGTGCATTGCAAATATTGAATATAAAGGCAGGAATAACTATGAAAAGAAAAGTCTCTCAGTCTTTCCTCTTTCCTTCATGGCTGTCCTTTATTTATGATCTTTTCCTGGCTTTGAATTCAATAATTGGAATTAAAAACCCGATCATGTGAACCCACCCTACAAGTCCGCAATGTCAATGACATTACCCAAAGGTCCGTTCTTCAGGAATGGAGCGGCTTATTTGTATGCTGTGGAGTATGTGTTGTATGGATATTATGTGGGCTGATGTAGGCTTTCAGCATTTGTGGTTGGACTGTATGTAAGCTGAGTAAAGGTCATTTTTCAGACCAGCACTTAAATCGATCATTATGCCTGTGTGTAAAAATTATTTGCTTTTAAAAGAAAAGTGTCAAGTGTGCTCAGATGACTAAACCACCCAGGAGTTCCCTCATTTGTCATCTTCTAGCTAGATTCCAGTCACATTTCTAAATTCATCATACGGTAAAAAATGACCCATGGGTTCCATTATTCGGCATGTGAATTAATAACATCAATTGTGAAACTCGGCATCCATGCATATCTATGAATCATTCATTCTCTTATCTTTGGAGATGCAAAAACACTTAAGCACAAGGACAGCTGTTATTTCTTTTTCTTACATTAATAAACTGCATTATTCTTTGTCCCATGCTCCAGGATGCATGCAATGCATTATCATTTTCTGGATATTTTTTTTATTTCAGCAAAAATAAGATTAATTTGGAGACGCAAAAAAAAAATTTCTTTTGAAAATGCCCGGTAGAGAGATAGTGCAGTCAGATATGCCTACAGTACTTCCTGTAATGTGCCAGTTTTTCTGTCCTTTCTACAAGGACCGAAGCTGCCCTTGATTTCTAGGAACACCAATGTATGAATAACTATGGCCATCAATGTGTTCACTAATCTCTGACATCATTATGTTTATTGTCGTGTTCATGACTTCATAGTGTTTATAATCCATGTACAGTAACATTAGTGAATTACTTTTCTATGACATATTTGTGTTATGCCTGTGTTGTGACAAACTGCAACTATTATTATTGTACTGCAACTTTTTGTGCAACACTCCTTCCCCGTGAATTGACAGTGTTATTTTTTATTCATTTCCTATTCTTGTACTGGGACATCACTGTGACTATGATTTCTGTGATGTCACTTTTTGTGACATTACTAGCTTTATTATACCAGTGCTTAGATATAACTTCTTGTATTTTCTCCATCGACTAATCCACTAAAACCTATCACAATTCCATGACTGTCAGACTCTGACGTCAGCTGATGTAACTATGTAACTATGTAATCTCATTTATGGTCTATTGTGGTAATGATGGGGGTTGTTGTCAGTCTGTCACCTGTATAGGACGTCCTCCTAAACCTAGATGACAGACTAACAACGTTACTGCTGTTGAAGAATTATTCCCATTCTGCATGTGCTGGCGTGATGGAGCGTGGCTAGGGGTGTAGCCGAGGGTGTGTATAGTTGGTGTGGCTTGTCCCTCTTTGTTCTTAGCAAAAGTTGGGAGGTATGCTGCTTGAATATTTAGTGTGTGATCTTGAAATGTCTGATACTTGTCTTTATTTGTACCCCCAAAATTCTAAACTACTGCAGAATCTGTTGGCGCTATACAGATAAATATTATTATTATTTTTACTATTATCTTTATTTTCTGGGATTACTTTTCCATTCTTGTACTAAAATACAAAGTTTATTTTATTCTGTATTGTGACATCACTGTGTTTATTTTTCTTTTATTGTGACATCACTGTGTTTATTTTTCTTTTATTGTGACATCACTGTGTTTATTTTTCCTTTATTGTGACATAATTGTTCTTATTTTCTCTGTGCATTATGCACGATTTGTAAAAGCTGTCTTGTTCATAGACATAGTAAACTTAAAACAGATAAGAATATACTTTGAAAATCTGGTGCATTCTAAAGGGGTACTCCACCCTTAGATATGTTATTTACTATGTAAAATGTGGCTTCCGAGTGCCCCTGTTTGAGTCAAGCGATAGCTGCATACAAGCACTGCCACCCTATCCAAACTCTATAAGACTTACATAGCAGATAAGATAGGGGAATACACAGCCTGGCTATCTTAAGCAGTCCTTTAGTGTGTGAATGGAACAGCAGTGTGGTATGCATACTGCTGCTCCATTCACAAAGGGGGACTCAAGACTCATTTTCACAATCGGTTTCGGTCAAAGTGGTTGGATCCCCACCAATAATGAATGTATTATCTATCCTGTGGACATGTCATAAATTGTAATCTTGGGATTACTTTAATGTTGCCATATTCTGACAGCTATAACTTTTTAGTTTTTTGTGAGATTTTATTGTTATTGTTTTGGGTTACATTTGACTTTTTAATCAGTTTTAGTTATGTCATTTTTTTTAATGGTGTTGATTGTGCAGTATGACGGATGTTATTTTGATTCTGTGGGTTGGTACAATTATGACGATGCCAAATTTATATTTTTTTATGTTTTACTCCCTTTGAACCACTAAATCATTTTAAAAAATTTTAAAAAATTTGCATCGCCATATTCTGAAAGCAACACCTTTTTTCATTTTCTGCCTTGTTTTTTTGTGGGACTAACTGTAGTTTTTATTGGTGTCATTTATATGGCACATGCAACATACTTTTTTTAAAGGCATAGGTTGACCAAAAATTGCTATTCTGGTATGGTTTACTCTTATTTGTTTTTTGTTTTTACAGCATTCACAGTGCAAAATAAATAACAAGCAAGTTTTATAGCAGGGTTTGTTGTGAACATGGCGACACCAATTATCTATAGGTTTTTGTTGTTTGTAACAACATAGTTTTTTTTTACACTTTATTTTTTTATATGGCACAAGTATGTGAGCAATATATTAGATTATTATTTGTGTGCTATGTGGCAGTATGCAGGCATTGAATGTTCAGTGCAGCTTTCCATAAAACACATTACAAACACATATATTGTTTTGTACCCTTTTATATAAAGAAATATCTTTGAAATCAACTTTTAATGTTAAAGGGGTACTCCGGCCCTAAGATATCTTATCCCCTATCCAAAGGATAGGGGATAAGATGTTTGACTGAGGGGGTCCCGCCGCTGGGGACCCCCACAATCTTGCATTTGGCACCCACCTCTATGAGCTGCACACCGCGCTGCCAGCTCACAAACTGCCGGGTGCCGACCACAGGGCCAGAGTATCATGACGTCACAACTCCGCCCCATGTGACGTCACCCCCCCTCCCATAGACTTGCATTGCGGGGGCGAGGCATGATGTCACACGGGGCGGAGTCATGAGGTCACGATACTCCGGCCCCGTGGGCGGGACTGAGCAGTTTGTGAGCTGGCAGCAGGGCGTGCAGATCAAAGAGGTGGGTGCTGAAAGCAAAATTGCGGGGGTCCCCAGTGCCGGGACCCCCATGGTCAGACATCTTATCCCCTATGATTTGCATGGGGGGTAAGATGTCTTAGGGCCAGAGTACACCTTTAACACATTTTTGATAATTTTTTTTAATTTTCCAAAATATATTGTATTTACACTGACCATTACTTTTGCAACTAAATGACACTTGTTTTTTTGTTTTTTAGAGAAAACTTTTGAGCAGTCGTCTCATTATCACCACAGGCAGTATTGCAATGAAAGGTAACACCTCTATTATAAAGCTGGAGTCAGAGAACACAAGGTCCATTGTTGAAAACAAGGGATGAAGACAGCTCACCTCTTCCCCACCATGCATAGTGACCTCTGCTCAGGTCACAGAGCATGCAACATGAAGTCAGAAAGTACAAACATGAAGTCAGAAAGTAAACAGACAATACATTAAAGTGTATAGTTTTAATTGGTAACAAAATAATATAGGTAATGCAATCCCTTTAATGATAATATGAGAATATAAAGAGTACAAAACCTCTTTTCATACTGGCTTTAATTCCTACATTTGCTTAAAAGTTTCAATGCAGGGATTGCTGAGTTTTTGTACCGTGACAGATTATCAGAATTTACACATTATGAATAGAATGCATTAATAGCATAAATCCAGGAGTAAGGAATTTTTTTTAGGTATAGAGCACTGAGACCATCTGTAGGGTTACCTTTTGCTGCCTAAAGGAGGTATTAGCCTGTAAAAGAGAAAAAAGGAGAGACCGGAGGGAGGCGCCTCGTGTGATACCGTATGGGTAAGCAACATGAAAAATCGGGGGTCGGTTAAGACACACCCCTAGGTAGTGGCTGCTCACCTGAGAGCAAGTGAAAACTTGCGTGTCAACCCACAATGAGGTTACCAGAAGTAGCAAAGATGGTAGGACTGCTGCCAAGCCGGAGGTCACAGGGGAGGAAAGACAACCAATCCTGATGAAACTTAGACAGGTAGAACAACAAGACCCCAATAGGCGCTGCAGATTCCCACGAAGTAAACCAGACCAGAGATGTAGTGGTAGTAGTACAAAACACTGGAAGGTTTATTGTAGCAAAAACAATAAAATACAGATTACGTGTTTCGGGGGAGCCACCCCCTTCTTCAGATCAGAGTATTTTGATCATACTCTGATCTGAAGAAAGGGGTGGCTCCCCCGAAACGCGTAATCTGTATTTTATTGTTTTTACTACAATAAACCTTCCAGTGTTTTGTACTACTACCACTACATCTCTGGTCTGGTTTACTTCATGGGAATCTGCAGCGCCTATTGGGGTCTTGTTGTTCTACCTGTCTAAAGGAGGTATTGGGTAGAAGAACAGCCTGTTACCAATGTGGGTCCAGCGCATTTTAGCCAGACCCATATAGAGGCCCTTAAAAACATGGGTGGTCTTTAGTAATGAAGAGATAATATATGTAATGCATTCTTTTTATAGCACTACCTATAATTATAAATTAGGTATAGGGGAAATGCCTTGTGTGATTATTTGAATGGGGTTGATCTCCTCCAGTTAATGGAGGAACAAGGGCTCTTTTTGGTGTGAATACCTGTCTGTTCTTTCCCGAGTGGTATAGACCTATTAAATTGCAGCCGACTGATGTAAAGACATCTAACAAATACTAATAATCAACACCCTTATATGTAGAGACCAGATAGGTTTACGCCTGAGACGTTAATGTCAGTGGATTTTCAGCAATTGATCTTCAATATTCAATTACCATAGGGGAAGGCCGATAGAGACGTTTTTTTTACTTGACTATGCCAATGCTTTTGACATAATCAGCTTATGATATCGATGGACAGTCATAGAGAGTATGATGTTTGACCCTTAGTTCACTTTCCAGGTACACCTTCTACACCGAGAGTGAGAACCAATAGAATGCTGTGTGCCTTCCTTGAGATAGAGATGGGCATCCATCAGGATTTCCCATTTCCACCATTCTTTTTTGCTATATTTGTTGAACCACTGGTTTGCTTAATTTGTGCTTCTGTAGAGGTAGTGGGTCTCTGACATGGGAATGTTCACTCTATACTGGATTCCAAAAATTTACTCAAAAGGTATATACATACTACAAATTACTACTATCTATGGTTGACATGTCTAGTCTAATGCCACAGTTACCATGAAAATTGTAGAACTCTCCTTATGGATATCAAAGTGATGTTTCTAGATTCAGTACTATGTCTGTACCATGCTCTGCTTTCAAAAAAGATTTTTAAACAGCACTTATGATCAGGGATGTACACAGACATTTTTGAGAGGAGTGGCTCAAGTAAAAAAAAAAGGGCAATCCAGTGTGTATTGTCTCTGTACTGAGACATTACTGTGTGTATTATCTCTGCACTGTGACATTACTGTGTATATTATCCCTGTACTGTGACATCACTGTGTGTATTATCTCACACCGAACCAAAGAAAATGCACCCCCACAAAAGATTTATGTCAAAGTATAAAAATTATAATCTTTATTTAATTTCATATAAAAAATATTGCATATATAAAAAATACATAGAAAGTCAGAAAAAGCCGCACCAGATACATACACGTACAGGACGGAGGGCTATCCCACAAAGCATACATGAAATGTGAAACAGGTCAAAGATAATAGGTTAGATTAAGGAAATAACCAAAATGAACAGCATGGTAGCTATACGAGGCCTGAACACAAAATGGGGGATACAATGTAATGGGGGGGATGCCAACCGTACCTATACAAACCCAAACGATCGTTTCGCTGTAAAACGCTTCCTCAGGGGGCGTGGCTAACCTATGAACCAGTAATTGTATTTATACTGCCCCCGGCCTATCACCATTAGCATGACAGTGATTGACACTCCTATCCTCCAATGTCCACATACTTCATTAAGCAGACTGTGCCCACCTGTAGTATAACCTGCCCGGAATTCAACATGCATCTGTACTTCCTGGAGTGAATCACAAATGCGCAAGTGCGGCGGAGGTTTCCTGTGTGTATTATCCCTGTACTGTGACATCACTGTGTTTATTATCTCTGTATTGTGACATCAATTTGTGTATTATTCCTGTACTGTAACGTCACTGTGTGTATTATCTATGTTCTGTGACATCACTGTGTGTATTATCCCTTTACTGCGACTTCACTGTGTGTATTATCCCCATACTGTGAAATCCTTGTGCATATTAACCCTGCACTATGAAATCTCTGTGCATATTAACCCTGTACTGTACAATAATAATGTGCACAGTGACCTTACAGTACAGGGTTCATATGCAAAGTGATTTTAACATTACAGGGTTAATATGCACAATGATGTCACAGTACAAGGATAATACACACAGTGTTGCCACAGTATTGAGATAACAAACACAGTGATGTCACAGTACAGGGATAATAAGTACAGTGATGTCACAGTACAAGGATGATGCACACAGTGATGCCACAGTATTGAGATAACACACACAGTGATGTCACAGTACATGGATAATAAGCACAGTGATGTCACATAGTATGTCAGAAGAAATGAATAGAAAGTGGCACAAAACTAAAACATTTTAATATAAAATATAAAAAATTAATATTTTATAAAAAAAAATTAAAAAATAAATGTTATGGGCATAAGACTGCTTTCACACTATAAAATTCATCTGTTAAAAGATCCATTATAAACATCCGTTAGAAAAACTTTAAAAACGGATGTTAAATGTCCATTACAAAATCCCATTCAAGTCTAAGAGATTTTTTGATTATCTGTTATGACCCGTTATGGCCCGTCATGAATAATGGACGTTAGTGACTGAGGAGCCATTCAGGGCTCCCGTGGGGTTTTCAAATAGAAGCGCTGCGGTGAGGAAAGATATATAGAATCGCTGGGGGGGGGGTATATATCTGGCCCCCACAGCGCTTCTATATATCTTGCCCCTGCAGCGCATTTATATATGTTCCCCCGGCAGCACATTTATATATTGCAATCCAAAAATATCAAAGAAAGGTGAACTTGCACTCACCAACCATGTAGTAAACTTTAATCCACGGGACCTTCGAGCGGCAGGGAGACTTTGGGATGGGAGCGCTCAGAGGCTAACAGCCGTTTTCGTACACACCTGTGTGAGGCCGCAAGAAGCACACAGGTGTGTGCAAAAACAGCTGTTAGCCTCTGAGCGCTCCCATCCCAAAGTCTCCCTGCCGCACGGAAGTCCCGTGGATTAAAGTTTACTACATGGTTGGTGAGTGCAAGTTCACCTTTCTTTGATATTTTTGGATTGCATGCTATTTTTTCAAAAATGTAGCACCCCACCAGTACATACATTATCAGCTACGGCCACTGGACACTTATCAGACTTTGCGAATATAATATTACTTCAGGCAGAATATAGTAAGACTGTGCCTTCTGTCCCTTTCTTGGATGTTGCACATTTATATATGTTCCCCCCGCAGCGCATATATATATTGTCCCCCGCAGCGTATTTATATATTTTCCCCCGCAGCGCATTTATATATTGTCCCTCCCACAACACATATATATGTTCCCCTGGCAGCGCTATCATAAGTCCCCGGCAGCGCTATGAATGAAAAGTATTCTACAGTAGTGCATCTGGCTGGAGCGATGTGCTGCATAAAGAATACTTGTCATTCATAGCGCTGCAGCGGCATCTGTATATAGATGTGCTACAGGGGTCAGACATATATCCATATGTCTGGCCCCCACAGCACTTCTATAATCAAATGCCTTGGCAGCGCTATAAATGAAAAGTATTCTACAGCAGCGCATCTGGCCGGCGAGATGTGCTGCATAAAGAATACTTGTCATTTATAGCGCTGCAGCGGCATCTGTATATAGATGCGCTGCAGGGGTCAGACATATATCCATATATCTGGCCCCCCACAGCGCTTCTATAATTAAATGCCTTCTCAGCGCTATAAATGAAAAGTAATTCTACAGCAGCGCATCTGGCTGGGGCGATGTGCTGCATAAAGAATTCTTGTCATTTATAGCACTGCAGCGGCATCTGTATTTAGATGTGCTGCAGGGGTCAGACAGATATCCATATATCTGGCCCCCGCAGCGCTTCTATAATCAAATGCCATCTCGGCGCTGTAAATGAAAAGTATTCTACAGCAGCGAACTGGCCGGCCAGTAGAAGTAGTAGTCCCGGCTGTGGGAGTTTGTAGGCAGAGGTGTTAAAACAGCCATACAGGAGGGATGTTATAACGGGTCTTAACTAATGAATATTTTATTCAGCCGTTAGCACCCGTTATTTCATCCATTATTATACATCTGTTTTTACTCAGAAAATGGATGTTTAATAACGGATGAATGCTATAGTGTGAAAGGAGTCTAAAAGTACAGGTCATGCAGCAAAATTACAGCTGCATATACAGAAAATTTTTAAAGTTATGGGAGTCAGGATAGGGCAATTTTAAACATACTTATTCTGCCTGAATAGATTTTTTTGTTTTTTTGTTTTTTTAAAGCAGTACAATAATAGAAAAAATGTAACCATGGATATCATTATAATCAGATTGACTCACAAAAGAAAGAAAAGTTTTACCAGTCAGTTTTACCATAAAGTGCACTGCATGAAAACAAAACCCCCCAAAAGTTGCTAAATTGCGTTTCCCTTTCAATTTTTCCCCATTAACAATATTTTTATTACTAAATGAAAGGCGTCATTACAAAGTCCAATTGGTTCTGTAAAAAACAAGAAGCCCTCATATGGGCCTGTGGTTGGAAAAAAAGAGGTATGGCTCTTAGAAGGCGAAGAGGAAAAACAAAAATGCAAAACTTGAATGGGCTATGTCCTCAATGGCCCTCATTTACTATTCTAAACCTGACTTGTTTTGTCGGGTTTTTTTGGCGCATCTTTGTCTGCGACATGTCGCAGACATCGTGCGCCAGTCTGCGACACGATGCTACATTTTTTCCTGAGGGACCAGATGTGGATTCTCCCAAACCCAAAAAAGGGGCATAACCCGACATTTCTGAGCTTCCCCACGTATTTATAAAGGTTTCCAACCCGAATATGTTGAATTGTTGTGGATTTTTTCCCGACAACTCAGAGGAGTTGGAAACCAAAACCAACAAAACCCACGTGCGACAAACAGGATGCGACATAATAATAAATACCAGGGGAAAAAAGCAGTCGGGTAAGAAAGCAACATAGACTTACAACCCGATTTTCTAAGTAAATGAGGGCCATTGTGTTAATCTTGGGATACAGTCCCTAAATCTATTCAAACCTCTCCACACACTGCCCCATATAATGCTCTTTATACTCCCTATATACAGTTCCCTATGGCCCCCTACCTTACATATACTGCCCCCTATCTCATACACATATACTGTTTCCTATCCCCCCTATATACTGCTCCCTATCTCCCATATACTGCCCCCTATGACCTCCCCACCCTCTCATACATTAGTTTATATACCTTACCCCCCTCTCCCCCATATTTTCCCTATTACATTCTCATCTTCTCTGTACTTATGCAGGACCTTTCAGGACCTGATAATGTCATTACAGGTTGTAAAAGGTCCTTAAAGGTCCTGTAGCAGTGTTTGCGCTGCTCTGTGGGCTTTGTGCTGCTATAGGACAACACTCATAATATTGAAATCTGCCATTGAAATTGTGGTGTTTTTGCCATGATTGTACCACAATTTTATGCAAATCATGGAAAAATGTAAAAATATATTCCAATGGAGCATCAAAGGGCAGATGCAGAGAAAGGGCAGGGGCTCAAGCCCCCTTTTATGTCTATGTGTGCATGTCCCTGCTTGTAATGCATGTTAAAACATTACTGCTTACAGATATGCAAGCATAGTTCACATACATTTTTACTCAAATGTATTTATTAATACTAATGTGAAGAGGAGCAGGTATTTCAATGTAGAAAAGCTACACACAAATTAATTGCTTTTCACATTGAGAGTTCTGATATGTGAGCCTTAGTTTTTACAGCAAGTTGCTCATCCCTAAAAAGTTCTTTGCAATGTTTTGTATGTTTCTTACACCAAGTTTGTAGGCCTTAAGGCCAAAGGCGTGCCTGTATGCCCTGGTCCCCTGTAAGCAATCACAAGATTGCAAGATTGCATGCCCCCTATGGGGACTAAAAAAAGTAAAAAGTGAAAAAAAAAAACAGTTAATAAAAGTGAATTAACCCCTTCCCTAATTAAAGTATGATTCACCCCCTTTCCCATTTTTTTTATAAAATAATGTAATCAAAAATAAACAAACATATGTGGTACCGCAGCATGCGTAAACATTCGAACTATTAAAATATAATGTTAATACAATTGCATGGTCCATGACGTACACGTAAAAAATACCTAAGTCCACAATTGTGCATTTTTGGTCACTTCATATACCATAAAAAAATTTATAAAAAGTGATCAAAAAGTCACATCAAAACAAAAATTGTATCAATAAAAGCTGCACATCACAGCACAAAAATGACCCCTCATACATCACCATATGCGGGTCAGAAGACAATTAACAGCATACTAAATTTGGGGCATTAAAGTAGTAAAATAAAATAAAACCTCTATAAATTTGATATTCTTGTAACTGTATGGACCTACAGAATAAAGATAATGTGTCATGTTTACCAAAAAGTGCACTGCGCAGAAACAGAAGCCCCCCAAAGTTAGAAAATGGCGTGGTTTTTTCCACCCCACAATTATTATTTTTTTGGCCTGGCCCAGATTTTGTTATGTAATAAGTGATGTCATTACAATTACAAGTACAATTGGTGACGCAAAAAACAAGCCCTTATATGGGGCTATAGGTGCAAAATTGAAAGTGTTATGGGTTTTAGAAGGGGAGGAGGAAGCATCGAAAGTGCGAAAACTTAAATTGGCCCGGTCTCTAAGGAAAAAAATGGGCTTGGTCATTGAGGGGTTAATGTTAGTGCACCATCCAAAATGAGGCCACTGCCGGGTGGTGAATAGGGGACACAATTTGATCAAATGGCGCACTAAAAGCCTCAAATTTCCATGTATAGTTAATATATATAAATGCAGTTTAGGTTAGTCCATATCTACAGAGCTGACATGCCTTAGCATTTGCAGAGTGCTGCTGAAACTTTCTGTGTGTTTGGCAGTTGCATTGCGGCCACAGCAGCGTGAACCTGTGCATTTATTTGATCTTGTAAACTGAGGTGCTGCATTAACCCCTTAAGGACTGAGGGTTATTCCTTTTTTGCATTTTCATTTTTTGCTCCTTGCCTTTAAAAAATCATAACTCTTTCAATTTTGCACCTAAAAATCCATATGATAGCTTATTTTTTGCACCACCAATTTTACTTTGTAAAGACATCAGTCATTTTGCCCAAAAATCTATGGTGAAGCGGAAAAAAATCATTGTGAGACAAAATGTAAAAAAAAACACCGTATTGTAAATTTGGGGGCTTCCGTTTCTACGTAGTACATTTTTCGGTAAAAATGACACCTTATCTTTATTCTGTAGGTTAATACGATTAAAATGATACCCTACTTATATAGGTTTGATTTTGTCGTACTTCTGGAAAAAATCATAACTTCATGCAGGAAAATTAATACGTTTAAAATTGTCATCTTCTGACCCCTATAACTTTTATATTTTTCCGCGTATGGGACAGTGTGAGGGCTAATGTTTTGCGCAGTGATCTGAAGTTTTTAACAGTACCATTTTTGCATTGATAGGACTCATTGATCGCTTTTTATTCATTTTTTCATTATATAAAAAGTGACGAAAAATGCACTATTTTGGAATTTTGAATTTTTTTGCGCGTACGCCATTGACCGTGCGGTTTAATTAACTATATATTTTTATAATTCAGACATTTCGGCACACGGCGATACCGTATATGTTTATTTTTATTTACACTGTGTTTTTTTTTATGGGAAAAGGGGGGTGATTCAAACTTTTAATAGGGAAGGGGTTAAATGATCTTTATTCACTTTTTTTTTTTTCACTTTTTTTTTTGCAGTGTTATAGCACCCATAGGGACCTATAACACTGCACACACTGATCTTTTACATTGATCACTCGTTTCTCATAGGAAACCAGCGATCGATGATTCAGCCGCTTGACTGCTCATGCCTGGATCTCAGGCACTGAGCAGTCATTCGGCGATCGGACTGCGAGGAGGCAGGTAGGGACCCTCCAGCAATTTCACCGTGGCTATCCCGAACAGCTCCCTGAGCTGCAGTGGTAAGGAAGAAAAAAAAACCTTTTCAAAGGGCGCTGCTGTTGTCCTTCTGCTATCCCTCCCGTGTGTGCCCTCCAGGAGATGCCAGGCAGCCTGGCATCTCCTGGAGGGCACACACGGGAGGGATAGCAGAAGGACAACAGCAGCGCCCTTTGAAAAGGTTTCTTTTTTTTTTTTTTTTTTTTCTTCCTTACCACTGCATATCTATCTAGGACTGGCTAGTCCTGTCCTGTACCCTGGGCTTAGCAGCTGTATCCGGTGGACTATTATCCATACCACTAACCCCACTGTGGGTCTACATGCGAGTTTTTTGCTCGCTCAAGGTGAGCACCCATCATCTACTCTTCGACTAACCCCTCCCACCTGTCATCAACGGTATCACACTAGGCGCCTTTCCGTCGGTCTTTCCTTTTTTTGCTCTTTTCAGAGCTCCCTGAGCTAACCGGCATACTTTCACTTTAGACGCGGCCTTCAACTTTGAACGCCGCGTCTAAACGGTTAATAGCGCGCGGCACCACGATCAATGCCGCGGGCTATTAGCCACGGGTCGCGTGGCCCCGCGTTATAGATCGGGAGCTGACACATGACGTTCCTGCACGTCATGTGTCCTTAAGGGGTTAAATGTCTCTGCATGATTTAGCTAAATGGTTTTTATAGATGGCGGAAAGGCAGTAGACATCGCATATCTAGATTTGAGTAAGGCTTTTGACACTGTCCCACATAGAAGACTTTTCAATAAACTACAGTCATTGAGCTTGGACTCCCATATTGTTGAGTGGATTAGACAGTGGCTGAGTGACAGAGAACAGAGGGTTGTAGTCAATGGAGAATATTCAGAGCAAAGTCTTGTTACCAGTGGGGACCTCTGGGATCTGTACTGGGACCAATTTTGTTTAATATCTTCATTAGTGATATTGCAAAAGGTCTCGATGGTAAGGTGTGTCTTTTTGCTGATGACACAAAAATATGTAACAGGGATGATGTTCCTGAGGGATACGACAAATGGAAAAGAATTTAGGAAAACTAGAAGAAAGGTCAGAACTCTGGCAACTGAAATTTAATGTGGATAAGTGGAGGATAATGCCCCTGGGGAGTAAAAACCCTCAGGCAGAATATAGAATATTTGACACAGTGCTGACCTCAGTTTCTGAGGAAAGTGATTTAGGAGTAATTATTTCAGAAGACAGGTAGGAAGACAATGTAATAGAGCAGCAGGAAATACTAGCAGAATGCTTGGATGTATAGGGAGAGGTATTAGCAGTAAAAAGAGGGAAGTGCTCATGCCGCTGTACAGAACTCACTTGGAATATTGTGCACAGTACTGGAGGCCGTATCTCCAAAAGGATATAGATACTCTAGAGAGAGTTCAGAGAAGAGCTACTAAACTAGTACATGGATTGCAGGATAAAACTTACCAGGAAAGGTTAAAGGACCTTAACATGTATAGCTTGGAAGAAAGAAGAGACAGAGGGGATATGATAGAGACTTTAAATACAAAAAGGGAATCAACACGGTAAAGGAGGAGAGCATATTTAACCCCTTAACGACAAAGGACGTATATTTACGCCCTCCGCCGGCTCCCGCGATATGCCGCGGGGCCACGCGTGTCCCCGCATCATATCGGGTCGGTCCCGGTGGCTATCAATGGCCGAGACCCGCGGCTAATACAGGACATCACCGATCGCGGTGATGCCCTGTATTAATACAAAGACAAGAGGTAGTATGCACTCACCGCTAGGTTACGGTCGTTCATCCTTGGAGTCCGGGGACACTGGGGAGATCGGCGTCTTCTAGGAGCACTCGGAGTGCCTCCGAGTGCTCCTAGAAGACGCCGATCTCCCCAGTGTCCCCGGACTCCAAGGATGAACGACCGTAACCTAGCGGTGAGTGTATACTGTCAGGATCCGGATAGGTATGCAGCGAGGACACTGGTGGTGGATCCTCTGTGTCAGTGGGGTGATGACGTGGGCCGTAACAGGGGAACGGAGTCTAAGGGGTTACTGTTTTTCACCAGAGCCCGCCACAAAGCGGGATGGACTTGCAGCGGCAGGTAACCCCCAGGTCGTTCCACCCGATAGCGACTCAACCCCAGCTGACGGCTGAGACAGGCGCGGTACAAGGGACAAGGCAAGAGCAAGGTCGGACATAGCAGAAGGTCAGGGCAGGCAGCAAGGATCGTAGTCAGGGGCAACAGCAGAGGGTTTGGAACACTGGCTTGGAACATACACAAAACGCTTTCACTGGCACTAGGCAACAAGATCCGGCGATACCAAGGTTTTTATAAGGAGGACACAGGTGCAGGTACTGATTGGGCCAGGCTCACTGGCCCTTTAAATCTCAGAGAGCCGGCGCGCGTGTGCCCTAGGGTGCGGGACTGAGCAGACGGAGGACGGGGCAGGTGAGGAGATTGGGATGCGAGCCGCGGGCGGGCGCGTCCCGCTACGCGGGTCGCAGCCCCGCCGGAGACACTAGTGTAGCGCTCCCGGTCAGCGAGGAGCAGGGACCCGGAGCGCTCGGTGTAACAGTACCCCCCCCCCTTTGGTCTCCCCCTCTTTTTGGAGCCTAGGAACCTGTAAATGAGCTCCTTGTCCCCAAGACCTCTCTTCGGGGCCACAATTCTCCCAGTCTACGAGAATTCTACGAGACAGGAGCGGTGACCTTGGGGGAAAAGCGGTTAAGAACGAGAGGTTTGAGAAGGGAAACATGAAAGGAGTTAAGGATACGAAGAGAAGGAGGAAGATGAAGTTTGTAGGAGACAGGATTGATTTGACTCTTGATTTTAAATGGTCCAAGGCAACGTGGGCCCAGCTTGTAGCTGGGAACGCGAAAGCAGATATACTTGGCAGAGAGCCACACTTTGTCCCCAGGAGCAAAGACAGGAGGAGTTCTTCTCTTCTTATCAGCATGTCTCTTCATACGAGACGAGGCCAGTAGGAGCGATTTTTGAGTCTCCTTCCAGATAACAGAGAAGTCCCGGGTAACTTCATCTACAGCAGGCAGTCCAGAAGAAGTGGGAATGGGGAGGGGGGGCAGAGGGTGACGGCCGTACACCACAAAGAACGGGGATTTGGCAGAGGATTCGAATTTTTGAAATTGTACGAGAATTCAGCCCAGGGTAGAAGGTCGACCCAATCGTCTTGGCGGGAGGAGACAAAATGTCGCAAATAGTTACCAAGAATCTGGTTTACTCTCTCTACTTGTCCACTGGATTGGGGGTGATGGGAGGATGAGAAATTTAATTTGATTTTTAAATGGTTACAGAGAGCTCTCCAAAATTTCGACACAAATTGAACGCCTCTATCTGAGACGATATGCGTGGGAAGCCCGTGAAGGCGAAAAATATGCAGAAAAAATTGCTTCACCAATTGTGGCGCAGAAGGAAAACATGGAAGTGGAACGAAGTGTGCCATTTTGGAGAAACGATCAACGACCACCCAGATGACGGTGTTGCCATGGGATACAGGCAGATCCGTAATAAAATCCATGGCAATTTGGGACCATGGTTGCTCGGGGACAGGTAAAGGAAAGACGAGTCCTGCAGGCTTCTGGCGAGGGGTTTTATCCCGGACGCAAACAGCACAGGCCCGAATGAAATCAGTGACATCACCCTCTAGCGTAGGCCACCAATACAAATGAGAAATAAGCTGGATGGACTTTATAATGCCAGCATGGCCAGCAAGGTGAGAGGAATGTCCCCATTTGAGGATCATGAGGCGCTGGCGTGGAGGAACAAAAGTCTTTCCGGGAGGAGTTTGTCCCAGAGAAGCTGGAGCAGAGGAGACCAGGTACGATATGCTGCAGAGGGGCTTCAGATTTGGTGGCATCAGAGGAACGTGAAAGGGCGTAAGCCCTGACGTTTTTGTCTGCAGGACGAAAGTGAATCTCGAAATTAAAGCGGGCAAAAAACAACGACCATCTAGCCTGGCGAGGATTCGGACGTTGGGCAGACTGGAGGTACGAGAGATTCTTGTGGTCAGTGTAAATGACAATGGGGTGTTTGGAACCCTCCAATAGATGCCTCCATTCTTCGAGTGCTAATTTGATGGCTAGAAGTTCACGATCTCCAATGGAGTAATTTTTTTCTGCAGGAGAGAAAGTTTTAGAAAAGAAACCACAAGTAATGTTACGTCCGGAAGAGTTTTTTTTGGAGAAGTACGGCTCCGGCTCCGACTGAGGAGGCGTCCACTTCCAGCAAGAAAGGTTTCGATGGATCAGGTCTGGACAGAACTGGAGCAGAAGCGAAGGCAGTTTTGAGACGATTGAAGGCCTCATCTGCTTGAGGAGTCCATGACTTAGGGTTGGCATTCTTCCTGGTCAGGGCCACAATAGGGGCCACAATGGTGGAGAAATGGGGAATAAACTGTCGGTAGTAGTTGGCAAATCCCAGAAAGCGTTCGATAGCACGGAGTCCAGAAGGGCGTGGCCAATCTAAAACCGCTGACAGTTTGTCTGGGTCCATTTGAAGCCCTTGGCCAGAGACTAGGTAACCTAGGAAAGGAAGAGTATTGCATTCAAAGAGACATTTCTCCATTTTGGCATACAGGTGATTTTCACGAAGTCTCTGGAGCACTAGACGGACATGACGACGGTGTTCCTCCAGGTTAGAGGAGAAAATCAAGATGTTGTCAAGGTAAACCACAACACAGGTATATAATAAGTCCCGAAATATCTCATTAACGAAGTCCTGGAAGACTGCATGGGCGTTGCAGAGCCCAAAGGGCATAACTAGATATTCGAAATGTCCATCTCTGGTATTGAATGCGGTCTTCCATTTATCACCTTTCCTGATGCCAATAAGATTATATGCGCCTCTTAAGTCCAATTTAGTGAAAATATTGGCACCATGAAGACGGTCAAAGAGTTCAGAGATCAAAGGCAGGGGATAGCGGTTTTTGATGGTGATTTTATATAAACCGCGGTAGTTAATGCATGGCCTTAAGGAACCGTCTTTTTTAGAGACAAAGAAGAACCCCGCTCCAGCAGGGGATGAGGACTTCCGGATGAAACCTCTTTTTAGGTTCTCCTGGATATAGTTGGACATGGCTTGAGTCTCTGGGGCAGACAGAGGGTAGATCCTGCCCCGGGGTGGAGTGGTACCAGGAAGGAGGTCAATGGGGCAGTCATAAGGCCTATGAGGTGGTAATATCTCTGCTTGTTTTTTGCAGAAGACATCAGCAAAGTCCTGGTAGGCCTTGGGAAGACCCGGTAAAGGTGGGGCCACGGGGGTTTGACAAGTAGGAGCAGACGTGAGGCACAGTTTGAGGCAAGATGGACCCCAACTTTTGATCTCCCCGGTGGTCCAGTCAAGGGTAGGAGAATGACGTTGGAGCCATGGCAGACAGAGGAGGATTTCAGAGGTGCAGTTGGGCAGGACAAGAAATTCAATTTTTTCGTGATGCAGTCCAATGCTCATAAGCAGGGGTTCTGTGCGGTAACGCACAGTGCAGTCCAATTTTTCTCCGTTGACAGAGGAAATGTAGAGCGGCTTGACGAGACTGGTCACTGGGATGCTGAACTTATTAACAAAAGAGGCCAAAATAAAATTTCCTGCAGAACCGGAGTCCAAGAAGGCCATAGCAGAGAAGGAGGAGTTAACAGAAGGAGAAATCGGCACAGGCACAGTGAGACGTGGAGAAGCAGAATTCACACCTAGAGTCGTCTCACCTTTGTGAGGTAACGGAGTGCGTCTCTCCTTACGCTGAGGGCGGATAGGACAGTCTTTTAGGAAGTGTTCAGTACTAGCACAGTACAGGCATAGATTCTCGTTATGGCGGCGAGTCCTCTCTTGTAGGGTCAGGCGGGACCGATCCACTTGCATAGCCTCCTCGGCAGAAGGCACTGGAACAGATTGCAGTGGACTAGAGAAGAGAGGAGCCGGAGAGAGAAATCGCCTGGTGCGAACAAGATCCTTTTTCTGTCAGAGCTCCTGGCGTCTTTCAGAGAAACGCATGTCAATGCGGGTGGCCAAATGGATAAGTTCAGACAGGTTAGCAGGAATTTCTCGTGCGGCCAGTACATCCTTGATGTTGCTGGATAAGCCTTTCTTGAAGGTCGCGCAGAGGGCCTCATTGTTCCAGGATAATTCTGAGGCGAGGGTACGAAACTGGATGGCGTATTCGACTACGGAAAAACTCCCTTGGACTAGGTTCAGCAAAGAAGTCTCGGCAGAAGAGGCCCGGGCTGGCTCCTCAAAGACACTACGAACTTCAGCGAAGAAGGTCTGGATAATAGCAGTAGCAGGATCATTGGGGTCCCAGAGCAGTGTGGCCCATGACAAGGCCTTTCCAGACAGGAGACTGACTACAAAAGCCACCTTAGATCGTTCAGTGGGGAATTGGTCCGACATCATCTCTAAGTGTAGGGAACATTGAGACAGGAAACCACGGCACTGTTTAGATTCCCCATCAAACTTGTCCGGTAGAGACAGGCGGAGGCTGGAAGCGGCCACTCGCTGCGGAGGAGGTGCAGGAGCTGGCAGAGGAGATGATTGCTGAAGCTGTGGCAGAAGTTGTTGCAGCATGACGGTCAGTTGGGTCAGCTGCTGTCCTTGTAGCGCGATCTGTTGAGATTGCTGGGTGACCACCGTGGTAAGGTCAGCGACCACAGGCAGCGGGACCTCAGCGGGATCCATGGCCGGATCTACTGTCAGGATCCGGATAGGTATGCAGCGAGGACACTGGTGGTGGATCCTCTGTGTCAGTGGGTTGATAATGTGGGCCGTACCAGGGGAACGGAGTCTAAGGGGTTACTGGTTTTCACCAGAGCCCGCCGCAAAGCGTGATGGACTTGCAGCGGCAGGTAACCCCCAGGTCGTTCCACCAGATAGCGACTCAACCCCAGTTGACGGCTGAGACAGGTGCGGTACAAGGGACAAGGCAAGAGCAAGGTCGGACGTAGCAGAAGGTCAGGGCAGGCAGTAAGGATCGTAGTCAGGGGCAACAGCAGAGGGTCTGGAACACTGGCTAGGAACATACACAAAACGCATTCACTGGCACTAGGCAACAAGATCCGGCGATACCAGGAAGGGGAAGTGGGTTTTTATAAGGAGGACACAGGTGCAGGTACTGCTTGGGCCAGGCGCCAATCAATGGCGCACTGGGCCTTAAAATCTCAGAGAGCTGGCGCACGCGCGCCCTAGGGAGCGGGGCCGCGCGCGCCGGGACTGAGCAGATGGAGGACGGGGCAGGTGAGGAGATTGGGATGCGAGCCGCAGGCGGGCGCATCCCGCTATGCGGGTCGAATCCCCGCCGGAGACACTAGTGCAGCGCTCCCGGTCAGCGGGTCTGACCGGGGCGCTGCACGGGGGTGAACGCCGTGAGCGCTCCGGGGAGGAGCAGGGACCCGGAGCGCTCTGCGTAACATATACTACCTCTTTTCTTTGTATTACATTTAATACTGCAGCTTTGTGATGTGCACCCTGCAGGTGGTCGGATAATTAGGATACCTGGACTGCCATTTATTGAAGTACACGTGATTTAGATTCACCGCAGCACATGAGAAGGCTTTAGACAGCACATACCTTACGAGTGCCCTCTTCCGCTTTCTTATATGTTATGCCCTGTATTAACCCTTCAGACGCGGCGATCAAAGCTGACCGCCGCGTCTGAAGTGAAAGTGAAAGTATCCCGGCTGCTTAGTCAGGCTGTTCTGGACCGCCGCGGTGAAATCGTGGCGTCCCGAACAGCTTACAGGACACTGGGAGGGCCCTTACCTTCCTCCAATCGACGAATGACTGCTCCGTGCCTGAGATCCAGGCAGGAGCAGTCAAGCGCCGATAACACTGATCACAGGCGTGTTAATACACGCCACTGATCAGCATGAGAGATCAGTGTGTGCAGTGTTATAGGTCCCTATGGGAGCTATAACACTGCAAAAAAAAAAGTAAAAAAAAGGGTTTCTAAAGGTCATTTAACCCCTTCCCTAATAAAGTTAGAATCACCCCCCCTTTTCCCATAAAAAAAATAAAACAGTGTAAATAAAAATAAACATATGTGGTATATCCGCATGCGTAAATGTCCGAACTTTAAAAATATATCATTAATTAAACCGCACGTTCAATGGCGTACACGTAAAAAAATTCCAAAGTCCAAAAAAGCGTATTTTTGGTCACTTTTTATACCATTAAAAAATGAATAAAAAGTGATCAAAAAGTCAGATCAAAACAAAAATGGTACCAATAAAAACTTCAGATCACGGCGCAAAAAATGAGTCCTCATAGCGCCCTGTACGTGGAAAAATAAAAAAGTTATAGGGGTCAGAGTAGGACATTTTTAAACGTATACATTTTCCTGCATGTAGTTATGATTTTTTCCAGAAGTACGACAAAATGAAACCTATATAAGTAGGGTACCATTTTAACCGTATTGACCTAAAGAAAAATGATAAGGTGTCATTTTTACCTAAATATGCACTGCGTAAAAAAGGAAGCCCCCAAAATTTACAAAATGGCATTTTTTCTTCGATTTTGTCGCACAATGATTTTTTTTCCGTTTCACCATGAATTTTTGGGTAAAATGACTAATGTCACTGCAAAGTAGAATTGGTGACGCAAAAAATAAGCCATAATATGGATTTTTAAGTGGAAAATTGAAAGGGTTATGATTTTTAAAAGGTGAGGAGGAAAAAACGAAAGTGCAAAAACTGAAAAACCCTGCGTCCTTAAGGGGTTAAAAGAAGAAAAACTACCACAAGAGGACATAGTTTTAAATTAGAGGGGCAAAGGTTTAAAAAGGTGTAGTAAAAGGTGTAATATCAGGAAGTATTACTTTACTGAGAAGGTAGTGGATGCTTGGAATAGCCTTTCTGCAGAAGTGGTCGCTGCAAATACAGTGAAGGAGTTTAAATGGACACTGTCACCAACTTTATTTTTTGATGTTGTAGTACATATGTACTACAACATATCTCTAATATACTTTTATTATTATTATTATTATTTTTTTTATTAAAATGGTTTCATTTACATTTGAAAACCGGCCACTAGGGGGTCTCCCTCTTAGTGGCCGGCTGCAGCCTGGCGTGACGTTACGCCTGAAAAAGGACTGATTTTGGCCTGGCAATAAGTCCTTTTTCAGTTAGGCTGCATTCGCTCCCTGCCTGTCAATCAGACATTTATTGTGTTTCCCCCCAAATTTCACATTTTTGCAAGGGTTAATAGCAGAAATTAATAGCAGAAATTAACCCCCAAAATTTGTAACCCCATCTCTTCTGAGTATGGAGGTACCCCATAAGTGGCCATCAAGTGCACTGCAGGAGCGTCACAGTGCTCAGAAGAGAAGGAGTCACATTTGCAAACTTTGCTGAAATGGGGGAGACATGTCGCATTTGGGAAGCCCCTATGGTACCAGGACAGAAAAAAAAAACACATGGCATCACATTTTGGAAATTAGACCCCTTGAGGAACGTAACAAGGGGGAAAAGTAAGCCTTAATACCCCACAGTGGTTTCACGACTTTTGCATATGTAAAATAAAAAAATAAAAATTTCACTAAAATGTGGGTTTTCCCCAAAATGTTACATTTTTACAAGGTTTAATAGCAGAAAAGACACCCCAAAATTTGTAAATAAATTTCTTTGAAATAAAGACATACCTTAATTTTTTATGATTTTCGCTCCGCGGGTGCACACCAGGTCTTGGAGTAGGAGGTCAGTCAGGGGCCTTGAGCTTATTATAGCAGCCAGGATGTGGGACCCCCCCTCAAGGGGCATTAATGGGGGGAGCACTGAGCCCTAAAATAGGGGACCACTATGGGGGACAACGGGCCGTAACTGGGGTAGACAGGTGGGGTACAGAGGCCCGTAATATGGGGTACAGTGGGCCAGAAAACTATAAATCATAAAATAATAAAACAGGATATGTTCCCAGAATGATGACCCAGAGCATAGCCAAAACTAAAAAAAATATGCCCGCCCCAAACCCTATGCTCTGAGTCATCATTCTGGGAATGTGATGTGTGTTGCCGTCCCTAACCTGTTTCCTCAAATGCGCACCCGCTCAGGTGGCGAGAGAGCGCTGCGCATTTGAGGCAACATAAATAGTCCCCGATGATAGTGACTCAGTGACCTATGACCCATTTTTGAAAAAACACCCTCAGAGGTCTTATCAGGTTTTTTTTTTTCAGTTTTTTTGGGGGCAATTTAGTGATTTATGGGGGTTATATTTTGGAATGTACTCTGGACTTGGTACATTGGTCAAATTATGGAAAATTCAAATGGAAAGTGAAAATTTAGGGCTCCATGGAAGTGTGATACTCCCTGAAGCAGCCTATGCAGAGGCCCGGATTATCTGGGCAAGTGTCACATTGGTACCTGTGTCCCTCCGCATCCCCTTCCTGTAACACACTCTGCATTTTTTCTGGGATTGCCCCTTCTTTCCACTGTGGGGGATCTCACCTGGAAAGTGTTGGCCTGGGAAGATCCTGGTGCCTATAACTCCAGACCCTTGGGAAGTCCGGCCTGATCTTTCCCGGTCAGCAAAGATCAGGAACCTTAGGACTTCTTCTTGGTACTGGAGGAATGTCCCTGTGTTGCCAGCGTACTGGGATAGTACAAAAGCGTTGTACATGGCAACCTGTACCAAGTAGACTGCAACTTTTTTGTACCATGCCCGTGTTTTCCGCATGGCGTTATATGGCTTGAGGACTTGATCAGAGAGATCAACTCCCCCCATATACCGATTGTAGTCCAGAATACAATCAGGCTTGAGGACCGGTCCCACGGTACCTTGCACAGGGACAGGGGTGCTGCCGTTCCCATGAATAGTGGTGAGTATAAGGACATCCCTCTTATCCATATACCTGACCAACAACAGGTCTCTGATTCTTCCGCACGGTCCCACAAGCGGACGTGGATCTGGCGGAAAGGGATTTGAACAGAGGGATGCTGGTATAAAAGTTATCCACGTATACGTGGAAACCCTTATCCAGCAATGGGTACATAAAGTCCCAAACAATTTTCCCGCTAACTCCCAGAGTGGGGGAACAATCTGGGGGTTCAATACGGGAATCTCGTCCCTCATGTACTCTAAACCTGCAAGTGTACCCGGAGGTACTCTCGCAGAGTTTATAGAGCTTCATGCCATACCGCGCCCGCTTCGAGGGAATATACTGGCGGAAGATGAGTCTACCCTTAAAACTGAGACTTATCTACCGAGAGGTCCCTGAGCGGTACGTAGGCCTCCAAAAATTTGGCCCCAAAGTGATCGATGACCGGCCTCACTTTGTAAAGCCGGTCATGGGCGGGATCACCTCGGGGCGGACTTGCCGCATTATCTGCATAATGCAGGCATTTCTGAATCGCCTTGTACCGCTTCCGTGTCATCGCCATACTGTAAAGCGGGGTCTGATAGAGGATGTCCCCGCTCCAGTAATGACGGACACTTGTTTTTTTGTCCAGGCCCATATGCAGCGTGAGGCCCCAAAATGTCCTCATTTCCGCTGCATCAATGGCGCGCCATTCATTGGACCTGGCCAAAAAGGAATCGGGGTGGTGGGCAATGAACTGCTGGGCGTACAAGTTCGTTTGCTCCACCATTAGATTGACCAGGCTGTCACTGAAAAAAAACTTTAAAAAGTCCAGATCAGTGAAGCCAGCCGTGTCAATCCGGATTCCTGAGTCGCCAACATACTCAGGAATCCGTGGCTGATAATCCTCTGGGGGGCTCCAGACAGGGTCATCGGAAGGGGGCTCCGATGCACTTGTCTGGGGGGCCGGACTCCTATTACGAGCGGCATTGCCACTCGTACTAGTGTCGGCCACTGGGTCACTCTCATGGGGGGTGCGTGGCCTCGCCTGGCGCCGTCTCTGCCGCCGTACAGGGGACTCATCTCACTACTAGATGAGGAGGAGGGCGATGAAGAACACAAAAAAGTTGGATCTTCATCGTCCTCACTTGCAGATTCGGAGTCGGAGGCTAAAAAAGTGTAAGCCTCCGCTGTTGAAAATGCCCGGCGGGCCATCGCCTTTTTTCTACTTGGCGGGGGGTGGTCAGTGGTGGGGGGGAGGGGGTGTGTGCGGCGGGAGGTGACGGGGAAGAATGTACTGTGTGGTGCTTCGTGTAAAAAGTGTAATAACAACAGTAATAGAAAAAAAAAAGCTGCGGCCCAAAAAAAAAATGGGGTGGCGCACGCAGCTCCCTGAACCCCTAATAGGACCCGGGGTAAGGGATCAGACCCTAATAGGACCCTGGGGGACCTATTAGGGGGTAAGGGGGGATTTTTTTAAATAAAAATAATAATTAAAAAAAAAAAGCTGCCGCCCCCCCCAAAAAAAGGGGGTGGCGCACACAGCTCCCTGAACCCCTAATAGGACCCGGGGTCAGGGGTCAGACCCTAATAGGACCCTTGGGGACCTGTTTGTGGGTCGGGGGAGTGGGGGGGTACTTTTTATTTTACTTTTTTTTAAACTTTTTTTTACTTTTATTTCACTGTGTTACTTATTTACTCCTACCTGTCCCTGCAATCAGCTCTCCCTATTCTACAGCTCCTGAGGGGGCTCTGGAGTTCTGAGGTGGGATCAACGGTCCTCTTCCTGCTGTTGCACCCGCTGACTGAACGAAAACAGCGGGTGCAGCAGCGGGAAGGGACCGTTAACCCCTCCTCTGCCGCTCTGCTATTGGCTGGACGATCACCCGCCAATAGCAGCGTTGCTGGGGCGGTGACAGTATTGTCACCACTCCCCAGCAACGGCAGGTGATTGGCGGTGTAATTGTACACTGCCGATCACCATTTATTTCCACGCAAGCGATCTTCGGCGATTCAGGTCATTCGGGTCACTTGTGACCCGAATGACCTGAATCGCCGAAGATCGCTTGCGTGATTTCGCAAGCAATCTCCGGCGATCGCCGACATGCGGGGGTCCCGGGACCCCCCTCGGCATTTGCACGGCATGCCTGCTGAAGGATATCCGTGCCGTTCCGATCTCTGCCCGGCGCGCGGCAGGGACCGGAAAACGCCAGGACGTATGGGGACGTCCTGGGTCCTTAAAGCCCACGGTGCGGGGACGTCCCTGTACGTCCTGGGTCCTTAAGAGGTTAAAGGGGTACTCCGGTGGAAAAACAATTTTTTTTTTTTAAATCAACTGGTGCCAGAAAGTTAAACATATTTGTAAATTACTTCTATTAAAAAATCTTAATCCTTTCAGTACTTATTAGCTGCTGAATGCTACAGAGGAAATTCCTTTCATTTTGGAACACTGGTGACATCACAACCACAGTGCTCTCTGCTGACATCTCTGTCCATTTCAGCAACCGTGCATAGCAGATGTATGCTAAGGGCAGCATGGTGGCTTAGTGGTAAGCGCTGGGGCCTTGGGTTCAAATCCCACTTAGGACAACAAAAAATAAAACTTATTATTATAACAACGTCAGCAGAGAGCAGTGTGTTCGTGATGTCATCAGAGAGCATTCCAAAAAGAAAAGAATTTCCTCTGTAGTATTCAGCAGCTAATAAATACAGGAAGGATTAAGATTTTTTTATAGAAGTAATTTACAAATATGTTTAACTTTCTGGCACCAGTTGATTTAAAAAAGAAAAACTTATTATTATAACAACGTCAGCAGAGAGCAGTGTGTTCGTGATGTCATCAGAGAGCATTCCAAAAAGAAAAGAATTTCCTCTGTAGTATTCAGCAGCTAATAAATACAGGAAGGATTAAGATTTTTTTATAGAAGTAATTTACAAATATATTTAACTTTCTGGCACCAGTTGATTTATTGTTTTTCCACCGGAGTACCCCTTTAAGTCTCTTACTGCCTCTTTGAATAACACCATTCCACTATTTTTGTCCATATGGGACCCGTGGGATAGATTTATGCATAGGCAACCCCCATGAGTGAGGAGAAGGGTATCCCCCCCCCCCTCTTTCTCCACATCTGGACCTCCTCTCTTCTCTTTTCTCTCCCTCCTTTTTGGTGTTTTTATGTTGTTGGTCTGTCCTTTTGTTCCCCCCCCCCCCCCCTTCCATTTCCCTAAACTCCTCCTTTCCCCCTTCCCTTCCCCTTGTGGTTTCCTCCCCAAATGTACTAGTCACGATTCGGCTTCCAGGTAGTGGATCCTCTGTGCCAGAGAGGGATTGGCGTGGACCGTGCTAGTGGACCGGTTCTAAGCCACTACTGGTATTCACCAGAGCCCGCCGCAAAGCGGGATGGTCTTGCTGCGGCGGTAGTGACCAGGTCGTATCCACTAGCAACGGCTCACCTCTCTGGCTGCTGAAGATAGGCGCGGTACAAGGGAGTAGGCAGAAGCAAGGTCAGACGTAGCAGAAGGTCGGGGGCAGGCGGCAAGGTTCGTAGTCAGGATGGGTAGCAGAAGTTCAGGTACACAGGCTTTGGACACACTAAACGCTTTCACTGGCACAAGGCAACAAGATCCGGCAACGGAGTGCAAGGGAGGAGACTAGATAAAGGCAGGGAGCAGGTGGGAGCCAATTAAGCTAATTGGGCCAGGCACCAATCATTGGTGCACTGGCCCTTTAAGTCTCAGAGAGCTGGCGCGCGCGCGCCCTAGAGAGCGGAGCCGCGCGCGCCAGCACATGACAGCAGGGGACCGGGACGGGTAAGTGACCTGGGATGCGATTCGCGAGCGGGCGCGTCCCGCTGTGCGAATCGCATCCCCAACGGCCAAAACAGTGCAGCGCTCCCGGTCAGCGGGACTGACCGGGGCGCTGCAGGGAGAAAGACGCCGTGAGCGCTCCGGGGAGGAGCGGGGACCCGGAGCGCTAGGCGTAACAGTACTTATATTGGAGCTGCTCTTCCTGTTTATCCTCGGATTTATTTACATGACTGACACTTGTTTCATTGTTGTATTTTGCCTTTGGAAGACACCCTCTTGTCAGCTGTTGAATTATGTTTTCCTCTTATCTTTGTAAAACTTAAATAAAAATTTACAGTAAAAAAAAAAAAAAAAAGATAGGGCCAGGGACTATTGATAGGATTCAGATTATTGGGCAGACTAGATGGGCCAAATGGTTCTTATCTGCTGACACATTCTATGTTGCTATGTTATTAGCCTGACACATTTCATTTTTCTCCAAATGTGCTTAGTGCTTAGCTTTGTTTTTACATACTATATCACACATTGTTATTTGCTTGATTTGGATATTAGCAACTTTGTTAAGTGTTCATAACATCAGTAACTGGGAGACGGCTGGCAAATAATATTTTTATGCATAAAAACATAATTGCTTGTGTTGTTATATGTCCTGAGGAAAGCAGCATTATCTCACTAAAACATGTTGACTATGATGCCAACTATGCTGCTGGAATTTCAACAACATAAATGTTTGCCCTAGATCTTTTGGAATTCTTTAATATTTGTGGTAATAGCTTGAATTCTCCAGAAGATTTCAGAATACAAAGCAGTCAGGCAAAACTCCACACCTATGGTGGATGACAGAAGATGAGATGTCCTATGATCAGGCTTCTTATATGCTATATGTGAAGAAAATACTCCTACAGGATCTTTACAGTATTCTGCAAGTCTGTTGGACGAACCAACAAGCAGCAGAAATGGCAATTGCTACAATCATTCATTCATTAATAATTCAAGGTCTGATAATGAATAAACTCAATGATCCAGCTGCCTGCATGTATTGTATAATATACAGTACCCCATGGAAGACTATATAACGTGTTATATTATTACTATATTACGTGTGAACAGAAAGGGTACAGCCTGATATTGCAGATGAGATGTTCTCTAATCAAATATTGCATGTGGACAAAACCATGGTGACCACCTTACTGACACATTTGTGCAGCCATTGGCCATTGCAGGTGGGTGGCATCTAAAGATGGAGCACAGAAAAAGTACAAGATTGCCACCAGCAGTTCCTGTGTGCGGTAACCATGACAAGTAAGATCACTTCAAAGTATAAAATGTCACGTATGGGCAGGGAAAGAGTGCAGTTCTATTCTCACCCACTCCCTCTGTCCTTACCTAATTGCCTATCTGCCCTAAATAGCGGATCGTCAACCACGGTGACAGTCCATCCCTAAATATGTGATGGAATTCACTGTCAACAAAATAAAATGCAATACAGACACAGGTCAGGATTCAGTAAGGGAGAACACAGACTAATAGAAATAATATCTAAACAAACACACACAGTAAGTCACGGTCCACCATCCAGGAGTCATTACAAGTGCCAAGTCGCAAAAACAGGAGAAAGGTCAGAAAGCCAAGCCAAAAGGTCAGGAATGCCAGAAGATCAGGAATACAAGAAACAACGCTAGCTACTAGAGGAAACTCTTTCGCAGGCAAAGCCTGGATGAAAACTGCAGGTTTAAATAGGAAGTAATACATAAATTTAGGTACACTACTGTGGTAGATGTAAACAGTGACATATGACTAACCCTCAAACTGATGTTAAAATTGAAACATTAACCAGTATATCCTTATATAAAGGACAGACCTGAGCCCGCACCCCAACACCAAGGTTTCTTAAGTGGCACGGGACCTAACACTAAACCTACCTGTGCCGTATGGGCAATACCATGGGCCAGTGGGCAATTACGGTGGCATTAGGTCCGACTCACAGCCTGCTCCCAGTTACCTCGAGGGGGCAGACATACAATGGGAGGAGGGAGGTAGGCTAAAAGCCCCACCCAAGTTGGCTAATGTGTTGCCGGCCTGGCAGGTGAACCTTAATGCTGCCAAGAAAGTGATTAAGGCTCATGAAATGTGGAGTTTATACACCTCCAAATATAGGATTTAAACAACAAGGAGAAAAAATGTGGTCTCAAAAAGCAGGAGGTGCTCAACCCCAAATGCAGTTGTGCATTTATACTGGGGGAGCAGATCCTGCACTTGTGGTCTGTTGCTAAGGGCAATCCCCAGCATAAAATGCATGCAATGGGGATGTCTGCAGCAGACTACAAGTGCCACATCTACTACAGTAGTGCACCCAAATTTATGTATTACTCTATATGTTACACATCCACACCTTTCATCTGGTGTAGGATGCCATTGGGGCACTTGTAGTCTGCTGCAGGCATCCCCCATTGTATGCATTATATGCTGCTGATAGCCCTTAGCAACAGACCCCCAGAGCAGGATCTGCTCCCCCAGTATAAATGCACAACTGCATTTGGGGTTGAGCCCCTCCTGCTTTCTGAGACCACTTTTTTCTTCTTGTTGTTTAAATAGGAAGTACACAGGTGAAAGCTAACGAGGTCAACTGACCATCCCAGAGAGCTAGGTGTAACCACAGTAACCAGAATAAACAAAAGCTCTGCAGATTAGCCATTTGGTTTCTTACAGTACCCCCCCCCCCCCCCCTTTTAAGAGGGCCACTGGAACCTTAACCACCTGAGAATTAGAGCAAATTTTTTGAAAAATTCGATTCGGGTGATTCACCGAATTTTCTGAAAAAAATCGATTTGGTTTGAATTTATTTGCGGCGAAATGCTATTAAAAACGTCTATTTCAGGATTACATAGAGGCTCAATAAGGGTGTAGAACACTTTGCCTTCTCGTAACACACATAGGGAGTGTGCTATGTTAGTTAAATAATACATTTTAATGTAATTTTTATTTTATTTTAATTTTTTGATTACCCATTCTGTTGAGCATTGAGCTGGTGGTCCGTTGCAAGGCGAGCTACCACCTGTTCCAGCCCCTGCCTCTCAGCACACACCCATACTCTGAGTGTCCACTTGAAAAGGGAGGGGCTGCAGTACCAGCAACTTGGACAGATGCAAATTCAGCTTGGGCACATAAAGCTAGAAGTGGCTTCAGTGAAAAGCTTGTACTTGTATCTTAAAATTGAGCTGGCGGTCCTCCGTCAGGCGAGATGCCACCTGTTCCAGCCCCTGCCTCTCAGTTATGGTTCATTGTTATTGCCCTATCTTTTTTTTTATTCAAATTTAAGATTTAATAATAAAATGTGTGGTTACAAAAGACCAAATCCAACAAGGAGTCACATGTCACATGGCGGCACAATGACAAAGTCTAGAGGTGGCAGCAGCATGAGGAGACCATAACCTGGCAGACTGACACAGCCTGGAGTTGGCAGCAGCATGAGGAGACCATAGGGCATCAAAATCCCTAAGATTAAAAGATTCATTTTCTCATTTAAATTGATGGTTTATGGAAGCAATTACTATATCAAATTAATCTTTTGGCGGCAGTATGAGGAGACCATATAGTGGCTGAATTACACAGCGTGGAGCTGGCGGCAGCTTGAGGAGACCTAGAGGTCGACGGTGACGCCCCGTCTCCTCCCCGTCCCCATACAGTTCTATGGGGGAGACGGGGAGGCACGAACGCTGCCTCCCCCCCCTCTCCCATAGAGATGTATGGAGGAGGCGTGCCGGCTGCAACGTCATGCTGCGGCCGTTACGCACCCTGCACGGGACAGCCGCGGCCCCGTACAGGAGATCACAGGGAGTCCCAGTGGTCGGACCCCCCGCGATCAAACACTTATCCCCTATCCTGTGGATAGAGCATAAGTGTTAATCACGCTGCAGATGTCCTTCAATTAATGAAAGTGTTAGTTGTTCTTTTTGTGACATGCACATTGCATTTCTAAACACATAAATGAAGATCGTGTTTGCTTTTTAATAACCAGGTATTTTACCTTTTTTTTTTGTTATTTGCGCCAAATACCTTTCTATGTCAACATCAAAATGACATCATGTGCCGGGGTTTGTGTCAAACAAACAAGTTCTTTTTTAAGTATCGAAAAAAATAATGTGCAACATCTTCTCAATCTGGCAAGCAGAGCCCTAAATAGTTTTATCTTTTTTGCCCATCTGCTTTATTTACATGATGAACATGCCTTGCACTATTTTTTGGTGCAAAAGTCACTGAAGTTTTGGCACAACATTTTTTATTTCCATGTATTCCAAGTTTCGCTAAACAGATATATGACAAATTTGTCTTTGTATATCCCAGCAAAATGAATTTCATTAGATCAAAACAAATACCAGGTTTTTATAGGTTTTGACAAAATTGCCTTCATTGTCGGATTTTTGGTTGTATTTAGCACTATTTATGGTGGGCCTATGCCAATAAAAGGAATGAAGAAATCAGCCTGCAAATGTAAGTGAATGCAAAACTATTGTGTAAGAACTCGTTAATCTGCACTGAGTGCTTTTGTTTATTCTGGTTACTGTGCTTACACCTAGCTCTCTGGGATGGTCAGCTGACCTCGTTAGCTTTCACCTGTGTACTCCCTATTTAAACCTGCAGTTTTCATCCAGGCTTGGCCAGTGAAAGAGTTTCCTCTAGTAGCTAGCATTGTTTCTTGTATTCCTGATCTTCTGGCATTTCTGACCTTTTCGCTTGGCATTCTGACCTTTCCCCTGTTTTTGCGACTTGGCACTTCTGATAACTCCTGGTATTGACTCGGCTAGTGGACTGTGAAAGTGTAACTTATTGTTTGTGTTTGTTTAGATATTATTTCTGTTAGTCTGTGTGCTCCCTTACTGAATTCTGACCTGTGTCTGTATTGTAGTTTATTTTGTTGACAGTGACTTCCATCAAATATTTAGGGAGGGACTGTCACTGTGGTTTTCGATCCGCTATTTAGGGCAGATAGGCAAGTAGGCAGGGACAGAGGGAGTGGGTGAGATCAGAACTGCACTCCTTCCCTGCCCATACGTGACATTTTCGCAGGCCCACATACCTGTATTTGCCTTGCTCCTGCATTATGGAAGCTATGTCTGCTTTGGTAGAGCAAATGCAGGGCTTGACTCAGCTGGTTCAGGATTTAGCTGAAAGACTTCAGCAGTGTGAGTATTCTCAGTCACAGTCAGCATTAGTTCAGACCTTGACTCAGAGACTGCAAGACCAGAAGCAGCTTATCCAGGGCTTGCAAGCCAGAATCCAGGAACTGGAGTCTGCCTGTACCCAGGTGTCATCTGTTCCCGTGGAGCCGCAAGTTTGTCTCCCAGATCGTTTTTCAGGTAACCAGAAAATGTTTCAAACCTTCTATGAAAGTTGTAAGTTACACTTTCATCTGAGACCTTACTCTTCTGGCACTGAGGCCCAGAGAGTAGTAATTATTATGTCCCTTCTGCAAGGGGGTCCCCAGGAATGGGTATTTTCCCTTGATCACGATGCCCCTGAATTTACCTCTGAGGATTCATTATTTGAGGGATTGGGTCTCTGAACCAGACCATGCTGTTGATGCCGAATCTCAGCTGCGTACATTAAAGCAAGGCCGTAGACCTGTTGAGGAGTATTGTTCAGACTTAAGAAAGAGGTGTGTGGTAGTGTTGAGCGGCATAGGCCACATTCGAATTCGCGATATTTTGCGAATATATGGACGAATATTCGTCATATATTCGCTAAATTTGCATATTCGTAATATTCGCGTTTTATTTCGCATATGCGGAAATTTGAATATGCAAAAATGAGCATAAACAAAAATTTGCATATGCGAAGATTCGTACGCCAGTCTCACACAGTAGTAATAGAGCCTTCTTTAAACCCACAAGCTGGAAGCAGAAAGGGATGATCACTGTGATGTGTATCTTGGGGGGAAAAAAACGAATATTCGTAATTGCGATTATATAGTGCTATAATCGCGAATATCGCATATTCGCGAATAAAATTCGCATGGCGAATATTCGAGAGCAACACGAGTGTGTGGCCTCTCAATGGAACACCCCAGCTTTGGTTTGTCAGTTTATATTGGGATTATGCTACACCTGGTGTAGACACTTGGACATGCTGGTGACTTACCCCTCTCCTGACACCCTAAACCAGGGGTACTCAACTGGCGGACTGCGGTGAGCGCAAACGGGAGTGTTCATCTTCCTCTAATTCTCCTCTTTTGCTTGACTCTTTACCTGTCTTTACTAACCAACCTGTACCTGAAGAGGAACCCATGCAAATAGGGTTTATTCATGTTACGCCTAGCGCTCCGGGTCCCCGCTCCTCCCCGGAGCGCTCATGGCGTCTTTCTCCCTGCAGCTCCCCGGTCAGTCCCGCTGACCGGGAGCGCTGCACTGTCATGGCCGGGACGCCCCCGCTCGCGAATCGCATCCCAGGTCACTTACCCGTCCCGGTCCCCTGCTGTCATGTGCTGGCGTGCGCGGCTCCGCTCTCTAGGGCGCGCGCGCGCCAGCTCTCTGAGACTTAAAGGGCCAGTGCACCAATGATTGGTGCCTGGCCCAATTAGCTTAATTGGCTTCCACCTGCTCCCTGGCTATATCTGATCTCCTCCCTTGCACTCCCTTGCCGGATCTTGTTGCCTTGTGCCAGTGAAAGCGTTTAGTGTGTCCAAAGCCTGTGTACCTGAACTTCTGCTATCCATCCTGACTACGAACCTTGCCGCCTGCCCCCGACCTTCTGCTACGTCTGACCTTGCCTCTGCCTTGTCCTTCTGTCCCACGCCTTCTCAGCAGTCAGCGAGGTTGAGCCGTTGCTAGTGGATACGACCTGGTTGCTACTGCCGCAGCAAGACCATCCCGCTTTGCGGCGGGCTCTGGTGAAAACCAGTAGCCTCTTAGAACCGGTCCACTAGCACGGTCCACGCCAATCCCTCGCTGACACAGCGGATCCACTACCCGTAAGCCGAATCGTGACAGTAGATCCGGCCATGGATCCCGCTGAGGTGCCGCTGCCAAGTCTCGCTGATCTTCCCACGGTGGTCGCTCAGCAATCGCAGCAGATTGCCCAACAAGGACAGCAGCTGTCGCAGTTGACCGCCATGTTACAGCAACTTCTGCCTCTGCTACAGCAGCAACCATCTCCTCCGCCAGCTCCTGCACCTCCTCCGCAGCGAGTGGCCGCTCCTAACCTCCGCTTGTCCCTGCCGGACAAATTTGATGGGGACTCTAAACTCTGCCGTGGATTTTTGTCTCAGTGTTCCCTGCATATGGAGATGTTGTCGGACTTGTTTCCTTCCGAACGGTCTAAGGTGGCGTTCGTAGTAAGCCTTCTTTCAGGAAAGGCCTTGTCTTGGGCCACACCGCTCTGGGACCGCAATGATCCTGCCACAGCCACAGTCCAGGCCTTCTTCGCTGAACTCCGGAGTGTCTTCGAGGAGCCAGCCCGAGCTTCTTCTGCCGAGACTGCCCTGTTGAACCTGGTCCAGGGTAATTCTTCAGTGGGCGAGTACGCCATCCAATTTCGTACTCTTGCCTCCGAGTTATCATGGAATAACGAGGCTCTCTGCGCGACCTTTAAAAAAGGCCTATCCAGTCGCATCAAGGATGTGCTGGCCGCACGAGAGATTCCTGCCAACCTCCAAGAACTCATCCATTTGGCTACCCGCATTGACATGCGTTTTTCTGAGCGACACCAAGAGCTCCGCCAGGAAAAAGACTTAGATCTCTGGGCACCTCTCCCACAGCATCCTTTGCAGTCTACGCCTGGGCCTCCCGCCGAGGAGGCCATGCAAGTGGATCGGTCTCGCCTGACCCAGGAAGAAAGGAATCGCCGTAGAGAAGAAAATCTCTGTCTGTACTGTGCCAGTACCGAGCATTTCTTGGTGGATTGCCCTATCCGTCCTCCACGCCTGGGAAACGCACGCACGCACCCAGCTCACGTGGGTGTGGCGTCTCTTGGCTCTAAGTCTGCTTCTCCACGTCTCACGGTGCCCGTGCGGATCTCTTCTTCAGCCAACTCCTCCCTCTCAGCCGTGGCCTGCTTGGACTCTGGTGCCTCTGGAAATTTTATATTGGAGTCCTTTGTGAATAAATTCAGCATCCCGGTGACCCGTCTCGTCAAACCGCTCTACATTTCCGCGGTCAACGGAGCCAGATTGGACTGCACCGTGCGTTACCGCACAGAACCCCTCCTGATGTCTATTGGACCCCACCTCGAGAGGATTGAGCTCTTCGTTCTCCCCGGCTGTACCTCTGAGGTCCTCCTCGGTCTGCCATGGCTCCGGCTTCATTCTCCCACCCTTGATTGGACCACCGGGGAGATCAGGAACTGGGACTCTGCCTGCCACAGGAAGTGCCTCTCCCCCCCTCCCAGTCCCGTCAGGCAAGCCTCTGTGCCTCCCCACGGCCCCCGTCCTGGTGTCACACTGCCCCATGCCAGGCCTCGCCCTCTGCCCTCCCTCCCCATTCCCACTCCTGCTGTACTGCCTGCCGTTGAGGAAACCCTCCATTCTTTCCCGATGTCCTCATCCCAGGGGAGGCAGTTACCGGACAAAGAGAAGGGGAGACCTAAGGGGGGGGGTACTGTTACGCCTAGCGCTCCGGGTCCCCGCTCCTCCCCGGAGCGCTCACGGCGTCTTTCTCCCTGCAGCTCCCCGGTCAGTCCCGCTGACCGGGAGCGCTGCACTGTCATGGCCGTTGGGGATGCGATTCGCACAGCGGGACGCCCCCGCTCGCGAATCGCATCCCAGGTCACTTACCCGTCCCGGTCCCCTGCTGTCATGTGCTGGCGTGCGCGGCTCCGCTCTCTAGGGCGCGCGCGCGCCAGCTCTCTGAGACTTAAAGGGCCAGTGCACCAATGATTGGTGCCTGGCCCAATTAGCTTAATTGGCTTCCACCTGCTCCCTGGCTATATCTGATCTCCTCCCTTGCACTCCCTTGCCGGATCTTGTTGCCTTGTGCCAGTGAAAGCGTTTAGTGTGTCCAAAGCCTGTGTACCTGAACTTCTGCTATCCATCCTGACTACGAACCTTGCCGCCTGCCCCCGACCTTCTGCTACGTCTGACCTTGCCTCTGCCTTGTCCTTCTGTCCCACACCTTCTCAGCAGTCAGCGAGGTTGAGCCGTTGCTAGTGGATACGACCTGGTTGCTACTGCCGCAGCAAGACCATCCCGCTTTGCGGCGGGCTCTGGTGAAAACCAGTAGCCTCTTAGAACCGGTCCACTAGCACGGTCCACGCCAATCCCTCGCTGACACAGCGGATCCACTACCCGTAAGCCGAATCGTGACAATTCATACCCCGGAGGAGTGCAGAAACTTTTGTCAACTTAACAGCCTGTGTTTTTACTGTGGGGAGAATACACACTTCATTGCCTCCTGTGTCAAGCTTCCATGTCCAAGTGGTAATCGTGGAGGCCACTTGGGTGCACAGGTATATCATGCCTCTCAGAGAGTTACACCTGGCAAAGTTCTTCTGGGGGGCATTGTTCCATCTAGTGTACAATATTATTTAACATCTAAGAATGTTGTTAAGCCTGTTTTGCAGCAGCCTCTGGCTGAATCGGCGTGTTGTAGCATCATGGGCAATAAGAGTGTTGAGAGCAATCATACAGACTTGCAGTCAGAGGGAAGTAATGAGGATCAGGAGGATGACTGTGAGGACACCAATTAGTGGTGTGATTTGAAGGATGAGGATACAAATGAGGAGATTGATGCTCCATCTGTATCCAAATCGGTACCTTTGTATTATCAGTAGGGATGAGCGAATCGAATCTGGCGAATCTAACAAATTTCTGGAAAATTTTGTTTTGCAACAAATGTGAATATCGCTGTGATTTGATAGTGCAAATCGCTTCATTAAACTCCATTTAGTGCTGTCCAGGCTCCACGGAATCTAAAATGGCGGATCCGCATGTGAGGACATGGGGCAAGGAATCCTGGGAAGGCGGGAACAAGGGTAGGTGGGATGACCCTGAATCATATGCAGGATGCAGCCTATCAGCCCCTATCACCCCTGTGATGTCAAAGCCCTATATAATCGGCCAGTCACTTCAGCCTTTGACATCAGAGAGATAGATAGGGACAGACAGCGCTGTGTGTTGCACAGAAAAGCTTTTTCTAGCAGCGATTCACCTCCCAGTCACTGTCTACAGCGTTCTATTACAGAGAGCAGTGTGTTGCACAGAACAACAGCAGCGATTCAGCTCAAGCACAAATCCTGCCTAGAAGCAGATAGCGAAGGGAGTGAGATTGATTGACAATTTTGGGTGTAGTACACAGCGAATATGTGCTGCAGCACTGGTGTGTACTGCTGGTGTTCTGCACAAATACTTTTTTAAGTGTACTGTAGTGCATTTTTCTGCCCTCATAAGTGCATACCACATATGTACATCTAAGTGGTGTACTATTTTGTTCCTGTTAAAGTATCAAGGGCCAAGATACTGTGAAAGGACTGCCAAAAGAACACACCTGCTGCTGTTCTAGACAAATATTGTTTTAAGCATAGTGAAGCGTATTGTACTACCCTCATATACGCACTAAGTATGTCAGGCAGAGAAGTGCCAAGATGTGCAGAGAGGAGTGACAGAGGCATAAATTTATCAGGCACAGGCAGAGGTCGCAGCAGACTAGGGGCGAGTGTTAGCAAGGAGTCGCAGCGAGAGGCCTGATCTTCCGGTATCAGCTAGTGGTTGTGTCTCGACCAGAAACCCATCTGCCATCATCGATTGGTTAACACGGTCATCCACTTCATCACAAGTGACATCTGATTTTCAAGTGGTGAACTCTACACCTTTCAGAGAACTGATGTCTTGTGCCGAGCCGAGGTGGAGAGTCCTAAGCCGTCATTTCTTTGCGAAGAAGGCAGTACCAGCCCTGCACACTTTTGTGGAAGATAAGTTGGGCCAGTCCTTGAGCCTGTCAGTGTGTACCCAAGTGCACGGCAGCGCCGACGTCTGTAACTATGGTCAGGGACAATACATGTCCTTTATGGCCCACTGGGTGAATGTGGCTCCTGCACAGCCACAACAGCAACTTGGACAGATCACGCCGCTTCCTCCTCCACGCTCTCAGGCCGTTGGTCCTGTGACAGTGTGCAACTCCGCCTCCTCATCCTCCACTGTGTCCTCAGCCTCCACTGCACGGACACGTCTAAGTGCCCCTTCAGCATACCATGTGTGCAGGGCATGGCTGTGTCACACTGTTCTTCACATGGTTTGCCTTGGTGAATGGAGTCATACAAGGGAGGAACTGCTAAAAGTCATTCATAAAGAAATCAGAGCATGGCTTACTCCACGAAAACTGGAAATGGGAAGCATGGTGACTGACAATGGGAAGAATATCTTGTCTTCGCTTTGACAAGGAAGACTGCATGGCACATGTGTTCAATCTGGTAGTCAAGCGGTTCCTGAAGTGTTCCCATTTGCAAGACATCCTAACAATGGGAAGGAAACTTTGCATGCACTACAGCCACTCATACACCGTAAAGCACATGGGATGAACAACTTCATTCCACTGCTTCATTACCTACAACACTTGTTGGAAATGATGGCTGGTCAGGGCACTGGAGACGTGGCGCCTACATCTCACGGCCACATGAGTCCTGTGGGGGCTGAACTGGAGGAGGAGGAGCGGGAGGGGCACAGGGGAGCACAGTTTAGGTTTCGCGAAATGGGCAGTTTTCTAGTCATCTGATAGGAGAGGAGGAGCAGGAGCAGCCATAGGAGCTAGAGGGTTATGAGGAAGGCAAGACAGAGTACCCACAGAGTACACCATGTACACAGAGTACACCGTGGCAGTATACAGTGGAGATAGAGGCAGGGAGTCCTTCCGAGTCACTTGCACATATGGCACGATGCATGCTCACTTGCTTGGGTAGTGACCGCCGAATTGTCACCATTCGGCAGCGGGATGACTTCTGGCTCTCCACCTTATTGGACCCTCGCTACCGGCACAAAATGGGGGCCTTTTTTACACCCACTGAGAAGGAGGACAAACTGGCCTACTACAGAGACATCCTACGTAGTCAGTTGGCCGATGCGTTTTTCAGTTTGGCTTTTTTTTTTTTTTTTTTATCCTTTTGGCGTTTTTCAGCTCCTTGGCGGTTTTGCAAAGTTGCAGCATGTTGGGCCTTTGGCATTTTTCTCACATAGAAGTCTACTACTCCCAGCATGGAACACACTGTTCCATGATGGGAGTAGTAGTACCTGTATTAATTGACAGATTGCCTGTGTCACTTCTGACACCCGTTGTGATCCTCCTGTATAATGTATAGATATTTCCCACAGAGAGCTGTGATTGGCCTGATGATTCCAGCAACTCACAACTCTCTGCGGGAAATATGAATAAGGTGTATATATATATATATATATCACAGAAAAGAAAACGTCCGGCACTCGAGAAAATGCAGGTAAAACTTGTCAATGGCTTTATTCACACGCTTAGGCAGGACACAATCTGACGCGTTTCACACCCTCAGGTGCTTAATCGTAGATAGACATACATTCAATAATGCAGGTTAAAATACACATGAGTTTGGTCACATGACCACATGGATCTTAATTAAAAACAGTTGGTTACAAAACATGGCATTGGGAATCATGATCACATTTAATCGTTCAAAGAGAGTTCACACCAGGATGCAATCAATGCGGCTTTCACATTTTGAGTAAAATTTCAAACTTAAATGGTCCAAAGACTAATCTACCAATACTACCGATATTCATATTTATGTAGGGGTGCATATTTAACCGTAATAACAAATTTAAACTTTATCTACACATCAAAAAATCCGAGATATTTTTATATATAAATCGATAACCGTATGGTGTATATCACACCATGTGAACAACCCCCTATATAATTTGCGACAATTCAAAATTTATCGTATGTACCGATATTCATATTGGTTTAGAGGTACATATTTACCGAAATAAGCACTTTGAACTATATGTAAACATCAAAATCCGAGATATTTATATATATAAATCGATAACCGCATGATATGCATCACGTCGTGTGAACATCCCCCTATAATTTACAACAATTCAAAATTTATTATATGTGCACAGGAAACGAAGAATAAATATTAAACCGGGGACTAGGCTTACATGATTAAGGATAAATTGTGTACATCCACTATATTTACTTATTCCATTTATGCACACGTTAACATTAGATCCAATCTTTTATTTAATCCTTGCGGGAATCTTGTTCCCAAGAGGAACATCCAATGTGCCTCTCTATTGTATAGTTTCTTTCTAAGATCGCCTCCCCTAGGTCCTAAGGTGACTTTTTCTACTCCCAATACTCGTAAATGGGTAGTGTCTCCTGAATGGGACTCTCTAAAGTGACGTGATAGCATGGACATGTTTGTCAAACTACTTTTAGCATCCGTAATATGTTTCCTAAACCTCACTTTTAATGAATTCCCCGAGCATCCTACATATTGCAAGTTACACGCAATGCATGTGGCTACATATATGATGGATTTAGTATTACAATTGATGTATTGATGTATATTGTATGTTCTATTTGTTGTGCAAGACGTTACAGTATTTGTATTCACCATATGTGTACATGTGATACATCTGGTATGACCACATTTGCGGTTACCTATATTCCTCAACCAGTCCCGATCCTTTACACTTTCCTTTTGACTAATAAATAGACTGGGTGAGACCCTGGTTCCAATAGTGGGGCCTCTCCTGGACACAATAGAAATACCTTCTGATAATAAGTCTCTTAATATTGGGTCTGTTTCTAATACCGGGATATATCTATTTATTATTTTCTTAATTTGTCCAAATTGAGTACTGTATGAGGTCACGAAAAATGGTGGTCTATCTTTACTCGAATTTACATTTTCATTTGTATTTTTGGCCGATATATCTCCAACCTTATGTGAGTCCCTTCTGTTCTGATGCCTGCTAGAATAGGATACTAGTTCCTCACGTCCCCGTCCTTCTATTCTTATTTCTGCTTTTTTTAATATTTTTTCACTATAACCCCTCTGTTCCAATCTAGTATGTAGTTCCTCTGCTGCAATTTTAAATTGTATCTCACTAGAGCAATTACGTTTTATTCTACATAATTCGCCATAGGGAATATTATCCAGGACATGTCGTGGATGGCAGGAAGAGGCTAGCAGAATGGAGTTAGAGGCTGTATCTTTTCTATAGGGGCGAATTTCTATGCCATCACTCCCACTAATCAACGAAATGTCCAAGAAATTAATTGTATTTTTATCGAAATGTGAGGTGAACCCCAAATTTAGGTTGTTATTTCCAATATACTTGACAAATTCCGAAAATAGTGTCTCTGTACCCCTCCAAATTATCAATAAATCGTCTATGTAGCGACTGATCCAGTGTATATTATCATAATATGGGTTTTTGTCACTGAAAATAAAAAGTTGCTCCCAGTGAAACATGTAGATATTTGCAAAGGACGGGGAATATTTGGCACCCATTGATGCTCCCCTGGTCTGCAGCTAGAAACCACCATCGAACACGAAGTAATTGTGTTTGAGCAAAAACTCCGTGGCGATGGTGATGAATTCCCGCAGACCAGGGGAGTATGTGCTGAACTTTTCCACATGAATGGACAGGGCCTCGAGGCCTTTAGACCAGGGAATACATGGATATAAGCCTATAACATCACACGTTGCCCATGACAACTGCTCATCCCACACGATTTTTTCTAAGATATTGATCACATGCTTAGTGTCTTGTGTGAATGTGGGGGTGATTTTAGTCAGGGGTTGGAGATGGTGATCCACCCATTCTCCAAGGCGTTCACCCAGCGACCCAATGCCAGCAACTATTGGCCGAAGGGGAGGTGGAAATACACCTTTATGTACCTTGGGGAGTGAGTGGAACACTGGAATAACTGGATTCTCTACAAATAGATATTCTTCCAGTTTTTTGTTAATTGCCCCCAGTGCTACGCCCTCTTCCAATATTTTCTTAAGTTTCATTTGGTACATTTTAGTAGGGTCATTTCTTAATTTACAGTAAGTAGATGTGTCTAATAACATATCCTCATTAAGTTGTTTGTATAACCCTGAATCCAGAACAATAATATTGTGTAGATAAAGTTAAAATTTGTTATTACGGTTAAATATGCACCCCTACATAAATATGAATATCGGTAGTATTGGTAGATTAGTCTTTGGACCATTTAAGTTTGAAATTTTACTCAAAATGTGAAAGCCGCATTGATTGCATCCTGGTGTGAACTCTCTTTGAACGATTAAATGTGATCATGATTCCCAATGCCATGTTTTGTAACCAACTGTTTTTAATTAAGATCCATGTGGTCATGTGACCAAACTCATGTGTATTTTAACCTGCATTATTGAATGTATGTCTATCTACGATTAAGCACCTGAGGGTGTGAAACGCGTCAGATTGTGTCCTGCCTAAGCGTGTGAATAAAGCCATTGACAAGTTTTACCTGCATTTTCTCGAGTGCCGGACGTTTTCTTTTCTGTGAGAGTTCTACTAAGCCGGGAGCGGTACCGGTGTCCGCAGCACGAGATAGCGCAGCAAACGCGAGAGTGGTGAGCAGCCTGTCCCTATCTGCATATATATATATATATATATATATATATATATATACTGTACGCCAGTGCAGGGGACCATAGAAGAGCATCCGCCGCACCTATACATTACACAGAAGGATCACAGCGGGAGTTAGGAGTGACACTCACTGCGATCTCTCTATTAATGCAGGTACTACAGCTCCCAGCATGGAGCAGAGTGTGCTCCATGTTGGGAGCAGTAGTACCTGCAGTTAAGGACAGATCAAAGCAGGTGTCACTCCTGACACCCACTGCGATCATCCTTCATCCCTGAGATGCGGAGCGGCTTTCTCCTGCGCTCGCATCTTTGCTCTGTACTCTGGCCGGCCACTCACTGAGAGCAGAAAATATGAATGAGTGATGTGAATTTCTATCACGTCACTGGCTGGCCCGGAGTGTAGTGCAGAGATGCGAGCGCTGTATAGAGCCGCTCCACATCTCTGCTATATTATGGAAAAAATGAAAAACACACACAAACTACATTAGTGCCGTGCCTGCCCGCATAAATTGATCCCTGTTTAAAAATTGTTATAAAAAATAAAAATTTCATCAAATACATTTTTTTCAAAGATGCAATTTCCGCTCAAATGCAAATGCACTGTAGTACCAGGAGCGATAACTACTGGCCAAAAAACAGCAATGACCAACAAATGTAATATTTAGGATTTTTCCACTTAATACTCCTATTGCTTGTCAGTAAACTAAAATATTGGCATGTGTGTTGCTCTTGGTGAACATTTAGGATCATCTGATCACAGTGAATTGGTCAATGAATGACAGTAGGTAGTGTATTATCACAGTTGTTCTGGAAACAGACCTAATTAACATAATGAAAAGCACATTATCTGATTATTTTTAGTTATACCCATAAGGGTAACATATAAAATCAGGCTATATACTTACGTATTTAGTACACAATATAAGGCATGAATACCACTCTATTCTCACTTACTACTTTACCTCTATTATATTATATATTATAATGTAATGATGTGAATGCAACATTTAGATAAATGGGTCTGCTCTTCTCTCGTCTTATATGAAGAAAGGTCATGTTTAATGACGCAGAAAGTCAGCCTGTCCTTGTAGTCTATTGTAGAGCAGCACATGCCTTTATTGATCATTGCTGCAGCTATAAGTAATGTCAAATTGTTGTGTTTATGCTCTATTATGGCTCATAAAGATTTCTACTTATTTCTTTAAAGTGGTACTCCACTGGAAAAACTTTTTTTATAAATCAACTGGTGCCAGAGAGTTAAACAGATTTGTAAATTACTTCTATTTAAAAATATTAACCCTTCCAGTACTTATCAGCTGCTGTATGTTCCAGAAGAAGTTAATTTCCTTTTGAAACTGGTTTCAAACTGGTTTTCGAAACTGGAGATTCGGCACCCGCATAGAATGCAGGTGCTGCAGGGAGATCGTGGGAGTCTCAGCAGCGGGCCCCCCGCAATCAGACATAGTATCCCCTATACTTTGGATAGGGGATAAAATGTTTTTACCCGGAATACCCCTTTAAGGACTGAGCCCTTTTTTGCAATTCTGACCACTTTCAATGTATGCATTAACCACTTAAGGACCCAGGGCATACCTGTACGTTCTGAGTCCGCTCACATTCTATAAAGTGTCATAGCGTGTCGGGCCCAGCCTCTAACAATGGCCGGGACCCGTGGGTAATAGCGAGCGGCACTGATCGCGGTGCCGTGCGCTAATAACCATTTAGACGCAGCATTCAAAGTTGATCTCCGTGTCTAAAGTGAAACTTATCTAATGCCGGTTAGCTCAGGGGGCTGTTCGGGACCGCCGCTGTGAAATCGCGGCATCCCGAACAGCTGTAGGACATGAGGAGGGTCCACTTACCTGCCGCCTGGAGTCCGATCTCCGAATGACTGCTCAGTGCCTGAGATCCAGGCATGAGCATTCAAGTGGCAGAATCATCAATCAATGCTTTCCTATGAGAAAGCATTGATCAATGTAAAAGATTAGTGTGTGCAGTGCTATAGCCCCCGATGGGAGCTATAACATTGGAAAAAAAGTGAATAAAGATCATTTAACCCCTTCCCTAATAAAAGTTTGAATCACCCCCCTTTTCCCATTTAAAAAAAAACTGTGTAAATAAAAATAAACATATGTAGAATGTCCGAATTATAAAAATATATTGTTAATTAAACCTCACGGTCAATGGCGTACGTGCCAAAAAAATTCCAAAGTCCAAAATAGCGTATTTTTGGTCACTTTTTATATCATGAAATAATTAATAAAAAGCAATCAATAAGTCCAATCAATACAAAAATGGTACCGCTAAAAACTTCAGATCACAGCGCAAAATGAGCCCTCACACCGCCCCATACACGGAAAAAATAAAAAAGTTATAGGGGTCAGAAGATGACAATATTAAACATATCAATTTTCCTGCATGTAGTTATGATTTTTTTCAGAAGTACCGCAAAAAAATAAGCCATCATATGTATTTTTAGGTGCAAAATTGAAAGAATTATGATTATTTAAAGGTAAGGAGGAAAAAATGAAAGTGCAAAAACAGAAAAACCCCGGGTCCTTAAGGGGTTAATATTTCTGGGATGCTTTCACCGTTTATTCTGATTCCAAGACAGTTTTTTTGTGACATATTCTACTTTAACATAGTGGAAAATTTAGAAAATTTAGCATTTTTCTAACTTTGAAACTCTCTGCTTGTAAGGAAAATGGATATTTCAAAGATATTTCAAATAAATTATATATTGATTCACATTTACAATATGTCTACTTTATGTTTGCATCAGAAAGTTGACATGTTTTTACTTCTGGAAGACATCAGAGGGCCAATTTTTCACGAAAATTTCAAAATCTGAATTTTCAGGGACCAGTTCAGTGTTTAAGTGGATTTGAGGGGCTTTCATGTAAGAAATACCCCATAAAGTACCCCATTATAAAAACTGCACCCCTCAAAGTATTCAAAATGACATTCAGAAAGTTTTTTTTTAATCCTTTAGGTGTTTCACAGGAATAGCAGCAAATTGAAGGAGGAAATTCGAAATCTTCATTTTTTACACTCACATGTTCTTGCAGGGCCATTTTTAGAATTTTTACAAGGGGTAAAGGGAGAGAAATCCCCCCAAAATTTGGAACCCAATTTCTCTCAAGTAAGGAAATACCTCATATGTGGATGTAAAGTGCTCTGTGGGTGCACTAGAGGGCTCAGAAGGGAAGGAGCGATAATGGGATTTTGGAGTGTGAATTTTTGCTGAAATGGTTTTTGGGCGGCATGTCACATTTAGGAAGCCCCAATGGTGCCAGAACAGCAAAAAAAGTTTGTAGTCTAGCTAGATTTCTTCTGTATTTGTTGTATCTGGCTTTTTGAACCTTTGGCTACTCTCTCTGACTGTTCTATTTGGTATTAGCGATTTTGTACTGTGACATCTCCCGGCTTCAAACGCGGTTAGTTGACATTGGACTTACAGTGTGAGTGTTTAGTCTTTCTTTGTTAGTCTGTCTGTATCCTACTGTCTCCTGACTTGCGTCTGTGTTATTGTAGTTTATTATTTTGACAAATACGCTCCTCACTTATATAAGAGACTGTCTCCATGGTTATGGGCCTGTCATTTAGGGCAGGCACGTAAGTAGGCAGGGACAGGGGAGTGGACGAGTGCAGTGTGCACCCCTTCCCTGCCTGACAGATGCAGTGGGTAGTAGCTTGTCATTTCCCTTCAGAAACCTCTGTCCAATAGGGGGAAAAAGAAAAACAACCAGGAAATGTGTAAAAATGAACTTTATGAAGCTCCCCAACCGATGAGCATGTGCTTCACCAAAAGGTGGAGCATGGAAGTGGGTGGGAACCCTACATCGCTGAGACAGTATCCAGTCTCCTGAAATTGTGAACTTACGTAGGCCATATGCACCATAGAAAAGATGTATGATCTCTGCTCAGGAGACAAGGATGGTTGCAAGTTCTTTTTCCACTTCCTCAGAAAGTCAGGAGGCAGAAATCAACAGTGAATAGATCATGGATAGAGAATGTCGTAGTTGTCAGGTGCCTACAAAGAGCATTTCAAATTACATCTTCTCAGAGGGAGATGGCCCAGCTCACCAGGCAAATGGCCAGTCCAGCCCTGCTTCCAACCATTCCTTCAAACCATTCAAGAAATAAAGGGAGAGAATTCAGAAAAAGTGTTATAGTAAGAAAGCATAAGCCCAACCTCACCCAACCGTCTACATAGTTACATATTTACATAGTTACATATTTAGTACGGTCGAAAAAAGACATATGTCCATCAAGTTCAACCAGGGAATTAAGGGGTAGGGGTGTGATATTGGGGAAGGGATGAGATTTTATATTTCTTCATAAGCATTAATGTTATTTTGTTCCAGGAATGTATCTAATCCTGTTTTAAAGCTGTTAATTGTTCCTGCTGTGACCAGTTCCTGAGGTAGACCGTTCCATAAATTCACAGTCCTCACGGTAAAGAAGGCGTGTCGCCCCTTGAGACTAAACTTTTTCTTCTCCAGACGGAGGGAGTGCCCCCTCGTCCTTTGGGGGGGTTTAACCTGGAACAGTTTTTCTCCATATTTTTTGTATGGGCCATTAATATACTTATATACGTTTATCATATCCCCCCTTAAACGTCTCTTCTCAAGACTAAACAATTGTAACTCCTTTAATCGCTCCTCATAGCTAAGATGCTCCATGACCCATATTAGTTTAGTCGCGCGTCTCTGCACCCTTTCCAACTCCGCAGTGTCCCTTTTATGGACAGGTGCCCAAAACTGAACAGCATATTCCAGGTAAGGCCGTACCAATGCTTTATAAAGGGGGAGTATTATGTCCCTGTCCCTTGAGTCCATGCCTCTTTTGATACATGACAATATCCTGCCGGCTTTGGAAGCAGCAGCCTGACATTGCATGCTATTCTGTAGTCTGTGATCTACAAGTACACCCAGATCCTTCTCTACCAGTGACTCTGCCAGTTTAATCCCCCCTAAGACATACGATGCATGCAGGTTATTAGTACCCAGATGCATAACTTTACATTTATCCACATTGAACCTCATTTGCCAAGTGGATGCCCAGACACTTAGTCTATCCAAGTCATCTTGTAACTTATGCACATCCTCTATAGACTGTACCGTGCTACAAAGCTTGGTGTCATCTGCAAAGATAGAAACAGAGCTGTTAATACCATCCTCTATATCATTGATAAATAAATTAAACAACAGCGGTCCCAGTACTGAACCTTGGGGTACACCACTAATAACCGGGGACCAATCAGAGTACGAATCATTGACCACCACTCTCTGGGTACGATCCATGAGCCAGTGTTCAATCCAGTTACAAACTAAAATTTCCAAACCCAAAGACCTTAACTTACCTGTCAGACGTCTATGAGGGACAGTATCAAACGCTTTAGCAAAATCCAGAAACACTATATCCACAGCCATTCCTCTGTCAAGGCTTCTACTCACCTCTTCATAAAAGCAAATTAGATTGGTTTGACAACTTCTATCCTTAGTAAACCCATGCTGGCTATCACTTATAATACAATTATCCCCTATATATTCCTGTATGTAATCCCTTATAAGTCCTTCAAACAATTTACCCACAATGCACGTTAAACTTACCAGTCTATAGTTTCCTGGGGAAGACCTAGAGCCCTTTTTGAAGATTGGCACCACATTGGCCTTGCGCCAGTCCCTTGGCACAATACCAGACACCAGAGAATCTCTAAATATCATGAACAGGGGTACAAATATTACTGAACTTACCTCTCTAAGAACTCTTGGGTGTAGTCCATCCGGTCCTGGGGATTTGCTTACATTTATATCACTTAACTTACCTTGTACCATCTCTACATTAAGCCAGTTCAGTACATTACATGATGTGTTACCAGCACTGACCTGGCCAATGTCAGCTCCTTCTTCCATAGTGTATACAGAACTAAAGAACCCATTCAGTAGCTCCGCCTTCTCTTGATCGCCTGTGACAACCTCCCCATTATCATTATTAAGGGGTCCTACATGCTCTGTCCTTGGTTTTTTTGCATTTATATATCTAAAAAAATATTTAGGATTAGTTTTGCTGTCTTTGGCCACCTGTCTCTCATTTTGAATCTGATTAATCGACTTGGAAAGCCTACAAGATGAGGGATCCATAGGCTTTCATATCAACATTATTGAGTTGAGGAAGACTTGATTTGGCCATAAACATTTCCTGATTACATGCCTTAAAGCTGGCCTGGTTAAAGCTATCAGTAGAATACAGCTCTACATAAAAGTCTCTGAACACAGTAGCGATGTCAGTAGACAAATGCCCTTGCACCTGGGACCGTGGATGAACGGGATGTAAGATTAGGCCTGCTGAGTGTGCAAAGCCTAGCAAGCGTCCATCCATATTTATTACCCTACAAAAAAGGAGCACATTGTCAACAACAATGGAGCACAACATTACTCTCTTCTGTAAGAGAGCCACCCAGAGGGCCTCAGTTTGTGCGGACACTTTTGTGCTGTCAATAATTCTTGATGTTGGGTGAACGTCTTCTCTCTTTTAACCTCTTCATAATGGAGTGTAATGTCTGGATCCCATTTTTCTAATCTGACATGGGTCTCTTTATGTGTTTTTTTCGTAAAATATGTATACAGTAACCCCCCGACCTACGATGGCCCCGACATATGATAAAATCGACATACGATGGCCTCTCAGAGGCCATCGCATGTCGATGTCAGCATCGACATACGATGCTTTTATATGTCGGGGCCATCGCATTAACTGCTAACCGACAGCGCAAAATGCTTAAGCTGCTGTCGGATAGCAGTGTAATGTGCCCCAGCAGGTTCACTTACCTATTCCCGATGCTCCGGGTCCACTTCGCGATCCTCCGGTGTCTTGCGCATCTTCTCCAGGGTCCAGGCCTTGCTTTCCGGCGTCGTTATTATGTCACTACGCACGCCGCGCCGGCGCAGCAGCGTATTAACGTCACCTGAAAGCGAGGCCCGGACCCTGCAGAAGATGCGCAAGACACCGGAGGATCGCGAAGAAGACACCGGAGCAGCGGGACAGAATCGGGAGCCCCTGGAACAGCATCGGGAGAGGTGAGGACCTGGTCCGAAGCGGCGGGGACAGGTGAGTATAACTTCCTATACTTTACATTGCACGGATCCCTCAACATACGATGGATTCGACAAACGATGGGTCGTTTGGAACGAATTACCATCGTATGTTGAGGGACCACTGTATACATATATATATATATATATATATATTATAGTATATGTATGTATAACATTCAGTATACACTGACAGTTTGCCAGTGAAACCTAGCCTATTGTTTTACCTCACAGACTTCTGTACTTGACAGAAGGGAGGCAATCATCTGATCTCGGCTTTCAAGGCAACCATCCGGACCCCAGGACTGCATTTGAGGGTCGGCAATGGGGGACAGGGGGAGCCCTCTCCCCCGTTAATCTGATAGATGGAGTGGTCAGTACTGACCATGGAATCTATGGGGTTTAAACTGCTGGGACTGACACGATCTTGGTTTTTAGCAGTTGTGGTAGGATTCTGTCTGTGACTGACAGCCGGCTTCTGCCGCTGAACTCTGCCAGCGTGTCCTGCAGAAGCGGGAATAGGCAGGATGTATGGGTATGTCCTGTCACAGAAAAGTACCTGCTGCAAGAACATACCCATACATCCTGGGGAGGGAAGGAGTTAAAGCAAGCAACATGTTTCACCAACAATCCTCCAGCCATACATTTATGACCTCCCAGGATACATACAGAGAAGCGCCATTAGTAAGGAAATACTCTGTAAAAGTGCCTTTTAGGTTTTCAACCATAACAGGATTATGGCGCAAAGTAGTATTAAGTTTCTACTGCCATTGAAGGGGGTACAGAGCAGGGAGACTGATAGAGAGAAGAGTGGGCTATTAATCAATGAGGATTAAAGGAAAGAAAAGTCCTTGTATTTTAAAAAACAAATAATCCAGTCTGGAATAGGCATCATGGACAGGGAATAAAAGGTAACACAAGTACACAAGATCAAAAGGGTACACAGAGAGCTAGCATAGATGGCACAGTAGGAACAACTCTACCAAACATGACCAACAGGGCCCCATATCCCATTAAACCAAACCCCCAACCGCCGCAAAGGAGCCAGGCAAGTATGCAACACAAAAAAAGAAAGCCTACAAGAAAGAAATTCAGAAGCACATATACACAGAACCGAGGTAAAAGGTTATCACCCAGCGACTCCTAATGGCACAGGCCTGACAGAGGTAGTAGCTGAGTTCCAATCCCATGTGCAGCAGATAAAAATCCTATGGCTAAAAACAAAAAAAACATAAAGGTCCCACAGTATTAGATAATAATAAGCATGCATGATTTCAGGGGAAAAAAAATTGGGAGATACCCCAGTATAGCCACTAAGCATAGTGCAGTGTTTCTCAATTCCAGTCCTCAGGACCCCCTAACAGGTCACGTTTTCAGGATTTCCTTAGTCTTTCACAGGTGATATAATTGTGGTGATGCCTGATTCACTGACCATAATTATGTCACATGTGAAAGACTAAGGAAATACAATACAGAAATTTAGGTGCACTACTGTGGTAGATGTATACAATGACATTGGCTATCCCCCAACACTGATGTTAAAATTGAGACATTCGCCAGTGTATCCTTATATGAAGGACACACCAGAGCCCGCACACCAACGCCAAGGTTTCTCAAGTGGCACGGGACCTAACACTAAACCTACCTGTGCGTGATAAGCAAAACCAGGGGCCAGTGGGCAATTACAGCAGCACTAGGCCGACATGCAGCCTGCTCCCAGTTCCCTCCAGCGTGACTAAGCACACTTACAATGGGAGGAGGGAGAGAGGCTACAAGCCCCACCCAAGATGGCTGACATAGGTGCCTGGCCTCACAGGTGCAACCTTAATGCTGCCTGGAAAATGTTCAAGGCGCATTAACATATGGAGTTTACACACCTCCAAGTATAAATTTTTAAACAACAACAAAAAACGTGGTCTCAAATGGCTGGAGGTGCTCAACCCCAAATGCAGTTGTGCATTTATACTGGGGGAGCAGATCCTGCCCTTGTAGTCCGTTGCTAGGGGCGATCCCCAGCATAAAAATGCATACAATGGAGGATGCCTGCAGCGGACTACAAGTGCCACAATAGAATGCTACACCAGATAAACAGTGTGTATGTGTAACAATTAGAATAATACAATACAGAAATTTAGGTGCACTACTGTGGTAGATGTATACAATGACATTGGCTATCCCTCAACACTGATGTTAAAATTGAGACATTCGCCAGTGTATCCTTATATGAAGGACACACCAGAGCCCGCACACCAACGCCAAGGTTTCTCAAGTGGCACGGGACTAAGGAAATCCTGAAAACATGACCTGTTAGGGGGCCCTGAGGACTGGAATTGAGAAACACTGGCATAGTGGCTATACTATAAAAAACACACACGGAGGCAACTATAAGGCAACATGCGGAATTCTGCACGGAGATTCCACAGCACCAGAGTCCCATTGATTTCAATGGGATTCTGCTGCGCTGTGCCAGAAACATATGCGCGAAAATTTTAATTCCAGTGTCCGCAGAAAGAATGATCATGTTCATTCTTTCTGCAAACTCCGCATTCAGGGGAAGTCCGCACAGAGAATCTCATACCCTGTGTGAACATAGCCTGAGGGTATACTTGCACAATCGCTCATCCCTAAGAAGAGACAATAGGCAGCAAAACATACCTCGAAGAGAAAAATTAACTAGGTAAATAACCAAAACTTTTAAGGTGGGGACACTAGCAAACAGGTCAGGCTTCCATGATGGGAGTGAGTCAAAATGAAAGGGGGGATTCCAGCAGGGGGAGGTCGAGATGGGGAGGCCCTATTGTTAAGCAGGGAAGCCTTACTGCACAAGTCCCAAACTGAGCCCTGGGAGGCTGAAGTAAGTGCCATGTTGATGGCCGCTGTGTAGACCACAGATGGTCGTGGGTTCTGAAAGAAGCAGTCAATACCGGAATTGGCAAAAGCGAATGTGGGGGTGTTTCTGTAGTCCCCCAACAGCGCATAGACATTTGCTGAAGTAAAATGGAAAAGATGAATAGCTGAAATAGTGTAAAATGTACAAAAAAGAAAGTTGCAATAGCACTCTAGGTCAAAAAATTGAGGCTCTCATCGCACTTTTTGATCAAAATGTGTCCCCCCATCCACCACGCGGAGATGGCCTCATATCAGATGGGACCCTAACATGATAACTCGCCTCTGCTGTGCATATAGCCTCTGACTGTGTGACATGTTGGATCAGCCATTGATCAGCTATTGACTAAACCCCCTCCAGTTGTTGTGCTGTCTATTTTTCCTTTTGTTTTTACTTTGTAAGTTAGGGGTGCTGCACCCTCTTTGGCCGTGCACCCCACCCCTCTCAGACTGGAGGTGGTTTAGTCAATGGCTGATCCAACATGTCACACAGTCAGAGGCTATATGCACAGCAGAGGTGAGTTATCATGTTAGGGTCCCATCCGATATGAGGCCACCTCCGCGTGGTGGATGATGGGGGGGACACATTTTGATAAAAAAAAAGTGCGCTGAGAGCCTCCATTTTTTGACCTAGAGTGCTGTTGCAACTTTCTTTTTTGTACATTTTGCATTTGCCACAGCAGCAGGCACCTGTGTATTAGGTTGTTGTGCTGGCTATTTTTCCTTTTGTTTTTACTTTGAAATAGTGTAAGCCGACATGGAGCTGCTGCAAACATGTCCTCACAGCTCCATGGCTAAGCCACATCTCTGGGCACTATATTCCAGTACAGAAGGTGCTTGGATTAGTTCTTAATTTTTTTTCTTTTGTTTACTTGAAGGGAACCTGTCATCATCGTCATGCTGCCTGAACCAGTTACTGAGGCATCTCTCCTGCCTTGATTGATAGATCTCTCCTTGTTTGGTATAAGACAAGATCTATGAATGAATTCTGGTGGGACTAACAGAAGCCACCAAAGACCTCCCAATGACTCAGACAGCATGAACGTGATGAAAAGTTACCTTTTAAGAAACACTCCTACTAATGCAAACTTTCACACATTGATGACAATTACATCTACCATATAACTAATATAAGGATTTTGCAAGGTAAACTGTTTAACCCTAAATAACTAGAATAAACAATATCTTTGAGGATTAACTTGCTATCTAAAACACAACAATGTGCAGTACTATGCCATACATTTCTAAATAGCATACAACAAATTAAAATATATAGGTTGTGTCAAAATAAAATTGAAGGTACAGCCCAGTACGTGTTGATACTAAATCCATTAGTCATATTTTGTTCCTGTAGCTGACAAGGATTTTTTTGTGATAGATGCATACTTTTTCATAAGTCCATACTTCTATGCCTAGATTCATCTAAATGGCTTAAAATCCATGAAAAAGTAACAATATCTATCATTTATGCATTGACATGAGTAAATACCATGAGCTGCAGTCATATAAAAATAGCTTTATTTCTTCAAAGTGTATAACCCATTAAATATTTAAAGGGGCAGTTACAGTTAGCTGTTAAAGGGAGTGGAAAATTGTGCTAACAACACTTTCAATGGATCTGTGCAACTGCTAGGACCCTCACTGATCCAGAGATTTAAAATTCAAGTTAATGTAGTCATGATGCATTTCCCTGTAAAGCAGCTAAATAAGTCTTGAGAGTCGGACCCCCCCGGATCAATACGTGTTTGCATATCCTAGTAAAAATACCCCTTTTAAACATCATAATATTTAAAATCTCTATAAAAAGTGCACTAACTTTGGGTAGACAGAGCAGGGAACAATAAGAAGAACAATGTGTGGACTAAAAAAAAATGTTCGCCTATTTGTGTGAGCAGTTGTTGTCCTAGGGGCAGATGGAATTGTGGAGTATGTATAGAGCATATGAATGGTTTGTCGGGATTGAGATGGTGACAGGTGGCTACTGAATAAGCCATTGTCCAAAAACTATTCTGTTTGGTTTTTTTGGTAGGTGAGAAGAGAAGAGTACATTGTAAGAACTCCTACCTTTTAGGCCTCTTTCACACTACAAAATTACTCCATTTTAAAGATCCGTACGAAGTTCCTGTCTGAAAATCAGCTGTAAAACGGCAGTTACAAAATTCTATATGGCCATTAGAAAATCCCATTATAGTCTATGAGATATTTCTAATAGCCGTTTTACCCCGTTATAGCCCGTTATTAATAACAGCCATTATTTTTTAACGGAAGATAGAAAGGGGAGAAATAGTGCATGCATGAAGTGAAGTGAGTGACAATTTTTAATATGTGGTGTGTTGATGATACTATACTAGGAGCGTCCCTTCTTTTTTTCTTTTCTTTTGCATGTATATACTTTAAAGAAAAAGTTCTTTAACCTCTTCAGGACATAGGGCGTATGGATACGCCCTGAATCCCGAGTCCTTAAGGACCGAGGGCGTATCCATACGCCCGTGGGAATTCCGGCCCCCACCGCTAGCCGGTTGGGGACCGGAGCCGGATGCCTGCTGAAATCGTTCAGCAGGCATCCCGGCATATCGCCCAGGGGGGTCATTATGCCCCCCCATGTCGGCGATCGCCGCAGATCGCTGGACAATTCAGTCCAGCGATCTGCGGCGATTCCGGGTCAATCGGGTCTCCGGTGACCCGGTGACCCGGAATTACTGGCTGTTCGGGGCCGTCTCTGACGGCCCCGAACAGCCAGAGCCTGCAGGGGTGAGGTGGCACTGGTGCCACCTCACGATCGCCCTGATTCGTCGGCCGGATTACCGGCCGACCAATCAGGGCGCCTGCTGCGGGTGTCACTCCCGCACCCGCTCCGCCCCTCTTCTGGAGGACGTGAGCGGGTGCGGGAAGACGACCCCCGGTGCTGGGAACCCCGATCCCCGGCGCCCCTGTTGGGATCGGGGCCCCAGGAGCAGCTGCGGCGGCGGGACTGACCTGCAGCGTCTGGATCGTTGGAGGTGAGTGACAGCCTCCTGCTGTTGCTTAGCAACAGCTCCCAGCATGCAAAAAGGGCATGCTGGGAGCTGTAGTTATGCAACAGCAGGAGGCAGACCACCACAACTCCCAGCATTCCCTTATGGGCATGCTGGGACTTATGGTTTTGCAACAGCTGGAGGCACATTCTTTCTATGGAAAAGTGTACCTTCAGCTGTTGTCTAACTACAACTCCCAGCTTGCACAAACAGCTAAAGTGCATGCTGGGAGTTGTAGTGGTGCATCTGCTGGTTGCATAACTACAACTCCCAGCATGCCCGTTGGCTGTCGGTGACTGCTGAGAGTTGTAGTTTTGCAACAGCTGAAGGCACACTGGTTGTGAAACTCAGTTTTTTTTTACCTAACTCAGTGTTTCACGACCGGTGTGCCTCCAGCTGTTGCAAACTACAACTCTCAGCAGTCACCGTACACCATGCACCGTACATGCTGGGAATTGTAGTTTTGCAACAGCTGGAGGCACACTGGTTGTGAAACACTGAGTTAGGTCACAAACTCAGTGATACATAACCAGTGTGCCTACAGTTGTTGCAAAACTGCAACTCTCAGCAGTCACCGACAGCCAACGGGCATGCTGGGAGTTGTAGTTATGCAACAGCTGGATGTCCCCCCCAATGTGAACGTACAGGGTACACTCACATGGGCGGAGGATTACAGTAAGTATCTGGCTGCAAATTTGAGCTGCCGCAAACTTTCTGCTGCAGCTCAAATTGCCAGCGAGAAACTACTGTGAACCCCCGCCCGTGCGACTGTACCCTAAAAACACTACACTACACTACCACAAAAAATAAAATAAAAAGTAAAAAACACTACATATACACATACCCCTACACAGCCCCCCTCCCCTCCCCAATAAAAATGAAAAACGTCTGGTACACCACTGTTTCCAGAACGGAGCCTCCAGCTGTTGCAAAACAACTCCCAGTATTGTCGGACAGCCGTTGACTGTCCAGGCATGCTGGGAGTTTTGCAACAGCTGGAGGCACCCTGTTTGGGAATCACTGGCGTAGAATACCCCTATGTCCACCCCTATGCAAGTCCCTAATTTAGGCCTCAAATGCGCATGGCGCTCTCACTTTGGAGCCCTGTCGTATTTCAAGGCAACAGTTTAGGGTCACATATGGGGTATCGCCGTACTCGGGAGAAATTGTGTTACAAATTTTGGGGGGTATTTTCTGCTTTTACCCTTTTTAAAAATGTAAATTTTTTGGGAAAACAAGCATTTTAGGTAAAAAAAATAAAAAATTTTTACATATGCAAAAGTCGTGAAACACCTGTGGGGTATAAAGGTTCACTTAACCCCTTGTTACGTTCCCCGAGGGGTCTAGTTTCCAAAATGGTATGCCATGTGGTTTTTTTTTGCTATCCTGGCACCAAAGGGGCTTCCTAAATGCGGCATGCCCCCAGAGCAAAATTTGCGTTCAAAAAGCCAAATGTGACTCCTTCTCTTCTGAGACCTGTAGTGCGCCAGCAGAGCACTTTTCACCCCCATATGGGGTGTTTTCTGAATCGGGAGAAATTTGGCTTCAAATTTTTAGGGGTATTTTCTGCTATTACCCTTTTTAAAAATAACATTTTTGGGGGAAAACAAGCATTTTAGGTAAAATTTTTTATTTATTTTTTACATTTGCAAAAGTCGTGAAACACCTGTGGGGTATTAAGGTTCACTTTATCCCATGTTACATTCCCCGAGGGGTCTAGTTTCCAAAATGGTATGCCATGTGGGGTTTTTTTGCTGTTCTGGCACCATAAGGGCTTCCTAAAGGTAACATGCCCCCCAAAAACCATTTCAGAAAAACGTACTCTCCAAAATCCCCTTGTCGCTCCTTCCCTTCTGAGCCCTCTACTGCGCCCGCCGAACACTTTACATAGACATATGAGGTATGTGCTTACTCGAGAGAAATTGGGCTACAAATACAAGTAAAAATTTTGTCCTTTTACCCCTTGTAAAAATTCAGAAATTGGGTCTACAAGAACATGTGAGTGTAAAAAATGAAGATTGTGAATTTTCTCCTTCACTTTGCTGCTATTCGTGTGAAACACCTAAAGGGTTAAAATGCTGACTGAATGTCATTTTGAATACTTTGAGAGGTGCAGTTTTTATAATGGGGTCATTTATGGGGTATTTCTAATATGAAGACCCTTCAAATCCACTTCAAACCTGAACTGGTCCCTGAAAAATACTGAGTTTGAAAATTTTGTGAAAAATCGGAAAATTGCTGCTGACCGTTGAAGCCCTCTGGTGTCTTCCAAAAGTAAAAACTCATCAATTTTATGATGCAAATATAAAGTAGACATATTGTATATGTGAACCAAAAAAAAATGTATTCGTAATATCCATTTTCCTTACAAGCAGAAAGCTTCAAAGTTAGAAAAATGCTAAATTTTCAAATTTTTCATCAAATTTACGGATTTTTCACCAAAAAAGGATGCAAGTATCGACAAAAATTTACCACTATGTTAAAGTAGAATATGTCACGAAAAAACAATCTCGGAATCAGAATGATAACTAAAAGCATTCCAGAGTTATTAATGTTTAAAGTGACAGTGGTCAGATGTGCAAAAAACGCTCCGGTCCTTAAGGCCAAAATGGGCTCCGTCCTGAAGGGGTTAAAGTGAGGAATGTCAGTGTTTGCCTCTTTCTCTACTATCACCTGATGGTATTGAACTACATACTACAATCTATAGTAATGGCTGCAAGTAAAGATAAATAGCAATTTATCTACATTGGCAAAAACTTAAAGAAGAGATGACTTGGGAAAAAAAAGCTACCTCGGAAAATTGCAGAGTATTAGGCACAGAATAGAACAGACTAGGGGACATGGAGTTTTTAAAAGTGAAAAACTTTTACAAGATCCCAGGTATTCACAGCTAGATGATAATTTACACAATCAATTAGCCAAACAATTCCAAAAGCTTCTAATATTTAACCTATTTTTCTTAATCAAAAATATGATTTGCATTTGATTTGGAACTTACCCTCTCATTTCTTGTGTAGACAATAATGAAGTATCAGTAAACTAATTGCTTTTAATAAGAAAATTCTGTAACAAACTGAACTAATGAAGTAAAAAAGTAAAATTAAAGGGGTTATCCAGGAAAAACTTTTTTATATATATCAACTGGTTCCAGAAAGTTAAACAGATTTGTAAATTACTTCTATTAAAAAATCTTAATCCTTTCAGTACTTATGAGCTTCTGAAGTTAAGGTTGTTCTTTTCTGTCTAAATCCTCTCTGATGACACCTGTCTCTGGAAACGCCCAGTTTAGAAGAAGTTTGCTATGGGGATTTGCTTCTAAACTGGGCGTTTCCCGAGACACGTGTCATCAGAGAGGATTTAGACAGAAAAGAACAAGCTTAACTTCAGAAGCTCATAAGTACTGAAAGGATTAAAAAAAAATTAATAGAAGTAATTTAACTTTCTGGAGCCAGTTGATATATAAACAAAAGTTTTTTCCTGGAATACCCCTTTAAAAGAAACATGCATGCAGTACTTGTTACCACTTTACCATTTAAATCAGCACTTCTCAACTTTTTCTACTGTGGCCTCCCTAGACAGACTATGGTGGAAATCCATGGCCTTTTAATGTATTCCTGAACTCCATATAAGATTAAAAGACGTACAAGTGATTCAATAATGTTTCTAAACCAGAAATTGTTGCAGAAAGGTAAATGGACTGTGCAGCTTAACCCCTTGGGGACGGAGTCCATTATAACCCTAAGGACGGGAGCATTTTTTGCAAATCTGACCTCTATCACTTTATGTATTAATAAGGAAATTAGTAAGGAACCAGTGGGGTGTTCAGCAGGATGCATTTCAGGTCATGTGACCTTTCATCAGATTCATCATCATAACAAAAATACATTCAGTCGGGCTGATGGGACCATCGCGGTGAAGTCGCGATGTCCCGATCAGCTAAAACACGACTGCCGATAACACTGATCAATGCCATGTTAATACATGGCAGTGATCTGTGTATTCAATCAGTGTGTGCAGTATTATAGCCACAAGAGGGAGCTATAACACTGCAAAAAAAAGTGTGGAGAAAAAAGTTAATAAAGATCATTTAACCCCTTCCCCAATAAAAGTAAGAATCACCCCCCTTTTCCCATTGAAAAAAAAACTGTGTAAATAAAAAATAAAAATAAACATATGTGGTATCAGCGCATGCAGAAATGTCCATCTATAAAAATAATGTTAATTAAACCGCACAGTCAATGGCGTACGCGGAAAAAAAATTCCAAAGTCCAAAATAGAGTATTTTTGGTCACTTTTTATATAATGAAAAAAAGGAATAAAAAGTGATCAAAAAGTCCGATGTATACAAAAATGGTACCAATAAAAACTTCAGATAATGGTGCAAAAAATTAGCCCTCATACTGCCCCGTACACAAAAAAATATAAATGTAATAGGGGTCAAAATATGACAATTTTATAATTATTCATTTTCATGTATGTAGTTATGAGTTTTTCCACAAGTAATACAAAATCAAACCTATATAAGTAGGGTATCATTTTATTTGTATGAACCTACAGAATAAAGATAAGGTGTAATATTTACCGAAAAATGCACTGCATAGAAACGGAAGCCCCCAAAAGTTACGTCATTTTTTCTTCAATTATGTCGCAATTAATTTTTTTTCCGTTTCACCATGTTTTTTTTTGTAAAATTACTAATGTCACTGCAAAGTAGAATTGGTTGCACAAAAAATAAGCCATAATATGAAAGTTTATGTGCTAAATTGAAAGGGTTATGATTTTTAAAATGTAAGGTGGTAAAAATTAAAGTGCAAAAACGGAAAAACCCTGAGTCCTTAAAGGGGTTATCCAGGAAAAAACTTTTTTTTAAATATCAACTGGCTCCAGAAAATTAAACAGATTTGTAAATTACTTCTATTAAAAAAATCTTAATCCTTTCAGTACTTATGAGCTTCTGAAGTTGAGTTGTTCTTTTCTATCTAAGTGTTCTCTGATGACACGTGTCTCGGGAACCGCCCAGTTTAGAAGCAAACCTCTTCTAAACTGGGTGGTTCCTGAGACACGTGTCATCAGAGAGCACGTAGACAGAAAAGAACAACTCAACTTCAGAAGCTCATAAGTACTGAAAGGATTAAGGGGTTAAAGGGGTATTCCAGGCCAAAACTTTTTTTTATATATCAACTGGCTCCGGAAAGTTAAACAGATTTGTAAATTACTTTGATTAAAAAATCTTAATCCTTGCAATAGTTATTAGCTTCTGAAGTTGAGTTTTTTTCTGTCTAACTGCTTTCTGATGACTCACATCTCGGGAGCTGTGCAGTTCCTATGGGGATATTCTCCCAGCATGCACAGCTCCTGGGACGTGACATCATCATTGAGCAATTAGACAGAAAAGTTCAGAAGCTAATAACTATTGAAAGGATTAAGATTTTTTAATAGAAGTAATTTACAAATCTGTTTAACTTTCCGGAGCCAGTTGATATATAAAAAAAAAGTTTTTGCCTGGAATACCCCTTTAAAGAGTTCTTTGCCATGTTGCCATGTTACCTTCCAGTAATTAGAGAGTGTGAGAGCGATAACACTAAATGTAAGACACCAGCTCCACGTTCACATCTAAGATCTTGTAACAATAATGAGTCACATGACACCGGGGAGGGAAAATGGCCCATTGGTACTCCAACGGCACCTTTTGAAGCTCTAGTGAACTCCATGCCCAAGAGGTTCAAGGCTGTGCTGGAAAATAATGGTGGTCAAACAAAATATTGACACTTTGGGCCAAATTTGGACATTTTCACTTAGGGGTGAACTCACTTTTGTTGCCAAGGTTTAGACATTGATGGCTGTGTATTGAGTTATTTTCAGGGGACGCAACATTAACCCCTTAAGGACTCAGGGTTTTTCCGTTTTTGCACTTTCGTTTTTTCCTCCTTACCTTTTAAAAATCATAACCCTTTCAATTTTCCACCTAAAAATCCATATTATGGCTATTTTTTGCGTCACCAATTCTACTTTGCAGTGACATTAGTCATTTTACCCAAAAATTCACGACGAAACGGAAATAAAAATCATTGTGCGACAAAATCGAAGAAAAAACGCCATTTTGTAACTTTTGGGGGCTTCCGTTTCTACGCAGTGCATATTTCGGTAAAAATGACACCTTATCATTATTCTGTAGATCCATACGGTTAAATACCCTACTTATATAGGTTTGATTTTGTCGCACTTCTGGAAAAAATCATAACTACAAGCAGGAAAATTTATACGTTTAAAAATGTCCTCTTCTGACCCCTATAACTTTTATTTTTCCACGTACAGGGCGGTATGAGGGCTCATTTTTTGTGCCATGATCTGAAGTTTTTATCGGTATGATTTTTGTTTTGATCGGACTTTTTGATCACTTTTTATTCCTTTTTTAATGGTATAAAAAGTGACCAAAATACGCTTTTTTGGACTTTGGAACTTTTTTGCGCGTACGCAATTGACCGTGCAGTTTAATTATTGATATATTTTTATAGTTGGGACATTTACGCACATGGCGATACCACATATGTTTATTTGTATTTTTATTTACACTGTTTTATTTTTTTTATGGGAAAAGGGGGGTGATTCAAACTTTTATTAGGGAAGGGGTTAAATGACCTTTATTAACACTTTTTTTTTACTTTTTTTTTTGCAGTGCGGTATTAACCCTTTAGAAGCGGCGGTCAAAGCTGACCGCCGCTTCTAAAGGGTTAATAACGCACATCGCCGCGATCGGCGATGTGTGGTATTAGCCGCGGGTCCCGGCCGTTGATGAGCGCCGGGACCGACGCGATGTGATGCGGGGTCACAGCCCCGCTTCATATTGCGGGAGCCGGCGCAGGACGTAAATATACGTCCTGCGTCGTTAAAGGGTTAAACACTGTTATGCAGGCTGTGCACTCACTACTTTACATTGTAGCAAATTTTTATTTCTTTATAGTTACAGGAAAGGGTATAATATATTTACAAAAGTTTGAGGGGTGTACTCACTCATCTGAGATACTGTATGAAAAACTATGGAGAGTGAGATATACTGTTCATAAGCATATTAAGGTAATCAGCAAAATAAATTAATTCCCTAATACTCAAAAACAGAAAAGCACAAAATGTATGTATTGTATTGCTCTAGTCAAGTATTCTATGCTGCAGATAATGATGTAATACAATATACAATTTACAGAGGAGAAATAGATTTCAGGTTAACATGGATTTTAATACATTATCAGTGATTCTGACAGTTTATCTGCCATTTAACTGCTCTCAGACAGACTGAGTAATAATTGTATTTTATTTTAAGCAATGTGACAAGTGCATTTGAAAAGTTTTCAGACCCTTTCACTTTTTTCACATTTTGTTATGTTGTGGCCTTGGGTTAAAATAAAATGTAAACTTCAGGATTTCCCAATCATTCTGTGAGGGAAATGAGAATGTTAAAAAAATCTTTGATAATTTATTGAATAGGAAAAAAATTTAATATTGCATTGCCATAAGTATTTAGACCCTTTAATCAGTGCCTAGTTAATGCACATTTGGCAGTGATTACAGCCTCCAGTCTCCTTGGGTATGATGCCACGATGTTTCCACACCTGGAACTATGTTTTTTTTTGGCATTGTTCTTTGAGAATTCAAGTTCTGTCAGGTTGGATGGTAACCATTGGTGGACAACCATTTCCAGGTTTCTCCAAAGATTTTCAATTGTGTTAAAGTTCAAGTCAGGGATTTAGCTGGACCACTCAAGGACATTCACAGAGTGGTCCCTCACTCCTGTGTTGGCGTAGCTGTATGCTTAGGATCATTGTTTTATTGGAGTGTAAATCTTTGGCCCAGTTTTAGGGCCAGAGCAATCTGGATTAGGTTTTCATTTAGACTATCTATATTCTTTAATCTATTTCACTCAACCGTCAATTGGGTTCTTGGTCACCTCTCTTACAAATGCCCTTCTCCCACGATTACTTAGAATGGACATCTCCAGGAAGAGTCCTGGTTGTTTCAAACTTCTTCTATTTAGGAATAATATGGCTCACTTTGGAACTTTAAGTGCAGCAGATATTGTTTTGCAACCTTCTCCAAATTTGTGGCTCCACACTATCTTGTCTTTGAGGTTCGGTTAACTCTGATATGCATGGTCAGCTGTAAGACCTTACATAGATGGGGGGGGGGGGGTCTTTTCCAAATCAGGGGGAGTAAAACTTGGAGAGTCACTGGTAGAGAAGGATCTGTGTTTACATGTAGATAACAGACTGCAGAACAGCATGCAGTGTCTAGCAGCTGCTTCTAAGGCTAGCTGGATATTGTCATGTATTAAAACAGGCATGAATTTATGGGACAAGGACATATTGGTGCGGCTTCCCTTTGAATATACTGTTTAGTTTCATGAAAAGGATGTCCTGAAACTGGAAAAGGTTCAAAGTCATGCAACTAAAGTAACAAGGGGAATGGAGCATCTTAGTTATGATTAAAATAATTACATTTGTTAAGTTTTAAAAAGAGACATTTAAAGCGGTACTCCACCCCTAGACATCTTATCCCCTATCCGCTAGGACCCCCCAGGATCTCTGGGGGGGCACTGCAGCCTTCGGAACATGGAAGCTTGGAGCTTCCATGTTCGCAATGTCATGCCATGCCCCCTCCATTCAGACAAACAAAGGGTGGTCAGAAAGCCAGATCAGAAAGCCAAGAAGAATTACAGAATCAAGTATCAAAAGGGTTAACAAATTTCATAGCCAAAGTCACAGAACGAGGAAAACAGAATCAAATGCAAATGCAGGTAAATGCTAGCTTTAGAGAACAATCTCTTTTACAGGCAGTGTTTAAGAGGATACTGCAATCTTAAATGGCAGAACTAGCAGGGTGTGGATGCCAAGCTGACACCCCATTAGCCAGAGGTAAACACGTCAGTAATAGGTAGGGTGTTGCCACTGCAACCACAAGCTAAACGCAAACAAGAGAGATGAGATACACCTCTTACAGTACATAAATAATATGTATTCAGCACTCTGACACTCTGTTGTCATTGCAATGGAGCCCTGTCTTTCCAGCCTCAATCTAAACACAAGGATGTGCCAACTTGGCCAATCATTGACGAGTTACCGTTGCCAGTGGGGCCACTGATTGGCCACTAACTGTAAAAAGTATTCTCTGGACATCCCTTTAATAATTGGTACGACCAAAACATATGGAATATTTAAATGTCTGTTTTATTTGTAGTTTAGCTGCACGTACTCATACAGATGATATTTTAGAGCTTGAAGAATTAAAGCCTGAGTTTACTTTGGGGGCATGACAAGTGGTTTTTGAGCTCAGACAGGTATTACATTAGCTCCATATTTTTACTGTACTTGATTAAAATACACCTTTTTGGTCCCAAATTTGTCTCTTTTGATGCCTAAACAGCTTTTTTTTTTTTTAATGAAAGGTCAGGCATACCCATATTTCCATAAGTAAACAAGCACAACCTTCTCTTACATCAGAAGACCTATGTCACAGCCTGGTACCTGCTATGTTTACATCACTGCATCTTCTCTATAGCCGAGAGGTAGGGGTCAAGTCCTGGGGAAAAAAATGTAGAAACTCACCCAAGATTTCCACTCAAGGCCTGGTCCTGAATGACTCCTGCTAATGGGAATGGTGTTCCTGCTGTGGAAAGTGCAGGAACACAGTTCCCACACGTTCCTGCAGGACTTTCAGCCCTGCCCAAAGGAATTTTTACCTGATGGAATACTGGGGACTCTTCAGAACATCTCCATTCTCCTTAAAGTGGCCACCAACTTCTGACCTCGTCATCAAAAATCAAGGACATTCCAATAGTTTACACTATGGTCAAACTCATTTTTCATTGTGTAGTTCTTATAGCCCTCTGCAATTCCCACAAACCTTTTTTTTACCCATTATCTTCATGGTCACATTGGGCTTACACTGATTGAAGTCACTTCAGTCAAATACAGCACTTTTTTCTACTGTCATCTCAGCCTCAGCCAACATGAGTCCTGTCCCTTTACTGTACTCTTCAGGAGAAGCTCTAGTGGCCTTTCCATGGAACACTTCATTGATGTACAGGCTAAGATAAAGTCTGATTTGCTCAATTTGTCAACTCACCTCTGGACATTGGCTAATTTTCCTGTTTCAGCATCACTGTGTCCCTGAACACAAAGCAAGGTTCATAAAGACATGGTTTGACTAGCTTGGAGGGCAGAAAAGCACAGGCATGACCTCTAGCCCACTGAGCCCCTTTAGGATAAATGGGAATGCCAAAAATCAGTCAAATCCTCTCAAAATTCAACATTAGTGCCTGACCTTAAAGTTGTCTGAAGCTGGCTGAATTAGTGCCTGACCTTAAAGCACTGACTGAATCAGGGCCATGCAGACATTAGCAGTTTCCATAGACCTCAATGTATTCTGTGCAGCATTCTGACAAAAGAATGAACAAGATCATTCTTTTGATGGCGGAATTTCAGCTGCAGAAATTAGGTAGTTTGAACCCGGCCTAAAAATGCTAAATGAAAAAAAATTCTTTCAGATACACTTCAAAATCCAAAAAATTGTCAAACTCCCTATTAGAGGAGTACTATGGCACATTTTATTGTGAAACAAAACAAACTTTAACTCACCTTCCTACATTCCCCCGTTGCGTTGATCTCAGTGTCCTGTTCTCCGGTCCCTGTCTTCTTCTGCTTCCTGTGGGTCGGTGATACGCTGAGAGCAGTATTATTCACCGAACCACAGGAAGCGTAAGAAGACAGGGACCGGAGAACAGGACACTGATATCAACGCAACGGGGGAATGTAGGAAGGTGAGAGAATTCATAATAAAATGCGCCATAGTACTCCTTTAATGTCCATAGTTTAGGAATGGGATATCCAACAAGCTTATATAGGTGCAATAGTCAGATGTCTATGTAATTTTGGCCATAGAGCGTGCTTCATATCCGAACAATGGGCAGTTTCAGGTACTACGAACTGCAGGGTCACAGCTATTGTGTTTCTTAGATCTATGAAAAGTGCAGTTACTGATATAAAAAATATCTGATGACTGAAAAAGCAAAGCCAGTTCTTTTATTTTTATTCTTTCCTATGTATCATGAATTCCATCTTGCTAGATCTGTTGATCATAATATAGTTATATGATATGGTAAAACATGCATTTTACGACTGTACAACTAGTCATGAACACTGAGGTACATCTCTATTGGAATAATGTTTATAGGCATATTATTTTATGAACAGCATATAACTATAGCCATATTTTACCTTGCTTTGTCAGATTATGTGTCAAGATATCATTACCAACATTGCTATACTTTTATTAATACCTTATTCATATTTTAAACAGAGTATTATCCCATTGAGCCACACAGGGTTTTCTGTGCATATGGCATGAGTTATGTGGACTAAACTAAAAATGAAAATTAAAAATCAGATTTCTAGAGCATAAAAGCACCATAGGGAATACATCTATTAAATATCGCATGTCCCGTCATTTTATAGAAAGACATCAGAGCAACTCATTTAATCTCAAACTGACAGGTTAGAAACTTGTTCTTTCATTTTAGCCACAAGCCAAAAGATTTAAGATGTGGTGCCAATAAGAATCATATTATAGCAGTTAGACTGGAAGGGTTTATGCAATCATTTGTGGACACAAAACCTTTTCTCTAATGAATCATAATGGGAGATATAAGAAGCTGTAAAAAAAAATAAAAAAAAAATAAAAAAAACACCCTAATAGAAAGCCAAAACAGCTGCTAAAAATACAAAGAAATTAAATTTAGGCTATATGCACACAGTATTTTGGCGTGTTTTTTAATTCTCAAAAATGGCCAAAAATAACATAGAGTTGCAATGAACTCAATAAAGATAGGTAAATCCTGCATGAAGAAATGCATTTTATTTAAATTATTATAATTTTTTTTTAAATCTGGGTATAATGTGCACTCTTTTAATGTCCATCATAATAATCTAATAAAGCTGAACAGTGCACTGTGTCCTGTGTCCTCTGTGAGTCCTGTTATGCTGTAGACATAATCATAAGACAGTTCTCTGATCTTTTTTCTATTGTGTACATACTGTATTCGATTGAAACCATGAAAGTTATAAGGATTTGACGACTGAGACACGCAATGATTCCAAACACATGGTTGTCCCCAACAGAGATAAAGAGAGTCCCTTCATTGAAGTCAACCATCCATACACTACAGTTGCCCTTTATAAATGGGTAACTCTTTCTCAGGATTACTGGAGGCCAAACCCCGCCCAGACTTCTTTAACATGTTCTAAAACCATTCACTGATAGCATCCGTGGTGATAAAAAAAAATGCACATCTTTATGCTGAGAAGCAAATATCGTATTTTTCGCCCTATAGGACGCACCGGCGTATAAGACGCACCCTATTTTTAGGTGCAAAATCTAAAAAATTAAAGATTTTGAACCCAATAGTGGTCTTCAACCTGCGGACCTCCAGATGTTGCAAAACTACAACTCCCAGCATGCCCGGACAGCCGTTGGCTGTCCGGGCATGCTGGGAGTTGTAGTTTTGCAACATCTGGAGGTCCGCAGATTGAAGACCACTGCATAGTAGGTAATACTCACGTGTCCCCGCCTCTCCGGACCCGTCACCGCTGCCCTGGATGTCGCTCCATTGCTGTCGCCGTGTCCCCGTCGCTCCGGAACGTCTCTGCTGCTGGCCGGGTATCCTCGCACTCCGTCGCCGTCATCACGTCGTTACGCACGCCGACGCACGTACGTGACGACGTGATGACGAGGAAGGAGAGCGCCAGCCATACAGGGGATCCCTGAATGGAGAAGACACAGAGGAGGCAGGTAAGGCCCCTCCCGGTGTTCTGTAAGCACTAACCCGGCTATTCAGTCGGGCTGTACGGGACCACCGCGGTGAAATCGCGGCTGTCCCGAACAGGCCGACTGAACAGCCGGGTTAGTGTCACTTTCCCTTCAGATGCCGCGGTCAGCTTTGATCGCCGCGTCTGAAGGGTTAATACAGGGCATCACCGCGATCGGTGATGTTCTGTATTAGCCGCGGGTCCCGGCCGTCGATGGCCGCTGGGACGATAGGGGTGTATTCGCCGTATAAGATGCACCAACTTTTTCCCCCCAGTTTTGGCGAAGAAAAAGTGCGTCTTATACGGCGAAAAATACGGTAGATCAAAATACAAATTGTGGATGTGTGGCTATGTTTCTTTTTCTCTATTTTTGTTGTACATTTGTAGTCTCTCCACTCTTTCATAGCCAGCACTCTGCTCCACCTATTCAGCCCAGGCGTTTTTAATTAGCAGGAGACTGCATATGGGTTTCCTCCTAGCATTCTCCCAGTCCTCTGGCAAGGAGTACTTAGTAGGTGTTCACACTGGTGTGGTGCTCTGCGGCAGTCATTGTTACTGTGGTGCTTTGTCTGTGGAGTGGCATGGAGCCAGGGACTTGATCGGGCAGCAGTGGGGCTTCCTGGTCACTGGGTCGCTCTCCCTGTTGGCCTGGTGTTGTGGTGGCAATGGCCTCCGCCTGGTGCCACACCAGTGTTAGGTTAGGGACCCACTCTGAATAGGTGGCCTTGATGTGGCGAGAAGGCTTTTACTTTTTGATCAAAATCTATACTAACAACCTTTTAGTTTTTGAATTTATGCTGAGAAGCAAATAGATCAAAATACAAATTGTGGATGTACGGCTATGTTTCTGTTTCTCTATTTTTGTTTTAAATCTTTACTAATGTCTTTAACAAATGCTTTTTTTAATGTCATGGATGATGTCAGTGAACGCTTTTTTGGTCTATTGTAAGCTGGATAAAGACATTGCAGGCTTTCTGACTGTGCATGCTTACTACTATTGTTTGTGGACTAAAATAATTACTATAGATTTTATTAGTGCTCATGGAACATCTGTCCTGCTTTTATTACATATTCAAAGTCTGTGATGGACAGTGGGATAGCTAGTATCTAAAACCAGAGGAATCTCCTAGCACTAATAATCCACCTCTCTGCCCAGAGTCTACCAAAACCATGGTTGGAAGCCTTTAAAATATTAAACTGTTCTTTTATATCCAATATAAAACAGATAACTTTTTTTTCTCTAAAAAAGGTATAAGGCAACAAGTAAACAAAAATTATCCTCTTCAGGACGCCGGGCGTATGCATACGCCCTGCATCCTGAGTCCTTAAGGGTGTGGTGCGTATGCATATGCCCGTGGGAATTCCGGTCCCCGCCGCTAGCCGGTTGGGGACCGGACCGGGATGCCTGCTGAAATCATTCAGCAGGCATCCCGGAACATCGCCGAGGGGGACCCCCCCCCCCCCCCCCCACCACTTTTTTTTGTCGATCGCAGAAAATCGCATGTCAATTCAGACATGCGATTTTCTGCTATTCCGGGCTGATCGGGTCTCTGGTGACCCGATCGACTGGAAAATAGGGATGATCGGAGCAGTCAGTGACAGCCCCGATCATCCTGAGGGATAGGAGCGAGGTCGCAGTGCTGCGATCTCCTCCTATCCCCTGCCATTGGTCAGAACTGATTCTGACCAATGGCAGCGCAGGACAGTGGGTTGCCATGGCCAACCCCCTATTCTGCCCACCCCTGGATGTCGGGCAGAACGGGGGGAGAAGATGGAGGCCGGTACCTGCAAAGAAGATGCGTGGGGACTGCCGATCGCCGCTGGAGACAGTGGAGATCACGGCGTAGGTAGGGAAACAACGGTGGGGGGGGGGGGGGCAGGGAAAGGAAGGGGGCAGTAAGCGATATTTACTGCTGCCCTTCCTAGTGGGTGCCAAACTGCAACTCCCAGCATGCCCAGACAGCCAAAGGCTGTCTGGGCATGCTGGGAGTTGTAGTTTTGCCACATCTGGAGGGTCATAGTTTGGAGATCACTGTTACAGTGGTGCCCAAAAGGTAGCCCTCCAGATGTTGCCAAACTACAACTCTCAGGATGCCTAGACTACCCAGGGATGCTGGGAGTTGTAGTTCTGTAACATCTGTCCCTTCAGATTTTCCAATTTTCATGACATTTTTGAAAATTGCTGCTCTACTTTGAAGCCCTCAAATTTTTTCAAAAAGTAAAAATATGTCCATTTTTGATGCAAACATAAAGTAGACATATTTAGGGACATGTATCAATGTTTGCTTATGATTCCTTTTTTTAGTACTTTTTTTCTTTCACGTAAGCAATTTCTTCTTTTTTACTTTGGTAGTAGCTTTTTCTGCTCCATGTTTGAGCTGGAGTAAATTTAGTCAATTTTTAATCTTGTTGCGACTTGTTTTTGCGCAGTTGCGACTGTCGCAGTTAATAAATACTTCATTACCCGTAGTCCATTTTAAAATTATTACTTCGTAGTTACGTTTTTGAAAATTTGCTTTTCTCGCTTTCCAGTCAAAATGTTGCACGAAAAATCGCATAGTCGCAAGTGCAAATTTTTGCGACATTTTTAGTAAAGAAAAATTTACTAAATCGCTTGATAAATGCCTGTCATTGTATTTGTGAATAAAAATAACATTTATTTGGAATGTCCATTTTCCTTACAAGCAGAGAGCTTCAAAGTTAGAAAAATGCTAAATTTTCATGACATTTTGGGATTTTTCACCAATAAAGGATGCAAGTAACGAAGAAAATTTACCACCAAAATAAAGTAGAATATGTCACGAAAAAACATTCTCAGAATCAGAATATTCGGTAAAAGTGTTTAAGAGTTATTAATGCGTAAAGCGACGGTGGTCAGAATTGCGAAAAAGGGCTCAGTCCTTAAGGTGAAAAAGGGCTGCGTCCTTAAGGGGTTAAATATGTGGTGTCCCACTACAGGTACGTGTATTACCTGTAGGCCCTGTCGAGTTGAGTCCCTCAGTGACCTAGGGGTTCCCCTGCAGGGACTCCTTGTGTTATCTTTCTAGTTTATTAAATGTAGTGTATGTTACCTTAAGACCACAGATAGGATTCTAATGTATAGATAGTATATAGGACCTTTGGAGGACTCCAAGGACCTGTGTGAGTAAGCTGATCACGTTATGTTATGTTATACTGTTATATGATTTGTTGCAACATGTAATCCCAGAGACCACCAGGTTTAACCTATGACCCACAGCTTGACCAATGGGCTATAGTCCAGCCTCCTCACTATATAAGGGGCAGCAATCTTTAATTCACTCTCTTAGCTTTACACCTGCTGCTGTGAACAAGTCTTTGCAGAAGCAGCTACCAGAGAACCTTAGAGGACAGTGTTCAGCATCTGGAGTTCCACAAAGCTACAACTCTCCAGTAAGTCTCAAGTCTATGTCTACTGTCACTGCATCTAGTCAAGTCCTGCACATAGTCAAGTCCAGTGTAACAACAGTTAAGTCTAAATTACAAGTCCAAGTTAAGTTAATTACAAGTATTGGTCCAGCAAGCTGCGAGGTCCTCTGGGTACTGGTCACATCTCTGGGACAATCTGGCTATAGCTGGGAAGATAATTACACCCGTCTTCTATTTAGTAAAGCCTCCATTTACCTGCAACTGGTTGTGGACTCTTTATTCACTACTAGCCCATGGGATAGCGGAGAATCCGGGAGTGTGGTATGCCAGAACCCGAAAACCACACTGGCGTCATGAACATATAGGGGTTAATACCACCAGACCCCCAGGGTTTATAACATCTGATCCCACCACTCACTGCAACACCCGTGGCCCTGCCATTACTCACTATAGTGGCGCGCCACATATATACCACAGAGTCTCTGTGCAGTGTGAGGTAAGTTATGAACTCCTTACAAAAAGACTTGTCACAGATGATAGTACCAAAAATGTTAAAATACATTTTTTATTTAAACGACAAAGTTAATGCAAAAAACACATAGGCACCTGCCCCACACCCCCAAAAAAACACACACACACACCTGTCGTTTTTTTCCTCCTCACTTTTTAAAAATCATAACCCTTTCAATTTTGCACCTACAGACTCATATGCTTTTTTTTGCCTCCCTCAATTCTACTTTTAATGACATCAGTCATTTTACCCAAAAAGCTAAGGCAGAACCTAAAAAAATTGAATTGTGCGACAATTTTTTTTTTTTAAATACCATTTTGTCAATGTTAGGGGCTTCCGTTTCTACGCAGTGCATTTTTCGGTAAAAATGACACATTCTCTTTATTCTGTAGGTCCATACGATTAAAATGATACCCTACTTATATAGGTTTGATTTTGTCTTACTTCTGGAAAAAATCATAACTACATGCACGAAAATTAATAAGTTTAAATTTGTCCTCTTCTGACCCCTATAACTTTTTTTTTCCACATACAGGGATATATGAGGGCTCATTTTATGTGCTGTGATCTGAAGTTTTTATTGGTACCATTTTTGTTTCGATCAGACTTTTTGATAGTTTTTATTCATTTTGATGGTATAAAAAGTGACCAAAAATACGCTATTTTGGACATTGGCATTATTTTAGGTGTACGCCATTGAACATGCGGTTTCAATCATTATATATTTTTAGTTTGGACATTTACGCACGCGGCGATACCACATATGTTTATATTTATTATTATTTACATCATTTTTTTTTCATGGGATTCTAACTTTTATTTGAATCATCTTTAACTTTTTTTTCACTTTTTTTTCCCCCAATGCTATAGCCAACATAAGGGACTATAACAAGCATTACACTGATTGCCCACACTGATCAATGCTATGCCATAGCATAGCATTGATCAGTGTTTTCGGCGCTAGACTGCTCCAGCCTGGATCCAAGGAACGGCGCAGTCATTCGGCAATCAGACAACGAGGAAGCAGGTAGGGACCCTCCTCGTATCCATACAGCTGATCAGGACACCGCGGTTTCACCGCGGTGGTCCCGATCAGCCCAATTAAGATGCCGGGAACACATAAGTGGTATACATATCCTGGGGCAGCAGTACATAGTATAAATACATAAAAAGGGTAAATATGAACATACATCACAACTGACCAGAGAATATAAGTAAAATATCCCAAAGCAGTAGGAGCTACAATGTCTACCATGCACAGATCCTAACCCAGAGTACCCCAATGCACTTTAAGCTCCTGCTGAGTTTCATCAGAGGCCGCCTGACAATAAGAGTGAAATTTGTCCGGCCATTTCTACGCCACTTGACTAGTTTGTGACAAATCCCCGCAAAAACAAAATCACCTCAAAACTTTTTTCAATAAAAAAAAAAAAATTCTGGGAAAATAATTATGTGAGAACAGGATAGAGGAAAAAAGCATCTTTGCCCTGTCCTTTGCCAGTAAGCATGTTAGTGACTGTGTCTGATGCATCTGATTAGACAATACTACCCTCTACCCTGCCCACCCACTGGCTACAACTACCTCCAGTCTACCACCACCACCTTTTGTCCACTGGATACAACTACAATTTGTCCAACACTGCCTGCTGGCTACTACACCTATCACTAGTCCACCCCTGCCTGTTGTCTCCTAGCTAATACAGCTATCATTAGTCCACCACTGTCTGCTGTCCAATGGTTACTACCACTAGTCCACCACTGCCTGCTGTTTGCTGGCTACAGTTATCACTAGTCCACCACCACCTGCTGTCCACTGGCTACAACTATCACTATTCTTTCACTGCTTGCTGTCCTCTGGCTACTACAACTATTACTATTCTACCAATGTCTGCTTTCCACTGGCTACTACAACTATCACTAGTCCACCACTGCCTGCTGTAGGCTGACTATAACTATCACTAGTCCACCACTGCCTGCTACAACTATCATTAGTCTACCACTGTTTGCTGGCTACTACAACTATCACTATTTCACCACTGCCTGCTGTCCAATGGCTATTACAACTACCACTAGTCCACTACTGCCTGCTGTACACTGGCTACTACAACTACCATCAGTCCACTGACCTTGCTGTTGCTACTACCGGCAAGAGCTACACATACACAACCCATGATCCCCAAAAAAGGGAATTTTTGGGGGGCTTTTAAAGAAAAGCTATTTGGGCTTTTAAAGAAAAGCTATTTGGGCTTTTAAAGAAAAGCTATTTATTCTTCCCTATTTTGGGACACCAAGCCTGAATTTTTGGAATACTTGAAAAAGCCATTGTGTGGTATGGTGGGGTGTGTGGTGCAGGGCAGATGTTGTTACCCTAGGGGCAGATGGTATTAACCCTTTGTATTCGTGATGGCAGAGTGTGGTTTAGGCTATAACCACCCGAAGGTATACCGCTGGATCCTGGGCTAGGCACGAGGGCAATAAAGACTCCAACACCAAGTTACGGACAACAGTAGCTTTACCGAGGGTAGACAGTTGGTAAAGTCTATACAGTGCAGCTAGGGCCCAAGGAGGTGACCAGTGACTCAGAGACCTTGCAGGCTCACTGGGACTTGTAGTAGGACTGGGTATTTTAGTGCAGGCCACGTTGACTAGACAGTCAACGACTTGACTTGTGACTGACAATTATTGCAGGTTTAGCTTACTTGCACTTGACTGTGGCTGCAGACAGGGTTTGAGGCCTCCAATGCTCTGGACACACACACTGAGACAGCTTGACTGCACTGGACCTCAGCAACAATAGAGAGAAGCTAGCTCCACGCAAGGCTTATATAGGGAAGACTAGCAGGGAGCCCATAGGTCACTCTTGTGGTCAACTGGTCACTGATACCTCCTGGGTAATAATCACATGGTACATTTTATTAAAGATATAACACATCTTATAATACAAAACATATGTGCAAATGGGGAAACAACTACAGGGGGCCCTGGGGACACTGAGGGACATTGCCTGACAGGGCAGGAAAGGTATGGGGCAACACATCCCATACGGGGCCACCACAAACTCCCCCTCTTAAGTACAGTCACCCTTGATGCCCAGTACTGGAGGGCGGAGGACAGAAGTGACCACTGGAGTAAATGACAGTTCCTGAGGCATTTTTAACCCAATGTCCTTTCCAGGTCTGATGACAAACAAAAATGAGTCCATGTGGCATGGTGAATGTCCAGACATGCTCTTAAACATATGAATTGAATTTTGACTTTTTAACTGCTATTCTGATCCAATAGAATCTTCGCCTGACAGTAGCTTCGGTTTTGTGGACTCCAAAGTGTTTCCAACTGATCATGGTATGCATTGAGGATCATCGCCGCATCTCTTCGGGGAACTAGAATCTGATGAAGTCGATCACCAGAGACAGGATCCAAAGAATTTCAGAATAACAGTCCTTTGTGCACAAACAATCGCTTTCTCTGTCACCACAGACATTTCAGCTCGTAGTCTCACTGGGCCCGGTGTAGATGGGTTGGTACCTTTTTTGCCAGAAGGTAGTCCAACAGGTCCCCCATAACTCAACTTTCATCCTGAAGAGTCTTCCAGGTGTATAGGTCTTCTTTAACCTTTTCGGACCTGGGTTCACCATCCATGAGAGCGGTCACAACATTCTGTTTCATGAACATTTGGTAGAATGGGGACATCTCCACGTCCTCCCACACGTCTTCAACAGGGGGTTCTTCGCCGGGGGCAATCCTAGACAGTATGTGTGCATTGACATTCGACTTTCTGCTTCTGTACTTGATGGTGAAACTGTAATTGGCTAATCTTGAAGCCCAACGCTGCTTGATGGCACCCAACTTGGCAGTGTTCAGGTGGGCCAACGGGTTATTATCCGTGTAGACAGTAAATGGCGTGGCAGCCAAATAGTCTTTGAACTTTTCGGTCACGGCCCACACCAGAGTGAGAAGTTCCATTTTGAATGAGCTGTAATTTGCATAGTTTTTCTCTGCTCCTCGCAGGTTACGACTGGCATAGGCAATGACTCACTCTTGCCCCTCCTGGACTTGGGACAAGAAAGCTCCCAGACCTTCAAAACTGGCATCAGTATACAGCCGAAACGGCTGACTGTAGTATGGATATGCCAAGATGGGTGGTTCTGTCAGCAGACTTTTGAGAGCTCAAAACACCGTCTCTTGCTCTTCGGCCCATTCAACAGGTAGTCTTCCATTGTAGCTCTCGTTTGCCGTACCCTATAAGAGAGCTGTGAGGGGTACTGCAATCTGGGCCAAGTGGGGAATGAAACAGCAGTAGTAGCCGGCAAATCCCAGGAAGCTCCTGACATCCTTCACCATGCGCGGGGTTGGCCAGTTCTCAACAACTTCCACCTTTTCAGGATTAGGCTGGACTCCCTCTGCGCTGACAACATGACCCAAGTAGTGGACCTGAGGTTTGAGCAAGTGACACTTTGATGATATTACTTTTAAACCTTTGCCCCTCTAATTAAAAATTATGTCCTCTTGTGGTAGTTTTTCTTCTTTTAAAAATGCTCTCCTCCTTTACCGTGTTGATTCCCTTCATGTATTTAAAAGTCTCTATCATATCTCCTCTGTCTCTTCTTTCTTCCAAGCTATACATGTTAAGGTCCTTTAACCTTTCCTGGTAAGTTTTATCCTGCATGTACTAGTTTAGTAGCTCTTCTCTGAACTCTCTCTAGAGTATCTATATCCTTCTGGAGATACGGTCTCCGGTACTGTGCAAAATACTCCAAGTGAGGTCTCCCCAGTGTTCTGTACAGCGGCATGAGCACTTCTCTCTTTCTACTGCTTATACCTCTCCCTAACCGCATCAAAGCCAGGAGAAGTCAAAGTACCAAGTCGCTAATACCAGAGAGAAGTCGAGATGAAAGCAAAAAGTCAAAGATGCTGGGTTATACAGAAGAAACAGGGAATACACGCTAGCTACTGGAGTAAAAAGACTTTCACAGGCGCTGACTGAGAGCCAACTGCCAGGTTAAATAGGCAACTCACAGGTGCTCTCATCAAGTGGTCAGCTTACCAGCTAAGTGTAACCCGGCAACAAAACAAACAAAGAACTTGTCAGAACTTTTAACCCTAAAGGTTCTGACAGATGGGTTAAACAATGTCTGCAGGGCAGGGAGCAGCCTCTGGAGACTACCCTAATGACTAGATCAGACCCACGACAAGACCTCTATATGCACACCAGTCTTTCAGTAGATCTTCTCAATGGGAGAGCTTCAAAACCACTAGTACTTTAGTTTAAAAGGGTACTCCAGAAGAAAAGAATGTTTTCAAAACAATTGGTGCCCGAAAATTAAACACATTTGTAAATTACTTCTGTTTAAAAATCTTAAACCTTCCAGTACTTATCAGCGACAGTATGCTCCAGAGGAAGTTGTTTAGTTCTTTCCAGTCTGACCACAGTGCTCTCTGCTGCCACCTTTGTCCTTGTCAGGAACTGTATAGAGCAGAAGAAAATCCCCATAGCAAACCTCTCCTGCTCTGAACCGTTTCTGAGACGGACAGAGGTGTCAGCAGAGAGTATTGTGGTCAGACTGGAAAGAACAACTCAGCTTCATTTGTAGCACACAGCAGCTGTTAAGTACTTGAAGGATTAAGATTTTTAAATAGAAGTAATTTACAAATTGATTTAACTTTCTGGCACTAGTTAATTTGAAAAAAAAAAAAATGTTTCCACCGTAGTAGCCCTTTAAAGAGGTTTCTGTGTATGTAGGTGTGGTTTTTGGCACAGAACTGCATTACAAACCAAGCCAAACACTGTCATAGCTGGCCTGAAAAAAACACCACAGCAAATGCTCCAAATAACACCCCATAAAACCTCTACAAAACCACAATTAGGTAGATGTTTTTTCCTGCGCTTGAACATGCCTAAAGATCAGTTTGGCTAATTTTCCTCTACCAAGACCGTAAAGGCAGGGTACGCCACTGCTGTGCCACCAAGTGGACAGTGGGCCTAGTCAGGGACCAAATGCTCCCAACCACTAAATACACTAGGTTGATTATAATGTGGGCGGTTTGGACAGCTATCCAAACTGCCCACTTTATAATCTCCTCGCTATCTCCAGGACACTTCTCTAATTCCTAGGCCAGTTGCTTCAGGCCGGGAACAGAACAGTGACATCACTCTCTATCACTACCTGCACTGGAGTGGAGGAGGAAGAAGGACAGGTTCGTAGCTATGGAGGTAGCAGTCGCACTGGGGCCCTGGTGCCTAAGAGGGCCTCAAAACACATCTGCCCCATAAGAGACCAGTATTTTAATTGACATATGGGGCCCTGTTGAAGGTTTTGCAACAAGGCCCAGAAACTACAAGCTACGCCTCTGGACCTGGATGTAGTTCTGCACAGGAGAGAAGGTATGATTTTTTTTAATTATTATTATTTTTATTTTAGCTGGTGAGAAGGATATGTGGCTAATCTGGGGGCTACCTGCCTAATAAGAACTTCCTGCAAACTAAGGAGACTGCTTGCCTACTGTGGGGGATACCTGGCTAACGAAAGGACTACCTACAAATTGAGGGGATTATCTGCCTACTGGGGGAATTAAACTTGCTTACTGAGGAGATATACCTGCCTAATGGGGGAGTAATACCTTACTAATGGGGGGAGTACCTGCATAATGGGGTAACTACCTACTAATTGATATACCTACCTCATGGATGAACTACCTAACTGTTATGGAAGGCACCCTAAATGGAATATACAATAGATGAAGATGTCTTCAGTTCCCATTAACATCACTGAACTTTATTGGAAACGTTTAAAACTTTGTAAACATGAAAGAAACACAAAAGTGCACAGGGAAAATAAAAAATCAGATGAAACTCTGAAGCGTTTCTGTTACGCCGAGCGCTCCGGGTCCCCGTTCCTCCCCGGAGCGCTCGCCTCATCTTTGTTGTTGCAGCGCCCCGGTCAGATCCACTGACCGGGTGCGCTGCGGTCCCGCCTTCAGCCGGGATGCGATTCGCGATGCGGATAGCGCCCGCTCGCGATGCGCACCCCGGTCCCCGTACCTGACTCGCTCTCCCTCGGTCCCGTCCCGGCGCGCGCGGCCCCGCTCCCTAGGGCGCGCGCGCGCCGGGTCTCTGCGATTTAAAGGGCCAGTGCACCAATGATGGTGCCTGGCCCAATCTTCCCAATTAGCTTAATTGGCTCCCACCTGTGCACTTCCCTATATATCCTCACTTCCCTTGCACTTCCTTGCCGGATCTTGTTGCACTTGTGCCTAGTGAAAGCGTTCCCTTGTCTGTTCCTAGTCCGTGTTCCTGACCTCCTGCCGTTGCCCCTGACTACGATCCTTGCCGCCTGCCCCCGACCTTCTGCTACGTCCGACCTTGCTTCTGCCTACTCCCTTGTACCGCGCCTATCTTCAGCATCTTCAGCAGCCAGAGAGGTGAGCCGTTGCTAGTGGATACGACCTGGTCACTACCGCCGCAGCAAGACCATCCCGCTTTGCGGCGGGCTCTGGTGAAAACCTGTAGTGGCTTAGAACCGGTCCACTAGCGCGGTCCTCGCCATCCCTCTCTGGCACAGAGGATCCACTACCTGCCAGCCGGCATCGTGACAGTAGATCCGGCCATGGATCCCGCTGAAGTTCCTCTGCCAGTTGTCGCTGACCTCACCACGGTGGCCGCCCAGCAAGCCCGACAGATCGCCCTTCTAACCCGTCAGCTGTCGGAAATGTCCACCATTTCGCACCAACTTCAGTCGCAACTTCTCCAGCAATCTTCTCCTCCGCCAGCTCCTGCACCTCCTCCGCAGCGAGTGGCCACTCCTAGCCTCCGCCTGTCCTTGCCGGACAAATTTAATGGGGACTCTAAGTATTGCCGTGGCTTTCTTTCGCAATGTTCCCAGCACTTGGAGATGATGTCGGACCAGTTTCCTACTGAAAGGTCTAAAGTGGCTTTCGTGTTCTGCCTTCTGTCTGGAAAAGCCCTGTCATGGGCCGCACCGCTCTGGGACCGCAATGACCCCGTCACTGCCTCTGTACACTCCTTCTTCTCGGAAATTCGAAGTGTCTTTGAGGAACCTGCCCGAGCTTCTTCAGCCGAGATTGCCCTGCTGAACCTGGCCCAGGGTGTTTCTTCCGTTGGCGAGTACGCCATTCTGTTCCGTGCTCTTGCTTACGAGTTGTCCTGGAATAGTGAGATTCTCTGCGCGACCTTTAAAAAAGGCCTATCCAGCAACATTAAAGATGTTCTGGCCGCACGAGAGACTCCTGCTGACCTACATGAACTCATTCATCTAGCCACTCGCATTGACATGCGTTCTTCCGGATGGCGTCTGGAGCTCCGCCTGGATATGGACTTTGTTCGCACGAAGCGTTTTTTCTCCCCGGCTCCTCTCTCCTCTGGTCCTCTGCAATCTGTTCCTGTGCTTCCCGCCGCGGAGGCTATGCAAGTTGACCGGTCTTGCTTGACACCTCAAGAGAGGACACGACGCCGCATGGAGAATCTTTGCCTGTACTATGCCGGTACCGAACACTTCCTGAAGGATTGTCCTATCCGTCCTCCCCGCCTGGAAAGACGTACGCTGACTCCGCACAAAGGTGACACAGTTCTTGATGTCAACTCTGCTTCTCCACGCCTTACTGTGCCTGTGCGGATATCTGCCTCTACCTTCTCCTTCTCTACTATGCTCTTCTTGGATTCCGGATCTGCAGGAAAATTTTTTTTGGCCTCTCTCATCAACAGGTTCTACGTTCCTGTGACCAGTCTCGCCAGACCCCTCTACATCTATTGTTTTTACAATAAAAGATTGGACTGTCTCGTACGTTTCCACACAGAACCCCTCTTAATTTGCATCGGACCTCATCACGGAAAAATTGAGTTTTTCTTTTTCCTCAGGTTCTTTGGCCCCAAGAAGAGGGGGAGACCCAAGGGGGGGGGTACTGTTACGCCGAGCGCTCCGGGTCCCCGTTCCTCCCCGGAGCGCTCGCCTCATCTTTGTTGTTGCAGCGCCCCGGTCAGATCCACTGACCGGGTGCGCTGCGGTCCCGCCTTCAGCCGGGATGCGATTCGCGATGCGGATAGCGCCCGCTCGCGATGCGCACCCCGGTCCCCGTACCTGACTCGCTCTCCCTCGGTCCCGTCCCGGCGCGCGCGGCCCCGCTCCCTAGGGCGCGCGCGCGCCGGGTCTCTGCGATTTAAAGGGCCAGTGCACCAATGATGGTGCCTGGCCCAATCTTCCCAATTAGCTTAATTGGCTCCCACCTGTGCACTTCCCTATATATCCTCACTTCCCTTGCACTTCCTTGCCGGATCTTGTTGCACTTGTGCCTAGTGAAAGCGTTCCCTTGTCTGTTCCTAGTCCGTGTTCCTGACCTCCTGCCGTTGCCCCTGACTACGATCCTTGCCGCCTGCCCCCGACCTTCTGCTACGTCCGACCTTGCTTCTGCCTACTCCCTTGTACCGCGCCTATCTTCAGCATCTTCAGCAGCCAGAGAGGTGAGCCGTTGCTAGTGGATACGACCTGGTCACTACCGCCGCAGCAAGACCATCCCGCTTTGCGGCGGGCTCTGGTGAAAACCTGTAGTGGCTTAGAACCGGTCCACTAGCGCGGTCCTCGCCATCCCTCTCTGGCACAGAGGATCCACTACCTGCCAGCCGGCATCGTGACAGTTTCGATCAGATATCTAATCTTAAAGGGGTTATCCGGGAAAAAAACTTTTTTCAATATAACAACTGGCTCCAGAAAGTTATACAGATTTGTAAATTACTTCTACAGCCATGGCCATAAATGTTGGCACCCCTGAAATTTTTCAAGAAAATTAAGTATTTCTCACAGAAAAGGATTGCAGTAACACATGTTTTGCTATACACATGTTTATTCCCTTGTGTGTATTGGAATTAAACCAAAAAATGGAGAGAAAAAAAGCAAATTGGACATAATGTTACACCAAACTCCAAAAATGACATGGACAAAATTATTGGCACCCTTTCAAAATTGTGGAAAAATAAGATTGTTTCAAGCATGTGATGCTCCTTTAAACTCACCTGAGGAAAGTAACAGGTGTGGGCAATATAAAAATCACACCTGAAAGGATAAAAAGGAGAGAAGTTCACTTAGTTTTTGCATTGTGTGTCTGTGTGTGCCACACTAAGCATGGACAACAGAAAGAGGAGAAGAGAACTGTCTTAGGACTTGAGAACCAAGATAGTGGAAAAATATCAACAATCTCAAGTTACAAGTCCATCTCCAGAGATCTAAATTTACCTTTGTCCACAGTGCGCAACATTATCAAGAAGTTTGCAACTGTAACTAATGGCACTGTAACTAATCTCCCTGGGCGTGGACGGAAGAGAAAATTGATGAAAGGTGTCAACGCAGGATAGTCCGGATGGTGGATAAGCAGCCCCAAACAAGTTCCAAAGATATTCAAGCTGTCCTGCAGGCTCAGGGAGCATCAGTGTCAGTGCAAACTATCCGTCGACATTTAAATGAAATGAAACGCTATGGCAGGAGACCCAGGAGGACCCCACTGCTGACACAGAGACATAAAAAAGCAAGACTACTTTTTGCAAAAATGAACTTGAGTAAGCCAAAATCCTTCTGAGAAAATGTCTTGTGGACAGATAAGACCAAGATAGAGCTTTTTGGTAAAGCACGTCATTCTACTGTTTACTGAAAATGGAATGAGGCCTACAAAGAAAAGAACACAGTACCTACAGTGAAATAAGGTGGCGGTTCAATTATGTTTTTGTTTTGTTCTGCTGCCTCTGGCACTGGGTGCCTTGAATGTGTGCAAGGTATCATGAAATCTGAGGATTACCAACGGATTTTGGGTCGCACTTTACAGACCAGTGTCAGAAAGCTGGGTTTGCATCCGAGATCTTGGGTCTTCCAGCAGGACAATGACCCAAAACATATGTCAAAAAGCACGCAGAAATGGATGACCACAAAGTGTTGGAGAGTTCTGAAGTGGCCAGCAATGAGTCCAGATCTAAATCTCATTGGAGAGATCTCAAAATTACTGTTGGGAAAAGGCACCCTTCCAATAAGAGAGACCTGGAGCAGTTTGCAAAGGAAGAGTGGTCATACATTCCGGCTGAGAGGTGTAAGAAGCTCATTGATTGGTTATAGGAAGTGACTGATTTCAGTAATTTTTTCCAAAGGGTGTGCAATCAAATATTAAGTTAAGGGTGCCAATAATTTTGTCCAGACCATTTTTGGAGTTTGGTGTGACATTATTTCCAATTTCCATTGCACTTGGAGTTGAGCACCTTGTATCACCTCAGATCACATCATTGTAAGTGTTTGTTTAAAGTCAGTCATGTTTAACGCATCCACATACACATTTATCTGGTGTCAGGATGCCATTGTGGTACTTGTGACCGTTTGCAGGCATCCTCCATTGTATGCAGTTTTTGCTGGGGATCGCCCTTAGCAACGGTTTACAAGTGCAGGTCTTCCGCCCCAGCAAAGGTGCACAACTGCACTTGGGGTTGAGTTTTCCTGCTTTAACCATGTTCATGCAAATATAAGCCGCAATTTCCATTTTCCCCTTCCTTTTTTGGTTTAGTTCCAATACACACAAAGGGAATAAACATGTGTATAGCAAAACATGTTCTTGCAATCCTTTTCTGTGAGAAATACTTCTTTTCTTGAAAAATGTCAGGGGTGCCAACATTTATGGCCATGACTGTATTAAAAAATCTTAATCCTTTCAGTACTTATGAGCTACTGATGTTGAGTTGCTCTTTTCTGTCTAAGTGCTCTCTGATGACACCTGTCTCGGGAACTGTCCAGAGTAGAAGCAAATCCCCATAGCAAACCTCTTCCACTCTGTTCAGTTCCTGAGACAAGCAGAGATGGCAGAAGAGAGCACGGGTGCCATACAGAAAAGAACAACTCAAATAAAAGTTTTTCTTCCTGGAATACCCCTTTAACCTCTTGGGAACGCAGGACGTATGCATACGCCCTCCATCCCTGATCCTAAAGGACTCAGGACGTACCTGTACTCCCTGATTCCGGTTAAGGTTGGGTTCACACCACGTTTTGTAACTATGGTTCCCGTATACGGCTGGGAGGAGGGGGGCGGGGCTTAACCGCGGCGCCCGCACTCAGCCGTATAGGGGAACCGTATTTAATGCATGTCTATGAGCCGACCGGAGGGAACCGCAGCCTCCGGTCGGCTGCGTTTTCGGCTGCATGCGGTTTCCCGACCGTAGGCAAAAACGCGGTCGATCACGTTTTTGCCTGTGGTCGGGAAACCGCATACGGGCGAAAACGCAGCCGACCGGAGGCTGCGGTTCGCTCCGGTTCGCTCATAGACATGCATTAAATACGGTTCCCCTATACAGCTAAGTGCGGGCGCCACGATTAAGCCCCGCCCCCCTCCTCCCAGCCGTATACAGGAACCTTAGTTACAAAACGTGGTGTGAACCCAGCCTTACCGGGTTTAAACCGTTTTCACCAGCAGAGAATGGGATAAACCCGGTGGGTCCCAGTTGCTATGGGCAGCCAGGACCCACGGCTATTGCCGAGCACGGACGATCAGGCCGATCAGGCCGATGCCTGGCATTAACCCTTTAGACTCCGCGATCGGAGTCTGAAAAGAAAGTAAAAGAATCCCGGCAGCTCAGTGGAGCTGATTGGGACTATTGCGACAATATCGCGATGTCCCGATCAGCTTACCAGACGACGGCAGGGTCCTCACCTGCCTCTCTGTTGTCCGATCGGCAATCTACTGCAGAAGCAGCACAGTGCTGGTTGCAATGATCAGCTCTTTGCAATGGCAGAGCACTGATCAGTGTATGCAATCAGAAGATTGCATATTTTAGCCCCCTATGGTGGCTAAAAAAATAAATAAAAAAAGTGTAAAAGTGTGCTAATAAAAGTTCATTAACACCTTCCCTATTAAAAGTTTAAATCACCCCCCTTTTCCCATTTTTTCAATAAAATGAAATAAAGAATAAAAATAATCATATGTGGTACCCCCGCATGCATAAATGTCCAAACTATTAAAATATTAGGTTAGCTAAACCACACGGTCGATGGCGTACACATAAAAAAATACCAAAAAAACAGTGCATTTTTGGTCACTTCATATACAATAAAAATATTAATAAAAAGTGATCAAAAAGACCCATCAAAACAAAAATGGTGCCTATAAAAAGTACAGATGACGGTGCAAAAAATTAGCCCCTTAACGACGAAGGACGTATATTTACGTCCTCCGCCGGCTCCCGCGATATGCCGCGGGGTCACGCGGTGTCCCTGCGTCATGTCGGGTCGGTCCCGGCGGCTAACAACGGTTCAGACCCTGTATTAACCCTTCAGATGCGGCGATCAAAGCTGACCGCCACGTCTGAAGTGAAAGTAACCCGGCTACTCAGTCGGGCTGTTCGGGACCGCCTCGGTGAAATCGCGGCATCCCGAACAGCTTACAGAACACCAGGAGGGCCCTTACCTGCCTCCTCGGTGTCCAATCGACGAATGACTGCTCCGTGCCTGAGATCCAGGCAGGAGCAGTCAAGCGCAGATAACACTGATCACAGGCGTGTTAATACACGCCAGTGATCTGTGTAGGAGATCAGTGTGTGCAGTGTTATAGGCCCCTATGGGACCTATAATACTGCAAAAAAAAAAAGTAAAAAAAAAAGTGTTAATAAAGGTAATTTAACCCCTTCCCTAATAAAAGTTTGAATCACCCCCCTTTTCCCATAAAAAAATAAAATAGTGTAAATAAAAATAAACATGTGTGGTATCGCCGCGTGCGTAAATGTCTGAAATATAAAAATATATTGATAATTAAACCACACGGTCAATAGCGCACACGCAAAAAAATTCCAAAGTCCCAAAAATCGTATATTTGGTCACTTTTTATACCATTAAAAAATGGATAAAAAGTGATCAAAAAGTCTGATCAAAACAAAAATGGTACCGACAAAAACTTCAGATCACGGCGCAAAAAATGGGTCCTCATACCGCCCTGTATGTGGAAAAATAAAAAAGTTATAGGGGTCATAAGATGCTAATTTTAAACATATTAGTTTTGGTGCATGTAGAAACGGGAGCCTCCAAAAGTTACAAAATGGTGTTTTTTTTTTTTATTTCACCCCACAAATAAAAAAAAATTTGTTTTGCTGCAGGTTATATTCTAAAATAAGTGATGTCATTGCAACATTCAATTGGTGACGCAACAAACAAGCCCTTATATGGGTCTGTAGGTGCCAAATTTAAAGCGTTATGATTTTTAGAAAGGAAGGAGGAAAAAGCGAATGTGAACATATAAATGCGCATTGTCCTCCATTTAGCTGTATAATCCCCTCAATAAAAAAAAACAAATAGGACAACTCCGATCATGCTGGAAGCTGAAGGCTTTAGACATGATGAGAGTTGTAGTTTTGCAACAGCTGGAGAGCACAGGTTGGAGAACACTGTAATATATCTAGCTCCACCATATGAAGTCCTGTCCTTGTGTGTGATATATGTCCTGTATATCATATATATTACCTCATCACCAGTCAGGATAATACCCAGCACCATCACAGTGATGTATATGGAGGCACATGACGTCCCTGATGGCAGTGCAGTGTGTACCCAGCACCATCACAGTGCTGTATATGGAGGCACATGACATCCCCTGATGGCAGTGCAGTGTGTACCCAGCACCATCACAGTGATGTATATGGAGGTACATGATGTCCCCTGATGGCAGTGCAGTGTGTACCCAGCACCATCACAGTGATGTATATGGAGGCACATGACGTCCCCTGATGGCAGTGCAGTGTGTACCCAGCACCATCACAGTGATGTATATGGAGGCACATGACGTCCCCTGATGGCAGTGCAGTGTGTACCCAGCACCATCACAGTGATGTATATGGAGGCACATGACATCCCCTGATGGCAGTGCAGTGTGTACCCAGCACCATCACAGTGATGTATATGGGGGTACATGATGTCCCCTGATGGCAGTGCAGTGTGTACCCAGCACCATCACAGTGATGTATATGGAGGCACATGACGTCCCCTGATGGCAGTGCAGTGTGTACCCAGCACCATCACAGTGATGTATATGGAGGCACATGACGTCCCCTGATGGCAGTGCAGTGTGTACCCAGCACCATCACAGTGATGTATATGGAGGCACATGACGTCCCCTGATGGCAGTGCAGTGTGTAACCAGCACCATCACAGTGATGTATATGGAGGCACATGACGTCCCCTGATGGCAGTGCAGTGTGTACCCAGCACCATCACAGTGATGTATATGGAGGCACATGACATCCCCTGATGGCAGTGCAGTGTGTACCCAGCACCATCACAGTGATGTATATGGGGGTACATGATGTCCCCTGATGGCAGTGCAGTGTGTACCCAGCACCATCACAGTGATGTATATGGAGGCACATGACGTCCCCTGATGGCAGTGCAGTGTGTACCCAGCACCATCACAGTGATGTATATGGAGGCACATGACGTCCCCTGATGGCAGTGCAGTGTGTACCCAGCACCATCACAGTGATGTATATGGAGGCACATGACGTCCCCTGATGGCAGTGCAGTGTGTAACCAGCACCATCACAGTGATGTATATGGAGGCACATGACGTCCCCTGATGGCAGTGCAGTGTGTACCCAGCACCATCACAGTGATGTATATGGAGGCACATGACGTCCCCTGATGGCAGTGCAGTGTGTACCCAGCATCATCACAGTGATGTGTATGGAGGCACATGACGTCCCCTGATGGCAGTGCAGTGTGTACCCAGCACCATCACAGTGATGTGTATGGAGGCACATGACGTCCCCTGATGGCAGTGCAGTGTGTACCCAGCACCATCACAGTGATGTGTATGGAGGCACATGACGTCCCCTGATGGCCGTGCAGTGTGTACCCAGCACCATCACAGTGATGTATATGGAGGCACATGACGTCCCCTGATGGCAGTGCAGTGTGTACCCAGCACCATCACAGTGATGTATATGGAGACACATGACGTCCTTGATGGCAGTGCAGTGTGTACCCAGCACCATCACAGTGATGTATATGGAGGCACATGACGTCCCCTGATGGCAGTGCAGTGTGTACCCAGCAACATCACAGTGATGTATATGGAGGCACATGACGTCCCCTAATGGCAGTGCAGTGTGTACCCAGCACCATCACAGTGATGTATATGGAGGCACATGACATCCCCTGATGGCAGTGCAATGTGTACCCAGCACCATCACAGTGATGTATATTGAGGCACATGACGTCCCCTGATGGCAGTGCAGTGTGTACCCAGCACCATCACAGTGATGTATAGAGGCACATGACGTCCCCTGATGGCAGTGCAGTGTGTACCCAGTACCATCACAGTGATGTATATGGAGGCACATGGCGTCCCTGATGGCAGTGCAGTGTGTACCCAGCACCATCACAGTGATGTATAGGGAGGCACATGACGTCCCCTGATGGCAGTGCAGTGTGTACCCAGCACCATCACAGTGATGTATATGGAGGCACATGACGTCCCCTGATGGCAGTGCAGTGTGTACCCAGCACCATCACAGTGATGTATATGGAGGCACATGACGTCCCCTGATGGCAGTGCAGTGTGTACCCAGCACCATCACAGTGATGTATATGGAGGCACATGACGTCCCCTGATGGCAGTGCAGTGTGTACCCAGCAACATCACAGTGATGTATATGGAGGCACATGACGTCCCCTAATGGCAGTGCAGTGTGTACCCAGCACCATCACAGTGATGTATATGGAGGCACATGACGTCCCCTGATGGCAGTGCAATGTGTACCCAGCACCATCACAGTGATGTATATTGAGGCACATGACGTCCCCTGATGGCAGTGCAGTGTGTACCCAGCACCATCACAGTGATGTATAGAGGCACATGACGTCCCCTGATGGCAGTGCAGTGTGTACCCAGTACCATCACAGTGATGTATATGGAGGCACATGACGTCCCTGATGGCAGTGCAGTGTGTACCCAGCACCATCACAGTGATGTATAGGGAGGCACATGACGTCCCCTGATGGCAGTGCAGTGTGTACCCAGCACCATCACAGTGATGTATATGGAGGCACATGACGTCCCCTGATGGCAGTGCAGTGTGTACCCAGCACCATCACAGTGATGTATATGGAGGCACATGACGTCCCCTGATGGCAGTGCAGTGTGTACCCAGCACCATCACAGTGATGTATATGGAGGCACATGACGTCCCCTGATGGCAGTGCAGTGTGTACCCAGCAACATCACAGTGATGTATATGGAGGCACATGACGTCCCCTAATGGCAGTGCAGTGTGTACCCAGCACCATCACAGTGATGTATATGGAGGCACATGACGTCCCCTGATGGCAGTGCAATGTGTACCCAGCACCATCACAGTGATGTATATTGAGGCACATGACGTCCCCTGATGGCAGTGCAGTGTGTACCCAGCACCATCACAGTGATGTATAGAGGCACATGACGTCCCCTGATGGCAGTGCAGTGTGTACCCAGTACCATCACAGTGATGTATATGGAGGCACATGACGTCCCTGATGGCAGTGCAGTGTGTACCCAGCACCATCACAGTGATGTATAGGGAGGCACATGACGTCCCCTGATGGCAGTGCAGTGTGTACCCAGCACCATCACAGTGATGTATATGGAGGCACATGACATCCCCTGATGGCAGTGCAGTGTGTACCCAGCACCATCACAGTGATGTATATGGAGGCACATGACGTCCCCTGATGGCAGTACAGTGTGTACCCAGCACCATCACAGTGATGTATATGGAGGCACATGACGTCCCCTGATGGCAGTGCAGTGTGTACCCAGCACCATCACAGTGATGTATATGGAGGCCCATGACGTCCTCTGATGGCAGTGCAGTGTGTACCCAGCACCATCACAGTGATGTATATGGAGGCCCATGACGTCCCCTGTTTGCAGTGCAGTGTGTACCCAGCACCATCACAGTGATGTATATGGAGGCACATGACGTCCCCTGATGGCAGTACAGTGTGTACCCAGCACCATCACAGTGATGTATATGGACGCACATGACGTCCTCTGATGGCAGTGCAGTGTGTACCCAGCACCATCACAGTGATGTATATGGAGGCACATGACGTCCCCTGATGGCAGTGCAGTGTGTACCCAGCACCATCACAGTGATGTATATGGAGGCACATGACGTCCCCTGATGGCAGTGCAGTGTGTACCCAGCACCATCACAGTGATGTATATGGAGGCACATGACGTCCCCTGATGGCAGTGCAGTGTGTACCCAGCACCATCACAGTGATGTATATGGAGGCACATGACGTCCCCTGATGGAAGTGCAGTGTGTACCCAGCATCATCACAGTGATGTATATGGAGGCACATGACGTCCCCTGATGGCAGTGCAGTGTGTACCCAGCATCATCACAGTGATGTATATGGAGGCACATGACGTCCTCTGATGGCAGTGCAGTGTGTACCCAGCACCATCACAGTGATGTATATGGAGGCACATGACGTCACCTGATGGCAGTGCAGTGTGTACCCAGCATCATCACAGTGATGTATATGGGGGCACATGACGTCCCCTGATGGCAGTGCAGTGTGTACCCAGCACCATCACAGTGATGTATATGGAGGCACATGACGTCACCTGATGGCAGTGCAGTGTGTACCCAGCACCATCACAGTGATGTATATGGAGGCACATGACGTCCCCTGATGGCAGTGCAGTGTGTACCCAGCACCATCACAGTGATGTATATGGAGGCACATGACGTCCCCTGATGGCAGTGCAGTGTGTACCCAGCACCATCACAGTGATGTATATGGAGGCACATGACGTCCCCTGATGGCAGTGCAGTGTGTACCCAGCACCATCACAGTGATGTATATGGAGGCACATGACGTCCCCTGATGGCAGTGCAGTGTGTACCCAGCATCATCACAGTGATGTATATGGAGGCACATGACGTCCCCTGATGGCAGTGCAGTGTGTACCCAGCATCATCACAGTGATGTATATGGAGGCACATGACGTCCTCTGATGGCAGTGCAGTGTGTACCCAGCACCATCACAGTGATGTATATGGAGGCACATGACGTCACCTGATGGCAGTGCAGTGTGTACCCAGCATCATCACAGTGATGTATATGGAGGCACATAACGTCCCCTGATGGCAGTGCAGTGTGTACCCAGCACCATCACAGTGATGTATATGGAGGCACATGACGTCACCTGATGGCAGTGCAGTGTGTACCCAGCACCATCACAGTGATGTATATGGAGGCACATGACGTCACCTGATGGCAGTGCAGTGTGTACCCAGCACCATCACAGTGATGTATATGGAGGCACATGACGTCCCCTGATGGCAGTGCAGTGTGTACACAGCACCATCACAGTGATGTGTATGGAGGTACATGATGTCCCCTGATGGCAGTGCAGTGTGTACCCAGCACCATCACAGTGCTGTATATGGAGGCACATGACATCCCCTGATGGCAGTGCAGTGTGTACCCAGCACCATCACAGTGATGTATATGGAGGTACATGATGTCCCCTGATGGCAGTGCAGTGTGTACCCAGCACCATCACAGTGATGTATATGGAGGCACATGACGTCCCTGACGGCAGTGCAGTGTGTACCCAGTACCATCACAGTGATGTATATGGAGGCACATGACGTCACCTGATGGCAGTGCAGTGTGTACCCAGCACCATCACAGTGATGTATATGGAGGCACATGACGTCCCCTGATGGCAGTGCAGTGTGTACCCAGCACCATCACAGTGATGTATATGGAGACACATGACGTCCCCTGATGGCAGTGCAATGTGTACCCAGCACCATCACAGTGATGTATATGGAGGCACATGACGTCCCCTGATAGCAGTGCAGTGTGTACCCAGCACCATCACAGTGATGTATATGGAGGCACATGACGTCCCCTGATGGCAGTGCAGTGTGTACCCAGCACCATCACAGTGATGTATATGGAGGCACATGACGTCCTCTGATGGCAGTGCAGTGTGTACCCAGCACCATCACAGTGATGTATATGGAGGCACATGACGTCCCTGATGGCAGTGCAGTGTGTACCCAGCACCATCACAGTGATGTATATGGAGGCACATGACGTCCCCTGATGGCAGTGCAGTGTGTAACCAGCACCATCACAGTGATGTATATGGAGGCACATGACGTCCTCTGATGGCAGTGCAGTGTGTACCCAGCACCATCACAGTGATGTATATGGAGGCACATGACGTCCCTGATGGCAGTGCAGTGTGTACCCAGCACCATCACAGTGATGTATATGGAGGCACATGACGTCACCTGATGGCAGTGCAGTGTGTACCCAGCATCATCACAGTGATGTATATGGAGGCACATGACGTCACCTGATGGCAGTGCAGTGTGTACCCAGCACCATCACAGTGATGTATATGGAGGCACATGACGTCACCTGATGGCAGTGCAGTGTGTACCCAGCATCATCACAGTGATGTATATGGAGGCACATGACGTCACCTGATGGCAGTGCAGTGTGTACCCAGCATCATCACAGTGATGTATATGGAGGCACATGACGTCACCTGATGGCAGTGCAGTGTGTACCCAGCATCATCACAGTGATGTATATGGAGGCACATGACGTCACCTGGTGGCAGTGCAGTGTGTACCCAGCATCATCACAGTGATGTATATGGAGGCACATGACGTCACCTGGTGGCAGTGCAGTGTGTACCCAGCACCATCACAGTGATGTATATGGAGGCACATGACGTCACCTGGTGGCAGTGCAGTGTGTACCCAGCACCATCACAGTGATGTATATGGAGGCACATGACGTCACCTGATGGCAGTGCAGTGTGTACCCAGCACCATCACAGTGATGTATATGGAGGCACATGACGTCACCTGATGGCAGTGCAGTGTACAGTGCTTGTGATGCCGGGAATCTCTCAGGCAAGATGCTGGAGGATCCCGAGGAGCAGCACTACTCTACCTAGGGCGGCCGGGAGAAGGCAGAGCTGAGGGCAGACGGCAGCGCACTGTGCGTAAGACGCGTTGGTGAATAGCAAGGTGAGGCTACACATAGCATGACGTACTCTAGCAGCCGGGCTGGGAGACGCAGAGACCGCAGCGGGGAGGGCGATGCAATAGGCAAAGTAAACAGAGGAGAGCAGCAGCATTGGCGGCGCTGTCAGCCTCCGAGCCCGGACCGGTGGATTAGGAGCCGGGAAGCCTGAGTGTCCTCTCCAGACGTGCACAGCATGCTCCGGGAGCGGTGTCTGCGGCGTCCCCTGAGCGGTAAGGACGCGTTTTCTTACACGGTGACCTTCCTGTGCGTTATCTCACAGGTGCACGGAGCCGGCGGGGGCTGGGAGGCAGCCTGTGTGTGGGAATGGCCGCTCATACATTGCCTCTGATGGTGGTGTGGGGTACCGACACTGGGGGCACGGCATGCCGCTCTTGGGGTAGATAATGCAGCCATGGTGAGTGCAGGGGTCAGTACTACACTGGGGGGGTATGTGAGGACAGGGCTCTGGAGGTGTAACACCCCCCCGGGACCGCTAGTGCCCTGCAAGCCTAGTGTTACCTCTCCAGCATGACATCCTTTATTATCAGACCGTATATAGACATTACTCCACAGCCCAGCCTATCCCCTGTGCCTCACTGCTGCTCTATATGTGTCACACTGGACCCTCTGTGGTGTGCTACAGTATATAGCATCATTATACTGCATGTGTAGGGGCATATGGTATATAGCATCATTATACTGCATGTGTAGGGGCATATGGTATATAGCATTACTATACTGCATGTGTAGGGGCATATGGTATATAGCATTACTATACTGCATGTGTAGGGGCATATGGTATATAGCATTACTATACTGCATGTGTAGGGGCATATGGTATATAGCATTACTATACTGCATGTGTAGGGGCATATGGTATATAGCATCACTATACTGCATGTGTAGGGGCATACATTATATAGCATCACTATACTGCATGTGTAGGGACATACATTATATAGCATTACTATACTGCATGTGTAGGGGCATATGGTATATAGACATTACTCCACAGCCCAGCCTATCCTATGTGCCTCACTGCTGCTCTATATGTGTCACACTGGACCCTCTGTGGTGTGCTACAGTATATAGCATCATTATACTGCATGTGTAGGGGCATATGGTATATAGCATTACTATACTGCATGTGTAGGGGCATATGGTATATAGCATTACTCCACAGCCCAGCCTATCCCCTGTGCCTCACTGCTGCTCTATATGTGTCACACTGGACCCTCTGTGGTGTGCTACAGTATATAGCATTACTATACTGCATGTGTAGGGGCATATGGTATATAGCATTACTATACTGCATGTGTAGGGGCATATGGTATATAGCATTACTATACTGCATGTGTAGGGGCATATGGTATATAGACATTACTCCACAGCCCAGCCTATCCTATGTGCCTCACTGCTGCTCTATATGTGTCACACTGGACCCTCTGTGGTGTGCTACAGTATATAGCATTACTATACTGCATTTGTAGGGGCATATGGTATATAGCATCATTATACTGCATGTGTAGGGACATACGGTATATAGCATCACTATACTGCATGTGTAGGGACATACAGTATATAGCATCATTATACTGCATGTGTAGGGGCATATGGTATATAGCATCACTATACTGCATGTGTAGGGACATACATTATATAGCATCACTATACTGCATGTGTAGGGGCATATGGTATATAGCATTACTATACTGCATGTGTAGGGACATACATTATATAGCATTACTATACTGCATGTGTAGGGGCATATGGTATATAGCATCACTATACTGCATGTGTAGGGGCATATGGTATATAGCATTACTATACTGCATGTGTAGGGGCATATGGTATATAGCATTACTATACTGCATGTGTAGGGACATATGGTATATAGCATTACTATACTGCATGTGTAGGGGCATATGGTATATAGCATTACTATACTGCATGTGTAGGGACATATGGTATATAGCATCACTATACTGCATGTGTAGGGGCATATGGTATATAGCATTACTATACTGCATGTGTAGGGGCATATGGTATATAGCATTACTATACTGCATGTGTAGGGGCATATGGTATATAGCATTACTATACTGGATGTGTAGGGGCATACTGTATATACATCACTATACTGGATGTGTAGGTGCATACAGTATATAGACATTACTCCACAGCCCAGCCTATCCCCTGTGCCTCACTGCTGCTCTATATGTGTCACACTGGACCCTCTGTGGTGTGCTACAGTATATAGCATTACTATACTGCATGTGTAGGGGCATATGGTATATAGCATCATTATACTGCATGTGTAGGGACATACGGTATATAGCATCACTATACTGCATGTGTAGGGACATACAGTATATAGCATCACTATACTGCATGTGTAGGGACATACGGTATATAGCACCACTATACTGGATGTGTAGGTGCATACAGTATATAGCATCATTATACTGCATGTGTAAGGACATACAGTATATAGACATTACTCCACAGCCCAGCCTATCCCCTGTGCCTCACTGCTGCTCTATATGTGTCACACTGGACCCTCTGTGGTGTGCTACAGTATATAGCATCATTATACTGCATGTGTAGGGACATTCGGTATATAGCATTACTATACTGCATGTGTAGGGGCATACAGTATATAGCATCACTATACTGCATGTGTAGGGACATACGGTATATAGCATCATTATACTGCATGTGTAGGGGCATATGGTATATAGCATTACTATACTGGATGTGTAGGGACATACGGTATATAGCATCATTATACTGGATGTGTAGGGACATACTGTATGTAGCATCACTATACTGCATGTGTAGGGACATACGGTATATAGCATCACTATACTGGATGTGTAGGGGCATATGGTATATAACATTACTATACTGGATATGTAGGGACATACTGTATATAGCATCATTATACTGCATGTGTAGGGACATACAGTATATATCATCACTATACTGGATATGTAGGGACATACTGTATATAGCATCACTATACTGCATGTGTAGGGACATACGGTATATAGCATCACTATACTGGATGTGTAGGAACATGCAGTATAGTGATGCTATATACAGTATGTGTAGGGACATACGGTATATAGCATCACTATACTGGATGCGTAGGGACATACAGTATATAGCATCATTATACTACATGTGTAGGTGCATACAGTATATAGCATCATTATACTGGATGTGTAGGTGCATACAGTATATAGCATCACTATACTGGAGGTGTAGGTGCATACAGTATATAGCATCACTATACTGCATGTGTAGGGACATACAGTATATAGCATCATTATACTGCATGTGTAGGGACATACGGTATATAGCATCACTATACTGCATGTGTAGGGACATACGGGATATAGCATCATTATATTGCATAGTTAGGTGCATACAGTATATAGCATCATTATAATGCATGTGTAGGGACATACTGTATATAGTATAATTATACTGCATATGTAGGTGCATACAGTATATAGCATCATTATACTGGATGTGTAGCAACATATGTAGGTGCATACAGTATATAGCATCATTATACTGGATGTGTAGCAACATATGTAGGTGCATACAGTATTTAGCATCATTATACTGGATGTGTAGCAACATATGTAGGTGCATACAGTATATAGCATCATTATACTGGATGTGTAGGGACATATGTAGGTGCATACAGTATATAGCATCATTATACTGGATGTGTAGGGACATACAGTATATAGCATCATTATACTGGATGTGTAGGGACCTACAGTATATAGCATCATTATACTGGATGTGTAGGGACATACTGTATATAGCATCATTATACTGGATATGTAGGTGCATACAGTATATAGCATCATTATACTGGATATGTAGGTGCATACAGTATATAGCATCATTATACTGGATATGTAGGTGCATACAGTATATAGCATCATTGTACTGCATATGTAGGGACATACAGTATATAGCATCATTATACTGGATGTGTAGGGACATATGTAGATGCATACGGTATATAGCATCATTATACTGCATGTGTAGGTGCATACTGTATATAGCATAATTATATGTCATGTGTAGGTGCATACAGTATATAGCATCATTATACTGGATGTGTAGGGACATCTATGCAGTCATTGGGAGGCTGTGTAGGTGCATACAGTAAATAGCAGTGTTTCCTGACCAGGGTGCCTCCAGCTGTTGCAAAACTACATCTCCCAGCTTGCCCGGACAGCGGTTGGCTGTGCATGCTGAGTATGGCATCATTATAGTGTATTCTAGACATGTAGATATATATGTGCTGCCACTATGAGGCTATGCTCTGTGTATGTGTAGGTATGCTTGCTGTATATATGAGCCATCTAATGTATTATGGATGTGTTGGTATACATGTGCAGTCACTAGGAGGTAATTCCCCATGTACGTGTAGATATATGCTGTATACAACAGTGTATATTTGTATAGGTACGTATATGTTTGATCTCTGTTTACACTATAGGTAATCCCATTATATCTGTGCAGATATATATGTGTAACTTCTATATAGCAGGTACATGATGAGTATATAGTCAGTATAATGTATAGGTACATATGTGTAATCTGGACACTATAGGTAATCCCATTATATCTATGCAGATACATGATGAGTATATAGTCAGTATAATGTATAGGTACATATGTGTAATCTGGACACTGTAGGTAGTCATTTTGGATGTGTAGGGGCATACAGTATATAGCATCATTATACTGGATGTGTAGGGACATACGGTATATAGTATCATTATACTGCACTATACTGTGTGATGATTATGAATTTGTATCAGCTGCTGTGCGGCTAGATGTCTCCACTTACTATGTGTATACGAGTGTCCATACATTTGTGTAGTTGTTATATATACATATGTGTAATTCATGTAGGAAAGCTGTGTGTGTATAATCACTGTACAGTATACGGAGGTGTAAGCACATCCTACTAGCATCACAGCAGGCGAATACAGGTGACGTCAGTGTAAGAATGAGGATGGGGCTTGTATTACATCAGCGGCAGCTTCTGTCCATGATGGATTCTGTGCAGCAGTATACAAACATTTGATGGGATCATTGATGTATAACAAGAAATCCCCATCCTGTCCTCATTCTGCTTATTATCCCTGGCTGTATACAGTGGGTGCAGATCCTGCAGTGAAATCCTGATCCCTGTGTTTTGGTGGGAGAGGGGGGTGTCACCTGTGATATCGGAGACCTGCAGCACTAGAGGTGGCCGTGCATAGAGGATTGTCATGTTACCTGCACTTATGTAAATGTTAGAATCCTGTCATTTGTTTAGTTTTTATATATCCTGATGTCTATAAATAATGTAGCACGTGATGTAACTTGTCATCTCATAATACAGAGCTTGACAAATTTGTTAAGAATGCAGGAGCCAGGATTCTGCATGTCACGTGATGTCACTACGCAATGTATTGTGACATCAGTGATTAGTCATTATCTCCACCTGTGTCACAGTCATTAGGGTCCCCTCATCTCCACCTGTGTCAGTCATTAGGGTCCCCTCATCTCCACCTGTGTCAGTCATTAGGGTCCCCTCATCTCCACCTGTGTCAGTCATTAGGGTCCCCTCATCTCCACCAGTGTCAGTCATTAGGGTCCCCTCATCTCCACCCGCGTCACAGTCATTAGGGTCCCCTCATCTCCACCTGTGTCACAGTCATTAGGGTCCCCTCATCTCCACCAGTGTCAGTCATTAGGGTCCCCTCATCTCCACCTGTGTCACAGTCATTAGGGTCCCCTCATCTCCACCTGTGTCAGTCATTAGGGTCCCCTCATCTCCACCTGTGTCAGTCATTAGGGTCCCCTCATCTCCACCTGTGTCAGTCATTAGGGTCCCCTCATCTCCACCAGTGTCAGTCATTAGGGTCCCCTCATCTCCACCCGCGTCACAGTCATTAGGGTCCCCTCATCTCCACCTGTGTCACAGTCATTAGGGTCCCCTCATCTCCACCAGTGTCAGTCATTAGGGTCTCCTCATCTCCACCTGCGTCACAGTCATTAGGGTCCCCTCATCTCCACCTGTGTCACAGCCATTAGGGTCCCCTCATCTCCACCTGTGTCACAGTCATTAGGGTCCCCTCATCTCCACCTGTGTCACAGCCATTAGGGTCCCCTCATCTCCACCTGTGTCACAGTCATTAGTGTCCCCTCATCTCCACCTGTGTCACAGTCATTGGGGTCCCCTCATCTCCACCTGTGTCACAGTCATTAGGGTCCCCTCATCTCCACCTGTGTCACAGTCATTAGGGTCCCCTCATCTCCACCTGTGTCACAGTCATTAGGGTCCCCTCATCTCCCTCCCCCCATGTCAGTGTTCCCTCATCTTTAAAAACAAACAAATAAATAAAACTGTTCTATTTAACTCCGCCTCTGTCTTCACGTTGATCCCCAGTTCCACGCCACTGGTCCACTGGTGTGCAGCAATGTCATGTCACATGACTTCCACAGCCAATCAGTAGCCTTAGGGTTTGACTTGGGTCAGTGCTGAGGTCGCACACCTGAGTGCGCAGAAATGGAGGCAGAGGTAAGTAAAACTGTTTTTAAAGATGGACACTTCGTAAATGGCTCACAAAAACCTGGGCACCACCCCGAAATTCTTAGTGTCCAGTGTGACCTGCCACCTGGGATTTATCAATCGCTGACATAATAGCTGACATATACCGTCTGCATCCAGGCGTAACCTGACTGAAGTCTATTTTACACATACAGTAAATTATCAAATTGATAATTTATTGATACAGTTCAATTCTGCGAGAGCTAGTCCCATCCTCCCATCCTAATAGTTATCAGAGGGATTGTCTGAACTAGAAAAAAAATAACAATAATAATAATAAATAAAAACTGTTGTTCAAACCCATTCACCTGAATAGGCATCATATTAGACTTTGACACGTATATCACAGTGTTTTCCTGAAATAAATCCTTGATAAATCCATTAAAGAGGTTTTTCAGGCTTCCTGAAATATTTCTATTACCCCTGTATGTCTTGAATAACGCTGATTTCGCCAGCACAGGCAATGATGTGCAGCTATTGCCACATGTTGAGAGGATATCCCCTTCCATTTCACAGTAGCTGAACACTCTCTGTAATTCATGGGTGAATAAAACGTTGTGCGTAATCTAACAGCAATTGTGGAGGTCGTCTTCTTATCTTGGTGAAACTTCATTACCACTTGCAAGGCCCGTTGCGGACGTTCCGACCGTACTCTCTGTACATTAGTTCAGGTCCTTAGAATCACGGTCATGCCAGGACTTGTGGCCTTTATTCAGATGCAGAAATGCATCCCTGTTATGCTTCACTTAGACTAGGTTTCCACTTGTTTTTTTTCTGGCAGTTTTTGGATATCTGCCACTGCAGTTTTTGAGCCAAAGCCAGAAGTGTATTCAAAAGGAATTGGACATATAAAGGAAGAACGTCTTCTCCCTTATGGATCCACTTCTGACTTTGCCTCAAAAACTGCAGTGGCAGTATTCCAAAAACTGCCAGAAAAAAAAACAAGTTGAAACCTAGCCTCAAGCTGACCATAAGCAAAGAGCTCCTGTAGACCATGGAAGTATTGATGTGGGGGGGAACTTAAAGGGGTATTCAAGAATTTTAAAGGGGTATTCCAGGAAAAAACTTTATATATATATATATATATATATATATATATATATATATATATATATAAATAAATGAACTGGCTCCAGAAAGTTAAACAGATTTGTAAATTACTTCTATAAAAAAAATCTTAATCCTTTCAGTACTTATGAGCTTCTGAAGTTAAGGTCTTTCTTTTCTGTCTAAATCCTCTCTGATGACACCTGTCTAGGGAAACGCCCAGTTTAGAAGCAAATCCCCATAGCAAACCTCTTCTAAACTGGGCGTTTCCTGAGACAAGATATGGGGCTTTATGTTTAATCTGTCTACGAATCCGTGACTGCCGTGACAACCCTAGCCATTCCCCCCTTCTGGCTACTATCCATACCATATGCTATCTTGTGCGGCGCTCTCTCCTCTTCTGCTTCCGCTTTGTGTGTGGGGGCCCCCTTTGTCTGTGCCAGCGGAGGAGGGGCAAGAGCTGAAGCTTTGGGGGTTGCACAGAGGACAATACAGATATAGATAGCAGCCAGTAGGGGTTAATGAGGGAGGGTGTCACCACAGTGGCTTATATGTGTGTACACGTATTCACACAGAGCAATTTCCCAGCGGATTCTAGTGGAAAAAAAGTGCTTGTGCAGCAGCCTCCCATTGTTTTCAATGGGATTCTCCTGCACTGTGCACACAGCAAATTCTAATGCCGGACTGTGCTGAAAGAATGAACATGTTCATTCTTTCAGTGGAATCTGCTTGGACATGCAATGGCATCTATTGAGACGGCGCATGTCCAAGCGTCATTAGCGCCAATATCCCATATCTTTGGAACAGGAAGGGGGCAGGGTGATCAACATATATGAAAAAATGCTAATTTTAGTTTGACTACAGGTCCTTTTTAAAGGGGGTACTCCAGTGGAATTTTCCAGGATAAGAAAACATCCCCTATCCTAAGGATAGGGGATACGTTTTCTTAACTGGTGCCAGAAAGTTAAACAGATTTGTAAATTACTTCTATTTAAAAAAATCTTAATCCTTCCAGTACACATCAGAAGCAGCATGCACCACAGGAAGTTCTTTTCTTTTTGAATTTCCTTTCTGTCTGACCTCAGTGCTCTTTGCTGACACCTCTGTCCATGTCAGGAACTCTCCACAGCAGAAACAAATCCCCATAGCAAAAATCTCCTGCTCTGGACAGTTCCTGACACGGACAGAGGTGTCAGCAGAGAGCACTGTGGTCAGACAGAAAATAACTTCCTGTGGAGCATGCAGCAGCTGATAAGTATTGGGAGGATTACAATTTTTAAATAGAAGTAATTTACAAATCTGTTTAACTTTCTGGCACCAGTTGATTTAAAAAAAATGTTATTCCACCGGAGTACCCCTTTAAGGTTGAGATAAAGAGACGAAGAATAAAAACCCTATACTCCTTTTAATCTTTGCCACTTCAGGCACCACCACTCCATTCTTCCTTGCTGGCTTACCGTATATACTCGAGTATAAGCCGACCCGAGTATAAGCCGAGGCCCCTAATTTCAACCCAAAATCCCAGGAAAAGTTATTGACTCGAGTATAAGCCTAGGGTGGGAAATACATCATCCCCCCCTGTCATCATCCAGACCCCCGTCATTAACATCCTCATCATCATCACCCTGTCATCATCCAGACCCTCATCATCATCACCTGTCATCATCCCCTTGTCATCATCCCCACCCCCCTTCATCATCCCCTTGTCATCATCCCCACCCCCCTTCATCATCCCCTTGTCATCATCCCCACCCCCCTTGATCATCCCCTTGTCATGATCCCACACCCCCCCTTCATCATCATCATCCCCACCCCCCTTCATCATCCTCTTGTCATCATCCGCCCTCAGTGGTCTTCAACCTGCGGACCTCCAGAGGTTTCAAAACTACAACTCCCAGCAAGCCCGGGCAGCCATCGGCTGTCCGGGCTTGCTGGGAGTTGTAGTTTTGAAACCTCTGGAGGTCCGCAGGTTGAAGACCACTGCGGCCTTCGACATCATCCAGCCCCCTCTCACCCCCTTTAGTTCTGTACAGTACTCGCCTCCGCTCGGCGCTGGTCCGGTGCTGCTGGACTGTCCGGTGGGATAGTGGTTCCGGGCTGCTATCTTCACCGGGGGCGCCTCTTCTCCGCACTTCGAGCCCAGAATAGAGGCGTTGCCTTGACGTTGACGCAGAAGTACGTTGGTAATGAACGTACCTCTGCGTCGTCGTCAAGGCAACGTGACTATTCTGGGGCCGGGCCTGAAGCGCTTAGAAGAGGCCTCCCCGGTGAAGATAGCAGCCCGGAACCACTATCCCACTGGACGACCTCCCCACCGGACAGTCCTGCAGCACCGGACCAGCGCCGAGCGGAGGCGAGTACTGTACAGAACTAGAGGGGGTGAGAGGGGGCTGGATGATGTCGAAGGCCGCAGTGGTCTTCAACCTGCGGACCTCCAGAGGTTTCAAAACTACAACTCCCAGCAAGCCCGGACAGCGGATGGCTGACCGGGCTTGCTGGGAGTTGTAGTTCTAAAACCTCTGGAGGTCCGCAGGTTGAAGACCACTGCGGGTGGGGAGTTCACTCGAGTATAAGCCGAGGGGGGGGATTTCAGCACGAAAAATGCTGAAAAACTCGGCTTATACTCGAGTATATACGGTACATGGCTGCATTGATGACATGCCCATATACCCACATCACCACTGCAACCAATCACTGACCTCAATGCTATAGGGCAGATTATCGTGAACATATTACAGCTGCTTTAATGCTCAAGGAATATTGTTCTTATCATAGAAACCCTTTTTGAATTCTGCATTATTCCAGCTTTCTAGTTATTTTGGGCACATTCATTTTAACTTCTCAGTAGGGACCTATGGAGTGATATACTTGTTTGCAGAGTGGAAGAATTGTAACAATATTTCAAGAAACCTTTGCTTCTGTTTGTAAGTAGATGACTTCTTTTAAACAAGACTGCCAGAACAATGAGAATTATTGTGCTACAAATGAGTGGCCTGCACCAGTTTGTATCGACTGAAGCCTATGCTGTGGTGGTGAATAACTCACGGTTTAAAAACCGTACTGCAACCGCATAAGTTTTTATTTAACATGGACGTCAATGGGAAACGCACCTGTATACGGTTCCATGCGGGAAACCGTACACGGCTTTTACTTTGCACATGCGCATTTGCATCTTAAAGTCCCCACCCAACACCCCTCCCATTAAAAATGGACAAAATTTTCAAAAACGTAAGTTTTTTTTCTTTTTATAAAAACTGATGGAACCGTATGCACGTTTGAAAACAGTATATGGTTTAAAATACTGTTTACTTTTTTCTATACTGTTCCATCAGTGTTTTTTTGTTTTTTTTGCCATACGGTTTTCTTTAGAAAAACTGATTGAAAACAGTATGGCAAAAACGTGGTGTGAACCCAGCCTAATGTAGGAACACTAAGGTCATGGGCCGACATTTATCATTGTCTTTAGACAGTTTTTTGTGTCTAGAAAAGGTGCAAGCAGGGTTTACTTGTGCCTTTTGGTTTACACATTTTTGCTGATTTTCACTTGCAATCTACAGATTTTGGCAACACACATGATATGAATGGGTTTTATGAACTGCGCCCTTTTGTGAAAAGGCGCAAAAAAGGCGTAAAGCCACTGAAAAGTCTCTTAAACTACACCAGCCCAGACTTGGCTTAGCTTTTTGGTGTACAAGAAGAGTAAAATTTCTGAAAATGTTTACCTGCACAAAATGTATCATTCAGCTGCTCATTTTATTAGGGTCTGTTTACACAGGACGATAGCTGCCCAATATGAGCGCCAATCGACTATGTGCAGGTTGTTTGGTGCTTGTTAAAATGAGCAAGTGGAATTTTTGTATACAAAGGATGGATTTCAAATGAGAAGTCTCTGTCTTTCCTCTGTTGGTGTCCATCAGTTTTCATCTGTTCCTGGCTTTATATTCAGTAAATGCATTAAAAAAAAACTGACCATGTGAACACATCAGTAGTCAGGCCATGAGTGGCGGTGAATGACTGCCTGATCTTTGGTGTGACAATTTATTCCCATCATTGTCGGCTGGACATCCTTCATTTACTTGTGGGTATGTTCTACCAACAAATGTTTGTTCTATAGATCTATAGTTATTGCTGTGCCTTTTGTTCTGTATTCATAAGACTATACTGACCATAGCATCTAATGGCTATCTCCACGAAGCAATAATGGTATGAAAAACAATGGTGTGTACAACCCTGTGTAGTTAAATAGAGGTACATTACTCTTTGGGTGGTGTACCTAAAAGGAGTTATGTTAGTGTTTGCCATCTTTACATCAAGATCTTATAGTATAAAATGCCTAGAATAGTCTCCAATGTACCCAAGAATTAGCAAGTGACCACATGAATTTACAATCATGTCATCAGTTTCAGCTTGTGTCATTTTTAAGAAAACAGCCAAATATTAGAGACACCACATGTTTGGCACATCTAATAGACCGTTTCTGATGTGCAATATGTCAGCCTAGGGCTGGGCGGTATACCGGTTCATGCCGAATACCGAAATTTTTGGGCTGCACGATATAAATTTTTCCCCTTACCGCAATACCGGTACATGGACAGATAAGGGGACAGTAATGACTGTAACACATTGTACAGATGAGGGGACAGTAATGATTGTGACACACGGGGGTGATGAGGGGACAGTAATGACTGGCACACAGTGATGAAGGGATAGTTATGAGTGTGACACACGGAAAGATGTGAATGATATGTGACGTGCAGCATCCTGGCTCCTAACTTTTTAGCTGGCTCTTAGATTACTAACAAATTTGTCAAGCCCTGGATTACATTTGGTCTATTGAACCATATGGGCACACTGCTGGCATGCTGCAGTGTATGTCCTTTTTTTTTTTTTTTTTTTTTTTTTTTACGGTATTGTGAGGCATACCCATAGCTTATAGTCCCGATGTGTCAACAGTCACTTTGGGGTTAATTCAGATGTGGATCCTCGGGGACATCGGTGACAGAAATCTGAGTTTTGACCTTGGATTTCTGCCTTGAATCAGAGATTAAACCCTAACCTAGGTTTTGCAAATATTGCTGCAGAGGAAAATGATAGAACAGATGCAACATCCAAAACCATGGGCCTTGGGCTCTATAGAAAGTGTGGGCACCTGTCCAGATCACAGTTTATTAACTGATCAGTGGTAAAAAGCAGAAAAGGAGGAATTAACAGGAGAGAAATTTTTGGATATAGAGCCGAAGGCTCTAATGTAATTATTTTAGACATCTAAAAGCGGTTTTCTGGCAAAAAAGAAAAAAATAATATGTTGCTGGGTATTATAAAAAAAAAAAGTAGCAAAAAATCCATTCTTACCTACCCTGATCCCCTGCAGCTCCTTTTCCATGAACTTCCGATCCCCCCCCAGTTTAACGTTTTTTTTACCCCTGTTTCCAGGTTGGGGAGTCTGAGTCCCTTAAACTAAATGATTGTTTACACAAGGTAATGTGTGGCTGATAATGATGAGGTTATTGGCCCCACAAAAGATCCCATGCTCATTCATCAGTTAACCCTTTTACACAGGCTAATTATCAGGAACGAGCATTCCTACGAATGCTCATTTCACTATGGAAATGATTCTTAGTAAATTATCGCTAACAGCCTAGAGGTGCAGGTGTTTTTTTTTTCTTTTTTCTAAGCATTTAGTGACTGCCTGAAAATGTGAAATGCAATGTAATTTTAGTATCATCTACATGCATATACAGTGGTTGTGTTTAGTGTAGTGCTGGGCGGTATGGCCTAAAATTAATATCACGGTATTTTTTTTTTATTATCGCGGTATCACGGTGTTACCGCCTGTCCACCCCCACCCCCCCACGGGGTCCCTGTGCCCACTAGCGGTGTCAAATGTGCCCCCCGCGAGCGCTACCATCACCGCTAGCGGGGTCCCTGTGCCCACTAGCGGTGTCACAAGAATGCCGAGCGCGGCTCTGTTCCCCGTCCCTGTCAGCTGTCAGGGTACGGGAACAGATTTAAAAGCCTCGTGCGCAACTAACGTAGTACTGCGCATGCGCAGTACTACGCAAATAGCGTAGGGCTAACGCTAGGCTCCTAGCGCTGCCTACGTTAGCCCTGCGCTATTTGCGTAGTGCTGCGCGCGAGGCTTTTAAATCTGTTACCGTACCCTGAGAGCTGACAGGGAACAGAGCTGCGCTCGGCATTCTTGTGACACCGCTAGTGGGCACAGGGACCCTGCTAGCGGTGATGGTAGCACTCGCGGGAGGCATTCTTGAGACACCGCTAGTGGGCACATGGATGCCGCTAGCGGTGGGGACACTGGCTGACAGGCACAGCGTGGGGACACAGTAAATGGATTAGCTTCTGTGGCCCGATTCCAGAGAAGCACACCGGGACAAGTGAGGGCGCCGCGCTGGGCTCTACAATTCATCCGGAGGGTGGGGGAGGGGCACAACCGGTATAGCGGTATGGGCAAAAATCCATACCGTGGTAGAAAAAAAAAAACGGTATCCGGTTCATACCGGTATACCGCCCAGCACTAGTTTTGTGTACCGAAAGCATCCAGTGTTTTAACGGCTAACTTATCCTAAGTAAAGGTAAGTATTTCTATGAGATTTTCACAATGTTATGATATGTGCAGTGTACTGTTGTGTAGAGGTAAATCAGACAAGGTCTCTCAATAACATGAATAATTCCGTTACACATTCCAGTTCAGCTTGTGTGTGATGACAGGATCCCAATTAACTATGTCACATTGTGAACTAAAAAGCTTCTTTGTTACATAAGTTACGTGACACTGGAGGGATAAATAGACTTACATGTTACCTGTTTATATAGTCAAATAATTCTGCTTTCTGAAATCGTATTTATTACAGCATTCCTCTCGTGTTTCTAATCTATATTCCGCCTCTGTTGCTCTTTTTCTCTAAAGGAATCCTCAAGGCACATATTTGATCTCCTTCTGTTCTCTCTTTACAGTTCAGCTCCAGTCCAACAGTATATGCTGATCATGACCAACTAGCAAAGAAGTAATCCATGGCATTCCAGGATGAATGAAATCATGAATTTTAAGACAAGCTTTTGGGAGTCCTCCCTTTATCAAGCCGAAAGCATTTTTCTGCTTCTGATTTGATAAAGGAAGGACTCCTGAAAGCTTTTTACAAAATACTGTCAGTCCAATAAAAAAGGGTATTTCTGCAACATCCTTTCATATATATATTAGTAAATGTTGCAATGTTTTAGTCCGCTCTGGATATTTGTCAAGCCATATCTACACGTATGGACCCACATTCTGCTTAAGGTGGAGCACCATGGATTACTTATTTTGCTGACTTCAGACATTGATCCTTTTATAGGTACCCTATAACCTAAAAATGGTTTGCAAGACCATAACTTTGTTCAAAAGATGATGACAAACTAAACACATATTCTCATGAAATCTCTCCTTTACTAATAATAAACATACATGTGTGTCTGTAAGCAGTCCTTCCATTATAACTTCCCCGTACCTTAAATCTTCCCAAAACTTAACTCCCTAATTTTTCACTCCTCTACAAACACATCAGCACATGACATTTCATTCTTAACTCTGGCCTCTTTTATCCCGCACATTCTGTCACTCTCTAAGTCTGTTTTGTACCTTCAGAACAGCTCCCACGCCCATCCCTATCTTATCACAAACACTAAAACATTGATCCATGCTCTCATCTTTTCCTGTATTAACTATTGTAATGTTCCATCTTTTGCAGAATAAAATGTACGGCATTCTTCCTTGGCCTCAAAGCCCTCAAGTTTGCTGAACATACCTGCATTTCTTCTGTTAACGCCCAATTTATGGTGTCCAATTGGCTGGTCATTTTTTCTATCTTCCTCCCTGATCTCGCCCTCCCAGATCCACCTAGGAAGAGAAAATATTCAGAGCAGCTTAATCCTACATCTTTTCAGGTAGTTTTCCCTACACATCAGTTCTTCATTTTAACTACAAAGTTGTACAAAGCCAGAAATCTACCTTGAAGAATTGGGCAGCCTTTTTACCATATGTAGTTTTAAGTGAGCCGTGAAAAGCCACATTTATCAGGAATACCTATAAAGCCCTTAATTACAATACTCCTCCTTACCAACCCTCACTTTCCCTTCCCACCATCTATATATCCTATTTGTTCTCAAGAGATGAGCGAAGTTACAGTGATTTGATTTGTCACGAACCTCGCGGCTCGGCGTTTGCTGACTTTAGGCTGCATAAATGAGTTCAGCTTTCAGGTGCTCCGGTGGGCTGGAGACTCTCTCCTAGGACTGTATCCACCATTTCCAGCCCAACAGAGCACCTGAAAGCTGAACTCATTTATGCAGGATAAAGTCAGCAACTGCCGAGCCGAGAAGTTCGTGACTAATCGAATCACTGTAACTTTGCTAATCTCTAGTATTAACCCCCATCCATGATCAGTGGGGTCCAACAACCTTGACTTCCATTGATCTGTAGAACCAAGGTCAAATGTCCCCTGTGGATAGAGGATAACTTGCTGAGATTAAAATAGGGAATACACCTTTAACTACCGTATTTTTCGCCCTATAGGACACACCGGCGTATAAGACGCACCCTATTTTTAGGTGCAAAATCTAAAAAATTAAAGATTTTGAACCCAATAGTGGTTTTCAACCTGCGGGCCTCCAGATGTTGCAACATCTGGAGGTCCGCAGATTGAAGACCACTGTATAGGAGATAGTACTCACGTGTCCCCGCCGCTCCGGACCCGTCACCGCTGCCCTGGATGTCGCTCCATCGCTGTCGCCGTGTCCCCGTCGCTCTGCTGCCGGCCTGCTGCTGAACGTCTCTGCTGCCGGCCGGGTATCCTTGCTCTCCGTCGCCGGCATCACGTCGTTACGCACGCCAACGCACGTACGCGACGACGTGATGACGAGGAAGGAGAGCGCCGGCCATACAGGGGATCCCTGAATGGAGAAGACACCGAGGAGGCAGGTAAGGTCCCTCCCGGTGTCCTGTAAGCACTAACCCGGCTATTCAGTCGGGCTGTTGGGGACCGCCGCGGTGAAATCGCGGCGGTCCTGAACAGCACGACTGAACAGCCGGGTTAGTGTCACTTTCCCTTCAGACGCGGCGTTCAGCTTTGATCGCCGCGTCTGAAGGGTTAATACAGGGCATCACCGCAATCGGTGATGTCCTGTATTAGCTGCGGGTCCCGGCCGTTGATGGCCGCAGGGACCGCCGCGATAGGGGTGTATTCGCCGTATAAGACGCACCGACTTTTTCCCCCCAGTTTTGGGGAAGAAAAAGTGCGTCTTATACGGCGAAAAATATGGTACTTTTTCAGCAAGTTTACAATTTTTGCTTTACATGTGCATAATACGGCTACATTTTTGCATCTTTACTACCACAACAAGTCCTGACCTTTTATATGACCTGAACGGACAGCGCTTTTTTTGGGTCATCAGACCCAGGGTCAGGCTGGGCTTTGTGGCTGTATTATGCCTGTGTGAAGCCAGTCATGTTCTACATGTTTTGAAATGTATTGTGTTTTTCCACTGGATTTGCAGTTTGCAGTCTTGTAAATCTGCACAAGGGTTAGCCTCCATGTGCAAGCATGTTATTTATATCCACAGTGGATTCTACTGCAGAGGCAACCGATTTTGTGTAAACCCGATTAAATACAAATTCTTCATTCCTCTTCTGTGACCAGGTTGGTGAGAAATATGGTATTCCCTAATGGGAATTTTTCTGTTATCTGTAATTTTACAGCTATTATGTGTTGCAGATGTATTAAACCCCTTACACAAGCCTATTCTCTCCTGCAAGAGTTGGTGATAAACCTTTTGAAAAGGTGTTTTCGAGATGTCTGGCACTACACATCCGTTGTTAGTGCCTAAGACCTTCTGGTACAGAGAAGATTCCTTTATAAGGAATGGTATATTCCAGCTAAAAAAATATATATATATAAATATAATAATTTGGTCTAAGCAACTCTGACACATGCCTGTGGTGCATAAGGAAAGATGGGAAGTTTATTAATTGGTAGTGCCACAATCTAATGTCCACTTAAAGGGTAACTCTCATTAAAACCAATTTTGGCTATTGCACTCCTTTTGGTAAATAAAAAATATTTCTAATATACTTTGTTTAAAAAAAAAAAATGAAGTTTTCTATGTTTTATTTGTACTTAAAAAACTTCAAGAGCACATTTTCCCCATCTTATAAACAGACTTTGGACCGAAGTCCAAACAGAAAGTGCAGTCTGGAGTGCTGAGGGGGGTGTGTCCAGCCACATCCAATCATAGCTCCTCTCCCACTTAACTGCCATATTCTGTTGGTTAGACACCCCCCCCCCTCAGCACTCCAGGCTGCACTTCCTGTGTTTGGGCTTCGGTCCAAAGTCTGTGTATGAGATGGAGGGAAATGTGCTCTTGGGCTTTTTTAAGCACAAAGAAAACATAGAAAACTTCAATTTTTTTAAGCAAAGAATATTAGAAATATTTTTTATTTACCATAAGGAGTGCAATTGCAAAAATTAGTTTTAATGAGCATGCCCATTTAAGTCTGAGGTCTTAATGTTTCTCCATACTAGGGATTGACCGATATCGTTTTTTTAGGGCCGATACCGATAATCGGTGGAGGTTAGGGCCGATAGCCCATAACTTATACCGATATTCCGGTATAAGTTATCGGCTATTTATCCCCCCGCGACACCGCTGCAGATCATTGATTTAAAGCGGGCACTTTAAATCAATGCACTGCAGTGGCTTTTGCGGTGCCATAGGCCGCCGCCGCCGCCACCACCCGCTTCTCTCCCCCTACCTTTCAGGGTGGTCCGGGCCATCCTTCCTTCCTGTAGTGTCCGGCGGCATTCTGGGTGGAGGGTGAACCGATCCGGGCTGTCCTTCTTCTCCGGGGGTCATTTTCTCCACTCCGGGCAGGCTCCAGCCTAGTAACGCAGCATAGATGCCGCTGCGCAGTGACGCCCGTGCGCAGCGACGCACCTGACGTCACGGCGTAGCGGCGTCTATGCAGCGTACTAGGCCGGAGCCTGCCCGGAGTGGAGAAGATGACCCCCGGAGAAGGACAGCCCGGACCGGTTCACCCTCCACCCGAAATGCCGCCGGACACTACAGGAAGGATGGATGGCCCGGACCACCCCCATTACGGGTAAGTTTAATTTTTTTTATTAACTCGGAGGGTGGGGGAGGGGCCCGACCGGTATAGCGGTATGGGCAAAAATCGGTATACCGCCCAGCACTACGATGGGGGGTGCGACGCGGTGCGGTGGGTCGGGGGGCAGTCACGGTGTGGTGCGGTGCGGCGGGTCGGGGGGGCCTTATCGGCTTATCGTCAAGGTAATTGCCGATACCAATAATGCCCAAAATCGTGATTTTTGGCCGATAATATCGGCCATACCGATAATCGGTCGATCCCTACTCCATACCCTTAAAGGAAAATTGTCATATGTTTTGTCCCGCACTATCCACGGGTACCTGTGGATAGTGCGGGAGACGCTGAACATTTTGAGTCCTACCTTGCCCGCATCCGCTGCGCCGTTCGCCCGTTATAGCTGGTTTTCAGTATATTCAAATTAGCTGCTAACTGGCACGGGCGGGGTTACCCGTGGCAGTAACCCCGACCGTGCCAGTTAACAGCTAATTTGAATATACTGAAATCAGCTATGATGGGCGAACGGCGCAGCAGATCCGGGCAAGGTAGGATTCAAAATGTTCAGCGTCACCCGCACTATCCACAGGTACCCGTGGATAGTGCGGGACAAAACATATGACAGTTTTCCTTTAATTGTTCCTTGGCTTCTTGAGATGGATCTTAATATCAAATTGTATATTGAAAGTGAAACAGATTTGTAAATTACTTCTATTAAAAAATCTTTCCCTTCCAGCCCTTTTTAGTAGCTGTATGCTACAGAGGAAATTCTTTTCTTTTTGAATTTATTTTTGTCTTGTCCACAGTGCTCTCTGCTGACACCTGATGCCCGTATCAGGAACTGTCCAGAGCAGGAGAAAATCCCCATAGGAAACCTATGCTGCTCTGGACAGTCCCTGACACAGACACAGTTGTTAGCAGAGAGCACTGTGGACAAGACAAAAAATAAAATCAAAAAGAAAAGAATTTCCTCTGTAGCATACAGCTGCTAAAAAGGTCTGGAAGGGAAAGATTTTTTAATAGAAGTAATTAACAAATCTGTTTAACTTTCTGGCACCAGTTGATTAAAAAAAAAAATCCCTTTAACCCCTTTAACAATATGTCCCTTTTAGCCTGTTTCAGCAGCAGAAATTAAATGGGCACTGTGATTAAAAAAAAAACAACTTTTGAGATGTTGTAGAGACATGTGAAAAGTTTTGATTGATCTGCGTCTGAGTTTTCAGACTGTGACTATTAACTAGAACTAGCTGGAAGAAGAGCATGCACAGTGAGACACACTTACAATGTAAGTTGGGATCGACCGATATTGATTTTTTAGGGCCCATACTGATACCGATAATCTATGAACCTTGAGGCCGATAGCTGATAACTTATACCGATATTCCGGTACAAGTTATCGGCTATTTCTTCCCAGCCCTGCAGAAGCCGCTGCAGATCAATGATTTAAAGCGGGCGCTTTAAATCAATGAACTTCAGCGGCTTTTGCGGGGCCAGAGACTGCCACCGCCACCCGCTTTTCTCCCCCTGCCTGTCCTCTGGCCAGAGACTGCTGCCGCCTGCTTCTCTCCCCCTGCTGGTCCTGAGTCCAACCAAAGCCGCTGCCGCTGCCCCATTGTCTCCCCCATCCCCGGTTTTATAATGACCTATACCCGGGGTCCCTGCTACTTCTGGCTACGGCAGCGTACTGAGCTGTCACTGTGCGCACTGACTGTGACGTCGCGTTGAGGACGTCACTCGTCATTGCGCAGCGCACAGCAACAGCGCAGGACGCCGCAGTAGTCAGAAGTAGCATGGACCCCGGGAACAGGTAATTATAAAAGCGGGGATGGGGGAGGCAATGGGGCAGCGGCGGCTGCGGTCTCTGGCCCGGGGGGCGGGGCATTATCGGCAAGGTAATTGCCGATACCGATAATGTCCAAATTGTGAATATCGGCCGATAATATTGGCCAAACCTATAATCGGTCGATCCCTAAATGTAAGTCTGTGGAATTGCCTTGGTCAGCCATGCTTTTCTCCCTGCTCCTTCTAACAATTGATCTGGGTCTGAACACTTAGTCTCTAAGACATATCAAAAGTTTTTTAAAGCAACAGGTACACTTTAATGGCAGGTGGCCTTTTTACTACAGCCCACAGAATAGAGGATATTGAAATCCTTTTTATTAAAGGGTACCTCTCATCAAAAAAACTTTTGATATATTATAGATTAATGTATGCAGAATAACTTTACAATTGCATGTTATTAAAAAATATGCTTCTTTCTATTTAATTTTCCACTTTGAAGAAATGACCACTAGGGGTCTCCCTACCAGTCCTGGCAGCAAGCATTTCAGACTCATGCTGGAGTCCTAAACACTACGAGCTGCCAGTCTGCTTTGTTCACAAAGGAGAACACTCAGAGCTGCCAGCCTGCTTTGTTCACAGCCTGTTTGGCTGTGAACAAAGCAGGCTGGCAGCTCTGAGTGTTTAGGACTCCAGCATGAGTCAGAAATGCTTGCTGACAGGACTGATCGGGAAAAATACAATAGAAAGAAGCATATTTTTCATTAACATGCTATTGGAAAGTTATTCAACATTCATTAATCTAAAATATATCAAAAGTTTATTTGATGAGAGGTACCCTTTAAAGAGCCTTTTTAGGGTTACAGATAAGATAATTCTCAGACACCATCCAGAATTTCTTGTTTTTTTTTTCCATAGAAGTCAAGAGACTATTTTACCCTTTTTTTTTTTTTTTTTTTGTCAGAACCCCCAAGGATCAGAAAAAAAGTTTTTTTTTTTAATACTCTCAACATTTGGAGAATTATTCTTAGGTACCTAGAAGCTACTGCTGATAAGAGGTCAGATCAGAATCTTCTTGTTTTTCAAAATGTGGGTAGGAATAGAGGCAAAAAAGCCTCTAAATACACAGTTGTTAGGTTGATTAAGTTTGCCATCATGAAAGCATACAGATCAGAAGGAAAAGATTGTCCTCTTTCAGTCAAATGTACATTCTACAAGGGCAGTCTTTTCGTCATGGGCTCAGACTGCAGACGCATCTCTAAAATGAAGCTGCAGGGCGTCCATGTGATGGAGCCTTCATACATTCATCCGTCTCTACAGAGTGGACATGCTGGCCAACAGGGACTATTCCTTTGGGTCCTTCAGCCGTGGTCCCTCCCCAAAGCTTCTTATCTGGTATGGCTTTTTTGTGGAGAAAAGGAATTATTTCCTACCGTTAATGCCACTAATCGTTCATGAAGGCATCACCGTAAGTCCAACCCTTTAATATTGGTGTTTGGTTTGTTGTAGCTCACCTCCTAGTAGTAACTTGGAAAGCACTGGGGTGTGGAAGAGGAGGTGTTCTTTTAAATCCTTGTTTCCTGTCCCTACAGTGACGAGGGAACATCCTCCTTCATGGCGCCATCATGAAGGATTAGCGCACAACAAATTACCTTTAGGAAATAATTATTTTTGGCTGCGCCATAGTGCACTTATCACAAGCCCTCTCAGAAAAAGCCTATTGCCTAACCCCACAAGCTGAGAGGCCATGCAAGGGTTTCCTTTTTTTCCTCTGCTGAAATTCTTTCCCATTTTTGGAAAAATATATTTAGAGTCAATTACACAGTTTAAATATGCTCATGTAAATTAATATTGGGAATGCATTTCTAGAAATTGGGAATTACAGTTGAAACTTGTGATTTACAATTCTTTTTTATGCTTATGGCTTTTCTCCAGTGTAGGCTTAGTTTGGTTTTTAGTTCTCATACAGTGTGCCTCTTAAGTGGAAAACTGTTAACCTGTTCACCCACACTAAACCCAATACACTGGGTCATAGTGCTGGTTAACAGGAGTCCAACGAGGGGTCACTTATCTGAATATGTCCTGTCGGTCCTGAGATACGTCCCCCAGAAGATCCTCTGCTGTATTCAGTGAATCGCGTGCAGGGGGCGGGGCTTCACTGGCTCAATGTACATATTCATTGTCTGTGACTGCGCATCCTAGTGAAGTGGAGTCACAAACAATGAATATGTAAATTGAGCTGTCGAAGCCCCGTCGCACGATTCACAGAATTCAGCAGAGGATCTTCTGTGGGACATATTTAAGTAAGTTACCCATCTTTGGACTCCTGTTCACCAACACTATAACCCAATGTAGTTTTCCTTTTAATTGGGCTATTTTCTCTTAGAATTTTAGCCTCTTAAAGGGGTTTTCACATCAACAACTCTTGTGACCTATCCTGTGCATATGTTATCAGTTTCTGATTGCTTTTAATCAAAAATCAAACTGTTTTGCTGACCTCCGCCTACGTGCCTGCGCCCATGTCCTGTTCTGCCTGCAGTTGGCACTCCAGTGTTCTAGGAGCATCAGACATCAGCGGTGATGCTCTGTACTTAGGAGTATGAAGTGTCACAGCAAGGCTGCTGATTGGCTGTGGCAGTCACGTGACACTTGAGTGCTGTCCAGAGATATCTGATGCTGAACACAAGAGGCAGAATGGGGGATCAATGTTGTTTTTTTTTTTGTTTGATTTTTTATTTTATTTTTTAAACCTGAAATGCCACTGACTCATGCAGGGGGAAATGATAGGACACTAATGACTGTGACACGGTGAGTTGCAAAAACAGTAACAACTGTGAAACATGGGGGAGATAAGGGGACACTAATGACTGACACAGGAGAGGAGGGAACGCTAATGACTTATGTCACATAAAGTGATGTCAGGTTACATGATGTGCAGCATCATTGCTCCTAACTTTAACTCCTAACTCCTCCTAACTCCTTAACTTTTTTCTCCTAGATTCTTAAAAGGGTATTCCAGGATTTTTTTTTTATTTGACTATGCTACGGGGGCGGTAAAGTTAGTGTAGTTCAAAATATAGTGTCTGTACCTGTGTGTGACGGTTTTCTCACAATTCTTCTGTGATTTTCACTCCGAAATTTATTTTTAACAGCATACAAAATGACTCAGATTTTTCCCAGCTTGCAATGTGGCCAAGACCTGACCTGTCAGCTGATGACAGGGAGCCTGTCTGCTTCAATGGGTGGAGCGATCGCTTGGTGGGAGAGAGATCAATCTGGAACAGCTGTAGGCACCTTGATTGAATACCACACTGATTTGAATGGATGCAGCTCATTTATGTTTCAATGGGTGGGGTGGCTGATGTGTGGAAGGGAGGAAGATGGAATTGTGGGATTTGTAGTAAAAAAAAAAAGTCAAACAGGAAATACTAGTTCACAAACAGCTAGCCACAGTATTATGGTAATCTCACAACATAGCCATTTAGCCCCAAGATAAGCGCAGATCCTTCCCCTAAGCATGTCCATTACTGTCTGCCAGGTATGTACTAAAATCACCTTATGGTGGATAACCCCTTTAACAAATTTGTCAAGCCCTGTCTTAGGCTGGGTTCACACTACGATTTGAACTACGGTTCCCGTATACGGCTGGGAGGAGGGGTGGGCGGGGCTTAATCGCGGCGCCCGCACTCAGTCGACCACGTTTTTGCCTGCGGTCGGGAAACCGCATACGGCCGAAAAAGCAGCCGACTGGAGGCTGCGGTTCACTCCGGTCGGCTCATAGACATACATTAACTACAGTTCCCGAATACGGCTGAGTGCGGGCGCCACGATTAAGCCCCGCCCACCCCTCCTCCCAGCCGTATACTGGAACCGTAGTTCAAATCGTAGTGTGAACCCAGCCTTACAGACACTTACAGACAATAGTGCTTCCAAATGTCCATTTCAACTCAATGTCAGATAATAAATATGGGGCTGTTTCTCTAATCTTGGGAGTTTGGAACTCCCTGATTTCACCCTTTTTAGTTTATATTCTAGATCCTTTTGTTCAAAGGATCACGCTCTCGTAACTAAAAACTAGCCTATTTTGAACTTGAATCCTGTGTTTTTCTTTGGAACCTAAGGCACTTAGGCTAATATCCTAGATTCATGGTATATGTCAGCATACTGGCAGAATGGTTTGCCAACATATAATGCAGTGTACCCGCACCTGAATCATAGTCTAAAAGCCAGTAGATCGGGTCCATTTCTCAATGCATACACTTAATAGAATGTGTTGGCATAAAAGAACCGTTCAGCCCATCAAGTATGCCCAATATTCTGAATACTATTCCTTGTCCCTATCTTATATGTAGGATATCCTTAAAGGGGTACTCCGGGGGTCAACGTGTTTTTCCGTTTTTGACTTAACCTATTTGTTTTGTTTCATTTCTATTCTTGTTGTTTAGCCTACTCTATTACCGTTCTTTGTTGTCTTTTTATCCCCCACTTTGTTTTCCTATCTTTGCTTCTATTTCCTGTTTCTTGCTGTGCTGAAAACTACAAATCCCAGCATGCCACATGCCATGCTGGTTTGGGGCGGCTCCTTTTTTTTTGTTCCGCCCTTTACCCACCCTACTATTTTCCCGGGTCGGCCCCCTTATACACAGCACACTAATATAATCAGCCCTGGTTGGGATACACTGGTATACACACACAAAAGGGACTACAACTCCCAGCATGTGTCATTCAGGAGTCTTCAGTCTGTGGTATAACACCAGCATGCTGCCTCTGTAGTCTCCTGGGGGTTGTAGTTCACCACACCTCTGTAGGGCATACACCAGTGTTTCCCAACCAGAGTGCCTCCAGGTGTTGCAAAACTACAACTCCCAGCATGCCCTGACAGCCTTTGGACATGCTAGGAGTTGTAGTTTTGCAACAGCTGGAGGCACACTGGTTGGGAAAACACTGGTGTAACATGATGTGTATGCTGAATAGGCTAGAACAGTGTTTCCCAACCAGTGTGCCTCCAGCTGTTGCAAATCTACAACTCCCAGCATGCCCTGCTCAGGGCATGCTGAGAGTTGTAGTTTAGCAACAGCTGGAGGCACACTGGTTTGTAAACACTAGCATACACACACACATCAGGGACTACAACTCCCAGCATGTGTCATTCAGGAGTCCCCCCTCCCCCTTCACATATAGAGATCATTCCCAGTATGAGATTTATTCCCCTGCAGTCTATACATCCCCAGTCTGTGCACCTTCTCATCCTCCCCTTCAGATATCACTTATCTTCTCTGTGAGGTCCTTCTCCTGTGTAGACCTGTGTCCTTAGAATACAGAGCAGGGGGGAGGGGAGGAGCAGTGTACTCAGCTGGATGAGATGAGGGGGCGTGGCTTATTTATCTTATGCAGACAGAGAAAAAAAAAGCTGTGACATCTTGTCCACAACAGACTCAGAACTGTGGACAACAGTAAAAGAAAACCCTCTGAACTACAGAACTTCCTGCCCAACAAACAGGTAAGAAAAACACACACATGCTGCCAAAACATATGTATATTGCAAAAATACTAAACTTACAAAGAAGATGCCATATAGTCAAAAAAATTAACCACCGGAGTACCCCTTTAAGCCAATCCTATTCATGCTTAAAGGGAAACGGTCATACTGTTCACCCACACTAAACCCACTACACCAGGTTATAGTGCAGGTGAACAGGAGACCAATTCGGGCTCTCTGACTAATATACATGCCTTCATTCTGGCACCCGGTCCATCTGAAGATCAGCTTCTATCTTCGCTGAATTGCGCACTGGAGGCGGGACCGCCGGCTAAATTTGAATATTCGTGATCACTAGTCATGTGAGCGCTCAGTAGGCACAAGTGCTCACGTGACCAGCGACCATGAATATTAGGATTTACCCAGCTCCAGCACGCAATTCAGCAAAATAGAAGATGATCTTCAGAGGCACCGGGTGCTGGACTGAAAGTATGTATCTTAGTCAGAGACTCCACATTGGTCTCCTGTTCACCTGCACTATAACCCGGTGTATTGGGTTTAGTGTGGGTGAACGGGTTGACAGTTTTCCACTAAACTCCTTCACTGTATTTGTAGCTACACTCTACACACAGGCTATTCCATGGATCCACTACTATTTAAGTAAAGTAATTCTTCCTGATATTACTATAAATACCACACTCCAAAATGACAGATACCAGACATTCAATTATTAGCAATGTACAAGTGCATCCTGTATATACCTGTCAATATTGGTCCTATATATCTAGCATATAACAACTTGTATACATATGAAAAAAATTTGTTTAAACCACGAACTTTATTATGTTTTAAAAAACAGAATTTATTATTACATGGTTAAAAAATATATTACCATGGTAGACACATTATTACAAATCAAAAATGATACATAGGAGAACTTGTGATCTGCTAGTAGAGTAATGCAGCCATATCACCACTTACAAAATATACATCATATACCATTACAAAGGTGCTCTCAGTGTTAGGTATACATAATAGTCATAGGCACAGTCTGCCCCCAAACAGGTAGTCACACAAGTACATAAATAGTAACGCTAGTAGTGCTGGGTGCTGCCATAGCTGCGTATCATGCTAAACAAAGCTCACCCATAGTAACTGCAGGACCACGCTCCTTCACCCCTATGTACATTTCAAGAAGATCTAACTACAGGGCCCACCGCTTGTCTTTTATAACTCACCCAATCATCTGAGATTAAAGACGGCCAGTGTCCATGTTCCGCGGCGCATGCGCACTGACTCACCGGAACTGCTGCGGCCCCACTTCTGGCGTCACGGAGCTAGTGCGCAGACTCAGGAGGAATTCCTGATATTACTGCATAAACCTTTGCCCCTCTAATATAAAATATGTCCTCTTGTGGTAGTTTTTCTTCTTTGAAATATATTCTCCTCCTTTACCGTGTTGATTCCCTTTATGTATTTAAAAGTTTCTATCATATCCCCTCTGTCTTGTCTTTCTTCTTGAAGCAATACATGTTAAAAATCTTTCTGTTAAGTTTTATACTGCAATTCATCCACTTGTTTAGTAGCTCTTCTCTAAACTCTCTCCAAAGTAGTACAGTGCTCCAACTGAGGTCTCACAAGTGCTCTGTGCTTCCAAAAGGCAGGTGGTCTTGTTTTTGAGTTCTGGAGAAAAACTATATTCGCTCAAAAATGGACCCCGTTTGTAATCAGTCCCCGGAGCGTGTTCACTCCGGGTCTGATTACGGTCGACCGCAGGGCCGGCGGCGTGTAACGTCAGCGCCTCCGCCCCCGTGTGACGTCAGCGCCTCCGCCCCCATGTGACGTCAGCGCCTCCGCCCCCGTGTGACGTCAGCGCCTCCGCCCCGTGTGACGTCACGCTCCGTCCCTCAATGCAAGCCTACGGGAGGGGGCGTGACAGCTATCACGCCCCCTCCCGTAGGCTTGCATTGAGGGCGGAGCGTGACATCACACGGGGGCGGACGCGTGACGTCACACGCCGCCGGCACTGCGGTCGACCGTAATCAGACTCAGAGCGAACACGCTCCAGGGACTGATTACAAACGGGGTGCCGCGTGCATGATCCCGGGCGTCTCCAGCTGCGGGACTCCCGTGATCAGGCATCTTATCCCCTTTCCTTTGGATAGGGGATAAGATGTGTAAGCACCGGAGTACCCCTTTAAGAAAAGTCATTTGGTCTCCCTGGAATGTTTTTCTTTTTTTTCTTTTTATTGTTTTATACACTCCCTTGATATAATGTTTTGTGAAATCCATACGGAGTCCAGCAGCCATGCTTTTTCATTAAGATTTATGGCTGCTTCTACTCCCTGCACGAGAATATAGAATTATTTGTGCCTGAATCATAATATACTCTCAAATGAAATTTAAATAAATAGGGGCAATGTATTACTCCCTTGAGCAGGGTGACCACTACACAGAACAGGTGGCCTCCATTCATTTATACAGGCTATATGCAGGGATGTGGAATTCCTATCGCCCGACGCTCGGGACATACAGTTCCGGGCGCCGGGCAGGTGAATTTTTCCGGCCCTTAGCCCAGCTTCGGGCAAGCCGGGCCGGACCTGACAAGAGCAGGGGCGCTCAGAGGAGTGTATGGAGCGGGCTCTCGACTCCTGCCCTCTCCGTACTCTGCAGCCCCCGGCTGTTCTCAGTAGCCAGTGGTCGCCGCTAATAACCAGCATGCGGCAATCGCGCAGCGGCCGGCTATAAACCTTTAGATGGCCACTGTCAAAGCTGACAGCAGCGTCTAAAGGGACATGTGAATGCTCCCTGGTGGTCAGGTGGGGTGGATCGAGCTCAAATCACCCCTTTTCCTATATAAAAACATGTAAACATAATAAAAATAAACATATTTAGTATCGCTGCGTGCGTAATTGTATGAGCTATTAAAATATAACATTATGTATCCCGTACAGTAAATGACGTAAAATGTAAAAAAATAAATAAATAAATACAAATTGCAATTTTTATAATATCCCAGAAAAAAAGTTAAAAAGTCAGATCAATACCAAAATGGTACCGATGCAAAAAAAAGATTATGGCGCAACAAATGAGCCCTCATACAGCCTGGTATGTGTAATAAATAAATTAAATAAATTAATTTAAAAAAATGCTACAGGGGTCAAAAAATGGCAATTAAAAAAAAATTCAAAAAAGTTCAGAATTTTTTTTTTATTAGTAAAACATGAAGGAAACTATACAAATCTGGTATCGCTGTAATCAGGCGGCCTAAAGTATCAAAATAACGTGTTAGCTCAACCACAAGGTAAATGGCGTAGAAAAGAAAACCACCAAATTTGCTTTTACTATTTCAATTTCACTTCACCGATTTATTTATGTATTTTTGTGGTTCAGAGAATATGTTATTGAAAAATAAAAGGTATCATTATACGGTAGTAGGTAGTTATGGCTATTATAGGGCGAAAAATTTGAGTGTAAAAGCGAAAATTGGCCCGGACAAGTGGATCGTCATGAGGGACAAGTAGATTTTGCTCCGTTTTAGTCCCGTTGACAAGTAGTTTTTTTTTATTAAATTTCCACACCCCTGTATATGTAGTGTTAGGGGAAAAAAGCAAAAACCTTTGATATTCAGGTACATGCAGAACACAATATAAAGGAATAAAATCACCGGTGTCTCATTAGAAATGTCAATTTAAATTTTTGAAGCTTTAACAGGCTCTTTCTGGAAACATATTATTTTCATTGTAAATGTGAATAACCTCATACCAATCCAAAAAATAAAGGAACAAAGAAATCTAATTTCTAATCACTTAAAAGGCAATGCCAGTGAGACTTCATTACATGTGGAATCTATGCCAGCCAGGGACTGCATATTTAAAAAGTTTACTGTAACATATTACTTCTGTCCTTCAGTCCTTCAAAAGCAGTTGTGGTGATGTCTTTCTTTACTGACAGTAATATAGACAAGTGCTGGATATTGACCAAATGGCTCCAGCGAGGTTGTGTGCATACATTGTTTTTTTTTTTTTTTTTTTTTTTTTTTTTTTGAGCTGTAAAATATGGAACAAAAATGTAAAAAAAATTTTTTTATTTTAAAGCAAGATTTTCAGACTTAAGTTTGCATAAGAAGAAGAATCCAACGCTCTAATAAAAGTCCATAAAAGCTTTTTTGCTAATCCATTAAAAGGAAGGTATATACTGAAGCTAAACAAGACGTTCTGGGGGAGTTTCCCCTTAGTCATAAGGATCAAAAGCATTTTTTTTAGGATGTATTTTGGCCTTGTTTATGGCTCGAAATATGTGCCAAAATTTGTCTTTATTTTGGAACATAATTGGCTGAAGAAATGGGTCCAACTGCTACAGCCATTATATTAGTTGTTATGGCTGTAAATGATTAGCTGCATGCAAAAAAGGAAAATTTACCATTGACTTCATTAGAACTAAAAAGTTCCAAAAGTGGTCCAAAAACATGATGACATATGGTCATTTTAAACCTTTCTGCCCTCCTGGGCTAGTGGTTGTAACAAGGGAGTGTGAGATAAGCACCTCTTATCCCCTGCTACAACCACTATTTAGATCCACTGTGTAAGGCCCGGGAGGGTCAAAACATTGGTATTTTGGATCTTATCTGGTATCAATTGTTTATTGCTGCTAATGCCTTACTAACCTACCTGCTGGTGTCAAAATATTATTTTGCTCTACTAATAAAGACTATTATAACTTTTAACTGGTTAATGGCTGTGTATTGGCACGGGCTCCCGACTCAAGCCCACGCATACCGGCCGGCCACCAGCTAATTCTTGTAGCTGAGGGCTGCCGTTAATAGCCGATATGCGGCGATCGCTGCGGCTGGCTATTAACCCTTTAGATCGTCGCTCTCTAAAGGCACATTTAAACACTCCCTGGTGGTCCAGTGGGGTGGATCGCCCCCCTGCAGCGCGATCGTGCTGAGGTAGCCTGGGGGCTTGCCTCTCCTCTCTGTGGCTGCTGTGCTCTGTAATTGATAAAGCCTGGCAAGACCAGGCTTTATCAATCGAGTGCAGAGCACACAGATCAATGTAGTTCTATGGAACTACAGGGTGTGCCATTTATTTGGATACACCTTAATAAAATGTGAATGGTTGGTGATATTAACTGCCTGTTTGTGGCACATTAGTATATGTGAGGGGGGAAACTTTTCAAGATGGGTGGTGACCATGGCGGCCATTTTGAAGTCGGCCATTTTGAATCCAACTTTTGTTTTTTCAATAGGAAGAGGGTCATGTGACACATAAAACTTATTGGGAATTTCACAAGAAAAACAATGATTTGCTTGGTTTTAACGTAACTTTATTCTTTCATGAGTTATTTACAAGTTTCTGACCACTTATAAAATGTGTTCAATGTGCTGCCCATTGTGTTGGATTGTCAATGCAACCCTCTTCTCCCACTCTTCACACACTGATAGCAACACCGCAGGAGAAATGCTAGCACAGGCTTCCAGTATCAGTAGTTTCAGCTGCTGCACATCTCGTATCTTCACAGCATAGACAATTGCCTTCAGATGACCCCAAAGATAAATGTCTAAGGGGGTCAGATTGGGAGACCTTGTGAGCCATTCAACTGGCCCACGACGACCAATCCACTTTCCAGGAAACTGTTCATCTAGGAATGCTCGGACCTGACACTCATAATGTGATGGTGCACTATCTTGTCAGGTCCGAGCATTCCTAGATGAACAGTTTCCTGGAAAGTGGATTGGTCGTCATGGGCCAGTTGAATAGCTCCCAAGGTCTCCCGATCTGACCCCCTTAGACTTTTATCTTTGGGGTCATCTGAAGGCAATTGTCTATGCTGTGAAGATACGAGATGTGCAGCACCTGAAACTACTGATACTGGAAGCCTGTGCTAGCATTTCTCCTGCGGTGTTGCTATCAGTTATGTGAAGAGTGGGAGAAGAAGGTTGCATTGACAATCCAACACAATGGGCAGCACATTGAACACATTTTATAAGTGGTCAGAAACTTGTAAATAACTCATGAAGGAATAAAGTTACGTTAAAACCAAGCACATAATTGTTTTTCTTGTGAAATTCCCAGGAAGTTAATATCACCAACCATTCCCATTTTATTAAGGTGTATCCGTATAAATGGCCCACCCTGTACATTGATCTCATAATTCCTCCTAAAAGTCCCCTAAGGGGACTAATAAAGGGTAAAAAAAAAAAAAAAGTTTAAATCACCCCCCCCCCCTTTCCCAAATTCCATATAAACATAATAAAAATAGACATATATGTGGTATTGCCGTGTGCCTAAATGTCTAAACTATACGTAAGTATACGTAATAAATTACCAAAATTGGGTATTTTTTTTGTTATTTTGTATACCCTAAAAAGATGTATAAAAGACAGTCAAAAAGTCCCATCAAAACAAAAATGGTACTGATAAAAACTTCAGATCACGACGCAAAAAATTAGCCCCCATACATCCCCTATGCAGAAAAAAAAAATGTTATGGAGGTCAGAAGATGACAATTTTAAACACACTAATTTTGGTGCATGTAGTTCTAATTTTTTTACAAGTAGTGAAATAAAATAAAACCTATATAAATGTAGGTATCCTTGTAACCGTATGGACCTACAGAATAAAGATAAGGTTTCATTTTTACCGAAAAGGGCACTACGTAGAATCGGAAGGCGTTTTATTTATTTATTTATTTATTGTTTTTTTTCCAAATTAAGCCCCACAAATATTTTTTTTCTGGTTTCGCCATAGATTTTGCTGTGAAATGATTGATTTTTATACAAAGTAAAATTGGTGGCACAAAAAAAGCCCTCATATGAGTCTGTTGGTGGAAAATTGAAAGCGTTTTCGAAGGTGAGGAGGAATAAGCGAAAGTGCAAAAATGAAAAATGGCCCAGTCCTTAAGGGGTTAAAATTGAGAAAGCGTTGTGGTTTTCAGACTTGCACCATGCCTTTTTTTGTGTTTATGTTGAACATTGGTGCAAATACCATATTTATCGGGGTGTACCACGCACCGACCTATAACATGCACCCTCATTTTACCAAGGATATTTGGGTAAAAAAAATTTTTTACCCAAATATCCTTGGTAAAATGAGGGTGCGTGTGTGTGTGCATGCGTATACCCCGATACTCCCCCAGGAAAGGCAGGGGGAGAGAGGCCGTCGCTGCCCGCTTCTCTTCCCCTGCCTTTCCTGGAGTCTAGAGCCCTGCTGCCGCCGCTTCTCCCGCTGGCTATCTGCGCCGCTGCCCGTTCTTTCCCCCTGACTATTGGTGCCGGTGCCCCATTGCCGGCGCCGATAGCCAGGGGAGAGAAGCGGCGCCGGCAATGGGGCAGCGGCGCCCATAGCCAGGGGGAGAGAAGGGGCAGCGGCACCCATTGCCGGCACCGCGGCCCCGTTGCCTCCCCCATCCCCAGTTGTATAATTACCTATTGCCGGGGTCGGGTCCGCGCTGCTTCAGGCCTCCGGTGTGCGTCCCATGCGTCGTTGCTATGCACGGCGAGGCGCAATGACGAGTGACGTCATTGTGTCTCGCAGCGCATAGCAACGACGCAGGGGACGCACACCGGAGGCCTGAAGCAGCGCGGACCCGACCCCGGCAACAGGTAATTATACAACCGGGGATGGGGGAGGCAACGGGGCAGCTGTGCCGCTGCCCCTTCTCTCCCCGTCTGTCGGCGCCGCTGCCCCATTGCCGGCGCCGCTTCTCTCCCCCTGGCTATCGGCGCCGGCAATGGGGCGCCAGCACCGATAGTCAGGGGGAGAGAACGGGCAGCGGCACCGATAGCCAGGGGGAGAGAAGGGCCGGCAGCAGGGCTCTAGACCCCAGGACAGGCAGGGGCAGAGAAGCCGGCAGCGCTGGCGGTCTCTGCACCTGCAAAGCCGCTGCAGTTCATTGATTTAAAGCGCCCGCTTTAAATCATTGAACTGCAGCGGCTTATCGGCATATAAAACGCAGGTAGACTTTAGGCTAAAAATGTTAGCCTAAAAAGTGCGTGTTATACGCCGATAAATACGGTACACGGATAATTTCCCCACTCAGTGCAGCCTTAGCTTAGTCGTGGCATTTGCCTCATATGACACATGCTGCCGTTTGGACAGACTAAGCTGTAATTGACTGAGTTTGTGCTCCAGTTGCAGGATATTAAGAATTACTACAAGCATCAAGTCACTTTGATAGAGTATTAATTCCTTGTTATGACTACTTAGTAAACTTTTTGTCGCCTGTAGACTTCCTATAGTTATTAAGCGCTGTTATTGTATCAGAAATATATCCCTTCTACCTTTTTTGCAGCATTTTTATTGAGCAGCACTTATCTTCTTTACTACTCTAGATGCTCCATTTTTCCCAGCTACACTTCACAATCTGTCCTTACTTCATTAAAATAAATGCTGATATATTTTTTGCATAATTACATTCATGAGTTGACTTTGTATTTGATAAGAGCAAATTGGCCGTAAAGTCATGTATAGAGTCACCAAGATATTAACAAATTAGCTTAATGTTGTAGTTAACGTGTTGGTAAAATCTTTGCTGTATGGGAAGTGGGTTGTCGGAAGAGGTAACTCCTTACAAAACAGATTTGTGACAAGCCACCTATGCATGACGACTTAAAGGGTACCTCTCATCAAATAAACTTTTGATATATTTTAGATTAATGAATGTTGAATAACTTTCCAATAGCATGTTAATGAAAAATATGCTTCTTTCTATTGTATTTTTCCCGATCAGTCCTGTCAGCAAGCATTTCTGACTCATGCTGGAGTCCTAAACACTCAGAGCTGCCAGCCTGCTTTGTTCACAGCCAAACAGGCTGTGAACAAAACAGGCTGGCAGCTCTGAGTGTTCTCCTTTGTGAACAAAGCAGACTGGCAGCTCGTAGTGTTCAGGACTCCAGCATGAGTCTGAAATGCTTGCTGCCAGGACTGGTAGGGAGACCCCTAGTGGTCATTTCTTCAAAGTGGAAAATTAAATAGAAAGAAGCGTATTTTTTAATAACATGCAATTGTGAAGTTATTCTGCATACATTAATCTATAATATATCAAAAGTTTTTTTGATGAGAGGTACCCTTTAAGTGTCACCCATGTGGTGTCACTATTTGCCACACATCTAAAGTAAAATAGGAAGTTATAAAAATGAAAAAAAAAATATATGCAATGTATGGAAGATCAAATTTAGTATTATTTTAAATGTTGATAATTTTGCCTATTTATTTTGAACATTTGCCAATACAAATGTTCATCTACGCTAGGGCTGGGCGGTATACGGGTTCATACCGAATACCGAAATTTTTGGGCTGCAAGATATGAATTTTTCCCATACTGCAATACCGGTTTGGCCCCTCCCCCTTGGGAAGGAATTATCAGCCCAGCGCTGCCCACATCGGGGAACTAATCATACATGACCCGCCAGCGCTGTTCTGCTCCCCCCCCCCAATTAATTATCAGCCCAGCGGGGTACTACTCACATATATCACCCGCAAGCACTGCCCTCCTCCTCTTTGTTAGGGGCCGCCGGCGCTGGAACTCACTGCACGCCAGTGGTCTCCAACCTGCGGACCTCCAGCTGCTGCAAAATTACAACTCCCAGCATGCCCGGACAGCCGTTGGCTGTCCGGGCATGCTGGGAGTTGTAGTTTTGCAACAGCTGGAGGTCCGCAGGTTTGAGACCACTGCTGTACGCTGTATCCCTATGCCCGGGATGCAAAAGATAAAGAAAATAAACTTTAACTTACCTATGTCGGCCTTACGCTGGGGGCAGGAACGTTGGACAGCCGTCAGCCTATCACCGGTCGGAGCGATGTCCCTTCTCGGCCGGTGATAGGCTGAGCCCACTGTCATGTAAGAAGCCGGCTTCTTGAAAGAAATACCGTTATATACCGTGGAACCGCCATAAGTTACAAAAATACCGTGATACACATATTTGCTCATACGGCCCAGCTCTAATCTACACTTCTGTCCACAGAAACGTATTCTTTATGTATTTCTAGTTATTTATATAGCCAAGTTTTCCCTGCAGCAATGTGCGCAGATTGTATTCATTCACCTCAGTACGAACATTGAATGTTATAATATACAATAATGGCTTTAGCCGTTTCCATGGAAATACGGGACAGTCATATGCATTCGACTAAGAAATCGTGCTCTCTGGTATGAGGAATTGTCAGTGATTTGTCCTGTATCTTGTCTTGAGGGAATGATATGAATTCCTTGTAATGGAGCCTCAATGCTGGCAGGAGGGTGGGCAGGAAAAGCGTAGGACCAGGAGAAGAGCAAGTTAGGATGAAGGGGAGGCAGATGACATTCTGAGTAGTATACAAGAAAGCAAATGTTTTCTCGGTCCTCACTTCATTATTCCAGGTGGTGTGTTCTTCTTAGTTACTTGTCATTGCTCCTATTTAGATGAGAGAAGCAGCGTGCTTGAGAATATAGTAAAAAAAAAAGTACCGTACAAGCATTAACCACAACTAAGCCTTTAATAGCAATACTAAGAAATCCCCCTGGCAAAAAATTACGGAATCACCAGATGGTAGCCCAGCTTTGTTACTTTGTAGCAGGTATATACATGACCCAAAACAAAGTTTATTTAACCCCCTTTAAAGGGGTACTCCACCTCTAGACATCTTATCCCCTATCCAAAAGGATAGGGCATAAGATGTCTGATCGCATGGGTCCCGCCGCTTGGGACCCCCCGCAATATAGCACGCAGCACCCACGACTCCGCCCCCGTGTGACTGTCACGCCCCCTCCCATAGACTTGCATTGAGGGGGCAGGGCATGACGTCACATGGGGGCAGAGTCGTGACGTCACGATCTTCCGTGGTCGGGAGCCAGACCCTCCAGTGCTTCCGGAGCAGTAACAGGTGGGCGCTGCGTGCTATATTGCGGGGTTCCCTAGGGATGGGACCCCCGCGATCAGACATCTTATCCCCTATTCTTTTGGATAGGGGATAAGATGTCTAGGGGGGGAGTACCCCTTTAAGGACACAGCCCAAAAAAAAAAAAAAAAAAAATTCATACCACTTCTACCTTGCCTTAGAAAAATGACATTCCACAGCAAGTTATTAGGTGATTTTTCATTTTTGCAAAAAGTATCTCTTATTATTAAAATGTAATCGTTAATAAGCCAAAAAGAAATGGCTGCATACAGACACATATTGGTAAATCTCCCCCCTGCGAAGATGAAAACGCTCTTTATCTTTATTCGAATAACAAGGAATTAAAGGGGTATTCCAGGAAAAAACTTTTTTTTTTATATATCAATTGGCTCCAGAAAGTTAAACCGATTTGTAAATGACCTCTATTAAAAAAATCTTAATCCTTTCAGTACTTAATCCTTTCAGTACTGTTCTTTTCTGTCTAAGTGCTCTCTGATGACACGTGCCTCGAGAAACACCCAGTTTAGAAGAGGTTTGCTATGGGGATTTGCTTCTAAACTGGGCGGTTCCCGAGACATGTGTCATCGGAGAGCACTTAGACAGAAAAGAACAACCTTAACTTCAGAAGCTCATAAGTACTGAAAGGATTAAGATTTTTTAATAGAAGTAATTTACAAATCTGTTTAACTTTCTGGAGCCAGCTGATATATATATAAAAAAAGTTTTTTCCTGGATAACCCCTTTAAGTCAAGCAATGCATGTTTAATGTGGAATAAGAAGGTGTAACTATGTAGAGAACACACTTAAATGGGAGACAACACTTAACCATCCCAGCATCCCCTTCAGTTTTAGAAATCATGGGGTTGCAGAGGTAAGAACCCCACCAATAATATTCTAGCATAGCCTATCTGAGCGATATTGCCATAAGATGGAAATCAATCAAGCTTGGTTCTTTAATATTAAATCCTGTTTAGGGTAAAGCCCTATTAATGTGTCTGATCGTCTTCCCTGTAATAAACACATTGGAGATGACTGAATAAGGCCACTGTGTGTGGTGCAATTTTTTTCTCATTATTTTCATTTTTGTTTGTTGAGAGTTTAATTACTATTTACAATTCGTAAAGACTCTGTCAAAATGGTAATTTTAGTGCACAGAATCAAAATGTGTGGCTTCAGGCATGAAAACTTCTTCTATTGAGTGTAATATGTACACTTATTTCTAAATGCTTAATGTGCCATCTGTAATTTTGCATTAAATTAGATTTGATGTTTGAACTTCATGAATATTTTTTTGTTTTAATGAAGCTAACTAGCAAAGCCTGCGGAAGCCATTGTTGTTATTGGAACATGGACTTGTCAACCAAAAAAAAAAATTACATTTTTATATCGGGTAGTATCTTTTAGTACACTAAGGGAGTATTTTTTATTGAACAAAAAGTATACTGTTTGATCAATGATTACAGACCCCCAACCAAAGCTGAACAATTAAAGGAAAACTGTCAGCCAGTTCACCCACACTAAACCCACTATACTGGGTGATAGTGTGGGTGAACTGGTGTCCAATGAGGGGTCACTTATTTTACTGTGTGCCCTGGCCGCTGAGTTCTCCCCCGATAAACTTATTTTTGTCCTCTCTGTACTCGCGCTTTAAAGGCAGTCCCCCAGCATCCATGTTTCCTTGGGTCCCAAAGGAAGGGGCCTTAGCGCGCCCCCGTGGTTTGCATATTTATGTTCTTTACATGCCATCACCGGAGCGCACGCTCTGTCTGCACAGCGCATGCGCTTTGAAGATTTTACGTAGCTCTTACGTCCTGTTGACATGAGAGCTGAGCGTCCCCGGAGAGCACTCCGTGGCGGGCCCTTGCTACTCCAGACTTCCGGAGTTTGCCGCTTCACAGGGTTTATTAAAGCTCCCCCATTGTACTTTATATTAGTGCAAGATGTTTGTTAATACATGCAGCAGTTTGTGTTAAAAATTCCAAAATATTGGGAGAAATAGGAAGAATATTTTTTCGTGTTCACTGTGTGGTAAAAATGGTGTTTATCTTCATTATGTTGCTCAGTATGATTATGGCGATACCCAATTTATATATCTTTCTATGTTGTTTTTCTTTTCACTAGAAAATACTTTTATTTCCCTTTTTTTGTTGTTGCCATTTTCTGATTTTCTTTTTTGTTGTTGTTGGTTTATTAAATTTTTTTTACTGCAATTACCGTTCAGGATAAATAACATTATCATTTTATAGAATAAGTTGTGTCGATACCTATTATTATGCATAGTTTTTTTTTGTGTGTTAAGATAATATATGGCTTTATTTGGAAAGGGACATTTATTTATTTTATACATTTTATTTTGATCATTTTTACCGCAAAATTTTATTCGCAGTGCATCTGTACTTCAGCTAAGCCTAACTGTCCATATTACACTGACAGTTCGCCTGTGAGACTACACAGGCTTCTATACTTGGCAGACAGGAGTCCATCATCTGGCCTCCTGCTGCTATAGCAGCCATTGGGTCCTCGTGATAGTATTGCGGGTCACCGATGAGGGAAAGGAGGAGCCCCCTCCCCCTGTCAATTGTACTGACCATGGCATTTATGGGGTTAACACTGTGGAGACGAGCACAATCTCTGTCTCGCAGCTGTGGAGATCGACAGCCGGTTCCCGACGACTATCTCCTGCTACATGTCCTGCAAGGCTGAAGATAGGCACGGCGTATGGGCACGTCCTGTAGCAGGAACATACCCGCTGCTAAGACATAGTTACATAGTACGGTTGAAAAAAGACACATGTCCATTAAGTTCAACCAAGGAGGTGAAGTGAAGTGGTATGGGTGAATGAAGGGGAAGGAATTCTATATTTCTGTATATGCGTTAAAGGGGTACTCCGCCCCTAGACATCTTATCCCCTATCCAAAGGAGCTGGGGACCCCAGGGATCGCTGCTGCAGCACCCCGCTATCATTACTGCATAGAGCGAGTTCGCTCTGCACGTAATGACGGGCAATACAGGGGCCGGAGCATAGTTATGTCACGGCTCCGCCCCAATACAAGTCTATGGAGGGGGCGTGGCGGTCGTCACACCCCCTGCCATAGACTTTGGCATTAAGGGAACGGGCCGTGATGTCATGAGGGGCGGAGCCATGACATCACGCTGCTCCGGCCCCTGTATCGCCCGTCATTACGCACAGAGCGAACTCGCTCTGTGCAGTAATGATAGCGGGGTGCTGCAGCAGCGATCCCCGGGGTCCCCAGCAGCGGGACCGCGGCAATCTAACATCTTATCCCTTATCCTTTGGATAGGGGATAAGATGCCAGGGGCGGAGTACCCCTTTAATGTTATTTTGTACCTACTCATACGTCCCAGAGCGGAAAGGGGTTAAGTGTGTTCATACTCGTAAAGCTGGATTTACATATGTCTGGCACAGTGAACCCAGCCTAGCAGTGCACATAAAGGATCTGTTAGATGCAAAGCTTGTAAGGGCTCCTCAACAGTATGGACATACAGCTCGTGCAATTCCACTGGCTGAATATCGCTTGCAGCAGGCGCCGCCAAATGCTTCTGCATTAGGACTATATAACCATGAACAGTCTCTATAAACAGCAGTGCAGCCTGCCCGAATTCCACCCAAAGAATGAACACATTGGTGTAGACATCTATTCTACTAGAGGATTCCCACAGAGGAATTCCGCTGGCAGAATATCTGCAGTGTGGTTGAGACCTAAGAATAATTAGTACAGTGACCTACGATGGCCCCGACATATATGATAATTTCAACATGCAATGGCTTCTCAGAGGCCATCGCATGTTGAAGGCAGCATCAACATACGATGCTTTTGTATGTCGGGGCCATCGCATAAACGGCTATCTGGCAGCGCAGACTGCTTCAGCTGCCACTGGATAGCAGTTTACGGTGCCCTGTGTGGTCCGCTGACAATCACTTACCTGTCCTTCGGGATCCCCTGCATCGTTGGCGCTCTCCATCGTCGTCATCACGTCGCTGCGCACGCCGTCCCGTCATCCAATAGGAGTGGCGTGCGTAGCGACGTGATGGCGGCGACTGAGAGCGAGGATGCCGGGGAAGCAGAGGCCTTGCCGGAGCGTCGGGGACACCACGGGGACGCAGCGACAGCGATGGAAGGCTACATCCAGGGCAGCGGTGACGGTCCGGAGTGGCGGGGACACGTGAGTATAACCTCCAATACCAGTGGTCTTCAACCTGCGGACCTCCAGATGTTGCAAAACTACAACTCCCAGCATGCCCGGACAGCCAACGGCATGCTGGGTGTTATAGTTTTGAAACATCTGGAGGTCCGCAGGTTGTAGACCACTGTCCTATACTTTACATTGCACGGATCTCTCAACAAACGATTGTCCATTTGGAACGGACTACCGTCGTATGTTGAGGGACCACTGTGTTTTGTTTCGCTATAATTATAAATGTCACGTTTTGCATTTTATTTTCTTGTTCCTGGATATTCAGACTCATGTAATGTGCTTAGTATAAGGCAACTAGGTTAATGACAAGTGGAAATATGAGGCATTACCAGGAGGCCAGTACGGGTAATGTGCAAGTAATCATAGATTCACTTTAGCTATCCAGAAATATAATGCAGGTGTTTCAGCTCTTATACCATGTCAGTGCTTGAAGCTTGACTGTACAGCATAGTGGATGCTATTATCTTATCCAGTTTCTGACTGAAACACATTGATATTACTACTACTAGTGCTGTCCGTCATCCCAATACAATCCTAGTGATGGTACATGCATTAATATCAATTATAATAAGGGCTGATCATGACCAGAACAGTCACTGATGTTCTGTAGAATTTTCAAATGGCAACAAAATTACAGTCTTGTCACCATATGCAACTATTCCTGTGGGCTGCTCTTCTGTAAGCAAAAGGAAATACAATCTATTTCGACTGTGTATAGAGGAGGGTGCAGCAGATGTGGCTAACATGGTGCCTCTCAGCTTTCTTAAGATATCCATCCACCCATCTGTATTCCCTAATAGGCTAAATTAATTGGTGGAGGCAGTTTTTTTCAGACATGCTACTATGTTTTTCTATAATTATAGGCATATATTGCTTGTTTATAGTGATGCATGATCCTATCTTAGATTAGCTTCATTATATATGTATTTAAAGAGTACCTACCATTTCCAACCAAAAAAGGTTATATGTTAGCCAGTACCTCATCCTATACATATCATTTTTAGGTGTCTAGCACCTATATTTCTCCCATAAAGACCTTTGTTCTGTTGCTCATATGCTCTGCTCTGGAGGAGGGATGACCCTCAGTCAACTTCCTCCCTGGGTCTGCTGTGCATCACTAGGTCTGGGGAGCTCTGGTCATTCCTCCAATCACTGCAAGCCGCTCTGTAACCCCTTCCTCTCTAAATGAGAGGAGGATTATTGGAGCTTGTCTGCAGTATAACTAATTATACTATATAAACATTGTATAAGAAGAGAAAATGTCTAATTAAAATAATAGAGCTTCTAAAATTAGTTCAAATGGTTAGGTGATTAAAGTACAGTCCCCTTTTTTATGCATGCATTTTTGTTTTCATTGTGCATTTACTTCTATATCTTTATATTGATCGATATGGCTGTCACTATTTGTGTCATCCAGCTTTCTTAGACTCCTGAATGACAGGGAAGCTGATCTGTGTGTGTGTGTGTGTGTGTGCGCGCGTTTCTCTCTCCCCCTTTTATATGCATAGATGTACGAACATTGTATGTTGAAACCATCGTATGTTGAGACCATAACTCTATGGAAACCTGGTAATTGGTTCTGAAGCCACCAAAATGTCATCCAAAAATAGGAAAAAGTTAGGATTAAAGATAAATAAGTAGATAACTAATATAGATAAAGCAAGTCCTTACACTTTCCTTTGGATAGGGGATAAGATGTTTGCAGTGGAGTACCCCTTTAACCCCTTAAGGACGGACCCATTTTTTTTACCAGGCTCTTTTTAAAAATAAATAAATACATTTGACGTGTCTCTTTGAACGCTTTTTTCTGAGCGAATCGATTCTGAGATGTTCTTTTTTGAGCAAAATTCTTTTTGTGCCATTCATTCTCCAACAGCCGTAACCTTTTTATTTTTTGTCAGACGCTATTGAGTAACGGCTTATTTTTTGCCGGATGAGCTGTACTTTTTAATGGTATAATTTTTGCGATACATGCTACCTTTTTGATATTTTTTTAATTCCGCTATTTGTACCAAAATTGGCAAATTTAGAATTTTTTTTTTTACAGGGGATAATTTACATTATAGTTTTATAGTACACATCATTACGGACATGGCAATACCTATTATGTGTATGATTTGTGTTTTTGATCTTTTTTAATGCTAATACTGGGCTTTTATTAGGAAAGGGGCTTTTTTAAATTAATTATTTTTTTTTTTACACTTCATACTTTTATTGAAGAACTTTTTATTACATTTTTTACACTTTTTACTAATTATACTATGTTGCAATACATTTGTACTGCAGCACAGTATGACCTGATCAGCTGCACACTGTACAGCCTTTGGGATCCAGCCTGTGGCTGGATCTCGCAGGCTTCCATAGTAGGCAGGCAGGAGGTCATCATCTGACCTCCTGCCGCCATAGCAACCAACGGCGACCTGCGATCGTATCGCGGCACCGGCATTGGTGAACAGGGGGAGCACAATTCCCCTGTCAACACCATAGATGCATGATCAGGATTGATCTATGGGGTTAATGTGATTGCGGCCCTGGCAGCTGCGGCGGGACTTTGGCTGTGATTGACAGCCGGGTCCCGCCGCCGATCTCCTGTGCTGCCCGTGGCAGTGCAGGAGATCATTAGGACGTATGCATAGGGCTGCACAATATGGGTAAAATGTGCGAATGCGATTATGGGCCTAAATATTGCGATTTCGATATGCAATGCGATATAAGAAATAAATCGTGAAATCCCGCCATTTCATGTCCAGTCTCCTCCATTTTATAACTATCCACCCATTTTATGCCCAGAACCCATTTCACATCTCCCCAATTTAATTTCTCTCCGCGTCACATTATCCCCTCATGGTCACATCTTCTCCAATCACTTTTTCCCCCTATGTCACATCCCCCCCCCTGCCACATTCTCCCCCCGCCCCCCTGTTACATTCCCCCCTTCCCCCTGCCACATTCTCCCCCCATATTACATTTCCCCCTTTCCCCTGCCACATTCTCCCCCCATATTACATTCCCTCCTCCCCCTGCCACATTCTCCCCCATATTACATTCCCCCCTCCCCCTGCCACATTCTCCCCCATATTACATTCCTCTCTCCCCCTGCCACATTCTCCCCCCATATTACATTCCCCCTCCCCCTGCCACATTCTCCCCCCATTTTACATTCCCCCTCCCCCTGCCAAATTCTCCCCCCATATTACATTCCCCCCTCCCCCTGCCACATTCTCCCCCATATTACATTCCTCTCTCCCCCTGCCACATTCTCCCCCCATATTACATTCCCCCTCCCCCTGCCACATTCTCCCCCCATATTACATTCCCCCTCCCCTCCCCCTGCCACATTCTCCCCCCATATTACATTCCTCTCTCCCCCTGCCACATTCTCCCCCCATATTACATTCCTCTCTCCCCCTGCCACATTCTCCCCCCATATTACATCCCCTCCTCCCCCTGCCACATTTTCCCCCCATATTACATTCCTCTCTCCCCCTGCCACATTCTCCCCCCATATTACATTCCCTCCTCCCCTGCCACATTCTCCCCCCATATTACATTCCCCCCTCCCCTTGCCACATTCTCCCCCCATATTACATTCCTCTCTCCCCCTGCCACATTCTCCCCCCATATTACATTCCCTCCTCCCCCTGCCACATTCTCCCCCCATATTACATTTCCCCCTCCCCCTGCCACATTCTACCCCCATATTACATTCCCCCCTCCCCCTGCCACATTCTCCCCCCATATTACATTCCCCCCCTCCCCTGCCACATTCTCCCCCCATATTACATTCCCTCCTCCCCCTGCCACATTCTCCCCCCATATTACATTCCCCCTCCCCCTGCCACATTCTCCCCCCATATTACATTCCTCTCTCCCCCTGCCACATTCTCCCCCCATATTACATTCCCCCCTCCCCCTGCCACATTCTCCCCCCATATTACATTCCTCTCTCCCCCTGCCACATTCTCCCCCCATATTACATTCCTCTCTCCCCCTGCCACATTCTCCCCCCATATTACATTCCTCTCTCCCCCTGCCACATTCTCCCCCCATATTACATTCCCTCCTCCCCCTGCCACATTCTCCCCCCATATTACATTCCTCTCTCACACTGCCACATTCTCCCCCCATATTACATTTCCCCCTCCCCCTGCCACATTCTCCCCCCATATTACATTCCCCCCTCCCCCTGCCACATTCTCCCCCCATATTACATTCCCCCTCTCCCCCTGCCACATACTCCCCCCATATTACATTCCCCCCTCCCCCTGCCACATTCTCCCCCCATATTACATTCCCCCCTCCCCCTGCCACATTCTCCCCCCATATTACATTCCTCTCTCCCCCTGCCACATTCTCCCCCCATATTACATTCCTCTCTCCCCCTGCCACATTCTCCCCCCATATTACATTCCCTCCTCCCCCTGCCACATTCTCCCCCCATATTACATTCCCCCCTCCCCCTGCCACATTCTCCCCCCATATTACATTCCTCTCTCCCCCTGCCACATTCTCCCCCCATATTACATTCCTCTCTCCCCCTGCCACATTCTCCCCCCATATTACATTCCTCTCTCCCCCTGCCACATTCTCCCCCCATATTACATTCCCTCCTCCCCCTGCCACATTCTCCCCCCATATTACATTTCCCCCTCCCCCTGCCACATTCTACCCCCATATTACATTCCCCCCTCCCCCTGCCACATTCTACCCCCATATTACATTCCCCCCCTCCCCTGCCACATTCTCCCCCCATATTACATTCCCCCTCTCCCCCTGCCACATACTCCCCCCCCCATATTACATTCCCCCCTCCCCCTGCCACATTCTCCCCCCATATTACATTCCTCCCTCCCCCTGCCACATTCTCCCCCCATATTACATTCCTCTCTCCCTCTTCCACATTCTCCCCCCATATTACATTCCCCCCTCCCCCTGCCACATTCTCCCCCCATATTACATTCCTCCCTGCCACATTCTCCCCCCATATTACATTCCCCCCTCCCCCTGCCACATTCTCCCCCCATATTACATTCCCCCTCCCCCTGCCACATTCTCCCCCATATTACATTCCCCCCTCCCCCTGCCACATTCTCCCCCCATATTACATTCCTCTCTCCCCCTGCCACATTCTCCCCCCATATTACATTCCCTCCTCCCCCTGCCACATTCTCCCCCCATATTACATTCCTCTCTCCCCCTGCCACATTCTCCCCCATATTACATTCCTCTCTCCCCCTGCCACATTCTCCCCCAATATTACATTCCCTCCTCCCCCTGCCACATTCTCCCCCCATATTACATTCCCTCCTCCCCCTGCCACATTCTCCCCCCATATTACATTCCCCCCATATTACATTCCTCTCTCCCCCTGCCACATTCTCCCCCCATATTACATTCCCTCCTCCACCTGCCACATTCTCCCCCCATATTACATTCCTCTCTCCCCCTGCCACATTCTCCCCCCATATAACATTCCTCTCTCCCTCTTCCACATTTTCCCCCCATATTACATTCCCCCCTCCCCCTGCCACATTCTCCACCCATATTACATTCCCTCCTCCACCTGCCACATTCTCCCCCCATATTACATTCCTCTCTCCCCCTGCCACATTCTCCCCCCATATTACATTCCTCTCTCCCTCTTCCACATTTTCCCCCCATATTACATTCCCCCCTCCCCCTGCCACATTCTCCCCCCATATTACATTCCTCCCTACCACATTCTCCCCCCATATTACATTCCCCCCTCCCCCTGCCACATTCTCCCCCCATATTACATTCCCCCTCCCCCTGCCACATTCTCCCCCCATATTACATTCCTCTCTCCCCCTGCCACATTCTCCCCCCATATTACATTCCCTCCTCCCCCTGCCACATTCTCCCCCCATATTACATTCCCCCCTCCCCCTGCCACATTCTCCCCCCATATTACATTCCTCTCTCCCCCTGCCACATTCTCCCCCCATATTACATTCCTCTCTCCCCCTGCCACATTCTCCCCCCATATTACATTCCTCTCTCCCCCTGCCACATTCTCCCCCCATATTACATTCCCTCCTCCCCCTGCCACATTCTCCCCCCATATTACATTCCTCTCTCCCCCTGCCACATTCTCCCCCCATATTACATTCCTCTCTCCCCCTGCCACATTCTACCCCCATATTACATTCCCCCCTCCCCCTGCCACATTCTCCCCCCATGTTACATTCCCCCCCTCCCCTGCCACATTCTCCCCCCATATTACATTCCCCCTCTCCCCCTGCCACATACTCCCCCCCCATATTACATTCCCTTCTCCCCCCATATTACATTCCTCCCTCCCCCTGCCACATTCTCCCCCCATATTACATTCCTCTCTCCCCCTGCCACATTCTCCCCCATATTACATTCCCCCCTCCCCCTGCCACATTCTCCCCCCATATTACATTCCCCCCTCCCCCTGCCACATTCTCCCCCCATATTACATTCCTCCCTGCCACATTCTCCCCCCATATTACATTCCCCCCTCCCCCTGCCACATTCTCCCCCATATTACATTCCCTCCTCCCCCTGCCACATTCTCCCCCCATATTACATTCCTCTCTCCCCCTGCCACATTCTCCCCCCATATTACATTCCTCTCCCCCTGCCACATTCTCCCCCCATATTACATTCCCCCTCCCCCTGCCACATTCTACCCCCATATTACATTCCTCTCTCCCCCTGCCACATTCTCCCCCCATATTACATTCCTCTCTCCCCCTGCCACATTCTCCCCCCATATTACATTCCTCCCCCCCCCCTGCCACATTCTCCCCCCATATTATATTCCTCTCTCCCCCGCCACATTCTCCCCCCATATTACATTCCCCCTCCTCCTGCCACATTCTCCCCCCATATTACATTCCCCCTCCCCCTGCCACATTCTCCCCCCATATTACATTCCTCCCTCCCCCTGCCACATTCTACCCCCATATTACATTCCTCCCTCCCCCTGCCACATTCTACCCCCATATTACATTCGTCCCTCCCCCTGCCACATTCTCCCCCATATTACATTCCTCTCTCCCCCTGCCACATTCTCCCCCCATATTACATTCCTCTCTCCCCTGCCACATTCTCCCCCATATTACATTCCCCCTCCCCCTCCCACATTCTCCCCCCATTTTACATTCCTCTCTCCCCCTGCCACATTCTACCCCATATTACATTCCCCCCTCCCCCTGCCACATTCTCCCCCCATATTACGTTCTCCCCCCCCGTCACATTCTCTCCCCCCCCTTGTCACATTCTCTCCCCCCCCTTGTCACATTCTCTCCCCCCTTTCACAATATTCCTTCCATGTCACCTCCCCCCCTGTCGCATATCCCTCTGTTTATCTCCCACCGGATCCAGGAAACCTAGTGTGTTTGCTGCCGAAAAAGACCTTTTTCCCATCAGCCAATCACTCTTGACACGTGACACCAGTGTCTTGACACGTGACACCAGTGATTGGCTGAAAAGGGAAAGGTCCTACTAGTTGAATGGTGAAGATAGGAGAGAGACAACAGACCGCACGGAGGGAAACGGCATCTGCAGGGACCGGGAGTAGGTGAGCAGAAGTTTATTTTTTATTTTTCTCCATGTGTTAATACACGCCTGTGATCTGTGTAGAAGATCAGTGTGTTCAGTGTTATAGGTCCCTATGGGACCTATAACACTGCAAAAAAATGTAAAAAAAAAGTGTTAATAAAGGTCATTTAACCCCTTCCCTAATAAAAGTTTGAATCACCCCCCTTTTCTCATAAAAAAAATAAAAGTGTAAAAACATAAAATAAACATATGTGGTATCGCCGCGTGCGTAAATGTCCGAACTATAAAAATATATCATTATTTAAACCGCACGGTCAATGGCGTACGCGCAAAAAAATTCCAAAGTCAAAAAAAGCATTTTTGGTCACTTTTTATACAATTAAAAAATGAATAAAAAGTGATCAAAAAGTCCGATCAAAACAAAAATCATACCGATAAAAACTTCAGATCACGGCGCAAAAAATGAGTCCTCACACCGCCCTGTAAAAATAAAAAAGTGTTAGGGGTCAGAAGATGACATTTTTAAACGTATAAATTTTCCTGCATGTAGTTATGATTTTTTCCAGAAGTGCGACAAAATCAAACCTATATAAGTAGGGTATCATTTTAACCGTATGGACCTACAGAATAATGATAAGGTGTAATTTTTACCGAAATATGCACTGCATAGAAACGGAAGCCCCCAAAAGTTACAAAATGGCGTTTTTTCTTCGATTTTGTCGCACAATGATTTTTTTTTTCCATTTCGCCGTGCATTTTTGGGTAAAATGACTAATGTCACTGCAAAGTAGAATTGGTGGCGCAAAAAATAAGCCATAATATGGATTTTTAGGTGGAAAATTGAAAGGGTTATGATTTTTAAAAGGTAAGGAGGAAAAAACGAAAGTGCAAAAACGGAAAAACCCTGAGTCCTTAAGGGGTTAAAGGGGTACTCCAGTGGAAAACAGTTATTTTATTTTTATTTTTTTTTAAATCAACTGGTGCCAGAAAGTTATACAGATCTGTAAATTGCTTCTGTTTAAAAATCTGAATCCTGACAGTACTCATCAGCTGCTGTATGTTCCACAGGAAGTTCTGTCTGACCACAGTCCTGACCCCTCTGTCCATGTCAGGAACTATCCAGAACAGGAGAAAATCCCCATAGCAAACCTCTACCGCTCTAGACAGTTCCTGACATGGACAGAGGTGTCAGCAGAGAGCACTGTGGTCAGACAGAAAATAAATTCAAAAAGAAAAGAACTTCCTGTGGAATATACAGCAGCTGATAGTACTGGAAGGATTAAGATTTTTAAATAGAAGTCATTTACAAATCAGTTTAACTTTTTGGCACCAGTTGATTTAAAAAAAAAAATGTTTTTCACTGGAGTACCACTTTAAAGACTGCAAACTGTCAGGATCTTATCTGTGCTCTGAGGCACAGAATGGAGATAACTACACCTCCCTCCCCTCAGATATTTTGGTCCGTTTCTTTGATGGACCAAAAAGGCAGGGTTCATTTGCAAAATTAAAAAGACAGAGACCCCTAGTGGCCATTTTTTAAACCATATATATATATATATATATATATATATATATATATATATATATATATATATATATATTTAGCAATACATTTTTTTAAAGGAAGTATAGTAGAAATATTCTTAGTTTTTAAGGAAGTATTAAATGGAAAAAAAAAAAGTTGTTTCTAACGGCAGAAACTCTTTAAGTTCCTTATTGATAAAGTACAAATGATCGCTTCCAATCCAATGAATGACCGAGATTGTGAAGAAACCTCTTCCTGTTTTAGAAACTTTTGAACTGTTTCCATGTGTATATTTATTCTATGGTCAGCTTTAAATGCAAACACCAAGATAACAAAGAAAACTGTGAGGCAATACTAGGAGCTGTATATTTTAGTGCTAGCTAGAAGCTTGGCCTTTTTCCTGTAGCTTCATGTGAATACAGTAGTGTCTTCCTGTAGAAGATTTCATTGATCTGCAGGGACTAGAAGTCATGCATGGAAAAGCTAATCACTCAAGTGAATGTAATGAAAAGAAGAAGAGACACGGCAAGGCAGCCCGAGAGAAGTGTGTAATGGAGGAGGGATGCACGTGATGGGATAAGGAAAGATAACATGGCTGCTCAGAACAGCGGCCCTTAGTAAGTTATACCGTTAGCATATTACTGCACCTTCAGTCCTTGCAGTCTATATGTGGCCACATGGTACTTCTGTTTTTACAACCTTTAAGTTGTATGACACTGTAAAACTAGTAGTGTTTTTAAAGAGAGAATGTCACCATAGTATGGTGTCATATGGAGATACCATATGTGGCACACAGACTGCCTACAGTGGGAATATATAGAGGGCCGCATATACAGCTCCTTCTGCCCTAAGCCTCAAAGTACCCCCATTTTCACTTGCCAGTTATCGTCAGTCTCTTTACAATTGTAATAACTGGTCAGTGTTAAATGGGCACTGTCAGATACAAAAACGTTTGATATGTAGTCAAGCATGCAAAACCAATAGGTTTAGCAATTGCTTTCATTACAACCTTTTCAGTATTTCATACTGAAAAAGCCAGCCAAACAACTGCCCCCCCCTGCCTGCTTGGACACATACTAGTCCTGCTGTGTCCATGTGTCATCACCTATGTCATGGACACACTTCCTTATAGGAAAAATCCTCCCACTGTCAGCTTGTGTCCCGCTACTGTCAGTGAGGACAAGCTGGGAGTTGTAGTTTTGCTAATGCTAGGGGAGATGTGAGCAGACAGCATACTGAGGGAGGGGGTGGAGACCTGCACAGTGAGGCCACGCCCCCTCCCTTTGAGAGGAATTCGGACTAGTGAGCTAAATTAAGTGTAATAAAAAAAATTAAGTGCTAGACACATAAAAATTTATGTACATGGTCAGGATTAGGTATTGAGTGATATATTAAAAAAATGTTTTCTTTTGTTGGATCTGACGGGTACGCTTAGACACAAAGACAATTAATGATAAAACTATCATTTCTTAACAATTGAAGCTGTGGTGGTCACTGGTGTGGACTATGTAATCCTGTACCAGACTCTGTATACGGAGATAAGCCCTATCTTAAATAATAAATATAGTGACAAAACAATACTGTAACTGAGTACTCCCATACCAGGCCTGGATAATTTCACACCATAATTAAATAAGACCAGCATACTTACTGTGTCTGAATAAAAAACACTAATTAAATGCCAAAACTATCACCATAGTGTGTTAACATTAAAAACCATACTGTGATTGAATTCAGTGGTCATATAGCTGTCCGATACACAGGGCACCCGGGCATCACCACACTCCAGACTGGACAGAAAAATGAACCCCTTCAGCAACTTAGTTTTTTTTTTTCCTTATGTTTTTTTTTTTTTCCTTATGTTTTTTTTTTTCTCCTTTTGCCTTGTAAGACCAATAACATTTTAATCCTTCCATCAACATAGCCATTTTGTGGATAGGTTGCACTTTTTAACCCCTTAAGGACCAGGGGTGTTTCCGTTTTTGCACTTTCATTTTTTCCTCCTTACCTTTAAAAAATCATAACTCTTTCAATTATGCACCTAAAAATCCAAATGATGGCTTATTTTTTGCCCCAGCTATTCTACTTTGTAGTGACATCAGTCATTTTACCCAAAAATCAACGACGAAACTGAAAAAAAAAAAATCATTGTTCTTCACCTATCCTGAAAACCCACCGAAGGGAAGTCTGAAATAAAAAAAACATTTTTGGCATGCCACATTAGGCACTGGTCCCCCAAAGCCTTGAGGCAAATATGACCCTGGCTGTATGGTTTTTATTTTTAAATCAACTGGTGCCAGATTTGTAAATTACTTTTATTAAAAAATCTTAATCCTTCCAGTACTTATTAGCTGCTGTATCCACAGGAAGTTATTTTCTTTTTGAATTTCCTTTCTGTCTGACCACAGTGCTCTCTGATGGCACGTCTGTCCATTTTAGGAACTGTCCAGAGTAGGAGCAAATCCCCATGGATAACTTTTCCTGCTTAGGACAGTTCCTGAAATGGACAGAGGTGTCAGCAGAGGGCACTGTGGTCAGACTGAAAGGAAATAAAAAAAGAAAAGAACTTCCTGTGGATTATACAGCAGCTGATAAGTACTGAATGGAAGGAATAAGATTTTTTTTATAGAAGTAATTTACAAATCTGTTTAACTTTCTGGCACCAGTTGATTTAAAAAAAATGTTTTCCAGTGGAGTACCCCTTTAACATCAGTCAGTGACTAAAAAAAATATGATTTTGTCTAATCGGTTAAACACGTTTATGAATAGCATGCCTTTTTTCCAGTTAGTGGAACATATGCAACAAAAAAAATATAACTGTGTGAATACTTTAAGTTGTATATTTTAGTTGTTTAGTTGCTTAGTGATGTGGTAATGGATTGTATAGCGTTGGGCACTGTTCACAGATTTGTGTCAGCTGCCTGTAATTTCATGTCCCTGATGCACTTAGGCCTTTAATCAAGAAAGTTTCTGGTAGCTTAGCAACCATAAATAGTCATTTCTGCACGGGGTCATCTGAATCAGCACGGCAAAGGTGTATCTAATATACTAACATGTGAGACAGCTAGGTAATATCTTGTCATTAGCCTGTATTCACATGTAACCAAGTTTAGCTGTAATGTATTTATAGTGTCATTGTCATGTGTCCGTTTGAAAACGTTCTCTTTGCTGATAAATCTTTGCTTATTTTTGCTTTCAATGGTAGAAAAATAATTTACCGGTTTGCATGGAAAAAACTTAAATGGACACTGTGACAGCTACAAACAACATCCCTTCATTTGATAGACTGTCATTGCCACTGCATCTCCCTTCATTACAGCACCAAATATGGAGGTTGCTCCTCCCATCACTGTAGGGACAGGAAACAGAGACGTTTAAAGGGCCCCTCCCCTTACACACCCCAGTGTTTTTCCTGTCCCTAGAGGGATAGGGCAGAGAGGTGCATGGATGCACTGAAGATCTTGTGGGCATCGGTCGATCGGGGCCTGCTTAAGGTCTCCTTCCTCCCCACCCAGGCTAGTACTCTCCCCTGTCCTGAATTAAAATGTCCCCGAACCAGTACGGCTGCTTGGGGGGCTCTGCAGGTGGCTGAGCGGCTGCGGAGCTCTCAAGGCTTCAGCAGCTAGTGAGTCCCATACTGTGCATTCTAAGCTGATGGGGTCACGTGGAGGTACGCGCTGCATAATGATGTGCACCAGCAGGGAGACCGGTGCATATTTACCTGTGACGGTGGACTTTGCTCACACGTGGAATGCCACACCGGTCTGCTTGTCTCAACATGCGCTTTTCCACCTTTTCCCCTTCTTACCACTGTTTACTTGTGGGGTCTCTCTCTATCCCCTTTTTTGCAAGCAATAAACCAAAGAAACCAATGCGTTTGTATGGATCAAAAAAGGTACTTTATTACAAAAATCATGAAAACAGACAGTTTACACAATACATAATAAAATCATTTAAAATGACAAATAACTAGAGGGACTCATCCAAAGGTGCTAGTCCAATGGACCAGAACTGACAGGTGGGGGCCAGGACACAAATGTTATAAATAAAAATATTTAAGATAACTAGACCAAAATATGATCTCGAAATGGAGCACACTAGGATGCAGTAGGTATTAGTATACAAAATTTGCAGGTACAAGAAAAAGTATATAATAAGATAAGTGTAAAATAACACTAAACTACAGCAAAGTGCATGAGAAAGTTCCTAAAAAGGATTAAGGTGCAATGAAATAGGGTGGATGTATCACTATGCTACCAGCTGAGTTACCAAAGGTTTGTTACAAAACATTGTCTACAAGTAAAGCATAAATGCATATCAGCATAGTAACAATGCAACCTAATATAATATACAACTTGGTGTATGTGACCTGGCAGGCCACCGGACCCGACGTATCGCACTTGAAATACAGCAGCTGATAACTACTGGAAGGATTTCGATTTTTAAATAGAAGTCATTTACAAATCTGTCTAACTTTCTGGCACCAGTTGATTTGAATTTTTTTTTCTCCCACCGGAGTACCTCTTTTAACACCATAGGGTGCCATCTGGTGTTTAAAATGAACAGCAATGTGCATGTTTGCCTACTAAGCTAAATGCTGGTGGATGCACATGCACAGTCAGTCTCCCCACATAGAGATCTTCTGTTTAGCGCAGAACAGCCCATAGAAGTAGCTTTCAGTCCTGCTTTACAGGGAAGGACAGGAGCCTATGCAGTAGCAAGACAGTATTGCTGAGAAGCGAAAAATTATGAAAATATATTTTTGTAGTAGACTGTAAATTACTTCACAAGAGCTATTAACAGCCTCTCAGGACTTCTGCTATGATTCACCCCTTTAACAGCTAGTTATAAAATAAATTAGCGTAAATGCGTGTGTTTAAGTGGCCTTTTTGTCGAATTAAAATAATGGTAGAATTTTTAATGTGGTAAAATTGGATCCTGCTATCAAACACTGTACTGCCATTAACAGGATTGGCCATTCTGTTACAAAATGTATAAAAGTGACAGTAGCCATTATTCTTGAACGAGCTATAAGTACTTCACGATGTAGAATTCAATATATTTAGATTAGCATGGTGTTTACGATGAGTGACATTGGCAGGATCACTGATGTAACACACAGCTTGGACGATTGGCAGCACCACTTGGCATGTTTGCGAACACATAATCTCATTATTCAAGTTTTATGGAAATACGTAAAAAATTGAGGAGTCATTAATTTGCAGTCAGTGGTTGTATTGTGTAGCCCAATGTTCACTCCAGAACTAAATAACCTGTATTGATATTTATATTGGTACAATTAGTAATTTAGTAATATTAAATAAAAGATGACTAACTATACACAAGTGCAACCATAATGGGCAACTTAAAGTGGTTGTCTGACCCCACCCTACACAGATCCCATCCATCTAGATGGTATCCAGTCCTAGCTGAGTAGCATTTCCTGTTTTCATTTCAAAACACAGGATTTGACCATTCAGAAAAAAAACTTAAACCATTATGTTGAGCTCAAACATTATGTTGGACCAATGGACTGGATCAGACACTTATCCCCTATCCTGTGGATAGGGGATATGTTTTTTTCGCTGCTGATTTCCTTTAATACAATACATGTACATGGAATTTAATGAACAGTAGCATAGTGTACTGCAGAACATTTTGCATTGTTTGTCTTAAAGGGCTTTCCAGTCCAACATAAGAACATCTGCATCGGAAAAAAAAAATGTATCCCCTATCCACAACCTCCCGAACGGGGTCCTGGCACTGCCACACTGTGCACCGGCTAATGCGTATGGCGTCAAGCTCACTGAGCATGACGGACACGACCCCCTCCATATGGCTCTATGGGAGAGGCGAGGAGGCATGAACGCTGCATCCCTGCCTCTCCATATATACATTGAGTGGGCATGTCGGTCGCAACATCGTGCTGCGGCCAACATGCCTCCTGCACGTGAGCCCCGGCAATGGATTAAGTGATTGTTCGTATGGCCCAATCGCACCACCGAGATTGATGCTCATTATCTGTATCCCATCTTCTCCCCCGTGTAAAAGGGCCCCTACTGGGAGCATATTTCAGGAACATAATCTTTAGGAGCCATATCCTCATGGATTCAGTTTCCAAATCAATAGATTGTTTTATAGCTGCATGGAAGCATTCACTATGTTCCTTTTAAAGATCGGAGCCTTATATAGCTTTTTGAGTGTTCTATGAAAAATTGTAGACAGATTGTGGAATTTTTTTAATAGGTAGTATCATGGAAATTTATGAATAATATCACCAAACAATGTTTAAAAATTTGTTTAAAGTATTCCAGACATGTTTTTTTTGTTTGTCGATCATGCACACTCACCATCACTAGTACTACAGTACCATTTGTTTTATTCCAAAACAACTGCATACATGCGTTTCATTGCAGTAACTGGGTCATGTGAACCCCGGAAAATCAGTGTTTAGTTTGTGTCAAAGCATGTGGTCTGTCCTGGGTCAAATGACTTCCTGTGAACTACAAGATGACATTATGACCTATCAGATCCCTTCTGCATGCAAAATGCAACATATGAACATATCCTAAAGACGTCTAATCTTCATGAAATACACTGATCAAAAAAATAAAGGGAACACTTCAATGCTGGCAGTGCTTTCACTCTAGTGGTAGCATGAGACAGAGTCTAGAACCCACACAAGTGGCTCAGGTAGGTAGTGCAGCTCATCCAGGATGGCACATCAATGCAAGCTGTGGCAAGAAGGTTTGCTGTATCTGTCAGCGTAGTGTCCAGAGCATGGAGGCGCTACCAGGAGACAGGCCAGTATATCAGGAGATGTGGAAGAGGCCGTAGGAGCGCAACAACCCAGCAGCAGGACTGCTACCTCCGCCTTTGTGCAAGGAAGAGTAGGAGGAGCACTGCTAGAGCCCTGCAAAATGACCTCCAGCAGGCCACAACTGTGCATGTGTCCACTCAAACGTTCAGAAACAGACTCCATGAGGGTGGTATGAGCCCCCGACGTACACAGGTGGGGGTTGTGCTTACAGCCCAACACCGTGCAGGACGTTTGACATTTGCCAGAGATCACCGTGATTGGCAAATCCACCACTGGCGCCCTGTGCTTTTCACAGATGAAAGCAGGTTCACACTGAGCACATGTGACAGAGTCTGGAGACGCCATGGAGGACGTTCTGCTGCCTGCAACATCCTCCAGCATGACCGGTTTGGTGGTGGGTCAGTAATGGTTTGGGGTGGCATTTCTTTAGGGGGCCGCACAGCTCTCTATGTGCTTGACAGAGCTAGCCTGACTGCCATTAGGTACCGAGATGAGATCCTCAGACCCCTTGTGAGACCATATGCTGGTGCGGTTGGCCCTGGGTTCCTCCTAATGCAAGACAATGCTAGACCTCTTGTGGCTGGAGTGTGTCAGCAGTTCCTGCAAGAGGAAGGCATTGATGCTATGGTCAGGGCCGCCCATTCCCTAGACCTTAATCTGACTGAGCACATCTTGGACATCATGTCTCCCTCAATCTACCAATGCCACGTTGCACCACAGACTGTCCAGGAGTTGGCAGATGCTTTAGTCCAGGTCTGTGAGGACATCCATTAGGAGACCATCCACCACCTCATCAGGAGCATGCCCAGGCATTGTAGGGAGGTCATATGGGCACGTGGAGGCCACACACACTACTGAGCCTCATTTTGACTTGTTTTAAGGATATTACATCAAAGTTGGATCAGCCTGTAGTGTGGTTTTCCCCTTTTGATTTTGAGTGTGACTCCATATCCAGACCTCCATGGGTTGATAAATTTGATTTCCATTGATAATTTTTGTGATTTTGTTGTCAGCACATTCAACTATGTAAAGACAAAAGTATTTCATATGATTAGTTCAGATCTAGGATGTGTTATCTTAGTGTTCCCTTTATTTTTTTGAGCAGTGTACCTCAGTTGTGATTGTAGATTAAATCACTTGGCAATATTTCTCTAAAACACACACTTTAAAGGGGTTCTCCACTGCCCTGTCTTCCGGAGCTCTGCTCGCAGCGTCCGGAAGTTTATTACTCCGGACGCTGTGTGTGGGCTTCCGTGCTTGAGGCCGCCCCCTCGTGACGTCACGCCCGCCCCCTCAACGAAAGTCTATGGGAGGGGGCGTGACAGCGGTCGCGCCCCCTTCCCATAGACTTTCGTTGAGGGGGCGGGCGTGATGTCACGAGGGGGCAGCCTCAAACATGGAAGCCCGCACACAGCGTCCGGAGTAATTAAACTTCCGGACGCTGTGAGCGGAGCTCCAGAAGACAGGGCAGTGGAGAACCCCTTTAAATAAGAAAACACATCAAAACTGCACATGATGTGAACTTCACCTCTTTTATGAGTCTCAGCCGTGAAGGTTTCTGAATGCTGGAGTCTAGCTAGGTGATTAGGTTGATCTCATTGGGGAATTGCTGTGATGAGACTCCACTCCTTCTCTTTGCAAAGCCAAAGGATTCATGGGAAATATAGGTAGCATTAGGAAATCATTTTAGTGGAGAAATAAATATTTGTATGGCTGGAAAACCCATTCTTGCCACATAAGCTTAAACAGGTAAGTACAAGGCATGCACACGAACCTCTACATTATTCTATAACTAGCTGAGTACCCAGCATTGCCCGGTTTTTCCTTCCTAATCCTTGTTGTGGTGGAAAATCAACAGAGGAAGCTTTTGACTTCATATCCCGACCTCCTATCCTGACCTGTAATATGTGTTCCAGGTAGTGAAATATCTCCAGTTATATGGGAACATACATTTCCCATTGATTTGCATGGCACTTTAAACAAAAACCCTGACCCTCACAATTGGGGGTATTTAAGGGTTAAATTAACTGTCCTGCATTTTAAGTGGATATATAAATAACAGGTGACCAAGTATTATCGATATATCTCCAGCCGTTTGGAAGTCATGCAGAAACATATATTTCCCATAGACTTGTATTGGACTTTAAACAATAACCCCGAACCTTGCCAATGGGGGTGAGTAAATCACCTATCCTATGTTTGTTGTTGACATGTAAGTAACATGTCTGCGAAGTTTCATGTTAATCGTTACCCCTTTCTTGTGACGGGCGAAAAATTAGGACATGTCACGTTATTTCTCCGGTCACAACTAACGTCTGTTAGTCATGACGGGCTGTAACGGGTAAACAACCCATTGACTTGAATGGGGTTGTTTAACGGGCGTTAATAATTATTTTTCAAATGTACGTTTATTAACGGATGAACTTCATAATAAATAATTATTATTCAAAAATGTTATTAAAAATATATATTGTTTTATTTTTTCTCTTGGTTACCACACCTGCACTCAGAATTGATTTATTTATACATTTTAAGCTCAGAAATGTTTTATTTATACAGTTATCGCTTGTCTGGGCACTAGTAACTATGGAATATTTTGTGAGAGGTTTCCACCAGAATTTTCTTGTATTTAAAAGTTGGCGCAAAGAATGGAAATTTTGGCACAAAAATTGCGGATTTTGGCACCAAACGCAGCAATTTTGGTGCAAAAAAAAACAAACAATATGGCTGCAACAAAAAATATATTTTGGTGCAAAAAAAAAGTGGCGCAAAAATGAATTTTCACTTATTTTCAAAGCAGCAAAAGAGACCTTTGAAAATGTGAGAAGAAAAAAAAGGTGTGAATAATATCGATAGAACAGAAATTACAATAGTTTTTGAGAATCTCCCCCAGAATGTCTGAGTTTAAAAAATATGTAATTTTACTGAACAATCTGTCCCCTTACCTCTATATCAGCGTTTACCAACCAGAATGCCTCCAAGTGTTACAAAACTTGGCATGCTGGAAGTTGCAGTTTTGCAAAAGCTGGAGGCACCCAGGTAGCAGAAATTAGTGTGCGATATGGGTATGCAGCAGAGCTGAATGTGTGATTATGTGTAAGCATGACCATGCAAACACTCAACTCTGCTACATACACACGATCACACACTCAGCACTGCTACATACATACATACATACACACACACACACACACACACACTCAGTTCTGCTACATACACACGCACACACTCAGCTATGCTACTTACACACACCTACATACTCAGCTCTGCTACATACACACTCACAAACTCAACTCTGCTACATACACACTCTCACACTCAGCTCTGCTACATATACACAGTCATACACTCAGCTCTGCTACATAAACACACTCAGCTCTGCTACATTTACACACTCGCACACTCAGCTCTGCTACATATACGAACACACACTCAGCTCTGCTACATATACACACAATCACACACTCAGCTCTGCTACATACACAGTCACACACTCAGCTCTGCTACATACACACATTTCAGGGGTGTGGAAATTTTATAAAAAACTACTTGTCCACGGGACTAAAATGGAGCAAAATCTACTTGTCCCTCATGACGATCCACTTGTCCGGGCCAATTTTCACTTTTACACTCTAATTTGTTCCTCCTCGCCCTATAATAGCCATAACTACCTACTATAATTATATCTTTTCATTTTTCAATAACATATTTTCTGAACCAAAAAATTGGTGAACTGAAATTGAAATAGTAAAAGATAATTTTGCAGATTTGGTGGTTTTCTTTTCTATGCCATTTACCTTGTGGTTGAGCTAACATGTTATTTTGGTACTTTAGGCTGGCCTGATTACAGCAATACCAGATTTGTATAGTTTACGTCATGTTTTAAAAGATTTTATAAAAAATTCTGAACTTTTTTTTAACCCCTTAAGGACTCAGGGTTTTTCCGTTTTTGCACTTTCGTTTTTTTCTCCTTACCTTTTAAAAATCATAACCCTTTCAATTTTCCACCTAAAAATCCATATTATGGCTTATTTTTTGCATCGCCAATTCTACTTTGCAGTGACATTAGTCATTTTACCCAAAAATGCACGGCGAAACGGGAAAAAAAATCATTGTGCGACAAAATCGAAAAAAAAAACGCCATTTTGTAACTTTTGGGGGCTTTCGTTTCTACGCAGTGCATATTTCGGTAATAATTACACCTTATCATTATTCTGTAGGTCCATACGGTTAAAATGATACCCTACTTATATAGGTTTGATTTTGTCGCACTTCTGGAAAAAATCATAACTACATGCAGGAAAATTTATACGTTTAAAAATGTCATCTTCTGACCCCTATAACTTTTTTATTTTTCCACGTACAGGGCGGTATGAGGACTCATTTTTTGCGCCGTGATCTGAAGTTTTTATCGGTATGATTTTTGTTTTGATCGGACTTTTTGATCACTTTTTATTCATTTTTTGGTATTTGGTATAAAAAGTGACCAAAATACGCTTTTTTGGACTTTGGAATTTTTTTGCGCGTACGCCATTGACCGTACGGCTTAATTAATGATATATTTTTATACATTTACGCACGCGGCGATACCACATATGTTTATTTTTTATTTTTTTTACACTGTTTTATTTTTTTTATGGGAAAAGGGGGGTGATTCAAACTTTTATTAGGGAAGGGGTTAAATGACCTTTATTAACACTTTTTTTTTACATTTTTTTTGCAGTGTTATAGGTCCCATAGGGACCTATAACACTGCACACACTGATCTCCTATGCTGATCACTGGCGTGCATTAACACGCCTGTGATCAGCATTATCGGCGCTTGACTGCTCCTGCCTTGATCTCAGGCACGGAGCAGTCATTCGTCGATCGGACACCGGGGAGGCAGGTAAGAGCCCTCCCGGTGTCCGATCAGCTGTTCGGGACGCCGCGATTTCACCGCGGCGGTCCCGAACAGCCCGACTGAGCAGCCGGGTCACTTTCACTTTCACTTTAGAAGCGGCGGTCAGCTTTGACCGCCGCTTCTAAAGGGTTAATACCGCACATCGCCGCGATCGGCGATGTGTGGTATTAGCCGCGGGTCCCGGCCGTTGATTAGCGCCGGGACCGACGCGATATGATGCGGGAGCCGGCGGGAGCTGGCGCAGGACGTAAATATACGTCCTGCGTCGTTAAGGGGTTAATTGCCATTTTTTTTTTACCCCTGTAGCTTTATTTATTTTCCACATATCAGGTTGTATGAGGGTTCATTTTTTGCGCCATAATCTGTTTTTTGTATCGGTACCATTTTGGTATTGATCTGACTTTTTAATCACTTTTTAACTTTTTAAAATATTATAAAAATTGCAATTCTGTGGTTTGGTATTTTTTTTTACATTTACCGTACGGGATACATAATGTTATATTTTAATAGGTCGTACAATTATGCACGAAGCGATACCAAATTTGTTTATTTTTATTATGTTTTTATATAGGAAAAGGGGGTGATTTGAACTTTTAACATGGAAGGGTTAAAGTGTTTTTTTTTTTTTACTTTTATTATTTTCTTTTTTATCCTTTATTAGACTTATAGGAGGAATCATTAGATTCTTCATACAGATGAATAGAGTTCTATGGAACTCAATTGATCTGTGTGCTCTGTGATCCATTGATAAAGCCTGGTCCAGCCAGGATCTATCAATGACAGAGCCGGAACAGCAGGGAGCAGAGGTAAGCCCTCCGGCTACCTGCACAGTGGATCGCCCGCCTGCGATCACGCTGCGGGGGGGGGGGGGTTGCGCGATCCACCCCACTAGCCCACCAGGGAGCATTCACATGTCCCTTTAGACGCCGCTGTCAGCTTTGACAGCTGCCATCTAAAGGGGAAATAGCCAGCCGCGGCGATCGCCGCATGCTGGCTATTAGCGGAGGCCGCCGGCTACTGAGAACAGCCGGGAGCTGCAGAGTATGGAGCGGGCAGGAATCCGGAGCCCGCTCCATACAGACTGCTGAGCCCGCATGCTTTATATTAGCGGTGGTGTGAAACTTGCGCCCCGTGCAGACAAGCGATTGCTCCTCCCCTCAGCTCTCCGAAGCTAGAGCTGGAGGAGCAAAGGCAGAGGACGCAGGTCTGCATGGGGAGAAAGATGCCACGCTGCCTCATTTCCCCCTCGCACGTCTGCATGGCAAAAAGAAGGCAGAGCAGGGGAGAGACAGCTTCTCCTCTGCTCTGCTTCGGATGACGCAAGTTTCCACAGCCGGGGGCTGCTGAGTATGGAGTGGCAGGAGTCGGGAGCTGCTCCATACAGACTGCAGAGCGCCGCAGCGCTTGTCAGGTCCGGCCCTGCTTGCCCGAAGCTGGGCTAAGGGCCGGAAAAATTCACCTGCCCGGCGCCCGGAACTGCATGTCCCGGGCGTCGGGTGATAGGAAATCCACATCCCTGCATTTACACAGCTCTGCTACATACACACACTTACACATTCAGCACTGCTACATACACACACTTACACATTCAGCTCTGCTACATACACAATCACACACTCAACTCTGCTACATACACACACTCACACACTCAACTCTGCTGCATACACAGCTGTACCTCCTTCTCCCTCCCTGTACATACAGTGGTATATTCTTAGCTGTGGTCACCATGGTTACACTACACAGGTGCAATCTCCTGCTCTCATCAAGAACAGCAGGAGTTTGAATTTTACACAGCAGGAAGTATGAACAATGCCAGGAAGTATTTCACCTGCACTATAACCCAGTGTATTATCCCGGTGTATGGGGTTAGACTGCGGGTGAAGGGGTGATCACAAGTGGTCCATAAACATTGCATTGTTTTTAAAAGGTACATGGAAAGGTTTTAAGTATCCTATCCCAGAGATAATCTGACTGGTGGCAGAAGCAGAGTCATCTTCTCAATCCACTGTTTGAAAAAGGGAATCACTGATTTAGAGCATCTTGCTACGTGCAGTCCAAGATGGCTTATATTTGTGTAAAAAAATATGGTCATTTGCAAGATTTCTGTGAATAAATGAAATGTACGCAGTTAATAAATTTGGGCATACTCAATATGTGACTCCAAGGTACACCGAAACCTACACATCTGGAGGAAATGCTCCACCAGAAGGTGTGCAAAAAAACAGCTTGCGCAATATTTTGCGCAGAAATGTAAACACAACACAGGGGTAAAATCTTTGATACATGTCCCTCAATGTGTATGTGTGTGTGTGTGTATGTTCCAGCATCATGTCCAAATGGCTAAAGATATTAAACTGAAACTTTGCACACGTTACTTATATGTCCACTTAAAATATCGGATAGTTCATTTAACCCTTAACTACCCCCATTTGTGAGGGTCGGGGTTTTTGTTTAAAGTCCCATGCAAATCAATGGGAAATGTATGTCTCCCATCCCACGTACGACTGGAGATATTTCAATAATACCTGGTACACATATTACTTATTTCATATAAAAATATGATAGTTAAATTAACCCTTACCTACACCCTTATATAAAAGACGGGTTTTTGTTTCAAGTCCCATGCAAGTATGTGGGACTTCCAGTACCTTGTTCCACAAGCTCCGCTCTGCGTATCCTGGTGAATGTGTCAGTCCGGCTTGCAAGCCACACCCCATCTCACAAAGACACGGCCACCATTTAAGCCCCTCCCCTTTTATTCTCTACCCTTTTTGTGCATCGGTCTGGCTTGCAAATCACGCCCAGTCCCACAAAGCCACATCCCCTTCTATTTTCAGCTTACAGTATCTTCATCACAAATCAGTCCCATCTGAGGATATGAGGTAAGGATATGGGGTTGGGATATGACATCAATATATGAGGATGGGATATAAAGTCAAAAGCTTCCTCCTTTGTTGATTATCCTCCCCAACAAGAATTAGGAAGGAAAAACCGTGCAACACTGGGTACTCAGCTAGTCAAAGAATAAAAATTCAATACTCTGAGTGCTTCTTTAAAGGAGATATATCATGAACAAAAACGTATCCGCTATCCGCAGGATAGGGGATACGTTTTAAATCGTGGGAGGTCTGTCCACTGGGACCCCCTGCGATCTCCTGTATGGGGCCCTGGCTCTCTCCCTGGGAATGGTATGTGTCGACCCTAGGGCGAAGCTCCCTCTATATATATATATATATATATATATATATATATATATATATATCTATGGGAGAACCAATCAGTTATCTTCGGCTCTCCCATAGAGATATATGAAGGGGGCATGTCTCCTACTGCTCAGTGCAGGGTTCAACATTCTCCATTCCTGGAGAGAGCCGGTACCGCATACAGGAGATCAGGGAGGGCCTTGCGGACGGATCCCTGCAGTCTAAAACTTATCAGTTTTTGTTCTTCATAATTCTCCTTTAACCTCTTAAGGACCCATGACATACGCGTACGTCATGAGTCCGCTCCCAATCTATAACGCGGGGCCGCGGCTCCTCTCTGTCCGATCGCCGAATGACTGCTCAGTGCCTGAGATCCAGGCATGAGCAGTCAAGCGGCAGAATCATCAATCAGTGGAAACCACTGATCAAAGTAAAAGATCAGTGTGTGCAGTGTTATAGGTCCCTATGGGAGCTATAACACTGCAAAAAAAAAAGTGAAAAAAAGTGAATAAAGATTATTTAACACCCCCTATTAAAAGTTTGAATCACCCCCCTTTTCCCATTAAAAAAATAAAATAAAAAATGTGTAAATAACAATAAACATATGGTATCACCGCCTGCGGAAATGTCCGAATTATAAAAATATATCGTTAACTAAACCGCACGGTCAATGGCGTATGAGGAAAAAAATTCCAAAGTCCAAAATAGTGCATTTTTGGTCACTTTTTATATCATGAAAAAATGAATCAATAAGTCCTATCAATGCAAAAATGGTACCGCTAAAAACTTCAGATCACGGTGCAAAAAATGAGCCCTCATACCGCTCCATACGCGGAAAAATTAAAAAGTTTATAAGGGATTTATCAAACCTGTGTAGAGGAAGAGTGATGCCATTGCCCATAACAACCAATCAGATCCCTTCTTTTATTTTTCAGTTGCCTATTTAAAAATGAAAAAAAGCATTTTCGCCGCTGAAATTTTTCCGAGCAAAGAAAGAACATGTTCATTCTTTGCATGGAAGTCCGCGAACATTGCATAGCCGTCAATGGTGACAACGCAGTGCCGCGCGGTCCTACCGCCGAAGTATTTAGTCAGCGGCCCCCAGAATGGAACCTCTGCGAGCGGAATTCTGCGAGCGGAGATTCCGTTTACAATCCATAGTGTGAACATACCTTTAGAGTGTGTGTTTTGTTTTTCTTGAGCTGTATTTGGTTTTTTTTCCTCGACAGGAAAGTATTTCATTTACCATCTTTGACATCCCTGACATTTATATTCATGGTGATCATGCTTTTAATAAACGGGAAGAAAATGATGCACCTAACATGCAGAATTAATAGGAAAATATTCACTCATTTTGAGAGGATGGATTCATGACTCTTATATGATTTGATTTGCTTTATATCTTTTCAATTCTATTTAGTAGAAAACAATCTTTATTTAATGGTACATGTTCTAAATCACAGCCTTTAGGCAATGCATTTTGCTCAAGTACAAAAGGCTGGAAGATTTATACAATTCAGGGAACCACATTTTTTTCCTGTCATCCGTCTGTGACTGGTCGTCTGGCTGTTTTTTATTATTATGTAGAGCTGATAATACTCATGGCTTTATTTTTTTTTTATATCAGTTCTAATAACATTTGTACTTAATTTTTTACATTTTATTTTATTGTTTTTGATTACAACATTATTGAAAACTGCACATTTTGGGTTTGTGCAGATTTTGCATAGCTCTAGGGTACATTGCAGATATATTGGTTGGCTACAATTAAACGAAATGAAAGCATTTGTTATCTTTGCACATTCATTGAGACAGACAGAGGATCGAGGGAGTTTATAGGAATGTATTGCTGGGGCGGCAAAGAGATTATATTGTCAGCTGCTGAGCAATTGTAACTGATGCAGAAGAACATGTATTCTATCACAGAAACCAGTAACCTAAGCAGAGTTGGTTCTATCTCAAAGCAGTAAAACAAAGTATTATATAAGTGTTCAAACAAAAAATAGTAGGGCATTTTATTAGGATTATTATTTTAGACTATATCAACTACATCCAAAATGAGATCCCCAAAAAAACGTAACCAAGTGGCCACCATCAAAGACGTCCGACAGCATGGTGCAGCGAAATGCTGGACACCATACAAAACAGAACAATAATAAGTGGTTGTGGTGTGAAGCCAACCTTTTAAAGGGTTGTTTAATCACAGATATTGAAGGCATATCGACAGGACGTGTCATCACTGTCAAACCCTTGACGACTGCAATAACAAAAGTGGCAACGGCAATAGGAAAGCACACTACTTTGTTCATTATCCCTTTCCATTTCATTTGAGCAGATGCTGATGGTCACCTTGGTCCCCAGCCAAATGGACATCCTGGCCATATGACACCATTGTCTGCAATGAGGCAACCCCTTTAAAAGGGTTGTCGACATATGTAGTTGGTGGCTTAAACATGGTTGAACAGCTGTTTCACGGACAGTAGAGGACACTACAAAGGTAGGACATTGGATAAAATAAGGCGGTGGCCTTAAAGCGCAACTGTGACCAGAAATTACCCCCTAAAACTATGCCTAGTATGTAAAAGCTCTTTAGTATAGTGTAATGCAGCCTTTGGCTGCTTAATCGGTGCCTTTGTGGTTCTAAAAAACACTTTTTTTTGTCTGGAATCGGCAACTGATATATAGGCGTGGGCAGGGGTCCGCAATGTCTCCGTGCCACCACACCTCTCTTCTTTATTTCAGCACTTGGCCCACTGTGTAATTGACACACAGGTCCCCAGTGCTTGCTGGGGAGGGATAAGAAGTGAGTGCTTGCTGAGACATACTGCCCCTGTGCTGCAGAAGAGATTGATGGTGCTTGCACTGAGGACCTTATTTCTAATTCATTCTTGGGCCCCTTCACATATATCCATTGTCCGGTGGCGTTTCCCTCCCACGCTGTAGAAAAAGCATCAGAAGGAAACTGATTGTAGAACTGATCCCATTCAAGATGGACGCTGGACAGGGAAAAGAATCTTGCACTGTTCCCCTGTCCGGTATGCACAATTAATGATCACCGGTTCCCAAATAACTAATAGCCACTAATGCACTTTTGGCATCAGTTGTGGCAAGTTTTAGGCTGGGTTCACGGAGTTAGATGCTGGACATAAGTCAACCCAGCTTTACAGGGGTATTCCACGAAAAAACTTGTATATATATCAACTGGCTCTAGAAAGTTAAACAGATTTGTAAATGACTTCTATTAAAAAATCTTAATCCTTTCAATAGTTATCAGCTGCTGAAGTTGAGTTGTTGTTTTCTGTCTGGCAACAGTGCTCTCTGCTGACATCTCTGCTTGTCTCGGGAACTGCACAGCGTAGAAGTGGTTTTCTATCGGGATTTGTTCCAGAGACACGTGTCATCAGAGAGCACTTAGACAGAAAAGAACAACTCAACTTCAGCAGTTCATAAGTACTGAAAGGATTAAGATTTTTTAATAGAAGTAATTTACAAATCTGTTTAACTTTCTGGAGCCAGTTGATATATAAAAATAAGTTTTTTCCTGGATAACCCCTTTAATCTGCTCTTAGACTTATTGTAACCTGTCTTTGATGCTTTTGAGTCCTGCAAAATGAAAGAATACATTACAAAAATTGACTGACTGAATGTAGTCATTAGTTGATATGTTCAGTCCACTAAAGTAAATGCCATGGTATACGTCGTCATACCTTTCTGCTGGCATCCTAAAGTATGAACATGGTGTGAACATAGCCCAAAATGATGAAACTGGAACTGGTAAACTACAAACGTCTTTGTGCGGCCCAATCTTTAGATGTAAATTTTTTGTTTATTTTTTGTTTGTTTTTTAGTCCAGAATATGACATCCTTGCTGCCTTCACAGACATACTGAAAACATCTACTGTAGTCTGTTGGGTAAATACATGTGCCCCCTACTGGTGATATCAAGAAGTAAAGTATTTATTATACAGATGATGGGGTGGTTATTATACAGATCTTTGCAGACTTAGATATTCTTTGAATTCTCTTTGTTGTTGGGCCACAGGCCCCAGGTATGAGGATTTTGGGGCGCGGGGAAACTGTGCCTAGGTTTGGCTCATGCTAAAATAAATTCCCTGTAATAATAGAAGCAGTTCTTCCAGTTACTTAGGGGGGGGAGATATGGACGTGTTCATCAGCCAAAGAAAAAAGAAAACAATTGCTATGAAGATCATCTTGGCACAGCGCGTTTATTCTAATTAACCTTAAGTAGGGAAGTGTAGAGCGCCACTTCTTCATGGAGCAAATAAAAGCCTCCTCCTGATTTATTGGCATTCTCTGGGCCATTGCTTAGTTTCAATGAATCTTTATTGGGTTTTCAGGCAGAAGAGACAGATCATGCCTGGTAACCAGCCTTCCATAGGAATGTGCTGCAGAACCCGGCTCCATGTACACTGTCTGATGAACAGTACGGGCTTGTTTTCCCTTTTCAGGTTTCCCTATGACAATCAGGGAAAGCTCTTCTTTCATCCTGTGAGATAGGTTGGAGACAGCTGAACGATTATTTAGCTAGATATCCTAGAGAAGACAGGGTGAAGTGGGGGAGGGAGGCGAGGGGAATGTACCGGCGAGAGCTAGGATTGGTCAACTCTGCAAAGGCATCTGTCTTCAGAACTACACTGGTATGTGAAACCAAATCACTGGCAAGTTATAGATAGACACAGAATATTCAGCATCCCCAGCCAAAACCCAAGTCAAAATCCGATGTTCGTCTGTCTAGGTGTCAGCGGTCTTGCTGCGCTTTAGTTATTTTTTTCTTTTTTTGATGACTTTTCATCCAGTCTGTGTTTATTCTTGTGCAAACAGCTAAAATACAAACAGACAGCTCCTCTCCAAGTCATGGTGAAAACTATCGGGTAAGTTCTAAAGCTTTCGTGTCCTTTCTAGTGTAGCTAGTACCTTTGGAAAGACATTACTAGGGAACATGACGTAATATTGGACTGGATTAACTGCTTGAACACCGGAGGAGTATTTAGGTGTGCAGAGGTGAGTCTATGTCTTCTAGAAGGTATTAGTAGATGAATCAAATTCTTTTTGGAGAATGTATTCTATGTAGGAAGGAATATATTTGTCATGTGTTCTGTATACACTGATATGTGCCTGTTCATATTAGACTAGATTTTTACTTGTAAGACATGTGACAGATCATTGAGATTTATCAGAAAATGATGTTGTCAGTGACTGCAAACTTGAACTTCCATTGATACCAGGAAATATGTTATGTACCTGAATACCTTTGGTGTGGGCTGAGCTGGATATATAAAGGTCCATGGAAATGTCATGAATAGGTAGCTATGGTACCATTATATTTTTAGCGAAGTGATATCACTACCGTATGAGTCACTTCTTAAGCAGTTTCCTAACTGAGTGGCACCTGTCGCGCCTACCACAAAACTGTTCTGTGTCTTATTTTTTATGTTTCTAAAAGTTATACGGTTTGCGGTCAGTGACATGCTGTACTAATTTATTCCTAGAAGTACTGTATGGGCTAAGATATGGCTGGGTCCATGCAGCATTACTCAAGTCCACCTGATAAGGTTATCTACAGCTGGAAAGCACTGCAGACCACTCTATTGAGTCCCGCTAAGTTGAGTGTGAGTGTTAAGTTGGCTATACACTAGACATTATGAACATTGAAAAATAATAGTTTTGACTATTTTTTGCCACATATCAGTGCCTTTTCTTGACAGAAATGAACTAAAGTCAAGTATCTGGTGAAAAGTTGGCCTATTCCTTAAGCACACTTTTGGCAACACTTTCTTGGTCCTCCATTGGTCTCTGTTTATTTGGATTAAAGTGACGAAGTTTTGACACATGAGCACTGCAGCTCAGCATTCCTGCCACCTATCCTGCAGGTGATCCCACTCATAGCCACTGATATGACACGCCACTGTCATGTGCTGATCAGCAGTGTCATGGAGTGAAGGCCTTTTAAAGAACTACATAGCTGAGGGTTAAACCTTCCTCTGTAGATAATCCTGATAGTTTCATCTTTGAGAAAAGACCATCACAGCTTTCATTCAGAACCAAGGGGCATCCAGTACAGAGAGCTGGGAACGCCCAAAGGATATTTGTGATTACAAGTGTCCACTGGGCGTTCCCTTTCAGGCATTCCTCGCTCTCTGTACTCAGTTCTTAGTATATAAGCAGCCTCCACATAATATGCTGGACACTTATAGTCTTATTAGCTGTTGTGTCTGTTTCTGCAATGCTGGGGCTGGATAGTAATTTGTCTTGCTTGATTCAGTTACAAATATTTTTTTGCAACTTTGATGCCTTTGTTTTTCTACCATGTCAAAAATGTTCTGTGCAGGGATACATACTTTTCCATCACTATCAAGGGGGAAATATTCACCTCAAGCTACTTACTTATTTGTGATCAATTTACATCTTTCATGCATGACATATTTCTTGCTAAAATTTAACATTTTAAAGGATTATTCCCATCTAAGACATGTATGACATATCCACATGATCTTAATACATGAGGCTTAGAACTTTGTGACCAAATAATTGTTAAGAATGGGTGGTCCCCATCCTGCCTGGTAAGGTGGTGAGAAAAACCTATCTGTCTGCAGTCCTGGTTTATTTTGCAGTCCGGTGCTGACGTTGATGCCCTGTTGTAAGAACTGTCATTTCTATTGACAGCACAGATGCTGGGCCAGTCAGGCTTTGCGCTGACATCCAATGCGATCTGGTAACACCAGATTTTAACACATGGCTGCTGGCTACAGTCACCTGTGATTGGTCTCCATTGTCACACACCTATTCTTTGCTGTGCTTTAGACTCCTTGCTCGTGATCCGAACACCACTTCTGCACCTCTGCTTGTAATTTTAGGCTGACATACTCTCCTAGACCTGATTCTGACCATCCCTCTGCTTTCTGATTTGGACCTAGGTCTGACATCCTGGTGCTGACCCTGCTTCGTTGACTTTGAGCATACTGGGGGACATTTATCATTGCTTTTAGAGCATTTTTTTGTCTAAGTTTAGGCGCAGTTCAAGCGCAAGCAGCATATTTAGCGAATTTTATGCGTCTTTTGATATAGACAGTTTTACTCTTTTTGCCTACCCGTAGAGCTTTTTCTTTTTGACCATGTAGTGGTCACATATTTATCATTTGCAACTTTTGTCAAAAGTCGCTATTTTGTGCGCAAAGGTACTTTTTTAGGCGCAAAGCTACACCACTTACCAGTAGGCGTGAGAATAATTTCTACCTTCCACAATTCAACCTTTAACCCCTTGTTGACGACAGCGTCCCACTTCTATGACACGTGCTCAGGAGCTGAGCGCGGGTCATAGCTGGGTGGTCCTGGTGGCTATCTGCCACCAGGACCCATCTCTAATGCCAGGCATCACTGATCACGGTGATGCCCGGCTTTAACTCCTTAGACACCACAATCAAATTTGATTGTAGTGTCTAAAATGCAAGTAAAAATGTCCATGCAGCTCTGTGAAAGTAAGTAAAAACACCTAACCTGCCAAATTCAGGACCCGGGAAAGTGTCTACTTGCCTCCCTCACAAGTGTCTAGAAAAAGTGTATGTGGTAGAACTTTTCCCACCCACAGCAGAGCTGCGCAAATTCATCATCCTGCTGCACCTTCTTGATAAATAAGATGCATGCTTGTCAAACCCACCACCCAAATAAACGTGGGAAAATAGCTCTACCGTAGACATTCTTTGATAAATCTGGGCCACGGTCTTTCCTTTCACTTGCACTTAGAAATGGACCATCACCCAGTTTCTGGCTGCTATCTAGGGGTAGGAATGGGGATTGGGGTAGAGATTAGGACTTCACAGCCTTACACCTGTCCTGAAAGATAAAAAGTCCCTGCATCTATGTGAAGAGGGGACTGTGACCAGTTTTCTCCATTCAAGTACGTTTGCTTAGCTATTTTGCCAATGTCCCCAGTAAATGGTTTTTACTACAGAAAGATAATACAAATATTTTCTGTTAATGGATTTATAGTGATAAATATCCGTGAAATGTGTCCTAATTATGTTCACACATAAGGCTAAGTTCTCACATCTTGTATTTGCCATAGACAAATTCCAGCATTATTTTTCAAAGCATCCGCTATAGAAATCTGAAGCCAACGCTCATATTTCTGCTACCAATGTGGCAGCTGATCTTAACAAAGATTATCCCCATGCAGAACGTTAGCGGAGGATTTGCAGGTAAATATTTGGGCACGGAATATGCAAAACATAACTTTACTTTGTTTTGGACACTATGCTACTTGGTTTGCTTTTGTTAATGCGTGCCTTCTATTAATTATTCGAGCCAAGATGTATGTATGCGTGTGACACGATTAAAAGTTTGGTGCTCTATTTAAGAAAATAGGTGTAGTTCTATGAAGGTTCAATGTTTTCAGTAGGAAATCTAATTCAATTAAATGGGCTTATCTACATCCTAAACTGCACCAAATTCACATCCAAGAGTGTGCCTTGGACAGTTATCACAATGGCTTATTTGGACAGAAAAACATGTCATGTAAAGATAATCTTAAAAGGATTTCCATGACTTTGATTTTATTTTAGTTTTTTTACACATGGCTGTGGTGCATTAGAAATTCAAAAAGAAGTCATACTCGCCTACCCCAAAGCTGCTGTTCAGATGCCTTCCGGTCTATCATCCCCAGTCATTTTTAAGTGGTCGTGAGCTAAATTAAGACAAAAAACTGAATTAAAAACAATTTATTGCAAATAAAGCAAGTGAAAAATAAGACAGCAATAGTAAATCTGCCTTTGTCTCTGATTTCCATGTATTTGGTAGAGAGTGACCTAGATTTTATTTAGTCTTTTTCTCCTGTGTTTGGAGTGAGAGACATTCACTAAAAGTGTGAACCTCTTTTATGCACAGTTTTGTATAAATAGAGATTTTCCCAAAGAGTCAAATGGAACAGGATTTTCCCACCAGTAAGTTATAGCTTATCGCTAGATCCTTAGAAAGAAAGAAAGAGAAAGCTTTCTAGTAATGGTCAATGAGAACCTATTGGTGACTATGGTATGGTATCTGTTACAGGCATCTATTAAACAGTTACCTCAACAACTTTTAGTTAGCGGGAGACTTTACACACCATTCATTGTAAAAATGTATATCGAAGAGAAAAAAAAAGATGCTTAAAGCATACCTGTCAGATCCCCCCCCTGCCCCCTCCAAAAAAACCAAAAAACTGTTATATGTTGCTCAGTACCTCATCTTGATCATGTACATTTAATTTTATGTGTCTACGACCAATATCTCTACTTGCCATCATTGCTTAGTGAGGTTTCTGTCCATGCAGAGGCATAAGGCGTGTCCCTCTCTTGTCCTTACTGTGATGACTCCCCCCCCCCTTCAAGCAGCAGCTCTGGACCTGCCCACCTCTCTGTCAATCACTCATGGTGTCCATGACATGTCGATGACCACTGGACACTGCAGGACTAGTATGTGTCCCAGGAGGCAGGGGGACCCCTAGTGGCCACTTTTTTGACTGGATTTTTCCATATGAATTACTGAAAAATTTCTGATTAAAGCAATTGCAAAACATATTGTTTTTGCATGCTTTATAACATATCAAAATTTATTGCATCTGACAATGCCCATTTAATTATGTCTAAACAAATGCAAAATAGCTTATGCACTACATAACAACCTTGTCAGCTTTGTTGGATGGATATCACAGTCTTCACCCTCCTGAGCTGTATATTAGTCTTGGTCACAGCATAGTAAGGAGCAGAAAGCCATTTTACTTTGACCCACGGACACAGGCCTCCAATGCCACCGTTCATCAACGGAAAGATCAGCAATATTAAAGGGGTATTCCGGGGAACTAAACCCATAGCCCATCCTTTCCATCTCATCGACCTTTTAATTGTCTTAATATCATTCGTTTGCTATATAGAGCAGTTTTCCCCCTTTGGTTGTCACTTACATCAGAGAGAATGACATCATGCAGCCATCCACTCTGTCTTTGTCCAAATCCCTATCTGAAAGCAGCCCCACCCTCCTGACACATACCCATGTGGTTTCTGCCCTGCACTCATTAGTCATGCTCTTTTAGAGCTGAGAACTGGGAGGTAAGTGCATCCTCAGCCAATCAGACACTGATTCTCTCTCTCTGCTGCTCAGAGCAGGAGAGTGGGGGCTGGCAGAGCAGAGCTGCAGTGATTGCTGGGAGCTTTAGGCAAGGGGAGGGAAGGATGGCAACGAATATCAAGCAGTCAGATGACAACAGAGGCCACAGGAGCCATGCAAATCAGGCAGGATGGTTTACAAGGAACATATCCTATATATATGCTCCAAAGCTTACCCTGGAGTACCCCTTTAGGTAGAGCAGTGATTAAAAAGAATATGTCACCAATACTGACTGATGAAAATGATACTTACCATTCTTCAGTAATCCCTGTTGTTTGGTGTATTTTATAATGAAGCTTGGTGTAGGCAGCGTGTTTCGAAGCCCCAGGTGCACGGTATCCTACAGCTGGCATTTCCATAGTAACAACTTCTCCCTTGTGCTAAGCCCCCTCCAGTGCATGGGGCTCCACTCTGCATCTAGACCCCACTTCTCAGCATGCACATAGTCATATGTACAACAGGTGTTATGATGCAGAGTGGAGCACAATTCTGCAGCAGAGGAGGCTCAGCACAGGGAAGAAGACGTTACTATGAAGATGCCGTACAGATGTCACCATGCATCTGCGGCTTTGGAATGCCCCCAATGTACCAAGCTCCTTCCTCAGCATATACCGAATAATTAGATTTGCGGAGGAATGGTATGAAGAACATTAAGTATCGTTTTAATCAATCTCACCCGCTATACAAGCCACTAAACAGATGAGTGCGGATGAGACTGATGACTGATTCCTTTTAAAACATTAAGTGAATTTTAGTGAAACTTAGTACTTCATCAAGTCCATAAAAAAACATAACGCCAAACACACACAAAAGCAATACGTGACAATACAACCAAACAAAGGCAGGTTAACGGCCCTCAGCCTTCAAAAGAAAATATGTCCAAAATTATTAAACTAATTTTAGGGCAAATTTCATAAAACTCCAAATTGCTGAGGGTATGTTACCCCTCAGTTGTTCCAGCCACTTGTCCCTGTTGCCTGAAGCAGTGGAAGTTCTCAGTTAGAAGACTTGCTCCCAGTCTTAGCCTGTCTAGACAATTACAGGGTCTGCACGGACCTAGTTGAATGATAGAATACATTATCATGACTGCAAGCTCAGCCCAGAAAATAGCTGCCTTCTCCATGTATATGTCATTTATTAGTATGATCCCCTAACATTCCATTATTAACTTAGAGGGTACAGAAAACATAAAGGGGCTGTCTGGAACCTGTCACCTTTTTTAATGAAAACAATGACTTGAAAGACTTTCCAAAGTGTTACATAAATCCCATCCTCAACAGTAAATAATATAGTTGTTGTGATTTCATTGTCCACCGGTCTCTTTTTCTTCTTCTTTCTGATGTAATTTGGGATCCTGCTGTATTCTGTTCAGAATAATCACTCACTATACAGGAGTGTAGAGCTGGGCGGTATGACCAAATATGTGTATCACGGTATTTTTGTAACTTATGGAGGTTCCACGGTATATAACGGTATTTCTTTCACCCCCACCCCCAAATCATGTGACCCGCGAGGGCTGTTCGGCTCCACCCCCCAAATCATGTTACCCGCCAGCGCTGTTCTGCTCCCCCCAATTGATTATTATCAGCCCAGCAGGGTACTACTCACATATGTCCCCCGCAAGCAATGCCCTCCTCCTCTTTGTTGGGGGCCGCCGGCGCTGGAACTCTATACTGTACGCTAGTGGTCTCCAACCTGCGGACCTTCAGCTGTTGCAAAACTACAACTCCCAGCATGCCCGGACAGCCAACGGCTTTCCGGGCATGCTGGGAGTTGTAGTTTTGCAACAGCTGGAGGTCCGCAGGTTGGAGACCACTGTTGTACGCTGTATCCCTATGCCCAGGCTGCAAAAGATAAAGAAAATAAACTTTAACTTACCTACGTCGGCCTTACGTGGGGACGGGAACGTCGGACAGCCGTCAGCCTATCACCAGCCGGAGCGATGTCCCGCCCCGGCCAGTGATAGGTTAAACACACTATGTAAGAAACCGTCATGTAAGAAACCGGCCAGAGCTTGACATGACAGTGGCCTATCACTGGCCGGGGCGGAACATCGCTCCGGCCGGTGATAGGCTGACGACTATCCAACGTTCCCGTCCCCAGCGTAAGGCTGACGTAGGTAAGTTAAAGTTTATTTTTTTTATCTTTTGCAGCCCGGGCATAGGGATACAGCGTACAGCAGTGGTCTCAAACCTGCGGACCTCCAGCTGTTGCAAAACTACAACTCCCAGCATGCCACATGCTGGGAGTTGTAGTTTTGCAACAGCTGAAGGTCCGCAGGTTTGAGACCACTGGCGTACAGTATAGAGTTCCAGCGTCGGCGGCCCCCAACAAAGAGGAGGAGGGCAGTGCTTGCGGGGGACATATGTGAGTAGTACCCCGCTGGGCTGATAATTGGGGGGAGCACAACAGCGCTGTCGGGTAACATGATTTGGTGGGGGGGAGCAGAACAGCGCTGTCGGGTAACATGATTTGGTGGGGGGGAGCAGAACAGCACTGTTGGGTAACATGATTTGGTGGGGGGAGCAGAATAGCACTGTTGGGTAACATGATTTGGTGGGGGGGAGCAGAACAGCGCTGTCGGGTAACATGATTTGGTGGGGGGGACTAGAACAGCGCTGTCGGGTAACATGATTTGGTGGGGGGGACTAGAACAGCGCTGGCGGGTAACATGATTTGGTGGGGGGGAAGCAGAACAGCAAGGGCAGGTAACATGATTTGGTGGGGGGGAAGCAGAACAGCGCTGGCTGGTAACATGATTTGGTGGGGGGGACCAGAACAGCGCTGGTGGGTAACATCATTTGGTGGGGGAAGCAGAACAGCGCTGGTGGGTAACATCATTTGGTGGGGGAAGCAGAACAGCGCTGGCGGGTAACAGGATTTTGTGGCGGGTCACATTTGATTAGTTCCCCGATGTGAGGACAGCGCAGCGCTGGGCTGATAATTCATTTTTTCCCGAGGGGGAGGGGCCAAACCGGTATTGCGGTATGGGAAAAATTCATATAGTGCAACCCAAAGATTTCGGTATTCGGTATGAACCGGTATACCGCCCAGCCCTACATGAGTGTATAGAAAGACATGTATAGAATCGCTAGTTGCTCCCAGCATTGCTGTTTGAAGAACTTTCAGTTTCAAAACACTGGAGCTCTGCTTTAAGACAACATTTATCTAGGCGCTTTATATCTTTGCAGACGTCCTTTCCATTGTTTGATAATTCCATCACCAAGGCCAGTATTCTGATATGATGGAATGTATAGGTGTCTCCATTCAGTATACATATTTCCACTCTGTGCAGGCATTTTATATTGCAATAAATAGAAAAACCTTGACTTGCTTAAAAATGTTCTGCAGGCATAAAGATAAAGTGTCATGTTACTAAAGATTCCACATGTGAAAGAAGTGTGTGAAGTATTTTCTCTAAAGTTCAGTGTCTTTTCCTCCAGACTTGTCAGTGTCTGTTAATTTAAAGGCATGGAGTGTGTCAGACTGGATCTCATGGGGCTGCAGCCTTGGTTTCCCAAGCTGCTTCTCAACCTACGAGCCGATGAGATTGCATCAGCATATTCCCTGGGCTCTTCTCCCGCCCCCTCTCATGTCCCCGTCAGTCATTGTGAGTGTCCTCCCTTTCTATTGTCATTCCTATTATGCCTTTGAGTGCAGCAAGACATGCACTGCTTGTACATCTATACAGAGGCAAGCAGAGTCCACAGTAAATGGTAATGTCGCTCTTATGAGCTGTCATTGAGGTGGATGGCCTTGGCATGGCAGTGACTTAAATGTCTACAGAAATCAGTGGAAATCACAGTTTGATTCCTCAACTTACAATGGCCTCAACATACAATAGTTTCAACATACAACGGTCTTTTCTGGACCATTGTAAGTTGAAACCGGACTCAACATACAATGTACAGACAGTCCAGATCTGTGAAACGTGTCAATGGCCGGAAGAACCGACCAATCAGAACGGTCATTCACTGGTAAAACCCCTGTATTACTGAAGCGTATGCACTGACTGATGTCTGGTAGCTCCCCCTACAGTACAGGGAGGTATTACATGTTCTGTACTCTTTACCTGTACCAGGGTTACCTGCTCCTCTGGACACCAGGTGAGGGCGGCTCCATGTTACTTTTTTAGGACACTGTGTACTGTACAGGACCCGGAAGAAGCTCTTGTCCTCTACATAGACCAGTGTTTCAAAAGCAGGGTGCCCCCAGCTGTTGCAAAACTACAACTCCCAGCATGCCCGGACAGCCTTTGGCTGTCCGGGCATGCTGGGAGTTGTAGTTTTGCAACAGCTGGAGGCTCCCTGCTTGGGAAACACTGACATAGACCGTGATTTACAGCTCCCAGCAGCTCTTTCTTACTTTTAAATGTAAGGATTTGTTTTATCTATATTAGTTATCTACTTATTTCTCTTTAATTCTCACTTTTTCCCATTTTTTGACATCTTGGTGCCTTTAGAACCAATTACCAGATTTCTATAGAGTTCTGGTCTCAACATACAATGGTCGTCCCAGAACCAATTAATATTGTAACTTGAGGGACTACTGTATAATCTGTGTTTTTTTTTTTTGTTGGAATTACATTATCTAAAACCTGTGTCAACCTTTACCCTTCTGTGATTATATATATATATATATATATGTCTTGTACAGTTATGTAGAGGAATAATATCTCCTAAACAAAGAAAACATCCCGGTCAGAACTACCCCACTCCGCCAGTGTCCTGTCTCAGTCAGTGACTAAGTTGGCAGTTCTTGTTGGGATGGTATCTCCCTGGGAGCCAGTTCTCCCTTAGTTTGCATGGGTTCCCTCCCATACTTCTAAAACTGGTTGATTTGGAATTCGATTTTTAACCCCCTTGGAGATTGATGTGATGAAAAGTTCTCTACAAGTTGAAAGGCTACAAGTCCCAACGTCATGTTAATTTACCTTTCCTCCTAATTTTCCGCCCATCCGTAGCCTCTGTATGGACCATACGCAAAAGCAGCATAGATAGCTGTGATTGGGGCTGTGGAATTGGAGTCAGAGTTGGTTTCAAATAAAAATATTTTTCTTTATATTTTATAATTAAATATATTACTTGTACTGGGTGATGAAAAGTTTAAAGGGGTTATCCAGGAAAAAACTTTTTTATATATCAACTGGCTCCAGAAAGTTAAACAGATTTGTAAATTACTTCTATTAAAAAATCTTATTCCTTTCAGTACTTATGAGCTTCTGAAGTTGAGTTGTTCTTTTCTGTCTAAATCCTCTCTGATGACACATGTCTCGGGAAATGCCCAGTTTCCCAGTTTCGAAGAGGTTTGCTATGGGGATTTGCTTCTAAACTGGGCGTTTCCCGAGACAGGTGTCATCAGAGAGGACTTAGACAGAAGAGAACAACCTTAACTTCAGAAGCTCATAAGTACTGAAAGGATTAAGATTTTTTTAATAGAAGTAATTTACAAATCTGTTTAACTTTCTGGAGCCAGTTGATATATAAAGTCTTTTCCTGGAATACCCCTTTAATGTTACCATTTTCCTACAGTAAATGTATTACTAATTCTTATAATAAGCCATTTCTGAAGTATTTCACTCCTGAGTTGGAGTGGGAAAAAATGGAGGTCAGGAGTTTGACTTGCCAACAAAAGTAGTCATGGAAGATACCTGCTCTCCCCTAGTGCTGGATTAGTGATGATTTTGGCTGTTTTTAATGCATAGTATATGAAAGCGTTCTAGACTTTAAAAAAAGGTGTTTATGGATCTGTATAAATTCTAGTGTTTGGAAAACTGGTATTTGATTATTGCAAGTTTCTTCCACAATAAAATCCCACGTGAAAGGGTTCCAAAGCCCTGTTTATCGGGTGGAAAGTAAATTCTTACAAGCAGAATACTCACTGCTAGAGATGAGCGAACTTACAGTAAATTCGATTCGTCACGAACTTTTCGGCTCGGCAGTTGATGACTTTTCCTGCATAAATTAGTTCAGCTTTCGGGTGCTCCAGTGGGCTGGAAAAGGTGGATACAGTCCTAGGAGACTGAAGGCTGAACTAATTTACGCAGGATAAGTCATCAACTGCCGAGCCGAGAAGTTTGTGACGAATCGAATTTACTGTAAGTTCGCTCATCTCTACTCACTACTTTAGATTGTCATGCTCAGAAGCCATTTATTAAAACCCAAATACTTAAATAGCATAACGTCCTTGTATTCCTCTGAAAGATGCCAGCACAGAGTATAAGCATGTTATACCAGTACTGAACGGTTAGGAGCGATTAGGTAATTGCTTACATCAGTCTCCGTTACATACAGTGACAGCTGAGGCAGAACAATACGTTTTATCATCTTTCACTGGTAACATTTTCTTTAAGCAAAACTGCAAGACACAGAACTTTTAATGGCAGCTTGTCATTTCTCATTTCTTTGAATAGGGATATTTCCTGGCTGGCTGCGGAGATGCAGGTCTGACGTGTTCAGTGTGCAATGCATTGTTCTTCATTTCCAGAGCATGTGTTCATACATGCTTGGCAGATGTCTGACTGCAACGTTGTTTTTCTTATTAGTGATGGGTCAAATGGCCTTTCACTATGTTAATCCTTCTGCCAGTACTGAGCTGTAGACTTGATTGGCATTAGAATTCGACATTCCTAATTTCTCTCTTAGAGATTCTAAGCTCAGCCTGTATGGCAGTGGTTCTTAACCTTGTTGGAGGTACTGAACCCCACCAGTTTCATATGCGCATTCACCGAACCCCTCTTAATTGGAAAAATAAAATATGATTTTTTCAAATTCAAAACATAGGAGGTATATATTTAAGTATATATTTATACATAGGTGCACAAAATGAACAAAACCATTAAGAACAAAGAACAAAACCATGAAAACATGATTTTCACACAAAAATATAATGAATATTTACTGCAAATCAGTGTGACTTCTGCTGTTGTCTTTCAGAGACCAGTTCAGAAATGAGCGGCTTTACCTTGGCAAGTGCCACTCTCATGTCATTTTCACAACAATGGCAGTGTTCCCCCCCCCCCCACATTAGACAGACAGTATCCCCCCCCCTCACATTAGGCAGGCAGTGTTCCCCCCTCACATTAGGCAGGCAGTGTTCCCCCCTCACATTAGGCAGGCAGTGTTCCCCCCCACATTAGACAGGCAGTGTTCCCCCACATTAGGCAGGCAGTGTTCCCCCCCCCCCCACATTAGACAGATAGTATCCCCCCCCCCCACATTAGGCAGGCAGTGTTCCCCCCCCACATTAGGCAGGCAGTGTTTCCCCCCCCCACATTAGGCAGGCAGTGTTCCCCCCCCCACATTAGGCAGGCAGTGTTCCCCCCCCCACATTAGGCAGGCAGTGTTCCCCCCCCACATTAGGCAGGCAGTGTTCCCCCCCACATTAGGCAGGCAGTGTTCCCCCCCACATTAGGCAGGCAGTGTCCCCCCCCCCACATTAGGCAGGCAGTGTCGTCCCCCCCCCCACATTAGGCAGGCAGTGTTCCCCCACATTGGGCAGGCAGTGTTCCCCCCCACATTGGGCAGGCAGTGTTCCCTCCCACATTAGGCAGGCAGTGTTCCCCCCACATTAGGCAGGCAGTGTTCCCCCCACATTAGGCAGGACAGTGGTCTTCAACCTGCGGACCTCCAGATGTTGCAAAACTACAACTCCCGGCATGCCCGGATAGCCGTTGGCTGTCCGGGCATGCTGGGAGTTGTAGTTTTGTAACATCCGGAGGTCCACTGGTTGAACACCACTGATTTAGGCAGTGTTCCCCCACAGACATACAGCCTCCAGCCATATACAGTGTACTGCCCATTTCCGTGCTCCGACCACCGCTCCGGCTATAGCAGTAGGTCTCAGGACCGGTGGTCGGAGCACCAAAGATGAGTGACGTCAGTGACGTCCCAGCGTGCGCTACATCCCGGCGGCCCTGTGTTTTTAAACTTAACGCGGGGCCACAGGGAGTTAATAGTGATGGGGGGAATTGCCCCGTAGCTACAGGACAGGCAAACACCAGCTCTGCTCGGGGCCCCAGGCCTGCTCGGGGCCCCAAGCAATTGCTTGGTTTGCCTGTCCTGTTGCGACCTCCCCCGCCGAACCCCGGAGACTGACTCACCAAACCCCTGGGGTTCGATCGAATCCAGGTTAAGAACCACTGCTGTATGGTATGGCTTCTGCAAAACTGTGTGAAATTAATGGCATTAATGTCGACAAATTCAGAATCGGATTCCTGGCAAGAGAGGGAAAAGTGACATCATTTCTGGTGTATAAAGGCGTACAAACACAGCAAATTGCTTTCTTTTCACTTTACCAGTAAACTACTTTGATTTGGGCATCATTTTTCTTAGGAACTGTCTGTTTCATAGGCTATGTTCCCACCCAGTTCTTTTTAGCCTAATTTTGGTACATATTTTCACCTAAACCAGAAGTGGAACTCGCACAGAAAAATATAAAATAAAAAAGTAGCATTTTTTCTGTGTTTTTACACAAACTTCTGGTTTTGGTAAATATACTGAGCAAATTGAGGACCAAATGAGGCTCAGAAAATGTAGTGGGAAACAAGAAAAAGGGTTTACCAGGAGCTGAGCTGCAGCAACCCGGCATGGTCAAACATATTGAATGTAGCCGTTTCCTTGGTATGTTCGCTGTTGATTGAGAAGGTGTTGGCAGCCCACCAACCAAATGTCAATATGTCAAAGACATGCATATATATGTCTGTTACTGGCCTATCTTTAACAAAAAAAAAACTTTATTGAAAAGCTGTGTCAACTAGACTTTTCAGTACATATTGCATATATTTAAAGATGTAAACAGCTATTGGTTTCCTACGTTTTATATAGAGAGACCTTATCCATTGAGCTAATCCATTTTACCAAGATCTAAACTCATTTGTCTCCTAGACCTTTACCATTTTTGTATCAATAGGCAGAATAATCTAGTTATACTAATGATTAATAAAAGTGAAATATCTTCTCGGAAGAAATATAGTTCTTATGTAATTAAAATGTAAAATAATGTTCTGCCCTGCTAAAGCTGGACTTAATCTGGACCGCTGTCTTCTGCTAAATGTACCGCATTGTTGAAGGAAAGTCTTTTTAAGTTTATTATTTTCTTCTTTTAGCATGAGAGCTGTCAGTGTATTAAAATAGGCATAAGCTGGTATTTGGCTTCGTTTCCAGTCTGCTGTGTTTTCTGAGAAAACAATGAAACCATTGTTGGACTTGCCTACAAATGTTTGGCATGGTTCTCAGCAGAGTTCAGTATACTTATTATTTGCTGATTTTGTAGAAATCAGTTACATAGGGTCCATATTTTTAGTTATCTTGGTGCCCTCTGTGTTGTGGCTAGATTACGCTAGCGTTACCCATGACTTCCTGTTTACATTCGGTAGACATTATTGTAAGCCTTGCCACAACTATATAAAATATTGGTTGTAATATTTAGGCATTCGCAGGGGTGTGGAAATTTTATAAAAAACTACTTGTCCCTCATGACGATCCACTTGTCCTGGTACACAAAATAATTTTATCCAAAATAGTCTGTAAAAAAAAAATGTATGTATTTGTTTTAGTTTTTACACTTTTAACACTAGTTTTTTTTCCTCCTCGACCCATAATAGCCATACCTCCTATTTTTCCATCTATAGGCCCATATGAGGGCTTGTTTTTTGCAGGACCAATTGTACTTTGTAATAACACATTTTATTTTTCTATAGCATATGCTCCGAAAAAAAAGTATTTGTGAGGTGAAATTTAGGGGTTTTATTTTTTACGCCATTCACCTTGTGGTTGGACTTGGTATTTTGATACTTTAGGTCAACCTGATTACAGCAATACCAAATTTGTTTAGTTTCCTTCATTTTTTACTAATTTAAAATTCGAAAATTCAAAACGTTATCTCCTGTTTTTATCGGTACAATTTTGGTATTGACTGGACTTTTTGATTGCTTTTTACTTTTTTTCAGGATATGATGTTATAAAAAGGGGGCTTTCTATTCCTCATACAGATCAATGCAGTTGATCTGTGGGATCTGTGCTCATTTGATTGAGCCTGCTACCTCCATAGTGGATCGCTCCCCGTGATTGCACAGGGATGGTTAACACCTTTTAGACGCCCCTGTCAACTTTGACAGCGGTAATCTAAAGGGTTATTAACTGCCCGTTGTGATCGGCACATGCCGGGCTATTAGCTGGGGGCCACTGAGTATGGAACGGGCTCAAGTCAGGAGCCTGCCCCATACCCCCTGAGCACCGCTGGTATTGCTAGCCGACTCTGCTAGCCCGAAGCAGGGTTAATTGTGAAGAAAATTCACATGCCCGGAGCTGCATGTCCAGGGCAGTTCCAGGCACTAAAAGTATTTATGCTGCTACAGGTTTTAAAAAGACTGATCTTCAAGGAGATCCAGATCCACCGTTATTGTTGGTTTTCTACCTTGCTGCTACTGTAAATGCTGCCTCTTCTGCTCAGTTTGACTCTACCCTTGGATGGAAAAAAATACTCTGTGTATTGATGACCAGTGCTGTATACAGATTGCTCTGTGGTTTGGCTGGAAACCTGAGTCCTATTTCACTCCTCTAATTGAAACCTGTTATCCCTTTCTAGCTGAGTCATTGGGGCAGTCCCCAGTCCATTACCCTGCCCTCCAACCGTGATTGATAGATCCCTTCCTACACCTAAATAGGGAGAGATCTTTCAATCAAAGTTAGCAAGGTAGAGGGACTCTTCCGGGTATTGCTCCGATGACTTTCAGGCAGCATGAAAATGATTGAGCTACCACTCAATTTATCCTGTCGCATTTCCTTCTAACTCACCTTCTACTTTATTCTAACCCCATTCCCGCAAAATCAGGTACATGTACGTGATGATAATGGATGACTTCTTGCATCACCATGTACATGTACCTGATGAGAATAAACTGTCACAGCGCCGCCAGGCTGTGCTGCACATCCGAGCCTCCCTGAAGCCGGCCAGGGACCAATCGCAGCGGTCCCTGGCCGGCGATCGCTGCTATTGGTCCGTCAATACAGATGGACCAATAGCAGGGATCTGGTGTGGGTCTCCTCCTTCCCCCTCTCCTCCGTCGCTTCACTGTGTGAAGTGATCGGTGGTGAGGGGGGCCCCGTTGGAGGAGGCCACCCACGGGCATTTAGGGTCGGAGCTGCACTCCGATCCTGGGTTGAACCTGTAGACGCTGCAGTCACTGAGACTGAAGCGTCTAATAGGGTAACAGAGGGAGCTTCCTCTATCACTGATCGGCGCACTGTAAAGTGAAAGCAGAGCGTCGATGGTTGCCATGGCAAACAGAGGCCATACACTGGCCTCCGTTGTCATGGCAACATGAGCGATCAGTCCAGTACTGACAGACATAGGCATAATTCAATGGAGTACAGATGTGTATAATAGTAAAAAAAAAAAAAAAAAAAAAAAAAAAAGTGTAAACAAAGTGGAAAAAATAAAGTGAAAACATTTAAAAAAATTAAAATAAAAAAATATATATTATAAAGATAAAAAATAATAAAATAAATTATATGTGTATAATACAGCCCCCAAAATTGTCCCCCCAAATACGTCAACATGTCCCGCAAAAAAAGAGTCCTAACACAATTGCGTCAGTGAAAAAATAAAAAAGTTACAACTCACAGAATGAGGCGACTTGCAAACATGATTTAAAAAAAAAAAAAAAAAAGGTTTTATGCCATAAACGAACTAAAATATAAAAAAGTATATAAATTTGGTATCGCCGTAATCGTATCAACCTGCAATGTAACGTTAACATGTCATTTATACCGCATGACGAACAACCTAAAAAATTAAAAACAACTGCAGACTAGATTTTTTTTTTTTATGTATACCACCTCATAAAAAAGAAAAAGTATGTCCTAATTCGGGGAATAAATCTTGAGTTTTATTTCTGTGTTATAGAAAAAAATTGATTAAAATTAAAAAATCTACAAAAAACAAATTTTAAAATTCTGCCTCCACTTTGCTTTTTATTTCTGTGAAATGCCTAAAGGGTTAATAAACTTATTTAAAGGGGTATTCCAGGCCAAAACTTTTTTTTATATATCAACTGGCTCCGGAAAGTTAAACAGATTTGTAAATTACTTCTATTAAAAAAATCTTAATCCTTCCAATAGTTAATAGCTTCTGAAGTTGAGTTGTTGTTTTCTGTCTAACTGCTCTCTGATGACTCACGTCCCAGGAGCTGTGCAGTTCCTATGGGGATATTCTCCCATCATGCACAGCTCCCGGGGCGTGACATCATCATTGAGCAGTTAGACAGAAAACTTCAGAAGCTAATAACTATTGGAAGGATTAAGATTTTTTAATAGAAGTAATTTACAAATCTGTTTAACTTTCCGGAGCCAATTGATATATATAAAAAAAGGTTTTGCCTGGAATACCCCTTTAATGTCATTCTGACTACTTTAAGGGGTGCAGTTTATAAAACGGGGTGATTTATGGGTTCACAAAAACCTCTAAATATATTAATCAAAATTTACCACTAATGTAAAGTACAATATGTCACGAAAAAACTATCTCAGAATCGCTTTCATAAGTGAAAGCGTTACAAAGTTATTACCAAATAAGTAGACGCATGTCAGATTTTGAAAATTTGCCTTGGTCATTAAGGTCAAAACAGGCTATTGAGTGAAGGGTTTAATCAGCCTCTCCCCATTTTAAAAATATTTCGCACCCCCACACCCTTTTTCCTACCTATCTCCCGTGGGATTGTCATACAACATTTCTCTATTGACTTGCTTTTTTTTAGCCCATGGATGTCGTGCTCCTTTTTCGTATTTTTTTTGTCCTATTTTGATTCTGTATTTAAATGCCTTATTGCTACCGCCTTCATATTGCCCGGTCTGTTCATAGTTGGGTCCCTCTCTTCCTTATTGTTAACTAGAGGTGCACCTGTCCGCAGACTTGGTTTGCTATGTTCTCAGACCTGTACCTCCCCCCCCCCCTTCTGTGTCTCCCTCCTTCTTCACCTTGCCTCTTATGCTACCTTTGCTGTCTTTCCTCCTTTCTGCCCCCCTCCTCCTTTTCCCCCCTTATCCCCTTCTTTACTGTCCATCCCCTTCTCTTTTCTCTCTTCCCTAACTCCTCCTTTATCCTATGGAACCACTTGCTACCCACTTTCCCTTTTATAAACTTGCTTTGTATGCACATTTTGATTGTTTTTGATGAGTTTGTATTTTGGCCTGCGCGCCGCTCTTTCACTGTCATTGTTGCATGCTTTGGTCTACATGCTTGCGGTTTCTAAGTGATTTCCTGTCACTGTTTTCTACTTTGTTAAAATTATAAAATTCAATAAAAACTTAATTTGGGGGGGGGGGGTATAGAAAAGAAAATGATTGTGCTTCTTTTTAGGGTAAGGTCACATGTGCCGTATTTTGCCATGTATTTACTGCTTTGTATTTTCCTGCCCATTTAAGTCAATGTGTAGCAAAATCAGCTGCATATTTTTCTACCCCTCGACTTCAATGGGTAGGAAAATACACAGCAGCATAATACATCTTGTGATCCTACCCTTCAATTGTCTGTTTTCCAGGGTAGCCAACTTTAGGTAGGGCACTTGAGAAACCATTTTCTTTCTTTTGAGGAACTGTTTTGCAGTACCAGAGAACATTGCTTTAAATGGTACCTTACATTGTAGCCCAGAGGCAGGATCCATGCACAAAACTTTGGAGTCTACTGCTAAATCAAGTGGTCTATGGAATTGCCGGAAGTCCTATAGACTTACATTGCAATACACTTGAAAGTGTTGCCTTAGTTTGGTGCATGGATTTTGCTGCTATACTAGGTACCCTTTAAAGATTGCTTACTAGTTGGATCTTTGCAATGAGAATTAGTACTTTCCAAGAGGCATTGGAAAACGATAGGAAACCAAGTTTACTTTACCACAAAATATATAAAAATCTGTGGCAATTCCATAACTATCAAGCATACCTAAATATTGTTCAATGCCCATGGCTTTGTGTTTAAAATTGATTTATTCACTTATTTATTTTTGCATTGTATTTAAATAAATTCACAAACACACATACTGAAAATGTGACAAATTTTTCACATGGTCAAATAATAAAATTCTTGCTGGATTTCTGTTTTGTCTATGGTAAAATCTGTCAGTGTCATGCCTTTTAGTAAGGTTATGGGGATTAAATACTATGGCGGAAACAGGAGCACCAGGATGACACAGCGCTTCTGACTATCATCCAATATTGATGAGGCTGAAGACTGACAGCCCTGCCATGTATTAGTACAGGAGTACAGTAGTAGCCATTACCATCAAAGGGAAATATCCCTATCTTGACAAAGAAGTAAAGTGTTAGCAGTGAGGACTGTATGAGCTCTGAGAATCCAGATAAATGCTACCGCTTGGTGCTGGCGAGAGCCTTGTGTCCACCAAAAATGATTGCTGGCTCCATCTCTTAATCCAGGCTCCAGACCTCCTTTCTGAGCCTCCACTTTACAGTAAAGCACAATTAATAATGGGAATTATATGCTTCAGACCTGTTCCACTGCAGAACAGAGGTGGTAAAAGATCAAGAGGTTAATGTTTTTTTCCCTTACTTCATATAATTTATAGCTCACTTGTTAGACGAATACCAACCCTTGTTACATGTCAAGTTGAAAGCCATATATTCGCTATAAAAAAAAAGAACTAAATTGGAAATGTTGTCCATCATTCTAAAACAATACTTTAGCAATAAATCCTTTAGTCTACTGTAGCATTACGTGGCTCTCTCTTGGGTTTCCAGGATTCGTTATACACTCACCCATTGTAGCTGCATTTTGTACATCACCAGCAGAGAGGGAGGCTACATGTAAATAAAATACCATAAAGAGATGACATTAACGCTGGATGAAGGATTTCAGCCTTGATTTACACTCGTTGTGGGCAAAACTGCCATAAAGTCACGGACATTCTCCTCTAAGGCATTGAATACTAATGAAGAGTATAGTACATTTATGATAATCTAACATCATGGAGGGCTGATATCGGTTCTATTACAGTTGTCAGATCTCTCTTGTAACTGTGCCATTCACCTCTGTGTCTATATATGACTGATACATTTTCATCCTCTGCAAGTAAACAATAAAGGGTCAAACCTTGATTGTAATTGATACAGGCAGTATATAACACATTTTTATAACTTTATTATACAAAAACTGAGCTTTGTTTGTCAAATCCATAATAACCCTTTAATGGTCCTTTTATGTGAATAGTCCTTTTCCTGATATGACTGGCAACTAAGCAGATCGATGCTCAATCACTGGGCAATAATTCCCCTGTCTAAAAGGCCCTTAACACCTATGTAAAAGTTATTAGTTGGTAATAGCTTAGCAAAGGTGCTGGTTTTCGCATCCTAAAATATCTTTTCATCATGGTAATTTGCAGGTGCCCGAACACAGATTAGTGGTGGGAATGGGGCTGTAATACACTGCCCTGATCATGATACAACTGCCCCCCATGTGATGGTTGTGAGTAGTAATCTAAGAAGTGTGCATAGGTTTTGTTCATGTACACAACACCTTTAGATGAGCGCATAACCTACAGAATTAAACGACTGTTTTTTTTTTTTGTTTTTACTAATACCTCATATTTATCGTGTGTGTGTGTGTGTGTGTGTGCATATGTGTATATATATACTTTTGTTTTTTGTTTTTCATGATGTGGTCTGGCTTTTATGATGCTGCGGGAGCCTGGGATGCCAGTGCTTTGTGGTGTGCACGTATAAGATGCTGGGAAGCCCACCTGATCTAGTAGTATGGGCACGGCCAATCGGTTGTAAGGCTACGTTCACATGGCCGTTTACTTCTGTCCCGCTTTTCTCCCGTCACTGCCTCCTAAATGGACTATACTACTAACAGATGCAAACTGATGGAAACGGATGACATTCTGTGGCATCCTTTTGCATCAGTTTTTCATCCATTAGTATGCAAAGTCAGCCACCTACAGACTCCTGCAGCCGGGACTACTACTACTCACATCATGGAACAGACTTGATGGGAGTAGTAGTTCCTGGCTGAAGGTGTCTGTGGGCAACTGGGGAGGCTACATTAGTGCTTGTACTACTACCCCCATCATGAAACAGTCTGTTCCATGTTGGGGGTAGTAGTACATGGGCTGAGGGATTGATCGCACTGGGTCTCGCTTCTAAAACCCGATGTGATTAGAAGTTATTAAGCAGGGGAGCGGGCGGCATGCTCCGCTCCCCTGCGATGTATATACTGTGCTTTTACTTTCATTTTTAAATCCCTCTGCTGGGAGCCCTGAATGGCTGGTACCGAGGAGCCATACAAGGCTCCAGACGGGCTCTTTAAAAGTGCTGTGGGGGGCAGATATAAAGCGCTATATATCTAGCCCCCCCAGTGCATTTATAATGTACCCCCTGCAGCGCATTTATCATGATATGCCACTGCAGCACATTTATAATGTACCCCCCACAGCGCATTTATCATGATATGTATGTGTACTTTTACGACACATACCCAATGTGCACATATAGTTATGCAACTTCACTTTCAGTGCATTAGTGTGGATATTAGTGAATATGTGTGCTAATGTCTACCATTAACCCCTCAGATGCCGTGATCAGTACAGATCACGGCATCTGCGGCAATGCGCACATTAAAATAGATAATCCGATCATCTATAATGGCGGACGGAGGTCCCCTCACCTGCCTCCGTCCATCTCGCGGCGTCTCCTGCTCTAGTCTGAGATCGAGCAGACCAGAGCAGAAGATAGCCGATAATACTGATCAGTGCTATGTCCTATGCATAGCACTGAACAGTATTGGCAATCAAATGATTGCTATAGATAGTCCCCTGTGGGGACATAGAAAGTGTAAAAAAAAAAAAAAAAAAAAATGTTTAAAGTTGAAAAATGTAAAAATAAAAAGTAAAAAAAATTCTCTCCCCCAATAAAAATGAAAATTTTCAGTTTTTCCCATTTAACCCCCAAAAAGTGTAATTTTTTAAGATAAACATATTTGGTATCGCAGCGTGCATAAATGTCCGATCTATCAAAATATAATCTTAATGATCCCGTACATTGAATGGTGTAAATTGGCCTGGTCCTTAAAGGAGAACTCTAGAATATAAAAATTGTCCTCCATACTGCCGGCAGAAAAAAAATAAAGATGTACATACCTTCCTTCACTCCTCCGGGGCCTCCGGTAACCGTCTCCGGTCTCCGCCACGATCCTCTTCCTGGTTGCCGGTGGTCGGCAAGTCATACTGCGCTCAGCCAATCACCGGCCGCAGTGAAGTCCCGACTCGGCCTGCGATAGGCTGAGCGGCAGTGCGAAAACGCTTCAAGACACAAAATTCTTCACTACACCGGCACCTGCTACCGGGGCCGAAAACGTCACACTGCCGCTCAGCCTATCGCCGGCTGAGCCGGGACTTACCTGCGGCCAGTGATTGGCTGAGCGCAGTATGACTCCCTGACCACCAGCAACCAGGAAGAGGATCGCGGTGGAGACCGGAGCCGGTTACCAGAGGCCCCGGGAGAGCGAAGGAAGGTATGTACATCTTTATTTTTTTTACTGCCGGCAGTATGGGGGACAATTTTTATATTCTGGAGTTCTCCTTTAAGGTGAAAATGGGCTTGGTTCTTAAGGGGTTAAAAATTTAAAATAAACATGAACAAAAATGTTTCTAAAAATGTGAAAGGCCCCTCCCCCAATATAAATTTCTATTCACTCCCTTTGCCCATTTTAAAAAATATAGGAACAAGGTATGTGTTGGCGTTCCGGTGGCTTCCTGGCTGGTTGTGACACCGTGGCTATGCATATACACTTTTTTGCTGTTTAAGCTTCTGCACTTTGACTAGTTTTCTTTCTGTGGCACTGTTCAATTGCTTTACTACTATTGCAATGTATGTGTCTGCTATACTTTACCTCATACTTTACTTTATAGTTCTGCTATAATTTACCTTTGATTATTATTTTGCTATGCTGCCTGGGAATATCACGTGAACATCTTTCATCAGCTGCTATTTCTCCTGTTTTATGAATTGTGTGTTTCACGCGTTTTTGGTTAAGAGTATATATATTTTTATATACTGAGTATAAATGGTTCCATTGTAACATTTTTGTTTTTGGTTTGTTGTCTCGATTTAGTTTACAATTGGCAAATATAATTTCTCATGTAGAATTACTAGCCCAGGGTACAGGTGGTTGAATGGTTCAGAGAGCACTGTGGTCAGGCAGAAAGGAAATTTAAAAAGAAAATAACTTCCTGTGGATTATAACAGTAGCTGATAAGTACTGGAAGGATTAAGATTTTTTAATAGAAGTCATTTACAAATCTGTCTAACTTTCTGGCACCAGTTGATTAAAAAAAATGTTTTCCACAAGGTGTGTATTATTATAGAAAATATGAATTATATAACTAATAACTATTAATTTTAAGGTTGAAAATACACACTGCACACCTTGTTAATTTTAGGACACGTACATGCTGGCGTACCCACTAAATCTTAAAATTAATGTTGTGTTAAAATAGAATAAGGCACAAAATAATTGTGTAAGAATTTTTACAGACTATGTAAATAACCCGTATGTGGCACTAAAGTTTTTCCTTAAAAAAAGAAACATCCATAGTAATACAGCTTCATGCACATTTTGGGGGGGGGGGGGGGGGTGTAACGTACCGAGCGTTTTTTAAATTTTTTTGTGGCTTCCCTATTGTTTATGTGCCTGTTGGTGCTGCGCTGTCTTCCTTCTGGACGTAAACTCCGGCCTCAGCGCAGCGATGCAAGACTTTGCCCACTAATGTCACAAAATGCAGCCTCAAAATTAAAGAAATAAGCCTCCAGAGAATGGATATTCATGGTGCTGCATAGTATGTTTTTAATAGTTTTTCATTTGTGAGGAGGGTGGATGGGTTGTTGCAGGATAGTTGCAGCTATTTAGTGCCAGGCAGGCCAGTCAGGGTGTCACCCGATGCGGCACGCTCTAGCAACGCTTCTGGTAATAAAGGGTAGATAAAGAATTTCGGCTATTAACCCCTTAACGACGCAGGACGTATATTTACGTCCTGCGCCGGCTCCCGTGATATGAAGCGGGATCGCGCCGCGATCCCGCATCATATCGCGTCGGTCCCGGCGCTAATCAACGGCCGGACCCGCGGCTAATACCACACATCGCCGATCGCGGCGATGTGCGGTATTAACCCTTTAGAAGCGGCGGTCAAAGCTGACCGCCGCTTCTAAAGTGAAACTGAAAGTGACCCGGCTGCTCAGTCGGGCTGTTCGGGACCGCCGCGGTGAAATCGCGGCGTCCCGAACAGCTGACCAGACACCGGGAGGGCCCTTACCTGCCTCCCCGGTGTCCGATCGACAAATGACTGCTCCGTGCCTGAGATCCAGGCAGGAGCAGTCAAGCGCCGATAATGCTGATCACAGGCGTGTTAATACACGCCAGTGATCAGCATAGGAGATCAGTGTGTGCAGTGTTATAGGTCCCTATGGGACCTATAACACTGCAAAAAAAAAGTGTTAATAAAGGTCATTTAACCCCTTCCCTAATAAAAGTTTGAATCACCCCCCTTTTCCCATAAAAAAAATAACAGTGTAAAAAAAATAAAAAATAAACATATGTGGTATCGCCGCATACGTAAATGTCCGAACTATAAAAATATATCATTAATTAAGCCGTACGGTCAATGGCGTACGCGCAAAAAAATTCCAATGTCCAAAAAAGCGTATTTTGGTCACTTTTTATAACATTAAAAAATGAATAAAAAGTGATCAAAAAGTCCGATCAAAACAAAAATCATACAGATAAAAACTTCAGATCACGGCGCAAAAAATGAGTCCTCATACCGCCCTGTACGTGGAAAAATAAAAAAGTTATAGGGGTCAGAAGATGACATTTTTAAACGTATAAATTTTCCTGCATGTAGTTATGATTTTTTCCAGAAGTGCGACAAAATCAAACCTATATAAGTAGGGTATCATTTTAACCATATGGACCTACAGAATAAGGATAAGGTGTAATTTTTACTGAAATATGCACTGCGTAGAAACGGAAGCCCCCAAAAGTTACAAAATGGCGTGTTTTTTTTCGATTTTGTTGCACAATGATTTTTTTCCGTTTCGCCGTGCATTTTTGGGTAAAATGACTGTCACTGCAAAGTAGAATTGGCGACGCAAAAAATAAGCCATAATATGGATTTTTAGGTGGAAAATTGAAAGGGTTATGATTTTTAAAAGGTAAGGAGGAAAAAACGAAAGTGCAAAAACAGAAAAACCCTGAGTCCTTAAGGGGTTAACATAAGGGAAAATATTCTGCTTAAAAAAATGCTGTTGTAAGTGGGTTTCCCGGGTTTTGCTTACATGCGATTTATTTATCAAGGCCATGCGACTATTTGATAAATAGGTCGCATGTAAACAAAAGTAAGTTAAAAAAAATGTCATATAAAAGCCATACGTTTGAAAAGAATGATAAATCTTTTTTGTGTTTTGAAAACCATTCTTGGCGTTCTGTCTTCCACCTTCTTTTTATCTTATATTGTAACTCCCATATATATATTGGAATCTCTTCACTATGTAGTTGCTGTTGTACTCTATATATCTTTTTAAAAGTAGTACAGTAATAGGCAAGCATGTACATATGGGTATCCTTTTAATTGTAATGACCCACAGAATAGTTATCATGTCACTGTGCACTGGGGGAAAATAAAACCTCAAAAATGTCAAAGTTGTTTTTTTTTTCCTCCCATTTCCCCCCCACAAATAATATTTTTTTTTGTTGCATTGTACATTTTATAGTAAAATTAAAGGTGTCACTACAAAATACAATTGTTCACACAGAAAAAATTCCCTCATTTGGCTCTGTGAATGGAAAAAAAAAGTGTAATGTGTCTTAAATGGTGAGGTGGAAAAGGGAAAATGCAAAAATGAAGAAAATGTCCTTAAGGGGTTAAATTAATAGGACAAACAATGACTGTGCATGTCTGCCAGCCTCCTATAATGTCCAGTGTTTATGGCAATACATCTATTATTCTCTGTCCTTCTTGAAGCTATTTTTAGGGAGTTTTCACAATTTCTTCTGGCTCACACACAGTAAACACATGACAGATGGTTTACTGTAAAACCTGCTGCGTTTTCATGCCACTGACTCATATCGTGCTACCCAGAGCTCCATTATAAAAAGAAACCGATGTATAAGAACTGAGGATTCCTAAATGCGTGAGAACTAAATTCACTTAAATCATTCATTAAATGTTTTTAAAAGGCCTTATCCACATGGTGTCATTTTTTAGATCGTATATAACATAAGGGTGTATTCACACTTACAGTATCTTGCGCAGATTAAATGCACAGGATTTGAAACTGCAGATTTGAAGCTGTGTTCAGTTATTTATTCTACATTGAACTCTGCAGCATAAAATCTGCAGCTGTAAATCTTACGCATCAGATATGCGCAGGATACTTTATGTGTGAATACACCCTTAGGGTAGGGTCACATGTAATGGATCAGCAGCCGCTCCGAGAAGCCACACAGGGGCCTGCGAGTCGCCGAATGCATTCGCAGAGTACTCAGACATTGGGGAACAGCCGCGATGTCTGAGTACACTGCGCACGGCGACTCACAGGCCCCTGTGTGGCTGCTCGGAGCCGTGGATTGCCGCTGCAAGCAGGCCAGGGGGCTAGGCGGAATTTGCTACCATTGACTTCAATGGGTCAACAGAAAATCCGCAATAGAGGCAGATTTTCAGATTTTTCTTTGGACCCATTGAAGTCAATGGTAGCAAAATCCGCTGCGGATTTTCCGCAGCACATATGCTGTGGAAATTCCGCAGGTAATCCGCTCGTGTGAACGTACCCTAAAGGTACATTCACATGTGCATATTTTAGTTGCAGATCTTCTGCAGATTATACTACCCAGTAAATTCAATAGAAAGGAAAATCTATCAGCAAAGGTGGGACCGCTCGTGGTGTTAAAGCTGCAAATTTTCTGCCGGTATCCATGCAGAAAATATGCTGTATTTACATCATGTTTTTCTAAGATGAAATTGACAACATATTTGTGCATTTTGGTGATAATGCCCATTTTGAAACAAATAGGTACATTAAAAAAACGTACATTAAAAAACGGGATGCATTTTTTCTAGCTTTTTACTATGTTTTTCTGTGCTATAAAATACTGCATTCAGACTATGGGAAATAATAATAAAAAAAAGCATGCACTTTAAGAAAGAGAGAGTGATAAAAAAATAATAAGGTTAATATGAGAAACCAATCTGTGTGCGATGATGACATCTGGAAATGCAGAGGAAATAACAACAGAACACGTGGTTTGCATCTCAGAATAGTTTTTTGTTTTTAATAAAATTTTACACTGGTTCATTTTCTAAACAGGGCAAAAACAAAAGGCATCATTTCTGATCATTTACTATTGAAATTCTATTTCTGAGCTGCCTATATTAGTAGATCAAGGCTTAGTTCATTGCTAATAAGCTGCACTTTTGTGATGTTTTCATGTTGTCGTACAGTGTAGTTGTAGGTTAAATGTATAACATCAGGAGCTCAGCTGGTGCCTAGTAGTTATGTTTATCTACTGTTCTGATATAAATAGCTTTCTTTTTTAGTCAGCACCGGGAATTATACCCATCCCACGTGTTCTCTAAGTTTGAGTGTTACATTTCACTCACCAGTTCGGGCTGCACTTTGTTTGGATGCCAGGTATATTTTCAGAATGGAGAATATATTCATAACTGTACGCCTACGTTATATTCATACTGTCTTCAGTGTAGGTTTAATGTATATGCCAGGAAACCTCCAGGTATATACATTAAACATATCTATCCGCCCCCAAACGCCTGATGGAGGCCAAAAGTGTCTCTCCTTTTGGCCTCTGTTAGAATTGTGTAAATCTGTTTACTTTTTGGAAGCCAATTACGCTATTCTATGTAGAATTATTCTTCAAAAAAAGAATGCCGCACACCATACATTTTTTTCCCCATGGAAGCCTATGCTGGCCAGGTGCCACTGTATAGCTACAGTAAAACCTCCTGTGTAATGGAGTCAACAAGCACATACAGAGTACAAATAATTATCAAGGAGACAAAAAATCATGTCTTTTATCATGTCAAATGACTTTTCCCCTAGTATGGCACACTCTCTCATTCCTTGTCCCCAGAATCACTCCCCATGTGATTCATAGTCCCTAGCAAAGCTACCCATCTAATTCCTAGTCAACAGCATTGCTCCACATCTCATTTCTAACACCCAGTACAGTATTACGTCCTTTTTCAAGTCCTGGTCCCAAGCATGGCTTACCATCTTAGTCCTGGTTCCCAGCAAAGCTCCAATTTTCTTTCTTGGTCCCCATCATGGCTCCCAATCTCATTTCTAGACCTCAGCAAGGCCCCCAGCATAGCTTTCCATCTCTCCCTTGTTCACAGCATGACTACCATCTCATTTATTGTCCCATGCATGGCTCCCCATCTCATCCCTGGACAACATTATAGCTCTGTCTCTAATTCCTGATCCCTAGTATGTCTCTCACTCTCATTCCTGGTTACAGCTTGATTCCCCCCACTTATTTCTAGCTTTCATTGTGGCTACCCATCTCAGTCCTGGTCCACAACATGGCTCCCCCTCTTATTCCTGGCTCCCACAGTATATGTTTGTCTCATTGTCAGAGCTCTGTCATTATAAGTACTCAGCATGGCTCTTCTCTATATTGCGAAATGACATGGTCATAACCTTGTCCATTTCTGAAAGCCTTTCTCCTTCTGCCTCCTATCCAGTAATCCATCATCTTTCCCAATGTTCCTTGCAAATTGCCTGGGCTTGAGATCTGGGGAGTTTCTTGGCCATGGACCCAAATTTGCAATGTTTTGTTCAACAAGCACTTAGGGTAGTTATCACTTTTGCCTTGTGACATCATGCTGAAAAAAAGAATCAATTAAATTGCTCCTGAAACATTGGGAGAAGTTTCTGTTGGTGAAGATTCCATCTGTAGCTGGCACCAGGGCTGCTCAGAAATGCGCAGTTTCCATAGACAGCCATTGGAAATTCCATATTGTAAATGGTGCAGCAGAATCCTGTTCAAAATAATGGGAGGCTGCTGCATATTATATGTTCTGTAGTGGAATTCCACTCAGAGAATACATAGTGTGAAAGTACCAGTGCCATCTTATGAATTGCATAAAAGATGCAGAAGGTTTTTGCTCGTAGTAATATTCATGGTACATGGTCAAGTAATATACATGGTCCTTTCAACAGATACATGTTTTTCTTTATATAACAGGTAGTTTACAGCTATGAAAACATTTGTCAATATTCCTTACATATTTATCAGTATTTAAAGGTACAGCTGTATAAATCATTGAAGCGCAACTGTCATGAAATTTTGGTGCAATAACCTGCACACAGCCTTTGTACTGTGTGAAGGTGGTGGGTATAGCAATATTTTACCTAATACTTGCAGGCTTTCAAAAAAAAATGCTTTTATTCAAAGCCACTGACGGTCGGATAGGCGTGACCCCTGCGCAGAACAGTGCGCAATCAGGTTAGTTCTCGATACTAGGTGCAGAGAGGAAGCGCGCTCTCTGCACCTAGCACTGAGGAGGAAGACGGTGGCGGGAGTGAGCACTTGCTGGATGACACACAGAGGCGCGCAGGTTAGATTAGCTGAAGGGCGCATGCACTGGGACCTGTGTGTCAATCATACGACATACGAGGTAGGGGTGGGGGCGGGCGTGGCGGTGGTGGGGCATCGCATACCTCGCGCCATGCCTATCCGACCTTCAGTGGCTTTGAATAAAAGCATTTTTTGCAGTCATGAAAGCCTGCAAATTTCAGGTAAAAAATATTGCTATACACACCACCTGCACACAGTACTAAGGCTGTGTGCAGGTTATTGCACCAAAATTTCATGACAGTTGCACTTTAACATATTTCAATTTCAAATCCATAGCAGCACTTGAGCAACAAATTTGCACTATTCAGTATGGAGTTGCTGCTATGGCTTTTCCTGCTGAAATACTGTATATTTTCCTTCCCATGTGGCATAAACACATGTATCTGTAGAAATATATCAGGCAATAGGTGCATTACGGTCTGTTATTGAGGGTTTACATTACTGTTACAAAGGCCAAAATGTGATGGCTAGATGAGTGGGTCAGAGTATCTCCAAAATGGCAGGTCCAGTGGTGTGTTCCTCATATATAGTTATTAGTACCTACCAAGAGGACAAAGAAATAACATCTGGTTTATGGGTGAATTAGGCTTATTGAAGTTTGTGGGGAGCAAAGGCTGACCTGTCTGGTCTGACCACACTGAAGATCTACTGTAGCACTACAAGCACATCACTGAGCTCTTGGTGGCCATTATCCGATCACCAATTCACCAGCTGTGCTGTTTTGGAAAAACTGTGACCCAATTGTGTCTTGCCATCACAATTTGGCCCTTATTGATGTTGCAGAATTGTCTAATCTGGATAATGGTGTTGTCTTCTCATAGAGGTGGTCTTTTTTTAAGAGGTTTCATTGTATATGTGTCTATATATGTAGTTATATTTGTGTATACCGTATATCTATACATAGTATATGGGTATATGGGCATACTGTGTGTGTGTGTAATTTTTATTGTTATTTTTTAAAGTAACTACCGTAGTTAAACTAGGCATCTGTATCTTTGGAAAATAATGTATTTGTTTTACCTATGAACATAGCCATCTGTTAAAACAGTAATACAGAAAGGTAATCTGACCCTAAATGTAAGAACTAATTTCCTGTGACTTTCAGCATTGGGTATAAGCCATGTGGCCGTCTTCCCAACTGTAGATGAACAAACAAACATTTATCACCTATGGCCTGGTGTATATAATAGCCTAAATCACCCCTTTATATTGTTTCATAATATGAGATCTAGTTTTTCCTGTTATTCTGTGTTTACAATAAGTATAATTGTCTTGTCTTTTACACAACATAATGTGTTGGTAGTTTACACTCTATATTAGAGTTTGCTCTCAGTATTCTATATTAACCGGTTGCTATCTAAGGATGAGCCAGCAATAAAGATTGCAATAAATAGCCCCCTGTGGGGACTAAAAAAGTGTATAAAAAAGTAAAAAAAAAATAAAAAAAGTTTTAATAAACGTGAATAAACCACCCCAATAAAAATAAAATGACCCTCTTCTCCAATTTTACAAAATAATATGTAAAAAATAAAATACCGGTAAATATACATATTTGGTATCGACATGTGTGAAAATGTCTGATCTATTAAAATATTATGTTAATTCTTTCATACGGTGAACCTAAAAATATACCTGATATTCAGTCACATCACATCCCAGAAGAAAAAAAAAGTAATCAAAAAGTCAGATAGTTTGATAGTGATAAAAACTACAGATCACAGCGCGAAAAATGAGCCCTCGTACATCCCTACGAAAAAATTTGAAAGTTATAGGCGATTAGAATAGAGTAATTTTAAACATACTAATTTTGTTAAAAAACGTTTTCATTTTTAAAGTAGTATATTAATTGAAAAGCATGTAAAATGAGTATCAATCTAATTGTATTGCATTGCATAAAAACAGACCCCCTAAAGGTTGCAAAATTGCAGTTTTCTTTTCATTTTCTCATAGGTGTCATTACAGACATCAATTGCTTATGTGAAAAACAAGCCCTCCTATGGGTCTGTGAATGGAAAAATAAGAGTAATGGCTCTTAGAAGGCGAGAAGGAAAAAAACATACAAATTTCCTGTGTTAAGGTCAAAATGGGTTGCATCTTTAAAGGGGTACTCCGCCCCTAGACATCTTATCCCCTATCCAAAGGATAGGGGATAAGATGTCAGATCACTGCGGTCCCGCTGCTGGGGACCGTTGGGATCGCTGTTGTGGCACCCTGCTGTTATTACTGCACAGAGTGAGTTCGCTCTGTGCGTAATGACGGGCGATACAGGTTGACGGAGCAACGGGACGACATGGCTCCGCCCCACGTGACATCTCGGCCCGCCCCCTTAATACAAGTCTATGGCAGGGGTGTGACGACTGCCACGCCCCCTCCCATAGACTCGTATTGAGGGGGCGAGCCGTGACTTCACGAGGGGCGGGGCCATGACGTAACGATGCTTCGACCCCTGTACTGCCTGTCATTACGTGCAGAGCGAACTCGCTCTGTGCAGTAATGACAGCAGGGTGCCACAGAGGCAATCCCGGGGGTCCCCAGCAGCGGGACCGCGGTGATCTGACATCTTATCCCCTATCCTTTGGATAGAGGATAAGATGTCTAGGGGCGGAGTACCCCTTTAAGGGGTTAAGATAAATTTTTTTACATAATGGGGGAGATTTATCAAAAACTGTGCAGAGGAAAAGCTTAAAGGGGTTCTCCGGTGCTTACACATCTTATCCTCTATCCAAAGGATAGGGGATAAGATGCCTGATCGCGGGAGTCCCGCCGCTGGGGACCACCAGGATCTTAGACACGGCACCTGTTTGTAATCAGTCCCCGGCGGCGTGTGACGTCACGCCTCCTCCCCCATGTGATGTCATGCTCCGCCCCTCAATGCAAGCCTATGGGAGGGGGCGTGACAGCTATCACGCCCCTTCCCGTAGGCTTGCATTGAGGGGCGGAGCGTGACGTCACATACCACCGGCCTTGTTGTCGTCAGTAATCAGACCCGGAGTGAACACGCTCTGGGGACTGATTACAAACGGGGTGCCGCGTGCAAGATCACGGGGGTCCCCAGCGGCAGGACTGCCGTGATCAGGCATCTTATCCCCTATCCTTCAGATAGGGGATAAATGTGTAAGCACCGGAGAACCCATTTAACAGTTGTGCATAGCAACCAATCAGATCGCTTTTTTTTTTTTTTTTTTTTAGAGGACTTTCTAAAAATTAAAGAAGCGATCTAATTGGTTTTTGTGGGCAGCTGGTCAATTTTTCCTCTGCACAGGTTTTGATACATTTTTTCCAACATATTTTGTATTATGACCTATTAAGATGTAACATGAGGTTTTTTAAAGTATCTTTAATAAAGAACATGTTTTATGGGACCTCAGTGCTGGAGTTTATTGTGATTTATTTAACAAAAGGGTGTTAATCAGGCTGGGAGGGTGAATAAGCGGCTTAGGGGGCATAAATCAAGCTTAGGCCATGCCCACCTGACTAATCAGGGAACAGGCAACCAGATATAAATCTTGGGACCACATTGGAATTAGGAGACCAGAGGCTACAAAGTCTTACAAAAACTTGCTTGAGTGGCTACAGTTTCTCTGTAATAATTCAAGACAAAACTAGATCTGCCTTAGCTATGATGTTTACTGTCTATAATGTTTTAAGGTGTATAGACACTACAAGGCAATCTATGTATTTCTGAACAGACAGTAAGGCTTGAAATGAAAAATATTTCTAGATGCATAAATATGTTCGCCTCCCCGCTCTGTAACAATGCCTACTGATGAGTATTCATCCTCTGCAGTGACGTAACTCACAGCCCATCTGACATCCGTGAGTTACCTTACTGCAGAAGATGAATATTCATCAGTAGGCCTTGTTATAGGAGCGGACAGGCCAGTGTATCGGTACACCTCGGGGTAAAGGAAACACTCAATTGCACTGAATGACCTAATTTGCCTAATTAACCCCTTCTTTCTTTGGCGATTTTTTATTTTTGCACATTACTTTTTTTCCTCCTCATCTTCTAAAAATCATAACACTTTCAATTTTTCACCTAAAAATCCATATGAGGGCTTGTTCTTTGTAGCAACAATTTTACTTTGTAATACCGTTAATAATTTCACTACAATATCTACGGCGAAAGCAGAAATTTTTTTTCGTGTGCGGCATTTATTTATTTAAAAAAAAAAGCCATTTTGTAATTTTTTTGTGGCTTCCATTTCTACGCAGTGCATTTTTGGTAACAAATGCACCTTATATTTATTCTGTAGGTCCATACACTCACAAGGATACCTAATTTATATAGGTTTTATTTTATTTTACTGCAAAAAAAAATTATAACTTTCATTAAAATTAATATGTTGAAAAATTTCCTTTTCTGACCCCTATAACTTTTTTTTATTTTTCCACAAACGGGACGGCATGAGGTCTCATTTTTTGCGCCGTCATCTGAAGTTTTTATTGGTACCATTTTTGTTTTGATCACTTTTTATTCATTTTTTTCTTGTATAAAAAGTGGCCAAAAATACGCTATTTTGGACTTTTTTTTTACATGTACAACACTGACCGTGCTGTTTAACCCCTTAAGGACTCAGCGTTTTTCCGTCTTTGCATTTTCATTTTTTCCTTATCACCTTCTAAAAATCATAACGCTTTCAATTATGCACATAAAATTCCATATGATGACTTATTTTTTGCGCCACCAATTCTACTTTGCAGTTACATTAGTCATTTTACCCAAAAATCCACGGCGAAATGGAACAAAAATTCATTGTGCGACAATTGAAGACAATTTTTTATTTTGTAACTTTTGGTGGCTTACGTTTCTACGCTGTGCATTTTTCGGTAAAAATGACACCTTAGCTTTATTCTGTAGGTCCATACAGTTAAAATGATACCCTACTTATATAGCTTTGATTTTGTCGTACTTCTGAAAAAAATTATAACTACATGCAGGAAAATTGATACGTTAAAAATTCTCATCTTCTGAACCCTATAACTTAACATTTTTCCGCGTATGGGGCGGTATGAGGGCTAATTTTTGCGACGTGTTCTGAAGTTTTTATCGGTACCATTTTTGTATTGATCAGACTTTTTGATCGCTTTTGTTTCATTTTTTCATGATTTAAAAAGTGACCAAAAATACGCTATTTTGGAATTTAGAATTTTTTTGCCCATACGCCATTGACCGTGCGGTTTAATTAATTATATATTTTTATAGTTCGGACATTTCCACACGCGGCAATACCACATATGTTTATTTTTATGTTTATTTACACAGTTTTTTTTTATGGGGAAAAAGGGGGTGATTCAAGCTTTTATTATGGAAGGGGTTAACTGACCTTTATTAACTTTTTTTTTATTAACTTTTTTAAGTGTTATAGCTCCCATAGGGGGCTATAACACTGCACACACTGATCTCTTACCATGATCCCTGCAAAGCCATAGCTTTGCATGGATCAGCATTATGGACAGAGGTGTCAGCAGAGAGAACTGTGGTAAGACAGAAAGTACATTCAAAAAAGAAAAGAACTTCCTTTGGAACATACAGCAGCTGATAAGTATTGGAAGGATTAAAGGAGTATTCCGGGATTTTTTTTTATTTGACTATGCTACAGAGGCTGTAAAGTTAGTGTAGTTCATAATATAGTATCTGTACCTGTGTGTGACGGTTTTCTCACAATTCTTCTGTGAATTTCATCCCAATATTTATTTTTAACAGCATACAAAATGACTGTTGTCTCAGATTTTTCTCAGGTTGCAATGCCGCTGAGACCTGACCTGTCAGCTGATGACAGGGAGCCTGTCTGCTTCAATGGGTGAAGGGATCGCTTGGTGGGAGAGATCAATCTACAACTAATGCAACAGCTATAGGCACCCTGATTGAAAACCACAGGTCTTTTGAATGGATGCAGCTCATTTATTTTTCAATGGGTGGGGTGGCTGATGTGTGGGAGGTAGGAAAATGGAATTATGGGGATTTTTAGCTAAAAAAAAAAAAAAAGTCAAACAGGAAATACCAGTTCACAACATAGCCATTTAGCCCCAAGACAAGCGCAGATCCTTCCAAAGCATGTCCATTACTGTCTGGCAGGTACCGTATTTTTTGCCGTATAAGACGCACTTTTTCTTCCCCAGAACTGGGGGGAAAAAGTTGGTGCATCTTATACGGCAAATACACACACCTATCGCGGCGGTCCCTGCGGCCATCAACGGGCGGGACCCGCGGCTAATACAGGACATCACCGATCACGTTGGTGCCCTGTATTAACCCTTCAGACGCGGCGATCAAAGCTGACTGACGCGTCTGAAGGGAAAGTGACACTAACCCGGCAGTCGGGCTGTTTGGGACCGCCGCGGTGAAATCGCGGTGTCCCGAACAGCTTACAGGACACCGGGACGGACCTTACCTGCCTCCTCAGTGTCTGCTCCGTGCCGGGATCCCCTGCATGGCCGGCACTCTCCTTCGACGTCATCACGTCGTCTCGCACGCCGTCCCGTCATCCAATAGGAGCGGCGTGTGTAGCGACGTGATGACGGCGACAGAGAGCGTGGATCCCGGGGAAGATGATGTCCGGAGCGCCGGGGACGCGGCGACAGCGAGGGAGCGACATCCAGGGAAGCGGTGACGAGTCCGGAGCGGCAGGGACATGTGAGTATTACCTTCTATCCAGTGGTTTTCAACCTGCAGACCTCCAGCCAACGGCTGTCCGGGCATGCTGGGAGTTGTAGTTTTGCAACATCTGGAGGTCCGCAGGTTGAAGACCACTGTTAGGTTCAGAATCTTTTTTTTTTCTAGATTTTGCACCTTTAAAATTGGGTGCGTCTTATATGCCGGTGCGTCCTATAGGGTGAAAAATACGGTACGTATTGAAATCACCTTATGGTGGATAACCCCTTTAAGATTTTTAAATAGAAGTAATTTACAAATCTGTTTAACTTTCTGGCACCAGTTGATTTAAAAATAAAAAGTTTTCCACGGGAGTACCCCCTTAAGGTAACATGTTACTCACTGTACCATGTCTTATAATGGGGGTGAATATCAGGTGATGGGTGGGATTATAGAGTACAGGGTGATTAGTCATACATAATCCTCAGTGTAAAACATTCACTCCCTCTGACTGTATTATTCCTCCTGACTATCCTCACCTGATTCACTCCCATTGTAAAAAATAAAAGCACTATCGTGCTGGAAAATGTATCCTCTTTCCAAAGGATAGAGGAGAAGCAAAGCTCAAGTCCTGCAGGAATGTGTGGAAACTGAGTTCCTGCACTTTCCCATTAGCAGGAGTCTTGCAGTGTCAGCCCTTGAGTAGAACTCTTGGGTGAGTTCCCACGCTCTTTTTTTTCCCCAGGACTTGACCCCTGGAATAAGTGTCACCCCGGCTCTCCCCATGAACCGAGCGTGTTGACCCCCACACGAAGCGGCAGCTGACACGCCGCTTATCTGGCTGATTCCCTGAATTGTCAGACAATCTATAAACCCAAAGATCTCAAGAATGGAAGAGAATATCAAGAAACTGTAAAATGGTGTGTGATCAGAGCATCGAAGATATTTAATAACAATAAAATGTTAATTTTTTTGGGATTAACCCCAGGTCTTCTTTAAGCTTTTAGTAGGGGTCTCAGCAACCAGACCCCAACTAATAAAAACTTGTGACATGCCTTTATGTCAGTTACACTTTTAAATGATAGTAACACCTATTAACACCTTTTAAATTACATAACTCCTTAGTACACATAAATTTAGAGCAAGAATAAATATTTATGTTGTTTTGTGGAATTTTACTATAACTTCAATAGTGAAAATGCAAAAACAATTGTAATGGAAAGGTTATTAACATTACATTTGAGTGGAGGGGAGTCTAACTCCAGGGATACCCAACTGTTTGAAGAGGCCACAGTGCCTGAGCCAGCAGTAAATATTGAAGAGGCTGTGGTGATCAGATAAAAGCGCCACGTCCTCTTCAAACAGCTGATCAGCGGGGTATGGGGAATTGTCCCCCCTCCCCCCCAACAATCTAATATTGATGACCTGTCCTCCAGAAAGATGACCCCTGTATTACAACTGTTATATGCACTGTATTAATAGAGATACAAGAGCCTTTTTTTCTCAGTACCTTGTGGCATGTTTCTTTGTATTCTGTGTATATATTAAACACACTGCCGACGCTTGTGCACTGAATTATCACCCACGCTAACTTTCTTTATGCATGTGGTTGCTGCTTATGGTGAGTGTCCACCCCTAATTTAATCTGGTCTTAATGTTTTTAACATATGCTCATCACTTATGCACTGTATACACTTTATTTTTATATGCATTTTATGTATGTGTATGTCTGTAATAGATGTCAATTATTGCACTGATGTGAATTATTATAACGACAATGCTACCTAATGTGGGGAACCTGCTACTACCTAATGTGGGGAACCTGCTGCCTATCTAATGTGGGGAACCTGCTGCCTACCTAATGTGGGGAACCTGCTGCCTACCTAATGTGGGGAACCTGCTGCCTACCTAATGTGGGGAACCTGCTGCCTACCTAATGTGGGGAACCCCCAGAAGAAGCACTCCCTTCATCTGTCAGCTCATGCTATTACCACACGGGGGTGGGGGAATGGGGGGGGGGGGGGGGTTTGCTGGAGGATGATGAGGGGCGCATGATGGGGGCATTATATGTAAGGGACACATGTGGCCCAGCCTCACCCAGCTGCAACCTCCAGTGGCCCCCAGATAATTTGAGTTTGAGACCCCTGATGTACATAATGAAATACAATGTACGACAGTTGCAAAACTACAGATACTAAATATTGTAATAAAAGCAAGATTAACTAATGTGCATGAAACTAATACATCATATGACAAAGCAACGTAACATTACATCAGTACACCTGCAACCTAGCTGTGCCTGACCTCAACACAGGTTTCGCCAGATCAGTTTATGTATTAAATAGATGTAAAGATGTAATGCACTGCTGTCCAGGCTCTTTCCATGTACTTGAGCCTTTAGAAAACTGAGCCAATAATGACATTGCTGCAGGCCTGGACATAATGTCTAATATAGGATAAAAAGTGTCTTCCTGTCACTGCATGTATCTGGGAGACTAGGTTTTTAGATAGGTAAGATGAAGAGAAGCTACTTCAGTTTGGCTATATTTCTCTTGACCTCATCACTTAGTGATACAGTATCTGCATAGAGTGATTATGATTTCTAGATAGCTAAGACTCTGGCTTCTTTATTGACCAGTCAGGAGGATTGCAAGTTTAGCATATCCCTGTACTGATGATAGCACATCAGTCGTATCATGATGTATTGATTGGAGATGATTGAATTCTATATCTGGTACATTATGGCTGGAATAACTTCCTGGCTGCTCTATGACTGCAATAAAAATTATAATAATAAATCTTAATATAGTGCCAACATATTTCACAGAACTTTACTATACAGAGGACACATGTACAAAAACAAATTTTTTTATATGCCCATTCTGTCTGCTACAAAACTTTTCACACCTCAACTGCAATATCTAAATATCCACCAAAACAACCTACACATGACCAAACAGATATTGGATGATTTCTTAAAAATCTGCTGTACATACTTACAGCATAATATACTTGTGCTAGTGTCCATAGTTTCTCTCCTTCTACTGCTAATGTTCTATAAAAGAAGCTGTGAATTCACTGATTCTGTATATTGGTACGTTCACACAGGCGGATTACTCAAGAGTTACCTGCTTTAAGATTTTCCGCAGTGGAAATTTTACAGTGGAAAATTAGTAGCTGACCCCATTAACCCCTTAAGGACACAGCCCATTTTCACCTCTAGGACGCAGCCCTTTTTTGCACATCTGACCACTGTCACTTTAAACATTAATAACTCTGGAATGCTTTTACTTATCAATCTGATTCTGAGATTGTTTTTTCGTGACATATTCTACTTTAACATAGTGGTAAATTTTTGTGGTAACTTGCATCCTTTCTTGGTGAAAAATCCCAAAATTTGATGAAAAAATTGAAAATTTTGCATTTTTCTAACTTTGAAGCTCTCTGTTTGTAAGGAAAATGGATATTCCAAATATTTTTTTTTTTGGATTCACATATACAATATGTCTACTTTATATTTTCATCATAAAATTTATGAGTTTTTACTTTTGGAAGACACCAGAGGGCTTCAAAGTTCAGCAGCAATTTTACAATTTTTCACAACATTTTCAAACTCGCTATTTTTCATGGACCAGTTCAGGTTTGAAGTGGATTTGAAGGGTCTTCATATTAGAAATACCCCATAAAAGACCCCATTATAAAAACTACACCCCCCAAAGTATTCAAAATGACATTCTGTAAGCGTTTTAACCCTTTAGGTGTTTCACAGGAAAAGCAGCAAAGTGAAGGAGAAAATTCAAAATCTTCATTTTTTACACTTGCATGTTCTTGTAGACCCAATTTTTGAATTTTTACAAGGGGTAAAAGTAAGCACATACCTCATATGTCTATGTAAATTGTTCGGCGGGCGCAGTAGAGGGCTCAGAAGCGAAGGAGCGACAAGGGGATTTTGGAGAGTATGTTTTTCTGAAATGGTTTTTTGGGAGCATGTTGCATTTAGGAAGCCCCTATGGTGCCAAAACAGCAAAAAAAAAAAACCATGGCATACCATTTTGGAAACTAGACCCCTTGAGGAACGTAACAAGGAATTAAGTGAGCCTTAATACCCCACAGGTGTTTCATGACTTTTGCATATGTAAAAAAATAATAATAATTTTTCACTAAAATGTGTGTTTCCCCCCAAATTTCACATTTTTGCAAGGGTTAATAGCAGAAAATACCCCCCAAAATTTGTAACCCCATCTCTTCTGAGTATGGAGGTACCCCATAAGTTGACCTGAAGTGCATTACGGGCGAACTACAATGCTCAGAAGAGAAGGAGTCATATTTGGCTTTTTGAGAGCAAATTTTGCTCGGGGGGCATGTCGCATTTAGGAAGCCCCTATGGTGCCAGCACAGCAAAAAAAACGACATGGCATACCATTTTGGAAACTAGACTCCTTGAGGAACGTAACAAGGGATAAAGTGAACCTTAATACCCCACAGGTGTTTCACGACTTTTGCATATGTAAAAAAAATAATATTTTTTTTACCAAAAATGCTTGGTTTAGCAAAAGTTTTACATTTTTAAAAAAGGTAATAGCAGAAAATACCCCCCAAAATTTGAAGCCCAATTTCTCCCGATTCAGAAAACACCCAATATGGGGATGAAAAGTGCTCTGCTGGCGCACTACAGGTCTCAGAAGAGAAGGAGTCACATTTGGCTTTTTGGAAGCAAATTTTGCTCTGGGGGCATGCCGCATTTAGGAAGCACCTATGGTGCCAGGACAGAAAAAAAAAACACATGGCATACCATTTTGGAAACTAGACCCCTTGGGGAACGTAACAAGGGGTAATGTGAACCTTAATACCCCACAGGTGTTTCACGACTTTTGCATATGTAAAAACAAAAACATTTTTTTTACACTAAAATGCTTGTTTTCCCCCAAATTTTACATTTTTACAAGGGATAATAGCAGAAAATACCCCCCAAAATTTGTAACCCCATCTCTTCTGAGTATGGAAATACCCCATAAGTGGATGTGAAGTGCACTGGGGGCGAACTACAATGCTCAGAAGAGAAGGAGCATCATTGAGCTTTTGGAGAGAGAATTTGGCCATGTGCATTTCCAAAGCCCCCCCGTGGTGCCAGAACAGTGGACCCCCCACATGTGATCCCATTTTTAAAACTACACCCCTCACGGAAGGTAATAAGGGGTGCAGGGAGAATTTACACCCCACTGGCATTTGACGGATCTTTGGAACAGTGGGCTGTGCAAATAAAAAATTTTATTTTTCATTTTCACAGACCCCTGTTTCAAAGATCTGTCAGACACCTGTGGGCTGTAAATGCTCACTGTACCCCTTGTTACATTCCGTGAGGGGTGTAGTTTCCAAAATGGGGTCACATGTGGGTATTTATTGTTTTGCACTTATGTCAGAACCGCTGTAAAATCAGCCACCCCTGTGCAAATCACCAATTTAGACCTCAAATTTACATGGTGCACTCTCCCTTCTGAGCCTTGTTGTGCGCCCCCAGAACACTTTGCGCCCACATATGGGGTATCTCCGTCCTCAGGAGAAATTGCGTTACAAATTTTGGAGGCTTTTTTTCGTTTACCGCTTGTGAAATTTTAAAGTATGGGGCAACACCAGTATGTTAGTGTACAAAAATGTTTTTTTTTTACACTAACATGCTGGTGTAGACCCCAAATTTACCTTTTCAGAAGGGGTAAAAGGAGAAAAAGCCCCCCAAAATTTGTTAGGCAATTTCTCCCGAGTACGGCGATACCCCATATGTGGCCCTAAACTGTTGCCTTGAAATACGCCAGGGCTCCGAAGTGAGAGAGTGCCATGTGCATTTGAGGCCTAAATTAGGGATTTGCATAGGGGTGGACATAGGGGTATTCTACACCAGTGATTCTCAAACAGGGTGCCTCCAGCTGTTGCTAAACTCCCAGCATGCTTGGACAGTCAATGGCTGTCCGGAAATGCTGGGAGTTTTTGTTTTGCAACAGCTGGAGGCTCCGTTTTGGAAACACTGCTGTAGGATACGTTTTTCATTTTTATTGGGGGGGAAGGGGTGGGGGCGGGACAGTGTACGTGTGTATATGTAGTGTTTTACTCTTTATTTTATGTTAGTGTAGTGTTTTTAGGTTACATTCACACTGACGGCTCCCGCTAGGAGTTTGAGCTGCGGCTGCAGCTCAAACTTGAAGCAGGGAACTCACTGTAATCCGTCGCCAGTGTGAATGTAACCTGTACATTCACATGGGAGGGGGGGGGGGAACTACAACTCCCAGCATGCACTGACAGAACATGCATGCTGGGAGTTGTAGTTTTGCAACAGCTGGAGGCACACTGGTTGGAAAATACTGAGTTAGGTAATAGAACCTATTACCTAACTCGGTATTTCCCAACCAGTGTGCCTCCAGCTGTTGCAGAACTACAACTCTCAGCATGTACTGATTGCCAAAGGGAATGCTGGGAGATGTAGTTATGCAACAGCTGGAGGCACGCAAGTACAACTCCCAGCATGCCGAGACAGCCATTTGCTGTTCCTGAATGCTGGGAGTTGTAGTTTTGCAAGATTTAGAGGGGTTCAGGCTGGGGATCACCGACAGTGGTCTCTAAAATGTGGCCCTCCAGATGTTGCAAAACTACAAATCTCAGCATGCTAAGACAGCAAACTGCTGTCTGCGCATGCTGGGAGTTGTAGTTTTGTAATATCTGGAGGGCTACAGTTTAGAGACCACTGTCAGTGATCTCCAGCCTGAACCCCTCTAAATCTTGCAAAACTACAACTCCCAGCATGCCAACACAGCAAACAGCTGTCAAGGCATGGTGGGAGTTGTAGTTTTGCAACATCTGGAGGGCGACAGTTTAGAGACCACTCTCTAAACTGTCGCCCTGCAGATGTTGCTAGGCAACAGACTCTGGACACGCGGCGTCATACTTACCACCACCACCGCCGCCGGGTAAGTGACCGCCGCTGCCGCCGCTATTACACGGTTCCCCCCGCTGTGCCCGGACACCGATGGGTGGGCATAGCGGGGGGAACCGAACTTTAACCCCCCCGCCCCCAGTCTGCTATTGGTCGGCCTCTCCGCCGATCAATAGCAGGGATAGGAGGGGTGGCAACCCTGCCACCTCACTCCTATCTCTTCAAGGGGGATCGAGGGTGTCTTGGACACCCCCGATCCCCCTTATTTTATCGCGGCGCCGCGATTGATGGGCAGGGGGAGAGCGCTCCCCCTGCAAACACCGTAGATGCCGTGATCAGAACTGATCACGGCATCTATGGGGTTAATGCTGCCGGGACCGGCGCGATCGCGGCCCCGGCAGCTGCGGTGGGACTCCGGCTGTGATTGACAGCTGAGTCCCACCCACGATCTCCTGCGCTGCCCGCGGCAGAGCAGGAGATCGCTTGGACGTATGCATACGTCCATTTGCGCGAACGTGTAATTCGCCTGGACGTATGCATACGTCCAATAGCGGGAAGGGGTTAAAGGAGTACTCCGGCGCACACTTTTTTCCTTTTATCCCGTCCGGGCTGCAAAATAAAAGAAACCACACTTTCTCTTTCCTGCCAACGAGCCCCCGGAGCTCCGGTACACTCCGGTACAGGTGTTCGGTCCCTGGGCTGTATTCTTCTTACTTCCTGTTAGCCCGGCACGTCACACGGAGCTTCAGCCTATCACCGGCTGAGGTGGGACATCGCTGCGGCTGGTGATAGGCTGAAGCTCCGTGTGACGTGCCGGGCTAACAGGAAGTAAGAAGAATACAGCCCGGGGACCGAACACCTGTACCTGAGCTCCGGGGGCTCGTTGGCAGGTAAGAGAAAATGTGTTTTCTTTTATTTTGCAGCCCGGACGGGATAAAAGGAAAAAAGTGCGCGCCGGAGTACTCCTTTAAGGTCAATGTAATGATGCAGATTTTCTGCTCTGGGAAATCCTCTGCAGAACACCCACCATGGCTCAAACCCACAGCAGGAAACTCGCAGGTATGTGAACATACCCAAAATCAGAGGAAAATAAATATTGTGCTAGTCTCTATTGCATGCTCAGATTTTCCAAAAGAAATTCCAGAAAACTCACAACCGAAGTCTTCAGTTGAAACATGAAAATCCTACTGCAGATTGGCAATCAAAGGATTAACCCCATTGTAATTCTAATGAAGGAATCAGAGGCAATAGTGAATTTGCTGCAGATTATAAAATACCTTTTAAAGCTATAGATACCTTTTTTGAAAGCATTTTCTATTCTTGCTTTGTACTTCTTTGTTAGAAATTTTTTCTGGTAGAATTTTTTTCTCCATAAGTCTTAATTAAAAATTGTGTTTAGTTTCTTTACACCTTCCTTGTTTCCATATATATATATATATATATATATATATATATATATATATACATACACATACTGTTTTCAGTGACGTCTGTCAGTTGATCTGATGGGCTCAGCCTGCAGCCCTTATCTCTTCTTTCCTGAACAGTCCTCTAAACTGAATTATGGCCAGATTAAAGGTCATCTGGTCATGAATCAGTTTATAAGACTGCTCAGGAGAAGGGCTGGAAGCTAAGCCTATCAGATGCCATTTTCATAGTGTGAATGAACCCTTACACTACTTTCACATAACGTTTTTTGCATCCTGTGGTTTTTTTTCAGAGGGAGGGGTGTTAAAACCGTTTAAACAGGATGCAACTAGACAAAAAAATTATGCTGGTTCCCTTTTAGGCTGGGTTCACACCACGTTTTTCAAATACAGTTACCGTATACGGTTTTCCGCTAAAAAACGTATGGCAAAAACCGTATGCAACCGTATCACTCCAAATTAAAACACATACGTTTTTTCCCCGTATACGGTGCCAAAACGTATGTACGGTTCTATCCGTTTGCATCCATTTTTGCCAACGGTTTTGCTATTTTGTTGGAATTAGTTTTCCAGCAATTTAATAACGTTACTACTGTTCTATTGAAATTCCAAAGGATGTGAGAGTGGGATGTCTGGGATGAATTCTAGAAAGATCTGCGCATGTGTCAACTCCAAAAACGGATTAGAAAACCTGTGTGCAACCGTATTCTGAAATTCTGTGTACGGTTCTCATAGACAACAATGTTAAAAGAACCGCATACAGTTCGCATACGATTTTCCAACCGGAGGCAAAAACGTGGTCGACAGCGTTTTTGCCTACAGTTGAAAAATCGACAAAACCGCATCCGAGGCAAAACTGATGCAACCGTACACAACATTTGGAATACGGTTTACAATGCATTCTCTATGCATACGGTTTCGGATACGGTCGTATACTTTTTTTTGCGGAAAACTGTATACGGTTACCGTATTTGAAAAACGTGGTGTGAACCCAGCCTTACTAACCTGCTAAGAACATAAGCCAGACAGATTCTGTTTTTTGTTTTTATTAAATAGAAGTCAATGGTAACAGAATGCAACAAGGAATGGCATAGTGTAATGTTGCATCCTGTCTGAATGGTATCTTTTGATTTTTTTCTAACTTTGAAATAAAAAACAGGACATTTCTACAGGATGCTAAAATGTGATGTGAAAGCAGACTTACCTGGAAGCAAAGAGTGAATTGTCCCCCTTTGTAGCTTGCTATAGTATTTTTTTGCCGATATACATTAAAATGGGAGGCCAAACGCTTTGTACATAGCAGAGGGCAAGGTGATGTAGATCTGCTTCTTTGGAAGAGGCAACAGCGGATTACCTTGCACCAGAGGGAGGGGGAGGGGGAGACCCTTTGTCATTTGCCTGTACAGGAGCTGCCGGATTCAGGATTGCTATAGCAACCGACCACATGATAAGGTGTATTAAATTGCTTCGCTGTGATCATTCTCACAGACAGAACCAAGTTGTTTTTTTCTTTTATTGAAGTTGAAGGTTACGGTTTGCTACATGTAGAAGTTCCCTGTGTTTCCGTATATCTGAGAGGGGTGAGAAGGAGTTTACTACATCCAGCCAGGTCAGTGTGGTCATTGTGCAGAGACATACGGTATTAACACTTGTCTTCCTGAAGAATCCAGCCTTATGTAGAACTTTACAGAAGTTCATAGGGTGTTCTTTATTATGATCCCTGTGTTACATATTAGATAATGTTATGTAACATTACATTATTGCAACATGCAGATCAGTTATTGCCGTATTATTCAGTTTGATATTAAAGACATTGCAGCATTTGTCACTTTATGTCCTATTGTTTATATAGCAGCACATTTTATATAATTCATACGCTGAAGACATCACATCAATCCCTGTCCTTAGAAGAGTTCACCTTCTCTAATCTCCCTGTCTCACACACTCCTAGTATCAGTATCGTAGTAGCCTCTTAACTTAATAGCATGGTTTTGCAGTATTCTTAAGTACCTGGAAAGCCCTATTTACAAAATCTTCTCATCCTTGACTGTGTTTTGAATCTTTTACACATACAATAATAATATTTCTTGGTTTACTATTTTCTATTTACTACTATTGGCAAGTTGTATGTTGCCGCAGTACATTTGTTTGGAGAAAGATTGTATTATGAATAAAGAATGCATACAACTTGGAAATAAGGCTATGTTCAAACCACATCTATGCTATGTGTTGGAAGTATACGTCAGGAATGTTCCCTGAGTGTCCCTGTATACCACAACATATGCCAGTGTACAGCCATACAGTGACTGGGATATGTCCGCCATTAGCCACATTGTAAAAATATCGGTAGGAAAAAAGCAGTCGGTTGTGCTTTCCTATATTGTAAAATACAGAGTATGCCACTGCAATCATTGCAATCAGTATTTTATATTATGATTAATAATACTACTAATAGTAATACTAATAATAATTACTTATTAATATATTGTGGCTGGGAAAACTGCTACAGAATAAATCTTTTGGCGGAATTCAGTTCCACGTTAGAAATTCAGAAATTATCAGCGGGTTGTCAATCCCAAAAAAGGTCACATTTGTAGTAAATAGTTTTTGAAAGGTAGATCTCAACTTTTAAAACATTTCAAATGTTTTTTTTAAATGAACTGGTGCCAGAAAGTTAAACAGATTTGTAAATTGCTTCTATTAAAAAATCTTAATTCTTCCAGTACTTTTTAGGGGCTGTATAATACAGAGGAAATGATTTTCTTTTTGGATATCTCTGTTGTCATGACCACAGTTCTCTCTGCTGACCTCTGCTGTCCATTTTAGGAACTGTCCAAAGCAGCATATGTTTGCTATATGGATTTTCTCCTGCTCTGGACAGTTCCTAAAATGAACAGCAGAGGTGGTCATGACATCAGAGAAATCCAAAAAGAATAAAATTTCCTCTGTAGTATATAGCCCCTTAAAAGTACTGGAAGGAGTAAGATTTTTTAATAGAAGTAATTTACAAATCTGTTTAACTTTCTGGCACCAGTTGATTTAAAAAAAATAAAGTTTTCCACGGGAGTACCCCTTTAATCAGGCAACCTCATATTGTGGGTGGAAGGAGAAAGGTGCAGATTAAAGGAAAATGCATGTCCCCTAAGTGTGCTGGAAGTACTTGACTGTCCCTCATCTTTACATGTTCTATTGCGTCACAGTTTGTCTGTCCTATGGATAGAGGAGAGAGATAAATACATGGCTTGTGAAGTATACCCTGATAAGTGTAACACAATGCAGATGGTGTGAGGACTACTACAGTGGGGATCAAAAGTTTGGGCACCCCAGGTAAACATTTGTATTAATGTGCATAAAGAAGCCAAGGAAAGATGGAAAAATCTCCAAAAGATACAAATTACAGATTAGACATTCTTATAATATGTCAGTTTTTATTTCCATCATTTACACTTTCAAAATAACAGAAAACAAAAAAATGGCGTCTGCAAAAGTTTGGGCACCCTGCTAGTTAATATCTTGTACTGCCCGCTTTGGCAAGTAACACAGCTTGTAAATGCTTTTTGTAGCCAGCCAAGAGTCTTTCAATTCTTGTTTGAGGTATCTTTGCCCATTCTTCCTTACAAAAGTCTTCCAGTTCTTTGAGATTTCTGGGCTGTCTGTCACGCACTGCTCTTTTAAGGTCTATCCATAGATTTTCAATGAAGTTGAGGTCAGGAGATTGTGAAGGCCATGGCAAAACCTTCAGTTTACGCCTCTTGATGTAATCCCCTGTGGATTGCGAGGTGTGTTTAGGATCATTATCTATTTGTAGAAGCCATCCTCTCTTTAACTTCAGTTTTTTCACAGATGGCATGAAGTTAGCATCCAAAATTTTCTGAAATTTTATTGAATCCATTTTTCTTTCTACTCGTGAGATGTTCCCTGTGCCACTGGCTGCAATACAACCCCAAAGCATGATTGATTCACCCCATGCTTAACAGTTGGACAGAAGTTCTTTTCATTAAATTCTGTGAACCTTCTTCTCCAAACGTACCTTTGCTCATTCCGACCAAAAAGTTCAATTTTAATCTCATCGGTCCACAGAACTTGTTTCCAAAATGCATCAGGCTTGTTTATATGTTCATTTGACGTAGAGGAGGTTTTCTTCTGATGACTCTTCCTTGAAGACCATATTTGTACAAGTATCTCTTTATAGTGGAATAGTGTACCACAACTCCAGTGTCTGCCAGATCTTTCTGGAGGGATTGTGCAGTCAAACGTGGGTTTTGAATAGTTTTTCTGATATTTTCTTGGTCTTCCAGATCTTGCTTTAACTTCCACTGTTCCTGATGACTGCCATTTCTTAACTCCTTCAGGATGAAGGGCATACCTGTACGCCCCTCGCCGGCTCCAGTGTTTAAAACGGGGTCACACCGTGACCCCGCATCACACCGGGTCAGTCCCGGCTTCTAACGATAGCCGAGACCCTCGGCTAATAGCGTGCGGCACCGATCGTTGTGCCGCACTATTGACCCTTTAGACGTGGCGATCAGAGTTGACCGCCGTGTCTAAAAATGAAAGTAAACGCTTCCCAGCAGCTCAGTCGGAGTGATCGGGACATCGCGATAAAATTGCGATGTCCCAATCAGTTAGAACGTGAGCGGAGACCCCCTTACCTTGCTCCGTCGCATCAGATCGGCGTTTGATTGCTTCAAGCCTGAGCTACAGGCTTGAGCAATCGAGCCCCTATCTCGCTGATCCATGCAAAGCTATGGCTTTGCAGGGATCAGGGTTAGAGATCAGTGTGTGCAGTGTTATAGCCCCCTATGGGAGCTATAACCCTGCAAAAAAAAAGTTAAAAAATCACCCCCCTATTCCCATATTAAAAAAAACGTGTAAATAAAAATAAACCTATGTGGTGTCGCCGTGTGCGGAAATGTCCAAACTATAAAAATATATCATTAATGGCGTACGCGCAAAAAAAATTCCAAAGTCCAAAATTGCGTATTTTTGGTCACTTTTTATACCATGAAAAAATGAATAAAAAGCGATCAAAAAGTCCGATCGGTACAATTTTTGTATTGATAAAAACTTCAGAACACGCCGCAAAAAAATGAGTCTTCATACCGGCCCGTACGCGGAAAAATAAAAAAAAAGTTATAGGGGTTAGAAGATGAGAATTTTTAACGTATAAATTTTCCTGCATGTAGTTATGATTTTTTTTCCAAAGTACGACAATATCCAACCTATATAAGTAGGGTATCATTTTAACTGTATGGGCCTACAGAATAAACATAAGGTGTTATTTTTACCGAAAAATGTACTGCGTAGAAACAGAAGCCCCCAAAAATTTACAAAATGAAATTTTTTCTTCAATTTTGTCGCACAATTAATTTTTTTTTCCGTTTCGCCATGGATTTTTTTGGTAAAATGACTGTCATTGCAAAGAAGAATTGGTGGCGCAAAAAGTAAGCCATCATATGGAATTTTATGTACAAAATTGAAAGCGTTATGATTTTTAGAAGGTGATGAGGAAAAAATTAACATGCAAAAACGGAAAAACCCTGCGTCCTTAAGGGGTTAATTACATTCCGAACTGAGGATATTGACATCTGAAAACTTTTTGCTATCTTCTTATAGCCTTCTCCCAGCTTTATGAGCGTCAACTATTTCAGTTTCAGATTTGTAGACAACTGCTTAGAAGAACCCATGGTGCTGATTGTTGGGGCAAGGTCAGAGGAGTCTGGGCATTTAAAACCTTTGAGATTGACATCACCTGGTCTTCCCAGATGATGATTGAGAACAATACATGACACTGGCAGGTCTCAGCTTTGCAAAGGGGACAGTGCATCCTATAAATACTGCAGGGTGCCCAAACTTTTGCAAATGCCATTTTTTTGTTTTCTGTTATTTGAAAGTGTAAATGATGGAAATAAAATGTACCTTTTGTTGACATATAATAAGAATGTCTAATTTGTAATTTGATGCCTTTTGGAGATTTTTCCATCTTTCCTTGGCTTCTTTATGCACATTAATACAAATGTTTACCTGGGGTGCCCAAACTTTTGATCCCCACGATAAATGCAGATGTCTATTGGGAACTGTGCAGAATTAAGTTGATGTACATTTCTATTTTTAAACTACAAGCTACTCTCTTTTACTATTGGTTGTTGAACACCAAAAAATGTCAAAAAAGTAATTTTTAAGCTGATCAGGTTGTGAGCTTCTATGGCTTAAATGCTGTTGGAATCAGTATTTCATATTAATTACTATTACCATTATTTATTATTATTATTATCATTAGTATAATAATAATAATAACAAACACCAACAACCTAAAACAACAACAACCAAAAATGACAACAACAACCAAAAACAACCACCAAAAACAACAACAACCAACAACCTTAAAATATGTTGTGGCAGTGAGAACTCCTTTTATGTTCAATCTCTCTAAGGCTAGGTTTTCACACAGGTTTTCATTGCATTTTTTGGGAAAACGGTCACTACAGTTTTTGAGCCAAAGTTGGAAGTGGATCCAGTAGGAAGACATATACCTCTTTCCTTTTATCCTTCCCATTCTTTTTGAATACACTTCTGGCTTTGGCTCAAAAACTTCAGTGGCAGTTTTCCAAAAATCGCCAGGAAAAAAACCTGTGTGGAAACCTATGCTAAGGCTTGCTTTCCACACAGGTTTTTTTTCTGTCTTTTTTTTTTATTTTTTAAGAAAAATGTCACTGCAGAAGTGTATTTAACCCCTTGCCATAAAACGCCAGGTTTATACGGTGCTGCGGCCCAGGAGGGTAATGGAGTGAGCTCAGGAGCTGAGCTCTCATCATACCCACATGGTCCCGGCTGCTATTAGCAGCCAGGATCCGTGTCTAATGCTGGACATCGCCGTTCCAGCAGATGTCCGGCATTAGCTCTTTGGACGCGGCGATCAAAGTTGATCGCCGGGTCCAAAGTGAAAGTGAAAGCTTCCTGGCTGCTCAGTCGGGCTGATGTCCCGATCAGCTAGAACGCAGCAGGTGGATGCCTTACCTTCCTCCTGCGCGTCCGATTGGCGATTCATTGGCGATTTAACCCCTTTAACTCCCTAATAAAAGTTTAAATCACCCCCCTTTTCCAATTAAAAAAAAAACTGTGTAAATAAAAAAAAAACAAGTGGTACCGCCGCATGTCTAAATGTCAAAACTATAAAAATATATCGTTAGTTAAACCGCACGGTCAATGGCGTACACGCAAAAAAATTCAAAAGTCCCAAATAGCGTCTCTTTTGTCACTTTTTATACCATAAAAAAATTAATAAAAAGCAATCTAAAAGTTGATCAAAACAAAAATGATACCGATGAAATCTTCAGATCACGGCGCAAAAATTGAGCCCCCATATTACCCCGTACGTAGAAAAATAAAAAAGTTATAGGGGTCAGAAGAGGACAATTTTAAAAGTATACATTTTCCTGCATGTAGTTATGATTAAGTAATACAAAATCAAACCTATATAAGTAGGGTATCATTTTAACCATATGGACCTACAGAATAATGATAAGGTGTCATTTTTACCGAAAAATTTACTGCGTAGAAATGGAAGTCCCCAAAATTACAAAATGGCGTTTTTTCTTCCATTTTGTCGCACAATGATTTTTTTTTAACGTTTGGCCATAGATTTTTGGGTAAAATGACTGATTTCATTACAAAGTAGAATTGGTGGCGCCAAAAATAAGCCACCATATGGATTTTTAGGTGCAAAATTGAAAGGGTTATGATTTTAAAATGTATGGAGGAAAAAACGAATGGGCAAACACAGTCTACCATGTTGGTGAGATCTTGTCTTCTTCTAATCCTTCTAAGGCTACATTTACATTGCGTTTCTTACATAGAGTTGCCGTATTCGTTTTTTGTTTCCTTAAATGGTAAACAAAAAACTGACACCACCATATGTATTTTAACCCCTTAAGGACCGGGGGGTTTTCCGTTTTTGCATTTTCATTTTTGGGTCCTTGCCTTTAAAAAATCATAACTCTTTCAATTTTGCACCTAAAAATCCATATGATTGCTTATTTTTTGCGCCACCAATTCTACTTTGTAATGACGTCAGTCATTTTGCCCAAAAATCTACGGTGAAACGGGAAAAAAATCATTGTGAGACAAAATTGAAAAAAAAATTACCGTATTTATCGGCGTATAACACGCACTTTTTAGGCTAAAATTTTTAGCCTAAAGTCTGTGTGCGTGTTATACGCCGATACACCCCCAGGAAAGGCAGGGGGAGAGAGGCCGTCACTGCCCGCTTCTCTCCCCCTGCCTTTTCTGGGGTCTAGAGCGCTGCTGTCGGGCCTTCTCACCCCCTGGTTATCGGCGCCGCTGCCCATTCTGTCCCCCTGACTATCGGTGCCGGCGCCGATAGCCAGGGGAGAGAAGCGGCGCCGACAGCCAGGGGGAGAGAAGGGGCAGCGGCACCCATTGTCGGCGCCGCTGCCACGTTGCCTCCCCTCATCCCCGGTGGCATAATTACCTGAGTCGGGTCCGCGCTGCTGCAGGCCTCCGGCGTGCGTCCCCGGCGTCGTTGCTATGCGCTGAACGGCGCGGCGCATGACGTCAGTGCGCCGCGCCGTGCATAGCAACGCCGCTGGGGACGCACGACGGAGGCCTGCAGCAGCGCGGACCCGACTCAGGTAATTATGCCACCGGGGATGGGGGAGGCAACGGGGCAGTGGCGCCGGCAATGGGTGCCGCTGCCCCTTCTCTCCCCCTGGCTGTCGGCGCCGCTTCTCTCCCCCTGGCTATCGGCACCGGCACCGATAGTCAGGGGGACAGAACGGGCAGCGGCGCCGATAACCAGGGGGTGAAAAGGGCCGACAGCAGCGCTCTAAACCCCAGGAAAGGCAGGGGGAGAGAAGCGGGCAGCGACGGCCTCTCTCCCCCTGCCTTTCCTGGGGGTGTATCGGGGTATACACGCGCACACACGCACCCTCATTTTACCATGGATATTTGGGTAAAAAACTTTTTTTACCCAAATATCCTTGGTAAAATGAGGGTGCGTGTTATAGGCCGGTGCGTGGTATACCCCGATAAATACGGTACATTTTGTAAATTTTGGGGGCTTCCGTTTGTATAGAGTATATTTTTCGGTAAAAATTACACCTTATCTTTATTCTGTAGGTCCATACGATTAAAATGATACCCTACTTATATAGGTTTGATTTTGTCGTACTTCTGGAAAAAAATCATAACTTCATGCAGGAAAATTAATATGTTTAAAATTGTCATCTTCTGACCCCTATAACTTTTTTATTTTTCCGTGTATGGGGAGGTATGAGGGCTCATTTTTTGCGCCATGATCTGAAGTTTTTATCGGTACCATTTTTGCATTGATATGACTTATTGATTGCTTTTTATTCATTTTTTCATGATATAAAAAGTGACCAAAAATGCACTATTTTGGAATTTGAAATTTTTTTGCGCGTACGCCATTAACCGTGCGGTTTAATTAACAAAATATTTTTATAATTGGGACATTTCCGTACACGGCGATACCATATATTTTTATTTTTATTTACACTGTGTTTTTTTTTGTAATGGAAAAGGGGGGTGATTCAAACTTTTAATAGGGAAGGGGTTAAATGATCTTCACTTTTTTTTCCACTTTTTTTTGCAATGTTATAGCTCCCATAGGGACCTATAACACTGCACACACTGATCTTTTACATTGATCACTGGTTTCTCATAGGAAACCAGTGATCGATGATTCTGCCGCTTGACTGCTCATGCCTGGATCTGAGCAGTCATTCGGCGATCGGACAGCGAGGTGGCAGGTAGGGACCCTCCTGCTGTCCTGTAAGCTGTTCGGGATGCCGTGATTTCGCCACGGCTATCCCGAACAGCTCACTGAGCTAACCGGCATGGTTTCACTTTCAGTTTAGACGCGGCGTTCAACTTTGAACGCCGCGTCTAAAGGGTCAATAGCGCGCGGCACCGCGATCAATGCCGCGCACTATTAGCCACGGGTCCCGGCCGTTGTTAGAGGCCGGGCCTGACCGGGAGCAGACACTTGATGTTCCAGTACGTCATGTGTCCTTAAGGGGTTAATCCTCAATGCGTTTTGCATGGAGTGTAATGTTATGAAAAGTGTATACGGTTTTAATAACATAATAAAGATCCCAAAACCGGACAGTCCCGCGCCAAAAACCGTAGTAGACCATGGTTTTGCACATGGGGAAAAAGCGTACAATAACAAAACCGTTTATGTATGGGATGTCATATAGTTTTCACATTGAAAACCGTATACGCCAACGGCATGTAAAAAATACGTGATATAAATTCACCCTGAAGCATAGGTAGAGAAAAAAAGTGTTCCTTTAGATCCAAAAGTATTGTTTTATTTACACGTAAATGCAAAAAGCACACATTACATTTTTTTGTTAAAAAGGCACACTGCTTACATCATAAGAACAGAAAACATACAGAAATTAAACAGGTGGAACAGAACAAAAGGTGGAGGCTTACAATACCAACAGGATGTAATAAGGGTGTATTCACACTTACAGTATCCTGCACATATTTGATGTGCAGGCTTTTGTGCATGGGATTTGAAGCGGTGTTCAGTCATTTAGTTTACATTGAAATCTGCAGCTTCAAATCCTTCCCATTCAAAAAATGCACAGTTTACTGTACATGTGAATACTCCCTTATAAAGCAAATTGGGGGATGTAAATAACCTCCCAAGAATTAAAGTCTAAACAGGAGTAATCACAAGTGTGTAAGCAAATAAGATATACTAATAATAGAACCCTGTGTAGAAAAACACAAAATAAGGTGCATAAATGTGGTTATTTACCAAGAGATGGTCAGGTAAGCGACCACCACCTGACGTTTCGTGCACAGAATTGCTTCTTCTGGGGCGTGTTCTAATCTTTCTAAGGGTGCATTCACGCCCCGTATGCCAGATCCGGCTGCTGGTTCCGGCTGGGAAATTTCAAAACCGGGCACTTTCGTATCTCATCTGGACCAGCGCCAAATGTCATTCATTTAAATGTGCTGTCCGGAGTCCAGTTTTGTGGCCAGACTGAAAACCGTGGTATACTACTGTTTTCAGTCTGGTCACAAAACCGGATATAGGGCAAAAATGAGCCGACCGGAGTCACTGTTTAACTCCGGTCGGCGCATTTAAATTAATGAAATTCGGCGCCGGTCTGGCTGGGATACAGGAGCGCCCAGTTTTGACATTTCCCAGCTGGATCTCGCAAATGTGGTGTAAATGTACCGTAACTCATCAGAGTCTTGGAAAGGAATATAGAAGGAAATACAAGATCACTAACTGAAATGATACATTTACTGCTTTTAGCCTATAAACTTGAAACCAGGGTAATCAAAAGAATAGCAGCTTTTGGGAATAAGGTGGCTACTATACTTAGTCATGACATTGCTTGCATTTGTTATTTTTAATTATGATGCCAGGACTAAGGTCCCATTCTTTTCAGGTTTTGTGCACGTTGCTGGTATATGTTAGCATAAAAAAGGTATGCTGACCTATACCTTAGAGGGCCTATTACATTTTAAAAAGGTTTTTCTGAACTCTCATTTTTATGTGTAAATGTAGCTAAGTTGGGCTACAGAAGCACTGGCAGGAGTTGGGGCAGGTGAGTACAGATTTGGTTTTTTTTTTGTTTGTTTTTTTAGCCTAGTCTGGCCACATTTTCATGTAAAATGTAGTCCTCAGACAATCCCTTTAATGGACCAAACCTTTTCTAATAGTTTCTATTTGGTAAATTTCCATAATTTATACAATTTCTGTGTGGGACTCAAATGCAGTTTATACTGCACTTTTGAATTCTGCTCAGAAACCGAATACGTTTGTATTAGACCATGTTTGGTCCATTATACTGTATGGGACCACTGTGAGCATGCTGCGGGTTGGCATACATTTTTGATCATTTTATACATACAACAGAACCTGGTGAGAGGACCTGGACCTTTTTTTTAACTTTTTTGCTCATGTGAAGTGTTAGGTTAAAACACTGCTCAAAAAAATAAAGGGAACACTAAGATTACAAAATCATACAAAAAATATCAATGGAAATTAAATGTATCAACCCATGGAGGTCTGGATGTGGAGTAATACTCAAAATCAAAGTGGAAAACCACACTACAGGCTGATCCAATTTTGATGTAATGCAATCCAAAATGAGGCTCAGTAGTGTGTGTGGCCTCCACATGCCCGTATGACCTCTATACAACACCTTGGCATGCTTCTGATGAGGTGGCGGATGGTCTCCTGAGTGATGGTCTCCCAGACCTGGACTAAAGCATCCGCCAATTCCTGGACAGTCTGTGGTGCAATGGAGCGAGACATGATGTCCCAGATGTGTTCAAATCGAATTCAGGTCTGGGGAACGGGTGGGCCAGTCCATAGCATCAATGCCTTCCTCTTGCAGAAACTGCTAACACACTCCAGCCACATGAGGTCTAGCATTGACTTGCATTAGGAGGAACCCAGGGCCAACCGCATCAGCATATGGTCTCACAAGAGGTCTGAGGATCTCATCTCGGTACCTAATGGCAGTCAGGCTACCTCTTGCAAGCACATGGAGGGCTGTGCAACTCCCCCCCCCCCCCCCCCCCCCCAAGAAATGCCACCCCACACCATTAGTGACCCGCCGCCAAACTGGTCATGCTGGAGGATGTTGCAGGCTGCAGAACATTCTCCACGGCGTCTCCAGACTTTGTCACGTCTGTCACATGTGCTCCATGTGAACCTGCTTTCATCTGTGAAGAGCTCAGGGTGCCAGTGGCGAATTTGCCAATCTTTGTGTTCTCTGGCAAATGCCAAACATCCTGCACGGTGTTGGGCTGTAAGCACAACCCCCACCTTTGGACATCGGCCCCTCATACCACCCTCATGGAGTCTGTTTCTGATGGTTTAAGTGGACACATGCACATTTGTGGCATGCTGGAGGTCATTTTGCAGGGCTCTGGCAGTGCTCCTCCTTGCACAAAGGCGGAGGTAGCGGTCCTGCTGCTGGGTTGTTGCCCTCCTACGGCCTCCTCCACGTCTCCTGATATACTGGCCTGTCTCCTGGTAGCGCCTCCATGCTCTGGACACTACGCTGACAGACACAGCAAACCTTCTTGCCACAGCTCACATTGATGTGCCATCCTGGATGAGCTGCACTTCCTGAGCCACTTTTGTGGGTTGTAGACTCCGTCTCATGCTACCACTAGAGAACCACTTCTTTATTAGTGGGGGGGGGGGGGAGGGGGGGCCTTGATAATTGCCTATAATGTCCACCTGTTGTCTGTTCCATTTGCACAACAGCATGTGAAATTGATTGTCAATCAGTGTTGCTTCCTGAGTGGACAGTGTGATTTCATAGAAGTGTGATTGACTTGGAGTTACATTGTGTTGTTTAAGTGTTCCCTTTATTTTTTTTGAGCAGTGTAGTTTTTACAATTTGGACTGTGGGTCATTTTCTGTCAGAAATATTTCCACTGTGTGTGTAGATTAGATTCTGAGTATAACATTTACTTTGGTACTGTAATCTTTTGCGGATGTGCCGTGTAAATTTCTGTCTGAAAAAAATTCTGCAAATCAGTTTAGTGTGTGTTACCATTACTGAGAGCCCATTAGTCGGCTGTAAATTGTGGGTAAATCTGTCTGTAAATGTTAATTATCCCTGCAGCACCACCACAGGGGAAATGAAGTATTACATAACAACCATTGTAATCAGTAGGTTGTCTGTGTAACACAGGATAGGTTCTCCATAGTGAAGGACGCTACTTCTAACTTTTCCTAGTGCTAAGTTCTAAATAAACTGTGCAGACATATTATATTTAATACACATGTTCCGTAATCGGCTCTAAAAAAAATTATAATTAAAAAAGGGGTACTCCGGTGGAAGATATATATATATATATATTTTTTTTTTGTTATCAACTGGTGTCAGAAAGTTAAACAAATTTGTAAATTACTTCTATTTAAAAATCCTAATCCTTCCAGTACTTATCAGCTGCTGTATGCTCTAAAGGATCTTTTCTTTTTTAAATTAGTTTCTGTCTGACCACAGTGCTCTCTGCTGACACCTCTGTCCATGTCAGTAACTGTCGAGAACAGGTTAGGTTTGTTATGGGGATTTGCTCCTAGTCTGGACAGTTCCTGACAGGGACAGAGGTGTCAGCAGAGAGCACTGTGGTCAGACTGAAAAGAAGTTCAAAAAGAAAAGAACTTCCTCTGGAGCATACAGCAGCTAATAAGTACTGAAGGGATTAAGATTTTTATAATAGAAGTAATTTACAAATCTGTTTAACTTTCAGGCACCAGTTGATTTAAAAAAAAAAATAATAATAATTCCAGCGGTGTACCTTTTAAGACCTTTTTACAATGTATGAACTTAGCTGTAGCCTGGACAAGAGGTGATGATCCTAAATAATGATCTTTCCTCTATTAACTCAGAATTCTTTAATGGATGTATGCGTATGAGTTTTCAAAACTCGACATCCCATACATTGCCATACAAACGGAGCCTGTTTACTGTCTGTAAAGGCTTCTAGGCACATGTGTTTGAGATTTTCCTTTTAATAAACGTGTGCTGACGAAACGGGTCTATGGGGCCAAACCATGTGTATGACTAGATTTAGTCTGAAAAAATAGCTGGATCCTGATTGCATAATGAAACTGATGCTATGATATTAGAGCTGTACTAAAACGCTATTGGTTTTGTTTATGGCTATGTGTGTAGGAAAGCTGGCTCAATATCCCATCCAATATGACCTAAAGTGACCTCCATGTCTGACAGGTCAGTCAATGACTGCTGTTAATCTTAGCTTCATCTTCCAGTTCAGGGACGGACGCCTAGAGGACCCAATAATGACTATCTTACATTTTGGCCTCTGATAAGAGAATCAGCTGAAGCAGCCAGCATTAAGGCATTCTATCACCATGAGTATCTCCCTATAGATAATCGCTTATATGCAAAGTGAATAGATTGATGCAATTTCATTAACTGAGGCACCATCTGAAATTCCATGTAAGTGGAAAGAAGAAGAGGTGTCCCAGTATGAACGTCCCCTTTAAGGACAGTCCCAGATTAGTAAAGGTACAATGTTAACCTGATTTATTCCCTCCGTTGCAGTTTTTTGTGTGCATGCTCCCTGCTCAGGTCGGCTCCTGCCAGCTTTCATTAATGTGGATGGTTGTTGGGATTCCTACAGCCACCTGTAACAGTAAAGGCTGGCTAGTCGAAAATGTTATTTTTAAGGCTTCTTAAATGAATCTTATAAACCTCAACTACAAACCTCACTGCTCTTCAGGCCTCTTAATCCACAGTAGGATATAGTCATGTGCTCATGTTTATCCTTATTCATAAATATTGCAAATTCTCATTACCAAGTTTCCCACATTATCTAATCCATGTGATTTTTGTGGCCTCTACATATAATCCTTGCATTCTTAGCCTGTTTGACTAAAGGATTGCTGCGTTGAGTCCCATCCAGATGAAAGCTTAGTCTTTAGGAGTTGGAGACCTGGTACTGCATGTTCACATTGATGTTATTATCCTTCCGTGTTATTCCTTCTAATACATTCTAACGAATACAAATGTTTTTGACTACCGCGTTATAGGAGTATTGGGGGACATTTATCAAAACCTGTCCAGAGGAAAAGTTGCTGAGTTGCCCATAGCAACCAATCAGATCGCTTCTTTCATTTTTGAAAAGGTCTCTGAGAAATGAAAGAAGAGATCTGGTTGGTTGCTAGGGGCAACTCAGCAACTTTTCCTCTACACAGGTTTTGATAAATCTCCCCCATTGTCTTTTTAATTCATGGGTCCAGAATGGAGGGTTTGAAAGGCCATACTGTGTGATAACAATTGGGCTATTCAGCGAGTGTTATAAAAGTTAGTGAATAAATCATTATTTATTACTAAGATTTGCATGAAAACTAGTATTTTTCTATGTAGTTGAATGCGTAGAACATTAGAAGAAAAATGAAAACAAATCTTTAAAACTTCATATTGCTGCTTGATCTATTGTCAGACTGTCACTGTACACATGCCAGAGAGAATTACTGGATGTCAATGATCAGTTGTCTGACCAATGTAATATTAGTAGCATTAAATATTTACATAATTGGGTTTTATATATACCTGTATAAGCTGACCCGAATATAAGCCGAGGCCCCTAATTTGACCCCAAAAACGCAGGAAAAGTTATTGACTCGACTATAAGCCTAGGGTGGGAAATACATCATCCCCCCCATGTAATCATCCAGACCCCCATCATCATCACCCCCCCCCCCCTTCATCATCACCGCCTGTCAATCCCTTCATCAGTGGTCTTCAACCTGCGGACCTCCAGATGTTGCAAAACTACAACTCCCTAGTTTTGAAACCTCTGGAGGTCCGCAGGATGAAGACCACTGTGGCCTTCATCATCCCCCCCCCCTTTTGTTTTGTACTCACCTCCCCTCGGCGGGAAGTTAGGGTGAGCTGGTCCGGGCCATCTATGCTGTAGGGACCGTCCGGTGGGGATGGTTAGTCGTTCCGGGCTGTCCATTTTCCCCGGGGGGCCCTCTTCTCTGCTTCGGGCCCGGCCGTACTATTGACGTTGCCTTGACGATGACGCACAGGGACGTTGCGCATGAACGTCCCTGTGCGTCGTAGTTAAGGCAACGTCACTAGTCCGGGGCAGGCCCGGAGCGCGGAGAAGAGTGCCCCCCCCGGGTGAAAATGGACAGCCCGCAATGACTTAACCATCCCCACCGGATGGTCCCTGCAGCATAGATAGCCCGGACCAGCTCACCCTAACTTCCCGCCGAGGGGAGGTGAGTACAAAACAAAAGGTGGTGGGGGGCTGGATGATGACTAAGGCTGCAGTGGTCTTCATCCTGCGGACCTCCAGAGGTTTCAAAACTACAACACCCAGCATACCCGGACAGCCGTTGGCTGTCCGGGCATGCTGGGAGTTGTAGTTTTGCAACATCTGGAGGTCCGCAGGTTGAAGACCACTGAGAAGGGATTTACAGGCGGAGAGTTCACTCAGGTATAAGCCGAGGGGGGGCGTTTTCAGCACGGGCGTTTTCGTGCTGAAAAACTCAGCTTATACTCGAGTGTATACGGTAAGTCTATGTAAAGCCTCTACATTTCCTGCCGTTGCGCTCTATGGCCCCAGAAGGTGCATAGATGATAGAATACGTTACTGTACTAATATCTAGAGAAATACATTGATATCACAAGGATAATAAGAACAGAAGTGTGGCCAAAAAGGGAGAAAGCCAGCTCACAGCCATACGGAGATATTCTCAGGAGACACCACAATTGCAGGAAGCACGGGAGTAAAAACTGAGCTCTTTCCTCTGTGGTAACATTAAAGCATGATGTATAGGAAGAAAAATGTAAAAAATTCTAAACTTTATGAAGATTAAATAAGATTTATTTTATTAATTGTATTGCAAAGAACAAATAGGACAAAATAACAGAAAAAGTCAATGTGCATAACTATTCACGCCGCTAAAGTCAATACTTTGTAGAGCCACCTTTTGTGGCAATCACAGCTCCAAGTCACTTTGGATAAGTCTCTATGAGCTTGCTACATCTTACCACTGGGATTTTTGTCCATTCCTCCTTACAAAACAGTCTTAGCATGCTGGGACTTTTACCCGCTCTGCCTGGACTTCCAGAGCGGGCATCTCAACTTTGACCCCCCCCCCCCCCCGTCCCTGCTCTGCTCTTGACCCCCCCCCCCCCCCCCCCCGGCCAATTGCAGGGGATAGGAGGAGGTGGCACCCCTTCCACCTCACTTCTATCCTTTATTTTCCACGCTATCTGGTCACCAGAGACCCGATCAGCCCAGAAAGGCCATGATTCGCTGGTCAGAATTGACCGGCGAATCATGGCGATCGCCTACAAGGGGGGTCTCGGGACCCCCCTGGGCGATATGCCGGGATGGCTGCTGATAGATATCAGCAGTCATCCTGTTCCGATCACCAGGTCCGGAGACTCTGTGATCAAGAAATGCAGCGCCGTAAATGTACGGTGCTGTGCAGGAAGTGACACTAAGCAGCACCTTACATTTATGGTGCTCGTCGTTAAGGGGTTAAACCACTCAAGTGTTGCTTTAGCAGTGTGTTTGGGGTCATTGTCCTGCTGGAAGATGAACCCCCGTCCTAGCCTCAAATCATGCACAGAGTGGTACAGGTTTTGCTCAAGAACATCCCTCTATTTAGCACCATCCATCTTTCCCTCAACTCTGACAAGTTTCCCAGTCCTAGCTGCTGAAAAATTGTATTCTTTGGGTGATCAGACCACAGCACCTTCCTCCATACATTTTGGAAGTCTCCCACATGCCTTTTCGCAAACTCAAAATGTGCCTTTTTGTATTTAGCTGAAAGTAATGGCTTTCTTCTGACCACTCTGCCATAAAGCCTAACTCTATGGAGCGTACGGCTTATTGTCGTCCTATGTACAGATACTCCAGTCTCTGCTGTGGAACTCTGCAGCTCCTCCAGGGTTACCTTAGGTCTCTGCGCTGCCTCTCTGATTAATGCCCTCCTTGCCCGGTCCGTGAGTTTGATGGGCGGCATTATCTTGGCAGGTTTTTCTGTTGTGCCATGTTCTTTCCATTTGGTTATGATAGATTTGATGGTGCTCCTGGGGATCATCAAAGATTTGGATATTTTTTATTTTTTTTTATAACCTAACCCTGACTTGATGAATGATGGAAAAAATACTCAAATATGTTTGCATCAATGATATACAGTGATCTCTTACAATGGCCTCAACATACAATAGTTTCAACATACAATGGTCTTTTCTGGACCATCGTAAGCTGAAACCAGACTCAACATACAATGTACGGACAGTTTAGATCTGCATAACCTGTCAATGGGTGGAAGAACCGACCAATCAAAATGGGCATTCACTGGTAAAAACCCCTGTATTACTGAAGCGTATGCACTGACTGATGTCTGGTAGTGCCCCCTACAGTACAGGGAGGTATTAAATGTTCTTTACTACTCTTTAGGGTTATCTGCTTCTTTGGACACCAGGTGAGGGCGGCTCCATGTTACTTTTTTAGGACATTGTGTGTACTGTACAGGACCCTGAAGAAGCTCCTGTCCTCTACATAGACAGTGATTACAGCTCCCAGCCAATCTTTCCTTCTTTTATATGTAAGGACTTGCTTTATCTATATTAGTTATCTACTTATTTTTCTTTCATTCTCACTTTTTTCCTATGTTTGGATGACATTTTGGTGCCTTTAGAACCAATTACCAGGTTCCCATAGAGTTCTGGTCTCAACATACAATGGTTTCAACTTACAATGGTCGTCCCAGAACCAATTAATATTGTAACTTGAGGGACCACTGTATTGGCAGGTAATGTGTATAGACATGGGGGGGAGATATTTCAAAACCTGTCCATAGGAAAAGTTGCTGAGTTGCCCATAGCAACCAATCAGATCGCTTCTTTCATTTTTGAAAAGGCCTCTGAAAAATGAAAGAAGCGATCTGATTGGTTGCTATGGGCAACTCAGCAACTTTTCCTCTAGACAGGTTTTGATAAATCTCCCCCATGGGGTGTATATATGTGATCTCATAATGCTCATCAGCACACTGGTGTGTAGCTGCTAGGAAAATATTAGTTTGGCCACATTATTTGAGATGCCATCCATCTGCCACTCTGCCCACTATTGCTCAGTTACACACACAATAATTCGTCAACAATAATTGCCAATGTTATTCAGCTGTTGGGAGAATGAGCAAATAAATGGTGACTCACCCCGTGTAATTTCATGGCTGCTATCAGAATATGTTCATTAATTACTGTGCCCCGGGCAGTCTCCTGCCATGCTGAATACTTACAGATTGCTGCATTTTGTAAATGTTTTCTAGACATAATTTAAAAAACCAGCTATTAAGTAACCATGAATTTCTATTAGCAGTTTGCCACTTTGATTTGGGGAATGTTCACGTCACAGTCAGTGTGGTGGATCAGTGCAGCGTGTAGAGTGGTTGACAGTAATGGGGTTAAATGACACACTTGTCACAGGAGAACAGTTGCTTCATTTTGTTATTCATATTGCTCATTTCTTTGCTCAAATTCTCCACAGCCTAAAAAAAAAAGTTTATTTGTCATTCTGCCAAGGGCTATATACAAGGTTCATGTGGCTATCTCATCCATGTTAAAAACATCTAATTGGCACAAATATGTTGTTAGTAATGTAAAACTCCAAAAAATACATTGTGTGCGAGATTAAGGGGGTTTACTGGATTTATTTAAATATTTTATAATTGTTCTAAGGCTAGGTATTATTATATTATGTTTAAAGGGTACCTCTCATCAAAAAAACTTTTGATATATTATAGATTAATGTATGCAGAATAACTTTACAATTGCATGTTATTAAAAAATATGCTTCTTTCTATTTAATTTTCCACTTTGAAGAAATGACCACTAGGGGTCTCCCTACCAGTCCTGGCAGCAAGCATTTCAGACTCATGCTGGAGTCCTAAACACTACGAGCTGCCAGTCTGCTTTGTTCACAAAGGAGAACACTCAGAGCTGCCAGCCTGCTTTGTTCACAGCCTGTTTGGCTGTGAACAAAGCAGGTTGGCAGCTCTGAGTGTTTAGGACTCCAGCATGAGTCAGAAATGCTTGCTGACAGGACTGATCGGGAAAAATACAATAGAAAGAAGAATATTTTTCATTAACATGCTATTGGAAAGTTATTCAACATTCGTTAATCTAAAATATATCAAAAGTTTGTTTGATGAGAGGTACCCTTTAATACTTTGTAAGATCAGGAAAAATACTGCAGTTTTGCAGTGGTCACTGCAAAATCAGGACAAAAAACTGCATTAATCTCTTTCTGCATTAAAAGGGTCTTCCCATCTGCAAAATTCCATTCTAAGTTGTAGTTTATGGAAAGTTATACACTTTTGCAAATACCTGTCATTTTCTAACTTGTCTCCTTTCCCTGTTCTGGACGTTCCCCTATCTTGCTGGTTGTCTAGGTTACAGACCACTTCTTTGCATAGCAGGAGAGGGTTGGGTGGGTGACCGGCCAGACCTCACTGGCCCCCTTGCCTTGCCACCTTACAAACATGAGTGAGTGCACGGCGCTTAGACATGATACTGTGGGGGTGGGGAAATAACAGAAAGTATGTGTGGTACAGGAGTAAGGGATAGCAGTAAAGGCCAGCAGTGACGTCCTCAGAGAGATGCCGGCCTGATTGGCTATTCTAATTTACATATCCCGCCCTTCCCAAACCAGAAAGGGTGCAAGACAGAGCTCAAACAGCCAGGTGGGAAAACCCCTTTAAGTAAGTTTAAGCATCCTTGAAATACACCTATAGCTATCCTATGATAAAAATAAAAAGGACATACTATAAGTGCAGAGTAGATGTACCAGGTAATATTTTATTTCTTTTCTATGTAATTTGAGTACACTGTGTAAATTGTGTTTCTTTATTATATATGTGTGTGTGTGTGTGAATATAACATATCATCTACTTTTAATCAGTTTTATTCTATAGGTTGCTGCATAAAGAGTTGGTAAAAGCTTTTGTAGCCTGAAAATCCCTATGACTATACGTTGTCTTTAAACCAAACTAAACCTAAACTTTGTATAATTTATGTAGAAACTGCAAACACAAAATGCACTGTTTGTAATTATTAAAACTTCAAGCAGCTCATCTGCCATTTGGACATTTTTTTTTTTATAGTGCAGCGAAGAACCATGGAGAGAGATGTTACTAAACCGAGACACGACAGATTAGGATCCAGCACATGATCCCCTTCTAAAATATTGCTTCCTCGGAGCCATGTGTGTAGCCCATTGACATAGTCACACCACTTGCATTACATGGAAGGTGCTAAGTGGTAAGGCAGGAATTAAAGGGGTACTCCAGTGGAAAACTATTTTTTTTAAATCAACTGTAGCCAGAAAGTTAAACAGATTTGTAAATTATCTAAAATCTTAACCCTTCCAGTACTTATCAGCTGCTGTATGCTTCAGAGGATGTTGAGTTGTTCTTTTTAGTCTGACCACAGTGCTCTCTGCTGCCACCTCTGTCTGTGTCAGGAACTGTGCAGAGTAGAAGCAAATCCCCATTGCAAACCTATCCTGCTCCTGACAGTTCCTGACATGAACAGCAGAGAGCACTGTGGTCAGACAGAAAAGAACAAATCAACTTCCTGTGGAGTATACAGCAGCTGATAAGTACTGGAAGGATTACGATTTTTTAATAGCAGTAATTTACAAATCTGTTTAACTTTCTGGCACCAGTTGATTTGAAAATTTTTTTTCCACCAGTGTATGCCTTTAAAGGGGTAGTCTACCCCTAGACATCTTATCCACTATCCAAAGGAGATGTCTAGGGGCGGAGTACTCCTTTAAGGCTTCCATGCCCCATTGACAGAATCGGTTGTATCTGTATCAGAAGGATGGCAATTGATAGACTTGGTCAGCATACTGCTCTGCCACGATTCTGCCAATTAGCTGTTTTATGAACAACTGTTTCTTGGGATCTGGCTGACCCCACCCCTGCCTATTCAGGAATTATGTAGGTATTTTGTGACAGTGTGACTTCTTGTCATTGATCATTGAGGTAGTTACTACTTTATGATGGTTGAGTAGCGTGTCCTCGGTATCACCATCCTCCTTACACCAATCCTAATTCTAGTAACCATTGACATTGTACACCTACCTTGTCTCTGATTGCATTATACTTCAGTGCTGCATTGACTTGTGGAGGAGCACAACATGTGCATGGATCTCCGAAAAAATATGGAAATCACATTGACTTGCAAAAGGCTTAAATAATTCATAAAAGCATTTTTGATTCCTATAAATTAAGCATTTCCCCTTGTTTCGTGCACAGTGAGGATAAGAGAAGTATTATTCATAGCTATTTGGGGGCCCTTCTTGTGAGTTGTAAGTCAGCATTTTTTACAGCAGTACCCGTGAAAATGTTATTTTAGTTGACATTATTTGTTTAGTGGAAATGCTGTCTGGAATAACTTGCCAAAGATAAGTAAGATAGCCTTCTGTGCTAGCGGACACTAAACACAGCAAGGAGATTATAAAAAGCTGGTGTTTATGTAAATTTCTGATGAAATCCATAGTACATTCAGAGACGCTGTACAGATATTGCTACCCCCTCCCCTTTACCTCTTCTATCTAATGTGTTGGTGACTTCATAGGGTAATAATGCACATACATTTTGATGCTATGCAGTAATGTCTACAGCCATTAAAGGGGTATTCCAGGCCAAAACTTTTTTTTATACATCAACTGGCTCCGGAAAGTTAAACAGATTTGTAAATTACTTCTATTAAAAAATCTTAATCCTTCCAATAGTTATTAGCTTCTGAAGTTGAGTTGTTGTTTTCTGTCTAACTGCTCTCTGATGACTCACGTTCCGGGAGCTGTGCAGTTCCTATGGGGATATTCTCCCATCATGCACAGCTCCCGGGACGTGACATCATCATTGAGCAGTTAGATAGAAAACTTCAGAAGCTAATAACTATTGGAAGGATTAAGATTTTTTAATAGAAGTAATTTACAAATCTGTTTAACTTTCCAGAGCCAGTTGATAAATATAAAAAAAGGTTTTGCCTGGAATACCCCTTTAAACATGCTGGTCATGCTAATGTCTTTGTATTTTAGGAGTAGTGCTTGTGCGACAGCACCACGTCTGTCCTAAGGTTATGTGTGGTATTGAAGCTCCATTCCATTGAAGTTAATGAAGCCAAGTTGCAATACCACACACAACCCAAGAACATGTATGGTGCAGATTTCAAAAGAAATGTTCTCAGTTTTCCTATACCTAGATAACTCCTTTGGGGATGGAGTACTTCCAGACATGCAATAGGAGTATACAGAATAAACAGGCCACTTATATGGTAAATGGCACAAAACTACCGTATATACTCGAGTATAAGCCGACCCGATTATAAGCCGAGGCCCCTAATTTCACCCCAAAATCCCAGGAAAAGTTATTGACTCGAGTATAAGCCTAGGGTGGGAAATACATCATCCCCCCTGTCATCATCCAGACCCCCGTCATTAACACTCTCTTCATCATCACCCTGTCATCATCACCCTGTCCTCATCCCCCTTTCATCATCACTGCCTGTCATCATCCCCCCTCATCATCACCTCCTGTCATCATCCCACACCCCCCTTCATCATCCCCTTGTCATCATCCCCACCCCCTTCATCATCCCCTTGTCATCATCCCCACCCCCCTTCATCATCCCCTTGTCATCATCCCCTTGTCATCATCCCCACCCCCCTTCATCATCCCCTTGTCATCATCCTCTTGTCATCATCCCACCCCCTCTTCATCATCCCCCTGTCATCATCCCACACCCCCCCCCTTCATCATCCCCCTGTCATCATCCCACACACCCCCCCTTCATCATCCCTTTGTCATAATCCCCCCCCCCCCCTCATCATCCCCATGTCATCATCACCACATGTCATCATCATCACCGCTTGTCAATGTCTGATACAGTGGTCTTCAACCTGCGGACCTCCAGATGTTTCAAAACTAAAACTTCCAGTAAGCCCTCGGCTGTCCGGGCTTGCTGAGAGTTGTAGTTTTGAAACCTCTGGAGGTCCGCAGGTTGAAGACCACTGCGGCCTTCGACATCATCCAGCCCCCTCTCACCCCCTTTAGTTCTGTACTCACCTCCGCTCGGCGCTGGTCCGGTGCTGCAGGACTGTCCGGTGGGGAGGTCGTCCGGTGGGATAGTGGTTCCGGGCTGCCATCTTCACCGGGGGGGGGGGGGGGGGGCCTCTTCTCCACACTTCGGGCCCGGAATAGAGGTGTTGCCTTGACGATGACGCAGAGGGACGTTGGTAATGAACGTACCTCTGCGTCATCGTCAAGGCAACGTGACTATTCCGGGGCCGGGCCCGAAGCACGGAGAAGAGGCCTCTCCGCTGAAGATAGCAGCCCGGAACCACTATCCCACCGGACGACCTCCTCACCGGACAGTCCTGCAGCACCGGACCAGTGCCGAGCGGAGGTGAGTACAGAACTAAATGGGGTGATAGGGGGCTGGATGATGTCGAAGGTCGCAGTGCTCTTCAACCTGCGGACCTCCAGAGGTTTCAAAACTACAACTCCCAGCAAGCCCGGACAGACGATGGCTGCCCGGGCTTGCTGGGAGTTGTAGTTTTGAAACCTCTGGAGGTCTGCAGGTTGAAGACTACTGAGGGCGGAGAGTTCACTCGAGTATAAGCCGAGGGGGGGTGTTTTCAGCACGAAAAATCGTGCTGAAAAACTCGGCTTATACTCGAGTATATACGGTAGTCTTTTTTTTAGGGCTATAGCTTTTGCTAAAGCCCAAAAAACAGATTCAAGTACATCCCAAAAAAACCTTTCTCTTATGGCTCAAAAAATGTTTACAAAAGAGAAAAAATAGATTCTTATTGAGCATTAAAATACGTCCCAAAAGGAGTAACGTGCACATAGCCCTAAAGTCAAGCATTCAAGGTTTCCTATATCATACACTTAGCTTCTTTTGGTTCCTGCATTGTGGTGGACATTGGGGGGTATTTATCAATTTTGCCTGTTGACAGTTTCTTTTTACCCTTTTTTTTTTCACTTTGGTTTTCGTGGACATTCACCAAATTTATCATTTGGTGCAAGATGTTAGTAATTTTGGCTCAAATGTTGAAATCGGCTGTTCACAGCGCCTTTTACACAGAACTTACCCCCACAGAGGACGCGTATTTTACCCTGTAGAGCAGCAATTTCGGAGTCCCTCCTGCAGTATATCAGCAAGCGACATGAGTTATTTTCTTTTGTGGGGTTTATAGCCACCATGTGAAATGGATTTTATTTTCGACTTGGGAAGTTTTTTTTTTTTTTGTGTTACTTTAGTGCAGTGGTCTTCAACCTGTGGACCTCCAGATGTTGCAAAACTAGAATTCACAGCATGCCCGGACAGCCGTTGGCTGTCCGGGCATGCTGGGAGTTGTAGTTTTGCAACATCTGGAGGTCCGCAGGTTGGGGACCACTGCTTTAGTGCTTATCTTTCCTGAACCTGTGCGGCCATGTCCAATGCTGGCTCAATGGAGGGTGAAGGTCCCTCAGAGACAACTATGTCGCAGGATAGTATTGAGCAGCACTGGAGGCGTCACTGCTTTCACAAAAAAATGTTTTAATGTATTTTGACGCCTTTACATTTTCTGACATTGCTAAGTGTGTTTTATATGTGCAAAATTTCTTGGCGGGGTTTTGCGCCAAAAAAACGCCAAAATTGTGCCAAAGATCGATTGGGGCAAATGATGAATTGCTGACTAAAGTTAAAATCACACACAGGACCGTGTGATTTTAAGAAAGTTGTAAAAATGACAGTGGAGAGAATGCGCCAAACTTTGGCGCAAAAAGACACTGCGCCAAAGCATTGCGCCAAAGTTACGTGAAAAAAAACACATAAATCCTTTGATAAATACTAGGGATCGACCGATATCGTTTTTTAGGGCTGATACCGATAATCGGTGGAGGTTAGGGCCGATAGCCGATAACTTATACCGATATTCCGGTATAAGTTATCGCCTATTTATCCCCCTGCGACACCGCTGCAGATCATTGATTTAAAGCGGGCGCTTTAAATCAATGCACTGCAGTGGCTTTTGTGGTGCCATAGGCCGCCGCCACCCGCTTCTCTCCCCCTGCCTGTCCGGGGGTCCTGAGACCTATCACCGCCACCGCTCCTCCCGCCGCACCGCGCCTAGGGGTGCCTCCAGCTGTTGCAAAACTACTACTCCCAGCATGCCCGGACAGCCGTTGGCTGTCCGGGCATGCTGGGAGTTGTAGTTTTGCAACAGCTGAAGGGCCTCAACAGCTGGAGGGCCTACTGTAGGTATAGTATATTATACAGACCCCTGTCCATCCCAGAACCCGGACTCACCTACCCAGTTGCTGCAGGGACCGACCGGGGAGGGTGGTCCGGGCCATCCATCCTTCCTGTAGTTTCCGGCGGCATTCCGGGTGGAGGGTGAACCTGTCCGGGCTGTCCTTCTTCTCCGAGGGTCCTCTTCTCCACTCCGGGCAGGCTCCGGCCTAGTAACGCTGCATAGATGCCGCTGCGCAGCGACGCACCTGACGTCACGGCGTAGTGGCGTCTATGCAGCGTACTAGGCCGGGACCTGCCCGGAGTGGAGAAGAGGACCCCCGGAGAAGGACAAACCGGAACGGTTCACCCTCCACCCGGAATGCCGCCGGACACTACAGGAAGGAAGGATGGATGGCCCGGACCACCCTCATTACGGGTAAGTTTAATTTTTTTTATTGACTCGGAGGGGCTCGGGGGTCGGGGGGGGGGCGCGGTCACGGTGGGGGCGGTGCGGGGGCGGGGCATTATCGGCAAGGTAATTGCCGATACCTATAATGCCCAAAATCGTGATTATCGGCCGATAATATCGGCCATACCGATAATCGGTCGATCCCTAATAAATACCCCCCAATATGTATCAGTAAGGAACAGTGTTGCTGAGAACCCAGCACTAGTGTGAACTAGAATACTTACTACAAGCTGCAGCCATGTCTTTGTGTCTTTCTCGGTCACTCGAATACCTTACCCTGTCTTCCCTCCAATCATGATCAGTGCAGAGGGAGCAGAGGTGGTTCTTTAGAAGTGAAAGAGATGTTTTACTTTAAAAATATATCACAATGTTCATACATTTAGTTATACTATTGATTTATTAAAAGTGTGGTGCCTATTAATATTCAAAATGTACTAAAATTTGTCTGAAAATACTGTTGCTATTTGAGTGTGTTACTTTAGCTGCAGAAGCGACCTGATAACATACTGGGTTGTGGTTTGTTCATATTCCCTGCAGTTTCTCTCCGTGATCTGTCTGCAGAATAGAACAGTACTAAAGTGTCAATTCTTCTGATGGCTAACATGGGTAAATAAGGGATTTGCAAATTAAGAAACTAAACCAAGGAACTAATGTGCAGAAAGTGGTCACGTATATCTGTCTGCACAGGATAAAATGTGACAACATTATAACATAATAATTAAAAGTGAATCTTCTTTTCCAATTGGCTTGTTCAATATTTGACTTTATAAATCTTAGATGAAAAAGATTGTGTCATTTGTATACGCGTGGTCGTCTTGGGTGGTCCATGCAGTTTTGACATAGGCTTTGATAAAGAAGACAAATTTACTTCTACGGGGAAAGTTTAATTAAGGTTGGCACTGGCAGGCTCTTAAAAAAAAATTACAAATTTTTCTGTGGGCTTAGACTGGTGTGCTAGCTGTATGAACTTGGAATAATATTAATAAGTGCATAGTTGCCAAATGCTGGGATTAGCTGTAAGCTTCTGCAGCAAATCAGAATGCATGAAACATGATTCCTTTAAGAATTTCTTCCATATTTAAAAAGAAAACTTATAATCATGTTAAACATGCCGAGTTCTGAGCTTTCTCTATTCAGAGATTACTATGTCGTCTTCTAAAACAGCAATGCATGCGGAATTTAGAGTGACCAGGACCATTTTGTTGTCAGGTATATGGACCTTTTTGTGTTGTATCTTTTGTATGTTATGTTGTTTTGATTAACTACGATGTTGCCATGTATGCTGATAAATACTGTATGATACTGTAACCCGTTCAGAATTCTTATCAGAAATATGTTGCGTTTAGCACAATTGTATCTTCTACCTATGTAGCAACTGCTAAGAAATTATTAAAGAGGGAAAATACAACTTGAGTGATAAAAAACAAACAAACAAACAAAAAACCTTGTTATTCCAGTGACCACATTTATTGCTTATTCAGTACGTTGTTGATAAATGTTGAATCTCTGAGGGTCCAATTTCTGGGAATTTTACCATTTGCTAGTAAGACTGATCATCTTTTTCTGTAACTCCCATAAAATGTAATGCAGTGGATTGGTGATAAATGTTTTCCCCTGGAATAGACATTTAATAAGGCCAAGTGAAACGTGCTGTGGAGACTAAGTATTCTAAGTTAGGTTCCTACTTTATTTAAACACTCTTTCTATATTTGCTCAAGACATGTATGTCTAACAACTGTGTTTAGAAAATATTTATTCTGTACTAAATACATGATGATAATCAATGTTTAATATCTGCACGTATCTGTGTAAAAATAGCTTTTTTATTTTTTCTTATTATGATGCTAAACAGGGGAAAAAAATTCCCATACAAGTGTTTCTTATAGACTTAAAGGGGTTATCCAGGAAAAAAAATGTTATATGTATATACCAACTGGCTCCAGAAAGTTAAACAGATTTGTAAATTACTTCTATTAAAATGTTTTAATCCTTTCAGTACTTTTTAGCTGCTGAAGTTAAGGTTGTTCTTTTCTCTCTAAGTGCTCTCTGATGACACGTGTCTTGGGAACTGTCCAAAGTAGAAGCAAATCCCCATAGCAAACCTCTTCTACTCTGTGCAGTTCCCGGGACAAGCAAAGATGTCAGCAGAGAGCACTATGGCCAGACAGAAAAGAACAAGTCACCTTCAGCAGCTGATAATTAGTGGTAGGATTAATATTTTTTTAATAGAAGTAATTTACAAATCTGTTTACATTTCTGGTGCCAGTTTATATACAAAAAAAAAGTTTTTTTCCTGGAATACCCCTTTAAATGTAGCCTCCTCTCCACCTGGAATTAGCACCTGTCTTACCTGGTAAAATAAGGATCAGTGGACCCTTGTCCTCCATATAAGTGAGAGTTTCAGAGTTGGGACCTCCCCTATCAGGTACATATTTTTGGAAATAAATTTTTTCTGGGAAGTATTTTGTGCATTCCAGGTATATACATTCAATTTATAATGCAGTGTTTATCCTCAGTAAAGTCCATGGTGAAAGACCACAGTGATATTAAAATAAAACATTAAAATATATTTTAAAGATAGGTCAATGTGAGGATATGTCACTGTTGTCTTTTGAAGCAGTCCACTTTTAAATGAGATGTTATCAGATTCATGGTGAAAACGAGAGGATACTTGGTCATACTATACTGAAACTTCTATGAGAAGACCTCCCAACTTTGCATTGAAAAGTGGTCTTCCATGGGGGTAATGTTTTTAAAGAAAATTGGCACTATGTATAATGCAGATCTGTCACATAAATTCTGGACTGGATAAGGGGTTATATTCTGGAGAGGTTTTATTGTACATACTAAACTATACTAAGAACTTGAATTTTTGTCCAGAAACATGTTCTATTATGCTTGCTATATTTGTAAAGCACACATCCACAAATCTGTAAATTCCAGTTTACGTACAGATAAATATTTTTTTGATAGAAAGCTCAGATAGTTGCTGTTGTTTGTAGGAATCTTGCATGGAAGGCTGCGGTAGCTGCCCATAACATACTTAAAGTGTACCTGTCATTAGCAAAGCCTTTTATATAATGTAGTTAATAACATTATATGTATATTTGTAATATACATTTGTTAAAAACTGTGTATATTTTTGGGTGAAAAAATGTTGTCTTGTCCCTGCAGCTATTGCCCATGTGCCTCTGTGAAGAGACCAAATACAGGAAGTGAGGGTTGCACAAGCAGGGCTCTGTGCAGGCTCCTGGCTTGTCAGTCATCCTGATGTGTGAGCCAGGAGCATGCCATAGAGTCTCGGTGCACAGAGCCCTGCTTGTCCTCAGTGCACAGAGCTCTTCTTGTCCTCAGTGCACAGAGCCCTGCTTGTCCTCAGTGTACAGAGCCCTGCTTGTCCTCAGTGTACAGAGCCCTGTTTGTCCTCAGTGCACAGAGCCCTGCTTGTCCTCAGTGCACAGAGCCCTGCTTGTCCTCAGTGTACAGAGCCCTGCTTGTCCTCAGTGTACAGAGCCCTGCTTGTCCTCGGTGTACACAGCCCTGCTTGTCCTCGGTGTACAGAGCCCTGCTTGTCCTCGGTGTACAGAGCCCTGCTTGTCCTCAGTGTACAGAGCCCTGCTTGTCCTCAGTGTACGGAGCCCTGCTTGTCCTCAGTGTACAGAGCCCTGCTTGTCCTCAGTGTACAGAGCCCTGCTTGTCCTCAGTGTACAGAGCCCTGCTTGTCCTCAGTGTACAGAGCCCTGCTTGTCCTCAGTGTACAGAGCCCTGCTTGTCCTCAGTGCATGGAGCCCTGCTTGTCCTCAGTACACAGAGCCCTGCTTGTCCTCAGTGCACAGAGCCCTGCTTGTCCTCAGTGCACAGAGCCCTGCTTGTCCTCAGTGTACGGAGCCCTGCTTGTCCTCTTCCGGTATTTGGTCTCCTCACAGAGACACATAGACATTTTTTTTTAACTAATGTATATCATATATATAATTTTCTACAATATATAAAAAGTTTTTGCTAATGACAGGTACACTTTAAACTTATTACCAATGTGTTTATTACTCTGACTAGTAATGTTGTCATATGCACCATGTTACCTCGGTGGTAGTTCTGCAGCTCCTTCCCATGTGAGAGCCCTCCCAAACATCATAAGATCCCAGCTTCCTGAGCCCCTTTGACTATGATATTTTCAATGTGTAGTTTAACAATGAAGTCACATAAAATGTAATGTATATAGAATAATTCTGAATGTGCTGTAACAGCAACCTTCTCAAATTGTGATGCTAACAAATAATGTTTTAGATAATCGCTTAATTTGTCGTCATTATTGCCTTTACCTAATTACGTACACCTGGAGTATGTTGCTATTCTGACATACGCTGAATTGATAAATCTTTTTAGTAGCCTAATAAATTTAGAAATCTGTTCTGCAGAGACCTTTTGTTATGTATATTTGTAGAATCTTGCTGTAAAACAAATGAATCTTTAGAAGTTTAATATCACACAATAAATATAATGTTTCATATCCTTATGTCTCCTCTTGATATTTTTCTTTTACAGAATGATTGAAGACTGTGGGAAAAGGGGGGATAACATGGCCGACAGAAGGCAATTGTTTGCAGAAATGCGTGAGTAGCATATTTTACTTTGGCATTGTAGTATATTTAAATTAGCAGAAAAAACACATGCGTTAGCGGATCAAAAGTACTTTTATTACAAAAACAGCATAAAAACTGGAAAACATGTTAAAACCAATTAAAGAAAAACAGAGATAATGTCTGCAGTGGACAAGAACTGCAAGCTCTGCCTCAGAAATCACATAGAGGGGCATTTACTAATCTTTTACTATGTAGTCTGGTTTTTACCCTGTTTTTTTCTACTTCATTTTTGACTATGTGCGACAAATTTACTAAATTGTTGCACAGCATTAATAAATTTGGCACACATAGGCAAAAGTGGGAAATTTACTTCATGTAGTAGAAAAAATCGTCTGTTCCTTTTTCCTGCTGTCTGAATAGGTTTGGCTGCTAGGTTTCCTTCTGGATCTTTTGTTTTTGAGTTTTTTTTTAGCTTTTTCACCACATCTAAATAATTCAATAACTACAGTGGTCCCTCAAGTTACAATATTAATTGGTTCCAGGACAACCATTGTAAGGTGAAACCATTGTATGTTGAGACCATAACTCTATGAAAACGTGGTAATTGGTTCTAAAGGCACCAAAATGTCATCAGAAATAGGAAAAAGTGACAAAGAAAAATAAGTAGATAACTAATATAGATAAAGCAAATCCTTACATATAAAAGTAATAAAGATCTGCTGGGAACTGTAAATCACTGTCTAGGTCAGTGTTTCCCAAGCAGGGAGCCTCCAGCTGTTGCAAAACTATAACTCCCAGCATGCCTGGACAGCCAAAGGCTGTCCGGGCATGCTGGGAGTTGTAGTTTTGCAAAAGATGGGGCCACCCTGCTTGGCAAACACTGGTCTATGTAGAGGACAGGAGCGTCTTCAGGGGTCCTGTACAGTACAGGCAATGTCCCAAACAAGTAATGGAGTCGCCCTCACCTGGTGTCCAAAAGAGCAGCTAACCCTGATACTGGTAAAGAGTACAGAACATGTAATACCTCCCTGTACTGTGGGGGCGCTACCAGACACCAGTCAGTGCATACGCTTCAGTAATACAGGGGTTTTACCAGTGAATGCCCATTTTGATTGGCTGGTTCTTCCAGCCATTGACACATTTGACAGATCTGGACTGTCTGTACATTGTATGTTGAGTCTGGTTTCAACTTACGATGGTCCAGAAAAGACCAATGTATGTTGAAACTATTGTATGTTGAGGCCATTGTAAGTTGAGGGATCACTGTAAATTGTAGTCATGGCTCAGAAGTGGTAAACGGCGTTTAGTGTGTGTGTGTGTGTGTGTGTGTGTTTATAAAAAAAATTTTAACACAGTTTTTTTCTCCCTAAATGTACTTACACTTTTTTTTTTTTTTGGTTACTTCTTCTACAGATCTGTGTATCCTGTGGACTCCTTCAGATTCGGTGGACTACTTCGACGACCAGCGTTTTTCTTTTGCTTGATGTTAATAAAATGGTTAACGAGGGCTTGTGGGGGAGTGTTTTTTTGTAATAATTTTTTTTTTAAACCTGTTGTGTTTTTTTTATTTTACTTTACTAGACAGGCTTAGTAGTGGAAGCTGTCTTATAGACGGAGTCCATTACTAAGCCGGGCTTAGCGTTAGCCACAAAAACAGCTAGCGCTAACCCCCAATTATTACTCCGGTACCCAACACCACAGGGGTGCCGGGAAGAGCCGGTACCAACAGGCCCGGAGCGTCAAAAATGGCGCTCCTGGGCCTAGGCGATAACAGGCTGGCGTTATTTAGGTTGGGGAGGGCCAGTAACAATGGTCCTCGCCCACCCTGGTAACGTCAGGCTGTTACTGTTTGGTTGGTATTTGGCTGAGAATAAAAATAGGGGGACCCTATGCATTTTTTAAATATATTTAATTATTTATTTAAAAAAAAAACGCATAGGGTCCCCCCTATTTTCATTCTCAGCCAAATACCAACCAAACAGTAACAGCCTGACGTTCCCAGGGTGGGCGAGGACCATTGTTACTGGCCCTCCCCAGCCTAAATAACGCCAGCCTGTTACCGCCTAGGCCCAGGAGCGCCATTTTTGACGCTCCAGGCCTGTTGGTACCGGCTCTTCCCGGCACCCCTGTGGCGTTGGGTACCGGGGTAATAATAGGGGGTTAGCGCTAGCTGTTTTTGTGGCTAACGCTAAGCCCAGGTTAGTAATGGACTCCGTCTATAAGACAGCTTCCACTACTAAGCCTGTCTAGTAAAGTAAGGAAAAAACACAACAGGTTTTAAAAAAAATTTTATTACAAAAAACACTCCCCCACAAGCCCTCGTTAACCATTTTATTAAAATCAAACAAAGAAAAACGCTGGTCATCAAAGTAGTCCACCGAATCCGAAGGAGTCCACAGGATACACGGATCTGAAATGAGAAGAAAAAAAAAATAGGTTAGTACATTTATTATCACCTGCTCACACATCTCCCGCCCCGCACGACTACAACTGCCAGCATGCCCTTACAGTAAGGACATGCTGGGAGTTGTAGTTGTGTGGTGCAGGAGATGTGTGGGCAAGTGACAAGCTTGTCCCCTGCCCCAGCTGCAGGACTACAACTCCCAGCATGCCCTTACAGTAAGGTGGAGCGGAGGCCGGGCACAGTGTTTCCCAACCTGGGACTTGTAGTTTTGCAACATCTGGAGGCACCCTGGTTGGGAAACACTGTTTTAGGCCAGTGTTTCCCAACCAGGGTGCCTCCAGATGTTGCAAAACTACAAGTCCCAACATGCCTGGACAGCCAAAGGCTGTCTAGGCATGCTGGGAGTTGTAGTCTTGCAACATCTGGAGGCACCCTGGTTGGGAAACACTGTTTTAGGCCAGTGTTTCCCAACCAGGGTGCCTCCAGATGTTGCAAAACTACAAGTCCCAGCATGCCTGGACAGTCAAAGGCTGTCTAGGCATGCTGGGAGTTGTAGTCTTGCAACATCTGGAGGCAACCTGGTTGGGAAACACTGGCCTAAAACAGTGTTTCCCAACCAGGGTGCCTCCAGATGTTGCAAGACTACAACTCCCAGCATGCCTAGACAGCCTTTGGCTGTCCAGGCATGCTGGGAGTTGTAGTCTTGCAACATCTGGAGGCACCCTGGTTGGGAAGCTTGGGCAACTTACCGGCTTCCGTAGGATCCAGCGCTGCACGACACTGCCCCGCGACGATCTCCGACAGCGATCGTCGCTGGAGCCTCGCCACTGGCTGTCCAGGAATGCTGGGAGTTGTAGTCTTGCAACATCTGGAGGCACCCTGGTTGGGAAACACTGTTTTAGGCCAGTGTTTCCCAACAAGAGTGCCTCCAGCTGTTGCAAAACTACAACTCCCAGCATGCCTGGACAGCCAAAGGGTGTCCAGGCATGCTGGGAGTTGTAGTCTTGCAACATTTGGAGGCACCCTGGTTGGGAAGCTTGGGCAACTTACCGGCTTCCGTAGGATCCATCGCTGCACGACACTGCCGCGCGACGATCTCCGTCAGCGATCGTCGCTGGAGCCTCGGAAGGGTAAGTGAACGTTTTTGCCGGTCCCCTTCAGCTGTTTAGTTTTGCAACAGCTGGAGGACTACAGTTTACAGACCACACACCAGTGGTCTGCAAACTGTGGCCCTCTAGCTGTTGCAAAACTACAACACCCAGCATGCCCTGACAGCCAAAGCCTTTGGCTCTCAGGGCAGGAGCCCGGGCTGAGATTACAGTGCAGCCGCCCGGGCTCCTCATACGGCCTCCCCGCTACCCCCCCCCCCCCCCTTGTCTCCCGCCCGGGCTCCTCATACGGCCTCCCCGCTACCCCCCCCCCCCCCCCTTGTCTCCCGCCCACGCCGCTCAGCTCCCGCTGCTACAAGACTACAACTCCCAGCGTGTCCTCTCTGTAAGGGCATGCTGGGACTTGTAGTCTTGCAACAGCAGACAGATGGAAGTTGTGTGGCGCTGGCAGGTGAGAGGGGTGGGATGTAAATCACTGTAGTGTCCCGGTAGCGCAGTGAGGGTAGCGGGGAGAAAGTATGTCGGAGCCCGGGCGGCAGTAGCTTTTCCTGCTCCATGTTGGAGCTGGAGTAAATTTAGTCAATTTTTACGGCCGTTGCGACAGTTTATTGCGCAACTGCGACTGTCTCAGTTAATAAATTCCTGACCACTGCAAGTAAAAACTGAAAACTTGTGTAAATTAAGCGGGGGAAAAAATTTGACTTTCTAGCTCTTGCTAGGGAAAGTCGCACAATTTATAGGGTAGGCGCAATTGCGACAATTTTGCGCCAAAAATAGTCAGAAAAAAATGACTAAACCCCTTAGTAAATGCCCCTCATATTATATAGGAAATCATGTTATGATCCCCACACGGGTCATAAGAACCCATAATACTGGTGATATAAAAACTAAAAGCAAAGTGCTTAACAAGATTAAGATCAGATAAGGTGCAAGAACATCCTATCACAAATGTGCACAAATATAGCCCGATGTTTCGCTCACTGACGCACAATTTCCTATATATATCATTAAACTATGCTATTTCTGGGGCACCGCTTGTAGTTCTTGTCCACTGCAGACATTATCTCTGTTTTTCTTTAAGGGGTTATCCAGGAAAAAACTTTTTTTTTATATATATATCAACTGGCTCCAGAAAGTTAAACAGATTTGTAAATTACTTCTATTAAAAAAATCTTAATCATTTCAGTACTTATGAGCTTCTGAAGTTAAGGTTATTCTTTTCTGTGCTCTCTGATGACATGTGTCTCGGGAACCGCCCAGTTTAGAAGAGGTTTGCTATGGGGATTTGCTTCTAAACTGGGCGGTTCCCAAGACACGTGTCATCATAGAGCTCTTAGACAGAAAGAACAACCTTAACTTCAGAAGCTCATAAGTACTGAAAGGATTAAGATTTTTTAATAAAAGTCATTTACAAATCTGTTTAACTTTCTGGAGCCAGTTGATATATAAAAAAAAGTTTTTTCCTGGATAACCCCTTTAATTGGTTTTAACATCTTGTCCAGTTTTTATGCTGTTTTTGTATTAATAAAGTACTTTTGATCCGCTAACTCATGTGTTTTTTCTGCTAATTCTATTAAGTTTGGGGATGGGTCGGTTACAATATTTGGGGATCTGTGTGTATGATTTTTGTACATTTGTAAAAGCATAATAGGAGACAATTTTCTCCTATCCATTGGGTAGGGGATACATGATTTATAGGTTGTGGTGCTGCTGTTTGGATTCCTTCTTATTGCTAGAACAAGAGCCTCCAATCCTTTCCCCCTAGCTCAGTGTTTCCCAGCCAGTGTGCCTCCAGCTGTTGCAAAACTACAACTCCCAGCATGCCCGTACCGGGCATGCTGGGAGTTGTAGTTTTGCAACAGCTGGAGGCACACTGGTTGGGATACACTTCCCTAGCTATATGAGCATGGCAAGGGTGAAGCAAAAGTTGGGCGTGTGTGCGTCTGCTCCATTCATAGTCTGTGGCACTGATGGAAACAGCTCAATGTTGTGCACAATGGTTTACATCAGCACTATAGATTGTATTGGAGCAGCAGCCTGCATGTTTCTTCTAGCAGTAAGCCATCCAATTTGAGCACAACATTTTCTTACTGCTGACTGACTATTCCTTTTTTTAAATTGAGGATTACATGTGTTTTTCGTAAGGACCTGTACCCAGATTGCTGTAGATTGTATTAGGGTATGTTCGTACTAAGTGAATGCACAAGTAAATGTCCTGAGGAATTGGCAAGAAAAAAAAATCTTTGACAAAATCCTCTTCAATTCCTAACTGAAAAAAACTGTCCAATCCACATCAAAGCCTATCTGGGATGTAATGTCAAAGTGCAGTGGCATGATTCCACCCAGAATTTGCATAAAGAATTAGCAAGTCAATTATTGAAGCAGAAATTAAATTCTACTTTGATTTCCAATCAAAAATCAATGGCATTTAGATTAGACTTGGTGGAAAGATTGAAAATGCAAAAATGTATATTTCCTGGGTGGTTAAAGGAGAAATACAGCAAAATTTAGCTTATTTCCCCTATCAACAGGATAGGGGATTGTAGGTGATCGTGGTGGATGCGACCGATGGGACCTTCCGCGATCACCGGAACTGGACCCGGCTCTCTGTGAGGCAGACATCACATGCTCCGTTCATTTCTATGGGAGGGCCGAAAAGACCTGAGTACAGCACTCGGGCATCATCAGCGCTCCCTTAGAAATGAATGGCGCGCGTGCCGTATACCGGAGGATAATACGCTCTACTCACTGAGAGGGTCTATAATGTAAAATAAGTTTTTTACATTATATAAAGGAGGATATTTTTTTGTAAAGCTTAATACAAGCATATGTTGCCAACAGTCTTTCATTGTAAAAATAAATAAATGAAAATGTATGATAGGCACATAAGTATGGGAGAGTTTCTAATACATGCGCCAAGTGTAGTATGGTGTAAACTGTAGCCAGGGTCTGTCTGCCGGCATTCCTAAGACTCTAACGGAAGACAATTTAATGGCTGGTTAAGGTACATATTTTCTCTTTAGGGAAAATGAGTAGCTTTTCTTCTAAAGAAGGGTTGTCCAGTAGTGGACATTCACAATCTAAATACAAGTTTTTGGAGTAAGTAAGTTTCTGATAAATGTACTAACATTAACACCACAGTTGCTATACCAATATGTGAAGAAACATTACTCAAAACATTCACTTATAAAGAAGTATAACCATTATCACAGTATGACCAACATTATCTTTTCAGAGCTCTCGCTTTAAAGGGGTTTTCCGGGCACAGAAAATTGTTATGTCAATTTATCAAACAAAAGCTAATAACTTACTAAAATACTTTTTTCCTAGAGCAGTGTTTTTGTTAGCTCAGATATAGATGCTTTGAAGTTCAGTAAGGTTATTTTCTATTGCTGTGCCATCTTAGTCTCTCCGCTCTATGAGCAGTAGTCCTCCACCCTTCTATGGTAAAACATCACTGCACATGTCACTGCACAAGGGACCAACAGACAGGCAAATGGTTTCCTATAAAATGCCAATGTTGTAGATAGATTTGTCTATCAGTAGGAGCTCTCTTGGGGTAGCAAACTGGTGTCCTAGTAACTAAGTTCAGCTTCCACATCCTGGAGTGGGATAAAGGGTGAAAACCTAGAGGTAACCTAGACTTCGACCTTGAGTTTGGCCCAATTTCAAACCGGTTGGGTAGTACAGAAGTTCCACACCCATTGGGGCATTATAACTTCATTTTACCTGCTACCCAGAAGAGGTATGAAGTGGCACTGCTGCAATCTACCAATACACCACAGCTGGAGAGACACGGGTTCATATAACGGGCCCTCAGAATAATCAGAGTCTCGGAGGTGCTGGGATAAATATCGAAGATACAACTTAGAACAATAAAATGTGCAGAATACAAAAAGACTCCCGCACTCACCACATCCATAGATGTCTCACGGCTCGACCTCGGAACCTTCCATGGATGAAATGACAGGGCTAGAGTGGGGCGCTCAGAAGCAACTGCCGTCGGTTTTGCGCAGTAGAATGCGCTTTTTCCGGCCTCTCGAGGCCGGAAGAAGCGCATTATACTGCACAAAACCTCTGTCAGTCTCCTCTGGGCGCCCCACTCCAGCCCTGTCATCCCGTCCATGGAAGGTTCTCTGATAATCAGCTGATTAAAGGGGGGTCACTGTGCGAGTGCTGTGGCCTCTTCTCTTCCCACCAGCTCCCGCTACTTCTAAAATAGAGCGCTCACTGCCTTTTTTTTTTAATTATTTTCATGCTGCCCCCAGCAAAATATGCATTTTTAGTTTCAGTGCCCAAAGCTGCACAATATATATCGCAATTTAATCACAATTTTTGCAAATTGCGATATAGCACCCCGAGAAAATTTGCCGCTGAAATTCAAATGCTAAATCAGTCTTTCTTAACCAAGGTGTCTCCAGCTGTTGCAAAATTACAACTCCCAGCTGGCCTGGACTGCCAAAGGCACCCTAGTTGGGAAATGTTGTCCTAAGTAATAATAGGGGTGCAGGGGGAAATGGGACCTAAGGGGGACCCGGGCTAGGTATGCATCAGGTTTTTTTTCCTGTTTCCCCTGCATCCCACCACAACATTTATGGGGGAGATGAGACATGGGGATGTGGACATGACATGGGGGAGGGGGAGATGTGACATAAGGGGGGATTAACATGAAATGGGGATGTGGGTATTAAATGGAGGAGATGTGAAATGGGGGACGTGGACATGAAATGGGGAGGAATGTGAGTGGGGGATGGACAAGAAACGGGGGGATAGACGTGAAATGGGGGGGAGGGGGATGGGAAATTTGGGGTTAGAAATGAAATGGGGGAAATTGGACATGAGATTGCAGGATTTCACAATTTGTTTATTATATTGCAATCTCGTATCAAAATCGCAATATTTACCTCTATGATCATAATTGCACATTTTTCCCAAATCGTGCAGTGCTAATTCATCCTGTTCACTTCAGAGAGACAAGCTGGAATTTCAGGTGCAGCCGCTACCCAGTTTATGGCAGTGTGCCTAAAGATGGGCTATCATTAAAAAAAATTTTTTTAAATAAGTGTGTGGAATAATAAGAACATCTGAAACAAATGATCTGCTTATTTAACTCCTATGCCAATTGATCCATGTTCCCTACCAGTCTTTATTATAAAGCAAATTAAATGTGTTAGGCCAAGTCAGATTAAACTTTAGGAAGTCAAATGCTTCACCTAAAACTGTAGATTTCTCTTGGCTTTTGAGGTATACAAAGCAACTAAAGATATATATTTCCGTCACTTCTTTGTATTAAAAACAAGAGGCTATTATAAATCGTTTAAAGGGGTACTATGGTGGAAGTTTTTCTTTAAATCAACTGGTGCCAGAAAGTTAAACAGATTTGTAAATTACTTCTATTTAAAAATCTTAATCCTTCCAGTAATTATCAGCTGCTGTATGCTCCACAGGAAGTTCTTTTCTTTTTAAATGTATTTTCTGTCTGACCACAGTGCTCTCTGCTGACACCTCTGTCCATGTCAGGAGCAGTCCGGAGCAGGATAGGTTTGCTATGGGGATTTGCTCCTACTCTGGACAGTTCCTAAAACTGACAGAGGTGTCAGCAGAGAGCACTGTGGTCAGACTGAAAAGAAGTTCAAAAAGAAAACAACTTCATCTGGAGCATACAGCAGCTGATAAGTACTGGAAGAATTAAGATTTTTTAATAGACGTAATTTACAGATCTGTTTAACTTTCTGGCACCAGTTGATTTGAAAAAAAAAAATTGTTTTCCACCAGAGTATCAAAGTTCTACTTTACACTTATGCATTTAAAACTCTTTCAAACCAAGTCTGTACAAGTCAAATATAGAAACGAAGCCAGCTCACCCCTGGTCCGGATATCGAGCACGGAAAGAGTGCGGACTTGCACTCGCAGACAGTAAGGAATATGGAAAGAACTCCAGCTCAGGTGCAGATCAAATCAGTATAGCTTTATTTTACATCACGCCAGAAGCAACAGGTAACAGGTCGGAAGTGACGCGTTTCGGCCAGGTGCTGGCCTTAGTCATATGTATGACTAAGGCCAGCACCTGGCCGAAACGCGTCACTTCCGACCTGTTACCTGTTGCTTCTGGCTTGATGTAAAATAAAGCTATACTGATTTGATCTGCACTCAAGTCTGTACAAGTGTATCATAGATTATAGCCATCTAATGTGATACATTTATCTTCTTATTAGGGGCTCAAGATCTGGATCGTATTCGCTTGTCTACATATAGAACGGCATGTAAAATTCGATTTGTACAGAAGAAATGCAATTGTGAGTAAGCAAATCAATTGAATAAAAGGCATGATGTATGTTGTATGACTAGGTAATAATAAAAACATACCACTTGCTGTAGATATTTAGTAGGTGATTATATAACCCTGGTGGTACTCAGTGTATTTTATAATCATCTGTAGAGTAAATGAATGTGCAACACCCACCTCTATGAAAATGATTCTTTCTTAGATACAGGTTATTAAAACATGAAGTAGTTGTCTTCGCCTATGACCATTGTGCTTCTGGTGATGTTTGCGGCATTGCCCTTAAACCCACATGTACTGAAATTGTTCAACTGTGCCTGGTCCTTTTACAGGGAAAATTACCCAAGGGATTAAATGATGGTTGAAGCAGAAGTTATGTTATGACAGATGATTGTGTTGGCTTGTTACATTTGTTATGTACAGCAACTATATAACATTATACCTTGATATCACCATTTGCATTATATGAACCTATATCCTTGCCTAATTTGTATTTCTACTCTTTAATTATCATTGCCTTTACATATTAGGTGTTTAATGAGCATTTAGATGAAATATCGGGTCTCTCTGCACATTTTAGCATTAATTAATTAGCATGAAACTTTACACCTCAGGATAGTTATTAAACCTAGTCCTAACTAACAAAACTGTATCATTTTTAGACAATGCAAATTTAGACAGCCGAAGGCCACGCTTACACACCGTTAAAAAAACAAAAACTGTGTGAACATGGCCTAAGAATGCGTCAGATTTATCTAAATTTGCAGTCTAACTCTATTTGCATCTAGTTGGCTAGTTTTAAGATAACAGAGGGCTTATTATTTGGCCTAGTTTTAAGATAACAGAGAGTGGTTATTAAAGCTACATGCCCTGATTAAGTCACTGTTTGTAATGTGGTACAGAGGGTCAGTACTGAGGCTTTACATTGTTGCAAGTAAGGGTAGCCCCATGGTAAGAGAAAGAACCTCGCAAGATTATGAAAGTATAAGCCGAGAGCTGACCTCCCACCCATTTTGCACAGATCGGCAGACATCTGCAGCTAAGTCCTGTTCATCGGAAAAGGGTTGTGTCTCAGCAGCTGTACTGCGCCTAGCAGGAGCAGCTCTGGATTTACATTTAAATGGGCACTGTCATTAAAACAAATTTTTGCTATTGCACTCCTTATGGTAAATAATCTTTCTGACGTACTTTCTTTAAAAAAAAAATGAAGTTTTCTATGTTTTATTTGTGTTTAAAAAAGCTGCCACTAGGTGTCTCCCTACTTGTTCAGAGCACATTTTTCCCCATCTTTTGCACAGACTTTGGTCTCCTGCTGGCCTGGCAGAAGTCCAAAATCAGGAAAAGCAGTCTAAAGTGCTGGGGAAGGGGGGGGTGCAGCCTTAGCCAATCATAGCTCATCTCACACTGAACTGCTCTGGGCTGTGTGTAGTAGAGTGAGAGAGGAAGTTATCCCCTTTATGACTTCAGATGATGTCACGCCTGCTGGGTAACACCCCTTCCCAGTCTGTGAATCTGACTGACTGAGACTGAGAAGCAAATACAGAGCAATATCAAGGTAGATTACTAAAAAAATAATAAAAATAAAGGCAGGGGGTGGTTTATTATGATGAGGGCAGAGAACTGGAAGGATCATAAAATGTAACAAGATCATGAGAGGTACTCTTTAAATAGGAAAATACTGGGTAAAACTGACATGAAAATTGACGTAAGTCTAGTTGACAATAAGCCTAATGGTAGCAACTAGTGTCAGGCAGCTACTTGCAAGCCAAATTAGATCATGGATCTCAGTAGCGACTATAGTAGCCAGCAACATTATGGAAATTTGGGCTCATTTGTTGAGAGAAAAGATAGGTGACCTAGGAACTACGGTATGTAAAAAAAAAAATCAAATATTTGGATCTCTCCTGTGATCTATTTATACCCAGGATTTGAACTAAGACAATTGGTCATCCTTTCATTCTAACAACAAAATAGAAGGGGGTTACTATGGAACTCTCTGCCAGAAGTGATCATTGTGAATTTATTAAAATTTTGAGGCAGGACAGAATTTTTCTACCTTGTGGGGTTTTTGCCTTTCTCTGAATCAATATTGCAGGAAACAAGGCTGATTTCAGAAAGACTTATGCTGTTTTTTGGAGCAAATAAGGCAAAACTTAGAAGAAAAATGCATTAATTTCTGCATATCTGTATCTACAATAACATATTGTAGAGTCTTTATTGTTCAGCAACACAAATCAGTCTTCAAACTGCATAAATCTGAGGCCAAAAACAGCTGAAAAGTGGACCAAGCCATTTGGTTGTTTTTATTTCAACCATAAAATGATGGCCCAGAATACTGTGAATATTTCCTTACAGTAGTAACTTGCACATGACTTTCAATGAACTTGAGTGTTTATTCGGTTTGTCTCCTGGACTCTGTATTTCTATGAGATGCAGATACTACAAACCAAAAAACAATACAGTTATATCTGAACACTATTATTGGCTTTATTGTACCCACCAAACACAAGCAGCTCTTCTTGTTGTTTCCTTTTTTATATAGCCAAATAAACCATTTAGTTTTATGTGAGAGAGTATATGCATAGAGACATCTACTGGTCAAATGGTTTAATGCAACAGCTACAATTCTTGGATATATGCTGGATGTCATTCCATGCTCCTATATCCATTACATGAATGTTTGCATTTTACATTAGTGTTGTGGACCCTGCAGGATGTATTCACATTTCCATAACCATTGTTGCATGTCGTAATTTTTAGCCTTAATCCATATAGATTGAGGCATATCTGATGAATCACAGATGCTTCCAGTTAGTATCATTAAATCACACCGTGTCCTTCATTAATCTCTTGGGCGCTCCACTTTATAGGTACAGTGCAGGAGAAGTGATGATCGCTGGTGATTATTATGCTGTGTAGCCCAGAAATAGCAATCCTCTGTGGCGTTGTTACATTTCATGTCATATCTGATACGTTGCAGACACAGTTTATCAGCAGTCATATGTATTACTTGTTCTCTCTAAAGATTATGAAGCAGTATTTGTTGGCTCTTGTTTAGCCTTTTAGTTTTATTACTTCATCCTAAAATTTTCACTAATATGGCATATTGCTTGCTTAAAATGCTGTTACCTGAGACCTACATACACTTGGGCTGCATTTTTTTTTTTAACTGTACATTTTTATTAAGGGTTTTTCATTACAGAAAAGAAAAAAACACACAATATATGACAAGGTCCGAGGACCAATTAGCTCACAGTATAACTAAATCAAACAAACATCCATTCAGTAAATGGGAGAAAAGACAAAAGTAAATACAACCATAGGCTCCAAAACCACTGAAGGCAAAGGGGTATCAATAAGCAAAGGAGACCAATAGGCCCTGTAGACCAAATACAACATAAGGACAATACAGACAAAACATACAAACACCACATGGGGAACAAAAGAATTAGAACACAAAAAAAGCACAAAGAAAAGGAGTCAGAAAGATTCCCAAATAGATAGAAAGAGCGGTACAGTATTGTTCAAAGAGGAAGTTAGCGACTCAAGGGAGCGAATCTCATGGATACGAGCCAAAAGCGCAGCCTCCAAAGGGAGAGGATCTTGCTTCCAACATTTTGCTATAAGGGTATTAGCAGCCTAGACCATATGCATGAAAAGCTTGAAAGGCCGTTTGAGCAGAGCCCTGTAAGAAAGATGAAGAAGATAGGCAAGAGAGTCAAGAGGGACAGAGAAACTCAAAACCTCACCAACCAAACATTGTACCAGCTTCCAGTAGTCCTCAGCGGGCAGGACCAATATATATGAAAAACAGTGCCAAGTCTTACCCCACAGTGCCAGCACTGGGGGGGGGGGCAATTGCAGGGTTCAGCTTGTTCAACAGTTCAGGCTTGTGATACCAGCCATGAGCATCTTAAATTGGGTTTCTTTATAAGCAGTGCAAATGGAAGCCTTTGAGGCCCATTCTTATATGATTCTCCACTGAGGGAAAGTAATAGTGGTGTTCAGAACTTCCTCCCAGCGGCTCATATACCTATGTGCGCGGGCAGTCCCATCAGGGGGAACAAGGCGAATAGAATAAATAGAGGAGAGCAAACCTTTTTTGTGCGGTCCACTGCGACAAAGCTGTTCAAAGCTAGAAGGCAAAGAAACAACTGTGAACCCCAAGGTAGAAGACATAAAATGAGTAAGCTGCAGGTAATGAAGCCACTCGGAGGAGGGAAGGCCACTTCGTGAGCCCAATTGTTCGAAGAACAGTGAAGAGACCACTACATCAACCCAACAAAAAGTTGAGAACCCCCATGGGCTGCATTTGAAAATTGTCTTGCAACTTGTCCCATATGACAGGTCTAGGCTATTCCACTGGTATGCCATTTTTAGCTCAATGGTGAAATACCTGCGCAACTAAAGAACATATTGCCTACACCAACTATGGCAAATTTTTGCAGAAAAATTGCTAGGGTTATGAAAACAATGATTGATAATACAAAACACATTTCCTTTGACAAATTATGCAGTCCTTAACCCCTTAAGGACTGAGCCCTTTTTCACCTTAAATACTGAGCCCTTTTTTGCAATTCTGACCACTGTCACTTTATGCATTAATAACTCTCGGATGCTTTTACTGATCATTCTGATTCCGAGATTGTTTTTTCGTGACATATTCTACTTTAACATAGTGGTAAATTTTTGTCGTTACTTGCATTCTTTCTTGGTGAAAAATCCCTAAATTTCATAAAAATTTAGCATTTTTCTAACTTTGAAACTCTCTGCTTGTAAGTGGATATTCCAAATAAATGTTATATTGATTCACAAAAACAATGGGGGAGATTTATCAAAACCTGTGCAAAGGAAAAGTTGCCCAGTTGCCCATAGCAACCAATCACATCGCTTCTTTCATTTTGCAGAGGCCTTGTTAAAAATGAAAGAAGCAATCTGATTGGTTGCTATGGGCAACTTTTCCTCTGCACAGGTTTTGATAAATCTCCCCCAATAGGTCTACTGTATGTTGACATCATAAAGTTGACATGTTTTTACTTTTTAAAGACATCAGAGGGCTTCAAAATATAGCAGCAATTTTCAAAATTTTCACGTAAATTTCAAAATCAGATTTTTTTCAGGGACCAGTTAAGTTTGAAGTGGATTTGAGGGGCCTTTCTGTGAGAAATACCCCATAAATGACCCCATTATAGAAGCTACACCCCTCAAAGTATTCAAAATGGCATCCAGAAAGTTTAGACCTTTAGTTGTTTCACAAGAATAGCAGCAAAGTAGCAAAGTGGAGGAGAAAAATCTAAATCTGCATGTTCTTGTAGCCCCATTTTTTCATTTAAAAAAGTAGGTGAAAACCCCCCCAAAATTTGTAGCCCAATTTTTTTGAGTATGGGAATACCTCATATGAAGTGCTCTGCAGGCTCACAACATGGCTCAAGAGGGAAAGGGCAACTGTGGGATTTTTCAAAACAAATTTTGCGGTTATGGTTTTTGGGGGCCATGTTGCATTTTGGAAGCCCCCATGGTGCCAGAACAGCAAAATAACCCCCACATGGCATACTATTTTGGAAACTACATCCCTCAAGGAATGTAACAAGGGGTATAATGGACCTTAACACCTCACAGGTGTTTGACAACTTTGTGTTGAAGTTGGACGTGAAAATGGAAAATTAGATTTTTAACACTAAAATGATGGTGTTACCTCAATTTTTTCTTTTTCATAAGGGGTAATAGGTGAAAATGGACCCCAAAATTTGAAGCCCAATTTCTCCCTATTAAGAAAACGCCCCATAGGTGGACGTTAAGTTCTCTGCTGGTGCACTACAGGTCTCAGAACAGAAGGAGAGCCATTGGACTTTTGGAGAGAGAACATTGCTGAAATTTAAGTCAGGGGCCATGTGCATTTACAAACCTCCCATAGTGCCATAACAGCAGAATTTAATAAGGGTTGCTGTGAGCATTTACACCCCACCGGCATTTGACAGATCTTTGGAACAGCGGGCTGTGCAAATGAAATATTACATTTTAAATTTTCACGGACCACTGTTCCAAAAATCTGTTAGACACCTGTACTTTTTACATTCCTTGAAGGGTGTAGTTTCCAAAATGGGGTCACATGTGGGGGGAAGGCACTGTTCTGGCACCACGGGGGGGGGGGGGGGGGTGGCTTTGTAAACACACATGGCCTTCAATTCCAGACACATTCTCTCTCCATAAGCCCAATGGCGCTCCTTGTCTTCTGAGCATTGTAGTTCACCCGCAGAGTACTTTACATCGCCATATGGGCCATTTCCATACTCAGGAAAAAAGCCCCTCCAAAATTTGTAACCCCATTTCTTCTATTACCCCTTGTGAAAATGAAAAATTTGGGAGAACACCAGGATTTTAGTGAAAAAAATAAAAAAAAATTCATTTTCACATCCAAATTTAATGAAAATTCTTCAAACACCTGTGGGGTGTTAAGGCTCACTATACCCCTTGTTATGTTCCGTGAGGGGTGTAGTTTTCAAAATGGGGTCACATGTGGGTGTTTTTTTTCCATTTATGTCAGAACCGCTGTAACGATCAGCCACCCCTGTGCAAATCATCTCAAATGTACATGGCGCTCTCACTCCTGAGCCTTGTTATGCATCCACAGAGCATTTTACGTTCACATATGGGGTATTTCTGTAGTCTTATTTTCCTTTTACTTCTCCAGATGTTGCAAATTTTTCGCCGCAGTGCCAACTCCTAGCGGGGAAGTCACTGTAAACCTCCGCCAGTACGAATGTACCCCAAGAACATTACACTACACAACACTAACACATAATAAAGGGTAAAACACAACATATACACGCCCTTACACTGTTTCCCCCCCCCCCCCCCCCAATAAAAATGAAAAACTTATTGTACGGCAGTGTTTCCATAATGTTGCAAAACCTTCCACTGACTGTCCAGGCATGCTGGGAGTTTAGCAACAGCTGGAGGCACCCTGTTTGGGAATCACTGGCGTAGAATACGCCTATGTCCACCCCTATGCAATCCCTAATTTAGTCCTGAAATGTGCATGGTGCTCTCTCACTTCGGAGCCCTGTCGTATTTCAAGGAAACAGTTTAGGGTCACATATGGGGTATTTCAGTACTCAGGAGAAATTGCACTACAAATTTTGGGGTGCCTTTTCTCCTTTTATGCCTTTATGAAAAGGAAAAGTTGGAGGCTACACCAGCCTGTTAAATTTGTAACGCAATTTCTCCTGAGTACGGAAATACCCCATATGTGGGCGTAAAATGCTCTGCAGGAGCACAACAGGGCTCAGGAGTGAGAGCACACTAATTACATTTGAGGCCTAAATTGGTGATTTGCACAGGGGTGGCTGATTTTACAGCGGTTCTGACATAAACGCAAAAAAAATAAATACCCACATGTGACCCCATTTTGGAAACTACACCCCTCACGAAATGTAACAAGGGGTATAGTGAGCCTTAACACCCCACAGGTGTTTGAAGAATTTTCATTAAAGTTGGATGGGAAAATGAAAAAAAAAAAATTTCACTAAAATGCTGGTGTTACCCTAAATTTTTCATTTTCACAAGGGAAAATAGGGAAAAAAAATGTGTAACCCCATTTCTTTTGAGTAACAACATACCCCATATGTAGATGTAAAGTGCTCTGCGGCCAAACTACAATGCTCAGAAGCGAAGGAGCGACATTGGGCTTTTGAAGAGAAAATTTGTCCGGAATTGAAGGCCATGTGTGTTTACAAAGCCACCTGGTACCAGAACATTGGACCCCCCCCCACATGGGACCCCATTTTGGAAACTACACCCCTCATGTAATGTAATAAGGGGTACAGTGAGCATTTACGCCCCACAGGTGTCTGACAGATTTTTTGAACAGTGGTCCGCATAGGCGTGCGCAGCCTATTTCATTAGGGTGTGCACCCTAAAGCACAAACTCACGCAGCGCGTGTGTATGATATATATATATACACACACACACACACACACACTTTTGCTTGCATGCACACATACGTAAACATACCTACACTCATAAATATCAATACAAACAAAATGAAAAACTTTATTAAAACATTTTTTGGGATTGGAGGCTTTTTTTGGGATTGGAGGCTCCATTATACATACACTGTACAGCAATTATACCTCCATTATACATACACTGTACAGCAATCATACCTCCATTATACATACACTGTACAGCAATCATACCACCATTATACATACACTGTACAGCAATCATACCTCCATTATACATACACTGTGACTGTACAGCAATCATACATCCAATCCATTAATAATGGATTGGATGTATGATTTCTGTACAGTCACAGACAGTGTATGTATAATGGAGGTATGCTTGCTGTACAGTGTATGTATAATGGAGGTATGCTTGCTGTACAGTGTATGTATAATGGAGGTATGATTGCTGTACAGTGTATGTATAATGGATGTATGCTTGCTGTACAGTGTATGTATAATGGTAGTATGATTGCTGTACAGTGTATGTATAATGGTGGTATGCTTGCTGTACAGTGTATGTATAATGGAGGTATGATTGCTGTACAGTGTATGTATAATGGTGGTATGATTGCTGTACAGTGTATGTATAATGGTGGTATGATTGCTGTACAGTGTATGTATAATGGTGGTATGCTTGCTGTACAGTGTATGTATAATGGATGTATGATTGCTGTACAGTGTATGTATAATGGTGGTATGCTTGCTGTACAGTGTATGTATAATGGAGGTATGATTGCTGTACAGTGTATGTATAATGGATGTATGCTTGCTGTATAGTGTATGTATAATGGTGGTATGATTGCTGTACAGTGTATGTATAATGGAGGTATGATTGCTGTACAGTGTATGTATAATGGCGGTATGATTGCTGTACAGTGTATGTATAATGGAGGTATGATTGCTGTACAGTGTATGTATAATGGATGTATGATTGCTGTACAGTATATGTATAATGGATGTATGATTGCTGTACAGTGTATGTATAATGGATGTATGATTGCTGTACAGCGTATGTATAATGGAGGTATGATTGCTATACAGCGTCTGTATAATGGATGTATGATTGCTGTACAGTGTATGTATAATGGTGGTATGATTGCTGTACAGTGTATGTATAATGGAGGTATGATTGCTGTACAGTGTATGTATAATGGAGGTATGATTGCTGTACAGTGTATGTATAATGGTGGTATGATTGCTGTACAGTGTATGTATAATGGAGGTATGATTGCTGTACAGTGTATGTATAATGGAGGTATGATTGCTGTACAGTGTATGTATAATGGAGGTATGATTGCTGTACAGTGTATGTATAATGGATGTATGATTGCTGTACAGTGTATGTATAATGGTGGTATGATTGCTGTACAGTGTATGTATAATGGAGGTATGATTGCTGTACAGTGTATGTATAATGGAGGTATGATTGCTGTACAGTGTATGTATAATGGAGGTATGATTGCTGTACAGTGTATGTATAATGGTGGTATGATTGCTGTACAGTGTATGTATAATGGAGGTATGATTGCTGTACAGTGTATGTATAATGGAGGTATGATTGCTGTACAGTGTATGTATAATGGAGGTATGATTGCTGTACAGTGTATGTATAATGGATGTATGATTGCTGTACAGTATATGTATAATGGATGTATGATTGCTGTACAGTGTATAATGGAGGTATGATTGCTGTACAGTGTATGTATAATGGAGGTATGATTGCTGTACAGTGTATGTATAATGGTGGTATGATTGCTGTACAGTGTATGTATAATGGATGTATGATTGCTGTACAGTGTATAATGGAGGTATGATTGCTGTACAGTGTATGTATAATGGATGTATGATTGCTGTACAGTGTATAATGGAGGTATGATTGCTGTACAGTGTATGTATAATGGTGGTATGATTGCTGTACAGTGTATGTATAATGGAGGTATGATTGCTGTACAGTGTATGTATAATGGAGGTATGATTGCTGTACAGTGTATGTATAATGGTGGTATGATTGCTGTACAGTGTATGTATAATGGATGTATGATTGCTGTACAGTATATGTATAATGGATGTATGATTGCTGTACAGTGTATAATGGAGGTATGATTGCTGTACAGTGTATGTATAATGGAGGTATGATTGCTGTACAGTGTATGTATAATGGTGGTATGATTGCTGTACAGTGTATGTATAATGGAGGTATGATTGCTGTACAGTGTATGTATAATGGAGGTATGATTGCTGTACAGTGTATGTATAATGGATGTATGATTACTGTACAGTGTATGTATAATGGAGGTATGATTGCTGTACAGTGTATGTATAATGGACAGGGCCGTCTTTAATTTTGATTGGACCCTGGGCAAGCAATTTTTTTTGGTCCCCCACCCCCATCCCACACACACTCGGGATCAGTACAGGATCAGTAATGTAATGTATGTACACAGTGACCTCACCAGCAGAATAGTGAGTACAGCTCTGGAGTATAATACAGGATATAACTCAGGATCAGTACAGGATAAGTAATGTAATGTATGTACACAGTGACCTCACCAGCAGAATAGTGAGTACAGCTCTGGGGTATAATACAGGATATAACTCGGGATCAGTACAGGATCAGTAATGTAATGTATGTACACAGTGACCTCACCAGCAGAATAGTGAGTACAACTCTGGAGTATAATACAGGATATAACTCAGGATCAGTACAGGATAAGTAATGTAATGTGTGTACACAGTGACCTCACCAGCAGAATAGTGAGTACAGCTCTAGAGTATAATACAGGATATAACTCAGGATCAGTACTGGATAAGTAATGTAATGTATGTACACAGTGACCTCACCAGCAGAATAGTGAGTACAACTCTAGAGTATAATACAGGATATAACTCAGGATCAGTACAGGATACGTACGGGGGAGGGGATTATCAGATTATGCATGTGAGGGGATGATAATATTGATTATTATAATCCTCCCCTCACATATATGTAACATCTCTCCCTCACATGTATAATCTGATAACCCCCTCCTCACATTGATTATCCCCTCACATATATATATATATGTATATATATATATATATATATAATATCATACTCAGATTATATGTGAGGGGATAATCAATGTGAGGAGGGGATTATCAGATTATACATGTGAGGGGGAGATGTTACATATATGTGAGGGGAGGATTATAATAATCATTATTATCCTCCCCTCACATGTATAATTTCCTCACATTATATAATAAATCCCCCCTCACATTATATAATAAATCCCCCCCACCTCCACACTATATAATAAATCCCCCCTCACATTATATAATAAATCCCCCCCACCCCCACACTATATAATAAATCCCCCCTCACATTATATAATAAATCCCCCCCCACACCCCCACACTATATAATAAATCCCCCCTCACATTATATAATAAATCCCCCCCCACACTATATAATAAATCCCCCCCACACTATATAATAAATCCCCCCTCACACTATATAATAAATCCCCCCTCACACTATATAATAAATCCCCCCTCACACTATATAATAAATCCCCCCTCACATTATATAATAAATCCCCCCCACATTATATAATAAATCCCCCCTCACATTATATAATAAATCCCCCCTCACATTATATAATAAATCCCCCCCCACCCCCACACTATATAATAAATCCCCCCTCACATTATATAATAAATCCCCCCCACCCCACACTATATAATAAATCCCCCCTCATATTATATAATAAATCCCCCCCACCCCCACACTATATAATAAATCCCCCCTCACATGATATAATAAATCCCCCCCCCCACCCCCACACTATATAATAAATCCCCCCACACTATATAATAAATCCCCCCCACCCCCACACTATATAATAAATCCCCCCTCACATTATATAATAAATCCCCCCCACCACACACACGCACTATATAATAAATCCCCCCCCACCCCCACACTATATAATAAATCCCCCCTCATATTATATAATAAATCCCCCCCACACTATATAATAAATCCCCCCCACCCCCCCCACACACACACACACACACACACTATATAATAAATACCCCCCAACACACACACACACACACACACACACTATATAATAAATACCCCGCACACACACACACACATTATACATACTCACACATCCGGCGGTGACCATCTCCCAGACAGCCATTGCGGTACTGGCGGCCTGGGGATGAGTGACGGGGGCGGCGAACATAAAAAGGTAGCGTGCGGCGCAAACCTGCCCCCCCCCCCCCGCCAGCCTTTATCAGGGCCCATGGGGCAAAAGGGGCGAGCTGCTTTTGGGCCCGGGGCAGCTGCCCCTTTTGCTCCACGGCCGCGGTGATTAGGGTGTGCCTGGGCACACCCGGCACACCCTGTGCGCACGCCTATGGTGGTCCGTGAAAATGAAAAATGTAATTTTTTATTTGCACAGCCCACTGTTCCAAAGATCTGTCAAACGCCAGTGGGGTGTAAATACTCACTGCACCCCTTATTACATTCTGGGAGGGGTGTAGTTTCCAAAATGGGATCATATATGGGGGGGGTCCACTGTTCTGGCACCTTGGGGGCTTTGTAAACGCACATGGCCCCTGACTTCCATTCCAAACAAATTCACTCTCCAAAAGCTCAATGGCGCTCCTCCTATTCTGAGCATTGTAGTTCACCAGCAGAGCACTTGACGTCCACACATGGGGTATTTCCATACTCAGAGAAAATGGGGTTACACATTTTGGGGGTCAATTTCTACTATTACCCCTTGTAAAAATTAAAATTTTGGGGGAAAAACAGCATTTTAGTGAAAAAAAATTTTTTTTTTCATTTACACATCCAAATGTAACAAAAAGTCGTCAAACACCTGTGGGGTGTTAAGGCTCACTGTACCCCTTGTTACGTTCCTTGAGGGGTGTAGTTTACAAAATAGTATGCCATTTTTTTTTTTTTTTTTGCTGTTCTGGCACCATAGGGGCTTCCTAAAGACGACATGTCCCCAAAAACCATTTCAGCAAAATTTGCTTTCCAAAAGCCAAATGTGATTCCTTCTCTTCTGAGCATTGTAGTGCGCCAGCAGAGCACTTGACATCCACACATGGGGTATTTCCATACTCGGGAGAAAATGCCTCCCCAAATTTGTAACCCCATCTCTTCTATTACTCCTTGTAAAAATTTCAAATTTGGGGAAAAACTAGCATTTTAGTGAAAAAATTAATAACGAAAAGTCGTCAAACACCTGTGGGGTGTTAAGGCTCACTCTACCCCTTGTTTTGTTCCTTGAGGGGTGTAGTTTCCAAAATAGTATGCCATGTGAGTTTTTTTTTTTTTTTTTTTTTTTGCTGTTCTGGCACCATAGGGCTTCTTAAATGTGACATGCCCCCAAAAACGTTTTCAGAAAAACTCATTCTCCAAAATCCCACTGTCTCTCCTTCCCTTCTGAGTCCTCTAGTGCACCCACAGAGCACTTGAGATACACAAATGAGGTATTTTCTTACTCGAGAGAAATTGAGTTACACATTTTAGGAAGATTTCTCTCCTTTTACCCCTTGTAAAAATTCAAAAACTGGGTCTACAAGAACATGCCAGTGTAAAAAATTAAGATTTTAAATTTTCTCCTTTAATTTGCTGCTACTCCTGTGAAACACCTAAAGGGTTAACAAACCTTTTGAATGTCATTTTGGATACTTTGAGGGGTGCAGTTTTTATAATGGGTTAATTTATGGGGTACTTCTAATAAGATGCCCTTCAAATCCACTTCAACTGAACTGGTCCCTGAAAAATTTCGATTTTGAAAATTTTGTGAAAAATTGGAAAATTGCTGCTATACTTTGAAGCCCTCTGATGTCTTCCAAAAGTAAAAACATGTCAACTTTATGATGCAAACATAAAGTTGACATATTGTATATGTGAATCAATATATAATTTATTTGGAATATTCATTTTCCTTATAAGCAGAGAGCTTCAAATAAATAAATAAAAATGCTAAATTTCCAATTTATTCATCATATTTTGGAATTTTTCACCAAGACATTATGCAGGTATCGACAAAATTTTACCACTAACATAAAGTAGAATATGTCACAAAAAAAACTCTCGGAATCAGAATGAAAGGTTAAAGCATCCCAGAGTTATTAAAGCTTAAAGTGACAGTGGTCAGATGTGCAAATGGCTGGGTCCTTAAGGGGTTAAGGGGTATTCCAGGATTTTTTTTTATTTGACTATGCTACAGGGGCTGTAAAGTTAGTGTAGTTCATAATATAGTGTCTGTACCCGTATGTGACCGTTTTCTCACAATTCTTCTGTGATTTTCACCCCAATTTTTATTTTTAACAGCATACAAAATGACTGTTGTCTCAGATTTTTCCCAGGTTGCAATGCGGCCGAGACCTGACTCACTAGTCAGCTGATGACAGGGAGTCTGCTTCAATGGGTGGAGCGATCGCTTGGAGCGAGAGAGATCAATCTGCAACTAATGCAACAGCTGTAGGCAGCCTGATTGAAAACCACAGGTCTTTTGCATGGATGCAGCTCATTTATGTTTCAATGGGTGGGGTGGTTGATGTGTGGGAGGGAGGGAAATGGAATTATGGGATTTGTAGGCAAAAAAAGAAAACTCAAACAGAAAATACCAGTTCACAAAAAGCTAGCCACAGTGTTATGGTAATCTCACAACATAGCCATTTAGTCCCAAGACAAGTGCAGATCTTTCCTAAGCATGTCCATTACTGCCTGCCTGGTACATACTAAAATCACCTTATGGTGGATAACCCTTTATTGGGTTTATATAAAGTTACAAAAGATTACCAGCGTAGCTGTGTTTGGTATAACCACAATGTGAAAAAAAGGTAAATAAGTGTTTGTTTTTTTTGTCCAATGCATTATTGTCATTTTCAGTGAATGTATGAAGTGCATTTTAGTGGATGTATAAACAGGCCATATAATCAGTCCCTTAAAGAGTTACTCTGGGTACTAAAAATTTGGGATGCACTGAAAGGGAAATTTTGGGCCGAAACCGAAAATTTAAGCTGCGCTTGGCCGAAAACCAAAAATGTATTGCCCTGCCACCTTTTTTTTTAATATAGTTTTTGTAAAAAAATGTGTAACTTTTTTGGAATGTGATGCGACCAAAATCAGCAATTTTTGCGTTTGGGATTTTTTTGTATTTACACCATTCACAGTGCAGGATCAGAAAAACAATAATTTATTAGTTGGAACAATTACGCAAGTGGCGATACCAAATTATTTTACATTTTTTATAAAAAAAAAATTATCTGGAAAATGGGAAAAGGAGGGCTATTTAAACTTTAAAAAGGAGGGTTATTTAAACTTTAAATTTGTGCTCAGCGATCATTTGGTTGAGCCTGGCTTAACCAGGCTCAATCAAATTCAGAGCCACGGACCGGACAGAAGGAAGCAGAGGTAACCCCTCCTGCTAACTCCATTGTGGACCGCCACTCTGCAGTCGCGCTGCGGGGGCGGGCGATCCACCCCACTGAACCACCAGGGAGCTTTTACAGGTCCCTTTAGATGCCGCTGTCAGCTTTGACATCTGCAATTTAAAGGGTTAATTGCCACCCACGGCCCCCGCTACAAGAATTAGCAGGGGCTGCGGGGCATGGCAGATGACGGACATAGGAGCAATCTCTGATGTCTGTCATTACAGGTAGATGTCTGCTGCTGACAACAGCAGGCATCTCCCGCATATGACGGGGATCCGACCCGCCGGTCCGCGTCATATCCTCACCCAATCCCTGACGTACATGTATGTCATGGGTCGGGAAGAGGTTAAGCCACGCCCCCCAAAACTTTTGGTGGAATTTTCAATCAGTCGAAAATGACAAAATGGGCATTTTCATCCGATAATTTTCAGAAGCCGGAATTTCGGTGCATCCCTACTAAATATTATCTCCTGTTGTGCTGGGTCCACTATGTAAAAAGAAAAAGAAAATACTTACCTATCTCTCTCTTGGGGGGTCCTGCCATATAGTCTTCTGGTCCCCTGCTGAATGTATCGGCCACTACTTCAGAGAGAAACGCATCTCAGCAGTGATGCCATTTCCGGATTAAGTTGGAACAACACTGCAGCTGGTGAAAAGAATATCTCTCACAGGTAGTGACCAGAGCGTTTAGCTGGGGACCAGAAGACTTCACAGTGGGACCAATGAGGGAGCGAGGTAGTTCAGTATTTATTTTCATGGCGGCCCCATCACATTAGTAGAACATTTTTAGAACCCAGACTACCCCTTTAATATCATCTTTACTCTGTACAGCCTCCAGGGGCCCCACAATGTAAAGCATATGGTTAACTTTTGGTATATTTTATCTATTTTATACATTTTGGCTGTGTAGTATGTTTTATTCACATGATGTAACAGAAAACTATGAGAAGGATATTTCATAGATCACTTCTTTGAGTTACTCACATCTGCCTGTCACAAAAACCAGAAGCCGATTACATTTACTTTTATTATACAATGTAAAAATATATGGACTGTGAAATCCATTCAAAAGCAAGAACAAAACAGCACAAAATATTGTGGATTTTTGAGCCAAATTCAACTGCAAAATCCCCAGTGTTGGCTGCTGACTCAAGGAACAATACATATCTTCAGTAACATTCTAAGGTTTTGTTCATCGGGGTTTCAAACATTTTTTATGGTAAAGCTTAGCATAGTCTGCAGTTTTGTATTTCTATAAAAAATCCCAGAGCCTGAATGAAAACCCAGTTGTTTCTTTTGCATGTGCATATATTCCTACAAGCCCCTTTCATCTGCTTGAAACAGCTATAGCAATTTCTGTTACAAATATTTCATTTGTAAACATACACAAAATTCAGGGAGGACATTTTGGCTTTAGGTTATGTTGACATCAGAAATTTTGCATGTGTCACACTTAAATGTTGAAATACTATTCAAATGTAAATACGGTAGATTTAAATGTATGCTGTAGTTTGTCCATGGGGTTCAGTAGATCAAACAGTCTACTTGTGAAATAGAATAACATAGACGACTATTCTGTTCCACATATAAGGGTATGTTCATATTAAAAATCTTCCAAACTCTGCACATAACAGCAAAAAGGTTTGTCTGCTTTACTTTGCTATACCGTATATTGCAGTCTACACTATTCTGTCCCACAAATAAAAAGATTGCAATGTAAAAAAGACCTATTGTAGTCACAATTAGACTAGCTGGATCAATTTAACCATATCGGTACATCATATTGTATCTATGTTGGTGATAGACCATACAGATGTGACAAATAGAAGATTTCTGCTTTGAGCATATCTTTAGTAAAACTTGTCTGCCAACGCTGCATTGCATGTCATTCTTGGGTCATTCTTCATGCTTCAGTCAGGCAACAACAATAAGTAAATTACTTCATTATTTTAGTTAATTTTAATTATTTTGCCCCCCTCCCGTTACTTTGTGAAAAGGGAACATTAAATAAAATGTTTTCTCTTGTATGTGCATTTTAACATTTACAAAATTATTGGGACACCTACACATTTTAGGGTACAAATGTATTGTGACATCTACACATTTTAGGACATCCCTATCTAAAGCCATAGGCATAAATATGTAGTTGGTCGTTCCCTTTCTCCATATTTTTGGAGACAAGTCAAGTTCTTTCACACCAAACTCACCCAACATGGACCTTGTTTTGTGCACAGGGTAACAGTCATGCTGGAACAGAAGAGGACCCAAACTATTCATAAATAATAGTTTGGGCCCTAAGAGTGTCCAAAATGTCTTTATATGCTGGAGAATTAAATGAATCTGTCCGCTTTATATCATACTCAGATCTCAAGTGTCAAGGAGGCACTGCTGAATTGCAGCATACACACCTCCATTCTCCCGCAACCCCTACCTGGCTTGATGTACAGGGCTTGGCTTCCAGCACTGGGTCGTGAATGTCAATCAGCCAAGGCAGGGAGGGGACAAAGCTCAGCGTCCTTGAGCTGTAAGCATGATATAGAGATGAAAAGCTTATAAAGCTTCCATGGCAGATCTGGTGCTTATTTTGAAAACCGATGAGGTTTGGAACTCTTCAGGTACTAAGTCAGCAGAGCGTTTTCTACTTTTGTGCACTGTGTCAGCACTAACTTTACAAGTTGTTTTCAAGAACTGACTTGTTTCAGCAGTGGCTCCTATTACAGTACCACACTGGAATTCAGTGAGCTCTGAGTGACCCATTCTTCTCCAAATGTTTGTAAAGGAAGACTGCAGTAATGCCCTCTTACACTGTGTAGTTTTTGTCTGATATATTAAAATTGAGACATTCGCCAGTATATCCTTGTATGAGGGACATACCAGAGCCCGCACACCAACGCCAAGGTTTCTCAAAATGGCGCGGGACCTAACTCTAATCCTACCTGTGCGTGATAAGCAAAACAGGGACCAGTGGGCAATTACGGCAGCATTCAGTTGACTCACAGCCTCCTCCCAGGTACCCTCCAGAGTGACTGAGCACACATACAATGGGAGGAGGGAGGCAAGCTGCAAGCCCCACCTGAGTTGGCTAATATAGGTGCATGGCCTCACAGGTGCTACCCTAATGCTGCCTTGAAGATATTCAAGGCGCATTAACTATGGAGTTTACACACCTCCAAGTATACAATTTAAACAAACAACAAAAAACGTGGCCTCAAATGGCTGGAGGTGCTCAACCCCAATGCGGTTGTGCATTTATACTGGGGGAGCAGATCCTGCCCTTGTAGTCCATTGCTAGGGGCGATCCCCAGCATAAAATGCATACAATGGAGGATGCCTGCAGCGGACTACAAGTGCCACAATAGAATCCTACACCAGATAGACGGTGTGGATGTGTAACAATTAGAATAATACAATACAGGAATATGGGTGCACTACTGTGGTAGATGTATACAGTGACATTGGCTATCCCTCAACACTGATGTTAAAATTGTGACATTCGCCAGTATATCCTTGTATGAAGGAAATACCAGAGCCCGCACACCAACGCCAAGGTTTCTCAAAATGGCGCGGGGCCTAACGCTAATCCTACCTGTGCGTGATAAGCAAAACAGGGGCCAGTGGGCAATTACGGCAGCATTCGGTCGACTCACAGCCTCCTCCCAGGTACCCTCCAGCATGACTGAGCACACATGCAATGGGAGGAGGGAGGCAAGCTGCAATCCCCACCTGAGTTGGCTAATATAGGTGCATGGCCTCACAGGTGCTACCCTAATGCTGCCTTGAAGATATTCAAGGCGCATTAACTGTGGAGTTTACACGTACCGGTACATCATGTGTCCGCTCCCGATCTATGACGTGGGGGTACGGCGTGGCCCCGCGTCATAGCGGGTCGGGCCCAGCCTCTAACAACGGCCGGGACCCGTGGCTAATAGCGCGCGGCATTGATCGCGGTGCCGCACACTATTAACCCTTTAGACGCGGCGTTCAAAGTTGAAGGCGGCGTCTAAAGTGAAAGTGAAAGCATGCCGGTTAGCTCAGGGAGCTGTTCGGGATAGCCGCGGCTAAATCGCGGCATCCCGAACAGCTTACAGGACAGCTGGAGGATCCCTACCTGCCTCCTCGCTGTCTGATCGCCGAATGACTGCTCAGTGCCTGAGATCCAGGCATGAGCAGTCAAGCGGCAGAATCATCGATCACTGGTTTCCTATGAGAAACCAGTGATCAATGTAATAGATCAGTGTGTGCAGTGTTATATGTCCCTATGGGAGCTATAACACTGCAAAAAAAAGTGAAAAAAAGTGAACAAAGATCATTTAACCCCTTCCCTATTAAAAGTTGGAATCACCCCCGTTTTCCCATATAAAAAAACACAGTGTAAATAAAAATAAACATATATGGTATGTCGTTAATTAAACCACACGGTCAATGGCGTACACGCAAAAAAATTCAAAATTCCAAAATAGTGCATTTTGGTCACTTTTTATGTCATGAAAAAATGAATAAAAAACTATCAATAAGTCCTATCAATGCAAAAATGGTACCGCTACCGGTACCGCTTGAAGATATTCAAGGAGCATGAACTATGGAGTTTTTTGTTGTTTGTTTAAATTTTATACTTGGAGGTGTGTAAACTCCATAGTTAATGCGCCTTGAATATCTTCAAGGCAGCATTAGGGTAGCAACTGTGAGGCCATGCACCTATATTAGCCAACTCAGGTGGGGATTGCAGCTTGCCTCCCTCCTCCCATTGCATGTGTGCTCAGTCACGCTGGAGGGTACCTGGGAGGAGGCTGTGAGTCGGTTGCATGCTGCCGTAATTGCCCACTGGCCCCTGGTAGCACAGGTAGGATTAGCGTTAGGTCCCGCGTATGTCCTTCATACAAGGATATACTGGCGAATGTCTCAATTTTAACATCAGTGTTGAGGGATAGCCAATGTCATTGTATACATCTACCACAGTAGTTCACCCATATGCCTATATTGTATTATTCTAATTGTTACACATCCACACCGTCTACTTGGTGTAAGATTCTATTGTGGCACTTGTAGTCCGCTGCAGGCATCCTCCATTGTATGCATTTTTTTATGCTGGAGATCGCCCCTAGCAACGGACTACAAGGGCAGGATCTGCTCCCCCAGTATAAATGCACAACCGCATTTGGGGTTGAGCACCTCCAGCCATTTGAGAGCACGTTTTTTGTTGTTTGTCTGATATATTGAAACTTTATTAATTAATTACCACAACAGAAAAACTTTCAGGTGCTTTCTCATGTGATCAGCACCAGATCAAATGAAGCTTAAGTGCACAATGACCAGTTATGGGTGGGTTCACATTACGTTTTTAGCAATACGGGACTGTATACGGCTGGGGAGGAGCAAAAACCAGGCGCTCCTGTATCCCAGTCATATTCATCCCGTATGTAATTCATTTCAATGAGCCGACCCGAGTGAAACGCTGACTCCGGTCGGCTCATTTTTGACCCGTATGCGGTTTTCCCACCGGACCTAAAACCGTGTCACAAGTTATTGACTTCAGAATTTCTGATGTGGATTTGAATTCCGCTTTGAAATTAAACATGTTTGTCAATGGGATGACGCTGATGTCAGTGGCACATTGTAGTGGACAAAAGCGCTGATTCTGGATAATTTCTATTATATTTATCATGGTACTGGATTTTATACACCCCAATTCGATTATTAAATTGTATTTCTCAATAATCTTGCCCATATAGTGCACTTCTAAGCACAAGAATTTGTATATTAAAAAGGAGTATTGGATGAGTACTAATAGTGTTGAACATCTTGTTGAGGGATTCACTTAGCGCATGCTCCATTTTGGCCTTTTAGTACACAATAAACTACTGTCTGTGATCAGCATAAAGAATAAGCCATGAATGTTGGGACTGTTTTATCTGAGTTGTGGCAAGTATCAAGACTGCACCAAACCTCACATGTCTTTTTAAGGTCAGGGCCTCCTGTAACTGGTTGTCATTTTCAAACCGATAAATAAATGGTGCCCCTTTAATTGCCAGACTCATTTAATTAATACTGAAAGAGTCTTGTATGTCTTGTATGATTCTTTCAGCTCAGCAATAAATCACTTTCTGCAGTGGCAAATGGAAATCCAGTGATGTCACAGCTTAATCATCTTAATTTTTTTTTCACAAATACCTTTTTTTTCTCATTAATGGCAATGTATTTTGATTTAAAAATAATTTATTGTTCTGGTTTATTAATAAACAGCAGATGCCTAAATGTAGGACTCCAGCACAGCCTCTAGTTGGATTAGTATGAGGCTAAAACGCCCCAAACTGCCCGGCAGCTTTATTCCATGGGAAAAATGCAGCTGCTAGATGTTAGCAGGGAGTCAATAGGGAAACGCCAAACCCACTTTGCTTTTTTGGGTTTGGTATTTCTTTTCCTGACCTAAGCGACCCTAGTAAAAACTCCTGCTAAAGGATTAATCATTTCCATACTATTTCCCCTTAAAGGGGTTATCCAGGAAAAAACTTTTTTTTATATATCAACTGGCTCCAGAAAGTTAAACAGATTTGTAAATTACTTCTATTAACAAATCTTAATCCTTTCAGTACTTATGAGCTTCTGAAGTTAAGGTTGTTATTTTCTGTCTAAGTACTCTCTGATGACACGTGTCTCGGGAACCGCCCAGTTTAGAAGCAATTTCCCATAGCAGACCTCTTCTAAACTGGGTGGTTCCCGAGACACATGTCATCAGAGAGCACTTAGACAGAAAAGAACAACCTTAACTTCAGAAGCTCATAAGTACTGAAAGGATTAAGATTTTTTAATAGAAGTAATTTACAAATCTGTTTAACTTTCTGGAGCCAGTTGATATATAAAAAAAAGTTTTCCCTGGATAACCCCTTTAAGCATTCGGCCTCATTTACTAAGAGTGGAGTATACTTTTCTTTGTAAGTTTTTGTTTCCGACAGGTATTTTTCCATGGTATTTACTATTGCATTTTGTATTTGACAATTGTTTTCCTATGTTTTGCTCTTTTTACACATGAGCTCTGAGCTGTAGGGTTTTTCGGAGCTCAAATTCACCTTTTTTTTTTTTTGAGACCCGCCCCTTTTCCCTGATAGCAATGCCCCTTTGTAGGGCTTTTAGTGTAAAGTGGACAGTAATAAATTGTATCCTCCTATTTATACAGTGTTCTGATACACACTAGTAAATCATATGGGACTATACTACAACACTGTGTAAAAACAAAAAATAAAGTGTTGTGCTGTCAAATTCCATATTGAGTAATGCAATGTTCTCTCTAAATACTGTGCCATACAAAACACCATACATCAGCATATTTAATTTCTATGGCAGTGCTTCTATTAAAACTTAGTGTGAAGAAATGTATAATGATCCATTCTCTACTTTGGATGCTTGAAAGAAAATGAAGTGAAGGTGGAGGAAGCTCTTACAGATGGCAGAAAATAGTCACCAAATAAATAGGAAGCATGAACATTGTAAGTAAATACTGCGGATATGATAGATATCTACAAATAAATATCCAGGCATCAGATAGATAGATGAATAGATATGAGATACATAGATTTGTGATACATAGATAGATTTAAGATACATAGATTTGAGATAAACATATACGAAATAGATATTAAATAGATATTAGAGATAGATATGAGATAGATGATAGATACATAGATATTAGATGGACAGATCGATAGATGATTGATATATATATATTAGAGATAGATATGAGATAGATTATTGATAGATATCAGATATGAGATAGATATTAGAGAGATATATATTAGAGAGAGATATTAGAGAGTTATAGAGATATGAGATAGATAGATATGAGATAAATGGATAGATAGATAAGAAATTATCTAACAAACAAAAAGCGAAGCAGCACTGTTCCAGTAATAGAGTAAACAGGTGCCAGGAGTTCAGACTAGCCTTAGTCTAATGCTGTGGAGATATCAAAAGCAAAAGGAGCTGCAGCATTCCAAACGATATTAAAGATAAAAAAAAGAAGTAGTTTTATTCCATGCAACAAGGTTCAACGTATCAATCGCCCAATGCGACCATTTTCAAGCATAGATAGTAAATATGAGATAGATAGATATGAGATATATACAGGCATGGCCGTAAATCTTGGCTCCCCTGAAATTTTTCAAGTAAATGAAATATTCCTCTCAGAAAAGGATTGCAGTAACACGTTTTGCTATTCACATGTTAATTCCCTTTGTGTGTATTGGAACTAAACCAAAAATGGGAGGAAAAAAAGCTAATTGGACATAATGTAACACCAAACTCCGAAATTATTGGCACCCTTAACCTAGTATTTGGTTGCACACCCTTTGGAAAAAATAACTGAAATCAGTCGCTTCCTTTAACCATCAATAAGCTTCTTACACCTCTAAGCCGGAATGTTGGACCACTCTTCATTTGCAAACTGCTTATTGGAAGGACGCCTTTTCCCAACAGCAATTTTAAGATCTCTCCACAGGTGTTCAATGGGATTTAGACCTGGACTCATTGCTGGCCACTTCAGAACTCTCTAGCGCTTTGTTGCCATCCATTTCTGGGTGCTTTTTGATGTATGTTTGGGGTCATTGTCCTGCTGGAAGACCCAAGATCTTGGATGCAAACCCAGCTTTCTGACACTGGGCTGTACAGTGCGACCCAAAATCCATTGCTAATCCTCAGATTTCATGATGCTTGCACACATTCAAGGCACCAGTGCCAGCGGCAGCAAAACAACCCCAAAACATCATTGAACCTCCACCATATTTCACTGTAGGTACTGTGTTCTTTTCTTTGTAGGCCAATTTTCGGTAAACAGTAGAATGATGTGCTTTACCAAAAGGCTCTATCTTGGTCTCATCTGTCCACAAGACATTTCCCCAGAAGGATTTTGGCTTACTCAAGTTCATTTTGGCAAAATGTAGTCTTGCTTTATGTCTCTGTGTCAGCAGTGGGGTCCCCCGGGGTCTCCTGCCATAGCGTTTAGTTTCATTTAAATGTTGACGGATAGTTCGCGCTGACACTGATGTTCCCTGATCCTGCAGGACAGCTTGAATATCTTTGGAACTTGTTTGGGGCTGCTTATCCACCATCTGGACTATCCTGCGTTGACACCTTTCATCAATTTTTCTCTTCCGTCCACGCCCAGGGAGATTAGCTACAGTGCCATGGGTTGCAAACTTCTTGATAATGTTGCGCATTGTGGACAAAGGCAAATCTAGATCTCTGGAGATGGACTTGTGAACCAAAATTGTGGAAAAATATCAACAATCTCAAGATTACAAGTCCTCAGACAGTTCTATTCTCCTCTTTCTGTTGTCCATGCTTAGTGTGGCACACACAGACACACAATGCAAAGACTAAGTGAACATCTCTCCTTTTTATCTGCTTTCAGGTGTGATTTTTATATTGCCCACACCTGTTGCTTGCTCCAGGTGAGATTAAAGGAGCATCACATGCTTGAAACAATCTTATGTATCCACAGTTCTGAAAGGGTGCCAATAATTTTTTTCAGCCCATTTTTGGAGTTGTGTTTATGTCCAATTAGCTTTTTTTTTCTCCCTTTTTTATTTGTTTAGCTCGAATACACACAAAGGGAATAAACATGCATATAGCAAAACATGTGTTACTGCAATCCTTTTCTGTGAGAAATATTTCAGGGTTGCCAACATTTACGGCCATGACTGTAGAGACCTTACCAATGCTTCGTCTCTCTCCTAAAGTTGCATTGCTGTTATACAGTTCCTGTTATATCATTGAATATAAATAACTAGAACAATCCTAATAATAAAAGCTATGTATAATATTTAATTTATTTATATTTTTGTATGTACAATATATTATTTAGTAACTGTATTTATAATGTGGTGGTGTGGCTTTCAACAGCTACAAAGTGAAAAACCTCACAAAGTGCTTTTTGCTGCTTAATGAATAATAAATGTTTTTGATGTATTGTGGTCAGACAGTGCCCAGCAAGACACTCTTTACCTTTTGCTAATGAGGGGTTAACAGAAGACGCATAGAGCTCACACTTTGTGGTGTAACATTTCCACTCCAGTCTGGTTTTAGAGCATCTCTTCATTCATTCATTCATTCACCATTATCACAAATCCCTGCTTAAACTAAAACTTCACGTCATCCACTTTGACTGTGCATGAATGGGACATCTACTGTATTACATCAATGGTTGCAATATGTTTTATGATTTTTTAATTTTTTTTATATAAAAGTAATTTTTGGCACAACCTTAAAGGGGTACTCCGGCGCTTAGACATCTTATCCCCTATCCAAAGGATAGGGGATAAGATGCCTGATTGCGGGGGTCCCGCCGCTGGGGACCCCCCTGATCTTGCACGCAGCACCCCAGTTAAAATCAGTCCCCGGAGCATGTTCGCTCCGGGTCTGATTACCAGCGATCACGGGGCAGGCGGGTTGTGACGTCAAGCCTCTTCCCCCGTGTGATGTCACGCTCCGCCCGTCAATGCAAGCCTACGGGAGGGGGCGTGACAGCTCAATGCAACCCTCAATGCAAGCCTATGGGAGGGGGCGTGATGGGGGGCGGGACCCCCGCAATTTTAGATAGGGGATAAGATGTCTAAGCGCCGGAGTACCCCTTTAAGGAGTAAGTGTTGTTTCACATGTGTTAGAAAACAGGAATACTATATTGATCTTTCTCTATCACTATAGAGAAATTTTGGTTATTTTTGTTACTTCATAGGAATACAGAATGTTATATATTTATTTATATCTTACTGTGTATCTAATAAACTGTTTATCCAATTTAGTGGGGAGGGGGACAATATACATATATATATATATATATATATGTATTTTACACACAGTTATTCAAATAGGATGGTGCAAAATGATAGCATCAATATTCATAACCAAGAGAACACAAATGTATTAACATGAAAAGACACACTATCTAAGTTTAATCTGTTCACTACAAATGTTCTAAGTGATTTCCATTGATGTCACAGCAGATGTCCAGGCTGTAGTCCAGTTCTGTCCAGACATATATTAGCCTGTCAGCGATTTAGTTCTCTTCAAATCGATCCTCCATGTCAGTGCAAAAGTCACAGTCTTTTGTTTTGTCGTCTGGTTTCCCATCCTGAAGTTGTAATCTATACGCCATACCATGGTTTGTGGCACTTGTAGTTCCATACTACTCAGCCTCATTGTCTTTCTAGGACTGAGCTAATACACAGCTTGAATCCTGTTCACCGTCTCTGTTGAAGTCTTTGGGCAACTCAGACTTTTCCCATGAAACAAACACCCAATGGTTTTAAATTGCTTCACCCAACATGAAATGCAGTTTCCATGCAGAGCACCAGAGTTTCGTTGTTCTCTCATAACAGTGCCTGTTTTGAAATTTCAACGGGCAAAATGCTTTTCCTTGCTTCAATGTCGTTTTGATTCGGCTCTTGGAAATGAAAGCTGTGCTGAGATTTCATATAGACATCTAAGGGTTTGTTCACATTGAGGAATGTGTACGGATTCCATCTGGCGGCTGCCCCCGAAATACTTCTACGGTAGGTCTGCGCGGTCCTGTGGCGTCAGTGTTGACGGCAATGCAGGGCTCACGGACTTCTACGTAGATCACTTTTAGTGGCTGAATTGTCCACAGCTAAAATTCCGCAATGTGAATGGGTCCGCGGAAGACCCATTCACAATAAATGTTAGGGGCTCACACTGCGCCCACTGAATTGCGTGCCAATTCCTCAGTGTGAACATACCCTAAACCAGTATTGCTTTGCTTTTCGGTCACTGGCCATTCACCACTGATATTACTTTAACTACAAGACCTACCGTTGAATCGCCCTGTACTTCTGCTTTCTAGTATTGTAACAAGAAGCAACTTTTATATAAAGAAAAAATAGTTTGTATCAATTAGTGTTAAGTTTTATTGTGGAAATATAATTTATTATTGGGTAGTCACTCTTATCAAATAACCAGAGCAGATACAAAGATAATTTCTCACTGACAGCAGTATAACACCCCTTAATTTAGCATATTAAAGCCCTCGACTTAATTTGGAGACACCCTATTAAAGGGGTAGTCCGGTGAAAACCTTTTTTCTTTTAAATCAACTGGTGGCAGAAAGTTAAACATATTTGTAAATTACTTCTATTAAAAAATATTAATCCTTCCAGTACTTATTAGCTGCTGAATGTTGCAGAGAAAATTCCTTTCTTTTTGGAACACTGATGACATCACGAGCACAGTGCTCTCTGCTGACATCTCTGTCCATTTTAGCAACCATGCATAGCAGATGTATGCTAAGATGTATGCATGGTGGCTCAGTGGTTAGCACTGCTGCCTTGCACTGCTGGAGACTTGGGATCAAATCCCACTAAGGACAACAATAAATAAAGTGTTATTATTATTATAATAACGTCAGCAGAGAGAACTGTGCTCGTGATGTCATCAGAGAGCATTCCAAAAAGAAAAGAATTTTCTCTGTAGTATTCAGCAGCTAATAAGTACAGGAAGGATTAAGATTTTTTAATATAAGTAATTTACAAATATGTTTAACTTTCTGCCACCAGTTGATTTAAAAGAAAAAAGTTTACACCGGAGTACTCCTTTAACATAAGAGATTGTTTAAAGCTGACATTTCAGGGTTTGACAGAGGAAGGTCCCCTATTGAGGAACCTCACTTCTTGGTGTCTGTCTTTTGCTCTGGAGCTCCGGGCCCATCCTGCATTACATAGACAACCTATTGATAACAATGGGCACTGAACAATGCTTAATATATACAGTAATGGCGCTAGTAGCAATTTCAATATTTACTGCACATTTTCTCCCAGAGTACAACTGAATGCTAAAGGTCCCAGCAGGGGGAACCTTGGTGACCTGCTTATTATCAAAGGATCTTTCCAACAAGCAAATAATGTCCAAAGGAGAAAACACCATTTAAAGGGCATTTAGGCCACATGCACATACGGTAGTCATATTACAAGTTTCTCTCGGTTACACTCTTTTTATTACTACAGGAGGAGAAAATTCTATCTGATCTTGTCCATAGATCTAAATATACAGTATGACTTTTGCATGGTATGACAATAAGGCTTGATATTAATAGGAATAATATAAAATATCAGAAGCTAAATATTATCTCAGTAGGGAAATGTGTTAGTTTGGCATGTATTTAGTAGTAAAAAGGTCAGGAGATCTCAGTGCCCACTTATTTGGTGATTTGTGATTGGTGATTCAGTAATCCAAATAGATGTACACAGTTAGGTGGTGGGATGAATAGACACAAGGAAACTGATATAATCCAGTACGACTATGAGTAGTACATTAGACAATTACACTGGTAAATAAAAAGGAGTAGTAGCTTGAGAGAGGGCGAGACATGGGGGGTACTTGATTATGGCAATAGCAGCTGTTACTATGTACTTCAATTGCAGTTTCCAGCTGATAATGACCCATCTGGTATGTGTTGGATTTTAATATTTCGTCTGCCCACACAGTGGTTGGTAGAATAGAAATAATAGAATTACATCTATTTGAATAGATCTTTATATATATATATATATATATATATATATATATATATATATATATATCCTACAAAGCTTTCTATCATAATGGATAATTATATTTCCGACCCCTTTAATGCATAGATCATAATTTGTTCTTCAATATGTTCTGTAAATAAGACAATATTGGGAGTAAAGAGAGTTTTTAGATTCTATTGATCCCTTCCTTACAGGGATTATCTGCCAATTTGCCTAGTCTGTGTAATAACAAAGAAAAAGCCTATACTTACCTCACTTGCTCCCTTGTGGCCACTGGCATCATAAAGCCCAGTCTCTAGTAAACTTTGTTTCTCAGTTCTGCAGGTAATACTGCCCCACCTCAGCCAGTAAGTGGCATTGTGATGTGCCATCTACAGCTCTGAGAAGTAATGTTCACCAGAGACCTGGCATCATTATAACAAGGCTGCAGGGGTGGTAGATATAAGTTTGTTTTTTTTGTTATCACAACGCATGGGCACATTAGTGGGGGGAAAAGGGGTTTGATAGATAAACCCCTCTTAAAGTGTACCTGTCACCAAAGATTTTTTTTAACCTGCATTATTTGTTATATTAACCTTGCCACACATCCACAACTTGTACTATCATCTAATTGCTTATTAGCATAATTTCAAAAACTAACGGGTTGCTAGTGTACCTTTTTTGATCAAAACATGCAAGCCACTCTCCACATCAAAGCCACCTGATAGGAGTGGGTCCCTAAACTAACACCGACCACTGCTGCCGCAACACCATGCCCACAGGGGGAATGACCCAGTTACCAAGCAGCCCCATTGCTGCCCAACCAAACCCCCGATTCTGGGCCAAACCACCCCACAGGCTAAGCACTACAACCGCTGTAGAGCACCACATCAGTGTGAAAACCTATTATATGCTCCCTGCCAGAAAGATGGGAGAATTCTAGGAGGAAACCCTTATGCAGTCTCCTGCTGATTAAAATCGCCTGGGACGAATGAGTTGTTGCAGTCGTGCTTTGACTGTGAATTGGTGTGATCAAAAGCCGGGGGCTTGGTCAGGCGCAGTGGGGCTGCCTGGAAACTGGGTCTTACCCCCTGTGGGCTTGGTGTTGCAGAGGCAGTGGTCGCCGCCCTGCGCTACGCCAGTATTGGTTTAGGGACCCACTCTTATCAGGTGGCCTTGATGTGGCGAGTGGGTTTGCACAAGGAAGGAGTTACACTGAACACTGAACTGGTGTGACTACTGCTGATGACAAGCTAAAGGGAAGAGAGAAAGTAAATTACAGGATTGAAAGAAAGTGGCTATACTTTTTATTCATCGTATATAACACTAGATGACTGAATACATAATAAATATTTTGTCCAAAATGAAGATGTACTGTCAGTGTGCCACATGCAAACATGATTGCAACAAGTGTCCTGGTCTTTTCTGATTTACTGTGTATTCTCATGCAGTGCATCTGGTAGATATATGGAATGTTATTGAAGCACTCCGGGAAAATTCACTAAACAATCTGGATCCTAATGTAGAACTTAATGTGGCACGTCTGGAAGCTGTCTTATCAACAGTATTTTACCAGCTCAATAAGCGGATGCCAACAACTCACCAAATCAATGTAGAACAGTCCATCAGCCTATTGTTAAACTTCTTGTTGGCAGCCTATGATCCGTAAGTATATATTTGCAGTATAAATACAGGATTTGTATAAGTAAGCTATTATTATGATGGACATTTTAAGTGAGGTGTGACCACTTGGTTTTAATACAAAAGAATTTAGTCTTACACAATTTAGGCCTTCAATGTCTTCTGTGCAGCAGTTGTTCTAAGGAATCCAGGTATGCTGTATTAAGAACTTTGAAATGTGGTCAACTAAAGCATCTATCGGTACATAAATAAATGTTGGTTAGAGTAGTTGTCTCAGGAAGACAACCACTTGTGGCCAGACATTTCACCTGGACTGTTTATATATAAGATGTCCTGAATAAGCTTCTCGTGCCCATCCGAACTTCTATTTCTATCTGGTAGGAAAGCTAAAGACAGCCAAACAGGCTCCGTTATACAGTTTTCATAATTCCCATCAAGGATAATGGGAGTTACCGTATTTATCAATGTATAACACACGCACTGACGTATAACACGCACCCTCATTTTCACAGGACAATTTGAGGAAAAAAAATAAATGTAAAACAAATGGCTTGGAAGTTCTGAACTATATCCCTCATCATCCCCCCAACTATGATTCCCCTTCTCCTCAGCCCCCCCCCCTTCCCCGTGCCACAACATTCATCCCCTTTTATCAGCCCCTGTGCCACATTTACCCCCGATCCCCTGTGTGCCTCCTTTCACCTGTGATTCCCCTGCTCATCAATTCCCCCGGTTCATCATTCCCCCTCTGACTCATCATTACCTCCCCTCTGACTCCTCATTCCCCCCTTGTTTATAATCCCCCTGCTCATTATTTCCCCCTTGCTCATAATCCCCCTGCTCATCATTCCCCCCCCCCTCTGACTCATCATGCCCCCCCTTGCTCATAATCCCCCTGCTCATTATTTCCTCCCTTGCTCATAATCCCAACTGCTCATCATTACCCCTCTCTGCCTCATCATCCTCCCCCCTACTCATTATTTCCCCACTTGTTCATAATCATCCCCTGCTCATTGTTCCCTCCCTCTCCCCCTGCTTTTTCTATTTTTCATATTTCATATTACTGGCCACACTCCGGCAGGCTCAGGGAATGCGGCCGGTCTTGTGGGCAGTGTGGAATGTAAAGTATGACAAGTGACGTCTCCTGCCAACTCCTCTGCACGGCGTCAGGGACGTCACTCCTCATTCTCTGCAGCCACCGCTGGTCAGTGTGTCCGAAGTGCCGGCTGCTTGTTTAAGTTTAGCAGCCCGGCCGCGGCCACTTTAAAACAGTCACCCGCGGCGGCTGCAGGAAGTGAGGAGTGACATCCCTGATGCCGTACAGAGGAGTCGGCTGGAAACGTCACTCATCATACCATCCACACAGCCCACAAGATCCGCCGCATTACCTGAGCCTGCCAGAACGTGGCCAAGCAAGGAAATGTGAAAAATATTAAAATCAGGAGGAGAAGTGTCCTGTTCCGAAGGAGGCACCGCTGGTCACTGTTTTAAAGTGGCCGGGCTGCTGATCTTTAACAAGCAGTTGCGCTGTGGCCACTTTAAATCAGTGACCAGAACATTTATCAGGGGATGACATGCAGGCAGGGTTTTTGCCCTAAATTTAGGTTTTAAAAGTGCATGTTATGTGCCGATAACCTAAACAGCAGCGAGCTTTTCTATTTTCACAACTCAGCAGTTACATAAACAGCATAGCTGCTATGCTGCACTATTTACACAACTTCCATTAACATCAGTAAGAGTAACACCACAAACTACATAAAACAGCCAGCTCTGCTATTAGTGGCTTCGCAACAATGTCCAAAGGCTGCAAGCAGGCTGAAGGGGGCTTGTCAGGCCCTTGATCTCAAGATATGTGCGGGTCCCAAAAGTGGTACCCTCATCTTTCAGACCTTTATGCCATATCCTGTGGATATGCCATAAATCTTCGAATGAAAATACCCCATTTATTGATGGACACCACCATTTATAGAATGTTTTATAATAATAAAGTTTTGTATTCAGAGTGAACACTGATATTTTTATCAAAAGTGCTATTTTTATAATTTTCTTTCTGTTCCACAGGGAAGGACATGGTAAGATCACAGTTTTTGCTGTCAAAATGGCATTGGCCACATTATGTGGAGGAAAAATCATGGATAAATTGAGATGTAAGTCCTTTTTTACTTTTTTCATTGTTGACTTAAACCAGCTATACAGGTATACACAGTTACATAGAGATACATAGTTCTGCTATGAGGAAGAGAAATAAGAGTGATGCCTATAATATTATATAAGAGTGCGCACTGTGTGGGGTGAGCTGCAATGGAGTAGACAGAAAAATGGTACCAAAAAATGGAAATATACACCTACCTGATTAGTGAGGTGTATATAATGACTGCTTGAAAGGGCTGCTGGTGAAGTAAGCGCAAACTAGGAAAAAAGGGATAAGAACCATATAATAAGTAAAAATCGTGCTATCTTGCCCAAGAATTCTAAATGCATATAATGCCCGCAGCGCTGCCGCAGCGATCCGATCATCTGTAATGGCGGACGGAGGTCCCCTCACCTGCCTCTGTCGGTCTCCCGGCGTCTCCTGCTCTGGTCTGAGATCGAGCAGACCAGAGCAGGAGTTAGACGATAATACTGATCAGTGCTATGTCCTATGCATAGCACTTAACAGTAATAGCAATCAAATGATTGCTATAGATAGTCCCCTATGGGGACATAAAAAGTAAAAAAAAAAAAAAGTCCCCATCCCCAATAAAAATGAAAATGTTTTCCCATTTTTACCCCCCAAAAGCAAAAACTGTTTTTTTTAGAAACATACTTGGTATTGCCGCGTGCATAAATGTCCGAACTATCAAAATATAATGTTAATGATCCCGTACGGTGAACGGCGTAAACATAAAAAAATTTAAAATTCCAAAAATGCTGCTTTTTGTCACATTTAAAAAAAATATTTTTTATAAAAAATGATTTAAAAGTTTTATATATGCTAATGTCGTATCTATAAAAAGTACAGATGAGGGTGCAAATAATGAGCCCTCATACCGCCCTATATACGGAAAAATGAAAAAGTTATAGGGGGTTAAAATAGGGCAATTTTAGATTACTAATTTTGTACAAAAAGTTTTAGATTTTTTTTTAAGCGGTACAAAAATATAAATGTATCTAGCCATGGGTATCATTTTAATCGTATTGACCCACAGAATGATGAACACATGTCATTTTTACCGTAAATTGTACATTGTGAAAACGAAAACCCAAATTGTGGTTTTCATTTAAATTTCACCCCTAAAAAATTTTTTGGGGGGGTTTGCCATACATTTTATGGTAAAATGAGAGGTTTCATTACAAAGTACAATTGGTCACGCAAAAAACAAGCCCTTTTATGGGTCTGTAGATGGAAATATAAAAGAGTTATGGATTTTAGAAGGTGGGGAGGAAAAAACGAAAATGCAAAAATAAAATTGACCTGGTCCTTAAGGGGTTAATGTTTTTTTTTTTTTTATTACAGTGCCCATTGAAACCGTTAGAAAGTAATTCATCCAACATTATTTCACCCTTTTAATCTGTTTTTTATTATTTTTTTGCTTCTTAGACATTTTCTCGCTGATCTCCGATTCCAGTGGTGTCATGTATTACCAGAAGTATGACCAGTTTCTAAAGGAGGTGCTGAAACTGCCAACTGCTGTGTTTGAAGGCCCTTCATTTGGTTATACAGAGCAATCTGCAAGGTCTTGTTTCTCACAGCAGGTAGGAAGAATGCAGCGTCGTGCTTACGTTTTATTTTATACACTTTAACATAATGGCTACCATTTATAACTGGAACCATGGCGCTGTGACTTATTCAAACATGCCATGTATTGTGACTTTAATGGTGAATGCAAATCTAACTAGGGAGGCGATCAATAGAAGACAACTAAACACCTCAATTTTCAAAAATAGATGACAATCTAACAAATTAGTTTTCTCTGACATCTCCCATCTGGAAATCACATCTAGCAAAACTCTGAGAGGACGGCACTCACATACTCGCTTGTTTTTGTATATACAGTGTATGTTATCGAAGCTTAGGAGAAAAAGAGGTGCTTCAAATGTTTTGCTAGTTTGGGAAATCTATGTGTCTCCCAGCAATCAGAAGTGACTTAGTTACTCTGTACTAAAAGATAACTAAAGGAGTCTTCAAATTGGTGGAACAGATTTATCAATCTGTTTGGGAGAAAATGTCAGATTTTTGTCTCACACAAATGGCAACCAATCACAGCTCATTTTAAGAAACACAAACGGAGCTGTGATTGGTTGCTTTCTGTGGGAGACAAAAAATCAGACACATTTTCTTTTCTTAGGTTGATAAATCTGGGCCACGTGTGTATTATTTTTGTTGACATATGGAGCAACACAAACTTGGAGGGATCTGTTTTGCCATAGGTTTTCTTTTAGTAACCTCTTGTAGCTTGAGATCATAGCCCTTGGACCTATTTTTTCACAGGTGTTTTTAAGACGTAGACAAGGAATAAGAAAGGATTTTTCGAAATTCAACCCTTAACCCCTTAAGGACCGGGGGTTTTTCCGTTTTTGCATTTTCGTTTTTTGCTCCTTGCCTTTAAAAAATCATAACTCTTTCAATTTTGCACCTAAAAATCCATATGATGGCTTATTTTTTGCACCACCAATTCTACTTTGTAATGACGTCAGTCATTGTGCCCAAAAATCTACGGTGAAACGGGAAAAAAAATCATTGTGAGACAAAATTGAAAAAAAAAACGCCATTTTGTAACTTTTGGGGGCTTCCGTTTCTACGTAGTACATTTTTCGGTAAAAATGACACCTTACCTTTATTCTGTAGGTCCATATGATTAAAATGATACCCTACTTATACAGGTTTGAATTTGTCGCACTTCTGGAAAAAATCATAACTTCATGCAGAAAAATTTATACGTTTAAAATTGTCATCTTCTGACCCCTATAACTTTTTTATTTTTCCGTGTATGGGGCGGTATGAGGGCTCATTTTTTGCGCCGTGATCTGAAGTTTTAACGGTATCATTTTTGCATTGATAGGACTTATTGATCGCTTTTTATTCATTTTTTCATGATATAAAAAGTGACCAAAAATGCACTATTTTGGACTTTGGAATTTTTTTGCGCGCACGCCATTGACCGAGCGGTTTAATTAACGATATATTTTTATAATTCGGACATTTCCGCACGCGGCGATACCATTTATGTTTATTTTTATTTTTATTTACACTGTGTTTTTTCTTTTATGGGAAAAGGGGGGTGATTCAAACTTTTAATAGGGAAGGGGTTAAATGATGTTTATTCACTTTTTTTTTGCACTTTTTTTTTGCAGTGTTATAGGTCCCATAGGGACCTATAACACTGCACACACTGATCTTTTACATTGATCACTGGTTTCTCATAAGAAACCAGTGATCGATGATTCTGCCGCATGACTGCTCATGCCTGGATCTCAGGCACTGAGCAGTCATTCGGCGATCGGACAGCGAGGAGGCAGGTAGGGGCCCTCCCGCTGTCCTGTCAGCTGTTCGGGATGCCGCGATTTCACCGCGGCTATCCCAAACAGCCCACTGAGCTAGCCGGCATGCTTTCGGTTTCACTTTAGACGCGGCGTTCAACTTTGAACGCCGCGTCTAAAGGGTTAATAGCGCGCGGCACAGCGATCAATGCCGCGCGCTATTAGCCACGGGTCCCGGCCGTTGTTAGAGGCCGGGCCCGAACCGCTATGACGCGGGGCCACGCCGTGGCCCCGCGTTATAGATCGGGAGTGGACACATGACGTTCCAGTACGTCATGTGTCCTTAAGGGGTTAAGGGGGTGAAAAAGGGGTTGAAAGTTTGTATGGAAGTCCATCATTTTTGAAGCTAGAAGCATGAAACTTTGTTTTTGAGGCTAATAATTAGAGATAAGAAACATGTGTTTTAATGTTTTCTAAAACTCCACCCCTGAAGGGGTGAAACGGGGGGTCAAAGTTTGTATGAATTAACCCCTTGCCACAGAACGCTGGGTATACCCGCATCATACCCGCATGGTCCCTGCTGCTATCAGCAGCCAGGACCCGTGGCTAATGCCAGACATCGCTGTTCCGGCAGATGTCCGGCATTAACTCTTTAGACGTGGTGATCAAAGTTGAAAGAATTCGGGTTGTTTGGATGCCCGTAGACTTTACCCAGAGCGGCCTCATTACTAAAGGATCGTAAAAAGTAGATCTATGTTATCACAAATTTAACGTGAGCGAAGGCGCGGGCAAGAGCTAGTCTTCTATATATAACGGCAGTAGAGATTCGTTTATTTTGACTAGCCTGTCTTAGACACGTGGAGTGGATATCCTAACTAATCAACCTTACTTTTGTTGTAGATAAATGAAAAGTATTGTAGTTAGCTATTCAAAGGAAAGCGGCGAACGAGAAACCCTCATTTAGACCTGAGGGAGCCATACATTTAAGATGATGAATCCATCGTGCTTCTTCTTTTAAAAGAAGAGTGTCTATGTTGCCTTTTCTAGGATCCAGTTTTATTTGGTACAATCCAATAAAGTGAAGGGCTTTAAGATTTCCATTATGTATCAGGTGCATATGACGTGATACTGAAGTGTCAGTTCCTGTTCTGATTGTACTCAGATGTTGCGACATACGTTGTTTAAAGGGTTGGGTGGTTTTCCCCCCATAGACTTTTGGTCAGTCACAGATCGCAATATATATATAATATTTCTGGTATTGCAGTTTATAAATTGACAAATTTCGTACACATGAGCATCAATTGGATTTGTGAATAACTTAGTTTTCATGATCATAGGGCAAAGAGAACAGTGCCCACAGGGAAATGAACCAATGGGTTTATTAGGTAACCATGATGTTCCACCCAAAGCCTCAGATTCTTCCTTCTCCAAGTGGCTATGGACTAAATTGTCCCTCAAGTTGCGCCCTCTCCAATAAGTGATGTTTGGTTTGGTCCTCAATACCTAAGACAGAAAAGGATTCCAGAAAGAAATACAACTTCCTCTGAAGCAAACAGCTGCTAATAATTACTAGCAGGATTAAGATTTTTAAATATAAGTAATTTGCATATCTGTTTAACTTTGTGTCCCCAGTTGATTTTAGAAAACTTGTTTTCCACTGGAGTACCCCTTTAAAGGGGTATTCCACTGCCCCAGCGGTTTGAACATTTTGTTCTGAAAGCTGGCTGTGGGGGGTCGTGATGTCATGGCCACGCCCTCTCAAGACGTCACACCATGCCCCCTTAATGCAAGTCTGTGGGAGTGACGGCTGTCACGCCCCCTCCCTTAGACTTGAACAGCGGGGACGTGGCATGGCGTCACAACCCCTGACAAATGTTCAAAACGCTGGGGCAGTGGAGTACAGTTTTGAGGGGTTAAGTAAATGAAAATGCCTCTTTAGTGTGCTGTTTGATATAAACACAATAATCTCATAGATACTTTCTCTGTAACCATCATATCAATAGCACATACCAGCAATATTTACCAACAGTCTTTTATCACATAGGAATCCCTATAGGCATAGAAGTTATGGAGTGTTTTTATTTAGGTTTTCTGCTATTTGTATGTATTTGGAATGTGTATCATTTGGTGCAGGCTTTACAATCTATAAATGTACACAGGGTTTCAGTTACAGAAATTGCATATTTGGTTAACATTTAAATAATGCAGCGTTTTTAGCCAGAGGCTTGTATTTCTAATAGAGAAGCCCAGTGAGATCTGCATTTTTTAAGAGCCATTGGAGGGAGAATATTTTAATTTGAACAGTTGTAGCCTCTATTTAATCATTTAATAAAAAGTTTACTAAAGCAGTTAAATGGTTTTGTGGGTAAACAAATCAAGCGTAAGTGTATGCAGGATGGAATCAAAGCTTAAAAAGGCTCATTTCATGCCTGTGGGTCTGCAGATGTGTGTGGCTCATTTAGAATAAAATATATTATCATTAAGTTTTTACTCCTGTTTCGGTTACTGGTTTTCCCAAAAAAGTATGGAATAGGACTTGGACTTCAAATACAGGCATGTAAAAAACCCTGAAAATTGGCCACCTGGTAATGATGTGACAAATGATGAATTTTGGCTGAAATAAAATTAAATGTCTTGCCATGAGTGTGAGGTATTTTAGGCTTTTACTGTTTAGTGTCATTTCTAGCTTCAATGTGCTTTAGAATGCATTTTTGAGACACTATTTTTAACAACTATGGAAACAATAAAAAGATTAGTGTCCATTACCTGTATCCGATGTACTTGTAGGTTCTCATTTCTAAATCAGCACAGTAGTGCCTTTCCCATGTAGTAATCCATGCAGGCCCATCGATGTAAATAGCATACACAAGGCTGATGTTATATAGAAGAGAGATAAAAATTGTAATGCTGTAAAAAAAGTACATTAACCCCTTAAGGACATAGCAAATTTTGGCCTTAAGGACACAGCCACATTTTTCAAATCTTACCTGTGTCAATTTATACATTAATAACTCTGAAATGCTTTTACTTATCATTCTGATTCTGAGACAGTTTTTTCGTGACACATTCTACTTTAAGATAGTGGTACATTCTCATCAATACTTGCATCATTTCTTTGTGAAAAAATTCAAAAATGTTATGGGAAAAAAAAAAAAGAAAAATTTGAAATGTTCTGTTTGTAAGGAAAATGGTCATGCCAAATAAATGACATATTGATTTACATATACAATATGTCTACTTTATGTTGGAATCATAAAGCAATTTTCCAATTTTTCACAAAAATATCAGGGACCAGTTCAGTTTGAAGTGGATTTGAGGAGCCTTTGTGTTAGAAATCCCCCATAAATGATTCCATTAATAGAACTGCACCTCTCAAAGTATGCAAAATGACATTTAGAAAGTTTGACAACCCTTTAGGTGTTTCACAGGAATAGCAGAAATGGAGGGGAAAAGTTAAAAGGGTAAAAAAAGAACAGGCCCAATAAAATTTGTAACCCAATTTCTCCAAGATACAGAAATATCCCATATGTGGACAAAAAGGACTCTGCTCAGCAAAGCTCAAAAGGGACAGAGCACCATTTGGCTTTTGGAGAGAGAATTTGGCAAAAATCATTTTTGGAGGCCATGTCGCATTTATAAAGCCCCCATAGTGCCCAGACAGTGGAAACTCCCAGCATGTGACACCATTTTGGAAACTACACACCTCAAAGAATGTAATAATGGGTGCTGTGAGCATTTGGACACCACAGGTGTCTAACAAATGTTTGAAACAAGGGGCCGTAAAAATGAAACCTTTTATTTTTTACGCTAGCATGTTGGTGTAGCCCAAAACTTTTTATTTTACGAGGGTTGAAATGAGAAAAAGCACCCCAGAATTTTTAACCCAATTTCTCCCAAGTATGGTAATACCCCATATGTGGATGTAAAGTGCTCTGCAGGGGCACAGCAGGGCTTAGAAGTGAAGGAGCAAAATTTGGCTTTTGAAGAGAGAATTTGACGTTTTTATAAAGCCCCCAGTGGACACCCCCACATGTGACCCCATTTTTAAAATACACCCTTAAAGGAGTTTAACAAGGGATGCAGTAAACATTTACACTCCACAGGTGTTTTTGGAACAGTGGGCCGTGAAAATGAAAAGTGTAATTTTTCATAACAGCCCACTGTTCCAAAAATCTGTCGGACACCTGTGAGGTGTAAATGCCTACTGCACCACTTGTTACATTCTTTCAGGAGTGTAGTTTTCAAAATGGGGTCACATGTGGGTGTTTTTCTTTAAGCGTTTATGTCAGAACCTCTGCAACAATCAGCCACCCCTATGCAAATCACCAATTTAGACCTCAAATGTACATGGTGTGGGAAAACCTCCCAGATTTGGTCAGGCTCTTCTCCAGGCTCCTAAGCGGCATGGTGGCTTATCTGCCCCTGATGTCTATTACTATTTTCTTGCCTCCAAACTGGTGTATGCATCGTGATGGATGGTTCTGGATTTGTCGAACTTGGCGACGCCTTGGCTGGAGCAATTATGGGTTCCTATGAATACTCTCTACATGTATCACTCTCGCTCTTCCTTTCCTAATCCCATTCAAACTATAGCTAAAGTATGGTTCATGGTGTTGAGTAAATTTCCGCAGCCTCTGGTATCTCCTAGGGCACCCTTGTGGAGAAACTACATTTACCTCACCTACATGGGTTACAGGAGGCCAGTTTCTGGGGTTCTCATGGAGTTAAATTTGTGATCCACTTGCTTGGGGAGGATCAGATTTTCCTATTCTTCTCGAACATGAAGGAATGTTTTAGCATCCCTGGAAATTCCTTTTATATGTATCTTCAGCTTCGGCATGCGGTTCAGGCACAGTTTGGCTCCCTAACTTTTACGGCACTATGGATCTTTCTAAACCCCTTTCTCAGACCTATGCTCTCCTCCAGACATTGGGGCCTAGCCCTTTTCACAAGTCTTTCATAAATGGGTAGCTGATATCCCGGATTTGTCTATCAGTCAGTGGAAGGAGGTTGAAGGCTCCTATTATTCCACTGTGGTTAGTAGTAGAGATATGCTGATCCAATCTAGAAATGTTTTGAGGTTGTATTATACCCCTGCTAAGCTGAAGCGCATTGGTGTTTTTCCGTCTGATCTGTGTTTCTGTTGCTCTTTGGAAATCGGTACTTTTTTGCATGCTGTGTGGGAGTGTTCCGTCATTGCTCTCTTCTGGAGGGAGGTGATGGGGTTTATGGCTGATAATCTAGTCTTCCCTTTCTTGCTCACCCCTGTGGTATGCCTTCTGGGAATCATTAATGAGGTGGTCTCTGGTTCGCATAGACGCTTACTAGTCCGCTTCCTGCTCTTCTTTGCCCGTAAGGTGGTAGTGATGACCTGGAAGGACACCTCCCCTCCCCTGCTGTCTTGTTGGCTAACTTTGGTTAATAAATATGCCCTGTTATACCAGGCTCTATATGTGAGTCGTAAGTGACCTAAAAAATTTCACAAGGTATGGAATCCCTGGCTTTTGCTGGACCCCACGACTAAACTATCCCAGTAGGTCTTCTCTAGTGTGCTGCGGTTCTTTACGGGAAGGAGCTGGGTTGGGGTTACCGGGATGCGTGCTTTTGTAAGTGTGTCTGTCTGTGTTGGGCTTCCTACGGTTGTGTCTCAAATGTGCCCTTCTGTTTTACAGGAGCATATTTTTGTATACCCTGAATCTCTGTCACTGTGCTAGAGCCTGTCTCTGGGACCTACGTAGTCTTTTGTATATGTTGTACTTTGTTCCACCTTATTGGTGGTGTTTGTTAATTAAAATGCAAAACTTAAATACATACTTTTAAAAAAAAATTTACATGGTGCTCTGTCACTCCTGAGCCTTGTTGTGCTCCCACTGATTGTTTTACATCCACATATGAGGTATTTTTTCTCCTTTTACCTCTTGTTAAAAGGAAAAATATGGGATTTTTTTTACACTAACATGCTGGTGCAGCCTCAATTTTTTCATTTGCAAAGGTGGTAAAAGAAGAAAATGCCCCCCAGAATCTGTAACAGAATTTCTCAGAAATACCCCATATGTGGCCCTAAACTGTTGCCTTGAAATATAACAGGGCTCCGGAGTGAGAGAGCGCCATGCGCATTTGAGGCCTGAATTAGTGATTTGCATAGGGGCGGCTGTGGCCAGATCTTACAAAACTACAACTCCCAGCATGCCTAGACAGCCATTGACTGTCTGGGCAAGCTGGGAGTTGTAGTTTTCCGACATATGGATGGCCACAGTTTTTAGAGACCACTACACAGTGGTCTCCAAACTGTGGTCCTTCAGATGTTGAAAAACTACAACTCCCATCATGGCCAGACTGTCTGGGCATGCTGGGAGTTGTAGTTTTGCAACTGCTAGAGGGAGATCACTTACCCGCTGCATTGCCGCCGCCAGACCTCCGCACGACCACTGCACACCCGCGTGCCTGCACACTTGATTGCTGATGGGAACCAATCAAATGGGGTCCCAGGGTGTCTGGCAGAAGTGGTTTCCCTCCGAATACACCAGGACTTCACATGATTAACCTGCGCAGTGCTGCGGGAGCTCAGATTTGCTGAATGCCGTATATATATGGGCGAAGGTACCGCATCACCTGCCGTATACATATGCCATTTTGGGGGAAGGGGTTAATATGCAACCTATATACTGTAATAATTATAGTAACAGAATAGTCTTGCTCAGTAACTCACCAATATATAGATATTTCAACCTCAATATTTTATTTGGATGTATTTATATTTTGCTTTCTGTTTTTTTGTTTTGTTTTTTTGTTTCACACCACACAGAAAAAAGTCACCTTAAATGCATTCTTGGACATACTTATGTCTGACCCACCACCTCAGTGTCTTGTCTGGTTACCTCTTCTGCATCGACTGGCGAATGTTGAAAATGGTGAGTACATAACTAAACCTCTTCTCCAGCATAGGGGTATTCTGTGCAGACTTGCATTGCTTACTTCAAATAGTCAATGGGCAGTTTTGAGATCTGACACAGTAGATTCAAGAGGAGAACATGTTTTTGGGACTCAGGGATATCAATTTCAGAATAGTGGGGGGTCTGACTCCCAGCATCCAAACTGATCAGCTGACTTGGTTCCTTAGCCTGATATTGTAGCGTAGTCCCTTGCACTTAAGAGTACTCCAACCTTAGACATCTTGAGGAGATAAATCAAAACCTGTCCGGAGAAAAAGTTGCTGAGTTGCCCATAGCAACGAGCTCAGGGAGGACAGAAACCTCCCGTGGAGCAGAAGGGCAGATCACTACTTTCATTTTTCCGAGGCCTTTCCAAAAATGAAAAAGGTGATCTGATTGGTTGCTATGGGCAACTCAGCAATTTTCCTCTGTACTGGTTTTAATAAATCTCCCCCCTTATCCCCTTTCCAAAGGATTTCTGATCGCAGGGGGGTCCGGTCACTGGAACCCCCCGCAATCTCCAGTCTGGCACCGCGGCATTCTGAACACAGAAGCTTGGGGCTTCCGTGTTTGTGACGTCACGCCACACCCTCTCCATTCATGTCTGTGGGAGGGGGCGTGACAGCTTTGTACTAGCCGTCTAGGGTTGGAGTACCCCTTTAAATAAGCCTAACCTGCAGAGAGCTGCAGTACCAGGTACAGCCACAGTGTATGGAGGGATTGAAATATAGCTTTGTGGGAAAAGATTCAGTGTAACTGGTCCTGTATTGATAGAAATCTAAATCCTTCCCTGCTTAGTAGTCCATTGAGTGAACCTATCAATGACAGACCCTATCCACTGGTCTCCTAAGCCCTTGAAGAGCGGGAATTTCATTCAATAAGTTTCAAGTTATACTGAATCTTTTCCCATGAAGATATCTGCTCAGTTCATTCTGCTCTATTACATGATGCTGATAGATTAGATAGCATTTTCATGATGACCGGTTCTGTCACTGTCACTAATTTCATCCGCACTAACCAGTGGTACTGACTGATGCAGTGCGGGTGACTGATTAAAATGATTATATTAATATGCATAAATTATAGAAATCCAGCCTGCATAGGGGCTATATATTCCCAGCATAGATATGTAATAATTTCAACAAAAATTATTTTTGTGTTGAGGAGGGGAAAGTGCCATAAAATATACGGTAACTTTTATTTATTCACCATTAAAAGCTACACCAAATATCGTGATTGTGATCTAATCTCACCAGCACCTAATTAAAATAAATCCAAAAAGAAAACTACAAGTGTAACGCATTACCACATTTCCATGATGGATTTACAAATGTACCATAGCATTAAGCAATTTAGATGATAAACCTCCCATTTAAATTGCTTAATGGTATGGTGAATTTGGTGAGATTAGAGCACAATCACGATATTTGGTGTAGCTTTTAATGGTGAATAAATAAAAGTTATATTTTATGGCACTTTCGCCTCCTCAACACAAAAATAATTTTTGTTGAAATGAATACTGATTAAAATAATACCTTCAGTTCTGGATCCGTCACTGCGTTCCGGCTGTCTGGGCGTGCTAGGAGTTGTAGTTTTGCTTCGTGCGGTAGGCACTAAGACAGAGTGGGAAATTAAGTGAATATTAATAGACTGGGCTGAACAAACAATCACCGTGCCCGAGGCCGCTACCATAGCCCCGCCCATATTTAAAAAATTAAGATATCTCCGGAATGCAGCGACGGATCTGGACACGGAAGGTATATTTTAATCAGTATCACCTGCACTTCCAGTCAGAATTGCTGGCTAGTGCAAGTGAAACTAGTGACAGATTTCCTTTAAGCTGTTCACAAAATTTTCTTTGGGAGCAATGGAGCCTTTTACATGAGCATATTATATCTAGAAATAGTCGTCCCTGATAATTGATCTCTGTAAAAGGCACGGTGATCAGCCAAACAATAAGAAAATGCTCATTCGTTGGTTCTTTTGTGTGGACAAAAAAATCATTATTAGCCACACACTGCCTGAGCTGTGATTGCTTGCTATTTTTGTCTCCGGCAGATTGATAAATCTATTCCATTGCATTTTGTGGTTTCAAATTGCTGTTTTACAACTCACAAAAGCCAAAAAAGGCCACATTTTATCTGACTGGATTCTGTTGAATCCAGTGGTAAATGGCTCTTTCTGCACACATAGGGGTATTTATCATGGTATGTGCCTGACGCAGAGTGGCAAAAAGTCCAATATTTTTGCCTTTACTTTCATTTGGGATTTTTTGCCGTCCTGTGCTGTCTGATTGGGCAGGGCTGAATGCAAAGTGAGTGTGGCCTACCCCCAAAATACAATAATTTATACCTGCGAACTTGTGCAAATTATAGTATAAATCTACACCAACTCCGAGCAGATGTAGTATGCACCTCTCAATAAAAACAGCACTGCTGACACAGCATGGGCTTTTACATAAGACCGGTGTATGAAAGGCCTGTCTTAGTAAATCCTCCATTAGTTAGCTTTTTTTTTTTTTTTTTTTTTTTTTTTTTCAAACTTCCTGTATTTGGACTCCTCATAGAGACACACAGGCAATAGCTGCAGGGACAAAAATATATTTTTTAACCAATGTATATTACAAACCTACATATAATGGTATTATTTACATTATATAAAAAGTTTTTGTTGATGACAGGTACACTTTAACTATTCTGACTGTTACACAGAAATTAATGGGAAGTCACATGACTCTCCATTGTGCGTGAGCTTGTAGACTAGAGGAAGCATATGAATGACATACAGTGTTCTAAAGGTTGAACCCCCCCCCCCCCCCCCCCCCGTAAATGTTGGCACCCCTGAAATTTTTCAGGAAAATGAAGTATTTCTCACAGAAAAGGATTTCAGTAACACATGTTTTGCTATACACATGTTTATTCCCTTTGTGTGTATTAGAGCTAAACCAAAAAATTTAGGAAAAAAAGCAAATTGGACATAATGTCACACCAAACTCCAGAAATGGGCTGGACAAAATTATTGGCACCCTTCACTTAATATTTGGTTGCACACCCTTTGGAAAAAATAAATCAGTTGCTTCCTATATCCATCAATAAGCTTCTTACACCTCTCTGCCGGAATGTTGGACCACTCTTCCTTTGCAAACTGCTCCGGGTCTTTCTTATTGGAAGGGCGCCTTTTCCCAACAGCAATTTTATGATCTCTCTACAGGTGTTCAATGGGATTTAGATCTGGACTCATTGCTGGCCACTTCAGAAATCTCCAACGCTTTGTTGCCATCCATTTCTGGGGGCTTTTTGATGTATGGTCATTGTCCTGCTGGAAGAGCCAAGATCTTGGACACAAACCCAGCTTTCTGACACTGGGCTGTACAGTGCGACCCAAAATCTGTTGGTAATACTCAGATTTCATGATGCCTTGCACACATTCAAGGCACCCAGTGCCAGAGGCATTAAAATAACCCCAAAACATCATTGGACCTCCACCATATTTCACTGTAGGTACTGTGTTCTTTTCTTTGTAGGCCTCATTCCGTTTTCGGGAAAAAAGTATAAAGATGTGCTTTACCAAAAAGCTCTATCTTGGTCTCATCTGTCCACAAGACATTTTCCCAGAAGGATTTTCACTTACTCAAGTTCATTTTGGCAAAAAGTAGTCTTGCTTTTTTATGTCTCTGTGTCAGCAGTGGGGTCCTCCTGGGTCTCCTGCCATAGCATTTAATTTAATTTAAATGTCAATAGATAGTTCCCGCTGACACTGATGCTCCCTGAGCCTGCAGGACAGCTTGAATATCTTTGGAACTTGTTTGGGGCTGCTTATCCACCATCCGGACTTTCCTGCGTTGACACCTTTCATAAATTTTTCTCTTCCGTCCACGCCCAAGGAGATTAGCTACAGTGCCATGGGTTGCAAACTTCTAGATAATGTTGCGCACTGTGGACAAAGGCAAATCTAGATCTCTGGAGATGGACTTGTAACCTTGAGATTGTTGATATTTTTCATAATTTTGGTTCTCAAGTCCTCAGATAGTCCTCTTTCTGTTGTCCATGCTTAGTGCAAATACTAAGTTAACATCTTTGCTTTTTATCTGCTTTCAAGTGTGATTTTTACTTGCCCCAAGTGAGTTTAAAGGAGCATCACATGCTTGAAACAATCTTATTTTTCCACAATTTTGAAAGGGTGCCAATAATTTTGTCCAGGCCATTTTTGGAGTTTGGTGTGACATTATGTCCAATTTCCTTTTTTCTTTCCTTTTTTTGGTTTAGTTCCAAAACACACAAAGGGAATAAACATGTGTATAGCAAAACATGTGTTACTGCAATCCTTTTCTGTGAGAAATACTTAATTTTCTTGAAAAATTTCAGGGGTGCCAACCTTTACGGCCATGACTGTATACCTATTATATCATCCTCACATGATTCATACAAAATATGAAAAAAGGAATTTGGTGACAGGTATCCTTCAGAATGCTATTGGGAAGCAGCAGTCTTTTTTTTACCCCGTAAAAAGCACAATTGACTGTCATTCCCTATGTGACCGTCCTCCTTAATTCTTTTCATCTCTCTCGTAGTCTTCCACCCTGTCGAGTGCTCCTATTGCCACAGTGAGAGTATGATGGGTTTCCGCTATCGCTGCCAGCAGTGTCACAATTACCAGCTCTGTCAGGACTGTTTCTGGAGGGGACATGCCAGCGGTTCCCATAGCAACCAACACCAAATGAAAGAGTATACGTCATGGGTAAGAGAAGGTTCACTGGTTTTGCAGCTGCACCGCACAAGAAACACACACAGGAGTGGACTCAAACCCAGAAAGACAGGGCAGGGCCCGACAATGAGTGTGATGAGAGGACGATTGTTACTTTATCATTCTGGAAGACCCTAGTTTATAAGTGGAGCACATGTAAGTATTTAGCTTGGCACAGTGGAGTGTGACTATATTGGTAGTACTGGTACTGCAGGCTGGACTACAAGAACTATGAGTTGCTTTAAGGTATTTTTAATCTTTGTTCAATTGTGTCACAATTCTGCCATAGACAGAATTGTGTTCGTATTAAATATCAAAGTCATGCAGCAAAAGATGGTGAATATGTTGATTGCTGACATAAGTCATTGCTACAATGAATTACATAAATAGAATATGTATATTATGGTGGATGTAACATGTAAGACCCAGTGCTGCTATAAAATATGCCATATCTAAAACATGTACTAACATTGAAGACTCTATTCTTTACATGTTATGTATGTATGTATGTAATTCCATGGACAGTATTATAAGATCTGTATTTTCTTATCTTTTTGGTACCATTATCAAACCGTTGGTCAGACAGCAGTAGACTGCTTATGGCAGTACAAAGAACTGCAGAAGTGTATAGATCCTTTAGAGACACTAGGTTTTCCTTAGCGAATGATAAATAAGAACAAGACTTTATGAAAAAAAAAGGTGTCATGCTAAGGGAACACACATAGAAATAAGCAAAAAAGTGAGTGTTAGAATGCTGAGATACACTTGCTGGTAACATAAGTAGGTTCATAAACACTATCAAGGGAGTTTAGAAAGTCTTGTAGGAATAGAATGGTACTGGTCATACTTCACTCATAGACTTCTACCCATCTGCCCTAGGGAAAAAACTACTTGAGGCTCTGTTCACGTGTTGCAGTGGGGTAACGTAACATATTATTAACACAGTGTTAAATATAGCTGTTCTCATTACATGTGTTTGCTGTTCACAGAAATCGCCTGCAAAGAAGCTCACAAATGCACTAAGCAAGTCTTTAAGCTGTGCTTCCAGCCGTGAGCCTCTACATCCTATGTTTCCTGATCAGCCTGAAAAACCTTTAAATCTGGCTCATATTGTGTGAGTATCTTACCATCGCCTATAGAGGACCTCCTGTGTACTGTAAATGTAAGCAAGGACAGCATTTAGAGGTGGCCTCTGGGACCAAAGCTCTTTAGGTTGCTGTGAATTGTGTGCTAGCCTTGGGGACAAAAACAACCGCAAATCCTTTGTATCCCATATCTTTTCTGCAGCTAAGCAACATGCTCAAGGTTGGAATTCTATAGTGAATAATGTACTTTACTAAGCGAAAATAACCATGTAATGGTGGGAACACAATATAGTGAAAGCTAATCGCTAATATCGAAGGTACAAAGTATAATGCCCTTTTTTGAGGGGGAAGTAAACAAACTTACATTTTGCAGTCAATGCCATTTACTTTTATTTTACAGAAAGTTACCACATTCATATTAAAACTGTGTCTCCTAAAGCAAATAGAACTATAAAAAAAAACTTGGGTCTGAACTGTGTGTCCATATAAAACATTTATCGCAGAGCATGTTTTTTTTAGGCCATTCCTCTGCATTAATACAGCACCAAGCACAACTTAGAAAATGTTTTCTGTCCTGTAAATCAGGCAGTTTTTAGTATATACATGACTGAAAGCTGTCACTTGTTGTATTAGTTTTTATTCAGTCTTGCTTTTGAACAAACTTTAAACATACTTTAAAGGAGCATCAGAGACAACCACTTTCAAAATACAGCCACTCCCAACACCGCTGTTATCTGGTTTTGCCGGGAAAAGCAAGCCAGCCATTTCTCCTGCTGCAACATGTAAGTTTAGCATTACATGTCAACAGTTCATCAAGTCTGCCAGAATGGAAGACGCTTGTAGAGGAAAGTCATAAATGGGCACCCCTCTTCCCTCCTGCCCTATGATCACGTTCATATGCAGAGTAGAACATATAGACAGTCCCGTTAACAGATTTGTATCCAAACTGTATAGTACAGTAAAAGGTGTTGTTTAATACAGAGAGGTACAAGATAACATAGATTTTGTAGAGGAAGGGTTATTTTCAAATTGCAATTTGGTTTTTAGCTACTTTGACCACTCTGTCCCACTTCTAGCACCAAACCAATAGGGACTCTCTTGAGACTATCTTATCTTAGCTTTAGATAACTAATCAAGTTTAGGAGGTCAGGCATATGTGTCTTTAATTCTCTTGCAAAGAATCAAACAATAACTTGCTATCATATTGCTTTAATTATAGCAACAGTGTAGATCAGTGGTTCCCAACCTAGGGTACAAAGTACCCCCAGGGGTACTTAACAGTTCTCCAGGGGGTACTTGAAAATAAATCAGTAATGGAGACCTTAGCCACTGTTCACTGCTTCTAAAGTGACCAGGTCCAGTTAAAAAGAAATGAGCCGTGGCTCTTGGTAGGCTGATGTCCCTGCATCAAGGAGTGGAGCAGGAGGACAGCAGAGGAGAAGAGCGAGCACAAGGCTGCTGTGAACAGTAAGTACCATTAGCTTTGGTGCTCTACTTCTCCTCTGGATTTGAGACCTACTGTTATGAGCCATAACCATAGGTCCCCAGACCAGAGGAGCAATGGTGTGCAGAAACTGGACAGTATTGGGGCCTACCACTATATATGGGGGCATTTGGGGGGCCTAAAACTATATATAGAGACAGTATGGGGGGGCAACAGATAAATATGGGGGCAAAAAAGGGGGCTTAACTTTATGGAGACACAAAATGGGAACTATTACTGAGTTGGGCAATACACATAGGGAGTTTGTAAAGAGGTGGGTAGTGTACTGGACAAAGAAGCCTAAAATATCTGTGAAGACAAGTCCTGTCCTGAAGAAATATTAAACATGGTCCTGGCCAGATAGTGAAGAAAAGTAAAAGTAAACAACTCCGATCAGAGAAGACGTCACCTGTGAATCAGGGGACTGGGGAGAGGAGGAGAGCATATGGAGCAATGTAAAGCATATGAATTATACCATATTTATTACAAAAACTTTTCTAATATAGGGGTACAATTTTTGGGAATGGGCTGTCTGGGTACTTGGGCAAAAAAGGTTGGGGACCACTGTGGTAGATTGTAAGCTAGTAGCGGCAAAGTTCTCCTTCTTCTATGTGTTCCTCTCTATTCTTATATAGTTTAAATGGTAAGTGTCTTTTATATATGTTCTACAAATAAAAACAATATTAGCAAAGCTTTGTATAAATAAATCTACTCTATGTGTTATATGTGGTTAAAATTCTGTAATTTCTGTTCCTTTTTGGCATCAAAAGGGACACTTGGTAAGTATTGTGAACTGCTTACATTCTAGCTAGAGATCAATACCACATCATTAGAATAAAGATGCATTGGACCCTTGCATAAAATATTGATTCATTATTCATACATACATGTTTATATCCAAACGTGAGTGCCTTGATGTACAGAATTCAGTAATACTTTATAGATATCTTGCAGTGCATAAGGAAATGGACTTGAGTCAATATTGTCTAAATGGGTTTGATTGAAAGCAATATTTTCTTGGTCAATGATCACATTTGCTGCTAAATGTACTAAGTACCGTCAAATGAATATTCCAATCTCATAAAGGTGATGGTATATGCTAAAATGTTCTGTAACTTAATGATTGGTGGGGGTCCAACCTTCGATTCCTTCAAAGATTAAAAATGTTTTAATAAATAAATAAATAAAAAATAAATAAAAAATGTGCTGCTTTAGCCCCTTAGATGTCAATGGAGTTACAACAGCTGTAAAGGGGGCATCCATAACATCCAGTACTGTTGAGATAGAGTACAGTATTAGCCATAGTTGATTTTTACTCCATGAAGAGCTTTGGATATCAACCCTTTGACTCCAATTATGTGAAAAGCTGCCACCAACCTTAACAGAGCATTGCGAATACAAGAAAGCAGAAATTGAATTAGCCTAATCTGATTTAATGTGGAGGTAGTGCATAGTGGTTTTACTTTGTGGACTGGTTATTTAAGCATGCATTCTGTCAGTGAATGTCTTACATTGAAGAATTACATAATTATGTAGTTGTAAATTGTACGGTGTGTGACAAGCTATGCATCTAAAGATCTACTTTTCTCGTAGGCCTCCAAGACCAGTTACCAGCATGAATGACACTCTATTTTCTCACTCCGTTCCCTCAGGAAGCCCTTTCACTAACAAAATGTAAGTATCAAAGTCATCTATCTAAATAATGTCATGTGAAGAATATAATTATTGTGTTGTTAGTAAATAGTGGACCTCCTATAGATGCAACGTGGTTTGGTAAAGTGATGTTCACTTCACTAGTGTCACATTGTTTGTGACATCTATAAGAGGTATTTGTATAACTTAAGTGCTTTGATTGTTACAGCTCTATACAGGTAAACATGTTTGTGCCAAGTAACTATAGCAGAAGAAAACATAATCTTTACTCTAACACCAAAACTAAGAAAGCTGACCATGCTATATTTCATTAATGTAGGCTGCATGGTTTTGCTGCTGTTTTAAGGCCATCAGGCTATTCATGTAGAATAATTTTCATGCAGAATTAGCATTCTGGTTTTGCTTTTATGATACTGTGGTGGTACTAGTAGTAGCAGTCTTTGGATCCACATACCTATACTTTGTGGCATTGCCTTGTAACATAACTATCGACTCCGATGTTTGACTCCTTCAGGTTACCTGACAATGTAAGTGTAACTAGTGCCATCACTGATGAACATTCTTTGATAAAGATGTATGTATGTCAACTGCAGAACAGTCCACGGTCAGTATAAGAAAATTAAACCACTAACCATGTTAATTCAGTAGGTTGTACACTAAACCATTAGCATCTAGTTGTGTGTAGAAGCTTCTAGATGAGCCAGGGGTGGAGCTTCCCTAATGTTAACATAGACCGCATGCCATGTCTTCTATAGAGACAGTATTATATAAAACGAAGACTTCTCTGAATATAAATGGTGAGTGTCATGTTAGAGTCAATATTTTCAACATTGTTTTTTTTTGTTGTTGTATTTTTTATCAATAGAAGTTGGTTTCAGGAATATTATATGTACATTTCATGCAATATATGCTAAACCTGTATACTGTATGCCCACATTAATATGTTTTTTTCAGAGTAGTGACATGATATTGCATATCCAATGCAGTTATGGTGTGGTGGGATGAAAGGAACCTAAAAGTGCCCCCAAGAAAACACTGTCACCGACTGAACTGCCTTCTTAAAACAGAATGCATTAGCATGACATCACTTGCATCAGGAATCCTAAAAACAAGCCTCATGAATCCTATAACAGATTGCTAGTTGGAATAAATAGTGCTGTACTCAAAGGCTTGATCTTCTCTGCACCAGCAGCTCTGAAAGTATCATTGGCCAGAGACAAAAAGGAATTAGTTACACAACTACTTCAGCTATCTGTTTGATCTATATTAGTGCATACTAATAAGATTACTTGATATAGATAACAAATATTCAGACCATGTTTTTGCTATTTCTCTATCTATTCATCTAACATGCCATTTGGTCAGGAAGAGCAAGTACTGGGTCCATCGTGTCAAAAAGTTAACAAAAAATTGTCATTTATTTGTTTACATTCCTGCTTATTCTGGTCTTAGAAGTCCTATAGGTGGAGTTACTTTAAAAAGATGTATCCCCTATCCACAGTGATGTCCTGTCTCAGTCAGTGATTGGCTGAGCAGGTAGTCACTGCCGAGACCAGTTTGTCTTAGAAGGTGGGGGCTGGAGCACTCCGAGGTAAGAGACAGGTCCCATCCTGGAGAACGCAGGTCTCAGCAGTGCGACCCCCTGCGATCAGACACTTATCCTGTGGATAGGGGGTACATTTTTAATAATGGGACAACCCCTTTAACGATTAATAGCCTTCCCTGTGTAAATGTGCTTATGGACAGAGATAGCTTAGGAACAGCCACTGGACTCCTAAAGCCAGAATAGTTGACAAGTCATCTTTTCCTGCAGAACGTTTAGCTTCTCCTGCTGTATAACATGCTTCATGCTGATCACACTGTTGAACAAGAAGGGTTCCCTTCAAGTGATTGTTCCCTTAGGGCAGCCATTTTTCGGATTGTTGTTAATCATAAAATAAAGGTGCTAACTCTGTCAGATCATCATGCCCATTAAAGCATAACAGAGCTTTACTGCATTCTGAATATTGATCGGCTCTAAAGTGAAAATATGGATAAAATGTTAAATGGCACTTTGCATGTGTAACATGATTAATCCTTTTTCTTTCATTTATTTTAGCTAGAGCATTTTAGCATGTCCACATGCTGTCTGGTTAGATATATAGGTTTGTAATTTCATGAATGGTTAGCTTGTTGCTTTAATTTGTTTTATTTGGATTTTTATTTATTTATTGGTTTATAACAGTAGTAAATGAAGAAGGTAGAATATGTTGTCAAAAAATATTAAAGTTTACAGGGGGGGGGGGGGGGTTTACAGGATTAGAAAAACAGAGTTGTTTTCTTTGAAAAACAGCACCACATCAGGTTGTGTGTGTTATTGCAGTTCAGTTTCATTGAAGTAAACGGATTCACATTGTAATTCTACACACAACCTGAAAACAGGTGTGGTGCTTTTTTTTTTTTTGAAGAAATCAGCTTTGTTTTAAAAATTTTGGACAACCCCTTTAACCGCTTGGGGACGAAGGGCGTACCTTTCTGCCCATTTCCCACTCCCTTTCTATGACACGTGCCCAGTAGCTGAGCGTGGGTCATAGCGGGGTGGTACTGGCGGCTATCTGCGGCCGGGACCCATGGCTAATGCCGGACGTCACCGATCACGGTGATGCCCGGCATTAAACCCTTAGACGCCACAATCAAAGTTGATTGTGGCATCTAAAATGTTAGAAACCACTTCCCAGCTGCTCACGGTGCAAAAAATAAGCCCTCATATAGCCCCGTATACAGGAAAAAAAAATTATAGTGGTCAGAATAGGACAATTTTTAACATGCAAATTTTCGTACAAAAAGTTATAATTTTTTAAATGTAGTAAAGCAAATCAAACATATATAAGTTGGCCATAATTTTAATTATACAGACCTACAGAATAAATATAAGGTTTGTGCACTATTTTGAAAAAGTCCAATTTATGGGAAATATGGCTAAAAATAATAAATTAATCCCCCACCATGACCTCTTCAATGGGTCCCTGTCTCCACTACATTTACTGCCACGTCAGTGTAATGAAGAGTTGCCATCTGTAGCCATCGCAGTGATCAGGTGATCTGTGTAGGTCCTGTTTCTGGAGTTCTTCTGGCAATCGGGGCTATTATCACTGGCTGAAGCTGTAAGCAGTCAAACATAGAACGTACCCACTGATTTGGAATTGCGTACAAACCCCAGTTTAGTTCAGATTTACTGTGGACTTGGGAAAAATATGCTAATAATTTAAAGATAAAGTCAATGTATTTCAAATCCACAGTGGCAGATTTAGCTGTGGATATGCAGAAGGTCCACAGCAAAATCCATGATACCTGATGAAATATTGGAAGATTTCAACTTGACGTGGAATAATTCAGCAAGTTATCCTACTCAGCATTTGACATGCTGAGAATTTAAAATCCGCACTGCTGGTCAGCTTCTGCATGTATTTTATCTGATTTATTTTTTTCCAGTGTTTGGTTGATATTTTAGAAGTCTCATCCACTTCTGCCACACGTTGCCATACCCTTACAGGCCAGCCATTCAGACCATTATATGTATGGTACACCAGACAAAGAACTGCTTTCACTTATTGAGTCTGCACTCTGGCTCGTAGATAAGGGTCCATATGTACTAATAGCATAAAAATAAAGCCTTGTTAAGTCTGCTCTTTAGAATGTACCTCTACCCAGCCTTGTAGATTATTTCCATCTAAAGGAGTACTCCAGGTTACAACTTTTTTTTTTGAAAACTTGCCCAGAATGCCAGCATTTCAAAAAACAAACTGGACCTGCCGATTACTGCTCCCTTTTCCTCTGGTATCCTGCCCCTGGCCTCTGCAGTGATGCTCTTCTTGTGGTCAGCTAATCGCCAGCCACAGTGATGTCCTGCCTCTGATAGGCTGAGTGGCAGCGTGATGTATTGAGGCCAAGCACCAGGAAGAAGACCGTGAGCAGGAAACTGGGGGAGCTGGTGAAGGAAAGTTCAGCTTGTGTTTTTCTGGGAAAGTTGAAAGTTTTATCCCAGAGTACTCTCTTAATTTTGACCTAGTTGCATTCTATTTACACTGACTTTAGTGTTCATCTTGCATTCTTTTGGATTTCTCCTGTGCTCCAGCTGCATGCCTATTACACTGACCCCAGCCTTCTGTGGATGGTTGTGTACTGTAGTAGGATAACTAAATACAGTGAAACCTCTCCAGAAGACCACTCCTTATCCAGACCATATTTTGTGTGATGGATTTTCAGTCAACTATACATTAATGCATCAAACAGCAAATAGATACAGGAGCTGGCACTACTGTTCACTCTTTAACTGTTGAGGCTCTATGGTGTCTCAAGGGGGGTGCTGAGGAAGCTAGCGGAGGTGCTGCAATCTCTGAAAGTCCACAGGTTAGTGCAAAGCATACAATGAAGAAAAACGAGAGGCCACTCACCGCTTCTTGTGCTTGCTTTATTAATCTTCGTGCATTAAAATAGCCAGCTTGTCAGGCAATGAAGCTTTGTCCTGCCAAGCTGGCTATTTTAATGCACGAAGATTAATAAATTAAGCAAAAGAAGCCGTGAGTGGCCTCTCGTTTTTCTTCATTGTATACATTTATGCATACTGGCCATTTTCTTGTTGAGGACCATCCTCATAAAAGAGCACTGTTAAATGCAATTTTGAGTGGTCTTCTCAAAGAAGTTTTTTATAGAATACAGCAGTGAGATAAGTCTGATAAATGTAGTTGAAAATGTCATGAAGAATTCTAAAATAAAAAACTATAGATCAGATCATCACATCTGCTGATTCGTGAAACTCTGGCATTAGATTATTGATATACAATATTTGTTCATTTAGCTTTGTATTATGTATTGGACCACAGTAAAGCTGACCATATGCACAAGAAAGTTTTGTGCCCCTATCATCAGTGAAACAGTGTCAGACAGATAATAATCCAACTTGCCGGAGATTTATTTCCACACTAGCGGAACAGTGGATCTCCAGTAGGAATCTCAGGTTTATGGCCAGCCCCATTTCCTAAATGTTTTGAACATATTTTCATTACATGGATAAAAAGTAGACTGCTTCTCCCTGGTCTAGTCTAGTTCCTCTTTTACATTAATTTGTATGTTAAATTATATGTTGGCTTTTATTTAATTTCTCCATAACCAGTGATAGTTACAGGTACTTTACCTTCAGGAGTATTCATTCACCACATGTATCATACCCCTTTGTTCTTCCTATGAGCTTATCTCAGCATTGTTCTGTCTTGTTAACCAGCTCTACTCAAAAGACCTCAGAACCCGAGCAGAGCAGACAGCTGGCTATGGCTGCTCCAACTTTGCTTAAAGGCAAAGGGTAAGTTTGAGACTGACTTGTAGTAGAAGCTGCATGCAGTCCTCCAGAGCATGCAGGTGTGTAGTGGTACCGTAATCCTACTAACCCATACTAATGGCGGTACAAAATATAGAATTAAATTCTTGTATCAGGTATTAACTTATAAAGTAAAAATAAAGTTATAACAACCTTTGTGAAATTCTCTTGGCATTAACTCGATTCAGTGCTTATAATGAAAACGTTTCTAATGTTTACATTTATCGGCATTATCAATATTATTCCTTCTCTGCTTTTAAGCAGAGTGGTTATTGTTGATGTTGTCTAGGGTTGTCTAGATGTTGACGAGGGTTGGAAAAGGAGGTCTGCCACATGCAGAATGAAGCAATTATTTACTTAACTAGGGAGTAGCTGCTATACCAGACACATTACATTTTATAATACAAAGTAAATGTGAGTTAGGAGGAAGAGTAAGGCCAAGCGGTTTTCTAAAAGTACTTAAATGCTATTGTAGCCATGAGCTTTGTTGACAGCAATGGTGTGTCCTGAGGGATTAAACAGGAGATCTATGTCGTCATACTATTATCGTAGGAAGACCATGTCTTTTACTATCCGGTACTCCACCTGTTGTTACACTCATCTTTTGTCACCTGGTCAAAGCCAAATTGGCTATAGAAAACCGTAGGACTTAAATATCAAGGTCTCTGACATATGGTCAGACTTGGATGACTGTCTCCTCTATCCAATAGGATCCCTCGTCTCTCTACAAGAGGCGTAGATGCTGGTTTATAAAATAATCTGCCTGTCTGCTTCCAGCCTCTGAACAGCAGCATTACACCTATAAAGAGGCTGCAGAGCATGCAGACAGCAACTGTGTGCAGGATCAAAAGGACATACTGAGTCACCTAATGCAAATCTCAATCTGCACCTGTCAGAATTACTTTTTCTGCAATGCTGGCTATATATAATAGCAATAAACATGACAACATTCAGCTGCGGTGAGTATAGTACAGAAAGTTTTAGAATTTGTCATCGGTAATTGGTATAATTTTACCAGCCACCATTTGTAGCAATGTGTCCAAGCCTAGTGGCTGTTTCTTGCTCAATTGTATGTACTTGTGTGAACTGTTACAGCAACCTTTAATTTTTAACTACATTATGATAATATGGACTGATGACATTTTCTTATGTTTACAGTCTGCAGACAGTTTGTCCCTTTGACTGATAAAGTGAATTTCTAGACTAGAGGCAAAAGACTTAGCAGAGATACTTTAGCACATTTTCAGACAACTGATAGTAGCATATTATGTTTTCAGTGCTGCCTTACTAGAAGTTCTATAGCAAATGGCTATTCTTCTAGACCACCCTTCTACACATGCATGCTTAGCCTGCCCAAGTGTGCATGTATTCTCACTAGGGAAGGGAATAAACCCCTCTGGCGGCATCTAAGATCAGAATAAAGAAACATGCATGTTGAAATCCAGCCTGCCCAATCCATGATTACTTTAACATCTGCCGGGGGATAGTCGTGGCTCTTTGTCAAACAGATACCCCCATATACATTAGATGGTAAGCTTGAAAACAGAAATCTGCTGGTTTAGCTGTATGTGTTTCTCTTTGGGGTCTTATAAAATATTTTTAAGTAATTTGTAGTGATGTTATCCTCAATTTTTCGGTATCACTACTTATTTTTCCTTTTATATATTTTTTTAAAATTCTGAAATCTTCGTTTTAAATTTTAGCCACTTAGCTTTATAATAGGCACATGGGAGGAAAGCGTGGCCCAGCACGTACAGTACTAGGGCAGTGTCTTCTCAGGTAGCGGAGGGACGTAACAGGTTCACACAGAATGAGGTTGTTTTCGGAGGTACATTGCCCACAAAAGTATCAATATAATTAGCACGAACAGAAGACAGGACAGCACTCACCCTCTAACGTAGCTTTATTCAAGCATCTCTGTGGTGATAAGCAGGTGCAGTGGTGGAGGCAGGGGGCAGGACCGGTACAGACTGTTTCACACTTTTACAGCGCTTCTTTGAGCCGATATACAACTTCCGTTTCTGCCGCGGCATCATAAGAAGGCGCTATGTCTAGAAACGTTATCGCAGGGCGTCTATACAATGTGAACACGTGATCCATACACCAAGCATGTGATACAATATCATGTGACATAAACAAAAAACTAAATAGACAGCTGACTTGTGGGAAGCCTATCAGGCTGAATTTGTGGGAGGGGCTTTGGCTATTTAACATCCATCGGCCCCTCCCTCTGGGCGTATGCTGGGTTGGCGAAATTGCGGGGGTTCTTTCGTTGCGTACGCTGGGTCAGGTGTGTGGTGGTGCAGGTAAGTGCTGGGTGACCGGCAGGTTTCTTTTACTGGGGCCCTGGTCTGTTGCTATTGCTCCCCTCGTTTGGCGGGCAGGCTCCGGCACCCAGCGCGTTATGTAGGCGGCGGTCCGACGGTGCAGCGCATGCCCGGGCTGGCCGCAGTGAACATGGCCTCTGGATCCAGCGGCAGCTGGCGGCATGGCAGGCGCGGGGAGACGCGACCCACGTGGGTCTCCCTGTGCCGGCGTCTCACGTGTAACGCGGGGCTCTGAACGGGCGGAGTCACAGCATGCCAGTGAGCCGGCGGTATAGCTCCACGGATGGTCAGCAGGTGGCGCTGGAAAAAAAAAAAAATTTGTGTGTGAGGAAATGTTAGGCTTACAGAGTGTATTGGTACCATGCAGTAATAAGGGGCTGGCTTATGGTGCACCGGTGTCAGGCCACAGTTCCTGACACATGCACGGTCGCAGACAAGGGGCAGCTTGTAAGTTAATAATACTATAATCCATATTACTGTGGCTTCGGTTTAGGGGGGGGGATGGTCATGCATATCGGGGTACCGGGTCAGAGGCTTGGGGTAGTCAAGTAATTAGTGGGGTTAGGGTAGTTTCAGGCATAGGGGGGGGGGCTAGGGGGTGCCAGCATGTATGGGTCAGAGGTGGTAGGTGGCGCGTAAACCATATGGTTAGAACACTGTTAGTTTCTCTTGCAGATTAGGTGGTCTGTATCCAGTTAGGTGGTTGTTACGTTCCTGGTCATTGCAAACTTGGCTACGGTCAGTACCAACCGTACGGCGGTTGTTCATGTTATTTATTCACGTTTCACGGTGGTCATCACTTTCGCTAGCAGACGCTAGTTCACGTCATTTCAGTTCAAATGCTTAAATACTCCTGTTACATTAGTTAATGTTACGCACTGCTGCTGTTACACATAGGCCCTGAATCACTGTATATCTGACTCGACATGTCAGATAGGGTTCAAGGCGTCATTGCTACTGTCATGCATACAGAGCATTTAGTTTACACGGGTAGTGGTCACTGCGATCTTGACTCTTCTTCAAGGGTGACCACTTGCCTGCGGTGGTTGCTGACACGTCTTCAGAGCCATCGCTAGTTAGTTAGAAACGGTGCACACTGTAATCTTGACTCGCAGTCAGGAGGTGTTCACGGTTTAGTTATTCATGACTATACGCGTCATGCACACGTTCTCGGTCAGACACACGGTCAGGCCTCGTTTCAAACTATTCAGGTGGTACTCTGGGTCGCACTGGCACTACGGTCAGCACTCTTGGGTTCGGCCACATTGCACGGGCAGTCACCTGCAGCTGTAAGCTAACATTAAGTATGTATTCGGTTGTTTGTAGGGTTACAGTCGATTTGCTGTTCGTTTCAGGCGTCTTACTGTTGTGTTACAGTGGTGGTAAGGTCAGTCAGTACTCAGCATGGGGGGTATACGTTTCTCATATCAGGTGACTCATGATTACCGTTTTTTTCCCCGGCACCCGTTACGGCCCGGACAGGTCATGTCTCACGTGTCAGACATAGAGGACCCGATGTCCATCCCTGATACACCAGCTAGAAGCTTTCGTGCGAGGGACGCCCTCCTCTGCAGCTTACAGGGCTTGGACGATCCCCAAGTTGATGGAGGAGTTGCGCAAGAGGGCAATTCCATTTCCAGCAACCGCCCGAAAAGCAGAGTTGTACAAACTCCTCATGGCGGATCAGGGGGCTGGCGACAGTCAGGAGGGGACCTCGGGCCAGTCCACCCTCTCTGAACTGCATGCAATGATGACTTCCATGTTGGGCAGGCTGGATTCTCTGGAGAGAAGGGGCATTCAGGGGCCCCCAGCTCCAGCAGCATTGCAGGCGCCAACGCCTACACAGATGTCTGCCCCTGTTCCGGTAGGCAACCCAGGTAGGCGCTCTGGGCCACCAAGGGTGTCACCAGTCCATTTTGTCCCAGCGGCCCTGAGAAAGGACATACTGGAAGGGAAGGACATCAATTTGGCGGCCCTGTTGCTATCTGCCTTCGACGTTGAGGACACTAGAACGGTAGCGTGCGCTGACTTATCTGTTGTCCTTAAGAGTAAGGACACCAGGCTGAAACGGAAGCTAAATATCCACGAGTTTGTGATTGCCTTCAGCAAATACAGGGAGGTGATATGCTCAGCCAGGCCGGAGCGCAGAGAGGAGCTCGACCTGTATTTGCTGAGGGTTACTGAATACGCATACAAATACGGTGGTACCCATTTCTACGATTATCATAGAAGTTTCTCAGCCATGGCAGCGGCGGCCTTCAGCCAAGATGGGTACCTCACGGACTGGAGCATCGAAGATTCACAGATGTTCTGCAGCCACTTCGCAAATCTCAAATTCCCCGCATGTGCCGCCTGTCAATCAATCACGCATACCACGGCGTGGTGTGTAGGGCTGGCTCAACAGGGCGAGCAGGGTGCCACCAGACCATCCACTTCCACGGACAGTTTCAGCAGGTCCGCACCTTCCGTGGATAAGTTGGGCCGTCCAGTACACTATCTCGGAGGCTCACAAATTTGTAACAACTATAACATGTCTTCGTGCAACTTCAGCAATTGCAGGTTATTACACGTCTGCTTCTACCGCTTCAGGGCACATCCGGGCTCTGCATGTAGGCAGAAAGGGCCAGCATGACTAGGCGGGGTACGTAACCCAGTCCTGGCCGCTCTGCTCGCACATCACCCGGACCCAGATTGGGTCCAGTGGTTGATCAATAGTTTTGACAGAGGCTTCCACGCCGGCATGGGCACACTGCCGCAGGCCACATTTGAATGCGACAATCTGCTGTCTGCCGTAAATGATCCCGCTGTTGTCACAGAATTAATAAATGCTGAGCTAATGAAAGGTTATATGATTGGCCCCTTGTTAGTTTCTCCATTCAGGTCTTGGAGGGTCAGTCCGGTAGGGGTGGTAACAGGCAAGTTCAATGGGAAAAAGAGACTGATATTTGACTTGTCGGCTCCTCATGGGTCACTTGTCCCCAGTATCAACTCTCTCATTCCATCCGAGGAGTTTAGCATGCACTATTCTTCCATAGACCAGGCTATTCAGGTCATCTTGGCGCTCGGCCCAGGGACTTGGATGGCGAAGGCGGATATCACTGATGCCTTCAAGTTGCTGCCATTGCACAGGGACCAGTGGCAATGGTTTGGGCTCAAATGGCAGGGGGCATATTATTTTGCTTCCAAGTTGACTTTCGGATGTAAGAGCAGCCCGTGGCTGTTTGACCAACTGGCCCAGGCATTGCACTGGCTGCTGGTTAATGTCTCTGGATGCAGCCAGGTCATCCATTATTTGGATGACTTTCTTCTGCACAGTCGCCCGAGGGAAGAGCCGGACCAGTTGGTCAGATTGCTGAAACTGTTCACTGATATTGGGGTGCCAGTGTCTCCCAAGAAAACGGTCGGTCCAACTAAGTGTCTCACCTTTCTGGGAGTAATCCTAGATTCAGTCGCAATGCAAGTCAGCTTGCCCACTGACAAACTCAACCGTATCAGAGACACTATCCACAAGTACACGGTCTCCCAGGTCACGACCAAGGGCGAGTTGCAGAGCTTGCTGGGAATGCTGGCATTTGCTATGCGAGCAATTCCGCAGGGCAGAGCGTTCGTATCCAGAATATTGTCTTTGCTGCATGGTGTCCCTCATCAACACAGTAGGGTTTGGTTAGGTTGCCAAGCCCTGGCTGACCTGAACATGTGGGATAGGTACATGGCACAATGGAATGGGACAGCTATGTTTGTCCCGCCAGCCTCCGAGTTGTCCCCCAAGATCTGCACCGATGCGTCATCTTCCACCGGTTATGGTGCAGTGTGGGGCGGTAGGTGGATGGCGGGCCAATAGTCCAAGCAGGTATTGGCTCTGGCAGGCTTCAGCAGCACTTCGGCACTTTTTGAGGTTTTCCCCATTGTAGCAGCTGCAGTGACATGGGGCGACAAGTGGTCAGGACAGACGGTGGAGTTTCAGTGTGACAATCAGGCGACAGTTGCCATGGGCAGTTCCAGGCATGCTACTGTCATGTCATTCATGCGCAGGCTAGTCTGGGTGTCCTTACAGCACAACTTCAATTTTGTAGCCAGACACATACCGGAGGTAGACAACACGGCCGCAGATGCTCTGTCCAGGGCTAATTTCCATCTCTTTTCACAGGTGGCTCCGCAAGCAGACGCAGTAGGAACACAACCCCCTTGCCTGGCACAATTAATCTTGGACTGAATTATTACACACAGGTGGCTCGGGAGTTAATGTCGGACGCCTTAGCCCCCAATACCAGAAAGGCCTATCATGCAGCACACGACACCTTTAGGTCATATCTGTCGCAACATAGCATCCCCTTTTCTTACGACACCACTATCATTCTATCTTTCATCGGTTTCTGCCACTCTTCTCTGCACCTGTCTCATAGCACTATTAAATCTTACCTTTCGGGCATTCAGCATTTCATTTCTTTATCCCACCCAGACAGGCTATCTATCCTATCATCTCAGGCTGTCAAGGCTGCGCTCAGAGGGGTGGTGGCTCGTAGCTCCACAGCGCCACCTCTCAGGAAACCGATCAGCGGCGAGCTGTTCCGAGCCATGTCTGACGCATTAGCCAATAACCCGTTTGGCTTCGAGCGCAGTCTGATAATCAAATCTGCCATTTATCTAGCCTTCTATGGCTTCCTCCGGCCGGGTGAATTTTCATGTGTCAGGCGGGGAGCGACACATCCACAGAAGGCTCATTTAAGGTGGCAGGGTTCTTGGTTCGAAGTTTCACTGTCCGTCACAAAAACTTGCAGGTGGGGGGCGGTGGATAAGTATTTTCCTTCAGGTAACAACTGGTGCCCGGTGGCGGTGTTGGCACAACTGGTTGAGTTCCTCCATGATAAGCCTCCGGAGTCGCCACTGTTGCCTTTCGGTGGGGGTGCTCTTACCACTTCTCTTTTCACATCGCATGTCCGCACGCTGCTTGGCAATTTAGGACACAACCCCAGAGAGTTCTCAGGTCACTCATTCCGCATAGGAGCAGCATCGGCGGCCTCCAGGCACAAGGTGCCTGTACATGTCATCCAGAAGTTGGGGAGGTGGCGTTCTGATGCATATACCACTTATGTCCCAGATCACTCAAAGGAAATGGCAGAGGCATTTAAATTTTTGGCATTATAAATAAATGATACTTAATTTACCCTAACTGGTGGTGTATTTTTGCCCTCTATAGGCGGACCCTCGACGCGGTTTTCAGGCACACCTCAACCGCTGTTCTATGTTATAAGTAGAGTTTTGTGTTAGGTCTTGGTAAATCTAGTTTCTTGCAGGTGGCCTTGGCAGGAGATAACAGGTAAGCCCATGCACGGTTCAAAGTCCTGACCACAAACTAATGAAAATGCAAAATAGAAGGCTGCATACATGTCAATCAGGTAGGTACTGCCGCTACATTAATGTAAGAGAATTATAAAAACGGTACCTGGACCTAATGGTCCAGAAGCATCGAGCTTGATTATCCAATGAGCTTTTCTGCATAGCAAAAAAGGAATGTCGTCAGCGCCTTGTGGGAGCGACTTAACTCTCTAAAGGCCGTCGATTTTAAGATTCACCGGGATCACTTGCATGTAGTTCTTTCACGTGGGCAATCAATCTGGGAGCGCCAACTCCTGTCCTAATGGAACGAACATGTTCTCGGAAATGGATATGGAGGGGTGGAATCTTCTTGCCCACGTAAAAGAAGAAACAAGGGCACATGATCACATACAAGATAGGGTGTGTGGCAAGTTATTAAATCCTTCACAAGATGACAATCGGTTAAGTAGATGTCTCTTAATGTCTGTAGCCTGTGTAAAAAACGTAGCATCATCACTATTAACCTTTCTCAGTTTTAAGAATTGGGATTAATAAGGGATTAACGTGCATAGGATGCAAGCTACTATAATAAAGGAATTACGGGCAATAATTTTACAGCACCCCTGTGTAATTAGTGTGTTACCTTTGACAATCAGTTTTAACGTCCAAAAAATCAAGTTCTAGGCCCCCAAAAATGGACGTAAACAACATTCTTCCCATTATCCCAAACACTAAGGATACCTGATGAATAACTTAATATTCCTTGCAAATTAATTAGTTGGGGAGAATATGTAGCATAGCTCGAATGCGGCAAGAAAAAGATTAGCATAGGTACAGGAGACCGGGGTGCCCATGGCAGTCCCGGTCTCCTGCCTATATAAAGTGTCACCGTCCCTAAACTCATTATGGGTGAGGATGAGGAGGAATGACTTGGTCACAAAGTCAATAAAGTCGTCCGTCTTGTCGGTCTTAGTCAAAATCTCATGAGGGATGTGGGTGTGCAGGCTCTTAACATCCATGGAAGAGAGTCGGTATATCTCCTGCTAATGGAAACCATCCAAGTGTGTCAGCAGGTTATCAGTGTCCTTCAAGTATGATACTGTAGATGATAACAAGGTCTTCAGGAGCCACTCTATGTACTTTGAAAGTTACACAGTCGCAGAGCCGATCCCCGCCACTATAGGGTGTCCTGGGGTCGGCTCTGAGAGTTGTGCACCTTCGGTAGGTGGTACCACTTTGCAAATTGGGGATTCTTCAGGATTAATTTATCTGCTGTAGCCTGAGTTATCTGGCCTAATTAACACTTCTTTCTAAGAAACGTGCAAAGCTGACGAGATACGTACAATCTTCAGAAAGGGGGATATCAGTTAAATCGACAACAATGTTAGTGTCACTAGATGTCTCTAGTCCCTCCAAGATACCCTCTTTCTTTTCAGCTGTGTCCCGCCTTCTCTTTCTCCCTCTCCCCCTTCTGGTTCTTTTCCTAAAGGGAATGAACCTGTGGGGATGTTTTTCCTCTAGGCCTTGGAGGTAGTATACTGGTCCGATCTCGAGGGGCACACAGTCTCATCAGCATCCGAGACTGATGTCCAAAAGTCGGAACATTGGTGTCGCTGATTGCCTCTTCGTTGATTGAATGGTGTTCTGCGGCGTTTATTACTCTTCTTGTTCCATGAAATTACTTGAATGCACGCCAAGGGGACTGCGGATCTACAAGATCCCATCACAGTTTACAGAGGACCCCCAGTTCATGTCTGAATGGGAGCAGGCACATTTGGAGCATGCATCATCCAGCATGCATCCAAACTCACAAAGATCATTCTCAACAAGAATAAGTCAGAATACGAAGCAGTAACATCCGACCTGTTCAAGACTAAAACAGAATATTGCATGCGAGTCAGCAAAACTGCTTATAATTCTTTCTTAAAGAAACTAGAGAAGATTTCTGTGACACAATTTCATATAATGGAACGTAAGCAAGAGAAATTCGTCAAAGATAAGGCGGACTAGCATGCCCCTCAAGTATTTTCATGGAACAAGAATATTAACATACGCTGCAGAAGACCATTCCATCAGCGAAGAGGCAATCGGTGACGCCAACCTTTCTGACTTTTGGACATCAGACTCGGACGTGAGTCAGTTGGATGAGACTGTGTGCCCCTCGAGATCGGACTATTATACCACCTCCAAGGCCAGGAGGAAAATCATCTCCACAGGTTCATTCCCATTAGAAAAAGAACCAGAAAGGGGTGAGGGAGAAAGAGAAGGGGGTATCTTGGAGGGACTCGAGACATCTAGTGACAATAACATTGTTGTCAATTTAACTGATATCCCCCTTTCTGACGATTGTATGACCCTCTTGTCTAAGGGCCTCAATTACGGATTGATCCAGTCCAGATCCAGTCCAATTTAAGATAGATTTGTTGAACACCACTAGGAAAATAATTTGTTCCACAAGGTTAATTTGTGTGTGACCCACAAGATCCTAAAAGTAGGGGAAGTTCCAGCTTCGATAGGCCCTTTGGGGTTTTCCCGATTTTGGGGGCAACCTCAGAGGACCGTGATATTCTGAATACACTGTGCCATCTGTCTGACAAAGAGCCTGAGTCTCTCTCTGACTCCAGCAGAGAGGTGTTGTCCTTTAGAGGAGATAATCCGTCCACGTACTCGCCTCCTGTCCCTGTGGGCAATCCTATCGACCTATTCACGCAGGGGTAGAGCGTGACATTAAGGCATTAATATACCCCAAACCGAGGAACATGTCTGATGGAGTAAGGAGAGCACTCAGATGGCTCGCTTCTAGGCCTGACTTGAGGGTTGTGAAAGCCGATAAGTGAGGCAGTACGGTACTTATGCATACAGAAATTTATGAGGCAGAAAATTATCATCTTTTAGGAGATACTAGCACCTACAGACTGCTTACTGTGCAATCTCACAAATGGGACCATGAGTCAGCTTTGCACGTTTCTTAGAAAGAAGTGCAAATTAGGCCAGATCACTCAGGCTACAGCAAAGAAATTAATCCTGAAGAATCCCCAATTTGCAAAGTGGTACCACTTACCGAAGGTGCATAAGTTGCAGAGCCGATACCAGGACGCCCTATAGTGGCGGGGATCGGCTCTCCGACTGAGTACCTTTCCCAGTACAGAGTGGCTCCTGAAGCCCTTGTTATCATCTACAGTATCATACGTGAAGGACACTTGTGACCTGTTGACACACTTGGATGGTTTCCATTGGCAGGAGACATACCGACTCACTTCCGTGGACTTTGAGAGCCTGTACACCCACATCCGTCATGATGCGGGTGTACAGGCTATCCGTGAAATTTTGACTGAGACCGACAAGATGGATGACCTTATTGACTTGGTGACCCTCATCATCCTCACCCATAATGAGTTTAGGGATGGTGACACTTGGTATAGGCATGAGACCGGGACTGCCATGGGCACCCTGGTCTCCTGTACCTATGCTAATCTTTTTCTTGCTGCCTTTGAGCTTCGCTACATATTCTCCCCAACTAATTCATTTGCAAGGAATATTAAGTTATTACTCAGATATGTCAACGACATCATAACTGTTTGGGATGGTACAGAAGCCAGATTCCTTGATTTTGTTGCTTACTTAAATGCTAAAAATGAGGAGAATATGTTGTTTACGTCCATTTTTGAGGGCCTAGAACTTAATTTCTTGGACGTGAAACTGATTGCCAAAGGTAACACACTAATTACACAGGGGTACCGTAAAAGTATTGATCGTAATTCCTTACTTCATTACAGTAGTTTGCATCCTACTCGCGTTAAGCGTAGTATTCCTTATTCCCAATTCTTACAACTGAGAAAGGTTAATAGTGATGATGCTACGTTTTTTACACAGGCTACAGACCAAGAGACGTCTCCTTGACCGACAATATCCAGCTAAGATAATAGACCAAAGTTTGACCAGAGCTCTGAAAGCCCAACGCTCCAATCTATTGCACTGTAAGAACAGATGTATCCAGAAACCCAATAGGTTCATCTTTTCTCTAGCAAACTCCAATATAAACAATATTATAGTCAGTACAATTGGCAGGAATTTGTACATCTTGGAATCAGATCCTGATTTAAAAGAGGTTGCTGCCGATTCCCCCCTTATCACATATAGGAAGAATCGTACCCTGGGTGACAAATTAAAGTAAACGGGCAATCTGAACCAGGCTGTACTAACAGGTGGCTGCGACTGGCTTATCAGTATGACACCTAAAGGTAATTTTTCTTGTGGAACATGCTCCTTTTGTCCCCAAAACTTGTCCACAAGGTTACAACTTGGGGGGAATTGTCATCTTGCAAAGGATTTAATAACTTGCCGCACACCCTATCTTGTATATGTGATCATGTGCCTTTGCGGCTTCTTTTATGTGGGTAAGACGATTTGGCCCCTTCATATCCGTTTCCGAGAACATGTTCGTTCCCTTGGGACAGGAGATTGCGCTCCCAGATTGATTGCCCACGTGAGAGAACTACACGCAAGTGATCCTGGCATCTTAAAGTTCACTGGCCTTGAGAGAGTTAAGTCGCTCCCACAAGGCAGTGACCGACATGCCTTTTTGCTATGTAGAGAAGCTCATTGGATAATCAAGCTCGATGCTGCTGGACAGTTAGGTCTCTGACCACATTGAGCTAGTTCCGTTTTTATAATACTCTTAATGTTAATGTAACGGCAGTACCTACCTGATTGACATGTATGCAGCTTTCTGTTTGGCATTTTCATTAGTAAGTCAGTTCTCTATTTAGTTTTTTTTTGTTTATGTCACACGATATTGTATCACATGCTTGGTGTATGGATCATGTTTTTACATTGTATTGACGCCCTGCTATGACGTTTCCAGATGCGGCGCCTTCTTAGAACACCGCTTCGGAAACGGAAGTCGCATACCGGCTTGAAGAAGCGCTGTAAAAGCGTGAAACAGTCTGTACCTGTCCTGCCCCCGCCTCCACACACTTTTTTGCATCACCAGCTCCTGCACTGGTAGCCTAGGATGCAGATCTGGATACTTTGTCTCCTACTGACTAGTTAGCTGCAGCCCACCATATAGGCAGACTGGTGTTTAAAAGCAGAATACCCAAATACAATGATTTAGAGACACAATTTTTCAAAAGTAAAATAAATAAATAAATGGGTTATAGAGACTAGAAAGACATTCCTGGCTCCATGAGTTGTGTCTTCTATTGCAGTCAACCTACTAGAAAGTGAATTAAACTCAGCTGCAATACCATGCATGACCTGAAACAAGTGTGGCAATGTTTTTTTTTTTTTTTAACAGCCATGTTTTTCTATCCTATAAATTATTCAAATATACAATTTAAATTGTAAATAATTTCTCCACTGTTCCCCTGCTTTGATATGTTTTGACGGAGAAATGTAGGTTATGTTGGGCATTGTTGAGATATAATAGTGTTTTCATGGGGCAACTTATAGACGAGGTTCACATGACTTTTTAAATTTGGTGATTACTTGTGGAAATGCTCCCAACATATACGACTAAAGGTACGTTCACACAGGCAGGTCACCTGTGAGTTTCCCGCGGTGGGTTTGAACTGCTGCAGATTTTTGTCAGCAGGTTACATTAACTTCAAAAGAGTCTGCTCCAAATATTCTGCAGCTGCTGTTTTGCTCAGCCAGACCTCCTGAGCCAGAGTCTCCCTATGCGTGCAAAAAATGATATACCACACTTTTCAGTAACATACATTTGACGGCACTTTTAAAAAAGATATGCAGGACAAAGTGCAGTCCATGCATAATGTAAGCATAGTTTCCGTTTAGGACTTTTTGTTGAAAATAAAATATATTGTTGGTACACTTTGTTTAGCAGATGCATAATCAAAGTGCCAAGATGTCTAAGTATTTGGTACAAATATGTAGCCTTTAGGAACTAGTGCATGCTGTCCATATATTAATATTCTGATCAGAGGTGATGGTTTATTTTGCTGCATGCTTTTTTCCTTTTTTTTTTCTCTGCTTTTGCTATTCTGACATACATTTTCAGCATGCAAACATTACATTTTGACTTTGTTGAACGTCTTAATTTTTCATTTAAGCTTTTCCTATTTTCAAACCATCCTTTTAGGTTACAGTACAGCCTAGATGTGGCAGACAGGCTGGCTGATGAACATGTTCTCATTGGGGTATATGCCAGTATGCTGCAGAACAACCTTCCACGGTTAGTTAAGGCTTGGCAAATGTCTTGTGTGTACAATATGGAGGGGTGAGGCATGCGATGGTCACTTGTTGATGAAACCTAGTCAGCCAAGTCTGATGACTTCTGCCTGTGTTCGGGTGGCCCAGTTACTTGGATGAGATATATATTTGTAAGAGAGGAACTGAGCCTGCATCATGCTCTAGATCAGTGGTAGGCAACCTTTTGGTAGTGCTGTGCCAAATTTTTATTTTGAATTGCTATTTGTGTCGGCAATATAGGTGTGGCTTTATTATTGTGGTTTACCACTGGTGGGGCTTGTCACAGGTTAGTTTTTTTTTTTTTCAGAATGTTTCCAATACATTATCCCTACTGTAAGGACCTTACAGTGAGAATAACTCATAGGAAGGGGATTGCCACAATAGCCAATAAAGTTTTTGTTCAACATTTGTTCAACACGCATAACCATTTTAATATAGACCCCAGAATCAGACCCCACCATAATACAGACCCCAGAATCAAAGCCCACCATAATACTGACCCCAGAATCAGAGCCCACATAATACTGACCCCAGAATCAGAGCCCACCATAAATCAGACTCCAGAATCGGAGCCCACCATAAATCAGACTCCAGAATCAGACCTCACCATAATACAGACTCCAGAATCAGACTGCACCATAATACAGACCCTCTCCCCCCCTTTACATAATACAGACCCCAGAATCAGACTCCACCATAAGAGACCCCAGAATCAGACCACACCATAATACAGACCCCAAAATCAGACCACACATAATACAGACCTCAGAATCACAACCCACCAAAATACAGACCCCAGAATCACCACCCACCATAATACAGACCCCAGAATCACCACCCACCATAATACAGACCCCAGAATCCTCACCCACCATAATACAGACCCCAGAATCAGACTCCACCATAATACAGACCCCAGAATCAGACCCCACCATAATACAGACCACAGAATCACCACCCACCATAATACAGACCCCAGAATCAGACCCCACCATAATACAGACCTCAGAATCAGATCCCACCATAATACAGACCTCAGAATCAGACGCCACCATAATACAGACCCCAGAATCAGATCCCAGCATAATACAGACCCTCCACCCTTTACATAATACAGACCCCTAAATCAGACCCCACCATAATACAGACCTCAGAATCGCCACCCACCATAATACAGACCCCAGAATCACCACCCACCATAATACAGACCCCAGAATCAGACTCCACCATAATACAGACCCCAGAATCAGACCCCACCATAATACAGACCACAGAATCACCACCCACCATAATACAGACCCCAGAATCAGACCCCACCATAATACAGACCTCAGAATCAGATCCCACCATAATACAGACCTCAGAATCAGACGCCACCATAATACAGACCCCAGAATCAGATCCCAGCATAATACAGACCCTCCCCCCTTTACATAATACAGACCCCTAAATCAGACCCCACCATAATACAGACCTCAGAATCGCCACCCACCATAATACAGACCCCAGAATCACCACCCACCATATTACAGACCCCAGAAATACCACCCACCATAATACAGACCCCAGAATCAGACCCCACCATAATACAGACCCCAGAATCATTCCCCACCATAATACAGATCCCAGAATCATTCCCCACCATAATATAGACCCCAGAATCATTCCCCTCCATAATACAGACCCCAGAATCAGACCCCACCATAATAAAGACCCCAGAATCAGACCCCACCATAATACAGACCCCATAATCAGAACTCGTCATAATACAGACCCCAGAATCGCCACCCACCATAATACAGACCCCAGAATCACCACCAGCCATAAAACAGACCCCAGAATCACCACCAGCCATAATATAGACCCCAGAATCACCACCCACCATAATACAGACCTCAGAATCACCACCCACCATAATACAGACCCCAGAATCCCCACCCACCATAATACAGACCCCAGAATCAGACCTCATCATAATACAGACCCCCAGAATAAGACCACCATAATACAGACCCCAGAATCACCACCCACCATAATACAGATACCAGAATCAGATCCCTCCATAATACAAACCCCAGAATCAGACCCCACCATACTAGACCCCAGAATCAGAACCCACCATAATACAGACCCCAGAATCAGATCCCTCCATAATACAGACCCCAGAATCACCACCATAATTCAGACCCCACCATAATACAGACACCAGAATCAGATCCCTCCATAATACAAACCCCAGAATCAGACCCCACCATAATACAGAAGCCAGAATCAGACCCTACCATAACAGACCCCAGAATCAGAACCCACCATAATACAGACCCCAGAATCACCTCCATAATACAGACCCCAGAATCAGACCCCACCATAATATAGCCACCAGAATCAGATCTCTCCATAATGCAAACCCCAGAATCAGACCCCACCATACTAGACACCAGAATCAGAACCCACCTTAATACAGACCCCAGAATTAGATCCCTCCATAATACAGACCCCAGAATCACTGCATAATTTGTAGATGACATGCTGTTATAGAGGATGTAATGAAAATAACTGTGTCCCCGTAGCTGAATGGGACCAGTGTAGTGATTGGCTGTACACAGTGGCCCTGATTTACTTATGTCAACCCCACTCTTTCTCGGGTTGTGCGACCAAATTTGTGTCGCATAGCCCATGCAACTCTTTGTGTGACACAATTTTCCGACACAAAATACCATCACTCAAAGTGTTTTTTAAACCCGTCAAAATGGGCGTGGTTAGCTGAAAAAAAGAAAAAACACTGAGTATGATGAAAAACTCACCGGAAAACGTGTGAATTTTGCTTCACCAAAACAGAAATTACTCAAAACCGAGTGAATCCTACCCCCACCATGGAAATGGTATATTGCATGTTGGGGGCAGTAGTCACTTCTGAGACCTGAATGGCCTGTACTGAGGAGCAATTCAGGGCTCCCGGTGGGGTTTTCAAATAGAAGCGATTCGGTGGGGAAAGATGTATAGAATCGCTGTTGCGAAATATAAGTCTTGCTCCCCACAGCACATTTATATAGGTATTGTCCCCCACAGCACGTATATATATATATATATATATATATATATTTTTTTTTTTTATTTTTTTTTTCCCCCCACAGCACTATCATAAGGTCCCTGGCAGCGCTATGAAGGAAAAGTATTCTAACAGCACTGCATCAGGCCGGCTTCCCGGCCAGATGCACTACGATTACAATACTTTTCATTCATAGCGCTGCAGAGGCATATGATTATAGAAGCGCTGTGGGGGCCAGACATATAGTGTTATCTGGCCCCCATAGTGCTGCTATGTACATATGTCGCCGCAGCGCTATGAAAGACAAGTATTTAGTGCATTGGCAGGTCGGCTCCCTGGTCCGATACGCTGCTAATAGAATACTTTTCATTCATAGCACTGCCGGGGGGCTTTTGATAGTGCTACAGGGGGGAAATATATATACACATGCTCTGCGGGGGACAATACTTATATAAATGCGTTGTGGGGGCATATGATTGTGCTGCGGGGGACAATACCTATATAATTGCGCTGCGGGGGAAAGACTTATATAGCACAACATGGGGGCAAGATATATATAGAAGCGCTGCAGGGGCCAGACATATACCCCCTAGCGATTCTATATATCTTTCCCCACCACAGCGCATCTATTTGAAAACCCCGCTGGGAGCCCTAAATGGCTCCTCAGTACCGGCCATTCAGGGCTCCGGGAGGGGAATTTAATAATGAAAGTAAAAGTACACTGTACATTGCATGCCGCCCACTCCCCTGCTTAATAACTTCTTTTCGGATCGGGTCTCAGAAGTGAGACCCGGTGCAATCAATCCCTCAGCCCCTGTACTACCGCCACCAACATGGAACAGACCCTGTTCCATGATGGGAGTAGTAGTTCAAGCACTAAAGTAGTCTGAATTTACAGAGACAGATGGCTGTGTGAATGCAGCCTTTCAACATGTTACATTGTACAACGTTTTTAAATTCTTTTTGACCCATATATCTTAATCTGTTCTGTATGTTTGCTTCTCACTGTTTCTTATCTTTAATTGGATGTTTCTGTAATCATCCTGGCAATAGTTGAGGCAGGAGCACTTTCATACCTCCAAATCTGTGCTCTCTTACTCTCCTTGCGTCAGTGACAACTCTGGCATGCAGCGGTCAGTGGAGCACACTGAAACAGCATGGCGAAGTTAAAGGGGTATTCTGGTGGAAAACTTTTTTTTTTTTTTTTTTTTATCAACTGGTGCCAGAAAGTTTAACAGATTTGTAAATTACTTCTATTAAAAAATCTTAATCCTTCCAGTACTTATTAGCTGCTGAATACTACAGAGGAAATTATTTTCTTTTTGGAACACAGAGCTCTCTGCTGACTTATCTGTCCATTTTAAGAACTGTCCAGAGTAGGAGAAAATCCCCATAGCAAACATATACTGCTTTGGACAGTTCCTAAAATGGACAGAGATGTCAGCAGAGAGCACTGTGCTCGTGATTCAGCAGAGAGCTCTGTGTTGCAAAAAGAAAATAATTAATTTCCTCTGTAGTATTCAGCAGCTAATAAGAACTGGAAGGATTAAGATTTTTTAATAGAAGTAATTTACAAATGTGTTTAACTTTCTGGCACTGTATTTCTGTATTATGGTTGAGTACCCCTTTAAGCATATGTGCACAGTTAGTCCTCCAGCAGAATAGTGAGTACAGCTCTGGAGTATAATACAAGATATAACTCAGGATCAGTACAAGATAAGTCATGTAATGTATGTACACAGTGATCCCACCAGCAGAATAGTGAGTGCAGCTCTCGAGTATAATATAGGATATATCTCAGAATTAGTATAGGGTAAGTAATGTAATGTATGTACACAGTGACCTCACCAGCAGAATAGTGAGTACATTTGTGGAGTAAAATACAAGATATAACTCAGGATCAGTACAGGATAAGTAATGTAATGTATGTACTCAGTGAACCCACCAGCAGAATAGTGAGCACAGCTCTGGAGTATAATATAGGATATAACTCAGGATTACTACAGGATAAGTAATATAATGTATGTACACAGTGACCCCACCAGCAGAATAGTGAGCACAGCTCTGAAGTATAATATAGGATATAACTCAGGATCAGTACAAGATAAGTAATGTAATATATGTACACGGTGAGCCCACCAGCAGAATATTGAGTACAGCTCTGGAGTAAAAGAGTAGGGTCACATGTAACGGATCTGCCGGTCACCTGACCTATTTTGTGCCTCCTGACTGTGATAACTTCCTCAGGTGGGCTCTTTCGGCTCCTCCGTGTTTACTGACAAGGGAGGAGATTAATGGCCTCACTTTGTGTGTGCTGCAAACAACTTTTTAGCTAGGCACCAGGCCCCTGAGTGATCAGGCAGGCAAAGGAGCTGCCCAGCACCACGGCCCGGGATCTACACTTACTTCCCTTTATGAACACAACATCACAGACTGGGACAGAGGCCCAGAGGAGACGCTCTAGCAGTGGTGAGGTGTTTTCTTCTTTCTCCTCTGCGCTAAGCTACTCTCTGGTGAGGGAGGGTAGAGGACGCAGGTGACGTACCTGCGCTGCACGTCTCTTAGGGTCTATTCACATGTACAATATTCTGCGCAGATTTGATGTGCAGGATTTCAAGTTATGTTCAGTTTACATTGAAATCTGTAGCGTCAAATCTGCACAGAATACTGTACGTGTGAATAGACCCTTAAAGTGTCGGTGATGTGCCGGCCTGCTCACAGTGATCCAGCTCCTACAGCCATTGCAGCACTTTTACAAGTGAATGTCAGCAGCCCCCCAGCGTGCCAGGCATTGCCGAACCCTGTTCTAGATATTAAGCGTTTTTTGTCTTGGTTTTTCATATATTATTGTGCTTTTTTTTCACTGTCTATCTGTGATGCTGATACTCATCAGATTTGTTAGTGTAGTTAATGGCTATTGGCTATGGCAAGCATTCACTTTGCCAGTATTCACTCTGGTCCTTTAACATTGTCTGTGGGAGGTATACACTAAGTGTCAAGTGTTATACTTAAGGGATATTAGGTCCCTAAAAAAAGCTTATGCCTTGCACAATTTTTTTTCAACTGGCTCAGTCTTAAAAGAATACTGCAGAGGTCTACACTATTCAATCCAGCAAGTCATGATACATACCACTTAAAGGAGGCCTGGCCTAAAGCGTCTTTATAATACGATTACCATATATACTGAGACTTTTCAAGGTGCATACAGTAAATGTGGACTGTGAACACAATGTGAAATGAGTATGGGTATCATGATATACTGTACCAAATTGTAATAAGCTTGATAAAGCCAACACCTGTAGTGCCTCACAAACCAGCTACTGCACGCAGCTCCCTCAACCAGCTAGCTAAATTCTGCAGGACTTTTTAGGCCACATTTACATAAGATAATTTTTGTTACGGATTCTGCAACATAGTACAGTACAAAACCTATGCAGTGGGCTTTTACAAAATCAGTACACATGCAGTGGTCTGTAGATATGTTTCAATCGTTGTATTGCAGAGGTCTATGTACAATAATTCACAACAGAAGTCTTAAAAGCTATGTACATATTTGCAACCACTTTTTTTATTGTTACAATATATGTGAAGGGAAAATACACTGTACAATTGATCCTAAATAAAAAAATAAAAATGCCTTTCATCCAGTATTTAAAGTCTATATGCCGACCTTTGCAACTCCATGATATCAAACTACAAAAAAATTTTTATGAGGGTATATGAACATCATAGCCAATGGGGGGGAACTGCTAAGAGCACACAACTATGTAGCATATTTTGGAGCATTTATTAATATGGCAATTTGAGGCCCCCTGAAACTTCTTCTGGATTCCGTAACTGATGAGACAGCTTATTTGTTGTTTTTTTACATGCTTGTTTTTTTACTGACTATTAAATTACAAGAATGCATATCAACCCATAACCATTGCTCCTAAGGCCATCCATAAACAAAAATGAGCCCCCCCCAATATAATTCTTATATTATCACAATCTTCTATAGGCAGAGGCTCTCCATTGCCCATGATCTTGTCTCCTCGAGATGCACAATATTTTACTTATTAACCCCTTCGCGCATTTCGCCGCTCGCGGCGCTGATCGGGTTAATTAGCTAAAGTCCCGGGTGTCCGGCGGGAGACCACTTCCGCCCAGGACCCCATTTGATTGACCCGATCAGCGATCGGGTGTGCAGGGGCAGCGGGTGCGCGGCGGGAGCAGCGGGTCTGCAGAGGTCCGGCGGTGTCCACGATGACAGGGGTAAGTGCCCTCCCCCTTACAAGTTGCAAAACTACAACTCCCAGCATGTCCAGACAGTCTGGGCATGCTGGGAGTTGTAGTTTTGCAACATCGGGAGGACTACAGTTTGGAGACCACTGTGTATTGGTTTCTAACCTGTGGTCCTCCAGATGTTGCAAAACTACAACTCCCAGCATGCCCAGACAGCCAATGCCTGTCTGGGCATGCTGGGAGTTGTAGTTGTTTGCCTCCAGCTGTTGCAAAACTACAACTCCCAGCATGCACAGTCTGTCAGTTCATGTTTAGAGCTGTAGTTTTGTAACAATTGGAGGTTTGCACCCGTAAACACCCCCTTACCCCCACATTGTGTACAGGGTACATTCACACGGGCGGGGCTTTACAGTGAGTTTCTGAATGCAACTTTTAGCTGCGGCAAATTTTAACCGCAACTCAAACTCCCAGCGGGAAACTCACTGTAAACCCCCGCCTGTGTGAATGTACTCTAATAACACTAACTACACTAAACAAAATAAAAAGTAACATACTGCACAATTATCCCCTCCCCATAAAAATGTGTTTCCAGAACAGAACCTCCAGCTGTTGCAGCCATTGACTGTCCAGGCATGCTGGGAGTTTTGCAACAGCTGGAGGCACCTTGTTTTGAAAACACTGGCGTAGGGCATTTGTGGTTGTGGAGGCAAGAGTAACGCTTGCATCCGTGTCTGCCCCTATGCAAATCCCTAATCTAGGCCTCAAATGCGCATGGCGCACTCTCCCCTCACCCCTGTCGTATTTCACGATAACAGTTTAGGGCACATATGGGGTAATTGCGTTACAAATTTTGGGGGGCTTTTTCTCCTTTTACCCCTTATGAAAATGAAATATTGTTGTCTACATCAGCATTTTAGTGTAAAAAAAATTTTTTTTACACTAACATGCTGGTGTTGCCCCATACTTTTCATTTTCACAAGGGGAAAAAGGAAAACAAGACCCCCAAAATTTGTAACACAATTTCTCCTGAGTCCGGAAATACCCCACATGTGGACGTCAAATGCTTTGCGGACACACAACAAGGCTCAGGAGTGACAGCGCCATTTGAGGCCTAAATTGGTTATTTGCACAGGGGTGGCTGATAGCTACAGCGGTTCTTACATAAACGCAAAAAAAAAAAAAAACACCCACATGTGACCATTTGGCTGGAAATGAAGGCCATGTTTGTTTACAAAGCCCCCATAGTGCCAGAACAGTGGACTCCCCCCACATGTGACCCCATTTTGGAAACTACACCCCTCACGGAATGTAATAAGGGGTGCAGTGAGTATTTACACCCCACAGCCCACAGGTGTCTGACAGATTTTTGGAACAGTGGTCCGTGAAAATGAAACATTTTAATTTTCATTTGCACAGCCCACTGTTCCAACGATCTGTCAAACGCCAATGGGGTGTAAATACTCACTGCACCCCTTATTACATTCCGTGGGGGGTGTAGTTTCCAAAATAGTATGCCATGTGTTTTTTTTTTTTTTTGCTGTTCTGGCACCATAGGGGCTTCCTAAATGGGACATGCCACCCAAAAGCCTTTTCAAAAGCCAAATGTAGCTCATTCTCTTCTGAGCATTGTAGTTCACCCGCAGAGTACTTTACGTCCACACATGGGGTATTACCATACTCAGAAGAAATGGGGTTTCAAATTTTGGGGGGCATTTTCTCCTATTACCCCTTGTAAAAATTGAAAATTTGGGGAAAAACCTGCATTTTAGTGAATTTTTTTTTCTTTTACACCTCCCACTTTAACAAAAAGTCGTAAAACACCTGTGGAGTGTTAAGGCTCAATTGTACCCCTTGTTACGTGCCTTGAGGGGTGTAGTTTCCAATATAGTATGCCATGTGGGTTTTTCTTTTTTGCTGTTCTGGCACCATGGGGGCTTCCTAAATACAACATGCCCCCCAAAAACCATTTCAGCAAAATTTGCTCTCCACAATTCCATTGTCACTCCTTCCTTTCTGAGCTCTCTAGTGCACCCACAGAGCACTTTACATCCACATATGAGGTATTTCCTTACTTGAGAGAAATTGGGTTACAAATTGTTCTCCTTTTACCACTAACATAAAGTAGAATATGTCACGAAAAAACATTCTTGTAATCAAATTTATAAGTTAAAGCATCCAAGAGTTAGTAATGCTTAAAGTGACAGAGGTCAGATTTGAAAAAAATGTCTGTGTCCTTAAAGGAGAACTCCGGAATAGGAAAATGATCATCCCTACTGCCGGCAGTAAAAAAAAATAAACAGGTACGTTCCTTCCTTCGCTCCCCCTGCCTCGATCCTCTTACTGGTTGCCGGTGGTCAGCGGGTCATACTGCACTCAGCCAATCACCGGCCGCAGCGAAGTCCCGACATGGCCGGCGATAGGCTGAGCGGCAGTGTGACTTTTTCGGCCCCGGCATTAATTTTCAAGCTATGATTAATATAATCAAATGTTGTATTCTTATATTCTACCAACATTGCCCAATAATCTAAAGCGTAATTTTTATATAATTTTCTATCAGAAGCCGCCATAGATTTAGCTGATTTAGCATTGATAATTCATGTGACTAAAACCGGCTTTTGTTTCCAACACTTAAGGCAGGCACTATTACTAAGATATGAAGATATCTTGACGTTTTCTTAAATTTGATATTGCTCTCCTATCCAAGTCTTATTCTTTGGGGCCTTCACCGCATGCTTTACCTGTAAATGTACTCTCCGAGGTATGCCATAATTCTAACACAATTCTTGGAAGGCTTTCAACCTCCTTGTTCAAAAAATGTATTTATTAATCATAGTCCTAAACCATGCCAGAATCTCCATTCCCTTATTTCTCTTAATTCTTTATAATTCTTATTATCAAACAAAGGTGACAATTATCAATTACCTTTGTGTTGTAACCACCCTTTTTTTCTATTAACTGGAAACTGTTCTTGTAGCTGTAACGATTCCAGGTACTTCCAAGTATCCAAGTGATTTGCATTGTTGTGCTCTACCAAATATCTAATAAAAAAAAAAAGAAAAAGGGCTACTCCAGCTCTAATACATCTTATCCCCTATCCAAAGGATAGGGGATAAGATGTATGATCGTGGGGGTCCCACCACTGGGGACCCCAGCAATCTGTGATTCTTCACCCATGGCTCCGAGGATGAAGCGTGACGACCACGGGGCTGGAGTATTGTGTCGTCACAACTCTACCCCTGTGTGATGTCACACCCCGCCCCCTCAATGCAAGCTATGGGATGGGGCATGATGGCCGTCTTTGGATAGGGGATAAAATGTATTAGGGGTAGCTTATTACTTTAATCCTAGTATTGATCTTCTGTAAAGTAGGGAACACACACAGCTCCGGTATTACTAAAATTCTTACAACACCCTGGTCTCATCCCCATCTTTCAGCCCACCATTTACAACCACTGCTGCCATAAATTCCCTATATAACATCTTAATCCAATTAATCCACTTGGAACTAAAACAGTTACATTATAAGGCTATGTTCACACATCGGAATTTCTTTGCGGAATTCCACTTGGAATTGAATTTAACGGGATTCTGCTGTGTTTTAATGGTATCCCCTGTCTCACAGCCCAAAGATTTACATAAAGCCTACATATATTCAGTGTAGACATTCCACTAACAAACCCATGTTGATGATCAGAAAATAGAGTATGCATTACCTTCCCTTACTTATCTGCTAAAACTTTTGCTATGATTTTTACATCTAGATTTAGCAGAGAAATGGATGTAAATAATTCTGGATTATACTCGCCCTTCCCTACTTTTAACATTAATACAATTGTTGCTTTGTACATAGGCAAAGATAATTTCTCCTCATTGTGGTCTTCACTCATATTGGCTAACCTAGGCAGCCACTGATCTCCAAATAAGTGATAGACCTTTATGTGTAGGCCGTTCGGTCCTTGTGATTTTGTCTGAGAAGGCTCTCTTACCACCTGTCTCGCCTTTTCAAACATGAAGAGTCAATATACTTTCTAATCTCTTCTCCAGAGACTTGCAACTCTGATCCATATACTTTCTTATAAACATTTAAAAATATATATATTATTTCCGCTTGTCCTGTTATCATCTTCTTCTCCTCCTCATTTCTCATCTCCGATATAAGGAAAGAAGATCCCCTCTCTTTTACCATATTTGCCAGTTAACTTCCCAGTTTACTTCCCTCTACACAGTGCCTTTGATCTTTAAAAAAATAATAATAATAATCATATTATTCTTAGCTTTGCTTTCTTCAAAGTGATGAATAGCACAACACAGAGCTTCAAAACAAATATTCCTGGATTAATTTTTTTTTCATAATGTTATTTCCCGAAGAAAACATGATTTTACTAAAAACAGACTTGTCAGGAGATGCCACAGATCCTCTTTAAATGGATGAAAACAACAGATTCAACTGTTAGGACAGTTGACTTAGAAAAAACCCCCAATGATTCTCATTCTGGAAATGAGCTACAGAACCCTGCGTAACTTATGTTCAAGAATTTGTGAAACATGTAATGGTAGTATCACTTTTACTGACATTGAATTTCCTTTTCTCTCTGCTAAGTAAAATAGTAAAAATGTAGGTTTGTTTATCTACACATAGGGGAAATTACAGCAGACTTTTGTGAAATGAGTAACAATGTGTTTGATTGCCATGTATAGCATTATTTTTACTGTGGTGCCAGTTTTAGAGTACTGTAAAGTGCATAATCTAGAGTCACAAGTCTGGGTCTTCTATTTTCTAAATACGTATCTATATGTTAGGATATTATAGCCTGTAACTTTTTTATGAAAATGCTCTTTCCATTGGGGCAAATATTTGACCCCAGATAACAAATATCCCAATGTACTGTATGCTGGGAGTTGTAGTTTTGTCCGGGCATGCTGGAAGTTTTAGTTTTGCAACATCTGGAGGTCCACAGGTTCAAGACCACTGATGTAGGCAGTGTTCCCCAACAGACATACAGCCTCCAGCCATATACAGTGTATGGTTGGAGGCTGTATGTCTGTGTACTGCCCACTTCAGTGCTCCGATCACCGCTCTGGCTATAGCAGTAGGTCTCAGGACCGGTGGTCGGAGCACCGAAGATGACGTGCCGATGGTCACTTGCCAAGCTGGCCAGCGCGTGTCTTCCTCCTTCTCTATCCTCCGGTCCTCGGCGCCTTCGTTTCCATGGGCGCACGAATGGGACGTCAGTGACGTCCCGACATGCGCTATGTCCCGGGGCCCTGGGTTTTTAAACTTAACGAACGCGGGGCCGCAGGGAAAGAATAGTGATGGGGGGAATTGCCCCATCGCTAGGACGGGCAAACACCGGCTCTGCTCGAGACCACGGGCCAGCTCGAGGCCCCAAGCAATTGCTTGGTTTACCTATCCTGTTGCGACCTCCCCCGCCGAACCCCCGGGACTGACTCACCGAACCGAACCCAGGTTAAGAACCACTGGTCTAGTGTTAATACAATTATAGCATTATACAATTCGACAATATTGCAGATACGCTATAAACAGTTTAATAATGAACATATTTAACTTGCTTCTTTCAGTAACTGCACTTTACTTTAGAACATTCCAACATAATTTTGCTTTTTGTTGCAGCGGAGCTTATTATGAATGTGGAAATGTCTTTTTCATCTATACGATCTACAGTTTTTTTGCTTAGCGTGTAGTAAGCTTCCTGGTGTAAAATATCTGTTTTCTTCTTGTCCTAAATTCTTTTGTACAGAATGCTTGACAGCCCCAGCCGCCTAGATGAAGAACACAGATTGATTGCCAGATATGCAGCAAGGCTGGCAGCGGAGACCACTTCATCAGTAAGTACATTATCTTAAAATAGAAAGTAAAAAGTTAAATTCCTGGCTAGAATTTCTTAATATGCTTTCCTTAGTTTTAAGCATTTTACTATATGCACTGTACTGTATACGTTTTAATTGCTGATGTATTTCCTTATACTCTGTTATAACTATACACCACTGTATATAACAGTCATGGTGTATGGTAGATTAAAGGAAAATCAGTTCAAAAGAAAAGTTTTTTTTATTATTCATTTTGGTGCAAGTATTAATAAACACCTATGCTTAGCCTGTATTTCCTATTGCGTGGCTGTTTAAAATCAGCGCTGAACACCATATAGGCTTCGAATGCTTCTTTGTAAAGGTGATGCTACCTTATTGTACTACTTCAAACTATATCTTTCTCTATAGCTGGCTTTCATAATAGTCTTTATGTTCCATATATAGATGTTAAAATCATTCCGTCATAACCTCGAAACCACCTTCCTAATAACATGTGGATACCCCTCATGCCACCAAATGCGGTCAGACCAGTTGATGTAGGTGACCATACCTGTGAAGGTATCCTGTGGTATCTGGCACCAAGAGGTAAAGATCATTAGGTGGGACCTCCGTGGATTTAACTAGTATTTCCAGCACACTCCACAGAGGCTTAATTAGATTAAGATCTGAGAAATTTAGAGGTCAAGTTAACACCTTGAACTTTGTCATGTTCCTGAAACCAACCTATTTGTAGTGTGGCAGGACACATTATCCTGCTGAAAAAGGCCACTGCCTTTAGGAAATACTGTTGCCATGAAGGGGTGAACTTGGTCTGCAGCAATGTTTAGGAATTAATGTTTAGGGTTGAATGTTGCCCAGTTGGGCATTACCTAGGTCACCATACTTCCTCCACCAGCTTGCCTTCTTTGCATCCTAGTGCCATGTCTTTCCCAGGTAACCAATGCACATACCCTTAACCATATATATGATGGAAAATAAAATTGAAATTCTCAGACCAGGCCACCTTTTTCTGCTGCCATGTTCCAATTCCGATGCTCGTTTGCCCAATGTAGATGCTTTTAGCATTAAAGAGGGGTCAGCTCACAAAATCTATGTTGGTCAATTTGGATGATGAGCATCATTTATTTATATGTAAAGGAGAACTTATCATTATGATGTACCCCTTTTTTAATAAGCTGCATTTACAGGGTAATACAGGATCTAAGATGACGTCAACAGACATGCACCAGAACACCAATCCTGAATGCTTGAAGAGTTGGACATTAGGTTGTAGAGAGACTTTCAGTGATGCTTTTAGAGTGATATAAATGATAAATTCTATTTTTGGTTATATTTGGCATGCCCAATAAAAAATATGAAGCACACATGGCAAAATTATGGTTCTACTCTGTATGGAGCTGTAATAGGCACTTATAGAGGTGCATGGGGCCTCAGTGGACCTCCACATGCTTCCTACTTCATCAGAATTGTGAAATTATGGAACTATTCTCCCCTAGAAGCATTGCCTTAGCTCTACTTGCATGATTGCCAGCTAATGAGCTGATGTAAAGTAAAAGCTGAGCTGTGATTGGTTGCTGAGGGAAAATCACTCCACTTCTTCTCTCACACAGATTGATAAATCTGGGCAAATGTCAGGATGTCATGCTTAGTTACCTTGAAGGTTATTGGCTTGGTCTGGCAACACATCTAGCATATCGGTATTCATTGCATATGATTGTTCCCTCCCTTAATATGTGATGTTATCAACAAAGGATATATAAGGCAAACAGTCTCCATTTTGGGAGCCATTAGCCCAGACCTCTGATGACGCTCTGAGAAGCAAAACATGTCAGGGGGGCTATTTGCCTGAGTTTTTAATAAGGCTGTGTCCCCTGTCATATTTTTTTAAACTTGTTGTTAGGACTGCAGCCACCAACAGTGAACAGTGTTTGTGTGTGTGTGTGTGTGTGTGTGTGTGTATATATATATATATATATATATATATATATATATATATATATGATGTGATACTCCCAGTGTTATACAATTTTGGGTGCATGCCCTCATGTCACAGTGACGTATACCTGTTATGGTTTTAATGGTACTTTTATGGTTACACCTTTTAATAAACATGTTAATAAAAGTGATGTTTTAGGATGGGGTAATAATAAGGGTATTTTTGATTCCGGGAATGGGATTTGTTGGTTTAAGTTGCTAGGGGATTATTTTGGAGTTGCTTGTAGCAGAAATGCTGCAGTTTTTCCGCAGCAAAAAATGAGCCCAAATCAGAAATGGATTTAAAAGAAATAGGAAATATAAAGGAAGTTGTCCTACTTCCCACTTCTTCCTGGATCCTCTTTCTTCCATGTGGCCATATGTATAATGTGATCCACTAAGCAGTTGCCAAAGTCCCAAACAGGCTGAAAAGAGAGCAATTTTGCTGCATTAAATAATCACTTTCAGCCTAATTAGAGTATCCCGTGGAGAGAAATTGTGATATCTATCATGTGAAGTGGTTTGTCTAATGTATAGGGGGGTAACTGAACGGTCCAATTTTATGTTCGTTTTGGGAAAGAAAGTTACAGATCAGTCAGGATACATGCAGGGGAGGATGGAATGGACACGGGGGTACAGAGAACGGCGACGGACCGTTTACGCGTCGGAGCGCTTTGTCAGGCCGGTGCTAGCACCGGCCTGACGAAGCGCTCCGGCGCGTAAACAGTCCGTCGCCGTTCTCTGTACCCCCGCGTCCATTCCATTCTCCCCTGCATGTATCCCGACTGATCGACATTATCAATAAAGAAGCCTTTTACTGACCTGGTGAGTGCTCCGCTATCTTCTTTTCACTTGATGTCATTTGCTGTTTATGCTTGGCATGGTAGCACTGAAGAGGTTGAAGTTACTGGTTTCCAGGGACTGTGTGGATCAGGTGTCCATCCATTTGAGTTCTATGCAACGTAAGGAAAGGTGCTGAGACCTATCTTCTATGTGTATGTTATTTTATAATGGACCCAACCCTTTGTTTGACCAGGAGATGGCTATTTCCATTGGTATATTGGAGCTGCTTATCCCAATCTCTTTATATAGTTAGTATGGTTGAAAAAAGACATACGTCCATCAAGTCCAACCAGGGGATTGAAGGGAAGGATGTAAGGGGATAAGGGAAAGGGATGTAGTTTTATAATTCTGCATAAGCATTAATGTTATTTTGTTCCAGGAATGTATCTAACCCTGCTTTAAAGCTGTTAATTGTTCCTGCTGTGACCAGTTCCTGAGGTAGACCGTTCCATAAATTCACAGTCCTCACGGTAAAGAAGGCGTGCCGCCCCTTTAGACTAAACCTTTTCTTCTCCAGACGGAGGGAGTGCCCCCTCGTCCTTTGGGGGGGTTTAACCTGGAACAGTTTTTCTCCATATTTTTTGTATGGGCCATTTATATACTTATATACGTTTATCATATCCCCCCTTAAACGTCTCTTCTCAAGACTAAACAATTGTAACTCCTTTAATCGCTCCTCATAGCTAAGATGTTCCATGCCCCATATTAGTTTAGTCGCGCGTCTCTGCACCCTTTCCAACTCCGCAGTGTCCCTTTTATGAACAGGCGACCAAAACTGAACAGCATATTCCAGGTGAGGCCGTACCAATGCTTTATAAAGGGGGAGTATTATGTCCCTGCCCCTCGAGTCCATGCCTCTTTTTATACATGACAATATCCTGCCGGCTTTGGAAGCAGCAGCCTGACATTGCATGCTATTTTGTAGTCTGTGATCTACAAGTACACCCAGATCCTTCTCTACCAGTGACTCTGCCAGTTTAATCCCCCCTAAGACATACGACGCATGCAGGTTATTAGTACCCAGATGCATAACTTTACATTTATCCACATTGAACCTCATTTGCCAAGTGGATGCCCAGACACTTAGTCTATCCAAGTCATCTTGTAACTTATGCACATCCTCTATAGACTGTACCGTGCTACAAAGCTTGGTGTCATCTGCAAAGATAGAAATAGAGCTGTTAATACCATCCTCTATATCATTGATAAATAAATTAAACAGCAGCGGGCTGTATGGCTGTAAACATACACACCCAACCACCTCATTTCATAGCATTGCTGGTAGGAGCATGGAGCCCCATCCTATAGTAGTAAATATCAGTAAAAGCACTATTATAACATGTTCTACGTTTAAAAAAAAAAGTTATATATTGGAAGAGGTACATTTTATGGAGGGAATTTAAGACAGACATGCCGATCTTAATTTAGGCTTTGTAGGAGTAAGATGCACCAGAAATATTTGCCTCCTAATAAACTTGGCACATCTTTCACTCTCCGAGCACTGGAATTTGAAATATTTTCAGGTTATGAGCTGGATCACATTTCTGGCATAAGTTACTGTATTGTTAAATCCATCTCAGCCCCTGGGCAATAGCTTCTGTTATCCTACCTATCTTTCCAGGTGCATTACCAAAAAAAAAAAAAAAAAAAAAAAAAAAACACTGTCGTTGTTAACTGTTTTCAAGTAGCAACAGTTTTTTGTACACTATATCGAGAAGATATGAACTGACAAATATTAATGAATTATCAAATACTGAATATATAGGAATTTTTTTTCATTATCAAAGATTTTTATATATATAAAATATAGTGGGGGAAATTTATCAAAACCTGTCCAGAGGAAAACTTGCTGAGTTGCTCACTTCTGCCCCCTGCACGCGATTTACTGAATTCAGCAGAGGATCTTCTGGGGGACAAATCACAGGACCTACAGGATATATTTAAGTAAGTGACCCCTCGTTGGACTCCGGTTCCCCCACACTATAACCCAGTGTATAAGGTCTAGTGTGGGTGACCAGGCTGACAGTTTTCCTTTAAAAGGGTACTCCGTTCCTAGACATCTTATCCCGCTGCTGGGGGCCCGCTGCTACCCCCATGGCTAGCTGAAATATTTCTGTGAACCTCCATTCACCCAGAATAGAAGGGTCCTGTAGGTAGGACAAACACCTATCAATTATGAATGGCATATTCTGTGGCAATGCCATAATGCATAAGTTCTGAATACCCCTTTAAGGCTGGGTTCACACCACGTTTTTCAAATACGGTTACCGTATACGGTTTTCCGTTAAAAAAACGTATGGCAAAAACCGTATGCAACCTTATACAACCGTATGACTCCAAATTAAAACATATACGGTTTTTCCCCATACGGTTCTATCCGTTTGCATCAGTTTTTGCCAACGGTTTTGCTATTTTCTTGGAATTAGTTTTCCAGCAATTTAATAAAGTTACTATTGTTCTATTGAAATTCCAATCTGCGCATCTGTCAACTCCAAAAACGGATTAGAAAAACCGTGTGCAACCGTATTCTGAAATTCTGTGTACGGTTCTCATAGACAACAATGTTAAAAGAACCGCATACGGTTTGCATACGGTTTTCCAACCGGAGGCAAAAACGTGGTCGACAGCGTTTTTGCCTACGGTTGAAAAATCGGCAAAACCGTATCCGAGGCAAAACCGATGCAACCGTACACAACATTTGGAATACGGTTTACAATGCATTCTCTATGCATACGGTTTCGGATGCGGTCGTATACTTATTTTTGCAGAAAACCGTATACAGTTACCGTATTTGAAAAACGTGGTGTGAACCCAGCATAACATTTGCACTAAGTTATCTTATTTTATTTTTTTTGTCATGTAGAATAGTCTGGTTTTGAACATCATGTGCAAAAAAAAGAAACTTGAGATAAAAATATGGCTATGTCTATTTCCCTATTGGTGTCATTGTGTGGCTTATGCAGGAACGCTGGGGAGATCCTTGATAAGAATGTTTTGTTTTATTACAGCAGAGTCAGCAGAGAGGCCCAGACATCTCCTTTACGATCGATGCAAATAAGCAGCAAAGACAGCTTATTGCAGAGCTGGAAAATAAAAATAGGTATGGTATCTGCCATTTGTAAAAGGTTTTATGGTGTCTCTTGTGAACACATTGTAAGTAAAGTCATTACACTGTGGGGAAATGTTACTTGTAATTGGATTAAGTTCTCTTGATGGTGAAGATCTCAATAACTTTAGAAATGCTTTCAGGCTACATATCATACAATGTTTCAATACTGTGCATGTACACTTTGTACTACTGTTATTGTTGTTGATAATAGTAGTAATAATAATATTAATAATAATAAAAATACATAGCAATTATAAGGCTATGTTCACACACTGATATAAAGAAAAGTGTCCTTTTTTTTTCTATAATGTTATATTACAGTCTATGGAAAAGCGGCATCTGTGCACTTACTGGCCCAAATTTAGCAATCTGCCTGAAATTAAAACTTTCCAGTTATGCCCGTAACAACCAATCACAGCTCAGCTTTCATATCTTAAAGGGGCATTCCAGGCTAAACCTTTTTATATATATATATATCCACTGGCTCCGGAAAGTTAAACAGATTTGTAAATTACTTCTATTAAAAAATCTTAATCCTTCCAATAGTTATTGGCTTCTGAAGTTTTCTGTCTAACTGCTCAATGATGATGTCACGTCCTGGGAGCTGTGCATGATGGGAGAATATCCCCATAGGAACTGCACAGCTCCCGAGATGTGAGTCATCAGAGAGCAGTTAGACAGAAAAAAACAACTCAACTTCAGAAGCTAATAACTATTGGAAGGATTAAGATTTTTTAATAGAAGTAATTTACAAATCTGTTTAACTTTCCGGAGCCAGTTGATATATAAAAAAAGTTTTGGCCTGGAATACCCCTTTAACAAGCTTTGACATAAAGAAAGCTGAGCTGTGATTGGTTTTGGTTTCAGGCAGATTGATCAATTTGGGCCATTGTTTAAAGAAAACCGATCATAATGCCAAGGTTGAAATTACAGACTGACGGACGCTTTTCCATAGACTATAATGCAACACAATTAGATATATCTACTTAATGTTACAGTGTGTGGACATAGCATATTGATCAAACACCCCTGTTATAAGCACATTGGTGACTTTTAGCAGCACATAGTTGACTCATTACATTCTTTGTCTTCTGTTTTGGGGTTTCTAAGAACCATTTAGGGTTATGTATAATCTAGGGAATAATTGTTTTTGTACCAATTGCTTTTTGATTACTTGTTCCTGATTTTACAAAAAAAACAGATATGCTGCCAATTTTTAGTTATTTATTTACTACATCATGCACAAAAATAGAATAACTTTATAGTAAAGGTTGTTATCGATGTAGCTATGTCATTTGATGGTTTTTCGTTTAACATTTTTTTGGTTTATTTTTTAATAATAAAACATTGTATAAGGGTAAAAGTTTTTATTTTTATTTATTTTATTTTATTTTTCTCCTGATGAGCTGTGGCTAGGTTTTGGAGTAAATAAACTAGCTAGTTAGATGCAAAGAAGTGACTAAGTGCTCATCTTTTTGTTCCTTGTCTGAAGAAAAAAAAAAGACAGAGATCATACAGATCACAGACATATTGCTCTCCCTGGATGTTGCTTATTTGTCCTCTTTAGCACCAGTGCCCCCCCCCCCCCCCTCCCTTTCACAATCCTAGTTTCAAAAGCGTCGGTTGCAGGTCTAGCTGTGATGTATTTTTCGCCCTATAGGACGCACCGGCATATAAGACGCACCCTATTTTAAAGGTCCAAAATCTAGAAAAAAGATTCTGAACCCAACAGAGATCTTCAACCTGCGGACCTCCAGATGTTGCAAAACTACAACTCCCAGCATGCCCGGACAGCCGTTGGCTGTCCGGGCATGCTGGGAGTTGTAGTTTCACAACATCTGGAGGTCCGTAGGTAGAAGACCACTGGTATAGGAGGTAGTACTCGTGTCACCGCTGCCCTGGATCCAGAGAAAGGGGAGGGGGGCTCAGCTAAAATATGTAAACCCTGGGTGCTTAACCAACATTATATGAAGCCAACGTTGCAACAAACCCAGAAACAATGTACAATGGAAGCACACCAAAAAAATGATACAATAGGTACAAAATATGACAATCTTTATTAGGAGCACATGATTACATAGCAACAAAAAAAAACACACGACATGATAATGATAGACACAAAGAAAGTATGATTAAAACCATTTAAAAAGGCCCATGTCGGGCCACACCACACAGATGAGACATGGTATATGTCTCATCCGGACCTGGGTGAAAGAAATGTAGTACCCCTACCACAAATGAAGTAATACTACCCTAGGCCCCCACCTGACCTGAATCACCCAACCACATAAAAAGTGACAAGTACGCAATACACAATTTAAACCTGTATACAAAAGTGTCACAATGAAATATCGGAGATGACAGGGAATCTCTAGAGCTAAATAACCGAACAGTCAAAATGTAAACAAATGAACTAGAGATGCCAATAAAGGATTGCCTAGATACGGTCAGATGGGAACAAATATCACCCGTATACCCAGGTCCGAAGAACCTCCACGCGTTCCGTCACTGAGCGACTTCCTCAGGAGTGTGTCACACTCCTGAGGAAGTCACTCAGTGACGGAACGCGTGGAGGTTCTTCGGACCTGGGTATACGGGTGATATTTGTTCCCACCTTGTGTTGGCCTTGCCTCCCATCTGACCGTATCTAGGCAATCCTTTATTGGCATCTCTAGTTCATTTGTTTACATTTTGACTGTTCGGTTATTTAGCTCTAGAGATTCCCTGTCATCTCCGATATTTCATTGTGACACCTTTGTATACAGGTTTAAATTGTGTATTGCGCACTTGTCACTTTTTATGTGGTTGGGTGATTCAGGTCAGGTGGGGACCTAGGTTAGTATTACTTCATTTGTGGTAGGGGTACTACATTTCTTTCACCCAGGTCCGGATGAGACATATACCATGTCTCATCTGTGTGGTGTGGCCAGACATGGGCCTTTTTAAATGGTTTTAATCATACTTTCTTTGTGTCTATCATTATCATGTTGTGTGTTTTTTTTTTTGCTATGTAATCATGTGCTCCTAATAAAGATTGTCATATTTTGTACCTATTGTATCATTTTTTTGGTGTGCTTCCATTGTACATTGTTTCTGGGTTTGTTGCACCGCTGCCCTGGATGTCGCTCCATCGCTGTCACCGCGTCCCCGTGGTGTCCCCGTCGCTCCGGACGTCTTCTTCCCCAGGATCCAAGCTCTCTGTCGCCGTCATCACGTCGCTACGCACGCCGCTCCTATTGGATGACGGGACGGCGTGCGCAACGACGTGATGACGTCGAAGGAGAGCGCCGCCATGCAGGGGATCTTGGCGCGGAGCAGACGCCGAGGAGCCAGGTAAGGTCCCTTCCGGTGTTCTGTAAGCTGTTCGGGATGCTGCAATTTCACCGCGGCGGTCCCGAACAGCCCGACTGAACAGCTGGGTTAGTGTTATTTTCGCTTCAGACGCGGCGGACAGCTTTGATCGCCGCATCTGAAGGGTTAATACAGGGCATCACCGCGATCGGTGATGTCCTGTATTAGCCGCGGGTCCCGTCCGTTGATGGCCACAGGTATTCGCCCCACTTTTCCCCCCCAGTTTTGGGGAAGAAAAAGTGCGTCTTATACGGCAAAAAATACGGTAGCTTAAGCTTAAAGGCTTTCTAAGCAGCTCCCTCTGTAGTCACACTGATTTCTGAGCTGTGCTTGGGCAAACAATTGTCTTTTTCCAGGTGCTTGAGCTGATTTCAGGATAAACATTAGTGGGGTAAAAATCACATGCGGTAATCTATACATAAAGACAGTAGGGTGAACTCAATGTTGTGCATGACAGTAACATTTTGTCCCTTCTCTGTGTTTTTCAGGGAAATATTGCAGGAAATACAAAGGTTAAGAATTGAACATGAACAGGCCTCTCAGCCTACACCAGAGAAAGCACAACAGAATCCTACTCTACTGGCGGAACTCCGACTGCTCAGGTAACAAAAGATAAAATCTGCCACAGCTTAGCTCTCATTATCATTGCGAAGCAGAGTATTTACCTCTTGTTTCCATCCATTCTGTATATAATGAATATGCAGAATAGTCTTTCAAGGAAATCCTTAGACAACAAAAAGACCAGACCATGGCCTAGAAAACCACTGTGCATCGATGACAAAACAATTTAAAGTAACGTCACAATGTGTTCTATTTGTCGCGCCATTACAAAAATGGATTTTTAGCACTAACACCTTTGTTTTATACCAATGCTATCTACAAGTGTATTTATTCACTATGCTAAAAGAGAGCACTTTGCTTATATGTCTTTGTGTTCATAAATAACCATATACGCTAAATAATCAGATGGCTTCGTACATAAAGGGCATATAAAAGACAGACCAAACAAAGTAATATTCATAATGCATGGTGTGATATTTAGATGTAATTTTAAGTAAGAAGTGAATAAATTAATAGCAACTTTCAATGTGCAGGAATAAGCATTGTTCCTCCTGAATGATATTGTAGTATGCCATTCTGCCACTTCTTACTAAATTACAGGTAGTAGAAAAGGGGCCAGATGGAATGTAGGAACCAATGACTGCAGGATTAGGCTGCACTCATGGCTTGTTTTTAATATGAAACAATGGAGAGACGTAGGTCAGCATGGGGGCTATTTTTTTTATTTTTGTTTTTGTTTTTAACCCAGAAATCAAGGAAATTTTTTTTTTTTTTTTATGGAGCAATAACAATCATTGCAAAACTGTGCATACCACTTATTGTTGCACATGACTATTAAGGCTTGGGAATACAGAATAACGGCAGCACTGAGCAGAGAACAACTGGAGGGTAAGTATAAGGTTTTTTTTTGTTTGTTTTTTTATTATAACCTCCCAATCTGTGCCTCCTGACAAAATTTTGTTAAGTCTAGCAACACCTTTAACTATTGAAGGTAGGTCTCAGTTAAAACCTCGAACCTCCCCAATTTAACTGAATCTCTTAAAACTTGAACCTCAACTGTGCTGTGTGTCATCCAGAATTTTTTTTTTATATTTCCTTACCATGGTCCCATGCAGCTCCTGTTCCAGTTCAGCAGCAGCTCAAAAAAATGCTATTCTGGAACACCCCTTTAAGCTCATGTTCTGAGCATTGTTATGGTGCATTCACACTGCAGAATGTCTGCCTAGAGAAATTCCAGGCAGATGTTTCCTGCACAACGGGCTCAGACTGTTGAGTTGGTGCTTGGACAGTCACTATTAAGAACAGTGCACATCCGAGCAGATTCAGCTGAAAGAATACGGAACAACAAGATGTACCAGGCACTGCTCTGTATAATACTATAGTCCCATAAAGTAGCTCTATGTGGCTATTGGTGCAGGTAGCAGCTGGCTGTGTCCTCGGGTGCAGACATGTAAAGTACAATTTCAGATAATACTGTATAGCAAGACTGAAAAAAGCCGCACTCACCCGGACTTCAGCTTCACCATTAGGAGTTTATTTCCAAGAAGATGGCTGCAAACATGTGGAAACATACAATTCCATGGCTGGGAGCGAGAGCCGGCAAGGCTCTCAGACGCGGGGCACACCACTGATAGGATACTAGTTTCTCGTCACTGCGGACGGTTCTTCTGGCCCAGGTGTACGCCTCTCTCAGGTGGTAAGTGTCTTTTATAGTAGCTGCCAGCCATAGGTGCTAGACAAAACTCAACTATATAAGGTGTAATGTGAACTATCACCCAAAACATAATATAAAAAACACTAAAAAGAATATACATACATAAATGTGAACATGTATATTAAAATCAATCAGAGAAAAACAGAAGATTCAGAGGAAAGAAGTTCTTTCTTTCATTAAGTCCAAGTGGACCGGTCGCATTTAACCTAATTATCCAGAGTGCTTCTCTGCGTAACAAAAAGGTGTCTTTGTTTTCTCCACTTGGAACTTCTATTCTTCTTTCCAAACCGGCAAATCTCAAGTCCCTCCCGTCACTACCGTGGCATTCAGCCATATGGGCAATGAATCAGGGGGCACCTTTGCCTGTTCGAAGGGAATAAAGATGTTCGTATGTGCCATTTTCTTTTCATCTTGCCTATATAATAAAATTGGCAAGGACATATAATGCAATATACGATGTAGCTGGACTTACATGTAATAAGCTGATTCACGTAGATATTATTGCCTCCTAGGATAAAATTTTGTTTAGCCAGATTTAACTGGCAATAATTGCAATTTCTGTATGGAAAATTTCTTTTGGGTTCTACGTTTTGCAGCCAATTCTTTCATCAGCCTGAACTTTCTTTTTCTTATGTTACAAGACATCAGCTATGGAGGTGGATTTCCTAAATGGTATTATCGGTTTCTCCTTTGCATTAACTCCTAGATCATTGTCTTGTGCAGAAAAATACCAGTTGTCTAGGATACGTTTCCGTATTATATGATTCATTCGGGAGTTTGCAAACGAAAAAACGATAAGTTTATCATTTTTGTTCATATTGGACTTTTTCTGATTATAGATTTTTTGTTTTAACAGATCTTCTCTTGTTTTATTCTGTGTTTTTTGTACTGCTCTTTCTAAAACATTTGCAGGATATCCTCTTTTATTTAATCGTGACAGTAAATGTTTTGCTTGTTCATTAAAGGTAATCTGATCGCTGTTCACTCTCTTCAATCTTAGAAGCTGGCTATATGGGATATTGTCTTTGATACATATAGGGTATGAACTGTTGTAATGTAGTATGGAATTTTTGGCAATTGATTTTCTAAAACCTGCATTTTTTAACAAACCATTCTCGATAGACATCCTTACGTCTAGAGTCAAACCGCCATGAACGCTAGTAAATAGCATATTGACGGATATTTTTCATTTAGAAAATTTATAAAGGCCTGAAATTCCATTTCCGAACTATCCCAAACTATCAGCACATCGTCGACATAGCGCAATTAATATTTAATGTGACTGATGTATGGATTTTTGGTTGAAAAAACTAAATCTTGTTCCATCATGACCAGAAAAATATTTGCATACGTACGTGATACAGGAGAGCCCATGGCCGTGCCATGGGCCTGCCTGTACCATATACCATCATGCAAAAAATCATTGTTGTTTAAGATAAACAGCAATGCCTCACAAATAAATTCAATGAACTCCATAGATTTACCTGCTTCTGTGAGAAACCTCCACATAGCCTGTACACCAGCATCGTCTGGAATGCGGGTTTACAGCCTTTCGACATCTATGGAGGTGAGGCGATAGTCCTGCCACAAAAATTTTTCAAAGGCCAACAAAAGTTCACCAGAATCTTTAAGTAGTATAGGAATACCTTTTAACAATGGGGCAATGAGCCAATCTAAGTAGCTTGATAGAAATTGAGTTGGTGCCCCTATACCTGCCATAATTGGTCTACCTGTGGGATGAGAAACACTTTTGTGTACTTTCGGCAACACATACCATTTTGCAGGTTTGGGAGTAGTGGGTATTAATTTTTCTGCAGTTTTTAATGAAATAACAGATTTTTCGACATAGCGTCTCAGGAGGGAGCGGAGGTAGTCTATGGTTCTTCTGGTAGGATTTTCCTTTAAGATTTTATAAGTATCAGTGTCATTTAAATGACGATATACTTCTTTATTATATTCAGAAGAACTCCATACCACCACCGCGCCTCCTTTGTCGGCTCTTGTTATATGTAGATTTTCTTGTTCACTTAGCCAGGAAAGGGCTGTTTGTTCTTTTTCTGTTAGATTCTTCTTGGGGGTAGGTTAGATAAGTGCCTGGGTCTCCTTTATTACAGCTTTGTAAAACAAATCAATATTACTTCCAGGTATGATGGGAGGATTAAACATAGATTTATTGCCAAAAAAAAGTACAGTGACCCCCTGACCTACGATGACCCCGACATACGATAATTTCAACATGCGATGGCCTCTCAGAGGCCATCGCATGTTGAAGGCAGCATCAACATATGATGCTTATGTATGTCGGGGCCATCGCATAAATGGCTATCCGGATAGCCGTTTACGGGGCCCCATGTGCTCCGGTGATGGTCTCCTAACTGTCCTCGGGGCTCCGGAGCATCTTCTTCGGGATCCCCTCCATCGCTGGCGCTCTCCATCATCGTCATCACGTCACTGCACACACCGTCCCATCATGCAATAGGAGCGGCGTGCGTAATGACGTGATGACGGCGACGTGAGAGCGACGATCCCGGGCAGCAGAGATGTTCCGGAGCAGCGGGGACATCACGGGGACGTGGCGACAGCGATGGAGGGCGACATCCAGGGCAGTGGTGACGAGCGGTGACGGTCCGGAGCGGCGGGGACAGGTGAGTACAACTTCCTATTCTTTACATTGCATGGATCCCTCAACATACGATGGTTTCAATAAATGATGGTTCATTTGGAACGGATTACAATCGTATGTTTAGGGACCACTGTAGTAATAGTAGTAGTAGTATCTATATCAAAATCAGTATGAGAGGGTGGACATTCCCCCCCCCCCCCCCCCCGCCCCATCATTTCTGCAAGCATATCGGCACATAGCTTATCTTGTGGAATGAACTCGCTAGAAACCATGAACCCTAATTCGGAAACTCGACAGGGGTCTTCGCCCTCTAGGATTCTATACTCGTTTGTGTTTTTATTATTAGCTTGCGCAAAAATTTTTTTTTATACATTTTCTTTAATTTTAATGCTTTGTGGATATCAACTTCAAAGGATTCTCTATTGAACTTATCGTGTAACCCATAATTTAACCCTTTTGATAGAACAGATAAACAGTCCCTATCAAGGACAGTGTCTGTGAGATTTAAACATAACACAACAAACAACCATATACAAAAAAGCCTAAAAAGGTCACAGATTATCTTACTACAGAATCAGATTCGAGCCCCACTGAGGACATAGAACCAGGAGGTTCAGGAGTTAACCCATACTCACCCAATACACCTGCAGCCCCTTTAGGAGGCACACCAGGTGGGGAGGAAGAAAAAAGAAGACATCTACAAACGATCCAAGAAGAGGAAGAATATCAGTTGGAGATCATAGAGGACATAGACAATGTTATAAATCTCACAGACACTGTCCTTGATATGGACTGTTTATCTGTTCTATCAAAAGGGTTAAATTATGGGTTACACGATAAGTTCAATAGAGAATCCTTTGAAGTTGATCTCCACAAAGCATTAAGAAAAATGTTAACATTTTTTTTGCACAAGCTAATAATAAAAACACAACTGAGTATAAAATCCTAGAGGGCGAAGACCCCTGTCAAGTTTCCGAATTAGGGTTCATGGTTTCTAGCGAGTTCATCCCACAAGATAAGCTATGTGCGGATATGCTTGCAGAAATGATGATTGGGGGGGGGGGGGGAGAATGTCCACCCTCTCATACTGATTTTGATCTAGATACTACTACTTCTTTTTTTTAAAGGTGGCAATAAATCTATGTTTAATCCCCCCATCATACCTGGAAGTAATATTGATTTGTTTTACAGAGCTGTAATAAAGGAGACCCAGGCACTTATCTACCCTACCCCCCAAGAAGAATCTAACAGAAAAAGAACAAATAGCCCTTACCTGGCTCAGTGAACAAGAAAATCTACATATAACAAGAGCCGACAAAGGAGGGGCGTGGTGGTGGTATGGAGTTCTTCTGAATATAATAAAGAAGCATATCATCATTTAAATGACACTGATGCTTATAAAATCTTAAAGTAAAATCCTACCGGTAGAACAATAGACCACCTCCGCTCCATCCTGAGACGCTATGTTGAAAAATCTGTTATTTCATTAAAAACTGCAGGAAAATTAATTGGCACTACTCCCAAACCTGCAAAATGGTATGTGTTGCCGAAAGTACACAAAAGTGTTTCTCATCCCACAGGTAGACCAATTATGGCAGGTATAGGGGCACCAACTCAATTTCTATCAAGCTACTTAGATTGGCTCATTGCCCCATTGTTAAAAGGTATCCCTACACTACTTAAAGATTCTGGTGAACTTTAGTTGGCCTTTGAAAATTTTGTGTGGCAGAACTCCTATCGCCTCACCTCCATAGATGTCGAAAGCCTGTACACCTGCATCCCACACGATGCGGGTGTACAGGCTATGCAGAGGTTTCTCACAGAAGCAGGTAAATCTATGGAGTTCGTTGAATTTTTTCGTGAGGCATTGCTGTTTATCTTAAACAACAATGATTTTTTGCATGATGGTACGTGGTACAGGCAGGCCCATGGCATGGCCATGGGCACTCCTGTATCATGTACGTATGCAAATATTTTTCTGACCATGATGGAACAAGATTTCGTTTTTTCAACCAAAAATCCATACATCAGTCACATGAAATATTATTTGCGTTATGTCGACGATGTGCTGATAGTTTGGGATAGTTCGGAAATGGAATTTCAGGCCTTTATACATTTTCTAAATGAAATTTTTTTTTCCAATATGCTATTTACTAGCGTTTATGGTGGTTTGACTCTTGATTTTCTAGACGTAAGGATGTCTATCGAGAATGGTTTGTTAAAGGGTAGCTCCCACCATCCTTTTTTTTTCCTCTCTGTCCCTGCCTATTTCCCATCTATCCCTAACCCCCTCCCTGCCTTTAATTTTTGTTTTACTATATAAAAAATGCAGTTTTGTCTGCCTGGTAGTGTGCTCACTACCAGGCAGACTTCCCCAACAGGCACCACGTCACTGATGCCTGCTGAGGCCGACACTTCTGCCCTTAGTTCATCTACACAGGGTGCCTCCAGCTGTTTCCCCACTACAACTCCCAGCTTGCCCTGACATCTATTGGCTGTCAGGGCATGCTGGGAGTTGTAGTGGGGAAAAAACTGAAGACACCCTGTGTTAAAAACAATACATGGCCGCGGCGCAACCCGAAAACCCCGACCCCCTTCTGAACCCCGCTACCCAGACCCTGCCGCGCAACCCGCTCCTACCAAACCCCCCCCCCCCCCAGACACATACCAGTACAGTGCAGCAACGGGGCTGGCGTGAGAAGTAAGTGCAGGACAGCAGCAACGGGATGGCAGGGCCGGCGTGCGATGCCAGGGAGCAGGGGAGCCAATGCGCGCTTCTTCTGTTCTCAGCGCTTGCTCCCGCCTGTCTGATTGACAGGCAGGGAGCGAGCGCAGCATGAATGAGTTAGGACCGATGCCTGGGCGGCATCAGCCCGAATTCAGGCGTGACGTCACGCCAGCCTGCAGCCGGCCACTAGGAGGGTGACCCCTAGTGGCCGGTTTTCAAATGTAAAATGCACACTGTTAATTAAAAAAAAATTATTTAACTATATTAGAGATATGCTTTAGTACATAATTACTACAACATATCAAAAATAAAATTTGGTGACAGTGCCCATTTAAAAACTGCAGGTTTTAGAAAATCAATTGCCAAAAATTCCATACTACATTACAACAGTTCACACACTATATGTATCAAAGACAATATCCCATATAGCCAGCTTGAAGAGAGTGAACAGCAGTCAGATTACCTTTAATGAACAAGCAGAAAATTTACTGTCATGATTAAACAAAAGAGGATATCCTGCAAATGTTTTAGAAAGAGCAGTACAAAAACACAGAATAAAACAAGAGAATATCTGTTAAAACCAAAAAAATATAATCAGAAAAAGTCCAATATGAACAAAAATGATAAACTTATCGTTTTTTCCTTTGCAAACTCCCCAATGGACAACTGGAATTTTTTGCACAAGACAATGATCTATGAGTTAATGCAAAGAAGAAACCGATAATAACATTTAGGAAATCCACCTCCATAGGTGATGTCTTGAAACATAAGAAAAAGAAAATTCAGGTTGATAAAAGAAAGAATTGGCTGCAAAACGTAGAACCCAAAAATAAATTTCCATGCAGAAATTGCAATTATTGCCAGTTAAATCTGGCTAAACGAAATTTTATCCTAGTAGGCAATAATATCTACGTGAATCAGCTTATTACATGTAAGTCCACCTACATCGTATATTGCATTATATGTCCTTGCCAATTTTATTATATAGGCAAGACGAAAAGAAAATTGCCCATACGTATAAGGGAACATCTTTATTCCATTCGAACAAGCAAAGGTGCCCCCCCGATTCAATGCCCTTATGGCTGAATGCCATGGTGGTGACGGGAGGGACTTGAGATTTGCCGGTTTGGAAAGAATAATAGAAGTTCCAAGTGGAGAAAACAGACACCTTTTTGTTACGCAGAGAAGCACTCTGGATAATTAGTTTAAATGCGACCGGTCCACTTCGACTTAATGAAAGAAATGACTTATCTTCTTTCCTGTCAATTTCCGTTTTTCTCTGATTGATTTTAATATACATGTTCACATTTATGTATGTATATTCTTTTTAGTGTTTTTTATATTATATTTTGGGTGATAGTTCACATTACACCTTATATAGTTGAGTTTTGTCTAGCACCTATAGTTGGCAGCTACTATAAAAGACACTTACCACCTGAGAGAGGCGTACACCTGGGCCTGAAGAAGCTTCCGCAGTGATGAGAAACTAGTAGCCTATCAGTGGTGTGCCCCGCGTCTGAGAGCCTTGCCGGCTCTCTCTCCCAGCCATGAAATTGTATGTTTCCACATGTTTGCAGCCATCTTCTTGGAAATAAACTTGTAATGGTGAAGCTGAAGTCCAGGTGAGTGCGGCTTTTTTCCGTCTTGCTATACAGTATCAGCTGAAAGAATGAACATGTTCATTCTTTTGGCGAAGTTCGGTACAGCAGTGTACACGGTGCAGCAGAATCCCATTGAAAACAATGTCAGGCTGCTGAACTGGAATTTCATAACAAAAGTGCATAGCAAGTAAAAAACTTTCCGGAATTGGATCCGTTGCCTCCAAAACACAGTAAGGAAAAGATTTAGTACCATACACCATCGGGAGGCCAATAATGAATCTTGTTTCTCTAAGAGAAAACAACGACTTCACAGAAGAAACAGAAGGTCCTGAATAAAAAAGCAGATACTTCAGTCAGCAAAAGTACTGTCAAAAGAAGGCTAGCTAGTTGTGGCCTCAAAGGAGCTGACTGCAAACCAATTCTCAGGAAGGGAAAAAACACTATGCTTCACATATCAAAACCAATACCAACATTTCAATAGAAAAAAGTCCTCTTTACTAAAAACATTTTTTTAGATCTTTATAGCAGTAAAAGTAGGGTTTGTGTAGACAAACGTTGGAGAGACTGAATAAATCAACTGTAAAACAGTCTAGAACCAGGACCTAAGAAAGGAAAACGAATACTCCATTCTTCTTCTCTACATGCATTAGTCTTAATGGCTTGAATCTTTTGTGAAACATGATTGATACAGCACCAGGTTAATGACATAAAACACATGTGAAAGATGTTCAAGAACTACTTGGAGACCAAATAAGAGCTAGAAGTGCCAACAATCGTGTTCATCCTTCTATAGTCACCTGATCTCAACCCCCTTTAAACATTTATGGGGACACTTAAAGAGGAGGAAAACTAAACATTCAGTTAGATCAATAGATTGAACATTATCAGTTATTACTGTAATACCAATGCCCATGGAAAAGGGCATACAAATAATACATTTTCACTATTTTTTTCTATTTTTGGACCTCTGCCGTTTCTACCAACATATATAATTAGCATGTCAAGTTTGGGCCTCATTGTACATCGGCAGACAAAGAAGTACAGCATTTTACACTTATGTTTACTGTGTCACATAGTGTTAACAGACTCCTGCAGTGGTGTATGGCATTTTAATTGCCTCAGGGATATTTTTCCATTAATTTATGTGCACACTGCTTGTTCAGAAGTTGTATGATGGCATCTCTTTCTCTACCAATGAAGAAAAGGGACAATAAGGCTTTAAATTATTGTGTTGATTGTAATCTCTGCCAGTTGGTGTATCAGGAGCTCTCTGATCTAAATCTTGTCATTCTTCAGACAGCGAAAAGATGAACTTGAGCAGAGGATGTCCGCATTACAGGAAAGCAGGAGGGAGCTGATGGTGCAGCTTGAAGGGCTCATGAAACTTTTGAAGGTGAGGAATGGAAGTTTTATTTTTTAACAGTTTGTTATAGTAGAATTAAAGAGGTTATGTACAATTAGTAAAACATGTCTGCTTTCTTCCAAAACAGTATCACACCTGATCATGGATTGTCTGCACTCTGCTCCATTAAAGTGTACCTGTCATTAGCATAAAAGTTTTATATAATGTAAAAAAAAAAAATAACATTATTGTTTGAAAAACTTGTATATTTTTGGGTGAAAAAAATACTGTCACTTTAGCTATTGCCTGTGTGTCTCTGTGAGGAGACCAAATACAGGAAGTGTGAACGGACAGAACGGACTCTGTGAAGGCTCCTGGCTTGTCAATCACCCTGCTCTGTGAGCCGGGGGCGTGTCACAGAGCCTCACTACACAGAGCCCTGCTAGTTATCAATGCACAGAGCCCTGCTAGTTATCAATGCACAGAGCCCTGCTTGTCCTCATTGTATAGAGCCCTGCTTGTCCTCAGTGTATAGAGCCCTGCTTGTCCTCAGTGTATAGAGCCCTACTTGTCATCAATGCACAGAGCCCTGCTTGTCCTCAGTGCTGAGAGCCCTGCTTGTCCTCAGTGCTGAGAGCCCTGCTTGTCCTCAGTGCTGAGAGCCCTGCTTGTCCTCAGTGCTGAGAGCCCTGCTTGTACTCAGTGCTGAGAGCCCTGCTTGTCCTCAGTGCTGAGAGCCCTGCTTGTCCTCAGTGCTGAGAGCCTTGCTTGTCCTCAGTGCTGAGAGCCCTGCTTGTCCTCAGTGCTGAGAGCCCTGCTTGTCCTCAGTGCTGAGAGCCCTGCTTGTCCTCAGTGCTGAGAGCCCTGCTTGTCCTCAGTGCTGAGAGCCCTGCTTGTCCTCAGTGCTGAGAGCCCTGCTTGTCCTCAGTGCTGAGAGCCCTGCTTGTCCTCAGTGCTGAGAGCCCTGCTTGTCCTCAGTGCTGAGAGCCCTGCTTGTCCTCAGTGCTGAGAGCCCTGCTTGTCCTCAGTGCACAGAGCCCTGCTTGACCTCAGTGCACAGAGCCCTGCTTGACCTCAGTACACAGAGCCCTGCTTGACCTCAGTGCACAGAGCCCTGCTTGTCCTCAGTGTACAGAGCCCTGCTTGTCCTCAGTGTACAGAGCCCTGCTTGTCCTCAGTGTACAGAGCCCTGCTTGTCCTCAGTGTACAGAGCCCTGCTTGTCCTCAGTGCACAGAGCCCTGCTTGTCCTCAGTGCACAGAGCCCTGCTTGTCCTCAGTGCACAGAGCCCTGCTTGTCCTCAGTGTACAGAGTCCTGCTTGTCCACCCACACATCCTGTATTTGATCTCATCACAGAGACACAGAGACAATAGCTTCAGGGACAAAAATATACATCATTTAACCAATTTATATTACAAATATAATGTTATTATCTACATTATATAAAAAGTTTTTGCTAATGACTGGTACACTTTAAGGTGATTAAGGCTGGGATTGGATGTCAAAGCAACCTGTGAACACATGTGGCACCAAATTTGAAAGAAGGCAGGCACATTTTTGTAATCCTGTAGCAAATTTTGATTACATTCTTATAAAGTCTTTATTTTCAACCTCTAATAGTTTGAGGAGCCTGAAATGTAATAATAATCCTTCATATTGTGTTTTCTGTTGTGTATAAACATTTTACAGGAACAAGAGCAGAGACAGGCAGTAAGTCCTACTGTATATTGCCACTATCAGGTGCATGTTTTGGCTGTATGGCATGATATGCAAAAATGTAATATTATTTTAACAAAATCAAGATTAACAAGAACCTAATACACAAATGTAAAGATCTCTCATGTGTTTTATGATATAATTTCATGTGTCTTACATTAAAGTTTTCTTTGTTCATCAGAAACTATTATTGGAGCATCAATTTATTTGTGTACAACATATATTAATCTAAATTTACCTGTTCTCAATAGTGCCTGAAAGTGTTGTCCCTAGCAAGTCTTAGGCCCTTCATACTGTTGCCACGTGTTTTACATCTTTATAAAAAATATATATATCTATGTAGATATATATATATATATATATATATCACATTTCTCAAAAACAAAAGTGCATTGACATTTTTGTTTGTTGGCTTTGTGGAAACAGCACCTCTCCCACTCTTTTAATGTTTAGTTTAATGAGTATTCAAATGTATATATAGTGAAATACACCTCATTTTCAGCGGTTAGTAGTTACCATATATATTGCACAAATTCCTAGAAATACTTACAAGCATGGATTAGACCACACCGTTTTTTACCAGTAATGCTAAATTGCAAAGAGTGAAATCTATGGCCAATATGCAGCATATTAGGCATGCAATGGATCAGAAAATCATCAGCATGCCCTAAAATCCTAGCAGGTGTATTCCACGAATAGTAAATGGATTTTTTGGAAACTCCATTGACATGTGTAGGACTGGACATAGTTGTGGATTTTTTTTGTGCAGAATACGATTTGAGAATTGGTAACAAATTTGCCACTTCTGAATGTGCGTGCCCTAACAATGTTTACAGCCGCTTCTCTGTGCATACATTTAGAACAGCAGTTGTAATGGATTTGCACAATACACTTAAGAGCACCATATTTTTATGAAATAGTGATAAAGTACAACAGTTTTAACATCGGCCTGACTTGTAGCTGATAGCAACAGACCTACGTTGTTGAAAAGTTGTAGTTGTATATGCCGCTATTTACAGATTCCAAATACGTGGCAATGTTTGTTCTTATAACATGAGGCATTACATGTTCTGACAGCGATTTGACTGCTATGTTTAGCTTCATTTACATAATTTATTTATTGCAAATATGAATATATATGTGGGCAGCTATTATGTACTTACTGTTGTGAGGAGGAATGTTCTAGACTCTCTTGCCCCTTGTTGATACAACTAAGATGGCACAGGAAGCATTTCTGTTCTCTTTTGTCAAGTTGTTGAGCATATTGATAAATTGCTTCATAGTTAGATTTTTCCCTAGAAAAGCTGGGTGACAATTGTTATGGATAGAGGACTCAGGAATGCATGATGACAATGCCTAGAGGAGCTTCCTGTCCTACGACACAGTTACAAAGCATATACAAATGTATGAACGTTCTCATCTTCTCACTGATTATTATTTGTTTTACAGACCCAGGGGGCAGGCTCTCCTCGCTCTTCTCCCAGCCATACCATCAGCAGGCCCATCCCAATGCCTATAAGGTCCACATCAGCTTGCTCCACCCCAACACACACTCCTCAGGACTCTCTTACAGGGGTTGGTGGAGATGTACAGGAAGCATTTGCTCAGAGTAAGTGATAACACAGAAGCATAGCCGCACATCCACCATTTTATTTTGATCTATGTGCTTCTCAGCATAATTTCAAAAACTAACGGGTTGTTAGTATACATTTTGATCAAAAAGTACAAGCCTGATCGCAACGTTAAGGCCAACTAGTCAGAGTGGGTCCCTAACCTAACACTGGCGTAGGGCCGAGCAGCGACCACTGCCTCTGAGACACTATGCCCACAGGGGAAATGACCCAGTGGCCAGCAGCCCCACTGCTGCCCGACCAAGCCCCCTGTTCTGGGCCACACCACCCCACAGACAAAGCATCACAGCAACAATGGCCGCCATTGAGCACCACATCAGTATTTTTGTTTTACATTTATACTATAATGCGTTTGCAATCCAATAAGGACTCTATTGTCACATTTGCAAAAATGGCTGCAAAAAAAAAAAGCAACAATCTCCGTAAGTAAAATAAACATAATTACCAAATGGTTCAACTTTTGATTTGCCATTATATGGAAACATTTAATGAAAATTCCCTTTAAGGCTAAACATAATGTCTCTTGCTCATCTCCCCATGAAATTCCCAAGAACTTGGCACAGAAAAAAAAAACGAGACCTGATTGCTATATTCATGTCTCTGCTTACTGGGACCAGATTAGATAAATAGTGTATCACCATACATCACCTTCCTGTGTATGTATGGTAATTGACAGCCTCTGACCTAAACAGTATGGAAATAATCCAATTGCGTCACCTCCTCTGGAGCTACGGACTTTTCGAACAGCACATCTTACAAATATTCATATTAGACAGTCTGATAGATTTCCTAATTCATTTTTTAGAGGTTTTCCAGGATTAGTAAAGTATTGTTACTTTCTTCCAGAAACAGCACCACCCTTGTCCTTAGTATGTGTGTGGCTTTACAGTTCAGTTATATTTAAGTGAATGGAGCCGAGTTGTTATACCACACCTAACCTAAGGACAGGTGTGGTGCTGTTTTGGAATAAAATAACAATGTTTTTCTAATCTTGGATAACATGTTTTCCATCATTTAGGGTATGTTCAGATGGGCAAATTCCTTGCTTGGCTGCTGCACTTAACTGCAGTCACTGTGGTGCGGACTGCAAGGAAGAAGTGTCATGTCACTTCTTTTTAATTGCAGAACCATGCCATCTATTTAAATCTGTTTTTTTTTGTTTTTTTTAAGGGGAAACTTTGTATTTTCGAATCTGAAATTTGACTTGCTTCCACGTCAAAATCCACATTCTTTATGGCAAAGGTCAAGGGTATCTATCTGATAGCAAGAGGATAAAAGGCTGATTGATGGGGGTCAAATCATTGGGAACCACTGCTGATTTTTAAAACAGGAACAAAATTGTCCCTGGAATGAACAGTGTGCACTGCAAGTGTGTAGCCAGCGCTCTTTTTATTCTCTTTGGTACTAAAGAACGTTGTCACTTGCTAAACCGTAGATAGGGGTTTATTTCTTCAGATGGGAATACCCCTTTAACTACACACACTTTGGTAAAAAGCCAACTAAACTAAAGTTGTTTTTGGAGTATGAGGTTACACTGCTTGGATATTACAAAGTCTATGTCTCAGTGAGCTTTCTAAAGTGGTACAGAAGTTGTTCAATTACTTTATTTTGTGCTGCAGGTATCCGTGACTCACACATTTATTTCTTTGATCTTTTAGGTGCGAGAAGAAATCTGCGGAATGATTTACTGGTGGCAGCTGATTCCATAACCAATACTATGTCTTCTTTAGTGAAGGAGCTCAAGTCCGGTAAGAATGGTTGCATTGAATATACAGTTCGATAGAAGACGAAACAGGTTTCCAAGTCACGAACAGTAATATGTTGTGCATAGCTTGGTAAAGGGCAGCAAGCTGAGGCCTCTGATTTAGATTATGGTTGTTATGTTGTAAAATATTTAAATAGCAGATTATCTTTAATCAAAATTAGAATTTTTTATTTTGTTAAGTTTATTATCTGAAGAGAGAGAAAGTGGAGGACACAAACATATCATTGGTTAGACAGAACTAGAGGTAGACACATCTTTGGTCCATAGGGGTAATTTTGGCTTTGATTTGTCCAGGCTTTCAATGTTTAGACCGTCAGTCATGTTTTTGCCTTTTCCTTGCTGGGAGAGAAACTTGTGCTCATAAATTCTTAAAGAGAACCTGTCACCCCTCCTTATCTGTCTGTTTTAGCAAATACTCATATTTCCAACTGGGTTTAACCGGTTAGAGGCGTATCTAAATTTCTGGCATTATCAGCTTTGATTGGATAGTCTTAGACATGGTAGGGACGCGCCCCTAGCTGGTAACACCCAGTTGGCTATTTAATCATACATTTCTAGTGAGATTAAACCACATAACACAGAGTTTTAAGAAAAGATGCTCTAGCATTTTTATTTTATGGGGAATACATTTATTCGCTACAACAATCATGTTAGGTCCTATTTAACAGCTATATCCTGTCAGCCATATTAACTCTTATGGGGATAATTTTTGGTAACCTGTAAGGTCTTTCTTTAGTCCTTTTACCTACATCTAGAGACCTCTCCAATGCCTTTATGTCTATGTGGAAACATGCTTGATTTTAATCTGTGTTGAGTGTAAAAAGTAGCCCTCCTCCAGAAGAATTAGAGCTTGCTTTGTGTGCCACCTATTGGAGATAGCATCCTTGTATGTCAGTGCTTGACCCCTTAAAGAGCCTTGAAACATGACTAAGAATTAATAGCTAACCCGGTATATCCTTAAAAAGGAAGAGTACCCATCTGAAGACAGCTGATTTGGGGTTCTTGCCACTTGTCAGTACAAAGAAGAATGCTGGCTGGCTGGCTGAGCAGACTTTTATGTGGGCCCTTGTTGAAGGTGAAGCACAGTCTGTTATCAGCTGAAGGCTGAAATGGTGCAATGGTGATCTCCTATACTGGATACCAACACACCTTATGGCCGATATCCAGTATGCTGCAAAACACAGAGTATTCTGTCTGCATAAAGACAGATGACCCCTAATGGCGGCTATTTTCATTTTAGATTTTTTTGTTAAATTTTCATTTTTTTAAATAAATGTATGTTTAAAAAAGTCATCTTATGGGGGCGTGGTCTGGTTGCCTAGCTGCATGCACGTTTGAGCTGTGAGCTCCGGCTCTCGCAGTGATTTTAGCTACTTTACACCGCTTCCAGCCTTATAACTTCACAATATTCTGTGACCTTAATTGTCCAACAATGCAGGGGAGAAGAAGGAAGGCTGCGCAACAGTCAAAACTAACAAAATTCTACTTCTCCTGAGACGTGGGAGATTCTCAAGATGGCGGCGGCGGCGATGAGGTGGAGGGAGGTTCCCCTTGCAGCACGCCACCTACAGCTTCTCCACACAGCTCTCCTCTACACCCGCTGAGATGCTCCACATCTGACCCTACACTACAAGCGCTGACATCACTCCCCAGAAGTCCACTTACCTTGCCCAATCTTCTGGACACCTGCCTCTCGGTGACTGAAAAACCTCACGCTCTCTTGGGAGCCCCGGAGCACTCTGCTCCCCCTTCACCCTCCTGCAGCCCTCTTAAGCAGCATCTACGTATGGACTGCCAAGACAACGCAGGGTGGGCTCACCCTTTACAAATGGACTCTGCCTCTGTTGATCTCGGGGAAGATGCCCTCATGGCCCTGCAAGTCTCAAACGTGACCCTCACAGATACAGTCATGAAGGAGATGATGCTGTTGCAGCGTCGCTCTTTATTGTCAGACATGCGAGTACTTATACACCCCTTAGGGCCTAGGGGGCAGACTTGACTATCTTGAGAACAAATTTGGGGATTTTGCGAAGTTTGATAACAACCTCTTAGACACTCACACTGCTCTCGAGGAAGAAGTCTCCATGATAAAAGCTAAAATGCCCGACTTAGAAGATAGAGGTCGGTACAATAGTATCAAATTGTGTGGTATCCCAGAAACTGTGCTACCTAGAGACATTCCACAATATGTCCACTCTCCCATGAAAGCTACTTTGCCAGACCTCCCAGAGCATGAACTAGAAATAGGCATGGTGCACCTGGTCCCTTGCCCCAAACACCTCGCAGACAGAGTCCCGAGAGATGTCTTGCTCCGGATACATTTTTTCTGAGTGAAGGAGGAACGCATGTCGTACTCTAGGAAAAACGGTGGCCTGCCTGCACCATTTCATAAAGTACTTTTATTTGCAGATCTATCTCTCTTCTATAACCATGGTGCTCCGACAAGTGAAAATGTCCTAAGATGGGGTTTTCCAGTTCATCTTCTAGTTCATCACAAAAATGAGCTACATGTGATCAAAAAAGTCATCTTATCAGTAGTACTCCAAAATGTAAAAAGTTTTTCATAATGACAGTGCCTCTTTAAAGGGTCATTTATCAATTTACATATTCATGGTCTGTGACTCCACATCTTAGTGACATGGAGTCGCTGGTCACATGAGCGCTCTGCTCTTTGCATAGAGCGCATGCGCCAACTGACTATTCGTCTCTCACGTCCTAATGAGCGGAGCGCTACTAACTGGTCACCACTGTAGTCACAATAGGGCTCAGCATAATACAGTGGTTGGTTGAATGGGAATTTCGTTATGTCAAGACAAGGACCACAAAGTGTTGAGCTCTGAGGCCCAGGCACCATTGTAACAGTAAGGAATTGGGAAGGTGAGTACATCTTTATTATTTTAATATCCTAGCCACATTTTTTCAAAAAGAAATGAAACACTGAACAACTATTTTAAGTAAGATATACAGGAATTGTGACCGGCAGGGTGGAAATGCAGTTTATTTTTCTAATGTCTGAAAAATAAATAAATGTTTTTTGTTGTTTTTCAGAGACTCTGCTGCATGCTATTTGAAAGTTTGTTTTTATTAAACTAGAATGAAAACTTTTTAGTTGTTTTGAAAGGTTTCCATGCCAACTGTTCAATAAAGGCTTTTTAGTAGGTGTTTTGTAAACACATAATTTTCTGAGTCAAATGATACCATGTCAATAGTTAATTCCACTTGAAAAGATACCCTGTGGCCTTTAAATGCTGCTGCTTTGCAAATCACTATGTTTATATTGCATTGATAATTTAAGCAGAAAGGACTAACACACACATAATGCACATAAGGTGACGGCAGCACAAGGTCTCTTCATGCATCACCTAGGCAATAAGTACCTGCAAATAACTAGGGTTCTTTCTTAAAAAGCTTTAGAAAATGTGACATAAGACAAACCTTTCATAAAAATTATCATAAGGAAGTTCTTACAATTTACAAGGATTTCGGAGGTCTTTGGAAAGTAGCAAAACACTTGGTGAATGTAGTGGAGTCTTTCTAATCATCCATGCCAGGCTCCATTAACACTTCTCTCACTTGTATGCAGGGGTTACATTCAAAATCATACGGGAGAAGGAGGGAATATTATTGTTTTGCTGATACGGTTATTAAGTGAGCTGTGTTGATACAGTATGTAGACGTATAAATATATGTTTCTTAACAATTTTAAAGCAAGCATGCTTTGCTATTTATCGTTCTGTATGTCTTTAAAAAAAAATGAATAGAGCCACGCACATGTGGAACTGGAGAAGATGTCCACTTTAGGTGGAATTGTGCTTGGGGGACCTGCACCTATTAAACATTTATGGCATTTCCTCTGGCTATGCCATACATAATTCATATAAGAATATTCTTAGAGGGTCAAATCCATTTTATAAAGAAATGGCATTTCACGAGTGGTGGGGATCCAACTTCCGGGACCCCCCTGAAGCAGAGCTTGAAAGGACTGCAGCACACATTTTGTGATGCATTTTTTTTCTACGTTTTCCCATCAAAGTAGATGGTGAACACTGCTGTGCAGGGAAACCTCTGACATTATGTAAAATCTACACAAATCTGCTATTAATTGTATTCACAGTCACAATGTCACTTTGCTGTACTCACAAATGATAGGTAAATATGATGTAAATGTATCCTGCTCAATCAAACTTATTAGTATTATAAATGCTAAATATGCAATTGCCTCTGAAACTGTGCTGTCTGGCAAGCATCAGCTTTCTATGCCTGATGTCAGATCAGGGGGAAGAAATTTAGGTGGAGGTGCACTTTAAGGCTTGTTTTCAACTTGGCACTGCAGTTTTTGATTCAAAGCTAGAAGTGTATTAAAAAGAATGGGGAAAAAAACGTCTCCTTCCTGTTAGATTCACTTCTGGTTCTGGCTCCAGAACTGCAATGACAGTTTTAAAAAAAAAATGCCAAGTAGATATCCATCCTAAGGTTACGTTCACACAGGATCTGCTGTATATTTTTTCTGCTTATTTTGTGCAGCTGATTTTGCTGCCCATAAGCTTCAGTGGGTAGCAAAATCTGCTACAACAAACATGCAGCACGTGTGAACTGACCCTAAAGGAGTTTTACAAAGATTTTGGATTGATAGTCTATCCATAGCATGGGCCATCAATCACTATCTGGTGGTTTGCCAAAACCTGACACCCCCTACTGATCAGCTGTTCTGCACCTCGCACTATGCCAGGAGCCCTACGCCATTCAATGTATAGTGGTGGTGCTGGATAACAAGCTGCTGCAGTTACCCAGTACAACCTCTATACAATGAATTGCGCAGGGCTTTAAACACTGTATAGTGCAGTTATGAAAGCTGATCAGCGATGGTGCCGGGTGTTGGCACCCCACCAATCAGCAATTGATAGACTAAGTTCTGTAAAATCACTTTAACATACATAGCATGCGTTGTAGTTTTAATCATTCCTGTTTGTAGTCTGATGATGTCTCTCTGCTTTAATATCAGTATGTGTCTTTAACTCAAATCTTTTTGTAGATGTGGGAAATGAAGCAGAAGGCACTATGAATGCAGAGTATGGGAGGGTTCACTTTGATGACTTGGTCCCATCTCCAACCTCAGAGAAAGCTTTCCTTGCTCAGATTCATGCCAGAAAACCGACCTACAACCATAATTCTTCAGCTGCTGGAAATATTCAGTATGTATCTGTTATCCTTCTAGTCAATGATTTTCTAATATTTAGCAGTTTTAGCTGTTCCCATTCCTTTACTGTGTATATGTCCTTAGGCTCCTAAAAGGCTCCTTTAGGCCAAATTAATTTTTTTTATTTAAACTTTTCATATTGGTGACACCCTTTTTCGATATATATATTTTTGTGGATCACTCCTCGATATACCGCCATTTGCACATATCGCGTTGTTCATGCCACAGTCATAATAGTAGAAAACATGTATTTGCCTCTTGGGGACGCAGGAAGTACAGGTACGCCCTGCATCCCCGATCCTTAAGGACCCAGTGCATACCTGTACGCCCATGGGAATTCCGGTCAATTTAGACTGGCGATCTGTGGTGATTCCAGGTAATACGGGTCTCCAGTGACCCGGAAAATATGGAGGGATAGGAGTGAGGAGCGACCAACCAATAGCAGATCAGGGCTGGAAGGGTTAAAGATTGGTTCCCCCGCTCTGCCCACCCATGGTAGTCCAGGCAGAGCAGGGTGACTGTGCTGGCAGCGGCGGCGGAAGTCCCTTACCAGTAGTGGGCCACGATTCTCCTTTGTGTGGCAGCAGTGATCCTGCTATTGGTGAGTTGTTGCCTAGCAACATCTGGAGGGTCACATTTTAGAGACCACTAGAGTTAGTGGTCTCTAACCTGTATCCCTCCAGATGTTGCAAAACTACAACTCTCAGCATGCCCAGACAGCAGTTTGCTGTTTGGGCATGCTAGGATTTGTAGTTTTGTAAGATTTGGAGAGGTACATTTTGGAGATAACTGTGTAGTGGTCTCTATACTGTGGCCCTCTAGATCTTGCAAAACTACAACTCCCAGCATGCCCACACAGCAGTTTGTAGTTTTGCAACATCTGGAGGGCCACAGTTTGGAGATCACTGTGCGGTGGTCTCTTAACTGTATCTCTCCAAATCTTGCAAAACTACAACTCCCAGCATGCACGAACAGCAAACGGTATGCTGGGAGATGTAGTTGCGTGCCTTCAGCTGTTTCATAACTACACCTCCCAGCATGCCCTACAGCAATCAGTACATGCTGGGTGTTGTAATATTGCAACAGCTGGAGGCACACTAGTTGGAAAACACTACTTATACACACCCGTACACTGCCCCCCCCCCCCCCAATAAAAATGAAAAATGTCTCGTACGGCAGTGTTTCTAAAGTTGAGCCTCCAGCTGTTGCAAAACAACAACTTCAAGCATTGCCGGACAGCCACTTACTGTCCGGCATGCTGGGAGTTAATCAACAACTGGAGGCACCCTGTTTGGGAATCACTGGTGTAGAATATTTTTGGTAGCGGAGGCAATTGTAATGCTTGTATCCTGGTCCGCCCCTATGCAAATCCCTAATTTAGGCTTCAAATGCACATGGCGCTTTCTTACTTCAAAGCCCTGTCGTATTTCAAAGAAACAGTTTAGGGCCACATATGGGGTATTTCCGTACTCGGGAGAAATTGCGTTACAAATTTTGGCTGCTTTTTCTCCTTTTACCCCGTATGAAAAGGAAAAGTTTGGGCCTACACCAGCCTGTTAGTGTAAAAAAAAAATATTTTTACACGAACATGCTGGTGTTGCCCCATACTTTTCATTTTCACAAGAGGTAAAAGGACAAAAAGACACCCAAAATTTGTATGGAAATACCCCATATGTGGATGTAAAATGCTCTGCGGACGCACAACAAGGCTCAGGAGTGAGAGCGCCATGTACATTTCAAGGCCTAAATTGGTGATTTGCACAGTGTGGCTGATATTACAGCGGTTCTTACATAAACACAAAAAAATAAATACCCACGTGTGACCCCATTTTGAAAACTAAACCCCTTACGGAAAGTAACAAGGGGTATAGTGAGCCTTAACACCCCACAGGTGTTTGACAAATTTTCTTTAAAGTTGGATGGGAAAATGAAAAATAATATTTTTTTCACTAAAATGCTGGTGTTACCCTAAATTTTATATTTTCACAAGGGAAATAGGAAAAAAAAGCCCCCCAAAATTTGTAACCCCATTTCTTCTGAGTAAGAACATACCCCATATGTGGATGTAAAGTGCTCTGCGTGCGAACTACAATGCTCAGAAGAGAAGGAGCGCCATTGGCCTTTTGGAGAGAAAATTTGTCTGGAATTGAAGGCCACGTGTGCTTACAAAGCCCCCATGATGCCAGAACAATGGACCCTCCCACATGTGACCCCATTTTGGAACTACACCACTCATGTAATGTAATAAGGGGTACAGTGAACATTTATGCCCCACAGGTGTCTGACAGATTTTTGGAACAGTGGTCCGTGAAGATTAAAAATTTTATTTTTCATTAGCACAACCCACTGTTCCAAAGATCTGTCAAATGCCAGTGGGGTGTAAATGCTCACTGTACCCCTTATTAAATTCTGTGAGGGGTGTAGTTTCCAAAATGGGGTCACATGTGGGGGGGGCACGATTCTGGCACCATGGGGGATTTGTAAACTCACATGACCCCCAACTTCCATTCCAAACAAATTACCTCTCCAAAAACTCAATGGCGCTCCTCCTCTTCTGAGCATTTTAGTTCGCCTGCAGAGCACTTTACACCCACATATAGGGTATTTCCATACTCGGGAGAAAAAAAGCCCCACAAAATTTGTAACCCCATTTCTTCTATTACCCCTTGTGAAAATGAAAAATTTGGGGTAACACTAGCATTTTAGTGAAAAATATCTAATTTTTCATTTTCACGTCCAACTTTAGCAAAAATTTGTCAAACACCTGTGGGGTTTTAAGGCTTACTGTACACCTTGTTACGTTCCTTGAGGGGCGTAGTTTCCAAAATAGTATGCCATGTGTTTGTTTTTTTTTGTTTTTGTTTTTTTTGCTGTTCTGACACCATAGGGGCTTCCCAAATGCAACATGCCCCCCAAAAAACTAATTTGCTTTCCAAAAGCCAAATGTGACTCCTTCTCTTCTGAGCATTGTAGTGCGCCAGCAGAGCACTTGATGTCCACACATGGGGTATTTACATACTCAGAAGAGATGGGGTTACAAATTGTGGGGGCATTTTCTCCTGTTACCCCTTGTTAAAATGTAAAATTTGGGTAAAACCAGCATTTTAGTGAAAAAAAATAAAAATTAATTTACACATCCAACTTTAACGAAAAGTCTTCAAACATCTGTGGGGTGTTAAGGCTCACTGTACCCCTTGTTACATTCCTTGAGGGGTGTAGTTTCCAAAATAGTATGCCATGTGTTTTTTTTTTATTGCTGTTCTGACACCATAGGGGCTTCCTTAAAGTGGTAGTCCAGTGGTGAAAAACGTATCCCCTATCCTAAGGATAGGGGATAAGTTTGAGATCGCGGGGGGTCCGACCGCTGGGGCCCCCTGCGATCTCTCTGTACGGGGCCCCGGCTCTCGGCCCAGATAGCGGGTGTCGACCCCCGCACGAGGCGGCGGCCGACACGTCCCCTCAATACATCTCTATGGCAGAGCCGGAGATTGCCGAAGGCAGCGCTTCGGCTCTGCCATAGAGTTGTATTGAGGGGGCGTGTCGGCTGCCGCCTCGTGCGGAGGTCGACACGCCCCCTTCCCGCCGGCTGTCGGGGCTCCATACAGGAGATCTCGGGGGGCCCCAACGGTCGGACCCCCCGCGATCTGCAACTTATCCCCTATCCTTAGGATAGGGGATAAGTTGCTCACCACTGAATCACCACTGGACTACTTTAATGCGACATGCCCCCCAAAAAACCATTTCAGCAAAACTCTTTATCCAAAATCCCATTGTCGCTCCTTCCCTTCTGAGCCCTCTACTGCGCCCGCAGAACACTTTACATACACATATGAGGTATTTCCTTACTCAGGAGAAATTGGGTTCCAAATTTTGGGGGGTTTCTCTCCTTTTACCCCTTGTAAAAATTCAAAAAACGGCTCTACAAGAAGATTTAGAATTTTCTCCTCCACTTTGCTGCTTTTCCTGTGAAACACCTAAAGCAGTGTTGTTGGAGGTACTGAAACCCACCAGTTTCATATGCGCATTCACCGAACCCTTCTTAATTGGAAAAATAAAATATGATAGGGGTAGCTAGGGATAGGGTTAAAAAGATTATAGACACAGATAAACAAATATTGAATACAGGCAGTGGTGATTCAGTGTAAGGATAGGGTTAACTATGAACTAGACACGGTTAGCCAGGCATTGAGTGAAGGCAGTTGTGGTTCAGTGTGCCTACTTGTACCCGCGGTGTCCATGCATCCAGGCTGTCCGCTTGTCAGAGGGACTGTCTGGCTGAGCCTGTTTAAGACGGCGCGGGACCAAAAGTGCGTCACGGGAGGCTGCGCTGGAAGTGGTGCGTTCCAGCGTGGGACACATGCAGGCAATCACGTAGGAGCGGAGCCACAAAGGATAGGAGGCTTCCTTTACAGTAGAGTAAAACAGTACTCTGAGATCTGTTAGGTGGGACATGATGACCTGCAGCCAATGATGGACAAGCGGGGTGTGTCATCATGGATCATATGAGTCGGGTGTGTGTCTTGACCTCCGCCGAACCCGCAAGACTGACTCACTGAACCCCTGGGGTCCGATCGAACCCAGGTTAAGAACCACTGACTTAAAGGGTTAACAAACATTCTGAATGTCATTTTGAATACTTTGAGGGTTGCAGTTACTATAATGGGGTCATTTATGGGGTATTTCTCACAGAAAGGCCCCTCAAATCCTCTTCAAACTTAAAAGGGTACTCCGCTGCTCAGCGTTTTGAACAAACTGTTCCAAACGCTGGAGTCGGCGCCGGGAGTGCGTTAAGTCGTAGCCCCCCTCATGACATCACGCCCCGCCCCTTAATGCAAGTCTATGGGAGGGGCGTGACAGCAGTGGATGGATAATAAACAGGTGTTTCCAGTGTTTCCAGAATCCAGATGAGAAGCCATATGTGCCCATGTGCTTAGTTTTACCTTACTAGCCACAGACAGGTCCACTTTCACAATGTTTGTGCAGCCCTTTCTAGGGTCATGCATCTTTATAACACTTCTTCTGTCAGTTGTTCGAGGCATGGTTCACACCAATCAATGAGAACAGATTCATCAGTAACCAGGTTTTGTGTACATTTTTTTGGGTAAAGAACTTGTGAAACCTGCACTTATATTATCATCTCCTTATATTAAACGGCTTTTACCTGTTAGCACTTGGGTAAGTCATGATCATAGAGCATTATTTAGGGTAGAATTGTCTGTTGTGGTTTGCCACATGTACTATGTAATAGATTGTAATTGCTAAAACAAACATTAAAAAAGAAAAAAACCACAAATACAAATTAACAGCAGCATATTAGAAGTATGGACAACCACATTGTGTGTTTTTACCCTTTTACCCTTACCATTTTTATTATTACCGTATGGATGTTTACTCAATTTACTCAAAAAAAAGAGTATAATTGTTTGTGTTTTCAGTATAGTTAGGTTGGGTCCATCCAAAATTGTGGCTTAGAAAAACAACTGACTTCATTTTTTTTGCGTTTACTTTTTCTTGCAACCATATGCCATAAATCTACGTACAATATAGGCATCCATCTGGAGCATTTTTTCATGTAAAATGTATTCCCTAAAGACAGTTTAAATAGAAAGTTCCTGTTAAAGGTTTGATAAATAAAGCCCAATGTGATTCTTGCACAGATTCTTCATGTTTACATTTGATACCGCTATGCTTTTCAGTAGCCCCCTTGCTACACATGGAAAGCCCAGAGGTGCTGTATGGGTTAAAAACACAATCGCTCAAATCTCTCTCTCATTTCTGTTACTACAAGCTGATCACTCTAACCTACAACAGTACATTATTTCACACATTTTATATACCATATTTTTCGCTTGGGGGGGAAAAGTTGGTGCATCTTATACGGCGAATACCTGCGGCCATCAACGGCCGGGACCCGCGGCTAATACAGGACATCACCGATCGCGGTGATGCCCTGTATTAACCCTTCAGACGCGGCGATCAAAGCTGACCGCCGCGTCTGAAGCGAAAATAACACTAACCTGGCTGCTCAGTCGGGCTGTTCGGGACCGCCGCGGCATCCCTAACAGCTTACATGACACCGGGAGGGACCTTACCTGCCTCCTCGGTGTCTGCTCCGTGCCTGGATCCCCTGCATGGCGGCGCTCTCCTTCGACGTCACGTCGTCGCGCACGCCGTCCCGTCATCCAATAGGAGCAGCGTGCGTAGCGACGTGATAACGGCAATAGAGAGCGTGGATCCCGGGGAAGAAGACGTCCGGAGCGTCGGGGACGCGGTGACAGCGATGGAGCGACATCCAGGGCAGCGGTGACGGGTCCGGAGCGGCGGGGACACGTGAGTATTACCTCCTATACCAGTGGTCTTCAACCTGCGGACCTCCAGCTGTTGCAAAACTACAACTCCCAGCATGCCCGGACAGCCAACGGGCATGCTGGGAGTTGTAGTTTTGCAACATCTGGAGGTCCGCAGGTTGAAGATCACTGTTGGGTTCAGAATCTTTTTTTTTTTCTAGATTTTGGACCTTTATAATAGGGTGCGTTTTATATGCCGGTGCGTCCTATAGGGAGAAAAATACGGTAAACACCTAGGAAAAACATTTTTCCCATATCCGGATTCCTGTCTTTATACTTCCTTTTAGCCAAAATGAACAATAGATATTGAATGATTGGATCATGCTCAGTATAATTGGGAGTGCACCTGGTATCTTATTTCATCAGACCCTACCTAAATTAAGGAGCCATTATTTTATAGGTCATGAGATTATTCTTAATACAAGGTTTCACATATAAATTCTAGTTGAACCTTCTATTTGTAATTTTTTTAAACCACTTTGCAGGGTCCCTGAAGATCCCTATAACAGACACGAGGATGAAACCTACGAGAATGACTCTGTGCGTCAACTAGAAAATGAGCTGAAGATGGAAGAGTATCTGAAACAAAAGTTGCAGGATGAAGCCTACCAGGTAAATTTGACTGTGTTTTACCTCTGCTGAAGGAGACACTTCACTAGGGTCTGAACAAGTGAGAAATAGTTTGAAATTTTACCTGATATGACCCAGTGTGTTAAAAAAAATAATAATAATGATATGCAAGACATCTTAAATACCCCTGTCATTGTCTGCATTGTCTGCTCTTTTCCTTCTTCAGGTCAGTTTGCAGGGCTGAATGCACTATTCTGTTTCCCTCCCTTCTGAAGTAAGTGTATTCCAATATAGCGCAAAATTTAGTGTTACAACATTTAGTAACTGTATTGTAACTAAAGATATCAACCCCAGGTAAACATAGATGATAGAAATTCAGGCATGGTTTTCTTTTGATAACATACTCAGAACGATATATAAACTATCTGCCTGGATAATGAATACAGTCATGGCCGTAAATGTTGGCACCCCTGATATTTTTCAAGAAAATGAATTATTTCTCACAGAAAATGATTGCAGTAACACATGTTTTGCTATATACATGTTTATTCCCTTTGTGCGTATTGGAACTAAACCAAAAAAGGGAAGAATAAAAGCAAATTGGACATAATTTCACATCAAGCTCCAAAAATGGTCTGGAGAAAATTATTGGCACCCTTTCAAAATTGTGGAAAAATAAGATTGTTTCAAGCATGTGATGCTCCTTTAAACTCACCTGGGGCAAGTAACAGGTGTGGGCAATATAAAATTCACACCTGAAAGCAGATAAAAAGAAGAGAAGTTCCACAAATTGTGGAACAATATCAACAATCTCAAGATTACAAGTCCAGCTCCAGAGATCTAGATTTGCCTTTGTCTACAGTGCGCAACATTATCAAGAAGTTTGCAACCCATGGCACTGTAGATAATCTCCCTGGGCATGGACAGAAGAGAAAAATTGATGAAAAGTGTCAACGCAGGATAGTCCAGATGGTGGATAAGCAGCCCCAAACAAGTTCCAGAGATATTCAAGCAGTCCTGCTGGCTCAGGGAGCATCAGTGTCAGCGCGAACTATCCGTCAACATTTAAATGAAACTAAACGCTATGGCAGGAGACATAGGAGGACCCCACTGCTGACACAGACATAAAAAAGCAAGACTACATTTTGCCAAAATGAATTTGAGTAAGCCAAAATCCTTCTGAGAAAACCTCTTGTGGACAGTTGAGACCAAGATAGAGCTTTTTGGTAAAGCACATGCTTCTACTGTTTACCGAAAACGGAATGAGGCCTACAAAGAAAAGAACACAGTACCTACAGTGAAATATGATGGAGGTTCAATGATGTTTTGGGGTTGTTTTGCTGCCTCTGGCACTGGGTGCCTTGAATGTTTGCAAGGCATCAGGAAATCTGAGGATTACCAACGGATTTTGGGTCGCACCCAAAATCCGTTGGTAATCCTCAGATCTAAATCCCATTGAACACCTGTGGAGAGATCTTAAAATTGCTGTTGGGAAAAGGCGCCCTTCCAATAAGAGAGACCTGGAGCAGTTTGTAAAGGAAGAGTGGTCCAACATTCCGGCTGAGAGGTGTAAGAAGCTTATTGATGGGTATAGGAAGCGACTGATTTCAGTTATTTTTTCCAAAGGGTGTGCAGCCAAATATTAAGTTAAGGGTGCCAATAATTTTGTCCAGATCATTTCTGGAGTTTGGTGTGACATTATGTCCAATTAGCTTTTTTTGGTTTAGTTCCAATACACACAATGGGAATAAACATGTGTATAGCAAAACTTGTTACTGCAATCCTTTTCTGCGAGAAATTTTTCAGGGGTGCCAACATTTATGGCCATGACTGTGCATGCTTCTAAGACTACATTAATTTGCCGACATGTTCTGCTGATGGGAGTTAAGCAGTGAAAAAAATATTGCATGTACAATGTTTTATTCTTCGCTCAACTTCCTAATAATAATGGACACCAGATGGATTCCATTCAAGTCGATGTGATCCATCGGGACCCGGCGGTGTCTGCTGTGAAAAGGGTCCATTCGGTTGCTTTTTTGCCGGTGATGAACTGGTGGGAGCATGGCGACAATGTGAATGTAGCCTTAGACTTTTCTTTCTATAGCTATTTGTATTGAACAGCTGTGAGTGCATATGGAGGAAAATGCAGTCATTTGTACAGCAGAGGGCAGTCAAGGGTTAGTTTATGTCTGCCAGTGAGAAATATCTCAGTACTTTTATTTTACGCTTTCGTTTTTTCCTCCTTTCCTTCTAAAAATGATAACTTTTTTTTTTTGCGTGACCAGTTGTCCTTTGTAATCACATCATTCATTTTACCATAAAAGGTATGGCGCAACCAAAAAATGTACTATTTGTGTGGGGAAATTGAAGAGAAAACCGCAATTTTGCTAATTTTATAAGGTTTCGTTTTCACGCCGTACAATTTACGGTAACAATGACATGTGTTCTTCTGTGGGTCAATACAATTAAAATACAATTTTTAAAAATCGCAAACTTTTTAACTAAATTAGTACAGTAGTCTAATTTGCTGACCTATAACTTTTTCATTTTTTCGTATAAGCTCATGTTTTGCACCGTGATCTGTACTTTTTATTGATAAAACATTTGCATATATAAAACTTTTAAATAAATTTTTTAATCAATTCTATTTTGGAATACCAAAAATGCTTATACATTTTTTTTTACACTTGGGGGGTAAAATGGGAAAAAGGAACAATTTACATTTTTATTGGGGGAGAGGATTTTTCGAATTTTTTTTTTTAAACTGTTTTTTTACTTTTATTTTTACACTTTATTAGTCCCATAGGGGACTATTTATAGCAATCACTTGATTGCTAATGCTGTTCAGTGCTATGCATAGGGCATAGCACTGATCAGTGTTATAGGCTATCTTCTGCTCTCGATCCCAGACCAGAGCAGAAGACCCCTGGAGACGGAGGGAGGCAGGTGAGTGGACCTTCGTCCGCCATTATGGATGATCAGACCCCGTGGCAGTGCTTCGGGCGATCGGATCATCCATTTTAGTGACAGCACTGCCGCAGAAGCTGTGATCTGTATTGATCACGGCATCTGAGGGGTTAATGGCACACATCAGCGTGATTGCTGATGTGCGCCATTACTGGCAGGTCCCTGGCTGCTGGGACCTGCCGCGCATGACCCGAGCATCATTTCGATGCTCGCGGTCATGTACAGGACATAAATTTACATCCTGGTGCATTAAGTTCCACCGCACCACGATGTACATTTACGTCCTGCGTCGTCAAGGGGTTAATGGACATTCAGATGAAGAGGCATAATTATGGGGGGGGGGGGTGGAGTTATTGCCAAAGTGTGAGGGAGAAAGCATTGCGCACAGAGCAGCAGCCTACCTCCATAGCACATAAGAACTAAAAAGCATATTAACAACAAGAAGAATATCCGACTGCACCAATTTTCACCCGATAAGAAAACATTAGAATCCAGTCACCAGGGTCACCAGTACTAGCTATCTGTTTATTCCATTTAGAGTGGTAGAAACTGCTGTTAGTTTCCCTTTAAAGGGGTTTAATTACCATAGACAATATGGTCTAGATTTATCAAACTGTGTGAGAGAAAAAATAGAGTGATTTTCCCACAGCAACCAATCACAGCTCAGCTTTCACTTTACCAGAACGCGTTAGATGAGCTGTGATTGGTTGCTGTGGGAAAATCACTCTATTTTTTCTCTCACACGGTTTGATCAATCTGGGCCAAAATGTACAGGATAGGGAATAAGTGTCTGATCATGGGGAGTCTGACCATCCTGGGAACAGGAATAGAGCAGGAGTACCAAAGATAGCCGAGTGCTGTACTTATCTGTTATCCTTGGCACTCCCATTGACGGTGATTGAAACTGTGGTCAGATCTGCTCACTGCTGTATCATTCGGTAATCCCATTCTTGAGATCATGGGTGGTCCCTACGGCTGGACCCCCAAGATCATACACTTATCCCCATCCAGTAAATAAGGGATAAATGTCTAACCCCTTTTTGCAAGATGTTCTTATGTTTTTCTATGTAATTCAGAAAGCTAAATTTGTATGTGCATTTTTCATTTTTTTACAGAAATGCAGTAGTTTGGAGAAGATGCACGTAGCATGAGAAGTATTGGTTGTCAGCCATCGATCCGGCAGAAAGAGTGCAGGTTGACCTCACCTGCTGCATCTTCTAGTAGAAAGAAATCCATCAGAGTCCACCGGAATGTAGCACAGCACATTTGTTCTAAACCGTGTAGTTTGTAGGTGTGTGTTTTAACTATTCCTTTATAAAAAAATATATATATTATTTGAAATTAAAGCATTAGCCGCATTTGAAAAAAATATAGCCATTTGCACATACGGTCATATTCATTGTCATATATAATATGTATACGAACTGCCAGTGCAGATTTCCAGACCATCTCGTCTCTGTAAAATGACATCTCCATTACTTCCAAGGGCAAGAGGAAACAAGTATTCAGACAAGTTCCGCAAAGCTTGCTAATGCACTGTAGAAACACACTGAATATATCAACCAGGTGTATGCAAATGTCTTCTCTGTCACTGGCCAAACTACCAGAGGAGAACGTCTCTATCACCACGTCGTGGTGGACCATAGAAGCCAATGATTTGTATCATAGCAGCTGTTACTACTAGATGTCTGAGTGCCTTAGTTCCATTTGAACCTACTCAGCCACTTATTTAGTAGCAGTACCTAGGCACCACTGTGTCGTTAACCATTGCGCAATGCAACGTCATGCTGCAAAATAACCCCCTTTTTGTTTGTTTGGTTGTTTTTTTTATTTTTTATTTTTATTTAAAGCCGGGCTCCACTTAATGTCACTAGAGAAACTGAGATAACAAAAGTCCTGGCTCCAGCACCCTGCAATGCACATGATGGTATCACCCACAGATCAGCACTTCTTTTTGTTATTTAATTTGTTTACCGCAGGATTTGCACTTAATTTGGGACTGCAATCCTAGATATAATTTTGGTATATCCAATAATGGCAGTAAGGCAGCAGTTCCATAGAGTTCTTTACGTCTATTTCAGTCATTGGATAGAATTGGATGGATTGATTCAAATATTATTTTTATTAGGTCTAAACAGCTACAGAGTTATTTGTGTACAAAGCCCAATGAAATAAAGGAATGCATTTAAGGTTAATTGTATAATTTTATATTTCTTTTTCTCTCAAGAACTCACGAATCAGCCATACAAGTTTTTAGTGTATATAACTATATATAAATATATATATATATTTTTCATTTTCAATATAGACACTATCATATACAAAAAAAAAAAAAAATATTATACAATGTTCAGACTCTTAAGAATCTAGTTTTTGCAATCCACACAGATGCTATTAAAACTGTCAACTATGTTTTAAGCTACTCATTATTAGCCTTCTCACTGCTGCAGGGTTCTGCTGGGCACTGCATGCCCATCCTTGGCAGCTGAAAGGATAGAGCTGTTTATAAACCACAGGTGCCATAAAACCCCAAACTAGAGGAAACTTTCTCTTTCATATTGCTGTTGCCTCACAGTCTTGTTTTTGTGTTCTTTTGCTGTTCGATGTACATATAGCATATCAACTGTGTTGTTTGATGGTTTATTTTGCTTTTTTACTTGTTCTTTTGAGGCCTTTGTATTCACTGTTACTGCATGCTTGTTAAGTACACCTGTCACAGAAATAGTGAAGGTAGCCATTTGCCTCAGCGATATTGCAAAGTACTACTGATTTACTAAGTCACACACCTGAATATGCAGGAAAATGTCCCCCTACATATTGGCGGCATATAAACAAAGAATTCTTTTCTGAATGCCTTATGGCCGCCAGACATTTTGCATGCGTATTGAGGGCAAGTAGAGGTAGCAGTGAAAAGCACAAGGGCTTGCGTGTATGTACGAGAGGATAGGGGGAAGCACGCAGCTCTTATGGTGGAATGCACTGGATTATGGCTGAGACACACAGGAATACTCTTCTATGTATAATATTTGTTAGTAACATGTCTGTTCACACAATGGGATTTATTTGTCATGCCAGCAAACCATAATGTAGACTTTGCATTTTGTGTGTTAGTTGTTGAAACTAAATCCTGTACGTAGGAAAGTCACTGATGGAAAGGAACTGTACGTAAAGGTCATGGTACGTACGTAGATCATTTTTCTGTTGTTCATTAGCTTCCTGTAGAAATAAACGCTACGGACACTTGTGGGAGCCATATTATTTACATTTTTACTGAAGTGTCTTTTTGTTGTGATAAATATATTTTTATCATAGGCTTTTTAATGTAATTATTTGGGTTCTGCAACTTCTGTATATCAGTGCACACAGCATAGCTGTTTTTTCTGATTTATTATTTTTATAAAGAACGGAGCTTAGCGTAAAGATTTCACTGTGATTTGGACTCTACAGCTTGCTATAGTATGTATAGTGATACACAGAATGTGCAGAACCCAAAACACTTTAATAAGAAAACTACTTTACAAATTATTTTTATTACAAAATGAATAGCATAAGGTAAATGCCCCATATGTGTTAACAGCTGTTAAGAAACTGTCTAAATAGTCTTCATGAAAAATTCCCAAATTTTTGCTGTTGTAGAATCTAAGCAGCTTTTTCGGGTAGCTGGTTGTGCTGCTGCTTCTGGCATACATCTGACTGCACACTGCTCCCAGTCTATGTCAGTCCTTACTGCTCCTCTCCACTTTTCTCTTAGTGTTAACAGATATTAGCAGATAAGTGTTAACAGATAATGGGGATAAGGATGTACAGGTCGGATCAGAGTATAGAGAAGCATTCAAGTCTTTAACAAAGCCAAATATCACCGGTTGTACAGTATTATAGTGTAGATAGGGAGGAAAGCATGTGCAGGGCTATCTGCAGGGGAGGGGATGTATCACAGTAGCTGTGTATCTGTCTACAGTAAGAGAACACCCACAGTAGACCCTATATGGTAGGGAAGAGGAAATCCTATATTTCTGGATCGGTGTGTGTCATCGCAGTAGAGAGGACATCCCTCTTGGGCTGCACAAGAAATCATTGCTGAAGTGAAGCTAGATCATGACATAAAGACTCACATCCAGCATGTGTGGACTGGAAAGGACACTATCACGTGGGAAAAGTTTCAGCTATGGGACAGGGGATATTAATAAAGTTTGAACTTTTTTTATTCAAAATAACCATAGACATGGAAAAATGCATTTTACATATATTAAAGTGTCCATAGCCTTTAAGAGGGTAACTGGGAAAAAGTACACAAGAGAAGGCAGGTTTTTCTTCCTAAGTGGAAGGAGCTCTGAACTTATGCCATAAATAAATATGACCCAGACAGAGGTGTCAGTACAGAGCTGTGGTCAGACTGGAAAGAACAACACAACTTCCTCTGAAGCATACAGCAACTGATAAGTACTAGAGGGGTTAAGGTTTTAAAAACAACTAATTTACAAATCTGTATACCTTTTTGGCACCAGTTCATTTGAAAAAAAATTATTTTCCACTGGAGTACCCCTTTAAAGTATATCAAACCGCTAAAATGGTTGGGACTGGTTCTGGAAGAAACCCTAAGGTGCATCTCATGTAAAGGTCTTCTAGATAGACATGCTGCTAGGGTAAAGGTAAATTATACTTAATAAGGTTGTGAATAATGAATTTAATGAAAGTTACACACTGAGGCTAGGTTTATACCACTGCAAAGCTTTTTCTATGAAAACAACATTGGTGCCCGTTTCTCTGGTTACCAGGCATCAGCAGCACCTGATGGACCCCAATAACTTTAAAGGAAAACTGTCAGCCAGTTCACCCACACTAAACCCAATACACTGGGTTATAGTGTGGGTGAATAGGTGTCCATACACGGGTCACTTCCTTTTTTTTTTTTTCTTCTTGCCTCCGAGTTTTAGTCCTCTAAAGTTCATTTACCTCCTCAGTTGCGCTCTGCAGGCGTGTCCCCCGCGGGCAGTCATGCTTTGGGTCCCATAGGAAGGGGCCTAAGCCCGCCCCCCTTATTCACATATTCATTTTCTTCAACTTCACGTCCTAGTGTCGTGGAGTCACACACCCCCTGAGCGCAGCACTCTGTATGAAAAGTGCATGCGCTGAAGTTTTTACCCAGCTCTCACGTCCTGATGACGTAAGAGCTGTGCATTGGGAGAGGCGCTCTGCACAGCGTAACTGCACATGCGCCAGTACACCCGACTTGAAGAAAATGAATGTGAATAAGTCGCTCGGTACACCCGACTTGAAGAAAATGAATATGTGAATAAGGAGGGTGGGCTTAGGCCCCTTCCTCTGGAACCCAAAGCCTGACTGCCAGCGGGGGACACTCCTGTAGTGCGCAACTGAGGAGTTGAATTATGGAACTTTAGAGGACGAAAACTCGACGGCAACAAAACCAAACGATTTAAGTGACCCGTGTATGCACTCCTGTTCACCCACACTATAACGAGTGTATTGGGTTTAGTGTGGGTGAACTGGCTGACAGTTTTCCTTTAATGCAACCTGTCATGTTTCCATCAAGGCGTTTTAACAGAGCCTCCGTCATATAAAAATCTGGCCTAAGTTTCCTTCTAGGTGCCTGCTAGTTAGACATGAATGACAGGTCTGAAAAGTGTTGTTGGATATGAATATCTGAGATAAATCTGTTTTCGTTGGAAAGTTAAACTCATAAATCAAGTTTTGAGGTGTTTACATTTTTTTAGATACCTCACAGGAAAGTGTCCTCAGCTGAAAATCACGAGGCTGCTGATAAATCTGGGGGATGGTGGTTTGAGTGTGTTGTCTATTTAATTATTATTTAGAAGGCTTTATCTGTTATCACTACCGTTTTTATGTTGAATCCATAAAATGAATCATGGATTGGTTTTGTTACAGTTCAAGTGTGTTTAGTCGAAATTATACCAGGAAGATTTAGAAGTAAAATAAAATTCCTTTAACTTGGTGTCTGGTCATCCAGCACTTAGCTTTTTATCAGAACTCTTTGATGCTATGGGATCTTGGTAGATCAGAAGAAAAACACTGACTTAATATATAAATACTTCTCAGTGTTCTATTATTATCAGTGGACATCTAGCTTTGAAATGGAGTTCAAAAGCATATTTGATCATTGATATCACTGATAGTCATGCATTGGAACCATCACCAGTTTTCCAATGGCCTACAGTACCCTGAAGAGAGCTATAAGCCTTCACTGTCTTTTACAGTCTCTAAAAAAACACTGTTTGTAAAAATAATGGCACACTATTGCAAGTGAATGTACCCATAAGGTAAATGTAGATGATACATTATTATGCATCAATTTTTTTGTGATTGAGCTGGGGGGAGGATTCTGATATTTTGTCACCTGTTGCCATTAGTTACAGGAATTTTACTGTATATTAGATAGTAACTGCATGATTCTTTTTTATTTGTTTTCTTGAGCCAAAAATTTATTGTAGAAAGAGTGCCATGAGAAAATAGATGACTGGAATGTCAATGTAAAGGTAAAGTCACTGGTGTATTCACATGAGGAGTCAGGGTAAGGGTTATCTACTGGGTTCTTAGAAGAGTGGTCCATAGAAGAGTTTTGCAATAGAGGATCAGCCATTTCCATCCTGTCAGTTTTAACTATTATTTTCTACTATTATACTGTATTTAATGGTTCTTTTTAGCCTATTATACTGTATTACAAGAAAAAAAATGTGGTTTCAAATATCAGGAAATACTCAACCCCAATTGCAGTTCTGCATTAATGCTGGGGGAGCAGATCCTGAGCTTTGTGGTCCATTGCTAAGGGCTATCAGCAGCATATAATGCATACAATGGGGGATGCCTGCAACAGACTACAAGTGCCACAATGGCATCCTACACCAGATGAAAGGTGTGGATGTGTAACATATAGAATAATACATAAATATAGCTGCACTACTGTGGTAGATGTAATCAGTAACATATGACTAACCCTCAAAATGTTAAAATTGAGACATTATCCAGTATATCCTTATATGAAGGACATACCTGAGCCCACACACCAACGCCAAGGTTTCTCAAGTGGCACGGGACCTAACACTAAACCTACCTGTGCCGCAATATGGGCAATACCAGGGGCCAGTGGGCAATTACAGCGGCATTTGGTTCTTAGGGTTTGTCATATTACTGTCTACCTCTACCACAGTAGTGCACCTAAATTGATGTATTATTATACTGTATTACATTAATAGGCTTTAATTATAATGTAGGCTGGCTTCTATATATTGCTTTTTGAGTGTTCACAGAATGTATACAGAGAGAAAATTAGAATGTAGGTTATTTACAGTTTTTCGCATATGATTTGCTTGGCCTTCATTAATATACTTTACTAAGGTACTTTTTACTGTTGTGGTTTTTTTTATCCTTTTTTGCATGGGTCATGTAATAATCAGTTAACAAAGGTCTCTCTTATATGGTTCTGTTTATTTCCCATCTTGTAGTACTCCTGTCCACTGAACAGAGGAGGCCATTCTGTGGGCTGAATAAGGGTACTCATGGGTTTTTATTATTATTAACTAGTAGAGTGATTGCAACGCTAATTCTGTAGACTTGGGACTGATAGCAGGGATAGGAGTTCTCAGGAACATGTGTTCAGCCCACAAAATGGCCACAAAGTCACTGTGCAGGAATCGGACAGTTTAATGTAGATAGATCCTGTAAATATGGGCAGCCTCAGGTTGCGTCTATCAGGTGGGGGTCATAGTAATATACAGAACAGGTTACAACGAGCAATCCTCCGTATAAGAACAGGCCTTTTGACTTCTGAACCAAAAATATCATTTAAAAATCACAAGGTTACTAACTGATATTTGTAATTCTATACCTTCTGTACTTGACCACTTGAAGACCGCAAGAACAGACACACTAAAGAGTTTGACAATTTTCATTGGTATTGTAACAAAACTACTACTGTATGGAAAATTTTGTATTGCTGTTAAGTATTGTTTTGTGTGTGTGTGTGTTGGAACCTACATGGGACATGTCCTATTTTAAAGTGGTTATAATAACTGTGTGTCTATATTTTGGAATGGAATTATTTCTTCATTAAAATGAATTTTTAAAAACCTTATGGATTGATTTGAGCATTTTATATTTGTGTTAACTTTTTTATAATGTTCTAAAACTACATGGCAATCTGAATGCATCATTGATATGTCTTACAATTAATGTAATGGTTACAGGGTCATTCATGAATTCACAGTTTAAAAAATGTGATTATATCATGATTTTTTGTTTCAAGCGCTTGTCCCGTTGTTCCCTTTGAGGGCATATAGACCTTATTGATTATTGTCCCCCTCTATTAGAGTAGAGAGCCTAGCCTTGAATCACATGGTCCCCAATTGGGCCCTGTGTTACATCAGACTTTTTAGTTTCGTCCTGAGTATGGAGTTGTCAAGTTATCATGTTTTCAGTTTTTGCTTACTAGCCAGACCCAAGTGCCACATCAAATGTAGATAAAAGGCTTTAAATCACAACCATACATCATTTATTATCCTGGAGCTGTGGTGCTTCCCCTTCAAAGTAAATGTTTATCTTGGATGGGTTAGGTTAAATTTGCATAAAATATTTGCCAATTGTTTGTTAGTTTCTGTGGGTTTTACTCCAGATTTCCTATTTCAATAGCTTAGGTGAAGTCTATTATGTAAACACTGGAGAATACAGAATACCGCTAAATTCAAAATTGTTCACTGTGCACAATACTTTGCTTTAAAACCATGCATATTTTGTATATAATGTCTATTATATACATCCAACCTGTCCATACCTTGCCTTTTAGACCAGTTGACTACTATTTTTAATTAAAATGGATGAAATAAAAGATTATTTTAAACGTGAGTCTGTAGCAGATGTATTCACCTGTATAGGCATACAGTTGCATATGTCTAGAGAATGATTTTAAAATTTTTACGGTGACTTCATCAGCCTGGACATAGCATATCTGGGCCTCACCATTTATATTAGCCAATGCCATTTTTTTATTTAATTTCCTGAATTTGTCTTAAAAGATAGAACATGTTGCAATAGCAAAGACTGGTGCAATCATATTAATGTACTGCTTTCATGTACTTGTGTTAAATTGCCTCTCCAGCTGTGATTCCCAACAACTTGTTAGTACCTCACAGTTTGAGAAGCACTGGTCCAGGGCTTACATTCTGTGGACTCTTTCAAATGCTCTGTTGTACATAACCCACAAATGTCGCCTAGTCTACTTGCGTGGTGTCGGACATTTAATGCAGATTTGTATAAAAGAAAAAAAAGTCTTCATATGCATTTGGAGTAGATACCAGAACATTGCAGAAACATATTTTTTTTCTTTTAATTTGAGAATGTTTTGATGAAAGTCTAAAGGTTAAAATTATTAGAAAAAGAACATTATTCTGGCCATAGACATCTTATCCCCTATCCAAAGTATAGGGGATAAGATGTCTGATCTTTGTGCAGCACCCGGCATTCTATGTTGGGCTTCTGCTCCAGTCTCGGAAACCTCTTTGTTTCCGGGACTGGTGACGTGACGTCACGCCATGCCCCCTCCAGTCATCTCTATAGGAGGGGGCGTAATTGCTGTTTAGCCCCTTCCCATAGACATGCATGGAACGGGCATGGCGTGAAGTCACGAGGAGGTGTGACGTCACATCACAGTGGTTTCCGAGACAGGAGCAACAGCCCGGCATAGAATGCTGGATGCTGCACGGAGATTGCGGGGGTCCCAGCGACCAGATAAGATGTCTTTGGCTGGAATACCTCTTTAACATTCCCTGTATCTAAAAGTTGGTTTTACGAGCAGAGAAAGCAGTGCATGTTTTGATTAGAATAGCACATTCTCTAACAGAAATAGTAAATAACTATATGGAGAAAAGGTTAAAACTCTCCTGTCTATTCTTTTTAATATTATGTGATTTGTGAAAACAGCCATAACAAAACAATTGGCATTAATGACACTTATAGTGAATGGGCATTCTCTGGAGATTCTTTACTGTGCAACAACAACATTGCCACCTGGTACAAAAAAGCCCATTGGGAGCCCAGAGTAATGATAGACAAAACAGGTTGGTCTGGGAATATTATTTACCTGGTAAGTGCTGACTGTGGTTACAGGTTTCAGTTTACAGATCCCATAAACTAATTTATTCAATCTTCGAGCAAAGTATTGAAGTAAGTTCCTACTATTTACATGCCTAAGGGAGCCGATATCCAAAGTAGTACTGAGGTGCCACACTATGGATCCAAAAGGCTACCAACACAGCAGTAATTTATCTACACGATCCCCTGAGGCCATTCGCTCATATTGTGGAGGTAAAATGCAACAGGGAATCTTTGATGAGTTAGCCTGCCTTTTTCACAGTAATAATGTTATAGGAATAGGGGGGAACAATATACTACTGAAAAATGTTTACCTCTGTGAAAACTCCTTACTTGTACATTAATCAGCCATTTCACCAGAGATGTTGGTTCCATAAGCCACAGACATTTTGCCATTGACTCTGCATCCAGGTCTAGACAAAGGAATCTTCCCATTCTTCACCTGTAAGCTCAGCAAGGTATTTTGGGTGTTTCAAGTTTGATTTCCTAGTTGTGGTCCCCAGAATTGTCACAATTGGTAGCAGTAATGCTGAGTAAACAGTATTCAAGAACGGAGCCACAGGTCATTACCAGAAAAGCTTTTAGGATACAACTTGCCAAGGGGTAAAACGGAAAGTGTAGTCAGGAAATGGCGAGGTGTCAGAGCCAGGAGTAGAAAAACAGATACTATGCAAAGCAATCCAGGTAGTCAGCAGGAGAAAAACCCAGAAGCAAAGTCAGAGTCCATCAGGAGTTGAGATCACAGCATGCATAGGAACAGTAGCTAGGCAAATGTTAACATCTTAATCTAAAAGAAAAGCATTACAAGCTGTTAAAAATAGCAACCCAAACAGGCCAGATGTCATCAGTCGGCGACAGTTGCCTGGTCAACCCAACACTGGTGGCCATGTTGAAGAGGAGAGCTGTGGCCAAAGCAGGTGACTTTAGTAACAAAACCACTGTTGGGCAAAGTGAATAATTATGATTATATTGTGACAATGGTCACACATAAAGTGAAGAGACAGTTCTTATATTTAAATTTTGGGCAAGTTAAAAGAGGTGAGTGACTTTGATCAGGGCCAAATTGTAATGACTAGCCAAGTCAGAGCTTCAAACAGCAGGTCTTGTAGGGTGTTCCCAGCATGCTGTGGTCAGTGGCTACCATGCTCCAGGATGCCCTAGGAAAGAAGGCAACTGGTTAAGCACTGTATTGCTTTGGGCAATCATAAGGTTAGGTAATGCAGCGTATTAGAAAGAAGAAGGAAGAAGCCTAAGTAGCTGTATTGGGGTGGATAAGGAGTATTTTTCTTTTTTTTCTGCCTGTTATTATTTTTGCTTACCTATTTAAAAAGGAGTTTACTCTGAATAAAAGGTGTTTAGTGAATAGACTGAGAAATTGTACTGTAAATAACAACTAACTACCTTTGGAGATTTGTCTTCAGGAGACTTCAGAATAGGGGAAGTTTTAAAAAATGTTACCATTCTGTCAGCTATAAAAAACCAAACATCTACTTACCTCTCGCTGCTCCCCCAATGCCTCCGGTGTCCCGATGCGGTCCACGGTGCACTACTCTTCCTGGTTCCCTGTGGTCAACACTAATACTGTACACAACGCAAAAAATTGCCCTGAGGTAGGGGGGGGTGCCACTAAAACAAATTAGCATTAAAGGGATTATCCAGGAATAGAAAACACGGGTAATTTCTTTCCAAAACTGCTCTGTCTGTCCTGAGGTTGTGAGTGGTATAACAACTTGGCTCCATTCACTTCAATGGAACTAAGCTGCACAACCACACCCAACCTGGTGACAGACAGGGAGTGGTTTTGGAAAGAAATTACCTGTGTTTTTCTATTCCTGAATAACCCCTTTAAATGTGTCCAAAAAGGCACTAAAGCCCTAATCTAATAAAACATAACATTTAATTGTCAGTTTAATAGAGTATAAAAGTAAATAGTAGAACAAAAATAATTAAAAACAACTGTGCACAGTATCTAATATCTCAATTCTCATCTATCACTATCATACTACACTCAGTGGATTGTAAACGATAGAAATAGGCCTAATACACCCTAGTATCACACAAGTGAATGTCAAGGATAAAAAAAATCCTGTATGTCAACTAAGGTGCTGGAATGGTACTTACGGTATTTAATTAACCCCTTGACCAACACTAAAAACTAGGGGAGGGCACTTCCCACTATCTTAAGGACACACTTAGGTTTAATAGATACCTTGATGGTGATGATGTAGAGAAATAGCTAGTTACTATTGTCAATAGCCAGCTAATAATACCAGCTCGTACACATTAACTAATTGCTTTCTGATGGCAGGCACCCCTTCAGTGTGCGCTGCCACTATTGTTTAGACCAGTGATACATGTTGACACTAGACAGTGAACATGAGTACTTTTTAAACCATAACACTTTGCTGCTTCCTACATTTTTCCCCACTGTATGTGGCTTTATCAAGAAAGACAAAAGCAGACCTTTTTTCTTACTTGATAAAGCCACATACAGTTTCAAAACATGGAGGAAGTAGCAAAGTGTTATGGTTTTCTTTTCTTTTTTTTTTTGCCCTGAGCTTGTTAGTCTAGTAAATGTCGGTTACCCCATGTGCCACACTGGCCCAGATTTACTAAAACTGTCTAATTCTTTTCACAGTGCAAAAGTTTAGGTATACTTTACATGTGCCATCTTTTTTTTTAAATAACTATTGTGGAGAAGAAGATACGGTAATTTGTGAGTTGGATTAGGGAGGGAGTCAACGAGGGGAGGGGATCAGAATTAAAGTCTTCTGTTTGTTTTAGGTAAGGGATGCATTTTGTGAGACTTTGACTTTGTGCCGTCTGCTGAGCTTAGCAGAGGCTGAGAGGAGGAGCCTTATTATATTTAAATATGTATAATTATTCTTTTAAATATAATTTTCTTTTTTCCTTGTAAGGGCTATACCCCCTTAGGGTGCGTTCACACTGCGGAATCTCCGCTTGCTGAATTCAGCGAGCGGAGATTTTGTCTGGCGGCCGCTGCCGAAAATACTTCGGCGCTAGGGCCACAGGGCACTGAGCCGTCACCATTGATGGCTATGCAGTGCTCCAGGAATCTGCGCAAAGAATGAACATGTTCTTTCTTTGCGCTGAACAATTTCCGCAGCGGAATTGTCCGCCGCTGAAATTCCGCAATGTGAAGTTCACACCACGGAATTCTGCCCGTGGAATTCCGTTATGTGAACGTACCCTTAATGTTTCTTACTAGGGATCGACCGATTATCGGTATGGCCGATATTATCGGCTGATAATCACGATTTTGGGCATTATCGGTTTCGGTAATTACTTTGCCGATAAGCCGATAATGCCCCGCCCCCCGCACCGCCCCCATCACTTCAACAGGCTGCCGAGGACCACAGTTGCATATATACATAGTGATAATTGCTAAGTGTATGTGAACTTTAGAAATTGGCTGACCAATTTATCGACCAATTGATTATAAAAATAGTTGACAGCTATTTTCATAATTGATTAGTTGCTGATTAATCGATTCCTTGTTTTTAGGCCTATTATGGTCACAAGTCCCAGATTGACCACAGGCCTGATGACCAAACTGACAGGTAGCCAAACTAAATGTAGATCTGTGACAACACAATGCCAGAAGAATACCTTTGATGAATAGTTATTAACAAGTGTGACATTTTGGGTGAATATGCCTTTGGTTGGCAAAGGCTGCATTGTTGAGCCATTGTGTCACATTTGTGAATAAAACTTCATCAAAGGTATTCTTTTCATGTCGTCAAACACTTATTTCTAGCTGCTTCTGAATAGGTGAGACTGACCAAGCCTCCCAGACGATGTGCACCAGAGGTTCCAGCATATATGCTTTGTCCACTATTTGTTCAATCTGACATTTGTTCACACTGCCGCTCAGCCTATCACCGGCCGAGTCGGGACTTCACTGCGGCCAGTGATTGGCTGAGCGCAGTAAGACTCTCCGACCACCGGCAACCAGGAAGCGGAGACCGGAGCCGGTTACCGGAGGCCCCCGGGGGAGCGGAGGAAGGTATGTACATCTTTATTTTTTTACTGCCGGCAGTATGGGTGACAGTTTTTATATTCTAGCGTTCTCCTTTAATTACTTTTATTGGGAAAACTAGAAATCACAAACTTAAAATATTAAAACTAGACACTAAGATTAATATGTAGTAGTATGATAGGAAAAACATGTTTTCCATTTCGTCCCTCGGCGGCACACAAAGGGTTAACATCTTTCTTTCCTCCTACTAGACAGAGGATATGGTCACAGGATTAATTAACAACAATCAAGTAAATTAATTAATCAATCCAGGGCACCTGGCCCCCTACACCTCCTATCTGATAAATGCAGCACAGAAACCAAGACACATGTGTTTTTTTCTTCTGTCCTGCGGACAGTATGGTCAGTTTTTTCCTTTTGTATTTTTTCATAGTTACATGGTTAGGCACCGTTGGCTCTGCCTGTGGGTTCCACAGACTTCCAATGTGTATGGGGCCCGTGTTTCTTCCCAGTGTTTCTGGGAAGCGCATGTGGGGTACTGTCTGTCCAGGTATGTTGGGTTTTTTTTAGTATCGGGGCCCCCCTTCAGTTTTACCTGCAGTGTAGTGCCCATTCCCCTGCCTCTAAGCGCTCCTGCCGTCGCAACTTCCGGGTAGGCGGTCTGCGGCGCTTCCGTCGGCAGTGCGCTGGCGCTGCTGGTGACGTATTTCCGGAGTCCACAGTGGGGACAGTTTTCATGCGGGGAATAAGTATTCCTTTTTTCCCCTTACTACTGCCCGTATTTGTGCGCATTTCCCGGTCCGGTGCTTATTTATGGCAGGACTTTGCCGTGGGCCAGTCCAGCCTCTGCCTGGTGCGCTATCCCTGCCAATACAAGGTAAGTCCATCTGCAACAGGGGGGACCTGTTTCTTTTTGGACTATAAATATGTATATATTTTTTTCGCTGAGGTTTCTCCCTTGCTTAGGGAATGATTATCATAGTTGTTATGGGTTCCATTAATCTTACTATGATATGCTGTTACTGTGTATGGGTGTTTTTTTCTGATGTGTTTTTTTTTTTTTTCCTTGGGTTTTCAGTATGAATAAATCTCAGGATGCCCATGTTTCCAAGAAGAGGAAAAGAAAGGAGCGCCATAGATTATGCCCTCAGTGTGCCCAACCGCTGCCGGATGACTACTCCCCGGATCTATGTTCGGTATGTTCAGACTACGCCCCTGCTTCCAGTACTTTTCAGTCCAAGGCTAAGCAGCTATTTGGGTGGTTTAAGTCCAGTCTACATTCAGTACTGTCAGACTTGTCTTCCCATCATAAGTCATCTAAAACCGCCAGTCTTAGTGCTTCTAAACTGCCTGTTTCACCGGTGTCTTCTTCAGTATCCTCTTCGGACTCTGAGGGGGAGATTGTTTCCTCCTCCTCCCAGGAACTTGCAGAAGTTGGCTCCCCAGAAGATTATTATCTCCTCAGAAAAGAAAAGATTAATTCTTTAATGAAATCAGTTAAAAAAAAAAAACGTAGAGGGAGAACCGGGGGAAGATAATCTTCCTAAAAAGGAGGCGCTTTTTTATTTTCCACATTCTAGTGCACTTTCATTTCCTGGTCAGCCTCTGCTGGATCCCCTTATGAAAGTGGAATGGCAAAAACCGGAGAAAAAGCCTGATCTAGGATCTAGGTTTAAGATGCTTTATAAGTTAGATCCTAAAAGCACGGAGGAATGGGAGGCCTTACCTAAAGTTGATTTAGCGGTAGCCAGACTATCTAGGAAGTCTATGTTCCCCTCCGATGAATCCTCCTTGTTGAGGGACCATATGGACAGACGAGCTGAAGGCTCTCTCAAGAGAATTTACACCTCAGCCTCTTCAGCCTGTAAGGCAGCATTGGCTTCCATCTCTGTTGGTCGCGCTCTGCAACTCTGGCTCTCTCAACTTACCAGGGATCTACAGGATGGTGTCTCCAGAGATGAAATCTTACAGGATCTCCCTAAAATGAAGCTGGCTTCTGATTTTTTTGCGGACTTTCCATTAGACATCCTACGCCTGAACTCCAAAATTCTTGCTAGTTCGACCTCCGCCAGAAGAGCTCTCTGGCTAAAAGAGTGGTCTGGGGATGTCCCAGCAAAAAATCATTTTTGCTCCCTACCTTTTGAGCGTCGAGAACTTTTTGGATCTCAGTTAAATCCAATATTGGAAGGAATGAGTAACAAGAAGGGGGTATTTTTCTCCTCTCCTGCTAAGAATCCTAACTATCGCAATAGAAGAAGACAATATCGCTCTTCCCCTCCGCATAGGCGTTTTGGAGCTCAAAGGGGTAGACAAAGACGCCAACCACGCCAGCAATCCTCATCTTACAAAAAGAAGTCTCCTCAAGGAGGTGAGAAGAGCAAGGGCTTTTGACGCCATCTCCTGTTTGCCCCGAGTAGGCGCCAGGCTCTCCCTTTTTGCCTCTCTCTGATGTCAAACATCCTCAGATTCGTGGGTAAACTCCATCATTTCAAGAGGCTACGCTATAGAACTCATTTCAATCCCCCCAAACAAATTTTTCATAAACAGAAACGATCCTCATGTCATTCCTCTCATCTCAGATTTCCTGCAGAAAGGCGCCCTCGAACCAGTACCAGTCCATCAAAAGGGTTTTGGCGTCTACTCAAGGGTCTTCACGGTCCCCAAGAAGGGAGGTTCATGGAGACTTGTGATAGATCTTACCTTTTTGAACAAGTATGTTGTAAAGAAACATTTCAAGATGGACACCATAAGATCTGTGCTGGCTCTTATCGAGGAGGGGAACTTCATGGCGAACATCGACATGAAAGATGCCTAACTTCATGTGCCAGTTCTAAAATCTCACAGAAGATTCCTGAGGATGGCGGTTGTAGTAGACAAAGAAATCTGTCACTACCAATTTACGTGCCTCCCTTTCGGCCTGTCGTCATCACCTCGAGTCTTTACGAAAGTAGCTGTTATTCTGGACGCTCATCTTCGTCTGCAGGGAGTGAATCTAATTCCATATTTGGACGATTGGCTGATACTAGCTCACTCCAAGGATCTGTTGCTGCATCATCTTCATCTAACCATCTCAGTTCTGCAAGACCATGGGTTTCTCATCAACTTCCAGAAGTCCAGTCTATCTCCAACTACACAGGGGAGGTTTCTGGGCTTTGTGATCGACTCGGTCAACATGAGGCTTTCTCTGTCGGAGGACAGACTCTTCAGGCTGAAGTCCGAGGGCCGTCGGGTCCTGATACAATCGGACAATCTCCCTTCCGTATTCTACCTAAACAAGCAGGGAGGTACGAGATCATCCCAGTTGATGGAGGAATGTCGCCCTCTCATGGCCTGGGCGGAAGAACACCTGATAGATCTTCATGCTGTTCATATCAGAGGATCCCTGAATTCTCGTGCAGATTTTCTGAGCCGGAGGATTCTCAATCCATCAGAGTGGAGCCTCAATCCGGTAATTTTCCAACAGCTAGTCCAGAGGTTCGGTCTTCCAGAAATGGATGTCATGGCTACGAGGGAGAACAGGAAAATTCCTGCATTCTGCTCCATTTATCGGAAAGACCTCCCCGACCATCTAGATGGTCTGTCCTTTCCATGGAACAACAGATTCCTGTATGCATTCCCTCCATTTCCTCTAATTCCTCGCATGTTGTTGAAAATCAAGGAGGAACATGCCAAAGTCCTAGCGATCCTTCCGTTCTGGCCCAGGAGGGCCTGGTACCAGCTCGCGTGGAAGCTTTCGAGAGGCTGTCTTTGGGAGCTTCCACTTCTACCGGACTTACTTCTCCAAGAAGGCTTATGCCATCCGGGCCTTCACAAGTGGAGACTGACAGCATGGCTGCTGAAAGGTTAACTCTGAGCTCCCGGGGGTTCTCTGAGGATGTAATCAAGCTCCTTGCTGCTTCAAGAAAGCCATCCACTCTTAAAATCTACTCCAGAGTTTTTAAAATCTTTAATTCATGGTGTTCGGATCATCACATTGATTCTCCATCTCTGTCGCAAGTCTTGGAATTTTTGAAAGATGGTTTTGACAAAGGTTTGAAGCCTAACACCCTTAGGGTGCATTTCGCTGCCATTAATCATTTTTTCCAAGGAATATTTTCCAGCAATGCCTTAGTCTCCAGATTCTTCAAAGCAATGTCTAACCTCAGACCTTCAGTTTCACCTCCAATACCGTCATGGGACTTACCGTCAGTTCTTCAAGCTCTAACAAGTTATCCTTTTGAGCCTATTGACGAGTCTGAGGTCAAATTCCTCTCCTGGAAAACTCTGTTTTTGGTGGCCATCACCTCAGCTAAAAGAGTCTCGGAGCTCGAAGCTTTGTCCAGTCTTCCTCCCTATTTTAGAGCTCAACAGGACTGTTTAGTTCTTCGTTTGAATCCATCTTTCAGACCGAAAGTATGTTCTGATGCTAATCTTAGTCAAGAAATTTTTTTGCCGGATTTTTATCCTAATCCTCAAAATGAAATATAGGTCTCTCTACATTCTCTGGATGTGAAAAGAGCTGTTCTCTCCTATATTGATAGAACCAAGCAGTTCAGGCAGTCAGAGACTCTCTTTGTGCAATTCCAAGGCCCGAATAAGGGGAAACCAGCATCCAAAGCTTCTCTGGCACGCTGGATTAAGTCAGTGATTTGTTTCTGTTATTCCCTCCTTGGGGAAGATTCTCCTTTAGGTGTCCGTGCCCATTCCACCAGGGCCATGTCCACATCCTGGGCTAATCTAGCGCAAGTCTCCCTTGATGAAATATGCCGTGCAGCGACTTGGTCATCTCCAGACACCTTCATCAACCATTACAGATTGGACCTCACATCTGGCAGGGAGGCGTCCTTTGGCAGAAACGTGCTGGAAATGGCTTCCTCTTTACACCCCCCCCCCCCCCCCTTTTCATTTACTGCTTTGCATATCCCTTTGTGTGCCGCCGAGGGACGAAATGGAAGGTTAAAATTTACTTACCGAAATTTTTCTTTCCATGAGTCCCGAGGCGGCACAGATTCCCTCCCTATTAAAGATTAATTTTTTTGTTGCATACTACACATGTGTCTTGGTTTCTGTGCTGCATTTATCAGATAGGAGGTGTAGGGGGCCAGGTGCCCTGGATTGATTAATTAATTTACTTGATTGTTGTTAATTAATCCTGTGACCATATCTTCTGTCTAGTAGGAGGAAAGAAAGATGTTAACCCTTTGTGTGCCGCCTCGGGACTCATGGAAAGAAACATTTCGGTAAGTAAATTTTAACCATATTAATCAACTTTGAACAATGCAATCCTTTCTTTTGTTCGCTTGTGTAACGGTCTTACCGTAAACGGCTGAGAGGTGGATCCGCTGTCCTTTGTGGACAATGACTGAACCGTACCAGAGAGCGGAGTCTAAGGTGCCGGAGTCTAAGCGGGATGGACTTGCAGCGTCAGGCGGCACCCAGGTCGCTGCCCCTGGCACGATCCGTCCACACAGGTTGCCCAGATGTAGCTTGGCACAGAAGATAGGCGTAGTCAGATGAAGCATGGGTCAGAAGGCAGGCAGCAAAGTAGCCCTTTAAAATTAGTAACACCGGTGCGCACACGCCCTAAGGACAGGGGAAGCGTGCGCCTGGCGAAGCAGAGTAGGAGACGTGCACGGACCAAGAGGAGGTGAGGAGATGCCCGGGGCTCGCATGCGGGCTCGTCCCGCATAGCGAGTCCCGGAGCCACTAATACAGACAGCAGAGGTAGGCTCACTGCCGGACAGAACGGCAAGGGTGTTACCCGTGGCAATGTCCGGGACACGCGTGCGGGCGCATCCCGCACCACGAGTCCCGGGGCCACAGGAGACGCTCACAGCCATTCATCCCAGAGAGGGGGCGCTCACGGCCGGAGCACTGCCCGTAACAGCTTGGTCACAACTTGGATGCTCGACTACCCTCAACAAGAATTGTTTTTGTTGTTCGTCCCTGACCAATTCGTTAAACTTTATCAGAGCAATTCCTCTTTCCGCGGTAGCATTGACCACCTTAAAGGATCACTCTCATTAAAACTAATTTTTGCTATTGCACTCCTTATGGTAAATGAAAAATATTTCTCATATACTTTGTTTTAAAAAAATTTAGTTTTCTATGTTTCATTTGTGCTTAAAAAAGCACAAGAGCACATTTTCCCCCAACTCATACACAGAAACAGGAAGTGCCGCCTGGAGTGCTGGGGGGTCCAGCCTCATCCAATCATAGCTCCTCTCACACATGACTGCCATATGCTGTCAGTTGGACCCCCCCCCCCCCCCTTGGCACTCCAGGCGGCACTTCCTGTGTTTGGACTTTGGTCCACAGTCTGTGTATGAGTTGGGGGAAAATGTGCTCTTGTGCTTTTTTAAGCACAAATAAAACATAGAAAACTTCATTTTTTTTAAACAAAGTATATTAGAAATATTTTTCATTTACCATAAGGAGTGCAATAGCAAACATTTGTTTTAATGACAGTGCCCATTTAAGTGCGTTCACATGGCTTCTTAGAGAATCACTTTAGTATTCTGTCACGTTGTGGATCCCAAACAATTCAAAGAACAGCTTTGTTTTATTAGTAATGAAATGGCTCAGGTCTTTTCCTTAAAAAACTAGGTTTTTACCCTTATTTAATTTCCTTTTTCTTTGCAGGTTCGGTTTCTAAATTTTTAGTCACCTACGTTTGTTTCTGACAGATACCAAAGGTATCTCTTAGCAACTGTGAGAGCTTTTTTTTTTACATCTGGGTAAGTGCTTAGAAGCTGTAGCATATCCAAATCATTCTTTGGAGCCCATCAACTTACAATTGCCTCGTGCCAAAAGCAAATATATATGAGGCTGACAAAATGTGCAATCCGTTACATTCCTTTCAATTCTCATTAAAGGAAATCTGTCATCAGAATCACCCGCACTAAACCTGTTACACAGGCTTGTAGTGCGGGTGATCCTGATTAAAAAGCTTCTTACCTCATTAAAAACTGTGCAGCAGTTCGCCAGATATCTTCATTTTTAGTAATATGGTATTCGCAGGCTTGGGACTCAGTAGGAGATCCGCAGCATCAGCATGGACTCGCTTACGTCATTTTCGCCGGGCGGAGCGGCTGCCCGGCTCATGAATATTCATGGCTGCCTCATCGCAGTCTTCCTCCTGGTGTAGTTCACGTGGGTAGCGCCGCGCTACCCACGTGACCTACACCAGGAGGAAGACTGCGATGAGGCAGCCATGAATATTCATGAGCCGGGCAGCCGCTCCGCCCGGCGAAAATGACGTAATGACGTATTGCCTTTGCCATCCACCTTGCTTGATGCAGAGGCCCTGGGATCCTGAAATTGAATATTAGAAATTTCTCTAGAGATGAGATAAAAGTGATCAATGTGTGCAACCCCTAAATATTATCCAATCTTCTTGAAATTTGTCATATATATATTTTACATCACTGAGACTCGGGGCGTAAGCAAAGTCATATGAAAATCACATCTTTGGAAAAATGAAACCCCTATAGTACTCTCTGAAGTGTATGTCACATGGAGTGGTGTAACCCAAAGTTCCTTGATGAACCACAACCTTTTTACTAATGAGGATGTTCCTGCACGCCAAGCCCAGGAATAAACCTCTGAAGCCAGGGTTCAGTGAAACAACTTAAACTTTACTTAGCATCTGAAGTGATCCTATACAATACAAATATTTAAATGTAGTTTGAATAAGTACTGCTTTGGTGGGACAACTTAGGTTTTAGGAGAATAATTGAATCACTGTCCCTTTTACTGAATGCTGCTTTTATAGATAATTTTGCTAAAATATATCTTTGGTACGTGTACTTGAATATCTCTGATGCAGATGAAGACATAAGTAACACTTCTCTGATGCACAAGCTTAAAGGGGTTATCCAGGAATGGAAAAACACAGGTAATTTCTTTCCAAAACTGCTCCCTGTCTGTCTCCAGATAGGGTGTGCTGCTGCAGCTCAGTTCCATTAAAGTGAATGGAGCCAAGTTGTAATACCACAAAAACACTTATCACCCCTAGGTGAGTAAGGGGATGAATTGAATACAACCAAACCCATGGGCAGAAGCCCAGGGTAAAAAAAAAACCAATCAATTCCCACCCCTAAAACTTTTTTTTTGTGTTTATTAAGATCCAGATAAGTTTAAAATAATGGTCAAATACTGGTTTAATATTGTAATACTGTAGGCTATATAGCCAATAGTTTTGTTGTATCCACAACGTCATCAGGAGGGATAATGGGCCGTCACACATGTGGCTGGTGAATCCACTTATTTTTAACTGATCTTTGTGACAACATAGTTCCTACCCCCGATACTTACCAATCACATGCATCTTAATAAGGATTAGGCTGTCACAGCCAATGAGCATAGCAGAGACAAACATATCACTACCGGGTCACATATAGAACTCCCATGTGTTATTTTACATCACTTCCCTTCCGGAGCCGCTTCCACTCCTGTTGCACTTGTGTATCGCGAAGTTGCGATATTTGCGCATGCGCAGTAGGTCCCCGATCAGCTAGCACAAGCGATTTACATGTCCGTAGCATGCGCCTGGAGCATCGGGACTTAGTCTCAAGACTGGCATGGAGGTTACTATTAGCTGCTCAATGAATAGAATATGTATATAAAATGTCCAATTCTTTTTATTATTGCAAAGCTATGTAAACTGCTATAACATTATAGTCAATAAAGGATTTAAAACTATTGTGTTCATATGTTACCAACTAGTTATATCTTATTGCAATATATCGTAATGTATTATATTCAGATCATTCCATGTAAGGAGACCGCCAATGTGGCCTACAGGAAAGTCTCAATTTGGGGATAGGTAGGAGATGCCAACCTGTCGAAATAAGAGTGAATGGGTACTAAAAGATGAAACCCACAGGTAATTATAGGATGGACGATATTTCATATAGATAACAATATTTAGCCAGGACTATCATATCCATTGTATTGCTCCTGGTACAGCATGATGTCCATGATATTACTCTTGGTGCAGCATGATAACAACAATGAGTACCCTATTTTATTACATGAAATTCCCTCAATAATGTCAATGTAGATATCATGCTATAGCATACATCAAAGATGTCCTCATTGTTGTGACCTCCAGAACTGTGATGTGTTCATTCACTCCTAAAATTGAGGAATAAGGTCAAAGTATATCCGATAAGACTATCATTACATAGTATCCGCTATGTCAAAATCTCATTAATTTCACTTGTCATGTCTCTGAATAAATACGAAATGTATTCAAAGTTTGATAAATTCCTTTGGATAAAGGATATTAATTTATTTGGGAGGAAAGCAGCACTTCATAAGTGGCACCTACAACATAATAGTGAAGAAAGAACATTGCTTCAGAGAGATGAACAGACCAGACATAAATTGCTATTAGAAAGTGAAGGGCATAGTGTACCATTTGAAGCAGCCTTCACTGAACTGAAACCTAAATCACACGTTACCCCCCAATTCTAACAAATTCCACATATTGAAACTTTCATCGATTTGGTAACATGAGAGGATTCCCATAAAAAGACAACATCATGTCGAATTTGACATTTGAGGAGCAGAAGGCCCTAAAGATCCTGAGAGAGGATGAGAGTTTGATTATAAAACAATCCGATAAGGGTGGAAATGTCGTACTGATGGATAAACCACAGTACTTCAAAATGGTGATGCAATTATTATCAGACACTGAGAAATATGAAGTACTGACGTCAGATCCAACGAAACTACATCTGGAGGAACACAGAAAACTATTAAATCTAGATAAGGAGCACTCTCTTATTTCTGATCAAGAGCACAAATTTATGTTTAACCTTCACCCCACTATACCCACCTTTTATGCACGTCCGAAGACTCACAAATCACTGAACCCTATAAAAGGATGGCCAATCGTCTCAGGTAACGATTGTTTGACCCAGGGGCGAGTCAATATTTGGATATAGTGCTAGCACCATTTGTCACTTCATTAGCTTCATATCTTAAGGTCACGAAAGACACGTTGAAAATTCAAGATATTACAGAAAATACAATTTTGGTTAGTTAAGATGTTAAAAGTCTTAATAGCAACATCAAACATACTTTGGGTATCAAGGCCATCAAACACTTTTTGAGCACAAAAAGTACATGGTTCAAACTACACAATGAATTCATCTATTCACTTATGGAATTTGTTCTTATGCACTATTATTTTATTTTCAACTGCACTCATAGGTGTGCGCACGGGGTATGCCTGGGCACACCCTAATCAAGCCTCAAACTTGAGGCTCTATCCAGGGGCGTACTGACCGGCTGGTTCGATCGGACGTCGTCCAAGGGCCTGGCCGGATTAAGGGCCCACCGCCGCCGCTACTGAGGATCCAGGACACTCGTCCCAGATCCCCAGCGGACAGCTCTGCCTTCTCTGGTATGTGTGATACACGCACATAGAGGTGAAGGCCTCACCTCTGTCTGAGCCGCATCTGCAGCTCAAACAGAGAAGACGTGACATCCGCCCCCATGCAGCATGCAGTACAGGTGCCGATGACGTCACTCATCGGCGCCTGTACTGTGGAGGAGAGAAGGCGCGGGCTTCTGCTGCTGAGGAGATCAGGTGAGCATCATTTATTTTATTTCTTAACTTTCTATACTAGAGATGAGCGAACTTACAGTAAATTCGATTCGTCACGAACTTCTCGGCTCGGCAGTTGATGACTTATCCTGCATAAATTAGTTCAGCTTTAAGGTGCTCCGGTGGGCTGGAAAAGGTGGATACAGTCCTAGGAGAGAGTCTCCTAGGACTGTATCCACCTTTTCCAGCCCATGGGAGCACCTGAAAGCTGAACTAATTTATGCAGGAAAATGTAGTAGAAGCGAAGAAGCCTGGCACTAGTAGTATAGAGCTGGAGAGGTACGTATATGTTCCTGTAAAATGTGGAATAGGCGTAGGAAGCAATGTGCCTGCTGCGGGTGGTGCTCACACTGTGCGGTACAGTCCATATGAAAATGACACAAGAAGAAAGATGAATAGGAGCAACTCACCCAAGACCCGAGAGGCGGTAGCAGAATCTTTACTTTATTGCATATCATGCAGACATAGATGCAAGCCACGGGGGGCAGATGTCACGGTGGGGGAGTAGCATCCCACCGTGACATCTGCCCCCCCGTGGCTTGCATCTATGACTGCATGATATGCAATAAAGTAAAGATTCTGCTACCGCCTCTCGGGTCTTGGGTGAGTTGCTCCTATTCATCTTTCTTCTTGTGTCATTTTAATTTATGCAGGATAAGCCATCAACTGCCGAGCCGAGAAGTTCGTGACGAATCGAATTTACTGTAAGTTCGCTCATCTCTAGTCTATACCTATGGGGAAGAGTGGGGTAACTCTGCCTATACTTATGGAGAAGAGAGGAGGGGGGGGGTAACTCTACCTATACCTATGTGGAAGAGGGGGGAGTAACTCTGACTATGGGGAAGAGGGGGGGGTAACTTTGTCTATGGGGAAGAGGGGGGCGGTAACTCTGCCTATACCTATGGGGAAGGGGGGTAACTCTGCCTAAACATATGGGGAAGAGGGGGTAACTCTGCTTATACCTATGGGGAAGACAGGAGGGGGTAACTCGGCCTATACCAATAGGGAAGGGGGGGCTAACTACCTATACCAATAGGGAAAGGGGGGGGGGGGACTCTGCTGCCTATACCTATGGGGAAGGGTGTGGGCTAACTCTGCTTCCTATACCTTTGGGGAAGGGGGCTTAACTCTGTTGCCTATACCTACAGGGAAGGGAGGTTAACTCTGCTGCCTATACCTAGGGGGTAGGGGGGCGGCTACCTAACTTTATACCTGGATGCCTAACTACTTACCTACATACCAGGCTACCTAACTATATTACATACCTGGCCATCATACATGGCTGCGTAACTACTTAGCTAGCTCCCTACCTAACTGGCTCGTTACCTACCTACATATCCGGCTTTCTGAGCTACCTACTTAGTTACCTATTTACCCTGCTACCTACCTACCCTTTTACTGTGCAGGACACCAAGGTGGGCATTATTACAGTTTGTCGGCCTATAGATGGAAAGATTGTGTAAAGGAGGGGAGGGCACTGGAAAAAAATGCAGAGTCTGACATGTTTGTCCTGCAGATGTTAAGAGATCCACATGGCGGTCTGATCCGGACAACGAAGAAAAGGAAAGGGGACGCCGCTGATCAGAAAAGATGTAATCGTGAGTCTCAAAATGTAACTGTAATGACTTATATGGTATACACATCCTGTGTACAGCTGATATCTACCACCATATGGTTATGTATATAATCACTTACACAGATCCTTTATAGTATACTGGTCTGTGTATAGTGGTTTTATTCAGTACAGTATGGCAAAATTATTGGTCATGGAAATTTACCTAAGTTTAAGTGTTTTACATATATAAATTTTAGTTTATAGTGTGTGGGATTTGGGTGGAATAGGGGTGTTGCAGAAGATTGACGAGCTGCAGAGCATAGCAGGGGCCCTTGCCTTTTTTTGGTCCGGGGGCCCCGAGTGTTGCCAGTCAGCCCCTGGCTCTATCACCTCTGTGCTGCACTGCCTTGCTGTGCATTTGTTTCCCTGCCGATCCAATCCTCCTACACTATGCAAGCGATATCGCCGCACAGTGTAGGACGGACATGCTCCTCCTCCAGACCTCCCCTGTAGCATGCACGGCGCGTTCCGTGACGTCACGTGGAGGCAGAGTCACGGCAACGCAAGGGCGGCATTACTCTCAGTATCCCACTCTCCCAGAATGGATTACGGCAGCCAATATCTGCTAGAGGGGATTTTTTTATTTTTAAATCATCAATTTGTAATAAATTGTGTAATTTATTGGTTATATAATTATTATTATTATTATGATGTGTACGCTAGCACTACCATCTTTCTATGGATTCTCTAGTTTAGTCACCCTAATGTTTTAGTTTAGCAGCTTTAATAACAGCTATTGTTTATTTTATATATATTTTTCTGATTTTTTTTTCCTCAGCCATGTACACTAAGAGTTTATTTCTTCTTCTTTCATGCTGCATTTTTATTTCATTTACTCATTTGTTCAGCCTCAGTCAGACACATATTAAAGGGGTTCTCCACTGCCCTGCCTTCCGGAGCTCCGCTCGCAGCGTCCGGAAGTTTATTACTCCGAACGCTGTGTGCGGGCTTCCGTGTTCGAGGCGTGACGTCACGAGGGGGCGGCCTCGAACACAGAAGCCCTACCTATCCTCAAATTGAGACTTTCCTGTAGGCCACATTGGCTGTCTCCTTACATGGAATGATCTGAATATAATACATACTTACATGCAATAAGATATAACTAGTTGATAAAATATGAACACAATGACACTGGCAATAGTTTTTAATCCTTTATTGACTATAATGCTATAGCAGTTTACATAGCTTTGCAATAATAAAAATAATTGGACATTATATACATATTCTGTTCATTGAGCAACTAATAGTAACCTCCATGCCAGTCTTGAGACTGAGTCCCAATGTGCAGGCGCATGCTATGGACATGTATAGCCCTTGCGCTAGCTGATCGGGGACCTACTGCGCATGCGCAGATAGAGCACCATTGCATAACGTGATACGCAAGCGCAACAGGAGCAGAAGCAGCTCCGGAAGGGAAGTGGTATAAAATAACACATGGGAGATCTATATGTGACCCGGTAGTGATATGTTTGTCTCTGCTATGCTCATTGGCTGTGACACCCCAATCTTTATTAAGATGCATGTGATTGGTAAGTATAGGGGGTAGGAACTATGTCACATAGGTCAAAGTTATAAATAGGTGGTTTCACGGGCCACGTGTGTGATGGCCCATTATCCCTCCTGATGACGTTGCGGATGTAGAGGGGGCACGTTCTCAGCTTTTATATAGGTTTAGATACCTTAATGCGTAGGAGTGAACACTGCAGATTCACCCAAACTATTGGCTATATACAGGGCGGGCATTAGGGTATGGCAAACTGGGCAATTGCCCAGGGCCCCAGTCCTCCAGAGGGCCCCCTGCGGCTGCTATAGTGTTTGTAGTTGTGGGAAGCAGTGTAGCCCTGCAACCAGCAGCATCCAGGATTGAGCCTACAGAGTTCTGCAGAGTTCATTTACATAGTGCTGGCAGTGAGTGCTCCTTTACCATCCCACCCCCCCTCTCTTTTAACCTGTCTCCTGCTGCACAGTTCAGCTGCCTGTCGGCTGACGATGAGGAAGATAGTTTTAACACTCACGTTTCTGAAGACAGGAACCCCGGTGTATGTGGATCCACTGGACCTGTGTGGCAGATGACTCGGACCATACCAGGGAGCATCTAAGGTGCCACTGGTTTTCACCAGAGCCCGCCCAAAGCGGGATGGACTTGCTGCTGCAGGCGGCACCCAGGTCGCTACCCCTGGTACGGCTCGCCCACACAAGCGGTTGAGGACATGCCAGGCATAGGAGGGATAAGGCAACTCGTAGCCTGGATAGCAAAAGGTCAGGGCAGGCGGCACAGTAGCGTAGTGAAAGTAAAGCAGGAGTTCAGTAGGCAGGCGGCAGAGGAGCAAGGTCAAGTCACAAGAGCAAGAGATCTGATACAAGGCAAGGCAATACAGAGGAACGCTTTCTCAAAGACACAAGGCAACAAAGATCTGGCAGGGAACTGAGGAGGGTGGAGGAATTTATAAATGAGCCACAGGTGGATTACACTAATGAGTGTACTGGCCCTTTAAATCTTAAAGCTCTGGCATGCGTGCGCCCTAGGGGACGGGGACACACGCGTTGGAGCAGAGAGGCAGAGGCATGAAAAACACCCGGAGAGTGACGGACTGGGGCTCACATGTGGGCGCGTCCTGCGATGCGAGTCCCAGCCCTGTCAGCAGCAGAAGGTAAGGGGACCATACGCTCACTGCCAGCCTGTGTGGCCAGAGCGCATAACGTAACAATAGTCTGCAGGCACCAGGACGCATAAATATCTAGCAGCTCCTGAAGTATTTAACGCACCCAGCCAGCATTCAATAAAAGTAAGTAGATATAATGTGTAGATGTACATGTGTGATGTAAACTGTTTATCTGTTACATGTATTTGTGTATAGTGAGCTGTATGTGTGTGTAATGCAGGTATGTATACACAGGTGTATGGTATACAGTACAGACCAAAAGTTTGGATGCACCTTTTCATTCAAAGAGTTTTCTTTATATTCCTTACTATGAAAACTGTAGATTCACACTGAAGGCATCAAAACTATGAATTAACACATGTGGAATTATAGACGTAACAAAAAAGTGTGAAACAACTGAAAATATGTCATATTCTAGGTTCTTCAAAGTAACCAACTTTTGCTTTGATTACTGCTTTCTTTGCACATTCTTGGCATTCTCTTGATGAGCTTCAAGAGGTAGTCACCTGAAATGGTCTTCCAACAGTCTTGAAGGAGTTCCCAGAGATGCTTAGCACTTGTTGGCCCTTTTGCCTTCATTGGGTTCAGGTCTGGTGACTGTGGAGGCCAGGTCATCTGGTACAGCACCCCATCACTCTCCTTCTTGGTCAAATAGCCCTTACACAGCCTGGAGGTGTGTTTGGGGTCATTGTCCTGTTGAAAAATAAATTATGGTCCAACTAAACGCAAACCGGATGGAATAGCATGCTGCTGCAAGATGCTATGATAGCCATGCTAGTTCAGTATGCCTTCAATTTTGAATAAATCCCCAACAGTGTCACCAGCAAAGCACCCCCACACATCACACCTCCTCCTCCATGCTTCACGGTGGGAACCAGGCATGTAGAGTCCATCCGTTCACCTTTTCTGCGTCGCACAAAGACACGGTGGTTGGAACCAAAGATCTCAAATTTGGACTCATCAGACCAAAGCACAGATTTCCACTAGTTGCCTGTCTTGTTGCATGTTCTTAGTCCTTGGAAAGAAATTACCTGTGTTTTTCTATTCCTGGATAACCCCTTAAGGACCAAGGACGTACCGGTGCATTATGGATTTTTAGGTGCAAAATTGAAATAGTTATGATTTTTTAAAAGTAAGGAACAAAAAAAATTTAAGTGCAAAAACGGAAAAACCCCTGGACCTTAAGGGGTAAATGTCCAAATTACAAAAACCATGGGGAAATGCAGACAAAGAACCTCATTCCATGTATTATTGTGGCAATATGTGGCAGGACACTTGGATCCAGGTGAACTCCTCCCGGACCTGGCAGACAGGCTAGTACTGGAGAAACTAGAGAAACCACTAAATGACAGTAAGGTCCATGTTCAACTTTATCCTCGCTAACCTCTTAAAGAAATGCAAATGTGCCAACCAGCCATGCAGCAGGACTTGTGCTAGGCTAAGGAACAACTTTGTTGCAGACAGGACTAGTGACAATGTACCGTATATACTCTAGTATAAGCCGACCCGAATATAAGCCGAGGCCCCTAATTTCACCCCAAAAACCCAGGAAAAGTTATTGATTCGACTAAGAGCCTAGGGTGGGAAATACATCATCCCCCCATGTAATCATCCAGACCCCCATCATCATCATCACCTGTCAATCCCTTCATCAGTGGTCTTGAACCTGCGGACCTCCAGAGGTTTCAAAACTACAACTCCCAGCATGCTGGGTGTTGTAGTTCTGAAACCTCTGGAGGTCCGCAGGTTGAAGACCACTGAGGCCTTCGTCATCATCCAGCCCCCCCCCTTTTGTACTCACCTCCCCTCGGCGGGAAGTTAGGGTGAGCTGGTCCGGGCCACCTATGTTGCAGGGACCGTCTGGTGGGGATGGTTAGTCGTTGCGGGCTGTCCATTTTCACCGGGGGGGCCTCTTCTCCATGCTTCGGGCCCAGACTAGTGACGTTGCGCATGAACGTCCCTGTGCGTCGTCATCAAGGCAACGTCACTACTCCGGGGCCGGGCCCGAAGCGTGGAGAAGAGGCCCCCCTGGTGAAAATGGACAGTCCGGAATGACTAACCCTCCCCACCGGACGGTCCCTGCAGCATAGATGGCCCGGACCAGCTCACCCTTCCTTCCCGCCGAGGGGAGGTGAGTACAAAACAAAAGGGAGGGGGAGGCTGGATGATGACGAAGGCCGCAGTGGTCTTCAACCTGTGGACCGCCAGAGGTTTCAAAACTACAACACCCAGCATGCCCCGACAGCCGATGGCTGTCCAGGCTTGCTGGGAGTTGTAGTTTTGCAACATCTGGAGGTCCGCAGGTTGAAGACCACTGATGAAGAGATTGACAGGCAAAGAGTTCACTTGAGTATAAGCCGAGGGGGGCGTTCTCAGCACGAAGAATCGTGCTGAAAAACTCAACTTATACTCGAGTATATACGGTAATGCAAGAACATTAACTCTCTGCATACTGTAGACCTCAGTGTATGCTTAGACTGAAGAAATTGCATAACTATACAATACTTAAAGGGGTATTCCAGGAAAAAACTTTTTTTATATATATATATATATATATATCAACTGGCTCCAGAAAGTTAAACAGATTTGTAAATTACTTCTATTAAAAAATCTTAATCCTTTCAGTACTTATGAGCTTCTGAAGTTAAGGTTGTTCTTTTCTGTCTAAGTCCTCTCTGATGATACCTGTCTCGGGAAACGCCCAGTTTAGAAGCAAATCCTCATAGCAAACCTCTTCTAAACTGTGCGTTTCCCAAGACAGGTGTCATCATAGAGGATTTAAACAGAAAAGAACAATCTTAACTTCATCAGCTCATAAGTACTGAAAGGATTAAGATTTTTTAATAGAAGTAATTTACAAATCTGTTTAACTTTCTGGAGCCAGTTGATATATACAAAAACGTTTTTTCCTGGAATACCCCTTTAAGAAACATCTAATGCATTCAGCAAACCAGTCTGAATGGTAGCAACTGAAGAGGCTGTGCAGGGCCACTGAAGCTGTAATATGGACACAGAAATGCCTCTGTAATCAGACTGTGTGAAACAGGCATAACATGCTACATACTAATAAAGACCTATGTAAATTCCACAACACAGTCTTACAGTCGCAAACCTAAAACTTCAGGAGTCCAGCATAGCAGACCTGATTGATGCTAGAAGCAATCTGACCACAGATTACATGCTGTCACTTGCTGGCAGGTGTGTTGCCATATTTCATATTACAATGACAGCAGCTGCTTATTTGGCTACTGTTTGACATGAGTACCACATAATAACTAAATAAGCCCATAATTGTAGCTGTTTGACAAATACATAAACATGGAAAATATGAGCTGCTTTGCTATGGTGTCATTTTTCCTTAGGAACCTGGTAACTATGCAAGCTTGTAATATAAACTTCAAAAAGACAAGCAAAAAAAATAATTTGGCTAATAAAGTATTCAGATGTCATATCATCGTATTAAATTGTAGTCTATGTGATGGATCAGGTCAGCTCCCACAATTGGCATGATTGTTCTTCTCCGTGCTAATCTAAGTGTTGCTAAGCAACTGACCCCGACGAAGAAACAGGAGTCTTCCTCCACATTTACATGTTTCTGTCATAAACAGAATGTGACTTACACTGGCTTCTCAGTGTTATCTGCCATGTGATCACTGAGCAGTTTGGATATAGGGACATCCCAAGTGGTATATAGTTACCTACCACTTCTATACCAGCTTCTTATAACAGGGATATATTAGATGGCTCCTATAAATAGCAATCTGATGCTGGAAATAATACCAACCTCTTTACATGCAGAGAAAGAAGGATAAAAGACTGTCCCCACTAGGCGCTATCTCCAGATGAAGGAATACAAAATGAGGAGAATCCTCTTTCTTAAAGAAAAGCTTGTTTATTAAATAAATAAACAAAAATAAAATAACAGACTACACCAAAGCAAGACACGTTTCGGGTGTTGTACCAGCGGAGGGTACATGGAACATAAAAACCATACCAGGCTTAAAGAGTAGCTCCCACCATCCTATTTTTTTTTTTCTGTCCCTGCCTATTGCCCATCTATCCCTAACCCCCTCCCTGCTTTTAATTTTTTACTATATTAAAAATGTCTTTTTGTCTGCCTGGTAGTGTGCTCACTACCAGGCAGACTTCCCCAGCAGGCACCACGTCACTGATGCCTGCTGGGGCTGACACTTCCGCCCTTAGTTCACTACACAGGGTGCCTCCAGCTGTTTCACCACTACAACTCCCAGCTTGCCCTGACATCTATTGGCTGTCAGGGCATGCTGGGAGTTGTAGTAGGGAAACAGCTGGAGGCACCCTGTGTTGAAAACAATAAGTTAGGCCCATGGGCGCAGTGCGGCGCTACCCTGTTCCCTCCGTCCCCCGCCCCCCCCCCGTGTTAAAACCCCAACCCCTGTGTTGAAACCCTGATCCTCGCAACCCCAGTGTTGAAACACCAATCCCCGTTCTCCCCGCAACCCCCGTGTTGAAACTCCAATCCCCATACATACAAACTGCAGAGTTCAGCAGTATCAGTGGCGTGGTGCGGGAGGAGTGGAAAAGAAAAAATAATTTTTCTGCCATTCATTTTCCAACAGCCGTAACTTTTTTATTTTTCGTCTGACGCCATTGAAAAGGGGCTTATTTTTTTGCAGGAGGAGCTGTACTTTTTATTGGTATCATTTTTGTGCTACGTGCTACCTTTTGATCTTTTTATTCTGCTATTTGTACCAAAATTGGCAAATTTTGTGTTTTTTTTTTTTTTTTTTTTTTTTTTTTTTTATGACGTTCACTGTGCGGGATAATTGACATTATAGTTTTATAGTACATGTTATTACGGACGTGGCAATACTTTATTATGTACATGATGTGTGTTTCTGATCTTTTTGTTGCTAATACATGGCTTTTATTGGGAAAGGGGCATTTTTTAAATAAATTTTTTACACTTCATACTTTTATTAAAGAACTTTTTATTTTATTTTTTTTACACTTTTTACAGGTTATACTATGCTGCAATACATTTGTACTGCACCACGGTATGACCTGATGGGCTACACACTGGATCTGGCTGGATCTCACAGGCTTCCGTAGCAGGCATACAGGAGGTCATGATCTGACCTCCTGCTGCCATAGAGACCAACGGTGATCCGCGATCGTATCGTGGCGCCGCCATTGGAGAACAGGGGGAGAGTGCTCCCCCTGTCAACACCAAAGATGCCATGATCAGGATTGCCGTGATCAAGTTTCATGTTAATATCTTTAGCCGTGTGGAAGTGATGCTGGAATATACACACATTAGAAGACATTTATCAAAGCATTTAGTAGATTTTTTTTTGCTCAAAATTCATATGCGCTACTTTTTTTTCTGCAACTTTTGCAGTGACCTAAGCAAAAAATAAAAAACTTGCTTACCAAAGCAAAAAGTGATTTTTGACTTGCAGTGTTCTGAGATTTATCAAGTGGGAAAGTCGAAAAAAAAGTCGCATCACATTAAAAACAACTACTGAATGGACTCCAGCTCAGACATGGAGAAGAAAACACCACTACCAAAGCAAAAAAGCAAATATATTGATAAACCACAAAAATTCTAAAAACTTAGCATATGAACAGTTTAACAGTTGCACATAACAACCAATTTGCTTGCTTTTTTCATTTGTTAATATGCCTCGAAAAAATAAATTAACAGATACCATTGTTTGCAAATTTCGGGGCAAATTTCGACATGCACAGGTTTGGAAAATTACTTACCAAACATTACATATTTAACAATATGTTTTACTCTTGAAGGAAAACTGATATTTTTTCCTGCACTACCCACAGGTACTGGTGGATAGTGCGGGAGACGCTGATTAAAATGAGCCCTACCTTGCCCGGATCCACCCGGCCGTTCGCCCGCAATTGTAGTTTTAATCTATGTGTATATCTTGCTGCAACTGGCATGGGCGGGGCTTCTGCAGGTTAACTGGCCCTGACATCAGCACCGCTTATGAATATTCATCCCCCCTCCCTTCACTTAGGAGCGGCAAAGAGAGGGAGAGCTGGAGGGAGGGGGGGATGAATATTCATAAGTGGCGCTGATGTCAGTGCCAGTTAACCTGCAGAAGCCCTGCCCATGCCAGTTACAGCAAATTGTAATCCTTCCAGTACTTATTATCGGCTGTATACTACAGAGGAAAGTTTTTGGATTATTTTTGTATTTCTTTTATGTCACGACCACAGTGCTCTCTGCTGACACCTTTGTCCATTTTAGGAACTGTCCAGAGCAGCATGTTTGCTATATGGATTTTCTCCTGCTCTGGACAGTTCCTGACATGGACACAGGTGTCATCAGAGAGCGTGACAGAAAAGAAATCCAAAAAGAAAAAACATTTTAACAAAAAATAAATAAAAAATACCTCATCCTCCAACAGCTCCATCTCTTTGTCTGTGTTTTTTTTTTCTTGGACTCACGGAAGCCTCCAAGGAAAGTGTCTCTTGAGACATTGGAGCTTCTAACGAAAGCTCTTATGTATTTCCTCACTTTCTGAAGCCATAGAAAGCAGCAAATGCTCAGCTGCAGTAGGTGGAGAGATATGTTTTCTTTTTTGTTGCCTCTTTCCTTGATTGTTTGCCATTTGGTTAACACATTACAACAAGGAAATAGCTTAAAAAAAATATATAAATAAAAAAAAAAAAGAGAGGCTAAAACACAACACAAAATGTATGAGATGAACAGCATGGACAAATATCCAGGTGAAACACCTCACACCCTGGCTCTAGAGTGTTAACCATGATGTTGGAAGTTCATTGCTTATATAGTCGCAGGTACGACAATTTGACTTCTCTTGTGTGACTTTTTAAAGCAAAAAAAAAAAGGAACCGGTAAGAAAAAAATATATTTTTTGCTTAGGTATGAAACATTTATCAACAGGCTGAGACCAGTTGATAAATTTGTGGCAAATAAGCAAAATAACAGTAAGAAAAAAAATAATACAAAAAAATTGAGATTATATATATAACTTATTTATTACGGAGGCTGCCATCTTGTCTGAACTGTTTTTAACAACATTTTAAAAACACTGCAAACCCCTATGGATAGAGGCACAATAAACATCCCCAGACCCATATTTTTGTATGGTGTTGTAAGCATGCTCAGTTCCCTTTGCAGGGTTCATTCAACAGAGGAGAGGGAGGCTGAGCTGCTATGGTCTTCTCTATCTACTGATGTCACCTTTCGCTGTAATGCTGTAGACATAACTTCTTTTTATTACTATAGACAGAACAGGAAGTTGCAAGATTTCTGGATAAGTTAAAAATATAGATAATAAAATTGAAAATCAGAAAAAACATAGCCAATCACTTAATAAACATTAGTGTACAGTTAGATTTGTGGGAAGGGGTTAAATGAGGGTCAGTTTAGGTTATTACAGTAAGTATAGACTGTTACAATTTGCTCACCTATTGCTAGATGTTAGCATGACCTACTTTAAATGGCATGGGGCATTCAGGCTGACTCATCTTTAGAGCTAATTTGGTAGCAGCTATTTAAAACCTGTCATAGCTGCACTGCACTCATTCCATGCTGCTAGACTGATGTATATGCGATGACTCACTTTCCTTCCTTATAATGCACACCTTAATCTCTAAGAAGTGATCTAATGGTCATGATATTCTTCACCACCATTATTGTAAGAATAAAAAAATAATAAGGGTATGTTCACACTTTGGTTGCACTCATGAAGAGAAAACCCTGGCAAAAATCTGGCAATATACAGTATGCATTTTTGACCCTTTTTGAAAGAAGTACTTTGGTGCGTTTTTTTTTTAACCCTATGTGCCCAGGCTGCCAAACAAAACAAACTTTAACTCACCTACCTACGTTCCCCCGTTGCGCTGATATCGATGTACCGTTTTCCGGTCCGAGACTTCCTCCGCTTCCTGTAAGTCGAAGAGTCATGTGATGCTCAGCGTATCACCGGTCGCAGGGGGACACTACTGCGGCCGGTGATACGCTGAGCATCACGTGACTCTTCGACTTACAGGAAGCGGAAGAAGTCGAGGACTGGAAAACGAGACATCGATATCAGCGCAATGGGGGAACATAGGAAGGTGAGTTAAAGTTTGTTTTGTTTCGCTTAGCAGTCCTGGCCCAAAGGGTTAAAAAAAACACACACACCGGAGTACTCTTTTAAGGGCCAGGCCATCACGACAGCACCACATGAGATTGCCCCCTATCTGCATAGGAACAGGAAGCACAAGAGAGGTTAAAAAGGCCCCTCCCTCTATACTCCCTCAGTGTTTATAAATTACTAAGAGAGCAGTTATTAAATATACATGTACGGATACATATAAGAATAAGGGTGGGAATAGATAGGTGCTGTCGTGATGGACTCATGAAAACTGAATTATCGGTCAGTTATAATTCAGATTTTTCAGATCGTCCACTCACGACAGCACCACATGAGACATACCAGATAAGTGTAGATTTAGGGAGGGACCACAGCCTGCAGCACCTATCAGCCAAACCCAAGGTCCTGAGAAGAGGCCACGTCCAGCTTATAATGCTTGAAGAAAGTATGCGGAGAAGACCATGTTGCTGCTCTCCATATCTGTTCTAGAGAGGCTGAAGCTCGGCCAAGGAGGCTGAAACAGCCCTTGTGGAATGAGCTTTGATGCCTACCGGAACATCTTGATCCGCAGCAGTATAGGAATGATTGATTGATGTCTTCTTCCCCCTATTTGGTCCTTGATACTGAAAAAACAGGTTAGAATCTTTTCTCCAGGTCTTAGTAATCTCCAGATAATGTAAGACCGCTCTCCTGACATCCAGTTTATGGAACTCTTCCTCCTTTCTGTTTTTGGGACTGGCACAGAAAGAGGGAAGAATTATGTCTTGAGACCTATGAAAATTGGATACAACTCTTGGGAGAAAGGCAGGATTATGTTTTAGAATAATCTTATCTTTGAATACAGTCATGTAAGCATAATCAATAGACAAGGCTTGGATTTCACTTACTCTTCTGGCAGATGTTATTGCCACAAGAAAAACAGTTTTCCAGGTAAGGAACCTGATAGCTGAATCTGACAAAGGCTCAAAAGGACTTTTAGTTAGAGATGATAAAACAATATTTAAATCCCAAGGGGAAGTAAGATTAGATATTTCCTTCTGTCTTATTCTGGATATTGCTGAAAAAACCCTTTTGACCCATTTGTGTTCAGCAATGACATAAAAAAAAAAACAGCCAAGGGCTGCCGCCTGAACCTTTAGTGTACTAAGAGATAAACCTAGATCACACCCATCCTGCAGGAAATTTAATATTCTAGGAATTTCTGGGTTAAGAAGATCCAGAGGAGAAGAGCCACACCAGGATAAAAATTTCTTCCATTGTTTAACCCCTTAAGGACGTAGGGTTTTTCAGTTTTTGCATTTTAATTTTTTCCTCATCACCTTCTAAAAATCATAACGCTTTCAATTTTGCACATAAAATTCCATATGATGGCTTATTTTTTGCGCCACCAATTCTATTTTGCAGTGACAGTAATTTTACCAGAAACGGAAAAAAAATTCATTGTGCGACAAAATTGAAGAAAAAATGTCATTTTGTAACTTTTGGGGGCTTCCGTTTCTACGCAGTGCATTTTTCGGTAAAAATAACACCTTATCTTTATTCTGTAGCTTCATACGGTTAAAATTATACCCTACTTATATAGGTTGGATATTGTCGTACTTCAGAAAAAAATCATAACTACAAGCAGGAAAATTTATACGTAAAAAATTCTCATCTTCTAACTCCTATAACTTTTTAATTTTTCTGCGTACGGGCCGGGATGAGGACTCATTTTTTGCGCCGTGTTCTGAAGTTTTTATCTGTACCATTTTTGTATTGATCGGAATTTTTGATCGCTTTTTATTCATTTGGAATTTTTTGGCATGTACGCCATTGACCGTGAGGTTTAATTAATGATACATTTTTATTGTTCGGACATTTCTGCACACGGCGATACCACATATGTTTATTTTTATTTACAGTTTTTTTTTGTATGGGAAAAGGGGGGTGATTCAAACTTTTATTAGGGAAGGGGTTAAATGACCTTTGTTAACTTATTTTTTTTCACTTTTTTTTTGCAGTGTTTTTTTTTGTAGCTCAGGCTTGGAGCAATCAAACGCCGATCGGACGTGAATGAGCAAGGTAAGGGGGTCTCCGCTCGCGTCCTAGCTGATCGGGACTGTTAGGATTCGGCAGGCTGGATGTGGATCCTCTGTGTCAGCGAGGGATTGGCGTGGACCGTACCGGTGGACCGGTTCTAAGCTGCTACTGGTATTCACCAGAGCCCGCCGCAAAGCGGGATGGTCTTGCTGCGGCGGTAGCAACCAGGTCGTATCCACCGGTAACGGCTCAACCTCGCTGACTGCTGAGAAGGCGTGGGACAGAAGGACTAGACAGAGGCGAGGTCGGACGTAGCAGAAGGTCAGGGCAGGCGGCAAGGTTCGTAGTCAATGGTAATGGCAGAAGGTCTGGAAACACTGATATGGCAATCACAGGAAACGCTTTCAGTAGGCACAAGGGCAACAAGATGCGGCAATGCTGGGAAGGGGAAGTGAGGTTATAAAGGCGTGGAGCAGGTGGACGCTAATTACACTGATTGGGCCAGACACCAATTAGTGGTGCACTGGCCCTTTAAATTTTAGAGAGCTGTCGCGCCCACGCCCTAGTGAGCGGAGCCGCGCGTGCCAGTTCGTGACAGCCGGGGACCGGGACAGGTAAGTGGATTGGGATGCGATCCGCGAGCGGGCGTGTCCCGCTATGCGAATCGCATCCCCGTCGGCAGTGTCAGTGCAGCGCTCCCGGTCAGCGGGTCTGACCGGGGCGCTGCAGAGAGGAGAACGCTGCGAGTGCTCCGGGGAGGAGCAGGGACCCGGAGCGTCCCTTCATACAAGACGAGGCCATTGGGAGCGATTCTTGAGTTTCCTTCCGGAAGACGGAGAAGTCCTGGGTAACTTCATCAATGGCAGGCAATCCAGAAGAAGTGGAAATGGGGAGGGGGGGGCAGAGGGTGAAGCTTGCCACGGGGCAGAGTGTTACCAGGAAGGGGGCTATGAGGAGGCAAAATCCCAGCTTGCTTTTTGCCGAAAATATCCTGGTAAGCCTTGGGAGGAGCCGGTATTGGTGGAACCACAGGAGTTAGACAAGTGGGAGCAGAAGTGAGGCATCGTTTGTGACAAGAAGGACCCCAATTCTTGATCTCCCAGGTGGTCCAGTCAAGGGTAGGAGAATGACGTTGGAGCCATGGCAGACCGAGGAGGACTTCAGAGGTGCAGTTGGGCAGAACAAAAAAATTTAATTTTTTCGTGATGCAGTCCAATGCTCATAAGCAGGGGTTCTGTGCGGTAACGCACAGTACAGTCGAATTTTACTCCGTTGACAGAAGAAATGTAGAGCGGCTTGGCGAGACGGGTCACTGGGATGCTGAACCTATTAACAAAAGAGGCCAAAATAAAATTTCCTGCAGAACCAGAGTCCAAGAAGGCCACAGCTGAGAAGGAGGAGTTGGCAGAAGGAGAAATCCGCACGGGCACAGTGAGACGTGGAGAAGCAGACTTCACATCAAGAGACGCCACTCCCATGTGAGCTGGGTGCGTGCGTGCGTTTCCCAGACACGGAGGACGAATAGGGCAATCCACTAGGAAATGTTCGGTACTAGCGCAGTAGAGGCATAAATTCTTATCTCTGCGACGAGACCTCTCTTCATAGGTCAGGCGAAACCGATCCACTTGCATAGCCTCCTCGGCGGGAGGCACAGGGGTAGACTGCAAAGGATTCCGGGAGAGAGGTGCCCAGAGATCAAGGTCCTTTTCCTGGCGGAGCTCCTGGTGTCTTTCAGAAAAACGCATGTCAATGCGGATGGCCAAATGGATAAGTTCATGCAGGTTGGCAGGAATTTCTCGTGCGGCCAGCACATCCTTGATGTTACTGGATAGGCCTTTTTTGAAGGTCGCGCAGAGGGCCTCATTGTTCCAAGATAATTCAGAGGTGAGGGTACGAAATTGGATGGCGTATTCGCCCACAGAAGAATTACCTTGGACAAGGTTCAACAAGGCAGTTTCGGCAGAAGAGGCTCGGGCTGGTTCCTCGAAGACACTACGAACCTCAGCGAAGAAGGACTGAACAGTGGCAGTGACAGGATCATTGCGGTCCCAGAGCGGTGTGGCCCATGACAAGGCCTTCCCAGACAGGAGACTAACTACGAAAGCCACCTTAGACTGTTCTGTGGGGAATTGGTAAGACAACATCTCCAAGTGTAGGGAACATTGAGACAGGAAACCACGGCAGAGTTTAGAGTTCCCATCAAATTTGTAAGGCAGAGACAAGCGGAGGCTAGGAGCGGCCGTTCGCTGCGGAGGAGGTGCAGGAGCTGGCGGAGGAGATGGTTGCTGTAGCTGTGGCAGAAGTCGCTGTAGAATGGCGGTCAACTGCGACAGCTGCTGTCCTTGTTGGGCGAACTGTTGTCCTAGTTGAGATTGCTGGGCGACCACCGTGGTAAGGTCAGCGACAACTGGCAGCGGGACCTCAGCGGGATCCATGGCCGGATCTACTGTTAGGATTCGGCAGGCTGGATGTGGATCCTCTGTGTCAGTGAGGGATTGGCGTGGACCGTACCGGTGGACCGGTTCTAAGCTGCTACTGGTATTCACCAGAGCCCACCGCAAAGCGGAATGAACTTGCTGCGGCGGTAGCAACCAGGTCGTATCCACCGGTAACGGCTCAACCTCGCTGACTGCTGAGAAGGCGTGGGACAGAAGGACTAGACAGAGGCGAGGTCGGACATAGCAGAAGGTCAGGGCAGACGGCAAGGTTCGTAGTCAATGGTAATGGCAGAAGGTCTGGAAACACTGATATGGCAATCACAGGAAACGCTTTCACTAGGCACAAGGGCAATAAGATCCGGCAATGCTGGGAAGGGGAAGTGAGGTTATAAAGGCGTGGAGCAGGTGGAAGCTAATTACACTGATTGGGCCAGGCACCAATTAGTGGTGCACTGGCCCTTTAAATCTTAGAGAGCTGGCGCGCACGCGCCCTAGAGAGCGGAGCTGCGCGCGCCAGGACGTGACAGCCGGGGACCGGGACAAGTAAGTGGATTGGGATGCGATCCGCAAGCGGGCGCATCCCGCTATGTGAATCGCATCCCCGTCGGCAGTGTCAGTGCAGCGCTCCCGGTCAGCGGGTCTGACCGGGGCGCTGCAGAGAGGACAACGCCGCGAGCGCTCCGGGGAGGAGCAGGGACCCGGAGCGCTCGGCGTAACAGGGACATCGCGATTTTATCGCGATAGTCCCGATCAGCCCGACTGAGATGCCGGGAAGCGTTTACTTTCATTTTTAGACGCGGCGATCAACTTTGATTGCTGCGTTTAAAGGGTTAATAGCGCGCGTCACAATGATCGGTGCCCGCGCTATTAGTCCAGGGTCCCGACTACCGACCCGGTGTGACCCCGTTTTAAACACCGGGACCGGGCGAGGGGTGTACAGGTACGCCCTTCATCCTGAAGGAGTTAAGATAAATGGAGCAAGTAGAATACTTTTCACGAGGGTGTCAACCACCTTTCTAGAGAGATCTTTTTGTTCTAGCACAAGCCGCTCAATAGCCAGGCTGCCAGCTGGAAGTTCTTTAGATCTTTGTGGAATAGAGGGCCCTGGGACAATAGATCGTCCCTCTGAGGAAGCAAGTTCTTTTAGAAGACGGAACAAGCTTCTCTTCGGCCACATCGGGGCTATGAAGATGAATTTCCCTCTTCCTAATCTCACCTCCTGGAGAGCTCTCATGATTGGAGGAATTGGTGGAAAAGCATAAGCGAGGTTGAACGACCATATTTGTTAAAGAGCATCCACTGGCTCTGGGTGAACTCTGAGTCAGAGATAGAAAGACTTGAGCATTCAGGGACCATTCTCCTGGATCTAGAATATGGCGACTTAGGAAATCGGCTGATGGGTTGTCTACTCCTTTCAGATGTTCTGCAGAAAGGGATAACACATTTTGTTCTGCCCAAATAAATATCTTCTCTGCTAGAATCTTCAGGGGTGTGTGTCTTGTTCCTCCCTGATGATTGATAAAGGCCACTGCTGTAGTGTTGTCTGAGTAGACTTACATGAAGGCCCTCCACTAAATTTTTTTAAGCTTTTAAAATCGCTTTTAATTCTCGATAATTCGAGGAACAGGTTCGGGTTTCTTGGGACCAGGCACCCTGAAGTTGGAGATCTTTCACCATGCTCCCCAGCCCCACAGACTGGCATCTGTCATTATAGAGGTAGATGAAAGAGGGATCAATGGTATCCCTACCAGAAGATTTTCCTTCTTCCGCCACCACTTAAGGGATTTCTTTACAATAAGAGGAACTTTCATCTAGTTTTCTAGTGACAACTGAGAGCGATCCCAGGTTTTCAGTATTTGTGACTCAAGAGTTCTGGAATGACTCTGACACCAGGGTACGGCTGGTATACAGAAAGTCATGGACCCCAGTAGGGACATGGCTTCCCTCAAGGTAACAAATTTGTTTTGCAACACCTTTTTTTATCTTCTGCTGAATGGAGGATACTTTTTCAGCTAGAAGAAAGGTTTTTTGTACCTCTGAATTCAGGATCATGCCTAGGAATCTCTTTGTTCTGGAGGGAGAGAGATCCAACTTCTGGAAATGTATTATCCAGCCCAGGTCTTGCAGACATGACACTGTCTGTTGGACATGCAGATACAGCAGGTGGTAAGAATTGGCAGTGATCAAAAGATCGTCTAGGTAGGGAATCATGGTGATCCCCTCTAGTCTCAGGCAGGCTACAACCTCCACCATAACTTTTGTAAATATCTTCGGTGCCAAGGATATTCCAAAAGGTAGAGCTTTGAACTGATAATGAAAGCCTTTTTTGTTTAACTGGACTGTAAACCGAAAGTATTTCTGGTGAGGCTCGTAGATAGGAATATGAAAGCAAGCGTCTTTTAAGTTGATAGTCGCCATCCAGGCGTCTTTTAAGTTGATAGTCGCCATCCAGGCGTCTTTTTGGATTAGAGGAATGGCAGATTTCAATGTTTCCATTTTGAACTTTTTGTATGTAATACATTTGTTCAGACACTTCAAATTTATAATGGTCCTAAAGGAACCGTTGGGCTTTGGGACTAGGAATAAGTTGGATTAGTGTCCTAGGCCTTGTTCTTGATGAGGAACCGGAATAATAGCCCCAAGGATAACAGATCTTTTATACCTGAGCTGAGCCTCATGTTTGCATTTTTTGATCCTAGATCTGCAATGCGATATCTTTGAGGAGGAGGAGGAGGGAAGGCAAACTCGATTCTGAAGCCGAACTCCAGAGAGTTCAGAATAAACAGATTTTTTGAGATGTTTGCCCACTGGCGACAAAATCGAATGAGTCTTCCCCCCCACCTGAAGACCGTCATTGTTTTTTAGAAGTGTTTGAGGGAGGGTTGAGTAAGAAATCTCTGATCTTGCCTCCCTTTGGGTCACTCTATCTACCTGTTTTTCCCTTTCCTTTATACTGCTTGTTTTTGGGAATCTAACGAAAATTAGTTTTTTGTTTGGTAGATTTTTCTTCAGGTAAGATTTTTCTCCTGTCCACAGCTTGTTCCGGAATCTTATCTAAGACTGGGCCAAACACAGACAAAGTTTACTCTTTGAGGTAGAATCCCCCTGCCAATTTTTAAGCCATGAGGCTCGCCTGACTGAGTTGGACAGGACAGCTGATCTGGAGGACATTCTGACCGATTCAGTCGAGGCGTCGACTAAGAAAGCTGTAGCAAGTTTTAACATAGGTACTGATGACAATATATCCTCTCTAGAAGTTTTATTAGATAGATGAATTTCTAGTTGAACAAGGATCTTGCTACCGTAGTGGCCGCAATATTGGGGTTAATCAGAGCAGAAGAAGAGTCCCACAATTTTTTTTTAACAATCTGTCCATCTTACGGTCTAAGGGATCTTTAAGTTGAAAGCTATCCTCATTAAATGGAAATCTGGAACGGAATTACTTGGAAAGTAACAGCCTTTTCTCAGGTTCTTTCCATTCTTCAAGAATAAGATCCTTAATATTGTCATGAACGGTGAACACCTGTTGTTTTTTAGGTTTCAATCCCGCAAACATGAGATCTTGGATAGAGGTGGACTCAGTGGTTTGAGGAATGTTCATAGCATTTCTTTTTTTTTTTCAACTGTAATTTTTATTAAAGTTTTCAAAATTTTTCAATACAAAGACAGGGTTGAACATTCAAGTAGCGAAAAATATAAAGTGTAACCCCAGGCAAACATTACAGCTTTGCTAGGCATATCAGACAAAATAGGCATAACCAAAGTAAGAGCCCATACCAAACCCAGGGGTTCGGAACAAGGACTAAAAGAAACTCAAAGGGAGGACAAGAATAAGGGTAAAGGGAACCAATCCCAAAATGATGAATCCGACAAACACAAGGACATGACAACACCAAGGGAGTACAAAAGGGAAAGCACAGGGAGGAGGGGAAGAGGAAGGGGTGAAAGGGGGGTGGGGAGAGTAAGAAGAAAGCAGCTAGGGGGGTTGCCTATCCACAAAACCGTCCCATGGTTCCCACACAGATAGGAAAAGAGGCAAGGTATTATTAAGAGAAGCAGTAAGAGATTCCAGGGAGCGAATCTCCCGAATCCTCACCATCAAGTCCAGCTCAGAGGGAGGGTGTGCTTCCAAAATTTTGCAATAAGGGTCTTAGCCGCCAAAACAATATGCATAAATAGTTTTAAAGGGCGTTTGGCTAGCAACATAGAGGAAAGGAACAGTAAGCATACTAGGGGATCTAAGGGGACATGGACCCCCAATACGTCCGCCAACTCCCTCCGCACCATCTCCCATTAAGGTACTACCACAAGACAGGCCCAAAATATGTGAAAAACCGTACAAAACCCCACCCCACAACGGCAACATTGAGGTGGAATGTTCGGATTCAGACGGTTAAGCAGGGCAGGAGTGTGGTACCATGCCATTAGCATTTTGTACTGTGTCTCCTTTTAAGCTGTGCAAATGGCGGCCTTAGAATCCGGTTCCCATATGATCCTCCATTGAGGCAGGGTGTTCATAGCATTTCTGACAGCATTAACTAGAATTTCAGTGTCCTCAGAGGAGAAATAATATCTCTTATCGTTCCTCTGTGTACAGGGTTCAATGACTTCGCCTTCCTCTTGAGAATTGGAACCCAAAGAAACAATATCAACCTAAGAATCTGAATCAGAGTTCACTTGCACAGTGGTTTTTCATCTTTTTAACAGAGGAGGATCCGAAAAAGAAGGAAGATCCGGAATATGGAGATGGATCAACAAACTGAGCTTTAGGCAGAGGCGCAGCAACAGAAGTTTGAACTTCAGATTTAATAATAGAGCGAAGTTCCTCCAAAAAAGACGGGGATTTCTGCTGAATTAACCTATCCATACAGGCTTTACATAGGAGTTGATTATATCCTTCATGTAATACAATAGCACAAACCCCACATTTTTTTGATTTAACCTTGGATTCTTTTTCCTTAAATTTCTTCGGGGCTTCCTTGTCTCCCTAAAAGAGGAGAGAAGGAAACCCATAAGAACAGGGAATTTTTTTAAAATAATATCCCCCCCCAAAAGAAGTAAGTGTACCCGCAATGGGTCAGCTACTCACTGGGTGGCTGGGTCCTGTGTGCTCCAGAGAGGCAGAGTGGGCAGCAACCAAACTATCCATGGTTATCCAGAGGATGTTGGATAGACCTGGGCTTCCTTGAATTTGGCACCCGCCTCCCGAATCCGAATCACGGCGTCTTCCGGTGGGCGCCGCCATCTTGGAGGCAGGACTTCCGGTCTCTGGCAAATCACAAGAGACGTATGCGCATGCCTCGTCACATGTGCATGTGACGTCACCTGCACACGCGCGTGCACAAAGCTACCACCAGAAACAGCCAGGGGAACCAGGGCACCCGAGGCAGGCCAATGAACTAGGTCCCCTGCATAAACTCCCGGAGCGCCGCAGGGGACCGGAAGTGGGACTGGAGAGGTGCCTCAGGAAAAGGCCACGACCCGATACGGGAAGAAGAGAGGGAGGCCAAAGGCGACTGACTCACCCCGCCTGAACTCCACCAACGCAGCCCGCAGGGAAAAAAGGTACAGACCTCTCTGCACCCCTGATCCACAGGAACAGGAAACACTGAGGGAGTATAGAGGGAGGGGCCTTTTTAATCTCTCTTGTGCTTCCTGTTCCTATGCAGATAGGGGGCAATCTCATGTGGTGCTGTCGTGAGTGGACAATCTGAAAATATTATTTATGTGGGAAAATTTAAAAGAAAACGTCAATTTAGCATCTTTTGGAAGGTTTTGTTTTCATGCTGTACACTTTTCGGTAAAAATGACATGTTTTCTTTATTATGTGGGTCAATACGATTAAAATGATACCCATGTTATATGCTTTTCTACTATTCTACCGCTTAAAAAAAATCTCAAACTATTTTAGCAAAATTAGTATGTTTGAAATTGCCCTATTTTGACCACCTATAACTTTCTCATTTTTCCATATACGGGGTGGTATGAGCGCTAATTTTTTTGCGCCGTGATCTGTAGTTTTTATCAGTACCATTTTTGCTTAGGTTTTACTTTTTATACATTTTTTATAAGGTTTTTTGGGAATAAAATGTGACAAAAAAAGCTGCAATTTTGAACTTTTTTTTTTTTACGTTGACACCATTCATTGTACGGGATAATTAACAATATATTTTGATAGTTCAGACCTTAACACGCACAACAATACCAAATATGTTTATTAATTCTTTTTTGATGCTTTTTTGGGGGCAAAATGGGAAAAACGGATGATTAGCATTTTTATTAGGGAGATTTTTCATATTTAATTTTTTTTTTTCCTTATACATTTTTTTTTTTACACTTTAATAGTCCCCATAGGAGACTATTTATAGCAATCATTTGATTGCTAATACTGTTCAGTGCTATACATAGGGCATGGCACTGATCAGTGTTATAGGCTATCTTTTGCTCTGGTCTGCTCGATCTCAGACCAGAGCAGAAGACCCCTGGAGACGGCCAGAGGCAGGTGAGGGGACCTCCGGCCGCCATGCTGGATGATCGGATCCTCGTGGCAGCGCTGCGGGTGATCCGATCATCCATTCAAAGTACCGCACTGCGGCAGATGCCGTGATCTGTATTGATCACGGCATCTGATGGGTTAATGGCAGACATCCGCGCGATCGCATTACTGGCAGGTCCCTGGCTGATAGCAGCCAGGACCTGACGCCCATGACGCGAGCACTGGTCCGGTGCTCACTTTCATGGAGGAGCGTAAATGTACGTCATGGTGCTTTAAGTACCACCAATCGCTGTCATCCTTCAGCCATAACTCCCTTATCCAAAAGTCCCTCATCCAAAATGCTCAGACGATTCTCCCTCAGACGCAACTTCCTGCTGCATAGCAGAGCCAACGCTGCACAGCACTGTATAGCAGAGCCGACATTGAATAGCATGTACAGCAGAACCCGTATAGCAGAGAGCCGACACTGACTCGGCTCTGCTACATGGCAGGAAGGTTTTTCATCTGAGGGATGACGGAGTTTTGAATGAGAGACTTTAGGATGACAAAGGAGGGAGGAGGGAGTTGCGGCTTACGCCTGACGGAGATTTGTCCAAGGGAGGAGGCGGGATGCTGTGAGGACTGACGATGTCCTAAATAGACACCGTATATATATATATAGATGGGGATCACCACCAAGTGCATGGGGCTTCCTTTAAAGGGAATCAATCATCAGATTTTACCCTATATAACGCTTGGTAAAGCGTTATATAGGGTAAAATCTTTATTTTCACCACTCCCGGGGGACGCTCCTGCCCCCAGGGATGGTAAAGATATGAAGTTATAAACTAGTCACCGCCGTCGCCGTAAGTAGTCACCTGGGCGGGGAGCTCTTCTCATCTACTCCCGTTCTTCAGCCGGCAGCGACGTCCCCTCCGCTTGATTGATGGGCCGCGTCATCACTCTGCTCCGTCTGTTCAGTGAGCGGAACAATGACGCGGCCCGTCAATCAAGCGGAGGGGGCGTCGCTCCCGGCCGAAGAATGGGAGTAGGGGAGAAGAGCTCCCTGCCCAGGTGACTAGTTTATAACTTCATATCTTCACCATCCCTGGGGGCAGGAGCATCCCCCGGGAATGGTGAAAATAAAGATTTTACCCTATATAACGCTTTACCAAGCGTTATATAGGGTAAAATCTGATGATTGGTTCCCTTTAAAAGATGTAATAAAAATGTCATGTATGCTCAAGAGTTAGGTCACTGACATGTGCTTGAGGGTAAAGATTACCTGGCCTGAGCACCCAGTCACTACTATGCCCTCACCCTCGCCTTAGCACCCACCACTATGCCCCCAACTTGGCATGAGCACCCACCAACACACCGTTACCTTGGCTTGAGCACCAACCACTATTACCTCACCCTATCCTGAGCACCCACCACTATTACCTCCCCCTACCCTGAGCACCCACCACTATGCCCCCATCCTACCCTGAGCACCCACCACTATGCCCTCATCCTACCCTGAGCACCCACCATTACCTCACCCTATCCTGAGCACCCACCAACATGCCCCAATCCTACCCTGAGCCCCCACCACTATGCCCTCATCCTACCCTGAGCACCCACCATTACCTCACCCTACCCTGAGCACCCACCAACATGCCCCAAACCTGGCATGAGCATCCACCAACATGCCCTTACCTTGGTTTGAGCAAGCACCACTATGCCCACACCCTACCCTGAGCACCCACCACTATGCCCGCACCCTACCCTGAGCACCAACCACTATGCCCTCACCCTACCCTGAGCACCCACCACTATGCCCTCACCCTACCCTGAGCACCCACCACTATGCCTTCACCCTACCCTGAGCACCCACCACTATGCCCTCACCCTACCCTGAGCATCCCACCACTATGCCCTCACCCTACTCTGAGCACCCACCACTATGCCCTCACCCTACCCTGAGCACCCACCATTATGCCCTCACCCTACCCTGAGCACATACCACTATGCCCTCACCCTACCCTGAGCACCCACCACTATGCCCTCATCCTACCCTGAGCACCCACCACTATGCCCTCATCCTACCCTGAGCACCCACCATTACCTCACCCAACCCTGAGCACCCACCAACATGCCCCAAACCTGGCATGAGCATCCACCAACATGCCCTTACCTTGGTTTGAGCAAGTACCACTATGCCCACACCCTACCCTGAGCACCCACCACTATGCCCCCACCCTACCCTGAGCACCCACCACTATGCCCTCACCCCACCCTGAGCACCCACCACTATGCACTCACCCTACCCTGAGCACCCACCACTATGCCCTCACCCTACCCTGAGCACCCACCACTATGCCCTCACCCTACCCTGAGCACCCACCACTATGCCCTCACCCTACCCTGAGCACCCACCACTATGCCCTCACCCTACCCTGAGCACCCACCACTTTACCCTCACCCTACCCTGAGCACCCACCACTATGCCCTCACCCTACCCTGAGCATATACCACTATGCCCTCACCCTACCCTGAGCACCCACCACTATGCCCTCATCCTACCCTGAGCATATACCACTATGCCCTCACCCTACCCTGAGCACCCACCACTATGCCCTCACCCTACCCTGAGCACCCACCACTATGCCCTCACCCTACCCTGAGCACCCACCACTATGCCCTCACCCTACCCTGAGCATATACCACTATTACCTCACCCTACCCTGAGCACCCACCCCTATGCCCTCACCCTACCCTGAGCATATACCACTATGCTGTCACCCTACCATGAGCACCCACCACTATGCCCTCACCCTACCCTGAGCACCCACCACTATGCCCTCACCCTACCCTGAGCATATACCACTATTACCTCACCCTACCCTGAGCACCCACCCCTATGCCCTCACCCTACCCTGAGCATATACCACTATGCCCTCACCCTACCCTGAGCACCCACCACTATGCCCTCACCCTACCCTGAGCACCCACAACTATGCCCTCACCCTACCCTGAGCACCCACCACTATGCCCTCACCCTACCCTGAGCACCCACCACTATGCCCTCACCCTACCCTGAGCATATACCACTATGCCCTCACCCTACCCTGAGCACCCACCACTATGCCCCCACCCCACCCTGAGCACCCACCACTATGCCCTCACCCCACCCTGAGCACCCACCACTATGCACTCACCCTACCCTGAGCACCCACCACTATGCCCTCACCCTACGCTGAGCACCCACCACTATGCCCTCACCCTACGCTGAGCACCCACCACTATGCCCTCACCCTACCCTGAGCACCCACCACTATGCCCTCATCCTACCCTGAGCACCCACCACTATGCCCTCACCCTACCCTGAGCACCCACCACTTTACCCTCACCCTACCCTGAGCACCCACCACTATGCCCTCACCCTACCCTGAGCATATACCACTATGCCCTCACCCTACCCTGAGCACCCACCACTATGCCCTCATCCTACCCTGAGCATATACCACTATGCCCTCACCCTACCCTGAGCACCCACCACTATGCCCTCACCCTACCCTGAGCACCCACCACTATGCACTCACCCTACCCTGAGCACCCACCACTATACCCTCACCCTACCCTGAGCATATACCACTATTACCTCACCCTACCCTGAGCACCCACCCCTATGCCCTCACCCTACCCTGAGCATATACCACTATACCCTCACCCTACCCTGAGCACCCACCACTATGCCCTCACCCTACCCTGAGCACCCACCCCTATGCCCTCACCCTACCCTGAGCACCCACCCCTATTACCTCACCCTACCCTGAGCACCCACCCCTATTACCTCACCCTACCCTGAGCATATACCACTATGCCCTCACCCTACCCTGAGCATATACCACTATGCCCTCACCCTACCCTGAGCACCCACCACTATGCCTTCACCCTACCCTGAGCACATACCACTATGCCCTCACCCTACCCTGAGCACCCACCACTATGCCCTCACCCTACCCTGAGCACATACCACTATGCCCTCACCCTACCCTGAGCACCCACCACTATGCCCCCACCCTACCCTGAGCACCCACCACTATGCCCTCACCCCACCCTGACCACCCACCACTATGCACTCACCCTACCCTGAGCACCCACCACTATGCCCTCACCCTACCCTGAGCACCCACCACTATGCCCTCACCCTACCCTGAGCACCCACCACTATGCCCTCATCCTACCCTGAGCACCCACCACTATGCCCTCACCCTACCCTGAGCACCCACCACTTTACCCTCACCCTACCCTGAGCACCCACCACTATGCCCTCACCCTACCCTGAGCACCCACCACTTTACCCTCACCCTACCCTGAGCACCCACCACTATGCCCTCACCCTACCCTGAGCATATACCACTATGCCCTCACCCTACCCTGAGCACCCACCACTATGCCCTCACCCTACCCTGAGCATATACCACTATGCCCTCACCCTACCCTGAGCACCCACCACTATGCCCTCACCCTACCCTGAGCACCCACCACTATGCCCTCACCCTACCCTGAGCATATACCACTATGCCCTCACCCTACCCTGAGCACATACCACAATGCCCTCACCCTACCCTGAGCACCCACCACTATGCCCTCACCCTACCCTGAGCACCCACCACTATGTCCTCACCCTACCCTGAGCATATACCACTATGCCCTCACCCTACCCTGAGCACCCACCACTATGCCCTCACCCTACCCTGAGCACCCACCACTATGCCCTCACCCTACCCTGAGCACCCACCACTATGCCCTCACCCTACCCTAGCACATACCACTATGCCCTCACATCAGAACTGTCCTGCTTCCCACAGTGATCTGTCGGCAAGCCTGTACATTTTTATGGCCTTACACTAGTGTTGTGGGCAGCGGCAGTGACGCCCTGTATACAGGTGACACCCGGGTCCCCGCCCGTACCCGCTCACCCTCCAGCTGGGAATCTCAGCGCACGTCACGCGACCTCCTAGCCCCGCCCCCAGCAGACGGCTTCCCCAGACTCCCAGCAGTGTGAGGTGAGTGGGCGGGTCCCTGCGGACCATGTGACTCAGCAGAAGGGCAGGCTGGGCTGGGCGTGTCGCTGAAGCTTTGACAGAGAGGGAGGGGAAACAACAAAGCGAAGGAGCCGGCGTTCAGCAGCTGTCACTGAGTTCGAGTCCGGGCGAGAGCAGCAGCAGCAGCAGGTGAGTCAGGTGCATTGGAGGCTGTGAAGTGCTGATGTGCGGCACAGTGTGCTGCTTGTTGCTGTGCACACCTGGAGTGCGGTGCCGCTACACTCGTGTCTGCCAGCGGTGCATTGTACACATGTGTGCCTTGCTGCACGCTCAGCCCGTACTGTCAGCGTGGATGTTATTACAGATCAGTGCGTCACACCACACCCACACATCCTCACTGGTGCCCGCATTGTTATATACGGATGGCTGTGACACTTTATGGAGAGTCAGACTGTAGTAAGTGATGTCTGGTGCCTGTATACACTGGGAGGAGGGGGCATGATCACTACTGCGTTTCCTTCCTGACATGGGACCAGGAAGTGTCACAACTCCAGACATGCTGTCAGTGTGCAGGGCAGTACCCTGTGATGTGCCAACACTGCTGCTACATAGGAAGCTACTGCTGAGAGAGAGCCCACAATGTGCCCACATCTGTAATGCACTCTCCAGAACAGTGTGCCTCCAGCTGTTACACAACTACAATTCCCTGCCTACCTGTTGGGAGTTGTTGTTTTGCAATAGCCCACTGTTTCCCAACCAGGGTGCCTCCAGCTTTTGCAGAACAACAATTCCCAGCATGCCCGGACAGCCGTTGGTTGTCCGGCATGCTGGGAGTTGTAGTTTTGCAGCAGCTGGAGGCACCCTGGTTGGTAAACACTGCAATAGCCAAAGACTGTCAGAACATGCTGGGAGTGGTTGTTCTGCACCAGCTGGAGCCACACTGGTTGAGAAGCACTGCTCCAGACCCTATACATAACTTATTGGGTTACATAAGGACCAGAGTTTGTAAAGTGCAGCAGTTCCCTGTTTTACTCCAGATCGGATGAGATTTTACACAGGGCTGTGGAGTCGGTAGATAAATGTTCCGACTCCGGAGTTTTTTGTACTTCCGACTCCGACTCCTCTGTATTAATATGCAAATGATAGGGGATAAGATGTCAGATCGCTTGGGTTCCGCTGCTGGGGACCCCCGGGATCACCGCTGCGGCACCGCGCTATTATTACTGCACAGAGCGAGTTCGCTCTGTTCGTAATGATGGGCAATACAGGGGACGGAGCAGCGTGACATCATGGCTCCGCCCCTCATGACATCACGGCCCGCCACCTTCATGCAAGTCTATGGCAGGGGGCGTGGCAATCGCCACCCCCCTCCCATAAACTTGTATTGAGGGGGCGGGCTGTGAAATCACAAGGGGCGGAGCTGTGACATAACGATTCACCGGCCCCTGTATTGCCCATCATTACGCGCACATCGAAGTCACTCTGTGCAGTAATGATAGCGCGGTGCCGCAGCGGCGATCCCGGTGGTCCCCAGCAGCGGGACCCCGGCGATCTGACATCTTATCCCCTATCCTTTGGATAGGGGATAAGATGTCTAGGGGCGACGTACCCCTTTAAGCTAACAATCGAGTTTACAAGTTTTCATAGCCTTAGCTGAATGGCAGCAGTTTTTCCAATGGTTTACAGCTTCAGTCTTGAACTATTGACCCTCCATTCCCTTCACTTATACAAGTGTCTCTAGTCCTGCAAAAAACATATTTACTTAACCCCTTATCAGTGAGAGGCTAGGTTACCCATGGGTTCCCTGTAACAGCAGAACACAACACTATGGAAAGTATAAGTATTGCCGCTCCTAATTGTACGTTGTGTGCCATATAGTAAAGCACATGAAAAGCTTCTTCACGGTCACTTAACGTGTTCGTTTTGCGGTTACGTGAGGCACTGCATGCATTGGTCTTTATTAAAGTAGAGAAGTCATTAATTATAACTTTTTGTGAATTGGGACATTTTAAACTTGCTTTTTTTTTTTTTTTTTTTTTATTCCAATCTAAATTTAGCAGGAGTCGGAGTCGGTGCATTGTTTATCGACTCCGACTCCAGGTACCCAAAATTTCATCCACCTCCTCGACTCCGACTCCACAGCCCTGATTTTACAGCTCCCTTTGGTGCAGTACATCAGCATTAATCTATTCAGTGGTGACCACCTCACCCCCCCCCCAATTGTAACATGCATAAGAGGATGGATGGCAGCTGGTTAACCTCCCTGCTATTCTTCCTTAAAGGCCAGGTCCTCTTTTGTGTATTAATAATTGGAGATATTGAAAAGCATCCCCCCCCCCCTCTCCCAGCTGCTTCTGTTCCTCATTCGCTAATGTATGCCCTGAATCAATGATTAGGCACATTTAGGGATTGATTGACTGTGGGGGGAGGCCTCGCCTGCACTTCTGTGACATTACAAAGAATGGCCGAATAATAATAATAAAGGTAACAAACATGTCTCCACCTATTGCAAAACTACAACTCCCAGCATGCCCGGACAGCCTTCGGCTGTCCGGGCATGCTGGGTGTTGTTGTTTAGCAACAGCAGGAGGCGCACCGTTTGGCAAGGACTGACGTAGTGTATCTCTAGTACAACAGGATTGCTTTTAGCCAAAGCAGCTTTTACTCTCCAGGGAATGACTTGCACAAAAAAAGGAATCCTTTTTGCGCTAAGTATGGCATTCAGTAGTTCCATAAATTATGATGGAGGAAGATGATGGTTATGGCCTAACATTGCTTCTAGGTATTGTGAATCATTAGAGGTGCACACAGTCTAAGGAAGTCTTCTTCAGCCGTTGGCTCTGTAGCTGTTGCAGAACTGCAATTCCTGTCATGTCTGGACAGCCAAAGACTCGCCAGGCATCTTGGAAGTTGTAGTTTTGCAGCAGCTGTAGAGCCACAGGTTAGGGAACACTGGTCTTCGGACTGTGGACCTCCAACTGTTGCAAAACTACAACTCCCAGCATACCTGGACAGTCGTTGGCTGTTTTGCAACAGCTGGAGGCACACTGTTTAATGACTGCTAAACTATAGGATTGGGTGTTTAGTAAAATAAAGGGTTAATAAGACCTAACCATAGCAAACTAACTTTTTTTTTTCCACCTTGTCAGAGCAAATATAAATAGCAGGGTGAGCAAATATACCCTCAAACCTTACCTGCATTCGTCATCGTAGGCCGGGTTCACAGTTGAGAAGCTCCGGACGGAAAATTTCTGAGCGCGGCCAGTGCTGACTGATTCCATGCAGATGGTGCTGTTTCCAAAAACCCATTCACCTGCATGATAAAGAGTACCTACCACCAACTGAGCTGCTGTTGCCCTCCTCATTACCTTTGGGGGCGGGGAATCTTAAAAAAAAAAAAATATATATAAATAAATTTTTTTTATTTTTTTTTACCTGAAAAAACACCAAAAAAACCGGCCCCCTCATTTTTCACTAATTTTTGTGACATTTTTTTCCAAAATAGTGGGTTTTCGTCTTGGGCCGGGTTCACGCTAGCAGAATTCCATTTGGAAACTCTGCTCTGAAATTCCGATGCAGCAGAGTCCAATCACTAACAAATGGATTTGTCTGCACAGTGCACACTGCTGAGTCCTGAGGTGGACTTTCTGCCCAGAAACCCCCTCATAAATTTCCGCAAGAACATTGTTCTCTGCTCCGTAGACATTGCCATCTATGGGGAGGGCAATGTCTACACGGTCCTAGTACTCAGAATCTCCGGCTGGACTTTGTTCGGTTGGGGATTCCTTAGTGTGAACCCAGCCCTAAGGTTTTTCCTGCCGTGCTCTAATGATGACAAGCCATTTGATTCTTTCATCATGTCACTCAAGGGTTTCTATGGAAGAATTGAGGGTAAAAATGTCAAAAGAAACATCAATGCTGAACCCACATAGCATTTTTATGACTTTTTTCTTCTCATAGGCTTCTATAGTAGAAAATTGCCAAGATTTATTCCCAAAAAAATCCCAGTCTCAGTATACTGCAATTTTATCAAACTGTCACTGAGCAGAAAAACACGTAAGAAGAGTGAAAAACTGCAAAGTGGGTTTGGCATTTTATAATTCCTTATTGACTTTTAGTCAACAGCTGGTTGCAGCATTTTGGCTGCAAAAAAAAAAAACCTGGAGGAGATTTATCAAAAGCTGTGTAGAGGAAGAATGGTACAGTTGCCCATGGAAACCAATCAGATTGCTTGTTTAATTTTTAGAGACCTGTGGTGAATAAAAGAAGCGATCTGATTGGTTCCCATGGGTAGCTGCACCACTCTTCCTCTATAAAGGTTTTGATAAATGTCCCCCACTGTGTGTGGAATGTGGCTTTTTTAGGGTCATTTTTTAGCTGGAAAAGTAGAAACCTAGCCTAAGGGCCCATTCACATGGGGAATTTCCACACAGAGTCTGGCGGAAAAATGTAACAAAAAAATTCTGTTGCAGCAGCATCCCATTGTTTTCAGTAGGATGCTGCTGCAATGTGCACATGGCAGCAACATCTGCCTCTGAAATTCAAATTCATGTTAATTCTTTCTGTTGAATCCTCACAACGACTTATTCCATCGCCGCTGCCCATGGAATGATCGCCCGGAAATATTGTGGCCCTAAAGTGGAGCGTTCTGGGAATTTTAGGACTTCACTATAATTGAAAAAAATACAAGTTGTAGTGAAACCTGCTGTCAATTGTTTCATCATACAGCCTGGTGTTGTCTATGGAGATTGCTGCGTCCTCTATTGAGAACATGACAATTAAGTTTTCCCACTCCAGACTTTATTTACAGGTCAGAGAATTCATTACTTTCATGTCAGCGGGGCCTTGGCAGCTGCGATCCTCCTTATTCTACACAGTAATAGAGAGAGCAGTGTGTGCACGATCACCCATCAAAAGCGTAAGGAGACTGAGGTTTGCAGGTTTATCGCTCCATCAGGCAAACGGAATCCGCGCTGAATCTGACTGGAATTCCATGTTTCCATCTGCCTTAAATCTAACTCCCATTGGTCTTAATGGGACTTTAGCGAGTATGTTCACATAATGTAATTTCCACACACAATCTAAATTTCACAGGAAGAATTGACATGTGAATTCTTTCAGCTGAATCCACAATTAAAGTCCCATGAAGTCAATAGAACATTGTATTTTCGAATTAAATTCTGTGCCACATAGGCACCAATTTTGCTTCATTTCTGCTTTATTTTATCAAAGAACCAAAAAAGGATTTCTGCTCAAGAATAGGATAGGATAGGGGATAAGATGTTTGAAGTACCCTGTGCTGTTTTAATGGAAAACGGTCATCCCGTTCACCCACACTAAACCCAATACACTAGTTTATTGTGCGGGTGAACAGGAGACCAATGCGGAGTCTCTGACTAACATATGTACCTGCAGCCCGGGGGGGCACCTGCCGTACTACTCCTCCATCTATTGTCCTCCACTACCAGTCCCCTGTGCTATATATTAAGGATACTCAGGTTGTATATACATTATTAGTGTTGTGGGGACAGGACTGTATTGATTTAACATTCTTGTTGTATGATAGGTTGATAACCTGTTTATTTGTGGAGGCAGGTGCCCTGGGTGGGGTTTCTCCCCCTCTTTTTGTTAGGGGGTCCCCCCCCCCTCGTTTGTGCAGTGGCCATTTGGGCCTTTTTTAATTGGTTTTAACTGTATTGTCTGCGTTTTGTAATATTTATATGTAATAAAGATATATTTTTTGGATTACAGTTACCGTGGGTGTGCATTATAGTGCGTATTTCTTTCTCTTTTCCTGTGTAGTTGTTGTTGTTTGGTACGCTTAATAGCACCCCTTTGTATATGATGCTGAGCCCGCCTGTCTTTTATATACATTGAGCGCACATTAGGCGCAAGCGCTCACGTGACCAGCTCCCATGAATATTCAAATTCACCCAGCAGGCCCCCTTCCAGTGCTCAACACCGCTCCGGGCTGCAGGTACATATGTCAGTCAGAGACCCCGCATCGGTCTCCTGTTCACCTGCACTATTACCCAGTGTATTGGGTTTAGTGTAGGTAAACAAGATGACTGTTCAGTAGTGTTTATTATAAATGGAATAGAAATTTGTGTCATTCTTTGTGCATATCTGCCCCTCACTGACATAGAGTGGATAAAATGGTGTTGGCAATGTGTATCCGGGAGAGAGCCCGGTAATCCGGGAGAGAGCCCGGTTCACTTTTGGCCACATGATTTGCCCTTCAAGGTATCTAAAGGGTACTTCGCCCACAGATCTCTTATAAGATGTCTGATCGTGGGAGTCCTGCGGTTGGAACCCTCCACGATCTCCGTGCAGCACCCATGTTTCCGCGGAGCGAGATGTGATGTCACACCCCCTTGTGAAGTCACGCCACACCCCCTCCATTAATGGTTTTTGGATAGGGGATAAGATGTCTGTGGGTGGGGTACTCTATTGAGGCTATCCTTTTACTCCCCACCATCAGTGTTTTTCGTTTCACACCACATATTATTTATGTATTTCCCATTGTGGTGTATTTCTTTAATAATATATGAGTTGTAACCATCTGGTTTCATGATTAAAGGGGTACTTTAGTGGAAAACCAAATTTTTTTTTTTAAATCAACTGGTGCCAAAAAGTTAAACCGATTTGGAAATTACTTCTATTTAAAAATCTTAATTCTTCCAGTACTTATCAGCTGCTGTATGCTCTAGAGGAAGTTGTGTAGTTCTGTTCTGTTTAACTCCAGTGTTCTTTGCTGAAACTTCTGTCCAGAGCAGGAAAAAATCCCCATAGTAAATCTCTCCATGTTTAACTTTCTGGCAACAGTTGATTAGAAAAAAATAGTTTTCCACCGAAGTACCCCTTTAAAGGGGTACTCCTCCCCTAGATGTATCTTAACCCCTATCCAAAGGATAGGAGATAAGATGTCTGATTACGGGGGTCCTGCCGATGGGGACCCCCATGATCTCCCTGCATTCGTTTAGAGCATCGGGTGCAGCACCGGAGACTCCTGACAACATGGCCGCACCCCACTTGGGACGTCACGGCCATGCCCCCTCAATGTAAGTCTCCCATAGGCTTGCATTGAGGGGAGCATAGCCCTGACTTCACGAGCGGGGCGTGACCGTGACGTCACAAGCCTCCGCCCTGCATTGCCTGTCATCCGGCACAGAGCAAAGTTTGCGCTGTACACCAGATGTCTGGGATGCCACAACCGAGAACACATTCTTTGGATAGGGGATAAGATGTCTAGGGGCGGCGTACCCCTTTAACTATTATTCATTATTTCTTGATATTAATTATATTAGCTTCTGTTTACTGTAAATGCCTTGGGTGATAAAAAAAAGGGGTTATCCAACTTAAGGTGACTTTAGTACTTACCTGCCAGACAGAAATGAACATGCCTTGGAAGGATACATGCTTGTCTTTGGCCAAATTGCTGTGTGGTGAGTCCACCATAACACTGCTGCTTTCTTTTTGGGAAATGGCTATATCCTGTTGAAAATCCCTCCCTCCAACTACATGTCTCAGGATCCTTTTAATGTGTGTGAGGGGGGGGGGGAGAAGGACCTCACACTTACAACCAACCTACCCATTGCAGCACACCAGAGCTCCCTACCATGCTTGCTGTGCTTGAAACTAGAAATCCCTGCAGCCCTGGGGACAATGATTTCTCTTCCACCCAGCGGTTGCTCTACCCATTGAAGCAGACAGTGATGTAAAAACCTGATTAGTGATGTAATGTCTTGGGCCACACTGCAACCTAGGAAAAGCCTGAGACAACGCTCATTTTGTATGCTGCCTAAAATAAACATTGTGCAAAGATCACATAAGAATTGAGAGATCACCATCAATCACAGGTACAGACAATATATTAACTACACTAACTTTACAGCCCTGTAGCACAGTAAAAAAATAAATCCCTGAATACCCCTTTAATATTTATTCAAATGCTTTGTACATATTGGTATCATATGAGATCTTTCACTTCTTGTGATACACCCCCCCCCCCCACACACACACACACACCATTGTTTGTTTTTAATACTTTCTTTTGTATATATGTGTTTTTATGTACTTTTGATTTGTGTATTTGATTATTAACATTTGGAACTTAGTAACATTTATTTATTTATTTCATTATTAATAGCAGATTTTTTGAACCTGATGACTTATGGTTCAGGCAGCAGACTGAATGTGATGACAGGTTCTCTTTAATGGGAATGTCTACATTAAGCAATATCCCAAGATTAGTAATTATTTCTAAGGACCCTTTCACTCTGCATAATGACTCCGTTTTCGAAGTTCCGTCAGAAAATCGGCAGTAAAATGGCAGTTACAAAATCCTATACGGCCGTCGTTTTAACCCATTATAGCCCGTTATTAACTCCTTAACGACGAAGGACGTATATTTATGTCCTCCACCGACTCCCGCGATATGCACCTATAAAAACATCTTAAATAATACAAGATAGCACACTGATGTTATCACTTTTGTTTATAGTATAAAACTAAATGTTGTAATCTAACAATATTTTTTTTAGAACTCAATGCTTTATATACATATATATTGTATGTAGATATGTCCAAAGTTTCTTTTGTAGCACTTCTCAAGCCATGTAATAAATACCACTGGGTGCCAGCGTCCACAACCCGATCACGGTTTCCACGAATATCCAAACAAGGGCTCAGCACTCCATTCAAAATTCAGTGCATTTTATTGTCTCATGTCACAGCAACGTTCCAGCTTCTCAATGAAGCCTTTTTCGAGTATAGTCCCGGTCAGTTGAAGACACACGAGGAGGGTCCCTACCTTCCTCCTCGGCGTCTGGTCGGCGATTGATTGCTCCAAGCCTGAGATCCGGGCTGGAGCAATGGAGCGCTGAAAACACTGATAAATGCAATGCTATGGCATAGCATTGATCAGTGTATGCAATCATGGTATTGCTGTTATAGTACCCTATGGGGGTTATAACTGTAAAAAAAAAAAGTTAATACATGTGATTTACCCCTTCTCTAATAAAATTAAGAATCACCCCCCTTTTCCCATTTAAAAAAAACCCAACTTTGTAAATAAAAATATAAACATATGTGGTATTGCCACGTGTGTAAATGTCCAAACTATAAAAATCTATCATTAATTAAACCAGATGGTCAATGGCGTACACGTAAAAAAAAAATTACAAAGTCCAAAATAACGTATTTTTGGTAACTTTTTATACCATAAAAAATGAATAAAAGGCAATCAATGGTACCGATAAAAACTTCAGTTCATGGCACAAAAAAAGTTATAGGGTCAGAAGAGGACATTTTTAAACATATTAATTTTCTTGCATGTAGTTATGATTTTTTCCAGAAGTTAAAACAAAATCAAACCTATAAAAGTAGGGTATCATTTTAATTGTATGGACCTACAGAATAAAGAAACGGAAGCCCTCAAAAGTTACAAAATGGCGTGTTTTAAAAAAAATTTTTTATTTTGTCCCACAAATCAAATTTTTTTTTTTTTTGGTTTCGCCGTAGATTTTTAGTTAAAATGACTGATGTCATTACAAAGTACAATTGGTGGCGCAAAAAACAAGCCATCATATGGGTCTGTAGGTACAACATTGAAAGGGTTATGATTTTTAAAATTTAAGGAGGAAAAAACTAAAGTGCAAAAACGGAATAACGTTCCGTCCTTAAAGGGTTAAAATGCTGTCCGTGCAAATTTCATCAACCTTAGAAGTTACTTTAGCTTACTGTTTCTGAGACCATGACAGAATTCTGTGTTTGGCTGCACAATCTTAAATTATTTACAGTCTTATAAATTTACGTGTAAATAATTGAAAACACACAGTGAATGGCAGGAAAGTGGAATGTCACAAGTGCCAAGTTTTACGCTCCCCTCACTCCTTGTATAATGTTGTATAAGGTATGTTAACACACAGCTGATTTGTTGTAGAAATATCTGCGACTGAAAATCTGTTCCATTCATCTCTATGGGGTTATTTCTGCAGCAAGATTGTGGATTTATACAAGCCACATAAGAAGGTTGGGGAGATATCTGCAACAAATCCACAGTGTGCCATAAGATGACTGGCCAAACCAGAGCACATGAGGTCCACCAGTGGACAGGCTCATCCGAAGCTGGCAGTGTATAGGATGGCTAATGCATTAGGATACCACCCAAAATAAAATATGCAATAGCAGACTATTCCATAAAGAGAATGCTGTAAATAATGCCATATAAGTCTATGGGCAATGAATGCCACTATATAGCATCTGTTCAATGGATTGTCATGATATTTTCAAAAGCTTTTCATGACCTATCCATTCAGTGTCTGCCATTATAGCCATTGGATGAACGCTATATGACACATGTACCTTATTGTAAGTACTGGTTAACACAGGCTTAGAGCCAAGTTAGAGTCACAATAAGTTCTTCCTTTATTTTCTTCTTAAATCTTTCCCTGCTCCTTCAAACTTTGTCATAACCCCATTATTAAAAAAAAATAATAATACATCTGACCCATCTTGTGCAGTTATCAACCAGTTTTTAATCTCCCCTTCATATCCAAGCTCTTGGAACGCTTATTCTATTCCCGCCTAATCCGTTTCTCTCTGAGATCTCGCTTCTTGGACCCTTAATCTGGTTTCCATACTTAGTACTGTACAGAGGCTACTGTAACAAAAAATGTCATATGATGTCCTGACTGCTACATCTGATGGCAATTACTATTGATTCTTTTGGCTCTCTCTGCAGCGCTTAATACTGTTGATCCACCCCGCATGCTCTGCTCCATTGGTCTTAAGGACTCTGCTCTTTTCTTACTTTTTTCAGTGTATCTTCTGTCCGCTCTACTTTTTCCCTTGCTGTCCAGTTCCTCAGGGATCTGTTCTGGGTCCTCTCCTCTTTTCTCTCTACACAGAAATCCATTTGGCTTTCATTACTATCTAAATGCTGATGACACCCAGTTGTATACCTCTTCTTGTGACATCACCCCTGCACTACTACAAAAACACCACTGACTGTCTGTTTCTTTAAATACCATGGGGGAGATTTATCAAAACCCATCTAAAGGAAAAGATGCTAAGTTGTACATAGCAACCAATAAGATTGATTCTTTCAGTTTTCACAGGCCTTTTAAAAAATGAAAGAAGCTATGTGATTGGTTGCTATGGGCAACTCAGCAACTTTTCCTCTGGGCAGATTTTGATAAATCTTCCCCCATGTCCTTCCTATATTTAGAACAAAATCTTTCTTTTAAACTGAATTTGTTGTTTCCTCCATGGACTAACCTACCTAAACCTGACATTTCCATCCCACTGTCTTGGGTAATGCTAGACACAGATCTATCTTTTACTCCCAATATTAAGAGCCTTTCACCATCTTGTCACTTACACCTCAAAAACATCTCCCAGAATCCTCCCTTTTCTCACTATTGAAACAGATTATTCATTCTCTCGTTCCCCTCCCCAAACTCTCTCCAGTCCATACTAAATGCAGCAGACAGACTCTTCTTCTTCTCCAGATGTTACACTGATGCCTCCCCTCTGTGCCAGTCACTGCACTGTGCTAGTCCATACTAAATGCAGCGGACAGACTCTTCTTCTCCAGATGTTACACTGATGCCTTCGCTCTGTGCCAGTCACTGCACTGTGCTAGTCCATACTAAATGCAGCGGACAGACTCTTCTTCCTCTCCAGGTGTTACACTGATGCCTCCCCTCTGTGCCAGTCACTGCACTGTGCTAGTCCATTCTAAATGCAGTGGACAGACTCTTCTTCCTCTCCAGGTGTTACACTGATGCCTCCCCTCTGTGCCAGTCACTGCACTGCGCTAGTCCATTCTAAATGCAGTGGACAGACTCTTCTTCTCCAGATGTTACACTGATGCCTCCCCTCTGTGCCAGTCACTGCACTGCATTATATCCATTCTAAATGCAGCGGACAGACTCTTCTTCTTCTCCAGATGTTACACTGATGCCTTCCCTCTGTGCCAGTCACTGCACTGCGCTCGTCCATTCTAAATGCAGCGGACAGACTCTTCTTCCTCTCCAGATGTTACACTGATGCCTCCCCTCTGTGCCAGTCACTGCACTGCGCTAGTCCATTCTAAATGCAGTGGACAGACTCTTCTTCCTCTCCAGATGTTACACTGATGCCTCCCCTCTGTGCCAGTCACTGCACTGTGCTAGTCCATACTAAATGCAGTGGACAGACTCTTCTTCTCCAGATGTTACACTGATGCCTCCCCTCTGTGCCAGTCACTGCACTGTGCTAGTCCATACTAAATGCAGTGGACAGACTCTTCTTCCTCTCCAGATGTTACACTGATGCCTCCCCTCTGTGCCAGTCACTGCACTGTGCTAGTCCATTCTAAATGCAGCGGACAGACTCTTCTTCCTCTCCAGATGTTACACTGATGCCTCCCCTCTGTGCCAGTCACTGCACTGTGCTAGTCCATTCTAAATGCAGTGGACAGACTCTTCTTCTCCAGATGTTACACTGATGCCTCCCCTCTGTGCCAGTCACTGCATTCAGCTCAGTATACAATATAAACTCCTCACTTTCACCCACAAAGCTCTCCATAGTGTGCTACTCTCTATGGGGGGTATTTATCAATTTTTCCTGTTGACCGTTTCTTTTTAACCTTTTTTTTTTTTTCACTTTGGTTTTCGTGGACATGCACCAAATTTATAATTTGGTGCAAGTTGTTAGTAATTTTGGCTCAAATGTTGAAATCAGCTGCTCACAGCGCCTTTTACACAGAACTTACCCCCACAGAGGACGCGTATTTTACCCTGTAGAGCGTATTTTACCCTGTAGAGCAGCCATTTCGGAGTCCCTCCTGCAGTATATCAGCAACTCGAGGCTAGGACTCCACTGAGATTTTTGCCCTGTGTTTTTTGTGACATAAAAACGCCAGAAAAAAAGCCAGACAAACTGCCACAGTTTTTCCCTGAGTTTTGGCGTTTGTTCTGGCGTTTTTCCTTGCATTTTTACCTTTTTGTGGAATTTGCCTTTGGCTAAGTTTCCACTTGTTTTTTTGTCTTGCGTTTTTAGGGATTAAAAATCGCCTGAAAAAACGCCAGTGCAATGTCCTGCATCTGGCATTTTTTTTCTGGCGTTTTTTCATTTGTGTGGAAATTGCATTTTTGTCATTTGTTGGGATGGAAAACATTTTATTAAATGAAATGTATATATATTTTATAACCAACTTTTTAGTATTTTTTTAATAAAGTGTGTGTGTTTCACTTTTTATTCTCTATTTTAACATTTTTTTTTTTAGGTAGTACTACCTGTAGTAATAGACAGATCGCCCCGGGGTCTCAGTCCTGACACCCGATGCGATCATCCATTATATAGCAGAGATGCCGCTGTATACATCGCTCACATCTCTGCTCTGTACTCCGGGCAGTAATTCATTCATATTTCCCACCCAGAGCTGTGATTGGCCGGATGGTTGCAGCCAATCACAGCTCTGAGGGAAATATCAATGAATGAGTGGCCGGAGTATAGTGCAGAGCAGGGATGCGAGCGCTGTATACAGCCGCTCCATCTCTGCTATAGACAGGACGATCACAGCGGGTGTCAGTAGTGACATCCACTGTGATGTGTCCTTAAGCAGGCACTACTACTCCCAACATAGAGCACACTCTGCTCCATGCTGGGAGCTGTAGTACCTGCATTAATAGACAGATCGCAGTGAGTGTAACTTCTGACACCCGCTGCGATCTGTCTATTAATGCAGGTACTACAGCTCCCAGCATGAGGCAGAGTGTGCTCCATGTTGGGAGTAGTATTACCTGCAGTTATGGAAAGATCACAGCAGGTATCACTCCTCACACCCGCTGTGATGCTCCTGTATAATGTATGGATGCGGCAGCCGCTCTCCTATGGTCCCCTGCACGGCTGTATATATACACATATTCATATTTTTCACAGAGAGCTGTGATTGGCTGGAACCATCTGGCCAATCACAACTCTATGCGGGAAATATGAATATGTGTATATATACATCAGGGCTGGGGACCATAGAAGAGCGCCCGCCGCATCTATACATTATACAGAAAGATCGCAGCAGGCGATCTGTCTATTAGTACAGGCACTACTACTCCCATCATGGAACAGTGTGATCCATGCTGGGAGTAGTAGTACTACCTAAAAAATGTAAAAAAAAAAAAAAAGTTAAGCGCACTACATTTTTATTATTGTCAGCTACATTTTTAGTGCTTTACCCGCCCACATAAATTGATCCCTGTTTAAAAATTGGAATTTGCCTATGTTTACATTTTCTGACATTGCTAAGTGTTTTTTCCATGTGCAAAATGTATTGGTGGTGAATTGCGCCAAAAAAAAAAACTAAAGGCGCAAAATTGCGCCAAAGACCGATTGGTGCAAATGATTAATTACTGACTAAAGTTAAAATCACACACACGACCGTGTGATTTTAAGAAAGTTGTAAAAATGACAGTGGAGAGAATGCGCCAAACTTTGGCGCAAAAAGACACTGCGCCAAAGCATTGTGCCAAAGTTACGTGAAAAAAACATAAATCTTTAATAAATACCCCCCTATATTCCTCCCTCTTCTGTCTACTCTTCTACGTGTGCTCTCAGCTCTGCTAATGGTCTAAAACTAACTTCTTCCACAATCCGAGCCTCTTACTCAGTCTCTAAGACTTTTCTCGTGCTGCACAATACAATACCCGAAACCAGCATCCACAGTTTTAAGTGTGCCCTTAAGACACCTCTTTTTAGACAAGCATATGACATTCCCTGACTGGTCTTCGCTAATATCACTGCCCCCCCCCCCCCCCCATCCATCATATAGTAGTGTCCCCCTATGTTCTTACACTTGTACTACAGAGATTGGTTGGTTTTTCACTCACCTTTATATGATCTACCCTAATTGTTAAAGGTGTCTGGACCATTGTTTAAATAAAGCGTTTTCTGGCATCTGCCATTTCTCATAGATTGTAAACTCAGGATGCGTGTAACTTTGTAATGTCCGATTGTGTTTTTTATTTTTATTTTTTATTTTTTTTTATCCTCAGAATTGTAAAGTGCTGCGGAATAGGTTGACGATACATATAAATAGTGTTTCTCAAGCGCGGTCCTCAAGACCCCCCCCCCCCCCCCTCCCCCAATATCATGTTTTCTGGATTTCCTTATCTTTCCTTATGGTCAGTGAATCAGACATCACCAGAGTTATATCACCTGTGAAAGACTAAGAATATCCTGAAAACATGACCTGTTTGGGGGTCTTGAGGTACCGCGCTTGAGAAACACTGCTGCAAAGCATTGTACAACCAAGTCTTCTTAATGCAAACACCTGGGCAGATCCCTTTGCAGGTATTAAACAGACCCATAGACCTAAAGGAGGCTAAATGTGTGTAATTTTGGTCTCCATTCAGGATGTATGTAGCAGGGTCTGTTGGATGAAATAACGCAGACCAGGGTCTTTTGGATGTAATATCCTGTGGTATGTGTCTTTGTACTATGAGACCCTATGTGTGACAAATGTTAAGTTGCATCTGTCAAGTATATGTCAAACGTGCGTTTCCCATTGACGTCCATGTTAAAAAAACGTATGTGGTTGCAGTACGGTTTTTAAACCGGAGTCAAAACCGTGGTTTAAAAACCATACTGCAACCGCATACATTTTTTTTTATCATGGATGTTAATGGGAAACACACATGTATACAGTTCCATACGGGAAACCGTATATGGTTTTTACTTTGCACATGCGCATTTGCATCCTCAAGTCCCCACTCAACACCTCTCCCATTAAAAATGGGCAACATTTTCTAAAACGTATGGGTTTTTTAAAATAAAAACGGACGGAACTGCACTTTTAAAAACAATATACAGTTTAAAAACGCATACGGTTTACTTTTTCCGATACTGTTCCATCCATTTTTTTTGCCATATGTTTTTTTTTTTTTTTGGGGAAAAACGGATTCAAAACAATATGGCAAAAACGTGATGTGAACCCAGCCTTATCTTGGAGACTTTGTAGAGTATATTTGCTTGGTTGAAATTCTCTATCCAGCTAGCAAGTAATGATAATTGTAACTACACAATGACCTTAACCTGTTGTTTAACACCTTACCATTGTAGCATCCGCTGGGGCAACAGTTCAATATTAATAAAAAAAAAAAAAGAGAGCTACGTTTGTGCTATATATAAGGTCACTTTGAGAGAAGTAGGGCAGTGAAAGTGCTGGAGGCGATGAGCTTGTCAGGGGAGAGTAAATTATCTGTCATTGCTGGGTCAATAGTGCAGCCCTGTAAAGGACCGAGGGGGACCACTGGCTCTCGTTCATATTTGCTACTGTTTTTCTGAAGATCAGTGGTCTATACATTGGAAAGATTACCATGCTGCTTCTTCATTGTATGCCTAGCTTGCCTTTTAACAGACATACTTCCCAGCCCACTGCTCTCTGGTGTGTGTCTACGACGGGGCTGTCTCCGCTTGGCTCTCAGGGACTGTCATACAAAGAAGGTGGGTGCGGGGAATTTTAAGAGAAGTCTATTTAAAGTATCAGCCTTTGAGTATTTATAAAGCTTTGTATACTGTCTGCTTGTTTTATATTGGACTTTTTATTTTCTGACTTCTGTTAACCATAGGAGTAAGCTAAATGTAATGCAAATGGTCTTCACATGTTTGACATGAATGAGTTGTAAGTATTGAGGCGGTTTAGTTTTTTACTTATGATCACACAGAATACATAGAAGTGGATTTGTTATCACGGTCTTAAATTTAGATTACACAGACAGGAGTTATGGTGGTGCATGCTGTTTAATAAATTTGGCACATTTTGCTACATATGTCACGCTTTTCCTCTCTTGGCTTACCCAGGATTTTGCACACCATTAATAAATATGGTGCATTTTACGATACTGACTTGCTCCTTTTCCTAGATACTTTTCAAAACTGTCATGTGAGACACAAAATAAATCTGCCATACTTCATGTACGACCATATTTTGGGACACTTAGAGACAGAATTTCGGCTTATTTTGTTTAGTAAATCTCTACCAACTACTATCTAAGGCCATGTTCACACAGCGGAATTTCCAAGTAAAATTTCACTGAGAAATTCCGTTGCAGCACTGAGCATATGGTGAAATTTCCGATTACGGCGCATGGAAAAAAAATTGGAACCTGTTCAATGTTTCTGCACATTTCGCTTGGAAATGCATTTTTGTCTGTAGAGATGGCTCATTTCCCGAGTGCTGCCGAATCAAGAAAACGTATGCATGTATTTTCCATCATGCATTCAGTACATTTTCGGCTGTGTGAGCATTGCCTCTGCATTCTGCAATATGACAACAACAGGAGAGAAAGCAATAGCTTGCAAAGGTGCAAGGAAATGTACGGGCAAGGCTCGCATTATTGTAAACATTGAAGAGGCTGCAGAACTTGCACGTGTGCCACGGCACCTTCAAACAGCTGGTCCTGGGATTCAGACCCCCACTGATCTAATGTTAATGACCTGTTCTGAGTATAGTCAAAAAAAAAAAAGTGCAGTGCACACCGACAGAATTTTTTTTTTTTTTTTTTTTTTTTTTTTACACCAAGGTCACTGTGCTACACACTCCCCTTCATTTAGTCATTCAATCCTGTAGTTCGCTCTGATTCAGTTTATTACTTTAATAACTCTATTCTAACACTCAAACCTGTGTTTTCTCAGCATAGTCACTTAATGTATGCCTTACTCCTCTACCACTTCATTACCGTAATTCGATATTTTTAATTCTATTTGTATATATTTTCATTATATATATCCTTTTTTTTTTTTTTTTTTTTTTACATACATGCATTTTATTTATATTTTTATTTTGTGTCCTATCTTTGTTTAGTATTTTACCTATACAAATTTTAAAGCAAAATACAGTTCACACAACAGATAACTAACTAGTAGGTTTTCCTAATAGGACTGTATTTTACTTTATTCTTTGTTATATCTGTTCTGAGGAAAGCTATAAGTTGGGGACACCTGCGGCAGGATACACTTGCAATAGGCACCCCAGCCTATTCCCCTCACAATAGGCACCCCAGCTTAGCAGATACGGCATAAGGAAACATCTGTGGATAGGAAAGGGTCAAATGCCAGGCCCTCCTGTCTCGGGCCTGAATATAGGTCACATTGCTGCTTTCCAACAAAGGCCTCTATATAACAGCTTGTAGTAGTCTAAAACTACAAGTAATGGCACTGTTAAAAACATAACAGTAGTGTCATTGTATCTGGATAGATTGGGTGCAGTTGTTTTGCCCTGCGTACCAGCTAATATAAGGTTTGTTTCTGTTGCAGGGCAGCAGTTTTGTTGGAGACCTTTATTTTCCCGAGTGGTGAATAAGCTGAATGCACAAGGTAAGGGATTCAGATTTTCTGATATCGTTATGGGTTCAATTCTGTGTGCCAGTGTTTTCCACCCAGTGTGCCTTTGGCTTTTGCACAACTCCAACTCCTAGCATGCCGGGAGTTTGCACGTAGCAGTTTACATTGTATGTGTGTATACTAGATATTTGGGGGAGAAAAATGGAGCAGTTGCCCATAGCAACCAATCAGATTGCTTCTTAAATTCTTAGTGGCCTCTGAAAGATAGAAGCAATCTGGTTGCTTTGTGCAACTGCACCACTTTTCCCTCTGCACAGGTTATGATAAATCTTCCCCATTGTGTGCAAATACTCCAGTATTACATTTGACTCTATATTCTACAGATATTTTGATGTTGGTACTTATGTGGGCGAGTTTGTTTGGCATAGTTCTTTATATCACAATCTATCTGCATTTTTTTTTTACAACTTAAGTAAACATTTTTTGCAGTCACCTATCCTCCAAACATATGTACTTTTATATAGAATACTAGCTGAGTACCTGACGTTGCCTGGTTTTTCCTTCCTAATCCTTGTTGTCGAGGAAAATCAGCAGAGGAAGCTTTTGACTTCATATCCCGTCCTCATATATTGTTGTCATATACCAACCCCATATCCCGTCCTCATACCCCGACCTCCGATCTCCTCCTCCGATCTCCTCCTCCGATCTCCTCCTCCGATCTCCTCCTCCGATCTCCTCCTCCGATCCCGTCCTCCCATCTCGACCTCCCATGTCGACCTCCTATCCCAACCCATAATGTGTGCCAGGTATTGAAATATCTCCAGCCGTACGGAAGTTATGTGGGAACATACATTTCCCATTGATTTGCAAGGGACTTTAAACAAAAACCCTGACCCTCACAAATGGGGGTTGTTACGGGTTAAATTAACTATCCTATATTTTAAGTGGACATATAAGTAACATGTGACCAAGTATCATCGAAATATCTCAAGCCGTTTGGAAGTTATGCAGTAACATACATTTCCCATAGACTTTTATGGGACTTTAAACAAAAAACCCAAACCTGTCAAATAGGGGTGAGTAAGGGTTAAATTACCTATCCTATGTTTGTTGTTGACATATAAGTAACATGTGTGCCAAGTTTCATGTTAATATCTTTAGCCGTTTGGACATGATTGTGGAACACACATACACACACACATTGGCCCAGATTTATCAAAGAATGTCTATGGTAGAGCTATTTTCCCACGTTTATTTGGGTGGTGGGTTTGATTAGCGTGTATCTTATTTATCAAGAAGATGCAGCAGGATGATGAATTTTGTGAAGCTCTGCTGTGGTGGGAAAAGTTCTACAACATACACGTTTTCTATACACTTGTGAGGGAGGGAAGTAGACACTTTGCCAGGTCCTGAATTTTGCAGGTTAGGTGTTTTTACTTACTTTCACAGAGCTGCATGGACATTTTTACTTGCATTTTAGATGCTACAATCAAATGTCTAAGGGGTTAAAGCCGGGCATCACCGTGATCGGTGATGTCTGGCATTAGAGATAGCCACCAGGAACACCCAGCTATCACCAGCGCTCAGCTCCTGAGCGCGTGTCATAGAAGGGGAGTGGGATGCTGTCGTCCACAAGAGGTTAAAGGTTGAACTGTGGAAGGTAGAAACTATTCTCACGCCTACTGGTAGGTGGTGTAGCTTTGCCCCTAAAAATGTACCTTTGCGCACAAAATAGCGACTTTTGACAAAAGTCGCAAATGATAAATACATGACCACTGCATGGTCAAAAAGAAAAAGCTCTACAGGTAGGCAAAAAGAGTGAAACTGTCTATATCAAAAGGCGCATAAAAGTCTCTAAATATGCTGCTTGTGCCTAAACTGCACCTAAACATAGACAAAAAAATATGCTCTAAAAGCAATGATAAATCTCCCCCATTGAGTTTTATATATATATAGATTTTAGATATTTGCATCCGTAAATCGAAAAGGTTTTTTAATATCTATATTTACTTGATGCTTGTGCATCAGCATGATGCCCTGTTTTGTCTGATATTTTTGATGGAACCTTTGATGGAGGCACCCTACACAGGTATGATCCCAACCTAAAACTTTTGAATAATTTATGTAATGTATCTATAACTGAATTAAAGTGCACCTGTCTCTTGATCTCTATTTAGTAAATGGGCCACACAGTGTAGTGGGGATCAGGCATTCCTTTTTGCAAAAAAAAAAAAAAAAAAAATGCAGGAGAGGCATGGCCCTTCTACAAGTGCAGATACTGTAAAGATCCCACAAAGCATATGATCCAGTGACGAAGTGTTAATTAAAATCAATTTCTTTAAGATTTTATAAATGGGCACTCTAATTAAAACTAATTGTTGCTTTTGCACTCCTTTTGGTATATATAAAATATTTCTAATATACTTTGTTTAACAACAATGAAGTTTTCTATGTTTTATTTGTGCTTAAAAAAGCTCAAGAGCACATTTTCCCAATCTCATACACAGACTTAGGACCGAAGTGCAGCCTGGAGTGCTGAGGGGAGGGGGGGGGGGGGGGGTCCAACCAACAGCACATGGCAGTCAAGTGTAAGAGGAGCTATGATTGGATGAGGCTGGACACATCCCCCTCAGCACTCCAGGCTGCACTTTCTGTGTTTGGACTTCGGTCCAAATACTGTTTATAAGATGGGGGGAAATGTGCTCTTGAGCTTTTTTAAAGCACAAATAAAACAAAGAAAAATTAAATTTTTTTTTAAACTAAGTATATTTTTTATTTACCATAAGGAGTGCAATAGCAAAAATTTGTTTTAATGAGAGTGACCCTTTTAAATCCACAACTCTGATGGTAGAAAATTTACTAAACCCTTAAAGCCAACATGTTTCTGGTGCAACCGCACACTTTGTTAGCCACAACATGTTGGTTTTAGGGGTTTAGTGAATTTTCTGCTATCAGCAGTGTGGATTTTAAGATGTCTTTAAGAAATTTATTTTAACTGACTCTTCCTTTCTGGATCATACGTTTTGTGTGATTTAAACAACTTTTTAATTTAAATAAACCAACCAAAGAAACAAATAAAGGTATGCCTGGCATTAGCTTGTCAACCCCTACTACACTGTTTGGCTTGTTTAACAACTATGGATCAAGTGACAGATGCACTTTAAATGTATAAATAAACTACCAGGAATTTCCTTACCACTGTGTGCCTGTATAAAATGCAGGGCTGAAACAACTAATCGATTATGAAAATGGTTGTCAACTATTCTCATAATCGGTTGGTCAATTAGTTGTTCAGCCAATTTCTAAAGTTCACATACACTTAGCGATTCAGACCTTCCCCCCTTCACAAGTCCCATGTTCTTATTACTCAGTCCCCTGTCACTCATAATCAGCCCCCCCCCCCCCCCCCCACCAGTCCCCCTTAATCAGACTTAGGTTGGCAGTATAAGTTCCTGCACATTAGGTTGGCAGTACAGTTCCCCCACATTAGGTTGGCAGTACAGTTCCCCCACATTAGATGGGCAGTACAGTTCCCCCACATTAGGTTGGCAGTACAGTTCCCCCACATTAGATGGGCAGTACAGTTCCCCCACATTAGGTGTGCGGTACAGTTCCCCCACATTAGGTGTGCGGTACAGTTCCCCCACATTAGGTGTGCAGTACAGTTCCCCCACATTAGGTGTGCAGTACAGTTCCCCCACATTAGGTGTGCAGTACAGTTTCCCCACATTAGGTGTGCAGTACAGTTTCCCCACATTAGGTTGGCTGTACAGTTCCCCACATTAGGTTGGCAGTACAGTTCCCCCACATTAGGTGCAGTATAGTTCCCCACATTAGGTGCAGTATAGTTCTCCCACATTAGGTGCAGTATAGTCCCCTTACAGACATACAGCCTTCAGCCATATAGTGTATGGCTGGAGGCTGTATGCATGTTTACTTCCCCACTTCAGTGTTCCGACCACTGCTCCTCCGGTCCGGGGACCCTGGGGACCGGGGTCACGATCTTCTGCTATGGCCTATGGGCCCGGAGGAGCGGAGGTTGGAAAGCTGAAGATGACGTGCCGCTGGTGACTTACCATGCACGCGCGTCCTCCTCGATGCTTCGCTCCACTCTGCTTTTCTCCTATGGGCGCACGCACGGGATGTCAGTGACTTCCCTGCTTGTGCTACCTCCCGCCGGCCCCTGCGTTTTTAAAGTTAACGGGGGGGTCGCCACAGAGAGGTAACCGCTGGGACATCCTTGTGTCCTGAAAAGATTTTTCTGGACACAGGGATGGCCAGAATGTGACGGGGGCTGCAAGCTGTGTCGGCCGCCCGGCGCCCCTGTTGCTATGGTACCCTGTGCGGCTGCACAGCTCGCACACCCCAAAGGCCTGCCCTGTTTGCTATACACATGTTTATTCCCTTTTGTGTGTATTGGCACTAAACCAAAAAGGAGGAAAGAAAGCAAATTGGACATAATGTCACACCAAACTCCAAAAATGGTCTGGACAAAATTATTGGCACCTTTTAACTTAATATTTGGTTGCACACCCTTTGGAAAAAATAACTGAAATCAGTCGCTTCTTAGAACCATCAATAAGCTTTTTACACCTCTCAGCCTGAATGTTGGAACACTCTTTCTTTACAAACTGCTCCAGGTCTCTCTTATTGGAATGGCGCCTTTTACCCAACAGCAATTTTAAGATCTCTCCACAGGTGTTCAATGGGATTTAGATCTGGACTCATTGCTGGCCACTTCAGAACTCTCCAGCGCTTTGTTGCCATCCACTTCTGGGTGCTTTTTGATGTATGTTTGGGGTCATCGTCCTGCCGGAAGACCCAAGATCTCGGACGCAAACCCAGCTTTCTGACACTGGGATGTACAGTGTGACCCAAAATCCATTGGTAATCCTCAGATTTCATGATGCCTTGCACACATTCAAGGCACCCAGTGCCAGAGGCAGCAAAACAACCCCAAAACATCATTGAACCTTCACCATATTTCACTGTAGGTACTGTGTTCTTTTCTTTGTAGGCCTCGTTTTATTCTCTGTAAACAGTAGAATGACGTGCTTTACCAAAAATCTCTACCTTGGTCTCATCTGTCCACAAGACGTTTTTCCAGAAGGATTTTGGCTTACTCAAGTTCATTTTGGCAAAATGTAGTCTTTCTTATGTCTCTGTGTCAGCAGTGGGGTCCTCCTGGGTCTCCTGCCACAGCATTTCATTTCATTTAAATGTCAACGAATAGTTCGCACTGACACTGATGCTCCCTGAGCCCGCAGGACAGCCTGAATATCTTTTGGAACTTGTTTGGGGCTGCTTATCCACCATCCAGACTATCCTGCATTGACACCTTTCATAAATGTTTCTCTTCCGTCTATGACCAGGGAGATTAGCTACAGTACCATGGGTTGCAAACTTCTTCATAATGTTGCGCACTGTGGACAAAGGCAAATCTAGATCTCTGTAGATGGACTTGTAACCTTGAGATTGTTGATATTTTTTCACAATTTTGGTTCTCAAGTCCTCAGACAGTTCTCTTCTCTTCTTTCTGTTGTCCATGCTTAGTGTGGCACACACAATGCAAACACTAAGTGAACTTCTCTCCTTTTTATCTGCTTTCAAGTGTGATTTTTATATTGCCCACACCTGTGACTTGCTCCAGGTGAGTTTAAAGGAGCATCACATGCTTGAAACAATCTTATTTATCCACAATTTTGAAAGGGTGCCAATAATTTTGTCCAGCCCATTTTTGGAGTTTGGTGTGACATTATGTCCAATTTGCTTTTTTTTCCTCAATTTTTTTTGTTTGGTTCCAATACACACAAAGTGAATAAACATGGGTATAGCAAAACAGGTGTTAATGCAGTCCTTTTTTGTGAGAAATACTTCATTTTCTTGAAAAATTTCAGGGGTGCCAACATTTCCGGCCATGACTGTATATGCAACTGTCGCCCTCTGCAGCCTGAAAACACACAGAAGACCTTCAGTCCGATCCCCTTCCCTCATTGACTCCCTCCCTAATCTAACTTTTTTTATTATCTTCTTTTCCACTATGGTTATTTTTATCCAATTAATCGAAACACTCAGCCAACTAATCGATTATGAAAATAATTGTTAGTCACAGCCCTAATAAAATGGAAATCTTCTGACATACAAAATATTATTTCCCAACAGAAATTAATAAATAATTGTTCGATAATCCTGCACAAGTATTTTTTTTGTGTTTTTTTTTTAAACATGAATGGTTATAGGAAAGTTTGCATCTTATGAAATCAGACCTTTAGGGTGTGTGATAGCATGTTCTGCTTCGGGCAATGACTAAATAAATGTATGTACTGTAAAGCAGTCACCACATGATGCATCTATATGAGGGGGAAAAAAAAAGAAACCCGCTGTGTACACACTTGCATTTTGGTTTCTGTTCATAATGGGAACAGAGATGAAGTGCCAGATTTCTTTTATGAATTTACTATGTGCAGTGTCCAACAGACTCCATCAGTGTCACCAGGTTTTCAGGGTTTGTGTCAGATGTGAACATAGCCTAAACTAATAGTAGGTTGTCCACACTCCATGCTTAGTAAAGCACAAGATCCGGATCTTATTCTGTATCAAAGTACTTATGTGTAATATCTCATCTGTAATTGTGTGCAGTAATCTGTGAAGCAGGGATATAGACGGACCAAGTACACTCAACAGCAAAACCACTACATTGAAGCACTTACTGGACAGCAGCCATTCTCCATAGTGGTAAATGACATAATCCTTTTTACCACAGACTGTAAATTATATGTACTGCAGCCTGATAATGTTATACAGTCTTATAACTATGGAGACATTGACATATGCTCCGTGTACAAGATACATTTTCAGCCTTTGCAACATGCAAGTTACTGTGAATATCTTTACTTGAACAGTTTGTCCTAGAACTAAGGGGAGATTTATCAAAACCTGTGCAGAGGAAAAGTTGTCCAGTTGCCCATAGCAACCAATCAGATCGCTTCTATCATTCTTCAGAGGCCTTTTCAAAAATGAAAGAAGCCATCTGATTGGTTGCTATTGGCAACTCAGCAACTTTTCCTCTTGACAGGTTTTGATGAATCTCCCTCTAAGTGCATGATCACTGTATGCAGGATTATGTGATAAGGTAGGTTTTTGATTTATATTCTGCTCTCCGTCAATATCGGATCAGTGAACAGAGCTGGAAGCAGAGAGCTCTGCACAATATGTAGTGGCTGCAGCTCAGCTTCTATTCACTTCAATGATAGCTAAGCTGCAGTGACCCGTCACAGGATACAGCACCAGTCTCCAGGTCCGGTTTAGTTGGCAGACTTTAAAATGTATTGTATCAGAGCATATACAAATGCAACGTTTCGGCTAGTAAGGCTTTCTCAAGCATAGCAAAAACATAATTGTAACACTCTTTTATATAAGTGACAAATACACGTGATTGGTGAAAACACAAGTGCAATTAATGTGTCATTATTAGTTCAGACAACCCTCTGGATCTCCTAGGTTTACACAATAGTCATGTGATACAAAAACTGTCAAACAGTAAAACAACATAAAATATGCGATAAATACAGTGCAGATGATAAGGACAATATGGAGTATCACAATAGGGGGATTCCATAATACTCCTATAACTTTCTGATGTCTTGTAACTCACAGGGGATCTAGTTGTTACAGTCGATCCACGCTCCTTCCTCAATGAGACTGCGGCTGCGCGAAGACCACTCACATGATCACAACCAACCGGCGGTTCAGTGCCCTCACCGTATCACAACGCTCACATGCACGTGCGCTAACTCACAGCGCAACAAGTGCAGCCGTCCTGTAGTGAATGCATAAAGCGGACTGTCAGATCATGATGACCATATGGCAGCAGGTCCGTGAAATATATTTCACCAGGGTCCAGAATGGAGCCCGTTCAGGAGGGGTATAATCTACAATATTCACATGCATTAATTAGAGGATGTGTTGAGGGAAAATATGTCTATGTTGGTATTCTAGACTGTGGAATACCCCATGCGTTTTCTTCTCTATCTGGTCATGGTATAAACATAATGTGATCAGTGTCTATAAAAATTCATTGTCCAGTAATGAGTTACAGCCAGTATTATAATCCAGAGCTTCATTAGGGAAATATAAAATTGTTGTTAGAGGTTTCTGAGACTGTGATATTGATGACCTATCCTAAAGATAGTAAATACAGTACAGCTTTACTGTGACTGGTACTACATCTTAGTTCCATTCACAATACCACCAGACACAGCCACATCCATATGTACAACCCTGTGCCTGGTAAGGGAGGGTACAAACAGAAGGTGGGAGACAGTAACATAAATGTCAGCAAACCCTGTGTAGTATCATCCTACAGCCATTCTTTTCCATCTGTACCCTACTTTTTTGATCACTTATTTAGTGAATATTATAAAGAAGTAGAAGATTTCTGGAGGGAAGCATGAAAGCAAAATCAAACCAATGGGACCTCATTGCTCTGACAACTTGTAATAAATATTTTTTCTTCTGAAGGACGCTCCTCCTTATTCATACTATGCATTCAGCAACCGACACCATGACTGCCGCTTTCACAAGGTGCCATTGGGCTCTGTGGTTCCACCATCAACAAAAAGACATCTATTAGAATACTTGCACAATACAGTTTACCTTGAAGTACAGTACTGAAGAAGCAGTATACATGTGGTCTACACACAAGAATAAACCACCAAAGCGGATATCAAAGTAAAAACATTATTTACGAAGATGTTGCTTGGTGTCCTTTATTTTTTTAATTTTTTTTTTGTGAACAAGGTTTTTCTTGTCTACACTGCAAGATACAAAAAAAAGTGGGAATAAACAGTGGTTCTTCAGGTCTGTGAAAATCTGAGGCAAGAGACACCACCCCAACAACCAGCCATGCAAAAGCATGAAACTTCCAAAGCATTTTTCCGAATTACTAATGAATTGAGTTGGGTGTTAAATCTGCTCAACGATTTTATTTAAGAAATAGCACACTTTTTTACACAGTTCGGTAATACCATTTCAGCATGCATTTTATGACACTGAGGCTGCGAGCCATAGTGGCAATATTCTACAGACAAGATGGAAGAAAAGGCTGAAAGTGGATTATGTTAGCAATTCTACAAATAAATTTGTGCAATAAATATTGAATAAATCACAGATAGTTAGAAAGTACTACAAACATCAAAGTAAACAGTAAAATTTCCACACCTTTCAGGTATACAAATTTAAATATTTGTCCATATAGCCTATCAAGTCAGGAATATAAATTCCGATGAAATTAGAGGGAAGTGAACCAGACATTTAAATTTTGGTTTACATAGTTTATGCATATTGCCCATAAGAACCATGCTGGGGGAATAAATTACCATTTTACCTGTTTTTGCACCAACTTCTGGCAGTCGGGTTTTCAAAATTCACTCTTCTCCGATTTTTCTAATTTTTTGATAAGCCATGCCACTTTGTAGGCTTTTCTCAAGCTCTCCAAGTGATTTGTGTGAATGTAGACTATTTTTGTCCAAACATGTCGCAAAAAGTGTTGCACAGGCGTGTGCCTAAATTTAGTCCACAAAGCCCAATAAAAACTGTCGGGTTTGGCTTGGTGAATGAGGCCCATGTGTGCCATTCTCTTGTCTGACTTGGAAGAAGCTGACATAGTAAAATACTGGGCTGGACAAGAGACTGGTATGCCCTATTGGTTTTACTTTAATTTGTTCTTTGGTGTTTTGAAGGGAATGTATCTCCTAAATGTTATTTACCAATTAAAGACAGATTCTGAATTAGTTCTTTTTTTTTTTTTTTTTTTTTTTCTGATCAGCTTCTCTTTTCTGATTGTAATTTTACATAATTAAATTTTTATGTACATTATTATGGGGGCAGCCCCGTAGACAGGGACAGCAATAGACAGAAGCTGTCCCATTGACTTGCATAGGAAAAGTTTCTAGACATACTCTGTGACCTTTTTAAAGGTTATTCCACAGGAGAGGGGAGGCTGAACTCTTATTGTCTTCTCTGTCTACTGGTGCCATCTTTCACTGCAATTTTGTATTGATCAATTTCCAGCAGCCTTGTTATCGCAGACAGAACAGGAAGACTAGTTTTAGGCTTATTGGTGAGAATGAAAACTGCAATATTTCTGGTTTATTTTAAAATATAGACAGTAAAATAGAAAATATTTCTAGATTATTTTGAAATACAGACAGTAAAATGGAACAATAGAAAAAAATCACCAACATAAAAAAAAAAAAAAAGTTTTCCTTATAAACGGGAGTAAAGCATGTTTATGTTCAGTGTGGAACCACTGACTAACCATACATATGTAGACATAGCCCACGTGTGACTGCAGTATTGACAATAGAAGTTGTAGTTTTGCAATAACTGATGAGCCATGGGTTGGGGAATTCTGGACTACAGCCTTAGTCAGGCCCGGCGTTAAGGCGGGCTGCTCAGTGGCGGATCCAGGGGGGGGGGCAACAGGGCGTGGGAGGTAGTGCACGCAGGGAGGTTACCGACGTCCCGTGCGTGCACCCATAGGAACACAGCAGAGCGGAGCAGCGAGGACACGCAAAGGGTAAGTTACCAATGGCACGTCATCTTCAGTGCTCCAACCACTGCTCCCCTAGTCCCGGGACCTACTGCTATGGCCTATAGGCCAGAGCAGTCGATCATGACCCCTGATCGGAGGAGCGGTGGACGGAGCACTGAAGTGGGGCAGTACACAGACATACAGCCTCCAGCCATACACTGTATATGGCTGAAGGCTGGATGTCTGTGGGGGAACTATACTGCCAACCTAATGTGGGGGAACTATACTGCCAACCTAATGTGGGGGAACTGAAACCTAATGTGGGGGAATCATATTGCCAACCTAATGTGGGGGAACTATACTGCCAACCTAATTTGGGGGAACTATGCTGCCAACCTAATGTGGGGGAACTATACAAAAATATAAAATCCCTATACATTTTTCTGTATATGGGGATTTATGAGGGTCATTTTTTGTGCTGTGATTTGTAGTTTTTCTGTACCATTTTTGTTTTGATGGGACATTTCAATTGCTTTTTAGATATTTTTATGGTATTTGAAGTGACCAAATGTGCACTATTACGACTTTTGGAGCCCCACTTTTGATTTTGCCCAGGGCCACGCTAAGCCTAAAACTGGCCCTGGCCTTAGTCTTGTTATAATTACTTCATCCAGCAGGTGGCAATGTTAGTGCTTTCAAGCGGAGATTACAGTCTAAAGATCTGGCTGCAGGACTACTATATATTTTCCAGAACACATCTCTTGCACCTCTGCATTTTATCAAGAAGCTGTTTTTGTGCCCCTTGTTTATAAGTCGCAGTAGCATGGCATCTGGGTGAAAAAGAACACACAAAGCCAATTAAATATTTTTATGACAACAAGGTTCTGTGATTGTTGATGTTTTCACACTGTCTAAGGGTGCATTTGATGAAAAACGGATTCCTCAAAACCGGACTAAACTGTATCAAAACGTGTACAAATTATAACCCATACGGTTAAAAACCGTATATGGTTTGAAAAATGATGTCTGATTGCATCCGTTTTTTAAAAACGTTTTTTAACTTTTCACTCAATTATGAATAAAGTTTCACTTGTTTAATTGAAATTCCAAGAAAAAAAACTGTACAAAGTCAAAAACCGTAGGGTGCAAACCAGATGGAACACATACAGTTCTGTACGGTTCCCATTGACTCCCATGTTAAAAAAAAAAAAAAAAAAGGATACGGTTTAATATGTTTTTTTACCCAGACCAAAAACCGTGGTAGGCTACGGTTTTGGGTACGGGGAAAAAAACGGACAAAACCGTACAAGATGCAACATGGATGGCATACGGTTTTCAATGGAGAGTCAATGCATATGATTTTCAATACGGTTCCGTACGGTTTTCACATTGAAAACGTATATAGGAACTGTATTGCAAAAACGTGATGTGAATGCACCCTGAGTTACATGCTTGAATTGACTGGATTAAATGGATTCCTGATTACTGAGCCAGATTACATTTTACACATATATGACATGCAAGGCTTTACTAGTAAATACTCTTTTAGAACACTTATGCAGTTTTTCTATTATCCTGCATTGGAAATGCATGGATAAATTAACTGTTTATTACATTGGGGATTGTTCCTCCACAGCCTAACACTCTCATCACATCATGAATGGTGGTCGCAGGTAGGGAGCAGCCCATTGACAAGGAGCTCGGTGAAGCCAAGTTGCCAATTTCTTTAACAAGAACAGTGTAACTGCATGAGGACTCTCAAAAAAGATGCTCCAGAATTGTTACTTTATGGAAATACTGGCATGTCCTATGAAAGTTCCCAGAATGAATGCACATGTACATTTAAGTTTTAAAGTATTTGGACAATTACACATTTTTCCCAATTTAGCCTGTGTACACCAACACAATGGATTTAAAACAAAGCCGTCTATATGTGATTGTAGTGTAGACAATCAGCTTTGGTTCAAGGGGTTTAACAAAAATACATGTTGCTGTATACTTTTTTGCATTGTAGATAATAGTGATCATATACAGTATGCACACTAAAGTCAGTGGAGCTACCTGCTTTTATTAATTTATATATATATGACAATTGAGTATATTATTTTGTAAAAGATTAATTTAAATAATTCTACAGATTAAGCAGCACTGGCGGACTAGGGGTGCATGCCCCGTCCAACAAAATCCACAGAATAGTGATCCAAGCAGCACTTATACAAAATAAGATTCCTTTTATTAGTGTTAAAAGGGTATTCCGGGCTGAACTAACATTTTACTATCCTGTCCATTATGAAGAATTATGCTAGTTCTAAACATTTATTTTCTATACGGCTCTGCTGTGGATCGTCTACTTTTTCTTCTTTATATGGTCCCCCCAGGTCTTGCATTTCAGTTCAGGTCCTGATGACGTTCGTCTCACAATCCTTTGCGGCTCAAGGGGGCAGCTGGTGTCAGGAGGCTATTTCTTGTATTTCCTCACAAGCCAACTCTCTGATGATGCTTGCGGTCCATCTGTACATCCCGTTGTCCTAGCGTTTCCACATTCTGCAGAGTGTCGAGATCCAGGGACGCCGGCATCTCAGCACGTACAGATGGACCGCAAACGTCATCAGGGGGCTGGCTTGTGAAGAAATGCAAGAAATGGCCAAGCCCCCTGACACCAAGTGCCAACCTGGAGCCCCAAAGGATTGTGAGACGAACGTCATCAAGACCTGAATGGAAACACAAGACCTGGGGGACCATATAAAGAAGAAAAAGAAGCAGAGCCGTATAGCAAGTAAATGTAGAACTAGCATAATTCTTCATAATGGGCAGGATAGTTAAAAGTTAAGCCCGGAATACCCCCTAGAGAGCATCTTATTTTGTATATACATATGTGTCAAGTATCAAGATCTTCTTCCAACCAAATTATCCATGCTTTCTTAGAACTGTGTGTGTGTGTAGAGATCATAGAGAACCCCAAGCAGACTCTGCTGGAGGAGGAGGGGTCCTTTTTGATTCATGACAGCTACAGAAGTAATAGCAGCAACATCCGGGTTATACTAAGATTAATAAAGATGTATGGGGAAAACTAGTTGATTGGTGGGGGTCTGACTGCTGGAACCCCCAACAATCACAAGATCAGAAGTTAGTTGTCACACAAGTGAATGGAGCGGCATTGCCAAGTAGTGATCTGGAGAGATTGTTGAGCATACGTGTTGATGCTCTATTAAAGGGGTACTCCGGTGGAAAACTTTTTATTTTTTTAAATCAACTGGTGCCAGAAAGTTAAACAGATTTGTAAATTACTTCTATTTAAAAATCTCAATCCTTTCAATACTTATCAACTGCTTAATAATACAGAGATTAAGATTTTTTAACAGAAGTAATTTACAAATCTGTTTAACTTTCTGGAGCCAGTTGATTATATAAAAGAAATTTTTTTTCCTGGATAACCCTTTTGATTCAGTTTCAGATCAGTGTTTAGGTTTTCTCTAGTGCCTGCTTGTTGTTCTGCTGGGGATACTTTTCAGATCAAGGTTATCGTAGGGATGCTTGCAGACAGTTAGTCTTGAGACATTGAGGTTCCTGTTGTTTAGTTGATATGCCTATTTGTACCTACCAATGTTGATATGTGCCTTGTGTTTGTTTGTCTTTCTTGCAACTGTATCCGGTCCTACTGTAAGTCCTGTCAAGATCTTAGTACTAAGAGCCTCAGTTAGGACTCAGGAAAGGTAACTACCCAGATTTATCAAACTGTGTGAGAGAAAAAATAGTGATTTTCCCACAGCAACCAATCACAGCTCAGCTAACGAGCTCTGGTAAAGTGAAAGCTGAGCTGTGATTGGTTGCTGTGGGAAAATCACTCCACTTTTTTTCTCACACCGTTTGATAAATCTGGGTCTATAAATTTTGTACCTTCAATTCTGCCTTCCTTTGACCAGCTGGCGTTGTTGCAATGAAAAAGTACAGCCAAAATAAGATATACACTGCTCAAAAAAATACTTAAACAACACAATGTAACTCCACTCCTTCTGTGAAATCACACAGTCCACTCAGGACGCAACACTCATTGACAATCAATTTCACATGCTGTTGTGCAAATGGAACAGACAACAGGTGGAAATTATAGGCAATTAGCAAGACACCCCCAAGAAAGGAGTGGTTCTGCAGATGGTGACCACAGACCACTTCTCCGTTCCTATGCTTCCTGGCTGATGTTTTGGACACTTTTGAATGCTGGCGGTGCTTTCACTCTAGTGGTAGCATGAGACTGAGTCTACAACCCACACAAGTGGCTCAGGTAGTGCTGCTCATCCAGGATGGCACATCAATGCAAGCTGTGGCCAGAAGGTTCGCTGTGTCTGTCAGCGTAGTGTCCAGAGCATGGAGGCGCTACCAGGAGACAGGCCAGTACATCAGGAGACGTGGAGGAGGCCGTAGGAGGGCAACAACCCAGCAGCAGGACAGCTACCTCCGCTTTTGTGCAAGGAGGAGCACTGCCAGAGCCCAGCAGTCCACAAATGTGCAGGTGTCCACTCAAACGGTCAGAAACAGACTCCATGAGGGTTGTATGAGGGCCTGATGTCCACAAGTGGAGGTTGTGCTTACAGCCCAACACCGTACAGGACATTTGGCATTTGCCAGAGAACACCAAGATTGGCAAATGCGCCCCTGGCACCCTGTGCTCTTCACAAATGAAAGCAGGTTCACACTGAGCACATTTGACAGACGTGACAGAGGCTGGAGATGCAATGGAGAATGTTCTGCTGCCTGCAACATCCTCCAGCATGACCAGTAATGGTGTGGGGTGGCATTTCTTTGGGGGCCGCAAAGCCCTCCATGTGCTTAGCAGAGGTAGCCTGACTACCATTAGGTACCGAAATGAGATCCTCAGACCCCTTTTGTGAGACCATAAACTGGTGCAGTTGGCCCTGGGTTCCTCCTAATGCAAGACAATGCTAGACCTCCTATGGCTGGAGTGTGTCAGCAGTTCCTGCAAGAGGAAGGCATTGATGCTATGAACTGGCCCGCCCGTTCCCCAGACCTGAATCCGATTGAACACATCTGGGACATCATGTCTCGCTCCATCCACCAATGTCATATGGGCACGTGGAGGCCACACACACTACTGAGCTTCATTTTGACTTGTTTTAAGGACATTACATCAAAGTTGGATCAGCCTGTAGTGAGGTTTTCCACTTTGATTTTGAGTGTGACTCCATATCCAGACCTCCATGGGTTGATAAATTTGATTTCCATTGATAATTTTTGTGTGATTTTGTTGTCAGCACATTCAACTATGTAAAGACGAAAGTATTTCATTCATTCAGATCTAGGATGTGTTATCTTAGTGTTCCCTTTATTTTTTTGAGCAGTGTATTATGCTAGCTCCAAGTGTAGCCCAAAGATGTTGCAACCATTAACTGAATGACAATGAAAAAATATGTAGACAGTCGGCAATACTGCTACATGTAATACATTATTTTAATAGGCAAACTGTTAAATTGTCAAGTTGTGCCCTCTGTTAGTTGCAGTTTCCCTTTTGTACAGATCGGACCTTACTGGAACACAGCATTAAGTTTGGTGGAAGGAAGAAAAAAAGGGCCAGTGAGTATTTCCCATTCTTACACACATAAAGACAAGGCTGTGTGTATAGGTTGCCGATAGCCGGTGAGTGCACATATGTACTGTATGTGAAATGTATTGTGCTTTCCCTGAGCACCTGCCAGAACTGTGCTTATGTTGGTGCAGGAGACCACAGTGAGTAGGCCATTCAGTCATTATGTGAGTGTCATGCATTTTATTAGCATCAGTACTTTTCCATATTCTACAAATAACCACTTATATGTGCACATTGCCTTATTATCCCTATAGCTTATAAAAACATTAGTGAAAAATCTAAGACTTTTATTTTGCTGTAGTACTCAAACATACAATCCATTGTATATACGCATGAAGACCATACAACTTTTCTTGGGACAATAAAAATGTTTATATACTCTTTCAATGTAAATCTTTTTATTGAAGAAATATTTCCAAAATAGCTTGTTTGTTCTAAAATGATATATAATGTCTTTATATTTTCTAATCTTAAACGAACATAAGAGTTTGATTCTCTTATACTTTGTAACAAAAGTAATCTTTACAGTTCCTTAAATACACCCCTTAGATGTTCATGGGAAATGTTTAAAAAGGGGAATGGACCACCAAGGATTTAATGACTTAAAGTTATCATAGTGTCTTTTATTTATTTTGAGGGTGACTTGTTTTAAGCTTGATTCTGAATTAAATCAAAGCCTGCTATGCTCACATTATCCCTTGCTTTAGTAAATCATAGCCTAAGACTCTTCTGGTTTACTGGTAGCTTTCAAGTGGGGTTCATCTGGTTTTGTTTCTAGTTGGTTTTCATCCATGGCTTTATTTAGAGATTACAACAACCAAAATAGCATTAGTTCAGTAAATAACATTTTCTTTTTTCCATAGTGTGTTTATGTCCTTTAATGAACATCATTCTGCTGGGCACACTTAATGCATTTGTTTAGATTGGAAGCTTTGAAAAATGTGATTCTTCTGTACAAATATGTAAAAATAAATATAAATTGACTTTGGTCATGTGCTGCAGATATCCCATCACGGTACTTAAGATCACAATATATAGCGGCTTTGTTCTCATCTTATGCTATCTTGTGCAGTTTAACTAGAGACAAGGTGGGGAGATATTTAAAGAGTTTAGCGCCACTTATTTGCCTTAGCTGTACCGCATTTGCTTAACCCCTTAAGGACTCAGTGTTTTTCAGTTTTTGCATTTACATTTTTTTCCTCATCACCTTCTAAAAATCATAACGCTTTAAATTTTGCACATAAAATGCCATATGATGGCTTATTTTTTTGGACCACCAATTCTACTTTGCAGTGACATTAGTCATTTTACCCAAAAATCCATGGCGAAACGGAAAAAAAATTAATTGTGCGACAAAATTTAAGAAAAAAATGACATTTTGTAACTTTTGGGGGGCTTCCGTTTCTATGCAGTGCTTTTTTCGGTAAAAATGACACCTTATGTTTATTCTGTAGGTCCATACAGTTAAATTGATACCCTACTTATATAGGTTTGATTTTGTCGTACTTCTGAAAAAAATCAGAAATACATGCAGGAAAATTTATACGTAAAAAATTCTCATTTTCTGACAGATATAAATTTAAAATTTTTCCGCGTACGGGCCGGTATAAGGGCTCATTTTTTTTGTGACGTGATCTGAAGTTTTTATCAGTACCATTTCTGTATTGATCAGACTTTTTGATCGCTTTCTATTCATTTTTTCATGATATAAAAAGTGACCAAAAATACGTTATTATGGACTTTGGAATTTTTTTGCGTGTACGCCATTGACCGTGCAGTTTTATTAACAATATATTTTTATAATTCGGTCATTTCCACAATCGGCGATACCACGTATGTTTTTATTTACACAGTTTTTTTGTTTTTTTTTATGGGAAAAGGGGAGTGATTCAAACTTTTATTAAGGAAGGGGTTAAACGGCCTTTTAGTAACTTTTTTTTTTCCACTTTTTTTTTGCATTGTTATAGCTCCCATAGGGGGCTATAACACTGTACACACTGATCTTCTACACTGATCCCTGCAAAGCCATAGCTTTGCTTTGATCAGTGTTATAGGCAGTCGATTGCTCAAGCCTGAATCTCAGGCTTGGAGCAATCAATCGCCAATCGGACGCGTCGGAGACAGGTGAGGGTACCTCCGCTCGCGTGCTAGCTGATCAGGACATTATCGCAATGGTCCCGATCAGCCTGACTGAGCTGCCGGGAAGCTTTTACTCTCATTTTAGATGCGGCAATCAAATTTCATCACCACGTCTAAAGGGTTAATAGCGTGCGGTACAACGATCGGTGCCGCACGCTATTAGCCCAGGGTCCCAGCTATCATTAGCCGCCAGGACCGACCCGATATGACGCGGGATTACGGCGGGACCCCACGTTATATACCAGGATCAGGCGCAGGGAGTACAGATATGCCCTGCGTCCTTAAGAGGTTAAAATGTGGCGTACACTATTAGCGCCACATATTTAGATACGTAGCACTTGATTTAGGTAAAAAAAAATTTTTAAGGGTCATGGCTAGGCTTTTTGTGCTATTAACAATTTTTTTTCAAAGATTTTGCACGACTTTCTGGCGTACCAAAGTTTTGCAGTTAATACCAAGTAAACCTTATTAGCTTTTTTGTTTCTTTGTTTTTGGCCGCAGGACAAACGTACCACAAATTTTTAAGAGGCTAAACCCACTTCTGAAAATCAGGTGCAGTTAACACTCTTGGAGGCACAAACAAAACTCACTATTCAAGTCTTTGAATATCCCCCCCCCCCCCCCCATTTTGACTGTGGGAGACCACAGTTTCTACTTCCACATTGAATGCTATTATTCTATTATTCTTAAGGGCATATGGAAGGTCCAGATCTTGTTACAGTTGTTGCATTAGGAACCAGAAGAACCATTACCTGTCAGCAGGGTTCCCTTTGTTTGTGTTAAACTCTTGCAGGAATCCTGCATGTAATGCTATTGTAGCTCAGGTGTGGTGGAGTGAGTACCCCCTACGGATTGTGCTGGTATAGCAACAGATCTGGCATTGACCGCCTCTCTGCAACAATAAATGGAGACATACAGTCCTTAGATTGCAGAACCTTTCAGATTCTTATGATGAAGAAAACTTTACTCATAAGAGGTATTGATACTTTGCAGATACAGAAACATATATACAAACACAGAAAATGTGGTGGTTCTCACAAAACAGCAAAAACATTTAGTTACTTAATGAGCTGTCTTCGGTGCAGCTTGGAATAAACTCAGGGTCTTTGACTCCAATTCCCTATTTCTGGGGCTAACAATACATACAGAGTCTGTATGTACCCTCCTGTTACCAGGGATCTTAACCCACAGTCCCTCTAACCCCTGCGAACAGGACTTTCACTATACCAGCTCTGTCCCAGAACTACTCATAGTTCACTTGTTTCATGCACCAGGAGCTCATTACATTCTACAGGCCCAGTGTCCTTACAGTTTTAACAGAAGTTGGGTAAGACTTCTCTATTTTCTGCTTGGTCAGTCCTACTCTGCCCCACAGCTGCTTTCTTGCCAAGCCTAGCTTAACTGCAAAGCTTGCAACAGGCCCATCTGCACATACATGCAGTCACTCTGCATTGATCTAACTTCCCATTGCACCACTCTATTTACACTCTATAAAAAGCTGCAGCATCTAGTGGTACCAGATGAAGTGGCAAGACACTTAGGAGAGGAACCCAATAGGCGGGATATTGCGATTGATGGTCTATCCATGGATAGGTATTGATGGTAAACAACAAGAAGGTATTTGGAAAGGTTAATAACATTTTTCCTGGACTTCAGCACCCTCCTGATTAGAATGTGGCAGACCCACAGCACCTGGATGTACAAAGTAAACCGAGCCAGAAGCACTGGCTGTGAACATTGTGTAGTGGCCGTGCCAGGTTACTGCAGCTCAGCTCTTACTGAAGGGAAAGGGACATAAGCTTTGGTAACCTGGCACGGCCACAACACCATGAACTCAGCTCTGTCTCTGTTCACTGTGTACATTTAGCCACTGCGGCTCTGCCAAAGTCTTCCTTGCAATTTCACCACATCTTAGTACTAAACTAATGTTTGGTGTGGGCAGAGGATACAGCTCATATGACCATGGTTCAGGACATGCAGACTACAATTACCATGATATTAAACTTCACAAAGATGCTCTATATCAGATCTGCAGACATGGGCAGGTAGCTGATAGAAAGAGAAAACTAATAAGTACTCCAGTCTCTTAGCCAGTGGCCTTTTTGCAAAGTTATAAAATCATGTTTTTTTGTAAGCTCAATTGTCATAGAAGTGGTGCTGGGCTGCAGCATTTTCACCTCCCCTTCCCTGCCCTGCATTATTAATGTACAGGATTTGGCTTCCTACACTGGGCCTTGTACATCAATCATGCAGTGTGTGGGAGAAGGTGTGCATGCTGTATCTCAGCCTTACATGTATGACACTTCAGCTGGGTATAAAACATGATTTTATAATTTTGCAAACATCCATCAACTGTTGTATCACTTGTAAGAATATTTAGTAAGTTTATGCCTGTCACAATGACTGTTTTAATGATTTTAAATATGATAGAAGAATGTAAACACCAAACCTATTGTAAATCTAATTTAAAGTTACAGGTAGACAGTTCAAGTGTGGCAGTCTACATGTTACATCCTGAAACAACTAGTTGTCTCACCTGCAGACTTCAAAAATAGAGAAAAAGACACTGTCAATTAGACAGCTGCTGCCTTCAGGCAGGTTATCAGTTTACCTCAGACATACGTCTGCCAACATAGTTTCTTCTATTGTTTTGTCTTACATTTTAATGATTTTGCTTAAAAAGACAGCAATGAAAGAGCAACTGTCATAGTTATGAGGAAATCGTCTTGCAAGCAAGACAGGTACATCTTCATTTCTTGTACTTTTTATCCACCTACGTTATTATTTAACCCCTTAAGGACCAAGCCCATTTTCACCTTAAGGACACCAGGCCAATTTTATTTTTGAGTTTTCTTTTTTCCTCCTCGCCTTCTAAAATCCATAACTATTTTATGTTTCCATCTATAGACCCATATAAGGGCTTGTTTTTTGCGTGACCAATTGTACTTTGTAATGAAAATTTTTTTTAGGGAGGAAATTTTAATGAAAACTACAATTTTGCACATTTTGGAGGGTTTTGTTTTCACACTGTACACTTTACGGTAAAAATGACATGTATTCTTTATTCTGTGGGTCAATATGATTAAAATGATACCCATGGCTAGATACTTTTATATTTTTTACTGCTTAAAAAAAAATCTAAAATTTTTTTACAAAATAAGTAATCTAAAATCGCCCTAATTTGACCACCTATAACTTTTTAATTTTTCCGTATATAGGGCGGTATGAGGGCTAATTTTTTGAGCGGTCATCTGTACTTTTTATCAATACCACATTTGCATATATAAAACTCTTAGATAATTTTTTTCTAAATTTTTTTTTTAAATGTGACAAAAAAGCAGCATTTTTTTATTTTTTACATTTACGCCATTCACCGTACGGGATCATTAACATTATATTTTGATAGTTCGGACATTTACGCATGCGGTGATACAACATATGTTTATTGAAAAAAAAAATATTACGCTTTTTGGGGGTAAAATGGGAAAAAGTGACAATTTAAATTTTTATTGGGGGAGGGGATTTTTCACATTCTTTTTGGCTTTTTATTTTTACATTTTTCAACTTTTTTTTTTACACTTTTTATGTATTTTATGCATAGGATATAGCACCGATCAGTATTATCAGTGATCTTCTGCTCTGGTCTGCTCGATCTCAGACCAGAGCAGAAGACCCCGGGAGACAGCTGTAGCCAGGTGAGGGGTCCTCCGGCCGCCATGCTGGATGATCAGATCGCCGTGGCAGCGCTGCGGGCGATCCGATCATCCATTCAAAGTACCGCACTGCCGCAGATACCGTGATCTGTATTGATCATGGCATCTGAGGGGTTAATGGCGGACATCCCCGCGGAACCTGGTGTGTATGACGCGAGCATCGGAACGGACGTAAATGTATGTCCTGGTGCAGGAAATACCGCCAAACCAGGACGTACATTTACGTCCGTGGTCGTTAAGGGGTTAACTAATGAAACGGCTATATAACATACTACAAAACTGAATATAACTGTATTTTTCCCTTGGTGAAGAAAAGCCTAGCTGTGACTCTGTTTGGGTCATTTTAAAGTAGTAAACTCTTTTTATTAAAGAAACAAGTCCGGCAAATACAAAATATCCAAGATACATCATCAAAATATCCAGAAAAGCTAAACTTGTCCATTTTACAGTAAAATAAAACATACGAAAGAATCACAATTAGACATCCTCCATTCGAGAGTCCACAGGCCATAATCTCCTCCACTGGTATGTATATAGATGCACCATCTAGAATCTAGCAAAAATTTCCACCCCATTTGGACATGAAAAAGCTGATATATATTGCTCATCACCATTTGGGGACTCTGATCTCTCTGGCTCTTATCTGTTCAGGAGAAGAAAAACAAGATAATGCCAAAGTAGTTCTGTTTTTATAACTGCAGCTGATATGGAGAATGTGATCCTACATAATCGCTTTGTATAGACATATAATTACAGGATATACAGTAGATGATCAGCGAGTGCTGTATATGGGGGACACCTTTCAACTATATTAGTAAGCTCAAATGTATTAAATGTGTTTCTACACAAACTTAAAGTGTACCTGTCATATTGCCAAAAAAAAGTGATTAGCACCTAATCCTGTATCATGTACATATGATTTTTATGTGTCTAGGACCTATATATCCCTAACAAATAGCATTTATATCTTGCTCACTTGCTTTGTCTTCTTGCCTTGTGGAGGGGGCGTGTCCCTCTCTCTCCCTTACGGTGGATGACTTTTCTGCTCTGAGTATGGGAGCAGCCTGGCAGTCTGCATATCACTGCACCATAGTTTTTATGTATTCATTTTCTATCTGTTCCAGGTAAAGCTGGATGCTAATAAACATAGCTGTCACCATGTGTGCCTGTCATTCAGCTTTCACAGACTCCTGAATGTCTGATCAGCTTCTTTGTCATTCAGGAGTCAGAGAAAGCTTTGGCTGTTCAAGTATGTTGGGAGTTGCAGTTTTGCAACAGCTGGAGCTGCAATGTTTGTAAAGCACTGTGTTAGAGCAGTGTTTCCTTTAGCTGTTGCAAAACTACAAATCCCAGCATGCCCACACATCCTTTGGATGTAGTTTTGCAAGAGCTTAAGGAACATAGCTTGAGACTACATGGCTCTAAAACAGAGTTTTACAAAGATTGTTTTTTATTCAGCAATCAGCCAACATGGTGAACAGGTGACGCGTTTCGGCCACAATATGTGACTATGGCCACATATTGTGGCCAAAACGCATCACCTGTTCACCATGTTGGCTGATTGCTGAATAAAAAGACATGTATTGCATCGAGACTGTGCTGGACATTGTCTACTTTTTGTCCATATTACATGAGATGGGGGTCCGGTCTTGTCCGGGATGCAGTAAGGGCAAGTGGGAGAGCTGTTCCTAAAACCACGAGTGAGTTGTAGTTTAGGAACAACTGACTGCTTCAGTGGTGAAATGGTGATCTTCTATACTGGATACCAACACACTTTATGGAGAGGGTCAGAGCCAACGTGATCAGTGAGCGTTGGCGAGAATCATATTTTAAAATGATGCACCATGGCTTTTTGGGGTTTAACATTCCTGTCATGCCTGCTTTCCCAAATAGGATCACCTCATGCCCAAAATGTCGTATTCCCTCAACTGATTTTTTTCATGGCATGTAGTCTTGCAGGGACACACAGCGTTTTTGGAATGAGTTGATTGGTTATGTGGTCAATCACTGGACAGTCAGACTTCCGTTGTCACCACTAACGCTTCTGTTTCAGTCTGTCGACCCCGCCACAGCGGAATCGGTGGGTCTTAGCAATATCCAGAAATTTGTCCACGTCATTCTGCTAGTCGCAAAGCGAATCATTCTGCGGGAATGGATCAAACCGGCTATGACGTCCATATCCGCAGTTATTGAGGAATTAAAGGACTTCCTGGAGGTGGACAGACTGGACACAGAAAGACATCGTGAGCGCCATGCAAAGAAATTTTTCACTAAATGGCGCACTTTTATGACTGCTCATTTCTCCAGGGCCCAAATTGAGGCCATTGTCACTCCATTCAGACACACGGAGTGGTATTCTCTAGCCTCACTGAGTAACACCTTAGGTCCATTAAGATTATCTGACCTTTGAGGAGCATGTTTCTGATTTCCGGGATCTGGTCGTCATGTCCTCAGTCTTCCCTTTCTTTACCAACTCTTTTATCACCTTACCTAACTTCTTCCCCCCCCCCCCCCCTCAGTTTTATTTTTTTTTTTATTTTTTTTAATTTGTATTTTGGTCTGTTTGAATGAAAGCGTGTGTGTGATTGCTCAAGCTCATCCTATGTGTAATTTTGTTTTTCCCTCGATATATTTATGCCAAATGTTCCCGTTGATATTTTTCTGCATTCGCTGACCGTGCGAGTTGTTTGTACGCACTAGTGTATGATGTTGTATGTACTTCGCATCCTTTGTTATTACCTTGTATGTTTCAAATAATGAAAACATTTAATAAACAAAGTTTATTAAAAAAAAAATCACTCTTTACGGCCAGTATTCAGTATGCTGCAAACTACAGAGTAGTCTATCTGCATAAAGATAGATGACCCCGCGTGGGGGCTATTTTCATTTTTAATTTTTTAGTAAAATTGACATTTTCTTTAATAAATGTATATTTGAAAAAATTATCTTATCAGTAGTACTACAAAATATAAAAAGTTTTTCTTAATGACAGTGCCTCTTTAAAGTATAAGGTAAAACAAATTCTGCAAGTTGCCATTTCAGAAAGTGATGGCATCAAGCCTGTTCACATACAGTAGCCAAAGGCCATTTGAGAACCTAAATGAAATCGGTCAGTGTAATTTTAAGTTCTTTAACCCTTAACAACACAGGACGTAAATGTACCTCCTGATGCGGTAGTACTTAAAGGGGTATTCCAGGCCAAAACTTTTTTTTATATATCAACTGGCTCCGGAAAGTTAAACAGATTTGTAAATTACTTCTATTAAAAAATCTTAATCCTTCCAATAGTTATTAGCTTCGGAAGTTGAGTTGCTGTTTTCTGTCTAACTGCTTTCTGATGACTCACGTCCCAGGAGCTGAGCAGTTCCTATGGGAATATTTTCCCATCATGCACAGCTCCCGGGACGTGACATCATCATTGAGCAGTTAGACAGAAAACTTCAGAAGCTAATAACTATTGGAAGGATTAAGATTTTTTAATAGAAGTAATTTACAAATCTACGGAGCCAGTTGATATATATATAAAAAAAGTTTTTGCCTGTAATACCCCTTTAACACATCAGGACATATATTTATGTCCTGTACATGATGGGAGCACTGGACCGGTGCTCGCATCATGTATGGCAGGTCCCGGCTGCCATCAGCAACCAGGGACTCGCTGGTGATGGCAGACCTAAGCGATCACATGGATGTCTGCCATTAACCTCTCAGCTGTCATGATCAATACAGATCATCTAAAATGGCGGACGGAGGGCCCCTCTCCTGCCTCCGTCCATCTCCTGGGGTCTTCTGCGTAGGTCTGAGATTGAGCAGACCAGAGAAAAAGATTGCCGATAACACTGATCAGTGCTATGCATGAATCAAAATATAATTTTAACGGCGTTAACGTAACAAAAAAAGTCCAAAATTGCTGCTTTTTTGTCACATTTTTTTCCAATTTTTTTTTATAAAAAGCAATTTAAAAGTTTAATATACGTAAATGTGGTATTGATAAAAAGTACAAATCAGAGCACAAAAAAATGAGCCCTCATACCGCCCTGTATACGGAAAAATGAGAAGGTTTTAGGTCATCAAAATAGAGGGATTTTAAACATACTAATTTGGTTAAAAAGTTTGAGATTATTTTTTTAAGCGGTACAATAATAGAAAAGTATGTAGTCATGGGTATAATTTTAATTGTATTGAGCCACATAATAAAGAAAACATGTTATTTTACCCATAAAGTGTACAGCATGAAAATGAAGCCTTCCAAAATTAGCAAAACTGCACCATACATTTTATGGTAAACTGAGTGATGTCATTACAAAGGACAACTGGTCGCGCAAAAAACAAGCCCTCATATTGGTCTGTGGATGAAAATATAAAAGAAATCGGGGCTCAGAGTCATGAATATTGAACCAATTTGAGTTTATTAGCATATAAAATTAACAACGTTATGTGCTGTGACTCACAGGGCCCTTGTGAGTCAGCATCCTCAGACCTGCCAGTCAACCCGTTACAGCGTGCGCTGCCTCTAGCACAAGGACACCGCCGGGATCCGCTATCACCGCATCAGGAGAAGCGCTGCAGTCCCCATAAACGGAGCCCGCTACCGCTCGCGAATTAATGAGACGGCCGAGTCTCTAGCAGCGCGCTCCCTGCCAGGAGACACCAGAACATGGACTGCGATTGACACGCTCTATAAGGCTCCATCTACATGCCTGTATAACTGTTACCTACTAATACAGCTACCAACATTGCATAGAGACTTTGCATTATTCCATCTTCCCAAACAGGGAGTCATAGACTCATTACCTCACCTGGATATCCACAACACCAAGAACTTTATCTGATAAGCTCTGACACAGTCCAAAATACTTTATATTGCGCAGTATTTTGATCCTGGTTATTTTAGTATATTTTATTCTATTCTTATTTTATTCATATTTAGTGTGTGGCCACATTTTTATCATCTACGGTATGCAACTTTTATTATATGTTTTATTAAGGTATAGCCTTTTTTTGCCGCCGCATTGTATATTATTCATTTTCAATATCTTGTGTCCCTTGTGTCCCTGTGAGTCACAGCACATAACGTTGTTAATTTTATATACTAATAAACTCAAATTTGTTCAATATACATGACCCTGAGCCCCGATTTCTTTTGTCCACTACCTAAATTTTCGACACCGTGGGTATAGGTGCCATTTGGGTAGCTCGGGTCTTTAGGTCACTAGTCTAACAAGAGACTCCTCAGTATTCCATTTTGAAAATATAAAAGTTATTATTTTTAGAGAGAGAGGGGAAAAAAAGAAAATTGCTAAAATAATGGTCCTTAAGGTCAAAACAGCTGACAGTGCTATAAAGAGGACAGGGTGAGCAGTAAAAACAAACCTTATGTCTATGGTTATGCATGTTGCCTCCCAGCCGCTATTATATATGCCCCAGCATGTCCTAGTGGTAGCAGTGGCCGGGACATTAAAAAAAAAGATCATTTAGACATGACCTTAACCCAAGGTATGTTTTTAGTACTCTTCTTATACTGTACAGAGCTCAAAACTGTTGACAGACTCGCGTTTCAGTGTACATCTTGAAAAGTTTACTTTGTTTGGGGAAAACCTCATAATAATTTTAAAAAGCCAACAAAAAATATACAACAGGTTGGGTTATTACCAGCAGACTTGGCGTCAATGTTAAAAATAAATGTACTATACTTGGGGTTGCAAAACATAGTTACATACAGTATTGTAGACTTACCAAAAAGTTAACAAGTCTACCAAGCACAGGAGTCATATAATTCCCATTTTGTAGATGTGCTTATTGTCTTTAAAGTCTGTCAAACTTCTCATTTTTACTTTATTGCTCTTTGTAAAATGTGACATAGTACAGAAACAGAAATTTGGAATTCTGTATGATTTCAACTTCAGCCTGTTTGGTTAGAGGCCAGAAGAGGAGAATGTATAATTTTTTTTTTTTTTACAGAGCAGAACACCAATCTTGTAACACATGGGTGGTATATATTGCTCAGAGAGAAGTATCTTTTATAGAGTACAGCAGTTTTATGCAGTCGGTAGTCTCTCAGGAGTCCTTTTACTATATTGCCAAGTATACTGCCTCTACTGTAAGCTACTATATGCTATTAGGGGAACATCTTTTCAGTGGTTTATTACAGCACACACACAGAGGATATCATTTTTGCTTGCTCTGTACAAGACTGGTCTTTTGGGTAATATAGTATATCTGTACCAGTTTTTTTGTTTGTATGCAATTTAATTGTAAACCCCTGTGGATAGGGGATGAGGGTCAGATTGCATTGGGTCTGAGTGCTGGGACCTCCATGATCTGTTTTCTTCCTGTTTTTATTGTTTTATGATGTATAAGTATGTATTGTATTTTGCACCTGTGGTTCTATTCTTGTGCTAATACTGTCTATAGCAGCATTGTTTGTTTGTTTTTGATCTATGTTGAAATTCAATATACTTTTAATTGAGAAAAAAATAATCTTAACTAGAGATGAGCGAACTTACAGTAAATTCAATTCGTCACGAACTTCTCGGCTCGGCAGTTGATGACTTATGCTGCGTAAATTAGTTCAGCCTTCAGGTTCTCCGGTGGTCTGGAAAAGGTGGATAAAGTCTTAGGAAAGAGTCTCCTAGGACTGTATCCACCTTTTCCAGCCCACAGGAGCACCTGAAAGCTGAACTAATTTATGCAGGAAAAGTCATCAACTGCCGAGCCGAGAAGTTTGTGGCGAATCGAATTTACTGTAAGTTCGCTCATCTCTAATCTTAACCCTTCCAGTACTTCTCAGCTGCTATATACTGGAGAGGAAGTTGAGTTGTTCTTTTCAGTCTGACCACATGGCTCTCTGCTGACACCTCTGTCCATATCAGGAGCTGTCCAGAGCAGACGAGGTTTGCTATGGGGATTTTTTTCCCTACTCTGGACAGTTCCTGACATGGACAGAGGGGTCTGCAGAGAGCATTGTCGTCAGACAGAAGAACAACTCTACTTCCTCTGTAGTATACAGCAGCTGATAAGTACTGGAAGGGTTAAGATTTTTTAATAGAAGTACACATCTGTTCTGGAGCCAGTTGATATGAAAATAATAATAATAATGTTTTCCACTGGAGTACCCCTTTTTACATTTGCTGAAATACCTCTGTAAGACAGTCTTACATGCAAGTACCTTACATGCAAGTACCGGTCACCAAACTAAACTTTAAATATATTGTTCCTTATGTAATTATAAGACACTTTGCTATTTATTTGCTATTACATTTCTTAACCTGTTTTTAATGTGATTGAAAAAACAGTTAGTTTGATCTTCGCCTGGCCTGGCAGGAGACCAAACTCAGGAAGGGCGTGAAGGGGCATGGCGAGGCACAGCTCTCGTAGGCTTCAGTGACATTACGCCTGCTGGGGAACGCCCACTTTCTCCTGCCGGGAGCTCACACAATGTGAACAAGGGGAAAGATATGATGCAGAGCTTTTTTTTTTTTTTTTTTTTTTTAGCTCAGAATTTTTTTTTAAGGGCAGGAGGGGTATTATGAGTAGTTAGGGAAAATAATCTGAGTTAGTTTAGAAAATATGGTTTGATGACAGGTACTCTTTAACCGTACTACTGGTGTATATCTCCTGCCTTTCTGGCATCTTATACTCTAAACAGGTGGTTATTGCTTGTTACGCCGAGCGCTCCGGGTCCCTGCTCCTCCCCGGAGCGCTCACGGCGTCTCTCTCCCTGCAGCGCCCCGGTCGGTCCCGCTGACCGGGAGCGCTGCACTGACATGGCTGTCGGGGATGCGATTCGCACAGCGGGACGCACCCGCTCGCGAATCGCATCCCAAGTCACTTACCCGTCCCGGTCCCCTGCTGTCATGTGCTGGCGCGCGCGGCTCCGCTCTCTAGGGCGCGCGCGCGCCGGCTCTCTGAGACTTAAAGGGCCAGTGCACCAATGATTGGTGCCTGGCCCAATTAGCTTAATTGGCTTCCACCTGTTCCCTGGCTATATCTGCTCACTGCCCCTGCACTCCCTTGCCGGATCTTGTTGCCTTGTGCCAGTGAAAGCGTTTAGTGTTGTCCAAAGCCTGTGTTACCTGAACTCCTGCTATCCATCTTGACAACGAACCTTGCCGCCTGCCCCGACCTTCTGCTACGTCTGACCTTGCCTCTGCCTAGTCCTTCTGTCCCACGCCTTCTCAGCAGTCAGCGAGGTTGAGCCGTTGCTAGTGGATACGACCTGGTTGCTACTGCCGCAGCAAGACCATCCCGCTTTGCGGCGGGCTCTGGTGAACACCAGTAGCCTCTTAGAACTGGTCCACCAGCACGGTCCACGCCAATCCCTCGCTGACACAGAGGATCCACTACCTGTAAGCCGAATCGTGACAGTAGATCCGGCCATGGATCCCGCTGAGGTGCCGCTGCCAAGTCTCGCTGACCTTACCACGGTGGTCGCTCAGCAATCGCAGCAGATTGCCCAACAAGGACAACAGCTGTCGCAGTTGACCGCCACGTTACAGCAACTTCTGCCTCTGCTACAGCAGCAACCATCTCCTCCGCCAGCTCCTGCACCTCCTCCGCAGCAAGTGGCCGCTCCTAGCCTCCGCTTGTCCCTGCCGGACAAATTTGATGGGGACTCTAGACTCTGCCGTGGATTTCTGTCTCAATGTTCCCTGCATATGGAGATGTTGTCGGACTTGTTTCCTACAGAACGGTCTAAGGTGGCGTTCGTAGTGAGCCTTCTTTCAGGAAAGGCCTTGTCTTGGGCCACACCGCTCTGGGACCGCAATGATCCTGCCACAGCCACAGTCCAGTCCTTCTTCGCTGAAGTCCGTAGTGTCTTCAAGGAACCAGCCCGAGCTTCTTCTGCCGAGACTGCCCTGCTGAACCTGGTCCAGGGTAATTCTTCAGTGGGCGAGTACGCCATCCAATTTCGTACTCTTGCTTCCGAATTATCATGGAATAACAAGGCTCTCTGCGCGACCTTTAAAAAAGGCCTATCCAGTAGCATCAAGGATGTGCTGGCCTCACGAGAGATTCCTGCCAACCTGCAAGAACTTATCCATTTGGCCACCCGCATTGACATGCGTTTTTCTGAGAGACATCAGGAGCTCCGCCAGGAAAAAGACTTAGATCTCTGGGCACCTCTTCCACAGCATCCTTTGCAGTCTACGCCTGGGCCTCCCGCCGAGGAGGCCATGCAAGTGGATCGGTCTCGCCTGACCCAGGAAGAGAGGAATCGCCATAGGGAAGAAAATCTTTGTCTGTACTGTGCCAGTACCGAGCATTTCTTGGTGGATTGCCCTATTCGTCCTCCACGTCTGGGAAACGCACGCACGCACCCAGCTCACGTGGGTGTGGCGTCTCTTGGTTCAAAGTCTGCTTCTCCACGTCTCACGGTGCCCGTGCGGATTTCTCCTTCAGCCAACTCCTCCCTCTCAGCCGTGGCCTGCTTGGACTCTGGTGCCTCTGGGAATTTCATTTTGGAGTCTTTGGTGAATAAATTCTGCATCCCGGTGACCCGTCTCGTCAAGCCGCTCTACATTTCCGCGGTCAACGGAGTCAGATTGGATTGCACCGTGCGTTACCGCACAGAACCCCTCTTGATGTGTATTGGACCCCATCATGAAGTGATTGAGTTCTTCTTCCTTCCCAACTGTACCTCTGAGGTCCTCCTCGGTCTACCATGGCTCCGGCTTCATTCTCCCACCCTTGACTGGACCACCGGGGAGATCAAGAACTGGGACTCTGTGTGCCATAGGAAGTGCCTCCCCCCCCCCTCCCAGTCCCGTCAGGCAAGCCTCTGTGCCTCCTCATGGCCCCCGTCCTGGTGACATACTGCCCCGTGCCAGGCTTCGCCCTCTGCCCTCCCTCCCCATTCCCACTCCTGCTGTACTGCCTGCCTTTGAGGAAACCCTCCATTCACTCCCGGTGTCCTCGTCCCAGGTAAAGCAGTTGTCGGACAAAAAAAGGGGGAGACCTAAGGGGGGGGTACTGTTACGCCGAGCGCTCCGGGTCCCTGCTCCTCCCCGGAGCGCTCACGGCGTCTCTCTCCCTGCAGCGCCCCGGTCGGTCCCGCTGACCGGGAGCGCTGCACTGACATGGCCGTCGGGGATGCGATTCGCACAGCGGGACGCACCCGCTCGCGAATCGCATCCCAAGTCACTTACCCGTCCCGGTACCCTGCTGTCATGTGCTGGCGCGCGCGGCTCCGCTCTCTAGGGCGCGCGCGCGCCGGCTCTCTGAGACTTAAAGGGCCAGTGCACCAATGCCTGGCCCAATTAGCTTAATTGGCTTCCACCTGTTCCCTGGCTATATCTGCTCACTGCCCCTGCACTCCCTTGCCGGATCTTGTTGCCTTGTGCCAGTGAAAGCGTTTAGTGTTGTCCAAAGCCTGTGTTACCTGAACTCCTGCTATCCATCTTGACTACGAACCTTTCCGCCTGCCCCGACCTTCTGCTACGTCTGACCTTGCCTCTGCCTAGTCCTTCTGTCCCACGCCTTCTCAGCAGTCAGCGAGGTTGAGCCGTTGCTAGTGGATACGACCTGGTTGCTACTGCCGCAGCAAGACCATCCCGCTTTGCGGCGGGCTCTGGTGAACACCAGTAGCCTCTTAGAACCGGTCCACCAGCACGGTCCACGCCAATCCCTCGCTGACACAGAGGATCCACTACCTGTAAGCCGAATCGTGACATTGCTCTTTTCACACACCACATACTTATCTCTACTGCTTCCTGACTCTCCCACTACCTTCCTGTCTCTGATGGAATTGTGTTTTACATGCTGGGCAGCTGAGTTTAGAAAGCAATAGAAAATCAGAGTCTTTTTAGTAGCAGGCAGTAAGTAGTTACAGAGTTACCATATACATTGTGATAGAGAGAGATCCAGGCTAAACAGAGTCAATATCAATGAGAGGGGAAGGAACTGTAGTTCTTCATATTGGTAATTCTTCACACAGGATATCTTGAAGCATCTAAACATTGCTCTCCAGAGCAGGGCAAGATAATGAAAATATAAAATATGTAACTCTAAAATATCTTGACATAATCTGATTTCCCTCATTCAGATGCATATGCTTCTGTATTTTTATAGGCTCAGAGGGGGAGATTTATCAAAACCTGTCCATAGAAAAAGTTGCCCATAGCAACCGATCAGATCGCTTCTTTCATTTTTCGGAGGCCTTGTTAAAAATGAAAGAACCGATCGGATTGGTTGCTATGGGCAACTGGGCAACTTTTCCTCTGCACAGGGTTTGATAAGTCTCCCCCAGAAACCCCTTCATGTGTGTGTCTATTTAAATGTTTTTCATTGAAATAATAAAAAAAAACAATGCTTCTAATGACGAGTCAAATAGCAGGATACTGTTTGCCCTCAGTTACCTTGCCAATCTTTGCAATGTGAGGAACACTAAAAACTGAAACACCTATGAGTATCCTGTGGTCACGAACAGTATTTTCTAAAATTCTTTCTGTATCAGATTCTTGCTATTTTTAAGAATTCTGCTTGTTGTGATTCACTAAAACCTTCAAAGTTTACTTCCAAGGTATGAAGGTATGGCCTGATCTTGTTATGATCACAAAGGTGCGGCACTCATTACAGCTCTAAATGTAGTGTGATGATATGTCTATATTAAAATTTTAGTATTTTATCAGTAATTGCAAATTGATTACTCTGCAAGAGTCCCATGAGAATCCAAAGCACCACACTAAAGTCCTATTCCGAACACGTGAGTGCTAGAACTGGCAGCAATACTTACTACTGTGCCGCCATGTTGACCTTTATTCAGTTTAGGCTTGTGAGGTTCATTACAGAAAGGACACCCTCTTATCTGAAAGATTTTACAGAGGCACTGGGTGTTTTTTTTTTTTTTTTCCTTCCTTACTGTGTTTTTTCACACCTATGTGGAACCACTTTCTCTCATATTCTTTGTGTGTGGTTTGCTTCAGTCTTACAGGAAACGGAAAAATCCCATGAACATGAAACATCTGGAACATCTCTGCAAGATAGAAAGAGCTCAGCATTATAAGCTTAGCCAGATCCTTGCTCTATGAAAAAAGATAAATGATGTTTTTGTGAAGGAAAAATAATAATCTGTTTTTACCAAAGATTACATGTGGAAGAATCTCCTTTTTCATGTGTTTACTTTATTTGTGATTTTGCCTGAAATAACAAACTGTATGGTGTGATGATGGTTCTTAGTTACATTTTTTACTATTACATAGATCCTATAAGTGTCCTCCTAAAGTGAATCTGTCATCTGTATTTGCTACTATGAGCTGCAAGATAATGTTGGATAGCTGTTAGGGTAGAAAAGGAACTGTACCTTTCTTGGAGCTGATAGTGGTTGCCATCAGTAAGTGTCAAGGAGCCATAGCTGAGCTGCCAAAGTGCCTTGGCCTAGCATGGCTTCTCACCTCCCAGCCCCTCCTTGATTGACATAAAGATCCCTGTACATCAGCTAGGCGGCTGGGATGGGAGGGCAAGCCAGGACCTATGCCAGACTGTGGCACTTGAGCCATTGGCTGAGAAATATAAAGATAGCATTATAAGTTTGGTAACCACGCTGCAGGAAAGGAACCATTTCCTTACGCTTTTTATACGCTTAACTATTCAATGTTGTCTGCAGTTTTTAGCGGAAAATAGAGCCGACAGATTCACTTTAAAAATATAGATATCAGATCTGCTTCCTCCACCCCTTGTAGATAACCCCTCACACACAAGGACCCCAATGGTTTTAGTTATTCACATCACCTGGTTCTAGTGGCGGGTCTTCACCAGTGGACATGGCAACCTGCAACAGCCTCTTCTCTCTGCTGGATCTGGCCAGGGCTCTTCCACATCACTTAGTTGTCTGTGTTGGGTTGCTAGGGTAACTGGAGCTTCTTGTTAATGGTAGGTCTGATGGGCTATTTAAGGGTGCTCAGGCCTATCCAACTCCCCTGCAAAGCGAGGCCCATCTGTTGTCTTCAGTATTGATCCTTATCCTAGCCTCTGTTTCGTTCCTAACATTGCTTCTCGTTCGGATTGTTAGCCTGTCTACTCTAGTTCTTCTTCTAGCTTTGATTCCTGGCTCCATTTCTGACTATGTTCATGTCTTATTCTTAGGGCCTGGCAAATTTTCCATTCCTGACCAGGCAGCTACTCCATCTGCTCTACAGATGGCAATCTCTGACTATTCTCAGGATGACAACCTTGGTATCTTTGCAATGCAGGGACTAATGGTAGTGACTAGGTGGTCACTTAGAATTCACATCTCAATCTAGGCTATACCAAACAAACAGCAACTTTGAGAACTGTCTTGTCCAGCCTGTTCCATTGCCCAGCCTGTTCAGTAGCACACACTCCTTTTTAAAAGCCTGCAGTTTCTCTGAAGTTGGGGAAATGATTACTAGTGTCTGACAGATGATTCTTTTTCCAACTTTCCTTTAGTTTACTTGGTTACTCTGGAAACCTGTTTCAAACATAAAAATAGAATATAAATATTCCTATAGAGTACAGTAACAAGCATTGTTATAAACAATCAGGTATATTTGCACTGTAAAATGTGGCTCCTGTAAGCGGATTCAGGCATCTTGGTTTTTCCACGCTGTTCCTAAATTTTCAGTTACATTTTGCAAGGCTCCAAAGCAATGCGACCATGGTAACAGCTATAATTTTGTTTACTTGGCTATTCACAACACTATTGGGGAGATTAATCAAAACCTGTGCAGAGGAAAAGTTGACTAGTTTGCTACAGAATACTCATATGTATTAACTGTCTTAATGTCAAAAAGAAAAAGTAAACTGTAAAAATGTTGGTCTAAACCTTACACTGTGAACTCATGGACTCTGAATCAATTCACCTGTCTGTACATACCAATAATCTAATCTTCCGTGTGTGTGCAACCTTACAGACTGCAACTTTGTCAAGGATTGCCGGTTCTCACCCTACTGCTAGTTAGACCGTTTTTCATCCATGAAGCCTTGTATGTGTCTAGCTTTACACAGTCCTTTTTACAGTGTATATCTGTTTTATAGGTGCATAGTAATCTTTTTGCTCTGCCTGTACTATAGTTGTTCATACAGAACTTCAAATAAAAGTTATACTCTTTTGAAGCCTGTGTTTACATTAGAGGGAGAGATTGGTAAATTGCCGTGAAGGGCTCTTCACGATTGGCAGTGACCGTGTTTTATAAGGCCATCACGTGAAACGGCAAAGGTTGCTCATTGCTCTTCTAGAGAGATATATATATAATATATGTGTGTTTCATTTTGGTTCTTTTCTACTTTAAATTATGTGGCATACATTTTTTTTTGTGCAACACTGCTTTTTGCTTGACTCCTTTAACCTGTTGGGGACGAAGGGCGTATGCATACGCCCGTGGGAATTTCGGCCCCCGCCGCGCGCCGGGCGGGGACCGGGCCGGGGTGACTGCTGATATCTATCAGCAGGCACCCCGTGCAAATGCCCAGGGGGGTCATTAGACCCCCCCATGTCGGCGATCGGCTCAAATCGCAAGTGAATTCACACTTGCGATTTGCGCCGATTCCGGGTCATTACGGGTCTATGGTGACCCGGAATAGAAGGGGGATCGCAGGTGTCTAAGACACCCACGATCCCCCTAAAGCGATAGGAGTGAGGTGGCATGGGTGCCACCCCTCCTATCTCTGCTATTGGTGGTCTAGACGCGACCACCAATAGCAGATCTGGGGCGGAGGGGTTTACTTTCGTTTTCCCCGTCCTGCCCACCCACAATAGGCGAGGCAGAACGGGGAAAACAAAGAGGAGCGGGCGCCGGAGTCCACTTACCCCTCCGGAGGCAGCGGAGCGACGGGGATCGGCGGCGACGGAGATCGGCGGCGGCGTGCGGCAGAAGAGGACGGCTCCCAGACGCGACGGAAGCCGGTGAGTAGTTGCATAGCAACATCTAGAGGGCTACAGTCTGAGACCACTATAGTGGTCTCTAGACTGTAGCCCTCCAGATGTTGCAAAACTACAACTCCCAGCATGCCCAGACAGCTGTTTGCTGTGTGGGCATGCTGGAATTTGTAGTTTTGCAACAGCTGGAGGTCTGCAGTTTAGAGACCACTGCACAGTGATCTCTATACTGCCCTCTAGATCTTGCAAAACTACAACTCCTAGCATGCCCACACAGCTGTTTGCTGTCTGGGCATGCTGGGAGTTGTAGTTTTGCAACATCTGGAGGTCCACAGTTTGGAGATCACTGTTCAGTGGTCTCTAAATTGTAGCACTCCAGATGTTGCAAAACTACAAATTCCAGCATGCCCACACAGCAAACAGCTGTCTCGGCATGCTGGGAGTTGTAGTTGCGTACCTCCAGCTGTTGCATAACTACATCTCCCAGCATGCCCTTCTGTGATCAGACATGCTGGGAATTGTAGTTTTGCAACAGCTGGAGGCACACTGGTTGGAAAATACTGAGTTAGGTAACAGAACCTAACTGAAGGTTTTCCAACCAGTGTGCCTCCAGCTGTTGCAAAACTACAACTCCCAGCATGTACTGACAGACCGTGCATGCTGGGAGTTGTAGTTTTGCAACAGCTGGAGGCTCACTGGTTGGAAAATACTGAGTTAGGTAACAGAACCTAACTGAAGGTTTTCCAACCAGTGTGCCTTCAGCTGTTGCAAAACTACAACTCCCAGCATGTACTGACAGACCGTGCATGCTGGGAGTTGTAGTTTTGAAACAGCTGGAGGTTTGCCCCCCACCCCCCAATGTGAACGTACAGGGTACATTCACACGGGCGGGTTTACAGCAAGTTTCCTGCTTCAAGTATCAGCTGCGGCAAATTTTTCGCCGCAGCGCAAATTCCTAGCGGGAAACTCACCGTAACCCGCCAGTGTGAATGTACCCTAAAAACACTACACTACACTACACTACCACCTAATAAAGAGTAAAACACTACATATACACCCCCTTACACTGTCCCCACCCCCCCAATAAAAATAAAAAACGTATTGTACAGCAGTGTTTCCAAAACGGAGCCTCCAGGTGTTGCAAAACAACAACTCCCAGCATTTCCGGACATCCACTGATTGTCCAGGCATGCTGGGAGTTTAGCAACAGCTGGAGGCACCCTGTTTGGGAATCACTGGCGTAGAATACCCCTATGTCCACCCCTGTGCAATCCCTAATTTAGTCCTCAAATGCGCATGTTCTCTCTCACTTTGGAGCCCTGTCGTATTTCAAGGAAACAGTTTAGGGCCACATATGGGGTATTTCCGTACTCGGGAGAAATTGCACTACAAATTTTGGGGGGCTTTTTCTCCTTGAAAAGGAAAAGTTGGGGTCTACACCAGCCTGTTAGTGTAAAAAAAAAAATTTTTACACTAACATGCTGGTGTTGCCCTTTACTTTTTATTTTCACAAGAGGTAAAAGGAAAAAAAGACCCCCAAAATTTGTAACGCAATTTCTGCTGAGTACGGAAATACCCCATATGTGGGCGTAAAATGCTCTGCGGGCGCACAACAAGGCTCAGGAGTGAGAGGGCACTATGTACATTTGAGGCCGGAATTGGTGATTTGCACAGGGGTGGCTGATTTTACAGCGGTTCTGACATAAATTCAAAGTAATAAATACCCACATGTGACCCCATTTTGGAAACTACACCCCTCACGGAATGTAATAAGGGGTACAGTGAGCATTTACGCCCCACAGGGGTCTGACAGATTTTTGGAACAGTGGTCTGTGAAAATGAAAAATGTAATTTTTTTGTCAAACGCCAGTGGGGTGTAAATGCTCACTGCACCCCTTATTACATTCCGTGAGGGGTGTAGTTTCCAAAATGGGGTCACATGTGGGGGGGTCCACTGTTCTGGCACCACGGGGGGCTTTGTAAATGCACATGGCCCCTGACTTCCATTCCAAACAAATTATCTCTCTAAAAGCTCAATGGTGCTCCTTCTCTTCTGAGCATTGTAGTTCGCTCGCAGTGCACTTGACGTCCACATATGGGATGTTTCCATACTCACAAGAAATGGGGTTACAAATTTTGGGGGGCATTTTCTCCTATTACCCTTTGTAAAAAAGTAAAATTTGGGGAAAAACCAGCATTTTAGTGGAAAAATATATTTTTTTTCATTTACACATCCAACTTTAACAAAAAGTTGTCAGACACCTGTGGGGTGTTAAGGCTCACCGTACCCCTAGTTACGTTCCTTGAGGGGTGTCGTTTCCATAATAGTGTGCGATGTGTTTTTTTTTTGCTGTCCTGGCACCATAGGGGCTTCCTAAATGGGACATGCCCCCCAAAAACCATTTCAGAAAAACTCACTCTCCTAAATCCCATTGTTGCTCCTTCCCTTCTGATCCCTCTAGTGGACCCGCCGAACACTTGACATACACATATGAGGTATTTTCTTACTCGAGAGAAATTTGATTTTTTTTCCTTTTACCCCTTGTAAAAATTCAAAAACTGGGTCTACAAGAACATGCGAGTGTAAAAAATGAAGATTTTGAATTTTCTCCTTCACTTTGCTGCTATTCCTGTGAAACACCTAAAGGGTTAACACACTTACTGATTGTCATTTTGAATACTTTGAGGGGTGCAGTTTTTATAATGGGGTCATTTATCGGGTATTTCTAACCAGAAGACCCTTCAAATCCACTTCAAACCTGAACTGGTCCCTGAAAAATTCCGCGAAAAATTGAAAAATTGCTGCTGAACTTTGAAGCCCTCTGATGTCTTCCAAAAGTAAAAACTCGTCAATTTTATGATGCAAACATAAAGTAGATATATTGTATATGTGAATCAATACATAATTTATTTGGAATATCCATATTCCTTATAAGTAGAGAGCTTCAAAGTTAGAAAAATGCAAAATTTTCTAATTTTTAATGAAATTTTTGCATTTTTCACCTAGAAAGGATGCAAGTATCGCCGAAAATTTACCACTAACATAAAGTAGAATATGTCACGAAAAAACAATCTCGGAATCAAATTTATAAGTAAAAGCATTCCAGAGTTATTAATGCTTAAAGTGACAGTGGTCAGATTTGCAAAAATGCTCCCGTCCTTAGGGTCATAATGGGCTCCGTCCCCAAGGGGTTAAAGGGGTATTCCAGGCCCAAACTTTTTTTTATATATATCAACTGGCTCCGGAAAGTTAAACAGATTTGTAAATTACTTCTATTAAAAAATCTTAATCCTTCCAATAGTTATTAGCTTCTGAAGTTGAGTTGCTGTTTTCTGTCTAACTGCTTTCTGATGATTTACGTCCCGGGAGCTGTGCAGTTCCTATGGGGATATTTTCCCATCATGCACAGCTCCCGGGACGTGACATCATCATTGAGCAGTTAGACAGAAAACTTCAGAAGCTAATAACTATTGGAATTATTAATATTTTTTTTATAGAAGTAATTCACAAATCTGTTTAACTTTCCGGAGCCAGTTGATATATATAAAAAAAAAGTTTTTGCCTGGAATACCCCTTTAAGTACTGCAGCTATTGCATGTTTTATAAATCTTTGCTCTAGTTCTGTCTCTATAACCTATTTAGAGTAGATGAATGTTTCTCTGTTTTTTGAGCTTCTCGTTTAAAGGGAAAATATCACTTATAAACATTGTGGGTAGGCAAAGGCACATCCCCTTCTCTACCCCAATTATTTTCTAGCCTTGGCACACTCAAGCTCAGTATGCACCAAAGCCAAGCTCCTATAAATAGAAGACCAGCTTCAGCATAGATTTAAAAATATTTTAACATGATTTGTTGAATCACTTTTCTCATTCATTGAATAACCTTAGGGGAATGATGGTATATATATATATATATATATATATATATATGTTGTGTTGTTCAGTCTGCCTGCAGCCAGGCTGCTGTACCCTTTCTTTCTTTGCTATCAGCAGTGTGCTAATTCAGCTGCTAATACAAAATTCATTAGCCAGTTGGTTGATTAGTTGGCTGTGTGTGTGTTGTTTGTAAAAAATAAAAAATAACACTCTCACCCTCTTTGAAAAAATATTAAGTTGCAGACCCACAATCTAGCTTTGGCTTGGGGCCATACATAATACAGATACAAAATTGTGTCCATATTCTACTCATGAAACCAGCTCAAGACAGAATTTTCTTTCAGACAAAATAGGGTCACCGAAGCCTGGCAGATCTTAAAACAAATTCAATTTGCTTGTTCATTTAAGTAGTTTCATGTTGTTCTTGTATACACCTTGTTTTATTCTGAGAAAAGCATCACCGCCTATCTGAAATATATGTATATTGGCAGTACCAAGCAAACATTTTGTAACATAATCACAGAGCAGTACTTTAGTCGTGTCTCGTAAAACCTATCAGTTTGAGTTGCACCAATGATGAAGTCACCGGGTGGTGCACTGTCTGCATCATCTAATTTTTTTCTAATGGGTGTGGGACTATTTCACATATTGTCTAACATAATTTTGTTACACCTTTTAATTTTCAAAACATTACAAATTATTTTCTTTCCATAAGCAAATTTGAAATCACAATTTTTCCTTTTGTGAATTTTCACATAAAATATAAGATAAATAGTTTTTCCCCATATGTCATTAAAGGGTATTCCAGGCAAAAACTTTTTTTTTATATATCAACTGGCTCCGGAAAGTTAACCCCTTAAAGACCAAGGACGTATGAGTACGGCCTTGGTCCCGCTCCCGTGATATAACGCGGGGTCCCACGGTGACCCCGCACCATATCACGGCGGGCCTGGCATCATAGTGAAGCCGGGACCTGGCCGCTAATAGCGCGCGGCACTGATGGCGGTGCCGCGCGCTATTAACCCTTTAGCCGCACGCTCAAAGCTGAGCCACGCGGCTAAAAGTGAAAGAAAAAACTGCCGTCTAGCTCAGTGGGCTGTTCGGGATAGCCGCGGCGAAATCGCAGCATCCCGAACAGCTTGCAGGACGGCCGGAGGGTCCCTACCTGCCTCCTCGCTGTCCGATCGCCGAATGACTGCTCAGTGCCTGAGATCCAGGCATGAGCAGTCAAGCGGCAGACTCATCGATCACTGGTTTCCTATGACAAACCAGTGATCAATGTGAAAGATCAGTGTGTGCAGTGTTATAGGTCCCTATGGGAGCTATAACACTGCAAAAAAAAAAGTGGAAAAAAAAGTGAATAAAGATCATTTAACCCCTCCCCTATTAAAAGTTTTAATCACCCCCCTTTTCTTATAAAAAAAAAAACTGTGTAAATAAAAATAAACATATATGGTATCACCGCGTGCGGAAATGTCGGAATTATAAAAATATATAATTAATTAAACCGCACGGTCAATGGCGTACGCGCAAAATAGTGCATTTTTGGTCACTTTTTATATCATTTAAAAATGAATAAAAAGTCCTATCATTAAGTCCTATCAATGCAAAAATGGTACTGTTAAAAACTTCAGATCACGGCGCAAAAAATGAGCCCTCATACCGCCCCATACGCGGAAAAATAAAAAAGTTATAGGGGTCAGAAGATGACAGTTTTAAACGTATTAATTTTCCTGCATGTAGTTATGATTTTTTCCAGAAGTACGACAAAATCAAACCTATATAAGTAGGGTATCATTTTAATCGTACGGACCTACAGAATAAAGATAAGGTGTCATTTTTACCGAAAAATTTACTACGTAGAAATGGAAGCCCCCAAATTTACAAAACGGTGGGTTTTTTTTCCGTTTCACCGTAGATTTTTGGGCAAAATGACTGACGTCATTACAAAGTAGAATTGGTGGCGCAAAAAATAAGCCATCATATGGATTTTTAGGTGCAAAATTGAAAGAGTTATGATTTTTTAAAGGCAAGGAGCAAAAAACGAAAGTGCAAAAACGGAAAAACCCCCGGTCCTTAAGGGGTTAAACAGATTTGTAAATTACTTCTATTAAAAAATCTTAATCCTTCCAATAGTTATTAGCTTCTGAAGTTTTCTGTCTAACTGCTCAATGATGATGTCACGTCACTGGAGCTGTGCATGATGGGAGAATATCCCTTGCATGATGGGAGAATATCCCCATAGGAGCTGGACAGCTCCCGGGACGTGAGTCATCAGAAAGCAGTTGGACAGAAAACAGCAACTCAACTTCAGAAGCTAATAACTATTGGAAGGATTAAGATTTTTTAATAGAAGTAATTTACAAATCTGTTGAACTTTCCGGAGCCAGTTGATATATAAAAAAAAGTTTTTGCCTGGAATACCCCTTTAAGTTATCATGGTGTATATTTTATACATAAAAGATTTTTCCACTGTTTTCCATTGTTATTTAATGCAATTTGCTAGTTTTTAGAAGCTGATGAGGAAATCTTACTTCTGCCACAAAAAAAAACAAAAAACAAAAACTGGGAACTACAAATTACACATTATATTGAGCTCTTAATTTGACAGGAACACCTTTCTAAAAATAAAAAGTAGGGATCGACCGATATTGTTTTTTTAGGGCCGATACCGATAATCGGTGGAGGTTAGGGCCGATAGCCGATAACTTATACCGATATTCCGGTATAAGTTATCGGCTATTTATCCCCCCTTGACACCGCTGCAGAGCATTGATTTAAAGCGGGCGCTTTAAATCAATGCACTGTGGTGGCTTTTGCGGTGCCATAGGCCGCCGCCACCACCACCACCCGCTTCTCTCCCCCCTACCTGTCAGGGTGGTCCGGGCCATCCATCCTTCCTGTAGTGTCCGGCGGCATTCCGGGTGGAGGGTGAACTGGTCCGGGCTGTCCTTCTCCGGGGGTCATCTTCTCCACTCCGGGCAGGCTCCGGCCTAGTACGCTGCATAGACGCCGCTGCACAGTGACCCCCGTGCGCAGCGATGCACCTGACATCACAGCGTAGCAGCGTCTATGCAGAGTACTAGGCCGGAGCCCTCCCGGAGTGGAGAAGATGACCCTCGGAGAAGAAGGACAGCCCGGACCGGTTCACCCTCCACCCGGAATGCCGCCGGACACTACAGGATGGATGGCCCGGACCACCCCATTACGGGTAAGTTTAAATTTTTTTTATTGACTCGGAGGGTGGGGGAGGGGCCCGACCGGTATAGCGGTATGGGCAAAAATCCATAGCGGTATACCGCGGTGCGGGGCGGCCGATCGGGGGGGGCGGTTGCGGGGCGGGGCATTATCGGCTTATCGGCATGGTAATTGCCGATACCGATAATGCCCAAAATCGTGATTATCGGCCGATAATATCGGCCATACCGATAATCGGTCGATCCCTAATAATAAAAAGTACCACAAAACATCATCCCTTTTTGTTTGCAATGCTTAGGATTATTGGGCAGTCACTGTGCACTTGAAACTTGTAAAACACATTCTACATATAGACATGCTATGTAAATGAATTCAACATGAACAACTATTTTGTTAAAGGGGAATCATTGTAAAAGAATAAAAAAAATTTGAATAGATAAATAAAAAACAAAACTGGAAATATATGCCAGCAGTTTATAGTTTGTGGATTTTCAGACTATTGAGGAGTTCCCATTAAATAAAACTAGCTGGTCGGTTGGAGCCAGGCAGTCTTTTTGGGGGTAGATTAAAGGAATTGTAAAAGGTATTTGGCCTTTTAGTGGAGTTTTTAGCACAACATTGTGAGTCAATTTGGTTTTTCACTATTGTAATGCTTTACATTTTTACAGTGTTGTAAACAGCCAAGTACAAACCCACCAACCAGACTCATTTGCTAGTAAAATATCTAACAAAGAACAGTGCAGTGTATTAAATTGTCCAGAAATTCCTCCCCCTATTGTTCAGATGTTGCACAGACTGCAATTTTTTTGCTGGTTATCACTACATTACTGTTGCCTCAGATAACCACATATTCCAATGTTATTGTTTTCTATAAACAATGCATCTCAGGGCTGATCTAGCTCATTTGTCAGGTAAGAACACCATTGCATACACTGCATTTAAACATAGAATTTCTAACTGATTTACCCTTTTTTCACATTTCTTGGGATGTACAGTGGGGCAAAAAAGCATTTAGTCAGCCACCAACTTAGTGCAAGTTCTCCGACTTAAAAAGATGAGGCCTGTAATTTTCATTATAGGTATACCCCAACTATGAGAGACAGAATGAGAAAAAAAATCCATAAAATCACATTGTCTGACTTTTTTTTAAAGAATTTATATGCAAATTATGGTGGGGAATAAGTATTTGGTCACTTACAAAAAAGCAAGATTTCTGGCTCTCACAGACCTGTAACTTCTTCTTTAAGAGTCTCCTCTGTCCTCCACTCCTTACCTGTATTTAATGGCTCCTGTTTGAACTTGTCAGTATAAAAAACACCTGTCCACAACCTCAAACAGTCACACTTCAAACTCCACTATGGCCAAGACCAAAGAGCTGTCGAGAGACACCAGGCTGGGAAGACTTAATGTGCAATAGGCAAGTAGCTTGGTTTGAAGAAATCAACTGTGGGAGCAATTATTAGAAAATTGAAGACATACAAGACCACTGATAATCTCCCTCGATCTGGGGCTCCACGCAAGATCTCACCCCTTGGTGTCAAAATGATCACAAGAAGGGTGAGCAAAAATCCCAGAACCATATGAGGGGGACCTAGTGAATGACCTGCAGATAGCTGGGACCAAAGTAACAAAGGCTACCATCAGTAACACACTACGCCGCCAGGGACTCAAATCATGCAGTGCCAGACATGTTCCCCTGCTTAAAGGGGTATTCCAGGATTTTTTTTTATTTGACAATGCTACAGGGGCTGTAAAGTTAGTGTAGTTCATAATATAGTGTCTTTACCCGTGTGACGGTTTTCTCAAAATTCTTCTGTGATTTCCACCCCAATATTTATTTTTAACAGCATACAAAATGACTGTTGTCTCAGATTTTTCCCAGCTTGCAATGTGGCTGAGACCTGACTCACTAGTCAGCTGATGACAGGGAGCTTGTCTGCTTCAATGGGCGGAGTGATCGCTTGGTGGGAAAGAGATCAGTCTGCAACTAATGCAACAGCTTTAGGCACCCTGATTGAAAACCACAGGTCTTTTGATGGATGCAGCTCATTTATGTTTCAATGGGTCGGGTGGCTGATGTGTGGGAGGGAGGAAAATGGAATTGTGGGATTTGTAGTCAAAAAAAGAAAAGTCAAACAGGAAATAAGAGTTCACAAAAAAGCTAGCCACAGTGTTATGGTAATCTCATGACATAGCCATTTAGCCCTAAGACAAGCGCAGATCCTTCCTAAGCATGTCCATTACTGCCTGCCAGTTACGTACTAAAATCACCTTATGGTGGATAACCCCTTTAAGCCGGTACATGTCCAGGCCCATCTGAAGTTTGTTAGAGAGCATTTGGATGATCCAGAAGAGTAATGGGAGAATGTCATATGGTCAGATGAAACCAAAGTAGAACCTTTTGGTAAAAACTCAACGTGTCGTGTTTGGAGGAGAAAGAATCCTGAGTTGCATCCAAAGAACACCATACCTACTGTGAAGAATGGGGGTGGAAACATCATGCTTTGGGGCTTATTTGCTGCTAAGGGACCAGGATGACTGATCCATGTAAAGGAAAGAATGAATGGGGCCATGAATTGTGAGGTTTTGAGTGAAAACCTTCTTCCATCAGCAAGGGCATTGAAGATGAAACGTGGCTGGGTCTTTCAGCATGACAATGATCCCAAACACACCGCCCGGGCAACGGAGGAGTGGCTTCGTAAGAAGCATTTCATAGTCCTGGAGTGGCCTAGTCAGTCTCCAGATCTCAACCCCATAGAAAACCTTTGGAGGGAGTTGAAAGTCTGTGTTGCCCAGCAACAGCCCCAAAATATCACTGCTCTAGAGGAGATCTGCATGGAGGAATGGGCCAAAATACCAGCAACGTTGTGTGAAAACTTTGTGAAGACTTACAGAAAACATTTGACCTCTGTCATTGCCAACAAAGGGTATATAACAAAGTATTGAGATGAACTTTTGTTATTGACCAAATACTTATTTTCCACCATAATTTGCAAATAAATTATTTTATGTGATTTTATGGATTTTTTTTTTCTCATTATGTCTCTCATAGTTGAGGTATACCTATGAAAATTATAGGCCGCTCTCATCTTTTAAAGTGGGAGAACTTGCACAATTAGTGGCTGACTAAATAATTGTTTGCCCCACTGTATACAATATGATAACAAGAATTAGAAGGCAATATATTCATACATTTTGCACGCATCACATTCAAGAAGTTGTTGTTACATTAGGCCTAAAATATTAACCTATCTGGTGATGTATGCTGTCCTATCTGAGAGCAGAATATGATAGAGGGAGAGAAGCTGGGCTCTGAAATATTTGGGGTTAGATGACTTGGAAGGGGTACTCCGGCCCTAGACATCTTATCCCTTATCCAAAGGATAGGAGATGAGATGTACGATCGCGGGGGTCCCGCCGCTGGGGACCCCACAATCTCTCCTGCAGCACCCCCCTGTCATCAGCCTCACGAAGCGAAGATCTGTCTGATGACTCACAATACAGGGGCTGGAGTATCGTGACATCATGGCTCCGCCCCATTGTGACATCACGCCACACCCCCTCAATGCCAGCCTATGGGAGGGGGCATGATGCCCACCATGCCCCCTTCTATAGACTTGCATTGAGTGTGCAGGGCATGACATCACGAGGGGTGGAACCGTAACGTCACGGTACTCCGGCTCCTGTATCGTGAGTCATCAGACACAGAGCGATCATCTTAGCAGAAACTGGTCATTCAGCCAATCCTTTGCTCCTATGATATAACAGTGTTATAACAATGGGTAACAGAATGGTGGTAGTGTGAACCCACCCTATTTTATTTCATTGACTTAAAATGGTATCTGTCAGATCTGGTTTTTACTGTAAGAAGCATAGTATAACAAATGCTTTTCCTCCCATCAGTTGAAACCAAGACTTGATAAAAAAAAAATAAAAAAAAAATAAGAATCTGAGTTAAATGGAGAACTTTTTTTATTTTCCACTTTCCAGATTTTAGTATACCAGTCGTATTACGATAAACGAAAAACATACGACCCATAATATGTAGTTAAGGCAGTAGTGTTTGTGTGTGTGTGTACTATAAATGCCCTCATTGCAGTTGATCCTACATTGGTTGTGTGACTTCTTAAAGGCTTTACCCTCACATCTGACACCAGTCCGCCCGAATATCTGCTGATGCTTGGCAAGTAGCAGCGCCATATGAAATAATATTGTGTGTAATGGCTTGGAGACAGCAGTGATACTATGACTCAGTCACATATATGGTGCACAAGTGAAAGAGAAAATTGTTGCAAAACTGACTCAGAGGGGAAACAAATGATTTTTTCCATGAATACATTGAAGGGACATTAATAGTATATGCCATTAAAGAAGTACTCTGGGAATTTATTTTTATTTTTTTGCTTAGTTTAGCATAGGCTACTTATTATTAGGACATAATATAGAGGTTCTTGTGAATGCCTCGTGTTTGCCTGTTTTACTCATGTATCAAGCATGGGTTTTCAGCTATATTGATTCATATCATCCAACTGAAATGATTTTCTAATGCTGCCTATATTTCCCATGAAGCCACTGGCTTTGCAGAGAGAGTGGGTGGAGTCTCATCACTGCAAGTCAGATAGTTTGACCTAATCAGTGTCCTGGAGTCCAGCCACGTGAGACTGATAAGTTGGTTGGTGTCAGTTCACATGCAGCACTCCTGTGGTGTTCCAATGTTCTGCTCCGCTCCCCGACTGCGATCCTCTTCCTGAGCTGCAGCATGACACTTGGGCCCTGAATGACGTTGGGGCCCAGTGTGTCATACTGCCGCTCACCCAATCACTATTCAAACCAGACATCACTGCAACCAATGATTGGCTGAGCAGCAGTATGACACTCTGGGCCCCAACATCACTTTGAGCCCAAGCATCACGCTGCAGTTCCAGAAGAGGATTGCAGCCAGGGACCGGAACAGGACACCAAAGTCACAGCAGGAGCACTGAAGTTGAGTAGAGGTTTTTATTTATATATAGATATATATATAGATATATATATATATATATATATATATATATATATATATATATATATACTGTAGAATGGGCATTGTTAAAAAAAATAAAACTAACGCAGGATAACCCCTTTTAAGGCTGCATTCATATCAAGATTGCAGCCTGCCAGATCCGGCTGGGGGACAGGAAAACCGGGCGCTCCCGTACCCCAGCCGGACCCAGCCCCCTTCTCATTCATTTGAATGAGCCAACCGGAGTCAAACAGTGTCTCCGGTCGGCTCATTTTTTCCCCGTATCTGGTTTTATGATTGGACCTAAAACCGTATTATATGTTTTTAGGTCCAGGCCTAGTTTTCCCATCCCCCAGCCGTATCCGCTCAGCCGTATCCGCTCCGCTTCAGCTGTATGCTGAAATAATAATGTGAATGCAGCCTAAGGGGAGGAAGTGAGAACCACAACTTGAAGAGTTAACAGGGTGAAAAGAGAAGGGTCAGCAGCTAAAAGTTAACACGAAATAGATAATATAGCACCTGAAGAGTTAACAGGGGGATAAAGAGGGGACAGTACCTGACTGGTTAACAAAGGAGAAAAATGGGGACAGCACTTAAAGGATTAAAAGGGGGAGAAGAGAGGTAACCGCATCTAAAGGGTTACCAGGGGGGAAAGAGAAAGGGGGCGCCACCTGAGGCAATAATTGCTGCAGGGGAGAAGGAGCAGTTCCCAGACTTGGCTGTTCTCCCTGCCCCAGGACACTGCAGGGAGGATGGAGAATGAAGCTTCTGACAGGTATTGGGAGCGAAGGCTTCTTGTGACAGGAGGCGGTGCTCACTGATGATGCTGGGCTGGCTTCAATACTGCACTGCAGGCCGCGGTCTCTGTGCAGCAGGTAGGCCGCACATGCCGCAGGCCAGCAGCATCTATTGGTAGCCAGGTCCTGCCCCTAATGACTGATACCATGCCCCTAATCCCAACAAAGAAAGATCTGCAGCATGTGAACTGTGCTCTCTGCTTCTAACACAGCATAAATTTACCACAAAATCAGAAATGTTAAGGAACAAGCAAGTTGTCATAATGTAAAAATTGGAAGATTATTCTTTCGATGCAGTCAGCAAAACAAGAAGTTACAATAATGGTTTATATACATGATCCTATTAAAGCATCTTATTACAGTTTGCATCCACTTTAGCAATACTTAAAATATATCACAGCTTTGTGGAGCTTTTAGATGAATCCCTAATAATAACCTCCCACATTTTCCTCTGGTTCCAGTGCTAGGTAATAAATAACGTATAAATAGAAGTCAGTGTATATTAAGTCAGTTTGGAGCATTCTTTGCTTTTCTTGTATATCTTCCAAGTCAGTGTAGAAGTGTTCAAAGATCTTTTGCTACTACAGTTTATGTACTGTAGCCCTAAAACAGCCCATGTGTTACATAAATGTAGCCTGTATCTAAGTCATACAGTAGAAACAAAAGGCAATGTCCAGCGCAAACTCCTTTCCAAATGGTGCAATTTTATTGATCTTCTACTGGGTGCATGGACAGTATGGACACAGGTGACACGTTTCGACCCTACAGACGGGCCTTAGTCTGACTAAGGCCTGTCTGTTGGTCCGAAATGCGTCACCTGTGTCTATACTGTCTGTGCACCGAGGTGAAGATCAATAAAATTGCACCATTTGAAAAGGAGTTTGCGCTGGACATTGCCTTTTGTTTCTCACGTTTATATTGGTGGAGTCTACGCCAGTCCGTGTCCAATAGGACACGGGGGTGAGCTGGGAATCTGCCCACATTCTCTGTCATACAGTATTAAATGGGTTTCCCATCTATAATGGAAAACTGTCATCAGCAGATAATCCTACCGATCCTGATAATGAAGGGGATGCATTTAACAGTTTTTTCCTGCATAGTGGTGCCCCAGCTAGCCAGTATCGGGGAACAGCTGCAGTTTCCTTGCAAAATGGATGGCTGGACGTGCTGCTGTACAGGGGAAAACTTATAAGGAAATGCAGTATATAATTCTTAGGATTGTGGGAGTTCAAGAGGTCTGATTCCCAACAATCATAATGTGATGCCATATCCTAGCACTATCTCATCATTCGTTTAAAAAAAAAAAATTTAAAAAAATTTGTTGCAGTAAAAAATGTTTTTTTTGTAGTTTAGTGTCCATTTTCTGCAACATTTCATTTAGAACGTTTACGTTTCATTACAATTTCAAAGTGTTCTTATATTGAGCATTTTGTGCAGTGGTCGCTCCGTGCCAGATGACTGGCGATGCGGGGGCTCGTGACATCACAGCCATGCCCCCCGCTGCTGGGGACCCCCACAATCTAGAAAGTACTGCCGAAAGCACTGGAGGTTCTCAGTCTTTTGCCTCCCCACCACGGGGATGGATTATCGTGACGTTATGACTCCGCCCCTGTGTGATATCGCGCCCCGCCCCCTCAATGCAAGTCTATGGGAGGGGGACCGCAGGACCTCCGTGATCAGACATCTTATCCCCTATCCTTTGGATAGGGGATAAGATGTCTTTGGGACGGAGTACCCCTTTAAACAACCCTAGACTGTTTTGGCTCAGTAGAATTTTGGTCAGGTCATTTTAGTCATGAAATGAATGCTAAAATGCATCTATTATGTCTGGCCAAAAGTGATCTTGATCTTCGTTTACATGGCAATATTCCTGGGCAGTGTAAAGGATGTACATTTTGAGACAGGAATGGGATAGGATTCTGTCGCAGGCAAGTTGCTAAGCCAAAAGAAAATATTTATTTGCTTTCCGGTAACCAGACCTGATCTTGTTTTGAAACTAAATATAATTATCTCTCTAATTATATTTTTTTGTCAGTAATATTAATATGTAAGGTATATTTATGAAAGTGACGAAAGTGTTGTATGATGATATCAGAATAATCCATTAATTTGTTATTTTAGCTAGTTTCTTTGTCTCTAAGATGTACAGTAGGTAAAAGGTTATCCACACTTTCTCCTATTGCTATAGTAAATTCTATGGAATAGAGCAGTCTACAGAAGGGGACACATATGCACAGATTTCAGATCTGCCATGATCTACTCTTGGTATTAATGGCAGGCTTATAAAGCTTGAATTGTTATAGTAGGACCTATGCAGACCATAGCCAGCTGGAGATGTGATAGCTGGAAAGATACGCTCAAAGATGTTCACTGCCTGGCACTTAGTCAACACATTCACGGCTCCTTTTACTCGGGCTGCTTAGTGTTTTAGCATCTGCTTAGTGCAGAGTGGCAACAACTGAGATTTCTTTGTCCATTTCGGTGGTCATAGCATTCGTGGTAATACAGCAACTCACACATTAAATATTTTTTGGTGTAATTCTTTATAACTGACATATTTCCACTTTTAGGGTGTGTTCACACATTTAGGTTTTTGGAATCAGTTTTGTCCAAAGCCAAGACTGGGTTTTCAAAAGAGGTGTCTCATTGCTGTATGCGATCTGTTCCTAACTTTGGCTTGGGAAAAAAAAAAAGCATAGAAAAACCTAAAGGTAGAAACACACACTCAGGCTATCTTCACACGGTGGAATTCCGCAGGAATATTCTGCATGTACGGTCTGCTGCAGCAGAATCTTACAGATTTTAATGGGCTTCTGTACTGTGCACATAGCGGAATTTGTTTCTGCCACTAAAAATCTGATTCCGGTAACTGCAGAAGTAATAGACTTGTCTATTCTTTGTGCGGATTCTGCTCAGAAATGCACTGCCGTCTATGAGATGGCACATTTTTAAGTGGTCCAAGCACCCGCCAGATCATACAAATGTGTGTCCGCACGTTTTCAGCCGTGTGAACCCGCCTTAGGGTAGTTCACTCCACATGTGATTTGACCAGGGTTGCCAATGCCCAGAAAGTCCTGGACAGTCCATAAAAATAAGGGACAATTTTTAGGCTGTTTGTACGTGATTGTGATCTTAATTATCATCATTTCATACCTCCAAGTAAATGCTAATACTGTTTTAGTATCAGTATATTGAGCATTATACATGTATACCTTATCCTTATGGTTTAATTTGACCATTAAAATAACTTTGGCTGTCCATGATTTTTAAATCATTTTTCCAGTAAAGAAAATTTAAGTTAAGCAACTTTATACCCCTGATGCCCATACAATTGTATATGTCTGCACTTCACTTCTTACCTTAGTGGGGTATTCCAGGGTGTATTTTTATGATGAGCAGACAATTCCTTGTGCTGACACAACAGTAGAAGCTGCTACCAAGGGAAACAGGCTCAGTCAGAACAGTGGCTGCAGGAGAGTGGGGCAGGGGAGTATAGTTTTTAGTTTTTGTTTTGTTTTTAAGCATATCTGTGTGTGTATAGATTTATTATAAAAAAATAAATACTGCCTGGAAAACCTGTTTAAGGTGTCAAAGTTGCACAAGTAGGATTATTTATTACTCATTAAAAGTCTTGTTTAACTGTAACAATAAGAACCCTTTATGATGCAGAATTCTAATTGGTTCCATATAAATCTTATTTGACCATTTAACCATGACACTATGTAGCATGAAAACCACACTTATGGTACCTGCATTAGGCATCTATAACCAGGATAAATAAGGGCCTGTTGGCATTATGTTTGGCTATCCTGTTAAAATGTCAATTTGATTTATTTATTCATTCATTCATTTTCAAACAGATTAGTTAAGTGATCAATAGGTTTACAGTGGGGCCTCTGTTAAGTTTCCATTTGTGTCCATTTGCCAACTTTCGATCAGGTTAACAGATTTTTTAACAGATAGGACAAAACAACAAAAGAAAAAAACCAAAAACCAGCGCTCCATAAAGAGTGCAATTGTATTCTAATCAATAACCATATATATCCAGATCCCGTTTTTTTTTTTTTAGCACAAAACTCCACTCTCCCCTTGCCAGATAGCCACATTGTATTCCTTCTCAATCCTCCTGATATCACCATGGATGTTAGCCAAAGTACAGAGATCCCACCAGTTTCATATGAATCCAACTATGTTTTATTCTTCACACTCACATAAAATCCATACATACCGTAATGTACCCTTGTTGCAATGCGTTTCGAAGGTAACAGGCAGGTCCTCCTCCTTCAAGCAATACATCAAAATAAAAGACGCATCTAACTTGCATTTAGCATGCGCTTCTGGCCTCCCATCTCGAACACCGCGCCAGGTCTCAACGACCTGATGCCGCAATGATGCCGCCGGGCGCTTTCACCACGCCTCCTCTGACCATATGTGATAGTTACCTACGATGTATCAATGTAGTCAATTTCAGCCAATAGTTCAGGCTGTGTAGCTCACAGAGGATTGTCTAGACATCTGTGGCCCACCATAGTAAAACAATGGTTTGTCATAGTTGTCTTAAAAGGAGATATTAGCTGCATGAGATCGGCACTAAAATTCATGTGTAGGACTAAGAGGTAATTCACATGAGTAGATGCAGGCTTGCACTAATATTACTCAGTAACACAGTATGAGTTCTCCATATGGAATGCCAGAACCTGAGCGTGTCTGCTGGCCAGATGAGGTGTGTTGGCAATGTTTTACTAGGCTCTAATACAGGAATATATCATGTTGTCATAATGTGTTCTAATGCCATGTACTATCCGGATACTATAGATATGAGTAGATGTTTGCACGTAATGTGTTCTAGATTTAAAGTAATGTGGCACAAAACATCCATCAATACCAGTGAAGTTTGAGCCTGGTCCAAGATGAGTATTAAGGAAACAGACACCCCCTCCCACCATTTTGTGCCATGTACTAGGAAGGATCTGGAGACCTGACAATTAATACAGGCATCTTTAGTCAGTCAGCAGATCTCCAGAACGTGCTTCATTTTCTTCACTTGTTTTGTAAAGAAGGGATGACTGATTCTTTTTGTTTGATCATTTCTGCAATTCTTTGTAAACACAATACAATGAATGCATGGATCTAGTTACTCTGATTAATCGAGGTTGTTACACATTAGGATGGAAGACGTGTGGTATTGAATTGTCACAGCTATTTATATAGCCCAGTACATGGTGTATTTATGGTGCAGTTTGGAGAATTACTATGCACTGCAGAGAGCCATGGTACTGTATGGTGAGGAGGAGATGCATCCATGTCCATGATGTTTCCCTGCTGTAGCCCTGCTTGCTGCACATTGCTGGAGAATTGTCTTGCAGTGAATAGATCTTTGTGTGCACAGCTGCATATCAAAGAGCTGAAAGGAAATGGTTAGAGGAAAAGCTGCCTGAGCTGCAGCACAGAGAGGGAGGAGGAAGAGTCAGAGGGGTGTGTAAAGGGATGGTGGAAGGGGAGGAGGGGGTGCTGTTGTTTTCATCCTTTGCCCGTCTTAGCCCTTTTACGTTTGCACTTCCCCCATATGTTGTGTGTGTTTATGATGTTATTTTTGGTTGCATGTATTTGATATTAATTGTGTATTGTGGGGCTGGTTTGCAGGGATCTCATGAGTTAGCTGGTTGCCATGGTAAGGCACCTAGTCATGTGATCAGGATGCTGCTCCAGGCTGTTTTGACGTCAAGCTATAGACAGAGAGAGAGGGAGGACGGAGAGAGATCCGTGGCAGCAGCAGCAGCAGCAGGGTCTCAGCCTACACATAGCTTACAAGCTCCAAAAAAGGGGTTGCCATATAGAAGCCTCATTCCACTTCAAGCCTATTCTTCTCTTTTTAATCCTATTAAAGAATTCCTCCCCAGATACTGGGACAGCTCCAATGCCGGGTCCTACCCAAACGCTGTCCCCAAATGGAGAAAACAACAACCACGACATCATTCACGATAATGGAAGCATCATTCCTTTTAGGAAGCACACGGTGCGGGGAGAACGCTCCTACAGGTAATCTAATGCTTGGGGGGTCTTGTATGGAGCAGAGCAGGGGGAAGGGGGATTTTATTGGTTGTCATGGATCTGCATTGTAAAAGCTGGTGACATTCACACATGTAGACTGTATGTTTGGATGGAAATGTTTTTCCTGGCATGCATATCGGTTGTAGGAATGAGCACGTCATTGCAAAAAATAACAGCAGAATAACCCTTTAGGTGCTGTATGTTGCTGGTCTTCTCTCCAGCTAAGCTGGGTTTTAATATCACCAGGTGCGTGCTGGATCTGACTCTTGTAGCAGGAAGGTTATGTAATCGGGAAGCAATTGATGCCTGGGTACTGTATGGAGAAAAGTGCTCGTATCCAGCACATCTTCTTGTAGGATGCAGCAGGAATCTGCTCCTTCCAGCATTGACAATTATGTAATATTTTAGAGAAGCCATGTTGGAGGTCAGTGTGATGGCTGGCATGACAATTCAATCAACACCAGGTCTGTTCTTAAAGGGGAATGTTGTGGTTTTTTTTTTTTTGTGTTTCTTCTCTGAATCTGGTGGCAGCTGTATAATGGACCATTGATTCATTCAGCAAATTGATGTTATTGTCCTAATGCATTTTTGCTAGATTTGTGTCAAGGGGAAGGGAAGGAATCTGAAGAGCCCAGAGCTTTCCGGCAGCCATCGCTTTTTTTATTTTTTTGCTTTTTTTTTTTGTTTTCTTTCCCTTCTTGATATAGCTGTTGAAAAACGGAAGGAAATGGTCGAGAAACAGAGAGGGCTTGTGTGTGCTCTCTCCCTCTCCCTCTCTCTCTCCCTCTCTCTCTCTCCTCTCTCTCTCTCTCTCTCTCTCTCTCTCTCTCTCTCTCTCTGCTGTTCACAAAAATAAGAATCCTTCCTGAGCTAAGCTGCAGCCTCCAATGTTACAAGCCAGATTGATAGGGCTTTGTAAAGGTCCAGCCTTGTCATTGGTGGAGGAGTAGATTGTAGAGGTCAGGAGGTCATGGCTTTACTTAACCCATTATATCCCAGCGACTACTCATCATTGCTTACAATGCATTACAAGGTGGTCTTGTGTTGAGTCAGTGCTGATTTATGTATGGTTGGCCACTGCAGTGGTTCATGATAATGTCCACATTATGTCTCACTGCCTATGGTCCCAGCAGAGAGGTTCATGTTTCCTTATCTGTGGAGAAGCAGACATCTGCAGGAAACTGTTCTTGACCATGTGTAAACGTCTTTTCATCGCTGGCTATTTGCAGCCCTATTGAAGAAAAATGAATTGCATCAGTGCTTCTCAGAAGGGAAGCAGCCCTCGCGGCAGTCTGGTTCTACAAATAGTATTGTTTGGCTGGTGGTGTGTTTGTCACAGCAAGGTGAGCTCCGTAATGTGGAAGGGAATCTCTAAGGGGTCCGGTTTCTTTTTCAGCACTGTGGGCGGTGTTTTGATGAAATGTATGTTACCATCTCTGATGGATGTTCAGTAGTGGTTAGCTCAAGATCATGTATTATTCTAATGGAGACAAATACCACTAGTCTAATAGTGGCAGAATATGCTTCCGCATAAGAGAAACACCACTCTTTAAGTGTTGTCATGCCTTATACTCTCTGTGTGCGCACATCTGATTCTTCTCACATTTCTAGCCACATCCACCATATTGAAGCAAAGATATGCTGTGCTGTCAGATCATTTACATCTTTTCACCGCTTGGTGGGAATGTGAAAATTCAGACAGTTCCTTTTCTTGTTCTCCACTTTATCACATACTATTAAATGTGGACAGTCACATTATATCGTGGTTTGCATTGGGATTTTACATTAGTGACAGGTAGTTAGGCAGAATCCGAGGATAGATTTTATGGGTTTAGACACAACTATATTCTCGAAAGTCATTTGTATACAAATGGCCAGGGCTTAATCAACATTGGTGGAGCCTCTGGGCAAATATTGGGATTAGAGCCCTTCTCCTTTTTTTAGGTGGAAGCCTCTCCCCATTTATGGCAAAGGGGAATCAAAGTGTGTCTGTTTCGAATTGACTCATACAGCATTTGTAATATAAGTGTATCTCCAAGGACTCCTATATGTGTTATGATGATAGTGGCATATTTATACGTTTTAACTTTGACCACAGTGGAGCATAAAACCTATGTGTGTTAACGTGATGCTGGTTGCACTTTGTTCCTATCATGGTAGATGAAAAACATCTCTAGACACAGTGGTATGTGTGTATATATAATATAATGGGATCCTACTGCAAAAATAAAATAGGTCTTGTATCATAGCATGTGATTTTTTTCTCTCTTCAGGACAGAAAGTTATGATGTCTTATGGTTTCTTACCAGTAGCAAAAGTAATGAGACCGACCTGAGCCTCCTCTCTCTAAATGCCTATAGTGGAGGCATGGACTGCCTCTATGTTATGTACACCCTTGACTAGATACTGTCTGCAGACCACATGTTGTAATTTGAGCAAAATCATTTTTATGGAGTATAATGCAGGTCACCTTGGGCTCCATGGCAGAGAATGCCTCAGAGCAGTTTCTCCAATAACCCTCTCAATCATTACATTTCAGGTTTTACAAATATTTCTGAAAGTGAAGACATTTTTCTGTGCAGGATTTAGTAGTGCTGAAAAGGTCCCTAGTAAATATTGAGGGTTAGACTTGCAGTTTCATAGCAAAAAGCAAACCTAGAACCCCTTGCTAGAGCATTGTGACAGGTATATTTATCACAGAGCATTCCTATCAACTTCAGATAACCCTACAACCTCAGTTGTGCTCACCATGATAAACTCCCAAGGCAGGTACTTAAAGGATTAGTTCGGTGCACACTTTTTTCATTTTATCCTGTGCGGGCTGCAAAATAAAAGAAAACACACTTTATCTTACCTGCCAACGAGCCCCCGGAGCTCCGGTACAGGTGTTCGGTCCCCGGGCTGTATTCTTCTTACTTCCTGTTAGCCCGGCATGTCACACGGAGCTTCAGCCTATCACCGGCCGCAGCGATGTCCCGCCTCGGCCAGTGATAGGCTGAAGCTCTGTGTGACGTGCCGGGCTAACAGGAAGTAAGAAGAATACAGCCCGGGGACCGAATGCCTGTACCGGAGCTCCGGGGGCTCGTTTACAGGTAAGATAAAGTGTGTTTTCTTTTATTTTGCAGCCCGGATGGGATAAAATGAAAAAAGTGTGCACCGGAGTACTCCTTTAAAATCATGTTGATATTTAACAAGAATTGGGTCAACTAAACCAAAGCAGAAATATCCGAGAAGGAAAAAAACATGTTTGCACTCACCATATAAGATGATGAAAGTTCAGACTTTGTTGAAGTAATGTCCATGTACAAAACATATTTGGACAACAACGAAGCAATGTCCATAAACAGATAGAGTTCACCCAGGTGCAGGGAGGGAAGGCAGCTAAAAGCCGGCAGCCAGAGCGTAACAGAAGAACGACAGCGCGGTTTCACATCAATGACGCATCATCCGGTTCCTTATCCATTGGATTACCATTGATATAAAGGAAAAGGGGGAGGAGTGACCCTTCACATTGGGGTACCATGCATTTGTTTGTACAAAGTATTTTCGTAAATAAAGGTATTATTGCTAAGAACAAATAACAGTGCCTCTGCAACAAAATAAATGAATGTTTTTGATTTACCTGAATAGGAACGAAAATGTGTCATGCCTCGTACCTTGGGAAGTAGGTACCATTTAGCAGGTTTTGGATTATCTGGTAGTAATTTAGCAGCTGTTTTTTCGGTTAGAAGACTTTTCTTCTACTGAAGATCTAAGAAAAGAGCAAAGTTTATTAACAATTTTGCTAGTAGGATTACAAGAAAGTATTTCATATGTACTCCAATCACTGAGCTGTCATAGTCTTTAAGCCACACCACTACAGCGCCGCCCTATTCAGCCCTAGTGATCTTCTCTGGAGGCCAACCAGTCTAAAGCCTTCAATTCATCTGGAGGAAGGTTAGGTGTTCTGTTGGGATAGCAAAGTGCTATAACCTCTTTCTTAACCGCCCACGAAGGATGAACCAGCTCGTCCTGAGACTGCAAGCAGTGTATGATGCGGGCTCCCAACTCAAGCCCACGTCATACCGCGCGGCCCCCCAGCTGAGTCCCTAAGGGGACTAAAAGTGTAAAAGTGTAAAAAAAAAAACGTTTAAAAACACACACATTAACCTCTTCCTTATTAAAAGTTTAAGTCACCCCCCTTTTCCCAAATTCCGTAAAAAATATTAACCAAAATAAACATGTGGTATCGTCGCATGCATAAGTGTCCGAACTATAAAACTATATTGTTAATTAAACTGCACAGTCAATGGTGTACTCGCAAAAAAAAAATCCAAAACAGAGTATTTTTGGTCACTTTTTAGATCATGAAAAATGAATAAAAAGCGATCAAAAAGTCAGATCAATACAAAAATGGCACCGCTAAAAACTTCAGATCACGGCGCTAAAAATTAGCCCTCATATCGCCCTGTACACGTAAAAATAAAAAAAAGTTATAGGGGTCAGAAGATGACCATTTTAAACGTATTAATTCTTGTGCATGTAGTTATGATTTTTTCCAGAAGTAAGACAAAATCAAACCTATATAAGTAGGGTATAATTTTAATCGTATGGACCTACAGAATAAAGAGTAACTGCCATTTTTACCGAAAAACTACTGTGTAGAAACGGAAGCCCCCAAAACTTACAAATTTATTTTTTTTTCTTCAATTTTGTCGCACAATGATTTTTTTTTCTGTTTCGCCATACATTTTTGGGTAAAATGACTGATGTCATTACAAAGTAGAATTAGTGGCACAAAAAAATAAGCCATCATATGGATTTTTAGGTGCAAAATTGAAAGGGTTATGATTTTTCAAAGTAAGGAGGAAAAAACAAAAGTGCAAAAAACGGAAAAACCCTGCATCCTTAAGGGGTTAGCTGCTTGACTAAATAGATCAATCCTGCTAACCCAAAGCAAAAGTGGCTGTCAGCAAGTGCTGCTGTCCAGAGAGTTTTCCACAGTCGCATATTCTTTCCAATGTCCTCTGGAAAAAAAAACATGCTCCTTTAATTTTGATGATTTTTATAATGTAACTGAACTGTAGCCAAACCTAATGTCTGTGTGCATGACAACATAGCTTTAATGTGCACACTCACATTTGAATTCTATTAATTTATGTCTATATGAAGATCTGTCTGAAGTTAAATGGGCACTGTCAGATACAAAAACTTTTGATATGTTGTAAAGCATGTATAACCAATAGGTTTTGCAATTGCTTTCATTGGAAAAATTTTCAGTATTTCATACTGAAAAAGCCAGTCAAACAACTGCCCCCCTTGCCTGCTTAGACACCTACTAGTCCTGCTGTGTCCATGCGTCATCACCTATGTCATGGACACACTTCCTTGATTGACAGCTGTGAGCGCAGGGTTCACAGCTGGAGGAAAAATCCTCCCACTGTCAACTTGTGTCCTGCTACTGTCAGTGAGTACAAGCTGGGAGTTGTAGTTTTGCTAATGCTAGGGGAGATGAGAGCAGACAGCATACTGAGGGAGGGAGCGGAGACCACAGTGAGGCCACACCCCCTCCCTTTGAGAGGAATTCAGACCAGTGAGCTTAATTAACCCCTTAAGGACCAAGGACGTACCGGTACGTCCTTGGTCCTGCTCTCCTGATATAACGCGGGGTTACACAGTAACCCCGCGTCATATCACGGGGGCCCGGTGTCATAGTGAAGCCGGGACCCGCCTCTAATAGCGCGCAGCGCCGATCGCGGCGCCGCGCGCTTTTAACCCTTTAGCCGCGCGCTCAGAGCTAAGCCGCGCGGCTAAAAGCGAAAGTGAAAGTTGCCGGCTAGCTCAGTCGGGCTGTTCGGGATAGCCGCGGCTAATCGCGGCATCCCGAACAGCTGACAGGACAGCGGGAGGGCCCCTACCTGCCTCCTCGCTGTCCGATCGCCGAATGACTGCTCAGTGCCTGAGATCCAGGCATGAGCAGTCATGCGGCAGATCGTTGATCATTGGTTTCTTATGAGAAACCAGTGATCAATGATGAAGATCAGTGTGTGCAGTGTTATAGGTCCCTATGGGAGCTATAACACTGCAAAAAAAAAGTGAATAAAGATCATTTAACTCCTCCCCTATTAAAAGTTTGAATCACCCCCCTTTTCCAATAAAAAAAAAACAGTGTAAATAAAAATAAACATATATGGTATCACCGCGTGCGGAAATGTCCGAATTATAAGAATATATAATTAATTAAACCGCTCGGTCAATGGCGTGCGCGCAAAAAAATTCCAAAGTCCAAAATAGTGCATTTTTGGTCACTTTTTACATCATTATAGATCAATAAGTCCTATCAATGCAAAAATGGTACCGTTAAAAACTTCAGATCACGGCGCAAAAAATGAGCCCTCCTACCGCCCCATACACGGAAAAAAAAAAAGTTATAGGGGTCAGAAGATGACAATTTTAAACGTATTAATTTTCCGACAAAATCAAACCTATATAAGTAGGGTATCATTTTAATCGTATGGACCTACAGAATAAAGATAAGGTGTAATTTTTACCGAAAAATGTACTACGTAGAAATGGAAGCCCCCAAAAGTTACAAAACGCGTTTTTTTTTTTCAATTTTGTCGCACAATGATTTTTTTCCCGTTTCACCGTAGATTTTTGGGCAAAATGACTGACGTCATTACAAAGTAGAATTGGTGGTGCAAAAAATAAGCCATCATATGGATTTTTAGGTGCAAAATTGAGAGTTATGATTTTTAAAGGCAAGGAGCAAAAAACGAAAATGCAAAAACGGAAAAAACCCCGGTAATTAAGGGGTTAAAAGTGGAATAAAAAAATAAAGGTGCTAGACACATAAAAATCAGATGTACATGGTCAGGATTTGGTACTGAGTGATATTAAAAATAAATGTTTTTTGTTGGATCAGACTGGTATGTTTAAGTTCTGTGGCCATTGGAAACAGTCAATAAGTTTGTTGAGAGACAAAGTCCCTAACAGCTTAGGCACTGTTGGAATTATGATTATGGCCTATGTTTAACATATCCCAGCATGTATGTGTGTATGTATATAATTTTTTTTATTAAAAGGTACCTGTCACCAAACTAAACTTTTAATATATTGTTCCTTATGTAATTATAAGACCCTTTGCTATGTACTTGCTGTAAAAATTCTTGACCTTTTTATATGTTTTTAATGTGATATAAAAAAAAATGTCCACTAGGTGGCTCTGTTCTGTTCCATGCAGCAAGTCAAACAGTTAGTTTGGTCTCCTCCTGCCCTGGCAGGAGACCAAACTCAGGAAGTGCGTGCGGGGCATGGAGAGGCACAGCTCTTGCAGGCTTCAGTGACGTTGCAACTGCTGGGAACGCCCACTATCTCCTGCCGGGAGCTCAAACAAAGTGAGCAAGTGGAAAAGTATGATACAGAGAATTTTAAGCTCGGAATCTTTTTTTATGGTCAGTTAGAGAATATAATCTATATATAATTTTTTTTTTTTTTTTTTTACTGGATACCATTCTACAGATGAGCTACAGATAAGATTTTTGGGTGGAAAACTAACATATACCAGCCTTACATGGTCCAAATGGATTCTATTGGCCTCTTTTGGGCTACTGTAACGCTATGACAAACAGCTCTTCAAAGCCCAGCAGATATCATTATAGGTCAATGAGCAAAGACCAACAGCCTAAAATTCGAGCCTAACCTAAAATATAGGCTGTAACTCAGGATCAATACAAAAGCAATAAAAAGTTAGTCAACTTATATGGCAAATATAAATATGTCAATTCTAAGTAATGTTCAAAGGTGCATATCTGCCATGACAGTGTTATTTGTGATGTGTCATATAGACTTTGTATAGTTTCTATATGACTGACTCATTATTTTATTAGAAGGAACACTGGCAGATTATTGGGTGGGTATATATGGATGTTTATACTTGCAAGAAGCTCATTGCATTCTGTTTAGGAAATGAATATAAGGTGTATCTTGCTTTTGTTTATGAGTCCACTGGCCATGTATAATTTAATAGGCCATTTAGCATTCACTACAGTTTTGTTAAGTGTACTCTATTACAAGAACATTTATCAAAAGGTGGCAAAAAAGCCTTAACATGTTGTACCAGTAGGAACTTGCATATCTTGAATTTTGAGTAATCTATTCAGTGTTTGAATAAAAGAAAAAAAGAAAATTTTTACCTCTACGGTTATTTATGGAACAGTGATTTAACTCTTATTTAGACAGCATTAACTAGGCTCATAAACCCCAAAAATAACACAATGCTTTATGGTATGGTATTTTTGGTATGGTCCCATTTTATACCTGCTGTTTGATGCCTGGGTGTTGACCAGGTTTGTGCACTTTTTGGAGTGACGGCGACCACAGTTGAGATGTAATTTTGGTATGCAGAAAGAGTTGTTAACACATAAGGTCTCATTCACATAAAAGAGCAGTTTACAGAAGGCCATACAGTGGTATATGGTGTCCTTTGCATCTCTGAAATCTGGTGACACCAATACTCCATGTGCTGCTGCATGTGACTCCATGCGGCATCTAAAGGGGTTTTACAGGACTCTAAAATGTTATTGCAATATTGGTTCCTGTCTCTCCACTTTCATGTTCATGCCAACATGAACATCTTATCCCCTATCCAAAGGATAGGGGATAAGATGTCAGATCGCCATGGTCCCGCTGCTGGGGACCCCGGGGATCGGCGCTGCGGCACCCCGCTGTCATTACTGCACAGAGCGAGTTCGCTCTGCGCGCAATGACGGGCAATACAGGGTCCGGAGCATCGTTACATCACTGCTCTGCCCCTCGTGATGTCACGGCCCGCCCCCCTCAATACTAGTCTATGGGAGGGGGCGTGGCGGTCGTAGACTTGCATTAAGTGGACTGGCCGTCACTCTGCTCAGTCCCCTGTATCGCCCGTTATTACGCACAGAGTGAACTCACACAGAGTGCCGCAGCGGCGATCCTGGGGCTCCCCAGCAGCGGGACCGTGGCGATCTGACATCTTATCCCCTATCCTTTGGATAGGGGATAAGATGTCTAGGGGCGGAGTACCTGTGTAAACTGTGCTACTGAAGTTTGAGCTAAATTTCAGCCACTGTGTCTACACAGACATGGAATTAGAGGGCCAGGGAGCAAGTATTGTTATAACATTTTAGAGCCCAGCATAGCCCCTTTAATATGGGTTACGGCCCTTTTTTACAACTGCGATTATTGGCTCAATGAGTGTTCCTAGGAACCGTTCCCCATAATCAACCTGTGTAAAAGGGCCAGTGATCTTCCAACGAACAAGAAGATGTTAGTTCAACAACCATTCACATCTTTTGTGCAGACAATAAAATAATTGTTATTGTTTGACGATGATGAAGTTAAGGGCCGCATGATTAATTGAGCCATGTGGAGGCTTAGTAAATGAGCACCGATCAGAGATTGGTACTTGTTACTGGGAGCCTCTTTGCCTTGTTTTTTAGTCTCCCCTAGTAGCAATGCTTTCAAAATATTGAATCTAACCAACTCTGCAATTATTTATTTCTTCCCAGTTGGTACAAAATCCAACATTAAAAGAACAAAAAAACAAAACCTCTATGTCTTAGTATAAAATATTTAAATATGATATGCAATATTAACTCAATGTACAGTCTTAACTTAATACCAACCAATGACCTGATGATATGAGTGACATTGGATAGATACACAGAGGTCAACGAAACATGGATGCTGGTAACTAGAAGATTCTGCTACAACCTTCACGAAGAATGCAATAAATCTCCATTTTTGTGCTAAACATGAATCCACCTGGTATGTGAACAAACAGCACTATTTTATTCACAGAGCTGCAGCCATCGTTGAATAGCTGTTAGGTTCAATAGCCTTGAATAACTGTACCTTTCCTGGAGCTGATGGTGGTTGCCAAACACAAAATCACCTTTTTATTCCTCAGCCAAGTGTCAAAGGGGCAAGGCTGAGCTACTCAATTGCCACAGCCTGGCTGCACAGTTTCAGAGTGATCATAGCTCTGAGTCCTTGGGGCGGTCCCTGGCACTGATTGACAGATCTCTCCCTACCTGGGTATAAGAAGAGATCAGTTAATCAGTGCCCTGGACCACCCTAGTGATTTGGAACACCCTTTCCTGACCAAACCTAAAGCTAGGATCCTTCTGAAACTGCACAACCATTGAGAGTGAATTATATATCCTTGTGATAGGGGAGCCCGTCAGTCTTTCATACTGCCTGTCGTTCAGGCAGAATGAAAGTAGTGACAGGTTCCCTTTTAAGACTATTAAAAATAAAATAAGGAGGACCCAAGTTTTGAGCAAGGAATACTATGCCTCCCTCTTTGACTATTTGAATTGTTTGGTGGTTTGTGTAATGCCCCACACTAACTGTGTCCCATTGTTCTATTGTGTTCTTCAGATAATTAGTATGCCAAGATTCGGTGAAGCGTCAGTCCTGGTCATTGGCTCTGTGGTTTAAAATTTAGGGTTAAAGCTCTGTAGTCTGCCATCTATTTTTGTACATCTTTTGGCCTTTTTTTGCCTGCTGTGGTATCTGTATAGATGCCATGTATCTTGCTGGCTAGACAGCTCAATATATAAATATTATAGTGAAATGAAGCTAGACACACCAAGGATTTTATGTGCATATTTGCTTTTCTTGTTCTTGGCAGTGAGCACAGATGTTTCAGGATTCTTGTTTTTTCTGCCAAGCACCTAAGTATAATAATATGGACACTTAGTTTGATCTAGTAAATGAGTTTCTTGGATTTCTGGGCATTACCTAGGAAGAAACGTCTGGCCTGAGTAATAACATTCCATTTTGTGATGAGAAAGAAGTATATTTTAATGGTGAGATCCAAACATACTACTTACAGGAGTTTTCCAGTTCAATGTAAATGAAGCTTAATCATTGTATAATGAAAAGCTGTGGAATCTTTTAATATGCATGTACTTTGTATTCCAGTTTTCATCCTTTTTTTTAATGCCGTTAGTATCTTGAGGTTGAAAACGCAGCAATCTTCTGTTTTAGCAAAGTTCTTTAAAAAAAGAAACAAATATCGCTCCTTTCCCAAATGTTTGCTATAAGGTATTAACATAATTGTTAGAACATTGTGTTATCCGGAAAACCAAGATGTTTAGTTCACAAAAGATTGTATAGTCTGGATACAGCTTTGAGGGGTATTAAAGGGAACCTGTCACCAATAAAGTGTTGTCCAGTATACCCATGGTATAAAGATGGAGTAGCTGAGCAGATTGATATCTCGTTTTGAAGGGAAACAATTCAGTATAAGACTGTTTTGACACTGTGTCCAGCGCATGTCTTTAATGGATCCATAAACTCCCATATACCCAACTGAGGCCAGCAATGTGTCATTTTGGCCTCCATTCAGGAAGTATGTGGCAGGGTCTGCTGAATGGAATTCCATGGGAGTCCAAATCTCATACACCCTGCCAATCAGCTGGTCTAAGGGGCTGTGGCACCCAGGCGAATCCTGAAGCCTCTGTTTTACACATATACAGTTAAGTCGAATTAACCTGGCACTGCTGATGGAGGGTTACGATTAAGCCTAGGATCACAGCTAATACTTGGTAGAAAACGGTGTGGTGCTATAACCATGTACGGTTCAATTCAATGCAAAAATTCTTCCAGTAGAAATGAAAAGGCCAGCACTCACCAAGTTCTTCTTTTGAGATATACTCGCATACAAATACAGGACGGGAGATGGAAGCTCTGTAAGGAGCGAAACAGTGCTGTAGCCTGGTGGTACCCCCCCCCCCCCCCCCCGGACTTTTGCACCATCTCCCGTCCTGTATTTGTATGTGAGTGTATCTCAAAAGAAGAAAGAAGAACTTGGTGAGTGCTGGCCTTTTCATTTTCTACTGGAAGAATTTCTGTTTTACACATACTCATACTTGCTCACTCTCACTTTTCATAGCGGCTGTACTAGGTATTGCTGCTGTGCTTCATTTGCTTAAAAGGGCCACACTTATTTACTGAAACAAAAAAAATCCTTTCTATGTAAATTGCCACTGATTTGAATGGTTCTTTGCTGATTCTCCATACTTTTGGATTATTGTACTCAAAATAAAGTCCTATTTTGGAACAATAACCCACTATTCCAGGATGTGGCCCTCAATAGACCTAGTTATTGACCTGCAGAGAAGAGCCAAAGTCTATCGTTTAAAGAAGGTGTTAGCGTTGTTGAAATTCGCTCAATTACTGGAACAATGCAGAACTATTCTCAACTTTATTTAGCAATCTGGGAATAAGAAACACATGCTTCTGCACTTTTTGCATTGAAGTAAAAAAGATCTGATGGAAACGGCAGGAAAAAAAAAAATTCAGTGTACGATGACAGGAGATATAACTATTTTGATTGGCTACTTTGTATCTCGCCACATATGGGATTGGTCTGTGTTGAGATGAACGGAGTTAAACATGTTTATGTAATACTTTTAATAGCAGCGCGTGCACCCAGTATACAGTGTACATAGCCAAAATTGTGACTGGTTAAATGCAAATGTTAAACATCTGATATCCATTTTCTGCTTTAACATTCACATCCTTGCATGTTCTCTGCAGAATCATGGGAAAGGGTGTACAGGGACTGCTTATACAAAGAGTCCCATCCTGCATATAAAATCCTCTTGTTTCCTTGACCATTAAATCTTAAAATGAGAATTGATACACAAATAAAAGAAGAGGCCCTAAGGAGTTATTACATAGCGCCGATTACACATCTGCTTCAGGAGTCTCATATTTCTTTAACTTAAAGATACAGTGGGAGCAGGGTGTAAATCGTGCTGTACAAGTACCTATTGGCTTTTCAATCTCGCCAGTGGTATGCTTGAGTATCTCATTTTCTCCTAATAAGCCGCATCTTTGGTTACTCTTACAAGATGGAATAAAGGCGTCAGGCTGACAATCATTCATGTTTTGTTCTAGTATACAGAGTGTGCATTGTGTCCTTGACTGATTGTTACTTATTACTCATCATTTCTAATGGAATTTTAAATGCAGAGGTCACAGAACTGGCGGTTAGCTTTATAAATGGTGACATTTTCGGTGGACATATGCCAAATAAGTTTTTTCAATAAAGCCAAGGTTTGTTTGAACTATGGATACTGTAGTATCCAGCCAAAAAGTCCTGAATCTGTTGACAAAATCAAATCAAAAAGATATGCCCCCTCCTTGTCGTGTGTGTGTGTATATATGTATATATATATATATATATATATATATATATAATATAATCCTTATTATTATTATAACATTATTGGCAAACACAATGGCATAGTACTCAAGCTCCGTGAAAGGGGTAGTCCTTATTAACTCAGACCTATAATCCTATCTGCCATTGGGATAAAGTGAAACTATAAAACATACCTTTTCTTAGCAGAACTAATCAAAAGATTGCGGTCATATAAACGCGCCTGGGCCCGAACCTGCCCCACTCACCTTCAGGGGATAACCTCTCACTACCAGTTGTTGCAAAACATCAGCTTGTATTTAAACATCAGTTGCTTTCATGTATTCTGTGCAAGGGCAAAAATTGGAAAGTTATTTTCTTGATGTGTCTGATAATAACTGTCCGAACCTAGCGGAAAATTTACAGGTGGTGCAATAGCCCTTTGTTGTAAAATTATCATCCATTACTTTCTACTTGGCTCCCTACACTGTGTAACAGAGCTGAAATACTGCACACAACCATAAGGACAGGTGTGGTGCTGTTTTTTTAAGAAATCGACTTTTTTATTTTCTAATCCTGGATAACTCCTTTTGCCGCGTCAATCCGATCATCCAGCATGGCAGCCGGAGGTCCCCTCACCTGCCTTTTGCTGCCTTCCATGGGTCTTCTGCTCTAGTCTGCGATCGAGTAAAAAAAATGTGAAAAAATTTTAAAAAACTTAAATTGGCCCATTTTCCCTATTTCACCCCCAAAAAGTGTGAAAAAAAATATATATTTTATATACACATTTGGTATCGCCGCGTGTGTAAATATCCCAACTATTAAAATAAAATGTTAATGATACCGTGGCGTGAACGTTAAAAAAAAAAAAAAATATTAAAAAAAGTCCAAAATTGCTGCTTTTTTTTTATAACATTTTATTCCAAAAAAATTAAGAAAAAATGTATTAAAAGTTTTATATAAGCAAGTATGGTATCAATAAAAAGTACAGATCACGGTGCAAAAAATGAGCCCTCATACCGCCGCTTATACGTAAAAATGAAAAAGTTATAGGTCTTCAAAATAGGTGGATTTTAAACGTACAAATTTGGTTAAACAGTTTGCGATTTTTTTTTTAAGTGCAACAATAATAGAAAAGTATGTTATCATTGGTACCATTTTAATTGTATTGACCCAAAGAATAAAGAACACATGTCATTTTTACCGTAAATTGTACGGCGTGAAAATGAAACCTTCCAAAATTTGCTAAATTGCGGTTTTCTTTTTAATTTCCCCACACAAATAGTATTTTTTTTTGTTGCGCCATACATTTTATGGTAAAGTGAGTGATGGCATTACAACAGACAACTGGTCGCACAAAAAACAAGCCCTCATACTAATCTGTGGATGAAAATATAAAAGAGTTATGATTTTTTGAAGGCGAGGAGGAAAAAACGGAAACAGAAAAAAAAAATTTTTGGCTGAGTCCTTAAGGGGTTAAACACCAGAAACTTAAAATATCTATCTGCTCAATATGGGTTACACATTGTAGGGAAGTGACAACCAATCACTTCTTGACAAACCAACTTATCTCCTTCATTATTTATCTCATGTATTATATATCTCATCATTTATTTACTGTTGTAAGGATGGCGGACTCTTCTACTAGCAGTATTAGCTTGGCTTATAGTCTTATTAAATATGGATGTAGATTATTCTTTTATTTTAAAACAATATTTCTGTAGTTATTTTACAATGGGAATATTTACATGTCGGCTCATTGACCCCTGCTGTTAAGGCTCCATAGGGAGAAAATCCACTTTTCTATCAAAACTGAACTGTCTCTGACCTTACATATTCTTTTCTGTCCTAGAAATAATTTTGTTTATTGACTTAGACCATATATTCCCTTTTAAATAAAAAACTTGTTTCTAACATTTTTCATTGTTCTGAATTATTTTTTAAAATATTTATTTGTCACTTTTATCTGTCTTTATACAATGTATAATGCGGTAGATCCATCCCAGTATATTGCTTTTTCTTTTGTGGCCCATTTTTGTCCAGACAATGATTTCTTTGATGATTGGTTTTGTGTACCACCTGGCTGACATCTCTTTAAATAATGCGTGCCCTACCCCCATCATTCACAGCCACTTTTGTCTGTTCTTTCTTTTTCCTAAATTTCCCTCCCCCAATGCAATTATTTTGCTTTTTGTCTCCTTCTGTGTTCTTTTTAGTGTGTCCTTGTGTACCAAGGTGTGTACAATTATGTGGGAACAGCTTTTAATGTTATATGATACATATGGCATCAAACCTCTGCTGAAGACAATCTCCTGAGTCCTATTTCAAAATGGTCACTGACCATGGTGCAAAGAAATAAATTGTGATTTAGGTTTCAGATATTTAGATTATTCACATATAGAAGAGGGGAATTTATCAAAGCTTGTGTAAAAAAGTGGAGTAGTTGCCAGGAGCAACTAATCCACTTCTCATGTTCCAAAGACCCTTTGTTCAGGAAACTGTACCACTCGTGTCCTCAGTTTTGTGTGTGGTATTGTAGCTCAGCTCCATTTGATTGGAATTGAGGTGTAATAACACACATAACCTGAAGGCTGGTGTGATGCTGTTTCTGGAAGAAAGCAGTTTATGGTTTTCTAATCCTGGATAACCCCATTTAAAGGGGTACTCCACCCCTAGACATCTTATCCCCCTATCCAAAGGATAGGAGATAAGATGTCTGATCGCGGGGGTCCCGCCGCTGGGGACCCCCGCAATATAGCACACTGCACCCACCTGTTACTGCTCTGGAAGCACTGGAGGGTCTGGCTCCCAACCACGGGGACGGAAGATCGTGACATCACAACTCCGCCCCCGTGTGACGTCATGCCTCGCACCCTCAATGCAAGTCTATGTGGGCCTATGTTGTCACACGGGGGGCAGAGTCGTGACGTCACGATCTTCTGTCCCCAAGGTCGGGAGCCAGACCCTCCAGCGCTTCCGGAGCAGTAAGAGGTGGGTGCTGCGTGCTATATTGCGGGGGTCCCCAGCGGCGGGACCCCCACAATCAGACATCTTATCCCCTATCCTTTTGATAGGGGATAAGATGTCTAGGGGTGGAGTACCCCTTTAATGCTTAGTTTCCAACAGTTTTGATTTGCCAATTGTCACTTAAAGGGATACTCCAGCCCTAAGACATCTTATTCCCTATCCAAAGGCTAGGAGATAAGATGTCTGATTGCGGGGGTCCCGCCGCTGTGGACCCCCGCAATCTCTCATGCAGCATCCACCTCTCTCAGCTGCACACAGCGCTGGAAGCTCCGTATCTGAAGCCTCACGACCACGGGGCCAGAGTATCATGACGTCACGACTCCGCCCCTTGTGACATCACGCCTTGCCCCTTCAGTGCAAGTCTATGGGAGGGCTTCAGACACGGAGCCTCCAGCGCTGCATGCTGCTGAGACAGGTGGGTGCTGCATGAGAGATTGCGCGGGTCCTCAGCTGCGGGACCCCACGATCAGACATTTTATGTCCTATCCTTTGGATAGGGTATAAGATGTCTTAGTGCCGGAGTACCCCTTTAATACAAGAGTCCCTGGTTCATGAAATAATGTTTACATGCTGTAATATTTAGCTACTGTGTGCTTTTCTAAAGTTTGCAACACAATTTCTTTCTTCTTTTTCTTTTTAAAGGGTACCTCTCATCAATAAAACTTTTGATATATTATAGATTAATGTATGCAGAACAACTTTACAATTGCATGTTATTAAAAAAAATATGCTTCTTTCTATTTAATTTTCCACTTTGCGGGTCTCCCTACCAGTCCTGGCAGCAAGCATTTCAGACTCATGCTGGAGTCCTAAACACTACGAGCTGCCAGTCTGCTTTGTTCACAAAGGAGAACACTCAGAGCTGCCAGCCTGCTTTGTTCACAGCCTGTTTGGCTGTGAACAAAGCAGGCTGGCAGCTCTGAGTGTTTAGGACTCCAGCATGAGTCAGAAATGCTTGCTGACAGGACTGATCGGGAAAAATACAATAGAAAGAAGCATATTTTTCATTAACATGCTATTGGAAAGTTATTCAACATTCATTAATCTAAAATATATCAAAAGTTTATTTGATGAGAGGTACCCTTTAACTTGTTTCTGTAAGCTTCACTTGGTTATTCCCAAATGTATTTGTGGAACACAACAAGCAAATTATAGTTCTAAAAGCATTACTGTGTGCTATGTTAATAATGTCCTGCATTCATATAGTGCCAGAATAAACATCTACTAAATGGGAAAAAAAAAGAATGAAGGACCCAACCCATAATAATATAAAAGTAAAAAGATAAGGAGAGTGATACAATGGGTACTGATCTTGCCCAGTAGACCTTTTTAAGAACAGTCAAGATTTATAAATAATTTTATGTGAACTCAACAATGATGTAAAGTCCACAATATTCTAAACTGGAGCAGAAGGAGTAAGGAGCAGATTTATCTATGTATTCATACCAGCTTTCTAGCATAGATACCTTAGTAATATGGTCTTATGGTATCCATACCCCTTACATCATTAAGTTGATAAAAATGGAAAATTTCAACTAAAATTATTGATTGTTTGTCAATCATATTATTGGACCAATGACAGACTTAACTACTCTGGAAGGGAGTTAGCCATGTTTAGATTTTTTTTGCTTGTGCATGTCAGCCAATACACAATCCTTCTATGAAAGACCATTCTCTAGTGAAAATCACCCACCCTGCGCCAGTGCCATTTATCATATACAGCCATCCTAAATAACTGTATCAGCCAATATGGGCTAAAATATGTATGGCTAAATTGGCAACGATCCTTTGATTACTGGTTGTTAAACCATCAGGCTACTTTTGTCTAGTTATGTGTCACCTTGGTTGAACACAATATCTATAAAACTCCTGCAAAATGGAGGGCCTTCTCATTACACGAAGTGTTACTCCTTTATTAAGAATTTTCTGCCACTTTTCTACTTTGAAAAGAGGTGAGAAAACAATACCTCCAGGTATACTCTTTGGTCTCATCTGATCTCAGACATGGATGGACGTGACTGAATTCTGGACAGTAAATTGCCAAAGCAAGCACTCAACACCCAACATGTATTGTACGCTGATCCTAGTCTGTTACTTGCAGGGCCTTTGTTCAGTTGCATCTCTTCACTCCCAATGTTATATCAGGCAGGTACACTTTACCCCATGCCAGAATTTCTGCATTGTTGAAGATTCTGGTGTATCACTTGTGATAATTCACAAGTGGTAATTCTCCACCTCCAGTTATAGTTAAAAAAAATAAAATATGTATTTTAAAACAAGTAATGCATTTTTTTATAGCTAAACCTGCAAAGTGTTTGGTAAATCTTTGTTGCCAATAAACAGTTATACTAATATTTTATGATCAGTGGTTTCAAAATTTTGGCAAAGCGTTCAGAGTTTGGTAGAGCATAGTGAGATCTAGCATTAATATTCTTTATGAAATCTCTGAATATATTGACTAATGCTATAAACTTAATAATAGTGACTCAGTAATTACAGGATTAGCATGTAATCGTGTGGATTAATTGCATATAGAAACATGGTATTACCAGGGCAGATTAAACACCCATCACGCTACTACTCTGTCATAGAAAAATAAACCAGAGGATTAGGTTTTTTTTTTTTTTTTTTTTTTACTAATATTTGAATCTGGGATAAATTCAATGACAAATACCAGGGCAGTCTGCAAAAGGGTACAGTATGTTTGATGTGGGCATCTTTATTGATGAGACCAGGGAATAATGCAGGGATTTATGTGTACTCCAGGATACAAAGCCACCCAATGGCAAATCCTACTATAGTGTGACATAGTTGATTTTCACAAGTTATTAGTTTTACTACAGTGCACTTTGCAGAATGTATGGTACAAAATTGACTGACGATCCAATGTTAATAAGACCTTTTTCTAGGGTATATCGAACACAACTACTACAGATTGCAAGTCTTCCTACCAATGCTGATTATGTGAGTCCCCTTACTAGTCGACCCTGCAGTAAGCTGTTATCAATGGGAGAGTCACAATGTAAGAAATGAAGACACCCCTTCTATTATTTATGTTGGCTAAACGCAACTACGTCATAAAAATGCATGGTCTGCTAAGTGTATTTCAAAGGGGACAGGAAATTCTTAAAAACTAACGTCTGATCCTAGTTTCCCTAATATCGTCTGCTGGGAAGAATTGTGAGACCCTGCTTTAGTGAACTGGTTGTAATTTCAATAACTGAGTACCTGTACTGGGGAGATCTGGCTGAATCCCTCCCATAGTTGCACTGTAGAAATACCCACTAAGCAAAGCTCAACCTCATTATAATATTAATCTGAAGACATGGATACACTTTTCATATTTTTTATTGGAAAACAGGTTAAAATGATTGTCTGAAACACTGAGGGCACTTTTAAAGTATATTCACATTCCCATGTAAAATCTACCATTCTAGTGATATTGTTGGTTTAGTGCTCCGGGTGTTGATACATCATAGCTCAGAACACTTGTGGACAAGGAACACTGCTATAGATTATCTTGTTATATTTTTCAGAAATGAAATGTTCATGGGTTAAGACTATTGCCATAAATGCACGACATGCACATGACCAATTTATGTTCTGAAATTTAACAAGTTTAAAAAAAATTGTGAGGGGGAAAAACTGGGGTTTGGTTAAAATGTTATTGTCCTCAAATCCCCTTTCCTATAATTATATAAATATTCCAGACTCAGGAGTAAATTCTTGGATGATATGGGGCTTGATGGGACGAGAACATGTATACCAAGATTCATAAGATGGCCCTGGTGTGTAACAATTTTTGCCTGGTACAGACACTGGTTCTGACCATAATAACTGCACAAAACTGCTACTATTTTTGGTAACAAAACCCTAAGGCTAGAATTCCACTGAGGTTTTTCATGCAAAAACACTGTTAAAAACGCCTATTTTGCCGCACTGTTTTTTCTGTGAAACAACACTGTGGCCAAATGTTAGCTGCAAGTCAATAGTGAACTAAAAAAATGCCAGATCCAATTAGCGTTTTTCATTTTGGCAGTTTTTTAATCCTTTGGGTGTTTTTCAGCTCTTTTGGGCTCAGAGGCTGTTTTTCAAAAACGTCCTCAAATTCAGAGTATGGAATTTTTTCTGGGAAAATCTTTTTCCGGGAAAATCGCCATGTGGGTTTTAACTTTGGTGTTTTTATTCTTTTTTGGACTTAAGCGATCCAAAAAGAGAGAGGGATAAGATGTCTGATCGCGAGGGGCCTGCTGCTGGGACCCCCGCAATCTCCCTGCAGCAGCCCCCCACGATCTCCCTGCAGCAGCCCGCATTCTATGCATAGCTGCGTCTGAAGTTTTAGAAACCTCCGGGCTTCTGAGACGGGGACGTGACGTCACGCCACGCCCCCTCCATTCAGGTCTATGGGAGGGGGTGTTGCGGCCGTTACGCCCCCTCCTATAGACATGAATGGAGGGGGCGTGGTGTGACGTCACGTCCCTGTCTAGGAAGCCCGGAGATTTCCGAAACTTCTGATGCAGCGACGCGTAGAATGCGGGCTGCTGCAGGGAGATCGCGGGGGTCCCAGCTGCGGGCCCCCTGCTTATCAGACATCTTATCCCCTATCCTTTCGATAGGGGATAAGATGTTTTTGCCCGGAATACCCCTTTAATTTTGTAAAACTTTTTATTAGTCATGTATTTTAATAATGTGTTTAATAAAATGTGTGGTGGTTTACTTTTTAACTTTTTATTTTTTATTTTAGATTTTTTAGTTAGTACTACTACTCCCAGCATGGAACAGAGTGTTCCATGGTGGGAGTCGTAGTACCTGTAATAATAGACAGATCGCAGCGGGTTTCACTTCTGACACCCGCTGCAATCCTCTGATATAAGCTATAGAACGGGCGTCCGGCCGCACTTGTCTGGTCCCCTTCCCGGCACTATACTCCGCTGTGATGTGAAGTTCTCTTCACTTCACAGATTCATATTTCCCGCTGAGAGCTGTGATTGGCCAGATAGTGTTGGCATTTACAAATCTGTGAAGTGAAGATAACCTCACATTACAGCAGAGTATAGTGTCGGGCAGGGGACCAGACAAGTGCAGCTGCCGCCCGCTTCTAAAGCTTATACCAGAGGATCGCAGCGGGTGTCAGAAGTGACGCCTCCTGTGATCTGACCTTAACTGCAGGTACTACTACTCCCAATGTGAGGCATACTCTGTTCCATGCTGGGAGCTGTAGTACCTGCATTAATAGACAGATAGCAACGGGTGACAGAAGTGACACCCGGGCCATCTGTCTAGTAGTACAGATACTAGAGCTCCCAGCATGGAGCAGAGTGTGCTCCATGTTGGGAGCAGTAGTACCTGCAGTAAGGTACATATCAGAGCAAGTGTCACTCCTGACACCTGTTGCAATCGTCCTGATGGGAATTTCGGGACTCAGCTGTGCTCACGGCTACAGAGCCAGGAGAACAGCTGATGGGGAGCAGTAGATATGTCGTATATCTACTGCCCAGCAAGAACTTACAGTGAGCCTGCAATGTGTATACAGTATACACATTGCTGGCTCACTTAGCCCCTTACTGTACTGTGTGCTATGCCCCAGCCCGGCAAGGAAAGAGTTAACTTAACTATCTTTAGATAGCTGTAGATAGTGTATACAGAAGATGAAGAAGTCCCCTTACCCTCCAGTCCCGGGTGGATCTGTGAAGCTCCCCCTCTGGTGATGACATCATTAGGGGGTGAAGCTACAGACAGGAGCCTCTGGCTGTTGCCAAACTACAACTCCCAGCATGCCCAGACAGTCAAAGGCTGTCTGGGCATACCTGGGGGTTGTAGTTTAGCAACAATTGAAGGCTCTCTGTTTAGGAAGAAATTGCATTATGGGTGCTCTCCCCAACAGAGAGCGCCAAAAATGTGATAACCCATTTTTTGTGTTTCTCTTTTCTTCTCGATTCAGATCTGTGTATGCAGAGGTTTACGACTGATTCGGAGGACTACTGCGGATGAACTGGATTTTTTTTACCTTTTAATAAAGTGGCTAACCACTTTTTTTTTTAACTGAATTTTCAGGCTTCGTAGTGGAAGCCGTCTTATTAACTGAATTCATTTATAAGCCGAGGCTTAGCGTTGGCCTCAAAAACAGCTAGTGCTAACCCCTAATTATTACCACGGTACCCACCGCCACAGGGGTGCCAGGAAGAGGCGGTACCAACAGTCCCAGAGCGTCAAAAAATGTCACTCCTGGGCCTAGGCGGTAACAGGCTGACATTATTTAGGCTGGGGAGAGCCAGTAGCAATGGTCCTAGCCCAGCCTGGTAACGTCAGGCTGTTGCTGCATGGTTGGTATCTGGCTGTGAATACAAATACCAAGCTTAAAAATTCAACTTAAAAAAATAAAAAACAACACATTGGAAAAATTATTTAAATAAACACTCCCCCACAGCCCTCGTTATTTTATTAAAAGGAAGAAAATCTAGTTAATCCTCAGCAGTCCTCCGAATCCGCCGTAATCCTCTGCATACACGGATTTGAAACGAGAAGCAAAAGAAACACAAAAGTGGGTCAGGACATTTTTGGCACTCTCCGCCGGGGAGAACGCCCGTAATGCAATGTCTTCCTAAACAGAGAGCCTCCAATTGTTGCAAAACCAGAACTCCCAGCATGCTCAGACAGCCTTTTGCTGTCTGAGCATGCTGGGAGTTGCAGTTTAGCAACAGCTGGAGTCTCCCTGTCTGGGAAGACACTGGCAGAAGGGTCTGTTCACATTATACAAACGTACAATGTTAACAGAGTCTCACACCATTACCAGCCTGGCTCCCGTCTGTAGCTCCGCCCCTGACATCACTGGGGGCGGAGCTACACTGACTCTGCGAGGACAGGGAGCAAGGGAGGTAAGTGGACCTCGTCTTCTGTATACACTATGTACAGCTATCTATAGATAGCTGTATATTCTATATGCCGCCAAAAGGGGCTATAGCAGCAGGGAGTCCTGTCAGTAAAGTGACAGGATTCCCGACTCCTGTATATTATACACAGGTACACTATGCCCCCCTGTATACTATACGGCCGGGGGAGGTGAGTAGTGATGCTGTACATCACTCCTTATCTCCTTACACTCTGTGGACCGGGTGCTCAGCATCCGACTCACAGAGTGGTACCTGAAGACAGGGGACAAAACTGCCACAGGGGACAAAACTGCCACAGGGGACAAAACTGCCACAGGGGACAAAACTGCCACAGGGGACAAAACTGCCACAGGGGACAAAACTGGCTACTTCCACACACCAGGAAAAACGCCAGAAAGAACTCAGTGGAATCCTAGCCTAAAGCATGTATCAAGTACCCTGGTAATTCCTATCTTATATAATACTTTTTAGGCATTTTAGAATGTCTCTTACTTATTTATTAGATTTTTGTCATTCCTGAAATTCTCTAATAAAACATTCTGATAGATGATCTAAGCATTGCTGAATTTCTAACCTCTAGCACATTTTATTCAAACATCTGTTCTTGATACAAAGTCCGCGCACCGCTTCTGCTGTCCTAGTACACCATCATGTGACTTTGCATAATAATATGAAAGGAAAGCCATCTGTAGTAGCATTGCCTATGCTGGATAAGTGACTGAGGACTATTCTAGAACACAACAGATGCATCCTTTTTAAACCTTCCCCCATCAAACCAGTAAAACGTCAATTATCCTACTTTATATACTGCATGATAAATCATTTGGCAGCTCATAGGAATGGTGCTGTGAAGTGAACGACATCCGCTTCTGATAATTGTATGGTGTCTACTTCACATCAGAAGAGACTAATACATCACTATTGTTACTATCAGACCTGTAATGTTTTTTTTACACATTTCTGGAGCCCTTACACATGTGGAACATTTAACCCAAACCTGTTAATGTTGTTAGAGTTTATGGTTTGTGCTACATGATTTATTCAAGGTTCTGACACTGTCCACATAGACCATAAGAAATGACCTCAAATGTCCTGCAGCAACTGAGAGGTAACATCTGTTACAGAAAGCACAAAATCAGATCAATATCCACATGCCCAAACAGAGCACTTAATGCTCATTTATTAATAAATTATATTGACCTAAAATTTCAACATGCTTTCATGTTGCTAGGTCAGTATGCATAGTTGTTAATGAGAATGACCATTAAATGTATTAGGGTCTTAGTAGGCCCTATGTTTTAAATTATACAATGGATAAAGAACAAAAAAATATAGTGTTTTATGGACAGTATATTGCAATATGATAAGTTAAACTGCATTTTTATCTTAATAAAAATTGACATTTGCCAGTGTGGGGGTAACACGTTTGTTTTGCCAAATGGCCAGTGAGGGCAATGTAAAGTGTGTAGTTACTGCTGGACAAGTTTTTTTTGTTTTTTGTTTTGTACCAATGTGAATAAGGCTATTATTTTTGGGTTTAGAAATAAAGAGCAGGAGAAGAACTGTTTCAGACTGCTAAACAGTTATTTACTGCCAAGCTGAACTCCCACTGCTGAGGATGAAATAAATCACCTTCATTGTGCACTGAACCTTTTCTCTCTCTCACAGAAAAGGATTGCAGTAACACATGTTTTGTTATACACATGTTTATTCCCTTTGTGTGTATTGGAACTAAACAAAAAAAAATAAAGGAAGAAAAAAAGCAAATTGGACATAATGTCTCACCAAACTCCAAAAATGGGCTGGACAAAATTATCACCTTTCAAAATTGGGAATAAATAAGATTGTTTCAAGCATGTGATGCTCCTTTAAACTCACCTGGGGGCAAGTAACAGGTGTGGGCAATATAAAAATCACACCTGAAAGCAGATAAAAAGGAGAGTAGTTCACTTAGTCTTTGTGTGTCTGTGTGTACCACACTAAGCATGGACCACAGAAAGAGGAGAAGAGAACTGTCTGAGGACTTGAGAACCAAAATTGTGGAAAAATATCAACAATCTCAAGGTTACAATTCAATTTCCAGAGATCTAGATTTGCCTTTGTCCACAGTGCGCAACATTATCAAGAATATTGCAACCCATGGCACTGTAGATAATCTCCCTGGGCGTGGAAGGAAGAGAGAAATTGATGAAAGGTGTCAACACAGGATAGTCCGGATGGTGGATAAGCAGCCCCAAACAATTTCCAATGATATTCAAGCTGTCCTGCAGGCTCAGGGACCATCAGTGTATGCGCAAACTATCCGACGACATTCAAATTAAATGAAACGCTATGGCAGGAGACCCAGGAGGACCCCACTGCTGACACAGAGACATAAAAAAGCAAGACTGCATTTTGCCAAAATGAACTTGAGTACAATCCTTCTGGGAAAATCTCTTGTGGACAGATGAGACTAAGATAGTAAAATGATGTGCTTTACCAAAAAGTTCTGTTTACCAAAAACGGAATGAGGTCTACTAAGAAAAGAACACAGTACCTACAGTGAAATGTGGTGTAGGTTCAATTATGTTTTGGGGTTGTTTTTCTGCCTCTGGCACTGGGTGCCTTGAATGTGTGTAATCCATCATGAAATCTGAGGATTAACCAAGAGATTTTGGGTCACACTGTACAGCCCAGTGTCAGAAAGCTGAGGTTGCCTCCGAGATCTTGAGTCTTCCAGCAGGACAATGACCCCAAACATACATCAAAAAGCCCCCAGAAATGGAAGGCAACAAAGCACTGGGGAGTTCTGAAGTGGCCAGCAATGAGTCTAGATCTAAATCCCATTGAACACCTGTGGAGAGATCTTAAAATTTCTGTTTGGAAAAGGTGCCCTTCCAATAAGAGACCTGGAGCAGTTTGCAAAGGAAGAGTTGTCCAACATTCCGGCTAGGAGGTGTAAGAAGCTTATTGATGGTTATAAGAAGTGACTTACTAGCTGCTGAATACTAAGAAGAAATTATTTTATTTTTGGAACACAGAGCTCTCTGCTGACATCTCTGTCCATTTAAGGAACTGTCCAGAGTAGGTGAAAATCCCTATAGCAAACAAATGCTGCTCTGGACAGTTCCTAAAATGGACAGAGATGTCAGCAGAGAGCACTCTGTTCCAAAAAGAAGAAAATGTCCTATGTAGTATTCAGCAGCTAATAAGTGCTGGAAGGATTAAGATTTTTTTAATAGAAGTAATTTACAAATCTGTTTAACTTTCTGGCACCAGTTGATTTACAAAAAAAAAAGTTTTCCACCGGAGTACCTCTTTAAGGGTGCCAATAATTTTGTCCAGCCCATTTTTGGAGTTTGGTGTGACATTTTGCTTTTTTTCTGTGAGAAATACTTAATTTCCTTGAAAAACCTTTGGAGTGCCACCATTTACGGCCATGACTGTGTGTGTGTATGTTGAGATGGGAATACCCTTTTTACTGTTTACTGTGGGCAATACCTCCACTCTAGCTCATTTCACTTTCCTGTTTCTTACAATTGTGTTCTTTTTTTTTTCCTTTCTTTTTTTTCTTTTTCTTTTTGTTCTAATAAACATGCTCCTTGTTAACAGTAACAGGAAGAACATTCCTACATGAGGTATAGCAGTGTTTATTGGCTAAGCTGTGAAGTCTGCTAAATTCATTCAGAAGGGCTATACATTTCACTCTATCAATGCTAAAGCTAAAATCTCTCCCCTTAGGATATATGTTTTATAAGCTTTTTTTCTTGAGAAATCTAGTTTATGGTAGGACTGTATGCCTGATGACCTTTCCTATTAGCTGCATGTTTAGTCTTTAAAATGCTATTTTATGTAAGACTTTTATAGAACTATTTGGGATGACAATTTTTATAATGAGCTAGATTTCAGTAGAATTCAGTTGACTAATTCACTAGAAACTATTAGCCATGTGATATTTGGCTCAGTTATATCTGTTTGTAGTTGTATATGTGGGCACTCTTCTTTGAGTCGATAATAGCATTAGCCTTAAGTGATTTAAGAGGTACAATTCATTGAGCTAGAAAAGTAATTGCTTTATTTTCTAGGTCTTTAGACCCTTTACTAATAAAATTAGGTAAAATGAGAACATTTTAGGGGCTACTCTATGTAATATCTACCAAGAAATTGACTACATCTACATTGATGATAATGGCGAAGATGTCTACCTGGAACCACTTCATGCTAGAAGCATTGTTTTTAATGTGCCTAAAATAAACACTTTTAATGGGCAAATAAAATAATAAACTTGGTTTTGGAGCTTTTATGTAGCCTCTGAACTAAACATCTGAGAATGTTGACATCGGAAATCATCCAGAGAGATCACTAGATTAAGATCTGAATTATCCACCATAAGGTGATTTTAGTATGTACCTGGCAGACAGTAATGGACATGCTTAGGAAGGATCTGCGCTTGTCTTAGGGCTAAATGGCTATGTTGTGAGATTACCATAACACTGTGGCTAGCTTTTTGTGAACTCGTATTTCCTGTTTTGAGTTTTCTTCTTTGCCTACAAATCCCATAATTCCATTTTCCTCCCTCCCACACATCAGCCACCCCACCCATTGAAACATAAATGAACTGCATTCATTCAAAAGACCTTTTGGTTTTCAATCAGGGTGCCTACAGCTGTTTCATTAGTTGCAGATTGATCACTCCACCCATTGAAGCAGACAGGCTCCCTGTCATCAGCTGACTAGTGAGGTCAGGTCTCAGCCGCATTGCAAGTTGGGAAAAATCTGAGACAACGGTCATTTTGTATGCTGATAAAAATAAATATTGGAGTAAATATTGGAGTGAAAATAACATAACAATTGTGAAAAAAAAGTCATACACAGGTACAGACACTATATTATGAACTACACTATCTTTTTTTTATATAACTGTTTTATTTATTGTTTTCATCAGGTTATTTATAATACAAAACAATATAAAAATAGAAAAGACAATAACAAGTCAAGAGCAGTCTTGTTAGCAAACCATCAGGGTCAGGCATATAAGATTGTGTAGTTAACATCCTAGGTTAAAAGCCTGTTAAGACTTTACATCTATCAGAGAGTTATAATGCAGTAAAATTGAAACTGTCACTACATATGAAATCTCAACTAGGTCTACAAGAGACGCATAAAATTTCTAAAGTATATGTAAAAAACATAAAAAGAAATAAGTGGGACAAAGAAAAATAAGGTATGGAAAGGTGGGGAAAAAACTAGGCAGAGCGAAATAAATAAAAGAAAGGAAAGGGAGGGAAATCATGCATGGTCGGTGAAGAAATACAGAAGGAGAGATCAGGCTCCTGGAACGGAGCTCAGGGAGTCCTCATAGTCCTCCCAACGCTGCCATACCCTCATAAAGGCCTCCACTTTATTATCAGAGAGAGCTGATATATGTTTCATTCTTTTCACATGTCTAATCTTTTCCAAATGGGCTTGATAAGGTGGAACGTTGGTTTGTCTCCAGTTTTTGGCTATAAGACATTTAGAGGCAGTTAATATGTGCAAGATAAGTCTCAACAGATGTTTCGGTATACCTGGTGGCATAAAGTTCAGAAGGTATATTTTTGGATCTTGGGGAAGATGAATTTCCGTGACTTTTCTAATTAAAGATTGCACTTCTAGCCAGAAGTGTGAACTACACTATCTTTACAGCCCCTGTAACATAAATAAAAAAAAATTCCTGTAATACCCCTTTAACTTCGATTAAAAAAAAAAATGCTATTACCATAAAGCTTTTCTTATTTACATGCATCAGTCTCCCTAGGCCAGTAGTTAGTGTATGTTGCACAAACTACAGTAAGCTCCTGCTACTGCCAATTGTCTACTAAAATATACTATAAAGGCCTGTTCTGCTCATCATATTACACTGCACTGCTGGACTCTCCGTGTAAATGCCTTTCACAGCTTAGCACATTCTCAAGTCTCTTTTTGCTTATGATACTAATGAAATACTGACTTAATGGATGTTTTTTCATGTTTTAAGGCCCCTTTCACACTACTGTTATGACCTGTGATAACTCTGTGAATAAACAAACAAGGACAATATAATTACTGGGGTACATAACAGCATGGGAGAAGATTAATAAATGACCTGAGGAAGCATTGCATAACATTGAGAAATGACTTATGGGTACAATTGTGCCAGCTTCTGTCTCCTGCTGCGTCCTGCATTACGCTGTGCACAATGACGAGTGACGTCCTCAATACGAGGTCACCATCAGTGTGCACAGTGACACCGGAGCCAGCTGTAGAGTGGACCCCGGGAACAGGTAATTATAAAACTGGGGATGGGGGAGGCAATGGGGCCGGGGCGGTGCGGTGGGGGAGGCAATGGGGCCGGTGCGGTGGGGGGGGGGGGGTAGCGTTCGCGGTGATAGGACTCAGGAGAACCCCCGGAAAGGCAGGGGGAGAGAAGCGGGTGGCGGCGGCGGCCTATGGGGGTGCAAAAGCCGCTGCAGTTCATTGATTTAAAGTGCCCGCTTTAAATCAATGATCTGCAGTGGGGGGGGGGGGGGGGTAAATAGCCGATAATTTATACCGGAATATTGGTATAAATTCTCGGCTATCGGCCCTAACCTCAACAGATTATCGGTATCTGCCCTAAAAAATCCATATCGGTTGATCCCTAATCTGGAGGGCCACAGTTTGGAGATTACTGTGCAGTGATTTCAAACCGTGGCCCTCTAAATCTTTCAAAGCTACAACTCCCAGCATGCACGAACAGCAAACTGCTGTCTCCCCATGCTGGGAGTTGTAGTTGCGTACCTCCAGCTGTTGTATAACTACATCTCCTGGCATGCCTATTGGCGATCAGTACATGGTGGGAGTTGTAGCTTTGTAACAGCTGGAGGCACACTGGTTGGAAAATACTGAGTTAGGTAACAGAACCTAACTGAAGGTTTTCCAACCAGTGTGCCTCCAGCTGTTGCAAATGTCTGTCAGTGCATGCTGGGAGTTGTGGTTTTGCAACAGCTGGAGGTTTGCCCCCGAATGTGAATGTACAGGATACATTCACACGGTCGGGTTTACAGTGAGTTTCCTGCTTCAAGTTTGGAAAATCTGCCGCAGCTCAAACTCCTAGCGGGAAACTCACCGTAAAACCCCGCCTGTGTGAATGTACCCTAAAAACGCTACACTACACTAACACATAATAAAGGCTAAAACACTACATATACACCCCCTTACACTGTCCTCCCCCAATAAAAAATGAAAAACGTATCGTACAGCAGTGTTTCCAAAACGGAGCCTCCAGCTGTTGCAAAACAACAACTCCCAGCATTTCCGGACAGCGACTGACTGTGCAGGCATGCTGGGACTTTAGCAACAGCTTGAGGCACCCTGTTTGGGAATCACTGGCATAGAATACCCCTATGTCCACCCCTATGCAATCCCTAGTCCTCAAATGCGCATGGCGCTCTCTCACTCCGGAGCCCTGTCATATTTCAAGGAAACCGTTTAGGGCCACATATGGGGTATTTTCGTACTCAGGAGCAATTGAGTTAAAAATTTTGGGGGGCTTTTTTTCACTTTTACCCCTTATGAAAAGGAAATGTTGGTTTCTACACCAGCCTGTTAGGGTTTGGGGAGGGCATATTTTTTTAGTTTTGGCTATGCTCTGGGTCATCATTCTGGGAACATATCCTGTTTTATTATTTTATGATTTATAGTTTTCTGGCCCACTGTACCCCATATTATGGGCCTCTGTACCCCACCTGTCTACCCCAGTTACGGCCCGTTGTCCCCCATAGTGTTCCCCTATTTTAGGGCTCAGTGCTCCCCCCATTAATGCTCCTTGAGGGGGGATCCCACATCCTGGCTGCTATAATAAGCTCAAGGCCCCTGACTTCCCACTCCAAGACCTGGTGTGCACCTGCGGAGCGAAAATCATAAAAAATTAAGGTATGTCCTTATTCCAAGAAATGTATTTACAAATTTTGGGTGTCTTTTCTGCTATTAACCCTTGTAAAAATGTAAAATTTTGGGGAAAACCCACATTTTAGTGAAATTTTTATTTTTTTATTTTACATATGCAAAAGTCGTGAAACCCCTGTGGGGTATTAAGGCTTACTTTACCCCTTGTTACGTTCCTCAAGGGGTCTAGTTTCCAAAATGTAATGCCATGTGTTTTTTTTTTTGCTGTCCTGGCACCATAGGGGCTTCCCAAATGCGACATGTCCCCCCCATTTCAGCAAAGTTTGCAAATGTGACTCCTTCTCTTCTGAGCATTGTGGCGCTCCTGCAGTGCACTTGACGTCCACTTATGGGGTACCTCCATACTCAGAAGAGATGGGGTTACAAATTTTGGGGGATATTTTCTGCTATTAACCCTTGCAAAAATGTGAAATTTGGGGGGAAACACACATTTTAGTGAAAAAAAATAAAAAAAATTTTTTTACATATGGAAAAGTCGTGAAACCCCTGTGGGGTATAAAGGCTCACTTAATTCCTTGTTACGTTCCTCAAGGGGTCTAGTTTCCAAAATGGTATGCCATGTGGGGTTATTTTGCTGTTCTGGCACCATAGGGGCTTCCTAAATGCGACATGCCCCCCTTGCAAAATTTGCTCTCAAAAAGCCGAATATTACTCCTTCTCTTCTGAGCATTGTAGTTCGCCCGTAGTGCACTTCAGGGGAACTTATGGGGTACCTCCATACTCAGAAGAGATGGGGTTACACATTTTGTGGGGTATTTACTGCTATTAACCCTTGCAAAAATGTGAAATTTGTGGGGAAACACACATTTTAGTGAAAAAAAAATAAAAAAAATTTACATATGGAAAAGTCGTGAAACCCCTGTGGGGTATTAAGGCTCACTTAATTCCTTGTTACGTTCCTCAAGGGGTCTAGTTTCCAAAATGGTATGCCATGTGTTTTTTTTTTTTTTTGCACCATAGGGGCTTCCTAAATGCAATATGCCCCCCAAAAACCATTTCAGAAAAACGTACTCTCAAAAATCCCCTTGTCGCTCCTTCGCTTCTGAGCCCTCTACTGCGCCTGCCGAACAATTTACATAGACATATGAGGTATGTGCTTACTCGAGAGAAATTGGGCTACAAATACAAGTATACATTTTCTCCTTTTACCCCTTGTAAAAATTCAAAAATTGGGTCTACAAGAAAATGCGAGTGTAAAAAATTAAGATTGTGAATTTTCTCCTTCACTTTGCTGCTATTCCTGTGAAACACCTAAAGGGTTAAAACGCTGATTGAATGTCATTTTGAATACTTTGGGGGGTGCAGTTTTTATAATGGGGTCATTTGTGGGGTATTTCTAAGATGAAGACCCTTCAAATCCACTTCAAACCTGAACTGGTCCCTGAAAAATAGTGAGTTTTGAAATTTTGTGAAAAATTGGAAAATTGCTGCTGAACTTTGAAGCGCTCTGGTGTCTTCCAAAAGTAAAAGCTAGTCAATTTTATGATGCAAACATAAAGTAGACATAATGTATTTGGAATATCCGTTTTCCTTACAAGCAGAGAGCTTCAAAGTCAGAAAAATGCAAAATTTTCAAATTTTTCATCAAATTTTGGGATTTTTCACCAAGAAAGGATGCAAGTTACCAAAAAATGTTACCACTTAGTTAATGTAAAATATGTCACGAAAAAACTATCTCTGAATCAGAATGATAACTAAAAGCATTCCAGAGTTATTAATGTTTAAAGTGACAGTGGTCAGATGTGCAAAAAATGGCCGGGTCCTAAGGTGTAAAATGGCTGGGTCCTTAAGGGGTTAAAGAGTACCTGTCCTCAAACCAGATTTTCTAAACTAACTCAGATTATATTCTCCAACTACTCCTAACATTCATCCCGCCCTTAAAAAATAATTCCCGAGCTGTAAAAAGCTCTGCATCATACCTTTCCACTTGCTCACATTGTGTGAGCTCCCGGCAGGAAAAAGTGGGTGTTCCCCAGTAGGCGTCACTGAAGCCTGCGAGAGCTGTGCCTCGCCATGCCCCGCACACACTTCCTGAGTTTGGTCTCCTGCCAAGCCGGGAGGAGACCAGGCTAATTGTTTGACTTGTGACAGGAAACAGAACAGAGACACCTAGTGGCTGTTTTTTCAATCACATTAAAAACATATAAAGGTTGAGAATTTTAACAGCAAGTAAATAGCAGAGTGTCTTATAATTACATAATGAACAATATATTAAAAGCTTAGTTTGGTGACAGGTACTCTTTAAACCCCAGGTATAAAGCCAGAAGGGGTCATTTTTTTTTTTTTTAAACCTTTCAAGAAGGTGGCTAAATTATTTTTGTATGGAAAATTTACGCAGCAAGCTTTCCAGCAATCAACACCTGCTTAACAGGGGTCCACTCTCCGCTCCGACTGAGTTAACGCTCCACTCCCTCTGCCAGCATTACCCCTGCAAGAGGCAGGAGCAGCTGCAGCAGCATTTTCATGTGGAGTACATGATGAAAAGTTTTTATATTCAGTATTCTGCCCTGACATAATCACCAAAGGGATGTACACCACCACCTAAATAACTGGGTGGATGCATACCTAAGCTGTGCCCTTTTTCTGACACAATGAGCCCAGACCCCATGGACTTTTGGGACACCAGGCTGGTGGAGACCATTGGTCAGAACTTTTCCAGTTTGCTATGGGTGTTCTATCCTGTCCACCCTCCAGTGTAGCATCAGAGAGAGAGTTCAGCACCGCAGGCGGGTTGTCCCCCCTAAGCGAACAAGATTTTTCTGCCAGCAACATGGAAAAACTCACATTTGTTAAAATAAATCAGGCATTGATAAAAAGCCCAAAACCTAATACAGTGACCCCTCGACCTACGATGGCCCCGACATACGATAATTTCAACATGCGATGGCCTCTCAGAGGCCATCACATGTTGAAGGCAGCATCAACATTCGATGCTTTTTTATGTCGGGGCCATCGCATAAACGGCTATCCGGCAGCGCTGACTGCTTCAGCTGCCACCGGATAGCCGTTTACGGTGCCCCGTGAGCTCCGGTGATGTCTCTTACCTGTCCTCTGGGCTCCGGCGCGTCCTCTTCGGGATCCCCTGCATCGTCGGCGCTCTCCATCGACGTCATCACGTCACTGCACACGCCGTCCCGTCATCCAATAGTAGCGGCATGCGTAGCGACGTGATGGCGGTGACGGAGAGCGCGGATGCCGGGGAAGCAGAGGCCTTGCCGAAGCGTCGGGGACACCACTGGGACGCGGCGGCAACGATGGAAGGCGACATCCTGGGCGTCGGTGACGGTCCGGAGCGGCGGGGACAGGTGAGTACAACTTCCTCTAACAGTGGTCTACAACTTGCGGACCTCCAGATGTTTCAAAACTACAACACCCAGGTATGGTATGGCATGCTGGGTGTTGTAGTTTTGCAACATCTGGAGGTCCGCAGGTTGTAGACCACTGTCCTATATTTTACAATGCACGGATCCCTCAACATGCAATGGTTTCAACAAACAATGGTCTGTTTGGAACGGATTACCATCGTATGTTGAGGGACCACTGTATCTTCTCCACTGTTTTTGGGACACCAATCCTGTTGCTACTCCCAAAGAGAAGAATTTTGGAACGCTTGGAAAAAGCCATTGAATCTTTCAATTCCTCCGTGTGAGTTCTGACTCCAGGAGGCATCTACTAACAACCAAGGATACTTTATGCACTCCTTTCCTTTTATTTTTAAAATTTTTTTTTTACTATTAAAAGGCATACAACATCCAGTAGTGCAGAGTCTAAACTCAATTGCTTATGTATACCTATTAGTTTTGTTTACTGAATACATTTTGAGGGACTTCTGTCATTAGCCTAGTGGATGATATGTCAGTGTGAGATGTCATTGTGGTTACATACTGCATGTGGAAAACCCACATCTGTGTTCATAAGCAAAAGGCCCAGGGATTCAGGTTGTTTTGTGTGTTACTGTGGCCATAGTTACTGTCCTTTAGTAGTAACGACTTAACAATTACATGGCTTTCTGTATTCTACTTGGCTTATACAGAAACATCTGTCTTGTACATCTGTACTCAAGTTGTATTGCATGGAAATTTAATGATCAGATTACGTTATACACATTGTTATGTAGAACATAAATATCCTCATGATTGTTGGAAGACTGTACACAAACAATATCGGCAATGGATGTTTTCCAGTTTTATTTAAGATCTTTTATCCTGCGTATACAGTGTGCACCTGACTTTCTTCACATAAAACCACCGTGATGTCAAGTAAGGTCACAAAACTTGTGTGTAAGGTGCCCAGTGTAATGTTTGTTTAGCATGTATACAGGGGGAGCTGCTGGCAACAGACTAAATCTGTCTGCAAGGTTAAAGGGGTACTCCACTGCCCCAGCGTTCAGAACGCCCCCTCCAATAGACATGCATTTAGGTGGCGCGGTGTCACGAGGGGTGTGGCCGTGACTTCACAACCCCCAAGCCCGCACCCAGCGATAAGAACAGAATGTTCCGAACTCTAACGCAGTGGTGTTCCTCTTTTATGTACAGTGTCCTTTTGACCACCATCAGGCCAGTAAATAAAAGGGGATCGATCTCAGACCAGAGCAGAAGACCCCTGGAGATGGACAGAGGCAGGTGAGGGGACCTCCTTCCACCATTATGGATGGTTGGATCCCCGCTCCGCGGGCGATCCGATCATCCATTTTACCGACCGCACTGCCGCAGATGCCATGGTCTGTATTGATCACATCATCTGAGGGGTTAATGGCGCACATCAGCACGATCGCTGATGTCTGCCATTACCAGCGGGTCCCTGACTGCCGATAGCAGATGGGACATGCCATGCTTGATGCGAGCGCCACTCCGGTGCTCGCGGTCATGTACGTCCTGTGTCCTTAAGGAGTTAAATCCCTGCTCATTGGGGACTGAGGAGTCCAGTGGGTGGCTTCACTCAATGTTTGGCAGGAATTTGTATGCATACTAAAATACTTGACAATCTTCAATCCCTAATGAGAACCGTGCACCAGACTCCTGTAACTAAAATGAGCAAGGATTACATTCGGTAATTTACAAGTTTTCCTGAATCTTTGCCCACATCAACCTTCTCAGCTCCTCCTGCTCTATAACCTGATGCTCGCAGATTGGACTGCTTGTTCATTGATAGGTTTCATTTAAAACAATACTATTCATGGAGACATTGTTAAAAGGGCTTCTACAGGATTTAAACATGACTGAAATAGAATATAGATTGAAATTTCAAACAACTTTAAGGGGCTCTCCCATCATTAACAGATTCCTAAGTATTCATTCGGAATGTACCAGTGGATGCTTGTGCGCACTGTTGCTCCATTTTTTGTCTTATGTGCTTTACTGTTTTACACACACACTAGGGCTAGTTCATAGGAAACCTATTGAACTACTGTATCATTGTTTTTGGAGTTTGTCAGTAATCCCATTCAGACACACACACACACACACAGAAAAGCATATAAAATCAATGTAGATGTTGGCCTAAAAGGGGTATTCTGGTGGAAAACATTGTTTTTTGTTTTGTTTTTTTAAATCAACTGGTGCTAGAAAATTAAACAGATTTGTAAATTACTTCTATTAAAAAATCTTAATCCTTCCAGTACTTATCAGCTGCTGTATGATCCAGAGGAAGTTCTTTTCTTTTTGAATTTCTTTTCTGTCTGACCACAGTGCTCTCTGCTGATACCTCTGTTCATGTCAGGAACTGTCCAGAATAGGAGCAAATCCCCATAGCAAATCTATCCTGCTCTGGACAGTTCCTGACATGGACAAAGGTGTAAGCAGAGAGCAGTGTGGTCAGACAGGAAAGAACAACTCAACTTCCTCTGTAGCATACAGCAGCTGATAAGTGCTGGAAGGATTTAGATTTTTAAATAGAAGTCATTTACAAATCTGTTTAACTTTCCGGCACCAGTTGATTTAAAAAAAATAAAATAATAAAAAAAAAGTTTTCTACCAGAGTGCCCCTTTAACCTGTTAAAGGACCCATCACGTACCGGTAGGTCATGAGTCCACTCCCGTTCTATAACACGGGCCCACGGCGGGACCCATAGCTAATAGCCTGGCACCGATGCGGCGTTCAAAGTTGAATGCCGCGTCTAAAGTGAAAGTAAAACGTTACAGGTTAGCTCAGGGGGCTGTTCGGGATCACCGCGGCATCCCGAACAGCTCTAGGATAGCAGGAGGGTCCCTTACCTTACCTCCTGGTGTCCGATCTCTGAATAACTGCTCAGTGCCTGAGATCCAGGCATGAGCAGTCAAGCGGCAGAATCATCGATCAGTGGTTTCCTATGAGAAACCATTGATCAATGTAAAAGATCAGTGTGTGCAGTGTTATAGCCCCCTATGGGAGCTATAACATTGCAAAAAAAAGTGAAAAAAAAAGTTAATAAAGATCATTTAACCCCTTCCCTAATAAAAGTTTGAATCACCCCCCCCCCCCCTTTTCCCATAAAAAAAAAAACAAAACTGTGTCAATAAAAATAAACATGTGGTATCGCTATGTTCGGAAATGTCTGAATTATAAAAAAAAAATATCATTAATTAAAGTGCACGGTCAATGGCGTACACGCAAACAAATTCCAAAGTCCAAAATAGCGTATTTTTGGTCACTTTTTATATCATGAAAAATGAATAAAAATAAGCCTGACAAAAAATGAGCCCTCATACCGCCCCATACGCGGAAAAATAAAAAGTTTTAGGGGTCAAAACAAAACAATTTTAAACGTATACATTTTGCTGCATGTAGTTATGATTTTTTTCAGAAGTACGACAAAATCAAACCTATATAAGTAGGGTATCATTTTAATCTTATGGACCTACAGAATAAAGATAAGGTGTCATTGTCACCGAAACATATACTGTGTAGAAACGGAAGCCCCAAAAATTACAAAATGGCATTTTTCTTAAATTTTGTCGCAGAATGCCTTTTTTTTTCCTGTTTCTTCATAGATTTTTGGGTAAAATCACTGATGTCATTACAAAGTAGAATTGGTGGCGCAAAAAATAAGCCATCATATGGATTTTTAGGTGCAAAATTTAAAGATTTATGATTTTTTAAAGGTAAGGAGGAAAAAACGAAAGTGCAAAAACCGAAAAACCCTGGGTCCTTAAAGGGGTATTCCGCCCCTAGACATCTTATCCCTTATCCAAAGGATAGGGGATAAGATGTCAGATCGCCGCGGTCCCGCTGCTGGGGACCCCCGGGATCCCCGCTGCGGCACCCCGCTATCATTACAGCACAGAGGGCGTTCGCTCTGCATGTAATGATGGGCGGTACAGGAGCCGGAGCATCGTTACGTCACGGCTCCGCCCCTTGTGATGTCACGGCCTGCCCCTTTCAATACAAGTCTATGGGAGGGGGCGTGGCGGTTGTCATGCCCCCTCCCATAGACTTGCATTAAGGGGACTGGCCGTGATGTTACGAGGGGCGGAGCCATGACATCACGCTGCTCCGTCCCCCGTATCGCCTGTCATTACGCACAAAGCGAACTCGCTCTGTGCTGTAATGACAGCGGGGTGCCGCAGCGGGGATCCCGGGGGTCCCCAGCAGCGGGACCGCGGCGATCTGACATCTTATCCCCTATCCTTTGGATAGGGGATAAGATGTCTAGGGGCAGAGTACCCCTTTAAGGGGTTAAAGGGGTACTGCAGTGGGGAAAAAAATTGTTCTGCTGTGATTGTTTTAAAAGAAATAAATGCTTGTTTTAGTTTTCCTGCCCAATCCAATCAAACCTTCTTTATGTAATCTTCACATGCTCCTATATCTATCTTCCTTCTGTCTTCTCCTAATTTACATGGTAACGGAGTGTCTTCATAATGTGCTCCCCCACAGCGTGTGGATCTGAAATCCACCATTCACAGGTTAATTACTTTTACTATCTGTCTCCTTCTTTCCAAGAGGTTTGCGGGAAAACAAGGACTGTCCTTTCCTTCCCTTCATATAACCAGGCCTGTATGATGAAACATGTTTAACAGCTTAGATGGGGTTCCCTAAAGACATGGCAAGGCTCTCGGATAGTAATTTGTAGTAAAATTCCACAGTTCCCTTGGCACTCTTAAATGCTGTTGAGGAATTTTGGTTACAATGGACCAATTGAGTTCATAAGGGAAGCTTCATTTGTTGTTCATGAAAAGGAAAAAATAAAAAAAAGACGTGTTTTACAAAAATCTTTCTTGGTACAGACTTATTATCCATTTCAGAACTAAATAATAATGAAAAAAAAAATGTACATCAAGTTTTTTCCCAAATGCATAGGTTACCAGTAGTACATGTTTAATAAAAAGCATATAAAACAAAATCAATAGTGTGTGCAGTGTTATAGTAATATTGCTAGAATAAATAAATGTGTAGTATGTAGAATTTGCAGGAAGAAATAAGACTCCAGCCCTTATAGTGTAAAATCAAATGATGGCTTCTTTATTTAGAAAGATGGTACATTTAGAAACACAGCATGGATCATGCCAATGCATTTTAGGGCACATGACTAATGCCATCTCACTTGTTAAGCCATCATTTATACTTTTTACAATAATTTTTCTTTTTGCCAGGTTTTTGGTGCCACCAAGCATCTCTATTCACTTATACTGTAACTTCTGAGTTTGAGCTAGGCACACTCTTGTTATGGAATTATTTGTTATACATGCGTATATAGACCACCATATGTAGGAAAGCCATCTTCTTCCCATTAAAGGGTACCTCTCATCAAAAAAACTTTTGATATATTATAGATTAATGTATGCAGAATAACTTTACAATTGCATGTTATTAAAAAATATGCTTCTTTCTATTTAATTTTCCACTTTGAAGAAATGACCACTAGGGGTCTCCCTACCAGTCCTGGCAGCAAGCATTTCAGACTCCTGCTGGAGTCCTAAACACTACGAGCTGCCAGTCTGCTTTGTTCACAAAGGAGAACACTCAGAGCTGCCAGCCTGCTTTGTTCACGGCCTGTTTGGCTGTGAACAAAGCAGGCAGGCAGCTCTGAGTGTTTAGGACTCCAGCATGAGTCAGAAATGCTTGCTGACAGGACTGATCGGGAAAAATACAATAGAAAGAAGCATATTTTTCATTAACATGCTATTGGAAAGTTATTCAACATTCATTAATCTAACATATATCAAAAGTTTATTTGATGAGAGGTACCCTTTAATGTAATGACTATCTCAGAAGTCAGCATTTAAGAACAGAATTTTAAACAAAATAAGAAATGATAAAGTGCCAATGTATTCTGTAGCCTTATCCGGTGCTTTTCATCATGTTGGTTCCTCTCCCAAATGGGTCTCACAATTAATATTGTAAACTAACCTATAAGCAACAAGATAAAGGGGTATTCCAGGAAAAATACTTTTCTTTTTTTTTATATCAACTGGCTCCAGAAAGTTAAACAGATTTGTAAATTACTTCTAGTAAAAAATCTTAATCCTTTCAATAATTCTCAGCTGCTGAAGTTAAGTTGTTGTTTTCTGTCTGGCAACTGTGCTCTCTGCTGACCTCTCTGCTTGTCTCGGGAACTGCACAAAGTAGAAGAGGTTTGCTATGGGGATTTGCTTCTAAACTGGGCGGTTCCCGAGACACGTGTCATCAGAGAGCACTTAGACAGAAAAGAACAACTCAACTTCATCGGCTCATAAGTACTGAAAGGATTAAGATTTTTTAATAGAAGTAATTTACAAATCTGTTTAACTTTCTGGAGCCAGTTGATATATAAAAAAAAGTTTTTTCCTGGATAACCCCTTTAACCACTGCTTCACCGTCCTTCTATCACTAATATACGGTCAGCAGGGTTTTGTTTTTCTTCAGAAATATATTTATTTTATATTCCTCTTTACACTGCACTAAAACGTGACAATATACAGTGTTCTACTCAACAAAATGTGCACTTTGTTATGTAGAAACAGGACATAACTTTGGATTTATTTCTTAAAGTAAAGTATTTGGTATGGAAATCCCCATCCTGGCCTTCATTCCAAGGCTTTTACGTCTTCCCCCTGAACAAGGAGCATGAGCTTTGTCTCTAGTCATTCTCAGACTGCTTCTAATGATGAGAAGATGTATATTCTTTTGAGAAATATATACATTTAAAGCACATTTTATTCTCTGGTAAAAAGAAACCTTTTTAGGCATGTGTCATATGGTCTACAGTGAAATTGCTGACTTGTGTTCATAGTTTAGTATACCTAGATAAAACCTGTGTTCATATCTTCATTACAATTTTTTGGCATAAATTAGTAGCACATCCGTGCATATAAATTTATGATTTCATATAGCGACAAATAGGTATTTTTCATTCCTGCTTGATGGATTTCTGTAAATGTTCGGAAACTTGATCAGTAACACCAGTAAATAGAAGATGGGTAGAGAAAGGGGGTTGCAGCTACAATTTTATATTCATTGTTTCAATTACAGTGGTCCCTCAAGTTACAATATTAATCAGTTCCAGGACGGCCATTGTATGTTGAGACCATAACTCTATGGAAACCTGGTAATTGGTTCTAAAGGCCCAAAATGTCATCCAAAAATAGGAAAAAGTGAGGATTAAAGAAAAATAAGTAGATAACTAATATAGATAAAGCAAATCCTCACATATAAAAGTAAGAAAGATCTGCTGGGAGCTGTAAATCACTGTCTATGTCAGTGTTTCCCAAGCAGGGAGCCTCCAGCTGTTGCAAAACTACAACTCCCAGCATGCCCGGACAGCCAAAGGCTGTCCGGGCATGCTGGGAGTTGTAGTTTTGCAACAGCTGGGGTCACCCTGCTTGGGAAGCACTGGTCTATGTAGAGGACAGGAGCTTCTTCAGGGTCCTGTACAGTACACCGTGTCCTAAAAAAGTAACATGGAGCAGCCCTCACCTGGTGTCCAAAGGAGCAGGTAACCCTGGTACAGGTAAAGTGTACAGAACATGCAATACCTCCTTGTACTGTAGGGGGCGGTGCCAGACATCAGTCAGTGCATACACTTCAGTAATACAGGGGTTTTACCAGTGAATGCCCATTCTGATTGGTCAGTTCTTGCAGCTATTGACACGTTTCACAGATCTGGACTGTCTGTACATTGTATGTTGAGTCTGGTTTCAACTTACAATGGTCCAGAAAAGACCATTGTATGTTGAAACTATTGTATGTTGAGGCCATTGTAAGTTGAGGTATCACTGTATATGGTATTATAAATTGGGGGAAACAGCAAACTATCCACTGCTGACATTATATCAAATGCTACTGCTGCTGCCATATCAGGGCCATACAGAGATCAAATATATTTTAGTTTTATTTGCCGACATGGCTGGCAAGACAAATACAAATAATACATATGCCTGTCCCATGTTGTAAAGATCAATATTGGTACTTCACCTTTTGAGGCTACGTGAGTGAGGGTTAAATGCGATGAGGCTTTATTAACGATTTGGGCTGTGACCCATGTACTTGCCTATAAAAGTTGCTTACATCATACCTAAGTTAGGTGCTGGAACTGCTGGGGATCATCATTAAGTATGAACAGCAGAGACAGCCGCTGAGCAGTGCTGGAGAGGCTTGATTCTGCTCAGATCCAGCAGAAATCCTATTTACCCTCTGGGTGCATGCACACCATGTTTTGGTTAAAAGACGGATTCCTCAAAACCTGACTAAACTGTATCAAAACGTGTGTACGAATTTTAACCCATATATGGTTGAAAACCGTATGCGGTTTAAAAAATTATGTCCGGTTGTGTCTGTTTTTTAAGAAAAAAAAAGAATACATTTTTAACTTTTCACTCTATTTTGAATAAAGTTTAACTTGTTTGATTGTAATTCCAAGAAAAAAAACTGTGCAAAGTCAAAAACCGTATGGTGAAAACCGGATCGAACCGTACGCACATATGGTTCTGTACAGTTCCCATTGACTCCCATGTTAAAAAAAATACGTATACGGTTTAATACAGTTTTTCACCCAGTCCAAAAAACGTGGTAAACTACTGTTTTGGGTGTGGGTAAAAAACTGGACAAAACCGTATGAGATGCAAAACGGACTAAACCAGATGATGCGTTTGACATACGGTTTACAATGTTAAGTCAATGCATACAGTCTTCTATACAGTGCCATACGGTTTTTAACTTGAAACCGTATACGGGAACTGTATATCATAAACGTGGTGTGCATGCACCCTACATTGTGCCTGGTAAAAAATTTGGTTTTAGGGAGCTGAATGCTGGACACAGCAGCTATAGCTCCTTTTTCTGCACTTAGAGAAATAAATAGCAGATCCCCTGGATTGCTCCTCTATACCTGGCACTGGGCTCCTGCTTCTCAGAGCTTCATGTTCTCTTTCTTGACAAATAGGAAGTGGGTCACCATTTCCTGTGTGTCAGAAGGAAGAACAGGAAGCCCTGAGAAGCAGAAAGAGCACCTGTGAGGAATCGGCAGCAGGTAGGTACATGCCTAAATACTGCTGTCACCTAAAGCTGCTTTAAAAGTAAAAACTCTTTTTTTTTGTTTGTTTTTTGATAACTCATTCAAATACAAAGCTTACCTGTTTTAGCTGATGTGGCAGGCATGGGATTAGTTTTATTAAATCCGTCAGTGACATAATTCTGTAATGCAGTCTACAATTCCTATGAATCCTCTGGCTGAGCAGAGAGATTGGGTGTGGCATTTGATTATTGCACCTGTTCATCTAACCTGGCTACTAGTGCTGGAGTTTATCCAAATGTTAGGTGTGAACACAGCCTCAGGGGAATTGCATTATTACTATTAGAAAGGAGCAATTTTTTTGAAAAATTCGATTTGGCGAATTTTCCGAAAAAAGTTTGGTCCAAATTGATTCATGGCGAATCTGTATTAAATGTGGCCAGTTCTGGCCTACAGAGAGCATCAATAGGGGTGTACAACACTTTGCTTTGCTGTAACATGCATAGGGTGTATGCTGGGTTAGTGAAATAATACTGTTTTTGATGAGAGGTACCCTTTAAGTATGATATGCAGATTGGATGCGTCGCTATTAGAATCACGCAGAGTGGTACAATGACAGAGCCTGGAGATGGCATCAGTATAAAGAGACCATATAGTGGCTGAATGACACTGTGGAAGTGGCGGTGGTTGCAGCATGAGGAGACCATAAAGTGGCTGAATGACACAGCGTGGAGGTGGCGGCAGCATGAGGAGACCATATAGTGGCTGAATGACCCAGCTTGGAGGTGTCAACAGCCTGACGAGACCATAGAACCTCACAATTGAAAAGATTAAAGATATTTTTTAACATTTAAATTGAAGATTTCAAATAAATGAACTTAAAGTTTTATTTAATGTGCCAGCAGCAGGAGGAGACCACATGGTGGTACAATGACACAGCTTGGAGGTGGCTTCAGCATGAGGAGACCATATAGTGGCTAAATGACACCTTGTGGAGGTGGCGGCAGCATGAGGAAACCATATAGTGCCTGAATGACCCAGCCTGGAGGTGGCAACAACTTAACAAGACCATAGCGCCTCACAATTGAAAAGATTGAAGATATTTTTTAACATTTAAATTGAAGATTTCAAATTGATGGACCTAAAAAGTTTTATTTAATGTGCCAGCAGCATGATAAGACAGCATGGTGGTACAGTAACACAGCCTGTAGTTGGCGGCAGCATGAGAAGACCATATAGTGGCTGAATGACACAGCCTGGAGTTAGCGGCAACAAGAAGAGATCATATATTCTCAGAATGAAACAGCCTGGAGCTGGCATCAGCAGGAGGAGAACATATATGGTGGCATCAGCAGTCCTGAAAGTGACCAGGTGACATAGTGGGGCGGTGGGTGGCAATACCAGTACACGGTGATGAAGGTGGGTGAAAAGAGGAGATCTTGGCATCAGATGTGTGGTATCAGGCGGGTGGCAGGATTAGAATAGTAGCTGAGGCAGGTAGGCAGTAGGAAACGGTCTCTTTTGTAAAAGTGTTAGTGTGCACAAGTAAGTATTGAGGACATGCATTACGTAAAACTAACTTTTAATAATATGCTTAGGATAAAATATATGGACCCAAATTTTTTTTTTAAACCGAACAAACGGAAATGTGTATAGAAAACACCATGTGCCACCTACACCACCAAGTATTGATGTGATACAAAGACCTCCAAAAGGTGGAAGGTAACAACCTATGGTTCATTATAACCGGTGGGGGGTAAAAACTTCCCCTGCAAGGCCGTACTCTTGCATTATTAATTTCCTTCTTGGCAAGTGTTACTCGCCCTAAAAAGGGCAGCCCCACATCGGAACCTCTCCCTATTTCCACCTAAAAACCCTGTGAAAGGGCAGTGTTTGTAGGTGGAAATAGGGAGAGGTTCCTGTGTGGGGCCGCTCCTTTTTAGGGCGAGTAACACTTGCCAAGAAGGGAATTAATAATGCGAGAGTAGGGCCTTAGTTTTAGCTAATGCATATCCTCAATACTAACTTGTGGTCTGATGTGAAGGAATGTATGTAACTGGGGAGCAGCACCTTAAATATGTTTTCCACTATCCATATTTGTGAAGTGTTGGTGTGGCACCATGATCAATCTACTCTGATGCATCAGGCATTGGTGGGTGGAAATCCTGGCTGATCCATGCCTGATTCATCTTCACAAATGTCAGTCTCTCCACATTTTTCATGGACAGACAAGTTTTCCTTGGGGTTACTATGGCCCCCGCCGCACTAAACCCCCGCTCTGATGGCACACTACTGTCTGGACAGCTTTTTCAGGGCAAACTCTGCTAGTTGCGACCACAAATCAAGTTTGGCTGCCCAGAAGTCCAGCGGATCTTCAAGGTGTGTTGGCATGGTCATGTCAAGGTATGCCACCACCTGCGGGTTCAGGTCCTGCTCCAGGTCTACCTGCTGCTGATGCGGGTGAAGAAAGCTACTCATCAGCGACTGTAGACTCAGGCTGCTGCTGATGGAGCTGGTACTACTCCTGCCACCCCACCCCTCCCCAGCAGCCATGGCAATGGAAGGCGAGTGCAGAGGGCCCCCCGAGTCAGACGTGCGAGAGGATGGACGATGGCGCAGATAGGCATCGGCCAACTGATTACGTAGGATGTCTCTGTAGTAGGTCAGTTTGTCCTCCCTCTCAGTGGGTGTAAAAAAGCCCTATTTTGTGCCGGTAGCGAGGTTCCAATAAGGTGGAGAGCCAGAAGTCATCCCGCTGCCAAATTGTGACAATTAGCTAGCAACTTAGCAAGCAAGTGAGCATTGTGCCATTTGTGCAAGTGACTCGAAGGGACTCCCTGCCTCCATCTCCGCTGCATACTGCCACGGTGTGTCTGGGTCCTCTGTCTCGCCTTCCTCATAACCCTCTAAGCATTCAGCAGCTAATAAGTACTGGAAGGAATAAGATTTTTTTAATAGAAGTAATTTACAAATCTGTTTAACTTTCTGGCACCAGTTGATAAAAAATAAAAAATAAAGTTTCCACTGGAGTACCCCTTTAAACATCGGGAGATATGGTACTGGAGCCATTGAGTAAAATTTTACCCTGACAACAGCCGCATGGATTTTGCATTGGTTTCCATTAAATACCTTGTTTGTCATGTTGTGATATTTTCCTCAATCTTCACGAAACCATGGCCAAAAAAATGCAAATATCATGATACCAATTAATTATATAGATACAGTACATCCCTGTGCTTTTTTATTTTGTGGCTTTCTGCAGTAAAAGAACAGTCGGTTTGTTGTTTTATTACAGGTTCCTGGCTGTGTGATGCCAGATTTACTAGAACATTTTACTTACTACCATTAGTTAAAGGGATATTCCAGGATTTTTTTTTATTTGACTATGTGCTTCAGGCGCTGTAAAGTTAGTGAAGTTCATAATATAAGTCAAACAGGAAATACCAGTTCACAAACAGCTAGCCACAGTGTTATGGTAATCTCACAACATAGCCATTTAGCCCCAAGAGAAGCACAGATCCTTCCTAAGCATGTCCAATACTGTCTGCCAGGTACATACTAAAATCACCTTATGGTGGATAACCCCTTTAAAGGGGTTATCCACCTTAAGGTGATTTTAGCACATACCTACCAGACAGTATTGGTCATGGTTAGGAAGGATCTGTGCTTGTCTTTGGGTTAAATGGCTATGTTGTGCGATTACCATAACACTGTGGCTTCCTTTTTGTGAACCTCAGTATTTCCTGTTGAAGTTTTCTTTTTTTACTACAAATCCCAGAATTCCACTTTCCTACCTCCCACACATCAGCCACCCCACCCATTGAACAACAAACAAACTAGATTCAATAAAAAAAAAGCATCCTGGGAAATACCCGAGAAAGTAGTCATTTCGTATGCTGTTTAAAAATGGACATCCAGAGCAAAGATTACATAAGAACACGAGGACCAGACACTATATTATGAACCACACTAACTTTACAGCCCCTGTAGCATAGTCAAATAGAAAACATTCCTGGAATACCCCTTTAAATGTAGTTGCTTCATTGTCCTCAATAGAACATCCTCGGCCTATGTCAGCAGATTACATAGATCTTCATGTGCTGGATGAAAAAAAAAAATCTCTTGAAACAAATTACTCATACTGTAACAATTTCTACCACACCCTTATGTGGCATTTTATAGGAAATAGGAGAAGCTTCTGTCAGAACTGTCCTTTCAAGAGCCAGTAAGCAACGATCAAGTACAATAAAACAGTTATACTACGCCATCAATACAAGAGTTCAGTTAGCTGCGAGATTTCCCATGAGCCTTTGCTCTGCCCCCATGAGATTTAACAGAGCATTTAATAAACTGAGATTTCACGAGGGACATAACAGCTACAAATAGTTACAGGTGTTGCTGAAAGCATTCTGTATAGGTGGCATTGCTGTAGCAACAAGTCTGCGGTGCTAGGCTTTCTTATATGGAAGGAAAAAGTAGAACAAGTAGATGTGTCGGCAGCAGGAAGAATTTTAATGTGGAATCGTCAAGGGATTCGTAAAGTCGTAAAGGGAGTTGTGATCTCTAGTAATACAAAAAAGAAAGAACACAATAAATGCATTGGGAAGAAGAGATGGGTAGTACTGTATGTGTTTTCTTAAATGGGCACTCTCATTAAAACTAATTTTTACTATTGAATTCCTTTTATGGAAAATAAAAAAAAAATATTTCTAATATACTTTGTTTAAAAAAAAAAAAAAGTAGTTTTCTATGTTTTATTTGTGTGTAAAAAATTTATAAAGCTGCCACTAGGTGTCTCTCTACTTGTCCAGAGCACATTTCCCCCCATCTTTTGCACATACTTTGGACTCCTGCTGGCCTGATAGAAGAAGCGCATAGGAGTAACTTGTAAAGATGTTTCTAGTCTAGGGTGATATAGGAAATATGTTAAATAAGTCATAGAAAAGTCAAGAAAAACATATTCCAATAAGATATTTATTAGTTAGAACAAAATAATAATATTAATGGTTCAAGACATGGTGACAAATACTGAAAATTGTACAGATATATGAAGCCAATTGTCCGATGAGAGATGAGACCCTGTTATTGCCCTTCTCTGGAGTACCTGCCTGTTAGCTGTACGTCTCTGTCCTTATGAACTAGGTCTACATCGGATACCTCCTAGTTGGCCCTTAGCTAGGTCGGGGATACAAACATAGGTTATGATATGCAGGTGTGAAATGGCTTCATACAAAAACATTACCATGAAACAGATGTTGTCAATAATGACGCACAAAATAGGTTGCATGACAAGTAGAAACATGTCATAGATAATATAGCAATATCGACGCGTGGGTGTACACCAGGGGTATTAAACAGTATTCATCAATTCAACATGAACATATATTTCAGTGCATAATAAATTAAATAGCATTATGCATATTTGGATAATACCATATACATTCACATCCAACACGTTTCGCTACTCTGTAACAATACAGGTAACTCCTCAGGGCATTGAGAATACTTAGCAGGGGTTACTCAGTACCCCTGCACGAAAGTTAGTGTGCATCCACATGTGTGATGTGTTGATGTGCGTACAGAAGATAGTCCTCACTTGTGTTATAGGTGAGGGTAAGTAGTAGACTGTGGACAGTTACAGATGGATTAGGCTTAGTAGGGATCTAAAATAAGATATATTGGAGACTCATGAATACAGGTGCACTAAGTACAGTTGTATGAAATAGGGGGTATATAGAGAAAGAAGATAATTACCTTGATAATATGGTAGCTAGCCACTAGTTCAATTAGTGATGTAGGTGCTAGGTCCAAGGTGCAAGCGTCTAATCTGCAGTAGGTAGGTGCTAAATCCAAGCTGCAAGCAGACAATCTGCAGTAGGAAAAAGGCAACAGTACATGAATTGGCAACACAAATAGAGAAACATAGCCGCACATCCACCATTTGTATTTTGATCTATATGCTTCTCAGCATAATTAAAAAAACTAACAGGTTGTTAGTATACATTTTGATCAAAAAGTACAAGCCCACTCTCCACGTCAAGGCCACCTAGTCAGAGTGGTTCCCCAACCTAACACTGGAGTAGCGCCGGGCGGCGACCACTGCCTCCGAGACACCATGCCCACAGGGGTGACGACCCAGTGGCCAGGCAGCCCCACTGCTGCCCAACCAGGTCCCTGGCTTTGGGCTGCACCACCCCACAGACAAAGTACCAAAGCAACAATGGCCGCCACAGAGAACCGCACCAGTGTGAACACTTACCATGTGCTCCCTACCAAAGGGCTGGGAGAATGCAAGGAGGAAACCCTTATGCAGTCTCCTGCTAATTAAAAACACCTGAACTGAATGGGTGGAGTGCTGGCCATGGAAAAAGGGAGAGACTACAAATGTACAACACAAATAGAGAAACATCCACCATTTTGTATTTTAATCTACTTGCTTCTCAGCATAATTTACTTGCTTCTCAGCATAATTTAAAAAACTAACAGGTCGTGATACATTTTGATCAAAAAGTACAAGCCCACTCACCAGGTCAAGGCCACCTAGTCAGACTATCTACCCCAGACACAATTGGTCTGAACTTCAGGGAGGTTAGCCCCTTATGGACCTTGGAAAGTCCATAAAATATTGCAATCCTAGGGTGAATGGGATACAGAAAATCAAATTCCTTTCTGTCAATGATGTGGTCTTGTAATGCTGACTTGAGAATCAATAGAAGTTCTCACTGGAATGCCATGGTGGAGTCCTGTCTCAGTTTAGTATAACTTCTATCATCATGGATAATCGATAGGTAGAGCTGGTAGGTAACGAAGTGGTATTTACCGGAATAGAGGAAGTTGTAGATATGGCTATAGGATGTAGGTCTCTCATATGCTGAGTGGGTGGGTCCTCTCTGTTTTGCCCTCTGCCCGTGGGTTCTGTCTCCACTCTGTTGCCTGATCGGGGGTTGAATGTAGCCGGTGCCCCTCTTTTTCTGTATGGTCCTCTTCCCCTTTGTCCGCGTCCTTGACCTCTTGCCAGTTTCTCCCACTCTGAGTTGTCGATGTCCGAGGCAGAATGCTCAGTTGCGTGTAACTAGGTCAGGTGATTATAGTCAGTTTTTTCCCTGAATTAGTTAGGTCTCTGAAATATTGCTTGTGCTTGCGTTCCTTGATTGTGGATTTATATTTTTCAAAGTTCTGTTGGAGTTCTTGTTCTTTTCTTTTTTTTTTTTGTAAAGTCCAGATGTTATCTAAAATTTTGCACTGTTGTGGTCTGCTTATAAAGTACTCTCTCAATTTCATCGAGTATTAGCGCTTCTTCCTCCAGCAGGAGTTGCATGAACTGGAGTGAACTCTCAGTTGCTAGAATTTCCAACTTTTCCAAGAGAGATGCCGTCCTAATTCTTTGTGCTGGAAGGATATTGATCCATAAGCCTTTCGGGGCGATTCGGTTTGATGTATAGTTACTTAACGATTGGAGTTCCCACAACGATATTATTTGCTCTTTGTGCAATTTATATAGAACACTAAATGCACTTTTAAGCAACGTGGGATGTTGGGTAGAGAATGTCACATCCGATTCGGAGAAAACCTCACATACATATGGTTTATATGGTAATCTATACCTGACCTGGTCCCATTGCTATATAGCATACACTCTACTATGCTCATACCACTTATATATGGCAATACATTACCACATATGCCACACAGATCTAACCATTATTAATTAATCTCCTCGTACTAGGAGCAGGGTGGGATTTTCTACTGGTCATCATCTGGGAACACCTGGCCAGACTGAGCACATCTACCCCAGAAAATGTAAACACAAGGTACTCCTATCCATACTGATATAACCAAACCTACTCCCATTCCTTGCCCCCTATATGGACCAATTCATGTACTGTTGCTTTTTTCTACTGCAGATTATCTGCTTGCACCTTGGATTTAGCATCTACCTACTTCAGATTATACACTTGCACCTTGGACCTAGCTCCTACCTCACTAATTGAACTAGTGGCTAGCTACCATATTATTATGGCAATTATCATCTTTCTCTATATACCCCCTATCTCATACAACTGTACTTAGTGCAACTGTATTCACGTGTTTTCTATATATTTCTTATATCCATCTGCAACTGTCCACACGTCTACTACTTACCCTCTCCTATAACCCAAGTGAGGGCTATCTTCTGTATGCACATCAACATATCACATATATGGATGCACGCTAACTTTCGTCCAGGGGTATTGAGTAACCCCTGCTAAGTATTCTCTATTAATCCCTGAGGAGCTACCTGTATTGTCAGAGTAGCGAAACGCGTTGGATGTGGATGTATATGGTTTTATCCAAATATACATAATGCTATCTAATTTATTATGCACTGAAATATATGTAGGGATGTCCCGATATCGATACTGTTATCGGTATCGGGGCCGATACTAGCCATTTGCATGGTATCGGGGACTCGTTTAATGTCCCCGATACCATGTCCGATACCTGGTGCTGCTCCTCTGCCCTGTTCTCCCATCCTCCCGTCCGCATTATAGTGTTCCATGGAGGAGCATGTGACACATGTCACTCCACTTCTTCTCCTGCGCCCAGCGTAATGCTACGGAGGAAGCAGAGTGACGTATATGTCACATGCTTCTCCATAGGACACCATAGGGAGGACTGGAGAACAGTGACATAGGACGCCATCGGGAGGACGGGAGAACAGTGACTTAGGACGCCATCGAGAGGACGGGACAGTGGAGCGGCAGCACCCGGCAGAGGACAGCCAGAGGGGAGCTGTCTGCAAGGAGGGGGCTACTACTTATGTCTACAGGGGGCCTGCTGTCTAAACGGGGGCCCCTGCTGCTGCTGTCTAAAGGGGGGGCCATGCAGTCTACAGGGGGTGGAGGGAGGGGGGCTGCTGTCTAAATGGGGGGGGGCCCTGCTGCTGTCTAAAGGGGGGCCCTGCTGCCACTGCTGTCTAAAGGGGGACCCTGCTGCCGCTGCTGTCTAAAGGGGGGCCTGCTGCTGTTTAAATGGGGGCTGTGGTCTACAGGGGGGCTGCTACTAATGTGGTCATAGGTCTCGCCGCCAATGCAAATTCCCTGTTCTGTCCAATGGAGAAGAGAGAAATCTTGGCTCATACTACAGCAGCCGCCTCCATTGTACACAACAAGGAACCCACATATCAGCATGGTAAGCAACGCCAGAAAACGGATCACCCTGGTGTCAGATTCCCTTTAAAATATAAAAGTACTCGTAATTGGTATCAGCGAGTACTAGAATTAAAGTATCGGTACTCGTACTCTGTCTTAAAAAAATGGTATCGGGACATCCCTAAATATATGTTTATGTTTAATTGATGAATACGGTTTAATACCCCTGGGGTACGCCCATGGGTCTATATTGCTATATTATCTATCACATGTTCCTACTTATCATGGAACCTATTTTGTGCGTCATTATTGATAACATCTGTTTCATGGTAATGTTTTTGTATGAAGCCTTTTGACACATGCATATCGTAACCTATGTTTGTATCCCCAACCTAGCTAAGTGCCAACTAGCAGGTATCCGGTGTAGGCTCAGGTCATAAGGACAGGGGACCTACAGCTAACAGGCAGGTACTCCAGAGAAGTGCAAGAACAGGGCCTCATCTCTCATCAGACAATTGGCTTCATATAGCTGTACAATTTTCAGTATTTGTCACCATGTCTTGAACCATTAATATTATTATTTTGTTCTAACAAATAAATATATTATTGGAATATGTTTTTCTTGATTTTTCTTGGCCTGGCAGAAGTCCAAACTCAGGAAATGCTGAGGGGTGTGATATCCAATCAGAGCTCATCTCACACACTGAACTGCTCTGGGCCATGTATAGCAGAATGAGGGAGGAAGTTCTCCCCTCTATGGCTTCAGATGTCGTCACGCCTGCTGGGGAACTCCCCTTCCCAGTCTGTGAATCTGACTGAGACTGAGCAGAAAGTACAGAGCAATATCAAGGTAGAAAACTAACAAATAATAAAAATAAAGGCAGGGGGTGGTTTATCATGATGGGGGCAGTGAATTGGGAGGATTATAACATTTAACAAGATCATGAGTTGTCACGAGAAGAGTTCATGGGACTTGTGTACCGGGGACAAAACGTTCCATCTGAGAGCGTATTGTCAGTGCAGGACAGATAGACTGTGTGTCTGATGTGCTGCATGCCAGCAGCTGGTTCTGATTTGTTAGCATTAGTTATGTAGCAAATCTGGAGCAGCACATCTGTGAGTGAACCGTAAAAAACACTAGTACCTAGGTCTCTAAACTGTGAACCTTCAACTTTTGCAAAACTACAATTTCCAGCATGTTCACTCGAAGTGTGGACCTTTTGCAAACTGATGACCTCCAGCATGCTTGGACATCCAATGACTGGAGATCAACAGATTGGAGACCAGTGCTCTAGGATATGGGTTAGGGCCGAGAGAACTGCTGAAATGCAAAGGAAAACGATGGTGCCTTCTCCAGACATTATGCTTACTTGAACTTTCTTAGTAATAGTTAAAGTGTGATCTAAGAATGCTCCGTAATCATAGTTGTCTACACCAGTGTTTCTCATCCTGTTAGGTGGCCTCGCTGGTGAGACATCTCCCAGTTGTTGGATAGTTGCAGATGAGTATATAGTTTTGACTCATATACTGTGCATGCCTTTCTCTGGATGCAACAATCTCTAGTTTAGTAACAACATTTTTTCCTTGTGTTTTCTTAATTTATTTTTTTATGTTGTACTGGCCTAAGAGTCAATATTAACATACGTTGACGTAAGTTGTAAAACTTTTAGCATGGACTATGACCTATGGTGAGGCCCACAGTACTGGCTGCCAAGAATCCAGTTGACAAGTCTAGGTCTACATCCATGATAAAAGCATCACTCTAGCTGAATATACATTGACTAATAATGTCTCAGCTACGCAAAAACATGTACCGTATATAATTTTACAGCTACATATAGAGAGAGACTCTGCACTGCTAGCAGTTTCCTTCCCCTCTAGGAGTGTAATTAGTTGCTATTCCCGACAACTCACCTAGCCAGGATGCTAGGATGAAGGCTCAATCCATAAACACAATACGTAGAAAAGAATGCAGGGCACTCACCATAGACGTTAAAAACTTTTCTTCTTTATTCTTAATCCATATACAAGTGTGGTGCAAACAGACAGAGACGGACAATCAAGATACGGGGATGTGCCCTGTGCCGTTTCGCGTGGTCTGCGCTTCTGCTTAATTCGGCTAAATTTACACGCAAATTTTGCGCGTTAAAAAAACGTAAATTCCGTGTCAGAATTTTTACGCGAGGATTCCTCTCTTATTCCTCAGTGTGAACGCACCCTTACAACTACCCACAACAAACCTTTGTTCCTATTCTGTTCCACCTCTCACCCTTTAGTCCAGCTTTTAATGTTTCTGCCGTTTGGAGGCAAAAAAAAGTACCAAATTAGACTAACAAACAATTTATAGGCTAGGTTCACATCTACATAGTTTTTTCCCATTGTTCTACTCTCTCATTTGGGCAGTACAACGAAAAATATGAAGTGGATCTGTTGCATGCCAGATAACCAACGGTGTCCGATGGGCCTGGGTCTGTCGGATTTCGATCATTGTGCTTAGCATCTTATGGTACATAACAGAATAGCATGTTGCATTGATTTTTCCAGCATTTTCATAGCAGAATCTGCAATTTTGGCTCCATATTTTTGATAGGATAAGCTGTCAGTTCCTGATCAGTGATTGCTACATTGAAGTTGCTGACACACTAACTTTTTCCCTGCACAGTTCTACTGCACTGTACAGCAGTTCATCCCCAGATATGTATGCCCCCACCCACTTTCCCTCTTTTTTATTTATTTCCTGGTGTATCACCCTATTATTATTTATAATATAAAACATTTTATTGTTCCAGCTTGTGCAGGTGATCAAACTAATTTGTATGCTGGCTTGTGTTTTAGTTTTGTCAGTCATTACTATTTTTAGGGTGACTGCTTTCCCCCTATTAGTTGTCAGCTTCTCTAATGGACCCCTTCTTATGCATTTTGAACAATAGAAATGTCAAAGGGATCTCTGCACCTTTATTTATGTGATCAAAAATCCTAGTGGTTGGACCATCACGATCAGAAGTAGATAGCATATGCTGACAATATGCCATCTCTTACTACAACTAGAATACTCAGTTAAAGGGGTTATCCACCATAAGGTGATTTCAGTATGTACCTGGCAGACAGTAATGGACATGCTTAGGAAGGATCTGCGCTTGTCTTGGGGCTAAATGGCTATGTCATGAGATTACCATAACACTGTGGCTAGCTTTTTGTGAACTGGTATTTCCTTTTTGACATTTCTTTTTTTGACTACAAATCCCATAATTCCATTTTCTTCCCTCCCACACATTAGCCACCCCACCCATTGAAACATAAATGAGCTGCATCCATTCAAAAGACCTGTGGTTTAGACAGCTGTTGCATTAGTTGCAGATTGATCTCTCTCCCACCAAGCGATCGCTTCACCCATTGAAGCAGACAGGCTCCCTGTCATCAGCTGACTAGTGAGATCAGGTCTCAGCTGCATTGCAACCTGGGAAAAATCTGAGACAACAGTCATTTTGTGTGCTGTTAAAAATAAATATTGGGATGAAACACAGGTACAGACACTATATTATGAACTACACTAACTTTACAGCCCTAGCTGTAGGACATCACTATCGAGGGATGTGTAAAATTCTGATGTGTTAAACCAAGTTTGTCAATCCAAATGGCCTTATGTGGTTGAACTGCTGGTGGCAGATACTACTGGTCGCCAACAGACCTCAGTGTCTTACTCTGTGGATCTTCACTTAATTTTTATTAGACTTGAGCTGTGGTTAAAAATGATGTAGATGCAGTAGTTATGTTTTATTTCTTGAATCTTGTAACTGTTTCTTTAAATATCAGTGGACAGCCTGATGGTGTTTTGTATGTTTATTGTTAAGGTTTGCCAAGCTTTTGTCTAATCTTCTGTGAAAAGCATTTGTAGAATATTCTAAACACTTTCTCATTCTGGCATTTCATAAGAAAATTCATTGATGTTCTATTGTGTTAATGATATTCTTATAATAGCAGCTATCAGTTCTTGGAAGTGTAAGCTATGGAAATTGTGTATTGGAACAGCTGCTGGTAAATGTTCTGCCATAATCATTGTGAAATCTTGCAAACCACTTGGAGCTGGAGTGACCAGCCATTTATTGAGAAATTTTAGAATAATGGTTGACTTCTAAAATATTTAGAAGTTTGTTTGACAAGTTTAAAGTTTTTATTATGGTTCAATCATATTTATTAAGCCTACAAAAGCATACACATCAGTTGATAAAAAAAAGTTGTACACCTCAATACAGTGTTCCACTAAACTTTGGTTACTTAAATGGGCACTGTCCGATCCAAAAACGTTTTATGTTATTACTGATGAAAATTAAAGACTTTTTGTGATATGGTTGTTTACATTTTTTGTATATTTGGTAAAGAAAATGGCTCTTGAAAATCCCACCATATCCCCATACCTACTGGGACACTTGCCAGTCCTGCATTTCTGGGTGCTTTTTGACGTATGTTTTGGGTCATTGTCCTGCTGGAAAACCCGAGATTTCGGACGCAAACCCAGCTTTCTGACACTGGGCTGTACAGTGCGACCCAAAATCCGTTGGCAATTCTCAGATTTCACGATGTCTTGCACACATTCAAAGCATCCAGTGCCAGAGGCAGCAAAACAACCCCAAAACATCATTGAACCTCCACCATATTTCACTGTAGGTACTGTGTTCTTTTCTTTGTAGGCCTAATTCTGTTTTTGGTAAACAGTAGAATGATGTGCTTTACCAAAAAGCTCTATCTTGGTCTCATCTGTCCACAAGATGTTTTCCCAGAAGGATTTTGGCTTATTCAAGTTCATTTTGGCAAAATGTAGTCTTGCTTTTTTAAGTCTCTGTGTCAGCAGTGGGGTCCTCCTGGGTCTCCTGCCATAGCGTTTTATTTCATTTAAATGTCGACTGAGAGTTCACGCTGACACTGAGCCTGCAGGACAGCCTGAATATCTTTGGAACTTGTTTGGGGCTGCTTATCCACCATCCGGACTATCCTGCGTTGACACCTTTCATCAATTTTCCTCCATGCCCAGGAGATTAGCTACAGTGCCATGGGTTGCAAACTTCTTGATAATGTTGCGCAATGTGGACAAAGGCAAATCTAGATTTCTGAAGATGGGCTTGTAACATTGAGATTGTTGATATTTTTCCCAAATTTTGGTTCTCAAGTCCTCAGACAGTTCTCTTGTCCTCTTTCTGTTGTCCATGCTTAGTGCGGCGCACACAGACACACAATGCAAAGACTAAGTGAACTTCTCTTCTTTTTATCTGCTTTCAGGTGTGATTTTTATATTGCCCACACCTGTTACTTGCCCCAGGTGAGTTTAAAGGAGCATCACATGCTTGAAACAATCTTATTTTTCCACAATTTTGAAAGGGTGCCAATAATTTTGTCCAGACCATTTTTGGAGTTTGGTATAACATTATGTACAATTTGCTTTTGAACTCCCTTTTTTGGTTTAGTTCCAATGAAGGAAATTAACATGTGTATAGCAAAACGTGTTACTGCAATCCTTTTCTGTGAGAAATACTTTATTTTCTAGAAAAATGTACTGCCATGACTGTATAAACTGTTCATAAGAAAACACTACCGAGAGGAAATAGTAAATTAAAACTGCACAGTGCTATAAATAGAATAAGACAGGAAAGCGGTTTGCAGGCAAAGGACTATAAATAATTCTACTGCAGTACGGAGGCCAGGTTAGTACAGTTCTTATGCTTTCCCAAAAACAGTCATTTAATGAAATGCTTGATAAATGACCTCAGACCACCTATGTAACAGTAATGGATTGTTCTAATGTTAGCAGACCAACCACATGCTGTTTTATACACTCTACTGTGTATTTTTTGGAAGTCGTTTTACCCAAGATCTTTAACTTGGTTGCCTATTTCTGCATTAGCTGAATTTTGCAAGGGCTGTCATATTTTCTTTGGACAAGATGAATAGCATTCAATGGGAAATTAAATTGTAGATATTTACAAGCCTCATGTCCACAATAATAGAACTGTATGAATATTTGGCTCTAGATAATTGTAAAATTAATCTGCCACACCATCTCATCTCCTACATTGCCGGTTCTATTGTATAGGCGCCGCATGTAAAAGCAAAAGTGATTTCCTAGTAACTACAACTAACATGCAAAACCAATAACCTTTCCTCATGTCAAGATGTAACGAAAACTCAAAAGTACCCTTTTAAAATGAAAAGTAGTATACTATGCTCACACAATGCTGGATTCATCATGTGACCGAAAACAATGGACCCTATGGGGTTATGAAGTGGTCTATCAGATTCCAACATAATACCATTCATTCGGAAAAGTCTTCGGACCCTTAATTTTTTTTCACATTTTGTTATGTTGCGGACTTAAAATGTGTTGAAAGAAATTATGTTTTCCCACATCATTGTGCACTCAGTACCCATGATAAGAATGCGAAAACAGATTTATAGGTTATTTTGTTACTTTATTCTCAAGGTGAAAAATGTCACTTTGACATGAACATTCACACTTTCACTTTGACGTAAGCAGTCAGACTCCTTTGGCAAAGAGGACAGCCTCCAGTCTTCTTGGCTATGATGTCATAAGGTTTGCACACCTGGATTTGGCAATTTTCTGCCATTCTTCTCTGCAGATTCTCTCAATATTTGTCAGGTTGAATGGAGAACGCCAGTGGAAATCCATTTTCAGGTCTCTCCAGAGATGTTCAATTGGGTAAAAGTGAGGGCTCAGGTTGGACCTTTCAAAGTTGTCCCTTAGCCGCTCCTGTGTTGCCTGGCTGTGTTGTCAGGGTCTTTGTCTTGTTGGATGGTATGCTTGCAGCCCCGTCTGATGTCCAGAGCACTATGCATCCAGTGTTTATAATATCTCTGTACTTTTTAGTACTTTTTTTCAAGCCCTTGTGTGCTTTCTGCATATTTTACTGAGATTTGTGCCTCCAAACACTCCTGTCTGAGCTCTACAGGCAGTCCTTTCATCCCTCATGGCTTGGTTTTTGCTCTGACATGCATTGTCGGCTGTGAGACTTTATATAGACAGGGCTGTGTCTTTCCAAATCTTGTTGGAAAGTTAAAGGGTCTGAAGACTTTCTGAATCCATTGTAATTGTTGTTTTGATGAGAGTAAGGGAGCACTGTTTTTGCTAGCTATTGAAGGTGGACTTCAAAGCATATACTTTATACAATGCTGTGCGCTGATTTTTTTCAGTTTGTATTATATTTTACAACTTTACCATGATCTTCAACCATGTATACTTACAGAGTGCAAGTTATAGCAATTATCTCAAACTGGAAAAAAAAAAATCACACATGGATTTTTTTTTTCTGAAAATCTTGAGAGCGTTGAACTTTGGAAGCATTTTGTTTTATTTATTTTTAAAAGACACTTAAAATTATTTTATATGCCTGTGAATCCAATTAATGTATTTTTTCATTGGCAGTTGAAAATACCTCCCTACTCATATAACTATACTCTGCTTTTGTCACATTGTTTGGACATTCCCCTTGGAGCTTCTACTGGGTATGGCGTGGTATTTAGAAGTGTTACATGATTTCAATCTCAATGTTATGTTTGTCTTTACAGCTGGGGAATGGCGGTCAACGTGTACTCTACCTCGATAACCCAGGAGACTATGAGCAGACATGACATCATTGCATGGGTGAATGACATTCTTTGTTTAAACTACACGAAGGTCGAACAGCTAAGTTCAGGTATGAAACCTATATTAACCTATATAGTTCAATAGCATCAGAAATTAAATAATGTTTAAAGGTAATTTGTAACGATTTTAACTTTAGTTTAATAAATTGATTTATATGAGCACGGTCACTGTATTCCAGGAAAAAACTTTTTTAATGGTCAAACAAAAAACGCTTTCAGGAATTTTTTTTATATATATCAACTGGCTCCAGAAAGTTAAACAAAATTGTAAATGACTTCTATTGAAAAATCTTAATCCTTCCAATAATTATCAGCTGCTGAAGTTGAGTTGTTCTTTTTTGCCTGGCAAGAGTACTCTCTGCTGACATCTCTGCTTGGCTCGGGAACTGCAGAGTAGAAGAGGTTTGCTATGGGGATTTGCTTCTACTCTGGACAGTTTCCGAAACAGGTGTCATCACAGAGCACTTAGACAGAAAAGAACAATTCAACTTCAGCAGCTCATAAGTACTGAAAAGATTAAGATTTTTTTTATAGAAGTAATTTACAAATCTGTTTAACCCCATAAGGACGCAGCCCTTTTTCACCTTAAGGACTGAGCCCTTTTTCGCAATTAAGACCACCGTCACTTTATGTATTAATAACGCGAAAACGCTTTTTACCGAATATTCTGATTCTGAGATTGTTTTTTCGGGACATATTCTACTTTATTTTGGTGGTAAATTTTCGGCGTTAATTGCATCCTTTTTTGGGGAAAAATCCCCAAATTTCATGAAAATTTTGAAAATTTTGCATTTTTCTAACTTTGAAGCTCTCTGATTGTAAGGAAAATGGATATTCCAAATAAATTTTATTTTTCTTCACAAATACAATATGTCCACTTTATGTTGGCATCATAAAATGGACATATTTTAGCTTTTTGAAAAAATTAGAGGGCTTCAAAGTAGAGGAGCAATTTTCAAAAATGTCATGAAAATTGCTAAATCTGAAGGGACAGATGTTACAGAACTACAACTCCCAGCATGCCTGGGCAGTCGAGGCATGCTGAGAGTTGTAGTTTGGCAACATCTGGAGGGCTACTGTTTGGGCACCACTGTAACAGTGGTCTCCAAACTGTGACCCTCCAGATGTTGCAAAACTACAACTCCCAGCATGCCCAGACAGCCTTTGGCTGTCAGGGCATGCTGGGAGTTGCAGTTTGGCCCCCCTAGTGGTTGCCACAGTAAAGATCGTTTTACTTTCACTTTCAATTCCCCCCCCCCCCCCCCCCACTGTCGATTCTCTACCTGAGCAAAGATCCAGCAGGCTCCAGCGAAGATCCCAGGTCCCCAGGCATCTTCTCCTGCAGGTACGGCCTCCATCTTCTTCCCAGAGCCCCTCGACATCCAGGGGCGGGCAGAACGGGGGTTGCCAACCCCCTGTCCTGCGCTGCCATTGGTCAGAACTCCGTTCTGACTAATGCCAGGGGATAGGAGGAGATCGCAGCTGACAGCTCCGATCAGCCCTATTTTCCGGGTGATCGGGTCACCAGAGATCAGCCTGGAATTGGAGAAAATCGCATGTCTGAATTGACATGCGATTTTCTCCGATCGCCGACATGGGGGGGTCTCAGGACCCCCTGGGCAATGTGCCAGGGTGCCTGCTGAATGATTTCAGCAGGCATCCGGCTCCGGTCCCCAACCGGCTAGCGGTGGGGACCGGATTTCCCACGGGCGTATGGATACGCCCTCGGTCCTTAAGGACTCGGAATGCAGGGCGTATCCATACACCCTGTGTCCTGAAGAGGTTACATTTCTGGAGCCAGTTGATTTATAAAAAAAAGTTTTTTCCTGGATAACCCCTTTAACACATTCTCTCTCGTCTTTGTTCACATATTAGTGTCGGTCTTACAATACAAGTCTATGAGACTGCTAAGCTCCCACAGAGATTGATTGGGGAGAGAAACATAAGGTGGCCTTTTATCTCCTATGCTCTGGAGAGGGTATACCCTTGTTGGTAATACCTCTTTTACCAGTTAAATATCATAGATCATAAGTCTCCTTGTAGATTCCCCTACCCTGTATACCAGGCAAGAAGCATAAGGAGCCTTTTTTTGTTGGTGTACAGTGTAGCGTTGTTTATATCCTACATTATCTAGGCTCTAGTAGTACAATATTGCGGTCAATAACTGGAAACTGGACAAAAAAAAATATATAGGGTAAAGGCAAGATTATTCACTAATTAGCCCAGATATTCATATAAATCCCAATAGGGCAATAACTCCCGCTTCTGTAATCATCAATTTTTTTATTCATGTAATTTAATTCAAATCTTGTCCTTAAACATGTGGGTAGATAACAGATGCTGCAGTCTTTGGGCATACAAAACTCTCTCCATATAGTAGAGTATTGTTTGCCACGAATGGATGTAGAAGTTGGACTTCTGGTATTATGTTATTGATGTGATGAAATTTATGGATTGAGAGAGGTTGGTGATTTATGATGTCTTAAAGTTGGTCAACCGTACTGCTTCTGAGAAATAATTGAATCTTTATTTACAATATGAGATGTGACTCTATTCCCAGCACATACTGGAAGCAATTTAGAAATATGAGGTAGTAATGCTCAATGCTAAAACCAAGGGCATATACAGTAACCCCCCAACATGCGATGGCCCCGACATATGATAAAATCAATATACGATGGCCTCTCAGAGGCCATCGCATGTCGATGTCAGCATCGACATACGATGCTTTTATATGTCGGGGCCATCACATTAACTGCTATCCAACAGCGCAAAATGCTTAAGCTGCTGCCGGATAGCAGTTTAAGCATCCCGAACAGGTTCGCTTACCTATCCCCGTTGCTCTGAGTCTACTTCGTGATCCTCCGGTGTCTTCTGTATCTTCTCCAGGGTCCGGGCCTCGCTTTCCGGTGTCGTTATTACGTCGCTATGCACGCCGTGCCGGCACAGCAGCGTAATAACGTCACCAGAAAGCGAGGCCCGGACCCTGCAGAAGATGCGGAAGGAGCCAGAGGAACCCGAAGAAGACACCGGAGCAGCGGGACAGCATCGGGAGCCCCTGGGACAGCATCGGGAGCTGTGAGGACGCGGTCCGGAGTGGCGGGGACAGGTGAGTATAACTTCCTATACTTTACATTGCACGGATCCCTCAACATACGATGGATTCGACAAACGATGGGTCGTTTGGAACGAATTACCATCGTATGTTGAGGGACCACTGTGTATATTATTACCTGAGAATTGTATGGCTAAATACAATCAATAGGGGAAGATTTATCAATGTATTCTTGCTAGTTGTAGCATAAATATGTTGAAAAGTTTCCCATTCAGGCGATAACAGAATATTTATGGGACCTTTTGTGTGATATGTTTTTTTTTGTATTTTTTTACACATAATAACATGCTTATCAGTCTGGTACACTCTGTTCTTCTCAGAGTTTGGTGTCATTTTAAAAAATAGTACCAGTGAAAATATATTTTCTTAAGTATATCACTATTCAGTGTATTTTGGCATACACTGGGTCAGTATGCATCAGTATACATTAGGAAAACATAGTCTGCTTTGCCTTTCAATAAAGACTTTTTTTGTTTATTTTTCTAATGGGCAACATATCACTTTGTGTACCTTATTACATTATCAGGCAGCCTTTTATCAGAGGTATATGGTGGGGAAGGCACAAAAAACAAAGGCAACTTTAGCTCACCACTTCACTGTATTAAGTGCGGACTATCTGTTTCCGCCGAATTTCAGCAGTACATGGCACACATGGCCAAATCGGAGAGGCCACACCCCTCCCAGCTACTCACAATTCACACCCACTTTTCTGAAAACTGATGCAGGCATTGTAAGCAAAATACACCAAAATGTGTGTGTTTTTTTATTTTATTTCTTTTTTTAATGCCTGTTGGAGTACAGCATTAACCTCTTAACGACATCTGACGTAAATTTATGTCATGATGCGGTGGGACTTCCCTCACCATGACGTATATTTACGCCATGAACATGGCCGCGAGCACCAGACCATGCACGGCAGATGTTCGACATTAACCCCTCAATGCCGTGATTAATACAGATCGTGGCATCTGCGGCAGTGCGGTCGGTAAAATGGATGATCGAATCGCCCACGGCACTGTGGGGATCCGATTATCCATAATGGCGGACGGAGGTCCCCTCACTTGCCTCCGTCCATCTCCAGGTGTCTTCTGTTCTAGTCTGAGATCAAGCAGACCAGAGCAGAAGATCTGCGATAACACTGATCAGTGCTATGTTCTATGCATAGCACTGAACATTATTAGCAATCAACTATGGGCACATAAAAGGTGTGAAAATAAATGTAAAAAGAAAATTAAAAAAAAAAGTGAAAAATTCCCTCACTCAATAAAAATTTAAAAACGTCCCTTTTTCCCATTTTTTTTAACTGTTTTTTTTATTGAAGAGTTTTCATAATGATAAATCCAAACAAGGAAAAACATAGGAGAAACAGTAGTTGGACCGAAGCCCAGGAACAATCGATGCAAAACCTTTTTTCCCATTTTACCCCCAAAAAGCGTAAAACATTTTTTTTATAAACATTTTTGGTATTGCCGCGTGTGTAAATGTCTGAACTATTAAAATATTATGTTAATTATCCCATATGGTGAATGGCATAAACATAAAACAAGAAAAAAATCAAAAATTGCTACTTTTTTGGTCACATTTTATTCCCAAAAAAGTACCGTATTTATCGGGGTATACCACGCACCGGCCTATAACACGCACCCTCATTTTACCAAGGATATTTGGGTAAAAAAAGTGTGACGTCATTGCGCCGTGCAGCGCATAGCAATGACGCAGGGGACGCACACCGGAGGCCTGAAGCAGCGAGGACCCGACCCCGGCAACAGGTAATTATGCAACTGGGAATGGGGGAGGCAACGGGGCAGCGGCGCCGGCAATGGGTGCCTCTGCCCCTTCTCTCCCCCTGTCTGTCGGCCCCGCTGCCCCATTGCCGGCGCCGCTTCTCTCCCCCTGGCTATCGGCGCCGGCACGATAGTCAGGGGGAGAGAACGGGCAGCGGCGCCGATAGCCAGCGGGAGAGAAGGGTCGGCAGCAGGGCTCTAGACCTCAGGACAGGCAGGGGCAGAGAAGCTGGCAGTGCTGGCGGTCTCTGCACCTGCAAAGCCGCTGCAGTTCATTGATTTAAAGCACCCGCTTTAAATCATTGAACTGCAGCGGCTTATCGGCGTATAACTCGCAGGTAGATTTTAGGCTAAAAAAATTTAGCCTAAAAAGTGCGTGTTATACGCCGATAAATACGGTAAGTGATTAAAAAGTAAAATATAAACAAAAGTGGTACCGATAAAAATTACAGATCACGGCGCAAAAAATGAACCCTCATACCTCCCCGTATACGGAAAAATTATAAAGTTATAGGTGGGCAAAATAGGGCAGTTTCAAACATACTCATTTTGTTAAAATAGTTTAAGATTTTTTTAAAGCGGTACAATTCTAGAAAAGCATATAACATGGGTATCATTTTAATCATATTGACCCACAGAATAAAGAAAACATGTTATATTTTTACCGTAAAGTGTACAGCATGAAAACAAAACCCTCAAAAATTTGCTAAATTGCGTTTTTTTTCTTTTTTTCAATTTCCCTTACATAAATAATATTTTTTGGGTTGCGCCATACATTTTATGGGAAAATGAGTGATGTCATTACAAAGTACAATTGGTCACACAAAAAACAAGCCCTAATAGGGGTCTGTGAAAATATAAGAGTTATGATTTTTAGAAGGCGAGGAGGAAAAAACGAAAATGCAAAAATAAAATTGGCCTGGTCCTTAAGGTCAAAATGGGCTTGGTCCTTAAAGGGGTACTCCGCCCCTGGCATCTTATCCCCTATCCAAAGGATAGGAGATAAGATGTTAGATCGCCGCGGTCCCGCTGCTGGGGACCACGGGGATCGCCACTGCGGCACCCCGCCATCATTACTGGACAGAGCAAGTTCGCTCTGTGCGTAATGACGGGCGATACAGGGGCCGGAGCAGCGTGACGTCATGGCTCCGCCCCTCATGACATCACGGCCCGTCCCCTTAATGCAAGTCTATTGCAGGGGGCGTGACGACCACCACGCCCCCTCCCATAGACTTGTATTGACGGGGGCGGGCCGGGACATCACGATTGGCGGAGCCGTGACGTAACGATGCTCCGGTCCCTGTATTGCCCGTCATTTCGTGCAGAGTGATCTCGCTCTGTGCTGTAATGATAGCGGGGTGCTGCAGCAGCGATCCCCGGGGTCCCCAGCAGCGGGACCCCGGCGATCTGACATCTTATCCCCTATCTTTTGTATAGGGGATAAGATGTCTAGGGGCGGAGTACCCCTTTAAGGGGTTAATAAATACTCCCCATAGTGGAGTAAGATGATTCAGTCATTCCTTTCAAGGGGGGTATTACCCACAGATTTCTTTAAAATGGCTTTTCTATTCCCTGCGGTTCCTTACCATAGAATGTTTAAGAATGTTTCATTGTTAAGTCCCTCATCAGCACAGTGATTCAGTCTGAAAAATAATCATCTCCAAGGCTTTTTAGTCAAATAAGTTATAAAATACTTCCCCGTGTGTAAGCATAAGAATAAATGGCCTAATCCTGACATGTTCTTGGAGTGTGATGGCACATAGTAATTTAGAATCTGATAATTGGGGTTCTGTATTAGTTCATTTAGTAACTTTTATTGGTCTAGGATTACATACTTGCTTTATTAAGATGTTCGTTGTGGGTAAATGAAGTTCTGGCAGCTGTGTCTCATGAGGAGTCATCCCTCACTATTGTGTTGTGGGCATAAACATTCCTACCATGAGAATGTGCGCTACATGTGATTCTCCACCATATGGTTTGTAACACAACATTGCACTGTAAGCATTGACCTGTCTTCTGGAGACACTGCAGATGTTTATCTCTACAGTCCAACGAAATATGACCGGTGGCAGCAATGACCTGTGAGGTGTCTGTGGACAAGATTATTGTGCTGATTTGCGGATGGGGAAATTCAACAGATTAAATTATGCCCAGATGATTGAATCAGTAATGGTTTATTGAGAACTTCTGCATAAATCAGTAAACATTTTGAGACCTTGGGGGAGATTTATCAAAACCTGTCCAGAGGAAAAGTTGCTGAGTTGATAGGAACCAATCAGATCGCTTCTGTTGTTTTTGAAAAAACTTGTGAAAACTGAAAGAAGCGATCTGATTGTTTGCGATGGTAAACTCAGCAACTTTTCCTCTGGACAGGTTTTGATAAATCTTCCCCATTAGTGTAGAGGAAAAGTTGATGAGTTGCCCATAGTAGCCAATTAGATTGCTTCTAAAAATTTTCAGAGGCTTTTGAAAAAAGCAATCTGTTTGGTTGCTATAGGTAGGGCTGGGCGGTATACCGGTTCATACCGAATACCGAAATTTTTGTGCTGCACGATATGAATTTTAACCCATACCGCAATACCGGTTTGGCCCCTCCCCCTCAGAATGAATGAATGAATCAGCCCAGCGCTGTGCTGTCCCCACATCGTGGAACTAATCCTATGTGACCTCCGAGCACTGTTCTGCCCCCCCAATTAATTATTAGCCCAGCCCAGTGCTGTCCCCATCAGGGTACTACTCACATGTCACCCGCATGCGCTGCCCTCCTCGTCCTGTTCGTTGTGGCCGCAGGCGCTGACACGCTATACCAGTGGTCTCCAACCTGCAGACCTCCAGATTTTGCAACATCTGGAGGTCCGCAGGTTGGAGACCACTGCTCTATACTGTGCGGTATCCCTATGCTCGGGCTGCAAAAAAATAAACAAAAAAAACTTAAACTCACCTCCGATTGGTCCGGTACTGGCCTCACTTGTTTCCTGGGGACGGGAACGCCGGACAGCCGTCAGCCTATCACCGGCCGCAGCGATGTTCCGCCTTGGCCGGTGATAGGCTGAGCCCACTGTCATGTAAGAAGCCAGCTTCTTACATGACAGTGGGCTCAGCCTATCACTGGCCAAGGCGGAACATCGCTGCGGCCGGTGATAGGCTGACAGCTCTCCGACGTTCCCGTCCCCAGCATAAGGCCGACGTAGGTGCGTTAAAGTTTATTTTGTTTACCTTTTGCAGCCCGGGCATAGGGATACCGCACAGTATAGAGTGCCAGCGCCAGCGGCCGCAACAAACAGGACAAGGAGAGCAGCGCTTGTGGGTGATATGTGAGTATTTACCCCGATGGGGATGTGGGCTGATAATTAATATGGGGGGGCTAGGAAATACCGTTATATACCGTGCACCACCAAAAGTAAAAAAAATACTGTGATACACACATTTGGTCATACTGCCCAGCCCTAGCTATAGGCAACTGGTCAACTTTTCCTCTGCACAAGATTTTATGAATTTCCCCCCTTGTAATCAATGCTTAAAATGCATATGTTACTTACGGTAACTGAGCTCTATAACACTATCCCCACAGTCTAGCAGGGGTTAGTGTCCCCATACTTATCGTATGGGGACATAAATTATGTAATGTGGTGGCTTTATTCTGTAAAAACTAAAGTTTTTGTGCATCCCACAGTGTTAGAGTGGCATGGGCAGGCGTCTGCTGTGCCCCTGAGCTGCAACGCCATTTTGCTTCTAAGTCACGTTCACTCTTCTCTTTCATTGACACACAGAGCTTCCCACCAAAGGCAGCCCTGTGTATTGTCCCCATGCATGCCAATGAGGATTGGGGTGTGCGTGCTGCATGCCGGACAGGCACACTGACTCACTGCGCATGTGTCTTGTATCAGTCAAAGAGCAAAGCTGCTGTGACTTAGGAGCAGAGAGGCGTTGAAGCCTGGGGGCACCACAGACCCCTGACTATGCCTCTCTGACACTGCAGAATGCCTACAAATTTTTTTTTTTCAGAAAAAAGCAATCACTTTACATTATAAAAAGGCATGGTTCACATGGGGATATCCCTACTACACTATGAGGGGGGTTTTATAGTGTTTTTTTAATGTGAGAGATACACTTTAAGACTAAGGACACCTTTTGTTATTGAAATTTTTTTTTTACATTTTTTTTTAATGTTCTTAACTAATATGTTAGCTAGTACCTTGAGTTAAAAAGATTAAAATATATTTCAGGCAACAGTATTTCTTCATTTTTTATAGGTTTGAAACACACAAAAAAGCTGCCTTTTCTCTGTCAGTTCCATTACTGGTTTTTGATTAAAAATACTGACCAAAATACTGTATGTGAACCCATTCACATGGGGATATCCCTACTACACTATGAGGGGGGTTTTATAATGTTTTTTTATGTGAGAGATACACTTTAAGACTAAGGACACCTTTTGTTACTGAAATTTTTTTTTTTTTTTTATGTTCTTAACTAATATGTTAGCTAGTACCTTGAGTTAAAAAGATTAAAATATATTTCATATAACAGTATTTCTTCATTTTTTTTATAGGTTTGAAACACACAAAAAAAGCTGCTTTTTCTCTGTCAGTTCCATTACTGGTTTTTGATTAAAAAATACTGACCAAAATACTGTATGTGAACCCAGCTTAGAGTCTGAGCAACTCTTTCACATGGTAGGAAATCTCTAATAAAGATCATAGGCAGCATTATTGAACCAGACTGGTTATCCTTTATCTCCCAGCATATCACTGATCCCATGACCTTGCCACTGGTTCACTAATTGTTCTTTCTTTGACCACTTTTGGTAGGTATTAACGACTGCATACTAGGAACACTAAACAAGGCCTGCTGTTTTGGAGATCCTTTGATCTAGCCCTCCAACCATCATTTGGCCCAAAGTTACTGAAATGTTTACGATTGTCCATTTTTCCTGCGTTTGACATACCAGCTTCAAGAACTGTTTGCTTGCTGCCAAATATATCTCACCTTGTGAAAAGTTCTGTTGTTACAAGATAGGTGAAATTAATAATATACACCGCCATTCATTTTAATGTTACATCGGTATATGTTTACAAGACAGTATATGTATAGCTGATTGTACACTTAAATTACAATATAATTCTACCACTATGCAATTAAATAATTTTACTAGATATGACAAGTGTAGCTTGCTATATATACAGGCTTATGCCAACACGAACAGCATATATCATGTATAATTATATACAATTACATAATATTGTAATTGTAGATTACAAAATGGAGCATTAATCTTGTAGCACAGCAGATACACATTTTCTGCAACAAAAGCTCCGCCAGGTTACAAAAAAGCATGACTTGATGTGTCTTTTGCTAAATAAAAAACATGTTGTACCCACCAAAGAAAGGCCTTTTTGCTTACTATAGTCAACTTTGTGATTACCGTTTATACTAGAGTATAAGCCGACCTGAATATAAGCCAAGGCCCCTAATTTCACCCCAAAAACCCAGGAAAAGTTATTGACTCGACTATAAGCCTAGGGTGGGAAATACATCATCCCCCCATGTCATCATCCAGACCCCGGTCATTAACACCCTTGTCATCATCACCCTTGTCATCATCACCCTTGTCATAACCCCTGTCATCATCGCCCCATCATCATTGCCCCCGCCATCATCGCCCCCGTCATCATCGCCCCCGTCATCATCGCCCCCGTCATCATCGCCCCCGTCATCATCGCAGTCATCGCCCCCCCCCCCCCCTTCATCATCACTGCCTGTCAATCAGTGGTCTTCAACCTGCGGACCTCCAGATGTTGCAAAACTACAACTCCCAGCATGCCCGGACAGCCATCGGCTGTCCGGGCATGCTGGGAGTTGTAGTTTTGAAACATCTGGAGGTCCGCAGGTTGAAGATCACTGCGGGCCTTCGTCATCATCCAGACCCCCTTTAGTTTTCTACTCCCCTCGGTGGGAAGGAAGGGTGAGCTGGTCCGGGCCATCTATGCTGCAGGGACCGTCCAGTGGGAGGGTTAGTCATTCCAGTTGTCCATTTTCACCGGGAGGCCCTCTTCTCCGTTCCGGGCTGGCCCCGGACTAGCGACGTTGACTCGACAACGACGCACAGGGACGTCCGTGCGCCGCAGACGTTCCTGCGCATTAATGTTCCTGTGCATCGTCGTCAAGGCAACGTCACTAGTCCCGGGCCGGCCCGGAGCGGAGAAGAGGGCCTCCCGGTGAAAATGGACAGCCCAGAACAACTAACCCTCCCCACCGGACGGTCCCTGCAGCATATATGGCCCGGACCAGCTCACCCTTCCCACCGAGGGGAGGTGAGTAGAAAACTAAAGGGGGGTCTGGATGATGACGAAGGCCTCAGTGGTCTTCAACCTGCGGACATCTAGATGTTTCAAAACTATAACTCCCAGCATGCCCGGACAGCCGATGGCTGTCCGGGAATGCTGGGAGTTGTAGTTTTGCAACATCTGGAGGTCCGCAGGTTTAAGACCACTGAAAGGGATTGACAGGCGGAAAGTTCACTCGAGTATAAGCCGAGGGGGGCGTTTTCAGCTGAAAAACTCAGCTTGTACTCGAGCATATAGGGTATATATATACCGTATATATATATATATATATATATATATATATATATATATATATATATTATTACATTATTTTTACCCAGAAACTAGGACTTTGCAAAATATTGTATATATTTCATCCTAAACTGTAATTGCATGGAAAACAATTTAACAACTTAAGTTTGGATTTGTTTGGATTTGCTGACAAAATAATGAGTGCTTGGTAAAGAATGCTTTGATAATATGTTGCTCCTTGGTTTCTGAAGGCTTATTTAGGCCTTTACCATTGACCCACAGTAAAAAGTACAGTTAATGATAAGTCAGATTAAATTCCCAAGAGGTGCGCCATTTTCTATTTTTGGGCTTCGGTCAGTCTACTGTAGGAAACATATTCATCAGCAGCTTAAAAAAAAAATCCTTTGAAATATTCCTTATAAGGATCCTCTCCACTTCAGTACTACCCTCCCTTCACCAATAAGAATTTAATCTATTTCCATATTAATAGATCAACAAAGCCTCTCAAATGTCCAAGGAATCCATGTTTGGGGTGTAATGGTGACGGCAGCCTGTAATTTACTGATCTGATCTATGTATACATTTATTTACAATATTTTCTGTAATTAAATAATAATACCCTTGTAGCAAGTACAGTACTTGCAGGTGTCTATAGTTTGTATAGGAATATATTTAGAAAGTATTCCGCTATTGGCTCAATAGGTACTCACCAATAAGAAATTAGAATATACGGTATATTTTATGCTAGTGGAACCTGTTTCTAGAGATAAAAGTAAAAATAAATTCTAGTAATACAACCTTTGTACATCTACAGTGGAACAGATTCCCCTGGGGTATGTGTTATTGGCAGGAGTGTTTATCGAGGAGGTGTGAATCTGTCAGCTGTGTGCACCTTATTATGTGTGTAGAGTGCTGGAGGCTGGAGAATTTCACCATGTGAATATATTGCTCCCTGAATAGTTTTCCTGAGAAAGCATGATTAATCATTACAGCAGAACATATTGCAAATTGCTTTAGGAGAATCTCTCAGCATCTGCATTATACATCAATCCACTTACCTGTTATCAGTGTTTACATTCTGATCTATCTTGTACACAACGAGCTCCAAGGAAATGTCTGAGAACTTTCTACTACGCCCACACCACTTTCATGGTTGGCACCTAGACAAATATTTTTTTATTCCATTATAACTTTCTTTTCTGTTTTTACTGTTTTTCCTGAAAAATTTGGTTTTGTAAAAGATCCCGGCTACCCATATAATAATCAGAGTGTCAAAGTAATAAAACAGTCTGCTATATAACAGGTTGCCAAAACAAACAAATGAGCAAAATAAATACTACACAATAAATAATAGTTATGTTCAGATTTAAAACCTAAAATATGCATTGTGGTTATGGCGTTCACATAATATGCAATTATATCAGCTACACTCCTAATACTGAGTGGTAAAGAGATATTTCAGCAGACCTCAGATCACTTTATTGTTGCTGTAATTTAGAGAATTTTTTTACTGTAGATGTTGCTGGAATATAGCTGACAATAGGTGTTCCTTGATACAGTACTTTAACATAGTAACCTAGTTAAGGTTGAAAAAAGACCAGAGTCCATCAAGTTCAACCTATAACCCTAATGAGTCCCTACTGAGTTGATCCAGAGGAAGGCAAAAAACCCTCATACTCGAGGTAAAAAATTACTTCCCGACTCCAAATATGGCAGTCAGAATAAATCCCTGGATCAACATTCTGTCCCTATAAATCTAGTATACATAACCAGTGATGTTGTTATTCTCCAAAAATGCATCCTGACCCCTTTTTAATTATTTTACAGAGTTCCCCATGACCACCTGCTCAGGCAGAGAATTCCACAGTCTCACTGCTCTTACAGTAAAGAACCCCCATCTGTGCTGGTGTAGAAACCTTCTTTCCTCTAGACGTAGAGGATGCCCCCTTGTTATAGATACAGTCCTGGGTATAAATAGATCATGGGAGAGATCTCTGTACGGTCCCCTGATATATTTATACATAGTTATTAAGTCTCCCCTAAGCCTTCTTTTTTCTAAACTAAATAACCCTAATTCTGATAATCTTTCTGGGTACTGTAGTCCTTCCATTCCCGTATTACCCTGCTTGCCCGTCTTTGACCCCTCTTCAGCTCTACTATATATTTATTGTACACTGGTACCCAGTACTGTACACAGAATTCTATGTATGGTCTGACTAGTGATTTGTACTGCAGTAGAATTATTTCCTTGTCGTGGGCATCTATGCCCCTATTGATGCACCCCATGATTTTACTTGCCTTGGCAGCAGCTGCCCGACACTAGTCACTACAGCTAAATTTACTGTCAACTAAGACTCCCAAGTCCTTTTCCTCGTCCCAAGTGCGCTCCCATTTAATACATAATCCCAGCCCAGATTTTTCCTCCCCATGTGCATTACCTTACATTTATCAGTGTTGAACCTCATCTTCCACTTCTCAGCCCAAACCTCCAACCTATACAGATCCATTTGTAACAGTTCACTGTCCTCTATTGTGTTTACCGCTTTACAGAGTTTAGTATAATCTGCAAAGATTGCTACTTTACTGTTCAACCCCTCCACAAGGTCATTAATAAATATATTAAATAGAACAGGACCCAAGACTGACCCCTGTGGTACCCAACTAGTAACAGTCACTCAATCAGAATAAGTACCATTAATAATCACCCTCTGTTTCCTATCACTGAGCCAGTTATTTACCCACTTACACACATTCTCCCTAATCCTTCTCATTTTATGCACCAATCTTTTATGTGGCACCGTATCAAATGCTTTGGAAAAATCCAGATATACGACATCCAGTGATTGCCCCTGGTTCAGTCTGGAGTACACCTTCTTATAAAAGCTGATCAGGTTAGTTTGACAGGACCGATCCCTCATAAAGCCATGCTGATATGGTGTCATACATTTATTTTTATCAAGATATTCCAAAATAGCATCTCTTAGAAAACCCTCAAACAATTTACATACAACCGAGGTTAAACTAACAGGCTTATCATTTCCGGGGTCACCTTTTGACCCCTTTTTAAATATTGGCACTACATTTGCCATTTGCCAGTCCTGGGGACAGTCCCTGTCACTATAGAGTCCCTGAATATTATAAATAGGGGTCTGTCTATTATATTACTTTTAACTCCTTTAGAGCACGGGAGTGAATGCCATCTGGACTTGGCGATTTTGTCTATTTTGATTTTTTGTAGGCGGCACTGTACTTCTTCCTGTGTTAGACAGGTGACCTGTACTGGGGTTTTCAGTTATACAAAGACAAATCCAACAAAAACTTGGGATAGCAATCCCAGGAAAAATGAGAGCGGGCAATACAGCAAGGTATCTCGCTGTATTTCACCTGGCATTTCATTTTCCTCAATGAATACAGTGGAGAAGAATTTGTTTAATATATTTTCTTTTTTCTGATCCCCATTTATAATTTCTTCTTTACCGTTTTTTAAAGGGCCAACACTTTTATTTTTAACCTTTTGCTATTTATATAGTTAAAGAACATTTTGGGGTTAGTTTTACTCTCTTTGGCAATGAGTCTTTCTGTCTCTATTTTTGCGGCTATCAAACTTTGCCTTCCTAGAGTTCATTGTTTTTGTGGCCCCTCGAGAGATTCCCTCATTAAAGAACAAGTTATAATGTATTATATTATGGTCACTATTTCCTAGGTGTCCTTCTACTTGCACATAAATTACTCTGTCAGGTCTGTTGGTTAATATTAAGCCCAGTAGGGTGCCCCCTCTGTTCGGGCCCTGCACCATTTGGGACAGATAATTGTCTTTAGCTATAGTCAGAAACCTGTTTCCTTTATGAGATTCACAGGTCTCAGTCTCCCAGTTTATATCAGGATAGTTAAAGTCCCCCATTATTATCACCTCGTTCTGATTTGCTGCCTTGTTTGTTTGTCTCAGTAATTGATCTTCCGCCTCTTCCATTATGTTTGGTGGCTTATTGCAAACCCCTATCAGAATTGTTTTATTTTTATCTCCATATATTTCAACCCATAATGACTCCACATTATCGTTTCCCTCCCGTATATCCTCCCTCAGTGCGGCATTCAGACTGGAGTTTACAGACCCCTCCCCCTTTCCGTTTTGTCCGATTCTTCATGAATAGACTATAACCCTGTATGTTGACTGTCCAGTCACAGCTATCGTCACACCAAGTCTCTGTTATACATCAGTTTTATTGGTCAGACTTCTGGCATTAGTCAACATGCATTTCAATGGTGTATGTTGTATGTTTTATTATTATGGTGTATGTTGTATGTTCTATTTGTTTCTATGAAGCCTATCCCTATTAACTATTCTTACCCCTCCCTCCGCTCCACCCCCAGGTACATTAATATGTCCCCCCTCTCTATGTACACTATCTTTCCCCTCTATGTTGTAGGTTCCCTCCCCCCAGTCCCTAGTGTAAACACTCCTCCACCCTTCTAGCCATCTTCTCCCCAAGCACAGCTGCACCCTCCCCATTGAGGTGCAGCCCGTCCCTACGTTAGAGCGTGTATCCGACAGCGAAGTCAGCCCATTTCTCCATGAACCCAAACCCCTCCTTCCTACACCAGCTTCTGAGCCACTTGTTTACCTCCTTAATGTCCCGCTGCCTCTCTAGTGTGGCTCGCAGTACAGGTAATATTTCAGAAAATATTACCTTGGAGGTCTTAGCCTTAAGCTTGCGGCCTAAGTCCCTGAAACCATTATTAAGGACACTCCACCTACCTCTTACTTTGTCATTGGTGCCAATATGTACCATGACCACTGGGTCCTCTCCAGCCCCACCCAGCAACCTGTCAACCCGATCCGCGATGTGCCGATCTAGAATGCCAGGAAGACAACACACTGTTCGGCAATCCTGGTCTTTGTGACAGATCGCCCTGTCTGTCCCCCTTATAATTGAGTCCCCCACTACCAGTACCTTTCTGGCCTGCCCGGCACTCCTAAGTCTGGCTCAAAAGCATAGTAAGGAGTTGGGCTACATTCACATCACGATATTGCAATACAGTTTTGTATCAGATTTTTTTCCCCAAAACGGGAACATCGGTTGCAAAATTGTGCATTTTAAAAACCGCATACAGTTTTGATATTGGTGAAAAAGCCATTTGTCAGTCGCCCACAGACTCCCACAGCTGGGGTTAACTACTACTCCCATCATGGAAAAGACTTATTTTCATGATGGGAGTAATAGTTACCTCGGCTGTGGGAGTTTGTGGGCGGCTTAGGTAACTGCAGTAGTGCTTGTACTACTACTGTTGCAAGATGGGAGCAGTAGTAGGAGGGACAGCCCTTGTGGGGGAAGCGGGAAGCGCTACATTCCCCGGCCGGCCAGCTCTGTATAAAATCACTGAACATCGCTGTAAATACCCGCCAAGAGCCGTGAATGGCAAGACGGTGCCAGCAATTCAGGGCTCCTGGCGGGGAAATGAATATCAAGTGCAGAGTTTGACATATACATCTCCAGGGAGCACAGTGGCACGGCATGCTGCTGCGTTATGATTATGAGCGCAGCAGGTCTCAGAAGGGAGTACAGCCCCTATACTACTACCCCCAAAATGGAACAGACTCTGTTTTATGATGAGAGTAGTAGTAAACATGCTACTGTAGTCACCACAGCAGCCTGCAGACTCCTCCAGCTATCGGAACTACTACTCCCATTATTAAAAATAATCTATTCCATGATGTGAGTACAAAAGCTTACACACCCAGATACATCTAGTTGTGTAAGTTTTTGTATGGTAGGTCAATGTATTTGGTTGCATACGGTTTTCAAATAGTAAACGTAAAAGGCAACCGTAGAGCAAAATTATGAAGTGAATGCACGCTGAGTGAATGCTGCTGCTCCATTCATTGTCTATGGGCCTGATGGAGATAGCAGGGTACATACATTGCTATCTTGGGCAGCTCCATAGAAAATGAATACGACTCACTGCTACATTTCCAAACAAGCCTCATCCCTCTTCTCAAGATCGCGGCTGGTCTAAGTGGTCAGACACCCCCTCCCCCCGGCCCCAGAATTCTGACATTTATCTTCTATCCTGTGGATAAAGGAAAAGTGTTTTAACTTGAAACACCCCTTTAAAGTGTACATGTGATTGTAAATAACTTTCCACAAATGAACAGTAAAAGCAGACATGAAACATTGTAATAAATAATTACAGAAAATGCTGAAAATCAGATTCCTCTCGGTTAAATGGATTTTATTAATTAATTCTGTACAAGAGAAAAGTTAAAGGGGTTATCCAGGAATAGAAAAACAGCTTATTTCTTCCAAAAACAGTACCACACCTGTCCTCAGGTTGTATGTGGTATTACAGCTTTGCTACATTCACTTCAATAGGAAATGAGCTACAATACCACACCCAACATGTGGCAGGTTGGGTTTTTCTAATTTGATAAGGTGGAGCAAAGATGAGGAAAGCCTGATAAGTGCAGATAGAAGAATTCTTATATTAGAATGTATATTACATCTTAAATTGGTACTCCACTGGAAAACTTTTTTTTATTTTTTTAAATCAACTGGTGCCAGAAAGTTAAACAGATTTATAAATTACTTCTACTAAAAAAATCTTAATCCTTCCAGTACTTATCAGCTGCTGTTATGTTCCACAGGAAGTTCTTTTCTTTTTTGAATTTCCTTTCTGCCTGACCACAGTGCTTTTTGCTGACACCAATGTCCATTTTAGGAACTGTCCAGAGTAGGAGCAAATCCCCACAGAAAACCTATCAGGCAGAAAGGAAATTAAAAAAAAATTATGTCCTGTGGATCATAACAGCATCTGATAAATACTGAAAGGATTAAGATTTTTTAATATAAGTAATAGATTTAATAGAATTTAAAATTGATGATGTAATGGGTCATGTGACCCTATTTCCATGTATTTTAAGAGTGTGATTTGTAACGCATGTCAGTCTACGATTAAGCATCGGCAGGTGCGAAACGCGTCAGCATGCTCCTCTGTATGTGACCTCTGTTCTTGATTAGAATAAAGAAAGCCTTATTTTACCTTCATACCTCTTGAGTGCCAGACACATTCTTCTCTACGTACCCAGACTAAGCCGGGGGCAGGTCCGGCGTGTCCGCAGCACAGGTGGGCTGGAATCTGCAGCACGAGTGAGCGGTCAGAGCACGCATTCCACTTCGATGTAATCTTGCATTTCGTCCTCACTTCTTTTCTCAGTCCTTGAGGAAAGAAGGTGAGGATTCGGACATTATCTACAAGGTTGGTCCATTTGATGCAGAACAAGGGAGACAGGTGGTGTGTCTTATAGGAGGCAGTGTACCTTTATAAATTAAAATGATCCAACACTGGTGTGGTACATGTAGATTGCACTCACTTATCACATGAATCTTGACCATTTAAAGGCTTCAAACTAAAAAGAAAACAGTATATAATTCATAAAATGCCCATAGTTTCTGATTATCTTCCGCTAGCTTATTAATCTTTATTGAGATATATGAAATGTATTATGATATAATACTGCTACATATTCAATCACTCCCATAAAAGTTAATTAGTAAAAGTGAAACGTAGAAGAAGTAACTGTGCATGCAAGTGCCCTCCAATAATATCTAAGAAAGTCTATCTAAGAACAGTCTATACAGGAAGCTAAAGTTAACCAGAAATGTTAGACTAAAGGTTTTTTTATTTTTTTAAATCAACTGGTGCCAGAAAGTTAAACAGATTTATAAATTACTTCTACTAAAAAAATCTTAATCCTTCCAGTACTTATCAGCTGCTGTTATGTTCCACAGGAAGTTCTTTTCTTTTTTGAATTTCCTTGGAAATTCTTTTTTGAATTTCCTTGAAAATAGACATTTTCAACCATCAGATTTACTTTTTCGACAACTTATGTCAGACCTTCAATGTCTCGGAAGAAGTCGCCTTGTTTGAAGTTTGTGGCCAGCAGGAAAAGATCTTTTGTCTTGGAAGAAGTTTTCTGTGAAAGAACGTTCCCAGAAAAATCATTAATTCTTTACCAGGTATGGAAAATGTATGGCCTGTTTGAAGGGCTGTGATGGCCAGGATAGACTAAGGGTATGTTCACACTACGGATTATGAACGGAATCTCACCTCGCAGAATTCCGCGAGCGGAGATTCCATTCTGGCAGCCGCCGCCACAATACTTTAGCCGTAGGACCACGCAACACTGCGCTGTCACCATTGATGGCTATGCAGTGTTCGCGGACTTCCGAGCAAAGAATGAACATGTTCTTTCTCTGCGCGTAACAATTTCAGCCGCGGAATTGTCCGCTGCTGAAATTCCGCAGTGTGAACGGGTCTCGCGGAAACCCATTCACACTGATGTTTATGTTCACAGCGCGTAATTCCGTTCACGTAGCGTGAACATACTCAACTTTTAGGGTATTTGTGTGGTCAAAAAGATCATACACCCGGCAGTTGTTTATTTCATGGTTGCTCAACAATCTTCCTTCTTCTGCATTATGTATATGGTCAATTTAAGGATCCCCCTTAGTCACTAATTTTATTAGGAAATACCACTGTAGGTAGAACTATTTTTGTTTTATGACTTACTTAACCAAGAAAGGAATGGTGAATGAGCTGAAAATGTTCTTGTATCCGTCCCCTTTATAGTACTTTTCAATAATCTCTCTTACATAGTGCTTGGAATGTTCTTTTGTATTTATTCATGATGTTGCTTAGTAAGAGAATGGACTCCTCACTCTTCAGCACATGGATATTTTATATGGGTGAACTTTTAAAACCAGCTGGCTATTAGTTATTATTTTCATGTGTCATAGTAACAATATAAGTGTAATGAATGTAGAGGTTTACAAACACATGAAAGAGTTTAAAGGGAGAAAAAAACACACGGGGTGCTCCCTGATTAGGTATATCCACTGGTGTGCACCCTCCACCACACCAAAGTGATATACCAACTTTATTGGTTGCTACACTTGGTTTGTAACGAAGGTGGGTACGGATGCTGGCTGCTGCGCTACAGCCGGTACCGGGCTCCGAGATTAGAGGCCGATGTAGAATAGCAGGATACAGGTAAAAGAGGAAAAACCGGTTTAGGAGGCGCTGCTCAGGCTGCACAGGACAACGGATATTTTTATTTTAGTAATGGGGACGACGTGTTTCGACATTCACTAATGCCTTCCTCAGGTCCACTAACAGTTCCCCAGTTGAAAATGTACAACGTTCTGGGGTACATGCATACACATGAAAGTAAATGTAAGTAACATGAATATTTAGCCAAGCTGAGGATTGGTGTATATGAGGTTAATGGAAGAGATGGCTGTCAGCAAAACAAATATTCAGCCAACAGCTATTGAAGGTGTAAGGTGCTTATAATCTTCTGGGTGACTAATGGACATTTCTGATGATAGGTCCTCCTCTACATCAGTGGTCTCCAAACTATGAACCTCCTGGTGTTGCAAAACTACAACAGTGCCTGATGGGTAGTGCTTTTCCGTTTCTTAGCCAAGCACACTATACTAAAGCACCGTCAAGGCTATAATCATACACTTTGTTGCACATTTGCATATAATTTAAGTTCCCCTAACAACAATTGTTTACCTCCTAGGGTAAATATATCACAAACTAAGAACCTAGGCCCCGGGGTGCACACATCAATCATACTAATTAATATTTTGTCTTTATTAAAAACATTGTCCACAAAAAAAAGTCTACATAATTGCAGAATAATTAATGTTCTCCTAAGTTGGTGTTTCCCAACCAGGGTGCCTCTAGCTGTTGCAAAACTACAACTCCCAGCATGCCCGGACAGCCTTTGGCTTTCCGGGCATGCTGGGAGTTGTAGTTTTGAAACAGCTGGAGGCATCCTGGTTGGGAAACACTGTCCTTAGCAGTCCAGGACAGTATATCTCTTGCTATTAGTTATATTAGTAACAGCAATGTTTATTTTCTGTGAATAATATCCAGCAGAATATAGATTGGCCCGGCACTAGCAGGACTAAGGTAACAATGTCAGTGATGGGAAGCTTCGGTGGAGTGCATGTGTAACCCTGTAAAAGTGCCAATGAAAGGAGGTGCAAAGTCCATATATAGAACGAAGTATGCAAATCAAGAGAAAAAGACTGCACTCACCATAGGCAACGGAGCTTTATTGCAGCATACCAGGTAACAAACACAGGTGGATGGAGGGAGGCGGGGGACATGCACCAGGACAGACTGTTTCACGCCGGAAATGGCACTTCTTCAAGCTGATATACCAGCTTGAAGAAGAGCCGGAAACGGCGTGAAACAGTCTGTCCTGGTGCACGTCCCCCGCCTCCCTCCATCCACCTGTGTTTGTTACCTGGTATGCTGCAATAAAGCTCCGTTGCCTATGGTGAGTGCAGTCTTTTTCTCTTGATTTGAATGTTTATTTTCTCAGAACATATTAAGTGTTCTCCTCCATAAGAAGAGGGACAGCACGCCTAATCACTATGTGATGACTGCACACCACTGTTCCAATCTGTTAATACCATGTGTATGATGCTCCCGGCTTCTCTCCGCAGGTGCTGCCTACTGCCAGTTTATGGATATGCTCTTCCCAGGATGCATAAGCCTAAAGAAGGTCAAGTTTCAAGCCAAGCTGGAACACGAGTACATTCACAATTTCAAACTGCTGCAAGCCTCATTTAAAAGAATGAATGTCGATAAGGTATGACTTTGGCAGAAAAGAATAGTTCATAGATCCTGCTGTTATTGCTGTCTACCGAAAGTTTTGGGAAAATGCAGTCTAGTTGGGTAATGACTAAAATAGTTGGTGGCAAAGTGCCAGAGCGTGATTTGTATCTCACCAGCATCTCCTGGGAAAAGTGCAGGGCTGTTGAGTCTACATGAGACCAGGCATCTGTCATTCAGTAAGTTCTATGTAAGAAGGTCACACAGGCCCCCTTTCTTTCTTGGGGCTATATTTTACACCATTGCCTAAAGTGGTAATTATATCTTTTTATATTTTATATTTCTAGAACTGTTCTACAGAAATCTGGATGTATGTAACAGGTATAGGTGAGGCTTGTTCCTCTGCATGTATACAGTATGGATTACAGTATACGGATGTGTCCTTATTTACCTTTCCTCTTTGATTGACCTATCCTAAGATGAGTAGCACGAGATGACTAGCTTGAGGAAAAAAGGACTTTTCAATATTATCTCAGGAGATGTACATGCTAAGCATGTCTGCCTTGTTATTGTGAATTATAGCATGTTGAAAGTTTTGCTAGTTTTATTTTATTAAATTGTTATTGTATCAATTGAAGTGTTTAGCAAAGCTTACAGAAGGGTTGGGGGAAACATATCTGTATAATACCAGGTTGAAACATTTTTCACAACGGTCATTACCAATCCACAGAATAGGAGATAACTATCTGATTGTGGGGGTCTGACTGCTGGAGCCCCCTGTGACTTTAAGAACAGATACCCGAGTCTCCTGTTAAATGCACATGCATGCCGCTGCTCCATTCATTCTCTATGGGAGTCCCATAGACAGTCTACCACTGTATTGCATCTCCGGGAGCTCCTATAGATAATCAATGGAGCAGTGGCTCACATAGCCAAACTGGGTAAAGGCTGGAAAAAAATAATGATTGCAAAACTTTGGCACAGCTTTATTGTGGCGCATGCGTTTATTGTGGCGCATGCGTGGCGATCCTCCTGGTCCTCCGCCTCTATGGTTGTACGTCAGTGACGTCCCGTGCGTACAACCATACATACGCGGGAGGAACAGGAGGACGGCAGGATCATCGCCATAGCAGTAGATGTGACCCCGGGCCGGAGGAGCAGTGATCGGATCACAGTGGGGGCAGCACACAGACATACAGCCTCCAGCCATACACTGTATATGGCTGGAGGCTGTATGTCTGTGGGGAGGGAGGGGGGGGTGCTGCCAACCTAATGTGGGGGGAACTATACTGCCAACTAATGTGGGGAAACATGCTGGCAACTAATGTGGGGGAACATGCTGCCTACCTAATGAGGGGGGAACTATACTGCCAACCTAATGTGGGGGGAACTATACTGCCAACTAATGTGGGGGAACATGCTGGCAACTAATGTGGGGGAACATGCTGGCAACTAATGTGGGGGAACATGCTGCCTACCTAATATGGGGGGAACTATACTGCCTACCTAATGTGGGGGGAACTATGCTGCCAACCTAATGTGGGGGGAACTATACTGCCAACTAATGTGGGGGAACATGCTGGCAACTAATGTGGGGGAACATGCTTCCTACCTAATGTGTGGGGAACTATACTGCCAACCTAATGTGGGGGAACATGCTGCCAACCTAATGTGGGGGGGAACTATACTGCCAACTAATGTGGGGGAACATGCTGGCAACTAATGTGGGGGAACATGCTGCTTACCTAATGTGGGGGGAGCTATACTGCCAACCTAATGTGAGGGAACATGCTGCCAACTAATGTGGGGGGACATGCTGCCTACCTAATGTGGGGGGAACTATACTACCAACCTAATGTGGGGGGAACTATACTGCCTACCTAATGTGGGGTGAACTATACTGCCAACCTAATGTGTGGGGGAACATGCTGGCAACTAACATGGGGGAACATGCTGCCTACCTAATGTGGGGGAACTATACTGCCAACCTAATGTGGGGGAACTATACTGCCAACCTAATGTGGAGGAACATGCTGCCAACCTAATGTGGGGGGAACTATACTGCCAACTAATGTGGGGGAATATGCTGCCTGCCTAATGTGGGGGGAACTATACTGCCAACCTAATGTGGGGGGAACTATACTGCCAACCTAATGTGGGGGGGAACTATACTGCCAACCTAATGTGGGGGGGAACTATACTGCCAACCTAATGTGGGGGGAACTATACTGCCAACCTAATGTGGGGGAACATGCTGCCTACTAATGTGGGGGAACATGCTGCCTACCTAATGTGGGGGGGAACTACAAGGTACTGTACATTGCAGTAGGAGGGGTAGTCTTATATGGTGAGTATATCCCAAACTCTACATTTTAACTGTAAAAGTTGGGGGTCGTCTTATACACCCAGTCGTCTTATACGCCGGCATATACGGTATGTGGGGAGGGGGGGGAGGGGTCCTACAGATACAACCGGCCCTTTGAGGGTGACCAAACTGCTGATGCGGCCCCCGATGAATATGAGTTTGACACCCCTGCTCTATACCATTCATCAATAGTATATGTGGAACAGCACCACCTCTCTCTATTTTCTCAGTGGATCCCCATTATTGTCATGATGCACGCAGTGTCAGGTCTTGATCTCCTGGCCCCAAAACATGCACTTGATAAAGACAGTATTGTTCTGCTGAAACATCATATTTTTGTTTTGTGTTCAGTTAAAGCTCCCTGTAGCTTTTAATAATTTTTGCAAAGAAGTGGTGCTGTGATCTATTTTACTATAATATTCATAATATAGACTACTTAGAACAGTAGTGCGGAATTCAGGTATTTCTATAATTGTAGAGGCTGAGTTAACGTACAGCAGTTGCCATTAAAAGACTAACAAGCAAAATAAAAGAAATATTGCTTTTCACTTCAAGATTTTTATATTTTAAGACAAAACAGCATGTGATCTCAAAAGACCAGTTCCAAAATTGGTAACAATCAAGACATCACTACAACAACCAGATTGCCTGGAGATAGAAGCTACACTTCCAGAATGCAATATGAACTAACACCAATGTTATTAACATGAGATCAGGAGGCCAAACCTAAAGGCAATGCAGGAAACTGTAAAACAAATTGTAAACCAGAAAATAGAATTATTGTTTTTTTTCTAAATTGTAGATGTACCTTTTGGTAAAGCTATGCTTCTGTCTTAAAGACTGTTAATACACCTAAAATAAATAAGTGTTCCCACCGGTGTCTAACAGGGACTGTTGATAATAGTCAATTAAAAAAAAAATTCAACCCCATTATAGCCCTTATTATTAAAGGGGTACTCCGCACCCCTAGACATCTTATCCCCTATCCAAAAATAAACATTTTTTTTTTTTTTAAATCAACAGATTTGTAAATGAATTAAAAAAAATGTAATCCTTCCTGTACTTATCAGCTGTTGTATGCTCCACAGGAAGTTCTTTTCTTTTTGAATTTCCTTTCTACCTGACCACAGTGCTCTCTGCTGACACCTCTGTCCATTTTAGGAACTGTCCAGAGTAGGAGCAAATCCCCATAGCAAACATATCCTGCTGCGGACAGTTCCTAAAATGGACAGAGGTGTCAGCAGAGAGCACTGTGGTCAGACAGAAAGGAAATTCAAAAATAAAAGAACTTCCTGTGGAGCTTACAACAGCTGATAAGTATTGGAAGGATTAAGATTTTTAAATAGAAGTCATTTACATATTAGGTTTAACTTTCTGGCACCAGTCGATTAAAAAAAAAGTTTTCCAAGGGAGTACTGCTTTTAACGGAACGCTAAACATAGGAAATACATAATAAATACCGTATCTGCCTTCCTTTATCTCCTTCTTTTTTAGCCTTATTTTATCTCACAATTAAAACAGAAAATTACAATAATATATTTTCCTCCCCCCTCCCTCATCTTCATAATCCTGTGTTTGGCTGCAAGACAACTGGCTGGGATGCAGTAGAAGTTTCCCCCTATGCCCAGGCCCATGTTTCCCAACCAGGGTGCCTCCAGCTGTTGCAAAACTACAATTCCCAGCATGCCCGGACAGCCTTCGGCTGTCCGGGCATGCTGGGAGTTGTAGATTTCCAACAGCTGGAGGCACCCTGGTTGGGAAACATTGGCCCAGGCCGTGGAAGTGGAACAGATCAGCAATATTTTCAAATGAGCGCGATCATTCATGTATTCTCTAAAGAGAGCGGAGGGCCAGTCAAATGCCAAATCATCTCATCACATCAATCCCTTTGTTCTCGCCTTTGACAAAATACAGGCACATTAAATGTCACCTGTATTTTGCCGACAGCACCAGGGATAGCACACAAAAGGAATTCACATTCTCGTCTGTTATTCAATTCAATGTCATAACATTATATTAGGGAATTGCTTCTATGCAGCTCATACTGTCTTCAAAGGTGACATTTCACCTTAAAGGGGTACTCCCGTGGAAAACTTTTTTTTTTTTTTTTATTAAATCAACTAGTGCCAGAAAGTTAAACAGATTTGTAAATCACTTCTATTAAAAAATCTTAATCCTTCCAGTACTTTTTAGGGGCTGTATACTAAAGAGAAATCCAAAAAAGAAATGCATTTCCTCTGATGTCATGACCACAGTGCTCTCTGCTGACCTCTGCTGTCCATTTTAGGAACTGTCCAGAGCAGGAGAAAATCCCCATAGCAAACATATGCTGCTCTGGACAGTTCCTAAAATGGACAGCAGAGGTCAGCAGAGAGCACTGTGGTCATGACGTCAGAGGAAATGCATTTCTTTTTTGGATTTCTCTTTTGTATACAGCCCCTAAAAGTACTGTAAGGATTAAGATTTTTTTTAATAGAAGTGATTTACAAATCTGTTTAACTTTCCGGCACTAGTTGATTTAAAAAAAAAAGTTTTCCACGGGAGTACCCCTTTAAGCTCATTGACATCCGCTAGTCTTAGCAAAAAGTAAACTAGTTCATGTGTAGGCTGGACTGACCCATTTACTTTTGTGTCAACCCTAGAAGTTGGATATACCCATAGATCACCATAGAGGTAATCCAAAAATACCCATCTTTTCCATATACAGTATTAAAAACCCATAAGCTTTACTAGAAATTAACACACAAGTGAATTTAAAACATTGGTGCTATATCCTCCTTTTGGCTAAAGTGCTGTTGAAAGGTTCACTTGCAGATTTAGGAATAATGGGGGAAGATTTATCAAAACGTGTCCAGAGGAAAAGTTGCCCAGTTGCCCATAGCAACCAATCAGATTGCTCCTTTCATTTTCAAAGAGGCCTGTGAAAAATGAAAGACGCGATCTGATTGGTTGCTAGGGGCAACTCAGTAACTTTTCCTCTAAACAGGTTTTGATAAACCTCCCACAGTGCACCTTTTTAAAATCTTAGATCTCAGCTATATAGCACCAATGTTTTAAATGCACTTGTGTGTTAATGTCTAATAAAGCTTATGGGTTTTTAACATATGGGAAAGATGGGTATTTTTGGATAACTTTTATGGTGATTTATGGGTATATGTATTGGTCTGCATACCAGTGGGGAACTCTAGAAGTAGCACATAGATTGCACCCACATTGCAGTTACTTAAAGGGGTACTCTTTTTTTTCTTAAATCAACTGGTGCCAGAAAGTTAAACAGATTTGTAAATTACTTCTATTAAAAAAATCTTAATCCTTCCTGTACTTATTAGCTGCTGAATACTACAGAGGAAGTTCTTTTCTTTTTGGAACACAGAGCTCTCTGCTGAATCACAAGCACAGTGCTCTCTGCTGACATCTCTGTCCATTTTAAGAACTGTTCAGAGTAGGAGAAAATCCTCATAGCAAACATATATTGCTCTGGACAGTTCCTAAAATGGACAGAGATGTCAGCAGAGAGCTCTGTGTTCCAAAAAGAAACAAATTTCCTCTGTAGTATTCAACAGCTAATAAGTTCTGAAAGGATTAAGATTTTTTAATAGAAGTAATTTACAAATTTGTTTAACTTTGTGGCACCAGTTGATTTAAAAAAAAAAAAAAAAAAAAAAGTTTTCCACCGGAGTACCCCTTTACCACTCGCCATTACTATATCCAACAATACAGGTAAATGCTACTTGGTATGCAGTAAATGCACTTGTGACTTCATGCTCTGAATATTTTTATGATATTTTTAGCATTACTACCATCTAGTACTGTAGTAGTCTAAAAATATACTGACTGTGAATATCTTATCATTTGTTAACATGGCTTTCTTATTATCTAGCTCTCACAAGATAAGCAGTAATGTTTTGTCTACTGACTCTCATACTGGGTGAACTAGTACTGCAGACTAGAACAATATTCGGTAGAAAGGTAGATTAGGTATTAATTATTTAATGGCAATTGCAGGTAAACATTTTGCTGCTTTATCTTTCAATGTATATGTTTTATGTTTTTTGTTTTTTAAATTTGCAGTTTCTTAAATTTGTTGCATATTGCTAAGTATAAACAGAGTTGCCATCAAATATATCAAGGAAGGTATATACATATACTTTTGTTGTTGTTGTTGTTCAGGACCTACTGTTGTCACATACGGTCCACATCTTGGTCATGTCTGGTAAATGTAATATGAATTGACCCAAATTAGATTATTTTTATAAATATTTTATTAAACACTTGTTTATCTTCATTTTAGCCATGTCTTGTGAAAACACGTTGGCCCAGATGCAGCAATCTTCCAAAACCAAAAACTGGTTTTGTCCATAACAACCAATCACCGTTTAGCTTTCATATCTCAACAGACTTTAGTAAAAATGAAAGCTGAGCTGTGATTGGTTGTAAGGACAAATCAGACAGTTTGGTTTTAGGCAGAGTCATAAATCTAGTGAAAATCTGAAACCACACTGCTCAAAAAATAAAGGGAACACTATAACACCACAATGTAACGCCAAGTCAATCACACTTCTGTGAAATCACACTGTCCACTCAGGAAGAAACACTGATTAACAATCAATTTCACATGCTGTTGTGCAAATGGAACAGACAACAGGTAGAAATTATAGGCAATAAAGGAGTGGTTCTGCAGGTAGTGACCACATACCACTTCTCAGTTCCCAAGCTTCCTGGCTGATGTTTTGGTCACTTTTGAATGCTGGCGGTGCTTTCACTCTAGTGGTAGCATGAGACGGAGTCTACAACCCACACAAATGGCTCAGGTAGTGCAGCTCATCCAGGATGGCACATCAATGCGAGCTGTGGCAAGAAGGTTTGCTGTGTCTGTCAGCGTAGTGCCCAGAGCATGGAGGCGCTACCGGGAGACAGGCCAGTACATCAATAGACGTGGAGGAAACCGTAGGAGGGCAACAACCCAGCAGCAGGACTGCTACCTCCGCCTTTATGTAAGGAGGAGCACTGCCAGAGCCCTGCAAAATGACCTCCAGCAGGCCACAAATGTGCATGTGTCCACTCAAACTGTCAGAAACAGACTTCATGAGGGTGGTATGAGGGATTGACGTCCACAGGTGGGGGTTGTGCTTACAGCCTAACACCGTGCAGGACGTTTGGCATTTGCCAGAGAAGATTACCAAGATTGGCAAATTCACCACTGGCGCCCTGTGCTCTTCACAGGTGAAAGCAGGTTCACACTGAGCATATGTGACAGACGTGACAGTCCTTTTGCCTGCAACATCCTCCAGCATGACCGGTTTGGTGGTGGGACAGTAATGGTTTGGGGTGGCATTTCTTTGGGGGGCCACACAGCCCTCCATGTGCTTGCCAGAGGTAGCCTGACTGCCATTAGGTACTGAGATGAGATGCTCAGACCCCTTGTGAGACCATATGCTGGTGTGGTTGGCCCTGAGTTACTTCTAATGCAAGACAATGCTAGACCTCATGTGGCTGGAGTGTGTCAGCAGTTCCTACAAGAGGAAGGCATTGATGCTATGGACTGGCCCGCCCATTCCCCAGACCTGAATCCGATTGAGCACATCTGGGACATCATGTCTCGCTCCATCCACCAACGCCACGTTGCACCACAGACTGTCCAGGAGTTGGCAGATGCTTTAGTCCAGGTCTGGGAGGACATCCCTCAGGAGACCATCACCACCTCATCAGGAGCATGCCCAGGCGTTGTAGAGAGGTCATACGGGGACATGGAGGCCACACACACTAGTGTGTAGTGTAGTTTTCCACTTTTATTTTGAGTGTGAGTCCATATACAGACCTCCATGGGTTGATAAATTTGATTTCTATTGATTGTGTGATTTTGTTGTCATAACATTCAACTATGTAAAGAGGAAAGTATTTAATACGATTAGTTCATTCATTCAGATCTAGGATGTGTTATTTTGGTGTTCCCTTTTTTTTTTTTTGAGAAGTGTATATTTAATTGTAAAACATAGTAACTAAATAGGATGGAGAAAGGGAAGATAGAGGTTGTAGTGCAAAAAAGTCTGTAGCATATAGACTAATAGCTTCCATGCATTTGTACTTGTATTTTCGAATACTTAATAGTTGTTTGACTGTTTCCTTTAATGGACTTATTACGGGTTGTTCTTCAGGTCATACCAGTAGAAAAGCTGGTTAAAGGACGGTTCCAAGACAACCTGGATTTTATTCAGTGGTTCAAGAAATTCTTTGATGCTAACTATGATGGCAAAGAATATGATCCTATGGAAGCCAGACAAGGACAAGATGCCCTGCCACCCCCTGATCCCGGTGAACAGATCTTCAACCTGCCAAAAAAGTCTCATCATGCCAACTCTCCCACAGCAGGTACGACCTAGACCAAAAAAAACAGAATACTTTATGTTGCCTAGATAAACATCTTTCTAGTTATCTTTTATGTCTGTGATCAAACAGATGGTTTTATATAAATAATTTTAGATAGGAAATTATAATTAGGTTCTGGTACATGGACACTTGGTGGTACAGAGCTGCGTGACTGAATCATACTTTGGGAAGGGTATTTCATGACCTGAGAAAGTTAATCTGCCTGTGAGTAGTAATGCCTGAAGAATGTGAGTTGCTGTAAGCATCATTCCTCCCTGGATTCTAGTTGAATTTCAGTATCCCCTTGGTGCATTGTCATGTCATGGCATATATAATGTACAGTTCCTCAGGGCCCAAGCCACCTTATATGACCCCTATTCAGACCGATGAAATGGAATCTGAATTCCATGATTGTTTCAGTTGCCTCAGTTTTCTTCTTAGTTAAAGTCTACATATCAGTGTCTCCTAAGGTGACAACGTGATTGTCTAACAAAGAAATCTATGGGATTGTTAACAATTCTGTTTTAGCAATTTTACAAATACTTTATTGTGTTCAAAAGTAACATTTCACTTTTTTTTTTGTAGTTTTAGCAAAACAAATAAAATTGTGCGGAAAGCATCATAGCCTGCTTCACTTAATGTTTGGCATGAGAGGTGATTCACATAGGTACCACAGTATATGGGTGTGGACCTGCTATGCCACCTACCAGTTTGACTTTGGGCACGTAATCTAAGTACCTGGTATTCACCCTTTATCCCGCTCCAGTATGCGAAAACTGGACTTCTGCTGCAGAAAAGATACCCGGTCACGGCCACAAAAGTGGTCCCAATTAGATGACAGCTGGCCAGGCAGGCCAGAATGCCAAGCACCAGGGACACAGGCAGGAGGGGCAGGCTGACGCTGTAGTTGGTAGTAGTGCAGCACAGCAGAGTACAGAGTAGCAGACCTGAAATGGTGTTGTAGCTGTGGTAAATCTGTAGCACAGCAGAGCTGAAAAGCTCAGCTGCAGCTAGGTGTTGCAGGCTTGATAAGAGCACATGTATGGTTGACAGTCTGGATAATTCACTGGGTCAGTGCATGACTTTTATAAGTTTTCCCCATAAATTCCTGTTAGGCACCACATGTATAAGATTGCTCCATCATTTTGCTAATAGTAAAATACACAATTGCTCAGGCAACAGCAAAATGACGGAGCAATCTTATATATGTGGTGCCTAACAGGGACTTATGAGGAAAACCTATAACAGTCACATACTGACAATAACAGTCATGCACTGACCCATTAAGTTACAGCCACTAACACACGACCTGTATAGAGCAGAACAGGAACTCCAGCAGTGGTAAAAGCAGCAGGAGTGAGTCCAGAGGAGGGCCTACAGTAGTGATGTGGAGTAAAGAATGCAGCTCAGTGCTTCTTAGTGCCAGGACACACAATACACCAGCAGATGCCAACTGCCAGCATTACAGAATGATGATATTTTATGCTCTCACCTTATCTGAGGACATAGGAGTGCACGCTATATTAAAATGTAACTTTTATTCACATCCTTAAAAATTAATACTCTACACAAAAACAAAATTCATCCAATTCCTACCACAAAAAGCGACAGTGACCAGTAAATTGTCCAATTTGACCAGTTCATAATACCTTCATCCAAACCAACAAATGACCCTTCACCCTGAAGATGAATGCAAATATACATACAAAAAAAATCATTGGATCTAACCCAATGCAGGCATAACTTTTTAGTCTGTGAGTAGGCATTACGGGTCAATCATGGCTAGACTATATTGGTATTGATAATTCCAGGGATCCACAAGGACAGCTTTCCCTAATACACCATAGAAAAAGAAGAGTATATGTATGCCCACTCAGGGAGTGTCAAAGCACTTGCCCTAAAAAAGGCCAACTCCTGCCCTGGTCTAAAGCCTGGTCAGTCCCTATTTCAGCACTACAGATCTTACCCAACATGTTTCCTTCATGGGGCCTGGCAGTAATAAGAGGAAAAAGTGTGGTACATTAAAAGAACAGTGATGTTTGTGGGTCTGACCAATAGCAATGGGCCATATGTTGTCAATTTTAGTTCATATTAATCACTGCTAGATAGGCCAAGTTTTGCTCCTCATTCACAAATGAGAGGTTTTGCCCTCCGTGGCCCTGTGTCCATCACCTAATGTCCCTCCTTGGGCAACTTTGGATAAGTCGATACCTAGAACACCCAACAAGATCCCCTGTTTTTCTGATGCTCTAATCTCTTTGACTAGTCATCACAATTTCTTCCTTATCATTGTCGCTCAGATCCTTCTTTACTCATTTCCTCTGCTTCCAAAAAATCTACTTTAGTATCTGACTGATCACTTGCTGTGTACTAATGTAGTAATGTAAATAATGTAGTTGTCAGTTCACCTGTTGGTAGTATTACTGCTTTGACAAGGGGCTTTACAGTAGGCTTTACAGTCTGAAGGGAGCCTAGGCGGGAAAGCATTATATAGTAGGAATATTTTTTTTTCTGGAATTTTATTTTTTGGGTTGGTCACTATTGTTCTTCCAGTGATAGCTTCTTCGACTGTGTTCTATGTTTTATGCTTGTTTTGTAGGGATATAACTCAACTTGCACATTTTAGGAACATGATTAACATTGTCATATCTCTGACTACCTCTAGTCTGTTGTCCAGTACAGTTTTTTTTTTAGCTTGCTGTACTTAGTACTTTATGGTTTTAGTCTAAGCCTGTAACTTTGTACCCCACAAGGTGACAGCTCATTGCTTTACCATATGGGACATATATTTTTAGTAAAACAGATTGGGGTGGGAGGATTCTGTGCTGGTGGGAAAGGATACATGCATACCTTTGTGTGTGAGGTAATCTTGCTTTTAGCAGAAAAAGTATGCGGTCATGTGAACTGGAACTTGTCCAGATACAAAGTGCCTGTCCAACAGCAGTTATTGCATTCCTATACTTGAAACATGACTGACCACAGTGGATGGAATCATTGAGAGTGATGTGCTCTGTTTAGAGTGGAAGGCAGGACATGTCCCTTTTAGATGTACAGAGAACAGTGGATCATATTGAGCTACTAAATGAGCTACTAATTCTTGCATGCATAAATAAGTTGTTCATTTTTGCACCAGCCCCATTTTTCTCAAAGATATCCAACTTTTCTGCACAAAAATTTGCAACTTTTTTTTTAACAACCTTTTTATTGTGTAGGAATTGATGATAAATTCATCCAAAACCATACACCATTAGGTCATAGTACTGTTTAGAGATACAGTCATGGCCGGAAATGTTGGCACCCCGTAAATTTTTCCAGATAATGACGTTTTTCTCACAGAAAAGGATTGCAGTAACACATGTTTTGCTATACACATGTTTATTCCCTTTGTGTGTATTGGAACTAAATCAAAAAAAGGGAGGAAAAAAAGCAAATTGGACATAATGTCATACCAAACTCCAAAAATGGGCTGGACAAAATTATTGGCACCCTTTCAAAATTGTGGAAAAATAAGATTGTTTCAAGCATGTGATGCTCCTTTAAACTCACCTGGGGCAAGTAACAGGTGTTGGCAATATAAAAATCACACCTGAAAGCAGATAAAAAAGAGAGAAGTTCACTTAGTATTTGCATTCTGTGTCTGTGTGTGCCACACTAAGAATGGACAACAGAAAGAGGAGAAGAGAACTGTCTGAGGACTTGAACAAAAATTGTGGAAAAATATCAACAATCTCAAGGTTTCAAGTCCATCTCCAGAGATCTAGATTTGCCTTTGTCGACAGTGCGCAACATTACCAAGAAGTTTGCAACCCATGGCACTGTAGCTAATCTCCCTGGGCATGGACGGAAGAGAAAAATTGATGAAAGGCGTCAATGCAGGATGGTCCGGATGGGGGATAAGCAGCCCCAAACAAGTTCCAAAGATATTCAAGCTGTCTTGCTGGCTCAGGGAGCCTCAGTGTCAGTGCAAACTATCAGTCAACATTGAAATGAAATGAAACGCTATGGCAGGAGACCCAGGAGGACCCAACTGCTGACACAGAGACCTAAAAAAGCAAGACTATATTTTGCCAAAATGAACTTAAGTAAGCCAAAATCCTTCTGGGAAAACATCATGTGGACAGATGAGACCAAGCTGAAACTGTGTGGTACACACAGACACACAAAGACTAAGTGAACTACTCTCCTTTTTATCTGCTTTCAGGTGTGATTTTTATATTGCCCACACCTGTTACTTGCCCCCAGGTGAGTTTAATGGAGCATCACATGCTTGAAACAATCTTATTTATTCCCAATTTTGAAAGGTGATAAATTTGTCCAGCCCATTTTTGGAGTTTGGTGAGACATTATGTCCAATTTGCTTTTTTTCCTCCCTTTTTTTTTTTTTTTTGTTTAGTTCCAATATTTACAAAGGGAATAAACATGTGTATAGCAAAACATGTGTTACTGCAATCCTTTTCTGTGAGAAATAATAGATTTTCTTAAAAAATGTCAGGGGTGCCAACATTTACGGCCATGACTGTATGTAGATTAATGTGTTTATATGACAATGTACTTTACCATAGGCAGTCTTATGTAACTTGTGAAGCATTTTGTTTTAACTGAAATTAGGACAATAATACATGGTATAAGGTATATACCGGTACATGCTGATGTATATGAGATTTGCACCATAGGTATATCCCACAGTAGTTACTTTTCTTATTATGTACCCCTCATAGGCAGGTATCTCCTCAGGTTAGTACCCCCCCCCCCCCCAATATGTAAATACATTCATATGTAGTTGGAATTGTATTAATCACAGTCAGTCAGACACTGATCTCTTCTATACTATGCCCTTAGTGATTATAGTTACATCCAGGGAATCACAGGTAATGTCTTCTCTGATCGACGTCGTCCTCTTTTTTTCTTTTCTTCCCCATCCGACTCAGACCCTTGTGACGACTTCTTTCAGCCAAAACTCATCTCTTCACAGTTTGGCCACCCCTGTGCTATAAAGTATAATAGAGAAGTGCAGCTTAAAGGACAACTGCAGCGCAATATACACTTATTCCCTATCTACAAGATAGGGGATAAGTGTTTGATCGCGGGGGGTCCCACCGCTGGGACCCCCCGAGATCTCCCTAACGGGGCGCCGCCATTAGCGCTCATAGTGAGCGCTAAGGCGCGTAGCGTCGACCTAGAGGTCGACGGTGATGCCCGTCTCCTCCCCGTCCCCATACAGTTCTATGGGGGAGCCGGGGAGGCACGAACGCTGCCTCCCCGCATCTCCCATAGAGATGCATGGAGGAGGTGTGCCGGCCGCAACGTCATGCCCCGTACAGGAGATCGTGGGGGGTCCCAGCGGTCGGACCCCCCGCGATCAAACACTTATCCCCTATCTTGTAGATAGGGGATAAGTGTATATTAAGCTGCAGTTGTCCTTTAAGTAATATAGCTTGAGGTATAGCTGCAGCCCATTTGGGTCAGTAAAGATGTACTTTATGAGAATGAAGAATCTGTATTCTAGGCATAAGGTGGGATTTTCTGCACACTGCAGATGCTGTATGTGCAGTTTTATTTTCTAGCTCTTAGTTTGTGGACTCCATTGATTTTTTTGGTTTATTTCAACTTTTTCATGGCAGAGAGAGAGGAATTGCAAGTAAATAACCTAGTGTTCTAAAACCTGCTCTACAGAGACACCTACTGGTCAGATCTCTGTAACATAAACATATTTACTTTTGACTTTACACCACAAAGATATTCCACAGTGCTTTACATAGACTAGTTACTCATGTCAGTCCTTATCCCCAGTGAAACTCACTATTACATTTATCCATATTTATAGATAACCTATTAGTATGGGATTTATGGTTTCCTTTGTGGGTGGAGATCAATTTGAGACACAGACTTAAGGCCCACAGTTTAGGCAGAAATGGCCTTCTGTCCAATGTGTATGGGGGCTTCCTGACTCTCCCCTACATGTTAGGGAGCAGCATGATTTTTACATCCATCAAATGTAAAATGGATGGGTTAAAATTGTATTAAATCTTCTCCTGAAAAAATGAAAACCGGTACGTTTTAAAACCGAATATCTGAGATGGTTGGTAATCCTTTTGAATGCGTTTTTTTCCGTAACAAAAACAAATTGTATTCATTAAAATGTTTCCTAATCTTTCTAGACAATTCTGAAGCTACTGGACATGTGTAGGGAAAAATTGTGTTTGTTTAAATGGATGAAAACTGTCGAAAACACAAAACTGTTATGTTACTCAGTACCTCATTCTGATCATGTACCTTTTTATGTATTTTATGCATTAATTTTTATGTATCTGTCGCCCACATTTCACAAAAAAATAACATAGTACTCCTCTGTGCTCTCTCCTGTCCTATCAGACATATGAGAGCACAGATGAGTCCTATCAGACAGATGAGAGCACAAAGGAGTCCTATCAGACAGGAGAGAGAGCACAGATGAGTGCTATCAGACAGGAGAGAGAGCACAGATGAGTGCTATCAGACAGGAGAGAGAGCACAGATGAGTGCTATCAGACAGGAGAGAGAGCACAGATGAGTGCTATCAGACAGGAGAGAGAGCACAGAGGAGTCCTATCAGACAGGAGAGAGAGCACAGAGGAGTCCTATCAGACAGGAGAGAGAGCATAGTGGAGTGCTGTCAGACAGGAGCGAGAGCACAGAGGAGTGCTATCAGACAGGAGCGAGAGCACAGAGGAGTGCTATCAGACAGGAGAGAGAGCACAGAGGAGTGCTATCAGACAGGAGAGAGAGCACAGAGGAGTCCTGTCAGACAGGAGAGAGCACAGAGGAGTACTATCAGACAGGAGAGAGAACAGAGGAGTGCTATCAGACAGGAGAGAGCACAGAGGAGTCCTATCAGACAGGAGAGAGCACAGAGGAGTCCTATCAGACAGGAGAGAGCAGAGAGGAGTCCTATCAGACAGGAGATGGCACCGAGGAGTGCTATCAGACAGGAGAGAGCACAGAGGAGTGCTTGCAGACAGGAGAGAGCACAGTGGAGTACTTTCAGACAGGATAGTATCTGACAGTTCCCATTTAAAGTTGGTTTCCCTGTTCAGATATACATTCACACGCACCATGTGGGAGATTTATCAAAACGTGTGTAGAGGAAAAGTAGACCAGTTGCCCATAGCAACCAATCAGATTGCTTCTTTAAAGGGGAACTCCGGTGGGGAAAAATGTTTTCAAATCAACTGGTGCAAGAAAGTTAAACTGATTTGTAAATTACTTCTATTTAAAAATCTTAACCCTTCTAGTAGTTATCAGCTGCTGTATACTACAGATATACTACAGAGAAATTTGTGAAGTTCTTTCCAGCTTGACAACAGTGCTCTCTGCTGACACCTCTGTCCATGTCAGGAACTGTCCAGAGCAGGAGAGGTTTTCTATGGGGATTTGTTTCTAATCTGAACAGTTCCTGACACAGACAGAGGTGTCAGCAGAGAGCACTGTTGTCAGACTGATAAGAAATTCACACATTTCTCTGTTTTATACAGCAGCTAATAAGTACTGGAAGGATTAAGGTGTTTTGGTAGAAGTCATATACAAGTCTGTTTAACTTTCAGGCACCAGTTGATTTGAAAATATTTGTTTTCTACTTGTTTCCACTGGAGTTCCCCTTTAAATTCTCAGAGGTCTTTTTAAAAATTAAAGGACAACTGCAGTGGTAAACATTTATATATGCCTGTGCCCAGGCCTCAAAAATAAACAAAATAAACTCATACATACCTTCCTACGAGCCCCCGTTGGTCCGGCACAGGCCTCACGGTCCGGCAGTGCTGACGTCATTCCACTTCCTGGGGACGGGGACGCCGCAGAGCCGTCGGCGTATCACCGGCCGTGGCGATGTCCCGCCCCGGCCTGTGATAGGCTGAGCCCACTGTCATGTAAGGAGCTCTGGCCCGCTTCTTACAGGACAGTGGGCTCAGCCTATCACCGACCGGCGCGGGACATCGCTACAGCCGGTGATACGCCGACGGCTCTGCGGCGTCCCCAGGAAGTGGAATGACGTCAGCACTGCCGGACCGTGAGGCCTGTGCCGGACCAACGGGGGCTCATAGGAAGGTATGTATAAGTTTATTTGGTTTATTTTTGAGGCCTGGGCACGGGCATATATAAATGTTTACCAGTGCAGTTGTCCTTTAAAGTAACAATCTGATTGATGCTATGGGCAATTGTTCCACTTTTGCTCTGCACAGGTTTTGATAAATCTCACAATGTGTTTTTTTTTTTCCTCCCGCATTATTGGATTTACACTGAATTATGGTTAAAAACCACCTGTTCAGGTCCCTAGATCTGTATTAAGGGGTGCTGTAGTCCTCTGTAAGAGACACGTGGATGGCACATCTTAGACACCCCTTATGGATCTGCTCAGTTACTTGTCTCTTTCCACTTTGCACAGTCACTGAGGATTTCTGTTTGAGCCTTTAGCAGGATCCGAGACAGGAGTGCTGGCTAAGGACATTGGTGTCACTGCTCCTGCATCTAATAAATTATTGAGGAGGTATGACCCATCACGCTTTAAGGAATACTTGCCCTGAAGCAGACTTACCTTGCTTTAATATGCTGTGCACTGAAATGTGAACTATTTTTCCTTTGTATGAGCTTTTTTTTATTTTGTCAAGGATGGCACAAATGCTGTAGTGTCACTGATGTGCCAAAAATCTACTGTATGCTGTATCTGATTAATAATAAAGGAAGCATAACATGCCAGATTCCCATGGAGCCTGCTTCCCAGCACTAAGCATGAATTTCTTAAGCTTTCCAAACTTCAGCGCTGTTGAGATGGCATATGACCTTCATACATACATAGATATATGTTGTGCAATGGAATGTAAACTACTGTTCTTCTATATTGGTCCTTTTCTGAAAAGGTGTCTAGATGTCTAATGCTGGGGACATCATGGGGTTTAATACAGTAAGTAGCTGAAACAACATTTTTAAGGAAATTTGTAAAGAGAAACTTGAGAAGCCTGCACAAAGCCCTGACCTCATCCCCATAAAACGCTGTCAGGATGGGCACTTACATGAAAGGACCACTTTGTGTCTCGGCCCCCAAACCTTTGATGACGATAAAGATACACAAATATAAGTGTATATACATCACTCAGCCATAGCATCAAAATTGCTGAAGGTGAAGTGAATAAACTTGGCACATGTAAAGGAGTGAGATATATTAGATAGCATTTGAATCAGTTTGTTCTTGAAGTTGATATATTGGAAGCAGAACATATGGGCAAGGGTAAGGGCTGAGTGGCTTTAAAAGACTGATTGGGTCAGTACATCCCCATAATGGTAGGTCTTGTGGGGGTGTTCCTGGTATGCAGTGGTTAATACCTACAAAAAGTAGTCCAAGGAAGGACAACTGATGAAGTGGCAACGGGGTCATGGCCACCTAGGGCTCGTTTAGAATTGAAAGCATGTCCATCTTGTACAATAGCTCTCCTACAGAGTCAGACCACAAATTAATCTTACACATTTTTTTTTTACGGACTATGATAGGCGACAGAACAAACACAGCTTGTTGTGTATGGGCAACATAATCTCACACTAGAGTGCCTATGGTGATACCTGTCGGTCACCAAAATTGCTAACAATGGGCAATTTAGCATGAAAATGGGTCAAATGAGCAATTAAAAAAGGTGGTCTATACTTGTTGCTTACCTGGTCAAAGAGATGGCACCACTGTTGGACGAAGGCAATCTTGCAAGGGCAGTGTAATGCCCTGGATATTGTTTTGCTGGGAAACCTTGGGTCCTGGCATTCAATTGAACACTACATTGACACGTACCATTTGTGTGAACATTATTGCAGACCAAGCACATCACTTAGTGGCAACAATTCTCTGTTATGGCGGGGGTCTCCTCCAACAGGATAATGCTCCTTGCCACACAGCAAAAATAGTTCATAAGATTTCAAGGGGATACCTTGGCCTCCATATTCGCCAGATCTCAATCCACTCAAGCATCTGTGGGATGGACTGAAAAGTCTGATCTGCGTAGTTCCCAAAGGATCGACTGCTAAAATCTTGGTGCCAGATAAAGCAGGGCACCTACAGGGGTCTTTTGGAGTCCATTCCTTGATGAGCTGTTTGGCCACAAAAGGGAAATCTTTACAATATTAGGCTTAATATTTTGGCTGCTAGAGTTTGAGAGGGAAGGAGAAAGAGGTTATACATCCCTAAATACAGCACCATTTCTTTTCATACATTTTTTTAATTGGGTTAATGAGACTCCAAATCTTAAAAGAAAACTGTTTCCATAGCAATTCTTTCTTTGCTGTATAATTCAGTCAAATTAACATCTGTGATTCCTGAATCATTAATATGGTTAGCATGTCAAACTCTGATACCAATTATATGCTCCACTTTCCTCCTTGCAGCAACTTCACATATCTGGACGTTTCCAAGTCCACTCAATTTACTATTATTGATGGAATATAAAAAACCTATAAGAACCACTTGCAGCAGACACTGGGTTTTAATAAAAATATATTTTATTAGCTTACATTAAAAACATACACAAAACACGATCACATTTATGCAAAAAAATAGGTGTAGAAAGACCGCCCACCCCTACGACCTTTTCGGATATGATCCTTCTTACGGGGGGAAGGATCATATCTGAAACAGTGGTAGTGGTGGGCCTCCATGGTGACTAGACTGCTTCTTTTTGTAGATATTGGCATCTGAGACGCATATTGCCTGAGAGAACAGAGAAAACACAGAAACAAAGGGACATAAATCACAAAAAAAAATCACAGAAAAAAGGGCACTTACTGGTTACTGATACAAGGCAGGCAAGGCTCCTATTTCCATTATAACGCAGATCAGCCACAATCCTATATAAGGGGGGTTGCACAGTTGCAAAATACTGATGCACAACCCCTCACACGCCTCCTATTCATGAGGAGGTAGTTGCTTAGTATTATAATTGCATTGCAGATAAGGCATTATACAGGATGCCAGTTTCATGATAATGTGTAGTGCACCATGCTGGCTTACAGCCTATTAGTGATGCCCATACTACTCACTCAGGCGGGCTACCCAGCATCTTTTATGCGCACCCACAAATACACGGACACCCCGGGCTCCCCAATCATCACAAGGCCAGACCACATCACAAAAAATATTTATACTTGTATGATGTGAAGTGGCCTGGTGATGCTGGGGGGGGGGGGGGGGTCCGGTGTGTCAGTGAGTCTGTGGGGTGCACATAAAATATGCTGGGCAGCCCACCTGATAGAATAATATGGGCGTCACTACTAGGCTGTAAGCCAGCATGGTGCACTACACGTTATCATGTTACTGGTATCCTGTATCCTGTATATTGCCTTATCTGTATCCAATGTGATCCATATGTGATTTTTATATATATACATATATATATATATATATATATATATATATATATATATATATATATATGTGATTGTGCTTTGTGTATTTTTTTTCATGTAAGCTATTAAAATATATTTTTATTGAAACTCAGTGTCTGCTGCAAGTGGTTCCTATAGGTTTATATGTTTTTTTTGGCTTAAGTAGAGCGGTATTGTCCAGGTACTCTAGCTAAGGATACATAGAGATGGCAGTATTAAGTTTATGCCCCCTTCCCATATACGGTATATAAAGCTTCTGTTCACGTTATCATTGGTGTGTGCATATTATTAATGGAAGGCTTGCTGTGTTCACCCATTTTACTGTTCCCCCAATTCTCCTTTAGCACTTCTTATTTTCAGGCGGTACCTATGCTGCCCAGTGTGTACAACACCACGTCTTGTAGTTCCGTTTACATATTCATATGTGAATGTTGGCCATAGGCTGTGTAGAGGTATATATTTGTCCGGTCTAAAGACCCCTAAATCAACCTCATCATTTGATAGAAAGTCTGCTGATAATGATGTAGTGGGAGTATTTTAGGTAAAAACCAAGTTTGGAAATTTCTCTTTTTGCTATCCTATATGACTTACCCAAAAGGAAAATGTGTTTGGCTTGTTACAGTTTTTCACTGTCACATCTCTTTAGGATGATCTGCTCTATGATAACACAGTAAAGGTCACATAAATTGTTCAAACATAAAGATGACATTTTCTCATGCTGTGCATGAGATTTAGTGAAGATGGTACAGTCTGCCTTCTCCCCCATTTTTTCCCTGAAGGTACTCTCTGAGAGCCTAATGACTCATAATAGTGTCTGGAAAATGCCGCTAGAGTAAGGGATTGCTAAAAATAAGCACCTACTGCTTGAAAGGGAAAAATAAAATTGGCAGAAGGCCCTGCATGTTTGGTCTTTGCTCTTTCATGAGAACAATGTACCATCTGTAATAAGGAGAGTTACCAGATCTTATGTACTTAGAAGAGGAGATTTATCAAGCCTTGTGCAAAGGAACGGTGGAGAAGTTGCCGATAGCAATCAATCAGATTGCTTCTTTAATTTTGAAAAAGTCCTATGAAAAAAGAGGACAGGTTCACTTACCTATCCCCGCTGCTCCGGGTCCACTTCGCGATCCTCCGGTGTCTTCTGCATCTTGTGGGCCTTGCTTTCCCGTGTCGTTATTACGTCGCTGCGCACGCCATGCGTAATAACGTCGCCAGAAAGCGAGGCCCGGACACCGGAGAAGATGCGGAAGAAGCCAGAGGATCCCGAAGAAGACGCCGGAGCAGCGGGACAGCATCGGGAGCCCCTGGGTCGGCATCGGGAGCGGTGAGGACGCGGTCCGGAGCGGCGGGGACAGGTGAGTATTAAATGCACTTTTTATATTGCACGAATCCCTCAACATACAATGGATTCGACAAACGATGGGTCGTTTGGAACGAATTACCATCGTATGTTGAGGAACCACTGTATAGCCAATATCAAAGCAGCAGTATATGATTATACACATATTCAGGTATAGGCTTGACGTGTTTCAGGACTTCCGTAGGTCTTTTCTTCAGCAGCTCATTCAGTACCTCATTCAGTAATGGTTTTAGGGGTCATAGTATATATAGGCTTAACCCCTCCCCTAAATTGTGACATCACATACATTGTTAATTAGTGAAAATCTGCATCAGTCTCCTTGTTTTCTGTCTCTAGTTAATTAGGCTTTATACTCAAAGTTAGCATATACATATATATATATATATATATATATATATATATATATATATATATATCTTGCAAGAACTCACAAAGAAAACAGATATAGTTTTGTTATACTTAATGGGACATGCCATTATCTTAATCTTAGTGATTTAGAGATAGGACAACAACAGATGTATGTATATGGGGAATCTAGAAATAAAGATTTGTTGACATGAAATATAAATAATATGAAAGAAAATGAGTATATATAAAATATGATCATAATCAAAAAGAGATGAATGGGAATATATATATATATATATATATATATATATATATATATATATATACAGATAAAAGACAGTCAAAAATGACGTGTATGTACAATGAAATTTAAAAATATGCATGGCAATATATATGTGGATAAAAAATGACGTGTATATATACAATGAAAGGATATGTAGATTAATATGATGACAGGGGGCAAGGACCAAACAAAGGGTCCGTCAGGGGGCTGGGTATACAGACATCTAAATGGGCCATTCCTTTGGTGTTCATTCCAAAAAAAAAAAAACAAACTGTACCAGATCACTGTTCAATCCCCTGGGTGCCAGAGAGCCGAACTCAAAAACATTCCTCCTCGCCAGTCTTCTACTGACTGGATAGCTGTATATTTCAATTTGTTGGGGTTACCTTGATGGAATTTTTGATATGAGCGGACAAGGGATCATTTTGTTTTTTGATGTTATACATATGTTCCAAAATGTGTGTTTTTAGAGCTTGTGATGTCCTGGCCAAATATTGCTCGTTGCATGGACATTGTATGACATAGATTACTCCCTTACACGCGCAATTCAAAAATTTGTTAATTTTGTATATGAAATCATTGGAGGTTGATTTTACTTCAATGGTCCTTTTTCAAAATTTGTAGCTCTGCAATTTGGACATTGTCCACACCTAAAGAAGCCTAAATCTAGCAGAGTGGAAGTAGTTTTTGTGCTGGGGTTAGTGGTTCGTTTGCACTGTAGGGGCCACTTTTATACCGAAATTTGGGGCTCTAGTGTAAATGATGGGTGGCTTAGCAGGGAGATGTTCACTTAGTGTTTTATCTTGACATAATAAAGGCCAGTATTTGTTAATAATATATTCTACTTTACGGTATTGTGTGTTAAATCGGATAATACGTTTAGAATTGTCTTTGTCTGAAGGTACAGATGTATCAGTATTTTTGGGTGTAACGAAAGTTGATTTATCCAACCTTCTCAAGGGATTGTAGAACATTTGCTGGAGGGTATTTTTTTTTTTTATTAATTGATTATTAGATGAGTTTGTCTCTATCAGATGTGATTAATAAATCTAGGAATTCTACAGATGTTGGACTGATGTGAGGAGTAAATTTGAGGTATCTATTGTTGGATTTGAGTGAGAGTATGAAGCTAAATCTTGTCTTGATCCACACCAGACAAAGAAGATGTCATCGATGTAGCGATGCTATGACACCAGGTCTCCTCTCAGCTGGGGAACACTGGTGGTACTTTCCCAATCAGCCATGAATAAATTGGTATAGCTGGGCGCAAACCTGGTACCCATGGCAATGCCGTTTAGCTGAAGATAGTGGTCGGGGCCAAACATGAAGTAGTTGTGGGTCAATATATAACTAATGCTATCCAATATAAATGTGATTTGGTCCAACGTGAGATCTGCATGTTTTATGAGTGTATTCTTAATGGCTTTTATGCTTTGTTGATTAATAACTGTGTAAAGTGAACTGACACCTAATGTTCCCAAAAACCAAGATGGATCCCATTTTATTGATTCTACAATCTGAATCATTTGGGTGGTGTCTGGTAGGTATGATTGAGTCAGTTTAACATATGGTTGAAGAAGTTGGTCGATGTACTGAGATAGATTGGCTGTTATAGAGCCAATACCCCAAATGATGGGGTGGCCTGGAGGTTGTTTGGGGGTCTTTATGAATTTTGGGTATGGTATAGAAGAGTGGCAAACATTTGTGTGTGCCAATTATTAACTCAAATTCCTCTTTTGATAAAATACCTTTGTCCCGCGTTCTTGTGCGTAATGTATCTAGCTCATCAAAATACTGTAAAGTGGGGTCACCTTTTAATTTCATATATGTAGAGTTGGCATTATGTTGTGAAATGCATTTCGCTGTGAAGGAGGGTGTGTCCATTACCACAATTCCTCCCTCTTTGTCTGCTGGTCTGATAGTAATAGACAGGTCTTGCTGGAGTTGTTTTATCGCCTTTGTTTCACTTGGTGTCAAATTACCCCATGTGTCTCTAAAGGCTGTTTTATGAAGTATTTCTTTAGGCTAAGTTTACGTATATACTTTTCAACTCCAACATAACCCCCAAATGTATCTAGTTGGTGGCTGGGTGCGCAGTTAACACCCTTTTTCAATAGACTAAACTGGTTGGAACTTAATTGGATCGAACTGAGATTAAAAATGGCGCTTTATGACTCTATGTTTTGATTGCTTTTGTTTCACCTCATCTATGAATTCTCTTTTTCTGTTTGCTATGGTGGGAGTGGTTTGTGGTAGAACTAGTGGGGGGTGGCTGGGTGTATCTATGCCACTGTTTCTATGGGCGATTTTGTGTGTTAGGAACCACTGTGTAGGTGTTGGTTGTAGGTGTTGGTTGTGGTAAGTGAGTGTCTTGATGTGTGTTGGGTCTCGAGTGATTGGGTGCATAATTCTTCTCTTTTTGTATTTGAGTTCTGAAAGTTCTTGTTTTAAAGTCCATGCTGGTGTAGAAGGTATGCATGGATTTAATGCTGGATTTGAACTGTGTGCTTGTTTTTGACTAGACAGTCATCTTGTATACAGTTGATGAGAAGATGTGATTCATGATAGTCTGTCAGCATATTTTAGCCTACTAAACCTGGGACATTGCTGGATTAGTTCAGTCACACCCAGGTTGCCTTCATAAAGACTGGATAGCTCCACACACGGTCATTTGTTTGGTCACACAAGTGTCCTGAAGGTATTGCCAAGTCACTAAGGAGATTTATCAAGCTCCATAGTAGATTTTCTTTGCATAAAAAAAAAAACGCACATGTGACTTTTCTATACATGCTGCGACTTTTTGCTTATTCCAGAGCATATTTCTGAAGTCTGCTCATGTAGTAATTATTTTTTTTTTTACTTTGCAGTTCATGTATTTATCAAATGCGATAGTCGCTATTTATGAAGAAAAAAAGTCTCATTTTCATTTAAAAGTCGCATATGTATCCCAGGTCCCACCTGACTTTCAGAAAGTGCATACGTTTTATACATTAACACCCACTTTAACAACAGTTCTTGTTCTGCATCATGAAATAATGTACATTAATGTCAATTATAGATGAATTATGACTAATGACTCTAATTTTAAGGTTGAAAATACACACTGCACACCTTGTTAATTTTAGGACACGTACATGCAGGCGTACCCACTAAATTATAAAATTAATGTTGTGTTACACTAGAATAAGGCACAAAATAATTGTGTAAGGATTTTTACAGACTATGTAAATAACCCATATGTGGCAATAAAATTTTTCCTTAAAAAAAACATCCATAGTAATACAGCTTCATGCACATTTTGGGGTGATTAACGTACCGAGCCGTTTATTTTTATTTTTTTGTGGCTTCACTATTGTTTATGTGCCTGTTGGTGCTGCTCTGTCTTCCTTCCTGACGTAAACTCCGGCATCAGTTTAGCGATGCAAGACTCCGCCCATCGTCACAAAATGCAGGCTCAAAATTAAACAAAAAAGCCTCCAGAAAATGGATATTCATGGTGCGGCATAGTATGTTGAAATCCTGTTGAAATCAATGGGACGCTGCTGCAGCAGAATTTCCGTGCGGAATATTCCTGTTGAATTCCGTGCTGATATTTCTTTGTGTAAACATACCCTCAAAGGGACTTATCCTCTTGGAAAGGCTGTGGGTATGTCTGTGGGTATCATGTTAGGCATATTATAGAGCAGGAGAAGAGTAACAGATTGATAAAAGCTATAAAAATCCGGGATGTGGAAATCCTATCGCCCGACGCCCGAGACATGTAGTGCATTTTTCATAGATTTAGCCCTGTATCAGGCTGGACTGACTCCCCCCCCCCCCCCCCCCCCCCCCCCCCCCGTTTTTATTTATTTATTTTATGCGGTGTGAGGTGCAGGAGCAGATGCAGACTTGCATAAGACGCAAGTCTGCACCTCACACCGGTGCTCAGAGTGTATGGATTGTGGTCCTGACTCGAGCCCGCTCCATACTCCGCAGCCCCCGGCTGATTTCAGTAGCTGGGGGCCGCCGCTAATAGCCCGGCATGCGGCGATTGCCGCGGCCGGCTATTAAACCTTTAGATCACCGCTGCCAAAGTTGACAGCAGTGTCTAAAGGGATCTTTTAACCATCCCTGGTGGTCTAGCGGGGTGGATCGCCCCCGTGCAGCACGATCGCGGGGGGCGATCCCCTGTGGAGGTCTGTCTGCCCCATAGATCTGCATTTGATTGAGCCTCAACCAAATTAACACAGATCAATGGAGTAGTTCAATAGAACTGCATTGATCCTTATGAGGAATCTAAATGATTCCGCCTAAGAAAAGTGTATTTAAAAAATAAATAAAAAGTTTAATAAAAGTTTACAAACTCCCATTAAACCCTTCCATATTAAAAGTTCATATCACTCCCTTTTCCATATAAAAATATGTAAACATAATAAAATAAATATTTGATATTGGCGCATGTGTAATTGATATACCGTATTTATCGGGGTATACCACGCACCGGCCTATAACACGCACCCTCATTTTACCACGGATATTTGGGTAAAAAAAGTTTTTTACCCAAATATCCATGAAAAAATGAGGGTGCGTGTGTGTGCGCGTGTATACCCCGATATACCCCCAGGAAAGGCAGGGGGAGAGAGGCCGTCGCTGCCCGCTTCTCTCCCCCTGCCTTTCCTGGGGTCTAGAGCGCTGCTGTCGGCCCTTCTCACCCCCTGGTTATCGGCGCCGCTGCCCGTTCTGTCCCCCTGACTATCGGTGCCGGCGCCGATAGCCAGGGGGAGAGAAGCGGCGCCGACAGCCAGGGGGAGAGAAGGGGCAGCGGCACCCATTGCCGGCGCCGCTGCCCCGTTGCCTCCCCCCATCCCCGGTGGCATAATTACCTGAGTCCGGTCCGCGCTGCTCCAGGCCTCCGTCGTGCGTCCCCAGCGTCGTTGCTATGCACGGCGCGGCGCACTGACGTCATGCGCCGCGCCGTTCAGCGCATAGCAATGACGCCGGGGACGCACGACGGAGGCCTGGAGCAGCGCGGACCGGACTCAGGTAATTATGCCACCGGGGATGGGGGGAGGCAACGGGGCAGCGGCGCCGGCAATGGGTGCCGCTGCCCCTTCTCTCCCCCTGGCTGTCGGCGCCGCTTCTCTCTCCCTGGCTATCGGCGCCGGCACCGATAGTCAGGGGGACAGAACGGGCAGCGGCGCCGATAGCTAGGGGGAGAGAAGGGCCGGCAGCAGCGCTCTAGACCCCAGGAAAGGCAGGGGGAGAGAAGCGGGCAGCGACGGCCTCTCTCCCCCTGCCTTTCCTGGGGGTGTATCGGCGTATAACACGCACATAGACTTTAGGCTAAAAATTTTAGCCTGAAAAGTGCGTGTTATACGCCGATAAATACGGTATATCCCGTGCGGTAAATAGAGCTAACGTAAAAAAAAAAAAGAAATCACAGAATTGCGTTTTTTATGTTTATAACGTCATATCCCAGAAAAAATTAAGTTAAAAAGTGTTCAAAAATTCTGATCAATACCAAAATGGTACTGATAAACAGCATATTATGGCCCAAAAAATGAGCCCTCATACAGCCTAGTATATGGAAAAATAAAAAGACATCCTATATCTGAATGAATGAACTAATCATATGAAATACTTATTATATATACATATATATATATATATATATATATATATATATATATATATATTACATATTTACGTAGTTGAATGTGCTGACAACAAAATCACACAAAAATCATCAATGGAAATCAAATTTATCAACCAATGGAGGTCTGGATATGGAGTTGCACTCAAAATCTAAGTGGAAAACCACACTACAGGCTGATCCAACTTTGATGTAATGTCCTTAAAACAAGTCTAAATGAGGCTCAGTAGTGTGTGTGGCCTCCACGTGCCCGTATGACCTCCCTACGATGCCTGGGCATGCTCCTGATGAGGACATGCTCCTGGACAATCTGTGATGCAACGTGACGTTGATGGATGGAGCGAGACATGATGTCCCAGATGTGCTGAATCGGATTCAGGTCTGGGGAATGGGCGGGCCAGTCCATAGCATAAATGCCTTCCTCTTGCCGGGACTGCTGATACACTCCAGCTACATGAGGTCTAGCATTGTCTTGCTTTAGGAGGAACCCATGGCCAACCGCACAAGCATATGGTCTCACAAGGGGTCTGAGGATCTCATCTCTGTACCTAATGGCAGTCAGGCTACCTCTGGCAAGCACATGGAGGGCTGTGCAGCCCCATAAAAGAAATGCCACTCCACACCATTACTGACCCACCGCCAAACCGGTCATGCTGGAGGATGTTGCAGGCAGCAGAACGTTCCACACAGCATCTCCAGACTCTGTCACGTGCTCAGTGTGAACCTGCTTTCATCTGTGAAGAGCACAGGGCGCCAGTGGCAAATTTGCCAATCATGGTGTTCTCTGGCAAATGCCAAACGTCCTGCACGGTGTTGGGCTGTAAGCACAACCCCCACCTGTGGACATCGGGCCCCCATTCCACCCTCATGGATTCTGTTTGTGACCATTTAAGTGGACACATGCACATTTGTGGCCTGCTGGAGGTAATTTTGCAGGGCTCTGGCAGTGCTCCTCCTGCTCCTCCTTGCACAAAGGGGGAGGTAGCGGTCCTGCTGCCGGGTTGTTGCCCTCCTACGGCCTCCTCCACGTCTCCTGATATACTGGCCAGCAAACCTTCTTGCCACAGCTCGCATTGATGTGCCATCCTGGATGAGCTGCACTACCTGGCCCACTTGTGTGGGTTGTAGACTCCGTCTCATGCTACCACTAGAGTGAAAGCACTGCCAGCATTCAAAAGTGACCAAAACATCAGCCAGGAAGCATAGGAACTGAGAAGTGGTCTGTGGTCACCACCTGCAGAACCGCTCCTTTATTGGGGGTGTCTTGCTTATTGCCTATAATTTCTACCTGTTGTCTGTTCCATTTGCACAACAGCATGTGAAATTGATTGTCAATCAGTGTTGCTTCCTGAGTGGACAGTGTGATTTCACAGAAGTGTGATTGACTTGGAGTTATATTGTATTGTTTAAGTGTTCCCTTAATTTTTTTTGAGCAGTGTATTATAGGGGTCAGGGATCTTTTTTTTATTTTTTTATTAAAAAGTTAAAAAATAAATTTAATTATTAAAACATGAAGGAAACTAAACAAATTTGGTATTTGTTTAATCAGGCCGACCTAAAGTATCAAAATAATAAGTAAATTTGACCACAAAGTGGTCTTTGTTTCAGAGCATAAGTTATGGAAAAATGAAATGTGTGATTACAAATTATACTTGGCCCCGCAAAAAACAAGCCTCATATGGGTCTGTAGATGAAAAAAATAAGAGTTATGGCTATTATAGGATGAGGAAGAAGTCCTTATTTACATACTATATTGGTTGAGATTATTTTATTTACTTACTTGAGGGACAAGTAGATTGTGTTCTGCTTTAGTCCCTTGGACAAGTAGTGTTTTTTTTGTTTTTTTTCCCCCACTGGGACCCCCTGCAGTCTCACTGCAGCATTCGCATTGTATGCGGGGCTGCGTCTCCAATGTTGGAAACTTCCGGGTTTCCGAGACTGGAGATGTGACATCACGCCCCCTCCATTCATGTCTATAGGAGGGGGCGAAACAGACGTTACCCCCCCTCCCATATGCATGAATGGAGGGGGTGTGGCGTGACATCACGGAGGGCGTGACATTACATCATGTCTCCAGTCTTGGAAACACAGAAGTTTCCGGCACAGGAGACGCAGCCCCGCATACAATGCGGGTGCTGCAGGGAGATCGCATGGGGGGGCCCAGCGGCTGGTCCCCCGCGATCAGACATTGTATTTCCTATCCTCTGGATAGGGGATACAAGCTTAGATCCCGGAATACCCCTTTAATTTCATATATACTATGTGCATCTTGCAACATTTTTATTGTTTTAACCCCTAATAAAATAGTAAAAGTCTTGATGAAGAGCAGCCTTTGTGTAAACATCTCCTATGCAATCTTTCCATGTTTAGGGGACTACAAATAAACCACATTTTGAAATCCTGCACATGTAGCATATACAGTACATTTGGGAAATGGACCAAATGCAGTCGCAAGTAGACTACGTTCAGCTCAAGTCTATGGGCCTGTCATCAACACATCGGGCTGCTCTTCAGAATCCCATTTTGAAAAGATGCCAACATGTAGACTGATGGGCACGAAATGTAATCTGAATGCAGCCTAATACTGTCAAAATGTTTTCTAGTTAATGGCAACTTGCCCATTGTATAGGACATTGATGAACATCTTTTCTGCTTCTTTGCTTTACTTAAAAATATGATTAAATGTCTACAATGAATAACAAAAACATGTTGGCACAATTGCCAACTTTTATATAAACCACACAATACTGTCTGTGATGCTAAAACCCACAATGTAACAGGCAAGAAGCCTTCTATGATCCACAAAACCACAGAAATAAAAACAGGAATGTAAAATATTTCTAACAGTAAAAACAGCTCTTATCTGCCTATTTTGTTGCATATATTTAGTTGAGATAAGACAACTAGTACAGCATGTTATGGGACTGTGCATGAGGCCGGCCTGGTTAAGTTACAATGTCAATGCACAGTATTCTAATTCATAACTGATGTCTTACCTGAATTGTATTTTATTAGGATCATTTTATCCATTAAGTCAAACAGACATATGAAGTAACTGCACCATAGCTATTACTACCAATCAAAAACGTGTGCTCGCTGCTGGGAATTGGGAACAAGCAGGGCTCGAGTCCTGCAGGAACGAACAGGAACGGCGTTCCTTTGCTTTTTCCACAGGAGGAACGCCGTCCCTGTTACATTAGTCCTGCAGGACCGACCTCTCTGTTCTTACCCTCCCTCCGTCTCCTCCCCCGGCCCGGACTGCTAGATGCTGGAGATGTAGGACCTGTGATGATGTCACCATCACATGTTGGGGGCGGAGCTTAGCTGTGGAGGAGAGGGAAGATTGTGGCTGAAGGACCTGTGTGATGCTGTGGAGGAGGCGGGGCTGAGCTGGAGGATAGGTCACATGTCTCCCCAGTAAGGTCATTACATGGAAGGAGATTTGTTAGTGTGTCACCCCAGTAGTAAGAAGATAACATGGGGAGGAGGTTTGTTACAGTGTGTCACCCCAGTTCTAAGAAGATTACATGAGGAGGTTTGTTACAGTGTGTCATCCCAGTAGTAAGGTAATTACATGAGGAGGAGGTTTGTTACAGTGTGTCACCCTAGTAGTAAGGAGATTACATGAGGAGGTTTGTTACAGTGTGTCACCTCAGTAGTAAGGTGATTACATGAGGAGTGTGATTGTTACAGTGTGTCCCCCAGTAGTAAGGAGATTACATGAGGAGCAGGTTTGTTACAGTGCGTCACCCTAGTAGTAAGGAGATTACATGAGGAGGTTTGTTACAGTGTGTCACCCAGTAGTAAGGTGATTACATGAGGAGTGTGATTGTTACAGTGTGTCATCCCAGTAGTAAGGAAAATACATGAGGAGGAGGTTTGTTACAGCGTGTCACCCCAGTAGTAAGGAGATTACACGAGGAGGAGGTTTGTTAAAGTGTGTCATCCCAGTTCTAAGAAGATTACATGAGGAGGAGGTTTGTTGCAGTGTGTCACCCCAGTTCTAAGAAGATTACATGAGGAGGTTTCTTACAGTGTGTTATCATGATGATAGGGACATAAGGAGGTTTTGTTACAGTGTATTATCAGAATAATAACCCCCTTAAGAACATTGGGGGAGATATATAAAGACCTGTGCAGAGGGAAAGTGGAGCAGTTGCCCATAGCAACCAATCAGATCGCTGCTTTCATTTTCAGAGGCCTTTTAAAAAAATTATGAAGCAATCTGATTGGTTGCTATGGGCAACTGGTCCACTCATCCTCTGCACAGGTTTTAGTAAATCTCCCCCATTGGATGTAAATATACATCTTGGTGCCCTGGTACTTAAAGGGTTACTGCTCCCCTAGACATCTTATCCTCTATCCAAAGGATATGGGATAAGATGTCTGATCGCGGGGGTCCCGCCGTTGGGGACCCCTGCGATCTTGGCTGTGGCACCCCGCTGTCATCACAGCACAGAACATACTCGCTCTGTGCATAATGACTGGCGATACAAGGGCCGGGGCATCATGACTACATGGCTTTGTTCCTTGTGAAATCACGGCCCCTCCCCTTAATGCAAGTGTATGGGGGGGGGGGCGTGACGACGGAATGTGACAGCGCGGGGGGGGGGGGGGTTGGGTTTGTATTAGAAATCTTGGGTGAGTTCCCACACTTTTTTTCCCAGGACTTGACCCCTGGGAACAAGCTGCTGTCAGACGACTCTACCATTGCCTTATCTCCTTTAAGAATAAAGGATCGGGCATGTTGTCCAACCATGCCAAAATCATTGGGTTCAAAGACTTTCCTTGATTGGTCAGTTTTAAATGTTTTTAATGCCTTCAGTTAGTAACAGTGAAAATCTGTTAAAGTGGTACTCTGCCCCTAGACATCTGTCTGATCGTGGGGGTCCCGCCGCTGGGTACCCCCGCGATCTCAGCTGTGGCACCCCAGACATCCAGTGCACGGAGCAAAATTTTCTCCTTGCCAGATGACTGGGAATGCGGGGCAGAGGCTCGAAACATCACGGCCATCCCCCCTTAATGCAACTCTTTGGGAGGGGGCGTGACAGACTTGCATTGAGGGGGGGGCGTTGCCGTGACATCACAAGCCTCCGAAGCTGCACCCGATGCTCTAAACGAACGCCGGGTGCCGCAGGGACATCGCGGGGTTGCTCAGCAGCGGGACCCCTGTGATCAGAAATCTTATCCCCTATCCTTTGGATAGGGGATAAGATGTCTTGGGGCGGAGTACCCCTTTAGGAATAGATATAGGTTTGTGGAAGTGTGAGTATACACAGACTTTTAGTGAAACTATTTAAACTTGGTGGGTGAGATTTCCACTAGGGAGGCCTTGAAGCTTTACCCACTTTTCTGACATGATTGGTTGCGTTCTAAAAAGTGGCGCATGATCCCCACTTGGTTTTTATATACATCAGGAAATAAAAGGCTGAAAATAAAATACATTTTCCTGGTTTTAGTGGTACACTCAGGAACTGAAAAACTTCATGGAGATTATAGGGCATGTGAAGACAGCAGCTCCCTGAAAAGATGGTACTACATACGTGATATTCTCTATAGGAACCATTTGCATTGCTCTCTCCTTGCAGATAAAGCAAATCTGCACAAATCTGATTGTATAGGCAAAAAAACTATTAGCTTTTCTTTGACTGAAAACTCTGTGCAGTCTATATGTGTGCTACTGTTACATGATTGATCTTTTTCTAGTTGGTTATATTGTTGTTTTTCTATCCCAGGAGCAGCAAGGTCAAGTCCTATTGCAAAACCAGGCTCCACATCATCTCGCCCATCATCTGCAAAGAAAGCAGCACCCAGTTCTTCAGTAAAAAGTGATAAAGATTTGGAATCACAAGTTGCACATCTTAATGAACAGGTAACTTTGTACGATGGTATTTTAAAAGCATCAACTTCCATACCCACATGGTATTCCTACTGTTTTGTGTTCTAAATTCTATTTGCTGTGCAGTATGTAAGTTTCATCTACACAAGAGTAAGTCTTATTAAGAAACTTGTATTTAACCAGGATTTAACCATCTTTTAGAACATCAATTCACAATTTATCTTTAAAAGCCCAGATATGTTTTCAGAAAGGAGTAATGTCTGACATCCCCCTTGTCAAATTATTATTCGTTGTTCTTTATTAATCTTTGAGGTTATTTGCATGTCATATAGTCAGTGTGCTTTACGAGAATACAGACACAAGCAGATATCACATATTAGACATTAAACTATAATGTAATGTGCAGCAGGTCCAGGCTTCTATCAGCAGCCAGGGACCCGCCGGTAATGGCAGACATCTGCGATCGTGCTGATGTCCGCCATTAACCCCTCAGACGTGATCAATACAGATCACGGCATCTGCAGAAATGCGATAGTTAAAATGGATGATCGGAACGCCCGCAGCACTGCCGCAGGGGTCCGATCATCGAACATGGCAGCTGGAGGTCCCCTTTCCTGCTCCGGCCGTCATGCCGGGGTCTTCTCCTCTGGTCTGACATCAAGCAGACCAGAGAAGAAGATCGCCGATAATACTGATCAGTGCTATGCATATGCTTAGCACTGTTCAGTATATGCAATCTAATGATTGCTGTAAATAGTCCCTTATGGGGACATAAAAGTGTAAAAAAAAAATTATAAATAGCCCCTCCCCCAATAAAATGGCGCTTTTTCTTATTTTATCCCAAAAAGTGTAAAAAAAAAATGTATAAACATATTTGTTATCGCAGCGTGTGTACAGTCCGAACTATCAAAATATATTGTAAGTGCTTCCGTACCGTGAACGGCCTAAACGTTAAAAAAATTTCCAAAATTGACGCGTTTTTGTGACATCATGTTCCAATAAAAATTATAAAAAGCTATCAAAAGCGTATATATACGCAAAAGTGGTACCGATAAAAAGTACAGATCACTGCGCAATAATTTAGTCCTCATGTTAAAGTTATAGGTGGTCAAAATAAAGGGATTTTAATCATACTAATTTTGTTTAAAAAGTATGAGTTGTTTTTTTTAAAGCCACACAATAATACAAAAGTATATAACATGGGTATCATTTTAATCGTATAGACCCACAGAATAAAGAAAACATGTCATTTTTACCATAAAGTGTACAGCGTGAAGACGAAACCTTGTAAAATTTGCTAAATTACGGCTTTCTTTTCAACTTCCCCACATAAATAGTATTTTTTGGGTTGCGCCATACATTTTATGGTAAATTGATTGATGTCATTACGAAGGACAATTGGTCTTGCAAAAAACAAGCCCTCATATGGGTCTGTGGATGAAAATATAAAAGTTATATTTTTTAGAAGGTGTGGGGGGAAAAACGAAAATGCAAAAATAAAATTGTCTGTGTCCTTAAAGGGGTACTCCGCTGTTTACATCTTATTCCCTATCCAAAGCATAGGGGATAAGTTGTTAGATCGCGTGGGTCCCGCGGTGTACGCCAGTCATTGGGCACAGAGTGTAGTGCGCCCCATGCCCAGAATGACAGGGGTGTACTAGCCACCAATGCCCTCTCCCATAAACATAAATGGAGGGGGCGTGGTGTGACATTACGAACGCGGAAGCTGCAAGCTTCTGTGTTCCTGCCGCTTCCGTCCCGGAGATAGCGGGGGTCCCCAGCGGTGGGCCACCCACGATCTAACATCTTATCCCCTATCCCTTGGATTGGGAATAAGATGTTTACAGCAGAGTACCCCTTTAAGGCCAAAATGTGACAGGTACCATTTAAGGCTAGAATATCCCTGTTCATTCTGATATGTGACATTCAAGTTATCTGTGGGTTTTTCTTTTTTTTTTCTTTTCTTTTTTTCTACACTATTAACTGGAAAGGTTAAGGTTTCAGTGTCATTTAAAAAATACTTGACATGTCACAGAGACACATCAAAAGTTTTGATTGGTCAGGATCTGGTTGTTTAGATTTCCACCAATTGTAAGAGCGAGGCAGGGGAATTGTGTGGCTAAGGCTACATTCACAATGCCGGTTGTCTCCGGCAGTGTGAAGCCCATTATTTTGGGATCGAGAAAAGCCGGAGAAAAAATACTGCTTGCACAGTCTTTTTCTCTGGCTTTTCTCTCCGAAAATAACGGCGCCCGACAGACCCCATTGACTATAATGGGGTCCATTGGGACCCGTTATTGGCCGTTATGACCCGTCAAAATTACGGGGGTCAAACTGCAAAAAAAAAGTAGTTTGCTGGCCGTATTTGACGGGTCATACCGGCAGTGTGGCCTAAGCCTTTTTTCCTGGCATGCTGCACTCTGACTCTATAATAAGCTCTGGAACCAGACTCCTGCAGCAAGATGGAGTCCGCAGCAAGCCAGGGAGAGTTGTGCACTTCTCCTGCCTCGTTCTAACAATCGGTGGAAGTCTAAGCTGTACCCTGATCAACCAACACTTTTGACGTGTCTGTTTTTAAATGACAGGGACACATTAACTGTTAAAACTGGTGTGACCCTGGCTAAAAATATATGAATTCTTATGATTAAAAGTCATTGTGGTCATTTTCTTTAGGTGCATTCATTAAAAATTGCTCTAGACGGAGTGGAAAAGGAAAGAGACTTCTACTTTGGAAAGCTAAGGGAAATTGAACTGCTGTGCCAAGAACATGGACAAGAAGGTGATGACCTTGTCCAGCGGCTAATGGATGTGCTGTATGCAGCAGATGAACAGGTACATTTCGTTGTACAGAACTAAAAGTGCATTATGGATCCTCAACCAACCAATTACTGGTTTTTATGTCCCAAAATACTTATGTCGCAGGATAAAATAGATTACAAGTGATTCCTGTTTTAGAGCAGCAAGCTGCCAATTCCCAGACTGGCCAGCAAGCTCCAGCTAAGGGCTCATTCCCTTTTCTGCCTAGCTCCGCAATATGGAGCTCTGTCGGGAAGTCCATCGTAAGGACAGGAGTTTTGCGGAGAAGTGCTTGCACTATTATTTTTCTTTGCTAAACTACGGTAAACTACCAGATCCTCTAAGAACCCCATTCAAGTCAGAGGGATCCGTGGGGACCCGGTGGTGTCAGTTGTGCTCTGACCTGTTTTGGGGCTGTTCTGCGCAATAAAAAGGCTAATGGACCCAGAACGGGACGGAGCACAACGGCAATGTGAACCAAGCCTAAATAGTATATTGCACTAGAAATCTATTGATGTCTGCCAATAGATTGATTCACTGCTGTGATGTAGTGAATGACATGGACATTGTGGGAGATTTAGCAAAACCTGTACAGAGGAAAAGTGGTGCAGTTGCCCATAGCAACCAATCAGATTGCTTCTTTCATTTTTTAAAAAGGCCTCTGAAAAATAAAAGAAATCTGGTTGCTATGGGCAACCGCACCACTTCCCCTCTGCAGAGGTTTTGATAAATTTGCCCCATTGTCCTAGTCTACATCTATAAGCACAAATTGTCAGCGATGTCTACACAGTAAGAGATGGAGTGAAGGAATGTCTTATAAAGATTGGGAAGCTGATATATAGTATGAGAGATGAAAAACCTTATATACAGACTTCAATATGGCTGACATGAGCAGCTTCTATGTGTGCCAGAAGCAGACAGGTAGAGGTTAAGAGCATAGACAGCTAAACTCTTAATACATGGGATTGTCTACAGTTACTGTACATAATGTATTCAGTCATCAAAAAGGCATCATTACTGTAAAATAAGGGGAAATCACCTTCCACAGAAACTAACATTAGCACTTTAAAGGAAAGCTCATATTTTTTTATATACAGGTCGCCAGGTTTCTTGAACTTAGAAAATACTTATTTGAACATTAATCACCATTAGTTCAGTTTATGTTTTGTTTTATTTTTTTATAATCTGAAATTGTAATCTTTCAGGTTTCGAGCACATGGCCTTAATATATTACTACTCCTTATCCAAACAATTTGGAAATGTGTGGTGTGAAAGATCAATTAAAAGAATTCCATAAATCATGCTTGAATCAAGACTAAAAGGGGTTTTCTCTTAGTTTAAAGTGAAGGCATAATAATCAAAGAGGGTCTAACCTCTAGGACCCCAGGCATTAGCCCAGACCTCTGATGAAGCTCTATGATGAAAAACATGTCAGGGGGGCTAGGAGTTGAGTTTTTAATAAGCATGTGTCACCAGTCATATTTTACACCAGTTGTTTGGACTGCAGCCACCAACAGTATATACAATGTGAAATGGCGCTACGCACTAATGATGGATGCGCTCATTATGTTATAGTGATGTACACTAACCACGTTATGACTGGTGACACTGGTATTTTTAAATGATTTTTGTTTTACCTTTTAACGAATACATTCTTAGAAGTGAAGTTTTAGGGTGGGGATATTGTTAGGGTTTACAGTACCTCCGAGGAGGATTTGTTGTGTGTAGTTGTAACTTACCTGCATCCCCGCTGGAACATTTTGTGGAGTGACAACCTCTAGAACCCCAACCCATCCTAAGACTAGAGAGGTGTAGCTTTGGTTTAGTGCTGCAGCCTTTTCACTGGTTGTACCTGCATAATGCCCTGACCATCTGATATGCAGGGAACTGCAATGTAGCCCCAGTTAAGAGAACAAGGCTGACCACAGTTCTGTGCACCACTATGAGTGAAATACTTAAGATGATCCAGTGCTATCCTAGCGGCATGCCATCACTTTGTGAGATGGAAAAAAAACCTTAAAGGCCGTAAGTTCCCACATGTCACATGTTCTTATTGTACAAAGTTTGGATATGATGTCTGAAAACACAATGTCCTTTCCTCTAAACACAAAGTGATTAAAGATTAAGTAAATAAAGATTGAGTAAAACAAGCTTTTCCCTTCTGATTGTGGTTGGAATGTGATTTCCATCCTTTGCCCAGATCCTCTCCATTATTATTATAATCTCACTGCTGGAAGCAAGTCATTTTCTGCTGGAGGACAGATTATGTACTTTAACATCAAATTCTTCCCAGCTGAAAAGTCTTCGCTTGTCTAACAAAACTGACAAAGGTCCATGTACCTGTGTAAAGGACCAGTTATGGGATGGGTGTATAATAGGTAGACAGTTACACCCTGTAGGTTGGTTCTAGTCTTACTGTTGGAGTATTATCCATTTTCTGGTTTTGCTTTATTAGCATAGGGTCACACGGATTGATTCTGCATCATATTTTACACTGCAGATCCGCCAATGACCCGACCCTATACTGTGCCTCCAGCTGTTTTCCCCGTGTCCTGCTCGCAGCAGCAATACGCCACTACAAGCAGCCACACAGGGACGTGCAAGTCACCACAAGCATGCGCAGTGTACTCATACGCCACCGCCGCTCCGGGCGAAAATAGCTGGAGGCTCACTATAGGGTCAGGTGATTGGCGGATCTGCAGCATGAAACACGCTGTGGATCCGTTACGTGAGATATTGAGATTTTTTTTTTTTTTTAAATCAGTGGAAAGAGAGTGGCATTTCCTGTAACAGCCATCATTGGTGTATTGTAATAGGAGAACATAATGGCCCAGATTTATCGAACGGTGTGAGAGAACAAATAAAGGGATTTTTACAGCAACCAATCACAGCTCAGCTAACGAGCTCTGGTAAAGTGAAAGCTGAACTGTAATTGTTTTTGGGGTTTTTTGCTCTCACAGTTTGATAAATCTGGGCCATAGAGAACATTGATTTTCTATGGACATCTTGACTGGATTCTTTTATACAGTATTTCAGTCCTCACATTTTTGTAAATTTTTTTATTATATCTTTGTTACAATGTAAAGTCGTGAGTGCACAGCCTGTATAACAGTGTTTAATGTTGTGTCCCCTCAAAATAACTCAACACACAGCCATCAATGTCTAAACCTTGGCAACATACGTTGTATACCTACACACACATACACACACATTTTTTTTTTTTTTTTTTTTTTTTTTATTGCTTTTCTTAGTAGCAGGGGTTTATTGTCATTTTAATATTTGTATTGTGATTTCCCTGATCCAAGCAGTACCATATTGACTGTCCTCATCTGACCTGTGGATTACTGTAAACCAGTGGTCTTCAACCTGCGGACCTCCAGATGTTGCAAAACGACAACTCCCAGCATGCCCGGACAGCCAACGGCTGTCCGGGTACGCTGGGAGTTGTAGTTTTGCAACATCTGGAGGTCAGCAGGTTGAAGACCACTGCTGTAAACCCTTCCATGCATGAAGTGCATCAGCCTTATGGATGACTTTTTTCTGTGTGTATTCCCAAAAATATTTTACATGTGGAAAGTTACAATAAAGGAATGTATGAGATAAATATGTGTAATAGTAACTTAAAAACATACCCCTCTCAATGTATTTAGCCCTGTAGAAAAATATATTTTCCAAAAATAAATGTTAAAGCTAGAAGATACTTACAATGAAGAACATCTGCATGTCGAGAGCCGATGCTGTAAATAGGTCATTCTTCTTTAGAAACATGTTGGTTTCCTTCTGCTTCCACCTAGTGGCTGTAAAAGGTGCATGCGATATGTATTCATGTACATTGGGGGAGATTTATCAAAACCTGTGCAGAGGAAAGGTTGCCCAGTTGCCCATAGCAAACAATTAGATCACTTTTTTTAATTTCTCAGACGCCCTTTCAAAAAGGAAAGAGGAAATCAGATTGGACAACTGGGCAACTTTTCCTCTGCTCAGGTTTTGATAAATCTCCCCCAGTGTCTCTCAGAACGGAACCACAAAACATTTTACGTGTAAGGCTGGGTTCACATTAGCATAATACTAATCTTGTTCCTAGTCCATAGCATGGCTCCCCATTGCATTTCTAGTTCACAGTGTGGCACCTCATGTCATTCCTAGTCCACAGCATAGTTCCTCATCTGAATCCTGGTCCCAACATGACTCCTCCATGTTTTTCCTAATCCCCAGCATGGCTCCGTTTTCATTGTTAGTCCCCAGCATGGCCCCCCTCTCCAGGACTGCATGATGTGGGCCCTCCCTCCTCCTTTCTCTTATGAATTGATGCTTGCTGGTACTGGAAATGCTCCTCCTTCTGTCCGGATAGCCCCAATGAAGTGGAACGATGCTGGTAGACTCTCCCTGATGTCTGTAACAAGTATACCCCTTTTTGCTCCAGTTTAATGATGCAGGACAGTGCAGATATGCATTAAGATGATTCAAGACACATATAATTGCATTTTTATTTTTCGTCATTTTTTTTTCCTACTTTTTCTACACCTTTTTTTAGTCCCCACAGGAGACTATTTTTTGCAATCTTTAGATTGCAGATACTGATCAGTACTATGCATATGCTATCTGCGATCTACTTCTCTGCTCTGCTCGAAGTCAGACAGAGAAGAAGACCCGATGATGATGGCAGGAGGCTAGTAAGGAGACATCCAGCTGTGCTGCGGGTGATCAGATCAGCCACTGGAAACGCAGCATTGCCACAGATGCCATGATCAGTATTGGGTGCGTTCAATTTTGCCCCAAATATTTTTTGGTTTCACTGTAAATTTAGTAGTAAAATGAGTGATGTCGTTCCAAATACAATTGGTGACGCAAAAAACAAGCCCTCCGATGGGTCTGTAGGTGGAAAATTGTAAGCATAATGGCTAATAGAAGGTAAGGAAAAAAATGTATAACATCTCTGTGTCGTTAAGGGCTATTAGTCCTGTAGCACTTTGTTTTATGTCCAAAGGCTGGTTTATTGTACCATGTGATAGGCCAAACAAATGTATATCTCTATACAAAGTACAGTTTCTATGTATTGAGAGCGGGCTGAATTTCTTGAGCTACTTTAGCATTCTGATGAAGTCACTAAAATAATTTTTCTTTCTCCCTATCCAGGAGGGCCAAACAGACCATCATGATGGCGATGATCACGACCATGTTCAGGAGGATCCACAGCAGCAAGACGAGTACTGACCCTCACCTCCTCTCTTCACCCACCTCACTGTTGTCATTTCACGTGGAACTTTCTTTCAAGAGAGCAATGATGTGTGGCCAGTCACTCTCGGCACATCCCTACCATGTAATGTACTATAGTGAGCGCCAGCAAACCACTGCATTCTGTACCAGTTACTTTCCCAAGGCGTGTTTACAGAAGTTATTCCAGCCCAAGCAAAATTGAAAGGCATGGGCTACTGGGCAGCAGCTTCTACCACTTGACTGTTTCAAATTGTTTTCAGATTTTTTCCCATATTTTTTTATTTATTTGTAATTGAGATATTTCCTTGTTCCAAACTGCTTGCTTCTAATTGTAATATCGTACAATATTTATATATACATGTCATACATAGGAACCATCACTACCCCGTATCACGAATGTAAAAGTGCTAAGTTAAGCTAAAAAAAATACAAAAAAAAAAATTTAGGAAAACATACACATGTCCCATGTTAACGTATCATGTTAAGCATAAAGGGTTGCTGGCATGTAGCTGAGAATGCGTTTGCTTGTTTTAGGGGGTAACATTTTGGTTAGTATATACTAAAGGGAACTAATTGCACTCAGTATGTGAAGATCTTATTACTATCCTACATATAGCAAGGATTAACCTATTCAATGCCATATGTCTCCCAATATCAAAAGAATGCAGGAGACACTTGTTCAAGGTAATGCGTTTGTTCCAAGGTCTTCCATGATGTCAGGATGTTCTTTCATCTTGTGCAAGCTAAAACCTTAGATTCCTGAGCTGCATATATTTTTGACCCCTAAAATATTCAATGCTTCCCGGTACAGCTGTTTTGTCAAAATACACATTTTATTAATATTTTTTCTAAGAGTTTATTACATTTTTATTTTGTTATTGTTGAAGTAGTAGAAAACCATTTGCAATACATATAGTAGTTATGGGATGTTGGTGTCGGACTTAAGCATGCAGGGCTCATGCAGCAGAGGATCTATTGTGGAGGTACAGATGGGATATTATATGCAGTATACTTTTTTTTTTTTTTCTTTAGTATAACTACATACTCGGATGTTGTTTTACTGTTTAATACTCTTGACTTATTGAAGTAAAGAACTAGTTAATCTTCCTAAGTTTTTTATCAGACAGTTGTGGAAGGCTTTGGAGCCACCAACATTTCCCAGACCAGTCCGTCACAAATATTTTTGTTTTTGGATGAGGCTGGATATGACATAATAGTGGCATCAGATTGGCCAGACAATGACATTAGATTTTTTTTTGTGCCAAGGTAAGAGTTAGAACACACATAGAAACTATCATGTAAAAAATATACAGCAACATTACTTCTCTAGAAATACATATAGTCACTTAATTGACATCTACCTAAGCATAAAATGCAGTAATTCAATGTCAGCAGCAATATTATTGGGCTATGCTTGTTAAGCCATTGTAGTGCACTATATTTCTCTGAATGCAGTATTAATAGACTACACCAGTAATAATATAATCTGTCCCACATATGTACTACCTCTACTGTTTATCAGATGGTTGTCTGGCTTATCAAATACCTTGATGACTATCTTCTCAGCAAGCATCATGGAAGCTAGTAGATTCTCTGATTGTCTCTGTCCGATGAAACCATTTGGAATACAAACCAATATTCCTAAATATGTAGAATATTAAAGCTCTTACAATTAGTGATGTTGTTTTCGAAAAGCTATAACTGGGCAGATATCTCCCGATGAGACTCCGGCCTAACCCTATGGAAAAAGCATGAGGTTTATCACATGACTGATGCTATTGAATCTAGTGAATTTTTATGCTTCATCATTCTGAGAGATAGATTAGCCCTCCAAATGGTTTTCTCACCTGTGTATAGATCCTGTGGAAGCAGCATGTTAAAAGAGCCAAGTGGAAATGACTTGGAAACTGACAATTAAGTGAGACTGTCTTCTATGGATTGTACTGCTGTATATTTACGATGCCTGTTTTTCCTCTTTTTTTTTTTCATTTTGATTTTGTTTTCCTTGTTATATTTTTATTTTTCTGGGTAGCACATGATACAATGTTCTATATGAAATGTAAACTGAAAGGAATGTAAACATATGTATTGTTAAATATAAATAGGTAATGAAGTCCTGATTAGATGGAAAGATTCTTATTCGGATGTATCACACTCATTTTAACATACACATGACTTGTCGCATGATAGAGTAGTTTTTTTGTCTATGAATATGTGAATAACTTGCGTTTTATCTTTTTACATATTTAATTAAAAAAAATGTATATGTTATTAAAAAAAATGCCAGTTTTACCAACTATTCAAAATGGGGCAAATTGTAACTTTTGTCTGTCTGTTATTAAACCACCACATTCATTTTAAAATTCATTTTGTCTATTGCAGTTTCAGCAGAAAGGATATGAGAGAAATTATCATGAGTGCTATCTGATTAATAAAACACAGCCCAGTTATGTATGTGATTGTTTTTTTGGTTCACTGGTTTAGGGTTTGCATTGTGATCTTGTTGAGATGTTATTGTACAGACTGCCCTATCTCGGCCACTGATTTGATGAGTGAGGTTGTGCTCAGACATCTTGTCATTAAAGCAGGAAGAACTTCCTCAATTTAGACCAATATATGGAGGGTTAACTTCAATGTATTAACCTATAAGATTCCCCTAGGGGAATCCAAAAATTACCCTATTTTCCCATATATACATATACTTTATGGTGATCCCACAAGATTTATTAAATAATGATTTAAGGTGTACTAAATGAACAGAACTACACACAGTTAAAAGGTTAAGCAAGAGAAGCAGCTCAATGTGTATAATGTATATTGATGTTCAATATATAGATTGACAGAACATTCTTCTGCTAGTATCTGTTGTCACTATTGAATGAGCTGAACGTGCCTGCAGTGCACGTTCTGCAACCCGAGCTGCTGCTATGCTTGTTGTTTAAAAAGTTCCCTATTCTGCCCCCCTCTACATGTTTCGCTTCTCCCGCAGCTTTGTCAAGAGGTAGCGGCCATATCAAATCCATCAAAACTGTTTTCATTTTTTTTGCAATTGTCAGGTCGCAGTTGTGCTGTGTGGGATGCCACATAAAACCCCATCCACTAACATTATGTGCAACGTTGCATAACCAAAGTTGCTGTGTTTCCCTAGTCTAAAACTCAGCAATTTGATGATTTTTTTTTTTTTTGGGGGGGGTGGAGGGGGGTTCTTTGTAATTTTTTTGTGCAGAAATGCTATAGGCAGGTACATGTCTATAGTAAAGTCAACATGGGTCAGTAATGGTACTTTTAAATGGGGCATGCTCTCTGATGTTTTATTTCCACAGGTTGCTTGATATTTAAAACTGGGAAATCTCGCTACAATAAGTCTGGATGTAGCTAAAGCCCAGTAGAGACTGTGACTGCTATGACCTTATACCCATTTTGAACACATACCCCTTTTCTGTGTGCTATAAAGCATTCTGAACCCATTTACTCGACATTTTGTATAACCTAAATTAGTGTTTAAAAATAAATGTTGGTCAAAATATGTAAGGGACCTTTTCACTCTTATAGGCTGAGGTGGAAGTTATTATTGGTTGGGGACCTTTATGTGATCAATTGGAACAAATTGGCTGTGTGCGAATATGGCATTAAAAGCTGAATACGATAAATCGCAACAACCTGTGTCGTATAAAATCAGAGGCATGCAAAGGTATAGCATAGGTCCATTGCAGGCTGTGGGCACTTTATTATGGAGCTATTGCTGATAGGCTAATGGTTTACAGAAATGTTTGTATTACTGTGAAGTAAGACCTTAGTGCTTCCCTCTAGGAGAAGTAAAAGTTTTTAGTCTGCTTTTTATTTTACCTTAAGAAATATCTGTCTAACCCAGCTTCCATAGTGGTATAGTTAAGCATTGATATTAAAAGAAAATGAGAGCATTTACACATTTGTTTTTATTTATTTTTAAATACCAAATACAAAAAAAGGATATTAAATACATTGATAAAAACAAGATTGTAAAAGATGATGTAAACCATAACCGGTTTCTATAAATAAAGAAAGCCCTGGCTTCTCTCGTTCATCGATATACCAGCTCTGCTCATAATGCCGCAGTCTGTACTTGACAGATTCCTGTTTGCTTGTATAAAACAAGACAACTTGTTGATTTTCAGTCTTGATACAGTTTCTTCTAGGAGGACATTTTCTATTGTCAAAATCATTTTTCAGAACATTTCCCTGAAAGATAGATTAAAACAATAATGTCTCTGATAGAGCTAGGTTGGGGAAAATATCAGTGTTAGAGGTTCCATTGCTCATAAACTAGGAAACGCAATGAAAGGCACCAGGATAAGTATAAGCACAAATACTTGGTCACTGTTCCTAAGACCTGATAAATTAGAAGCCAACATTCTGGCTGTGTAACAGTCATATACTGTACAGTAGGTATAGAACCAACACACAATCAGTGTATAGTCTTTGTATAGTTAATTTTATTTTGTAATAGTATGGTTACTTTATTCAGTTACTAGGTAGGTGATAGTAATGATTGTAGTTAGGATGTGGCAATGATTTTTCCAGCTTTGTATAGAGGATTTTGTGCAGTAAATTTATGAAGGTACTATTTGTGGTATGAGCTTTATAACCATAAATGTGTATACTGTATGTGATAAGAGTGCCGTATTTTTCGCCGTATAAGACGCACAAAACTGGGGGGGGGGGGGAAGTTGGTGCGTCTTATACGGTAAATACACATTAAAACCTTGTCGTATCGCGGCAGTCCCTGCGGCCATCAACGGCTGAGACCCGCGGCTAATACAGGACATCACCGATCGTGGTGATGCCCTGTATTAACCCTTCAGACGCGGCGATTAAAGCTGACCGCCACGTCTGAAGCGAAAGTGAAACTAACCCGGCTGCTCAGTCGGGCTGTTCGGGACCGCCGTGATTTCACCGAACAGCTTACAGGACACTGGGACGGATCTTACCTGCCTCCTCGATGTCCGATCGGCGAATGACTGCTCCGTGCCGGGATCCCCTGCATGGCCGGCGCTCTCCTTCGTCATCATCACGCCATCCCGCATGCGGTCCCGTCATCCAATAGGAGTGGCGTGCGTAGCTACGTGATGGCGGCGACGGAGAGTGAAGATACCGGGCAGCAGAGGCGTTCCGGAGCGACGGGGACAGCCCGGGGACGCGGTGACAGCGATGGAGGGCGCCATCCAGGGCAGCGGTGACTGGTCCGGAGCGGCAGGGACACGTGAGTATTACCTCCTATACCAGTGGTCTTCAACCTGCGGACCTCCAGATGTTGCAAAACTACAACTCGGGGCATGCTGGGAGTTGTAGTTTTGCAACATATGGAGGTCCGCAGGTTGAAGATCACTGTCCTATACTTTACATTGTATTTGGTTCAGAATCTTTTTTTTTTCTAGATTTTCCTCCTTTTAAAATTGGGTGCGTCTTATATGCCGAAGCGTCTTATATGGCGAAAAATATGGTATATACACATTGTATTATTATATACAGTATATGGCTGCAATATTTATGTCTAATACAATGAGTCTTTATTTGTGTGATGCATACAAAGGAGAGATTTTGGTTTTGTCCAAGCTAAACATTTGCACCAGGGCCCATGAGCCTTTAGAAAGTTACACATATGGTACATTTAAACAACGCCTACATCTATTAGTGTACATGTACTTCCTCAAAATGAATGCAAAATATTTTAAGAATAGAACAGGAATACTGACAATAGATGGTACATTTTTATTCCTGTGATATGCAATGTTGCCCAGATTTATCAATGTGAGACAGAAATGTGTGATTTATATATCTCTGCCAATCCCAGCTCAGTTTTTATGTCTCAAAATGAGCTGTGATTGGTTGCCATCTTTCAGAGCCACATTTTTGTATCAGATATAATATAATATGACAACTGAATTAAATAAAATCAGTATGATGAAAATACAAACCAATCTCTGTTTATACACAGATACAAGAAATAACTTGAAGACCTACAACGGCACCACCTTTTGGTAAAGCATTTGTATGTTTCGTAAAAGTCTATCATATGGAGCGCAAAAACATACTATGAAATGAAAGCGCATTCTGACATGCATGCAGTTTTGATCAATGGGAGTCTGTGAACTGAAACAGCCGGTAAACAGTAGAATAAAGGGGTAGAAGTGCACAGCCAAGCCTATAATGCAGCCAATGGAGCCCAATACTCCTGAGCTGTTGCATCCAATGCAGCATGATTCAATTATTTATGCATGCACCAGAAGGAAAAAAAACTGCTTACTTTATATGAAATAAAAATATATCAAGTTATAGTATAGCCCCATAAATGTCTACAGGTACAAACGTACTCTAGACAGGTGATAAATGGGACTGTTGGAAAACCCCGTAAGGGTGTACTCACACGTACAGTATCCTGCACATATTTGATGTGAATAGACCCCAAATGTATAAATAAAAATAAAAATATCTCCTACTCGCTACAATGCAAAATGATGAATTCCTGCATAGGTATACACACTCCTTTGTTTTTTGTTATATTCTAGGAAAGCATAAAAATCACTGTAGGCAGGACATTTCCCCATGTAAACAAGGAATGTGGTGCCAACCATAAAGAAATGAAGGTGAAGATTATGTGTACAGTTCCAAACTCCCAACAGAAGCTCTAGTGCTGACTTATATAGTCAATGTGCAATTGTATGCCTGCCTAAATCGACCCACAGATTGTGTTATGATTTCTGGAGACAACTTTTACCACAGCACTACAGAAATAACTATTTGGCTGAGGTCTTTGCATGAAGTCTGTAAAAGCCCCATTACACAGGATGATTATCGGCCAATATCACCTTGTGTATATGGGCCAACGATCAACGAGAAAACACTTTGTATACTAATAAATCATCTTTTCTTGGCTGCGAATCTCCCTTAGTAACTGGGATATGGATGTGACAAATTATGCTAACAAACTATCATGCGATTGTTTGTTTGCCCCTCCCAGCATAATAGCTGCATCTATATATTTAAAGTCAGGGCTGGTGCAAGGAATTTTGCCGCTGACCCCCCAACCCTTGGAGGTCTGGCCCTTGATCTTAAAAACATATTTTTGTCTGACCTTCAAACATGGTCTTAGGCTGTGTTCCCCCATTTGTTTGTGAAAAATACCCCATATAATGACTGAATAACACTGCCATACCAGAACAGAGCAATACCGTCAGGCCATGACTAAATAACACTGCCAGTACAGAACAATACCGTTATACTGTGACTAAATAACACCACCATACCAGAACAGAACAATACCTCAAACAGTGACTGAATAACAGTTTTCCACAGTTTTGTAATTATATGTATGCTAGAACAGAACAATATTGCCACACCGTGACTGAATAACAATGCCATATACCAGAACAACACTGCCATACCGTGACTGAATGAAGACACCATACCAGAACAAAACAATACCACCATACCAACTGAATAACAACGCCATACCAGAAAAGAACAATACAATACCGCCATACCATGACTGAATAACAACGCCATACAAGAACAGAAAAATACACCCATACTGTGAGAGAATAACAACATCTTACCAGAACAGAACAATAACGCCATACCATGACTGAATAACAATGTTATAACAGAACAATACCGCCATGCCGTGACTGAGAAGCACCACCATACCAGAACAGTACAATACCGCCATACCATGACTGAATAACACCACCATACCAGAACAGAATACCATCATAACAGAACAATACCAACATATGGTGACTGTACAAACCCATACCAGAACTGAACAATACCACCATATAATGACTGAATAACAATGCCATAAGGTGACTGAATAATGCCATCATACCAGAACAGAACAATACCGCCATACTGTGATCAAATAACAGTGTTCCAGTTTTTGCTCTGCTGTAATATTGTAATGATAGATAGATTACATACACTATATATCTATATATATATATATATATGTATATATGTGCTAGTGTATATTTAGCCTAGCGGCATGCACCTGTACGCCGGGTCCATGCAATAGTTTTATATCAGTATGTGCTGGCCAACTTATCCTTTTTTGTGTTAGACTGGAACTCCACTGAGTTTTTTTCTGCAAAAACGCCGTCAAAAACGCCAATTTTCCCGCACGGCGTTTTTTCTGTGAAAAAACGCCGCATCCAGATGTTAGCTGCAAGTCAATGGTAAACTGCAAAATGCCAGATTCACTTGGCGTTTTTCAGTTTGGCGTTTTTTTAATCCTTTTGGCGTTTTTCAGCAATTTCAGGCTCAGAGGCAGGATTTTCAAAACGCCCTGCAAAAACCTAGTTTGGCATTTTTGCCCTGAAATCGTGGCGTTTTCATCCCATAGAAGTCTACGGGAGAGCAAAAACGCCAAGAAAAACGCCATGTTGGTTTTAAATTTTGCGTTTTTTCATGCAGTTTTTATTCTTTTTTTGGACTTTAGCGATCCAAAAAAATTATGGAGATACCTTTTTTAATAAAATTTCGTAGGGTACCATAAAAAAAATTTATAAAAAAGATACAGTAGTGATGGAAAAAATTGTACCTAACGAAATGTATCTTTTTTATTACGAAATGTTTATTAATTTTTAAACAGGGATCAATTTATGTGAGCGGGTAAAGCGCTAAAAATGTAGCCGACAATAATAAAAATGTAGTGTGTGTGTGTTTTTCACTTTTTTTTTTTTAAACATTTTTTAGGTAGTACTACTACTCCCAGCATGGAACACACTGTTCCATGATGGGAGTAGTAGTTACCTGTACTTATTGACAGATCGCCCGTTGCGATCCTCCTGTATAATGTATAGATGCGGCGGACGCTCTTCTATAGTCCCTGCACTGCCGTATATATACACATATTCATATTTCCCGCAGAGAGCTGTGATTGGTCAGATGGTTCCAGCCAATCACAGCTCTCTGTGAGAAATCAGAATGTGTATATATACGGCGTGCAGGGGACCATAGAAGAGCACCGGCCGCTTCATCCATACATTATACAGGAGCATCACAGCGGGTGTCAGGAGTGATACCCGCAGTGATCTTCCCTTAACTACAAGTACTACTACTCCCAACATGGAGTACACTCTGCCCCATGCTGGGAGCTGTAGTACCTGCATTAATAGACAGATCGCAGCGGGTATCAGAAGTTACACTCGCTGCGATATGTCTATTAATGCAGGTACTACAGCTCCCAGCATGGAGCAGAGTGTGCTCCATGCTGGAAGTAGTAGTGCCTGCTAAAGGACACATCACAGCCGGTGTCACTACTGACACCCGCTGTGACCGTCCTGTCTATAGCAGAGATTCAGAGCGGCTGTATACATCGCTCACATCCCTGCTCTGCACTGTACTACGGGCCGGCCGCTCATTCATTATTGTTTCCCTCAGAGCTGTGATTGGCTGAAACCATCCGGCCAATCACAGCTCTGGGTGGGAAATATGAATGGCCAGTGATGTGAATAGAGCAGAGATGTGAGCGCTGTATAGAGCCACATCACTGCTATATTATGGACGATCGCATCGGGTGTCAGACTGACACCCGGGACGATATGTCTATAGTACAGGTACTACTACTCCCATCATGGAACAGTCTTGTTCGATGCTGGGAGTAGTAGTATTACATAAAAAATGTGAAAAAAAGAGAAAAATAAAGTTAAACACACACACACTTTATAAAAAATATTTATTAAAATTTTGTTATAAAAAATAAACATTTAGTTAAATACATCTTAGATCCCTACTGCATCCTTTTTTTTCTTTTTTTTTTTGCTACCTAACTATTTTGTAAAAAAAAAATAAAAAAAGGGGCCAAAAACGGCAAATTCCACACAAAGGTAAAAACGCCAGAAAAAACGCCAAAAAGCAGGGAAAAACTGTGGCAGTTTTTTTGTTGTTTTCTCTGGCGTTTTTATGCCACAAAAATCGCAGGGCAAAAACCTCAGTGGAGTTCCAGCCTTATACATATGGCGGGAGTGGCTACCTCCATGTTGATTCCTGCACCCCACCCATCTTATAAGGTGCTGGATGTCTCAGACCTTACAAGTCTGGTAACTGACTGCATAGAGGCACATTCATACTGTAGGGTCTGTCCCAATGAGGTCACCTTATCGTGGTGCGATGGTCCAAACTATTTGGCCAAAGGGTAAGCGAAGCACCTCAATTTTTCATTTTTCATTGTAGCAATATAGCATTTCATGTTTTATCTGTATCTTTGTGCTAGCAGTGTGCTGCTGTATTCTTCTGCTTGTGTGTGTGTATAATATAGTATATACATGTAACAACCCTCCCCTCACCATCCATGGTATATATACACATATAAACAGTGTGTGTGCATTTACCAACCAGGGTGCATCCAGCTGTTGAAAAACTACAACTCCCAGCATGCCCACTTGTAGTTTTACAACAGCAGGAGGCACCCAGGTTGGGAAACACTGATGTGTATATATATATATATATATATATATATATATATACATATATATAATAAGCCCCAACATCCATTATATATATCTCAGCATTCCCCAACAAAGGTGCCTCCAGCTTTTGCAAATATATATACACAGCGGTGCAAAAAAGTATTTAGTCAGCCACCAATTGTGCAAGTTCTCCCACTTAAAAAGATGAGAGAGGCCTGTAATTTTCATCATAGGTATACCTCAACTATGAGAGACAGAATGAGAAATACAATCAATATTGTATGATTTTTCAAGAATGTATTTGAAAATTATGGTGGAAAATAAGTATTTGGTCAATAACAAAAGTTCATCTCAATACTTTGCTATATACCCTTTGTTGGCAATGACAGAGGTCAAACATTCTCTGTAAGTCTTCACAAGGTTTTCACACACTGTTGCTGGTATTTTGGCCCATTCCCCCATGCAGATCTCCTTTAGAGCAGTGATGTTTTGGGGCTGTCCCTGGTCAACACGGACTTTCAACTCCCTCCAAAGGTTTTCTATGGGTTGAGATCTGGACACTCCAGGATCTTGAAATGCTTCTTACGAAGCCACTCCTTTGTTGCCCAGACGATGTATTTGGCATCATTGTCACGCTGAAAGACCCAGCCACGTTTCATCTTCAGTGCCCTTGCTGATGGCAGGAGGTTTTCACTCAATATCAATACATGGCCCCATTCATTCTTTCCTTTACATGGATCAGTCGTCATGGTCCCTTAGCAGAGGAACCAGAGCATGATGTTTCGACCCCCATTCTTCACAGTAGGCATGGTGTTCTTTGGATGCAACTCAACATTCTTTCTCCTGCAAACATGACAAATTGAGTTTTTACCAAAAAGTTCTTCTTTGGTTTCCTTTGACCATATGACATTCTCCTAATACTCTTCTGGATCATCCAAATGCTCTCTAGCAAACTTCAGATGGGCCCAGACATGTACTGGCTTAAGCAGGGGGACATGTCTGGCACTGCATGATTTGAGTCCCTGGCGGCGTAGCGTGTTACTGATGGTAGCCTTTGTTACTTTGGTCCCAGCTCTCTGCAGGTCATTCACTAGGTCCCCCCCTGTGTGGTTCTGTCCGGTTTTGTTTCTGGTGTCCTTCGACAGCTCTTTGGTCTTGGCCATAGTGGAGTTTGGAGTGTGACTGTTTGAGGTTGTGGACAGATGTCTTTTATACTGATAACAAGTGCAAACAGGTGCCATTAATACAGGTAATGAGTGGAGGATAGAGAAGACTCTTAAAGAAGAAGTTGCAGGCCTGTAAGAGCCAGAAATCTTGCTTGTTTGTAGGTGACAAAATACTTATTTTCAACCATAATTTGCAAATAAATTCTTTAATTTATTAAAATTTATTAAAAATGTTTTTTCTCATTATGTCTCTCATAGTTGAGGTATACCTATGATGAAAATTACAGGCCTCTCTCATCTTTTTAAGTGGGAGAACTTGCACAATTGGTGGCTGACTAAATACTTTTTTGCCCCGCTGTGTGTGTGTGTATATATATATATATATATATATATATGTGTGTGTGTGTGTGTGTGTGTGTGTGTGTACATACTCACACTCAAATCCCCCGCTTTTCCCTTACATGCAAGGGCACTTACTGGTTGATGATATCTTCATAGCCCTTGGCTGACTATCCCACTCGACTTCACAGGAGAGTTCAGCTGCATGGCGAGGATCATCGGGGGGGTGGGGGTGGTAGTTGTCGGCACTGCGCACGGTATCCAGAATCTTGCCTGGCTGGTCCTGGGCTGGGGGGTTGGGCAGAAAGCTCTGTGTTTGAGGGCACTGTGGGCTGCCACATCATTAACAGTTGTGGTGGGTGGTTTGGTGGGAAGCAAGACCTGGCCTCCTGGGTGAGAGGAGCTCTGTTCTACCAGCCCAGGCAGAGTGAGGGAGGGGGTGGTGTTCCGGAGTGAAGTCTCCTTACCTTCTGTCGTGGTCTGCTGCTGGTGAGGTGCTGAGGATGGCCAGAGGCAGCGCTCACAACTAAAGTGCGCTGACTCCCCTCCAGCCATTTCTTCACCCCCCAGCGAGGTATGGCCACTCTGCTCCAGTCACTTCAGGAGCAGACACCCAAGCATGATGAGAACCGGGGGAGAGGGGAGTGTCGGTCAGGGGAGCGCAAGCAGCCCTTCTTCATTAGGGTAGGACACAGTGGGGAGGGGGGTTAGGGGATCTCTGTCAGGGATGTGCAAGTAGCTTCAGGTGTCGGGTAGGGATGGCGAGTGCTATCATGTTTGCTTTGCGGCAGCCAGAGCTGCGCCCTCCTCAAAAGGCCGCTCTAGGGGTCTGCCTGTTTCACCTATAGGCAGAACCAGCCCTGTTTAAAGTGAGCATCAGGCCAAGTAATAAGGCCTTCAGTCTCAGGTTTTGAGTACCTGCTCTCTTCACACAATATAAACCACACTGTTTGAAGGTGGAAGAGGATTGATAAAAAGCTCCAACGTAGATTACAGAGTAAAAAAGGCATCAGTATATGAATAGAATAGACAGAGCTAGCCCCAGTAACCCCATAAAAAGTTTGTCACTTGGCCTCCAAGATAGACACACCATCATTGCTGCTGTTATTGTGCTAGTCATAGTACCATAATTAGAGATGAGCGAACTTTTGAAAAATTCGATTTGGCGAAAAAATGTGTTTTGGGTCGAATTTATTTGCGGCGAATCTATATTAAAAATGGCTATTTCTGGCCTACATAGTGCCTTAACCCCTTAAGGACCGGGGGTTTTTCCGTTTTTGCATTTTCGTTTTTTGCTCCTTGCCTTTAAAAAATTATAACTCAATTTCAATTTTGCACCTAAAAATCCATATGATGGCTTATTTTTTGCGCCACCAATTCTACTTTGTAATGACGTCAGTCATTTTGCCCAAAAATCTACGATGAAACGGAAAAAAAAATCATTGTGCGGCAAAATTGGAAAAAAACCCCGCAGTTTTGTAACTTTTTGGGGGCTTCCGTTTCTACGTAGTACATTTTTCGGTAAAAATTACACCTTATATTTATTCTGTAGGTCCATACGATTAAAATGATACCCTACTTATATAGGTTTGATTTTGTCGGACTTCTGGAAAAAATCATAACTACATGCAGGAAAATTAATACATTTAAAATTGTCATCTTCTGACCCCTATAACTTTTTTATTTTTCCGTGTATGGGGCGGTATGAGGGCTCATTTTTTGCGCCGTGATCTGAAGTTTTTAACGGTACCATTTTTGCATTGATAGGACTTATTGATCGCTTTTTATTCATTTTTAAATGATGTAAAAAGTGACCAAAAATGCACTATTTTGGACTTTGGAATTTTTTTGCGCGCACGCCATTGACCGAGCGGTTAAATTAATGATATATTTTTATAATTCGGACATTTCCGCACGCGGTGATACCATATATGTATATTTTTATTTACACTGTGTTTTTTTTTTATTGGAAAAGGGGGGTGATTCAAACTTTTAATAGGGGAGGAGTTAAACGATTCTGCCGCATGACTGCTCATGCCTGGATCTCAGGCACTGAGCAGTCATTCGGTGATCGGACAGCGAGGAGGCAGGTAGGGGCCCTCCCGCTGTCCTGTCAGCTGTTCGGGATGCCACGATTAGCCGCGGCTATCCTGAACAGCCCGACTGAGCTAGCCGGCAACTTTCACTTTCACTTTTAGCCGTGCGGCTCAGCTCTGAGCGCGCAGCTAAAGGGTTAATAGCGCTCGGCGCCGCGATCGGTGCTGCGCGCTATTAGAGGCGGGTCCCGGCTTCACTATGACGCCAGGCCCGCCGTGATATGACGCGGGGTTACTGTGTAACCCCGCGTTATATCAGGAGAGCAGGACCAAGGACGTACCGGTACGTCCTTGGTCCTTAAGGGGTTAATAGGGGTGTACAACAGTTTGCTTTGTTCTAACACGCATAGGGAGTGTGCTGTGCTAGTGAAATAATACTGTTATTCAATATGACATGTAGATTACAGGCATTGCTATTAGAATCACTGCTGCAGAGCATTGATCTGGCAGCAGGGAGACCATATGGTGTCTAAATTGAAGAGGATAAAGATATTTTTTCATGTCATTTTTATTTAATTTAATTAGAATTTATTAACATTTTTTGAGTACCCATTCTGGTGGGCATCGAGCTGGCGGTCCTCCGCCAGGTGAGATACCACCTGTTCCAGCCCCTGCCTATCAGCGCCCCCCTGACTAAATCAGTTATGGTTCATTGTTTTCGCTCCAAGCTGTTTCATTGGATTCTTGTGATAATTCCATAGGTAATATGATGTCGACTACCATAGGGCCTCAGTCTTAAAAAGATTACATCAATTTTTTTTAAATAAAATGTAAGATTTATATTAGATTCCAAAGTTTAATGTCCCAGTGTTTACTGTGAACTAATACTGTATGACTACAAAACACAATCTAACAAGTAGTCACATGGTGGCACAATGACAGAGACTAAAGGTGGCAGCAGCATGAGGAGACCATAATCTGACAGAATGACACAGCCTGGAATTGGAATTTAAGGTAATGTCCCAGGCTCAGCAGCATCACTAAACCATATAGTTGCTGAATGACACAGCCTGGAGCAGACGGCAGCATGAGTAGACGCTAGAGCTTCACAATCCCTAAGATTAAAAGATGAATTTTAACATTGAAATTGAAGAATTACGTTAGCTAGTGCTACCATAAAATATTTGTAGGTAATGTCCCAGGCCCAGCAGCATCCGTAATCCATAAATTGGCTGAATGACACAGCCTGGAGGTGGCGAAAGCATGAGGAGACCATATAGTGTCTGAATGGCACAGACTGGAGGTGGCTGAAGCATGATGAAGCTGTTACATCATGGGGCCTGATCAAACGGCAGGTGTCAAGTATGAGATGCCACTGGCTCACATTGAAGTTACACAGGGGAGTACCCCTATCCGCTTGGATCATCAAGAAATCGGTGATGGCTTTTCTCTGTTTGTACAGTCGGTCCAACATATAGAGGGTGGAATTCCAACGTGTGGCAACATCATAAATCAGACTATGTTGGGGGATACCGTTCTGATGCTGCAGCTCAAGGAGGGTGTGCTTTGAGGTGTACAAGTGGCTGAAGTGCATGCAAAGTTTCCTTCCCATTGTTAGGATGTCTTTCAAATGAGTGGAACTCTTCAGGAACAGCTTCACAATCAGATTGAACACGTGTGCCATGCAGGGTATGGCTTAGCCTTCCCAGTCGCAGCACATGCAAGATGTTCTTCCCTATGTCAGTCACCATGGTTCCCATTTCTAGTTTTCGTGGAGTAAGCCATGCTCCGATTTCTTTATGAATGACTTATAGCATTTCCGGCCCTGTGTGACTTCATTCGCCAAGGCAAACTATGTGGGCAACTGAGACTTGTCTGGGCAGTGAAGGCTGAGCACACGGTGGAGGATGATGAGGCAGAGTCGCACATTGTCACAGGACCAACGGTCTGAGAACATGGAGGTGGAAGCGGCGTGACCTGTCCAAGTTGGTGTTGTGGCTGTGCAGGAACCACATTCAACCAGTGAGCCGTAAAGGACATGTATTGTCCCTGACCATAGTTACAGCTCCAGACGTCAGCACTGCCGGGCACTTTGGTACACACTGACAAGCTCATGGACTGGCCCACCTTCTGTTCCACAAAATTGTGCAGGGCTGGTACTGCCTTCTTTGCAAAGAAATGATGGCCTGGCACTCTCCACCTTGGTCAGCACAAGCCATCAATTCTCTGAAAGGTGCAGAGTCCACCACTTGAAAAGGGAGGGACTGAAGCACCAGCAACTTAGACAGGAGCACATTCAGCTTCTGGGCCGTTGGATGAGTGGGCACATACTGTTGTCTCTTTGACATGGCTTCGCCGATGGATTGTTGGCAGAATGACTGACTAAAAGTAGGAGGAGTAGGAGCATCTGGAGCAACAGAAGGAGGGTATGACAAACCGTTCCCTTTGGCTGAGGTGGTGGAGCCTTGGCTGGCTGAAAGAGGGAGCAGCATGCCACTGGGTGATGCAGCAGGCTGGACCACTACATCGGAGCCACAGTTCTCCGAGGCCGCTTTATGGTGGCGCAGCATATGTTGACGCAGGGCCGTGGTGCCAACATTGAGACCCTGGCCACGCTTCACCTTCTGCCGACATATCTTGCATGTGGCCATGTTAACCTCCTCCGGATGCTTGATGAAAAACTGCCACACCGCTGAGTAGCTGATTTTCTCACCAACAGCCTTCACTGATTGACTGCTACTGCCGCCGTCTCCAGGAACCCCTGTTCCCCTACCTCCCGGGAAGGTAGGCTGCCGCAAAGCAGGTGGTCTCCCCCGTGCACCTTTGGCTCCAGAATTTCCACTTCTGCCACCATTCTGACTGCCAACCGTGCTACCACCTTGCTGGCTCAGCTGCTGCCTCATGGGCAACCTGCAACTCTCTTCTCCTGATGATGATGAAGCCCCTTCTGCACCCGGCTCCCAATTGCGATCGCCTTCATCATCATCATCATCAACAAGTGTCTGCAGGTCACTGATGTCCTCCTCAGGTTCCTCAACAGTGTCTGCTTTAGGACCATGAACGCTGGCAACACAGCCTCCCACATCACTCTCCTCATCACTACTTGCCCGCCTAGCGGGGGAAGAGGCGCATGTCTCCTCCACTAATTGGCTGGGCAGTAGCTACTGACTGTCCTCTATTAGATCGTCCTCACTGAATAGTGGAGCTGAACCCACAGCATAAGATATTTCTTTAGGGGAGGGAACAGCATAGGACAGAGGCAATGGGAGGACAGGGACTGCTCCCGGGCCATGTCAACTGAAGGTTGTGTCTGAGGAATCCACCGACTGTTGACTGGGGGTATCAGATGTCACTTGTGATGAAGTGGATGACCCTGTTAACCAAATCGATGACGGCAGATGGGTTGCTGGTCGAGACATGACTGCTAGCTGATACTGGGAGCTCAGGCCTCTCGCTGCGTCTCCTGCTGCCAATCGCCCCTAGTCTGCTGCAACCTCTGCCTGATGAATTTAGGCCTCTGCCACTCCTTTGTGCACGTCCTGGCACTTCTGTGCCTGACATACTTCGTGCGTATATGAGGGGAGTACAATACACTTCACTACGGCTAAAACAGTATTTGTCAAGAACAGCAGCAGGTGTGTACTTTTGGCTATCCTTTCACAGTATCTTGGTCCTTGACAGATTAACAACTACAAAACAGTACACTACTTAGATTAAGGTATGTGGTATGCACTTAGGAGGGCAGAAAAATGCTCTACAGTACGCTTAAAAAAGCACTGGGGTAAAACACCAGTCAGTGATGACTTTTGCCTGGACTTTCACAGTATCTAGGCCCTTGACAGATTAACAGGTACAAAATAGCACACTACTTAGATTTAGGTATGTGGTATGCACTTATGAGGGCAGTAAAATGCGCTACAGTACACTTAAAAAACGATCTGAGTACAATACCAGCCGTGAGTACTTTTGCCTGGACTTTCACAGTATCTAGGCCCTTGACAGATATACAGGTAAATAATAGTACACTACTTAGATGTAAGTATGTGGTATGCACTTATGAGGGCAGAAACATGAACTACTGTACACTTCAAAAATTATTTTAATAAAACACCAGCCGGTGATTACTTTTGGCTGTCCTTTCACAGTATGTAGGCCCTTGACAGATTAACAGGTACAAAATAGTACACCACTTAGATGTAGGTATGTGGTATGCACAGTGCGCTACAGTACGCTTAAAAATACATATTTTTGCACAACACCAGCAGTATACAGTCGCTGTGTACTAAACCCAAAATTGCACTCTCTCACAGACTATTAGGAATGGACTGCTGGGTATTATACCATCTAAAGACTAGTATAACCAGCAGATTTGTTGTGGAACAAAGACACATTATGCGCTGAAAAATTATTCCTGCCTCCTCTGCTAAGGTTTATGAAGTTGAGGCAGCTTGTTGAAATGTATGAGGCAACATACAGCTCTCTGCCTCTCTCTGTAATACAATGCTATAGAAAGTGACTGGGAGGTTAATGGCTGCAGTAAAAATCCTTTTCAGTGAAAAAAAACAAAACACTGCTCTCTGTCCACCAGAACACTGATGTGACAAGGAGGTGAAACGCTGCTGTTATAAGCTTTTCTGTGTAACACACACAGGCTGTCCGTCCTATCTCTCTGCAGTGTAATGAATGATATGACGAGCCGCAATATGGCTGCTGATTATATAGGGCTGTGACATCACAGGGGTGACTGGCTGCTGATAGGCTGCATCCTGCATGTGATTCGGGGTCATCCCGCCTACCTGCCTTCCCGCCTTGCCTTCCTGCCTTCCCAGCATTCTTTGCCCCATGTACTGACATGTGGATCCGCCATTTTAGATGCCCTGGAGCCTGCATGACACTAAATGTAGTTTAATAAAGCTATTTGCGCGATAGAATCTCAGCGATATTCACATTCATTGCAAATCCAATTTTTCATGAAATTCGTAACGAATTCGTGTTCGTCAGCTTCGATTTGCTCATCTCTAACCACAATTACTGAGCAGCTGCATTATTCCAACAGCAGAGCCAGTCTGCAACAGTGCATTTAGTATGTACACAAGGAAATATTCCCAGAGTATATGCAAAAGTATGCATACCTTTCTGCTTATTATGCAGTGGCATACTTATTTTTCCCATAAGTGTGCACTTTTATAACTGTGAAAATCCATTGCATGGACCTTTGGAAGACTTTCACTGAACACTGTGTGAACAGAGCTCCCTAGGCAAAAGACAGCTTCCAACAGTGGAGGAGGTAATAAGAAGTCTACTTAAGAAGCAAGGCCCATATGTACCCATATTCTTGCTGTAGTAGAAACATGAGATGAAAAACAAAGAAGCTGCACAATTATTATGGCCTAGTGTGGCTGATTGAAATTTTCATTTTCACCTGTTATCTTGTACAGTATAGTAGATATTTACCCATAGTAAGTAGATTTATTAGGAAGTTACACTGATATATATATATATATATATATATATATTACAAAACAATTGGAAGGTTTTTAAACTCTCTGCTTTTTTTTACATTTTGTTATGTGCAGCCTTAACACCATTATTCTGCACTCAAGGAAAATGTAAATATAGCATTTTAGACATTTTGGCAAATTTATTAAAAATTACAAACTAACATTTTACATGGACATACGTATTCATAGCTTTTTCTATGACAACTGAAATTTAGCTCTAGGGGGCTCCTCTTGATTATCTTTGAGACCTTGATCAGATTCACCTGTAGTGGTAAATTCAATTGATTGGACATGATCTGGAAAGACACAGCCCTGTTACACCCATCTATGTAAGGTTTCACAGCAAACAATCCATATGACAGCCGAAATCAGGCCATGAGGCTGAAAGAATTGACTATAGAGCTCAGGAACATGATTGTGTGGAGGCACAGATCTAGACAAGGGTTAAAAAAAATTCTGATGTACTAAAAGTTGCCAAGAGCTTAGTGGACTCCATAATTCTTAAATGGAAGAAGGTTGGAACAACAAGAACTCTTCCCAGAGTTGACACCCACATCAAACTAAGTAATTAGGGAGCAGGGCCTTGGTAAGAGAGGTGACCAAGAACCCAATGGTCACTCTGGCTGAACACTAAATATCCTGTGTGCAGTTGGGAGAAACATCCAGAAGCGTCACAGCTTATCACTGCAGCACTCCACCAATCTGGGCTTTATGGCAGACTGGCCAGAAAGATGCCTCTCCTCAGTAAAAGACACATTAAAGCCCACAAAAAAGCCACTAAAGGACTCTCCGACTGCAAGAAACAAGATTCTCTGTTTGAATATAAGTATGATTGAGGTGTTTGGCCTCAATTCTAAGCATCATGTCTGGAGGACATACCAAATACCAAACCTGCCCAATACCAAACCTACAGTGAAACATGGTGGTGGCAGCATCATGCTGTGGAGTGTTTTTCAGTGGTTGGAACAGAGAGACAGGTCAGGGTTGCAGGAAAGCTGAATAAAAATATTTTTTATGAAAACCTAATCTAGAGTGCTCCAAACCTCAAACTGGGCCAAAGGCTCACCTTCAAACAAGACAATGACTCTAACAACACAGCCAAGACATACAGGAGTAGTTTAGGGACACATCTTTGAATGTCCTTGAGTGGCCTAGCTAGATCCCTGACTTGAACCCAGTTAAATATCCCTGGAGAGACCTTAAAGGGTACCTCTAATCAAAAAAACTTTTGATATATTATAGATTAATGTATGCAGAATAACTTTACAATTGCATGTTATTAAAAAATATGCTTCTTTCTATTTAATTTTCCACTTTGAAGAAATGACCACTAGGGGTCTCCCTACCAGTCCTGGCAGCAAGCATTTCAGACTCATGCTGGAGTCCTAAACACTACAAGCTGCCAGTCTGCTTTGTTAACAAAGGAGAACACTCAGAGCTGCCAGCCTGCTTTGTTCACAGCCTGTTTGGCTGTGAACAATGCAGGCTGGCAGCTCTGAGTGTTTAGGACTCCAGCATGAGTCAGAAATGCTTGCTGACAGGACTGATCAGGAAAAATACAATAGAAAGAAGCATATTTTTCATTAACATGCTATTGGAAAGTTATTCAACATTCATTAATCTAAAATATATCATAAGTTTATTTGATGAGAGGTACCCTTTAAAATGGCTTCCACCGAAAGTCCCCGTCCAGTCTAACATAGCTTGAGAGGATCTGCAGAGAAGAATGACAGAAAATCCCCAAATCCGGGTGTAAACCTTGTGGCATTATACCCAAGAAGACTGGAAGCTGTAATCACTGCCAAAGGCTGGTGCATAATTGTAGTGGGTGCAGAGGTAGCAGTCGCATCTGGGCCCAAAGGCACCACTGGCATATGGTAGACATGGAACACTGTTACAGATTTTGCATTGGAGCCCAAAAGCTGCAAGTTATTCCTCAAAGGTCCTTCAACTAAGTACTGACTTTTCAAAAAATGTGCAAAAATGTAAATCATTCTGATTTTTACTTTGTCATTCTGGGGTACTGAATGCAGAATAATGGGGGTGGGGGGGGGGGGCATTATTTCTTTAATTTTATCCATAACAAAATTTGAAAAAAAGTAAAGGGGCCTGAAAACATGCTGCACTGGACACTAAAAAATATTTATTTGAAAATAATTTGAACTCTTAATACAGCTGTCAATTTTTTATACAGGTAGAAAAATAAAAACAGTAATCTCACTATGAGTAACAAATACGGTTTTCCTTTGTCTAGAATTTATAAATCTTCCTCAACGTCCTTAGATCTGGTTATAGAATTAGAAACTCCACAATAGATGAAGAGTCCTTTCATTTGCCAATAAAGAGACAAAGCTTGGAGCTAATTCTACAGATCTCTTGAATACAATATTATTTGTATTAACAGCATCTTTCTTACAGTTCTTTAATGCTAATAAAAAGACAAAACCTGGGGATTCAGAACAGTTATTCAGTCTGCATACCGCTTCTTTAGAGAGAATACGTAGATATGGAAATGTTCGCTCAGTTGCTTCCCCTAAAATTAATAAAACATATGATTAGTATTTTACACATCCTTTATGCGCATTACTAAGATGAAGCAGATTTCTCTTTAATAACACTGTACTGGGGCACCATGATGTAACTGTATGTTGTGGTTTGAATTGTGTTTGTACACCATGACATCCAGAGAAATCATGTGGGTTGCTGGGGCTCAGCAACTGTGTTACACCAAATACAGAGGGTTTCAGCTGTAATATAAAGCTCACACATTGGTCTATATTTACTAAGAGTGGAGTGGAGTTTTCTTTGTGGGTTTTAATTCCCTACAATTTTATTTCCACGGTATTTACTAAGATTTCCCTACATTTGTACTTTTCCCTACATTTTGCTTTTTTTTTTTTACACATGTTCTGATCAGCGGGGTTTTCCTCAGCTCAAATCCACCACATTTTCTGTAAATATTTTCTGTAAATATGTTGGGTTTTTGTGAAAATGTCGGGGACATGCCCCCTTTTCGGCAACCATGCCCACTTTTTCCGACGACGAAGCCCTTTTTTGGTTTTCTCAGTAAAATGGAGAGTAAGGGTACGTTCACACGAGCGGATCCACAGCGTATATTACGCTGCAGATCCACTGCTGAAGGACCCCTACAGGGTGCCTGTAGATGTGCCTGCTCACAGCGGCAATCCACCACTATGAGAAGACACTGCTGCGATGTGCAAGTTGCCGCGCATGCGCGGTGTCCTCGCACACTTCGCGGCCGCTCCCCCTGCTCCCTGAACTAGGCTGAGAGCAGCCGCGATGTGTGAGTATACTGCGCATGCACGGCAACTCGCACATTGCAGCAGTGTCTGCTCGTAGCGGCAGATTGCTGCTCCGAGCAGACACCTGTAAAGGCAGCATACAGCGGTCCTTCAGGGGCGGATCTGCAGCGCAATCCGTGCTAAGGATCCGCTCGTGTGAACGTACCCTTAGTCGGGTTTTTTCAATTCTGGCGCAAATTCGGGCACAGACAGAACTTCTGGCGCACAACCCGACAAAACATGTCGGGTTCACAATAGTAAATCAGGACCATTACCTTTATTTTATTTAACCAGAGAAATATCATTGTAAATAGTGACTACAGCATCTAAAAATTTTAATAGAGAGAGGGGCTCCTTCTGTTACCATCAGAGTCCCAATGAAACAATTACACAGTACGGATAGATTTACAAAGACCCCTGTGACTGGTTGCTGTTCTTTTGCTGCAGACAGTAATCATCCCATTCACTACAGCAGGGAATTCGGCTGGAAGATTAAACATGTCCAATCTTCTGGCAGAATCAAATTGAGCTTTGGAAGTTTTAGGCTATGTTCACATGGCAGAATTTCTGCACGGAATTCTGCATGAAAATTCTGCAGTAAATTCCAAAGAAATTAATTGCCCATTCACTTCAATAGGATTCCTGCAGCTAAAATTCTGCAGCAGAAATTCAGCTGTGTGATTTTTACAGCGGAATACCATTTAAGTGTTTGGTTATAAATTCATGCAGAATTTTCATGCAGAATTCCATGAAGAAATTCTGGCATGTGAACATAGGCAGAATATTCACCGCATTGATTTTCTGCAGAATTCTGCAATTTATTAACATTTGCAGAATCAGTGCAGAATTTGTGCGGAAATGTTTGCAGCATTTCCTCCCGGATTCCACATGATTCCGCAGCTCACTAAAAAAGATAGATTTTATTTAATTGAACTGTCAAAGTTTGTACAGATTCTGTGCAGAATCTGCATGCATTCTGTGCGAATTCCACACAAATTTGGCAGAATTTAAGCCCTATTGACTACAATGGGATTTAGCAGCTGAAGTCCGAAAAATATAAGACCAGACTTAAAGGGGAACTCCGGTGGAGACAAGTAGAAAACAAGTGTTTTCAATTCAACTGGTGCTTGAAAGTTGAACAGACTTGTAAATTACTTCTATTAAAAAATCTTGATCATTCCAGTACTTTTAAGCTGCTGTATAAAACAGAGAAATTTGTGAATTTCTTTTCTGTCTGACAACAGTGCTCTCTGCTGACACCTCTGTCCTTGTCAGGAACTGTCCAGATTATAATCATATCCCCATAGAAAACCTCTCCTGCTCTGGACAGTTCCTGACATGGGCAGAGGTGTCAGCAGAAAGCACTGTAGTCAGGCTGGAAAGAACTTCACAAATTACACTGTAGTGTATCTGTAGTATACAGCAGCTGATAAGAAGTAATTTATAAATCTGTTTAACTTTCTTGGATCAGTTGATTTGAATGCATTTTTCTTCCAACGGAGTTCCCCTTTAATTCTGCTGTGTGAATGACATTACTGAATCCCATTAAAGTTAATGGGCAATAAATTTAGGTGGAATTCCGCATGGATTTTTCACCATGTGAACGCAGCCTTAGGCCGGGTTCACTTTGCAGAATTTCTGCATGGAATTCTGCATGAAAATTCAGCATGGATTTATAGCCAATACACTTCAAAGGTATTCTGCTGTACCATTGCCACAGCAGAATTTCTGCTGCAGAATTTCTGCTGCAGGAATTTCATTGAAGTGAATTGGCTATAAATTCATGAAGAAATTTCATATAGAATTCAGTGCAGAAATTCTGCCATGTTAAAACCACCTTACTATGGAATTTCCACATTGTGCACTAAGCAGAAGACTCCCATTGATATCAAGTGGAAACTTCACGGAACAGGCCCCAAAAGTTAAAGGGGTACTCCGGTGAAAACCTTTTTTCCTTTAAATCAACTGGTGGCAGAAAGTTAAACGTATTTGTAAATTACTTCTATTAAAAAATCTTGTAGCTTGTAGCTGCTGAATGCTACAGAGGAAATTCCTTTCTTTTTGGAACACTGATGACATCACGAACACAGTGCTCTCTGCTGACATCTCTGTCCATTTTAGCAACCATGCATAGCAGATGCATAGCAAATGTATGCTAAGGGCCGCATGGTGGCTCAGTGGTTAGCACTGCTGCCTTGCAGTGCTGGGGACTTGGGTTCAAATCCCACTAAGGACAACAATAAATAAAGCATTGTTATTATTATTATCATTATAATAACGTAAGCAGAGAGAACTGTGCTCGTGATGTCATCAGAGAGCATTCCAAAGAGAAAATAATTTCCTCTGTAGTATTCAGCAGCTAATAGGTACAGGAAGGATTAAGATTTTTTAATAGAAGTAATTTACAAATATGTTTAATTTTCTGCCACCAGTTGATTTAAAAGAAAAAAGGTTTTCACCGGAGTACGCCTTTAAAGGGAACCTGCCACTTTAAAAATGCAGTTCAATGTGTAAGTGCCAAGTAATAGAATAGGAGGAGATTAATATGTGGTTTTGTGGTATAAGATTGAGTAAAACACTACAGAAAGGTAATAGCTACAGTGCTGTGAAAAAGTATTCACCTTCTTTCTAATTTTTTCAATGTTTGCATATTTGTCACACTTAAATATTTTAGAACATCAAACTACTCATAGATAACCCAACTAAATACAAAATACTGCTTTTAAATTAAATTTATTGAAGAAATATTTTGGAAATGTTATTCCCATCTTAGCTACTAAGTAAACCAGTTAACCCAGATACACTGACACCGGGGTTGAATCATACTGTCAGACCTGTTGGATCTAAACATTACTTAATAGAACACATCTGGCTATGGGAAGCAGCTAAAAAAAACTCAAAAAGTAGCACATGATACCACATTTTGAAAAGATCCAAACTAAGATTCCAAACTAAGTAATTGAAATCTATCAGTCTGAAAAGTGTAACCATTGGTTTGCTAGGGTCCCATAGATTGGCAATAGTGAACCATTATCCACAACTGGTGGGAAAAAAAAACTCCACAGAAGTGATCTGCCTACCAAAAGTTCACAAAAGTTAATTCCCCACTGATCCCAGGAGATCACAATAGAACCCAGATGAACATTTAAAGAACTGCAGTCTCATTTGCCTTAGTAAAGGTCAGTGTACACAATTCCACAATAGGAAAGACACTGGACAAAAATAGCATCAATGGGAGAGTTGCATGGAGCAAAATAGCACAAGGACTGACAGCGATGTTACAAAGTAACACATATACTCATCTCACCAAAAAGACATCTAGAACAGTGTTTACCAACCAGGGTGCCTCCAGCTGTTGCAAAACTACATCTCCCAGCATGCCCGGACAGCCAAAGGCTGTCCGGGCATGCTGGGAGATGTAGTTTTGCAATAGCTGGAGGCACCCTGGTTGGGAAACACTGATCTAGAAGATACCAACAATCACACATGGTGGTGGTAGTGCGATAGTCTGTGGCTGCTTTGCTTCTACAGGTTATAAACAATTTGACATAACTGATGAAAACATTATTTCTGTTCTCCATCAGAAAATCCTAAGGCTAGGATTCCACTTGGTTTTTTGTGCTGCGTTTTTTTGGATAAAAAAAACACCTGAAAAAACGCCAGTGCAATGTCCTGCGTCTGGCCCAAAATTAGTTGGGTACCCCAAAAAAAAGGATGCAGCAGTGATGGAGAACATTTTGTTAAACAAAATGTATATATTTTATAACAAACTTTTTATTAAAGTGTGTGTGTGTTTTTTTTTTTTTTTTTTTTTTTTTACATATTTTAGGTAGTACTACTACTCCCAGCATGGAACAGACTGTTCCATGATGGGAGTAGTAGTACCTGTAGTAATAGACAGATCGCCCCGGGTCTCAGTCCTGACATCCGATGTGATCGTCCATTATATAGCACAGATGCCGCTGTATACATCGCTCACATCTCTGCTCTGTACTCCGGACAGTGATGTAAATAGAGCATAATTCCTTCATAATTTCCGCCCAGAGCTGTGATTGGCCGGATGGTTGCAGCCAATCACAGCTCTGAGGGAAATATCAATGGGCGAGTGAGTGGCCGGCCCGGAGTATAGTACAGAGCAGGGATGCGAGCGCTGTATACAGCCGTTCTGCATCTCTGCTATAGACAGGACGATCACAGCGGGTGTCAGTAGTGACATCCACTGTGATGTGTCCTTAACTCCAGGCACTACTACTCCCAACATGAAGCACACTCACAGCGGGTGTCAGTAGTGACATCCACTGTGATGTGTCCTTAACTCCAGGCACTACTACTCCCAACATGAAGCACACTCTGCTCCATGCTGGGAGCTGTAGTACCTGCATTAACCCCTTAAGGACCCAGCCAATTTTCACTGTAGGACATGGCAATTTTCTGCATATCTGACCACTGTCACTTTAAACATTAATAACTCTGGGATGCTTTTACCTTTCATTCTGATTCCGAGATAGATTTTTCGTGACATATTCTACTTTATGTTAGTGGTAAAATTTTGTCGATACTTGCATCATTTCTTGGTGAAAAATTCCAAAATTTGATGAAAAAATTGAAAATTTTGCATTTTTTCAACTTTGAAGCTCTCTGCTTATAAGGAAAATGAATATCCCAAATAAATTATATATTGATTCACATATACAATATGTCTACTTTATGTTTCCATCATAAAGTTGACATGTTTTTACTTTAGGAAGACATCAGAGGGCTTCAAAGTATAGCAGCAATTTTCCAATTTTTCACAAAATTTTCAAAATCGAAATTTTTCAGGGACCAGTTCTGTTTTGAAGTGGGTTTGAAGGGCCTTCTTATTAGAAATACCCCACAAATGACCCTATTATAAAAACTGCACCCCTTCAAAGTATTCAAAATGACATTCAAAAGGTTTGTTAACCCTTTAGGTGTTTCACAGGAATAGCAGCAAATTGAAGGAGAAAATTCAAAATCTTCATTTTTTACACTGGCATGTTCTTTTAGACCCGGTTATTGAATTTTTACAAGGGGTAAAAGGAGAGAAATCTTCCTAAAATGTGTAACCCAATTTCTCTCGAGTAAGAAAATACCTCATATGTGTATGTCAAGTGTTCGGCGGGCGCAGGATTTTGGAGAGTGAGTTTTTCTGAAATGGTTTTTGGGGGGCATGTCACATTTCGGAAGCCCCTATGGTGCCAGAACAGCAAAAAAAAAAACACATGGCATACTATTTTGGAAACTACACCCCTCAAGGCACGTAACAATGGGTCCAGTGAGCCTTAACACCCCACAGGTGTTTGATGACTTTTCTTTAAAGTTGGACGTGAAAATTACATATATTTTTTTCACTAAAATGCTAGTTTTCCCTCAAATGTAAAATTTTTTCAAGGGATAATAGGACAAAATTACCCCCAAAATTTGTAACCCCATCTCTTCTGAGTAAGGAAATACCCCATGTTAGGACGTAAAATGCTTTGCGGGCAAACTACAATGCTCAGAACAGAAGGAGTCACATTTAGCTTTTGAAAAGCAAAATTTGCTGAAATGGTTTTTGGGTGGCATGTCCCATTTAGGAAGCCACTATGGTTCCAGGACAGCAAAAAAAAAAACACATGGCATACTATTTTGGAAACTACACCCCTCAAGGCATGTAACAAGGGGTCCAGCTAGCCTTAACACCTCACAGGTGTTTGAAGACCTTTTCGTGAAAGTTGGATGTGTAAATGATTTTTATTTATTTTTTCACTAAAATGCTAGTTTTCCCTCAAATTTAAAATTTTTACAAGGGGTAATAGGACAAAATGCCCCCCAAAATTTGAAACCCCATCTCTTCTGAGTATGGAAATACCCCATGTGTGGACGTCAAGTGCTCTGCTGGTGCACTACACTGCTCAGAAGAGAAGGAGCTCCATTGAGCTTTTGGGAAAAAAAAATTTGGAAAAGGAAAAGACTAGTGGAGATGGGATCCAAGAAATGGTCTTTATTATATAAAAAGGATATATATGGCCAATCGCCTAGCAGGGCCCTTGCTAAAGGCGAATGGAATATACTGGGTAAAAAATAGATATAATAAAAAATACAGAATATAGTAGGATTAAAATGAGATAAATATGATGGGTAAGTAGCACCAAAGAAAATTCATTAATTAAATATCTGCTGCATATATCAGGAGAAAACGTTCTCAGTCCATATAATTCATAGGGATATTTCAATGAAAAATCCACAAGAAATGTCCAGAATGAAAAGTCACAATTAGTTTGGGTGTGTCCGGAGTAACGATATATGGTAGTGAGTGTAGCCACAATAGCTACAATAGGAAATTCATGGACAGGTAATGCAGACAATGTGGCAAACACTGTCAGCGATGAAGATGCCAAGTTTCGGTGCACAGCACCACTCACCCTCCTTTGGAGTCCTCAGGTCCGGGCTGGCACGGCTGAGTCCGGCACTCTGGATATCAATGCCCGCCTGGGTGGTATGCTGGGTGAATGGCTGAATCTCCGGGGGTCCGAGTGTCCTGGGCTGGCACGGGAGGCGTCCGGCCTTGGGGAGGATGATGTCCAGGAGTAACTCTGCCGACCGGGGCTGTGAGAGGATGCAGGTAACAGGTGGTGCGGATTGCACGTATGAATAAGGTGCTAACAGCGCGCGTGCAGCAGTGGTCCCGGAATCGTGGGCATCCAGCTGTTGCAATTGGAATATGGCAGATACAGTCTATTTGAAGTGATATACACTTATGGATAAGGTGCAGATAATGGGCTAGACGCGTTTCAAGGCCGCGGGCCTTTTCTTCAGTAGCTATAGGTACTATAGCTACTGAAGAAAAGGCCCGCGGCCTTGAAACGCGTCTAGCCCATTATCTGCACCTTATCCATAAGTGTATATCACTTCAAATAGACTGTATCTGCCATATTCCAATTGCAACAGCTGGATGCCCACGATTCCGGGACCACTGCTGCACGCGCGCTGTTAGCACCTTATTCATACGTGCAATCCGCACCACCTGTTACCTGCATCCTCTCACAGCCCCGGTCGGCAGAGTTACTCCTGGACATCATCCTCCCCAAGGCCGGACGCCTCCCGTGCCAGCCCAGGACACTCGGACCCCCGGAGATTCAGCCATTCACCCAGCATACCACCCAGGCGGGCATTGATATCCAGAGTGCCGGACTCAGCCGTGCCAGCCCGGACCTGAGGACTCCAAAGGAGGGTGAGTGGTGCTGTGCACCGAAACTTGGCATCTTCATCGCTGACAGTGTTTGCCACATTGTCTGCATTACCTGTCCATGAATTTCCTATTGTAGCTATTGTGGCTACACTCACTACCATATATCGTTACTCCGGACACACCCAAACTAATTGTGACTTTTCATTCTGGACATTTCTTGTGGATTTTTCATTGAAATATCCCTATGAATTATATGGACTGAGAACGTTTTCTCCTGATATATGCAGCAGATATTTAATTAATGAATTTTCTTTGGTGCTACTTACCCATCATATTTATCTCATTTTAATCCTACTATATTCTGTATTTTTTATTATATCTATTTTTTACCCAGTATATTCCATTCGCCTTTAGCAAGGGCCCTGCTAGGCGATTGGCCATATATATCCTTTTTATATAATAAAGACCATTTCTTGGATCCCATCTCCACTAGTCTTTTCCTTTTTCTCTCCCCTGTGCTTTTGAGGACTGGTTCACATAAATATTTTTTATTTATAATTTCTACATATTACATTAGGCCTTTTGGGTGAAGGCAACACCTTTAACCTCAAGCACATTATTTCTTTTATCCTAAGTGAGCTACACATATTTTACATTTCCTAAAAAAAAATTTGGAATGGAAGTCAGGGGCCATGTGCGTTTACAAAGCCCCCCATGGTGCAAGAACAGTGGACCCCCAAATGTGACCCTATTTTGGAAACTACACCCCTCACAGAATGTAATAAGGGGGGCAGTGATTATTTACACCCCACTGGCGTTTGACAGATCTTTGGAACAATGGGCTGTGCAAATGAAAAATTAAATTTTTCATTTTCACGGACCACTGTTCCAAAAATCTGCCAGACACCTGTGGGGTGTAAATGCTCACTGTACCCCTTATTACATTACATGAGGGGTGTAGTTTCCAAAATGGGGTCACATATTAGTATTTATTTTTTGGCGTTTATGTCAGAACCACTGTAAAATCGGCCACCCCTGTGCAAATCACTAATTTAGGCCTCAAATGGTGCGCTCTCACTCCTGAGCCTTGTTGTGTGCCCGCAGTTTTTTTTCTGCCCACATATGGGGTATTTCTATAACGCAATTTTTCTGTAAATTGCGTTACACATTTTAGGGGTCTTTTTTTCCTTTTAACGCTTGTGAAAATAAAAAGTATGGGGCAACACCAGCATGTTAGTGTAAAAGTTTTTAATTTTTTACACTAACAAGCTGGTGTAGCCCCCAACTTTTCCTTTTCATAAGGGGTAAAAGGAGAAAAAGCCCCCCAAAATTTGTAGTGCAATTTCTCCCGAGTACGGAGATACCCCATATGTGGCCCTAAACTGTTTCCTTGAAATATGACAGGGCTCCGAAGTGAGAGAGCTCCATGCGCATTTGAGGACTAAATTAGGGATCGCATAGGGATGGACATAGGGGTATTCTACGCCAGTGATTCCCAAACAGGGTGCCTCCAGCTGTTGCTAAATTACCAGCATGCCTGGACAGTCAGTGGCTGTTCGGAAATGCTGGGAGTTGTTGTTTTGCAACAGCTGGAGGCTCCGTTTTGGAAACACTGCCATACAATACGTTTTTCATTTTTATTGGGGGGGGGGGGGGGGGCAGTATAAGGGGGTGTATATGTAGTGTTTTACTCTTTATTATGTGTTAGTGCAGTGTAGTGTAGTGTTTTTAGGGTACATTCGCACTGGCGTGTTAAGGTGAGTTTCCAGCTGGGAGTTTGCGCTGCAGTGAAAAATTTGCCGCAGCCCAAACTTGAAGCAGGAAACTTACTGTAAACCTGTACGTTCACATGGGGGGGCAAACCTCCAGCTGTTTCAAAACTACAACTCCCAGCATCTACTGACAAACCTTGCATGCTGGGAGTTGTACTTTTGCAACAGCTGGAGACACACTGGTTGGAAAACCTTCAGTTATGTTCTGTTACCTAACTCAGTATTTTCCAACCAGTGTGCCTCCAGCTGTTGCAAAACTACAACTCCCAGCATGCACTGATCGCCGAAGGGCATGCTGGGAGATGTAGTTATGCAATAGCTGGAGGTACGCAACTATAACTCCCAGCATGCCGAGACAGCTGTTTGCTGTCTGTGCATGCTGGGATTTGCAGTTTTGCAACATCTGGAGGGCTTCAGTTTTAGAAAACACTGCAAAGTGATTTCCAAACTGTGGTCCTCCAGCTGTTGCAAAACTACTAATTCCAGCATGCCCAGACAGCAAACAGTTGTTTGGGCATGCTAGGAGTTGTAGGTTTGCAAGATCTGGAGGGCTACAGTTTAAGGACCACTATATAGTGGTCTCAAACTGTAGCCCTCCAGCTGTTGCAAAACTACATATGCCAGCATGCCCAAACAGCTGTCTGGGCATGCTGGGAGTTGTAGTTTTGCAACATCTGGAGGGCTACAGTTAGAGACCACTGTATAATGGTCACAAACTGTACCCTCCAGATGTTGCTAGGCAACTCAACGGCTTCTGTCGGATCCAGCCGCACGTCATTGCCGCCCGCCGATCTCCGTCGCCCGCAGCCTCCGTCGCCCGCCCGGATCGGTAAGTGGATCTTCGGCGCTGGTCTCCTTACGTTCCCCGTTCTGCCCCGCCTATTGTGGGTGGGCAGGACGGGGAAAACGAAAGTTAACCCCCCCCCCGACCCGCCCCGCCCCGATCTGCTATTGGTGGTTGCGTCTAGACAACTGCGATCCCCCTTATATTCCGGGTCACCGGGTCACTATAGACCCGTAATGACCCAGAATGGCGCAAATCGCAAGTGTGAATTCACTTGCGATTTGCCACGATCGCCGACATGCGGGGGTCTGATGACCCCCCTGGGTGTTTGCACGGGATGCCTGCTGAACGATTTCAGCAGACATCCCGGTCCGATCCCCGCCCGGTGCGTGGCAGGGCCCGGAATTCTCCATGACGTACGCGTACGTCATAGGTCCTTAAGTACCAGGTTGTCATGACGTACGCGTATGTCAAGAGTCCTTAAGGGGTTAATAGACAGATCGCAGTGAGTGTAACTTCTGACACCCGTTGCGATCTGTCTATTTATGCAGGTACTACAGCTCCCAGCATGGAGCAGAGTGTGCTCCATGTTGGGAGTAGTAGTACCTGCAGTTATGGAAAGATCCTCACTCCTGACACCCGCTGTGATCCTCCTGTATAATGTATGGATGCAGCGGCCGCTCTTCTATGGTCCCCTGCACTGCCGTATATATACACATATTCCTAGAGCTGTGATTGGCTGGAACCATCTGGCCAATCACAGCTCTCTGCGGGAGATATGAATATGTGTATATATACACGTCAGGGCAGGGGACCATAGAAGAGCGGCCGGCTGCATCTATATCGCAATGGGCGATCTGTCTTTTAGTACAGGTACTACTACTCCCATCATGGAACAGTGTGTTCCATGCTGGGAGTAGTGTTACTAACTAAAAAAAAATAAAAAATAAAGAAAAAAAGTGAAAAACACACACACAATACATTTTTATAATTGTCGGCTACATTTTTATTCCCCCCGCCTACATAAATTGATCCCTGTTTAAAAAGTTATATAAATTTTGTTAGAAACTATTTTTTCCTTCATTACTGTATTTTTATTTAATTTTTTTATTTAATGGCACCCTACGAAATTTTCTTCATAACAGGTATCTCCATCACAAAAAAAATTAAAAACCGCCTGCAAAAACGCCAAAGTTAAAACCCACATATCGTTTTTCTTGGTGTTTTCTCACTCCCATAGACTTCTATTGGAGAAAAACGCCACGATTTTGACTAAAAACACAGGTTTGAGCGGCATACAGCATTTTTTTCAAAACGCCAAGGAGCTGAAAAACCGCAAAAAAAGTGAAAAAACGCCAAAAGGATAAAAAAAAACGCCAAAGTGAAAAAATGCCAAGTGGAATTAGAAATTTGCAATTTCTCATTGACAGCTAACATCTGGCCGCATCGTTTTTTGGCTGAAAAAACGCCATGCGGCAAAATTGGCGTTTTTCTAGGTGTTTTGGAGAAAAAAAAAAAACAAGTGGAATCCTAGCCTTAGGCTGGAACTCCACTGAGGTTTTTTTTTTTTTAGCAAAAACGCCATAAAAAACGCCAATTGTCCTGCACTGCGTTTTTTCTGTGAAAAAACGCAGCGTCCAGATGTTAGCTGCAAGTCAATAGTAAACTATAAAATGCCAGATTCACTTGTTTTTCAGTTTGGCTTTTTTTTTTTTTTTTCTTTATCCTTTTGGCATTTTTCAGCAAATTTGGGCTCAGAGGCTGGATTTTCAAATCACCCGACAAAACCTAGTTTGGCATTTTTTACCCTGAAATCGCGGCGATTTCCTCCCATAGAAGTCTATGGGAGAGCAAAAATGCCAAGAAAAACGCGATCCAAAAAAATTATGAAGATACCTTTTTTATAAAAATTTCATAGGGTACCATAAAAATAAATTATAAAAAAGATACAGTTGTGATGGAAAAAATTGTATCTAATGAAATGTATCTTTTTACTACGAAATGTTTATTAATTTTTAAACAGGGATCAATTTATGTGAGCGGGTAAAGCACTAAAAATGTAGACGACAATAATAAAAATGTAGTGTGTGTGTGTTTTTCACATTTTTATTTTTTATTTTTTAGGTAGTACTACTACTCCCAGCATGGAACACACTGTTCCATGATGGGAGTAGTAGTACCTGTACAAATTGACAGATCACCCGTTGCGATCCTCCTGTATAATGTATAGATGCGGTGGCCGCTCTTCTATGGTCCCCTGCACTGCCGTATATATACACATATTCATATTTCCCGCAGAGAGCTGCGATAGGCCAGATGGTTACAGCCAATCACAGCTCTAGGAATATGTGTATATATAAGTCAGTGCAGGGGACCATAGAAGAGTGGCCGCTGCATCCATACATTATACAGGAGGATCACAGCGGATGTCAGTAGTGATACCCGCTGTGATCTTTCCTTAACTACAAGTACTACTACTCCCAACATGGAGTAAACTCTGCTCCATGCTGGGAGCTGTAGTACCTGCATTAATAGACAGATCGAATCATGTGTAAGAAATTACACTCGCTGCAATCTGTCTATTAATGCAGGTACTACAGCTCCCAGCATGGAGCAGAGTGTGCTCCATGTTGGGAGTAGTAGTACCTGCAGTTAAGGACACATCACAGCGGGTGTCACTACTGACACCCGCTGTGATCGTCCTGTCTATAGCAGAGATGGAGCGGCTGTATATAGCACTCGCATCCCTGCTCTGCACTATACTCCGGGCCGGCCACTCACTCATTCATCTTTTCCTCAGAGCTGTGATTGGCTGCAACCATCCGGCCAATCACAGCTCTTGGCGGAAAATATGAACGGCCAGTGATGTGAATAGAGCAGAGATGTGAGCGCTGGTTAGAGCCACATCACTGCTATATTATGGACGATCGCATCGGGCTGACTGACACCCGGGGCGATATGTCTATAGTACAGGTACTACTACTCACAGCATGGAACAGTGCGTTCCATGCTGGGAGTAGTAGTACTACATAAAAAATGTGGAAAAAAAAAAGTTAAACACACACACACTTTATAAAAAAAATTTTTTTACATTTTGTTATAAAAAATAAACATTTAGTTAAATACATTTTTCATCCCTACTGCATCCTTTTTGTGGCAGTTTTTCTGGCGTTTTTATGCCACAAAAGTCGCAGGGCAAAAATCTCAGTGGAGTCCTAGCCTAAAGGGGGATGACTATCACTTAAATCTTAAGAGGGTTATGAAGCAGGAGAATAAACTTAAGAAGACAAAAAATGTATAATGGCTGAAAGAAGCACAATTAAGGTTTTGGAAAGTGCAATTCCTGACTGGTTCAACTTACTTGCTATAATATTGTTTGTAACTTAATATATTTAAAATGTAATTAAATACAGTATATAAAAAAATTTTTTATGTGACAATCAGTTAAAGGGGCAAATACTTTTTCACAGCAATATATCCCTAACCTTTTCCTCATAAAAATGCATGCTCAGCTCCTGGTGAAATAAAATATATGACAATGCCAGATCCTTCCATCTGCCATCTAGGAGAGCTGTGGAGCTGCCCCCATATTATAAGAGCATACAAATACAGAATAGCATAGAAATACAAAATTACAGAATAAGAAATGCCTATTTATCTTTAGCCAATTCAGTAGACAAAAATAACACATACCACACAAACTCCATAATGAATGTGAGCTGCAGTAGCAAAAAATGTGACAGCACAGAAGGTGAGCTCTTCCAGGGTCCCAAGATAACCAGACACAGCTAGACCAACCACTAAAGCCAATGGATAAAGATGCCAATGCAAGGCTTCGGATCTGGTGTTACTCATCTGGCATATAATAACTCTGCACTGTCAAATAAAGGTATAGATGTTAACATAAGGAAATCAAAGGAAAACTGTCAGCTTGCTCTCTCTGCTCTAACCAGCAGTACTGGCTTATAGTGCGGGGGACACTGATCAGTTTGATGCTTACTGTGCCCGGATCTGCCCGGCCGTTCTGCCGATATCTTCATTTTTCCCTGTATGCTAATGAAGTGTAAACTGGCAGAGGCGGAGTTAAGGCTAAGTTTCCACTTTGTTTTTTTCTGGCAGTTTTTGGAAAACTGCCACTGCAGTTTTTGAGCCAAAGTCAGAAGTGGATCCATAAGGGAGGAGAAGTGTAAGTCCTTCCTTTATATGTCCTATTCCTTTTGAATACATTTCTGGCCTTGGCTCAAAAACTGCAGTGGCAGATGTCCAAAAACTGCCAGAAAAAAAACAAGTGGAAACCTAGCCTTACTGGCACTCTGACGTCACCGCCATCGGGCGCAGCGCCGCCCAGCTCATCAATATTCCTCCCCTCCCTCCTCCTCTTTCTCTTCTCCCCACTCTGTAATGAAGAGGGAGAGGCGGAAGGAGGGGAGGGATAATTGATGAGCTGGGCGGCTCTGCGGCCGGCGCTGGTAACGTCAGAGTGCCAGTTACCCCGCCTGTGGGGATCTGGGCACAATAAGCATCAAACTGATCAGCCAGTACCGCTGGTTAGTGCAGGGGGAGCAAGCTGACAGTTTTCCTGTAAGAAATATGTCAAAAATTACCTCATGTAGAACATGGTGTATACCTTGAACATAGATAGACAGATTAGATAGACATGTGAAAATCATACTTACAGTCACATTTGAAAAGAGCACACCGACCATCCATAAAAATAGTCTTGGCTGTTGGTCCAGGATTTTACATGGAGAAAAGATGGTCCAGACAGTCAACAAAATAAATAAAATTGTAGGGGAAAATAATGGTAAAAGTCCTTCATATATAGAGCTCTTCAGCAGGGTTTTCTGTCTATAAGCTCTGCAGGCAGAACAGGCAAATAATGTAATTATTGTCACCAGATCAATATGTTATTGTTCTTTATAACGTTTAATTTCAGTATAATTTCTGTATAATTTCTTTATTACTTGTATTCATTTATTTCCTTTTCTTATATATCTTAACCCCTTTCCGACCTGGCATTTTTTGCCTTCTTTTTCCCCCCTCCTTAATCTACTAGTACCCATAACCTTTTTTTTCCATCTACAAAGCCATAAGAGAGCTTTTTTTTTATTTTTGCGGAACAGGTTATGCCTTCATTTTACCACATACTGTATTTTGAAACAGGAAAAAAAATATTCATGTGACATAGATAAATGCAATACATGCATTGCATTGTTCCATTAAATCAGCACTCTGCTTGTACAGCTATAGAGGCATTGAGAAGGAATATTTTAAGTTGTGTTTTTTCCCATTATCATATGATTCTTTGATCATGTGATTCATGGATTTCTATTGATAAATGTGAGCAAAAAAATAATGTATACATACATTTACAAATGCATTTTAAAAGCATTTTTTTTAAACCTACTGATGTCAATGGGAGGTCAAATGCCACAAGCTGCACCTGACCCAAAAAATGCCATTGATATATATTTCTCATCCAGCTCAGCGTTTTTGCGGGAAAAACATCCGAAAAATGCCATGGTTGACATCATGTGGAAAAACATCATGTGTGAAACACTACACTATCCTGCAGCAAACTAGACATAAGGCAATCATGTTGTTCTAGGTAATGTTTCATTTTTTACAGGCATAAGCAAAAAGACTAAAGTTCTAATGTGCTATTTAATAATAAATGGTAACTGTAAATAGATTTAAATAGATTTAAAGAGTTGTCCGGGGAGCAGAAAAGGTATTACTTCTTCGGTTCCCTTGTGCTCTACTTCTGCCCTATGTATTTTTCGTATACTTTTTGAGGCAAGATGGGGTGGGCACCAAATCACGATCATCGCATGCAGGCAAAGCCACACTACATGTGATGTCTAATAGACACACAATGTGGCCATAATGTCAGCAACATTGTATGCATGTAATGCAGTTTTAGTACCCGCTAGGGATAAGCGAATCGAATCTGATGAATCCGAATTCGATTTGCAACGAATGCGAATATCGCCGTGATTCGATCACGCAAACCGCTTCATTAAACTCTATTTAGTGCGGTCCAGGCTCCAGGGTATCTAAAAAGGCGGATCCACATGTGAGGACATGGGGCAAGGAATCCTGGGAAGGTGGGAACAAGGGTGACCCTGAATCACCTTTCATCAGCCTTTCAGCAGCCAGTCATCCCTCTAATGTCACAGCCCTATATAATCGGCAGTCATCTTGCGGCCAGTCACTTCAGCCTTTTATTGCAGAGAGAGAGAGAGAGAGAGAGGGACAGACAGCGCTGTGTATTGCACAGAAAAGCATTTTTTCAGCAGCGATTCACCTCTCAGGGACAGAGAGCAGTGTGTTGCTATCTGTTTGAGTCCCTGTATGTCCTCAGGGCTCACCTGCAGTGTTCCCCCATAAAGTGTATAGGTTGTACATAAAGTGTAACGGACCTTTGATATGGTCACATGGTTATTAGTCACATTATAATGGTTGTCATATGTTAAAGTCACATTGTTACCCAGAGAACACCAGGTGACCAGATGACCCACAGGTAGCCTATGGGCTCCTTGCACAGTCCTCCTTTATAAGGAAGGGAGGAGCTGCAATCTGCCTCTTTTGCTCTTGTGTTTCACTTTCTGCTGAGGTCAAGTCCAGTCCAGACATCTCAGAGCCAGTGTCCAGCACATCAGGAGGCCTCAACCTAAATTGCAACCACAAGTCAGTAAGTCAAGCCATCTTTATCTGCTTATCTGCTGTCATCATCTTCAGTCAAGTCAAGTCAATTGTAGTCAGCGTGGCCTGCACCTATAGTCTATCAAGTCACTGCAAGTCCCAGCAAGCTGAGACTGTACAGACTGTAACACCTGTCTAACCTCAGTAAAAGCTTTCGTTAACCTTAACCTGGGCTTGGACTATTTATTTGCCCCTGCCTAACCTAGGACTAACCACCTTTGGGTGGTTACATAGGCAAACCACGCCCTGTCTTCACGAACACAAAGGGGTTAATACCATCTACCCCTGGGCAACACCATCTGCCCCTTACACCTCACATCACATCCCGTGGCTCACCACAAGTGTGTTGCACAGAACAGCAGCGATTCACCTCAATCCCAAATCCTGCCAAGAAGCACTTATAGGGAAGGGAGTGAGATTGAGACAGAAGTACAATTTTGGGTGTAGTACACAGCGACTGTGTGCTGTAGTACTGGTGTGTACTGCTGGTGTTGTACACAAATACTGTTTTAAGTGTACTGTAGCGCATTGTCCACCCCTCATAAGTGCATACCACATACGTACATCTCAGTGGTGTACTTTTTTTTTCCTGTTAAAGTCTTAAGTGCCTAGATACTGTGAAAGGCCAGGCAAAAGTACACACTAGCTGTTGTTGTACACAAAAGCTGTTTTAAGCGTACTGGAGCACATTGTCCTCCCCTCATAAGTGTATACCACATACGTACACCTAAGTGGTGTACTATTTTGTTCCTGTTAAAGTCTTAAGGGTCTAAATATTGTGAAAGGCCAGCCAAAAGTACACATTAGCTGGTGTTGTAGACAAATACTCTTTTAAGTGTAGTGGAGCATATTGTACTCCCCTCATATACGCACTAAGTATGTCAGGCAGAGAAGTGCCAGAACATGCAGGGAGGAGTGGCAAAGGCCTAAATTCATCAGGCAGAAGTTGCAGCAAATTAGGGGCAAGTGGTAGCAGGAGTCAAAGCGAAAGGCTTGAGCTCCCGGTATCAGCTAGCGGTCGTGTTTTGACCAGCAACCCATCTGCCATCATCGATTGGTTAACATGGTCATCCACTTAATCACAAGTGACATCTGACACCCCCAGTCAACTGTAGGTTGGTTCCTCAGACACAACCCTCAGTTGGCATGGCCCGGGAGCAGTCCCTGTCATCCCATTTGCTAGGCGGGCAAGTAGTGATAAGGAGAGTGGTGTGGGAGGTGGTGTTGCGAGCAATCAGGCTCCTGAAGCAGACACTGTTGAGGAACCTGAGGAGGACATCAGTGATGTGCAGACACAACTCGATGATGATGAAACCGATCGGACTTGGGAGCCGGGTGCAGAAGGGGCTTCATCATCATCATTAGAAGAGGGTTGCAGGTTGCCCGTGAGGCAGCAGCTGAGCCAGCAAGGTGGTAGCATGGTTGGCAGTCAGCATGGTTGCAGAAGTGGAAAGTCTGGAGCCAAACGTGCCCAGGGCAGACCACCTGCTTAGCGGCAGCCTACCTTCCCAGGAGGTAGTGAAACAGGGGTTCCTGGAGTTGGCAGCAGTAGCAGTCAATCAGTGCGGACTGTTAGTAGGAAAATCAGCTACTCGGCGGTGTGGCAGTTTTTCATCAAGCATCCGGAGGAGGTTAACATGGCCACATGTAAGATGTGTCGTCAGAAGGTGAAGCGTGGCCAGGGTCCCAATGTTGGCACCACGGCCCTGCATCAACATATGCAGCATCACCATAAAGCGGCCTGGGAGAACCGTGGCTCCAATGTGGTGATCCAGCCTGCTGCACCACCCAGTGGCACGCCGCTCCCTGTTTCAGCCAGCCAAGGCTCCACCACCTCAGCTGAAAAAGCTGTGTGTCATACCCATCTTCTGTCACTCCAGATGCTCCTGCTCCTCCTACTTCGAGTTAGTCATTCCGCCAGCAATCCATCGGCAAAGCCATATCCAAGAGACAACAGTATGCACCCACTTATCCAATGGTGCAAAAGCTGAATGTGCTCCTGTCCAAGTTGCTGATGCTGCATTTCCTCCCTTTTCAAGTTGTGGACTCTGCATCTTTCAGAGAACTGATGGCTTGTGCTAAACCGAGGTGGAGAGTCCCAAGGCATCATTTCTTTGCAAAGAAGGCAGTACCAGCCCTGAACAATTTTGTGGAACAGAAGGTGGGCCAGTCCTTGAGTCTGTCGGTGTGTACCAAAGTGCACGACAGCTCAGACGTGTGGAGCTGTAACTACGGTCAGGGACAATACAGGTCACAATACACTGTGACAGTGTGCGACTCCGCCTCCTCATCCTCCACCTTGTCCTCAGCCTCCACTGCACAGACAAGTCTCAGTGCTCCTCCAGCATACCATGTGTGCAGGGCACGGCGGTGTCACTCTGTTTTTCACATGGTTTGCCATGGCGAACGGAGTCACACAGGGGAGGAACTGCTAAAAGTCATTCACAAAGAAATCGAATCATGGCTTACTCCACGAAAATTGGAAATGGGAACCATGGTGACCGACAACGGGAAGAACATCTTGTCTGCGCTGCGACAAGGAAGCCTGAGACATACGCCCTGCCTGGCACAAGTGTTCAATCTGGTTGTAAAGTGGTTCCTGAATTGCTTCCCCCATCTGCAAGGCATCTCAACAATGGGAAGGAAACTTTGCACGCACTTCAGCCACTCGTACACCGCAAAGCAAACCCTCCTTGAGCGTCAGCATCAGAACGGCATCCCAGAACATAGTCTGATTTGCAACGTTTCCACACGTTGGAATTCCACCCTCCATATGTTGGACCGACTATACGAACAGAAAAAAGCCATCACCGATTTCTTGTTGATCCAAGCTAATAGGGGGACTCCCCTGTGTAACTTCAATGTCAACCAGTGGCAGCTCATACGTGACACCTGCAGTTAGCTCAGGCCCTTTGAGGAAGCCACATTATTAGTCAGTCGCCACTGCTTCATCTACTACAACACATGTTGGAAACAATGGCTGGTCAGGGCACTGGAGACATGGCGCCTTCATCTCAGGGGCCACATGAGCCCTTTGGGGGATGAACTGGAGGAGGAGGAGGGCACATTGGAGAACAGTTTAGGTTTCGCGAGATGGGCGGTTTTTCTAGTCATCTGACAGGAGAGAAGGAGCATGATGAACTAGAGGAGCTAGAGGGTTATGAGGAAGGCGAGACAGAGGACCCAGACACACCATATAATCGCGGCGGTCCCGAACAACCTGACTGAGCTGCCTGGATACTTTCAGTTTCATTTCAGATGCAGCGGTAAACTTTGATCGTCGCGTCTGAAGGGTTAATACAGGGCATCACCGCGATCAGTGATGTCCTGTATTAGCCGCGGGTCCCGGCCATTGATTGCCGCCGGGACCGACCCGATATGAGGCGGGGTCACCGCATGACCCGTGTTATATCGCGGGAGACGGCGCAGGACGTAAATATACATCCTGCATCATTAAGGAGTTACAAGTTACTATTATGATCCTGCCACCCACCAGATGCCACACATCTGATGCCAAGTTCTCCTTTTTTAACCCACCTTCACCACTGGGTACTGGTATTGCCACCCACCACACAAGATCAGGAGTCACCGGGTCACTTTCAGGACTCCCGATGCTGCTGCCACCTTCAGGCTGTCACATTCTGCCACTTTATGTTCTCCTCATGCTGATGCCAGCTCCAGGCTGTCCCATACTTCAATAATATGTTCTCCTCATGCTGCTGCCACCTCCAGGCTGTGTCATTCAGCTACTATATGGTCTCCTCATGCTGCCACCAACTCCAGGCTGTGTCATTAAGCCCCTATATGGTCTCCTCATGCTGCCGACACCTCCACGCTGTGTCATTCAGCCACTATATGGTCTCTTCATGCTGCTGCCAACTCCAGGCTGTGTCCTTCAGCCACTATATGGTCTCCTCATGCTTCCACCACCTCCAGGTTGTGTCATTCAGTCACTATATGGTTTCCTCATGCTGCCTCCACCTCCACACTGTGTCATTCAGCCACTATATGATCTCCTCATTCTGATGCCACCTCCAGGATCTGTCATTGTGCTGATCTGCAACAGTGATTCTAATAGCAATGCCTCTGATCTGCATGTCATACTGAATAACAGTATTATTTCACTAACCCAGCACACATCCTATGTGTGTTACAGCAAGGCAAAGTGTTCTACACCCCTATTGAGGCTCTCTGTAGGCCAGAAATAGCCGTTTCTAATAGTGATTCACTGCAAATAAATTCGGACCAAAACACATTTTTGGGGAAAATTCGGCGAATCGGCTGAATCCAATTTTTCAAAAATTCGCTCATCTCTATTACCCGCCACCACACCCAAACACTCTTAGTACTTTCAAGACATGTAAAGGGCAGAAATTGAGCATCGGGGCACAGCAGAGGTAATACATTTTCTGCTCCCTGGATAACCCCCTTAAATGTTGATGCTGTGGTATGTCAAATGTTTTTCTTTTGTAGAGGACTGGTATACTTTAAGTTTTTGATGGTCACTTTAAAGGAGTTCTCAACATATTTAACAATATGGCCTGCTTTGGGTATAAAATAACAAAATACACTATACTCCCCTGATGGTACGCTCACCTAAGGATATCCCAATCGCTGGCCTCAGATTGTGTTTGGAACATCATTAGCAAAGCAGGGAGAGCGCATTATCAGGGGAAGTAAACTGAGGCACTGAGGTTGGCCACAGCAGTAGTGCAGGAATCAGCAAGGTGAGCATAGTGTACTTTCTTGTTTTGTACCGAAAGTTTTTTGTTTTTTATGTCTGATCCATATAGACTTGTATGTTGAAAGTCAGACCTATACATTTCACATAGAAAGCAATACAAAAAAAATTCTGCAAATTTTCATCTTCAACATGCATGTTAAATTTAAAATGCCAACTTACATAGCAATATTATATACTGTTTGGGGAAGGGCAATTAGTAAACTGCATCCTAAAAACCAAAAACAAATAATTGTTAATGTTAGCTGATTAATAATTTTTTTTAAAGTAATGAAAATTGTATTCTAATTATTTTACAATTATGAGTGAACAAGAGATGTTAAAGGGGTGTTTCCATCTATTTATGGAATATGCCATATATGTCTGATACAACCATAGTGGCAGACAATGGAGTGGGTGGGTCTTGTCCTGGTTGGTCTCATTCCTTTTTCTATTTATATGAAACTGTGCTGAACCTCTATCTCCAGGGGTCCCCTTCTCTTTTATGTCTAATAGATGAAGGACAGAGAGGACCCGCATCTATCTCTAAAGCTTACTGGTGGCCATGATTATAAAACTAGCAGTGTTGGCTTTTCTGCACTACCATAACTAAGAAGTAAATGAGAGTTACAGCAACAGCATAGCTTTGCTGTGCTACCATTGCAGTGGATATGATATACATACAGAAATGAGAATACCCCTTTAAAGGTGATGTCCGGTGCAGACTATTCCTATGCCATCCTGCCCGGACTGCAAAAAAAAGAGAAAACAAACTTTCACTTACCTTCCTACGTTCCCCCAGGAGCTCCGCAACAGCTGATCGGTCGGCCAGGCTGTCTACTTCCTACTTCCCTTAGCCCGGGATGTCACACGGTGCTTCAGCCTATCACCGGCCGAAGCGATGTCCTGCCTCAGCCGGTGATAGGCTGAAGCGCCGTATGACGTCCTGGGCTGAAGGAAGTAGAAAGTAGTTAGAACGGCCTACCGATCAGCAGTTGCAGAGCTCCAGGGGAACGTAGGAAGGTAAGTGAAATTTTGTTTTCTCTTTTTTTGCAGCCCAAGCAGGATAGAAGAGGAATAGCCCACACCGGATATCTCCTTTAAGGTGCCCCTGCACATATATATTGTACAAACTCATAGCTTTTGTAACATGTCTTTAATTTACATCTGTAAATATTCTGAAAATGTAACAACTTAACTGAGGCAACTTGAGAAATAAAATTGCATTGATTCATTTTCTGATTCTAAAGACATTATTGCGTTGTTAGGGCCACAAATGATAAAAAAAAAAAAAACATGGTAAAAACCACAGTGAGGGTTCTCTCTATAGTTGGTATTATGGGAGATCTTAAAGGGGTACTCCGGTGAAAACCTTTTTTCTTTTAAATCAACTGGTGGCAGAAAGTTAAACATATTTGTAAATTAATTCTATTAAAAAATCTTAATCCTTCCAGTACTTATTAGCTGCTGAATGCTACAGAGGAAATTCCTTTCTTTTTGGAACACTGATGACATCACAAGCAAAGTGCTCTCTGCTGACATCTCTGTCCATTTTAGCAACCATACATAGCAGATGCATAGCAGATGCATGCTAAGGGCAGCTGGTGGCTCAGTGGTTAGCACTGCTGCCTTGCCGTGCTGGGGACTTGGGTTCAAATCCCACTAAGCACAATAATAAATAGTGTTATTATTATAATAACATCAGCAGAGAGAACTGAGCTCGTGATGTCATCAGAGAGCATTCCAAAAAGAAAAGAATTTCCTTTGTAGTATTCAGCAGCTAATAAGTACAGGAAGGATTAAGATTTTTTTAATAGAAGTAATTTACAAATATGTTTAACTTTCTGCCACCAGTTGATTTAAATGAAAAAAGGTTTTCACCGGAGTACCCCTTTAACTTACCCTGGTATAAACTGATCCCTGTGGAACTCATAGGTTTTAAGTCTTAATATATATATATATATATATATATATATATATATATATATATATATATATATTCCCATGGTGTAGGACCTGACTAGAGGGTAGTTCATAATATAGTGTCTGTGCCTGTGTGTGACGGTGGTCTCACAATTCTTATGTGATAATCACCCCAATATTTATTTTTAATAGCATACAAAATTACTCATGTCTTGGGATTCCCCAGTTTGCAATGCATCGAAACCTGACATCACTAGTCAGGTGATCAGAGGGAGCCAGTCCTGCTTCAATTTTGCAACAGCTGTTGTCCCTCTGGTAAGAAAACACTGTGTTTCAATGGGTGGGGTAGCTGATGTGTGGAACGAAGGAAAGTGACCTCATACTTTCAAGCATGGAACTGTGGGATGTGTAGTTTAGAGAAAAAAATCCAACAGGAAATACCCAGTTCTGGCAGGCATGTACTAAAATCACCTTATGGTGGATAACCCCTTTAACTAACAGACCCAACAGAGGAACTAATGTGCAGGTAGGCACACATCCAGAAAATATATCAGGGGGCAGTACAGATAATCTATGTATACCCAGGACTGTATTTATTACATACTTATACCAGCACAGAAGGGGGTTCTTTACTGTAAGAGCAGTGAGACTATGTAAATATCTGGTAGATTAAAGGGGTATTCCAGGAAGAAAAAAACTTTTCTAAACAGATTTGTAAATTACTTCTATTAAAAAATCTTAATCCTTCCAATAATCAGCTGCTGAAGTGGAGTTGTTCTTTTCTGTCTGGCAACAGTGCTCTCTGCTGACATCTCTGCTTGTCTCGGGAACTGCGAGTAGAAGAGGTTTGCTATGGGGATTTGCTTCTAAACTGGACAGTTCCCGAGACGTGTCATCAGAGAGCACTTAGACAGAAAAGAACAACTCAGTTTCAGCAGCTCATAAGTACTGAAAGGATTAAGATTTTTTAATAGAAGTAATTTACAAATCTGTTTAACTTTCTGGAGCCAGTTGATATATATAAAAAAAAGTTTTTTCCTGGATAACTTCTTTAAGTAGTCATGGTCAACTTAAAAGAGTTCAAAAGGGGCCTGGATGCATTTCTGGAGACTAATATCATAATGTTATAGGCAGTATATTCTGGTGGGACAATCATCCAGGGATATTCTGATTGCCAGGTTTGGGAATCCAAAATTAATTTTGACACCTAAAATGAGGAAAATTGGCTTCTGCTTCATAGTTTTTTTTTTTACTTTCTCTTTATGAACACTATAGGGTACTAGGCAGAACACTACAGGGTCATAGGCTAAAGGATGGATGTCTTTTTTTAGCCTTACGAAATTTGTAGTTTGGTTATTTGACCAGTACTTTTAACCCCTTAAGGACCCAGGGTTTTTCCGTTTTTGCATTTTCGTTTTTTCCTCCTTACCTTTAAAAAATCATAACTCTTTCAATTTTGCACCTAAAAATCCATATGATGGCTTATTTTTTGCCCCACCAATTCTACTTTGTAATGATGTCAGTCATTTTACCCAACAATCTATGGCGAAACGAAAAAAAAAATCATTGTGAGTCAAAATTTGAAAAAAAAACACGCCTTTTTGTAAATCTTGGGGCTTCCGTTTCTACACAGTACATTTTTCGGTAAAAATGACACATTCTCTTTATTCTGTAGGTCCATATGATTAAAATCATACCCTACTACATGCAGGAAAATGTATGCGTTTAAAATTGTCATCTTCTGACCCCTATAACTTTTGTTATTTTTCCGCAAATGGGGCGGTATGAGGGCTCAGTTTTTTGTGGTACCATTTTTGCATTGATAAGACTTATTGAAATTATTTGGAATTTTTTTGCGCGTACGCCATTGACCGTGCGGTTTAATTAATTATATATTTTTATAATTCGGACATTTCCGCACGCGGCAATACCACATATGTTTATTTTTATTTACACTTTTTATTTTTTTTATGGGAATAGGGGAGTGATTCAAACTTTTATTAGGGAAGGTGTTAAATGATCACTTTTTTTTTTCACTTTGTTTTTGTAGTGTTATAGCTCCCATAGGGGGCTATAACACTGCACACACTGATCTTTTACATTGATCAGTGGTTTCTCATAAGAAACCACTGATCGATGATTCTGACGTTTGACTGCTCATGCCTGGATCTCAGGCACTGAGCGGTCATTCGGCGATCGGACAGCATGGAGGCAGGTAGGGATCCTCCGGCTGTCATGTAAGCTGTTTGGGATGCAGCGAGCTAACCGGCATGGTTTTACTTTCACTTTAGATGCAACGTTCAACTTTGAACGCTGCGTCTAAAGGGTTAATAGCGCGTGACACCGCGATCAGTGCTGCACGCTATTAGCCACGGGTCCTGGCCGTTGTTAGAACAGGAGCGGACTCATGACGTACCGGTACGTCATGGGTCCTTAAGGGGTTAAAAACAAAGTTAAAGCATGTCACACAGACATGAAAGGTTGGGATAATGGTGATGATGAGACCTCCACTAATTGCTGGATATAGCTGAAAGAAGTTCGCAGCTCACCACTTGATCTGACATTTTTCAGGAGGCAGGCTCCATTGTAAGTCACTGAAGTCTGTTTCATTCAATAAATTTGATGTAGCAGCGAGCCAGGGAGTGAAGCGCACAGCTGCACTGTATCTTCTCCTGGCTATATCTCAGCACCAAGACTTTAACTGATCAAATGTTTTCTCAGCTAACAGAAATTCTTTATCTTCTTTCAAATTCTATCTATAATATGTGTGTAACTACTGTACAATTGAGAAATTACATAGTGAGTGCACTAAAATGGACTGGAAAAGTGGAAAAATGATTTGGGTTTTTATTACTTTATTATTATTTCTTAACTTTTACTTGAGTAATTGATACTTCTCCATTTATAATTCTAGGAGACCATGTGCTGGTGTAAGCACTAATTAGAGGGCTTCTCCAGTTTTAGGTAAATAATGCCTAATAACTGAATGAATAATAAGGGCTACAACTTAATAATCTACTTCATGTTTTAGGATTCAAAAACTTTTTATATGTTGAACATCTTAGCAAAACATAAACCTTTCTAATATACTTCATAAGAAAATGTTATTTCTTTTGTAAAGAAATGATGGGTTTTAAAAGAAAAAAAAACACCACTCAGGACCCTTATACCATCCAAAAAATAATCTTGTCCAGCCAAATTTTAGAAACTTAGCATGGGACTAACAGTCCTCTGTGAGGAAGATGAGTCATGCAGAGTGAGGAAACGTCTCCTCCAAAGTACATAATGACAAACCAAGTAAGCAACAGAAAGAAGGTATTTGTGAAAGAAATATAGGGGCTAGACACACCATCATTTTATGTACATGATCAGGATTAGGTACAAAAAAACAAATAACTTTTTTGTAGGATATGACAGGTACTCTTTAATTCCTCACAATTTTTAAAATGTTTTAAATATTCTTTCTTATGTTTGAATAAGGACACTTGTTTACATGCAGAGGCTAAAAACACCATATGAGAAGTGGATACAGTTGAATTCCCTTTAGGTAATGACATGTAAGTAAAATACATAAGCAACAGTTGCACAGATCTGTTTGGAACAATGCATCATTCTACAGCTTAGGCTGTTTAGCTCACAGACTATGACCCAGAATTGATACAGTTGTATCCACTTCTCAGCTGATTAGTTACAATATGTACTTCTCAGGGATTAGTTACAATATGTACTGCTTTTCACACTCTGTATACAAACAACAGTGTCCAAATTCACTCAAAGGAAACTGACACATTGATAATGGCAAATTATCAAGTAATGAAATATAAAGTAATAATTTTAGGCTTTTCAAGCACAGCCATTGTTACAAGAAACAGCAAAGCAGCTATGTATCTATCCATTCATTAGGGATACATACCTACAAGGAATGTAATCAAAAAATCATGCATGTATACATGAGGGAACACAGGCTTATGGAATGTTTCAACTCCAACGATCGCAGTAAGAATGTAAACCACAGTCATTGACTACAAAAAAAAAAAAAAAATTGTGTTTAAATACTCACTGTCTTTTCAAACAACTTCCCTCCATATAATAGTCTTTGTGATTGCTAAATTTTTTATAAATCAATGATTCCTTACCTCAAAAAAGGCTCTAAAGTCTTGGCTACTAAGTGTCTCCCTTCACTGCAATATGCTGCTCAGTGACTGTTAACAATAACAGACACAGCAAGACAAAACACAGGAAGTAAAGGTAGGGCTTAGCATGTGCTATGTGCAGGAACGGGGAAAAGAGAAAGGCTGTGTACCTCCCAGTTGGATCAATTTTCCAGAAGATCTGCTCTGTCCTTAAAAGGTAAATTAACACTTCCCTCTGCTAAATGTAACCTTTTTTTTTTTACTGTGATGCTGCTGTATATACACTGGATATGATACCATTAAAACTGCTGACAGCCCTATAGAGAGGTCGGAGAAGGAAATCTAGCGATAGCTGGTGTCGCAGTCATGCAACTTGCATGACCAAGAAAAATGTAACAATTGCCTGACCGCTGCCATGGCAAGTGTCCAGGAGACAAGCTCTACTGGATAGGTACATATAGCTCCCTGTATTAGATGGGCCCCTCTAAGCTATAATTCACAGCTGGTAATTACAGTTAAGAGGAGAGTCTGGGAAGCTTTTATTACAGAGAGCTCTAGACAGCAAACAAGAAGAGCCCACCTTGTAGTGGTGGCCAGGGGATTAACCAATATTTTTTTATATAATTTACCAGGTACACTCACCGCTCCAACCTCTGTATAAGGCTGTCAGCAGCTCTTTTGGCTTAAAACAGCTACCAGACTCCCATTCAAAGTTTTTAGACACCTCTAACATGCCTGCTTGTCTCTGAGAGGCATAAGTGTAATAATCCTGCCTCTGCTATACAATAAGCAGCATCTAGCCTGCAAAGAAGGTAGAAATAAGCCCAAAGTAATAGCTCACCAACTGGCTGATATCATATGCCCATGGAAGAAATAGAACCCCAGTGTTGTATTTTTCCCAGTGTGAGAGCATAAAAGTGAAGAGTACAACACTAGTCACTAAAAACATCTTCACCGGCGTTAATCCAGCTTCTCCCGAATGACATCCAAATATTGAGAACAAAGACAGTGGAAAGATAGATGCTGTCCAGCTGTCCAGCCCATGGTCAAATAACTCTCCCAAAGGGCTGCTTGACTGAGTCCTTCTAGCATGTTTTCCATCAATTGAATCTGCAAACAACAAAAAAGTGAAACTCTAGATGGTCCATGACACACAAAGACAATTCATATAATGTTTAAGTATGTAAATGCTGCCGGTTGGGGACCGGACCGGGATGCCTGCTGGAATCATTTAGCAGGCATCCCGGCACATCGCCGAGGGGGGTCATGAGACAATTCAGATATGCGATTCTCTGCTATTCCGGGCTGATCCGGTCTCTGGTGACCCGATCACCCGGAAAATAGGGATGATCGGAGCTGTCAGTGACAGCGGAGATCACGGCGCCAGTAGGGAAGCATTGCGGAAGGAAAGTTGCAGTAAAGGGATCTTTACTGTGGCAACCACTAGGAAGGCCAAACTGCAACTCCCAGCATGCCCAGACAGCCCAAATGGTAGCCCTCCAGATGTTGCCAAACTACAACTCTCAGCATGCCTAGACTGCCCAGGCATGCTGGGAATTGTAGTTCTGTAACATCTGTCCCTTCAGATTTTGCAATTTTCATGAAATTTTTTTGAAAATTGCTGCTTTACTTTGAAGCCCTCTAATTTTTTCAAAAAGTAAAAATACGTCCATTTTATGATGCCAACATAAAGTAAACATATTGTATTTGTGCATAAAAATCAAATGTATTTGGAATATCCATTTTCCTTACCAGCAGAGAGCTTCAAAGTTAGAAAAATGCTAAATTTTCAAAATTTGCATGACATTTTTAGATTTTTCACCAAAAAAGGATACAAGTAACGACGAAAATTTACCATCAAAATAAAGTAGAATATGTCACGAAAAAAACAATCTCAGAATCAGAATATTCGGTAAAAGCGTTTTAGAGTTATTAATGCGTAAAGTGACGGTGATCAGAATTGCAAAAAAGGGCTCAGTCCTTAAGGTGAAAAAGGGCTGCGTCCTCAAGGGGTTAAGATGTTAATGCAGTTGGTGCCAAGGTGCATGTCATTTAATATCCAACTCAATATCTAATAATCAAATCAAAACACAAACAAACAAAATAGTGTAACTTCACAAAGATTATGAAGACAGTTTTTTTTATGATTATCTTCTTGTGTTTCTTATGAACCTTTATATTGTCCTCCTTAATATAAACAATTGTAAATACATAGAATTATCATACCTAATGCATAAGCAAAAAAGTTTCCCAAGGCAGCAGAGATCCAAATCCAATTAGGAATATGCTGATTGTAGATACCTGAAAGTTTGAGGCTTTATATTAGCAAAAAAGTATCAGTATGGACCAGTGCTCACCAACATGGAGTATACGTATTAGAAATACCTTACAAATGAAAACATTTAAAAAAGGAAAAGAAAACTAAGAGTATCTACCAAAATAGTTATTTTAGTGTTCTCCTATTACTTGCTGTAAACAATGGACTAACAATAGTATATAATAAAGATAATAATAGTTATTATTATGTCTTCTAAGACTCACTACAGCTGCTGTAAAACTATACAAAAGCTGTGTTCCCATGTCCCTTTTTTTTGCAAAAATTACTAAGCGTTTTGTAGTACAACCAAAAACATACATGCTGTATGATGTGCAGACATTTAGGGAATCAATCTGTGACTTACATAATGCTCCTTCTTCAAAACAGATTCTACTGTAGTAAAAGAGTGTATTTACAGTACATTTCCTTGGTAGGACAATCTTTATTAAGGTACATCCAAACATAGATAAACAGAAAGAGTGTTGTCCGGCTCACCCCACTTTAGAGTCTCAACTGATAGTTGCACAGATCCTGTGTCCACGATCCCAGATACCTGACAACTTGTAGAACAAACAACAAATGTATCCAGCAAGTGTAGCTGAATAACTTTTTGCTTTATTTATCATGCCCATTTAATATAAATGTTAGGGGCAGCACTCTGGCCATCCATCCGGGCCCTGAGCGCTCCCCCTCCTCTGTTCCTGCCCACCTGGGACTCGCTTGTGTCCTGGGTATTGCTAGGGGCAAATGCTCTGGCTTTCCGTCCGGCTGTGAGAGCTCACCATCTTGTGCCCCCGGCGGCTCCATATTGTGCCCCCTGCATCCGAGTCCTGAGCGTCCACTAACCTCTTCACTCCTCTGCCCCCTGTGTCTGCCAGCGAGCGCGTGCCCCGCCTCCTAGGGTTCTGTAAAATTTAAAGGGCCAGCCACCATTAATTGGTGCTTGTGTAGTTTGACCCTATTTAACTCCTCACTTCCTTTAACCCTTGCCGGATCTTCGTGCCTTGTGCCAAGAGAAAGTGTTACCTTGTGTGTGTGCCATATAGTGTTCCTGACCCTTCACTTGTGACCTGACCGTGCTCCTTTGCTGTCTGCCTTCTGACCTTGTGCCTGTGACCTGACTATACTCCTTTGCTGCCTGCCTCCTGACCTTTTGCCTGTGACCTAACTATGTTACTTTGCTGCCTGCCTCCTGACCCATGCTTCATCTGACTTTGCCTTATTCTGTGCCAAGCATCACCTGGGCAACATGTGTGGACAGATCGTGCCAGGAGTAGCGACTTGGGTGCCGCCTGCCGCTGCAAGTCCATCCCACTTTGCGGCGGGCTCTGGTGAAAACCAGTGGCACCTTAGACTCTGCTCCCTGGTATGATTCAGTCATAGTCCACCCAGGACAGCGGATCCACCTCTCCTCTGCCGTTATGGTAAGAACCTCACAACAAATAATTGCTTAGCAGCCAGAAAACCAACCCATTTCTGGCATCTAGGTACCCTTAAAGGGGTATTCCAGCTTTAGACTATTTATCCCCTATCCAAAGGATAGGGGATAAGATGTCTGATCGCAGGGGACTTGCCGCTGGAATACCCCGAGATCTCCCTGTAACACCCACATTATGAGCGGAGCTGCGTCTCTAGGCTAGAAAACCAGAAGTTTCCGGGACTGGAGACATGACATAACGCCACGCCTCCCTAGTGATGTCACATCACGCCCCCTCCCTTCATGTCTATGGGAGGGGGCGTAATGGCCATTTCCGAGCCTGGGGACGCAGCTCCACACATAATACAGGTGCAGCAGGGAGATCGTGGGTGGTCCCAGTGGCGGGCCCCTGCGATCAGACATCTTATCCCATATCCTTTGCATAGGGGATAAAATGTCTAAAGCCGGAATACCCCTTTAATCATGGCCATGATTAAAGGTGTTTAGATGCAAGAAACCGGTCGGTGTTCCAGCTGCTAAAGATTTTTTTGGAATGCATGGAAACCATGAATAAAGCACTTGCTGGATCAATTCATATATGCAGAAGGGCATGGATTACTTCAAGCCACATTTCTGTACCAAAGGGGGGAATTTATCATTCCTATTTGCAAAATTGCACATAATTTTTACGCAAGCTCAGTTTAGAACATTTTTCTTATTTTGCGTAAAGTTGGAGTTTTCACCATAATTTTTATACAAATACAGGGCTCGTGCACAAACACAATTTTGCCATTCTGCAGGTAACAATAAAAGATATGGACATTCCTATCATCCGGGGTAGCCAACCTTTTGGTAGTACTGTGCCAAAAATGTTTTTAAAGTCACTTGGCTTGCCAGCAATATGGGTGTGGTCTTGCCAGCAATATGGGTGCCTGGAAGATGGAGCACTTCATTAGGATGGGCCCTCCCCCCTGACAGTTCCCCCACATTAGGTGCAGTATAGTTCCCCCACATTAGGTGCAGTATAGTTCCCCCACATTAGGTTGGCAGTATAGTTCACCCGCATTAGGTGCAGTATAGTTCCCCACATTAGGTGCAGTGTAAGTCCGCTCTCCTATGGGCGCATGCAGGGGACGTCAGTGACGTCCCTGCATGCACTACCTTCCGGCGGCCCCTGCGTTTTTAAAGTTAACATGGGTCCCATAGAGGTAACGGTGACATCCTTGTGTCCTGAATGTGACAGGGGCCCCCTGGGGCACGGGGCCTGGAGAAGGCGCTCCAGGAGCGCCAATGATGTTCCGGCCCTGGGTGGAGGTTGTGGGGGTGTGGCTTGTCACAAGGGTTTTTTTTTCCAGAATTTTCTATATAGAATGTACTCGCTGTAAGTACCTATTAATGCTTAAAGGGGTACTCCTGTGGAATTTTTTTTTTAAATCAACTGGTGCCGGAAAGTTAAACAGATTTGTAAATTACTTCTATTAAAAAATCTTAAGCTTTCCAGTACTTTTTAGGGTCTGTATACTACAGAGGAAATGGTTTTCTTTTTGGAACACAGTGCTCTCTGCTGACATCATGACCACAGTGCTCTCTGCTGACATCTCTGTCCATTTTAGGAACTGTCCAGAGCAGCAAATGTTTGCTATAGGGATTATCTTCTACTCTGGAAGGTTCTTAAAATGGACAGAGATGTCAGCAGAGAGCACTGTGGTCATGATATCAGCAGAGAGCTCTGTGTTTCAAAAAGAAAACCATTTCCTCTGTAGTATTCAGCAGCTAAAAAGTACTGGAAGGATTAAGATTTTTTTAATAGAAGTATTTGCAAATCTGTTTAACTTTCTGGCACCAGTTGATTAAAAAAAAAAATAATAATTTCCATGGGAGTACCCCTTTAAAGTGATAGTGGTCAGATGTGCAAAAAAACGGTCTGGTACTTAAGGCCAAAATGGGCCTGGTCCTTAAGGAGTTAAGGATGTGATAACCCTAAATTTGGAGCAGAGACCACATGATACTACATTATATGATTTTTTTTAGTTGATCTAGATTTCCCTTGTACGTGTTTGGAAGCTCAATGACACTAAAGATTACAAGGTTTGTTAAGTTAACCCCTTCCCTTTATAGGACGTATGCATACGTCCAATCATCTGACACATTCTTGCAATTGGACGTATGCATACGTCCTAATGATCTCCGGCACTGCCGCGGGCAGCGCAGGAGATCGGCGTTGGGACCCGGCTGTCAATCACAGTCGGAGTCCCGCCGCAGCTGCCGGAGCCGCGATCACGCCGGTCCCGGCAGCATTAACCCCATAGATGCCATGATTAATCCTCATTATGACATCTATGGTGTTGACAGGGGGAGCGCTCTCCCCCTGATCTCCAACGGTGGTGCTGCGATACAATCGCGGGTCGCTGTTGGTTGCTATGGCAGCAGGAGGTCAGATCATGACCTCCTGGATGCCTGCTACGGAAGCCTGTGAGATCCAGCCAGAGGCTGTAGTGTCTGCAGCTCTTCAGGTTATACAGTGCTGCAGTACAAATGTATTGCAGCATAGTATAACCTGCAAAAAGTGCAAAAAAATAAATAAAAAGTATGAAGTGTAAAAAATAAATAAATGCCCTTTTCTCAATAAAATTCCTGTATTATCATCAAAAAAGATCAAAAACACGAATCATATACATAATAGGTATTACCACGTCTGTAAGGATGTGTACTATAAAACTATAATGTAAATTATCCCGCACGGGATACGCCGTAAAAAGAACCATCAAAAAATGTGCAAAATAAAAATACGGACGAAAAATAAAAAAGTTATGGCTGTTGGAAAATAAATGGCAGAAAAATAATTTTGCTCAGAAAAGGAAAAAGAACATAGAAAGCTATATAAAATTGGTATCGCCATAATCATACTGACCCACAGAATAAATATAACATTACTTTTACCGCGCAGTGTACACCATCATTTTTTTTTTTTAAACACCAGAAATTTTCCAGTTTTTCACAATATTTTTACGTTTTTCACAAAAAATGCTTCTTGTGTCAACAAAAATGCACCAGTTATATGAAGTACAATATGTCACGAAAAAACTATCTCAGAATCGCTCTGCTCAGAAAAAGTGTTCTAAAGTTATTACCATTTAAAGAGATACATGTCAAATTTAAAAAAAAGAGCCTGGTCATAGAGGTAAAAAATGGGTCCGACCTTAAGGGGTTAAAGGCATAGGGCAGTGAAAAATAAGTTATAGATTGTAGGGGGTTCTGACCTCTGGGTTCCCCTGGGAACTCCTGAACGGGGTCCTGGCAATCTGCCGAAAGCGGCCGTTACGACCCCCTGGGAAGCCATGGCCAACACGCCCCCTCTATGTATCTCTATGGGATACATGAAAGGGGTTTGTCGACCACCACTCTGTGCGGGGATCAGCATGCCCCTTTCCAGCAGACTGCCGTTCAGGAGATGGCGGGGGGTCCCAGCGGTCGGACCCCCCACGATCTTGAACTTATCCTCTATCCTTTAGATAGGGGTACATAACTCCTTTAAGATCCTTTTGTGGACTTCTGTTCACTTTCGTTTTCCGAGTTCATTCTTGCTAATTACCTCTACTAAGCTAGGTTCCCACATAGGTTTTTTCTGGCGTTTTCTGGAATACTGTCATTGCAGTCTCTGAGCCAAAACCAGAAGTGTATTCAGAATGAATGGTAAATATAAAGGAAGAATTTACACTTCTCCTTTCTACTTGATCCATTCATGACTTTGGCTCAAAAACTGCAGTGGCAGTTTTCCAAAAATGCCAGAAAAAAACCTGTGTGGAAACCTAGTTCTATGGTGAAAATGTTATGAAATGTGGTCATCATTGTAGTCTGTATCTTTCTACAATTGCTGTACATATGTCATTTGTAGTTGTTATGTCCTTTCTCATAAATTATCAAAAATTATCCTGAGGTGTAATGAAAGTAAGTCTTACCTGATGCTGAGTAGTCCCAGTCATAATAGCACAATAAGATATAATTTACTATGATGAGTAAAAATCCAGAGAAAGTTAACGTGTTTGGAGCAATCCAAAGTGGCACTATCTGACCAAAAATAGAAAAAGGAATGGAAAAAATAAGCAGTTGTGTACAACCTATCCATTAAATGCTAATCCAGTAGTAATTAATACATCAATTAGTATTACAAGTAATGTAATACTAATTGATGTACTGTTCACCCCATTATTTATATCAGATACCTGCTTCCCAGAAGCAGCTGTCTGTCAATTTTCTGTAGAGGACATGGTTGGTCATAATCACTACATCTAGAACTGTGAACACTAGTAGTCTATGACATTACAAGGGCAAAAAAGTATTGATTTCTGCTTCTGTGTGGATTATGAGAAACAAATATCATAGACTATTTAGAATAAATCCAAAAGAAACTTGAACAAGAGTGACTAAGCACCACCTCAATTTGCCCACACCAATCTTCAAACCACCAGCATCGCACATACGTAGCCAGGAAGCTCTTCTATAAGCCCGATCCAAGGTGCCAGCAAAGCACAAGAAGCAGTCCAAAATATGAAGCAATGAAGAAGTACAGCAGCACTCACGGATACTTGCAAGAGGGCTTTAATGCGAAGAGCACATAAAGAGGGACATCAAGCAGCTGGAGCGTTCCCAGGTAAGAGCGACACAGTGTTTCACCGGGACTTCATCCGGCTTGAGCCGGATGAAGCCCCGGTGAAACACTGTGTCGTTCTTACCTGTGAACGCTCCAGCTGCTTGATGTCCCTCTGTATGTGCTCTTCGCATTAAAGCCCTCTTGTGAGTATCCGTGAGTGCTGCTTTAATTCCTTGCTTCATATCATAGACTATTTAGCACTGTCAGTTCTCTATTACATATATATATATATATATATATATATATATTATTTTTTTATTTTTATTTTTTGTGACAGTGTGGCAAGGAAAAGGGTGCATTTCCCTAGCTAACCCTGGAGAAACCTCCACCTGTGGCCTACTTAATGAGGTAGCAGAAAGGGGAAGTGTGTTTAAAAGGAAGTCAGACAGAATAGTTGGGGCTCTCCCTAGAAGACAGCAATGTGGCTGTAGGGAGAGGCAGAGGTCCTGCTGAGGAACACACAGCCCGAGCTGTGAGTGGCCCCAAAGAGTGGTGTGGACGAGACACACAGCAAAAGGTTTCAAACGCTGTGTGTGAACAGTGAATAGTAGGTTGCAGGAGGCATAAGTTTAACTGGCCGGGAAAGCCCACCAGTGGATAGTCAGGGCATGTTGGATTGTGCAGTTAGTGACTAGAAGGTCAAGAGTTTTGTTTGTTTCTGTGTTATGTTTTTATTTATCCTGCAACTGTCACGATGCCGGCTGGCAGGTAGTGGATCCTCTGTGCCAGAGAGGGATTGGCGTGGACCGTGCTAGAGGATCGGTTCTAAGTCACTACTGGTTTTCACCAGAGCCCGCCGCAAAGCGGGATGGTCTTGCTGCGGCGGTAGTGACCAGGTCGTATCCCCTAGCAACGGCTCAACCTCTCTGGCTGCTGAAGATAGGCGCGGTACAAGGGAGTAGACAGAAGCAAGGTCGGACGTAGCAGAAGGTCGGGGCAGGCAGCAAGGATCGTAGTCAGGGGCAACGGCAGGAGGTCTGGAACACAGGCTAGGAACACACAAGGAAACGCTTTCACTGGCACTAAGGCAACAAGATCCGGCGAGGGAGTGAAGGGGAAGTGAGGTGATATAGGGAAGTGCACAGGTGTAAACACTAATTGGAACCACTGCGCCAATCAGCGGCGCAGTGGCCCTTTAAATCGCAAAGACCCGGCGCGCGCGCGCCCTAGGGAGCGGGGCCGCGCGCGCCGGGACAGAACTGACGGAGAGCGAGTCAGGTACGGGAGCCGGGGTGCGCATCGCGAGCGGGCGCTACCCGCATCGCGAATCGCATCCCGGCCAGAGGCGGTATCGCAGCGCCCCGGGTCCGTGGAACCGACCGGAGCGCTGCAGTGAGAGGAGTGTAGCGAGCGCTCCGGGGAGGAGCGGGGACCCGGAGCGCTCGGCGTAACAGTACCCCCCCCCTTGGGTCTCCCCCTCTTCTTGGAGCCTGAGAACCTGAGGACCAGACTTTTGTCCAGGATATTGTCCTCAGGTTCCCAGGACCTCTCTTCTGGACCACAACCCTCCCAATCCACTAAAAAGAAGGTTTTCCCTCTGACCTTTTTAGATGCTAAAATTTCTTTGACGGAGAAGATGTCCGAGGAGCCGGAGACAGGAGTGGGGGGAACAGATTTGGGAGAGAAACGGTTAATGATAAGTGGTTTAAGAAGAGAAACATGAAAGGCATTAGGAATACGAAGAGAAGGAGGAAGAAGAAGTTTGTAAGAGACAGGATTAATCTGGCGCAAAATCTTGAAAGGACCAAGATAGCGTGGTCCCAACTTATAGCTAGGGACACGGAAGCGGACATATTTGGCGGAGAGCCATACCTTGTCTCCAGGGGAAAAAATGGGAGGAGCTCTTCTTTTCTTATCCGCGAATCTCTTCATGCGTGAAGAAGCCTGTAAGAGAGAATTTTGGGTCTCTCTCCATATGATGGAGAGATCACGAGAAATTTCATCCACAGCGGGCAGCCCAGAGGGCAAGGGGGTAGGGAGGGGGGGAAGAGGGTGACGGCCGTACACCACGAAAAACGGGGATTTGGAGGAAGATTCAGAGATTCTGAAATTATACGAGAATTCGGCCCAAGGTAGAAGATCTGCCCAGTCATCCTGGCGGGAGGAAACAAAATGTCGTAAATAGTCACCCAAGATCTGGTTAATTCTTTCTACTTGTCCATTGGATTGAGGATGGTATGCAGAAGAAAAATTTAATTTAATCTTGAGTTGTTTACAGAGAGCCCTCCAGAATTTAGACACAAATTGGACGCCTCTATCCGAGACGATCTGCGTAGGCAACCCGTGAAGACGAAAAATGTGTACAAAAAATTGTTTAGCCAACTGAGGCGCTGAAGGAAGACCAGGAAGAGGGATGAAATGTGCCATTTTGGAGAATCGATCAACGACCACCCAAATAACAGTGTTGCCATGGGATGGGGGTAAGTCAGTAATAAAATCCATACCAATCAGAGACCAAGGTTGTTCGGGAACAGGCAGAGGAAGAAGAAAACCAGCGGGCTTCTGGCGAGGAGTCTTATCCCGGGCACAGATAGTGCAGGCTCGCACAAAGTCCACCACATCAGTCTCTAGAGTCGGCCACCAATAGAAGCGAGAGATGAGTTGCACAGATTTCTTGATGCCCGCATGACCTGCGAGATGGGAGGAGTGACCCCATTTGAGGATTCCGAGGCGTTGGCGTGGAGAAACAAAGGTCTTTCCTGGTGGAGTTTGCCTGATGGAGGCTGGAGAAGTGGAAATCAGGCAGTCAGGAGGAATGATGTGTTGAGGAGAGAGTTCAATTTCAGAAGCATCTGAGGAACGAGAGAGAGCATCGGCCCTAATGTTCTTATCAGCAGGCCGAAAGTGAATTTCAAAATTAAATCGGGCAAAGAACAGAGACCACCTGGCCTGACGAGGATTCAGCCGTTGGGCAGACTCGAGGTATGAGAGGTTCTTGTGATCGGTGTAAATAATAACTGGAAATCTTGATCCCTCCAGCAGATGCCTCCATTCCTCAAGTGCTAATTTAATGGCTAGAAGCTCTCGATCCCCGATGGAGTAGTTCCTCTCCGCCGGAGAGAAGGTCCTAGAAAAAAAACCACAAGTAACAGCATGCCCGGAAGAGTTTTTTTGTAGAAGGACAGCTCCAGCTCCCACTGAGGAGGCATCAACCTCCAATAGGAAGGGTTTAGATGGGTCAGGTCTGGAGAGCACGGGAGCCGAAGAGAAGGCGGACTTGAGTCGTTTAAAGGCGTCTTCCGCTTGAGGAGGCCAAGACTTGGGATCGGCATTTTTTTTGGTTAAAGCCACAATAGGAGCCACAATGGTAGAGTCTCCGCTTGTTTTTTGCAGAAAACATCCGCGAAGTCCATATAGGCCTTAGGGAGACCGGTTACTGGAGGAAGCACAGAGTTACGGCAAGGGTTACTGGGAACCGGTTTTAGACAGTCCTTGGAACAAGAGGGCCCCCAACTCTTGATCTCCCCAGTGGACCAATCCAGGGTTGGGGAATGAAGTTGAAGCCAGGGAAGTCCAAGGAGAATTTCCGAGGTGCAATTGGGGAGGACCAAAAGTTCAATCCTCTCGTGATGAGATCCGATGCTCATTAGAAGGGGCTCCGTGCGGAAACGTATGGAACAGTCCAATCTTTCATTGTTTATACAATTGATGTAAAGGGGTCTGGTGAGACTGGTCACTGGGATGTTGAACCTGTTGACGAGAGAGGCCAAAATAAAATTTCCTGCAGATCCAGAGTCTAAGAAGGCCACAGAAGAGAAGGAGAAGGCAGAGGCAGACATCCGCACAGGCACAGTAAGACGTGGAGAAGCAGAGTGGACATCAAGGATTGTCTCACCTTTGTGCGGAGTCAGGGAACGTCTTTCCAGGCGGGGAGGGCGGATAGGACAATCCCTCAGGAAGTGTTCGGTACTAGCACAGTACAGGCAGAGGTTCTCCATGCGGCGTCGTGTCCTCTCTTGAGATGTCAGGCGAGACCGGTCGACCTGCATAGCCTCCACGGCGGGAGGCACAGGAACAGATTGCAGGGAACCAGAGGAGAGAGGAGCCGAGGAGAAGAAACGCCTCGTGCGAACAGAGTCCATATCTTGGCGGAGCTCCTGACGCCTTTCGGAAAAACGCATGTCAATGCGAGTGGCCAGGTGAATAAGTTCATGAAGATTAGCAGGCATTTCTCGTGCGGCCAGAACATCTTTAATGTTGCTGGATAGGCCTTTTTTAAAGGTCGCGCAGAGGGCCTCATTGTTCCAGGATAATTCAGAAGCAAGAGTACGGAATTGTACGGCATACTCGCCAACGGAAGAATTACCCTGGACCAGGTTCAACAGGGCAGTCTCAGCAGAAGAGGCTCGGGCAGGTTCCTCAAAGACACTTCGAATTTCCGAGAAGAAGGAGTGTACAGAGGCAGTGACGGGGTCAATGCGGTCCCAGAGCGGTGTGGCCCAAGCTAGGGCTTTTCCAGACAGCAGGCTGACTACGAAAGCCACCTTAGACCTTTCAGTGGGGAACTGGTCCGACATCATCTCCAAGTGTAATGAACATTGGGAAAGGAAGCCACGGCAAAGCTTAGAGTCCCCATCAAATTTATCCGGCAAGGATAGTCGTAGTCCAGAAGCGGCCACTCGCTGCGGAGGAGGTACAGGAGCTGGCGGAGGAGATGGTTGCTGGAGCTGTGGTAGTAACTGTTGTAGCATAACAGTCAGTTGAGACAGCTGTTGGCCTTGTTGCGCAATCTGTTGTGACTGCTGGGCGACCACCGTGGTGAGGTCAGCGACAACTGGCAGAGGAACTTCAGCGGGATCCATGGCCGGATCTACTGTCACGATGCCGGCTGGCAGGTAGTGGATCCTCTGTGCCAGAGAGGGATTGGCGTGGACCGTGCTAGAGGATCGGTTCTAAGTCACTACTGGTTTTCACCAGAGCCCGCCGCAAAGCGGGATGGTCTTGCTGCGGCGGTAGTGACCAGGTCGAATCCCCTAGCAACGGCTCAACCTCTCTGGCTGCTGAAGATAGGCGCGGTACAAGGGAGTAGACAGAAGCAAGGTCGGACGTAGCAGAAGGTCGGGGCAGGCAGCAAGGATCGTAGTCAGGGGCAACGGCAGGAGGTCTGGAACACAGGCTAGGAACACACAAGGAAACGCTTTCACTGGCACTAAGGCAACAAGATCCGGCGAGGGAGTGAAGGGGAAGTGAGGTGATATAGGGAAGTGCACAGGTGTAAACACTAATTGGAACCACTGCGCCAATCAGCGGCGCAGTGGCCCTTTAAATCGCAAAGACCCGGCGCGCGCGCGCCCTAGGGAGCGGGGCCGCGCGCGCCGGGACAGAACTGACGGAGAGCGAGTCAGGTACGGGAGCCGGGGTGCGCATCGCGAGCGGGCGCTACCCGCATCGCGAATCGCATCCCGGCCAGAGGCGGTATCGCAGCGCCCCGGGTCCGTGGAACCGACCGGAGCGCTGCAGTGAGAGGAGTGTAGCGAGCGCTCCGGGGAGGAGCGGGGACCCGGAGCGCTCGGCGTAACAGCAACCTATATAATAAAACTGGCGAGGGGCCGGACTTGCATAAAGTACTGTTGTTTGCTGTTTTATTGAAGTGGAATCTTGTAATGTGGCGGTGTCAAGGACGATCCAAGAGCTATCCCCAGGGAGAAATCCTTACAATATATATATATATATATATATATATATATATATATATGTGTGTGTGTGTGATATATATATATATATATATATATATATTCATATGTGTGTGTGTGTGTTAGGGTGGGTTCACACCACGATTTTGCAATACAGTTCCCGTATCAGGTTTTTGGATGAAAAACGGATTCCTCAATACCGGACTAAACTGTATCAAAACGTGTGTACAAATTTTAAAACCATATACGGTTTGAAAAATAATGTCCGGTTGTATCCGTTTTTTAAAGAAAAAAACTGTATACATTTTTAACTTTTCATTCCATTATGAATAAAGTTTCACTTGTTTGACTGAAATTCTAAGAAAAAAACTTTCGCTGTGAACTGCACATGTGCAAAGTCAAAAACTGTATGATGCAAACCGGATGGAACTGTACGCACATAAGGTGTGGTACGGCTCCCATTGACTCCCATGTTAAAAAAAAGTATACGGTTTCAATACGGTTTTTCACCCGGATCAAAAACCGTGGTAGGCTACGGTTTTGGGTACGGGAAAAAAAACAGACAAAACCGTACAAGATGCAAAACGGACACAACCGGATGCATCGTTTGGCATACAGTTTTCAATGGAGAGTCAATACATACGGTATTGCAAAAATGTGGTGTGAACCCACCCTTAGGAATATGCAAAGCAGCTCATTCACACCATCTTCACAGGTAGCAGTCCCTAAACATCAGCTTTAGCTACAGTTAGGCTAGATTTCCACTTGTTTTTTTTGTATAGCATCACTACTCACCTCCCCAGGCCGTATAGTAAACAGGGGGGGGGGGGGCATAGTGTACCGTGTATACTACACCAGACTGAAAGGATTCCCTGCTCCCATAGCCCCTTTGGGTGGTATACAGTATATACAGCTATAGATAGCTGTATGTAGTGTATACAGAAGCCGACGTCCACTTACCTCCCTTGCTCCTGTCCCGGCTGGGTCTGTGTAGCTCTGCCCCCTAGCGATGACATCATTAGAGGGTGGAGCTACAGATGGGAGCCAGGCTGGTAAGTGTGATGCTCTGTTCACATTGTCCGTTTTGTATAATGTGAACAGACCCTTCTGGCAGTGTCCTCCCAGACAAGGAGACTCCAGCTGTTGCTAAACTACAACTACCAGCATGCCCAGACAGCCAAAGGCTGTCTGGGAATGCTGAGAGTAGTGGTTTTGCAACAATTGTAGGCTCCCTGTTTGGGAAGACATTGCATTATGGGCGCTCTCCCCAGGGAGCGCCAAAAATGTCCTAACCAATTTTTTGGGGTTTCTTTTTTCTTCTCGTTTCAGATCCGTGTATGCAGAGGATTACGGCGAATTCGGAGGACTACTGCGGATTAACTGGATTTTTTTTTCCTCTTAATAAAATGGCTAACAAGGGCTGTGGGGGAGAGATTTTTAAAATAAAATAATTTTTCCAATGTGTCTTTTTTTTTATTTTTATTGAATTTTCAGTCTTAGTAGTGGAAGCTGTCTAATAGACCGAATCCCTTACTAAGCCTAAGGCTTAGTGTTAGCCCCAAAAACAGCTGTTGCTAACCCCCAATTATTATCCTGTACCCACCACCACAGGTGTGTCAGGAAGAGCCGGTACCAACAGGCCCAGAGTGTCAAAAATGGCGCTCCTTGGCCTAGGCGGTAACAGGCTGGCGTTCTTTAGGCTGGGGAGGGCCAGTAACAATGGTCCTCGCCCTCCCTGGTAATGTCAGGCTATTGCTGCTTGATTGGTATCTGGATGAGAATAAAAATATGGGGAACCCTATGAATTTTTTTATTTATAAAAAACTCGTAGAGTCCCCAACTTTTTATTCTCAGACAGATACCAACCAAGCAGCAACAGCCGGACGTTACCAGGGTGGGTGAGGACCATTGTTACTGGCCCTCCCCAGCCTAAATAATGCCAGCCTGTTACCACCTAGGCCCAGGAGCACCATTTTTGATGCTCTGGGCCTGTTGGTACCGACTCTTCCCAGCACCCCTGTGGCGGTGGGTACCAGGGTAATAATTGGGGGTTAGCACTAGCTGTTTTTGGGGCTAACACTAAGCTCCGGCTCAGTAGTGGATTCCGTCTATTAGACAGCTTCCACTACTAAGCATGAAAATTAAATGTAAAAAAAAAAAAGACAACACATTGGAAAAAGTATTCTATTTTAAAAAAAAACACTCTCCCACAGCCCTCATTAACTATTTTATTAAAAGGAAAAAAAATCCAGTTCATCCGCAGTAGTCCTCCGAATCCGCCGTAATACTCTGCATACACGGATCTGAAATGAGAAGAAAAAATATATATTGGTTGGTACATTTCTGGCGCTGTCCGCTGGGGAGAGTGCCCATATTGCAATGTCTTCCAAAACAGGGAGCCTCCAATTGTTGCAAAACTACAACTCCCAATGCCCAGACAGTCTTTGGCTGTCTTGGCATGCTGGGAGTTGTAGTTTAGCAACAGCTGGAGTCTCCCTATCTCGGAAGACACTGCCAGAACGGTCTGTTCACATTCTACAAAACGGACAACGTGAACAGAGCCTCAGACTTACCAGCCTGGCTCCCATCTGAAGCTCCGCCTCCCTAATGATGTCATCACTAGGGGCGGAGCTACACTGACCCAGCTGGGGCTGGAGGGAAATAAGTGGACTTTGTCTTCTGTATACACTATATACAGCTATCTATAGATAGCTGTATATATTGTATACTGCACAAAGGGTTAACCTACACTGTCCAGCAGTGTAAGTTAACTCTTTCCTTGCTGGGCTGGTGCATAGCTCAGCAAGGGGTTAAGTGAGCCAGCAATGTGTATACTGTATACACATTGCAGGCTCACTGTAAGTTCTTGCTGGGCAGTAGATCAGCTGTTCTCCCCGCTCTGTAGCTGTGGGCACAGCGGAGTCCCGACATTCACTTCAGGAGGATCGCAACAGGTGTCAGGAGGAGTGACATCTGCTGTGATCTGTCCCTTATTGCAGGTACTACTGCTCCCAACATGGAGAACATTCTGCTCCATGCTGGGAGCTGTAGTACCTGCATTAATAGACAGATCGCAGTGAGTGCCACTCCTGGCACCCGCTGGGATCCTCTTGTATAATGTATAGATGCGGGCGGACACTCTTCTATTGTCCCCTGCACTGACATATATATAGACCTATTCATATTTCCTACAGAGAGTTGTGATTGGCTGGAACCATCTGGACAATCATAGCTCTATATACGGCAGGGGACCATAGAAGAGCGGCCAGCCGCATCTATAAATTATACAGGAGGATCACAATGGTACAATTAGTACAGGTACTGCTATTCCCATCATGGAACAGTGTGTTCCATGCTGGGAGTAGTAGTACTACCTAAAAAGTGAAAAACACACACACTACATTTTTATCATTGTCGGCTACATTTTTAGTGCCCTGCCCACCCATATAAATTGATCCCTGTTTAAAAATTAATAAAAATTTTGTTATAAAAAAGATACATTTAGTTAAATACAATTTTTTCCATCACTACAGTATTTTTTATTTATTTTTCATTAGTGGTACTATGGTACCCTACGAAATTTTAATAAAAAAAGGTATCTCCATCACTTTTTTGGATCGCTAAAGTCCAAAAAAGAATAGAAAACCGCCTGGCGTTTTTCTTTGGCTTTTTTTTCACTCCCATAGACTTCTATGGGAGGAAAATGCCAAGATTTCCCCCCAAAAATGTCAAAGTCTCAACAAGAGGTCATTTTTGAAAAACTGCCAAGAAGCCCAAAATAGCAGAAAAACGCCAAAAGGATTAAAAAAAATTCCAAACTGAAAAACGTCAAGAGGATATGGCATTTTGCAGTTCTCTATTGACTTGCAGCTAACATCTGTCCGTTTTTTCACAAAATAAAATCCAATTGGCAGAATTGGTGTTTTTATTGGCGTTTTTGCCCAAAAAAACAAAAACAAGTGGAAACCTAGCCTTAGGGGGTCTCAGAAACTGATTGAGATTTAATGTCAAGCCAGAATTCTCCCCTGAAGAGAAGAGGACCCATCTGCAGACAGCTGTTTCTATCCAAGCCAGAAAACCCTTCTCTGTACTGATGAGGGGCTACACCCTGAAACAGCTGTCTGCAGACTGTCTCTCTGCAAGGTGAATGCTTACCCCCTTTTGCCTAGGTGACAGGCCTATGACTAGCCAATCAATAACACCCTGCTCTGTACTTATGAGGGGCAAAACTCCAAAACAGCAGATGGGTCTTCTTCCCTTCTGGGGAGAATTCTGGCTTGGCATTGGATCCCAATTAGTTTCTGAGACTCTGTAACTGGAGCTAAAGCTGATGTTTAGAGAATGCTACCTGTGAAGGTGGTGGGATGATCTGCTTTGCATATTCCGTTTCCCAGAATGCCCAGTGGAGTGCTAATGTCCTTACAATCTCCACACACCAGAAATGGTATCTCTGTGCAAGGAGAGTACTTACCATATTAACTCTTTGGTGGCCAATGCCTTGAGATGCCTAAATGTCCAAGGTGGATTTTACTAACATAATAATAATAAAAATAACACTGTCATCAGAAAAGACCACTGGGCCAATCTAGTCTGCCCTATTTTATTATTAGGCATGTTGGCTGGCCATATGTATACAACAGTTGAAGGCCCATGACATCACTGAAAGGTCATGGGCTTCCATAGCATAAGTTTATAGCATTACTATCATAAAAAAAAAAACAACAACTGCGATATGTTATAGAGACATGCCAAAAGTTTTGACCAGTTGAAGTCTGGGTGCTCAGACCCAGACCATCGCCCTCACCCTTTCCTAATCACTAGAACTAGCTGGGAAAAGTGCTCAGCTAATGGATTTAGTCACTGCCGCTTTCTCGCTGGTGATTTACTCAATAGAAAGTTTATGGAGCCCATTTCCTGCAGTGAGGAGACAGATGGAGAGAGAAGCAATAAGGGGAGTTCTTCTCCAGGGTTATTCTAGTACTCAGTGGGGGTCTAAGCATCCAGACTTTAATAGATCAAAACTTTTAAAATCAAAATGTTAGTTAAATGGCAGTAACACTTTAAATGTCTGGGCAAATAATGATGACATGCAGTAGCAAAGAACAGAGTAAATTAATCTTACCTGTACAACTTTGTTCCATACATGCTGCATAACATATACAGATATGGGATTTGTGTCCACTGCACTATACTGGAAAAAAAACGACATACTGTTGGCTTAATGTTTCAAAAAACAGTGTGCATAATTATTCCTAACAGCATACACAATAGAAAAATAATAGATGGCCAATAAGGTTAAACTATTAAATTATGAAATAAATTAAGTATGGTACACATTGTATATAAAAAATTAATTATCAGTGCACTAATATAACCTTCAGAGACATAACATCATATGTGGCTGATATCAGCCGATCCTTGTATAATAATATTGAAAATAAAAATATTGAAAATAATAAGAGAAGATCTGAAGTTTGCCCACTACCAGACAGATCACTCTGCCAAGGCCATGAGGGCAAGGTTCAATGCCAGAGTGTGTGAGCTGAAGGCAGAGGAGCAGGAGGTGGTGAGAGACCGAATGCTGATCATAGAGGGAGCTGCCATTTTGAAAGATTTTTTTTTTTAAATGAAGACCGCTTTAAAACCATGCAGACCCTTATGAAGGAGGAAGAGGATAGCCAGGGGGAGGAAGAGTGCCTGTGTGTAATGGAGGAGAAGATGATGAAGGAAGGTGGTGATGGAGATGGCGGCAGTGAGGGTGATGAGAGTGAGGGGGATGTGTGTGATACCACGTGAACCCCTAAGCCCTCTGTCACCCCGAGTGCGGATTACATCAACCCTGCCCAAGTCGCCTTACCAGCCACCTCAGAAGAAAGTGACAGCAGTGATGGCAGTGACAGTGGCCCGGTCAGTGGGGGGTTCCTGTGGACCATAGTGATGCAGAAGTCCCCCACCCATCTGGAGAACTTCAGTTTTGGCCTGGGCCCTGAGGAAAGTAAGAGGAAGAAAAAGAACAGGAAGAAGAAAAAGGCTGAGGAGCAAGTGAAGTTTGTCTTCTCCTCTTTCCAGCAGTCTGGGCCACCTGAAAAGTTGGTTCACCCTGCCAGATCCGGGTAATGTTGTGGAACGGTACCAGCATGGGGGTACCAGCATGGAGGTACAGTGCTGCATCCAACATTTCCGCGGGTGCTACACTCATGCGTCCTGCTGGTAGAGAAGAGCAGGTTGGGCTAATGGTGGGTATGCGGCAGTGTGCAAGGGGAGCGGTTCCCCGAGTATTGTGTGCAATGTTACCAGCTCTGCAGGGCACTCCCCTGAGAGGGGGAGAGTGTCTGGGCGCCAGTACCTGCTGCTGAGAGCGTGCGGTCGGGCGCAGTGTGTGGCGCGGACCCTGCAGGGATTTTCCCACTGAGAGAGGAGAGTCCCTGCACATCAGTGTCAAGAGGGGCAGCCTCAGCCTCTGGATTTGACATTTGCGGTGACGTCCCTTACAGAGGATGAGTCAGTGTCGCCGACAATGGCAGCCACCAGTGACCTAAGAAGGCCAAGCTAAAGCATGTCCAGGCCAGCCCAGAGGTAGTGGGTGAAGCAGCTGCTCATCTAAAAAATACTGTTAATGAAAGCAATGTGAATACAAGTTGTGTGAATGATGGGAGTGGTAGTGCTGTGGATGAGAGGGATGTATGTGGGAGTTGTAGTGGTGTAGATGGGAGGAGTGGCAGTGGTGTAGATGGAAGGAGTGGTAGTGGCGTGAATGGGAGGAGTGGTAGGGGGGCAGATTGGAGGAGCATTAGGGGACTGAATGGGAGGAGTGGTAATGGAGAGAATGGGAGGGGTGGCAGTGGTGTGAATGAGAGGAGTTGTAGTGGTGCAGATGGGAGGAGTGGTAGTGGTGCGAAAGGTAGGAATAATAGTGGCTTTTGTGGCAGTAAAGGTGGCCTAGGCGGGGACGTAGGGATGGTGTCTGGTCTGGCTGAACCCCCCCCCCCCCCCGGTCGCCAGGAGTTATGCAAGTGTGGCGGCTGGGGGTTAGGTGGGATCTTTACCTCCTGCATCTGGTGAAGGTCAGTTGCAACGGTGCCTCCTGGAGGCACTAAAGAGAGGAGAAAGGAGATGGACCTGTCTTTTTGGGTGGAGAGACATGGTCTGGAAGCGTTCCGAGAGAGCAATGGGGAAACCGTATGGTCCCTCCCGACACCCGGGCAGGAGGTAGGTCGCAGGAATGTGGCCCGTCTGGTCTGAAAAGGCGAAGATGCATTCCCCCAAAGGGGCAAGGTGGTGGAGCTTCTTTTCCAGATGGGTTTCAGGGCTGGGGACATCTTTCCCCTGATTCACCCCTTCGGCTCCTCCGAGTTTGACATCCGCTTTGTTAGGCCGGAAGGACTAGATCTCTTTTGGTCTAATTATGAGCTGATGAAAAACAAGCCTGGATGGCGAGATTTCGCTGTAAAAGCGGTATCTCGCCAGAGTATGGTAAAGAAAGTGACCGTTTTGACCCATAACGAGTCACTTTCTTGTTATGACATTTTGACCTGGCTGGGTAGGTACGGGGAGCTGACGGACGTCCCCGGAAAAACTTTGATGAGCACAATATATGGTCTGGGGCCTGGATGTTTTCTGTCCGGCTCAGGTGTTCAGGGAACACGGTCACCCACATCCCTTTGGCCGCCTTCCTAATACGCGACAGGATTCAGATATTCTACCAGGGGCAGCGGAAGCTGTGTCACAGGTGTAGTGACCCAATCCACTTTAGTGCCAACTGCACTCAGCAGATAAGCGCCCCCTTTACTCTGGGCTGGGTCACCTGGCGGCCTCCTGTGGGCAGATTTGGTGTGTCCGCGCTCGTTCTCTAAGTCTTGGTGGGGGAGGAGACCAGTGGAGAAGAGGGGGCACCAAAGCCAGTGAAGTAAAAACATAAGACCCACTCTATGCGGAGGCAAAAGGAGAAGCGCAGGTGGGAGACGGCCCTTGTGAATGCCCAGGTGCCAGCCATAGCTAGGGGTCCCACTCCATACAATGGCTCAGAAGGAGGTCAGAATAACTCTGAGGCTTTGGGTGAGGCCGAACTGGACGAGGAGATAGGGAGACTGCGTAGGATAGAAGGTCAAGATTCTCCTTCCTCCAGTCACGCCTCTGAATCCGCAACTATGGATGAGGAGGAGGAAGAGGGGCAGACAGTAAATGGTGCCCAGAAAAAGAAGAGGCGGAAGAAGGGTAAGAGTAAGGCGGTGCCGTCCTCCTCTTCAGTTGTAGTCCCAGACCATAGAAGGAACAATTCAGTCTCTGACCCTCTGATCGTCCTTTCAAATCAATATGAGGCCCTCGGGGATACTATCTCCCCTCCTCCTCTCGAGGGTCAGGAGGCAGTGCGGCCACCAGGAGGTGCCAAGCCTCCTTCCTCTCCTCTGTGGCAGTTTCCTCAGGGAGGGAGGTAACACCAGATGCTGGAGGTAAAGATCCTGGGATGGATATGTCTCTGAATTTAAAAGGGGTTCCTCTGATTCATATGGGGGGTGAAGGGAAGGAGAGGAAGAAGGTTTAAGAGGTGAGGCCATCTAACTCAATCATCCAGGATGGCGGCACTCACCCCACTGATGCTGGCATCTATTAACTGTGCCAGCATAAAGTGGGATACGGCTAGATTTGCAGCCTTTGATTTTCTCGGCCGTGTTGAAGCCAACATTTTATTTTTACAGGAGACCAGGTTGTCACATCTAGCCTCTGGTCTCTTGCAGCTGAGCTGTATAGTGGGGTGGCGGCCCTTTTACCGCTCCTGTTGAATGAAGACGGTTATTGAGTTAGAAATGGGAAGGTGCCTGATCTTGGATGTCCTTATGAAGGGACAAGAGCTCTGGCTCATTAATATCTATGCCCCGCAAACCAAGCGAGGCCGTAAAGATCTCTTTATGAGGATTAAGCCCTTTCTTTTTACGAGTCGGCAGGTGATCTTTGGAAGGATCTAGATCGAGACAAGGAAGGATCTAGATCAAGACAAGATGTCGGTTTTCCTGGCTGAAACCATTCCTGAGCCAGGGGTAGACCCCTCTCTTGATGTTTTGGCAGAAGAAATCAGGGAAGAGGAAGTGAGACTAGTGATCGAGGGGCTTGCCCCTAAGAAGTCGCCAGGTCCAGATGGCTTGACATCCGAGTGGTACAGGACCTTTAAGGAGTCTTTAGCTCCCCTCTTGACTGAGGTATTCAATGAGTGTCTCTCCTCGGGCACTCTGCTGAAGTCAATGAGGAGGTCAGCCATTCTCCTGTCAAAGGGTAAAGATCCTAGCCGTATTGAGAATTGGAGACCCATAGCTCTTCTCAATACAGACAGAAAGCTTTTGGCTAAGATACTGTTTAATCGGCTGGTGAAGTTTGCACGCCGGCTCCTTTCGGGGGCTCAGCACTGCTCCGTTCCAGGTAAAAGCACCTTAAGTGCTGTCCTTAGTGTCAGGGAGGCTGTGGAGCGGAACAGTGTGGGTTTTTGGAAGTGGTACTTGCTGTCCCTGGATCAGGCCAAGTCGTTTGATCGGGTGAGCCACGAGTACCTCTGGTCCGTCCTCCTGAGATATGGCTTACCGAGTACTTTTGTTAATTAGCTGAAGATCTTGTATGCAGGGGCAGAGAGTTTCCCACTGGTGAATGGATGGTCTGGTCGCTCTTTTGTGGTGGGTTCTGGAGTCCATCATGGTTGTCCTTTGAGCCTGTTTTTATATGTGTTCACGATTGATCCCTTCGTCTGGAGGGTAGATTGTGGGTCTGGCATAGCTAGATGTCGCCTATAGAGTGGTGGCGTATGCTGACAATGTCCCTATTTTACTCTCCTTGAGAGAGGAGGTTGATGTGGTGATGTCAGAGGTGGACCGCTACTCGGAGACATCCGGGTCTCAGATCAACCAGGATAAGTGTGAAAATATCTGGCTGGGAGGGGGGGAGCCCACGTTTGATCAACCGGACTCCCTTCCAGGGCCCCAAGTGTCAGCAAAAGTTTTGGGCATCACATTTGGCCCGGATGATTATCCCACCAAAAACTGGGATGTAAGCTCCAGGATGCTGCTCAGAAGGTGAACCAGTGGAAGGGTTGGTCTATAACCCTCAGAGAAAAGGTGCACCTGATCAAATCGTACCTGCTCCCCTTTTTTTTTTATCTATCTGGGTATCGTATGTATCTTGCCAGAGGCTTACCACACTAGGATCTACAGCCTATTTTTTTCAGTTGTGGGGAAGCGGGTTGAACCTAGTCAGGAGGGAGGTTATGTACCAAACGAGGAGACTAGGGTTTTTTTCTATGGTAAACCCGGTGGTGTTCTTAACAAACACCTTCTTGAAAGCCAACATCTCAAACCTCTGGAAAAAGAGGGCTCCTCCGTGGGTACTCTCCAGCAGGGAATGGTTTTGGCCTTTCTTCCAGGAATGGGAGACAGGAGGGCGAGTGAAGGACCTCGTATGCCCCATGTATATCTTCTGGCTTATGTTACCCCGACTCTGAAGGCTAAGCATCGGTGGGGTCTGGGAGTGTGGGAGATCAGGACCCAGTCAAAGCAGTTCCTTGACAAACAGGTTCTGTTGACCCACTTCCAGAAGCCTCTGGCGCTCAGGGACTACCCAGGTCAGGATCTGAGGTTGGGGTTGTACCTTTTAACCCCTTAAGGACACATGACGTTCTCATACGTCTCCATTTCCGAGTACTTAAGGACACATGACGTATGAGAACGTCATGTGTTTTACCGGCCCCCCGCAACCATCTGGAGCGGAGCCGGTGCCCGATGCCTGCTGAAATCGTTCAGCAGGCATCGGGGCATATCGCCCAGGGGGGTCATGATGACAATTCAGTCCAGCGATATGCGGCGGATTCCGGGTCAATCGGGTCTCCAGTGACCCGGGGACCCGGAATTATTGGCTGATCGGGGCTGTCAGAGACGGCCCCGAACAGCCAGAGCCAGCAGGGGTGAGGTGGCACTGGTGCCACCTCACGATCGCCCTGATTCGTCGGCCGGATTACCGGCCGACCAATCAGGGCGCCTGCTGCGGGTGTCACTCCCGCAACCCGCTCCGCCCCTCTTCCGGAGGACGTGAGCGGGTGCGGGACGTGCACCCCGGGTGCTGGGGACCCCGATCCCCGGCGTCCCTGTTGGGATCGGGGCCCCAGGAGCAGCAACGGCGGCGGCGACATCGAGGGACTGACCTGTGCGGCTGGATCGTTGGAGGTGAGTGACAGCCTCCTGCTGTTGCTTAGCAACAGCTTCCAGCATGCAAAAAGGGCATGCTGGGAGCTGTAGTTATGCAACAGCAGGAGGCAGACCACCACAACTCCCAGCATTCCCTTATGGGCATGCTGGGACTTGTAGTTTTGCAACAGCTGGAGGCACATTCTTTCTATGGAAAAGTGTACCTTCAGCTGTTGTATAACTACAACTCCCAGCTTGCACAATCAGCTAAAGTGCATGCTGGGAGTTGTAGTGGTGCATCTGGTGGTTGCATAACTACAACTCCCAGCATGCCCGTTGGCTGTCGGTGACTGCTGGGAGTTGTAGTTTTGTAACAGCTGAAGGCACACTGAGTTAAGTAGCAAACCAGTGTGTCTCCAGCTGTTGCATAACTACAATCCCCAGCATCCCCAGCCAAAGTAGTATGCCTCCAGCTGTTGCATAACTACAAGACCCAGCATGCCCTTCCGCTGTCCGTACATGCTGGGGGTTGTAGCTTTTGCAACAGCTGAAGGCACACTGGTTGCAAAACACTGAGTTTGTTACCAAACTCGGTGTTTCACAACCAGTGTGCCTCCAGCTGTTGCAAAACTACAACTCCCAGCATGCACTGATAGACCGTACATGCTGGGAGTTGTAGTTTTGCAACAGCTGGATGTCCCCCCCGTCCCCCCCCCCCAATGTGAATGAACAGGGTACACTCACATGGTCGGAGGATTACAGTAAGTATCCGGCTGCAAGTTTGAGGTGCGGCAAAATTTCTGCCGCAGCTCAAACTGCCAGCGAGAAACTACTGTGAACCCCCCGCCCATGCGACTGTACCCTAAAAACACTACACTACACTAACACACAATAAAATAAAAAGTAAAAAACACTACATATACACATACCCCTACACAGCCCCCCTCCCCAATAAAAATGAAAAACGTCTGGTACGCCACTGTTTCCAAAACGGAGCCTCCAGCGGTTGCAAAACTACAACTCCCAGCATGCACTGATAGACCGTACATGCTGGGAGTTGTAGTTTTGCAACAGCTGGATGTCCCCCCCCCCCCCAATGTGAACGTACAGGGTACACTCACATGGGCGGAGGATTACAGTAAGTATCCGGCTGCAAGTTTGAGCTGCGTCAAATTTTCTGCCGCAGCTCAAACTGCCAGCGAGAAACTACTGTGAACCCCCCGCCCGTGTGACTGTACCCTAAAAACACTACACTAACACAAAATAAAATAAAAAGTAAAAAACACTACATATACACATATCCCTGCACAGCCCCCCTCCCCTCCCCAATAAAAATTAAAAACGTCTGGTACGCCACTGTTTCCAAAACGGAGCCTCCAGCTGTTGCAAAACAACTACTCCCAGTATTGCCAGATAGCTGTTGACTGTCTAGGCATGCTGGGAGTTTTACAACAGCTGGAGGCACCCTGTTTGGGAATCACTGGTGTAGAATACCCCTATATCCATCCCTATGCAAGTCCCTAATTTAGGCCTCAAATGCGCATGGCGCTCTCACTTTGGAGCCCTGTTGTATTTCAAGGCAACAGTTTAGGGTCACATATGGGATATCGCCGTACTCGGGAGAAATTGCCTAACAAATTTTGGGGGGTATTTTCTGCTATTACCCTTTTTAAAAATGTAAAATTTTGGGGAAAACAAGCATTTTGGGTAAAAAAAATATTTTTTTTTTTTACATATGCAAAAGTCGTGAAACACCTGTAGGGTATTAAGGTTCAAATTACCCCTTGTTACGTTCCCCGAGGGGTCTAGTTTCCAAAATGGTATGCCATGTGTTTTTTTTTTTTGCTGCTCTGGCACCATAGGGGCTTCCTAAATGCGGCATGCCCCCAGAGCAAAATTTGCTTTCAAAAAGCCAAATGTGACTCCTTCTCTTCTGAGACCTGTAGTGCGCCAGCAGAGCACTTTTCACCCCATGCGAGGTGTTTTCTGTATCGGGAGAAATTGGGCTTCAAATTTTGGGGGGTATTTTCTGCTATTACCCTTTTTAAAAATGTTAAATTTTTGGGAAACCAAGCATTTTAGGTAAAAAATATATATATTTTTTTTACATATGCAAAAGTCGTGAATCACCTGTGGGGTATTAAGGTTCACTTTACCCCTTGGTACATTCCCTGAGGGGTCTAGTTTCCAAAATGGTATGCCATGTGTTTTTATTTTGCTGTCCTGGCACCATAGGGGCTTCCTAAATGCGGCATGCCCCCCAAAAACCATTTGTCGCTCCTTCCTTTCTGAGCCCTCTACTGCGCCCGCTGAACGATTAACATAGACATATGAGGTATGTGCTTACTCGAGAGAAATTGGGTTTCAAATACAAGTAAAAATTTTCTCCTTTTTACCCCTTGCAAAAATTCAAAAATTGGGTCTACAAGAACATGCGAGTGTAAAAAATTAAGATTTTGAATTTTCTCCTTCACTTTGCTGCTATTCCTGTGAAACACCTAAAGGGTTAATACACTTACTGAATGTCATTTTGAATACTTTGGGGGTGTAGTTTTTATAATGGGGTCTTTTATGGGGTATTTCTAATATGAAGACCCTTCAAATCCACTTCAAATCTGAACTGGTCCCTGAAAAATAGCGAGTTTGAAAATTTTGTGAAAAATTTCAAAATTGCTGCTGAACTTTGAAGCCCTCTGGTGTCTTCCAAAAGTAAAAACTCATAAATTTTATGATGCAAACATAAAGTAGACATATTGTATATGTGAACCCAAAAAAAATCTATTTTCCTTACAAGCAGAGAGCTTCAAAGTTAGAAAAATGCAAAATTTTCATTTTTTTCATTAAAATTTTGGGATTTTTCACCAAGAAAGGATGCAAGTTACCATAAAATTTTACCACTCAGTTAAAGTAGAATATGTCACGAAAAAACAATCTCGAAATCAGAATGATAACTAAAAGCATTCCAGAGTTATTAATGTTTAAAGTGACAGTGGTCAGAATTGCAAAAAACGCTCCGGTCCTTAAGGTGTAAAATGACCTGGTCCTTAAGGGGTTAAACATGAAACAGATCCCCCAGAAGTTTTGGGACTTGGCCTGGTGCTGCTTTTAGGGGAAGCTATATGTAAAGGACAACCTGAAACACAGGAGCTCTGATGAGCGGAGATGTCCCCGAGAAGAGTGCGGGGACACGCTGGAAAGCATGGACCACTTCCTGCTTCATTGTCCTTTTAATATAGGGGTTTATAACAGGGTTGGCGCTTCCCCCGGAGTGGCCCAAGACCGGGGCACTTTATTTGTAGTCAGTTTAGTGGTTAGGTACCACACGTGGAACACACAGTGTATAGTATCTACACAGAGGAAAGTCCTCTGCGAGGTGCAGGTCTGTAGGAACATCACCGGTGACCTCGGGAAGATCAGGTCTTTGGAGTATTGCAGTCTTGGTACCAGTACGGCTTCTCTCCTGTGGATAGGGTTTTCCTTTGATGTGCCCTAGGTACTAGACCTCTTGGGTAGAGTACCCCTGTTTCTGGTTAGGGACAGTGATGTACAGACAGAGAAAGGGTGAGTGCAGAGTCAGTTTGTTGAAGAGACAGCAGTAGGGTGAGTCATAGAGAAAAGTTAGCGGAGAGAGTTTAAAATGTAATATCAGGATTGCCATCCTTCTTCCCTGGTGGTGGGCTATGCATGTACACCCTAGTCTTTTTGTTTTGTTTTCAGAATATGTGTTGTGTAAAGGGCGTACAGGCGACCGAACTTGGGCCTAAGGTGGGTTGTATTGTTTTGTATTTGCATATGATGTTATGAAGTTGTATTTGTTTAGTTGGTTTGGGTATAGATTAGGTTGGGTGGAGGAATTGGTGGAGGTTTGGAGGGGCTGGCATGGGTCAGTTATGGACTGGACTGGATATCCATGGACTATGGACTATGGACTCTGACCCATGTCAAGGAGGGTGGTTTTGCGGATGATGGTTTAGTCTGGTGTAGGATGTTTTTATTTAGTTTTTTTTCCGTCATGTGTATATGTATTTTGTGGGTGTATATAGCATATATATATTTGCATTTAAGTTATGTATTTGGTCATTTATATTTGTCTTGTATATATTATTACATAGTGTGGATTGGTTATTTTATTTCATGAGGGGATGGGGATAGGCAGTCGGACCAGAGTTCGTTAGTATTTTTGTATTATTTTACTTTAATATTAGTTATATTATGGCAGTGTAGAGGAAAAAAAAGGTCTATGTATATGTGTGTATATGTATATATGTGTGTATGTGTGTAAGAAAAAAAAACATTTTTTTTGAATGGCTAAAAAAAAAAGTGTGGTGTGTTAGTTGTGAATGTAATGTGCGGTTGAGTTTTTACCAAGTCCAGTTGCTTTTAGTTAAATCTAAGTAAAGCTAAGTAAAACTATCTCGGAATCAAATTTATAAGTAAAAGCACCCCAAAGTTATTAATGCTTAAAGTGACAGTGGTCAGATTTGCAAAAAATGCTTCCATCCTTAGGGTCATAATGGGCTCTGTCCCCAAGGGGTTAAACCCATGCAGACCCCTGTTAAGGAGGAAGAGGAAAGCCAGGGGGAGGAAGAGTGCCTGTGTGATACAAAGGAGAAGGAGGAAGGTAGTGAAGGAGATGGCGGCAGTGAGGGTGATATGTGTGATAACCCATGTACCCCTAAGACCTCTGTCACCCCGAGTACAGAATACATAAACCCTGCCCAAGCCGCCTTACCAGCCACCTCTGGAGAAAGTGACAGCAATGATGGCAGTGACAGCGGCCCTGTGGGTGGGGGGCTCCTGCAGGGGGGGGGGGGGTACAGTGCTGCATCCAACATGGTCGCAGGTGCTATAGTCACCCGTCCTGCTGGTATGGATGAGCAGGACGGGCTAATGGTGGGTGTCTCTTGCATTGCGGGGCCGACCCTGGGTGGCGGGGGCATGCCCCACCGCCAGAGCTAAGTTATGTGGCAGTATGCAAGGGGAGCGGTTCCCCGAGTATTGTGGGCAATGTTATCAGCTCTGCGTTGCATTCCCCTGAGAGGGGGGAGGGAGTGTCCAGTTGCCAGGACCTGCTGCTGAGCCCGTTCGGTTGGGCGCAGTGTGTGGCATGGAAGCTGCAGGGATCTCCCCTGTGGCAGGAGGAGGGGCAGCCTCAGCCTCAGGATTTGAAGTCAGCAGTGACATCCGGTATAGAGTAGGAGTCAGCATCGCTGACAATGGCAACCGCCGGTGACATAAGGAGGAACAAGAAGATTAAGCTAAACCACGTCCTGGCCAGCCCAGTGGTAGTGGGTGAAGCAGCTGCTGATCCCAAAAATACTATTAATAAAAGCAATGTGAAAACAAGGTGTGTGAATGAAGGGTGTGGTAGTGCTGTGGATGAGAGGGGTGTATGTGGGAGTGGGAGTGCTGTAGATGGAAGGAGTGGTAGTGGTGCAGATGGGAGAAGTGGTAGTGGTGTAAATGGGAGGAGTGGTAGAGGTGCAGATGGGAGGAGTGATTGTGGTGCAGATGGGAGGAGTGGTAGTGGTGCAGATGGGAGGAGTCTTAGTGGTGCAGATGGGAGGAGTCTTAGTGGTGCAGATGGGAGGAGTGGTAGTGGTGTGAATGAGAGGAGTAGTAGTGGTTTGAATGAGAGGAGTAGTAGTGGTGTGGAAGGTAGGAATGATAGTGGCATTTGTGGCAGTACAGGTGGCCTAGGCGGGGATGAAGGGACGGTGTCTAGTTCGGCTGACCCCCCCGGTCGCCAGGAGTTATGCAAGTGTGGCGGCTGGGGGTTCTGTGGGATCTTTACCTCCTGGATCTGATGACGGTCAGTTGCAGCAGCGACTCCTGGAGGCACTAAAGAAAGGAGAAAGGACGCTCCAGGTAGAGGGAAAGGAGATGGACCTGTCGTTTTGGATGGAGAGACATGGTCTGGGAGCATTCCAAGAGAGGAATGGGAAGACCGTATGGTCCCTCCAGACAATCGGGCAGGAGGTAGGTCGCAGGAATGTGGCCCATCTGGACTGAAAGGCGAAGGGCAAGGTGGTGAAGCTTCTCTTCCAGATGGGTTTCAGGGCTAGGGACATCTTTGCCCTGATTCAACCCTTTGGCTCCTCTGAGTTTGATGTCAGCTTTCTTAGGCTGGAGGGACTAGATCTCTTTTGGTCTAATTATGAGCTGATGACAAACGAGCCCGAATGGTGAGATTTCACTGTAAAAGTGGTATCTTGCCAGAGTATGGTAAAGAAAGTGACTGTTTTGACATGTAACTAGTCACTTTCTTGTTATGACATTATGACCTGGCTGGGCAGGTACGGGGAGGTGACGGATATCCTCCGGTAGAACTTTGACGAGCACAATATATGGTCTGGGGCCTGGAAGTTTTCTGTCCGTCTCAGGCGTTCAGGGAACACGGACACCCATTTCCCTTCGGCCGCCTTCCTGGGACGCGACAAGATTCAGATCTTCTACCAGGGGCAGCCGAAGCTGTGTCACAGGTGTGGTGACCCAAACCACTTTAGTGCCAACTGCACTCAGCAGATATGCGCCCTCTGCTGTCGGGTGGGTCACCTGGCAGCCACCTGTGGGCAGATTCGGTGTAACTTGTGTGGTGACTTAGGTCACGCGTTTAGCCGGTGTCCCACTCAGTGGAGGGGACCAGTGAAGGGGAGGGGGGGCACCAAAGCCCGTGAAGGAAAAACATAAGACCCCCTTTATGCGGAGGCGAGAGGAGAAGCGCAGGTGGAAGAGGGCCCTTGAGAATGCCCGGGTGCCAGGGGTTCCTCGGGGTCCCACTCCAGGCACTGGCTCAGACGGAGGTCAGAATAACTCTGAGGCTTTGGGTGAGGCTGAACTGGACAAGGAGATAGGGTGACTGCGTAGGGAAGAAGGTCAAGATGCTCCTTCCTCCAGTCACGCCTCTGAATCCAAAACTATGGATGAGGAGGAGGGGCAGACAGTAAATGGTGGCCAGAAAAAAAAGAGGAGGAAGAAGGGTAAGAGTAAGGCGGCGCCGTCCTCCTCTTCAGTTGTAGCCTCAGACCATAGAAGGAACAACTCAGTCTCCAACCCTCTGATCGTCCTTTCAAATCGATATGAGGCTCTCAGGGATACTATCTCCCCTCCTCCTCTTGAGGGTCAGGAGGCAGTGGGGCCTCCAGGAGATGCCGAGCCTCCTTCTTCTGGGGCAGTTTCTTCAGGGGGGGGAGGTAACACCAGATGCTGGCGGAAAAGATCCTGGGATGGATATGTCCCTGAGTTTAAAAAAAGGTAAAGGGTCTTCCTCTGATTCAGATGGGGGTGGAGGGAAGGAGAGGAAGAAGGTTTAAAGGGTGAGGCTATCTAACTCAATCACCCAGGATGGCGGCACTCACCCCACTGACGCTGGCATCTATTAACTGTGCCAGCATAAAGTCGGATACGGCTAGATTAGCAGCCTTTGATTTTCTCGGCCGTGTTGAAGCTGACATTTTCTTTTTACAAGAGACCAGGTTGTCAGATCTAGCCTCTCTGGTGAAAGCCAGAAGAGAGTGGAGGTGCGGTCCCTCCCACTAGAGATGAGCGAACTTCCAGTAATTTGTCACAAACTTCTCGGCTCAGCAGTTGCTGACTTTATTCCTGCATAAATTAGTTCAGCTTTCAGGTGCTCCGGTGGGCTGGAAAAGGTGGATACAGTCCTAGGAGAGAGTCTCCTAGGACTGTATCCACCTTTTCCAGCCCACCGGAGCACCCGAAAGTTGAATTCATTTATGCAAGCTAAAGTCAGCAAATACCAAGCCGAGAAGTTCGTGACAAATCAAATTACTGTAAGTTCGCTCATCTCTACCTCCCACTGGTCTCTTGCGGTTCATTAACATCTATGCCCCGCAAACCAAGTGGGGCCATAAAGATCTCTTTATGAGGATTAAGCCCTTTCTTTTTACGAGTCGGCAGGTGATCTTTGGAGGGGACTTCAATAATGTCACAAGGTCCCAAGATAGGAGAGGCTTCAATGGTCCGGTGGCTTGTGATAGTGTGGCACTGATTAGCATAGCTAGAGAAGCTCACCTAGAGGATGCCCACATCTGGAGCCCCTCAGGCCATGCAGGTTTCGCCTTTCATCGAGGTAGCTGCAGGTCTAGGATAGACTGGTTTTATTTGAAGGAGGAAGCCGTCTCTTCCACAGTGTCCGTGGTTGAGGTGGAGTCCTCCGATCACTGTATGATTTTGTTTTCCCTGAATGTTTCAGAGACCTCCCGGATGGGTAAAGGTTACTGGAAACTGAATTTGCCCTCATGGAGAAAGCGGAGGCAAGACAGTCCTTTGAGGATTTTTGTCAGAGTCAGGTACCTTTACTGGATCTTTGTAGTAATAAGCTGGAGTGGTGGGAGATATTCAAGAAGCGGGTTGCGGAGTTATTCCGTCAGCTCTCGAGCCTCAGGTCCCTGAACAGGTACCGCCTTTATCAGGATCTGAGGAGGAAACTCAAGCTTCTCCTCTAGACTGGAGGTAGCCGAGAGGATATCTCCAGAGTGAAGTCCTTGATGATGAGGTGTCAGTACGATAGGCATGCATCTTTGGTTTTTGAGAGGGATTTCGGGAAGTACCGCTCGCCCAACCATTACAGAAACTGTAAGATGTCAGTGAGTAGTAAAGTCGTTTCAGGACTGATTAATAGTACAGGATCTCTGAATCGGTCCAGATCAGGGATCTTGGAGGTTGTCAGATCCTTCTACTCCTGCACCTCTTTGGGAGGAAGGATCTAGATCGAGACAAGATGTTGGTTTTCCTGGCTGAAACCATTCCTGAGCCAGGGGTAGACCCCTCTCTTGGCGTTTTGGCAGAAGAAATCAGGGAAGAGGAAGTAAGACTGGCGATCGAGGGGCTTGCCCCTAAGAAGTCGTCAGGTCCGGATGGCTTAACATCCGAGTGGTAAAGGGCCTTTATGGAGTCTTTAGCTCCCCTCTTGCCTGAGGTATTCAATGAGTGTCTCTCCTCGGGCACTCTGCCGAAGTCAATGAGGAGGTCAGCCCTGATTCTCCTGTCAAAGGGTAAAGATCTGAGCCGTATTGAGATTTGGAAGCCCATAGCTCTTCTCAATACAGACAGGAAGCTTCTGGCTAAGATACTGTTTTATCGGCTGGTGAAGTTTGCACGCCGGCTCCCTTCGGGGGCTCAGCACTGCTCCGTTCCAGGTAAAAGCACCTTAAGTGCTGTCCTTAGTGTCAGGGAGGCAGTGGAGCGGAATATTGTTTTTTTTTGGAAGGGGTACTTGCTGTCCCTGGATCAGGCCAAAGCATTTGATCGGGTGAACCATGAGTACCTCTGGTCCTTCCTCCTGAGATATGGCTTACCGAGTACTTTTGTTAATTGGCTTAAGATCTTGTATGCAGGGGCAGAGAGTTTCCCTCTGGTGAATGGTTGGTCTGGCTGCTCTTTTGTGGTGGGGTCCCGAGTCCATCAGGGTTGTCCTTTGAGCCCGCTTTTATACGTGTTCGTGATCGATCCCTTCGTCCGGCGGGTAGATTGTGGGCCGTTGGCGGGAGTCGGGATGAGTCTGGCGGAGCTGGATGCCGCCCATAGAGTAGTGGCGTAAGCTGAGGATGTCACCATTTTCTTGTCCTCGAGAGAGGAGGTCGATGTGGTAATGTCGGAGGTGGACCACTACTAGGAGGCATTCGGGTCTAAGATCACCCGGGATAAGTGTAAAAGTCTCTGGCTGGGAAGGGGAGAGCCCACGTTTGATCTCCCAGACACCCTTCCAGGGCCCTGAGAGTCAGCAAAAGTTTTGGCCATCACATTTGGCCATCAAAAACTGGGATGGTAAACTCCAGGATGCCTCTCAGAAGGTGAACCAGTGGAAAGGTTGGTCCGTGACCCTCAGGGAAAGGGTACACCTGATCAAATCGTACCTGTTCCCCTTGTTTATCTATCTAAGCAGTGTATGTATCTTGCCAGAGGCTTACTACACTAGGATCTAAAGCCTGTTTTTCCAACTGTTCTGGGGAAGCGGATTGAACCTAGTCAAGAGGGAGGTTATGGCACGAGGAGACTAGGGGGTTTATCTATGGTGAACCCTGTGGTGTTCGTACCGAAAACCTTCTTGAAAGCAAACATCTCAAACCTCTGGAAAGAGAGGGCTCCTTTGTGGGTACTCTCCTGCAGGGTTTCATCCTTTCTTCCAGGAATGGGAGACAGTAGGGCGGGTGAAGGACCTACATACGCCCCATGGATATCTTCCAGCTTATGCTACCCCAACTCTGAAGGCGATACATCAGTGGGATCTGGGAGTGTGGGAGATCAGGACCCAGTCAAGGCAGTTCCTTGACAAACGAGTTCTGTTGACCCACTTCTAGAAGCGCTAGAAGGACGCTCAGGGACTGCCCAGATGGGGATCTGAGGGTGTGTACATTTTAAACATGAAAAGGATCCTCCAGAAGTGTTGGGACTTGGCCTATCGCTGCTTTCAGGTGAATCTTGAAGCATAGGAGCTCTGATGACCGGGGATGTCCCAGAGAAGGGTGCGGGGACATGCTGGAAAGCATGGACCACTTCCTGCTTCACTGTCCTTTTAATATAGGGGGTTACAGCTGGGTGGGCACTTCCATTGGCTGGAGTCAACTTGCTGGCCTTACCTATCTGGAGTGGGCTTATAATACTTTGTTTTAAGTCAGCTTATTGGTTAGGTACTACACATGGCACACATGGTGTCTAGTATCTACACAGCGGAAAGTCCTCTCCGAGGTGGAGGTCTGTAAGAATATCATTGGTGACCTCAGGAAGATCAGGTCTTTGGAGTATGACAGTCTTGGTACCAGTAGGGCTTCTCTCCTATGGAGAGGGTTTTCATTTGATGTTCCCTAGGTACTAGACCTCTTGGGTAGAGTACCCCTGTTTCTGGTTAGGGACAGTGATATTAGGGACAGAGAGAGAGTAAGTGTGGGGTCAGTTTGTTGAAGGGATAGCAGTAGGGTGAGTCGTAGGGAAAAGTTAGTGGAGAGAGTTAAAAATGTAATATCAGGATTGCCATCCTTCCCTGGTCGTGGGCTATGCATGTACACCCTTTTTGTTTTGTTTTCAGCATATGTGTTGCATAAAGGGCTTACAGGCGACCAAACTTGTGCCTAAGGTGGGTTCTATTGTATTGTATTTGTATAGTTGGTTGGGTATAGATTAGGATGGATGGGGGAATTGATGGGTTGGTGGAGATTTGGAGGGGCTGGCGTGGGTCAGTTATGGACTGGATATGGACTATTACCCATATCAAGGAGGTTGGTTTTGCGGGTGGTTTTAATTTCACGTCATGTGTGTGGTATAGTGGGGTGCAATGCAGGGTAGATGTTATAACCCAAGGGTCAGATGTTATTAACCCCTTCTTGTCATGACGCCAGGGCGTGGTTTAGCCTTAACCACCCAAAGGTAATATTGCCGGTCCTGGGCTAGGCACGGGGCAATGAAGACACCAACGCCAAGTTACGAACAAAAGGTAGCTTTACTGAGGTTAGACAGATGACACAGTCTATGCAGTACAGCCAGAATCCCAAGGAGGTGACCAGTGACACAGGGGGACCTTGCAGTAGGTAGAGACATTTTAAAGCAGGCCACGGTGACTAGACAATTGAATTGACTGATGACTGACTTGTGACTGGCAAGACGATGACTTTAGCTTACTTGAGCTGACTTGTGGCTGCAGACTTTAGGCTTGAGGTCTCCAAAGCTTTGGGCACAGACACTGAGACGACTGCACTGGACCTCAGCATACAGCAGAAGAGCAATGTGCTAAGAGAAAGATTGCAGCCCCTCCCCTGGTTGTACAGGGGGGGGGGGGGTGGCTGTGCAAGGAGCCCATAGGTCACTTTGGGGGTCACCTGGTCACTAGTGCCTCCTGGGTAACAATCACATGGTAACAGCTATTAAAGAAACAGTACATTTTACTATACAGCTTATGTACATAAGGGATGACACATGGAGACATGGAGAGACTCTGCCTGACAGGGTAGGAGAAGTATGGGGACACACCATCCCGTACTGGGCCACCATATGTGTATATATATTTTGTATGTGTATATAGTTTTTGTAAGTGTATATATATATATAGATGCAAATCATAAAATGTTGCAGTATCTTGTAATACTGCAACATTTTATGATTTGCATCGGCATCACTGGACTAATACGGCTATTCAAATTTACTACATTATGTGTATATATATATATATATATATATATATATATATATGCATTTATGTTATGTTTTTGGGTTTTTATATTTGTCTTGCATATATTATTATATAATGTGGATTGGTTATTTTATTTTATGAGGAGAAGGGCTGTCAGACAAGAATAAGTTAGTATTCTTGTACTTTAATGTTAGTTATATTATGGCAGTGTAAAATAAAAAATGTATATATGTATATTTGTGTAAATGTATATACGTGTGTATGTGTTTTATAAAAAAAAAAAAAAAAAAAAGGATATATTTGTGAGGTGCATTAGTTGTAATGTAATGTACGGTTGAGTTTTTTTTCTTCTTTTTTTTCTCCCCAAGTCCAGTTGTTTTTAGTTAAAGCTAAGTAAAGCTATTTTTATGATTTTTGTTTTGGTAAAGAATGTGTGTGTGTGATAGTAGTTTTGATAATTTGTATGTAGGTATATATATTGTTATGTGTAATGGTACTTTGATAAAAAAAATTATAATAATAATAATAATATGTATATATATATAGGTATATTGTTAGTGTAGTCAAGATGGGCTGGCTGGTTAGGCAGGTTTTGTTATTAAAGTTTTCTGTTACTTTCTGTCATTGCTATTTAAGCTTGGTTTTCTGTTTTGTTAAGGTTTATATATATATATATTCATATTCATAATAAAAAGAGTTACATCATATGTGACTGATATCAGCTGCTTCACTTATAACACTTCAGCACTGATATAACCTCCTGAGGCATTAAATCATATGTAACTGATATAATCTTATAATGACAATATATAGGGGTGCTCCGGTGGAAAACATGAAAAAAAAAAAAAACTGTTAAACAGATTTGTAAATTACTGCTATTAAAAAATCTTAATCCTTCCAGTACTTATAAGCTGCTGTATGCTCCAGAGGAAGTAGTGAAGTTCTTTCCAGTCTGACCCCAGTGCTCTCTGCTGACACCTCTGTCTGTGTCAGGAACTGTCCAGACCAGGAGAGGTTTGCTATGGGGATTTGCTTCTACTCTGGGCAGTTCCTGATATGGACAGACAAGGCCGGCCTTTGGGGTGTGCAAGCTGTGCGGCCGCACAGGGCGCCATAGCAACAGGGGCCCCGGGGGGCAGGGGATTGATTAAGGGGACAGGGGACTGATTAAGGGGACAGGGGACTGAATAATGGGGACATGGGACTGATTAAGGGGGCAGGGGACTGATTAAGGGGGACAGGGGACTGATTAAGGGGGACAGGGGACTGACTAAGGGGACAGGGGACTGACTAAGGGGGACAGGGGACTGATTATGGGGGGCAGGGGACTGATTAAGGGGGGCAGGGGACTGATTAAGGGGAGGCAAGTGATTTATTGAACGGGTGGCCAAGGGTTTTGGTGATGGGAATGAAGGTGGCATATTGTGTGCTTCAAATTGTCTAGAGGGTGCCAAACAAAAACATTGGTTGAAGAAATGTGGGAGAGTCTATGCATGCTTAGTGTTGTAAAATAGTTAGATATAGTGCTCTGACAACATAGCTCTTGTTTCTACAATACATAAACTGACATTTTGTAGTCAGACTAAAATGTTTAAATGCGAATTTGACTACCAAAAGCCAGTTTATGTATGCGGACCATGACCATTGTCTTAGTAATTGGGGTAGGTGCTATGATTTTACTTATGACTTTGTGGCTTTATTCTATTAAAGCGACACTGTCCCTGTCTGGGAATTTGCAAAATACGCAAAGACCTCCGACAGTGACCTTGCAGCTTATCTATAGTTGATCTATACCTTCATGTAATGTTATGTTTCCATGTGTTATTTTATCTATACCTGGAAATGTTTTATTCATTTGATGAATACCGACAATGTTTTGTTACTTGGTTTACTATTTGCGCTATACCTAAACTAAAGGATTTGTATGGATCATGCAGTTGATCTACATCTGCTATACTGGTTGTGTATATTGGTTATTCATTTGATCTACACCTGCAGTACAGAGTTTTCATGTATTATTCAGTTGATCGCTAGGTGGTGTCTAGTGAAGTTCTATGTTATTTGGTATTTTGTTTATCTATGCTTTATTTGGCACAAATGTTGGCATACTACAGTTAGGAAATTATTATCTGTACACTGCTGCTGCAGTTTGTATCTATACTTAAAAGGGCCTCTCTTTTAAATATATCTATTTTTTATTTTATCACATAGCAGTATTATGGGTCCCAGGTGGACAGAATTGAAAACCAAGGGCCCTTATGGTTTTGGAGGACAAGAAGAGTGCTGGAGTAATAAAGAAATATTTTGGAACACTAGCACCTAGTGGTTTACAAACCACAGAAGAAAAAGATGAAAAAAGCTGCAGTAGCCAAAGTGATGTACATCTTCAGCTCAGTGAGCCTTCAATATCTAGAACATCTTTGGAAGAAGAGGATTCTAATATACCTTCTGGCCTAGAGGCTTTTGATGCAACCATAAGCACATGTGAAAAATCAAGCTTCACAGATTCTGCTTTGTGGCCAAAATTGATATCTAAGAATATTGATAGTATTTTAGATGTTGGTCCTGTACAAATACAAGATGTTGATTTTAAAAAAGATGCCCATAATCTGCATTTTTCTTCAGCATTCTATAAAAGAAAATTAGACAGTGGTGAAGAACAAACACAGCGATGGTTGGTATACTCTCATCTACCAATAAAGTATTCTGTTTCTCTTTAAAATTATTTAATAAGAATCCTAAAACATCGCTTGCCCTTGGAGGATCAGATGACTGGACACATATGTCAAATATTTTGAAATCACATGAAACCTCCAGCAGCCATTTTACAGCCCAGCAGATGTGGACTGAAACACAACCGAGACTGAAATCAAAACATGCGATTGATCAAAACTACCAAAATCTCATGAGCCGTGAAAGGCAACACTGGAGATCAGTGATGGAGAGGCTGTTAAATATTGTCCAGTTTTTAGAAGAACGTAATCTGGCCTTCAGAGGCTCTTCGGACCGACTTTTTACATCTAATAATGGAAATGTTTTTAGGTCTCGTCGAACTATTAGGAAAATATGACAGTGTGATGGCAGAACACTTACGCATGGTGGTATCAAAAGAAACTGCTGACCCCTACTGTGGAAAAACAATTCAAAATGAAATAATAAATCTAATGGCTAAACAGGTAATTGACGACTGTTACGCCGAGCGCTCCGGGTCCCCGCTCCTCCCCGGAGCGCTCGCTACACTTCCCTCACTGCAGCGCCCCGGTCGGTTCCACGGACCCGGGGCGCTGCGTTACCACCTCCGGCCGGGATGCGATTCGCGATGCGGGTAGCGCCCGCTCGCGATGCGCACCCCGGCTCCCGTACCTTACTCGCTCCCCGTCAGTTCTGTCCCGGCGCGCGCGGCCCCGCTCCCTAGGGCGCGCGCGCGCCGGGTCTTTGCGATTTAAAGGGCCACTGCACCGCTGATTGGTGCAGTGGTTCCAATTAGTGTTTACACCTGTGCACTTCCCTATATCACCTCACTTCCCCTTCACTCCCTCGCCGGATCTTGTTGCCCTAGTGCCAGTGAAAGCGTTCCTTGTGTGTTCCTTGCCTGTGATTCCAGACCTTCTGCCGTTGCCCCTGACTACGATCCTTGCTGCCTGCCCCGACCTTCTGCTACGTCCGACCTTGCTTCTGTCTACTCCCTTGTACCGCGCCTATCTTCAGCAGCCAGAGAGGTTGAGCCGTTGCTAGGGGATACGACCTGGTCACTACCGCCGCAGCAAGACCATCCCGCTTTGCGGCGGGCTCTGGTGAAAACCAGTAGTGACTTAGAACCGATCCTCTAGCACGGTCCACGCCAATCCCTCTCTGGCACAGAGGATCCACCACCTGCCAGCCGGCATCGTGACAGTAGATCCGGCCATGGATCCCGCTGAAGTTCCTCTGCCAGTTGTCGCTGACCTCACCACGGTGGTCGCCCAGCAGTCACAACAGATTGCGCAACAAGGCCAACAGCTGTCTCAACTGACTGTTATGCTACAACAGTTACTACCACAGCTCCAGCAATCATCTCCTCCGCCAGCTCCTGTACCTCCTCCGCAGCGAGTGGCCGCTTCTGGAATACGACTATCCTTGCCGGATAAATTTGATGGGGACTCTAAGTTTTGCCGTGGCTTTCTTTCCCAATGTTCATTACACTTGGAGATGATGTCGGACCAGTTCCCCACTGAAAGGTCTAAGGTGGCTTTCGTAGTCAGCCTGCTGTCTGGAAAAGCCCTGGCTTGGGCCACACCGCTCTGGGACCGCAATGACCCCGTCACTGCCTCTGTACACTCCTTCTTCTCGGAAATTCGAAGTGTCTTTGAGGAACCTGCCCGAGCCTCTTCTGCTGAGACTGCCCTGTTGAACCTGGTCCAGGGTAATTCTTCCGTTGGCGAGTATGCCGTACAGTTCCGTACCCTTGCTTCAGAATTATCCTGGAATAATGAGGCACTCTGCGCGACCTTTAAAAAAGGCCTATCCAGCAACATTAAAGATGTTCTGGCCGCACGAGAAATCCCTGCTAACCTACATGAACTCATCCATCTTGCCACTCGCATTGACATGCGTTTTTCCGAACGGCGTCAGGAGCTCCGCCAGGATATGGACTCTGTTCGCACGAGGCGTTTCTTCTCCCCGGCTCCTCTCTCCTCTGGTCCCCTGCAATCTGTTCCTGTGCCTCCCGCCGTGGAGGCTATGCAGGTCGACCGGTCTCGCCTGACACCCCAAGAGAGGACACGACGCCGCATGGAGAATCTCTGCCTGTACTGTGCTAGTACCGAACACTTCCTGAAGGATTGTCCTATCCGTCCTCCCCGCCTGGGAAGACGTCCGCTGACTCCGCACAAAAGTGAGACAGTCCTTGATGTCTACTCTGCTTCTCCACGTCTTACTGTACCTGTGCGGATGTCTGCCTCTGCCTTCTCCTTCTCTGCTGTGGCCTTCTTGGACTCTGGATCTGCAGGAAATTTTATCTTAGCCTCTCTCGTCAACAGGTTCAACATCCCGGTGACCAGTCTCGCCAGACCCCTCTACATCAATTGTGTAAACAATGAAAGATTGGACTGTACTATACGTTTCCGCACGGAGCCCCTTCTAATGTGCATCGGATCTCATCACGAGAGGATTGAACTGTTGGTCCTCCCCAATTGCACTTCTGAAATCCTTCTTGGACTTCCCTGGCTTCAACTCCATTCCCCAATCCTGGATTGGTCCACTGGGGAGATCAAGAGTTGGGGGCCCTCTTGTTCCAAGGACTGCTTAAAACCGGTTCCCAGTAAACCTTGCCGTGTCCCTGTGCTTCCTCATGTAACCGGTCTCCCTAAGGCCTATATGGACTTTGCGGACGTTTTTTGCAAAAAACAAGCTGAGACTCTACCTCCTCACAGGCCTTATGATTGTCCCATTGACCTCCTCCCGGGCACTACTCCACCCCGGGGCAGAATCTATCCTCTGTCCGTCCCAGAGACTCTTGCCATGTCTGAATACGTCCAAGAAAATTTAAAAAAGGGCTTTATCCGTAAATCCTCCTCTCCTGCCGGAGCCGGATTTTTCTTTGTGTCCAAAAAAGATGGCTCTCTACGTCCTTGCATTGACTACCGCGGTCTTAATAAAATCACGGTTAAGAACCGCTACCCCCTACCCCTCATCTCTGAACTCTTTGATCGTCTCCAAGGTGCCCATATTTTTACCAAACTGGACTTAAGAGGTGCTTATAATCTCATCCGCATCAGAGAGGGGGATGAATGGAAAACGGCATTTAACACCAGAGATGGACACTTTGAGTATCTGGTCATGCCCTTTGGTCTATGCAACGCCCCTGCCGTCTTCCAAGACTTTGTTAATGAAATTTTTCGTGATCTCCTATACTCCTGTGTTGTTGTATATCTGGACGATATCCTGATTTTTTCTGCCAATCTTGAAGAACACCGCCAGCATGTCCGTATGGTTCTTCAGAGACTTCGTGATAATCAACTCTATGCCAAAATAGAGAAATGTCTGTTTGAATGCCAATCTCTTCCTTTTCTAGGATACTTGGTCTCTGGCCAGGGACTACAAATGGACCCAGATAAACTCTCTGCCGTCTTAGATTGGCCACGCCCCTCCGGACTCCGTGCCATCCAACGTTTTTTGGGGTTCGCCAATTATTACAGGCAATTTATTCCACATTTTTCTACCATTGTGGCTCCTATTGTGGCTTTAACAAAAAAAAATGCCGATCCCAAGTCTTGGCCTCCTCAAGCGGAAGACGCCTTTAAACGACTCAAGTCTGCCTTTTCTTCGGCTCCCGTGCTCTCCAGACCTGACCCATCTAAACCCTTCCTATTGGAGGTTGATGCCTCCTCAGTGGGAGCTGGAGCTGTCCTTCTACAAAAAAACTCTTCCGGGCATGCTGTTACTTGTGGTTTTTTTTCCAGGACCTTCTCTCCGGCGGAGAGGAACTACTCCATCGGGGATCGAGAGCTTCTAGCCATTAAATTAGCACTTGAGGAATGGAGGCATCTGCTGGAGGGATCAAGATTTCCAGTTATTATTTACACCGATCACAAGAACCTCTCCTACCTCCAGTCTGCCCAACGGCTGAATCCTCGTCAGGCCAGGTGGTCTCTGTTCTTTGCCCGATTTAATTTTGAAATTCACTTTCGGCCTGCTGATAAGAACATTAGGGCCGATGCTCTCTCTCGTTCCTCAGATGCCTCTGAAATTGAACTCTCTCCTCAACACATCATTCCTCCTGACTGCCTGATTTCCACTTCTCCAGCCTCCATCAGGCAAACTCCTCCAGGAAAGACCTTTGTTTCTCCACGCCAACGCCTTGGGATCCTCAAATGGGGTCACTCCTCCCATCTCGCAGGTCATGCGGGCATCAAGAAATCTGTGCAACTCATCTCTCGCTTCTATTGGTGGCCGACTCTAGAGACTGATGTGGTGGACTTTGTGCGAGCCTGCACTATCTGTGCCCGGGATAAGACTCCTCGCCAGAAGCCCGCTGGTTTTCTTCATCCTCTACCTGTCCCCGAACAACCTTGGTCTCTGATTGGTATGGATTTTATTACTGACTTACCCCCATCCCATGGCAACACTGTTATTTGGGTGGTCGTTGATCGATTCTCCAAAATGGCACATTTCATCCCTCTTCCTGGTCTTCCTTCAGCGCCTCAGTTGGCTAAACAATTTTTTGTACACATTTTTCGTCTTCACGGGTTGCCTACACAGATCGTCTCGGATAGAGGCGTCCAATTTGTGTCTAAATTCTGGAGGGCTCTCTGTAAACAACTCAAGATTAAATTAAATTTTTCTTCTGCATACCATCCTCAATCCAATGGACAAGTAGAGAGAATTAACCAGATCTTGGGTGACTATTTACGACATTTTGTTTCCTCCCGCCAGGATGACTGGGCAGATCTTCTACCTTGGGCCGAATTCTCGTATAATTTCAGAATCTCTGAATCTTCCTCCAAATCTCCGTTTTTCGTGGTGTACGGCCGTCACCCTCTTCCCCCCCTCCCTACCCCCTTGCCCTCTGGTCTGCCCGCTGTGGATGAAATTTCTCGTGATCTTTCCACCATATGGAAAGAGACCCAAAATTCTCTCTTACAGGCTTCTTCTCGCATGAAGAGATTCGCAGATAAGAAAAGAAGAGCTCCTCCCATTTTTTCCCCTGGAGACAAGGTATGGCTCTCCGCTAAATATGTCCGTTTCCGTGTCCCGAGCTATAAGTTGGGACCACGCTATCTTGGTCCTTTTAAAGTTTTGTGTCAAATTAATCCTGTCTCTTACAAACTTCTTCTTCCTCCTTCTCTTCGTATCCCTAATGCCTTTCACGTCTCTCTTCTTAAACCTCTCATCCTCAACCGTTTTTCTCCTAAATCTGTTCCTCCCACTCCTGTTTCCGGCTCCTCGGACATCTTCTCTGTCAAAGAGATTTTGGCCTCTAAAAAGGTCAGGGGAAGAACTTTTTTTTTAGTGGATTGGGAGGGTTGTGGTCCAGAAGAGAGGTCCTGGGAACCTGAGGACAATATCCTGGACAAAAGTCTGATCCTCAGGTTCTCAGGCCCCAAGAAGAGGGGGAGACCCAAGGGGGGGGGTACTGTTACGCCGAGCGCTCCGGGTCCCCGCTCCTCCCCGGAGCGCTCGCTACACTTCCCTCACTGCAGCGCCCCGGTCGGTTCCACGGACCCGGGGCGCTGCGTTACCACCTCCGGCCGGGATGCGATTCGCGATGCGGGTAGCGCCCGCTCGCGATGCGCACCCCGGCTCCCGTACCTTACTCGCTCCCCGTCAGTTCTGTCCCGGCGCGCGCGGCCCCGCTCCCTAGGGCGCGCGCGCGCCGGGTCTTTGCGATTTAAAGGGCCACTGCACCGCTGATTGGTGCAGTGGTTCCAATTAGTGTTTACACCTGTGCACTTCCCTATATCACCTCACTTCCCCTTCACTCCCTCGCCGGATCTTGTTGCCCTAGTGCCAGTGAAAGCGTTCCTTGTGTGTTCCTTGCCTGTGATTCCAGACCTTCTGCCGTTGCCCCTGACTACGATCCTTGCTGCCTGCCCCGACCTTCTGCTACGTCCGACCTTGCTTCTGTCTACTCCCTTGTACCGCGCCTATCTTCAGCAGCCAGAGAGGTTGAGCCGTTGCTAGGGGATACGACCTGGTCACTACCGCCGCAGCAAGACCATCCCGCTTTGCGGCGGGCTCTGGTGAAAACCAGTAGTGACTTAGAACCGATCCTCTAGCACGGTCCACGCCAATCCCTCTCTGGCACAGAGGATCCACCACCTGCCAGCCGGCATCGTGACAACGACATTTTACAACGCTGCATAAATTCAAAATATTTCTCCATTATTCTTGATTGCACTACAGATATAAGCCATAAAGAACAGATGTCTTTTACAATTCGATTTTTAGAAGACATTTCTGGAAATTTTCAAGTAAAGGAACATTTCCTTGGTTTTAGTAAAGTAGACTGGAAAAGGATTGAGTGATTTCCTCCTAGAATTTCTTTCAGGGAAAAATTTGAACATTGATAATTGTTGTGGACAAGGTTATGACAATGGAGCCAATATGGCAGGAAAAAAAACAATAATGTTCAGTCCAAAATTCTAAACATAAACCCAAGAGCAGTATTTGTACCATGTGGCCGTCATTGTCTTAATCTGGTTATTGGAGATGCAGTACGTTCATGCAAAGAGTCAATGCAGCTATTTGGTATCATTCAGCACATTTATGTTTTATTCTCAGGATCCATGAAGAGATGGAAAATTTTGTCTGCCGATGTTTCTGGCCTCACTTTAAAGCCTTTGTGCACCAAGAGGTGGTAATGCCGTATAAATTGCCTAAAACCCCTAAGACATAATCTAGGCAAAATACAAGAAGCATTGATCGTTTTGTCTGAGGAAACCCACACTGAACCAAACATTTGTCATGAGATTGTGGAGTTTAAATTTATAATGTCATTGAGTGTTTGGTATGATATATTGTACCAAGTTAATATTGTGAGCAAAGCTATTCAGAACGAGGCTGCGTATATAATTTTGGTCTCAAACCTAATCCAGAAATGTCACAATTTTTAAATAGATTTCAGAGAGTCTGGATTTGAAAGCTCTTTCCAGATTGCAAAGGAATAGCAGAAAAAAAGTGAACGTGGAGCTGTTTATAAAAAGCCTTCTCGTATCCACAGAAAAAAAAAGCCTTGCTTGATTACGAATGCCAAGATGAACCTTTAACAGATTAACAGATTTTTTTAATGTTTTGGTTGATACTGCTACTAAATCTTTGGAGGAGCGTTTTACTCAAATGGAACACCACAACAAAGTATGGAGATTTTTATACAATATGAGACATCTTCCAGCACAAGAAAACTTAAAGGGGTACTCCGCCCCTAGACATCTTATCCCCTATCCAAAGGATAGGGGATAAGATGTCAGATCGCAGTGGTCCCGCTCCTGGGGAGCCCCGGGATCCCCGCTGTGGCACTGCGCTATCATTACAGCACAGAGCGAGTTCGCTCTGCACGTAATGACGGGCAATACAGGGGCCTTAGCATCGTTACGTCACGGCCCGCCCCTTTCAATACAAGTCTATGGGAGGGGGTGTGGTGGTCGTCACGCCCCCTGCCATGGACTTGAATTAAGGGGACGGGCCGTGATGTCACGAGGGGCGGAGCCATGACGTCCCGCTGCTCCGTCCCCTGTATCGCCCGTCATTACGCACAGAGCGAACTCGCTCTGTGATGTAATGATAGCGCGGTGCCGCAGCGGGGATCCCTGGGCTCCCCAGCAGTGGGACCGCGGCGATCTGACATCTTATCCCCTATCCTTTGGATAGGGGATAAGATGTCTAGGGGCGGAGTACCCCTTTAAGGGAATGTTATTTGCAGTTGCAGAAGGCATTAGAGAAGAGCAGGCAATCTGACATTAATGGTCTAGATCTTTCAGAAGAGCTTTGGCATATTCAAAGCCTACTACCTCAAGATGCCACAGCACCACGCCATACACTCAATTTCATAGTAAGAAATGGCCTGACTAACACATTTCCAAACATGTGGATAGCACTTAAGATTCTATTAACAATTCCTGTTTCTGTGGCATCAGGAGAACGCAGCTTTTCCAAGTTAAAACTCATTAAAACGTATCTGAGATCATCAATGACGCATGACAGAATAACCTCCTTATCAGTGCTATCAATTGAAAGCGATGTATTGAAGATGTTGGACATGAACAACGTGATTGATGAGTTTGCAAAGGCAAAAGCACATAAAGTTGTATTTTGAGGTTTAGATTAATATTTATTGTCAGGAGGAGTTTATTTTGTCTACCAATGTTCCCAGTTATTATTGCATTTGCACATATATTATCTCAGTTTTTTTTCTGTATTTAATATGTTTGATATACATGATTGTTACCAGTCAATCCAGTTATTTATTAATGTACTTGTTTGCACTTGCACTTAAATTATCTGTAATAAAAAAAAAATATTTGTGACAAATATTTTTTCCCTCTTTGTGTATGTTTATGGGGTAATGGGGGGGGGGGGGGCACAAGGTTAGCTCGCACAGCTAAGGCCGGCCCTGTGGACAGAGGGGTCAGCAGAGAGCACTGTAGTCAGACTGAAAAGAACTTCACAGCTTCCCCTGGAGCATACAGCAGCTGATAAGTACTGGAATGATTAAGATTTTTTAATAGAAGTAATTTACAAATCTGTTTAACTTTGTTTAACCATTTGTTTGGGAAAAAATGGTTTCCACTGGAGTACCTCTTTAACCCCTTAGGGACTAAGTCCATTTTCACCTTAAAGGGGTACTCCAGTGGAAAACTTTTTTTTCCAAACAAATGGTTAAACAAAGTTAAAAAGATTTGTAAACTACATCTATTAAAAAATCTTAATCCTTCTTTTTTTTTTAAATCAACTAAATTTCTTCTATTAAAAAATCATAATCCTTCCAGTACATATTAGTTGCCGAATACTAAAGAGGAAATTATTTTCTTTTTGGGACACAGGAATAGCAGCAAAGTGGAGGAGAAAAATCAAAATCTTTATTTTTTACACTAACATGTTTATGTAGCCAAATGTTTAAGGGTTATAAGGAGAAAAAGCCCCCCAAAACTTGTAACCCAATTTCTGTTGAGTATGGCAATACCTCATATATTGAGGTAAAGTGCTCTGCGGGCTCGCAACATGGCTCAAGAGGGAAAGAGCAATTGTGGGATTTTGGAGGGCGAATATTGCTGTCATGGTTTTTGGGGGGCATGATGCATTTAGGAATCCTCCATGGTGCCAGAACAGCAAAAAAAAAAAAACTCCACATGGCACACTATTTGGGAAACTACACCCCTCAAGCAACATAACAAGGGGTATAGTGAGCCTTAACACCTCACAGGTGTTTGACAGGTTTGCGTTGAAGTTGGATGTGAAAATGAAAAAATTTGATTTTTAACGCTAAAATGATGGTGTTACTCCAAATTTTTCATTTTCACATGGAGTAATAGGAGAAATTGGACCCCAAAATTTGAAGCCAAATTTCTCCCGGGTAAGGAAATACCCCATACATGGACGAAAAGTGCTCTGCTGGCGCACTACAGGTGTAAGAACAGAAGGAGCGCCATTGGGCTTTTGGAGAGAGAATTTTGCTGAAATGGTTTTTGGGGGGCATGTCACATGGTGCTAGAACAGCAAAAAATAAACACATAACACACTATTTGGGAAACTACATCCCTCAAGGAACGTAATGAGGTGTATAATGAGCCTTAACACCCAACACGTGATTGACAAACTTTTGTTAAAATGGGACATGAAAATGAAACATTTTTCACTAAAATGCTTGTGTTGCCCAAAATTTTTCATTTTCACAAGGGGTAATAGGAGTGCCATTGGGCTTTTGGAGAGAGCATTTGGTTGGAATAGAAGCCAGGGGCCATGTGCGTTTACAAAGCCTCCATGCTCATGGACCACTGTTCAAAAATTCTGTCAGACACTTGTGGTGTGTAAATGCTCACTGCACCCCTTATTACATTCCGTGAGGGGTGTAGTTTCCAAAATGGGGTCACATGTGTGTGTGTGGGGGGGGGGGGCACTGTTCTGGCACCATGGGGGCTTTGTAAATGCACATGGCCATCAATTCCAGCCAAATTCTTTCTCCAAAAGCCCATTGGAGCTTCATCTGTTCTGAGCCCTGTAATGCACACGCAAAGCCCTTAACATCTACAGATGGGGTATTTCAATACTCAGAAGAAATGGTGTTACAAATTTTGGTGGGCTTTTTCTCCTATTACTTTTAATTTGGGGTAACACCAACATTTTGGTGGCACTTTAATGAAAATTCATCAAACACCTGTGGGGTGTTAAGGCTCACTATACCCCTTGTTACATTCCTTGAGGGGTGTAGTTTCCAAAATGGGGTCACATGTGTGTGTAACTACCAGCCACCCCTGTGCAAATTTAGGCCTCAGATGTAGGCCTCAAATGCACATGGTGCGCTCTCACTTCTGAGCCATGTTGTGCATCCGCAGAGCACTTTATGTCCACATATGGGGTATTTCCGTACTCAGAAGAAATTGCGCTACAAATTTTGGGGGTCTTTTTGTCCTTTTACCTCTTGTGAAAATGAAAAGTATGGGACAACACCAGCATGTTAGTGTAAAAAAATTAAAAAAAATTTACACTAACATACTGGGGTAGATTCAAACATTGCACAGTGATCTCCAAACTGTGGCCCCCCAGATGGTGCAAAACTATAAATCCCAGCATTCCCAGACAGTAAATGGCTGTGTGGGAATGCTGGGATTTGTAGCTTTGCAAGATCTGAAGGGCCACAGTTGAGAGACCACTGCACAGTGATCTCCAAACTGTGGCCCCCCCCCCCCAGATGGTGCAAAACTACAAATCCCAGCATTCCCAGACAGTATATGGCTGTGTGGGAATGCTGGGAGTTGTAGTTTTGCATGATCTGAAGGGCCACAGCTTAGAGACTCCAAACTGTGGTCCTCCAGGCCACTTACACAGATTGCCGCCGCTGAATTTCTGAGCCGCCGTTGCCATGACCATGCCATGATCGCCGCCAGATGACGTCATCGCTGCCTGGATCGGGTGAGCTCCACTGTTCCCCCATTCCTCGCTTTGCCCGGACACTCATGGGTGGGCAGAGCAGGGGAAATGTACTTCAACCCCCCCCCCTTCTGTGATTGGTCAAAAATTGGTTTAGAAACAAATTTATATCAGCTAGTTTGTCATTAAACATGCAACAACTTCCACAATTTATAAATGAATAGGAGTACGCGCTGGGTAAAATAGCACTACAAGATGACAATAAATGTAGAAGAAATAGTAGCCTACCTTCCAGGTGAGGTATAGTAATTCTTCAATATACTGAGACAATGTAAGTGATACTCTGAAACATAAATAGAATATTTTAGGTGGATATAAAACTAAATGCAATTTCCTGAAAAATGCATTGATGCTAGTCTAAAAATTAGCACGTATGGAATACCTGATATATAGAGTGCAATGTGATATGAACAGTTGATTAAGCAGTTGTGTAGAAGCACTTTCTTTAGACAATGAATGAATCCTTCCTTTGGTTTAGTGGGCCATTTTTAGGGGTACTCCAGCGCGGCAATTATGATAATAAAAAGCTCCTTTATGCCTTAAAGCAGAGATCTCAAACTCGCGGCCCGTGGAATGAAATTTTGTGGCCCGGGAGCCGGGCAGGTGATTTTTTCAGGCGTTTAGCCCTGCTTCGGTCAAGCAATGCTAAATGCCAGAAGACTTCACACACGTCGGCACACACTGCTACTGTACCTATATCTCCCTGCTGCAGCCTTTAACGAGCCTTCCTGGAGGGAATGCGCGCGATTGGTGACATCATCCCATTTGCAGCGCAGGAAGCTGGGAGCCTGACGTAATAACATCCCCGCAAAGAAGGCTCATTTTAGGCTGCAGCAGGGAGATGTAAGTACTGTAGCTGTGAAACTTAACTTGCCTAATTACTTGCCTAATAAGGGAGGACCTGCTTATCACCAGGGGCTAACCTATCTTCTTAGGGGGCATAATTGTTTAAATAGGAGCTCTACCTGCTGGGGGTAATATCTGGGGGCCTGTACACTTATTGGGAACCCCTACCTGATCATCAGGTAGGGCTCCCCAGTAGGTAGACAGGCCCCCAGATAGATATTACCGCCATCATAGGGATCAAATCTATCTGGGACCTCTATACCTACTTAGGAGCCCTACCTGATGGGGGTCATATCTATCTGGGGGCCTGAGTGCCTACTGGAGAGCCCTACCAGATAGGGGTCATATCTATATGGGGGCCTATGTACCTACTGGGGAACCCTACCAGATGGGGGTTATATCTATCTGGGGGCATGATGGGGGCATTATATGTGAGGGGCGCATGATGGGGGCATTATATGTGAGGGGCGCATGATGGGGGCATTATATATGAGGGGCGCATGATGGGGGCATTATATGTGAGGGGCGCATGATGGGGGCATTATATGTGAGGGGCATTTGATGGGGCATTATATGTGAGGGGCGCATGATGGGGGGCATTATATGTGAGGGGTGCATGATGGGGGGCATTATATGTGAGGGGCGCATGATGGGGGCATTATATGTGAGGGGCGCATGATGGGGGCATTATATGTGAGGGGCGCATGATGGGGGCATTATATGTGAGGGGCGCATGATGGGGGCATTATATGTGAGGGGCGCATGATGGGGGGCATTATATGTGACGAGCGCATGATGGGGGCATTATATGTGACGAGCGTATGATGGGGGCATTATATGTGAGGGGCACATGATGGGGGGCATTATATGTGAGGGGCGCATGATGGGGGCATTATATATGAGGGGCGCATGATGGGGGCATTATATGTGAGGGGTGCATGATGGGGGCATTATATGTGAGGGGCATATGATGGGGCATTATATGTGAGGGGCGCATGATGGGGGGCATTATATGTGAGGGGTGCATGATGGGGGGCATTATATGTGAGGGGCGCATGATGGGGGCATTATATGTGAGGGGCGCATGATGGGGGCATTATATGTGAGGGGCGCATGATGGGGGCATTATATGTGAGGGGCGCATGATGGGGGCATTATATGTGAGGGGCGCATGATGGGGGGCATTATATGTGACGAGCGCATGATGGGGCATTATATGTGACGAGCGTATGATGGGGGCATTATATGTGAGGGGCACATGATGGGGGGCATTATATGTGAGGAGCGCATGATGGGGCATTATATGTGACAAGCACATGATGGGGGCATTATATGTGAAGGGCGCATGATGGGGGCATTATATGTGAAGGGCGCATGATGGGGGCATTATATGTGAGGGGCACATGCGGCCCAGCCTCACCCAGCCTCTACTTCCAGTGGCCCCTAGATAATTTGAGTTTGAGACCCCTGCCTTAAAGGTAGGTGATATTGACATCTTAACATAACTTTCCTAGTGATCGTGAGTACCTGATGTCTTTTGATCGTATTATTCTCCTTCCAAGATGGTGATGGTCTTCTAATGGGGCAGCTGGAGAGTGCTCCGGCCGGTAGCGCCTCAACCAGCCTGCGTCCTCGTTGTAAGTAGCTCGGTGAAGTGAGCGGTTGATAGTGACCTCACTATGGAGACACGTAGGGTCCGCAAAGATATCAACGCGTTTCAGAAATGCTACGGATTTCCTTTGTCGGGATAAGCTGTGTGGATGTGTAGCCAATACTTATAGGAGGACACGGTCTGGATATTAACCCTATGTTACTTCCCCTAGGTAAGTGATTATTTGGATCTGTAGAAGATCTAGCACTGGGGTATTGTGATGCGGTGTTTTATGATAGAAAGCTGAATAGTTCCATCTCTTCATTGAGTCCAAATGGGGCCATTGAATTTAAATTAAAAATCCACTTGCTTTCCGATCGGGATAATTGTGTGATAAAGTTGCTCCCTCGCCAGTGTGGGGTAATTTTTTCCAAACCAAAAAAAACGGGATACTGTAGCTGATTGTTTATCCTCTTAAGGACCCAGGACGTATGGGTACGTCCTGGGTCCCGGTCCTGCGATATAACGCGGGGTCACACGGTGACCCCGCATCATATCGCGGCAGGCCCAGCGTCATAGTAAAGCGGGGACCCGCCTCTAATAGTGCGCGGCACTGATCGATGTGCTGCGCTATTAACCCTTTAGCCGCGCGCTCAAAGCTGAGCCGCGCGGCTAAAAACGAAAGTGAAAGTTTCCGGCTAGCTCAGGGAGCTTTTCGGGATCGCCGCCGTATAATCGCGGCATCCCGAACAGCTGTAGCACAGAAGGTCTTCTTACCTTCTCCTGTGCTGTCCGATCACCGAATGAATGCTTCAACACTGAGATCCAGGCTTGAGCATTCAATCGCCGAAAACACTGATTGATCCATTCCTATGGAGATGGATCAATCAGTGTAAAAGATCAGTTAATGCAATGTTATAGCCCCCTATAGGAGCTATAATATTGCATAAGAAAAGTGTAAAAAAAATCATTAACCCTTTCAATTATTCTTTGAATCACCCGGCATTTCCAAGAATAAAAAAAACACAGTGTAAATAATAATAAAAATAAACATATGTGGTATCGCCACGTGCGGAAATGTCCGAATTATAAAAGTATACCGCTTTTTAAACTGCTCAATGGCGTACACGCAAAAAAATTCCAAAGCCCAAAATAGCGCATTGAATAAAAAGTGATCAAAAAGTCTGATCAGAACAAAAATGATACTGCTAAAAACTTCAGATGACAGCGCAAAAAATGAGCCCTCATAGCGCCCTGAACACAGAAAAATAAAAAAGTTATAGGGGTCAGAAGATGACCATTTTAAACGTATAAATTTTCCTGCATGTATTCATGATTTTTTTCTGAAGTGAAACAAAATCAAACCTATACAAGTAGGGTATCATTTTAACCGTATGGACCTACAGAATAAAGATAAGGTATCATTTTTGCCGAAAAATGTACTGCGTAAAAACGGAAGCCCCAAAACTTACAAAATAGTGTTTTTTCATGAATTTTGTCGCACAGTGATTTTTTTTTCCCGTTTCAACGTAGATTTTTGGGTAAAATGACTAATGTCATTACAAAGTAGTATTATTGACGCAAAAAATAATCCCTCATATAGAATTTTAGGTGGAAATTTTTAAGAGTTATGATTTTTTAAAGTTAAAGAGGAAAAATTAAAAATTAAAAAACGGAAAAAGTCCGGGTCCTTAAGGGGTTATGGAAATGTTTGTAATGCGCTGATATATTGTATAAGTGTTCTTTTATTCTTATTCCTAGTTGTCTCTTCATTCTGCCCACATATGTTTTTACACAGGGGCAGATAATGGCATAAATAACCCCTTTAGATTTACAATGGATATGGTTTCTGATTTTATATCTGGTTTTATCTCTCTTGCTTTCCACCTCAATTGTCGGGTTGGTGTTTTTTGTAGTTTTACAAGCACTACATATTTTGCAGGGGAAGAAACCTTTTTTGATTGATAGAAAATTATTGTTATTCTTAACCGAATTCTTTGATTCTGTGTTTTTAATTGATTTAATGGTGGGGGCTATTTTATTACCAATAGTGGATGCCTTTTTATATACAAAGGAAGGAATTTCCGGAGGAATATCCCACAATATCTTATCAGTGCACAAGATATTCCAATAGTGCTTCACAATTTTTTGGAAGGCAAAGCTTTGTTTAATGAATTGTGTTATGATAGGTATTTTTATTGTCTGTTTTTCTGTGCTAATGTGCTCCTTTTGCACTAGTATTTGCACTTGTACTGTTTCCAATGGGGCTTTCTCATATCCTTTTGCCTTAAATTTGTTCCTTAAGATATCTGCCTCTTTATCGTATTGTTCCACATCTGTGCAATTCCTGCGCAACCTAAGGAATTGAGTTTTGGGTATATTGGTCAGCCAAATGGGAGATGGCAACTGTCCATCCGAATAAAACTATTACTATCAGTAGGTTTGTGAAGTTGAAGTAAAAATGTGATTATTTAAAATGGAAATGGTAAGGTCGAGGAAGTGCACAGTGGTCTGGCTATATGTGGCTGTAAAATGTAAAACATATTGATTTTTATTAATATCGGTTAAAAAGGTGTCCAGACTGTCTTCTCCCCCCTTCCAGATAAAAATGACGTCATTGATAAATCTCTACCATAGGACGAAGTTCACACCGAGCTGGCTCCCTGGGAAGATCGTGGACTCCTCCCAGAGACCTACATAGAGATTAGAATAGCTCGGTGCGAACCTCGTCCCCATCGAGGTAGCCCATATCTGATTATTAAAAACATCCTCATATTTAAAATAATTATGGTTTAAAATAAAATTAATACAATCCCCAATGAAGTGGATTTGACTCAAAGAAGAGATGGAACTATTCGGCTTTCTATCATAAAACACAGCATCACAATACCCAAGCACTAGATCTTCTACAGATCCCAATAATCACTTACCTACAGAAATTAACATAGGGTTAATATCCAGACCATGTCCTCCTATAAGTACTGGCTACACATCCACACAGCTTATCCCGAAGAAGGAAATCTGTAGCATTTCCAAAACGGGTCAATAGCTTTGTGGACCCTATGTGTCTCCATACTGACGTCACTATCAACCGCTCACTTCACCTAGCTACTTACAACGAGGACGCAGGCTGGTTGAGGCACTACCGGCCTCAGCTTTCTCCCACTGCCCCGTTAGAAGACCAACACCATCTTGGAAGGAGAATACTACGATCAAAAGACATCAGGTACTCACTATCAATAGGAAAGTTATGTTCAGATGTCAATATCACCTACCTTTCAGGCATTAAGGAGCTTTTTATCATCATAATTGCAGCGCTGGAGTACCCCTAAAACTCAACCAAAGGAATGATTCATTCATTGTCTAAAGAAAGTGCTTCTACACAACTGCTTAATCAACTGTTCATATCACATTGCACTCTATATATCAGGTATTCCATACGTGCTAATTTTTAGACTAGCATCAATGCATTTTTCAGGAAATTGCATTTAGTTTTATATCCACCTAAAATATTCTATTCATGTTTCAGAGTATCACTTACATTGTCTCAGTATATTGAAGCATTACTATACCTCACCTGTAAGGTGGGCTACTATTTCTTCTACATTTATTGTCATTTTATAGTGCTATTTTACCCAGCGCGTACTCCTATTCACTTATATTTTATTATTATTCACTTTCCGTACGCCTTACAGGGAAGCGTACTGGAGTAGCGCAGCAGGGTTCATAGCCCACAGTATCCTCCAGCACGTGTGATATATTTTTTTATTTTATCAACTTCCACAACTTGCTCATACTCTTCTTACATAATAATGCATTAGCCATTTTGTCTAAAAGCAACCATGCCTTCACCAACATGTGGGAACACTGCTTTATAATCAGTGAAAAGGTACCGTATAGTAAATTTGCAATCATAGCAAAAAATAAAAAAATACTGCATTACATGTCAATTTCAATGAAAAGGAAAAATACACAAAAATCAGGAGCGGTACTGCAGATAACACCTATAGTATAGAAATATAATTTTTTTACACTTACGATTGGTGAGTGGCATCTACCACTCACTTTTCAGAAAATGCCTCAAGTGTTATAGTGTGTCGCCCTGCTTCAATCATCCTGGATATCACTGAAATCCGGTAACAGAATTTAAAACACCAAGAGAAAAGAAAAAAAGTGGGGTTATCGGAACCTCGGATACGAGAGTTAATCCCACAGGTACCTCAGGAAGATGGAATGATAGAAACCCCGGTAAGGGAGAGAAGTCCAATGGTAGTATTGAAGAACGTAGAAGGTACATACACAATATTGAAGAGCCCACAGAAATTAACAGTTTCTCCCCCCAATAGGAAGATCAAACACCAGGAAGAGGTTAGAGTTAGATGAAGAAGAAGGAGAAAGAGAGGGGGAAACGTATTCAAAAAGCCATGGGAAGAGACAGAATAGCTTTAGATAGGGGTCCTGAATTCCCTAATAATGACAGTTTGAGGGAAACATGTATATTTAACCTATTCACAAATGAGGTTACATGGGATTAATTAATGGTCCTGCAAAAGGGTTTGTCATTTTGCCCCTCCTCAGGGATGGATTTATTTTACGTGTTAATTGATTTTGTTCTGAAATTAACTTTTAAACGTTTCTTTAAAATGAAGGCAAAGAAAGATGGAGAATTACCTATTTTTTCAGTGAATAAAGATACAAGTGTTGTAGAGGTCTTAGTGTTGAAGGAGTTAGCATCATATAGTATTAATGAATCCATTAATTCAAGGTTGAAAAGGAAGTCGGATTTTTTTTCCTGTAAATAGTAAGGGAAGCTTTTTAGAAACGTTTTATGATTTAGTACTGTATGATCTAAGGAAGTTAGAGTATGAGGATAATAAAAAGAATATGAATAGCAATTTATGATATAAGGAGAAAAGGGCCTTAAAAATATCAAACAAAATAAAAATATTGTTGGGGAAAAAAGCTGACAAGGGGTGGGGAGTAGTTATGATGGATAAAAAAATATTATATACTGTAGGGGAGTACAACATAATTTAAAATGATGATATGTAATGTATTAGCGTAAATGAAAAAGTGATCCAGTAAAGTAGAGGGGGTAGTACTAGTACTAGAGAGGAGAAGTCCTAGTTATTGATGGAAAACCCTACTACCCCTTATTTTCATATTATCCCAAAACTTTAGAAAAAACACCAGGCACCCCCAGGTAGGCAGATTATTCAGGGGTAAATTCCCTCACCAATAGGTTAGTTGAGTATACAGATAAGCTGATAAAAAAAAAATATGTGGTTACCCTCCCTTCAAGCTTGCAAGATTCTGGACACCTTTTAACCCTTTTAGTGGATATTGAATGGGACCAAGGGTGCTGTCTTGTAACATTAGATGTGGCAGCTCTTTATTCAAAAATACCTCATGAAAAGGGTCTGTGGGCTTTGGGAGAAACCCTTAAGGAGACAGTTCAGAGACAGTTAATTTTAGAAAGTTTGGAGTTTGTTCTCAATGATAATTATTTTATTTTCAATGATCAGTTTTACATCCAACAAGTCGGCACAGCAATGGGAACCCTAATGTTTTTATGGGGGATTTTGAGAAGTTTTTTTTTTATTCATGGAAGTGTATTTTACCCTTATATAAAATGTTATCTTTTTTTTTTATAGATGATTTGTTTTTAGTATGGAAACGGTCGGGGGGAATTGATGCAATCTTTTATCGAACACCTTAACATGAATGAATGGGGCCTGAAATTTACTAGCACTAGTAGCACCTCAAAAATAGCGTTTTTATATTTGGAGATATTGATAAAAGATAATAAAATTAATTTTAAAAAACTATTTTAAATCAATAGATGCTAACGGGTATCTGCACTTTAATAGTGGAAAAAACATAGTCAGATGGTAAGAGTAAAGAGAAATTGTACTGAAGAAAAAGATTTTGAAGAGCAAGTAGGTATTTTGGGAAATGGTTCAAAGAAAAAGAGTACCGAGTCTTTAATAAAAGTAGCAACAATTAAAGTGAGAAAAATATATAGGAGGGCATATTAATAAGAAAACAATTGTAGAAAGTGAAAATAAAACAGGCTAAGAACAAATTTTTGTTACAAGGCATTCTAATAATCATCAGGACATACGAGGAATCCTTCGTATTTAGGGGATTCTAGAAAACTTAAACTTAATGTAGAGAAAGGACCAAATAAGATTTTTAGAAGGCAAAAAACGTTGGGCCAGATGATAGCTCTGTGATATCCCTGTCTAATGAAGGATAGCAATAAAAACAAAAATAAAAATGAAGATAATGGGTTGAATGAGAGAAAATGGGTAAAATAATGCGGTCAAGCTATATGCAAAACCTGTCTGTATATTAACCATGGAGCAAAATGTATAAAAAAAAAATGTAGTGACTGCGATAGTAGTTATGTCATATACGTATTGGAGTGCCCTTGTGGCCTCCAACACATGGGTAGAACTACTTAGACATTAAGGAAGTGTATTAATACACATTGCTTCAACATCTTACACCGCTTATACAAAAATAGTGTATCACGACATTTTTCATTATTCCATAAAGCAGACAAGGGATTTTTAAAAATGACACCTGTAGAACAAATTAATGAAGGACTAATGAGAGATTTAATAGGTTATGTAAGCGAGAGTCCTTCTGGATTTATCTGAACACCCTGACTCCAAGAGGCCTAAATGAAATGTTGGAACATGTCTAGGGTGGTGCACATGTTTGAATTATTGATATATGTATATGTCTAGTTTGGTTCTAAAGGTCACTATTTATTTATGTATAATATTGCTTTTTTGTTTGTTTTAAAACATATTTTCATGCATATATAAGAGGGTGTGGCAGTGTGGCAAGGAAAGGGTGTATTTCCTTGGCTCACCCTGCAGAAGCTCTCACCTGCTTCTTAAGTAATGAGGCAGGAGGGAAGGGAAGTGTATATGAGATGGAGACTCAGTGTAATGTGGGCTCTTCCTAGGAGACAGCATGTGGGCTGTAGGGAAGAGACAGAGCCTGCTGAGGAGTACACAGCCCGAGCTATGAGTGGCTCAAAGATAGTGACATGAATTGTGAGTAGAAGGTTGCAGGGGACATATGTTTAACCGGCTGAGGGAAGCTCAGCGGTTGTTAGTCAGGACAAGCTGATCTGTTTAGTCAGTGACCAGACGGTCTAGGATTTTGTTTTATTCCTGCTTTTTGTTTGTTTCTTTCCCTGCAACCTGTCTAATAAAACTGGCAAGGTGCCAGATTTGCATTATAAGCGTTTGTTTGCTGGTTTATTGAGAAGAAACGCATCCTGTGGCGTGGTCCAGGACGATCCCAGAGCTAATCCCCAAGACGGATCGTCACATTTTGGTGGAGGATGCGGGCACGCCGTTGCTAAGGGCAACCCGTTGCCAAAGGCTACCAACGGGCGAGTTGGAGAGGAGCTGTTGCTAGGAGCAACCCCCTGCAAGATTGCAAGTCGGAGGAGCCCAGCAGAGGAGTTCAAGCCCAGTTTGGTGTCTGTGGAGGAGCGTTGCTAGGGGCAACAGATCGAGAATTTTTTTCAAGAAAATGGGACAACCTCGAAAGGCTGTTGCTGGGAGCAACCGACGTGGGCCACAACCGGTGATCGCCAAGACGAAGCCGAGGTCCCGTGAGTTGTCGGTGGGCGGAATCCCACTGTGGGTGGACTTGGATTGTTGCCAGACTGTATCTCGGATTATGCCAGAAATAATTCCATTTGTGAAGTCCCGCCCGGAGCCCGGTAAGACTGTTCAAATTACCTTTGATACATGTTTTGGAACAGTAAGCCATATGATGGAGGTATGTGCGGAACTTACAGTGGAAATTGTACTGGGCAGAGACTTTCCGTATTTCTGGCAGCTGTGGGATGCTGAGAGTGCACCTGAGAGTTCGCACACAAAGGTTCCGGAAGTAGTGAGGACAGGGGGGTCTCTACTGGACTGTGTGAATGGTGCTGTATATTGTGAACCCATGCAGGCTGATAATGTTTTTCTTGAAACACTTATGTTAATGTGTTCTGATGTAAAGAGTTATATTCCCACCTCTCGCAGGACAAAAGAAAACCTGTGTGAGCTGGAAATAGAAGATAAAAAGATGACTGTTTTGTTAGATCCAAAATGTGTAATAAGTCTGGTAAAGACCAGCTGCAGAAAGCCAGACCCTGCTATAGTGTCTATACAAGCCGGTATTTGGGGATATAAAACGGTTAATGTGTGTATTTCTACTCCCTATGGTACCATAAGTCCCAAGGTTGCAATAGAGCCTACCTTAGAGTATGAAGTAGTGCTGGGGAAGGATTTTCCGTTTTTTCAGCAGTTGTGGGAAGATAGTCAGGTGACTAGAGCAGGAACACCTGATAGGCTCACAACACTTGGTTTTCACCACATAGCAGGGGACAGTAACTCAGCTGAGGATGGGCATTGTCAGCAGACCCTAGGTATATGTCAGGTGGAAGTGTGCCAGACCACAAGGGGAGCTGAAGAACAGTCCACGAGTCAAGTTAAAGTGGTGACTGGAATAGAAGCTACGGAGATGGCTGCGGAAAAACCAAAACTCCGGAAGAGAGTACCAGTGGAGCTGGGGGCTGCACTTACGGTCACAGACAGAGTTCTAAGTGAAGGAGACTGTGACAAGACAAAAGAAAAGTCTGCCAAGAAGCCGAGAGACAGTTCAGAGGAACTGATCAGGAATCTCCCTGACTCGCTGGTGCCAAGAGACATTGAAGTTGTTGCTAGGGGCAACAAACTTACCGCCAAGGGATTGCCGGTCCGACGGGAGTGTTTAGCGAGAGTCTCCAGAGTTGTCAACGTGGTGGGAGAGGAAGAGTGCCAGGTGTCAGTGGCACCTGTTGTGGATGATAATAATGAGGCACAAGTGGCCGCAACCCCGAAAAAGGGGGAGACTTCATCTAGAGATGGAGAAGAGCTCAGTCGAGTGTCTGACAGAGGACCAGAGGATGTCTCAAGGTCTAACAGCAAGAGTGAGAAGACCGCTGTCAGTAAAAGGTCTCGGAAAAGACGAGCTGGCCTTGGGAAAAAACTGGAGCAGATCCAGAATCTGGAAGAAACCCTGCAGATGGTTTCTGTGAAGTTGTTGGAGAAAGAAAAAGAGGTACATCGCTTGACAGAGGAGAAGGACAAATCACTTGCTGACTTTAAGAAAGAGCAAGAAGCGAGGCTTCAGCTGGAAAAAATAAAGTAGCACCACAGAAGGGAGTTTGTGGCTCTGCAGGATGAACTGTCCCGCTCCCAGGGTCTTGTGACCAGCAAGGAGAGTGAAGTGCAGAGTTTGGCCAAGCGGATGTCATTCCAGGAAGAAGAAGTGAGTCTTCTACATGGTGCATATCAGGCTCTGCAGAGTGATCACAAGGCTAGCCTGGTAGCCATGGAAAAAATAGAAGAATGAAATAAAGATGGAAGTTGATGATCTTGCCAGCAATCTGGAGAGTGTCTCTAAAGCTAAGAGACAACTTAAGGAGGAAGTCAAGGTGAAGAATGCCCTTGCACATGCTCTTCAATCTGCTCGTCATGACAATGACTTTCTCCGTGAGCAGTATGAGGAGGCCCTGGAACAAGTTGAGACTGCAACATGAAAACAAGAACTTGCAACAGGAGATCTCAGATTTATCTGAACAGATTGGTGAGAGTGGAAAATCTATCAATGAGTTAGTGAAGTCCAAGAAACAGTTGCTGGACAGTGAGAAGATGATCTCCACAAAGCTCAAAAGTGAGCAGCTGAAATATATAAAGCTGGAAGATGACATGAAGATCTTAAAAGAGAGCCTGGAAGCGCAGAACGAAATGCGCAGAAGGTCCCACGTAGCTGCCTTGGTTTTGCTGGGAGCGCAACTCTACGAGCAGGTGGCTGTGCTGGCGGACAATGAACAATTGAGGAAACAATTGCTGTCTTCGGAAGATACTGTCAGGGACATGACAGAGTTACTTGACAGTGAAGAGTTACTTGACAGTGAAGAAATATAAAATCCCATCCCTTCCCCAATATCGCACCACACCCCTACCCCTTAATTCCCTGGTTGAACTTGATGGACATATGTCTTTTTTCGACCGTACTAACTATGTAACTATGTAACTATGTAACTATGTGAGAGGATGAAGTCCGCTAAGCTCCAGTGTAAGCTGCGAAAATGTGAGAAAAAGGAAGAGGACCAGGAAGTCCTAAAAGAGAGCAGAGACCAAGATATGGCGGAATTTGCTCAAGAAAGGCTTCTGGGGCTGAAGTTACAGGATACAGTTATGCTTTCTCTGAATGCCAAAAAGTCCCCTAAAGTTAAGATTGAGGTGAAGTCCTGTAAGAAGTCCCCTGAAGCTAGGACTGAGCTGAAACCTGGTGGGAAATCCTCTGAAGTGGAGACTAAAGAGAAGAGAGGTGGGAAATCCTCTGAACCTGAGCAGACCAAAAATTCTGAAGGTAATGCTGAGGCAGAGAAATCCTCTGAAGCAGAAGCCAAACTAGAGTCAACCTCAAAAGCTGTGAGTAAAGAGAATGGCACAACTGAAGCTACAGGTGAAGAGAAGAATAAGCCTGAAGAAGCTGCAGTAGTAGAAGCTGATTCTACACAAGAATATGAAGGAGCTAAAGACTCTGAAGCCAAACCTGAGGAAGCTGGTGCCCCTGAAGAGAAAGCTGGAAGGGATGAGGTGAAACCATGTAAGAAATCCACTAAAGTCAAGACTGAGGTGAAACCAGGTGGGAAGTCCTCTAAAGTTGAAACTGAGATGGACCAGTGTCAGAGGTCCTCTGACGGTACAGAGAACAAGACAGTGGTTGGTGAAGCCTCTGAGGCCGAAAGATTCTCTAAAGCAGAGGCAGAGGTCCGGCAAGCCAGAAGAAGACAAAGGTTAGAAGCATCGGTCCTCTCACTCCTTAATTTCAAGAGCCCTGCCCACACCAGGGTGAAGAACCTGGTACTGAAGAGGTGTGACCGAGAGACTTGCAATTGGTGGCTGGTAAAAGTCCGGAAGAAAAAAGTCAAGGACTTCAGAGACTGTGGGACAAAAGTTGTCCAAGAGAAAGGAAAGGCAGATGGTTTCTGCCTTTCAAATACATGTGCTCCTTCCCGGTGGTCTGAGCAAAGAGGGGGGGGGATATGTGGCAGTGTGGCAAGGAAAGGGTGTATTTCCTTGGCTCACCCTGCAGAAGCTCTCACCTGCTTCTTAAGTAATGAGGCAGGAGGGATGGGAAGTGTATATGAGATGGAGACTCAGTCTAATGTGGGCTCTTCCTAGGAGACAGCATGTGGGCTGTAGGGAAGAGACAGAGCCTGCTGAGGAGTACACAGCCCGAGCTATGAGTGGCTCAAAGATAGTGACATGAATTGTGAGTAGAAGGTTGCAGGGTACATATGTTTAACCGGCTGAGGGAAGCTCAGCGGTTGTTAGTCAGGACAAGCTGATCTGTTTAGTCAGTGACCAGACGGTCTAGGATTTTGTTTTATTCCTGCTTTTTGTTTGTTTCTTTCCCTGCAACCTGTCTAATAAAACTGGCAAGGTGCCAGATTTGCACTATAAGCGTTTGTTTGCTGGTTTATTGAGAAGAAACGCATCCTGTGGCGTGGTCCAGGACGATCCCAGAGCTAATCCCCAAGATGGATCGTCACAAGGGATATAAGTATAGAATATGGTAATGTTATTTAGTAATGCTAGATGATGAAGATGAGCGAATCGAATCGGACAAAGTCGAATTCCTTCCGAACTTCATGAAAAATTAGATTCGGACCGAATCCGGACCACGACTCGATTCAAAATAACAAATTTCTTCATTAGCTACACCCTTGTGATCATTCTGTATAATGTATAGATGCGAGCGGCTTTCTTCTGCATCTCTGCGATGGATAGGAGGATCGCAGTGAGTGTCAGGAGTGACACCTGCTGTGATCTGTCCTTAACTGCAGGTACTACTGCTCCCAACATGGAGAACACTCTGCTCCATACTGGGAGCTGTACCAACTGCATTAATAGATTGCAGCGGGTGTCACTTCTGACACCCAATACGATTGTTCTGTATAATGTATAGATGCGGGTGGCCGGCTGCTCTTCTCTGGTCCCACTGTAGTATGAGTATATGCCGTAAACATACAGGGTGGGCCATTTATATGGATACACCTTAATAAAATGGGAATGGTTGGTGATATTAACTTCCTGTTTGTGGCACATTAGTATATGTGAGGGGGGAAAAGTTTTCAAGATGGGTGGTGACCATGGTGGCCATTTTGAAGTCGGCCATTTTGAATCCAACTTTTGTTTTTTCAATAGGAAGAGGGTCTTGTGACACCTCAAACTTATAGGGATTTTCACAAGAAAAACAAAGATGTGCTCGGTTTTAGCATAACTTTATTCTTTCATGAGTTATTTACAATTTTCTGACCCCTTATAAAATGTGCTCAATGTGCTGCCCATTGTGTTGGATTGTCAATGCAACCCTCTTCTGCCACTCTTCACACACTGATAGCAACACCGCAGGAGAAATGCTAGCACAGGCTTCCAGTATCCATAGATTCAGGTGCTGCACATCTCCTATCTTCACAGCAGAGACAATTGCCTTCAGATGACCCCAAAGATAAAAGTCTAAGTGGGTCAGATCGGGAGACCTTGGGGGCCATTCAACTGGCCCACGACGACCAATCCACTTTCCAGGAAACTGTTCATCTAGGAATGCTCGGACCTGGCACGTTCCCAGCAAGATGGGGCACCACCACATTATGGGTGTCAGGTCCGAGTATTCCTAAATGAACAGTTTCCTGGAAAGTGGATTGGTCATTGTAGGCCAGTTGAATGGCCCCCAAGGTCTCATGATTCTGACCACCTTAGACTTTTATCTTTGGGGTCATTTGAAGGCAATTGTCTATGCTGTGAAGATACGAGATGTGCAGCACCTGAAACTATGGATACTGGAAGCCTGTGCTAGCATTTCTCCTGCAGTGTTGCTATCAGTGTGTGAAGAGTGGGAGAAGAGGGTTGCATTGACAATCCAACACAATGGGCAGCACATTGAACACATTTTATAAGTGGTCAGAAACTTGTAAATAACTCATGAAAGAATAAAGTTATGCTAAAACCAAGCACATAATTGTTTTTCTTGTGAAATTCCCTATAAGTTTGATGTGTCACATGACCCTCTTCCTATTGAAAAAACAAAAGTTGGATTCAAAATGGCCGACTTCAAAATGGCCATGGCGGCCACCCACCTTGAAAAGTTCCCCCCTCACATATACTAATGTGCCACAAACAGGAAATTAATATCACCAACCATTCCCATTTTATTAAGGTGTATCCATATAAATGGCCCACCCTGTACATCTATTATTCATATTTCCCGCAGAGAGCTGTGAGTGGCTGGAACGATCTGGCCAATCACAGCTCTCTGCGGGAAATATTAATAAGTGATGTGAATTTTGTTCACATCACTGGCCAGCCGGAGTACAGTGCACAGGAGAAAGCCGTGCCTTTTCTGCAATAGATAGGACAATCGCATCGGGTGTCAGGAGTGACACCTGCTGTGATCTGTCCTTAACTGCAGGTACTACTGCTCCCAGCATGGAGCACACTCTGCTCCATGCTGGGAGCTTTAGTATCTGCATTATTAGACAGATCACAGCGGGTGTCACTTCTGACACCCGATGTGATTGTCCTGTATAATGTATAGATGCAGGTGGCCGGCCGCTCTTCTCTGGTCCCACTGTAGTATGACTATATTCCGTATATATGCCTATTATTCATATTTCCCGCAGAGAACTGAGAGTGGCTGGAACCATCTGACCAATCACAGCTCTCTGGGGGAAATATGAATAAGCGATGTGAATTCTATTCACATCACTGGCAAGCCGAAGTATAATGCAGTGATGGGAGCACAGGAAAAAGCACAGTAAAAAGCCATCTCTGCAATAGAAAGGACAATCGCATTGGGTGTCAAGAGTGACATCCAGGGCAATCTGTCTATTAGTACAGGTAAACTATAAAAATAGTGACTGCACAGGGAACCTTAAAACTTAGCTTTTATTATGCTAGTATAAAAATAACAATAATGTGTCAGAAATGAAGAAAAAATAGCAAAAAACATAAAAAAAAATATTCAGATTAGGTAGCCATCAGATTGCTGTCCTTCATTTATAGCTGTGCATCCATGTTAGGATACCAAAGTCTATGGATGCTTCACTTATAGAATATGTAAGGTTCAGCACAAGTTCACACCTTAAGCATCACCACTTAGCTTGGGGATCCATTACTGTTGCATAATATCTGGATTCATCCCTATGGAGAAGATTTTCTACAGTTGGCAAGACATCATTCGCACAGGATGCACTGTAATAGTCCTACTGTAAATACATCACGTATATATCTTCAAGTGCCATTTACTATAGATGATGATGCTTAGATACAATTCACACTGATATTGCATTTTCTATTAATTACTCATGCTAGGTAGTTCCGTTCACGGATTCCAAGTGCAATCCACACTACCAATGCGTTGATTATTGCAATGACCACAGCGTATATTACCGACACAGTTTACCCTGATATAACGTTTCCAATTATATGGTGATATTATGTTGTTTATCTTCACAACTTATAGAAGTAGTAGACACTGCCGAGATATTACCGCAATATACACTCAGGATATAGTTCACAGCAGTGTGAATTACATCTTGTCAGTGCTTTCAATGACCACAGTATATACTCAGAGATAAGTTCACAGTGTGGGCATAGCATAGCATATACTAAGGGCATAATTCACACTGATCTTGCATTTGAATTCAAAAGTAGAAGTATTCATATTCACTGTTGGTGAATTTTAAAATACTTACAGTATGGAAAGGAGGGTGACAGTACAAAGCCATCACGCCCCCTGCCATAGACATGAATGGAAGGGGTGTGACGGAGGTGGTCGTTCGTCATCTAGCATGAAGCGGAGTTTGCTCTGTGTGTCGGATTACTGAGGGGGCATGCCAGAGATCGCGGGGGTCCCAGCGGCTGGACCCCCCACGATCAGACATCTTATCCCCTATCCTTTGAAAGGGGATAACCTGTTTAGGGGTGGAGTACCCCTTTAAGGGCTAATTCACACTATGTATTTTCTCAGCAGAATCCCCCTTGGAATATACAGTGCAGCAGCCTCCCATTGTTCTCAATAGGATTATGCTGTACCACACACCGAAGTTCCATGGTGGACGTTATGCCATGGAAATTCCAGACTCCTGACTCCAACTAAAAAAATAAACATGTTTTCATGCTGTCAAGGATGTTCTTTTAATAAGTAGTTTTTAAACTAGAAATTGTGAAATATTATTCAGGATAACCAGTGTAAGATAAGGTGGGATTTAACTTAGGCTTTCTTTATGAAGACTAATAATTTTTTGTGAAGATGGGGACTGCCAGTGTTTCAACTGATCCAAAAGTGTTGCATAGTAATAATGCTTAATATCTGGGACACCTATTCCACCTTAATTCACTGGATTAGATAGTGTTGGGAATTTAATCTTACCTTAAATGTTGCCCCAAATTAAATTACTAAAAAGTGTTTTGGGTATGTTACAAATGATTTGGGTACTGATAAAAGGAAAAGTTCAGAATATATATAAAATACATACGAGTATCATCATCTTAAGTGTTGCAATGTATCCTGCCCAAGAAATAAGAAGTTTACAGAAACCCTTTACCACATAAGGTATAGTAGAAAGCAAAGGAAACAAATGCATTCTCTACAAAGCCCTAATGGATCCAGCCAAACAAGTACTATAGCCTGTTCTTGATAAAACCTACCTGATCTGGGGTAATCAAATCTGGCAGAAATAGAAGAAAATGTTTTGCAAAGATTTTGATATCTGTATTCAAAAGTGAGATTGGGCAAAATCGAGCTTGGACAATTGGATCTTTACCATGTTTAAGCAAAGTAATGATAAAAGCCACTAATTTTTCAGATGGGAAACAACCTTTTTTCCATCACATTGGGCAGAGATATGTGCAGTGAGCTCATCCACAACCTCTATCCCTACCTACTTGAATATCTGCCCTAAGCGACAGACCCTCAACTGGTTGACAGTCCCTATACTAAATTATTGCAGAGCGTGACAATGTCAAAACTATCAAATAAAACACAGCACAGAGGTCAGAGAACAGGTCAGAATACAAAAATCTGGAAACTAAATGCAGACAATATCAAAACTGACAAACAGATAGTGGACAAAATCAAGATACCAGCTAGGTACAGAATCAACAAGCGGAGAATGCAGATAAACCTATCACAGATATAAGCCAGAAACAAGGTAGAAATCAATATGGCAGGCAAGGAGCACAGGCCAGACTGACCTTAAATAGCTCCTACCAGGAAGCCGTGGACAGCAAGTGCGAATACAATTGGCTCATCGTCCATGCTTCCTAATAGATTTGGGTATCGTCATGAAAATGAGCAAAGCGTCTGCCGAGGACAGAGGCGTTTGGGCTGCAGTTAGACTCAAAAGCAGACATGCCCATTACTCTGTCATTGCCTTATTGAAAACAGATATCAAACAGGGATTACTTTTGTGACAAAGTATTTGTAATTACCTGGGTTAACTTTTTTAAAACAACATATAAATATATATATACGGCTACTCCTAACTAATCTATATATATATATATATATATATATATATATATATATATATATATATATAAAGCTGAGAGTTTTGCACAGTGCCCATTGCGCTCTGTAGGTTGCCCACTGAAAACAATGACCTCAGCTGATTGTAATGCAAGTATTTATGAAGTAATTATGCTACAGAAAACAATAGTATAATATATTATTATTGAATAAAATCTACTGTTTAGATTTGATTAAAAAAAACTCTCAATATGTTCCTAATATCTAAATGTGCTAAATATTTTTTTCCCCATTTTTTCTACGGTTACTAAAGGTTAATAGGTAGGTAGTACCATCTGCTCTTCATACTAGAGATATGAAACAATAGAGATTTGTCTGTTACAAGGTTATTGAATGTTTGCCATGTGATGTGCTGACTACGTAGTTTACTATTAACTGACAAGCGTACCAGGAGGTACTATAAGACTTGCTGTGATAAAAAGCAATAAATGTAAAAGTAGTGCAAATGTACTTGTCAATATCAAGGTGTAATGTGTCCACCCACTGAATTCCCAAAGATGGACTTCCATTGATTCATACAGGTTATAAAGATAAGAAACTATGCATACAATATATATATATATATGTAGCCCCTGTCTCTCAGTACATAAAAAGTTGTAAAAATTATTGCAGATGCTAATCAGTGTCCTGCATTTTCAACAGGCTTTCATGTAATTTATTCTGGCATGTGTGTGCTGAAAAAAATATACGTCACAGGTCATAGCATGAACTGTGGTGCATATTCCCATTAAAAACTATAGGGTATGCATTGCTGTGTGGACCTGGAGTTACCCAATTTACAAACGAAATTTAATTTCCTCATTCATAAATTCCATTTTACACACACTTGTGCTGTTTGCTGCAGTTAAGTTATAGCTTGATATAAGTATTATATATCTATTTGGAATTGTACTGGCAGCAATATTAATATTAAGAAATTAAGTATCACAGTGTAGAATCTGATGATTTACATTTCTAACAGTTAACTTTCCATGTCATCAGCAAAATATACTGTCTGTAACAGCCTGTATTTATGCAAATGTCGGCTTATCACCAGCAGCAGCAATGTCCAGCCCCGGCCGGTGTTAGGCTGAGCCCACTGTCATGTAAGGAGCTCTGGCCGGCTTCTTACATGGGACGGGACATCGCTGCGGCCGGTGATACGCCGACACCTCTGCGGCGTCCCCGTCACCTGGAAGTGGAATGAGGTCAGCACTGCCGGACCGTGAGGCCTGTGCCGGACCAACGGGGGCTCGTAGAAAGGTATGTATAAGTTTATTTTGTTTATTTTTGAGGCCCTGGCACGGGAATATATAAAAGTGTTCCACTACAGTTGTCCTTTAATTTATTATATGAGCAGACATATTGCTTAAGGCTTGACACTTCCTGAAAACATGCTAAAGCCAGCTAAAGTGTTAAAATTGAAATAGATAAAAACAAGACTATTATGGCATATCTATGCAGGCAGATAGTTGATAAGAGATAAACACTAAAATTCCAATGAGCAAATGGCTCATATTTTAATGGACAATGCATGAATACCCATGCTGAACTATCTATACCTATTGCCATGTGTGTTTGGTTCTTAGCAATGTGGTGGTCAGTGATTGCAGAGACCAACTGCTTTAAACTGTGCATGTAATTGAAAATGATTAAATGAGTAATTCAAAATTTTAAACTTATATATTTTTATTAAAGTTTTCAAAGGTTTACAATACAAAGACAATAGGTCACATAAAGAGAGCAACAAAATAAACAATTGCAATCCAAGGCTACAATGTAAGTGTCAGATAACTTATCAAAGCAAAAACTAAAAGGGCTAGCCAGAGTTGTGACTGAAAAGACCTCAAAGGTCCGATTAGGAGGGAGGGGAGGGGGAACCAGCCCCAACATCACAGAACAAACAAAGACAACGACATCACAACATACAAAAAACAACAAGGGGAAAGACTCAGGGGGGGAGAGGTCGGGAGGAGTTGATAGGGGGAGAAGCTAGGGGGGCTGTCTGTCTACAAAGCTGTCCCATGGCTCCCACACCGACTGAAAGAGGGGCAAGGTATTATTAAGAGAGGCTGTGAGAGAGATTCGAGGGAGCGAATCTCCCGAATCCTCGCCAGCAAATCCATCTCAGAGGGGAGGAGAGTCTGCTTCCAAAATGTTGCAATAAGGGTTTTAGCCTCCAAGACAATATGCATAAACAGTTTATACGGGCATTTAGTCGGAAGCCTAAAGGGCAGGAACAGTAAATATACCAGGGGGTCTAATGGGACCTGAATACCCAACACATCCATCACCACCCCCCGTACCAAGTTCCAAAAGGGGACTATCAGAGGAAAGAACCAGAATATGTGGTAAACCGTACCAAGCCCCACTCCACAGCGCCAACATTGCAGTGGAATGTCAGGATTCAAATGGTTTAGAAGGGCAGGGGTGTGATACCAGCCCATCAGCATCTTATATTGTGTTTCTTTATAAACAGTGCAGATAGAAGCCTTGGAAGCCCTCTCCCTATGATCCTCCACTGGGGCAAGGTAATGGTGGCATTCGAAGCCTCCTCACAGCGACTCATGTAACGGTGGGTTGGCTCACTCCCCACTAAAGGCGTGTTGAGGACGGCGTAGATACCTAAAAGGAGACCCTTGGTCTGAGGCCCTGATCGGCACAACCTTTCATAGGCCGTGGATAGGGAAACCGTAGAGGTACCCAATGCCGACGTCTTGAAATGCCAGAGCTGGAGATAGTGGAGATGCCCGGAGGAGGGAAGGCCATATCGGGAGACTAGATTTTCAAAGGATAGCAGATCATGGAAGAGAGGATCCACCAGGTCCGCCCAACAAAAGAGATCCCGACCTCCCCACTCCCTAACTACACCAGACATGAGACCCGGGGAAAAGCAGGGTTGTAGAGAAAGGACTGAAGGGGAGAAACACGGGAGAAAAGCAGAAATTTCCTGGAGCAGTACCCAAAGACATACCTAGAAAAGGACATAGGTCCCAGTAGGGGGCCCGAGGGAACAACAGGGGAGGAGGGGCACCAGAGAAACGTATTCGAGAGGTATGGAGCTAGCCACAACTTCTCAAGCTCCATCCAGCGACTATAAGCCCAATAAGTAGCCCAGCCTGCCAGATGGCGCAAGTGTACCGCCCAGTAGTATTTAGTAACGTCCGGCACAGTCAAACCCTCCATGGACCGGCCCGCCATCATTACCAACATAGGTAGGCGGTGCCTCTTACCGTTCCAAATTAAACAAAAAATTGCGGACTGGAACACCTCCAAGGCAGACAACGGGACACGGACAGGTAGCGTTTCAAAAAAATATTGTATTATACTATTGTATTGAGTATTGAAAAAATAAATATATTGGGATCGCCACTCATCCATGAGCGCCCAATGTTACGGAAAGAGAGGAGTGTAATTAGTGGAGTAAAGAGAGGAGTAGCTTGGGATAAGACGTATCCCAAGATAGGAAAGAGCAGAGGGAGACCAACAAAAAGAGAAGATAGCACGCAGCTGAGCAGCCAAAACCTCAGTTTTGGAAGGTTAATTTTATAGCCATAGACAGTGCCATAGTCATGAAGGACCCTGGAAAGCGTAGGGAGAGAAGTCACAGGTTTAGTAAAAGTGAGAAGAACATCATCCGCAAAAAGGCATATTTTGAATTCCCTGTCATGGAGGGGAATCCCAGAGCTGTCCACGTTTCCCCGGATCATAGCAGCAAGATGTTCGATGCAAAGAGCAAAGATCAGGGGAGACAGTGGACACTTCTGCCTAGTTCCATTAAATAAAGAAAAAGAGGGAGAGGTCGTATGAGGGAGCTTAAGAGAGAACCTCCGAGATCTCCTCAAGCGTTATTGGGTCGTTCAAGGATGCCTGGTCATCAGCAGTGAGGGATGGTAGATGACTATCGGACAAAAAAGGAGTCCAATCGAGCGTCTCGTTCCCCAGGGTCGGAGGGAAGTTGTGAAGGGAGAGAATACAGTTTCAAGTAATAGTCCCTAAAGAGGCGAGATACTTCATTGGGATGGTAGTGCAGGGTACCAGAAGGATCCCTCAGGGCCGAGGGCGCCTGGGCTGCAGCACGATCTGGCCGACATAGAATGTGCCTTATTACCTTTCTCATAAAATTGCTGCTTTGCATAGAGAAGCTGTCGCTCCACTTTCCGAAGCGAAAGCTCACCCAACTGAACGCGTGCCACAACCAGGCGCCTCAACAACCGAAGGGAGGGGTTTTGGAGCAAGTCCCTCTCCAGGGTGCGGACAAGCATTTGCAACTCACGGGTTCGGGCCAGAGCATCACATTTCAAGCGAGAACCTAAGGCTATACAATGCCCTCTGACCACCGATTTATATGCTTCCCAGAGTACAGCCTGAGAAGAGACAGAACCCTGGTTTAGAGTGAAATATTCAGCTATTGATGCCTGGATCGACTCCCGGGAGGGCAAAGACTTTAGCAAGGAATCATTAAGCCTCCAGTGACAGCAGCGAGGAGAGGAAGAAAAGGGAGAAAAAGAAAGAAGCACAGGGCAATGGTCAGACCAAGAAATAGAATCAAGAGAAGCAGAGGAAAGCATATGGTCCATGGGTAGATTGCCGAAAAAGTTATCTATCCAAGTGTGCGGCTTGTGCGGGTGAGAGTAGAATGGAAACAGACTTGTCAGTGGGGGGATTAATCCACCAGAGATTGTACAAAGAGGATGAGCGAATCAGGTGACAGAACAAAGCAGCGAGGCGCAACTGAGCGTGCGGCGGGGGGAACCCGATACTAAAAAACGATCCATAGACGGGGAGAAAATTAGGTTAAAGTCGCCCCCAGAAAGCCAAGCCGATGGTGAATTCCTATTCAGCCGAGCGAGGACCCGACACAAAAAAGGTATCTGGGATTAGTTGGGTGCATAGACATTACATAGAAGAAGAGGCTTACCCCCCCCCCCCCCCCCCCCCCAGGGAACCCTTCACTATCACATATCGGCCTAGGGGGTCGGCATAGGAAGAAGAAACCTAGAAAGGGCAGAAGCGAGAGAGTAAGATCCTACCCGAAGAAGCCGAAAAGGCAATGGGGTAGAGATGGTGCAAGAGCTGGAAAGAGACAGAATGGTCAAAGTGGGTCTCCTGAAGGAACACTATATAGGCCCTCTGCAAGATCAACTCCTGCTGCAAGAGACGCCTCTTAGTGGGGGGGGGGGGGGAGTTGAGGCCCTTTACATTCAAGGAGACACACTTAGCCATGATCAAGCAAGTAAAGGGGGAATATTGCCAAAGAAGAGAATACACTCACCCAAGACTAGAAGACAGAATCTGACCACCAGGAGTCCACTCTAAGCCAGCGGGCAGCAGCACGGGAGGGTAGGGTTCCCTCCAACGATCTATAAGAAAATGGGAGAGGGGGGGAGGACACAGCAGGAGATCGGGAGGGGAAAACAGAAAATGGGAGACAAAACAGGGACAGACAGATAAGAACAAACATGAATAAACAGTAGCCAATCAAAAAATGAAACCATGACCTCAAGGTCAAGGAAGAGGCCCAAATTATAGGCATAAACAAGGCACAAAAATCCCAACAGAGTAGTGCCATGTTTGGGAAGGCCTCAGCGGGGGAATGAGAGACAGTCACCAGAGTGACAGTCACCACAGTCCCAAAAGGAGCTACCCCACGAGGTCATGCCAAAGACTGCAAAAAATAGGTGACCACTAAAAATATGCAACAAAAGGAGCAATGATCAAAACAATCCTAATGACAAAACATAGCTAAAACAAGGAATGCAAGATTAACCCCTTAATGACCACGGGTTTTTCCGTTTTTGCACTTTCATTTTTTCCTCCTCACCTTTTAAAAATCATAATCCTTTCAATTTTGCACCTAAAAATCCATATGAGGGCTTATTTTTTGCACCACCAATTCTACTTTGCAGTGAGATCAGTCATTTTACCCAAAAATCTACGGCAACACGGAAAAAAAAAATCATTGTGCGACAAAATTAAAGAAAAAATTCCATTTTGTATCTTTTGGGGGCTTCCGTTTCTACGCAGTACATTTTTCGGTAAAAATGACACCTTCTCTTTATTCTGTAGGTCCATACGGTTAAAATGATACCCTACTTATATAGGTTTGATTTTGTTGTACTTCTGGAAAAAATCATAACTACATGCAGGAAAATGTATACGTTTAAAATTGTCATTTTCTGACCCCTATAACTTTTTATTTTTCTGCATATGGGGCAGTATGAGGACTCATGTTTTGCGACGTGATCTGAAGTTTTTATCGGTACCATTTTTGTATTGATCAGACTTTTTGATCGCTTTTTATTCACTTTTTCATTATATAAAAAGTGACCAAAAATACGCTATTTTGGACTTTGGAATTTTTTTGCGCGTACACCATTGACCGTGCGGTTTAAATAATGATATATTTTTATAGTTCGGACATTTACGCACGGCAATACCACATATGTTTATTTTTATTATGTTTATAAGGAATTTGGGAAAAGGGGGGTGATTTAAACTTTTAATAAGGAAGGGGTTAATGTGTGTGTGTCAAACTTTTTTTTAACCTTTTTTTCTTTTACACTTTTAGTCCCCTTAGGGGACTTTGAGGAGGAATCATTTGATTCCTCATACAGATGAATGGGATTACATACAATCCCATTCATCTATGTGCTCTGCGCTCGATTGATAAAGCCTGGTCCTGCCAGGCTGTATCATTCAGAGAGCCGGAGCCGACACACGAGGAGAGGTAAGCCCTCTGGCTACCTCAGTAGTGGATCGCTCCCCCCGCGATCACGCTGCAGGGGAGCGATCCACCCCACTGGACCACCAGGGACTGGATACAGGCACCTTTAGACACCGCTGTCAGCTTTGACAGCTGCCATCTAAAGGGTTAATAGCTGGCCGCGGCGATCGCTGCATGTCGGCTATTAACGCTGGCCCCCAGCTGCAAGAATCAGCTGGGGGCCGGCAGTTATGACGCGGGCTCGAGTCGGGAGCCCGCGTCATACCTCGGTAACGGCCATTGGACGTGTATACACGTCCATGGTCGTTTAGGGGTTAAGGCAGAGCCACAGGAAACCGAAGGCAGAAATGAAAGTCCACCAGTAGTAAATGAAGTCCCACGGACACCACAGCCCTGTCTCATGGAGGTGCTGGAGAGAGGAGGGGCCCGCTGGCAGGAGATGTCCTCTTGCGTCCTCCGGACCACCGATTGCGGACTGGCTGCCACACTGGTGGGAGGGGTGAGAGAGGAGAGGCCCCAGTCCATCACTTGAGAAGCAGGAATATCCAGGGCCGAGCAAAAGGACGGGATGTCAGAATAGGCCCGTAAAACTGCAGTGTGTCAATCCCTGCGGGCTTGAAGGGCAAAAGGGAAGTTCCAGCAGTAGGGGATGTGGTGCTGCCGGAGGACAGCCAGGAGGGGTTGAAGCAAGCGTCTCTTCCTCAGGGTGATCCAGGAGAGATCTTGGTACAATTAAATGGGCGCCCCATCATACTCAAAGTTCCGCCGGGACCGCGCCTTTGCCATAATAGCTTCCTTGAGCTGGAAATCATTAACGCAGCAGATGACATCCCAAGGGGGCCCATTGGATGGTTTAGGGCGGAGAGCCTGATGAGCTCTGTCCAATTTAATCTGAATGGGTGGTGACTCACCAAGGAGCATGTTAAAGATAGCTTCAAGGGTCACCGGCAAGTCCTCATCCCGGGTAGCTTCAGGGAGGCCCCGCACTCGGATGTTATCCGTCTCCCCCTATTGTCTAAATCCTCCAGATGACTATGCACGTCACAAAGGAACTCTGAGAAGCAACCGTGGACTGGAGTTGAGCAATATACCCCCTGGTAGAATCATGGGAGTCCTCCAGAGTGTCCACACGGTCAGTGACATGCTGTCAATCCTTGCGCATGGAGGCAATTTCTGCTCTGCAAGTCTCTTTGACTTCAGAAATCAAGGAGCGAAAGTCCTCTCTAGAAGGGAAATGCGACAGAAGCTGAGTAAGATCAAAAGGGGTTTCTGTAGGGGCAGGGGCCCCCGAGCACACTAGTTCCATAACAGAGGGACCATCCCAAGAAGGTGAACCCCTCACTCCTGAGGGGGAGGGGTGCCCAGTGGGAGCACCGTCTCAGCAGGGTCCCCCGGGGGGAGGAAGGAGGTGCCCCAGTCAACATGGGGACGGTGGCCATAGTCCTGGGGGGTTTTGGGGCAAGGGCAAGGAAGGCACCGGTAGGAGGGGGATCCAGAGGCCCTCCAGGGGACAGGGGTACTGAGGAGAGAGGAAAGAAAGCCCAGTCCAGCACAATGGGGTCACAGTCTGAGTGGGGGGAAAGGGGGTCCGGGGCAGCAGGGGGTGTAGGCTGGTCCAACAGGGGGAGGGGTAGTTTGGGAGCCCCCTCATAACCTCAGCCCAGGAAGTCTGCAGGGTAGCCAGACGCCCTTTATTCCTAGGGCTCGGAATCACTGGAGGCCACCTGGGCCAGCGGGCAATGCAGAGGCCGCTGGACAGAACTGAGCCAACAGAGGGACACTGCCGCCACCTGTGTGCAGTGTCAGAGGCGACAACACTGGGAGCCCGCGCTCACCTTCAGGAGGCTGTGCAGTCCAGGGACGTGCCGAAACAACGGTGGCAACCGGGACCACAGGAGGAGAGCCGGGGAGGTCCGAAGCAGATTCCGGAGGCAGCGGCAGCACAGGAGCAGGAGGCAGCTGGAGTCCCCGAGCGCGACCGCAGGCCGGAGGCGGGACCAGCAATGGCAGGTGAGGCAGGAGGCCTGATAACAGGATGGGGGTGCAGGAACCACTGGATTTCTCCTCGGACCGAGGTGGAAGGCTGGTTCTGGATGGCTGGGATTCTTCTGGGGACCCTCCGAGAGGGCTTCACCATGTATTAGCTGGTGGTCAGGGCTTATGAATGCAGGCAGGACCCTCGTGGCGCCGGAGCTCTAACATTGAGCTGCCATATTCAATGGCGCTTCACTACGACCCCCCCCCCCCCCCCCAACAAAAAAAAATGGTCCAGCAATATTAGATCGACAGTGGCCTGGTTTCCCGGTGCCCCTTCCTATCAGCTGTTTGAAGGGGCCACGGTGCTTGTGCGAGTGCTACAGACTCTCCCATGTTTATTTGGCCTCTGCAAGTGTGAACATACTCTAGATGCCCTAGAGCACCTGCATTTTAGCATCTTTGCTATGACATCAATATCAGGACCTGCTGTCATTTGACTTAACTAAATTTAGATCACCATAGAATCAATGGTTATATAAATTCATTTCAGTTGAACTGAGTGATGTACAAATATTGCAGCTGTAATGCAGATGCCAATATATGACCACATTAAAAGGGTTGTATAGTCTCAGAAGAAAATGTACGGTTGGCACAGGGTGACATAAAAGTGCTAAAATAGCAATGCTCATCTGTCCTGGACAACTGCAGATGCTGGTGCGATGCTTCCTTTCCTCCTCACCTCTGCTTACTGGTTCTTGTGATGCACCAACTTCACGTGAACTGCCCACTCAGAGGTGACCTGCCTTGGCCAGTGATTGGGAAGTTCCTGTGGAGTTAATATTCCATAGGAACCAGGACATGGCAGTAACAAGCAGGGACCAGAGGATCAGAATGGGAGCTGCAGGGAATAGATGCAGGTGAGCATGACACCTTTAAGACCATATACAAGCAAGATAAATATGCGCATGTGTGATGGATCATCATTGTAGACTTCTGATTAACTAAATAAAAATTCATATGCATTCAATACAGAAATTGCAAATTGCAGCAATTTTGCATATTTAATCAACACTCCCATTTTAGTATACAGTATAAAGTACAAAATAGTTATTAGGGTGCATCCTCATTTGTCCAGCCATCCAGTGATTTCTCCAGTATGGTTGTAAATGAAAACTAATGCTAGAATTGTGTCCATTATTTTTTGTGGGATACTTTCTGGCATTAGACACAGCTGTCAAGCTAGTGCAGTACACTGGCCATATAAAAGTTGACTGATGCGTTTTTTGGATCTGGTTTTATGACAGCAGGTCTGGTGCCATGCCCCATTGCGGCCTGTGAGGTGCACTATATTCAGCTTTAGTCACCAGGCAGTTTCACTTGGTGGCCTCCTGTTGACACTTTAGGGAAGATTAAAACACTTGGCACTAAGTAAATAGCGAATCACTGCTTCTCAATCAAGGTTTCCTAACCATGGTGCCTTCAGCTATTCCCGACATGGACAAAGGTGACAGCAGGGAGCATTGTGGTCAGACAGAAAAAATTCAATAAGAAAATAACTTCCTGTGGAACATACAGCAGCTAATTTTTAAATAGAAGTAATTTACAAATCTGTAAAAATTTTTGGCAGCAGTTGATTTTCTTCCCCCCACCGGAGCACCCCCTTAAACAAATGTAATTCTGTGTCTTTGTACCTTTTCCAGCTTCAGGACATCCCTTCTATGAGATGGGGACGTCATGCCACGCCCCCTCCATTCATACCCCTTTAACCCCTTAAGGACTTAGCCCTTTTTCACCTTAAGGACTCGGCCGTTTTTTGCAATTCTGACCACTGTCACTTAAAACATTAATAACTCTGGAATGCTTTTACTTATTCTGATTCCGAGAATGTTTTTTCATGACATATTCTACTATAACATAGTGGTACATTTTTGTGGTAAATTGCATCCTTTCTTGGTGAAAAATCCCCAAATTTGATGAAAAAAACGAAAATTTAACATTTTTCTAACTTTGAAGCTCTCTGCTTGTAAGGGATATTCAAAATAATTTTTTTGGGGGTTCACATATGCAATATGTCTACTTTATGTTTGCATCATAAAAGTTATGAGTTTTTACTTTTGGAAGAAATCAGAGGGCTTCAAAGTTCAGCAGCAATTTTCACATTTTTCACAAAATTTTCAAACTCACTATTTTTCAGTGACCAGTTCTGAGAAATGGAAACAGAATTACAGAAACATGTGAACAAAGCCCAATTGTGTGCTTTTTGTGTCAGTTTTGGCATCAGTGAGAATTAATTGAAAAAAGGAATCAGGATCAATTGATACAGAAAATAAGGATTAAAATATATGTAATATGTTAAATAAAGTGTGGAGATTTATTAGACGATTATTTGGAATTCAGGGGAGTTTGCATTGCACATTATATGGGATGATGGATATTTTCCAGAAATTGGGAAATTAAAAGGATATGTTAACTGGTAAGAAAAGGGGGTGATTAGAGTGAATGATTTAGTAGTGGAGAGTAAGCTAAAAGAATGGAAAGTAATCAGTAGGGAATACAATATTAACCAGAAGAGCAATTTTCTATATATGCAAGTGAGGAGCGCCTTCGAGAAGGAGAAAAATAATAGGATGCATTGTTTCTGTTCTGATGTGCATTAATGTAATTTTATACCGAATAAATAAAATAAAGATATCAGGATGCAAATAATACATGTAATTCCAGATTTAACATCAGACTTAACATGTTTGGAGTTACATTTTTCAACAGAAAACCAAAAATTATTCCAGTGCTGGAATAATCACATAACAGATAACAATGTTTTTTTTTTTTTTTAAGATAATCTTTGACAGAGGCACTTGAATGCATTCATTACATATATTTCAGCTTTAACCTTATTTTTAAGTGTCAATGTGCAACAGAATACAGCCTGCAAGTGAAGATGTAGGCCACTAGAAGAAACAAGATCCGATTTTGGTTAATTAATTATAAGCCCTTTTCACCTAGATTGCTACCACACAGGCAATAGTATTTTGCTTAAGTAAATTTCCTTCTGAAAATTGGGGTAGTTGATAATACACTATGAGGGACATTTATCATTGTTGCTTTGGTAAGCGAGTTCTGTAGTAATTTTTTTTTTCTTTTGGCTTTGCTTATATGTGTATTTTTCATACTATCACAGGGGGGTTGATAAATTTGGCTGTCACATACCGGCAGGATAGGTAGTGGATCCTCTGGACCAGAGAGGCGATGGCACGGGTTGTACTGGAGGACCGGTTCTAAGCAGTTACTGGTTTTCACCAGAGCAGGATGGACTTGCTGCAGCGGTAACTACCAGGTCGTATCCCCCAGTAACAACTCGACCTCTCTGGCAGCTGATATAGCATGGTACACAGGGAGCAGGCAAGAGCGTAGTCGGACGTAGCAAAGGTCAGGGCAGGCAGCAAGGGTTCACAGGCGAGTATACGGTAGCAATGGGTTCGGCAACTGGCAAGGCAATATCACAGTAGGGAACGCTTTCTCAAAGGCACTAGGCACAAAGATCCGGCAAGGGCAGGAAGGGGCAGGTGCCTTTTATTGGGAAGGGCCAGTGGGAGGTGAGGAACCAGCGCACCAATTACCGGTGCGCTGGCCCTTTAAATTTACTGAAGCCGGCGCGCGCCCTAGAGAGCAGGGCCGCGCATGCCGGGATGCAGGAGAGCAGAGCGCCGCGCAGGGAGCAGGTAAGTCAAACAGGGACGTGGCTAGCCGCGTCCCTGCCACAGTGAGACCCGCGATCCCGGTCAGTATGTCTGACCGGGAGATGCCGAGGCCCCGGAGCAGAGGACAGAGGCAGCGGGTGCTCCGGTCCGGAGGTGAAGACCGGAGCGCTCCCTGTGACAGTACCCCCCCCCCCCCTTAGGTCTCCCTCTCTTTTTGGCACCAAGGAATTTGAGGATGAGACTGGGGTCCAAGATGTTATTTTCAGGCTAAGACCTTTCCTCAGGACCGCAGCCCTCCCAGTCGACCAAAAAGAATCTTTTCCCCCGAACAAGCTTGGTGGCTAGGATTTCTTTAACAGTAAAAATATCAGAGGTACCAGTGACAGGGGTGGGAGAAAGAAGTTTAGGAGAGAAGCAATTAAAGATAGCAGGCTTGAGAAGGGAGACATGAAAAGAGTTATGAATTCTGAGGGAGGGAGGAAGATGGAGCTGGTAGGACACCGGATTAATGCGGCTCTTGACTCCGAAGGGACCCAAGTAACGAGGGCCCAGCTTGTGACTTGGTACCTTAAATCTGATGTACTTCGAGGAGAGCCACACCTTGTCACCGGGACTGAATTCTGGAGGAGCTCTACCACTTTTGTCGGCCTGGAGCTTCATACGGGTCGAGGCCTTAAGGAGGGCTGAGTGGGTCTCTCGCCAAATAGAAGTGAAGTCCAGAAGGAGGTCCTCTACAGCTGGTACAGAGGAGGGGGCGGAGGTCCTAGGCAGAGGAGGCAGAGGATGACGGCAATAGACCACAAAAAATGGAGACTTATTGGTGGCGGAAGATTGTTTGAAATTATAAGAGAACTCTGCCCAAGGGAGTAAATCCGACCAATCATCTTGGCGAGAGGACACAAAATGGCGTAGATAATCTCCCAGAGTCTGGTTCACGCTTTCTACTTGGCCGTTGGACTGAGGGTGATATGAGGAAGAAAAATCCAGCTTGACTCCGAGTTGACCACAGAGAGCCCTCCAAAACTTGGAAACGAACTGCACCCCACAGTCTGAGACGATGTGTTTGGGAAGACCGTGGAGGCGGAAGATGTGAAGAAAAAACTGTTTGGCCAACTGAGGCGCAGATGGGAGACCAGGCAGGGACACAAAATGAGCCATCTTTGAAAAACGGTCAACCACGACCCAAATGACTGTCATACCATGGGAGGAGGGAAGATCAGTGATAAAGTCCATGGCGATGTGTGACCAAGGGGTCTCCGGAACAGGGAGGGGCAGAAGAAGGCCCGCAGGTTTCTGACGTGAAGTCTTGTCCCGGGCGCAGATTGCACAGGACTGGACAAATTCAGTGACTCTGTCTAGCGAGGACCACCAATATCTTTGAGAAATTAACTGCAGAGACTTCTTAATCCCAGGATGACCGGTAAGGAAGGAAGCGTGGCCCCACTTGAGAACTTGCAACCGCTGGCGAGGAGGAACATAGGTCTTACCCGGAGGAAGTAGCCGTAAGTCCACAGGTGCTACCGAGATGAGACACTCAGGTGGAACAATGTGTTGAGGAGTGGGTACGTCGCCCACCACACTCAAAGAGCAAGAAAGGACATCTGTGCCCTGATGTTCTTGGCAGTGGGACGGAAGTGAATCTGGAAGTTGAAGCGGGCGAAGAAGATGGACCAAAGGGCTTGGCGGGGATTTAGTCTCTAAACAGACTGGAGGTAGACTAGGTTCTTATGGTCCAAGAAAATTGTCACAGGGTGAGGAGCACCCTCGAGAAGATGTCTCTACTCCTCCAAGGCCAATTTAATTGCCAACAGTTCTCTGTCCCGAATAGCGTAATTCTTCTCGGCGGAAGAAAAGGTTTTAGAGAAGAAGCCACAAGTTATGGTCTTGCCCCTGGAAGACTTTTGAGTTAATACAGCTACAGCTCCCACCGAGGATACATCCACTTCAAGATAGAATGGCTTGGAAGAATCTGGCCGGGTGAACAGGTGCAGATGCAAAGGCAGCTTTCAGGGACAGAAAGGCCTCTTCAGCGTGAGGAGGCCAGGTCTTGGGATTGGCGCCCCTTTCTAGTCAAAGCCACAAGAGGAGCCACCAGGGTGGAATAATGAGGAATAAACTGTCTGTAGTAATTGGCAAAACCCAGGAATCTCTGTATGGCTCGGAGACCAGAGGGGCGTGGCCAGTCCAGAACTGCAGATAGCTTGGCAGGATCCATTGCAGACCTTGGGCAGAGATGATATATCCCAGGAATGGCAAGGAGGTACGCTCAAACAGACATTTCTCAATTTTGGCGTAGAGGCGGTTACTTCTGAGTCGGGTGAAAACTTACCGGACATGGACTCTATGTTGATCCAGATTGGATGGAAAAATAAGGATATCATCCAGATATACTACAACGCAAGTGTAGAGAAGGTCCCGGAAGATGTCGTTCAAGAACTCCTGGAAGACTGCGGGTGCGTTACAAAGTCCAAAGGGAATTACTAAGTACTCAAAGTGACCGTCCCGCATGTTAAACGCGGTCTTCCACTCGTCTCCTTTACGAATGCGAATCAAATTGTAGGCCCCGCGGAGATCCAACTTGGTGAAAATCTTGGCTCCTCTGAGACGGTCAAACAGCTCAGAGATTAGAGGCAGAGGGTAACGGTTTTTAATGGTAATTTTATAGAGTCCTCTATAATCAATGCAGGGTCGGAGAGAACCATCCTTTTTAGACACAAAGAAAAACCCGGCTCCAGCAGGAGACAAAGACTTCCTAATAAAGCCTCTCTGTAAATTCTCACGTACATAGTCCGACATGGCCTGAGTCTCTAGAGGGGAGAGAGGATAAATTCTGCCCCGAGGAGGAGTAGAGCCCGGTAACAGGTCAATGGGACAATCATAAGGCCTGTGAGGAGGAAGAGTCTCCGCTTGTTTTTTTTTACAGAAGACGTCCGCAAATTGATGGTAAGGCTTGGGGAGACCTGGTGGCGGAGGAACTGGTGGGACCTGTTTGATAGGAGCAGGCTTGAAGCACCGGTCAGGGCAGGAGGAACCCCAATGCAGAATCTCACCGGTGGGCCAATTCAATACAGGAGAGTGGCGTTGCAACTATGGTAAACCCAGCAGGAGTTCGGAGGAGCAGAAGGGAAGAACAAGAAATTCCAGAGTCTTGGTATGGAATATCCCAATGTCCATCCGCAGGGGCTGGGTGCGGTATTGTACCGTAGCAGAGCGTTTCTCCCCGTTGACCGTAGAAATAAGAAACGGCTTGGGCAGACGGGTTATAGGAATTTTATACTTGTCGACCAAGGAGGCGTGGATGAAGTTGCCGGCAGAGCAGGAATCCAAGAAAGCAGCAGCAGAGAAGAAGGACTTGGCCGAAAGGAACAACTGCATGGATATAATGAGGCGTGGAGAGGAAGAATCCACACCTAGTAATGCCTCTCCCACATCCACTAGGTGCAAGCGTTTCCCGAACGTGGAGGACGAAGAGGACAGTCCTTAAGGAAGTGCTCAGTACTAGCGCAGTACAAACATAGGTTCTCGTCTCTACGGCAACTCCATTCTTGAGGGGTCAGGCAAGACCGGTCCACCTGCATGGCCTCCACAGCGGAAGACCCAGAGACAGGTAGAGATGGACGCTGGAACACTGGAGTCAGAGGAGGGCAGCGTTTGGAGCGAGATTTTTCCTTTTCAAGATGGAGTTCCTCTTGTCTTTCAGAGAAACATTTGTCAATCCTGGTGGCTAGCAAGATGAGGTCACTCAGGGTGGTAGGCAGGTCACGTGCAGCAAGGACATCTTTAATGTCACAATTAAGTCCCTTCTTAAAGGTGGCACAAAGAGCTTCATTATTCCAGTTCAGCTCTGAAGCATGTGTGCGGAACTGGACGGCATAGTCACCCATGGTAGACTTTCCTTGGGACAGGTTTAGCAAAGCAGTCTCTGCGGAGGTAACCCGGGCAGGTTCCTCAAAAACACTACGAAACTCCTGACAAAAACTCTGGACAGAAGCGGTGGCTGGATCAGCGCGGTCCCAAAGCGGTGTAGCCCAGGCCAGGGCCCTCCTGGAGAGCAGACTGAGGATGAAGGCTACCTTGGCTCGCTCAGACGGAAACTGGTCTGATAGTAGCTCGAGATGAAGATAGCACTGAGACAGGAAAACTCGGCATAGTTTAGAGACAAACGGATTCTGGCTCCAGTGGTAACTGTGGGCGGAGGTGATGCAGAAGGTGCAGGCAGTGGTGCAGGCTGTTGTTGAGCAGGCAGGAGCTGTTGCATCATGGCGGTCAACTGGGCCAGCTGATGACCTTGCTGGGCCACAATGGAGGTGAGGTCCGATAGACTTGGCAGGGGAACATCAGCGGGATCCATGGCCGGATCTTACTGTCACGTACCGGCAGGATAGGTAGTGGATCCTCTGGACCAGAGAGGCGATGACACGGGTTGTACTGGAGGACCGGTTCTAAGCAGTTACTGGTTTTCACCAGAGCCCGCCGCAAGGCGGGATGGACTTGCTGCAGGGGTAACTACCAGGTCGTATCACCCAGTAACAACTCGACCTCTCTGGCAGCTGATATAGCGCGGTATACAGGGAGCAGGCAAGAATGTAGTCGGACATAGCAGAGGTCAGGGCAGGCAGCAAGGGTTCACAGGCGAGTATACGGTAGCAATGGGTTCGGCAACTGGCAAGGCAATATCACAGTAGGGAACGCTTTCTCAAAGGCACTAGGCACAAAGATCCGGCAATGGCAGGAAGGGGCAGGTGCCTTTTATTGGGAAGGGCCAGTGGGAGGTGAGGAACCAGCGCACCAATTATCGGTAGCTGGCCCTTTAAATTTACTGAAGCCGGTGCGCGCCCTAGAGTGCAGGGCCGCGCGCGCTGGGATCCAGGAGAGCAGAGCATCGCGCAGGGAGCAGGTAAGTCGAACAGGTGCCACTGAGAGACCCGCGCTCCCGGTCAGTACGTCTGACCGGAAGACGCCAAGGCCCCGGAGCAGAGAACAGAGGCAGCGGTCGCTCCGGTCCAGAGGTGAAGACCGCAGCGCTGGCTGTGACATTGGCTCACATAAGCAAAAAACAATAAATCACTTCTGAATTCCATTTGTTTAGCACAAATAAGCAAAAACCATTAAATGACTTTATCAGAACACCACTCTGTAACCCCACCTCAAGTCGCAGCTGTGAAAGAAATGTGCGATATACATATATATATATGTGTGTGTGTTTATTTCTTTTTTTTTTTTTTAACCACATTTTCCCCCTTAAATGTGCTAACCCATATTTTTTTTTCTTCTCATTTAAAATCCATGTATGCTGTGGACTTCTTCAGATTTGGTGGACTACGATAACCTGCGTTTTTATTTTTGTTTAATATTAATAAAATTAGGGCTGTCCCGATACCATTTTTTTTAAGACCGAGTACGAGTACCGATACTTTAATTCTAGTAGTCGCCGATACCAAGTACGAGTACTTTTATTTTAAAGGGAATCTGACACCAGGGTGTCTCTTTTTCTGGCGCTGCTTACCGTGCTGATATGTGGGTTCCTTGTTGTGTGCAATGGAGGCAGCTGCTGTAGTATGAGCAAAGATTTCTCTCTTCTCCATTGGGCAGAACAGGGAATTTGCATTGGGGGCGAGACCGATGTCTCTGGAGCGATTGCACTGACATTCCCATGGTGATCAGCGGTAGAAACCGGGTCATCTGCACTATCTACATATAAATTGAAGTCAGTGCAGGTGACTCTGCTGTAAGATTGCCTTTAATAGTAGGTAGTATCCCCTTGTAGGTAGTATAGATAGCTGCAGACATTAGTAGCAGCCCCCATGCAGACCGCAGCCCCACCCTTGTAGACCGCAGCCCCCCATTGTAGACAGGGCCCACCCTTGTAGACAGCACCCCCTCTTGTCCCCCTTTTAGACAGCACCCCCCGTGTCCCACTTCTAGACAACAGCCCCCCCTTGTAGACAGTGCTCCCTCTTGTCCCCCTTACAGACAGCAGGCTCCCCCCTTGTAGACAGTGGGCCCCTTCCTTGTAGACAGGGAGCAGGGTCCCCCCTTGTAGGGAGCAGCCCCCCTTATAGACAACAGGCCAGCCCCTTATAGACAGCAGCCCCCCCTTATAGACAGAAGCCCCCCCCCTTTACAGACAGCAGCCTCCTCCCTTATAGACAGCAGACCCCCCCCCTTTTAGACAGCAGACCCCCCCTTATAGACAGCTCACCTTCGGCTGTCCTCGTGTGTTGCCGCTCCGCTGTCCCGTTCTCCCGATCGCATCATTGCGTCCTATGGAGGAGCATGTGACATACACGTCACTCTGCTTCCTCCGTAGCGTTATGCTGGGCACAGGGGAGGAGGAGTGACGTGTATGTCACATGCTCCTCCATGGAACGCCATGATGCAATCGGGAGAACGGGACAGCGGAGAAAGGGACAGCGGCCGCAAAGCAGCAGGTATCGGACATGGTATCGGGGACATTAAACAAGTCCCCTTTACCATGCAAATGCCGAGTATCGGCCCCGATACCGATACTAGTATTGGTATCGGGACATCCCTAAATAAAATGTTTTAAGTGTACCTGTCATAGTGCAAAAAAAAAAGTGATATGTTACTCAGTACCTAATCCCGATCATGTACATATCATTTTTATGTGTCTAGGGCCTGTATATCCCTAACAAATAGCATTTATATGTTGCTCACTTGCTTTGTGTTCTTGCCTTCTGGAGGGGGCTTTTCCGTCTCTTTCCCTCACTGTGGATCATTGCACCCTGTAACCCTTTCCTCTCTGGGCAGTCTGCAAATCACTGCACAGTAGTTTTTATGCATACATTTTCTATCTGTTCCTAGTAAAGCTGGATGTTAATCAACATGGCTGTCACTATGTGTGTCATTCAGCTTAATTGTCATTCAGGAGTCATAGAAAGCTTTGGCTGTACAAGCATGTTGGGAGTTGTAGTTTTGAAACAGCTGGAGTTGCAGAGTTTGTAAAGCACTGTGTTAGAGCAGTGTTGTCTTCAGTTGTTGCAAAACTACAACTCCCAGCATGCCCACACATCCTTTGTCTGTAGTTTTGCAAGAGCTGGAGGCACACAGCTGGAGAATACACAGCTCTAACAGAGTTTTACAAAGATTGTACCCCCAGCTGTTGCTAAACTACAACTCCCATCATGGGAGTTGTAGTTTAGGAACAGCTGAAGGCTGCAGTGGTGATCTCCTATACTGGATACCAACACACTTTATGTCCGGTATCCAGTATGCTGCAAAATACAGAGAAGCCTGTCTGCATAAAGATAGATGACCACTAGTGGTGGCTGTTTTCATTTTAGATTTTTTAGCAAAATTGAAATTTTTTAAAATAAATGAATATTTAAAAAAGTCCTCTTAGTAGTACTACAAAATATAAAAAGTTTTTCATAATGACAGTGCCTCTTTAACAAGGGCTTATGGGCTTATGGGGGAGTGTTTTTTTGGGGGGGAATAAAAGTTTTTTAAACGTGTTGTGTTTTTTTATTTTATTTACTTTACAGGCTTAGTAGTGGAAGCTGTCTAATAGACTGAGTCCATTACTAAGCCGGGGATTAGCGTTAGCCACATAAAGAGCTAGAGCTAACCCCCAATTATTACCCCAGTACCCACCACCACCACAGGGGTACTGGGAAGAGCCGGTACCAACAGGCCCAGAGCATCAAAAATTGTGCTCCTTGGTCTAGATGGTAACAGCCTAGCATTATTTAGGCTGGGGAGGGCCAGTAACAATCATCTTTGCCCACTCTATGCAGTTTTTTTTTTCATTATTTTATTTTTGGGAAAAAAAATGCATAAGGTTCCCCCCCCCCCCCCCCCCAGCTCATCCCGCCCGGTCGCTCATCTCCTCATCTCCTCCCCCCCAGCTCATCTGGTGACCCACCCCCCAGCTCATCTCCCCCCAGTCATAACTCGTCGAATGAAAGGACATGCTGGGAGTTGTAATTCTGTAACAGCTAGCGCCGGGGTGAGAGATGTACAGTACGGCAAGGTGAAGCTGACTGGTGACACAGTGTAGGGTGAGTAGCAGGGATGGAATAAGATGGAGCCCAGGCAGCTTCACAGTGATCCCAGCCTGGGCTCCTTTGTACAGCTGTTATTTCCTATCTCCAAAGCAAGTTTTGTAAGCCAGGTCTGGACTGGCTTACATTTACTGTGCTTTGGAGGCGGTTGCGACTTTTTGTGCGACTTTTGCACTTGATAAATCCCTGACCACTGTAAAGGGAAAACTGAAATTTACTTTCATAGGCTCTTTTGTAGCTTTTTGCTTACAGCCAAAAGTAGCACAAAAAAAATGTTTAGCCGCATGGGCGACTTTTTGGGCAACTTTTGTAAGCAAAAAAAACTGCTCTAAATCCCTTGATAAATCTCCCCCTATGAGTATTTGAATAGCAGTTTTTAATACTTAATTTTGCAAAACCAGGACTGTTTCCCAAATTCAACATTAAAAAAAGCTATTTTTTGGAGCAATAAACTGTAAATCTAGAAACTGATGATCCATAAACCATAAGCGGTTTTTGTGTAATTTACAGCTCAAAAAAAGCAGATCAAAACACTAGCATAGCCTATAGAGCAAAAATGCTATAGAAACAACATATTTTGAGAATGTCATGTTTTCGGGAAAAGAAAAACATCACTCACCACAAGTTCCTATAGACCAACAACTAACCTCTGAACCACACTTTGAGCTTAGGTTATTGGTAAAAAAAAAAATGGAATGAAAAAAGCACCTATATGCTATGTGTGAGTTCAACCTAAAGAGTATAAAACACCTTTGTTCCAAAAAAGATTATTCAGAGAAAATCCTAAGAATTTTTTTGTTTCTATTATTTAGCATCTGGTCTGTAAAGTTTCTTTGTGGGCAGTGTCTCTTTATTGATATGCTTATAGAAATATTGAAAATGCAGAGCAACCTATGGTTATAGGGAGAGATTTATCAAAACGTGTCCAGAGAAAAAGTTGCCCAGTTGCCCATAGCAACCAATCAGCTCACTTCTTTCATTTTTAACAAGGCCTCTGCAAAATGAAATAAGCAATCGGATTGGTTGCTATGGGCAGCTGGGAAACTTTTCCTTTGCACATGATTTGATAAATCTCCCCCATGGACACTGGTTTTATTGTGGATTTGGCTGAAGATTTCAACATTTGCTCACCAAAAAATCAGCACATATTTTTTTCTGCAACCTGTCAATGGGGTTTGCATAACTGAAATCTCATACTTATAAAAATAAATAAATAAATAAATATATAAAAGTTTCCTAGGAATTACATTATAATTGAGTACACCTCTAAAACTGTCGCTGCAATGTAATGATGTAACGTACATCATGTCATGTTCATGTGATGGTGCAGCCAATCTTGAGCTGCATCGTCACATACTGACATTGTCGTTGTGGCCAGTCATAGACTAAAGCTAGGTTTCCGCACATGTTTTTTCTGGCGTTTTCTTTTGTTTTTTAATAATGCCACTGTAGTTTTAGAGCCAAAGCCAGAAGTGTATTTAAAGGGAACCAAGCATTCGATTTCATCATATATAATGCGTGGCAACGCGTTATAGATGGTAAAATCTTCATCTTAACCATCCCTGGGGGACATTCCTGCCCCCAGGAAAGGTGACGATATGAAGTTTGTAAGTCTCCGCTGCCACCCCCGTAAGTAGTCCCATGGATGGGGAGCTATACTTACCTAGTCCTGTCAGCTGCACGGTAATCTAACCCTTTCTGTGTGATTGACAGCTAATATCACTGCTCTGGTCCTTAAGCGGATGGAGCAGAGTGATAACACGGGCTGGCAATCATGTGCAAAGGGCGTAATTACAGCACAGCCGTCAGGACTAGGTATAATAAGTATAGCTCCCCGCCAGGGGACTACTTATGGGGGGGGGGGGGGGTGGCAGGGGAGACTTACAAACTCCATATTCTCACCATCCTTGGGGGCAGGAACATCCCGGGGATGGGGAGGATGAAAATTTTACCATATGTAATGCATTTTCATGCACTATATATGGTAAAATCTAATGCTTGTTTGCCTTTAAAAGGAATGGAAATAAAAAAAAGAAGTACTTCTACTTTTCCTGCTGGATCCACTTCTGACTTTGGCTCAAAAACTGCAGTAGCAAGTTTACAAAAAAATTAATAAAACGCCAGAAAAAACCTGCTTGGAAACCTAGCCTGAAACTGTTATGTGTTAATGTAGCACATCACAGTTTCAGTAATGTAATCAGAGTGGTGTGGGACAACTTGGGTATTTAGAATGTGAGAATAGTATTTTCTTTATGTTATCCCTTTAGCAGCTGCAAATCTTTTTTTGGGGCAGAATACCCATTCAAAGGAAACAACCACACAAAAAACAGGTACAATATAAAAAAAGAATTAGCAGTTACATAGCCTAAACTCTGCATATGTAAGATTACACAAGAATTATAGTCATTCTTAGCAAATAGAGTGAATACAACATGATCCTGAATGGCACTATTACTTATTCATGAATTAAAAAGTTTTTTTTTACCTTGTACTTGTCAAAACCAGTGAGTTGATCTGAAGTGATATACTGGTATCTAAACATGATGCTTGTGTACCAAGCTACAAGTCAGCTCATTTCTTTCCCACAGTATCTGGTCTGTAATAGTTCTCCAGCAGAATACACGTCCTGTAGTTAAGCAGCCTGCTGAGAAAGAACAACTAGCTAGGTGTGTTTCTATGTCCTGGTATCTTATCTGCAGAGAACATGGTCTTGATGTCACTAACCAGGAAGGCAGGTATGTAAAAAGGAAACGTATCACTTTACTTTATAGGTGACAAGTTGTCATATTTGGAAAACAGAGGGATGAAGCAAACAGAAGAAAAGAGCTGTATACAATATTGAAGTGGTCTTCAACCTGCGGACCTCCAGATGTTGCAAAACTACAACTCCCAGCATGCCCGGTCAGCCGTTGGCTGTCCAGGCATGCTGGGAGTTGTAGTTTTGCAACATCTGGAGGTCCGCAGGTTGAAGACCACTGCAATATTGTATAGAGTGATATTTACTAGGGATTGTTTTGTTTTAGGTGGATATATTCTTTAACATATATGTGGTGTTGGGTGTGAGGTGCAGGGTAGATGAGGGAGATGTTATGGCCCAAGGGGCAGATGGTATTAACCCCTTCTTGTCGTGACGCCAGGGCGTGGTTTAGCCTTAACCACCCGAAGGTAATAAGGCTGATCCTGGTAATAAGGCTGATCCTGGGTTACGCAGGGGCAATGAAGACACCAACGACAGATTAAGGATAACGCAGCTTTACTGAGGCAAGACAGGTGATATAGTCTTTGCAGTACAGCCAAATATCCCAGGGAGGTGACCAGTGACAAAGGGGGACCTTGCAGGCTTGCTGGGACTTGCAGTAATATAAACATTGAAGTAACAGTTCATCATTTATACACAACCTATGTACATAATGGGGACATGCTGCAGGGGAGCCCTGGGGACATGCAGGGACCTGACAGGGCAGAAGGACAGTACGGGGTCACATCATCCCGTACTGGGACATCACAGGTTATCATGATAAGGCATTAGATATCTAGGAAAAATTTGCTCTAGCTCATAGAGGGACCCCCTTTATAACATTTATATACCAGGGCAGGACAAGACAAACTCTTTTTTTCCGTTTGAAACACAGCGCTGTCTGCTGACATCGTGAGCACAGTGCTCTCTGCTGACATCTCTGTCCATTTTAGGAACTGTCCAGGGTAAAAGGAAATCCTGATAGCAAACATATGCAGTTCTGGACAGTTCATAAAATGGACTGTGCACGTGATGTCAGCAGACAGTTCTGTGTTTCAAAAAGAAAAGAATTTCCACTGTAGTATTCAGCAGTTAATAAGTACAGGAAGGATTAAGATTTTTTAATAGAAGTAATTTACAAATCTGTTTAACTTTCTGGCACCAGTTGATTTAAAAAAAAAGTTTTCCACCGGAGTACCCCTTTATGTATGCAGTGAAACCTTTCTAAAAAAAAAACCCACCTCTTTGAGAAAACCAACTCCTTATCAAGACCTGATTTTGTGGATTTTTAAGCCATCATACATTTTGCACTATGACTATTTTCTTTGAGAATAGAAGACCAACTTTTTAATGCAAGTTGTGATGGTCTTCTCAAAGAGGTTTAACTATATATAATATATTATCACTGTATATTATTTGTTAGGATGGTTTCACAGCCAGCATTTAGATAAACCAGTTAAAAAGCTATAATAAAATGTGAACATATACAGTGAATAGGATTTTCAGCATTTTATATTTGTTTTTGGGGCCAGTGGAGATTTATTCAAGATATAGCATTTTTTCATAAATTTTTCTCCATAGGCAAAGAAACTGTATATTTTTGGGAAATGGACTATACATAGTAACTATAAGGCTTGGGTTACACAGCAATTTTGGCGACAACATTGGCCATTCGTCCATAAAGCATCATATTGTACTGTGTGGATTGCACTCTGTTGCATCTTAGGTAAGTAAATGGGGTGGCGTTGTGACCACCAACTGGCCACGATCGATCATCATGAATTTTTGGTCGCAGAGTGACCTCCTTTATTTACCTTAGGTGAGAGCAAACACTATCGCCATGCAGCCCCAGCCTTAGACTTCATTAGACTCAATCCATTACAGTTATTGGGCCCGCCAGCATTGTCATCTTCTATACTGCCTAATATTTGGAGCACCCCCAGCTTTACTGTTCCACTACTGCACAGGAGAATGTGGATGCAGTCCAAACCTTGGAAGATAAATCATTAAACCATTAATGTGGGGGCTGTATAGGGCAGACTGAACAATGGCTCTTTACGCAAGGTTTACTTACTCCATCATTCTTGCTGTCACGATGCCGGCTGGCAGGTGGTGGATCCTCTGTGCCAGAGAGGGATAGCGAGGACCGTGCTAGTGGACCGGTTCTAAGACACTACAGGTTTTCACCAGAGCCCGCCGCAAAGCGGGATGGTCTTGCTGCGGCGGTAGTGACCAGGTCGTATCCACTAGCAACGGCTCACCTCTCTGGCTGCTGAAGATAGGCGAGGTACAAGGGAGTAGGCAGAAGCAAAGTCGGACGTAGCAGAAGGTCGGGGGCAGGCGGCAAGGTTCGTAGTCAGGGGAGATAGCAAAGTTCTGGTACACAGGGTATAAACACACAAAAACGCTTTCACTAGGCTCTAGGGCAACAAGATCCGGCAAGGAAGTGCAAGGGAGGAGACTAGATATAGCCAGGAAACAGATGGGAACCAATTAAGCTAATTGGGCCAGGCACCAATCATTGGTGCACTGGCCCTTTAAGTCTCAGGGAGCTGGCGCGCGCGCGCCCTAGAGAGCGGAGCCGCGCGCGCCAGCACATGACCGCAGGAGACGGGAACGGGTAAGTGACCTGGGATGCGATTCGCGAGCGGGCGCGTCCCGCTGTGCGAATCGCATCCCCAACGGCCATGACAGGGCAGCGCTCCCGGTCAGCGCTGACCGGGGAGCTGCAGGGAGAAAGGCGCCGTGAGCGCTCCGGGGAGGAGCGGGGACCCGGAGCGCTAGGCGTAACAGTACCCCCCCCCTTAGGTCTCCCCTTCTCTTTATCGGGTAACTGCCTCCCCTGGGATGAGGACACCGGGAAAGGAAGGAGGGATTCCTCAACGGCAGGCAGAACCGCAGGAGTAGGAATGGGGAGAGAGGGCAGAGGGCGAGACCTGGCACGGGGCAGTGTGACACCAGGACGAGGGCCATGAGGGGACACAGAAGCTTGCCTGGGAGGGGGGGAGGGGCATTTCCTGTGGCAGGCAGAGTCCTTAATGACCTTAGGGGGACCGGATACAGGAGGAACCACAGAGTTACGGCAAGGGTTACTGGGAACCGGTTTTAGACAGTTCTTGGCACAAGAGGACCCCCAACTCTTGATCTCCCCAGTGGACCAATCCAGGGTTGGGGAATGAAGTTGAAGCCAGGGAAGTCCAAGGAGAATTTCCGAGGTGCAATTGGGGAGGACCAAAAGTTCAATCCTCTCGTGATGAGATCCGATGCTCATAAGAAGGGGCTCCGTGCGGAAACGTATGGTACAGTCCAACCTGGCTCCGTTGACCGCGGAGATGCGGAGTGGCTTGACAAGACGGGTCACCGGAATATGGAATTTATTCACAAAGGACTCCCGAATAAAATTCCCAGAAGCTCCAGAGTCCAGACAGGCCACGGCTGAGAGGGGAGAGCTGGCTGAAGTGGAAATCCGAACAGGTACCGTGAGACGTGGAGAAGCCGACTTGGCATCAAGAGACGCCACACCCACGAGAGCTGAGTGTGAGCGTGCGTTTCCCAGACGTGGAGGACGGATTGGGCAATCCACCAGAAAATGTTCAGTACTGGCACAGTACAAACAAAGATTCTCTTCCTTACGGCGATTCCTCTCTTCCAGGGTCAGGCGAGACCGATCCACTTGCATGGCCTCCTCGGCGGGAGGCCTAGGCGCAGATTGCAGTGGAGACTGTGGGAGAGGTGGCCAGAGATCTAAGTCTTTTTCCTGGCGGAGCTCTTGATGCCTCTCAGAAAAACGCATGTCAATGCGAGTGGCTAGATGAATGAGTTCATGCAGGCTAGCAGGAGTCTCTCGTGCGGCCAGAACATCTTTAATGTTGCTGGATAGGCCTTTTTTAAAGGTCGCGCAGAGAGCCTCATTATTCCAGGAAAGTTCAGAAGCAAGAGTACGGAATTGTATGGCGTACTCGCCAACGGAGGAATTACCCTGGACCAGGTTCAGCAGGGCAGTCTCAGCAGAAGAGGCTCGGGCAGGTTCCTCAAAGACACTTCGAATTTCCGAGAAGAAGGAGTGTACAGAGGCAGTGACGGGGTCATCACGGTCCCAGAGCGGTGTGGCCCATGACAGGGCTTTTCCAGACAGAAGGCTGACTACGAAAGCCACCTTAGACCTTTCAGTAGGAAACTGATCCGACATCATCTCCAGATGCAGGGAACATTGGGAAAGAAAGCCACGGCAAAACTTAGAGTCCCCATTAAATTTGTCCGGCAAAGACAGGCGGAGGCTAGGAGTGGCCACTCGCTGCGGAAGAGGTGCAGGAGCTGGCGGAGGAGATGGTTGCTGCTGCTGTAGCTGAGACTGAATCTGCTGTAGCTGCGACTGGAGTTGCTGAGTCATGGTGGTCAAGTACGACAGCTGGTGATCTTGTTGGGCAATCTGTCGGGCTTGCTGGGCGACCAGTGTGGGGAGGTCGGCGACAACAGGCAGAGGAACTTCAGCGGGATCCATGGCCGGATCTACTGTCACGATGCCGGCTGGCAGGTGGTGGATCCTCTGTGCCAGAGAGGGATAGCGAGGACCGTGCTAGTGGACCGGTTCTAAGACACTACAGGTTTTCACCAGAGCCCGCCGCAAAGCGGGATGGTCTTGCTGCGGCGGTAGTGACCAGGTCGTATCCACTAGCAACGGCTCACCTCTCTGGCTGCTGAAGATAGGCGAGGTACAAGGGAGTAGGCAGAAGCAAAGTCGGACGTAGCAGAAGGTCGGGGGCAGGCGGCAAGGTTCGTAGTCAGGGGAGATAGCAAAGTTCTGGTACACAGGGTATAAACACACAAAAACGCTTTCACTAGGCTCTAGGGCAACAAGATCCGGCAAGGAAGTGCAAGGGAGGAGACTAGATATAGCCAGGAAACAGATGGGAACCAATTAAGCTAATTGGGCCAGGCACCAATCATTGGTGCACTGGCCCTTTAAGTCTCAGGGAGCTGGCGCGCGCGCGCCCTAGAGAGCGGAGCCGCGCGCGCCAGCACATGACCGCAGGAGACGGGAACGGGTAAGTGACCTGGGATGCGATTCGCGAGCGGGCGCGTCCCGCTGTGCGAATCGCATCCCCAACGGCCATGACAGGGCAGCGCTCCCGGTCAGCGCTGACCGGGGAGCTGCAGGGAGAAAGGCGCCGTGAGCGCTCCGGGGAGGAGCGGGGACCCGGAGCGCTAGGCGTAACACTTGCCCCTAATAACCGGAATTCAGCTTTCATTTTTCTAGTACAATTTAACTGAACTGTGTTTGGTCCCTTTTTCTTGAGACAGTAATATAGAAACATAGAATGTGTCGGCAGATAAGAACCATTTGGCCCATCTAGTCTGCCCAATAATCTGAATCCTATCAATAGTCTCTGGCCCTATCTTATATGAAGGATAGCCTTATGCCTATTCCATGCATGTTTAAACTCCTTCACTGTATCTGCAGTGACCACTTCTGAAGGAAGGCTATTCCATGCATCCACTACTCTCTCAGTAAAGTAATACTTCCTGATATTATGCAAAAAAAAGGGTAAATGGGTAGCGCTCACCTTCTCCGTGCACGTGTAGTAGTCCTCCGTCACCACCTAACAGCATAGAAATTAGAAATTCACAGCACTGGTAAAACATCCATTTATTTCTTCTTATTAAAATCCATAGAAAACCAAACAAGGTGCAAGTCCATGTGGTGAAGTCGTCATCTCCCCCTCTCTGACGCGTTTCCACCGTACTGGGCCTTAGTCATAGAGCTCCTGATATTACTTTTAAACCTTTGCCCCTCTAATTTAAAACTATGTCCTCTTGTGGTAGTTTTTCTTCTTTTAACCCCTTAAGGACCAAGGACGTATGAGTACGTCCTTGGTCCCGCTCCCGTGATATAACGCAGGGTCCCACGGTGACCCCGCATCATATCACGGCGGGCCCGGCGTCATAGTGAAGCCGGGACCCGCCACTAATAGCGCGCGGCATTGATCACGGTGCGGTGCGCTATTAACCCTTTAGCCCACGCTCAAAGCTGAGCCACGCGGCTAAAAGTAAAAGTAAAAAGTGCCGGTTAGCTCAGTGGGCTGTTCGGGATAGCCGCGGCATCCTGAACAGCTTACAGGACAGCCGGAGGGTCCCTACCTGCCTCCTCGCTGTCCGATCGCCGAATGACTGCTCAGTGCCTGAGATCCAGGCATGAGCAGTCAAGCGGCAGTATCCTCGATTACTGGTTTTCTATGAGAAACCAGTGATCAATGTAAAAGATCAGTGTCTGCAGTCCCTATGGGAGCTATAACACTGCAAAAAAAAAGTGGAAAAAAAAGTGAATAAAGATCATTTAACCCCTCCCCTATTAAAAGTTTGAATCACCCCCCTTTTCCCATAAACAAAAAAAACACAGTGTTAATAAAAATAAACATATATGGTATTATAAATGTCCGAATTATAAAAATATATCGTTAATTAAACCGCACGGTTAATGGCGTATGCACGAAAAAATTCCAAAGTCCAAAATTGTGCATTTTTGGTCACTTTTTTTATCATGAACAAATGAATAAAAAGCGATCAGTAAGTCCTATCAATGCAAAAATGGTGCCGTTAAAAACTTCAGATCACGGCGCAAAAAATAAGCCCTCATACCGCCCCATACGTAGAAAAAAAAAAGTTATAGGGGTCAGAAGATGACAATTTTAAACGTATTAATTTTCCTGCATGAAGTTATGATTTTTCCAGAAGTACGACAAAATCAAACCTAAAAGGGTATCATTTTAATTGTATGAACCTACAGAATAAAGATAAGGTGTCATTTTTACCCAAAAAAAATAAGCAATCATATGGATTTTTAGGTGCAAAATTTAAAGAGTTATGATTTTTTAAAGGCAAGGAGCAAAAAACGAAAGTGCAAAAACGGAAAAAACCCCGGTCCTTAAGGGGTTAAATATCCTCTCCTCCTTTACCGTGTTGATTTCCTTTATGTATGTAAAAGTCTCTATCATATCCCCTCTTTCTCTTCTTTCTTCCAAGCTATACATGTTAAGGTCCTTTAACCCGTTGTTGTTTGTTTTTTTTTTTCTTTAAATGGAGGTAAATATTATTAAATATAATATTATAAAAAATAAAATTAAAATAAAAAAAAGCTGCAAATATTATGAATGATTTAGGAAATATTTTTTTCTTCAGCATAATGGCCCTTTAAGAATCATTGTTTAAAAGCTTACTTAACCTATGGACTTCAGCCCTGAAGGTCAGAACTGAAGTACTGTTATTTCAGAATGCACAGCTAACACGTCCTTACCATAAATGTAACAGTTTTATGTACATCTGCATATCCGGTGTCTTTTCTTATGCTCCTTCAATTTAACCAATCTGTAGCTGGTTAATATTAGAAATATGGTGGTTAGCCTTGTTGCCTTATAGGAGTATTCTGGTATCAGAAAATTATATTTAAAAAGCACCTGTCACCAAACTAATCTTTCAATATATAGTTCCTTATGTAATTATAAGACACTTTGCTATTTACTTGCTGTTAAAATTCTCAACCTTTATATGTTTTTAATGTGATTGAAAAAATGGCAACTAGGTTGCTCTGTTCTGTTCCTTGACTCAAGTCAAACAGTTAGTTTGGCAGGAGACCAAACTCAGGAAGTGGGTGCGAGACACAGCGAGGCACAGCTCTCGCAGGCTTCAGTGATGTTGCTCCCGCTGGGGAACGCCCACTTTCTCCTGCCGGGAGCTCACAAAATGTTAGCAAGGGAAAAGGTATATACACAGCTTTTTAAAGCTCAGAAAAACATTATAACAATCAAACCAAGACGCTTTATTGAGAATGAAAAATATACCAGGACAATGCAATAACACATCATAATAAAAATTGTTACAAAAGCCCCTCAGGGCAACAAAGAAGCAACAAATTGCATCAGTCAGTCTGCAATCGTCGGCAAGGGGAAGTATGAAGTACAATGTCATCTCGTAGTGATATGATGATCACATATAAGCTGCTAACAATAATATTAAAGAAGCATACATATAATGGTGACACTCTCTCCTACACTAATAAAGGGATAAACAGTGAGACACAGGGGGGCATTAAGAGGAAGAAATCCATGGATCCCAGATTGCAGTAAACCTCTCTACCGAGTCTTCTTGGATAGCGGATAGTTTTTCATTAAGCATAATAGTATTAATTTGGGCAAGGACTGGGGTAGGGCCAGGGTAGTCTGTTTCCATTGGGAGGCAATATAAATGCAAGTAGCTAGTAAGATGTGTTGCACCAGTCGAAATATGTGATATGGCATTCGGCTAGGTCTATGACCCAGAAGGCAAAACAAAGGAGTAGTAGGAACCGAACACGATAAGATATCAGTCAGTACTGTCAATAATTGTTGCCATAAAGATACAGCACTGGGCAACTCCACCACATATGATTCATCGTACCCCTAGAACCAAATTCTCTAAAGCAAAGAGGCGAAACTGATGGATAAATGGTATGCAGTCTTGCAGGAACCATATATGTTCTATGCAACACTTTAAGAGACGTTTCTGCCAATGACACTTGCCAGCTACCCCTACTAATGGAATCACAACAAGCATGCCATTGTGGAAGAGAGAGTTCAGAATGGAGGTCAGTCTTCCAGTCAACCATGAATTTAAGTTTCCTATCTTTGGGAGAGAGGGAGTTAATTTGTGCATAAAGGGGGGAAATGAGACTCGGGAGTTGTAGGGGTTTAAAGCAAATAAGCTTGAAAAGGAGTCGGACTAACCTCAAGGGGTTTAGGCCCAAGGGATGAGAAGAAAGACATAATTTGGAGAGCCCTATAGCACTCATGCGGTGGGATAGCAAATCTAGTAATTAGTAAATCTAGGGATATCAAATGTTTTTGAATTAAAAAGTCAGATAAACGGGTCAGTTTAGCCTCCACCCACCAATGAAATGCAGCAGGTTGAAGTCCAGGAGCAAACAGGGGGTTGGCAAGGAAGGGAAGAAGAGGAGAAATGGGCAATTGGAGAGAAAGTTTAAAGCAGGGAGAGAGCATGTAGTACAATCCATGCAGAAGAAGGCAGCAGAGACTGAGCAAGAAGACCAAAGTAAAGCAGAATAGGAATAGGGAGATAAGAGAGAAGATTTTAGGTTTACCCAGTGTGGTGCATTCTTGGGAACTTGAACCAAAGCCAACGCGCTATTCTAGCTGCATAATAGTATCGGATAAAATGGGGAACAGAGAGACCAGCCACTCTTCTATGATAATGCATCAGAGTTCTACTTATTCTAGGGCGTTTCCCCAACCAAATTTATGTAAAAAAATCACATTGGAGAATGCGAAGGTCCCCTAAGGGGATGGGGATAGGCAGTGTGCAAAAGAGATACAAGAGACAAGGTAAAATCTCCCTCTTAATCACATTCACCCTGCCTAGCCAAGAGATATGTGGCAAACCCCACTTACGTAAATTCGACTTAATGGACTGGTATAGAGGTGGGTAGTTAGCTTGGTAAAGGAGAGGTAAGGTATGAGTCAGTTTAACTCCCAAATAGGGGAGGCCCCTGCTAGAATCTTTGAAACCAAAATGTAATGCAATAAGGTGTTGCATAGAGGTAGGGACATTGGAATATAAAACCTCCGATTTGGCTATATTGACACGAAGTCCTGGCTTCACCACGAGCCGCATCTGAACTCGGGGCTACTTTCCCGGCTCCCTGCCACTGCAGGACGCAATTTTTTTCTACTAACCGGTGCTGCATTTTGGACATCCAACGCCATCAATCACTTGACTTCTGATCTGTATACTGGAATGTCTGCGTGGATGACAGCCACTGATAGCCAATAGGCTAACACTTAATCAGAAATGCATAGTACTTTTAACTAAATGCATGTCTTTATAACCATCTCTTGAACTACATTTGGTAAGGTTCCCCTGAGGACGTCCCCGTGCATACTAAAATAGCATGTGGACAGAAACGAGTTGGGAATATATGTAAATGACATGACTAATGTGACTATAACAATAGCTCTTAGAGTAAAGTTTTGCAGCTGTATATATGAAGGCAGCATGATTTTATCTTTATCCTTCTACTTTTTGGTATCCACTATTCTTCTATCTTGTGGCTTTTAAGTGACTAATTAAAATGTGTTAATTTTTAGCTACACCCCTTCTATTATTACTAATTTGTCTGGATATATTTTGTAGTCTGTTGGGTTTTGGACAGGGTTATATGTTGCCCTCACTGATTACATAATATTATATTTGAAAGAAAATCATGTAAGATACTCTCGCTGTTTGGGGAGTTAGAAGGAGGGGTATAGAGGGTGGAATAAAAAATATGAAAGGTGTCATATATACAGTAAGGATGGGAAGTATGAAGGCCAGGACACAGAGCTGGACACAGTGCCCCCGGTCCGGCTTATTGGCAAACTTATAATAAGTTGCTCCCGTCCAGCAGAGAGCCTTTTCCACCTGTGTAGAGAGAAGTGCATCCAGCTGGGCCCTGGCGTCACTTAAAGATTTAAACAAATAGAGTGAAGGTGACTGTTGATGGGCAAAAGTAAGTCTAGCTAATTTAGCTTCCAGGGCTCGTTGTACCGCTGTTCTATCCCGTTTTATACCTGTAGTTAGGGAGATCAAACGACCACGGATATATGCCTTATGTGCTAGCCACACCCATTGTGGGTGCATTGCAGGGTCGCTATTAGAGGCAAAATAAGTCATTAGGTCTCCTTCCAGTTGCGTTTTAACTCTAGGCATGATCAATAGCTATTCATTAAGGCGCAATTTAAAAGTTAAAATAGTACGTGGACCAAAATCAAATGCGAGCATACAATAAATGTGGCAATGCCAGCGTATTGGTCAGGACCCAATTAATTCTCGTATAATGATGATGCACTGAAGAGTAATAAGAAAATTCACAAGAGATACCGTTATGTTCCCTCCAGACATCAGCCAAATGATTTTCAGCAAACAGTGCATGTATCAAGCGATGCTGGGCCCCTGTCCTGCAAAACAGTACAGTATTGGAGCAATCCAATTTGCCATTATCTACAATGTTGAAATCTCCAGCCCAAAGTAGTGTATCATAGGAAAGGGGTCCTAATTTTTAACACAGAGGCAAAAAATGGATTATGAAAATCAGTTGGTGCATAAGAATTCACTATACATAGACGTTTTTCATAGTAATCACCCAATATAATCAAATACCTCCCCTCTGGATCGACATGAGTCATAGTCACATTGAACTGGAAGGAGTTATGTAACAATATAAGTACACCTTGACTTTTAGTGACAAAGGAAGACATATAAAATCTAGTATAGGACCTATGAAAATTGGTAGGATGACTCCCTGGGGTAATATGGGATTCTTGTATGTATAATATATCAGGGTGGTGCCGTAAATAGTCACGAAATGCCTTTTCCCGTTTGCCAGGAAAGTTAAACCCCCTGACATTATGAGAGATGATCCTACACATGGTAGTGATATAAAATCTCTAATATCTTGGCAAAGGGGTAAAAGCAGCCATCAATATAAAAATATCTATATGCAGAGAGAGTGTCCCCTGAGGGGCAAGCAGCTTAACATCAGTACAGTACTGAAATGAGAATGATTGACATAGCAAAAATGAATAAAATAACAAAAAACATAACAAAGACAAACCAGAATACAGGAAAGATAGCACACTCAACAAAGTGAGCCATCATACTTCCATACCCTTGCGTAGGGATATTGGGACACCGTGTTCTGCTCCGCGTCCAGCCCATGAGTAGTGGGCTACAACCCACCAGTAATAGTGCAAAAGAATAGGAACGAAAATAGGAGAAGGAAAAGATAGAGGAAAAGAAATAAAGAGAAGACTGGAAAAATAATTAAATGGGGGAGACAGTAGAGAAAAGAAAAAGACAAGAGCTGCAGCAAAATAGGCAGAGAGCAAAAATAAGGGGGGAAAAGGATGAAGTCAGGGAGAAAATGACGATGAGTGTAGAAAAGGCACAGGGAAAGGGAAGGTAGGAGAAACGGTGAATTAGAGGAGCAGGAAAAATGTATAAGGAAGGGTTAGGGTAGAAGGAGCCAGATCAGAGATGGACCGAGGACGGGACCCCCGGTAAATTTCTGGCAGCCGCCAGTAAAGTGTCACGAACCACTGGGTAATGCAATTTCAAGATAACATCTCATAGAAACTCAGGATTCTGGGGTACTGCTAAGGCACGGTGAATGCGATCAAATCGCGGCAGCTCCAGTTAAAGCTGTGGAGCAAGTTCAAATAATATAGCAGAGACCGTTTTAGTGAGGTCAGTGTCAGATTCAGGTAGGCCTCGGACTTGCAGATTCGCCCTGCGGGACCGATTTTCCACGTCCTCCAATTTAAGCTCCAGAGTACTTAGCAGTGTGGCATGGATGTCTATATCACGTCTATCTTCTTCTGCCGCATGAGCCAGCTCCTTTATTTTGGCCTCTGTATCAGAGACACGCTTGTATCTGTGAGGTAAAGTCCGAGACCGCTTTAGCCAGAGCCGTTTAAAAGAGATTTTATATTGCGGAACATTGCCGCCAGTGAAAGATCTCCTGCGCATCATCACCATCAGATAGGCCTGCAGGCGAGGTGGAACGCGACGTCGCCATCTTAGATTTGGTCCCCACCCGGAATACCGTATTTATCGGGGTATACCACGCACCGGCCTATAACACGCACCCTCATTTTACCAAGGATATTTGGGTAAAAAAAGTTTTTTACCCAAATATCCATGATAAAATGAGGGTGCGTGTGTGCGCGTGTATACCCCGATATACCCCCAGGAAAGGCAGGGGGAGAGAGGCCGTCGCTGCCCGCTTCTCTCCCCCTGCCTTTCCTGGGGTCTAGAGCGCTGCTGTCGGCCCTTTTCACCCCCTGGTTATCGGCGCCGCTGCCCGTTCTGTCCCCCTGACTATCGGTGCCGGCGCCGCTAGCCAGGGGGAGAGAAGCGGCGCCGACAGCCAGGGGGGAGAGAAGGGGCAGCGGCACCCATTGCCGGCGCCGCTGCCCCGTTGCCTCCCCCCATCCCCGGTGGCATAATTACCTGAGTCCGGTCCGCGCTGCTCCAGGCCTCCGTCGTGCGTCCCCAGCGTTGTTGCTATGCACGGCGCGGCGCTCTGACGTCATGCGCCGCGCCGTTCAGCGCATAGCAATTAGTGTTGCTCGCGAATATTCGCAATTCGAATTTTATTCGCGAATATCGCATATTCGCGAATTCGCGAATATTCGCGAATATAGCGCTATATATTCGTAATTACGAATATTCCGATTTTTTTTTTTCACAGTACACATCACAGTGATCATCCCTCTCTGCTTCCAGCTTGTGTGGTGTAAGAAGGCTCTAATACTACTGTGTGAGACTGGCGCGCGAATTTTCGCATATGCGAAAGTTTGCATATGCTAATTTTCGCATATGCGAATGTTCGCATATGTTAATTTTTGTATATACAAATTTTCGCATATGTTAATTTTTGCATGCGTGAAATATTCGCATATGCGGAAATAAAACGAGGCTATTACGAATATGCGAATATTCGCGAATATGACGAATATTCGTCCATATATTCGCGAATATTCGCGAATTCGAATATGGCCTGTGCCGCTCAACACTAATAGCAATGACGCCGGGGACGCACGACGGAGGCCTGGAGCAGCGCGGACCGGACTCAGGTAATTATGCCACCGGGGATGGGGGGAGGCAACGGGGCAGCGGCGCCGGCAATGGGTGCCGCTGCCCCTTCTCTCCCCCTGGCTGTCGGCGCCGCTTCTCTCCCCCTGGCTATCGGCGCCGGCACCGATAGTCAGGGGGACAGAACGGGCAGCGGCGCCGATAACCAGGGGGTGAGAAGGGCCGACAGCAGCGCTCTAGACCCGAGGAAAGGCAGGGGGAGAGAAGCGGGCAGCGACGGCCTCTCTCCCCCTGCCTTTCCTGGGGGGGTATCGGCGTATAACACGCACACAGACTTTAGGCTAAAAATTTTAGCCTAAAAAGTGCGTGTTATACGCCGATAAATACGGTAACTCCAGGACAGATTGCGAGTAGTGATGAGCGGCATAGGCCATATTCGAATTCGCGATATTTCGCGAATATATGGACGAATATTCATCACATAATCGCGAAATTCACATATTCGTAATATTCGCTTTTTTATGCGCATTTGCACAAATATATGCGCATATGCGAAAATCAATGTGCATATGCGCATATTCGCGCATATTGAGCACTCCCTAATCTTTATAGGGAACTACTGGGCTAGTGCATTAACCTCTTCAGGACATAGGGCGTATGGATACGCCCTGCATCCCGAGTCCTTAAGGACCGAGGGCGTATCCATACGCCCGTGGGAATTCCGGCCCCCACCGCTAGCCGGTTGGGGACCGGAGCCGGATGCCTGCTGAAATCGTTCAGCAGGCATCCCGGCATATCGCCCAGGGGGGTCATTATGCCCCCCCATGTCGGCGATCGCCGCAGATCGCTGGACAATTCAGTCCAGCAATCTGCGGCGATTCCGGGTCAATCGGGTCTCCGGTGACCCGGAATTACTGGCTGTTCGGGGCCGTCTCTGACGGCCCCGAACAGCCAGAGCCTGCAGGGGTGAGGTGGCACTGGTGCCACCTCACGATCGCCCTGATTCGTCGGCCGGATTACCGGCCGACCAATCAGGGCGCCTGCTGCGGGTGTCACTCCCGCACCCGCTCCGCCCCTCTTCCGGAGGACGTGAGCGCGTGCGGGAAGACGACCCCGGGTGCTGGGGACCCCGATCCCCGGCGCCCCTGTTGGGATCGGGGCCCCAGGAGCAGCTGCGGCGGCGAGGGACAGTCCAGCGATGAAGCAACAGCAGGAGGTGAGTTACAGCCTCCTGCTGTTGCTTAGCAACAGCTAAGGAGGCAGACCACCACAACTCCCAGCATTCCCTTATGGGCATGCTGGGACTTATGGTTTTGCAACAGCTGGAGGCACATTCTTTCTATGGAAAAGTGTACCTTCAGCTGTTGTCTAACTACAACTCCCAGCTTGCACAAACAGCTAAAGTGCATGCTGGGAGTTGTAGTGGTGCATCTGCTGGTTGCATAACTACAACTCCCAGCATGCCCGTTGGCTGTCGGTGACTGCTGAGAGTTGTAGTTTTGCAACAGCTGAAGGCACACTGGTTGTGAAACTCAAGAGTTTTTTTTTACCTAACTCAGTGTTTCACGACCGGTGTGCCTCCAGCTGTTGCAAACTACAACTCTCAGCAGTCACCTTACACCATGCACCGTACATGCTGGGAGTTGTAGTTTTGCAACAGCTGGAGGCACACTGGTTGTGAAACACTGAGTTAGGTCACAAACTCAGTGATACATAACCAGTGTGCCTACAGTTGTTGCAAAACTACAACTCTCAGCAGTCACCGACAGCCAACGGGCATGCTGGGAGTTGTAGTTATGCAACAGCTGGATGTCCCCCCCAATGTGAACGTACAGGGTACACTCACATGGGCGGAGGATTACAGTAAGTATCTGGTTGCAAATTTGAGCTGCCGCAAACTTTCTGCTGCAGCTCAAATTGCCAGCGAGAAACTACTGTGAACCCCCGCCCGTGCGACTGTACCCTAAAAACACTACACTACACTACCACAAAAAATAAAATAAAAAGTAAAAAACACTACATATACACATACCCCTATACAACCCCCCTCCCCTCCCCAATAAAAATGAAAAACGTCTGGTACGCCACTGTTTCCAGAACGGAGCCTCCAGCTGTTGCAAAACAACTCCCAGTATTGTCGGACAGCCGTTGACTGTCCAGGCATGCTGGGAGTTTTGCAACAGCTGGAGGCACCCTGTTTGGGAATCACTGGCGTAGAATACCCCTATGTCCACCCCTATGCAATCCCTAATTTAGGCCTCAAATGCGCATGGCACTCTCACTTTGGAGCCCTGTCGTATTTCAAGGCAACAGTTTAGGGTCACATATGGGGTATCGCCGTACTCGGGAGAAATTGTGTTACAAATTTTGGGGGGTATTTTCTGCTTTTACCCTTTTTAAAAATGTAAAATTTTGGGGAAAACAAGCATTTTAGGTAAAAAAAAAAAAAAAAATTTTTACATATGCAAAAGTCGTGAAACACCTGTGGGGTATAAAGGTTCACTTAACCCTTTTTACGTTCCCCGAGGGGTCTAGTTTCCAAAATGGTATGCCATGTGGTTTTTTTTTGCTATCCTGGCACCATAGGGGCTTCCTAAATGCGGCATGCCCCCAGAGCAAAATTCGCTTTCAAAAAGCCAAATGTGACTCCTTCTCTTCTGAGACCTGTAGTGCGCCAGCAGAGCACTTTTCACCCCCATATGGGGTGTTTTCTGAATCGGGAGAAATTGGGCTTCAAATTTTTAGGGGTATTTTCTGCTATTACCCTTTTTAAAAATAAAATTTTTTGGGGAAAACAAGCATTTTAGGTAAAATTATTATTTTTTTTTTACATTTGCAAAAGTCGTGAAACACCTGTGGGGTATTAAGGTTCACTTTATCCCATGTTACATTCCCCGAGGGGTCTAGTTTCCAAAATGGTATGCCATGTGGGTTTTTTTTGCTGTTCTGGCACCATAAGGGCTTCCTAAAGGTAACATGACCCCCAAAAACCATTTCAGAAAAACGTACTCTCCAAAATCCCCTTGTCGCTCCTTCCCTTCTGAGCCCTCTACTGCGCCCGCCGAACATTTTACATAGACATATGAGGTATGTGCTTACTCGAGAGAAATTGGGCTACAAATACAAGTAAAAATTTTGTCCTTTTACCCCTTGTAAAAATTCTAAAATTGGGTCTACAAGAACATGTGAGTGTAAAAAATGAAGATTGTGAATTTTCTCCTTCACTTTGCTGCTATTCGTGTGAAACACCTAAAGGGTTAAAACACTTACTGAATGTCATTTTGAATACTTTGGGGGGTGTAGTTTTTATAATGGGGTCATTTATGGGGTATTTCTAATATGAAGACCCTTCAAATCCACTTCAAACCTGAACTGGTCCCTGAAAAATACTGAGTTTGAAAATTTTGTGAAAAATCGGAAAATTGCTGCTGACCGTTGAAGCCCTCTGGTGTCTTCCAAAAGTAAAAACACGTCAATTTTATGATGCAAACATAAAGTAGACATATTGTATATGTGAACCAAAAAAAAATGTATTCGTAATATCCATTTTCCTTACAAGCAGAAAGCTTCAAAGTTAGAAAAATGCTAAATTTTCAAATTTTTCATCAAATTTACGGATTTTTCACCAAGAAAGGATGCAAGTATCGACAAAAATTTACCACTATGTTAAAGTAGAATATGTCACGAAAAAACAATCTCGGAATCAGAATGATAACTAAAAGCATTCCAGAGTTATTAATGATTAAAGTGACAGTGGTCAGATGTGCAAAAAACGCTCCGGTCCTTAAGGCCAAAATGGGCTCCGTCCTGAAGGGGTTAAAGGGGTTATCCAGGAAAAAACTTTTTTTTTTTATATATCAACTGGCTCCAGAAAGTTAAACAGATTTGTAAATGACTTCTATTAGAAAATCTTAATCCTTTCAGTACTTATGAGCTTTTGAAGTTAAGGTTGTTCTTTTCTGTCTAAGTGCTCTTTGATGACACGTGTCTCGAGAACCGCCCAGTTTAGAAGAGGTTTGCTATGGAGATTTGCTTCTAAACTGGGCGGTTCCCGAGACATGTGTCATCAGAGAGCAATTAGACAGAAAAGAACAACCTTAACTTCAGAAGCTCATAAGTACTGAAAGGATTGCGATTTTTTAATAGATGTAATTTACAAATCTGTTTAACTTTCTGGAGCCAGTTGATTATATATATATATATATTGTCACGATTCGGCTGGCAGGAGGTGGATCCTCTGTGCCAGAGAGGGATTGGCGTGGACCGTGCTAGTGGACCGGTTCTAAGTTGCTACTGGTATTCACCAGAGCCCGCCGCAAAGCGGGATGGTCTTGCAGCGGCGGTAGCAACCAGGTCGTATCCACTAGCAACGGCTCAACCTCTCTGACTGCTGAAGATAGGCGCGGTACAAGGGAGTAGACAAGAGCAAGGTCCGACGTAGCAGAAGGTCAGGGCAGGCAGCAAGGATCGTAGTCAGGGGCAACGGCAGGAGGTCTGGAACACAGGCTAGGAACACACAAGGAAACGCTTTCACTGGCACAATGGCAACAAGATCCGGCGAGGGAGTGCAGGGGAAGTGAGGTATAAATAGGGAGTGCACAGGTGAACACACTAATTAAGCCAACTGCGCCAATCAGTGGCGCAGTGGCCCTTTAAATCGCAGAGACCCGGCACGCGCGCGCCCTAAGGAGCGGGGCCGCGCGCGCCGGGACAGGACCGACGGAGAGCGAGTCAGGTACGGGAGCCGGGGTGCGCATCGCGAGCGGGCGCCACTCGCATCGCGAATCGCATCCCGGCTGGGAGAGGTATCGCAGCGCACCCGGTCAGCAGATCTGACCGGGGCGCTGCAATTGCGAGGATGTTGCGAGCGCTCCGGGGAGGAGCGGGGACCCGGAGCGCTCGGCGTAACAGTACCCCCCCCCCTTGGGTCTCCCCCTCTTCTTGGAGCCTGAGAACCTGAGGACCAGACTTTTGTCTAGGATGTTGTCCTCAGGTTCCCAGGATCTCTCTTCTGGACCACAGCCCTCCCAATCTACCAAGAAAAATCTTTTTCCTCTGACCGTCTTGGAGGCCAATATCTCCTTCACGGAGAAGATGTCAGAAGAACCGGAAACAGGAGTGGGAGAAACAAGTTTGGGAGAGAAACGGTTGATGATGAGTGGTTTGAGGAGAGAGACATGAAAGGCATTGGGAATACGAAGAGAAGGAGGAAGAAGAAGTTTGTAAGAGACAGGATTAATCTGGCACAAGACTTTGAAAGGACCAAGATAGCGTGGTCCCAGTTTGTAACTGGGGACACGAAAGCGGACATATTTAGCGGAGAGCCATACCTTGTCTCCGGGAGCAAAAATGGGGGGAGTTCTTCTTTTCTTATCGGCAAACCTTTTCATGCGAGATGAAGCCTGTAAAAGAGAATTTTGGGTCTCTTTCCATATGGTGGAAAGGTCACGAGTCACTTCATCCACAGCGGGCAAACCAGAGGGCAAGGGAGTAGGGAGGGGGGGAAGAGGGTGACGGCCATACACCACGAAAAATGGGGATTTAGCAGAAGATTCAGAGACTCTGAAGTTGTATGAGAATTCGGCCCATGGTAGAAGATCTGCCCAGTCATCCTGGCGGGAGGAAACAAAATGCCGTAAATAGTCACCCAGGACCTGGTTAATTCTTTCTACTTGCCCATTGGATTGAGGATGATAAGCAGAAGAGAAGTTTAATTTAATCTTGAGTTGTTTACAGAGAGCCCTCCAGAATTCAGACACGAATTGGACGCCTCTATCCGAGACGATCTGCGTGGGCAACCCGTGAAGACGAAAAATGTGTACAAAAAATTGTTTTGCCAACTGAGGCGCTGAAGGAAGACCAGGAAGAGGAATAAAATGTGCCATCTTGGAAAATCGATCAACGACCACCCAAACAACAGTGTTGCCACGGGATGGGGGTAGGTCTGTAATAAAGTCCATACCAATCAGAGACCAAGGCTGTTCGGGGACAGGCAGAGGATGAAGGAGACCAGCAGGCTTCTGGCGAGGAGTCTTATCCCGGGCACAGACAGTACAGGCCCGCACAAAATCAACAACATCCGTCTCCAGAGTCGGCCACCAATAGAAACAAGAGATGAGTTGCAAGGACTTTTTGATGCCCGCATGGCCTGCGAGGTGGGAGGAGTGACCCCATTTGAGAATCCCGAGACGTTGGCGTGGAGAAACGAAGGTCTTCCCTGGAGGAGTTTGCCTGATGGAGGCTGGAGAAGTGGAGATCAGACAGTCAGGCGGAATGATGTGTTGCGGAGAGACCTCTACTTCCGAGGCATCCAAGGAACAAGAGAGAGCATCGGCCCTAATGTTCTTATCGGCAGGGCGAAAATGAATTTCAAAGTTAAAACGGGCAAAGAACAACGACCACCTGGCCTGGCGAGGGTTCAGCCGTTGGGCAGACTGGAGATAGGAGAGATTCTTGTGATCGGTGTAAATGATAACTGGAAATTTTGATCCCTCCAGCAGATGCCTCCATTCCTCAAGTGCCAATTTAATGGCCAGTAGTTCTCGATCCCCGATGGAGTAGTTTCTCTCCGCCGGAGAGAAGGTCCTAGAAAAAAAACCACAAGTAACAGCATGCCCGGAAGAATTTTTTTGTAGAAGGACCGCTCCAGCTCCCACTGAGGAGGCATCTACCTCCAATAGGAAGGGTTTAGATGGGTCAGGTCTGGAGAGCACGGGAGTAGAAGAAAAGGCAGACTTGAGCCGTTTAAATGCGTCTTCCGCTTGGGGAGACCAGGACTTGGGATTGGCATTCTTCTTGGTTAAAGCCGCGATAGGAGCCACAATAGTGGAAAAGTGTGGAATAAATTGTCTGTAATAATTGGCGAACCCCAAAAAACGTTGAATAGCACGGAGTCCGGAGGGGCGTGGCCAATCTAAGACGGCAGAGAGTTTATCCGGGTCCATTTGTAATCCCTGGCCAGAGACCAAGTATCCTAGGAAAGGAAGAGATTGACATTCAAACAGACATTTCTCCATTTTGGCATAAAGTTGATTGTCTCGAAGTCTCTGAAGAACCATGCGGACATGCTGGCGGTGTTCTTCTAAATTGGCAGAAAAAATCAGAATATCGTCCAGATACACAACAACACAGGAATATAAGAGATCACGAAAAATGTCATTAACAAAGTCTTGGAAGACGGCAGGGGCGTTGCACAGGCCAAAGGGCATGACCAGATACTCAAAGTGTCCATCTCTGGTGTTAAATGCAGTTTTCCATTCGTCCCCCTCCCTGATGCGGATGAGATTATAAGCACCTCTTAAGTCCAGTTTGGTAAAGATGTGGGCACCTTGAAGGCGATCAAAGAGTTCTGAGATAAGAGGTAGGGGGTAGCGGTTCTTTACCGTGATTTTATTAAGTCCGCGGTAATCAATGCAAGGACGTAGGGAGCCATCTTTTTTGGACACAAAAAAAAATCCAGCTCCGGCAGGAGAGGAGGATTTGCGGATAAACCCCTTTTTTAAATTTTCCTGGATGTATTCAGACATAGCAAGAGTCTCTGGGGCGGACAGAGGATAAATTCTGCCCCGGGGTGGAGTAGTGCCCGGGAGGAGGTCAATAGGACAGTCATAAGGCCTGTGAGGAGGTAAAGTCTCAGCTTGCTTTTTGCAAAACACGTCAGCATAATCCATATAAGCCTTAGGGAGACCGGTTACAGGGGGAACCACAGGGTCACGGCAGGGAGTACTGGGAACCGGTTTAAGACAGTCCTTGAAACAAGAAGTACCCCAGCTCTTGATCTCTCCTGTGGACCAATCAAGGGTTGGGGAATGGCGTTGAAGCCACGGTAATCCAAGGAGAATTTCGGAAGTGCAATTGGAGAGGACCAAAAACTAAATTTTTTCGTGATGAGGTCCGATGCACATTAGGAGGGGTTCCGTGCGGTAACGCACGGTACAGTCCAATCTTTCATTGTTAACACAATTGATGTAGAGGGGTCTGGCGAGACTGGTCACCGGGATGTTGAACCTGTTGATGAGAGAGGCCAAAATAAAATTTCCTGCAGATCCGGAATCCAAGAAGGCCATAGTATAGAAAGAGAAGGTAGAGGCAGATATCCGCACAGGCACAGTAAGGCGTGGAGAAGCAGAGTTGACATCCAGAACTGTCTCACCTTTGTGCGGAGTCAGCGTACGTCTTTCCAGGCGGGGAGGACGGATAGGACAATCCTTCAGGAAGTGTTCGGTACCGGCACAGTACAGGCAAAGATTCTCCATGCGGCGTCGTGTCCTCTCTTGAGGTGTCAAGCGAGACCGGTCAACTTGCATAGCCTCCACGGCGGGAGGCACAGGAACGGATTGCAGAGTACCAGAGGAGAGAGGAGCCGGGGAGAAAAAACGTCTCGTGCGAACAAAGTCCATATCCTGGCGCCTTTCGGAAAAACGCATGTCAATGCGAGTGGCTAGATGAATAAGTTCATGCAGGTTAGCAGGAATTTCTCGTGCGGCCAGAACATCTTTAATGTTGCTGGATAGGCCTTTTTTAAAGGTCGCGCAGAGGGCCTCATTATTCCAGGATAGTTCGGAAGCAAGAGTACGGAATTGGATGGCGTACTCGCCAACGGAAGAATTACCCTGGACCAGGTTCAGCAGGGCAGTCTCAGCAGAAGAGGCTCGGGCAGGTTCCTCAAAGACACTTCGAATTTCCGAGAAGAAGGAGTGTACAGAGGCAGTGACAGGGTCATTGCGGTCCCAGAGCGGAGTGGCCCATGACAGAGCTTTCCCAGACAGAAGGCTGACTACGAAAGCCACCTTAGACCTTTCAGTAGGAAACTGGTCCGACATCATCTCCAAGTGCAGGGAACATTGTGAAAGAAAGCCACGGCAAAACTTAGAGTCCCCATCAAATTTATCCGGCAAGGATAGTCGTAGGCCGGAAGCGGCCACTCGCTGCGGAGGAGGTGCAGGAGCTGGCGGAGGAGATGATTGCTGAAGCTGTGGTAGTAGCTGCTGTAGCATCACGGTCAGTTGAGACAGCTGGTGGCCTTGTTGCGCTATCTGTTGCGACTGCTGGGCGACCAACGTGGTGAGGTCGGCGACAACTGGCAGTGGAACTTCAGCGGGATCCATGGCCGGATCTACTGTCACGATTCGGCTGGCAGGAGGTGGATCCTCTGTGCCAGAGAGGGATTGGCGTGGACCGTGCTAGTGGACCGGTTCTAAGTTGCTACTGGTATTCACCAGAGCCCGCCGCAAAGCAGGATGGTCTTGCAGCGGCGGTAGCAACCAGGTCGTATCCACTAGCAACGGCTCAACCTCTCTGACTGCTGAAGATAGGCGCGGTACAAGGGAGTAGACAAGAGCAAGGTCGGACGTAGCAGAAGGTCGGGGCAGGCAGCAAGGATCGTAGTCAGGGGCAACGGCAGGAGGTCTGGAACACAGGCTAGGAACACACAAGGAAACGCTTTCACTGGCACAATGGCAACAAGATCCGGCGAGGGAGTGCAGGGGAAGTGAGGTATAAATAGGGAGTGCACAGGTGAACACACTAATTAAGTCAACTGCGCCAATCAGTGGCGCAGTGGCCCTTTAAATCGCAGAGACCCGGCGCGCGCGCGCCCTAAGGAGCGGGGCCGCGCGCACCGGGACAGGACCGACGGAGAGCGAGTCAGGTACGGGAGCCGGGGTGCGCATCGCGAGCGGGCGCCACTCGCATCGCGAATCGCATCCCGACTGGAAGAGGTATCGCAGCACACCCAGTCAGCAGATCTGACCGGGGCGCTGCAATTGCGAGGATGTTGCGAGCGCTCCGGGGAGGAGCGGGGACCCGGAGCGCTCGGCGTAACATATATATATATATATATATATACACACAGTATATTGAAGATACTGTGAAAATTCCCATTTTTTCGATCCCCTCTGATTGTAGTGTGGCTCTGTTGAACCCTTTTAGTATTTTCATCTTTGTGTCATTTTTGTTTCTGCACTCTTAGCAATAAAGATTTTTCATATATTACTTAGCATTTTAGTGTGCATTCCTTTGGTACTCTGTCTTTGCTCTTGGTGTATATTTGAATAAGAAAACACAAAAAAAAATGCATGCAATATGAACTGACACTACCCTTATTATACTAGGTTATAATGCGGGTGAGCAGCTGTAAAAGTGTTGCTCCCATTTAAAAAAAAAAAAAAACAAGTATCATGAAAATAACTCATCCCCTATTCGAAGGATAGGGGAAAAGTTTTAGATAGCAGGGGGTCCAAGCGCTGGGGACCCCCGTTCACGACCCCCGTACATACTGTATGCCGAATAGTTCTCCTATAGAGCTATATAGAGGGGTGCGGTGGTCCCTGCTTCAGGAGGGGGACGTGTCGCACCGTTGGGAAGGAGAGCCTGGGGTCTAAACAGGGGATCACGGGGGTCCCCGGCACTCGGACCACTTGCTATCTAAAACGTATCCACTATCCTTTGGATAGGGGATACTTTTTATCATGATACTTGTCCTTTAAGTTAGGTATCTCCAGAGTTATGCCTATTAGTAAGTCTGTTGCCATTGCGCTCCAGCATGCAATGGAGACGGAGAGCCGGCTTGTCCAATTCCCCTGCCCCATCAATATTCCACCCCCGGACCGCTCCCTTCAGTGACACAAGACCTGCTAGGGGAGGGGGTGGGGAAGGATACATACACTGCTGCCTGTCTATAGTCTGGTGTAGTGAAGAGCAGAGCAAGGCTCTCGCTTCACGGACGGGGATGGGCCAGGGCAGAATATTGATGAGGCAGAGGAGCTGAGCGGGCAGGCTTCCTGTCTCCATTGCGTGCTGGGGCAAAATGGCAATGGACCTACAGATGAGCATTACTCTGGAGATACCTAACGTAAATATGTTAGTAATATTTCTTTTTACAGCTATTAACCCGCACTATAACCCAGTATAATGGGTTTAGTGCGGGTGAAATAGCTGTCAGTTTCTCTTTAAAATTCTCAGCAGTTCAGGCTGATGCCTGCTGTAGCCAGGTCAATAGACAGATCACTAGATGATCTCATTAGGGGAATTGCAGTGAGGAGACTGCACCCCTTTTCTCTGCAAAGCCAAAGGATTCATGGAAAGTGAAGATAGTAGTTAAAAATCATTCCAGTGTGTAAATACAAATCAGTATGGCTGAAAATCCTTGCATACCACACCAGCTAAAACAGGTACGTACACGACATACACAAGAACCTTTACATTATTATTTTCTAATAGCCTATGCTGCACTATATAAGCAAAAAAATAAATAAAAAAAATTCTGGACTGTTAGTGTCCACCATACCATTCAATCAGGCAGGCTGCCCAGCATCTTATATGTGCACACCACATTTGTGTACACATATAAGATGCTGGGCAGTCCGCCTGATCAAATAGTATGAGCGACACTAATAGGTTGTAAGCCAGCATGATGCCCTACACATTATCATATAACTGGCAACTTGCATATGTCTTTTCTATATGCAACTATAATTCTAATCAGCTATCTCCCTTATTTAGGCGAGTAGTTGCTCATCATTTTTCACCTGTTTGACCCCTTAGAGCATTGTGGCAGGTCTACATGATGATGGGAATAGTTGTTTGGCCTGCCCTTGTACCAGTAAGTATGGCCTGATTTTTGTGCATTTGGAGTATTCCCTCCAGAAAAACTATAAAACTGAGATGCTGGACAAACCTTTGTTCAAGCCTGTGGCAAAAGCTGACCAGACATCCTAAGATACAGCTGGACTCTCACTCACAAGGACTGCTATACCATTATGCAGTAAGGACTTTCTTTTTGTTTTCTGAACTTGTCTTGACTTTTTTTATATATTTTTGTACCTCTATGTCATTTGTTTATTTTATACGTAGCACTGTGATACCTTTTTTCAGATTAAATGTTTAGCCCCTTTAGGACCCTAAGGACAGGAGCATTTTTTTTTTTATCTGACCTCTATCACTTTATGCATTAATAACTTTGGGATGCTTTTACTTATAAATTTGCTTCCGAGATAGTTTTTTTGTGACATATTCTACTTTATGTTAGTGGTAAATTTTTGTCAATCCTTGCATCATTTCTTGGTGAAAAATTCCAACATTTCAGGTAAAAAATTAGAAAATTTAGCATTTTTCTAACTTTGAAGCTCTCTGCTTGTAAGGAAAAGGGACATGTCAAATAAATTACATATTGATTCACATATACAATATGTCTACTTTATGTTGGCATCATAAAGTTGGCATGTTTTTACTTTTTGAAGACATCAGAGGGCTTCAAATTATAGCAGCAATTTTTCACGAAAATTTCAAAATCAGAATTTTTTAGGGACCAGTTAAGTTCAGAAGTGAATTTGAGGGTCTTTATGTTGGAAATCCCACTATGATGGACCCCATTGTGAAAACTGCACCCTTCAAAGTATTCAAAATGACATTCAGAAAGTTTGTTAACCCTTTAGGTGTTTCACAGGAATAGCAGCAAAATGGAGAAAAATCTCAATTTTTTACACTAACATGTTATTGTAGCCCAATTGTTTTCATTTTTACAAGGGGTAAAAGGTAAAAAGGCCCCCAAAACATGTAATTAATTTTCTCTCAAGTAAGGAAATGCCTCATATGTGGATGTAAAGTGCTCTGTGGGTGGGATTTTGGAGAGCAAATTTTGCTGAAATGTTTTTTGGGGGCATGTCACATTTAGGAAGCCCACAAGTGTCAGAACAGTAAAAATATCCCCACACGGCATTATATTTTGGAAACTAGACCCCTCAAGGTACTTAACAAGGGGTAAATTGACTTGTTATTCCCCACAGATGATTGACGAACTTGCATTAAAATGGGACGTGAAAATGAAATATTTTTTTTTAACACTAAAGTGCTGGTGTTACCGCAAACTTTTCATTTTCACAAGGACTAATATGAGAAAATGCCCCTCACAATTTGTAACCCCATTTCTCTCGAGTAAGGAAATACTTCATATGTGGATGTAAAGTGCTCTGTGGGTACACTAGAGGGTTTAGAAGGGAAGGAGCGACATTTGGCTTTTGGAGAGCGAATTTTGCTGAAATGGTTTTGGGGGGGCATGTTGCATTTAGGAAGCCCCCATATGGCAAGAACAGTAAAAAAAAATAAACGCATGGCATACTATTTTGGAAACTACACCCCTCAAGGAAGGTAACAAGGGGTAAAGTGAGCCTTAGAACCCCACAGGTGATTGACGAACTTTCGTTAAAATGGGACGCAAAAATAAAAAAATAAAAACATTTTCAATAAAATGCTGGAGTTACCCCAAATTTTTCATTTTCACAAGGGGTGACAGGAGGAAAAGCCCCCAAAAATTTGTAACCCCATTTCTTCTGAGTATGGAAATACCCCATATATACATATGGATGTAAAGTGCTCTGTGGGTGCACTACGATGCTCAGAAGAGAAAGAGCGCCATTCGGCTTTTGAAGAGAGAATTTGGTTGGAATGGAAGTCGGGGGCCGTGTGCTTTTACAAAGCCCCCATGGAGCCAGAACAGTTACCCCCCCCCCCCACATGTGACCCCATTTTGGAAACAACACCCCTCATGGAATGTAATAAGGGGTGCAGTGAGCATTTACACCCCACTGGCATTTGATAGATCTTTGGAACAGTGGGCTGTGCAAATGAATGAAAAATTGAATTTTTTCATTTTCACGGATCACTGTTACAAAAATCTGTCAGACACCTGTGGGGTGTAAATGCTCACTGCACCCCTTGTTACAATCCGTGAGGGTTTGTTTCCAAAATGGGGTCACATGTGGGGGGGGGTCAACTGTTCTGGCAGCATGGGGGCTTTGTTAAGTACCAGGACGCGAGGGTGCACCTGTACACCCTCCGTCCCCAACAGGTTAATTAACCCCTTAAAGACCAAACGTGTTTCAGTTTTTGCACTTTCGTTTTTCCTCCTTACATTTAAAAAATCATAACCCTTTCAATTTTGCACCTAAAAATCCATATTGATGGCGTTTTTTTTTTTAGCTTTAGCGCCACCAATTTAAATTTGTAATGACATCAGTCATTTTACCCAAAAATCTACGGCGAAATCATTGTGTGACAAAATTGAAGAGAAAACACCATTTTGTAACTTTTGGGGGCTTCCGTTTCCACGCAGTATATTTTTCGGTAAAAATTACACCATATCTTTATTCTGTAGGTCCATACATTTAAAATGATATCCTACTTATATAGGTTTGATTTTGTTGTATTTCTGGAAAAAATCATAACTACATGCACATAAATGTATACATTTAAAATTGTCATCTTCTGACCCCTATAACTTTTTTATTTTTCCACAAAAGGGGCGGTATGAGGGCTAATTTTTTGTGCCATGATCTGAAGTTTTTATCGTACCATTTTTGTTTTGATCTGACTTATTGATCGTTTTTATTCATTTTTTTTATGGTATAAAAAGTGAACAAAAATACGCTATTTTGAGCTTTGGAATTTTTTTTGCGTGTACCCAATGGCCGTGCTGTTTAATTAACAATATATTTTTATGGTTCGAACATTTATGCACGCTGCAATACCACATATGTTTGTCTTTATTTTTATTTACACACTTTTTTTTTATGGGAAAAGGGGGGTAATTCCGATTTTTATTAGGAAAGGACACAGACACAACACAGGGACCGTAGCCCAATGATGACCAGGGCAGTAGATAAAGAACAGATTAATGACAGGGCCATAATAGGTGTGCCAAAATGCAGGCCCACTTCAATAGTTACAGTAAGAAAGCAAACAAGCAAACATTAAAGGGGTACTCCGCCCCTGGCATCTTATCCCCTATCCAAAGGATAGGGGATTAGATGTTAGATCGCCGCGGTCCCGCTGCTGGGGACCCCCGGGAGCGCCGCTGCGGCAGCCCGCCATCATTACTGCACAGAGAGAGTTCGCTCTGTGCGTAATAACGGGCGATACAGGGGCCGGAGCAGCGTGACATCATGGCTCCACCCCTCATGACATCACGGCCCGTCCCCTTAATGCAAGTCTATGGCAGGGGGCGTCACGACCTCCACGCCCCCTCCCATAGACTTGTATTGACGGGGCGGGCCGTGACGTCACGAGGGGCAGAGCCGTGACTTAATGATGCTCCGGCCCCTGTAGTGCCCGTCATTACGTGCAGAGCGATCTCGCTCTGTGCAGTAATGATAGCGGGGTGCTGCAGCAGCGATCCCCGGGGTCCCCAGCAGTGGGACACCGGCGATCTGACATCTTATCCCCTATCCTTTGGATAGGGGATAAGATGTCTAGGGGCGGAGTACCTCTTTAACAAATTAACAGGAACAGGCGAAAGACCTTGAGGGCCAAAAAACTAAAAGGGAAGGGGGGGGGGAGACAAACCGGGGGAGGACAAGGACCAACATAAAACAACCACACGGGGGGGACCGAGCAAAAAAAAAAAGAGCGAAAAGGAGAAGAAAAAAAAGAAAAAGAGAGTAAGGAATCAAGGCGGTTGCCTATCAGAAAAACGATCCCAGGGCTCCCAGACCGAAAGAAATGAGGGAATAGAATTATTCAAGGTGGCCGTTAAGAACTCTAAAGAATGGATCTCATGTATACGGAGTAGGAGGTCTGACTCAGAAGGAGGGAGGGTCCTCTTCCAACATTTGGCAATGAGAGTTTTAGCAGCTAAAACAATATGCATAAAGAGCTTAAAGGTTTCTTAGACAGGGAGGTGTGGGAAAGATGAAGAAGGTAAATAAGAGGATCTAGGGGGACCGACACGCCCAGAACCTCAGATAACTCCCGTACTTAATTCCAATAATCTACTATAAGAGGACAAGACCAAAAGATATGAAACACCGTACCCAAACCCACCCCACAACGCCAGCACTGAGGGGGGATGTCAGGGTTGAGTTTATTTAACAGCTCCGGCGTATGATACCACCCCATAAGCAGTTTATATTGGGTCTCTTTATAGGCGGTACAGGAGGTTGGAGACAGGCCCGGACTGGCCTACCGGGATACCGGGAATTATTCCGGGGGGGCGCTGGGCCTGGGGCCGCTTTGGGGCTGGATTAACGCAGGGGCTCCAGGCCCCTACATGAAAATAGGCCCAGCGGGCTGCACAGGCTGCCGGCATAGGCCGCCTTGTGCCGACGATAAAGAGAGCCGGCCCTGCACTGTCCCAGGCCGGCCCTGCTTCGTACTTACGGCCCTGGGTGGTCGGCTGCCTGGGAGAGGCACTTTGAACTCCGACGTGGCGCGTTGCTGTGCTTAGACGTAAGGTCACCGTGGGGGTGACGTGACCTCACGTCTAAACGCAGCAGCGCAACGTCGGAGTTCACTGTGCCACCGAACAGTGCGCCCGCCACCCTGGCTGCTCTCTCTCTTGTACAGAACCCCGTTTGTCCTCAGGTACAGAATCCCGCTTGTCCTCAGGTACAGAGTCCCGCATGTCCTCAGGTACATAGCCCCGCTTGACCTCAGTGTGCAGAGCCCCGCTTGACCTCAGTGTGCAGAGCCCCGCTTGACCTCAGTGTGCAGAGCCCCGCTTGACCTCAGTGTGCAGAGCCCCGCTTGACCTCAGTGTGCAGAGCCCTGCATGTCCTCAGTGTACGGAGCCCTGCTTGTCCTCAGTGTACGGAGCCCTGCTTGTCCTCAGTGTACAGAGCCCCGCTTGTCCTCAGTGTACAGTGCCCCGCTTGTCCTCAGTGTACAGAGCCCCGCTTGTTCTCAGGTACAGAGCCCCGCCAGAGGGGACACTGCACAGCAAGAAGAAGAAAACAGTAAGAGCAATAGAAAAAAATATTGACCAGGAAGCCAATGCGGAGGCCAAGACCACCGAAGCGGACCATGAGCCAAAGCATGGGCGGTCCATTACTACGGCCTCGAGAGGGGACATGGAAGGATACCACAAAAAAAAAAAAAACACCAAAAGGTTAGGCATCCGACTAGCCACAGTAAAATATATATACAGGGACAATAACCATAGGTGACCAGAAAATGCAACATCACTGTAAGAACGGAAGTTGTTCGAGACAAATGCAGTCAAGGGAAGGGGAGGGACCCCCCATCCATCAGGGATCGACTAGAGAACAATAAAATCCCAAGTCCCGGGCATCACAAAAATAAATCAGAGTCTCTGTCAGCACACCAAGGGGGAACCCGAGGGGGAATCCCCGGAGCTTGTGGGGAGGACTTCTTCTGGGAACCAGATCGGTTGCCACACAGGAGGCAGAGGAGGAGGGGGGAGACATCTTCCAGAGCGTCAGCCAAGACACCTCCTGATACAGTTGAATAGGGGCACCATCGAAATCAAAATGTCTCAGAGATCTAGCTTTAGCCATGATAGCCTCCTTGACTTGGAAATCATGCACGCAACAGATAACATCCCACGGCGTGCCCGTAGATGATTTAGGGCGGAGCGCCCTGTGAGCCCTGTCCAGCTTGATTTCATGAGAGGAAGGCCCCCTGCTCATCATTCCCCCCCTGTCCAATTAGATCTCTCGTCACCTCTAAGTTTTGCAGTAATAATGGATGAATCTGTATGTGAGGCTCTAGCTGTTACAAAACTACAACGCCTATAATGCCTGAAGCTCTCCAGACATAATGGGTGTTGTAGCTTTGCAACAGCTGGAAAGAGTGACTTTAACTGAAGTGATTTTAGACCATGCAGGCCATTTTATTTTAACGGGGGCCTGACTCCTGTGAAACCCACCAAAAAATAAATAAAAAAAAGGCGACAGTCTAATATGCCCAGGCGTATTTTTGGTCTCAGTCTGCTCCTTACTTGACAGTCTCAGTGGAAGGGAAGGGGGACTGTCGGGGGGTCAAGAAAAGAAATAGATGGTTAATGGGGACAGATCTGCCTGGAGAGGCAAGATCTCTCTGTCCCCATCTTAAGGGGGGAGGTGTCAGGCCCAAGGCCTGATTATGGAAACATACATGTGCATTATAATTGTATTTGTGCATAATGTATAATCTGAGACATGGGTGAGGGTTCATTCAGACTGTATTTGTTTCAGAGGGAAACCACTATAAAACGGAGATGCTGGACAAACCTTTGTTCAGGCCTGTGGCAAAAGCTGACAAGACATCCTAAGATACAGCTGGACTCTCACTCACAAGGACTGCTATACAATTATGCTGTAAGGACTTTCTTTTTGTTTTCTGAACTTGTCTTGCCGAACTTTTTTATCCATTTTTGTACCTCTATGTCATTTGTTTATTTTAGACGTAGCACTGTGATACCTTTTTTCAGATTAAATATTTAATTAATCAGCTCTGGTCTTTGATCCCTAAATATAGGAGCTTACCTTTCTGAAGGGAGCTCTGGTGAAACACGTTGATCAAAGGGTTAATTTGGTGACTTGCTGGGACTAGTAGTGGATACCCAGAGGCCTGGTGGCTTTAACTGCTGCACCATCACATTCTCTCTAGTGTCTTGGCTGGACCAATAGGGTGTGATCGTGACAGGCCGCTACATTGGACTCCCAAATAATTTGTATGTAATACCACTGAATGCAATCAAAAAAGTTGTTATTAGGGGAGAAAAGTCTCCCCCTCTCCCACCAACACATGTAAATGTCACCAGTGATCTGCAGATAACATAACCATCATCAAACATGAAAAAATTAAGAGTTAAAAGATATTCAACATACAAAAAAGGTACTCCTGCAGATCACTGGGGTGTCGAGATTAAGAATCCAAAAATCACTGTAGAGCCATAATGGCTTTGTCATGAGGAATGACAGAATATAAGGAGGTGATATCTGCTGTAATCCATCAAAAAATGTTTTTGCCATGTAAAATGATGGAAACATGCCAGATCATGCTTGGTATCCCTTAGATAGCCAGGAATTTTGGAGACTAGGGGTTGGAGTAACACATCTGTCCAAGCACATGGTCTTTCATTAACACCTTAACCCCTTAAGGACTCAGCCTATTTGGGCCTTAAAGTGCAACTGTCATGAAATTGTGGTGCAATAACCTGCACACAGCCTTTGTACTGTGTGCAGGTGGTGGGTATAGCAATATTTTTACCTAATATTTGGTGGCTTACATGACTGCAAAAAGCCACTGGCGGTCGGATAGGCGTGGTGCGAAGAACGCGATGCCCCGCCACTGGCCACACCCACCCCCACCCCATATATCTGCGCTAGGACTGCTGTGTGATTGCCACACAGGTCCCAGCGCATGCGCCCTTCAGCTAATCTAACCTGTGCGCCACTGTGTGTCATCCAGCAAGCGCTCGCTCCCACCGCCGTCTTCCTCCTTAGTGCGTAATCAGGTTAGTTCTCGATACAAGGTGCAGAGAGGAAGCGCGCTCTCTGCACCTAGCACTGCGCAGGCACACTGAGGAGGAAGACAGCGGAAGGAGCAAGCGCTTGCTGGATGACACACAGCGGCGCGGAGGTTAGATTTGCTGAAGGGCGCATGCGCTGGGATCTGTGTGTCAATCACACAGCGGTCCCAGCGCTGACATACGGGGTAGGCGTGGGGGTGGGCGTGGCATCGCGTACCTCGCGCCACGCCTATCTGACCATCAGTGGCTTTGAATAAAAGCATTTTTTGCAGTCATGAAAGCTTGCAAATTTCAGGTAAAAATATTGCTATACCCACCACCTGCACACAGTACAAAGGCTGTGCGCAGGTTATTGCACCAAAATTTCATGACAATTGCGCTTTAACCCCTTGGGGACAGAGCCCATTATGACCCTAAGGACGAGAGCATTTTTTGCAAATCTGACCACTGTCACTTTAAGCATTAATAACTCTGGGATGCTTTTACTTATAAATTTGATTCCGAGATTGTTTTTTCGTGACATATTCTACTTTATGTTGGTGGTAAATTTTCGGCGATACTTGCATCCTTTCTAGGTGAAAAATGCAAAAATTTCATGAAAAATTAGAAAATTTTGCATTTTTCTAACTTTGAAGCTCTCTACTTATAAGGAATATGGATATTCCAAATAAATTATGTATTGATTCACATATACAATATATCTACTTTATGTTTGCATCATAAAATTGACGAGTTTTTGCTTTTGGAATACATCAGGGGGCTTCAAAGTTCAGCAGCAATTTTCCAATTTTTCGCAAAATTTTCAAAATCGGAATTTTTCAGGGACCAGTTCAGGTTTGAAGTGGATTTGAAGGGTCTTCTGGTGAGAAATACCCAATAAATGACCCCATTATAAAAACTGCACCCCTCAAAGTATTCAAAATGACAATCAGTAAGTGTGTTAACCCTTTAGGTGTTTCACAGGAATAGCAGCAAAGTGAAGGAGAAAATTCAAAATCTTCATTTTTTACACTGGCATGTTCTTGTAGACCCAGCTTTTGAATTTTTACAAGGGGTAAAAGGAAAAAAATTCTCTCAAAATTTGTAACCCAATTTCTCTCGAGTAAGAAAATACCTCATATGTGTATGTCAAGTGTTCGGCGGGTGCACTAGAGGGCTCAGAAGCGAAGGAGCAACAATGGGATTTAGGAGAGTGAGTTTTTCTGAAATGGTTTTTGGGGGGCATGTCCCATTTAGGAAGCCCCTATGGTGCCAGGACAGCAAAAAAAAAAACACATCGCACACTATTATGGAAACGACACCCCTCAAGGAACGTAACAAGGGGTACGGTGAGCCTTAACACCCCACAGGTGTTTGACAACTTTTTGTTAAAGTCGGATGTGTAAATGAAAAAAGTATATTTTTCCACTAAAATGCTGGTTTTTCCCCAAATTTTACTTTTTTACAAAGGGTAATAGGAGAAAATGCCCCCCAAAATTTGTATGGAGTATGGAAATACCCCATATGTGGACGTCAAGTGCACTACGAGCGAACTACAATGCTCAGAAGAGAAGGAGCACCATTGAGCTTTTACAGAGATAATTTGTTTGGAATGGAAGTCGGGGGCCATGTGCATTTACAAAGCCCCCCCGTGGTGCCAGAACAGTGGACCCCCCCACATGTGACCCCATTTTGGAAACTACACCCCTCACGGAATGTAATAAGGGGTGTAGTGAGCATTTACACCCCACTGGTGTTTGCCAGATCTTTGGAACAGTGGGCTGTGCAAACGAAAAAATTAAATTTTTCATTTTCACAGACCATTGTTCCAAAAATCTGTCAGACCCCTGTGGGGCGTAAATGCTCACTGTACCCCTTATTACATTCCATGAGGGGTGTAGTTTCCAAAATGGGGTCACATGTGGGTATTTATTATTTTGCATTTATGTCAGAACCGCTGTAAAATCAGCCACCCCTGTGCAAATCACCAATTTCGGCCTCAAATGTACATAGTGCGCTCTCACTCCTGAGCCTTGTTGTGCGCCCGCAGAGCATTTTACGCCCACATATGGGGTATTTCCGTACTCAGCAGAAATTGCGTTACAAATTTTGGGGGTCTTTTTTTCCTTTTACCTCTTGTGAAAATAAAAAGTAAGGGGCAACACCAGCATGTTAGTGTAAAATTTTTTTTTTTTTTACACTAACAGGCTGGTGTAGACCCCAACTTTTCCTTTTCATAAGGGGTAAAAGGAGAAAAAGCCCCCCAAAATTTGTAGTGCAATTTCTCCCGAGTACGGAAATACCCCATATGTGGCCCTAAACTGTTTCCTTGAAATACGACAGGGCTCCAAAGTGAGAGAGCACCATGCGCATTTGAGGACTAAATTAGGGATTGCACAGGGGTGGACATAGGGGTATTCTACGCCAGTGATTACCAAACAGGGTGCCTCCAGCTGTTGCTAAACTCCCAGCATGCCTGGACAATCAGTGGCTGTCCGGAAATGCTGGGAGTTGTTGTTTTGCAACAGCTGGAGGCTCCGTTTTGGAAACACTGCTGTACAATACGTTTTTTATTTTTATTGGGGGGGGGGGGGGGGGACAGTGTAAGGGGGTGTATATGTAGTGTTTTACCCTTTATTAGGTGGTAGTGTAGTGTAGTGTAGTGTTTTTAGGGTACATTCACACTGGCGGGTTACGGTGAGTTTCCCGCTAGGAATTTGCGCTGCGGTCTGCACGGTCTGTCAGTACATGCTGGGAGTTGTAGTTTTGCAACAGCTGGAGGCACACTGGTTGGAAAACCTTCAGTTAGGTTCTGTTACCTAACTCAGTATTTTCCAACCAGTGAGCCTCCAGCTGTTGCAAAACTACAACTCCCAGCATGCACGGTCTGTCAGTACATGCTGGGAGTTGTAGTTTTGAAACAGTTGGAGGCACACTGGTTGGAAAATATTGAGTTGGGTTCTGTTACCTAACTCAGTATTTTCCAACCAGTGTGCCTCCAGCTGTTGCAAAACTACAATTCCCAGCATGTCTGATCACAGAAGGGTGATGTAGTTATGCAACAGCTGGAGGTACGCAACTACAACTCCCAGCATGCCGAGACAGCTGTTTGCTGTGTGGGCATGCTGGAATTTGTAGTTTTGCAACATCTGGAGTGCTACAATTTAGAGACCACTGAACAGTGATCTCCAAACTGTGGACCTCCAGATGTTGCAAAACTACAACTCCCAGCATGCCCAGACAGCAAACAGCTGTGTGGGCATGCTGGGAGTTGTAGTTTTGCAAGATCTAGAGAGCAGTATAGAGATCACTGTGCAGTGGTCTCTAAACTGCAGACCTCCAGCTGTTGCAAAACTACAAATTCCAGCATGCCCACACAGCAAACAGCTGTCTGGGCATGCTGGGAGTTGTAGTTTTGCAACATCTGGAGGGCTACAGTCTAGAGACCACTATAGTGGTCTCAGACTGTAGCCCTCTAGATGTTGCTATGCAACTACTCACCGGCTTCCGTCGCATCCGGGAGCCGTCCTCTTCTGCCGCACGCCGCCGCAGATCTCCGTCGCCGCCGCCGATTCCCGTAGCTCCGCTGCCTCCGGAGGGGTAAGTGGACTCCGGCGCCGCTCCTCTTCGTTTTCCCCGTTCTGCCCCGCCTATTGTGCGAGGGCAGGACGGGGAAAACGAAAGTAAACCTCCTATCGCTTTAGGGGGATCGTGGGTGTCTTAGACACCCGCGATCCCCCTTCTATTCCGGGTCACCATAGACCCGTAATGACCCGGAATCGGCGCAAATCGCAAGTGTGAATTCACTTGCGATTTGCGCCGATCGCCGACATGGGGGGGTCTAATGACCCCCCTGGGCATTTGCACGGGGTGCCTGCTGATAGATATCAGCAGTCACCCCGGCCCGGTCCCCGCCCGGCGCGCGGCGGGGGCCGAAATTCCCACGGGCGTATGGATACGCCCTTCGTCCTTAAGTACCAGGACACAAGGGCGTATGCATACGCCCTTCGTCCCCAACAGGTTAAGGACAATTTTATTTTTACGTTTTCGTTTTTTCCTCCACGCCTTCAAAAAATCATAACTCTTTTATATTTTCATCCACAGACTAGTATGAGGGCTTGTTTTTTCCATGCCCAGTTGTCTGTTGTACTGCAATCACTCACTTTACCATAAAATGTATGGCTCAACCAAAAAAATACTATGTGTGTGGGCAAATTAAAAAGAAAAACCACAATTTTGCAAATTTTGGAAGGTTTCGTTTTCACGCTGTAAAATTTACGGTAAAAATGACATGTGTTCTTTATTCTTTGGGTCAATACGATTAAAATGATACCCATGATAACGTACTTTTCTATTACTATTGCACTTCAAAAAAATCGCAAACTGTTTAACCAAATTAGTACGTTTAAAATCCCCCTTTGATGTCCTATAACTTTTTCATTTTCTGTATAAGCGGCGGTATAAGGGCTCATTTTTTGCGCCGTGATCTGTACTCTTTATTGATACCATTTGCTTGCATAAAACTTAATACATTTTTTATAATTTTTTGGGGGAATAAAATGTTATAAAAAAAAAGCAGCTATTTTGGACTTTTTTATTTTTTACGTTCACACCGTTCACCATACGGTATCATTAACATTTTGTTTAAACTTTTTTTAGCTTTTATTTTTACACTATAATAGTCCCCATGCGAATGCTAATACTGTTCAGTGCTATGCATAGGACATAGCACTGATCAGTATTATCGGTCATCTTCTGCTCTGGTCTGCTTGATCGCAGACCAGAGCAGAAGACCCGTGGAAAGCAGCGGAGGCAGGTAAGGGGACCTCCATCTGCCGTTCTGGATGAACGGATCGCCGCAGCAGTGCTGTGGGAGATCCGATCATCCATTTTAGTGACCGCAATGCTGCAGATGCCGTGATCTCTATAAACCACGGCATCACAGCACCTGAGGGGTTAATGGCGGACATCTGGGCGATTGCGGATGTCCGCCATTACCGGCGGGTCCCTGGCTGCTATCAGCAGCAGGGACCTGCCGCGCATGACCCAAGCATCACTCCGATGCTCGCTGTTATGTATAGGACGTAAATGTACATCCTAATGCGTTAAGTACCAGCTCACCAGGACGTACATTTACATCCGGCGTCGTTAAGGGGTTAAGGACCAGGCCCATTTTGCCCTTTAGGACCAGACCAATTTTATTTTTGCATTTTCGCTTTTATATTTCCATCCACAGACTCATATGAGGGCTTGTTTTTTGCGTCACCAATTGTACTTTGTAATTACATCACTTATTTTACCATAAAATGTATGGCGCAGCCAAACAAATATTATTTATGTGGGAAAATTGAAAAGAAAACTGCAATTTAGCAAATTTTGGAAGGTTTTGTTTTCATGCTGTACACTTTATGATAAAAATTACATGTTTTCTTTATTCTGTGGGTCAATACGATTAACCCCTTAAGGACACGGGTTTTTCCATTTTCGTTTTTTCCTCCTTACCTTTAAAAAATCATAACTCTTTGAATTTTGCACCTAAAAATCCATATGATGGCTTATTTTTTGCGCCACCAATTCTACTTTGTAATGACATCAGTCATTTTACCCAAAAATCTATGGCGAAATGGGAAAAAAAATAATTGTGAGACAAAATTGAAAAAAAACAAAAAACGCCATTTTGTAAATTTTGGGGGCTTCCATTTCTACACAGTACATTTTTCGGTAAAAATGACACCTTCCCTTTATTCTGTAGGTCCATTTGATTAAAATGATACCCTACTTATGTAGGTTTGATTTTGTCGTACTTCTGGAAAAAGCATAACTACATGCAGGAAAATTTATATATTTGAAATTGTCATCTTCTGACCCCTATAACTTTTTTTATTTTTCTGCGTATTGGGCGTATGGGGCGATATGAGCAATTTTTTTGCGCTGTGATCTCAAGTTTTTAGCTGTACTATTTTTGTATTGATCGGACTTTTTGATCGCTTTTTATAAATTTTTTCATGACATAAAAAGTGACCAAAAATACACAATTTTTTTTGCGCGTATGCCATAGACCGTATGGTTTAATTAATTATATATTTTTATAATTCGGACTAGGGATGTCCCGATACCATTTTTTTAAGACCGAGTATGAGTACAGATACTTTCATTTTAGTACTCGCTGATACCAATTATAAGTACTTTGATTTTAAAGGGAATCTGACAGCAGGGTGACGCGGTTTCTGGCGCTGTTTACCATGTTGGTATGTGGGTTCCTTGTTGTGTATAATAGAGGCGGCTGCTCTAGTATGAGCCAAGATTTTTCTCTTCTCCATTGGACAGAACAGGGAATTTGCATTCGCTGCGAGACCTATGACCACATGGTGAGCAGCGGTAGAAACCGGGTCACCTGTACTATCTACCTATAAATTCAAGTTAGTGCAGGTGACTCTGCTGTAAGATTGTCTTTAATAGTAGGTAGTATCCCCTTGCAGACATTAGCAGCAGCCCCCCCCCCCTGTAGACAGCAGCCCCCCTGTAGACAGCAGCCCCCCTGTAGACAGCAGCCCCCCTGTAGACAGCAGCCCCCCCTTGTAAACAGCAGCCCCCCTGTAGACTGTAGCCCCCCCTGGAGACATTAGTAGCAACCCCCCTGTAGACCACAAACCCCCTTTAGACAGTGGGCCCCCATTTAAACAGCAGCAGGCCCCCTTTAGACAGCAGCAGCAGGGGCCCCCGTTTAGACAGCAGCCTCCCCTCCCCCCCCTCCCTGTAGACAGCAGGGCTCACCGTTTAGACAGCAGCCCCCCTCCTTCCCCCTGAAGACAGCAGGGCCCCCCTTAAGACAGCAACAGCAGGCCCCCCTGTAGACATTAGTAGCAGCCCCCTCCATGCAGACAGCTCATCTGTGGCTGTCCTCTGTCAGGTGCTGCCGCTCCACTGTCCCGTCCTCCCGATGGAGTCCTATGTCACTGTTCTCCAGTCCTCCTGATGGCGTCCTATGGAGGAGCATGTGACATATACGTCACTGCTTCCTCCGTAGCGTTACGCTGGGCGCAGGGGAGGAAGTGGAGTGACGTGTGTGTCACATGCTCCTCCATGGAACACTGTGATGCGGACGGAAGGATGGGAGAACGGGGCAGCGGAGTGGCACCTGGTATCGGACATGGTATCTGGGACATTAAACGAGTCCCCGATACCATGCAAATGGCTAGTATCGGCCCCGATACCGATACTAGTATCGGTATCGGGACATCCCTAATTAGGACATTTCCGCATACGGCGATATCACATGTTTATTTTTATTTAAACAGTTTTTTTTTAAATGGGAAAAGGGGGTGGTTCAAACTTTAATTAGGGAAGGAGTTAAAGGAGTTAAAGCCAAAAAAGTTCTTATTTTTCCACAATATTTTAGAGTTTTTCACAAAAAGCTGGATGTATCAACAAAAATGTATAACTTATATAAAGTACATTATCTGGCACTTTTTTCCCCTTTTTTTTGCAGTGTTATAGCGCCTATAGGGGGCTATAACACTGCACACACTGATCTTTTACATTGTTCAATGGTTTCTCATAATATTTAACAATATATTTTAATAGTTCAGACTTTTAATGCACGCGGCGATACCAAATATGTGTATTCATTTTTTTTACGCTTTTTTGACTTTTTTTTTTTTTTTTTTTACACTTTAACCCCTTAACGACGCACCGCGATCCCGCATCATATCGCGTCGGTCCTGGCGCTCATCAACGGCCGTGACCCGCGGCTAATACCTCACATCGCCGATCGCGGTGATGTGCGGTATTAACCCTTTAGAAGTGGCGGTCAAAGCTGACCGCCGCTTCTAAAGTGAAAGTGAAAGTGACCCGGCTGCTCAGTTGGACTGTTCGGGACCGCCGCGGTGAAATCGCGGCGTCCCGAACAGCTTACAGGACACCGGAAGGGCCCTTACCTGCCTCCTCGGTGTCCGATCGGCGAATGACTGCTCCGTGCCTGAGATCCAGGCAGGAGCAGTCAAGCGCCGATAACATTGCTCACAGGCGTGTTAATACACGCCAGTGATCTGTGCAAGAGATCAGTGTGTGATTTTGGTCACTTTTTATACCATTAAAAAATGAATAAAAAGTGATCAAAAAGTCCGATCAAAACAAAAATCATATCGATAAAAACTTGAGATCACGGCGCAAAAAATGAGTCCTCATACCGCCCTGTACATGGAAAAATAAAAAAGTTATAGGGGTCAGAAGATGACATTTTTAAACATATCAATTTTCCTGCATGTAGTTATGATTTTTTCCAGAAGTGCGACAAAATCAAACCTATGTAAGTAGGGTATCATTTTAACCGTATGGACCTACAGAATAATAAGGTGTAATTTTTACCAAAATATGCAGTGCGTAGAAACGGAAGCCCCAAAAAGTTACAAAATGGCATTTTTTCTTCGATTTTGTCGCACAATGATTTTTTTTTCCGTTTCGCCGTGCATTTTTGGGTAAAAAGACTAATGTCACTGCAAAGTAGAATTGGCACCGCAAAAAATAAGCCATAATATGGATTTTTAGGTGGAAAATTGAAAGGGTTATGATTTTTAAAAGGTAAGGAGGAAAAAACGAAAGTGCAAAAACGGAAAAAACCTGAGTCCTTAAGGGGTTAATTGTTCCCATAGGGGGACTATTTATAGCAATCATTTGATTGCTAATACTGTTCACTGCTATGCATAGGGCATAGCAATGATCAGTGTTATCGTGATCTTCTGCTCTGGTCTCCTCGATCTCAGACCAGAGCAGAAGGCCCCCGGGAGACAGCCGGAGCCAGGTGAGGGGACCTCTGGCTGCCATGCTGGATGATCGGATCCCCGCGGCAGCGCTGTGAGCAATCCGATCATCCATTTAAAGTACCACACTGCCGCAGATGCCGTGATCTGTATTGATCACGGCATCTGAGGGGTTAATGGCGGACATCCGCGCGATCGCGGATGAATGCCTTTACCGGTGGGTCCCTGGCTGCTGATAGCAGTCGGGACCTGCCACACATGCCGGTGATGGCAGAGCGTAAATGTATGTCATGGTGCGTTAAGTACCACGGCACCATGGCGTACATTTACATCCATTGTCGTTAAGGGGATAAGGGAGGCTACCCGCACCTTTTGGTCTCATTGGAGGAGGATAAACCTCCTTGTGAATCTAAGGGAGGGAGTGAAATATACAGGATGTTTTATTTTTATATAATCAGCTTGCTTCCCGTAGAAAAAAAAAAAAAAAAACACACACACACACAACACTCCTCTCCCCAAGATTCACAAGTTCCTCCAATTTTTCCCTAGAAACCAATGTTGGGTTTTTGGATAGTGTTTATTTTTTTTTTTTTTTTATATGACATACCATCTGTCAATATTTCAAGATTTAATTTGCGGTAAAGCCCTTTATCAATAATTACACCCGCCCCCCACCCCTCCTTATCTGTCTCACACATGATAATATCTGTCACGATGCCGGCTGGCAGGTAGTGGACCCTCTGTGCCAGAGAGGGATTGGCGTGGACCGTGCTAGTGGACCGGTTCTAAGCCACTACTGGTTTTCACCAGAGCCCGCCGCAAAGCGGGATGGTCTTGCTGCGGCGGTAGTGACCAGGTCGTATCCACTAGCAACGGCTCACCTCTCTGGCTGCTGAAGATAGGCGCGGTACAAGGGAGTAGGCAGAAGCAAGGTCGGACGTAGCAGAAGGTCGGGGCAGGCAGCAAGGATCGTAGTCAGGGGCAACGGCAGAAGGTCTGGAAACACAGGCAAGGAACACACAAGGAACGCTTTCACTGGCACTAAGGCAACAAGATCCGGCAAGGGAGTGCAAGGGAAGTGAGGTAATATAGGGAAGTGCACAGGTGAAAACCCTAATTGGAACCACTGCGCCAATCAGCGGCGCAGTGGCCCTTTAAATCGCAGAGACCCGGCGCGCGCGCGCCCTAGGGAGCGGGGCCGCGCGCGCCGGGACAGAACAGACGGGGAGCGAGTCAGGTAGGGGAGCCGGGGTGCGCATCGCGAGCGGGCGCTACCCGCATCGCGAATCGCATCCCGGCTGGCAGCAGGATCGCAGCGCCCCGGGTCAGAGGACGTGACCGGAGCGCTGCAGCGGAGGGAGTGAAGCGAGCGCTCCGGGGAGGAGCGGGGACCCGGAGCGCTCGGCGTAACAGTACCCCCCCCCTTGGGTCTCCCCCTCTTCTTGGAGCCTGAGAACCTGAGGAGCAGACTTTTGTCAAGGATGTTGTCCTCAGGTTCCCAGGATCTCTCTTCAGGACCACAACCCTCCCAGTCCACCAAAAAAAAATTTTTCCCTCTGACCTTTTTGGCAGCCAAAATTTCCTTGACCGAGAAGACGTCCGAGGAGCCGGAAACAGGAGTGGGAGGAACAGATTTGGGAGAAAAACGGTTGAGGATGAGTGGTTTGAGAAGAGAGACGTGAAAGGCATTAGGGATACGAAGAGAAGGAGGAAGAAGAAGTTTATAAGAGACAGGATTAATTTGACACAAAATTTTGAAAGGACCAAGATAGCGTGGTCCCAACTTGTAGCTAGGGACACGGAAGCGGACATATTTAGCGGAGAGCCATACCTTGTCTCCAGGGGAAAAAACGGGGGGAGCTCTTCTTTTCTTATCCGCGAACCTCTTCATGCGTGAAGAAGCCTGTAAGAGAGAATTTTGGGTCTCTCTCCATATAATGGAAAGGTCACGAGAAATTTCATCCACAGCGGGCAGACCAGAGGGCAAGGGGGTAGGGAGGGGGGGAAGAGGGTGACGGCCGTACACCACGAAAAATGGGGATTTGGAGGAAGATTCAGAGACCCTGAAGTTATACGAAAATTCGGCCCATGGAAGGAGATCTGCCCAGTCATCCTGGCGGGAGGAAACAAAATGTCGCAAATAATCACCCAGGATCTGGTTAATTCTTTCTACTTGTCCATTGGACTGGGGATGATATGCAGAGGAAAAATTTAATTTAATCTTGAGTTGTTTACAGAGAGCCCTCCAGAATTTAGACACGAATTGGACCCCTCTATCCGAGACAATCTGCGTAGGCAACCCGTGAAGACGAAAAATGTGTACAAAAAATTGTTTAGCCAACTGAGGCGCAGAAGGAAGACCAGGAAGAGGGATGAAATGTGCCATTTTGGAGAATCGATCAACGACCACCCAAATAACGGTGTTGCCACGGGAAGGGGGTAAATCAGTAATAAAATCCATACCAATCAGAGACCAAGGCTGTTCGGGGACAGGCAGAGGATGAAGAAAACCAGCGGGCTTCTGGCGAGGAGTCTTATCCCGGGCACAGATAGTGCAGGCTCGCACAAAGTCCCCAACATCCGTCTCCAGAGTCGGCCACCAATAGAAGCGGGAGATGAGTTGCACAGATTTCTTGATGCCCGCATGACCTGCGAGATGGGAGGAGTGACCCCATTTGAGGATTCCGAGGCGTTGGCGTGGAGAAACAAAGGTCTTTCCTGGAGGAGTCTGCCTGATGGAGGCAGGAGAAGTGGAGATCAGGCAGTCAGGTGGAATGATGTGTTGCGGAGGGAGATCAACTTCTGAGGCATCCGAGGAACGAGAGAGAGCATCGGCCCTAATGTTCTTATCGGCAGGACGAAAGTGAATCTCAAAATTAAATCGGGCAAAGAACAGAGACCACCGGGCCTGGCGAGGATTCAGCCGTTGGGCCGACTGGAGGTAGGAGAGGTTCTTGTGGTCGGTGTAGATAATAACAGGAAATCTTGATCCCTCCAGCAGATGCCTCCATTCCTCAAGTGCTAATTTAATGGCTAGAAGCTCTCGATCCCCGATGGAGTAGTTCCTCTCCGCTGGAGAGAAGGTCCTAGAGAAAAAACCACAAGTGACAGCATGCCCGGAAGGATTTTTTTGTAGAAGAACAGCTCCAGCTCCTACTGAGGAGGCATCAACCTCCAATAGGAAGGGTTTGGAAGGGTCAGGTCTGGAGAGCACGGGAGCCGAAGAAAAGGCAGACTTGAGTCGTTTAAAGGAGTCTTCTGCTTGAGGAGGCCAGGACTTGGGATCAGCATTTTTCTTGGTTAAAGCCACGATAGGAGCCACAATGGTAGAAAAATGTGGAATAAATTGCCTGTAATAATTGGCGAACCCCAAAAAGCGTTGGATAGCACGGAGTCCGGAGGGGCGTGGCCAATTTAAGACGGCAGAGAGTTTGTCTGGATCCATCTGTAGTCCCTGGCCAGAGACCAAATATCCTAGAAAAGGAAGAGATTGGCATTCAAACAGACATTTCTCAATTTTGGCATAGAGTTGGTTGTCACGAAGTCTCTGAAGAACCATACGGACATGCTGGCGGTGTTCTTCTAGATTGGCAGAAAAAATTAGGATATCGTCCAGATATACCACAACACAGGAGTATAACAGATCACGAAAAATTTCATTGACAAAGTCTTGGAAGACGGCAGGGGCATTGCACAGTCCAAAGGGCATGACCAGATACTCAAAGTGTCCATCTCTGGTGTTAAATGCCGTTTTCCACTCGTCCCCCTCTCTGATGCGGATGAGGTTATAGGCGCCTCTTAAGTCCAATTTAGTGAAGATGTGGGCACCTTGGAGGCGATCAAAGAGTTCAGAGATGAGGGGTAAGGGGTAGCGGTTCTTAACCGTGATTTTATTAAGACCGCGGTAGTCAATGCAAGGACGTAGGGAGCCATCTTTTTTGGACACAAAGAAAAATCCGGCTCCGGCAGGAGAGGAGGATTTACGGATAAAGCCCTTTTTTAGATTCTCCTGGACGTATTCGGACATGGCAAGAGTCTCTGGGGCAGAGAGAGGATAAATTCTGCCCCGGGGTGGAGTAGTACCCGGGAGGAGGTCGATAGGGCAATCATAAGGCCTGTGAGGAGGTAGAGTCTCAGCTTGTTTTTTGCAGAAAACATCCGCGAAGTCCATATAGGCCTTAGGGAGACCGGTTACTGGAGGAACCACAGAGTTACGGCAAGGGTTACTGGGAACCGGTTTTAGACAGTTCTTGGAACAAGAGGACCCCCAACTCTTGATCTCCCCAGTGGACCAATCCAGGGTTGGGGAATGAAGTTGAAGCCAGGGAAGTCCAAGGAGAATCTCCGAGGTGCAATTGGGGAGGACCAAAAGTTCAATCCTCTCATGATGAGATCCGATGCTCATAAGAAGGGGCTCCGTGCGGAAACGTATGGTACAGTCCAATCTTTCATTATTTACACAATTGATGTAGAGGGGTCTGGCGAGACTGGTCACTGGGATGTTGAACCTGTTGACGAGAGAGGCCAAAATAAAATTTCCTGCAGATCCAGAGTCCAAGAAGGCCACTGTAGAGAAGGAGAAGGCAGAGGCAGACATCCGCACAGGCACAGTAAGACGTGGAGAAGCAGAGTAGACATCAAGGACTGTCTCACCTTTGTGCGGAGTCAGCGTACGTCTTTCCAGGCGGGGAGGACGGATAGGACAATCCCTCAGGAAGTGTTCGGTACTAGCACAGTACAGGCAGAGGTTCTCCATACGGCGTCGTGTCCTCTCTTGAGGTGTCAGGCGAGACCGGTCGACCTGCATAGCCTCCACGGCGGGAGGCACAGGAACAGATTGCAGGGGACCAGAGGAGAGAGGAGCCGAGGAGACGAAACGCCTCGTGCGAACAGAGTCCATATCTTGGCGGAGTTCCTGACGCCTTTCAGAAAAACGCATGTCAATGCGAGTGGCTAGGTGAATAAGTTCATGTAGATTAGCAGGAATTTCTCGTGCGGCCAGAACATCTTTAATGTTGCTGGATAGGCCTTTTTTGAAGGTCGCGCAGAGGGCCTCATTATTCCAGGACAATTCTGAAGCAAGTGTACGGAATTGTACAGCATACTCGCCAACGGAAGAATTACCCTGGACCAGGTTCAACAGGGCAGTCTCAGCAGAAGAGGCTCGGGCAGGTTCCTCAAAGACACTTCGGATTTCCGAGAAGAAGGAGTGTACAGAGGCAGTGACGGGGTCATTGCGGTCCCAGAGCGGTGTGGCCCATGACAGGGCTTTTCCGGACAGAAGACTGACTACGAAAGCCACCTTAGACCTTTCAGTGGGAAACAGGTCCGACATCATCTCCAGATGCAGGGAACATTGGGAAAGAAAGCCACGGCAAAACTTAGAGTCCCCATCAAATTTATCCGGCAAGGATAAGCGTATCCCAGGAGCGGCCACTCGCTGCGGAGGAGGTGCAGGAGCTGGCGGAGGAGATGACTGCTGAAGCTGTGGTAGCAACTGTTGTAGCATAACGGTCAGTTGAGACAGCTGTTGGCCTTGTTGCGCTATCTGTTGTGACTGCTGGGCGACCACCGTGGTGAGGTCAGCGACAACTGGCAGAGGAACTTCAGCGGGATCCATGGCCGGATCTACTGTCACGATGCCGGCTGGCAGGTAGTGGACCCTCTGTGCCAGAGAGGGATTGGCGTGGACCGTGCTAGTGGACCGGTTCTAAGCCACTACTGGTTTTCACCAGAGCCCGCCGCAAAGCGGGATGGTCTTGCTGCGGCGGTAGTGACCAGGTCGTATCCACTAGCAACGGCTCACCTCTCTGGCTGCTGAAGATAGGCGCGGTACAAGGGAGTAGGCAGAAGCAAGGTCGGACGTAGCAGAAGGTCGGGGCAGGCAGCAAGGATCGTAGTCAGGGGCAACGGCAGAAGGTCTGGAAACACAGGCAAGGAACACACAAGGAACGCTTTCACTGGCACTAAGGCAACAAGATCCGGCAAGGGAGTGCAAGGGAAGTGAGGTAATATAGGGAAGTGCACAGGTGAAAACCCTAATTGGAACCACTGCGCCAATCAGCGGCGCAGTGGCCCTTTAAATCGCAGAGACCCGGCGCGCGCGCGCCCTAGGGAGCGGGGCCGCGCGCGCCGGGACAGAACAGACGGGGAGCGAGTCAGGTAGGGGAGCCGGGGTGCGCATCGCGAGCGGGCGCTACCCGCATCGCGAATCGCATCCCGGCTGGCAGCAGGATCGCAGCGCCCCGGGTCAGAGGACGTGACTGGAGCGCTGCAGCGGAGGGAGTGAAGCGAGCGCTCCGGGGAGGAGCGGGGACCCGGAGCGCTCGGCGTAACAATATCCTTCAACTCTCTCAGGGTGTTTTTTTCTTTGAAAGATAGATTATAGTTAGAGAGGGAGGGGATCTATGCCAGGGAAATCAATTCCCTTTCTATACAGTCCTGGAAATCATCAAGAGTAGAAGTTCTGGACATAATCAGATAAAAATCCGGATTACTAGTGGAAAATGTCTGGATAGCAGATGATTCCTCCCCATCATCCATTTGTTGAAGATCGGAAACCGCCGCAAGCTCCCTAAATGTGAAGCCTGTGGTTGCATCCAAGCCAACAACTGTGGGTACATTAACAGACAAATCAGGTAAATCATTGGACTCAGCAGACGGTATGTGGTGTAGGGTGAGGTTAATGTGTGAATTAACCTTTTTGAGATGCCAAGGCGTGGTTGACATATACACTGCCTAAGGTAGACTAGCTTCTCCTGTGCCAGGCACGGGGCAAATAGTTACTCCGAAGCAAAGTTACGGATAACTGGCTCTTCTGAGGTTGGAAAGGTGGTACAATCCGTTACAGCTCAGATTAGCATGAAGGAGATGCAGGGTGAACTTTGGGAAGCTTATCGGCTTGCTGGGACTGATTGTGATGTATATGACTGACTTGACTTGTATGCAACCCACGCTAGACTTTAGTTACTTGGACTTGACTAACTTGACTTGATCCCCGGACTTTAGTGCTTACCGCCAGGCTTTGACTTTCACCCAGGCACAGGGGTTAACTTGTAGTAGAAGCATGGTTCCTTGACTAGGCCTCAGGCCTCCTTCAGAATCATTTCACAGACTTACTTCACACTTCAAACTGTACCTCAGAACTGAACTCTGGTTACACTATATACGGAGCAGGTTTTGAGCATTCCCATTGGGCAGATAAGTCACATGGTTCACCTCTGCATACTCCCCTAACAACAAGGCTCATGACAACAGGTTTAAGGTTTAAAGTGACAAGTACATAGAAAATACAAATAACAGTTGAATAACAGTTTATAATTTAGAGTCCTGAGGAATGTGGGCCCAAGACGGACATTGAAGCAGCATCTGCCACACATCTGGGCAGGAATACAAAAGAACACATTATTCTGTACTGGGTCACCACAGGTATAATACCGATATCATTAGATAAGGCAAACTCTGTAAGCGACATACATTATTTGTACTAGAAAAATACATCATATTGTTAGACACAGAGTTACTGTTATCAAGAGTCCAACCTGAAAAATGTAAATCTGCAAATGTTTCCAGAGGTTGATGTGTGAAAAAAAATCTAACTTGGACGAGTGAGCAAAAGAAAGTCCCTTTGTTAACACAGATATCTGTACCTCTGTCAGTATTTTTGCGGACAGATTGTAAATGTGCACTTTTAATTAATTTTCTTCTTCTTTGCATTTTGGTGAGGAGTCCTTTTGGTGGGCTCGACGATGCTTCTTGCCCGCTCTCTGTTTTTTGAAGTTGATGATGTAACACTTGGTCTCACATTCAATGACGAGGAGGGAGAGGTATTACCTGGAGCAATGGATATCTGAGGAAGCCTCCTGCGTTTGTGTATCCAATTCCAGAAAGTCAATGTCAATGGAGTTAAAGTTCACCTTCAGTGCTTTATTTGCTTTATTGCGGTGGTACCTGCGATTTTTGTTTTTCTTCTTCAAGATAGAACGGGGCATAGTGGATTTGTTGTTCACACTTGATTTTCGAATTGAGAAGCTTTGGTCTGTATTTACGCAATATTCTTTCATATTGATCAAAGCTTGTTCCTCATAATCAATTATAAGTTGCATATGTGGCGTCCCGGTACAGGAGCTTGTCCTGAACCATCCTTAAGTCCCCTCAGGAAGAGTCCCTTAGGTCCATAGGGCTCTCCTGCAGGGATCCCCCCCCCTTGTTGCCTGATATAAATGCAATGTATATTGCATATATATTCGTTATGTGTATCTATTGTTCATGTATAAAGTTGTACAGTTTGTATAAAATGTATAGGACCTTCCTTGGTCATGTGGCCTACTGTCATGTGATATACCCAGAGTTCCATGGGAACAGGAACCCCAGGCATTAGCAACCAATGGGCTTTAGTCCAGCCCCCTAGTATATAAGGGTCTGTAGTCTCTAAGTTAGGTCTCTTGTTCCTGCACTCTTAGTTCCTGCTTCTCATCCTGTACCCAAAAGCAGCATAAATTCCTGCACAATTGCATCTAGGCCAAAGCCTAAAGAAACGCAGCGACTTCTAAAACGTGAGTTACAATTCTCTCTACAAATCCAGTGACTACTACTCAGCTAAGGAATATATTAGTAGCACAGTGGCCTGCATAAATATCCTCATAACTACAAGTCCAAGCAAGCATGCAAGGTATCCTGTGTCCCGGTTGCCTCTGTGGAAACTGCATTACTGTAAAGACTGTTTCTTGAATATTCCAAGTAAAAGTTCCAGTTATTGCAAAACCCTTGACGTGGACATTCCTTTATTGCATACCGTGTCTGGGCTGGTTGTCGGTGGTTTTGATACCGAAACAACTGCATCCTGGCGTCATGAACACTAAGGGGTTAACAACAGCTTGCCCCCAGGGTTAATACCAACAGACCCTGCTACATACTGCAACACCCTGTGGTTATCACATAGCTTTTGGCATCCTACGAACAGGATTCGGGTGTGTGCCTTTAATAATTCAGCCACCCGAGCCACTCACAACGAAAAAACGAGTGTATATCGTTATTACAAGTGCCACTAGTCCTCCCCCTATGCAGAAATGTGTATAGAGAACTGTCCAGGATTGTCGCAAGCCGCGATCGAAATTGCGCCCAAAAGTGTACAGGACATTTTTGCTGAAATTGTGCTTTGCAAGTAAGGGGGGAGGTGAAGAATATTTTATCGTGGCCATGTGTAAAATTAGGAACCAAGGCGGAGATCGCAACCGAGGATTCGGATGTAAGTCGGAACCCCCAAGGCAGAAGTCTGTTCCAGTTAGCGCACACTCACAGTCACCCCCTCTCCCCCAATGGGTGTTCGGCGACGAGCCAGAGTTTGTCAAGTACATGTGGGACCATGTCCTTCTCCTGTCAGGGAAGTACCATCCACTGGGCCCCACAGTACAGGCTGAGAGGGCCCGCAGAGAGGCCAAAATAGCTGGCATCATTGAGAAATTAAAAGCCCAGCACAGGGAGAGGTATGGACCTAAGCTGTTGCACTATGAGGTACAAGTAGAGCAACAGCAAGATACCAAATGGTTGGAGGCTCTCTATATACACAAATTGGACTATCCATGAGAGGGTAAGACACCCTTAGAGCACCGACGCGCCACCGTCATAAAGTTTGATAAAGTACGGGGCATTGGCACCATCCAAGACTGCCGGCATGGAGGTACCATACTAGTAAATAGGAGAGCCGTTCAGCGGGACTACCTGCCTCCAGCACTCCACTCCCCAGAAGCAGGGGAAATAGTGGAATACACTCTGGTGAAAAGTCTGCAGGGAGAATGGGCAGCAGCCATAACAAGGCCCAAGAATCCCACTCAAAGATGAGGAAGACATCCATTTGTCCGAAGCGCCCATCATGGCTGCTAAATTCCTGAAGATGCCAAGCTCAGCATCTTCTCTCATAGAACACATGCCCAGGCCTACTCCCCCTTAAGAGGTGAGGCCTAATCGTCGGGCACCAACTTATGTGCCTAGGCCTACTCCAGTCCCGGAGGTGTGGCCTAATCAACAGGCACCGACCGATGTGCCACGGCCTACTCCACCTAAGGAGGTGTGGCCGAAACAACCGGCACCTACAGTTCTACCAGTGGCATCAGCCGCTGAGGTCAATGTGGTGGTCAATGTTAATCCAACCATAGCACAGTCCCGGCTGACCAATGTAGCCTGGGACACCCATGTCAACCCCATGAGGGAAACCCAACCTCGTGCTCCCCGATACATGTCTCAAAGCAGGAAGCACACCGACAGGCGAGGCTGGGAAGCAAGAAGAGCAAATATCTGAAATTTTAGCATTCTACTAACTGTGTGGTACACTAGTATCTTCTTCATTGTTTCAGGTTATCATTATCCGTAACAGTTCAAGTCAAGTGCCGGGCAGGACTGTGCCAAGAAGTTTCACCGTTTGTAAAGTAACCATTTTCGTAAGTTTGTGCTCGGCTCCGGCCGAGAGACTCCTTGGAGATCCTATGAAGTCTTGTGCCCAGCTATAGCCGTGATCCTAACCAAAGACTCCATAATTTAGGTGGACTGTTGAGCCTTACATGCACGTTATTGTGTATGTGATAAAAGTAATATGTATTTTGTGCACTATTTGGCACTCAAAAATATCAGGTAAATTTAACCATCTTAATTTTTTGCTACTGGTATTTAACCTTGGTGTCTACAAGCAATAAAAGTTATGTCCACCTAAAATGTAATAAAATGTAAATGGTTTACTGTACATGAGTACAAAATTATATAGATGTGTTTGTTACGCCGAGCGCTCCGGGTCCCCGCTCCTCCCTGGAGCGCTCGCTACACTCTCGCTACTGCAGCGCTCCGGTCAGATCCACTGACCCGGTGCGCTGCGATACTGCCTCCAGCCGGGATGCGGTTCGCGATGCGGGTGGCGCCCGCTCGCGATGCGCACCCCGGCTCCCGTACCTCACTCGCTCTCCGTCGGTCCTGTCCCGGCGCGCGCGGCCCCGCTCCCTAGGGCGCGCGCGCGCGCCGGGTCTCTGCGATTTAAAGGGCCACTGCGCCGCTGGTTGGCGCAGTGGTTCTAATTAGTGTGTTCACCTGTGCACTCCCTATGTATACCTCACTTCCCCTGCACTCCCTCGCCGGATCTTGTTGCCATTGTGCCAGTGAAAGCGTTTCCTTGTGTGTTCCTAGCCTGTGTTCCAGACCTCCTGCCGTTGCCCCTGACTACGATCCTTGCTGCCTGCCCCGACCTTCTGCTACGTCCGACCTTGCTTCTGTCTACTCCCTTGTACCGCGCCTATCTTCAGCAGTCAGAGAGGTTGAGCCGTTGCTAGTGGATACGACCTGGTCACTACCGCCGCAGCAAGACCATCCCGCTTTGCGGCGGGCTCTGGTGAACACCAGTAGTGACTTAGAACCGGTCCACTAGCACGGTCCACGCCAATCCCTCTCTGGCACAGAGGATCCACCTCCTGCCAGCCGGCATCGTGACAGTAGATCCGGCCATGGATCCCGCTGAAGTTCCTCTGCCAGTTGTCGCCGACCTCACCACGGTGGTCGCCCAGCAGTCACAACAGATAGCGCAACAAGGCCACCAGCTGTCTCAACTGACCGTGATGCTACAGCAGCTACTACCTCAGCTTCAGCAATCATCTCCTCCGCCAGCTCCTGCACCTCCTCCGCAGCGAGTGGCCGCTTCAGGCCTACGACTATCCTTGCCGGATAAATTTGATGGGGACTCTAAATTTTGCCGTGGCTTTCTTTCTCAATGTTCCCTGCACTTGGAGATGATGTCGGACCAGTTTCCTACTGAAAGGTCTAAGGTGGCTTTCGTAGTCAGCCTTCTGTCTGGAAAAGCTCTGTCATGGGCCACACCGCTCTGGGACCGCAATGACCCCGTCACTGCCTCTGTACACTCCTTCTTCTCGGAAATTCGAAGTGTCTTTGAGGAACCTGCCCAAGCCCCTTCTGCTGAGACTGCCCTGTTGAACCTGGTCCAGGGTAATTCTTCCGTTGGCGAGTACGCCGTACAATTCCGTACTCTTGCTTCAGAACTATCCTGGAATAATGAGGCCCTCTGCGCGAACGCCTCGGAATCCTCAAATGGGGTCACTCCTCCCATCTCGCAGGCCATGCGGGCATCAAGAAATCCGTGCAACTCATCTCTCGTTTCTATTGGTGGCCGACTCTGGAGACGGATGTTGTTGATTTTGTGCGGGCCTGCACTGTCTGTGCCCGGGATAAGACTCCTCGCCAGAAGCCCGCTGGTCTTCTTCATCCTCTGCCTGTCCCCGAACAGCCTTGGTCTCTGATTGGTATGGACTTTATTACAGACTTACCCCCATCCCGTGGCAACACTGTTGTTTGGGTGGTCGTTGATCGATTTTCCAAGATGGCACATTTTATTCCTCTTCCTGGTCTTCCTTCAGCGCCTCAGTTGGCAAAACAATTTTTTGTACACATTTTTCGTCTTCACGGGTTGCCCACGCAGATCGTCTCGGATAGAGGCGTCCAATTCGTGTCAAAATTCTGGAGGGCTCTCTGTAAACAACTCAAGATTAAATTAAACTTTTCTTCTGCTTATCATCCTCAGTCCAATGGGCAGGTAGAAAGAGTTAACCAGGTCCTGGGTGATTATTTACGGCATTTTGTTTCCTCCCGCCAGGATGACTGGGCAGATCTTCTACCATGGGCCGAATTCTGGTATAACTTCAGAGTCTCTGAGTCTTCTTCCAAATCCCCATTTTTCGTGGTGTACGGCCGTCACCCTCTTCCCCCCCTCCCTACTCCCTTGCCCTCTGGTTTGCCCGCTGTGGATGAAATAACTCGCGATCTTTCCACCATATGGAAAGAGACCCAAAATTCTCTCTTACAGGCTTCATCACGCATGAAGAAGTTTGCTGATAAGAAAAGAAGAGCTCCCCCCATTTTTTCTCCCGGAGACAAGGTATGGCTCTCCGCTAAATATGTCCGCTTCCGTGTTCCCAGCTACAAATTGGGACCACGCTATCTTGGTCCTTTCAAAATTTTGTGCCAGATTAATCCTGTCTCTTACAAACTTCTTCTTCCTCCTTCTCTTCGTATTCCTAATGCCTTTCACGTTTCTCTTCTTAAACCACTCATCATCAACCGTTTCTCTCCCAAACTTGTTTCTCCCACTCCTGTTTCCGGCTCCTCGGACATCTTCTCCGTAAAGGAGATACTGGCCTCCAAGAAGGTCAGAGGGAAAACCTTTTTTTTGGTCGATTGGGAGGGCTGTGGTCCTGAAGAGAGATCCTGGGAACCTGAGGACAATATCCTAGACAAAAGTCTGGTCCTCAGGTTCTCAGGCTCCAAGAAGAGGGGGAGACCCAAGGGGGGGGGGGTACTGTGACGCCGAGCGCTCCGGGTCCCCGCTCCTCCCCGGAGCGCTCTCTACACTCTCGCTACTGCAGCGCTCCGGTCAGATCCACTGACCCGGTGCGCTGCGATACTGCCTCCAGCCGGGATGCGGTTCGCGATGCGGGTGGCGCCCGCTCGCGATGCGCACCCCGGCTCCCGTACCTGACTCGCTCTCCATCGGTCCTGTCCCGGCGCGCGCGGCCCCGCTCCCTAGGGCGCGCGCGCGCCGGGTCTCTGCGATTTAAAGGGCCACTGCGCCGCTGATTGGCGCAGTGGTTCTAATTAGTGTGTTCACCTGTGCACTCCCTATGTATACCTCACTTCCCCTGCACTCCCTCGCCGGATCTTGTTGCCATTGTGCCAGTGAAAGCGTTTCCTTGTGTGTTCCTAGCCTGTGTTCCAGACCTCCTGCCGTTGCCCCTGACTACGATCCTTGCTGCCTGCCCCGACCTTCTGCTACGTCCGACCTTGCTTCTGTCTACTCCCTTGTACCGCGCCTATCTTCAGCAGTCAGAGAGGTTGAGCCGTTGCTAGTGGATACGACCTGGTCGCTACCGCCGCAGCAAGACCATCCCGCTTTGCGGCGGGCTCTGGTGAACACCAGTAGTGACTTAGAACCGGTCCACTAGCACGGTCCACGCCAATCCCTCTCTGGCACAGAGGATCCACCTCCTGCCAGCCGGCATCGTGACAGTGTTATATACTGATTCTACTCAGGTGCTGTCCCAGCTCCACTGGGAGAAACAAGAAAACCACCTTTTCACAAATGCCTAACAAATCAGATACCAAGACTGACTACATTAGTGTACATATAAATTCAGTAAACACAAAACTTTATTAGTGTACATTGACAAGTTTAGTACACATAGAGATCTAAATTCACGTACCTATCTCACAAGCACACAATTAGGGACTGTAACCTGTCTTATGCCAGTCCATACCACTGTTATGCACTAAATGTCATGCAACTAATGCTATTTCTCCTTGTCTTTGCGTGGCCAGAAGGTATTCCTTTAGCTAACTAAATACATGTGCACGTATAACGTAAGGTAACAGAATGTGTAAATGTTATCTAGCATAAGGTAATAGAATGTGTAAATGTTATCTAGAATTATCTAGAATAAAGTGTTTTAGGGGTAAGTGTGTAGTACCGATAGACCCTAGTAGCCAAGGCATTGGGCAGAAAGCCTCAGGCAACCCAAACCGCAACCAGTGTATAACAGCAGAAATAACCAGTGGTATAATGTCAAATATCTATCAACAAAAAGTAACAGTGAGATAATGTCAAGTATGTATAAGCATTTCAGTCACCATGCATACCAAATATAGCAGTCAAATGTCAGTAAAATTGTCAGTCATAGTCAAATCTATTGGTACTTATAATATGTGCATAGTCATTAGAGATGCATAACAATATGTAGATATATCTATACAAAAAAGGTAAAAAGAAAGAAACAGGTATTGATGTAAAATTTAAAGTAATGTACCATAGTCATGGTTGTTATGGTCGTATTCTGTAGGGATCTTATTTCACCCATTTCATGGTTGTATTCTAAAATGAATCCGTATATCCAGCAAGTCCTAAAAGTTATCCCATATCATCCTGTTCACAAAGTTACAGAGCCTGTATGGACATTTTAATGTGTACAGAGGCTCTACACTTCATTATTATTTTCTCGTTCATCAGCCTGAAAGTGGACGTTATAATTAAATGCTTCAGGACTGCATCCAGCCCAATGACCATTTCGCTCCTCTCCCTAAGGGGACAGAGGTCAATGGCGACTTTCATTAAGTAAGGGGGTTTGTGGTGTCCCGGTACAGGAGCTAGTCCTGTACCATCCTTAAGTCCCCTCAGGAAGGGTCCCTTAGGTCCATAGGGCTCTCCTGCAGGGCTCCCCCCTTTGTTGCCTGATATAAATGCAATGTATATTCGTTATGTGTATCTATTGTTCATATGTATAAAGTTGTACAGTTTGTATAAAATGTATAGGACCTTCCTTGGTCATGTGACCTACTGTCTTGTGATATACCCAGAGTTCCATGGGCACAGGAACCCCAGGCATTAGCAAGCAATGGGCTTTAGTCCAGCCCCCTAGTATATAAGGGGATGCAGTCTCTCAGTTAGGTCTCTTGTTCCTGCACTCTCTTAGTTCCTGCTTCTCATCCTGTACACTAAAGCAGCATAAATTCCTGCACAATTGTATCTAGGCCAAAGCCTAAAGAAACGCATCGACTTCTAAAATGTGAGTTACAATTCTCTCTACAAATCCAGTGACTCTCAGCTAAGGAATATATTAGTAGCACAGAAACTGCAATACTGTAAAGACTGTTTCCTGAATATTCCAAGTAAAAGTTCCAGTTATTGCAAAACCCTTGCCGTGGACATTTCTTTATTGCATATCGTTTCTGGGCTGGTTGTCGGTGGTTATTATACTGAAACAACCGCATCCTGGCATGATGAACACTAAGGGGTTAACAACAGTTTGCCCCCAGGGTTAATACCACCAGACCCTGCTACATACTGCAAGACCCTGTGGTCACCACACATAAAACATAATGATGATGATTCTGTAAGAAGATTTTCTCCAATCCTGTTTAAACTGGAAAAATGGTGGTGGGTAATTTTTTAATATACAGGCCCCTTGGTATCATGGCTTGCTCCAGCCACCAGACTTTTGTTTCCACAGTTAGAGCATTCTCCAAATTATTCATGTGGATACGAAGATCCACTGTGTACTCGGTGTCAGCATAAGTGTTGTTAAATATCTGGCAAATATGTTCTGCATGTGTCTGGCGTTCCTACTGTTCGACATGCTGGATGTCTGCAATGAGTGAATGTTCCTCTTATGCAGACAGGAGGATAGGGGGAGTGCGAAGAGGGTTCAACAATGCAAGAATATAGCAGGTAAACTTCAGCTCACCCCTTTAGCCAGAAACCACATCTGGGCCTTCGTGAACCAGCACCAAAACATGCACAATGAAAGTAGTGGAAAGTCCAGCGCAGGTATCAGTGCAATAAGAACTTCTTTATTGAGAACACCACAGCGATAAAACACGGCAAATGTCGTGTTTCAGGAGGGTATACCAGCCTAAGGCTGGGTTCACACTACGTTTTGTCCCATACGGGAGCGCATACGGCAGGGGGGAGCTAAAAGCTCGCGCTCCCGTATGTGACCGTATGCGCTCCCGTATGTCATTCATTTCAATGAGCCGACCGGAGTGAAACGTTCGGTCCGGTCGGCTCATTTTTGCGCCGTATGCCTTTTACAACCGGACCTAAAACTGTGGTCAACCACGGTTTTAGGTCCGGCTGTAAAAGCGCATACGGCGCAAAAATGAGCCGACCGGACCGAACGTTTCACTCCGGTCGGCTCATTGAAATAAATGACATACGGGAGCGCATACGGTCACATACGGGAGCGCGAGGTTTTAGCTCCCCCTGCCGTATGCGCTCCCGTATGGGACAAAACGTAGTGTGAACCCAGCCTTACTTATACTAAAGAACTACACAGTACAGCCATACCTTTATAGGAAAAGAACCACTTAACCGAAATCAAAACACCTGTCTCCACCCAGGGGTACACTTCCTCAAAGGTAGTTACAATAAAATCTTTTAACCCATGCAGGAATGAATAAAAGTCATGATATAGTGATGATAGTAACAAATGTGTAAATGTATGATAAAAATACACAGAATAGGCAGAAAATATGGGTGTATTGAATAATAATAGACAATATAGTTGTGCAATAATGTATAGTTTAACCCCTTAAGGACCGAGCCCTTTTTCACCTTAAGGACCAGAGCATTTTTTGAACATCTGACCACTGTCACTTTAAACATTAATAACTCTGGAATGCTTTTAGTTATCATTCTGATTCCGAGATTGTTTTTTCTTGACATATTCTACTTTAACATAGTGATAAAATGTTGTGGTAACTTGCATCCTTTCTTGGTGAAAAATCCCCAAATTTGATGAAAAAATTGAAAATTTAGCATTTTTCTAATTTTGAAGCTCTCTGCTTGTAAGGAAAATGGATATTCAAATTAAATTTCTTTTTGGGTCACATATACAATATGTCTACTTTATGTTTGCATCATAAAATTGATGAGTTTTTACTTTTGGAAGACACCAGAGGGCTTCAAAGTTCTGCAGCAATTTTCCAATTTTTCACAACATTTTCAAATTTGATATTTTTCAGGGACCAGTTCAGTTTTGAAGTGGATTTGAAGGGTCTTCATATTAGAAATACCCCATAAATGACCCCATTATAAAAACTAAACCCCCCCAAAGTATTCAAAATGACATTCAGTCAGTCAGGGCATACCATTTTGGAAACTATACCCCTTGAGGAACGTAACAAGGAATTAAGTGAGCCTTAATACCCCACAGGTGTTTCATGACTTTTGCAAATGTTAAAGAAAAAAAATGTTTTACCTAAAATGCTTGTTTTCCAAAAATTTTACATTTTTAAAAAGGGTAATAGCAGAAAATACCCCACAAAATTTGAAGCCCAATTTCTCCCGATTCAGAAAACACCCCATATGGGGGTGAAAAGTGCTCTGCTGGCACACTACAGGTCTCAGAAGAGAAGGAGTCACATTTGGCTTTTTTGAAGGAAATTTTGCTCTGGGGGCATGCCGCATTTAGGAAGCCCCTAGGGTGCCAGGACAGCAAAAAAAAAAAAAACACATGGCATACCATTTTGGAAACTAGATCCCTTGGGGAACGTAACAAGGGGTAAAGTGAGCCTTAATACCCCACAGGGGTTTCACGACTTTTGCATAAGTAAAAAAAAGAAATAAAGCATTTTACCTAAAATGCTTGTTTTCTCAAAAAATTTTCATTTTTACAAAGGGTTAAAGCAGAAAATACCCCCCAAAATTTGAAGCCCAATTTCTCCCGATTCAGAAAACACCCCACATGGGGGGTGAAAAATGCTCTGCTGGTGCACTACAGGTCGCAGAAGAGAAGGAGTCCCATTTTGGCTGTTTGGAAGGAAATTTTGCTCTGGGGGCATGCCGCATTTAGGAAGCCCCTATGGTGCAAGGACAGCAAAAAAAAAAAAAACCACATGGCATCACATTTTGGAATCTAGACCCCTCCGGGAACGTAACAGTGTTACAGTGAGTACTTACACCTCACAGGTTTTTTGAACAGTGGGCCGTAAAAGTGAAAAATTAGATTTTTTTTTTTGCACTATATTGATAGTGTTACCCCAAATGTTTCATTTTCACATTGGGTAATAGGGCAAAAGGCCCTCAAAATTTGTAGAACAATTTTGTCTGAGAAAAAAAAATACCCCATATGTGGATGTAAATTGCTCTGTGGAAGCACTACAATGCTCAGAATAGAAGGAGTGAAAATTTTGTTGAAATTGAAGTCGGGGGTCATGTGCATTTATAAAGCCCCCAAAAGCAAAAATAAACCCACATGTGACACCATTTTAGAAACTACACCCCTCAATGAATGTAACAAGGGGTACAGTGGGAAATTACACCTCACAGGTTTTTTGAAAAGTGGGCCATAAATTGGAAAATTTGATTTTTTTACACTAAAATGCTGGGGTTACCCAATTTTTTACATTTTCACAAGGGGTAATATGAGATATTGGGTTACAAATTTTTGAGGGCTTTTCCCCCTGACTATAAAAATACATCCACATATGGGGTAACGTGCTGGGCGGGTGCACAACAAGGCTCAGAAGTCATAGAGGTCACTTTGTATTTGTGGCCTTTGGCATATCAGTAGCTGACGGTTACATACATTCCGAGGAAAATACAAAAATGAAACACCCATATGTGACACCATTACAGAGGAATGGGTATAGGGGTAAAGAGGACATTTCTAACGCACAGGTGTTTCCTAAATTTATTTTCCAGGAATGGATGAAGGGTAGCTTTTGAAAATTGCAATTTTCAACCTACGCTCTGCTTCATCTTTCTGGAAACAACTAACATGTGACTCCGAATTGTCGCCTGGAAATACGACAGAGCTCTTCGCATTTGAGGCGGATGTTTCTTACGGACCTAACAGTTACATACATTCAGAGGGAAATACAAGAAAGGAAGACCCACATGTGAGAATACTACAAACAGTACACCCCTAGGGAAGGTGTATAGGGTGGAGATTTGGAACAGACGGGTGTTCCCTTCATTTATTTTCCAGGAATGGATGAAGTGTACTATGAGGGGAAGAAAACTGCAATTTTAGTACTGACATGCCAATTATTTTCCCAGAATGATGACCCAGAGTACAGCCAAAAGTAAAAATGATGCCCGCCCCAAACCCTATACTCTGAATCATCATTCTGGGAAGGGGATGTGTGGGGCCGTCCCTATTCTGTTACCTCAAATGCGCAACCCGCTCAGGTGGGGAGAGAGAGCGTTGGGCATTTGAGGTAACTGCAAACCTCCAATGCTGTTGACTCTGTGTCCCATGACCCATTTTTTGGGGGACAAAGATATTATGAGGGTCATTGGGAAAGAGGTTTTGGGTTTGATTTTTTGGGGGTAGGGTATTTTGTATAAAATTTGGAAGTCAATGTACCCTGGACTGGTACATTGGAGCCGAATTCTGGGGAATTAAAATCAGGGAAAAGGATTAAAAATTTAGTACTCCATGGAAGTGGGATACTCCCTGAAGCAGTTTATAATGCAGAGGCCCGGATGATCGGGGCAAGTGTCACACTGAGTGGTGGTGTCCTTCCGAACCCCCCTCTTGTGACACACTCTGCATTTTTTCTGAGATCGTCCTTTCTTTCCAGTGTGGGGGACCTCACCTGGAAAGTGTTGGCCGGGGACGATCCGGGGCACTGAAGTTCCAGAGGTGCTCTGACCCGCTCTTTGGCGGTCACCAAAGATGAGGGCCCTTAGAACTACCTCTTGAAACTCCAGGTATGTCCCTGTGTTGCCAGCGTTCTGGTACAGTATAAAAGAGTTGTACATGGCAACCTGGACCATGTAGACCGCAACCTTTTTATACCATACATGTGTTTTCCGCATGGCATTATATGGCTTGAGGACTTGATCAGAAAGATCAACTCCCCCCATATACCGATTGTAGTCCAGAATACACTGGGGCTTGAGGACCGGTCCCACGGTACCTCGCACAGGGACAGGGGTGCTGCCATTCCCATGAATTGTGGTGAGCATAAGGACATACCTCTTGTCCTTATACCGGACCAACAACAGGTTCTCATGGGAAAAGGCACGGGACTCACCCTGGGGTATAGGAGCATGTAGGGGATGGGGCGGAAGGCCTCTTTGATTCTTCCGGACTGTCCCACAAGCGACCGTGGATCTGGCGGCGAGGGATGTGAAGAGAGGGATACTAGTATAAAAGTTATCCACAAAAAGGTGGTAACCTTTATCTAGCAATGGGTGCAAAATAGAGACCTCCCAAAATCTGGCCCCGAAGTGATTGATGACCGGCCTGATTTTATACAGGCGTTCATACGTGGGATCCGTTCGGGGGGACATGCCGCATTATCAGCATAATGCAAACATCTCCGAATGGCCTCGAACCGGGAGCGTGCCATGGCCATACTGTAGAGGGGTGTCTGGTAAAAGACGTCCCCACTCCAATATTGCCTGACACTGGGTTTTTTAACTATACCCATATGCAGCGCGAGGCCCCAAAAGGTCCTCATTTCGGCTGCATCGACTGGAGTCCAGCCGCCGGGTCTAGCTAAAAGTGAGCCCGGGTTAGCGGCGACGAACTGTTGGGCGTACAGATTCGTCTGTGTAACCATCAAATTAACAAAGTCGTCACTGAAAAAATGACCGAAAAAGTCCTCTTCAGTGAACCCGGCGATGTTAATTTTGATTCCCGAGTCGCCAACAAACTCAGGAATCACGGGCTCGTGGTCCGCTGGCTCAGCCCAGTCAAGTTCTCCGGTACGATGTACCAGTGATCTTGGCAGGGGGGCTTCACTAGTATGAGCGCCAGGGGGACTCATACTAGCATGGGGCACAGGATCAAGGACAGAGGAGGTTTGCGGCGCCGCACGGCGGCGAGTTCACCACCTTGGTGGCTCAGGTGGGGTCTTCATCGTCCTCTGAGCCGCTCTCGGTGTCGGAGGCAATTATGTCATATGCCTCCTCCGCCAAAAACACTCTGCGGGCCATTTCTCTACTCTAATGGGTATGTGTGAGTGTGTGTGGGGGGGGAAACTTTATTGGTGTATGTGCTGTGTGTGGTGTGGTGCGATACTACCTCCCTAACCCGCCCTAACCCTCCCTAACCTAACCTAACTAAACTAACCCGCCCTAACAGAAAAAAATATAAAATAAAAAGGGGACTTCTAGCGCAAAAAAGCCCTGCGCCACAAAAAAGCGTTTATCTAATCAGTGGTGTGCGCACTGATTAGCGCTTGTGGCGGCAGGGGGCGCAGAAGTCAGTGGGGGGTCTGGCCACTCAGCCCAGAACAGTGGCTGGTGGCTTGTTCACAGACCCCCACACAAAAAACCCGAAAAATAAAATAAAAAAATGCTTTACCCCGAAAAAAAATGCACCCACCTGAACCCAAAAAAAACGCTGATCAGTGATAAATCACTGACAGCGGTGGGACAGGCTGCACACACAGGTACGGTCCGTCCACACAGTACACGCCTGCTACTGGTGGCACGGACCGCCTATGGGTGCAAAAAAAAATACGCGTAAACCGAAAAAAGTGCCTTTACCACACAAAAAAAACGCTGATCAGTGATGAATCACTGACAGCGGTGAGGCACACACAGGTAAGGTCCGGCCACACAGTACACGCTACTGGTGGCACGGACCGCCTATGGGTGCAAAAACACGCTAGAAAACGCGAAAATAAAGCGCCGGCACCACAAAAAAAAAAACGCCGATCAGTACTACGGGACTGATTAGCGGTGGGTGGGCTTTAACAAACGGTGGCGGATCGCTCTTTTATAACTAAGAGGGTCCGAACACATGCTAAGGAAAAAAAAAAAAAAAAAGATCTGCGCCCCAAAAAAAAGGCTGGTAGCAGACCGCAGCGACCCAGCAGGGCCGGGGTCACTCAGCTAAAGGTGCTACGGACCCACGGACACCCACTGAGGTACGCCGAAAAAAAGAAAAAAAAAGGCTTTTTTTTTTTTTTTTTACTCTAACCTGTCCTTACCTAATCTAAAGCTAACCTTGTGTGATTTCTGTGCCAAGGGGCCACAGAAAGGGGGCAAGGGGCACTTTTTTCAACTGAGGGGATGGTGGGCAGCACGGGGCTCCGTCCTGCACACCAGATCTGAGTGGAATGGCGGGCAGAACGGAGCAACGTGCTCCTAGCCCCCACCATCCCCTCCCATTACATTGTGATTGGTGTGGCCACTTTGGCCACCCAATCACAACTGTACTGAGGGGGGTGGCCACAATGCCAGCCCCCAGTACAGCATGGATGGTGATTGGTGGTGTATACTACACCACCAGTCACCATCTATATCCGGGTCACAGGGTCACACGTGACCCTGATGACCCGGAACCGCTGCAGAACGCCGGTAAGTAGTTACAGGCGTCCTGCAACGATCGCCAGTGTAGGAGGTCCTCCGGACCTCCTCCGGCACACTGCCGGGATGTCTGCTGATAGAAATCAGCAGACATCCGGCTCCGATCCCCGCCCAGCGAGCGGAGGGGAACGGAATCGCAGCACATCACTCGTCTGAATTGACGAGCGATGTGCTGCGATCGCCGACATGGGGGGACATAATGACCCCCTTGGGCCAAATGCCGGGATGCCTGCTGAACGATTTCAGCAGGCATCCGGCCCCGACTCCCCTCCGGCTAGCGGCGGGGGCCGGAAATGCTCAGGGCGTATCCATACGCCCTGTGTCCTTAAGGACTTGGAAACGGGGGCGTATGGATACGCCCTATGTCCTTAAGGGGTTAACCTCTTCAGGACGCCGGGCGTATGCATCCCCGCCGCTAGCTGGTTGGGGACCGGACCGGGATGTCTGCTGAAATCATTCAGCAGGCATCCCGGCACATCGCAGAGGGCGGTCCCCATGTCGGCGATTGCAGAAAATCGCATGTCAATTCAGACATGTGATTTTCTGCTATTCCGGACTGATCGGGTCTCTGGCGACCCGATCACCCGGAAAATAGGGATGATCGGAGCGGTCAGTGACAGCCCCAATCATCCTGAGGGATAGGAGCGAGGTTGCAGTGCTGCGATCTCCTCCTATCCCCTGCCATTGGTCAGAACTGATTCTGACCAATGGCAGAGCAGTACAGTGGGTTGTCACGGCAACCTCCCGTTCTGCCCACTCCTGGATGTCGGGCAGAACGGGGGGAGAAGATGGAGGCCGGTACCTTACCTGAAGATGGCCTGGGGACCGCAGATCATCGCTGGAGACTGCAGAGATCCCGGCTCAGGTAGGGAAACGATGGTGGGGGCAGGGTCGTAGCTAGAAACCATGGGGCCCCGGTGCGAAAAATTGCCCTTGTCCCCCTATCACCTAACGACCCTCTTCCCCAATCCTGGACGACCCCTTACTCGGCTGCACAAAGATATCAGTGACTACAGTCAGGGGAATACACAACAATATAAGTGACTAACAGGCAGGGCCAGACAGACAAAACAGGCATTTAAGAATAAGCAGACCATTTTTCTGGAGGGGGGGGGGGTCCAACTGCTGGGACCCCTACCAATCAACAATCAGCTGTTATAAAGCTATAACTCCCATCATGTCTGGAGAGCCTCAGGCATTATAGGAGTTGTAGTTTTTCAACAGCTGGAGAGCCACAGATTAGGGTACAACATCACCCATCATCACTGCAGAATTTACAAGTGACTCCAGCTCTGATGGGACAGTCAGGAGAAAACACAATTATATCAGTGACCTGAGTGACGTCTTCTCTGTTGTCTTTTCTTTTCTTCTTCATCTGGTCCAGACGTCAGGACTTCTTCCAGCTCCATCTTCTCTGCAGAGTCTGACACCCGGACATCATAGGTTCTCACTTTGTCAGTAGATCCTCATCCTCTGTATGAAGACAATCATTATTATTGCTAAATACTGTACCCCCTGAATATAATACTGCCACACACTGCACCCCCTGAATATAAAACTACCATCCATTGTACCTCCTGCATATGTACTCCCTGAATATAATACTGCCACACACTGCACCCCCTGAATATAAAACTACCATCCACTGTATACCATCCTACTTAAAGGAGTACTCCGGCGCACACTTTTTTCCTTTTATCCAGTCCGGGCTGCAAAATAAAAGAAAACACACTTTCTCTTACCTGCCAACGAGCCCCCGGAGCTACGGTACACTCCGGTACAGGTGTTCGGTCCCCGGGCTGTATTCTTCTTACTTCCTGTTAGCCAGGCACGTCACACGGAGCTTCAGCCTATCACCAGCCGAGGCGGGACATCGCTGCGGCCAGTGCGAACCGAATACAATAAAGATTGCACTTTTAATCTCACTCTTTTGATATATGGGAAATAAAGGTTTTTTTTTTGGGCTACCTTTTCCTGGTAGTCTATGAGTTAGTGGTCAAATTCCACCCTCCATATATTGGTCTCTACTAGATATGTTTTTCGGGCTGTATTCTTCTTACTTCCTGTTAGCCAGGCACGTCACACGGAGCTTCAGCCTATCACCAGCCGAGGCGGGACATCGCTGCGGCCAGTGACAGGCTGAAGCTCCGTGTGACGTGCCGGGCTAACAGGAAGTAAGAAGAATACAGCCCGGGGACCGAACACCTGTACCGGAGTACACCGGAGCTCCGGGGACTCTTGTCAGGTAAGAGAAAGTGTGTTTTCTTTTATTTTGCAGCCCGGACGGGATAAAAGGAAGAAAGTGCGTGCCGGAGTACTACTTTAATCTCCTGAATATAAAAATACCAAACCACTATACTCCTTGAATATAATACTGCCACCTACTGTACCCCTTGAATATAAAACTACCATCCACTGTACTCCTTGAATATAATACTGCCACCTACTGTACCCCTTGAATATAAAACTACCATCCACTGTACTCTTTGAATATAATACTGCCACCTACTGTACCCCTTGAATATAAAACTGCCATCCACTGTACTCTTTGATTATAATACTGCCACCTACTTAATCCCCTGAATATAAAAGCTACCATCCACTGTACTCCTTGAATATAAAACTGCCGCCTACTGTACGCCCTGAATATAAAACTACCATCCACTGTACTCCTTGAATATAATACTGCTGCCTACTGTACGCCCTGAATATAAAACTACCATCCACTGTACTCCTTGAATATAATACTGCCACCTACTGTACGCCCTGAATATAAAACTACCATCCACTGTACTCCTTGAATATAATACTGCCACCTACTGTACGCCCTGAATATAAAACTACCATCCACTGTACTCCTTGAATATAATACTGCCACCTACTGTACCCCCTGAATATAAAACTACCATCCACTGTACTCCTTGAATATAATACTGCCACCCACTGCACCCCCTGAATATATAACTACCATCCACTGTACCTCCTGCATTTAATACTGCCACCCACTGCACCCCCTGAATATAATACTGCCACCCACTGCACCCCCTGAATATAAAACTACCATCCACTGTACCCCTTGAATATAATACTGCCACCTACTGTACCCCCTGAATATAATACTGCCACCTACTGTACCCCCTGAATATATAACTACCATCCACTGTACCTCCTGCATATCAGGGATGTGGAATTTCTATCGCCCGACGCCCCGGACTAGCAGTTTTGGGTGCCGGGCAGGTGAATTTGTCCGGCCCTTAGCCCGGCTTCGGGCAAGCAGGGCCGGACCTGACAAGTGCGGCGGATCTGCAGTCTGTATGGAGCGGGCTGCCGACTCCTGCCCGCTCCATACTCTGCAGCCTGTGTCCTCGGAAGCAGAGCAGGGGAGATGAGAAGCTGTGTATGTGTCTTCTCTCCCCTGCTCTGCAGACGTGCGGGGGGGGGGGGGGGGGAGGTAGATGAGGGGGCGTGGCTTATTTCTCCCCGTGCAGACCTGCGTCCTCTGCCTTCACTCCCCGCACGTCTGCACGGGGAGACTGTATGCGGCGCTCTGCAGTATGTATGGAGCGGGCTCGGGATTCCTGCCCGCTCCATACTTTGCGGCCCCTGGCTGTTCTCAGTAGCCGGGGGCCGCCGCTAATAGCCAGCATGCGGCGAGCGCCGCGGCTGGCTATTAACCCTTTAGATCGCCGCTGTCAAAGCTGACAGCGGCGTCTAAAGGGAGATGTGAACGCTCCCTGGTGGGCTAGTGGGGTGGATCGCCCCCCTGCAGCGCGATCGCAGGAGGGCGATCCACTATAGAGGTAGCCGGAGGCTGTCCGGGCATGCTGGGAGTTGTAGTTTTGCAACATCTGGAGGGCCACAGTTTGAAGACCGCTGCATTAACCCCTTCCATGTTAAAAGTTCAAATCACCCCCTTTTCCTATATAAAAACATGCAAACATAATAAAAATAAACATATTTGGTATCGCTTCGTGCGTAATTGTACAACCTATGAAAATATAACATTATGTATCCCGTACGGTAAATGTAAAAAAAATACCAAACCACAGATTTGAAATTTTTATAATATCCCAGAAAAAAAAAGTTAAAAAGCGATTAAAAAGTCAGATCAATACCAAAATGGTACCAATACAAAAAACTGATTATGGCGCAAAAAATGAGCCCTCATACAGCCAGGTATGCGGAAAAAAAATAAAGCTGCAGGGGTTAAAAAATGGCAATTTAAAAAAATTTGAAAAAGTCCAGAATTAGTAAAACATGACGTAAACGATACAAATCTGGTATCGCTGTAATCAGGCGCCTAAAGTATAAAACTAACATGTTACCTCAACCACAAGGTAAATGGCGCAGAAAAGAAAAACCACCAAATCTGCAAAATTATCTTTTACTATTTCAATTTCACTTCCCTTAATATATATTTATATATTTTTTTGGTTCGGAGAATATGTTATTGAAAAATTAAAAGGTATCATTATAGTAGGTAGTTATGGCTATTATAGGGCGAGGAGGAAAAAACGAGAGCGTAAAAGCGAAAATTGGCCGGACAAGTGGATCGTCATGAGGGACAAGTAGATTTTGCTCCATTTTAGTCCCGTGGACAAGTAGTTTTTTATAAAATTTCCACACCCCTGCATATAATACTGCCACCCACTGTACCCCCTGAATATAATACTGCCATCTACTGTTCACCCTGAATATAATACTTACCTCTTAAATATAATACTGCCACACACTGTGCCCCTGAATGTAAACCCTCAAAATAACCATGCTATACGCTGTACCCTCCCGCACATCATACATACATACATCTTGCTTACACACATCTAACATTCATACAAACACATTATTCATACATATATCATACAGTGACTTAGAGAAACAGAGAGTCGGCACTGATTGACCTCTGCTAATACTGCACACCTGCAGAGTCCATGTTAGTGCTTGTGGAAACACAGATCCTAAAACTGTATGCTCCGTGGTGCTCAACCTTCAGAGTGCAGGAATTGCATCCACATAAAGACGATGAAGAAAATCAGGTGGCACTCACGGTATTGTGAACATTATCTTCTTTATTCGGTGCGGTGCATAAACAGACAGCGGAGCGCTTGGATCAGCAGTGTAACGGACGACAGCTATTTCACGCCGCTCCCGGCGCTTCTTCAAGGTGACCTGAAGAAGCGCCGGGAGCGGCGTGAAATAACTGTCGTCCGTTACACTGCTGATCAAAGCGCCCCGCTGTCTGTTTATGCACCGCACCGAATAAAGAAGATACTGATCACAATACCGTTAGTGCCACCTGATTTTATTCATTGTCATCATACATACACACACATCATTCATACACACACCACCTCCGGACCCCCCAAAGACATGCATTATACATACATACACACACACACACCATACATACGCCGCCTCCAGATCCCTCTGAATAATTCATCTCCACACATCTTACATACATCCTTATAGCTTACACACATCTCCACACATCATACATATACATCTTGCTTACACACATCATTCATACATACAGTACATACATACACACGCCGCCTCTGGGCCCCCCACACATGCATAATACTTACACATCATACATACACATACATCATACATAAACACATATCATACATACACCTGCCGTGAAAGTAAAGCGATCTTTACTGTGACAACCACTAGGAAGGCAGAACTGCAACTCCCAGCATGCCCAGGCTGTCTGGGCATGCTGGGAGTTGTAGTTTTGCAACATCTGGAGGGTCACAGTTTGGAGACCACTGTTACAGTGGTGCCCAAACGGTAGTACTCCAGATGTTGCCAAACTACAACTCTAAGCATGCCTAGACTGCCCAGGCATGCTGGGAGTTGTAGTTCTGTAACATCTGTCCCTTCAGATTTAGCAATTTTCATGACATTTTTGAAAATTGCTGCTCTACTTTGAAGCCCTCTAATTTTTTCAAAAAGTAAAAATATGCCCATTTTATGATGCCAACATAAAGTGGACATATTGTATTTGTTAATAAAAATTACATTTATTTGCAATATCCATTTTCCTTACAAGCAGAGAGCTTCAAAGTTAGAAAAATGCTAAATTTTCAAAAATTTCATGAAATTTTGGGATTTTTCACCAAAAAAGGATGCAAGTAACGACAAAAATTTACCACCAAAATAAAGTAGAATATGTCACGAAAAAACAAACAAACAATCTCAGAATCAGAATATTCGGTAAAAGCGTTTTAGAGTTATTAATGCGTAAAGCAACGGTGGTCAGAATTGCGAAAAAGGGCTCAATCCTTAAGGTGAAAAAGGTCTGCGTCCTTAACGGGATAAAAATAACAACATTAAATAAACACACTATATAGAAATATCAATGCATCAGTATAATAACGAGTAGCTGTGTAAAATTTGGAGAAGAATATCCCTATTCATATATATGCATGAAAAAATATATTAATATACAATATAAACCATATAATATATTGTACACATAATACATTGTAAGTATTTCACTCTGGGGTTAGCTTTGGGATCCTCCTTGACACAGCTGCAGGACACATTTCTACTTCATTCAGCAGGCAAATAACAGTTCTTTATGCAAGTCTGGCTCCTCGCCAGCTTTATTAGACAGGTTGCAGAATAAAAATATAACACAGGAACAAACAAAAGCCTAGGCAGTCTAGCCACTGACTACACAACACAGCATGCCCTGACTATCAACTGTAGGACTTTTCCCTGCCAGTATAAAACATGCATCCTGCAACCTTTTACTCACTGTTCACACACAGCATTTGCGGCCTCTTGCCTTTTGTTCTCAGACCCCTTGTCTGTCTCATGCTGGAGAAAGAACACTTCACCTGTGTTACCACAAGTTGTCATAGTCCATTTCACTGGTGGGGGTCATTCACAGCGCCTGGCTGTGTTCTTCTCGCATGAACCCCTGCCTCTCCCACACAGCCACCTTGCTGTTTTGCTGTCACCAGACTACACTTGCTGCTGTTCTGTGATGATTAGGCACCTGATGGAGTGTACCCCTGGGTGGAGACAGGTGTTCTGATTTTGGTTAAGTGGTTCCTTCCCTATAAAGGTATGGCTGTACTGTGTAGTTCTTTAGTATGAGTAAGGCTGGTATAACGGCTGAAACGCATCACATTTGGTCCTGTTTTATCACTGTGGTGTTCTCAATAAAGAAGTTCTTATTGTACTGATACCTGTGCTGGATTTTCCACTACTTTTATTGTGCATGTAATTATGCTGTATACAAAAACGTAGTCAACTATGCTAATGAGTATGGCAAAAAAAACGTATATGGTTTAATTTTTATATGTATACACACGTAAATATATAATGTAAGTCAATGGGAAACGGATTATTCTTGGGTTCTGTGTATGCATCATTTAGGGTAGGTTCACACTACATTAGGGTTTCCAATAGCATATCCGTCTGCATCCCGGCAAACATGAAATGATGTATACTGTTAACAGCAGCAGCCAACCTCCATTGCTTTCTATGGCAGAATGAAGACACCTAGTGACTCAGTTCAGGACCTATGTGCTATTTTAACCCCTTTACTCCTTAAGGACCAGGCCATTTTACACCTTAAGGACCAGAGCGTTTTTTGCAAATCTGACCACTGTCACTTTAAACATTGATAACTCTGGAATGCTTTTACTGATCATTCTGATTCCGAGATTGTTTTTTTGTGACATATTCTACTTTAACATAGTGGTAAAATTTTATGGTAACTTGCATCCTTTCTTGGTGAAAAATCCCAAAATTTGACAAAAAAATGGAAAATTTTGCATTTTTCTAACTTTGAAGCTCTCTGCTTGTAAGGAAAATGGATATTCAAAATAAAAAAATTTTTGATTCACATATACAATATGTCTACTTTATGATTGCATCATAAAATTTACATGTTTTTACTTTTGGAAGACACCAGAGGGCTTCAAAGTTCAGCAGCAATTTTCCAAATTTTCACAAAATTTTCAAACTCAATATTTTTCAGGGACCAGTTCAGGTTTGGAGTGGATTTGAAGAGTCTTCATATTAGAAATACCCCATAAATGACCCCATTATAAAAACTACACCCCCCAAAGTATTCAAAATGACATTCAGTAAGCGTTTTAACCCTTTAGATGTTTCACAGGAATAGCAGCAAAGTGAAGGAGAAAATTCTAAATCTTCATTTTTTACACTCGCATGTTCTTGTAGACCCAATTTTTGAATGTTTGCAAGGGGTAAAAGGAGAAAATTTTTACTTGTGTTTGTAGCCCAATTTCTCTCGAGTAAGCACATACCTCATATGTCTATGTTAATTGTTCGGCGGGCGCAGTAGAGGGCTCAGAAGCGAAGGGCGACAAGGGGATTTTAGAGAGTACGTTTTTCTGAAATGGTTTTTGGGGGGCATGTTGCATTTAGGAAGACCCTATGGTGCCAGAAGAGCTAAAACCCCCCACATGCCATACCATTTTGGAAACTAGACCCCTTGAGGAACATAACAAGGAATTAAGTGAGCCTTAATACCCCACAGGGGTTTCAAGACTTTTGCAAATGTAAAGAAAAAAAAATTATCTAAAATGCTTGGTTTCCCCCAAATTTTACATTTTTACAAAGGGTTAAAGCAGAAAATACCCCCCAAAATTTGAAGCCCAATTTCTCCCGATTCAGAAAACACCCCATATGGGGGTGAAAAGTGCTCTGCTGGCGCACTACAGGTCCCAGAAGAGAAGGAGTCACATTTGGCTTTTTTGAAGCAAATTTTGCTCTGGGGGCATGCCGTATTTAGGAAGCCCCTATGGTGCCAGGACAGCAAAAAAAAAACACATGGCATACCATTTTGGAAACAAGACCCCTTGGGGAACGTAACAAGCGGTAAAGTGAACCTTAATACCCCACAGGGGTTTCACGACTTTGGCATATGTAAAAAAAAAATTATAAATTTTACCTAAAATGCTTGGTTTCCCCCAAATTCTAAATTTTTACAAAGGGTTAAAGCAGAAAATACCCCCCAAAATTTGAAGCCCAATTTCTCCCGATTCAGAAAACACCCCATATGGGGGTGAAAAGTGCTCTGCTGGCGCACTACAGGTCCCAGAAGAGAAGGAGTCACATTTGGCTTTTTTGAAGCAAATTTTGCTCTGGGGGCATGCCGCATTTAGGAAGCCCCTATGGTGCCAGGACAGCAAAAAAAAAACACATGGCATACCATTTTGGAAACAAGACCCCTTGGGGAACGTAACAAGGGGTAAAGTGAACCTTAATACCCCACAGGGGTTTCACGACTTTGGCATATGTAAAAAAAAATTATAAATTTTACCTAAAATGCTTGGTTTCCCCCAAATTTTACATTTTTACAAAGGGTTAAAGCAGAAAATACCCCACAAAATTTGAAGCCAAATTTCTCCCGATTCAGAAAACACCCCATATGGGGGTGAAAAGTGCTCTGCTGGCGCACTACAGGTCTCAGAAGAGAAGGAGTCACATTTGGCTTTTTTGAAGCAAATTTTGCTCTGGGGGCATGCCGCATTTAGGAAGCCCCTATGGTGCCAGGACAGCAAAAAAAAAAAACACATGGCATACCATTTTGGAAACAAGACCCCTTGGGGAACGTAACAAGGGGTAAAGTGAACCTTAATACCCCACAGGGGTTTCACGACTTTGGCATATGTAAAAAAAAATTATAAATTTTACCTAAAATGCTTGGTTTCCCCCAAATTTTACATTTTTACAAAGGGTTAAAGCAGAAAATACCCCCCAAAATTTGAAGCCAAATTTCTCCCGATTCAGAAAACACCCCATATGGGGGTGAAAAGTGCTCTGCTGGCGCACTACAGGTCTCAGAAGAGAAGGAGTCACATTTGGCTTTTTTGAAGCAAATTTTGCTCTGGGGGCATGCCGCATTTAGGAAGCCCCTATGGTGCCAGGACAGCTAAAAAAAACAACATGGCATACCATTTTGGAAACTAGACCCCTTGGGGAACGTAACAAGAGGTAAAGTGAACCTTAATACCCCACAGGGGTTTCACGACTTTGGCATATGTAAAAAAAAATAAAAAAATTTACCTAAAATGCTTGGTTTCCCAAAAGTTTTACATTTTTACAAAGGGTTAAAGCAGAAAATACCCCCCAAAATTTGAAGCCCAATTTCTCCCGATTCAGAAAACACCCCATATGGGGGTGAAAAGTGCTCTGCTGGCGCACTACAGGTCTAAGAAGAGAAGGAGTCACATTTGGCTTTTTTGAAGCAAATTTTGCTCTGGGGGCATGCCGCATTTAGGAAGCCCCTATGGTGCCAGGACAGCAAAAAAAAAAAAAACACATGGCATACCATTTTGGAAACAAGACCCCTTGGGGAACGTAACAAGGGGTAAAGTGAACCTTAATACCCCACAGGGGTTTCACGACTTTGGCATATGTAAAAAAAAAATTATAAATTTTACCTAAAATGCTTGGTTTCCCCCAAATTTTATTTTACAAATACCCCCCAAAATTTGAAGCCCAATTTCTCCCGATTCAGAAAACACCCCATATGGGGGTGAAAAGTGCTCTGCTAGCGCACTACAGGTCCCAGAAGAGAAGGAGTCACATTTGGCTTTTTTGAAGCAAATTTTGCTCTGGGGCATGCCGCATTTAGGAAGCCCCTATGGTGCCAGGACAGCAAAAAAAAAAAAAAAAATGGCATACCATTTTGGAAACAAGACCCCTTGGGGAACGTAACAAGGGGTAAAGTGAACCTTAATACCCCACAGGGGATTCACGACTTTGGCATATGTAAAAAAAAAATATATAAATTTTACCTAAAATGCTTGGTTTCCCCCAAATTTAACATTTTTACAAAAGGTTAAAGCAGAAAATACCCCCCAAAATTTGAAGCCCAATTTCTCCCGATTCAGAAAACACCCCATATGGGGGTGAAAAGTGCTCTGCTGGCGCACTACAGGTCTCAGAAGAGAAGGAGTCACATTTGGCTTTTTTGAAGCAAATTTTGCTCTGGGGGCATGCCGCATTTAGGAAGCCCCTATGGTGCCAGGACAGCTAAAAAAAACCCACATGGCATACCATTTTGGAAACTAGACCCCTTGGGGGACGTAACAAGGGGTAAAGTGAACCTTAATACCCCACAGGGGTTTCACGACTTTGGCATATGTAAAAAAAAATAATAAATTTTACCTAAAATGCTTGGTTTCCCAAAAATGTTACATTTTTACAAAGGGTTAAAGCAGAAAATACCCCCCAAAATTTGAAGCCCAATTTCTCCTGATTCAGAAAACACCCCATATGGGGGTGAAAAGTGCTCTGCTGGCGCACTACAGGTCCCAGAAGAGAAGGAGTCACATTTGGCTTTTTTGAAGCAAATTTTGCTCTGGGGGCATGCCGCATTTAGGAAGCCCCTATGGTGCCAGGACAGCAAAAGAAAAAAAAAATGGCATTCCATTTTGGAAACAAGACCCCTTGGGGAACGTAACAAGGGGTAAAGTGAACCTTAATACCCCACAGGGGTTTCACGACTTTGGCATATGTAAAAAAAAAATATATAAATTTTACCTAAAATGCTTGGTTTCCCAAAAGTTTTACATTTTTACAAAGGGTTAAAGCAGAAAATACCCCCCAAAATTTGAAGCCCTATTTCTCCCGATTCAGAAAACACCCCATATGGGGGTGAAAAGGGCTCTGCTGGCGCACTACAGGTCTCAGAAGAGAAGGAGTCACATTTGGCTTTTTTGAAGCAAATTTTGCTCTGGGGGCATGCCGCATTTAGGAAGCCCCTATGGTGCCAGGACAGCTAAAAAACCCACATGGCATACCATTTTGGAAACTAGACCCCTTGGGGAACGTAACAAGGGGTAAAGTGAACCTTAATACCCCACAGGGGTTTCACGACTTTGGCATATGTAAAAAAAAATATATAAATTTTACCTAAAATGCTTGGTTTCCCAAAAGTTTTACATTTTTACAAAGGGTTAAAGCAGAAAATACCCCCCAAAATTTGAAGCCCTATTTCTCCCGATTCAGAAAACACCCCATATGGGGGTGAAAAGGGCTCTGCTGGCGCACTACAGGTCTCAGAAGAGAAGGAGTCACATTTGGCTTTTTTGAAGCAAATTTTGCTCTGGGGGCATGCCGCATTTAGGAAGCCCCTATGGTGCCAGGACAGCTAAAAAAAATCACATGGCATACCATTTTGGAAACTAGACCCCTCGGGGAACGTAACAAGGGGTAAAGTGAACCTTAATACCCCACAGGGGTTTCACGACTTTGGCATATGTAAAAAAAAATAATACATTTTACCTAAAATGCTTGGTTTCCCAAAAATTTTACATTTTTACAAAGGGTTAAAGCAGAAAATACCTCCCAAAATTTGAAGCCCACTTTTTCCCGATTCAGAAAACACCCCATATGGGGGTGAAAAGTGCTCTGCTGGCGCACTACAGGTCTCGGAAGAGAAGAAGTCACATTTGGCTTTTTTGAAGCAAATTTTGCTCTGGGGGCATGCCGCATTTAGGAAGCCCCTATGGTGGCAGGACAGCTAAAAAAAAACACATGGCATACCATTTTGGAACCTAGACCCCTTGGGGAACGTAACAAGGGGTAAAGTGAACCTTAATACCCCACAGGGGTTTCACGACTTTGGCATATGTAAAAAAATATAATAATAAATTTTACCTAAAATGCTTGGTTTCCCAAAAATTTTACATTTTTACAAAGGGTTAAAGCAGAAAATACCCCCCAAAATTTGAAGCCCAATTTCTTCCGATTCAGAAAACACCCCATATGGGGGTAAAAAGTGCTCTGCTGGCGCACTACAGGTCTCAGAAGAGAAGGAGTCACATTTGGCTTTTTTGAAGCAAATTTTGCTCTGGGGGCATGCCGCATTTAGGAAGCCCCTATGGTGCCAGGACAGCTAAAAAAAAAACACATGGCATACCATTTTGGAAATTAGACCCCTTGGGGAACATAACAAGGGGTAAAGTGAACCTTAATACCCCACAGGGGTTTCACGACTTTGGCATATGTAAAAAAAAAATAATAAATTTTACCTAAAATGCTTGGTTTCCCAAAAATTTTACATTTTTACAAAGGGTTAAAGCAGAAAATATCCCCCAAAATTTGAAGCCCAATTTCTCCCGATTCAGAAAACACCCCATATGGGGGTGAAAAGTGCTCTGCTGGCGCACTACAGGTCTCAGAAGAGAAGGAGTTACAAATTTTGCTCTGGGGGCATGCCACATTTAGGAAGCCCCTATGGTGCCAGGACAGTAAAAAAAAACACATGGCATAACATTTTGGAAACTAGACCCCTTGGGGAACGTAACAGTGTTACAGTGAGTACTTACACCTCACAGGTTTGTTGAACAGTGGGCTGTAAAAGTGAAAAATTTGATTTTTTTTGCACTATATTGATAGTGTTACCCCAAATGTTTCATTTTCACATTGGGAAATAGGGCAAAAGGCCCCCAAAATTTGTAGAACAATTTTGTATGAGAAAATAAATACCCCATATGTGGATGTAAATTGCTCTGTGGACGCACTACAATGCTCAGAATAGAAGGAGTGAAAATTTTGTTGTATTTGAAGTCGGGGGTCATGTGCATTTATAAAGCCCCCAACAGGAAAAAAAACAACACATGTGACACCATTTTAGAAACTTCACCCCTCAATGAACGTAACAAGGGGTACAGCGGGAAATAACACCTCACAGGTTTTTTGAAAAGTGGGCGATGAATTGAAAAATTTGATTTTTTTACAGTAAAATGCTGGGGTTACCCAATTATTAACATTTTCACAAGGAGTAATATGAGAAATTGGGTTACAAATTTTGGAGGGCTTTTCCCCCTGACTATAAAAATACATCCACATATGGGGTAACGTGCTGGGCGGGCGCACAACAAGGCTCAGAAGTCATAGAGGTCACTTTGTATTTGTGGCCTTTGGCATATCAGTAGCTGACGGTTACATACATTCCGAGGAAAATACAAAAATGAAACACCCACATGTGACACCATTACAGAAAGTACCCACCCTGAGGAATGGGTATAGGGGTAAAGAGGACATTTTTAATGCACAGGTGTTTCCTAAATTTATTTTCCAGGAATGGATGAAGGGTAGCTTTTGAAAGTTGCAATTTTCAACCTATGCTCTGCTTCATCTTTCTGGGAACAACTAACATGTGACTCCGAATTGTCGCCTGGAAATATGACAGAGCTCAGCGAGAACTCTTCGCATTTGAGGCGGATGTTTGTTATGGACCTAACAGTTACATACATTCAGAGGAAAATACAAGAAAGGAACATCCATATGTGAGAATACTACAAACAGTACACCCCCTAGGGAAGGTGTATAGGGTGAAGTGGAGATTTGGAACAGACGGGTGTTCCCTTCATTTATTTTCCAGGAATGGATGAAGTGTACTATGGGGGGAAGAAAATTGTAATTTTAGTACTGATATGCCAATTATTTTCCCAGAATGATGATCCAGAGTACAGCCAAAAGTAAAAATGATGCCTGCCCCAAACCCTATACTCTGAATCATCATTCTGGGAAGGGGATGTGTGGGGCCGTCCCTATTCTGTTACCTCAAATGCGCAACCCGCTCAGGTGGGGAGAGAGAGCGTTGCGCATTTGAGGCAACTGCAAACCTCCAATGCTGTTGACTCTGTGTCCCATGACCCATTTTTTAGGGGGAAGAAAAAAAAAAAAGATATTGGGCTATTGGGAAAAAGGTTTTGTTTTTTGGGGGGGGTGTTTTGGTTTAAAATTTGGAAGTCAATGTACCCTGGACTGGTACATTGGAGCCGAATTCTGGGGAATAAAAATTAGGGCAAAGGATGGAAAATGTAGTACTCCATGGAAGTGTGATACTCCCTGAAGCAGCCTATGCAGAGGCCCGGATGATCGGGGCAAGTGTCACATTGAGTGGTGGTGTCCCTCCGTCTCCCCTTCTTGTGACACACTCTGCATTTCTTCTGGGTTCGTCCCATCCTTCAAGTGTTGGGGATCACACCTGGAAAGTGTTGGCCGGGGACGATCCGGGGACCTAAAGTTCCAGAGGTGCTCTGACCCGCTCTTTGGCGGTCACCAAAGATGAGGGCCTTTAGAACTACCTCTTGGAACTCCAGGTATGTTCCTGTGTTGCCAGCCTTCTGGTACAGTATAAAAGAGTTGTACATGGCAACCTGTACCATGTAGACCACAACCTTTTTATACCATATGCGTGTTTTCCGCCTGGCGTTATATGGCTTGAGGACTTGATCAGAAAGATCAACTCCCCCCATATACCGATTGTAGTCCAGAATACAATCGGGCTTGAGGACCGGTCCCGCGGAACCTCACACAGGGACAGGGGTGCTGCCATTCCCATGAATTGTGGTGAGCATAAGGACATCCCTCTTGTCCTTATACCTGACCAACAACAGGTTCTCATGGGAAAAGGCACGGGACTCACCCCGGGGATAGGAGCATGTAGGGGATGGGGCGGAAGGCCTCTTTGATTCTTCCGGACTGTCCCACAAGCGACCGTGGATCTGGCGGCGAGGCATGTGAAGAGAGGGATACTAGTATAAAAGTTATCCACGTAAAGGTGGTAACCTTTATCTAGCAATGGGTGCAAAAGGCCCCAAACGATTTTCCCGCTAACACCCAGAGTGGGGGGACATTCTGGGGGTTCAAAACGGGAATCTCGTCCCTCATACACTATAAACTTGCAAGTGTACCCGGAGGTACTCTTGCAAAGTTTATACATCTTCACGCCATACCGTGCCCGTTTGGTCGGGATGTATTGCCGGAAGCTGAGTCTCCCCTTGAAGCTGATGAGAGACTCATCAATAGAGACCTCCCGCCCCGGGACATAGGCCTCCCAAAATCTGGCTTCGAAGTGATTGATGACCGGCCTGATTTTATACAGGCGGTTATACGCGGGATCAGTTCGGGGGGGACATGCCGCATTATCAGCATAATGCAAACATCTCCGAATGGCCTCGAACCGGGAGCGTGCCATGGCCATACTGTAGAGGGGTGTCTGGTAAAAGACGTCCCCACTCCAATATTGCCTGACACTGGGTTTTTTAACTATACCCATATGCAGCGCGAGGCCCCAAAAGGTCCTCATTTCGGCTGCATCGACTGGAGTCCAGCCGCCGGGTCTAGCTAAAAGTGAGCCCGGGTTAGCGGCGACGAACTGTTGGGCGTACAGATTCGTCTGTGTAACCATCAAATTAACAAAGTCGTCACTGAAAAAATGACCGAAAAAGTCCTTTTCAGTGAACCCGGCGATGTTAATTTTGATTCCTGAGGTACGAGGTACCAGTGACCTTGGCAGGGGGGCTTCACTAGTATGAGCGCCAGGGGGACTCATACTAGCATGGGGCACAGGGTCAAGGGCAGAGGAGGTTTGCGGCACCGCACGGCGTGGTGGCTCATCATCAGAACTAGATGATGAGTGTTACGCCGAGCGCTCCGGGTCCCCGCTCCTCCCCGGAGCGCTCGCTTCACTCTCTCCGCTGCAGCGCTCCGGTCACGTCCTCTGACCCGGGGCGCTGCGATCCCGCTGCCAGCCGGGATGCGATTCGCGATGCGGGTAGCGCCCGCTCGCGATGCGCACCCCGGCTCCCCTACCTGACTCGCTCCCCGTCTGTTCTGTCCCGGCGCGCGCGGCCCCGCTCCCTAGGGCGCGCGCGCGCCGGGTCTCTGCGATTTAAAGGGCCACTGCGCCGCTGATTGGCGCAGTGGTTCCAATTAGGGTAATCACCTGTGCACTTCCCTATATTACCTCACTTCCCTTGCACTCCCTTGCCGGATCTTGTTGCCTTAGTGCCAGTGAAAGCGTTCCTTGTGTGTTCCTTGCCTGTGTTTCCAGACCTTCTGCCGTTGCCCCTGACTACGATCCTTGCTGCCTGCCCCGACCTTCTGCTACGTCCGACCTTGCTTCTGCCTACTCCCTTGTACCGCGCCTATCTTCAGCAGCCAGAGAGGTGAGCCGTTGCTAGTGGATACGACCTGGTCACTACCGCCGCAGCAAGACCATCCCGCTTTGCGGCGGGCTCTGGTGAAAACCAGTAGTGGCTTAGAACCGGTCCACTAGCACGGTCCACGCCAATCCCTCTCTGGCACAGAGGATCCACTACCTGCCAGCCGGCATCGTGACAGTAGATCCGGCCATGGATCCCGCTGAAGTTCCTCTGCCAGTTGTCGCTGACCTCACCACGGTGGTCGCCCAGCAGTCACAACAGATAGCGCAACAAGGCCAACAGCTGTCTCAACTGACCGTTATGCTACAACAGTTACTACCACAGCTTCAGCAGTCATCTCCTCCGCCAGCTCCTGCACCTCCTCCGCAGCGAGTGGCCGCTCCTGGTCTACGCCTATCCTTGCCGGATAAATTTGATGGGGACTCTAAGTTTTGCCGTGGCTTTCTTTCCCAATGTTCCCTGCATCTGGAGATGATGTCGGACCTGTTTCCCACTGAAAGGTCTAAGGTGGCTTTCGTAGTCAGCCTTCTGTCCGGAAAAGCCCTGTCATGGGCCACACCGCTCTGGGACCGCAATGACCCCGTCACTGCCTCTGTACACTCCTTCTTCTCGGAAATCCGAAGTGTCTTTGAGGAACCTGCCCGAGCCTCTTCTGCTGAGACTGCCCTGTTGAACCTGGTCCAGGGTAATTCTTCCGTTGGCGAGTATGCCGTACAATTCCGTACTCTTGCTTCAGAATTGTCCTGGAATAATGAGGCCCTCTGCGCGACCTTCAAAAAAGGCCTATCCAGCAACATTAAAGATGTTCTGGCCGCACGAGAAATTCCTGCTAATCTACATGAACTTATTCACCTAGCCACTCGCATTGACATGCGTTTTTCCGAAAGGCGTCAGGAACTCCGCCAAGATATGGACTCTGTTCGCACGAGGCGTTTCTCCTCCTCGGCTCCTCTCTCCTCTGGTCCCCTGCAATCTGTTCTTGTGCCTTCCGCCGTGGAGGCTATGCAGGTCGACCGGTCTCGCCTGACACCTCAAGAGAGGACACGACGCCGTATGGAGAACCTCTGCCTGTACTGTGCTAGTACCGAACACTTCCTGAGGGATTGTCCTATCCGTCCTCCCCGCCTGGAAAGACGTACGCTGACTCCGCACAAAGGTGAGACAGTCCTTGATGTCTACTCTGCTTCTCCACGTCTTACAGTGCCTGTGCGGATGTCTGCCTCTGCCTTCTCCTTCCCTGCTGTGGCCTTCTTGGACTCTGGATCTGCAGGAAATTTTATTTTGGCCTCTCTCGTCAACAGGTTCAACATCCCGGTGACCAGTCTCGCCAGACCCCTCTACATCAATTGTGTAAATAATGAAAGATTGGACTGTACCATACGTTTCCGCACGGAGCCCCTTCTTATGAGCATCGGATCTCATCATGAGAGGATTGAACTTTTGGTCCTCCCCAATTGCACCTCAGAAATTCTCCTTGGACTTCCCTGGCTTCAACTTCATTCCCCAACCCTGGATTGGTCCACTGGGGAGATCAAGAGTTGGGGGTCCTCTTGTTCCAAGAACTGTCTAAAACCGGTTCCCAGTAACCCTTGCCGTAACTCTGTGGTTCCTCCAGTAACCGGTCTCCCTAAGGCCTATATGGACTTCGCGGATGTTTTCTGCAAAAAACAAGCTGAGACTCTACCTCCTCACAGGCCTTATGATTGCCCTATCGACCTCCTCCCGGGCACTACTCCACCCCGGGGCAGAATTTATCCTCTCTCTGCCCCAGAGACTCTTGCCATGTCCGAATACGTCCAGGAGAATCTAAAAAAGGGCTTTATCCGTAAATCCTCCTCTCCTGCCGGAGCCGGATTTTTCTTTGTGTCCAAAAAAGATGGCTCCCTACGTCCTTGCATTGACTACCGCGGTCTTAATAAAATCACGGTTAAGAACCGCTACCCCTTACCCCTCATCTCTGAACTCTTTGATCGCCTCCAAGGTGCCCACATCTTCACTAAATTGGACTTAAGAGGCGCCTATAACCTCATCCGCATCAGAGAGGGGGACGAGTGGAAAACGGCATTTAACACCAGAGATGGACACTTTGAGTATCTGGTCATGCCCTTTGGACTGTGCAATGCCCCTGCCGTCTTCCAAGACTTTGTCAATGAAATTTTTCGTGATCTGTTATACTCCTGTGTTGTTGTATATCTGGACGATATCCTAATTTTTTCTGCCAATCTAGAAGAACACCGCCAGCATGTCCGTATGGTTCTTCAGAGACTTCGTGACAACCAACTCTATGCCAAAATTGAGAAATGTCTGTTTGAATGCCAATCTCTTCCTTTTCTAGGATATTTGGTCTCTGGCCAGGGACTACAGATGGATCCAGACAAACTCTCTGCCGTCTTAGATTGGCCACGCCCCTCCGGACTCCGTGCTATCCAACGCTTTTTGGGGTTCGCCAATTATTACAGGCAATTTATTCCACATTTTTCTACCATTGTGGCTCCTATCGTGGCTTTAACCAAAAAAAATGCTGATCCCAAGTCCTGGCCTCCTCAAGCAGAAGACGCCTTTAAACGACTCAAGTCTGCCTTTTCTTCGGCTCCCGTGCTCTCCAGACCTGACCCTTCCAAACCCTTCCTATTGGAGGTTGATGCCTCCTCAGTGGGAGCTGGAGCTGTTCTTCTACAAAAAAATTCTTCCGGGCATGCTGTCACTTGTGGTTTTTTCTCTAGGACCTTCTCTCCAGCGGAGAGGAACTACTCCATCGGGGATCGAGAGCTTCTAGCCATTAAATTAGCACTTGAGGAATGGAGGCATCTGCTGGAGGGATCAAGATTTCCTGTTATTATCTACACCGACCACAAGAACCTCTCCTACCTCCAGTCTGCCCAACGGCTGAATCCTCGCCAGGCCCGGTGGTCTCTGTTCTTTGCCCGATTTAATTTTGAGATTCACTTTCGTCCTGCCGATAAGAACATTAGGGCCGATGCTCTCTCTCGTTCCTCGGATGCCTCAGAAGTTGATCTCCCTCCGCAACACATCATTCCACCTGACTGCCTGATCTCCACTTCTCCTGCCTCCATCAGGCAGACTCCTCCAGGAAAGACCTTTGTTTCTCCACGCCAACGCCTCGGAATCCTCAAATGGGGTCACTCCTCCCATCTCGCAGGTCATGCGGGCATCAAGAAATCTGTGCAACTCATCTCCCGCTTCTATTGGTGGCCGACTCTGGAGACGGATGTTGGGGACTTTGTGCGAGCCTGCACTATCTGTGCCCGGGATAAGACTCCTCGCCAGAAGCCCGCTGGTTTTCTTCATCCTCTGCCTGTCCCCGAACAGCCTTGGTCTCTGATTGGTATGGATTTTATTACTGATTTACCCCCTTCCCGTGGCAACACTGTTATTTGGGTGGTCGTTGATCGATTCTCCAAAATGGCACATTTCATCCCTCTTCCTGGTCTTCCTTCTGCGCCTCAGTTGGCTAAACAATTTTTTGTACACATTTTTCGTCTTCACGGGTTGCCTACGCAGATTGTTTTGGATAGAGGTGTCCAATTCGTGTCTAAATTCTGGAGGGCTCTCTGTAAACAACTCAAGATTAAATTAAATTTTTCCTCTGCATATCATCCCCAGTCCAATGGACAAGTAGAAAGAATTAACCAGATCTTGGGTGATTATTTGCGACATTTTGTTTCCTCCCGCCAGGATGACTGGGCAGATCTCCTTCCATGGGCCGAATTCTCGTATAACTTCAGGGTCTCTGAATCTTCCTCCAAATCCCCATTTTTCGTGGTGTACGGCCGTCACCCTCTTCCCCCCCTCCCTACCCCCTTGCCCTCTGGTCTGCCCGCTGTGGATGAAATTTCTCGTGACCTTTCCATTATATGGAGAGAGACCCAAAATTCTCTCTTACAGGCTTCTTCACGCATGAAGAGGTTCGCGGATAAGAAAAGAAGAGCTCCCCCCGTTTTTTCCCCTGGAGACAAGGTATGGCTCTCCGCTAAATATGTCCGCTTCCGTGTCCCTAGCTACAAGTTGGGACCACGCTATCTTGGTCCTTTCAAAATTTTGTGTCAAATTAATCCTGTCTCTTATAAACTTCTTCTTCCTCCTTCTCTTCGTATCCCTAATGCCTTTCACGTCTCTCTTCTCAAACCACTCATCCTCAACCGTTTTTCTCCCAAATCTGTTCCTCCCACTCCTGTTTCCGGCTCCTCGGACGTCTTCTCGGTCAAGGAAATTTTGGCTGCCAAAAAGGTCAGAGGAAAAAATTTTTTTTTAGTAGACTGGGAGGGTTGTGGTCCTGAAGAGAGATCCTGGGAACCTGAGGACAACATCCTTGACAAAAGTCTGCTCCTCAGGTTCTCAGGCTCCAAGAAGAGGGGGAGACCCAAGGGGGGGGGTACTGTTACGCCGAGCGCTCCGGGTCCCCGCTCCTCCCCGGAGCGCTCGCTTCACTCTCTCCGCTGCAGCGCTCCGGTCACGTCCTCTGACCCGGGGCGCTGCGATCCCGCTGCCAGCCGGGATGCGATTCGCGATGCGGGTAGCGCCCGCTCGCGATGCGCACCCCGGCTCCCCTACCTGACTCGCTCCCCGTCTGTTCTGTCCCGGCGCGCGCGGCCCCGCTCCCTAGGGCGCGCGCGCGCCGGGTCTCTGCGATTTAAAGGGCCACTGCGCCGCTGATTGGCGCAGTGGTTCCAATTAGGGTAATCACCTGTGCACTTCCCTATATTACCTCACTTCCCTTGCACTCCCTTGCCGGATCTTGTTGCCTTAGTGCCAGTGAAAGCGTTCCTTGTGTGTTCCTTGCCTGTGTTTCCAGACCTTCTGCCGTTGCCCCTGACTACGATCCTTGCTGCCTGCCCCGACCTTCTGCTACGTCCGACCTTGCTTCTGCCTACTCCCTTGTACCGCGCCTATCTTCAGCAGCCAGAGAGGTGAGCCGTTGCTAGTGGATACGACCTGGTCACTACCGCCGCAGCAAGACCATCCCGCTTTGCGGCGGGCTCTGGTGAAAACCAGTAGTGGCTTAGAACCGGTCCACTAGCACGGTCCACGCCAATCCCTCTCTGGCACAGAGGATCCACTACCTGCCAGCCGGCATCGTGACAATGAGGAGGACGATGAAATAAGGAAGGTGGGGTCTTCATCGTCCTCTGAGCCGCTCTCGGTGTCGGAGGCAATTAGGTCATATGTCTCCTCCGCCGAAAACACTCTGCGGGCCATTTCCCTGCTCTAATGTGGATACGGGGGGGGGGGGGGTGTGCGTGTGTGTGTGTGGGGGGGAAAACTTTATTGGTGCGTGTGCTGCGTGTGGTGTGGTGCGATATTACCTCCCTAACCCGCCCTAACCCTCCCTAACCTAACCTAACCTAACTAAACTAACCCGCCCTAACAGAAAAAAATATAAAATAAAAAGGAGCCTTTTTAAAAAAAAAAGGGGGGACTTCTAGCGCAAAAAAGCCCTGCGCCAAAAAAAAGCGTTTATCTAATCAGTGGTGTGCGCACTGATTAGCGCTTGTGGCGGCAGGGGGTGCAGAAGTCAGTGGGGGGTCTGGCCACTCAGCCCAGAACAGTGGCTGGTGGCTTGTACACAGACCCCCCACACAAAAAAAACCCGAAAAATAAAATAAAAAAACGCTTTACCCCGAAAAAAATGCACCCACCTGAACCCCAAAAAAACGCTGATCAGTGATAAATCACAGACAGCGGTGGGACAGGCTGCACACACAGGTACGGTCCGTCCACACAGTACACGCCTGCTACTGGTGGCACGGACCGCCTATGGGTGCAAAAAATAAACCGCGTTAACCGAAAAAAGTGCCTGTACCACAAAAAAAACGCTAATCAGTGATAAATCACAGACAGCGGTGAGGCACGCCGCACACACACAGGTAAGGTCCGGCCACACAGTACTACTGCTACTGGTGGCACGGACCGCCTATGGGTGCAAAAACACGCTAGAAAACCCGAAAAAAAGCGCCGGCAACACAAAAAAAAAACGCTGATCAGTACTACGGGACTGATCAGCGGCGGGTGGACTTTAACAAACGGTGGCGGACCGCTCTTTTATAACTAAGAGGGTCCGCACACACGCTTAGTGAAAAAAAGAAAAAAAAAGATCTGCGCCAAAAAAAAAAGGCTGGCAGCAGACCACAGCGACCCAGCAGGGCCGGGGTCCGCAGCTAAAGGTGCTACGGACCCACGGACACCCACTGAGGTACGCTGAAAAAAAGACAAAAAAAAACTTTTTTTTTTTTTTTAACCCTAACCTGTCCCTACCTAATCTAAAGCTATCCCTGGCGATTTCTGTGCCAAGGGGCCACAGAAAGGGGGCAAGGGGCATTTTTTTTGGACTCAGGGGATGGTGGGCAGCACGGGGCTCCATCCTGCACACCAGATCTCTGTGGAATGGCGGGCAGAACGGAGCAACGTGCTCCTAGCCCCCACCATCCCCTCCCATTACTATGTGATTGGTGTGGCCACTTTGGCCACCCGATCACAACTGTACTGAGGGGGGTGGCCACAATGCCAGCCCCCAGTACAGCATGGATGGTGATTGGTGGTGTATACTACACCACCAGTCACCATCTATATCCGGGTCACAGGGTCACACGTGACCCTGATGACCCGGAACCGCTGCAGAACGCCGGTAAGTAGTTACCGGCGTCCTTCAGCGATCGCAGGTATAGGTCCTCCGGACCTCCTCCTGCACACTGCTGGGATGTCTGCTGATAGAAATCAGCAGACATCCGGCTCCGATCCCCGCCCGGCGAGCGGCGGGGAACGGAATCGCAGCGCATCGCTCGTCTGAATTGACGAGCGATGCGCTGCGATCGCCGACATGGGGGGGCATAATGACCCCCTGGGCGTTATGCCGCGATGCCTGCTGAACGATTTCAGCAGGCATCGGGCACCGGCTCCCCTCCGGCTAGCGGCGGGGGGCTTGGAATGGATAGGACGTACTCCTACGTCCTCGGTCCTTAAGGACTTGGAAACGGGGGCGTAGGAGTACGTCCATTGTCCTTAAGGGGTTAAGGACGCAGGACGTACTCAAACGGCCCCTTTTCCGAGTCCTTAAGGACTCAGGACGTTTGAGTACGTCCTGTCAAATCCCGGCCCCCCGCCGCTAGCTGGAGGGGAGCCGGTGCCCGATGCCTGCTGAAATCGTTCAGCAGGCATCGGGGCATATCGCCCAGGGGGGTCATTATGCCCCCCCAGGTTGGCGATGGCCGCAGATCGATGGACAATTCAGTCCAGCGATCTGTGGCAGATTCCGGGTCAATCGGGTCTCCAGTGACCCGGAATTACAGGCTGTTCGGGGCCGTCGGAGAAGGCCCCGAAACAGCCAGAGCCTGCAGGGGTGAGGTGGCACTGGTGCCACCTCACGATCGCCCTGATTCGTCGGCCGGATTACCGGCCGACCAATCAGGGCGCCTGCTGCGGGTGTCACTCCCGCAACCCGCTCCGCCCCTCTTCCGGAGGACGTGAGCGGGTGTGGGACGTGCACCCCAGGTGCTGGGGACCCCGATCCCCGGCATCAATGTTGGGATCGGGGCCCCAGGAGCGACGGCCGCGGCGACGACGACGAGGGACTGACCTCATGCGGCTGGATCGTTGGAGGTGAGTGACAGCCTCCTGCTGTTGCTTAGCAACAGCTCCCAGCATGCAAAAAGGGCATGCTGGGAGCTGTAGTTTTGCAACAGCAGGAGGCAGACCACCACAACTAACTCCCAGCATGCCCTTATGGGCATGCTGGGACTTGTAGTTTTGCAACAGCTGGAGGCACATTTTTTCTATGGAAAAGTGTACCTTCAGCTGTTGTGGAACTACAACTCCCAGCTTGCACAAACAGCTAAAGTGCATGCTGGGAGTTGTAGTAGTGCATCTGCTGGTTGCATAACTACAACTCCCAGCATGCCCGTTGGCTGTCGGTGACTGCTGGGAGTTGTAGTTTTGCAACAGCTGAAGGCACACTGAGTTATGTAGCAAATCAGTGTGTCTCCAGCTGTTGCATAACTACAGTCCCCAGCATCCCCAGCCAAAGTAGTATGCCTCCAGCTGTTGCATAACTACAAGATCCAGCATGCCCTTCCGCTGTCCGTACATGCTGGGGGTTGTAGCTTTTGCAACAGCTGAAGGCACACTGGTTGCAAAACACTGAGTTTGTTACGAAACTCGGTGTTTCACAACCAGTGTGCCTCCAGCTGTTGCAAAACTACAACTCCCATCATGTACGGACAGCGGAAGGGCATGCTGGGTCTTGTAGTTATGCAACAGCTGGATGTTTCTCCCCCCCCCCCAATGTGAACGTACAGGGTACACTCACATGGGTGGAGGATTACAGTAAGTATCCGGCTGCAAGTTTGAGCTGCAGCTAATTTTCTGCCGCAGCTCAAACTGCCAGCGAGAAACTACTGTGAACCCCCCGCCCATGCGACTGTACCCTAAAAACACTACACTAACACACAATAAAAAGTAAAAAACACATTTTGTAGACACATACCCCTATACAACCCCCCTCCCCAATAAAAATGAAAAACGTCTGGTACGCAACTGTTTCCAAAACGGAGCCTCCAGCGGTTGCAAAACTACAACTCCCAGCATGCACTGATAGACCGTACATGCTGGGAGTTGTAGTTTTGCAACAGCTGGATGTTCCACCCCCCCAATGTGAACGTACAGGGTACACTCACATGGGCGGAGGATTACAGTAAGTATCCGGCTGCAAGTTTGAGCTGCAGCAAATTTTCTGCCGCAGCTCAAACTGCCAGCGAGAAACTACTGTGAACCCCCGCCCGTGCGACTGTACCCTAAAAACACTACACTACACTAACACACAATAAAATAAAAAGTAAAAAACACTACATATACACATACCCCTACACAGCCCCCTCCCTCCCCAATAAAAATGAAAAACGTCTGGTACGCCACTTTTTCCAAAACGGAGCCTCCAGCTGTTGCAAAACAACTACTCCCAGTATTGCCAGATAGCCACGGACTGTCAAGGCATGCTGGGAGTTTTACAACAGCTGGAGGCACCCTGTTTGGGAATCACTGGCGTAGAATACCCCTATGTCCACCCCTATGCAAGTCCCTAATTTAGGCCTCAAATGCACATGGCGCTCTCACTTTGGAGCCCTGTCGTATTTCAAGGCAACAGTTTAGGGCCACATATGGGGTATCACCGTACTCGGTAGAAATTGTGTTACAAATTTTGGGGGGTATTTGCTGCTTTTACCCTTTTTAAAAATGTAAAATTTTTGGGAAAAGAGGCATTTTAGGTAAAAAAAAAACATTTTTTTTTACATATGCAAAAGTCGTGAAACACCTGTGGGGTATTAAGGTTCACTTAACCCCTTGTTACGTTCCCCGAGGGGTCTAGTTTCCAAAATGGTATGCCATGTGTTTTTTTTTGCTGTTCTGGCACCATAGGGGCTTCCTAAATGCGGCATGCCCCCAGAGCAAAATTTGTTTTCAAAAAGCCAAATGTGACTCCTTCTCTTCTGAGACCTGTAGTGCGCCAGCAGAGCACTTTTCACCCCCATATGGGGTGTTTTCTGAATCGGGAGAAATTGTGCTTCAAATTTTGGGGGGTATTTTCTGCTTTAACCCTTTGAAAAAATGTAAATTTTTTGGGAAACCAAGCATTTTAGGTAAACTTTTTTTTTTTTTTACATATGCAAAAGTTGTGAAACCCCTGTGGGGTATTAAGGTTCACTTTACCCCTTGTTACGTTCCCCAAGGGGTCTAGTTTCCAAAATAGTATGCCATGTGTTTTTTTTTTGCTATCCTGGCACCATAGGGGCTTCCTAAATGCGGCATGCCCCCAGAGCAAAATTTCCTTCAAAAAAGCCAAATGTGACTCCTTCTCTTCTGAGACCTGTAGTGCGCCAGCAGAGCACTTTTCACCCCCATTTGGGGTGTTTTATGAATCCGGAGAAATTGGGCTTCAAATTTTGGGGGGTATTTTCTGCTTTAACCCTTTGAAAAAATGTAAATTTTTTGGGAAACCAAGCATTTTAGGTAATTTTTTTTTTTTTTTTTTACATATGCAAAAGTTGTGAAACCCCTGTGGGGTATTAAGGTTCACATTACCCCTTGTTACGTTCCCCGAGGGGTCTAGTTTCCAAAATGGTATGCCATGTGGGGTTTTTTGCTGTCCTGGCACCATAGGGGCTTCCTAAATGCGGAATGCCCCCAGAGCAAAATTTGCTTCAAAAAAGCCAAATGTGACTCCTTCTCTTCTGAGACATGTAGTGCGCCAGCAGAGCACTTCTCACCCCAATATGGGGTGTTTTCTGAATCGGGAGAAATTGGGCTTCAAATTTTGGGGGGTATTTTCTGCTATTACCCTTTTTAAAAATGTAAAACTTTTGGGAAACCAAGCATTTTAGGGAATTTTTTTTTTTTTTTACATATGCAAAAGTCGTGAATCACCTGTGGGGTATTAAGGTTCACTTTACCCCTTGTTATGTTCCCCGAGGGGTCTAGTTTCCAAAATGGTATGCCATGTGTTTTTTTTTGCTGTTCTGGCACCATAGGGGCTTCCTAAATGTGACATGCCCCCCAAAAACCATTTGTCGCTCCTTCCCTTCTGAGCCCTCTACTGCGCCCGCCGAACAATTAACATAGACATATGAGGTATATCCTTACTCGAGAGAAATTAGGTTTCAAATACAAGTAAAAATTTTCTCCTTTTTACCCCTTGCAAAAATTCAAAAATTGGGTCTACAAGAACATGCGAGTGTAAAAAATGAAGATTGTGAATTTTCTCCTTCACTTTGCTGCTATTCCTGTGAAACACCTAAAGGGTTAAAACGCTGACTGAATGTCATTTTGAATACTTTGGGGGTGCAGTTTTTATAATGGGGTCTTTTATGGGGTATTTCTAATATGAAGATCCTTCAAATCCACTTCAAACCTGAACTGGTCCCTGAAAAAAAGCGAGTTTCAAAATTTTGTGAAAAATTGGAAAATTGCTGCTGAACTTTGAAGCCCTCTGGTGTCTTCCAAAAGTAAAAACATGTCAACTTTATGATGCAAACATAAAGTAGACATATTGTATATGTGAATAAAAAAAAAAATATTTGGAATATCCATTTTCCTTACAAGCAGAGAGCTTCAAAGTTAGAAAATGCTAAATTTTAAAATTTTTCATCAAATTTTGGGATTTTTCACCAAGAAAGGATGCAAGTTACCAACAAATTTTACCACCATGTTAAAGTAGAATACGTCACGAAAAAACAATCTCGGAATCAGAATGATAACTAAAAGCATTCCAGAGTTATTAATGTTTAAAGTGACAGTGGTCAGAATTGCAAAAAATTGTTGAGTCCTTAGGGTGAAAAAGGGCTCAGTCCTTAAGGGGTTAAAGGAGAAATGCAGTGGAAAACTTTTAAGTTTCCCTGTGCGCGGGCTACAAAAACTAAAAAAAAAAAAACTTTAACTCACCTTCCTACATTCCCCCGTTGTGTCGATATCAGCGTCCCATTCCTCCGATGCTGCTCGGCTCCTTGCTTCTTAGGCTCGGAACGTCACACTGCAGTCAGCGACAGTATTGCTGCGACCGGCGATACGCTGACCGTAGTGTGAGGTACTGAGCCTAAGAAGCAAGGAGCCGAGCAGCGCCGGAGGAATGGGACGCCGATACCGAGGCAATGGGGGAACGTAGGAAGGTGAGTTAAAAGGTTTTTTTTTTTTTGTTTTTTTTTTAAGTTTTTGCAGCCCCGGTCACAGGGGAACTTAAAAGTTTTCTGCTGCATTTCTCCTTTAAGCAAAAAAAAATTTGCACTTTGAAATAAGAAACCAGGTGACTCGGTTCGGCCATAGAAAGCAATTGGGTCCGCCTCTGTCATTTACACTATATGTCAGTATCCTGTTTTCAGCTGTATGTCAATGGATACGACAAACAGGGGCAGGAATGTATTGTGAACCTACCCTGTCCCAGTGTTTCCAACCAGGGTGCTTCAAGCTGCCTGGACATCTTTACATTTGTGTGCTATTGTACTACTTAGTTTTTATCGGTACCACTTCTGTGTATTTGTTACTTTTTGCAGTATCTGTCGACATCCTGCTGAACGCTGGATGTCGACGCATACTGTTAAGGGTAGCTGCTGACCCCATTGCTTTCTATGGCCGAACGAACTTTGAAACAGCCACTAGGCAACTGTGTTTGGCCCTGGACATCAAATGGAGTCAGCTTCTCTCATTAACAGTCCGACATCTTGTTTTCGGCGGGATGCCAATGGATACGACAAACGGGGGCATATACGTATTGCGAACCTACCCTATCCCAGTGGTTCTCAACCAGGGTGCCTCCAACTGTGGCAAAACTACAACACCCAGCATGCCTGGACAGCTGTTGGCTGTCTGGGCATGCCGGGAGTTGTAGTTTTGTAACAGCTTGAGGCGCTCTGGTGGAAAACACTGCCCTGCCTGAAGGAAGAGAGCCTCATGAATGCTGTAGAAGCCGTTGGATGTCCGGCCATGCTGGGAGGTTCGGGAAGCTCTTTGGTCGGGAAACACTGCCCTAATCTAACTCATGAATGCTGTGAAAACTCATAGGAATATCACTGTTGTTATGGTGACTTTCTAAACTTCTCAGCAACAACAACCACCCATTGAAATGCAGCGTGACGTCACGCAGCCGCATGACACAGTGCATTCCCATTTTCCTATTGGCCCGTTTCCCGGCAGCAGCTGACCAATCAGAAGTGGAGATTGGATGTGGGCGCCAGAGATCAAGAACGACCGAGTGCTGGGTGACCCGAGGCTACGGAAGGGAGACACAGAGCTCATAACTTCAGCGCCGCTCATGTGGTCGCCATGCTACTCGGGAAGGTAACGCTTTGGTACTTCCGCAGTCGTGTCCCGGCCTTCACCGTGTGAGGGTTACCTCTTATTATAGCGCCCTGTTTTATGTATAGTGGGTTAACTATAGCTGTTATAGGAAGAAATCTCCTCAGGGCCGTTGACAACTTGTCATGTCTTCTATTGGAAGTCCAGGCTATAGCAGTAACTGCGCTGGCGTTTATATAAATAAGCATTGCTTTATGGCAGCTAAAGGGTTACTCCAGAAATAAATACCTGAACTGTCTGGGCAATAGGTGACCTATATGAGATAAGTGACTGACACAGAAGTGTCTATCGTGTCACTACATGTCCTATCTGTGTTCACAGGGTTTTTTTTTTTTTTTTTAACCCTTCAGGGACACTGCATATTTTGGTCCTGAGCACAGCCAAGTGACATTTTTGTGTTTGTTTTTCCTAAACACCTTTTAAGAGCCACAACTTTTTGTTATTCCATTCACAGCCATTTAAGGACTTGTTTTATGCGTGACCAATTGTACAGTAGTCCACTGACATACAATAGCCCTGACATGACTCTCAGAGACCATTGTATGTTGAAGGCAGCATCAACATAAGATGCTTCTGTGTGCCGGGGCCATTGCAAAAACAGCTATCCGGCAGGGCTGACTGCTTCAGCTGCCGCCGGATAGCCGTTTAATGTGCCCTGCTGAAGTATACTTACTTGTCCCTGCTGCTGCCCTGTGCCGTTGCTCTCTGTCGCCACTCACGCTGCCCCGTAGTCCAATAGGGGCGGTGCGAGCATCAACGGGGTGACGGAGAGCGATTGCGTAATGCAGCGGTGACGTCATGATACGGCAGCAGAGGAGCGGCAAACTAAAGGGTCGGAGCGGCAGGGACACGTGAGTATGATCTATGGTACGAATACCTACACATAAAGAGGGACATTTATCAATGTTTGCTTATGTATTCTTTTTTTTAGTAATTTTTTCCTTACTTTTTTTTTTGCTTATGTGTGACTTATTTATCAACTGCTTTCAGCCTGTTGATAATTTTCATTCACGTAAGCAATTTTTCCTTTTTTACTTTGGTAGTAGCTTTTTCTGCTCCATGTTTGAGCTGGAGTAAATTTAGTCAATTTTTAACCCTGTTGCGACTCTTTTTTGTGCAGTTGCGACTGTCGCAGTTAATAAATACCTAACTACCCGTAGTCCATTTTAAAATTATTACTACGTAGTTAATTTTTGGAAAACTTGCTTTTCTCGCTTTCCAGTCAAAAAGTCGCACGAAAAATCGCGTAGTCGCAGTTGCGACAATTTTGCGACAATTTATAGTAAAGAAAACCTGACTAAACCCGTTGATAAATGTCCATAAAAATGATTTCAACAAACGATGGTCCGCCTGGAACCAATTACCATGATATGTTGAGGGACCACTGTACTTCGTAATGATACCATTCATTTTACCATAAAATGTACAGAAAAAATAAATAAAATTGGAGGCTTTTGTCTTAACGCAATGCACTTTATGATACGCTCCCTACCTTAGACTTACATTGAGGGGGCATGGCCTTGAAATCACAAAGGGGCATGACCGACCTCCGCAGCACAAAAACAGCGCTAGGAACGTTTAGTTTGATGCTGGCCAATTGAGTACCCCTTTAAGGACAACAGATGTAAATGTATGTCCTGATGCGCTGGAACTTAGCGCATCAGGAATAACATTTACGTCCTGTACATGACACAAGCACCGGAGGGGTGCTCTCATCATGCACAGCAGGTCCTGGCTGCTATCAGCAGCCAGGGACCTGCTGATAATGGCGGACATCAGCTATTGAATTGATGTCCGCCATTAACTCCTCAGATGCCTGGATCAGTACAGATCACGGCATCTGCGGCACTTTGAAGGATGATCAGATTGCCCGCGACACTGCTGCTGGGATCTGATCATCCAACATGGTGGCTGGAGGTCCCCTTACCTGCTCCGGCCGTCATCTTCTCTGGTTTGACATCGAGCTACCCACAGGAGGAAAAAAAAAAATCTCCCAATAAAAATGTCAATCGCCCTTTTTTCCCATATCACCCCCAAAAAGTCATAAACATATTTGGTATTGCCGCGTGCATAAATGTCTGAACTATAAAAATTTAATGTAAAGTATATGGTGAAAGGCAGGAAAAAAAGTCTAAAATTGCTGTGTTTTGGTCACATCACATTCCAAAAAAAAAAGCTAAAATTCGATGAAATACTCTCATATATACGCAAAAGTGATACAAAAAAACCTACAGATCACAGCGCAACAAATGTGCCCTCATACAGCCTCGTATATGGAAAAATGAGAAAGTTATAGGTGGTCAAAATAGGGCAATTGTAAACATACTTATTTTGGGGGGAAAAAAGTTTTGGTTTTTTTAAAGCAGTAAAATTATAGAAAAGTATGTACCGTATATACTCGAGTATAAGCCGAGTTTTTCAGCACGATTTTTCGTGCTGAAAACACCCCCCTCGGCTTATACTCGAGTGAACTCCCCCACCCGCAGTGGTCTTCAACCTGCGGACTTCCAGAGGTTTCAAAACTACATCTCCCAGCAAGCCCGGGCAGCCATCGGCTGTCCGGGCTTGCTGGGAGTTGTAGTTTTGAAACCTCCGGAGGTCCGCAGGTTGAAGACCACTGCGGCCTTCAACATCATCCAGCCCCCTCTCACCCCCTTTAGTTCTGAATACTCACCTCCGCTCTGCGCTGGTCCGGTGCTGCAGGACTGTCCGGAGAGGAGGTGGTCCGGTGGGATAGTGGTTCCGGGCTGCTATCTTCACCGGGGGCGCCTCTTCTAAGCGCTTCGGGCCCGGCCTCAGAATAGTCACGTTGCCGTGACAACGACGCAGAGGTGCGTTCATTGCCAACGTACTTCTGCGTCATTGTCAAGGCAACGCCTCTATTCCGGGCCGGAAGCGCGGAGAAGAGGCGCCCCCGGTGAAGATAGCAGCCCGGTGAAGATAGCAGCCCGGACCACCTCCTCACCGGACCACCTCCTCTCCGGACAGCCCTGCAGGACCGGACCAGCGCCGAGCGGAGGTGAGTACTCAGAACTAAAGGGGGTGAGAGGGGGCTGGATGATGTTGAAGGCCGCAGTGGTCTTCAACCTGCGGACCTCCGGAGGTTTCAAAACTACAACTCCCAGCAAGCCCGGACAGCCGATGGCTGCCCGGGCTTGCTGGGAGTTGTAGTTTTGAAACCTCTGGAGGTCCGCAGGTTGAAGACCACTGAGGGCGAATGATGAGAAGAGGATGATGAAGGGGGGGGTGTAGGGATGATGAAGGGGGGTGGGGATGATGAAGGGGGGGTGTGGGATGATTACAAGGGGATGATGAAGGGGGGATGTGTGGGATGATAAGGGGATGATGAAGGGGGGATGTGTGGGATGATAAGGGATGATGAAGGGGGGATGTGTGGGATGATGACAAAGGGATGATGAAGGGGGGATGTGTGGGATGATAAGGGGATGATGAAGGGGGGATGTGTGGGATGATAAGGGGATGATGAAGGGGGGATGTGTGGGATGATAAGGGGATGATGAAGGGGGGATGTGTGGGATGATGACAAGGGGATGATGATGAGGATGTTAATGACGGGTCTGGATGATGACAGGGGGGATGAGGTATTTCCCACCCTAGGCTTATACTCGAGTCAATAACTTTTCCTGGGATTTTGGGTTGAAATTAGGGGTCTCGGCTTATACTCGGGTCGGCTTATACTCGAGTATATACGGTAATCATGGGTATCATGCTATTCATTTTGACCTACAGAATAAAGAAAACATGTCATTATTACTGTACAATGTAAAAACCCCTCCAAAATGCGCAAAATTTCATTTTTCTTTTAAATTTCCTCACTCAAATAACAATGTTTTGGGTTTGGTTTACATTTTATAAAATTAGTGATGTCATTACAAAGTACAATTGGTCACGCAAAAAACAAAACCTTACATGGGTCTGTGGATGGAAATATCAAAGGGTTATGATTTTTAGAAGGGGAGGAGGAAAAAACGAAAACACAAAAAGTAAAATTAGCTGTGTCCTTAAAGGGGTCTTATCCCCTATCCAAAGGATAGGGGATAAGATGTTACATCGCCGCGGTCCCGCTGCTGGGGACCCCGGGGATTGCCACTGCGGCACCCCGCCATCATTACTGCAAAGAGCGAGTTCTCTCTGTGCGTAATGACGGGCGATACAGGGGCCGGAGCAGCGTGACGTCATGGCTCCGCCCCTCATGACATCCCCTTAATGCAAGTCTATGGCAGGGGGCGTGACAACCGCCACACCCCCTCCCATAGACTTGTATTGACGGGGGCGGGCTGTGATGTCGCGAGGGGCGGAGCCGTGACGTAACGATGCTCCGGCCCCAGTATTGCCCGTCATTACGTGCAGAGCGATCTCGCTCTGCGCAGTAATGATAGCGGGGTGCTGCAGCAGCGATCCCCGGGGTCCTCAGCAGCAGGACCCCGGCGATCTGACATCTTATCCCCTATCCTTTGGATAGGGGATAAGATGTCTAGGGGCGGAGTACCCCTTTAACCCCTTAAGGACGCAGCCCTTTTTCACCTTAAGGACTGAGCCATTTTTCGCAATTCTGACCACCGTAACGTTACAAATTAATAACGCGAAAACGCTTTTACCGAATATTCTGATTCTGAGATTGTTTTTTCGTGACATATTCTATTTTATTTTGGTGGTAAATTTTCGGCGTTACTTGCATCCTTTTTTGGTGAAAAATCCCCAAATTTCATGAAAATATTGCATTTTTCTAACTTTGAAGCTCTCTGCTTGTAAGGAAAATGGATATTCCCAATAAATTTTGTGTTTATTCACAAATACAATATGTCCACTTTATGTTGGCATCATAAAATGGACATATTTTTGCTTTTTTTTTTTTAAATTAGAGGGCTTCAAAGTAGAGCAGCAATTTTCAAAAATGTCATGAAAATTGCTAAATTTAAAGGGACAGATGTTACAGAACTACAACTCCCAGCATGCCTGGGCATTCCAGGCATGCTGATAGTTGTAGTTTGGCAACATCTGGAGGGCTACCGTTTGGGCACCATTGTAACAGTGGTCTCCAAACTGTGACCCTCCAGATGTTGCAAAACTACAACTCCCAGCATGCCTTTGGCTGTCTGGGCATGCTGGGAGTTGCAGTTTGGCCTTCCTAGTGGTTGCCACAGTAAAGATCACTTTACTTTCTCTTTCAATCCCCCCCACCGTAGTTTCCCTACCTGAGCCAGGATCCAGCAGTCTCCAGCGAAGATCGGGGGGTCCCCAGGCATCTTCTCCTCCAGGTACCGGCCTCCATCTTCTGTCCATGTTCCCCTCGACATCCAGGGGTGGGCAGAATGGGGGTTGCCATGGCAACCCACTGTCCTGCTGTGCCATTGGTCAGAATCAGTTCTGACCAATGGTAGGGGATAGGAGGAGATCGCAGCACTGCAACCTCAATCCTAGCCCTCAGGATGATCGGGGCTGTCCCTGACAGCTCTGATCATCTCTATTTTCCGGGTGATCGGGTCACCAGAGACCCGATCAGCCTGGAATGGCAGAAAATCACATGTCTGAATTGACATGCGATTTTTTGCGATCGCCGACATGGGGGGGGGGGGGGTCTCAGGACCCCCCTGGGCGATGTGCCGGGATGCCTGCTGAATGATTTCAGCAGGCATTCCGGTCCCCAACCGGCTAGCGGCGGGGACCAGAATTCCCACGGGCGTATGCATACCCCCCACGTCCTTAAGGACTCGGGATGCAGGGCGTATGCATACGCCCGGCGTCCTGAACAGGTTAAAGGGGTACTCTAGCGCTTAGACATCTTATCCCCTATCCAAAGGATAGGCCCATGACAGAGGCCCAAAAGGAAGAAAGCGTCGGGCAACCCCACCAAACGTGGGCCATGGTTCCAGGTGAGCCACCACATCGCCAGCAAGTGTCCGGGACCAGAGGGTACCATTGATGAAGCTGTGATGGGAACCGGTACCAACGTGATAGGATTTTATAATTTGTTTCCTGAGCTTTTGTTGCTATGGTTGATTTATGGGTGAGGTGAAAGCATTTAGACCATTGGGCAGGGGTAAGGCTAGTCCCCAACTCCCGCTCCCAAGCGGCGCAGAAGGAGGGTAATGAAGAGGCTCGGTTAGAAAGTAATTAACTTGAACATTTGAAAAGTACATCTTTTTTTATGTGCTATGCAAGGTTTGCAGAAATTTGAAGGTGGTAGAACATTGGAACCCCCCCCCCCCCCCCCAAATGACCCCATTTTAAAAACTAGAACTCTCAAGGGATTCGCAAGGGGGTACAGTGAGTATTTTAACACCATAGGTTTTTTGGCAGGAATTATTAAAAAGTCAGTGTTAAAAATTCGATATTTGCATTTTTTTCACAAATGCATCATTTGTGGAGCATATTTTTTGTACATCACTTCTGATATTGCAAGAAATGCACCCTATATTTTATTAAGCTGCTCGGCCCGTGTTTGAAACTACCCCCGCTTAGGCCATATTTGGTTCCTTGGCCGCGTGGTAGGACCCAGAAGGAGAGGAGCACCATTTGGCTTTCAGGGCATCATTTTAGGCCGAATGGATTATAGGCCGCACTTCATGCCTGCAAAGGGTTTTAGCTGTCAGAACCATACAGAACCCCCACAAGGAACCCCATTTTGGAAACTACACCCCCTAAAGTATTCATCTAGACCAAAAGTGAGTACTTTGTATCCATTCCAGCCACACAAAAAGGACTGTCAGTGGAAACATTTAAATTTTTTTTTTGTTTCACAAATGCATTATTTGTGGGACATATTTTTTGTGCAGTGCATCTGAAAAGTAGAAAATGAGCCCCATATTTTATTACGCTGTTCGTCCCATGTTCAGTAATACCCCCGCTTAGACCATATTTGGTTGCATGGCCACATGGTGGGACCCAAAAGGAGAGGAGCACCATTTGGCTTTCAGGATATCATTATACGCTGCACTAAATCTTTCAAAGCATTCTAGTTGTCAGAACAATACCGCACCCCCAGAAGTGACCCCATTTTCGAAACTACACCCCCTAAAGTATTCACCTAGGGCAAAAGTGAGTACGTTGAGCCAGTGGAAAAAATAAAAAATTATTTGTGGGACATCATTTTGGTACGTCGCTTTTGAAATGGAGGAAATACGCCCCATATTTTATCACCCTGTTCGTCCCAGGCTGGGCAGTACCCCTACTTTGGCCATATCTGGTTGCCTGATCGCCTGGTAGGACCAAGAAGGAGAGGAGCCCCCTTTTGGCTTTCAGGGCATCATTGTATGAATAGTCCCCATTCATACTGGGTTTCTGCTGTATAGGTGTCCGTTGTCATGTCAAAAAAGGGATGCCAATGTACCGTATATACTCGAGTATAGGCCGAGTTTTTCAGCACGATTTTTCGTGCTGAAAACACCCCCCTCGGCTTATACTCGAGTGAACTCCCCCACCCGCAGTGGTCTTCAACATGCGGACCTCCAGAGGTTTCAAAACTACAACTCCCAGCAAGCCCGGGCAGCCATCGGCTGTCCGGGCTTGCTGGGAGTTGTAGTTTTGAAACCTCCGGAGGTCCGCAGGTTGAAGACCACTGCGGCCTTCAACATCATCCAGCCCCCTCTCACCCCCTTTAGTTCTGAGTACTCACCTCCGCTCGGCGCTGGTCCGGTCCTGCAGGGCTGTCCGGTAAGGAGGTGGTCCGGTGAGGAGGTGGTCCGGGCTGCTATCTTCACCGGGGAGGCCTCTTCTAAGCGCTTCCGGCCCGGCCTCAGAATAGTCACGTTGCCTTGACAGCGACGCAGATACGTCGCTGTCAAGGCAACGGCTCTATTCCGGGCCGGAAGCGCGGAGAAGAGGCGCCCCCGGTGAAGATAGCAGCCCGGACCACCTCCTCACCGGACCACCTCCTTACCGGACAGCCCTGCAGGACCGGACCAGCGCCGAGCGGAGGTGAGTACTCAGAACTAAAGGGGGTGAGAGGGGGGCTGGATGATGTTGAAGGCCGCAGTGGTCTTCAACCTGCGGACCTCCGGAGGTTTCAAAACTACAACTCCCAGCAAGCCCGGACAGCCGATGGCTGCCCGGGCTTGCTGGGAGTTGTAGTTTTGAAACCTCTGGAGGTCCGCATGTTGAAGGCCGCAGTGGTCTTCAACCTGCGGACCTCCGGAGGTTTCAAAACTACAACTCCCAGCAAGCCCGGACAGCCGATGGCTGCCCGGGCTTGCTGGGAGTTGTAGTTTTGAAACCTCTGGAGGTCCGCATGTTGAAGGCCGCAGTGGTCTTCAACCTGCGGACCTCCGGAGGTTTCAAAACTACAACTCCCAGCAAGCCCGGACAGCCGATGGCTGCCCGGGCTTGCTGGGAGTTGTAGTTTTGAAACCTCTGGAGGTCCGCAGGTTGAAGACCACTGAGGGCGAATGATGAGAAGAGGATGATGAAGGGGGGGGGGGGGGGTGTGGGGATGATGAAGGGGGGTGGGGATGATGAAGGGGGGGGGGTGTGGGATGATTACAAGGGGATGATGAAGGGGGGATGTGTGGGATGATAAGGGGATGTGTGGGATGATGACAAGGGGATGATGAAGGGGGGATGTGTGGGATGATGACAAGGGGATGATGAAGGGGGGATGTGTGGGATAAGGGGATGTGTGGGATGATGACAAGGGGATGATGAAGGGGGGATGTGTGGGATAAGGGGATGTGTGGGATGATGACAAGGGGATGATGAAGGGGGGATGTGTGGGATGATGACAAGGGGATGATGAGGATGTTAATGACGGGTCTGGATGATGACAGGGGGGGATGAGGTATTTCCCACCCTAGGCTTATACTCGAGTCAATAACTTTTCCTGGGATTTTGGGTTAAAATTAGGGGTCTCGGCTTATACTCGGGTCGGCTTATACTCGAGTATATACGGTATACTGTAGTAGTCTCATTCAGAAATAAATGGAGCTGCTACAGTATACGTCAGCATCACTCTTTTTGACCTGATGCTGACAGATACCTCTTACACTGCAGAATCGCAGTATGAACGGGACGCAGTGTAGGGTCACATGCAGCACATCCGCAGCATATTTCACTCCGCAGATGCCCCCCAGCAATCACAAGGGGTTAGATCACTGCTGTGGCTGGGTAGCTCAGTGTGTCAGCTCATGACTGCCGCCGGGAAATCTGCCGCTATGAGTGGACACACAGAGCTACCAAGCCGCAGCAGGGAGCTCATTATTGTGACTGTTGGCGGGCATCCGCAGCACGTAATATGCTGCGGATGTGCGCCGTGTTATCCTACACATTATAGATTTTTATTTTTCATTATATTTATAAAAAAAAATGTGTTTTTATAAATGTGTCTTTTTTTTCCATTTTTTATACTTATTGTTTTCATACACTTTTATTTATTTTACATTTTTTCACTTTTTTTATGCTTTGGAATACCTAGTATTCCAAAGCATTGCATATATATGCTTCCTGCTAGTTTTACACTAGCAGGCAGCATATCATAACGTGCCTCTGGCAGACCTGGGGGTCCTTGTAAAGACGATCGATGCGGGGTGCTACAGGAGAGAGACAGAGGGAGCCCCCTCCCTCTGCCAAAACTCCTTACAGCTCGTGGTCGCTTCCGACCGCGGCTGTAAGGGTTAAACTGCCAGGACCGAAGTTTACTTCGGTCTCGGCAGTGTGGCAGGGTCCCGGCTGTGTGTTACAGCCGAGTCCCTGCCGCAATCTCGTGGGTGCACTGGGCAGCACCCACGAGAACCATCCTAATGGGGGAACGTGCATCCTGCCTGGACGTGTATACACGTCCATGGTCCTTAAGGTGTTAAGGCCAAAAGTTGCTGTGTCCTTAAAGGGGTTATCAGGGGAAAAAACTTTTTTTTTTTTTTTTTTTTTTTTTTTTTATAAATCAACTGGCTCCAGAAAGTTTTACAGATTTGTAAATTACTTCTTTAAAAAAAATCTTAATCCTTTCAGTACTTATGAGCTTCTGAAGTTAAGATTGTTCTTTTCTGTTTCTGTGTCAACCCCTACACAAATCTGTGCTCTGTGCATAGAGAGAGCTGGGCCAGGAGATCACGGGGGTCTCTGTGGTTGGAACACCATGTTCAGACACTTTGGATAGTTTCTTACACTGCAAAACTCCTTTAAAATTGCCCTATTCTGACCCCCACAACTTTAATTTATTTTTATACGCTGCTGTTTTGATCCATGATTTGTAGTTTTTGTCAGTACCACATTTGGGTGTATGTGACTTTTTGCAGCATTCAAAAGAGTAATACACGGAACAAATATCACTTGCTTACTTCATGATTTTTATAGAAAGTTTCTCTTCAGACAATACAAAACAGTATATAAAACCTATTCACCCATGTGCATAACTTAGAGTCTGTAGGCTGTGTAGGCTTGAAATATGCATTTATTTCACTCCAGCAGGAGCCTTTAGTCTTGCAGCTCTTATCACAGCAATTTCACAGCAGAGCAAGGAAAGTTCACATCCACGCCAGCGGTGACGTCATTTCAATGGCTTCTGCCCCCAAGTCCATAGGTGTCAACCCACCACCACATTAAATACATCACAGTTCTCGCAAGATTTCTAATTCTGCAATAAAACAACATATATACAACATCATATCGTGTGATGTCTTACAATATAGAACGGGAATAGCAAAATTACAAATTTTATTGATCCTGTGCCGCTGCAATGTGTTCAGCCTTTTTTTTCCAAAAGACCTCACACTGCATGACATTTTTCTGTACCTGTTAACTCCTATTCCTTCTAATATCATCCATCTTCTATCACTACTTTGGTGATCCTTTTCACAGAAATGCTTAGCTAAGCTTGTCTCACCAAACTTTTCACTCTTTCTTTCTATATTCCCCTCATGTTTTTTTTTTTTTAAAGATAATTTCTAATAGTGCTGTGTGTTCATGCAATCTCATTTTAATCGGTTGAGATGTTTGACTGATGTACACCTGCCCTCACGGCATTTAATCAAATTAATTACCTGCTATGTGTTACAGGAGTACCAACCCTTAACAGGGAAGGTCGTGCCTTTCATAGGATGAACAGTTTTGTTACCCTTAATACCGTATATACTCGAGTATAAGCCGAGTTTTTCAGCACGATTTTTCGTGCTGAAAACACCCCCCTCGTCTTATACTCGAGTGAACTCCCCCACCCGCAGTGGTCTTCAACCTGCGGACTTCCAGAGGTTTCAAAACTACATCTCCCAGCAAGCCCGGGCAGCCATCGGCTGTCCGGGCTTGCTGGGAGTTGTAGTTTTGAAACCTCCGGAGGTCCGCAGGTTGAAGACCACTGTGGCCTTCAACATCATCCAGCCCCCTCTCACCCCCTTTAGTTCTGAGTACTCACCTCCGCTCGGCACTGGTCCGGTCCTGCAGGACTGTCCGGAGAGGAGGTCGTCCGGTGGGATACTGGTTCCGGGCTGCTATCTTCACCGGGGAGGCCTCTTCTAAGCGCTTCGGGCCCGGCCTCAGAATAGTCACGTTGCCGTGACAACGACGCAGAGGTGCGTTCATTGCCAACGTACTTCTGCGTCATTGTCAAGGCAACGCCTCTATTCCGGGCCGGAAGCGCGGAGAAGAGGCGCCCCCGGTGAAGATAGCAGCCCGGACCACCTCCTCACCGGACCACCTCCTCTCCGGACAGCCCTGCAGGACCGGACCAGCGCCGAGCGGAGGTGAGTACTCAGAACTAAAGGGGGTGAGAGGGGGCTGGATGATGTTGAAGGCCGCAGTGGTCTTCAACCTGCGGACCTCCGGAGGTTTCAAAACTACAACTCCCAGCAAGCCCGGACAGCCGATGGCTGCCCGGGCTTGCTGGGAGTTGTAGTTTTGAAACCTCTGGAGGTCCGCAGGTTGAAGACCACTGAGGGCGAATGATGAGAAGAGGATGATGAAGGGGGGGGGGGGGGTGGGGATGATGAAGGGGGGTGGGGATGATGAAGGGGGGTGGGGATGATGAAGGGGGGGGTGTGGGATGATTACAAGGGGATGATGAAGGGGGGATGTGTGGGATGATAAGGGGATGATGAAGGGGGGATGTGTGGGATGATAAGGGGATGATGAAGGGGGGATGTGTGGGATGATGACAAGGGGATGATGATGAGGATGTTAATGACGGGTCTGGATGATGACGGGGGGATGAGGTATTTCCCACCCTAGGCTTATACTCGAGTCAATAACTTTTCCTGGGATTTTGGGTTGAAATTAGGGGTCTCGGCTTATACTCGGGTCGGCTTATACTCGAGTATATACGGTATATAACTACACATCAGCCATTTACTTCCCTTCCGAGACCTTCATAACATCTACATTAATCACAAATCATTCCGCTCCATGTTTTTATTGAAATAAAACAATGGCTTTAATCTGTCTGGTAGTCGCTCCCATGTACATGTAGAAGCATTGACCCCCACCACCCCATCCCAAGGCTGCTTTAGAGATATAGATAAAAAGGTCTAAGATGTATATGAAATGTGGTGCCCATCACATACTTCACTTTTGTTTGGTGCATTTCCAACAAATACATAGCACATTTGGCTTAGTAAATTTCCATTTGTATATGAGAAAAGTTCAAAAAGTTTTCACTTTTTTTTAAACTTAATTTATTTCAAGGCAAATGACATCACGCTTTTGCGATGTAAAGTCACATGACATGCTAAGACACGACCGATTACTACTCCCCCCCCCCCCCGACTGAAATATTAAAGTGCTAAAACTTTTCGAACATCCCTCACATAACATAGCATATTGAAGCATTTGAATAGTTATCTGTGTATACAGTAAAACCTATTCAAAAGACCACCTCCTCTAAAAGACCACATAGCCTTATTGGGACCTGATTACCTGTGACACCTTTTCAGTTCCCCCATATTTAATGCATACTTATCTTTGAGAAGACCAAACGTATAGAACAGTGTTTCACAACCTTTTTCCGCTCTGGGCACAGCTCTGGTGTGGTAACATTTTTTACTGTGGAGCAAACCGTCCCCCATTTAGTTTCCCCCCCTGTAGATATTGCCCCCTCCCAGGTGTAGGAGGTAGTTTGCCCCCTGTGTGTAGGATGCCAAGGGAAGGTAGTCTACCCCCTATAAGTAAGAATCCCCTGTAGGTAGTTGCTCCCTATATGTAAGACTAGTAGGTAGTTTGCCCTCTATATGTAAGACCCCCTGTAGGTAGTTTGCCCTCTATATGTAAGACCCCCTGTAGGTAGTTTGTCCCACTATATAGAACCCCTTTAGTTAGTTTTCTCCCTGTTGGGCAGATTTCCCCCCCTGAAGCTAGGACCCACTGTAGGAATTTTGCCATCTTTCCCACTGGACTTGCATGACACATCTGTCTTGCCCTCACGGTACACAGGTTCGAAAACCACTGGTATTACTGGTATGCTTTTTCAAGATTGCTTTGCCACTGTCCCAGGAAATAACTGTCGTAGCTCCGCACCATTTTTACATACCTAAATGTGTTAATTTTTTTGGTAAGCAAGTCACAACATTTTTTACTTTTAAGCTGAGCCTGTGCGCCTTAGTTACATTAAAGGGGTATTCCGGGCAAAAACATTTTATCCCCCAAAGGATAGGGGATAAGATGTCTGATCTTGGGGGGCCCGCCGCTGGGACCCCCCCCGCGATCTCCCTATAGCACCCACATTCTATGCGGGAGCTGCTTCTCCAGTTTTGGAAACCTCCAAGCGGGCCTCCCGCGATCAGACATCTTATCCCCTATCATTGTGAGGCTGAAACGTCGCATTGACTTGATGGGTGAATAAACACACTGCTTTTTGCAATTTGGAGTGCCGCTTCCTTCTTTGGATTTTACGTTGGAAGGTTTGGAGTTTGAACCTGTTGAAGCTGAGCACCCACCTAGGACTTGAAGTCCAACCTTACAGTGCCGGTTCCCTACCGATTTTTAGATTTTATTATATATATATATATGTGTGTGTATATATGTATTTTTCATTATAATGCAGACCAATACAGTGTGCATGAAATACAGCAGTTGACTGTCCGGGCATGCTGGGAGTTGTAGTTTTGCAACAGCTGGAGGCACTCCTGGTAGGGAAACACTGACCTATACTATATACTACTATATAGTCCCACATGCTGGGAGTTGCAGTTTTCATTTGGGGCAGCTGCTGAGTCACAGGCTGTATCAGGGCATGCTGGGAGTTGTACTTAATAACTAACTGCAACTCCCAAATTTGATTAAAAAAAAGCAAAAACAGAAAGGGTACATTTTAAAACTACAGATTGGGGTGCTAAAAATGAGCCTCATACATCCATGTATAAGGAGAAATAAAAAAGTTATGGGGTCAGAATAGGACAAATTTCCCCCACGTATGTGTGTCCTGTGATGTCACTCACATAATTAATTCTGCAAATTAGCATGGCCGGTATTTTTTGCAAGAAAGGGGGCAACTAGTGTTGAGCGTGAATATTCTGATTGCAAATTTTTACCGCGAATATCGGCACTTCGCGATTTTGCGAATATTTAGAATACAGCGCTATACATTCATTATGATGAATATTTTTTTTCTTCAAAGAACACATCACAATGATGTGTACTGTATAATAAAAAGTGATCATCCCTCCCTGCTTCCAGATTGTGGTCCAAAGAAGGCTTCAATATTGTTTACTGTGTGATTTGGTGTGGAGCACGAATATTTTGTATATGCGAATATGCGAATATTGGCGAATATCGGCACTTCCAGAGGACACTGATCCCTCCCTTCTTTTAGCTTGTGGGCCAATGAGAAGGATGCAAATACAGTTGTCAGAGGTTAGCAACATCCCTAGCAACCAATAGGAAAGTTGTCCACCCCTTCACTATATAATCGCGCATGCGCACTATACGAATTTCGCATGGAAAAAAGTGAATGAATATGCGAAATTCGCGAACATAGGACGAATATTCACCAATATATTTGCGAAATATCGCAAATTTGACTATGGCCCCTGCTGCTCATCACTAGTGGCAACCCTAAACGCAGTTCAACAGAAAGAACTTTGCATGCCTCTGTATAAATGACATTACTTCAATAGATTTAGGTTAGAAATTTTATACTTCAGCAATTCCTAAAATATTCTAAAATAAACACACACTTGTGAGCTACTGTATACTGTATGTTTCTCCATGAAAAGCGTGTAAGGAGTCATACCTGCATCTTCCATCTTGAAGCAATAAACGATACATTTCCAGTTTATTACATTGGAAAAATGACATGTTTGCTGCAGAAGGGGATTAGCGGAGCTTTGTAAATGGCGCTGAGTGAGAGCTATTCCTGGAACAGAACAATATATGATATGCAAATGTGTACACAACAGAGAAAACAGCAAATCCCTCCATTGCTCATTTTGTATAGATGAAGATTTTCTTTAATGTATATGTTGTCAATATCGGTTTCTCTGATGTGATTTTCAGTCTCTTATTCTGCTAATTTTCAGCATTTCCTTCACTCACGAGATCCTTTAGTGAACTGGGAAAATGAGCAGAAAGATAACCCAGACTTATGGATATCCTAGAATAAATGTCATTATAGTAGCATGTAACTGGCTAGGACTTGCATTGCTTTCTCCTGGTGAAATACTCATTAAACCTGTTGTAACCAGCGCTCACATCTTCCAAGAACTAAATATTTTTGGAAAAGGTTGAATATAATAATTAATGGACTCTTATTTCTTGAAAGTCTTACCTTTAATTAAAACCCTTTAGCCTGATGTCTTTTTACCCTAACTCACCATCTCCCACCCAGTGTGCCTCCAGCTGTTTCCCTACTACAGCTCCCAGCATACTCTGACAGCTAATGGCCTTTTAGATATTTCAAATTTAGGGCAAGGCAACATTTTTGGTCATTTTCTGCAAATCTGCATATTTCCACTTGCTGAGTACTAGATCTATGTACATTTGCTGGAATCTGGTCTCCCTTCACTTTAAAGGGGTACTTTTGAGAAAAAATTTTTTTCAAATCAACTAGTGTCAGAAAGTTATACAGATTTTACAATTATTTCTGTTTAAAAATCTTATCAGCTGCTGTATGTTCCAGAGGAGGTTTTGTAATTCTTCCCAGTCTGATCACAGTGCTCTCTGCTGCCACCTCTTTTCATGTCAGGAACTGTCCAGAGTAGGAGAAAATCCTCATAGCCAGGGGCGTACCTAGAGCATTTGGCACCCGGGGCGGACCCTTTGTTTGGCACCCCCCCCCCCCCCACACACACACACACACGCACCCCCCTTAATTACACCCCCTCCCTCCCCTCCCCCCAGGAGCGGACTGACAACACTCGGGGCCCCAGGACCAAAAAAACGGCTAGGGCCCCTGCTAGGCTCTGCAGCTCGTCAATCTTCTGCCAAGCTCCTATTCCACCCAAATCCCACACACAATAAAATTTAAATTTATATATGTAAGAAACACTTTAACGTAGGTAAATTTCCATGACCAATAATACTGGTATACAAGGAGTAAATATATACCACCACACAATAACTGGATAATACCGCCATACTGTACTGAATAAAACCACTATATACAGACCACTATATTATAAAGAATATGTATACAATATAAGTGATTATATACAGGACCATATGGCGGTAGATATCAGCTGTACACAGGATGTGTATACCATATACCGTATATACTCGAGTATAAGCCGAGTTTTTCAGCACGATTTTTCGTGCTGAAAACACCCCCCTCGGCTTATACTCGAGTGAACTCCCCCACCCGCAGTGGTCTTCAACCTGCGGACTTCCAGAGGTTTCAAAACTACATCTCCCAGCAAGCCCGGGCAGCCATCGGCTGTCCGGGCTTGCTGGGAGTTGTAGTTTTGAAACCTCCGGAGGCCCGCAGGTTGAAAACCACTGCGGCCTTCAACATCATCCAGCCCCCTCTCACCCCCTTTAGTTCTGAATACTCACCTCCGCTCGGCGCTGGTCCGGTGCTGCAGGACTGTCCGGAGAGGAGGTGGTCCGGTGGGATAGTGGTTCCGGGCTGCTATCTTCACCGGGGAGGCCTCTTCTAAGCGCTTCGGGCCCGGCCTCAGAATAGTCACGTTGCCGTGACAACGACGCAGAGGTGCGTTCATTGCCAACGTACTTCTGCGTCATTGTCAAGGCAACGCCTCTATTCCGGGCCGGAAGCGCGGAGAAGAGGCGCCCCCGGTGAAGATAGCAGCCCGGACCACCTCCTCACCGGACCACCTCCTCTCCGGACAGCCCTGCAGGACCGGACCAGCGCCGAGCGGAGGTGAGTACTCAGAACTAAAGGGGGTGAGAGGGGGCTGGATGATGTTGAAGGCCGCAGTGGTCTTCAACCTGCGGACCTCCGGAGATTTCAAAACTACAACTCCCAGCAAGCCCGGACAGCCGATGGCTGCCCGGGCTTGCTGGGAGTTGTAGTTTTGAAACCTCTGGAGGTCCGCAGGTTGAAGACCACTGAGGGCGAATGATGAGAAGAGGATGATGAAGGGGGGTGGGGATGATGAAGGGGGGGTGTGGGATGATTACAAGGGGATGATGAAGGGGGGATGTGTGGGATGATAAGGGGATGATGAAGGGGGGATGTGCGGGATGATAAGGGGATGATTAAGGGGGGATGTGTGGGATGATAAGGGGATGATGAAGGGGGGATGTGTGGGATGATGACAAGGGGATGATGAAGGGGGGATGTGTGGGATGATAAGGGGATGATGAAGGGGGGATGTGTGGGATGATGACAAGGGGATGATGATGAGGATGTTAATGACGGGTCTGGATGATTACATGGGGGGATGAGGTATTTCCCACCCTAGGCTTATACTCGAGTCAATAACTTTTCCTGGGATTTTGGGTTCAAATTAGGGGTCTCGGCTTATACTCGGGTCGGCTTATACTCGAGTATATACGGTAATTCCTGAACAGCTCTTACATGCCTTACAGGGGAAAGTAGCATGACATTTTGCTTTTAAAAATGTTTGTCTATTTTGTTCTTTTTGACGTCTGCCTGGATCAGGTGATTTGTGATGCATTGGCCTTTTCTATCTATCTATATCTATATCTATATATATATATATATCTATATATATCTATATATATATATATATATATATATATATATATATATATATATATATATATATATATAATAATATTTGGGACGTTCTGTAAACTGCCCATCATCGGCCCTTAACATATTATTTATAATCCAATATTTATTTATAGTCTCTCTGATAAGATTTGCGTGACCATCATATGTGGATTGATAAGTTACCACATTTTTACTTTCTGTTTTGACATTTCCTGTATTGTTCTTTCTAAGATTTTCCGTAAGGTATCTTATCAACCTCTTTCCCGATTTATTCTGTTTCCCTTTGTTTGTATCTACGAATTTTCCTATCATGATCTCTCTATTCTTCTTCAGTACTGCATATTCATTTACTCCTGATTATTTGTCCTTTTGGTATACCACCGAATACTTGGAGGACATGATTACTAGTACGGTGCAGCATGTTGTTGCGATCATTTTAAATTTTTTTTTTTGAAATTTTTTTTTTTAAGCAGTACAAAAGATGGATGGTATGAGAAGGAATAGGAGTTAAAAGTGAACAGGTATGAGGTCTTTTGGATACAAATGCTAAATGCATTGCAGCCGCATTGGATCGATTACATTTTTTAGTTTTTGCAGTTTTGCTTTTCCTGTACTATATTGTAACACAAACATGATATGATATTGTATATATGTTGTTTTATTGCAGAATTATAACTGTGGTGTATTTAATGTGGTGGTGGTGGTGGTGGGTTGACACTTATGGTCTTTACAAAGGTGGCAGAGGCCCTTGAAACGTTGTCACCCCTGGCGTGGATGTGAGCTTTCCTTGCACCGCTGTGAACTTACTGTGATAAGAGCTGCATGACTAAAGGCTCCTGCTGGAGTGAAATAAATGCATATTTCAAGCCTGCACAGCACATTCTCTCAGTTATGCACCTGAGTGAATTACTCTTTTGAATGCTGGATTAAGTGAGGTGATTGGAGCCCTCAGTATACACATGGTAACACCCAGTGGTGCCTGGTTATAATCCATCTTACTGATCTATGATTGATATTCTATGTGACTTTTTGATCACTTTTTATTCCAGTGACTGGCATTGTGATAGTAGAGTTTCTTCAGGCAGACTCTATTAACAGATAAAGGATGTGGAATTCCTGTCGCCCGATGCCCTGGACATGCAGTTCTGGGCACTGGGCAGATTAATTTTTCAGGCCCTTAGCCCTGCTTTGGGCAAGCAGGGCCGGATCTGAAAGCCCCCGACAAGCACTGCGGCGCTCAGAGGAGTGTATGGAGTGGGCTCCGATCTTGAGTCCGTGGCTCTGTCATTGATAAAGCCTGGCTGGACTAGTGTCTATCAGTGGATTGCAGAGCACACAGATCAATGGAGTTCAATAGAACTCTATTGATCTGTATGAGGAATCAAATTATTCCTTCTAAAAGTCCTAATAGAGTGTAAAAAAAAAAAAATAAAAAATAAAAAAAAAAAAATATGTTAAGTTTAAGACATGCATTAACCCCTTCCATAATAAAAGTTCAAATCACCCCCTTTTCCTATATGTAAACATGATAAAAATAAACATATTTGGTATCGCTGAGTAGGTAATTGTATGAGCTATTAAAATATAACATGCATCCCATACGGTAAATGACAAATGTAGTAAAAGAAAAACAAACACAGAATTACAATTTTTATATTATCCCAGAAAAAGTTAAAACTCATTAAAAAAGTCAGATCAATACCAAAATGGTACCAATACAAAGAACAGATTATGGCACAAAAAATGAGCAACATACAGCCTCGTATGCGAAAAAAAAATGGCAATTTAAAAAAATGTGAAAGTTCCGAAATTTTTTTTTTCTTATTAAACGTCTTTTATTGACACAAAAATCAAGAACAATAACTTCCAAACATATAATACATACAGCAGTGCAGTATCCCATGAAATCAGGGCAATCAGACAGAATTTTTTTTTTTTTTTAATTAGTAAAACATGACGGAATCTATACAAATCTGGTATTGCTGTAATCAGGCGGCCTAAAGTATCAAAATAACTTGTTTGCTTAACCACAAGGTAAGTGGCGTAGAAAAGAAAACCACCAAATTTGCAAAACTTTTACTATTTAAATTTTACTTCACCAATATTTTTTTTTTTTTTTTTTGTCGGATCATATGTTATGGAAAAAAGGTATCATTATAGTAGTTAGTTATGGCCATTATAGGGCAAGGAGGAAAAAAACAAGAATGTAAAAGCGAAAATTGGCTGGGACAAGTGGATTGTCATGAGGGACAAGTAGTGTTTTACAAAATTTCCACACCCCTGCAGATTGCCAAGTGACCAGGCTTTTGGCTGCCTTGAACACCCACGGGGCCAATAACAGGGGGAGGGGGGGGGGGCCCCCACGATCAGACTTCTTATCCCCTATCGTCTGGATAGGGGATAAGATGTTTTGTCCTAGAATACCCCTTTAATTTCCCATAATTTGACCCCAATGTCCAGAGTAAATTCCAAGATTTAACCCCATAAACCACTAAATTGCCCAAAAATATGTTTCATCACAAAAAAAGTAAAAATAAACCCAGATAAGACCTCTGGGGGTATTTTTTCCAAAAATGGGTCATGGGTCACTGAGTCACTATAATCGGGGACTTTTTATGTTGCCTCAAATGCGCAGCTCTCTCTCTCGACCTGAGCGGAGTGCGCATTTGAGGCAACAGGTTAGGGACGGCCACACACATCACATTCCCAGAATGATGATTCAGAGCATAGGGTGTGGGGTGGGCATATTTTTTAGTTTTGGCTATGCTCTGGGTCATCATTCAGGGAACATAACCTGTTTTATCATTTTACGTCCCACTGTACCCAACTACTGCCGGTAGATCAGTGGAGCTGATCGGGACACCGGCAGCATAATGCTGCCAGGTCCCGATCAGCTGAAGGGACAGGCGGAGGTTCTCTACCTGCCTCCGTCCTGTCCAATCGGCTCTCCAATAATGCTGATAACCTCAGCAGGCTGTGGTAATGGAGCACCGATGGCACAACAGTGATCAGTGACAAGTAGTACAACAGTCCCCATGGCAGTTTTTTTTTTTTTCCTAAAAGGGTGCCTCCAGAAATTGCAAAACTACAACTCCCAGCATGCCTGGACAGCCTTTGGCTCTCCGGGCATGCTGAGAGTTGTAGTATTGCAACAACTGGAGACACACCGTTTAGAAAACTAAGCCCTATGGGGACAAAAAAAAATTATGTAAAACAATGTTTAACCCCTTAACGACAATGGCCGTAAATGTACGTCATGGTGACGTGGTACTTAACGCACCATGACGTACACACACGCGCGCCGACATGATCGGGAGCACTGGAGCGGTGCTCGCGTCATGCTCGGCAGGTCCCAGCTGCTATCAGCAGCCAGGGACCCGCCGGTAATGGCAGACATCCGCGATCGCGCGGATGTCTGCCATTAACCCGTCCGATGCCGTGATCAATACAGATCACGTCATCTGCAGCATTGCGGTACTTTCAATGGATGATCGGATTGCCCGCAGCGCTGCCTTGGGGATCCGATCATCCAGCATGGCGGCCGGAGGTCCCCTCACCTGGCTCCGGCTGTCTCCAGGGGTCTTCTGCTCTGGTCTGAGATAGAGCAGACCAGAGCAGAAGATCACCGATAATACTGAGCAGTGCTGTGTCCTATACATAGCACTGAACAGTATTAGCAATCAACTGATTGCAATGAATAGTGCCCTATGGGGACATAAAAAGTGTAAAAAAAAAAAAATAAAAAAATAAAAAACAAACAAAAAAAAAATAATAATACAGTATATCAGGCCAGGCACATGAAATGTGGAGGAGGAATTAAGTTAATTTCTCCCACTGTCATATCCAATAACCTCCATTTTATGTTCAGTTAATGAACATGAAATTTGGGAGGTTGGCTATATGAAATGGAGGGATTGGACTTTAAATAGGGGGATTTTCACAATTTTTTTATTATATCGCAATCGCATATCAGTATTGCAATATTTAACTCCATAATCGCAATCGCAGATTTTTCCCAAATCGTGCAGCCCTAGCAGCTATGTAAATGCTCAAGGCCCCTGACTGTGCTCCTGCTCTTCTGAGACCTGGTGTGCACCCGCAGAGCTGTTTACATCCAGATATGAGGTATGCCCTTACTCCAAAGAAATGTATTTAAAAATTTATGGTGACATTTTCTTCAATTACCACTTGTGAAAATGAAAAATTTGGGGCAACCCCAGCATTTTAGTGTAAAAAAATAAAATTTTTCCTTTTCACATCCCACTTTAATGAACGTTTATCAAACACCTGTGGGGTGTTAAGGCTCACTGTACTCAGGGGTGTAGAAATTTAAAGGGGTACTCCAGCACTAAGACATCTTATCCCTTATCCAAAGGATAGGGGATAAGATGCCTGATCGCGGGGGTCCCGCCGCTGGGGACCCCCGTGATCTTCCACGCGCCCCGTTAGAATCAGCCCCCAGAGCGTGCTCTCTCCTGGTCTGATTACTGGCGATCACAGGGACGGAGCATAGTGACGTAACGGCTCAGCCCCCGTGTTATGTCACGCTCCGCCCCCTCAATGGAAGCCTATGGGAGGCGGTGTGCCACTGATCGCGGTGCTGCGCGCTATTAACCCTTTAGACGTGGCGTTCAAAGTTGAACGCCGCGTCTAAAGTGAAAGTAAAACCATGCGGTTAGCTCAGGGAGCTGTTCGGGATCGCCGCGGCGAAACCGCTGCATCTTGAACAGCTTACAAGACAGCCGGAGGGTCCTTACCTGCCTCCATGCTGTCCGATCGCCGAATGACTGCTCTATGCCTGAGATCCAGACACGAGCAGTCAAGTGGCAGAATCATCGATCAGTGGTTTCTTATAAGAAACCACTGATCAATGTAAAAGATGAGTTTGTGCAGTGTTATAGCTCCCTATGGAAGCTATAACATTGCAAAAAAATTTGAATAAAGATCATTTAGCCCCTCCCCTAATAAAAGTTTGAATCACCCCCCTTTTCCCATATAAAAAAAAAATGTAAATAAAAATTAACATATGTGGCATTGCCGCGTGCGGAAATGCCCAAATTATAAAAATATTGTTAATTAAAACGCAAGGTCAATGGCGTACGCGCAAAAAAATTCCAAAGTCCAAAATAGTGCATTTTTGGTCACTTTTTATATCATGGAAAAAATAATTAAAAAGCGATCAATAAGTCCTATCAATGCGAAAATTGTACCGCTAAAAACTTGAGATCACGGCTCAAAAAATAAGCCCTCATACAGCCGCACACGCAGAAAAATTAAAAAGTTATAGGGGTCAGAAGATGACAATTTTAAACGTATATATTTTCCTGCATGTAGTTATGATTTATTCCAGAAGTACGACAAAATTAAACCTATATAAGTAGGGTATCATTTTAATCCTATGGACCTACAGAATAAAGAGAAGGTGTCATTTTTACCGAAAAATGTATTGTGTAGATACGGAAGCCCCCAAAAGTTACAAAATGGCTTTTTTTTTTTTCAATTTTGTCTCACAATGATTTTTTTTTTCGTTTTGCCTTAGATTTTTGGCTAAAATGACTGACGTTGTTACAAAGTAGAATTGGTGGCGCTAAAAATAAGCCATCATATGGATTTTTAGGTGCAAAATTGAAAGCGTTATGATTTTTTTTAAAGGTAAGGAGGAAAAAACAAAAATGCAAAAAACGGAAAAACCCCGATTCCTTAAGGGGTTAAGGTGAAAATGGGCTGGGTCCTTAACCCCTTAAGGACATAGAGCGTACAGGTACTTAACCCCTTTAAGGACAAAGCCCATTTTGGCCTTAAGGACCAGAGCGTTTTTTGCACATCTGACCTCTGTTACTTTAAACATTAATAACTCTGGAATGCTTTTAGTTATCATTCTGATTCCGAGATTGTTTTTTCGTGACATATTCTGCTTTAACATAGTAGTACATTTTTGTGGTAACTTGCATCCTTTCTTGGTGAAAAATCCCCAAATTTGATGAAAAATTTAAAAATTTTGGAAGACACCAGAGGGCTTCAAAGTTCAGCAGCAATTTTCCAATTTTTCACAATTTTCAAACTCGATATTTTTCAGGGACCAGTTCAGTTTTGAAGTGGATTTGAAGGGTCTTCATATTAGAAATAAACCAAATAAATGGTTTTTGGGGGCATGTCACCTTTAGGAAGCCCCTAGGGTGTCAAAACAGCAAAAAAAAAAAACACATGGCATACCATTTTGGAAACTAGACCCCTCGGGGAATGTAACATGGGATAAAGTGAGCCTTAATACCCCACAGGTGTTTCATGACTTTTGCAAATGTAAAAAAAAAAAAAAATTTACCTAAAATCCTTGTTTTCCCCCAAATTTTACATTTTTAAAAGGGGTAATAGCAGAAAATACCCCCCAAAATTTGAAGCCCAATTTCTCCCGATTCAGAAAACACCCCATATGGGGGTGAAAAGTGCTCTGCTGGCGCACTACAGGTCTCAGAAGAGGAGTAGTCACATTTGGCTTTTTGGAAGCAAATTTTGCTCGGGGGTCATGCCGCATTTAGGAAGCCCCTATGGTGCCAGGACAGCAAAAAAAAACTCCACATGGCATACTATTTTGGGAGTTGTAGTTATGCAACCAGCAGATGCACCACTACAACTCCCAGCATGCACTTTAGCTGTTTAGCTGGGAGTTATAGTTATACAACAGCTGAAGGTACACTTTTTCATAGAAAAAAATGTGCCTCCAGCTGTTGCAAAACTATAAGTCCCAGCATGCCCATAAGGGAATGCTGGGAGTTGTGGTGGTCTGCCTCCTGCTGTTGCAGAACTACAGCTCCCAGCATGCCCTTTTTGCATGCTGGGAGCTGTTGCTAAGCAACAGCGGGAGGCTGTCACTCACCTCCTGCTGCTGCTGCTCCGCTGCAGGTCATTCCCTCGCCGCGGCCGTCGCTCCTGGGGCCCCGATCCCAACATTGATGCCGGGGATAGGGGTCCCCAGCACCCGGGGTCTTCTTCCCGCACCCGCTCATGTCCTCCGGAAGAGGGGCGGAGCGGGTTGCGGGAGTGACAACCGCAGCAGGCGCCCTGATTGGGCGGCCGGTAATCCGGCCGACGAATCAGGGCGATCGTGAGGTTGCACCAGTGCCACCTCACCCCTGCAGGCTATGGCTATTTGGGGCCGTCAGAGACCGGCCCGATCAGCCAGTAATTCCGGGTCACTGGAGACCCGATTGACCCGGAATCGCCGCAGATCACTGGACTGAATTTTCCAGCGATCTGCGGCCATCGCCGACATGGGGGGCATAATGACCTCCCTGGGCAATATGCCGGGATGCCTGCTGAACTATTTCAGCAGGCATCCGGCTCCAGTCCCCAACCGGCTAGCGGTGGGGACCGGAATTCCCACGGGCGTATGGATACGCCCTGCGTCCTTAAGGACTCGGAAAGCAGGGCGTATCTGTACGCCCTGCGTCCTGAAGAGGTTAAATTTGCTGTTGGGAAAAGGTGCCCTTCCAATAAGAGAGACCTGGAGCAGTTTGAAAAGGAAGAGTGGTCCAACATTCCGGCCGAGAGGTGTAAGAAGCTTATTGATGGTTATAGGAAGCGACTGTTCAGTTATTTTTTCCAAAGGTAGTGCAACCAAATATTAAGTTAAGGGTGCCAATAATTTTGTCCAGCCCATTTTTGGAGTTTGGTGGGACATTATGTCCAATTAGCTTTTTTTCCTCCCTTTTTTGGTTTAGTTCAAATAAACATATGTATAGCAAAACGTGTTATTGCAATGCTTTTCTGTGAGAAATACTTCATTTTCTAGAAAAATTTCAAGGGTGCCAACATTTACAGCCATGACTGTAGTCCACTATGGGGACAGAAGTGTAAAAAAACAGAAGTAAAAACTAAGTTAAAAAAAATTGAAAAATACGCTCCCCCAATAAAAATGTATATTGTCCCTTTTTTTAACCTCAAAAAAGTGTAAAAAATTAAAATGTATAAACATATTTGGTATCGCCACATGTGTATATGTCCAAACTATTAAAATTATAATGATAATGATCCTGTACGGTGAGCGGTGTGATTGTAAAAAAAAAAAAAAAGAAATAAAAAAAATATATTAAAGTACTAATTGCCACTTTTTTGTCACATTTTATTCCAAAAAAAAAAAAAATGTATTAAGTTTTATGTACATAAATGTGGTATCAATAAAAAATACAGATCATGGCGCAAGAAATTATCCCCCATACCGCCGCTTATACGGAAAACTGAAAAAGTTATAGGTTGTCAAAGGGATTTAAAATGTACTGAGGCTGGGTCCACACTACGTTTTGTCCCATACGGGAGCGCATACGGCAGGAGGGAGCTAAAACCTCGCGCTCCCGTATGTGACCGTATGCGCTCCCGTATGCCATTCACTTCAATGAGCCGACCGGAGTGAAACGTTCGGTCCGGTCGGCTCATTTTTGCGCCGTATGCGCTTTTACAACCGGACCTAAAACCGTGGTCAACCACGGTTTTAGGTCCGGTTGTAAAAGCGCATACGGCGCAAAAATGAGCCGACCGGACCGAACGTTTCACTCCGGTCAGCTCATTGAAGTGAATGGCATACGGGAGCGCATACGGTCACATACGGGAGCGCGAGGTTTTAGCTCCCCCCTGCCGTATGCGCTCCCGTATGGGACAAAACGTAGTGTGGACCCAGCCTAACTTGGTTAAAAAGTTGGCGACTTTTTAAAGAGGTACAGTAATAGAAAAGTATGTAATCATGTGTACCATTTTATCATATTGACCTGCAGAATAAGGAAAACATGTAATTTTTACCATAAATTGTGCGGCGTAAAAACAAAACCTTCCAAAATTTCCAAAATTGCTGTTTTCTTTTCAATTTCTCCACACAAATAGTATTTTTTTTTGATTGCACGATAGATTTTATGAAAAAATGAATGATGTCATTACAAAGGACAGCTGGTCGCGGAGAGAACAAGCCCTCATGCTCTTCTGTGGATGAACATATAAAGTAGTTAGAAGGCGAGGAGGAAAAAACGAAAACTCAAAAATAAAATTGGTCTGGTCCTTAAAGGGGTACTCCGCCCCTAGACAGCTTATCCCCTATCCAAAGGATAGGGGATAAGATGTCAGATCGCTGGGGTCCCGCTGCTGGGGACCCCGGGGATCGCTGCTGCAGCACCCCGCTATCATTACTGCGCAGAGCTAGATTGCTCTGCTCGTAATGACGGGCAATACATGGGCCGGAGCATTGTTACATCACGGCTCCGCCCCTCGTGACGTCACGGCCCGCCCCGTCAATACAAGTCTATGGGAGGGGGCGTGGCGTTCATCACGCCCCCTGCCATAGACTTGCATTAAGGGGACGGGCCGTGATGTCATCAGGGGCGGAGCCATGCCGTCACGCTGCTCCAGCCCCTGTATCGCCTGTCATTACGCACAGAGCGAACTCGCTCTGTGCAGTAATGATGGCGGGGTGCCGCAGCGGCGATCCTCGGGGTCCGCGGCGATCTAACATCTTATCCCCTATCCTTTGGAAAGGTATCATACAAGTACCATCAGACAGAGATCCCTCTGACAGACAGGACCACAGCTCTACCTCCTCACCAAAACAGGATGTAGATCTGGCAAGAGCTTTATTCAAATCCTGGCCTGTCCACAGTGCTGATTTTATGTATGGCTGAGCACAACACAGTGGCGTGGCCATATTTGTTTGGCAGCCTGTGGTGGGGCTTCCAATTTGGCTCTGCTTGCCCGCAGCTGTGCTAAATATAAGAAAAACACCTGCCCGATGCCTAAAACTACATGTCCTAGGTGTCGGGCAATTTTCATATATTTATGGTATATTTATGCAGGTGGCATTAGCGCAGCATGCTGCATTTCTTAAAAACATGACTGTAGTCAAACCACAGCCAAAGCACCTGTATTTGTGTTTCTTGAGGTGTGGTCTTGGTCCAGCTGTCTGCCTCCCTATATATCGCTTCTTCTTGCTACTTTTAATGCTACTTGCTACTTTTCTGCATGCTCAGCCAATCAAAGGCTGAGGCGGGATTCCACTACAGCCAAAAATGTCCAAGTTCTGCTTTTATGAACTGAATCACAGAGGATAAACATCTGTGTTAATATAATTTAAGGCCGGGTTCTCTAAAGCACATTTGGTTCTGTGCAGGAGATTTATTCTCAAGGAGAAGACTGGAAACAATCGTGTTGAGAGCAGGAAACCATATTGTAAAAATTACTGCAATGCCATGATAACGTACAAATTATAAGTTTTGCATGAAAACATTTAGAGAGATAAATTCAACCGAAGGGGATATAGATCTGCTGGACTCTTGTTGTGAAAATGGACTCATATTGCATGCTGCATAGTTCTGTGTGTAGTACTATCCATTGGGCCCGCATAATTACCCCTCCCTTTAACTTTTTGGCCACAGCAGCAAGCTCCCACTGTCTTCATCAGGATTCTGCTGCATCATGCACGTTGCTAAATTCACCACCGCAGAAATTCTAATTCTGGACTCTTGACAAAATGGTGAATTATACTCCCCGATAATTCCTTTTCAGGAAGTCTCCATGACAGCACCCATGAGATTAACTCCTCCTCCTGATTGGGACAGGAAAAAACACTGAGAGGTTAAATTCCACAACCCCTTCCTCTCCACACCAGTGTATTTACAAAGAACACCGAAGGAAAGGAAGAAAGTGCATAAGAACACCACAATAAAAAACCAAAGGGTGGGATGTATGGGTGCTGTCGGGGAGACTTCCAGAAAAGGAATTATCGGTGAGTATAATTCACCATTTCCCCTTCCGTCTCCACGACAGCACTCATGAGAAATACCAAATAATTTATTCGGGAGGGACTATAGCACTGAGGAGTTTACGTCCAAAGGCCATATCCTCAGAAGACAAAACAGGAACTCTATAATATCTGGAAAAAGTATGAAGGTTTTTACAAGTAGCAGCTTTACAAATTTGCTCTACAGAAGCTCCAGCTCTCTCTGCCCATGACAAGGAAATAGCTCTAGTAGAATGGGCTTTCAATTGAATAGGTGGGGATTTACCCCTGGCTACATAAGCTTCTGAAATTGGGGTCTTAATCCATCTGGCTATAGAACTTCTAGAGGCTTTTTTGCCTCTATTAGGACCAGCAAACTGAGCAAACAGATAATCTTTTCTCCACTGACTAGTTCTTTTAATCAAAAACGAAAGACCAGGGAGTCAGGAGTTAGTCTGGCGCAGAGAGGAACCATCAGACAGCCAAGTAAAATCAATGGATTTATTAGATGCAACACGTTTCGCTGCGCATGCGCAGCGAAACGCGTTGCATCTAATAAATCAATTGATTTTACTTGGCTGCCTGATGGTTCCTCTCTGCGCCAGACTAACTCCTGACTCCCTGGTCTTTCGTTTTTGATTTTACTCTTACCCAGGAGGGCTGCAGTGGACCTTCTTCTTTACTTCTTCTGCACTTTACCTTGTTGTGTGTGGGTGCACAACCAACTTTGGTAAGCGGCTTGGGAATTACCGTCCCCTACCCCCACCAACAAGATCTACTGATCCCGCACATGAGGCGCCTTCCTCCCTCTCTCTAGTTCTTTTAATGTATTGGAGAACAGCTCTTCTAACATCCAGAAGACTATATGATCTTTCTAGGTCATTTTTGGGATTATCCAAAATTCTGATATAAGGCTCCTGGATAGAAAGGACCTGAATTTCACCTACTCTTCTGGCTGTAGTGATGACAACTAAAAATATGGTTTTGAGAGTCAGGAATTTATCAGAAACAGAATCCAGGTTCAAAGGGATCCAGTGGAAGAGCCCCTAAAACTGTGTATTTAAATTCCACTGAGGACAGATATTTAAAGTCTTAGGTCTGAGTCTACTAGATGCTTTAATAAATCTAGAAATCCACATCTTATCAGCTAATTTTACATGATAGAGTGCACTCAGAGCAGAAACCTGTACTTTGAGGGTACTAGGGGAAATACCTAAATCAAATCCCTGCTGAAGGAAGTCTAGAATTTTAGGCGTGTCAATAGAAAAAGAATCCCCACATCAAGAAGTACATTTCTTCCAAGTCTTGGCATAGATTCTAGAGGTAGTATCTCTACGGCTAGATAGAAGCGTATTCACAACCTTTTCAGAAACCTTCCTTTAGCAGAATGGACTTTTCAATTTCCATGCTGTCAAGCTGAGGCTTTGGATCTGACGGTGAAAGGATTGTCCCTGGAACAGAAGATCCTTTTGAGCAGGAAGCCTGATGGGCTCCTCCACACGGAGTTCTCAATAGAGAAAACCAGCTCCTCTTTTGCCAGTATGGAGCTATCAAAATTAAAATGCAATGAACTTTTGATGGACCCGAGATATCAGAGACAGGGGAGAAAATGCATAACCTACTCTGAATGTCCAATCGTGAGCCAAAGCATCTACTGTATGGGAGAGTCTTTTGGATTGAGGGAAAAAAATAGATCCACCTTGTGATTTCTCCTGGTTGCAAAAAGGTCCACTTGAGGAACTCCCCATCTCTCTGTAATCATTTTGAATGCCCGAGGAGCTAGAGACCATTCCCCTGGGTCTAATATGTGTCTGCTCAGGAAGTCCGCTTCCAGGTTCCAGACACCTTTTTGAGATGAACTGCTGATATGGAAAGCACTTAGTTTTCTGCCCAAGAAAATATTTGATGAGAGATTGACTTAAGGGCCATGTGTCTTGGGCCTCCCTGACGTCTTATAAAGGCCACTGCTGTCGTATTGTCCGAATAAATGAGGATGTGGCGATTTTTGCAGTTTTTCTCCAGCTCTTGGAGTATCATCCATATCGCCAGTACTTCTCTGAGATTTAAATATTTCCTTGCTGTCTGGGGATCCCACCTTCCTTGGACTGCTTGAGTCTCTGAGTGAGCTCCCTATGCACTGGCATTTGTCGTTATAAGTAACGGTTTTGTCTGAAACAGTCTTACTCCCTTTTCTAGATTTTTTTTTTTTTTAACATCCACCACTTTAGATGGGATTTTACTTGAGTGGGAATGATCACTCTTCTGTCTAAAGTCCTTTTGAGATTTGTCCCAAATGGCTAGGATCCACTTTTGTAGAGGCCTGGAGTGAAAATGGGCCCAGGCTACTGATTGAATGCATTTTGTCATATGGCCCAGAGTGGACATTGCTGTCCTGATTGAACAAGAGCGAAGGGCTAGGAACCTGGAGATTAGGGCACGAAGTAGTACCCTCCTGGAATCCGGAAAAAAGGAGGTCTGGATCCTCGAATCCAAGAGGGTACCCAGAAATCTCTTCCTCTGACTGGGAATAAGATCTGATTTTCTCCAGATTTAGAATCCAACCCAACTTCTGGAGAACAAGAATAGTTCTCTGTAAATGAAGTTCCAATTGAGAAACTGAGTCCACCACTATCAGAATGTCGTCTAGAAGAGAGATAATTAGAATAGACTCCTTCCTGAGGACTACCTCTGCCAAGACCTTGGTGAAAATTCAAGGAGCAGATGACGAGCCGAATGGGAGACAAACAAACTGAAAGTGGTGGACACTGGACCCCCATCCGATGGCAAATCTCAAATATTTTTGGGAATTTGAATGGATTGGAATGTGATAATATGCATCGTGTAGATAGATTGTCGCCATCACCGCCCCCTCCCTTATTAACTGAACCGCAGATTTTACAGTTTACATCTTAAATTTCCTGTAAACCACAAATTTGTTCAAGAGTTTCAGATTTATAATTGTACAGAACTTCCCATTTGGTTTGGAAACTAGAAACGGGGAAGAGTAGTGACCTAGGCCCCTCCTGAAGGGGAGGAATCTCCTGGATAGCACCCAGGCTGAGAAGGTCCTGAATACCCTTGAGAACCAATTTCTGCTTTTTTGAACTCTGTTGAATAACAACATACCTTGGAGGGGGAGGTGAGGACCATTTGATCCGGAGGACCTGGATATTATCTCTACTATCCAGGGATTTGGAATCGGGGACTTCCAAACTGGGGCAATAAGAGAAAGCTTTTCCCCCTACTGACCTGGCATCATTGTTTAGCGTTGGAAGAGGACTGACCGGGGTTAGTAAAGAGATTTCTTCCTCTACCCCCCTTCCTGTAGGATCAACTTCCTGTTTTCCCTTTACCTCATCTGGAAGACTGGTCTGGCTGACAGAAAAGACAAAAAGGAGATTTTTTAGGTTGAACCTTATCTAAGGGCAATCCTTTTCTTATACATGAGAAAGAAGTCTCAACTGGCACTACTGTGGTTGCTATGGAGTGATGCAGAAGTCCTGTGCCGAGGTCTAGGTCACAGTCACTTATAATAGCCTGTGGTGGTGCTCAGCATACCAAAGTCCATACAACTGTATGCTTCAATAGAAGAAAAGAAAGTAGGCGGCAGCTCACCAAACCTAGCTTCAGGCTTCTTTTATTGTAAAAGGTGAACATACAAGTGCAAACTCGCATGCAATGAGCGACGTCCGTTTCACACAATACTGTGCTTCTTCTGGCTCAGCCAGAAGTCAGAAGAAGCACAGTATTATGTGAAAAGGACGTCGCTCATTGCATGTGAGTTTGCACTTGTATGTTCACCTGTTACAATAAAAGAAGCCTGAAGCTACATTTGGTGAGCTGCCGCCTACTTTCTTTTCTTCTATTGAAGGAATCCTTTTTTCTTGTCTGCTCCTTTTTCCAATATAGAATCCAGATCTGGACCAAATAAAAATTTACCATGGAAAGGAAGGGAGCAGAGTTTACTTTTAGATGTCATGTCTCCCGACCAAGATCTTGGCTATAGTAAATGCCTTGTGGTATTGGACAAAACAGCAGTAAGAGAGGCAAGTTTAACAGATTCAGCAGAGGCATCAGACAAAAAAATTAGAAGCCATTTTAAGAAGAGGAAAGGATTCCAAAATCCTGTCAGACTGAAGATGGAATTCCAGTTGTTCTAACCAGACTCCTAGAGTTCTGGCAACACAAGTAGAGGCTATACTGGGTCTTAAAAAAGATGAAGCAAAAAGATGGAGAGGATCGCTGCTGCCGGTAAGGTACCTCCGCTGCCGCCGCAGGTCACAGGACATTTCCCCCGTTCTGCCCGGATTACCGTCGGTTGGCAGAACGGGGGAACTGATCTTTAACCCCCATGCCCCCGATATGCTATTGTTAGGTCGCTTCTGACACGCCAATAGCAGGGATAGGAGGGGTGGCATAACTCCTATCCCTTCAGGGGGACCGGGGGTGTCCTGGACATCCCCGATCCCCCTTATTTTCCGGGTCACTGGAGACCCGTATTACCCGGAATCGATGCATATCAGGGGTCTGAATTGGTGGGCGATTTGCGGCAATCGCCGACATGGGTCTCAGGACCCCCCTGGGCGATATGCTGGGATGGCTGCTGTTAGATAACAGCAGCCGTCCTGGCCCAATCACCCTTTCCGGTGACGTGGCGATCCCGGAACACTGTGCCGTAAATGTACGGCGCTGCGCGCTAAGATGCACTAAGCAGCGCCATACATTTATGGCACATGTCCTTAAGGGGTTAAAGGGGTATCGCCTTTTCAGACATTTTAGGAATAAAAGCATTCTTTTCTGGTTTTGCCTATTCATCCTTTAATAGGCCTCCAAAAATCTCATTCTGGATAGATTGTCTCCTGAACTTCTTCCAGATTTAAGGTAGTACAGATAGACTTAATTAATGATTCAATATCATCAGAATTAAATAAAAACTCTTACAGAGAAGAATCTTCCTCTTCATGAGGTTTTTCTACATACACCTCTTCTTCCAATTCTGGAGATACACTTTCTTCAGAATCCGGAAAAGACATCGTCTTAGTCTTCTTTACAGCTGAGACATTCACAGTAGTAGTAGTAGATGCCACAGGGGTAGCAGATGGGATAAATGATGCTAAAGCTGAGTGTATCTCTGAATAAATCATGATTTTAGTTTCTTGCATAAGGGTAGGAGAAAAATCCTTAACCACCGATGCAATACTTGCTTTACACAAAGGTTTAGAAGCAGATTCAGAAAACTCTTTGTAGCACATTATACATTTTTTAGTTTTAGATTTTTGTTTCGGTTAACCAAAGAACCCGCAGAATCCTTGTCTCCCTGAAAATACAAGCAAATGAAGATAGTCCAGGGCGAACCCATAGGGCCTCAGTTCTCATGGATCCGGGGACCACTGGAGGATCTGGAATCTTTGCAGGTGAGCTCATGATGCAGCCTGGGAAAAATTCAATGCTGAAATCATGCAGAGCAGCTTCCATCTGGGAGAAGGGCTCTTTATAGGAAAAGGCCAGTCTCCAGATTCAAATTCACCGTCCAGAAGTGATGTCAGGCGCCAGTGTTCTGACCAGAAGGAGAACGCTGTAATCCTCCCGCAGGAAGGGATATCACCAGGAAGCACTCGCGCTTGGCATTGAAGCCAGGCCATGCCGGAGGAAGCTGGGACCGCTGCAAGAACACTGCCAGAAGCTCTGCGTAATGCTCGCACGGCTCCTCATGCAGCTCTCTGTGCAGCGCTCCCATTATCCGCATCCTCTGTACTTCCGGAGCGGACCTGCGGACCGGACCATTGGGATAGAAAGGTGACAAGGGGGTGTGCTACCTCAGCACCAGAGTCTACAAGGCCCCGGTAAGGACCTTATCTTTTTCTGCACAGGAGACTAGTCTTCCGCACCTCTCAGTTCCTTCCCTAACATAGATAGGGAAAAACACTGGTGTGGAGAGGAAGGGGTGGGGAATTTAACCTCTGTGTTTTTTCCTGTCCCAATCAGGAGAAGGAGTTAATCTCATGGGTGCTATCATGGACATGGAAGGGGAAAGAATTAACATTTTCATACTTTTGGCGGATCCACTTTTTCAGATTCTTTTTAGATTTTTAGTTTAATTGCCTGACATCAAGGCTTATAATGGGTGCATATACAATGCATCGAGAGAGTTTTCCAACCCTTTCACTTTTTTTACTGTTTATGTTGAGGCTTTGGCCTCGTTCACATTGCCATTGACTCCTCTATTTGGCGTTTCGTTGGCAAGTCCATTAAAATGACAGAAGTTTAACGGAAAAATAAATAGTGCATGCATTTTTTTTTTCTCCACTAAATTCCGCTAAACTACTGAATCCACCAATGGATGCTGTTTAAGTGAATGGGGTCTGTCGGGACCCGGCAGTGTCCATTTGGCTCAAGAAAAAAAAAAAAAGCTGTACAGACCCTGAATGGGACGGAAGACGACGTCAATAAAAAAATAAAATAAAATCAAGTTGTCCTGCATCAAGTGAAAACAGAATTTTAGAAATTTTAAAAATAATTTAAAAAGGAAAAACTAAATTCAACCTGTACATACGTATTTAGACCATTTTCTGTGAATTTTAACCCCTTAAGGACTCAGACCATTTTGGCCTTAAGGACTCAGACAATTTAATTTTTACGTTTTCATTTTTTCCTCCTCGCCTTCTAAAAATCATCCACAGACTGGTATGAGGGCTTGTTTTTTGCATGACCAGTTGTCCTTTGTAATGACATAACTCATTATATCATAAAATGTATGGCGCAACCAAAAAACACTATTTTTGTGAGGAAATTAAAACGAAAAACGCAATTTTGCAAATTTTGAAAGGTTTTGTTTTCACGCTGTACAATTGATGGTAAAAATGACGTGTGTTCTTTATTCTGAGGGTCAATATGATTAAAATGATACCCATTATTACATACTTTTATATTGTTGCGCTTAAAAAAAATCACAAACTTTTTAACCGAATTAGTACGTTTATAATCCCTTTATTTTGATGACCTCTAACTTTTTTATTTTTCCGTATAAGCGGCGGTATGGGGGCTCATTTTTTGATACCACATTTGCATATAAAAAACTTTTAATTCATTTTTTAAATTTTTTTTTTAATAAAATATTAAAAAAGTAGGAATTTTGGACTTTTTTTTTTTTTTCGTTCACGCCGTTCACCGTACGGGATCATTAACATTTTATTTTAATAGTTCGGACATTTACGCACGCGGCGATACCAAATGTCTATAAAAAAATTTTTTACGCTTTTTGGGGGTAAAATAGGAAAAAACGGACGTTTTACTTTTTTATTGGGGGAGGGGATTTTTCGCTTTTTTTTTTTTTACTTTTACATTTCTTTACTTTTTTTTTTTTTTTTTTTTTTTTTTTTTTTTTTTTTTACACTTGAATAGTCCCCATAGGGACTCATAGCAATACCATGATTGCTAATACTGATCTGTTCTATGTATAGGACATAGAACAGATCAGTGTTTTCGGTCATCTTCTGCTCTGGTCTGCTCGATCACAGACCGGAGCAGGAGACGCCGGGAGCCGGACGGAGGAAGGAGAGGGGACCTCCGTGCGGCGTTATGAATGATCGGATCCCCGCAGCAGCGCTGCGGGCGATCCGATCATTCATTCAAATCGCGCACTGCCGCAGATGCCGGGATCTGTATTGATCCCGGCACTTGAGGGGTTAATGGCGGACGCCCGCGAGATCGCGGGCGTCGGCCATTGCCGGCGGGTCCCTGGCTGCGATCAGCAGCCGGGATCAGCCATGCATGACACGGGCATCGCTCCGATGCCCGCGGTTATGCACAGGACGTAAATGTACGTCCTGGTGCGTTAAGTACCACCTCACCAGGACGTACATTTACGTCCTGCGTCCTTAAGGGGTTAAGGACCAGGCCATTTTACACCTTAAGGACCAGAGCATTTTTTTGCAAATCTGACCACTGTCACTTTAAACATTAATAACTCTGGAATGCTTTTAGTTATCATTCTGATTCCGAGACAGTTTTTTCGTGACATATTCTACTTTAACTTAGTGGTTCAATTTTATGGTAACTTGCATCCTTTCTTGGTGAAAATCCCCAAATTTGATGAAAAAATTTAAAATTTTGCATTTTTCTAACTTTGAAGCTCTCTGCTTGTAAGGAAAAGGGATATTCAAAATAATTTTTTTTTTGGTTCACATATACAATATGTCTACTTTATGTTTGCATCATAAAATTTGAGTTTTTACTTTTGGAAGACACCAGAGGGCTTCAAAGTTCAGCAGCAATTTTGAAATTTTTCACACAATTTTCAAACTCGCTATTTTTCATAGACCAGTTCAGGTTTGAAGTGGATTTGAAGGGTCTTCTTATTAGAAATACCCCATAAAAGACCCCATTATAAAAACTACACCCCTCAAAGTATTCAAAATGACATTCAGTAAGTGTATTAACCCTTTAGGTGTTTCACAGGAATAGCAGCAAAGTGAAGGAGAAAATTCAAAATCTTCATTTTTTACACTCGCATGTTCTTGTAGACCCAATTTTTGAATTTTTGCAAGGGGTAAAAAGGAGAAAACCCAATTTCTCTCGAGTAAGCACATACCTCATATGTCTATGTTAATTGTTCAGCGGGCGCAGTAGAGGGCTCAGAAGGGAAGGAGCAACAAATGGTTTTTGTGGGGCATGTCACCTTTAGGAAGCCCCTATGGTGCCAGGACAGCAAAAAGTAAACAAACACATGGCATACCATTTGTGAAACTAGACCCCTCGAGGAATGTAACAAGGTGTAAAGTGAACCTTAATACCCCACAGGTGTTTCACGACTTTTGCATATGTAAAAAAAAAAAAAAAATTTACCTAAAATGCTTGGTTTCCCAAAAATGTTACATTTTTGAAAAGGATAATAGCAGAAAATACCCCCCCAAAATTTGAAGCCCAATTTCTCCCGATTCAGAAAACACCCCATATGGGGGTGAAAAGTGCTCTGCTGGCGCACTACAGGTCTCAGAAGTGAAGGAGTCACATTTGGCTTTTTGAAAGCAAATTTTGCTCTGGGGGCATGCCGCATTTAGGAAGCCCCTATGGTGCCAGAACAGCAAAAAAAAAAAAACCCCATGGCATACCATTTTGGAAACTAGACCCCTCGGGGAATGTAACAAGGGGTAATGTGAACCTTAATACCCCACAGATGATTCACAACTTTTGCATATGTAAAAAAAAAATTTTTTTTTTTTTTACCTAAAATGCTTGGTTTCCCAAAAATGTAACATTTTTATAAAGGGTAATATCAGAAAATACCCCCCAAAATTTGTAACACAATTTCTCCCAGGTACGACGATACCCCATATGTGGCCCTAAACTGTTGCCTTGAAAGACGACAGGGCTCCAAAGTGAGAGCGCCATGCGCATTTGAGGCCTAAATTAAGGACTTGCATAGGGGTATTCTACGCCAGTGATTCCCAAACAGGGTGCCTCCAGCTGTTGTAAAACTCCCAGCATGCCTGGACAGTCAGTGGCTATCTGGCAATACTGGGAGTAGTTGTTTTGCAACAGCTGGAGGCTCCGTTTTGGGAACAGTGGCGTACCAGACGTTTTTCATTTTTATTGAGGAGGGGAGGGGGGCTGTATAGGGGTATGTGTATATGTAGTGTTTTTTACTTTTTATTTTATTTTTTTGTTAGTGTAGTGTTTTTAGGGTACAGTCGCACGGGCGGGGGTTCACAGTAGTTTCTCGCTGGCAGTTTGAGCTGCAGCAGAAAATTTGCCGCAGCTCAAACTTGCAGCCGGACACTTACTGTAAACCTCCGCCCATGTGAGTGTACCCTGTACGTTCACATTGGGTAGGGGGGGGGAACATCCAGCTGTTGCAAAACTACAACTCCCAGCATGTACGGTCTATCAGTGCATGCTGGGAGTTATAGTTTTGCAACAGCTGGAGGCACACTGGTTGTGAAACACAGAGTTTGGTAACAAACTCAGTGTTTTGCAACCAGTGTGCCTTCAGCTGTTGCAAAAGCTACAACCCCCAGCATGTACGGACAGCGGAAGGGCATGCTGGGTCTTGTAGTTATGCAACAGCTGGAGGCATACTACTTTGGCTGGGGATGCTGGGGATTGTAGTTATGCAACAGCTGGAGACACTGGTTTGCTACTTAACTCAGTGTGCCTTCAGCTGTTGCAAAACTACAACTCTCAGCAGTCACCGACAGCCAACAGGCATGCTGGGAGTTGTAGTTATGCAACCAGCAGATGCACCACTACAGCTCCCAGCATGCACTTTAGCTGATGCAAGCTGGCAGTTGTAGTTATACAACAGCTGAAGGTACACTTTTCCATAGAAAAAATGTGCCTCCAGCTGTTGCAAAACTATATGTCCCAGCATGCCAATAAGGGAATTCTGGGAGTTGTGGTGGTCTGCCTCCTGCTGTTGCATAACTACAGCTCCCAGCATGCCCTTTTTGCATGCTGGGAGCTGTTGCTAAGCAACAGCAGGAGGCTGTCACTCACCTCCTGCTGCTGCTCCATGCCACATCAGGTCAGTCCCTCGCCGCCGCTGCTCCTGGGGCCCCGATCCCAACATTGATGCCAGGGATCGGGGTCCCCAGCACCAGGGGTCTTCTTCCCGCTCACGTCCTCCGGAAGAGGGGCGGAGCGGGTTGCGGGAGTGACATCCGCAGCAGGCGCTCTGATTGGTCGGCCGGTAAACCGGCCGACGAATCAGGGCGATCGTGAGGTGGCACCAGTGCCACCTCACCCCTGCTGGCTATGGCTGTTCGGGGCCGTCTCTGACTGCCCCGATCAGCCAGTAATTCCGGGTCACTGGAGACCCGATTGACCGGAATCGCCGCAGATCGCTGGACTGAATTGTCCAGCGATCTGCGGCCCTCGCAGACATGGGTGGGGGGGCATAATGACCCCCCCTGGGCGATATGCCGCGATGCCTGCTGAACGATTTCAGCAGGCATCGGGCACCGGCTCCCCTCCAGCTAGTGGTGGGGGGCTGGGAAAGGACTCTAAAACGGATGCGTAGGAGTACATCCATTGTCCTTAAGGGGTTAAATATGGCCCTACACTTAAAGTGGGATCGGGGAGAAGTAGCTGATCACCGGCTGGGTCCCCCTAGATCTCCTGAACAGGACCCTGCATTTCGCCTACCTCCTAGATGGCATGCTCTCCATTCATTTAAATGGGGCATGTGCCGTTTAGAGGAAGACCACACATGCTCTTGACTGAGCAGGACGGGGTCCCGTTCAGGAGATTGCATGGTCACCCAGCGGTCAGACCCCTCGCATAGGAGATAAGTTAGTTCTGGCTGCAGTACCCCTTTAAAGTATAATATGATATAGTGAAAAATGTTACAATGTAACATGTATAGTAGAGTTATGTAATATTTAGAAGTGTGCTGCATTGCTATATTTATTTGGAGGTTGCTATTTTTATGGAGTTCAAAGTGCATTAGTAAGCTATGTTTATGCACAATATTTTGTGAAATGGTGAATATTCAATATGCCACCTGTTTATTCTTCAGAACATCCTTATTTGTGACGATGCTCTATGTGGAATCAGACAATTCTTTCAGTGAGATAACAGAAGGGAGATTTTAATTTGCTTAGTATTTTTTATATAGGAATTCAAGTGTTGTAATTTTTTTAATGATTCTTTAAGGATAGTTTTAAGGTGCGGTCATCTTGAACGTAGATAACCTCTTCAAATCCAAACCATTTTTGGATAGTTGTTACTGTTTTTGCTCCATGCTGAGCACATGTGATTACCATAATTCCTGAAGCTGACCATAGAAGATTTATTTTGGCAGAGTTCATTGGTATACAGCCAATAATTCTTGTGATGTAATATCTCCTGAATTTCTAGTGCTTTGCTTGATAGTACTTAAATTAATTTTTTTTTTAGATTTATGTAGATTGCATGCATAGATAGGTAATGTGTAGTTGATTTCCCAGAGGATCAATAGTCACAGGCATAAAGTGTGTTTGTACTTTTACATAATCAAATTTCGCAGCAGGAAAGTATTTACTAGCTTTTGCAATACTGATGCAATTCTGATGTTTCACCCACATGTTCATTGTTCATTTCTCTGTTGCAGTAGAAAACCATCATATAAGCTTTTCCTATTATTGGATGCCGCCTAAATGTTTTTCTAAAGGGCAGACTTTGAGCATACCCTATACATATGTCATAAAACATTTCCTGCCGTATTAATACTACTGGTCAGTATAAAATGTATATTATAAAAACAGAATGACCAGCATTATCTTCTTCAGGAAAGTTAGTTTCTTTTAATATCCTAACGGCCGCCCAATGGTGTCTGCAGCTCTTTGCAGTAAATAGAGCAGACAGATTCACTTTGATATGTTCACATGTGCATATTTTTGCTGCAGATATGCTGCTGCAAAATTTGCTGGCCATTGACTTCAATGGGTAGCAAAATCAGCTACAGCAAATCTGTAGCAGATCTGCAGCAGAAAATACGCACGTGTAAACAGGCCCTAAGGGTACGTTCACATGTACAGGATCTGCTGCATATTTTCTGCAGGTGATTTTGCTACCCATTGAAGTTAATGGGTAGTAAAATCAGCTGCACAAAATATGCAGCAGATCCTGTATGTGTGAAGGGCTCATTCACACGGACGGATCCGCCAGCGATGGACCCTACAGTGTTGCTTCGATATGTGCCTGCTCATAGCAGCAATCTGCTGCTGCGAGCAGACACGCTGGGATGTGCGAGTCTCTGCGCGCGTGTGCAGGTATACTGCGCATGCGCACGGCGACACGCACATGGCAGTGTCTGCTTGTAGCTGCGGATTGCACAGATGGAGGAAACACTGTAGGGTCCATCGTCGGTGGATCCACAGTGTGAAATACGCTGTGGATCCATCCATGTGAATGAGCCCTAAAGGAGATATGTCATGCAGATCCCATATTTGTGGCCATTATGCCCAGAGTGCCAGAATATAAAACAATAAGGACTCATCTGCCACCACTCCATCGATGTCCCGGAATCGCTACACCAGTCCTCTGTTGCCATTTTCTTTCTGGTTGCCCATGGTGAAGGCATCAGACTGCAGCTCAGCCTATTGCTGGCCGAGGAGGGACATCACTGCAGCCGTTGGTTAGCTTGAGCCGCAGTGTAACGCCTTGACCATGGACCTGTGGCAGGTGAGTCCCATTGTTTGTTTTACATTCTGGAGGCCTGGACATAATTGCCGCAAATATTTCTGTACAAGATATCTCCAATGATTTGCATTCTTATGCATCCTTATCCCCCATTCTAATTGTCTCAGGATCAGGGCAGTTTTTGCCACTAGGGGGTGGTGACAGGCAATAGTAAAATAAATAGAAAATGTATGTGTATATAAAAAAATATGTATTATTATTTTACAGTCCCCTTCCCCACCTCCCCCCGGACTTACAAGTGAAACTGGTGTCTTTCCAGCAGTAGAGAAGGCATTGGGAGAGCAACTGAACAGGGCCCTACACACCAATGACCAGTGAAAAAGAGAGACAAACAATGCCATTCCCTCTCTTCAGCATTTTTTGACAGTACCTTGATTCTTCTTCAATAGTAAATGACTCTTCTTTGACAGTACCCTGTGCCAGTCCAATTTGGTCTGACAATTTAAAGAGGTGCTCTACCCCTAGACATATTATCCCTCAGCGGGGGGGTTGCAGCATCATGCCAAATTCCCTCGTGATGTCACACCACGCCCCCCCCCTCTGCAGGATCCCAGTGTTTTAAACATACAGTTTAGAACGCTGGGTACTGCATGTAGACAGGGTATAAGATGTCTAGTGGCTGAGTACCCCTTTAAAGTGGTTCAACTATTATGGCCTGCTCATATGGTTGCAGGGGTGAGGGGATAGGTAATGTCACCTATCCTGCCTTTAATGTCAAGTAAGGTCCTAACTTCATCATTGATATCGAGGGCAGGGATAGCCACAACCTCACTTCGTAGCTGACCGTAGCGACGTCATCCCATATGACCGCAATGTAAAGGAAGGTCCTAGTCTAGTCACTACACTAGGACTTTCCATGACATTACAGCACAATGATTTCCCGTCACAAGGAATCCTTTGGCGGGCCCCTTGTTCAGGCCTGGTTTATGGATTGCAAGGCACATTTCCGTATCCTCGAAATAACATGACCTGTATACTTGTGAAACCCTAAGCATCCAGTTCCAGCTGAGGTAACAATTTTCTATGAAAATATCCAGCATTTCCAGTTATTTGTGATACTAGCCGATCTAGTAGATTGATGTTCGTATCAAAAGCCCTGTTAAACCGCTTTTACATGTAGTGCTAGCTGTGCAGGCTAGTGCCGTGTTAATGATAATTTCAGTCATGACCAGAACTTGCCACTTTAAGCAGTGGAAGGTCCAGGTGCAACCTGCAAGTATTGGTAATTTGCCTGTGTTATTGATCTACCCTTCAGTTATCATTAGCCGTAGCCTTACATGGGTCAGTAAGCAGAAACAAATCTTATTATGCACAATTTTCAAATTGATGTTAACTACAAGCAGTGTGTTTATAGTGCAGTAAACTGCTCTTTACATGCAAATCTGCTTGGCTATTAACAATAAAACTGCTTGCAGCTGACATCAATTTGAGAACTGTGCTGATCAATGTACCTTTTGGCCTTATATAGCCACTCTTTGGCAGCACTGTGCCCACTACATCGAAACTCCACCTGCATATTACTAAATAATAGAGGTGTCACCACTAAAAGTGCCTAAGGCACTTACTGAGCGCTGTTTATTTTAAGTCTCTGTTCCTTTCTACTCTGAGACCACCTCTGATATATCTCTCGTGGGCTGGAAGGCATTTTTTTATTCATTCTCTTGAGAAGCTTAGAGGGATCATCAAGTGGAATTTTTTCATTTGCTATTTCCTAGCCTGCCTAAAAAATAATAAACATCTTAACTCCCCTTTCCTCGCTCCTTCGTAGCTCTGCTATCTGCGTCCGGTGACTCTGGTTTTCCCTAAGCTGCAGAGTGTATCGGCGGCGGTTGGGAAACTGACAGTACCGCTTGTCAGAGGCGGGACACAGCTGTGGCCAGTGCGTCTCATCTACAGCTCTTGTCGACTCCGGTGAAACAGACTGTCAGATGTGACCGGTCAAAGATGGGACGTCCTGATCCCAGAGGTACGAGGAGGGGAGAAAGGTAAGTTAAAGTGTTTGTTTTATTTTTTTTGGAAGACTGGCGACAATAACAAATAAATAAAAAATTCCATTGGACAAACCCAATGGCAGTGACGTCTTGTCCACAAAATCTTTTATCCTTGCACTTATATTCTGCAATGTCTGGTCAACAATAAATGCAACTAAACTAAAACCTAATATTTATCTTGTAGGGGAAACGGAAATCGGAAAAAGTATATGCAACTTTTCCAGATGAGTTAGATCATAGTGGCAAAAAATCCTCATCAAAGACTACCTTGATGCCCCAGTCCCTCAGTAAATCATGGGTGCGGTGTGCTGAAGGATTTGATGGATGTCAGACTGAAAAAGTAAGAATTTACATTTGGGGTTTTATTTTTTCATAATGTCTACTGTAATGCATGTGCTAAGATTTGTTTGTATATTTCTATATGAACATTTTTCTTTGGTATAACTGTAACCTGCTGGCAAGGGTTAGGGAGCGAATCTCCCTAACCTTTGCCAGCAGATCCATCTCTGAGGGAGGTAAAGTGCGCTTCCAACATTTTTGCAATGAGAGTGTTCGCTGCCAAGACAATGTGCATAAACAAAATAAAGGGGCGCTTGGCTAGCAACCTACAGGGGAGAAACAGTAAATATATGAGGGGGTCTAAGGGAACCAGAGTCCCCAGCACATTCTCCACTAACTTCTCCACCACTTCCCAATAAGGAACTATCAGAGGGCAAGACCAAAATATGTGGAAGACTGTACCCAGCCCCACCCCACAATGTCAACATAGCGGCGGGATATTCGGGTTCAATCTGTTTAGTAAAGCAGGGGTATGGTACCAACCCATTAATATCTTAAATTGTTTTTCTTTATAAGCTGTGCAAATGGAGGCCTTAGAAGCCCGTTCCCAGATAATCCTCCACTGAGGCAGGGTAATAGTGGTGTTCAGGACCTCCTCCCAGTGACTCATATAATGAGTCGGGGCATCTCCGACCAAGGGAGCATTTATAATAGATGTCTGATAGTAGACCCTTTGTCTGTGGCCCTGAATGGCATAACTGCTCAAAGTCCGTAGGCATAGAAAGCACAAGAGTGCCTAGAGTTGACTGCATGAAATGCCGGAGCTGGAGAAAATGAAGTCGCTCAGAGGAGGGAAGACCATATCGGGAAACTAGGGTCTCAAAGGATAGAGTATGAGAGAGGGTCGACTAGGTCCGCCCAGCAAAAAAAAACCTGCCCACCCATTCCCTAACCATCGGGGACGTCAGGCCCGGGGGGAAAGCAGGGTGGTAAAGAAATGACTGGAGGGGAGATACACAGGAAAAAAGTTGGAATTTCCTACAGCAATATCCCCAGACATACCTGGAGGAGGACATAGGTCCAAGCTGGGGGCCCGATGGGACCGCTGGAGAAAGAGCATTCCAGGGAAACGAGTTAGGATGGAATGGGGCCAACCACAGCTTCTCCAGCTCTATCCAGTGGCTGTAGGCACGATAGGTGGCCCAAGCAGCTAGATGACGCAAATGGGCAGCCCAATAGTATTTAGTTATATCTGGTACAGATAAACCCCCCATATTACGGCTCGCTAGCATAACCGACATCGGAAGGTGATGCCTCTTACCTTCCCAGATAAAACGAAAAATAGCCGATTGAAACGCACGCAGGACAGCGAGCAGCATCCGAATAGGCAAGGTTTCAAAGAAATAAAGCAACTTAGGAAGTAAAGTCATCTTAACCGCCACAAACCGACCGAAAAAGGAAATATATTGAGAACGCCACTTATCCATAAGCGACCGCTAATGTTGGAAAAGAGGGCAATAATTAGCAGAGTAGAGAGAGGAGTAGCTAGGAGTAAGATTAACACAAAGATAAGTAATGTCAGAGGGAAACCAGCAAAAAAGAGTAAGAAGCACGCAGCTGGACAGGGAGAGGAGAGGAGAGATTTAAGGGCAGAACCTCCATTTTAGAGAGATTCATCTTATAACCAGAGACAGTGCCGTAGTCGTGGAGGACTTTATAGAGATTTGGAAGAGAGGTCACAGGTCTAGTGAGAGTAAGTAGAACATAGTCAGCTAAGAGGCAGATTTTAAATTCCCGGTCATGGAGAGTAATGCCAGAGATGTCCATGTTCCACCGGATCAAGGCATCAAGAGGTTTGATACATAAAGCAAAAATCAGGGGAGACAATGGACACCCCTGTCTAGTCCCATTAAACAGAGGGGAAGAAGAGGAGGCATAAGGAGGTTTAAGAGAGGCAGTAGGGAAGAGTAGTTGCCCTGTAGCGCTGTGAGAAAGGAACCAATGATCCCAAATTTCTTGAATAGCAAAGAGAAAAGGCCAACCTAGCCTATCAAAGGCCTTTTCAGTGTCCAGACTAAGAACAGCTTGCTCAGACCGTCGGTTAATCAAATCAATCAAATCAATCAAGCTAACAACCCACCTCGTGTTGTCACCCCTCTGTCAGCAGGGAATAAAACCCACTTGATCCTAATGAATGAGAGAGGGGAGGAGGCTACCAAGGCGAGCCGCCAACATTTTTGAGAACAGCTTCAGATCTGTGTTAAGCAAGGCTATGGGCCTATAACTGGAGCAGTCATGCGGGTCCTTGCCCAGTTTAGGAATAAGGGTAAGAAGGGAGTGTAGAAAGGACTGCGGGACCCCCCCCCCCCCCCCCAATGAAAGAGTGGAAGAGGGGGACAAGATGGGGAAGAAGGAGAGGAGCGAAAGTCTTATAGTACAAATAGGTGAAACCATCTGGGTCCGGGGAGCGCTCCCGAAGGGAGGGACTTCAAAACTTCAGTGACCTCCTCAAGCGTGATCGGGGCATTCAAAGTAGCTCGGTCGGTCGCTGTGGGGGTCGCTCCCGGGTTCGAGCCAGAGCGTCACGCTTCAAATGAGAGCCCAGGGCTATACAATGTCCTCTAATAACTGATTTGTGCGCCTCCCAGAGGACTGCCCGAGAGGAGACGGACCCCTGGTTAAGGGCGAAATACTCGACTATAGAAGCCTAGATTGACTCCCGGGATGGCAAAGACTTAAGCAGAGAATCGTTGAGCCTCCATTGACAGCGGCAAGGAGAGGAGGAAAAAGGAAAGAAAGCATCACAGGGCTATGATCAGACCAAGAAATAGGATCAAGAGAAGCAGAGGAGAGTATGTGGACCATGGGAAGATTACCGAAAAAGTAGTCTATGCGAGTATGTAGTTTATGCGGGTGAGAGTAAAACGAGAACGATTTATCGGTGGAGTGATTAATCCTCCACAGATCGTGTAAGGAGGAAGAGCGAATCAACCGCCTAACAGGGAAGCAAGGCGCAATTGGGCAGGTGACGGAGGGGAGCCCGAAACAGAAAAATGTCCATGGAGGGGGAAAAAATAAGGTTAAAATCACCACCAAATAGCCAAGCCGACGGGGGATATTTACTCAACCTGGCCAGGACCCGACGCAAGAAGGGTATCTGGGATGAGTTAGGGGAATATACATTACACAGGAGAAAGAGCCTAACCCCCCCCCCCCCAGGGAGCCCTCCACTATCATGCATCGGCCAAGGGGTCTGAGTAGGAGGAGGAGACTTGGACAGGGCACGTCCTGGAGATTAATGTTGCCACCCCGGCCGTCTTCCTGTCCAAAGAGGCCAAAAAGGCAAGGGGGTAAAGAGGGTGTAGGAATTGGTAAGAGCCTGAGCGGTCAAAGTGTGTTTCCTGATAGAAAACTGTCGGCCCTCTGCAAGATCAACTTATGTTGCAAGAGATGCCTCTTGGGGGGGGGGGGGGGGGGGGGAGTTGAGGCCCTTTACATTGAGAGAGACACACTTAACCATAGTCAAGGCAAGAAAAGGGAGAAAACGCTAAAAGGGAGAATGCACTCACCCAGCGATGAGAAGGGAAGTCCCACAGCCAGGAGCTCCAACTAGGTCGGCAGGTGTCAGGAGGAGACAAGGTCCATATCAGCAAACTAAAATAGAAAAAGAGGGAGGGAGGGCAGGACATGAAAGGGAGACGAAGGACAAGACATACTGCACCAGACAAGACACAATCCTCAGGGAAAGACAAACAGATATAGAAAGACAACATCCAGTCAAGGAGGTAACCCATGACCACAAGGTCAAGGAGGAGGCACAAATTAAAGGGGTATTCCAGGCCAAAACTTTTTTTCAATACATCAACTGGCTCCGGAAAGTTAAACAGATTTGTAAATTACTTCTATTAAAAATTCTTAATATTTCCAATAGTTATTAGCTTCTGAAGTTGAGTTGTTGTTTTCTGTCTAACTGCTCTCTAATGACTCACGTCCCCGGAACTGTGCAGTTCCTATGGGGATATTCTCCCATCATGCACAGCTCCCGGGACATGACATCATCATTGAGCAGTTAGACAGAAAACTTCAGAAGCTAATAACTATTGGAAGGATTAAGATTTTTTAATAGAAGTAATTTACATATCTGTTTAACTTTCCGGAGCCAGTTGATATAGATATATATATATATATATATATATATATATATATATATATAAAAAAAAGTTTTGCCTGGAATACCCCTTTAAGAACATGAGTGAGGTGCAATAACCCCACCGGAGGAAGGAGCATAGCATTTGAGAAGGCCTCAGTGGGGAGATGAGTAAGACAAGAAGCTAAACACAGTACAAAAAAGAAAGGCAACACTTGGTCAAACAGGAGAGTATGACAGAGTCCGCCAATAGCAAGGGAACATTAGCAAGCCCCCAGCCCTAATTACACGGGGGCGCAGGAGGGAAGGGGTGCCTGCCAGTGAGTGATTCCTTCTTATGCCCACCAGACTGCTGTTTGCGGACTGGCTGCCGCACAGGAGGGAGGGGAGGGGGGAGAGACCCCAGTCCATCACTTGAGGGGCAGGGATATCCAGAGAGGAGCAAAAGGATGGAATGTCAGAGTTGGCTCTCAACACAGCAGATCGTCCATCTTTGCGGGCCTCCAGAGCGAAGGGAAAGTTCCATCGGTAGGGGATGTGGTGCTGTCTGAGAACAGCCAGGAGAGGCTGAAGTAAACGTCTCTTCATTAGGGTACGTTCACACTACGGAATTGCCGCGGAATTTCTGGCCGGAATTCCGCGGGCGCAATTTCGCAGTGTGAACTTTAACATTAGTATGAATGGGTCTCCGCGAGACCCGTTCACACTGCGGAATTTCAGCGGCGGACATTTCCACAGCTGAAAGTGTTCCGCGCAAAGAAAGAACATGTTCATTCTTTGTGCGGAATCCGCGAGCGGACCATAGCCGTCAATGGTGACGGCTCAGTGCCCCGCGGCCCTAGCGCCGAAGTATTCGGCCAGGCGGAATCTCCGCTCGCTGAATTCAGCGAGCGGAGATTCCGCAGTGTGAATGAGCCCTTAAGGTAATCCAAGAGAGATCCTGGTACAGCTGAATAGGAGCTCCATCAAAATAAAAGTTCCGCTGGGAGCGAGCCTTAGCCATGATAGCTTCCTTGAGCTGGTAGTCATTAACGCAGCAGACGACATCCCTAGGGGGACCGTTGGAAGGCTTGGGGCGGAGGACCCGGTGAGCCCTATCCAGTTTAATCCGGACAGACTGAGATTCGCCAAGAAGCAAATTAAAGATGGCCTCCAGGGTCACCGGAAGGTCTTCGTCTCGAGTAGCTTCAGGGAGACACCGCACTTGGATATTGTTCTGGCGCCCCCTATTATCGAGGTCCTCCAGGTGGTTATGCATATTACTGAGAAATTCCGATTGGGAGGCAACAGTGGACTGAAGCTGTGCAATATACACCCTGGTAGAATCATGCGCCTCTTCCAGATGCTCAACACGGTCAGAGACATGTTGCAAATCCTGACGGATGGAAGCAATTTGCGCTCTGCAGGCTTCCTTGACCTCAGAAATTAATGAGCGGAAATCCTCCTTTTAAGGGAAGTGCGACAGAAGTTGAGAGAGGTCAAATGGCGTTGGTGTAGGGCAGGAACACCCGAGCATTCCAGATTTACGTCAGGAGGGCTGTTCCAGGACAACAGACTCCTGCCTTCGGAGGGTTGCCAGCAACAGACTGCAACTCTTTAGGGGTCCTCTGGGGAGATGAGGTGGAGGTCCCCACTGGTTGAGGGACTGAGGCCGTAGTCCTGGGGTGCCAGGGAGAAAGAGCAGCAGGAGCGCAGGGAGATGGAGAGTCCAAGGCGCCACGTGGGGTCGGGGGGGGGGGGGGGGGGGGGGGATTTGAGGCCCAGTCCAGCTAAGCGAGAGGGTGATCCAGGAAGGCAAACAGGGAGTCCTGGGATGTAGCTGCAGCAGGTAGACCCTGAGTGAGGAACGAGGCGGCAGGAGGTCCCCTCACGACAGCAGCCCAGGGAGTAGCTACGCTGTCTCCTACCTGAGGCTGCAGGGTCGGCCGCGCAGACTGCAGGTCCAGCTCCTTCTCGTCCAGGCCAGCGGGCAGCTCCAGCAAGGCTCGCTCCGGCTCGCCAGCGACACCGGAGGCCGCCGAGACAGCAGGGAGGCAGCGAGGAGGGTGCACAGAGGTGCTTGACGGGGCCACACACTGCGGCCGAAAAGCGGAGAAGACTGCTGGCGGCGCTGCAGCTCTCGAGTGGGAGCGCAGTCCGGACACAGACCCAGCAGCAGGACTCAGGTGAGCAGGCCCGGGAGCTGGCGTAGGAACTGCTGAATGTCGTGTCTGGGGTCCGGGGGCTGGTGTCGGGCAGCAGGAGTTCTCTTCGGGGTCCACCCCCGAAGGTTTCCCCATGTAGCTGAAGGTGGTCAGGGCAGATTACAGCTGGCTATGGTCCTCGTGGTGCCGGAGCTCTAACAACAAGCAGCCATCTTCCACGACACCTCGCGACGCCCCTCCACCATATCCCTTTTTCATACCCATTATTTATTTATTGTTTATTCTCAAAATTGCTCATAAATAAAGCCTTAACAAAATGAACTCTGTTTATGACCTTAGTGATTAGAATATTTCAATAACATTTTTAAGAAGGAATTTTACAATAGTTGTTGCACACTTAGCGCATTGTTTTCAGGCTATGTGTTGCATGACTGGGATGGTAATGTAGGTCTCATAGACAAAGAGTGGGGAGAGAAGCTCTTGTTCTTATGATCGGTCAGAGTCTGTACACTTTGACCCTAACCAATTAAAAACTTTTGATATGTTTTTTCTATTGGCAGGTACACTTTAAAGCGTGTAGTTAACATACATTTTGGCATGTCATGCAGACATGTTAAATGCTTAGATCGCACTGGGTTTTTGTACTTAGACCCCCTGCGATCATGAGTAATAGCTAGCTGAAATGTGTTGCAGTGCACTTCACTCCCCAGCCAATTGGGGAGTGCAGTGAATGAGATGGATTTAACTGGATTTGAGTGCAGCGGTCTGAGAGCTGATGCAATCTAAACTTTTCACATGTCTGAACGACAAGTCAAAAGTTTATATTAAAGGGGTTCTCCGGTGCTTAGACATCATATCCCTTATCCAAAGGATAGGGGATAAGATGCCTGATCGCGGGAGTCCCGCCGCTGGGGACCCCCGTGATCGTGCACGCGGCACCCCGTTTGTAATCAGTCCCCGGAGCGTGTTTGCTCCGGGTCTGATTATTGTCGATCACGCCCCCTCCCGTAGGCTTGCATTGAGGGGCGGAGCGGGACGTCGCACGCCGTCGGCCCTGTGGTCGCCGGTAATCAGACCCGGAGCGAACACGCTCCGGGGACTGATTACAAACTGGGTGCCGCGTGCAAGATCACGGGGGTCCCCAGCAGCGGGACTCCCGCGATCGGGCATCTTATCCCCTATCCTTTGGATAGGGATAAGATGTCTAAGCACCGGAATACCCCTTTAATGACACGAACAGTTTAAAGGAATCCTAAAGTGTTTGGTAATGCAGCAACCAAAAATTTATCTTTGAGAGATCTATTATGGTAATGTAATTCACCTACAGTTCTTATGGAGAACATTGTCTGAAAAATTTGCAAATATTTTTGTTTAATACTTTTTCTGTTTTATAGCCATCCAGATCATCTGGGAGGAAATTGCAAAATGTTCAACTTTTAGCACACTCAATCGTGAATGATGATGGTAAATAAAAACGACATCCTAAATGATTATGAATTGTCCGTGCATAACATAAATGTTGTGTCTTGTTATTGCAAGTTAATGCGTTACTGTCATTAGTTGTAAAATCTCCAAGCTGGTGTAGTAGTTAGCTCAAAAATTATTCTGCACATTAATATGCATATTTTATATGTAAAATACCTTGCAGTTTTGCTGGTGTCTGTGGGTGTTCCCTTTTTAACTGAGGCCTTCCTTTAGCATAAGGAACTTGCTCCTTTTTCTCTCAGCTCCCACTTACTTGTCGCATGGCCTGCCATTGGACACAATTTCCACAATAAAGGGTCCAACTCCTCAAGAAATCTGTTCATTTTGTGCCCATAGAGAGACATATAGGTGTGCATATAAAACATTTGTTGATGTAGAACCTTGTATTGGTGGTCAATGTGCCTGGAAAGCACTGTCCTTCGCTGTAAATGTTGCAAATGTCTGACCCCTGTCTCCCTCTCACATGGTTCAGCTGCCACTGCTCAATTTAGTATGGCAAAGGAGTGAGCAGATTAGGGAGATAACTTTAACCCTCTCTGTCAGAAAATCCAACCATAATTGCTGTTGTAGGGTCCAGACTAGACGATGTTTGGATGACAAAATTAGAGACAGGGACCCTTTGTGGCTGTTTTTCTAAACAACTTTTTCACACCTTTATCAAAACATTTTTTAATGATAAGAATATCATAATGATAAGAAAAAAAAAAAAAATAATATATAAATATATATATATATATATATATATATATATATATATATATATATATTTTAAGAAAAAGCTTATTTTTTTTAAGTCAATTTTAAATAAAAATAAAAAAAGTTTTTTCTAATGGCATTAACACTTCATTTAACTTATACAAGTGCACAACAATTCCAATATGAATAATAATATTTATAATATAAGAATAGAAATTCTTGGTGTCTCATTATAGGTGAATTTTCAGAATAAGCAGATATTGTCATAGATGGGTACATGAGTAATGACTATTTCTGCTATTATTAAAGAGAAAATTCTATCCTGTATTTATTTTACTTTCCTTCTGCTCTGTCTCCTGCTCTGTCTCTAAAAGTAAGTGATCCCTAACTTCAGAGGAGGGAGCAATAAAGCTTTTTTTTTTTTTATTTTTTTATTTTTTTTTGTAATAATACAGTTAGGTTGTCAGCATAGTTCCCCCACATTAGGTTGTCAGCATAGTGGCCCCACATTAGGTTGTCAGCATAGTTCCCCCAACATTAGGTTGGCAGTATAGTTCCCCCACATTACGTTGTAGTTCCCTCCACATTAGGTAGGCAGTGGACCCCACCGACATACAGCCTTCAGCCATGTACAGTGTATGGCTGGAGGCTGTATGTCTGTGTTCTGCCCCACTTCAGTGCTCTGACCACCGCTCCTCCGGGCTGGGGTCACAATCTACTGCTATGGCATATAGGCCATACCGGTAGGTCCTGGGACCAGAGGAGCGGTGGTCAGAGCACCGAAGATGACGTGCTGGTAACTTACCATGCCCGCGCATCCTCGCTGCTCTGCTCTGCTGTTGCTATGGGCGCACGCACTGGACGTCAGTGACGTCCCTACGTGCGCTACCTCCCGGCGGCCCCTGCGTTTTTAAAGTTAACGTGGGGCCTCAGAAAGGTAAACGGGACATCCTTGTGTCCCGAAAAGATCTTTCGGGACACAGGGATGTCCTGAATCCTACAGGGGAGGTTTATCTCGTCCGGGACACCTGGGGTATGGATAATCCATACCCCGGGTGTCCCGGCCGACTGCAGCACCCGGCGTATAAGACGACCCCCGACTTTTGAGAATATTTTACGGGTTAAAAAGTTAGTCTTATATGCCAGAAAAGACGGTATATTTAGTTTCTTATGTATACTTGAAACATTGATTTATGGAAACGATTAAAATTACCCTCTTTAACCCATTAAGGGCTCAATCCATTTTGCCCTTAAGGACCCGCCAAATGTACTTGAGTTTTTTCCTCTTCGCCTTCTAAAAATCATAACCCTTTCAATTTTGAACCTACAGACCAATAAGGGCTTGTGTTTTGCATCACCAATCGTACTTTGCAATCTTATGGGAAATGACAAGTTATATGTGGGCCAGAAATAGTGCTACAATTCAGTTACTCACACTTGGCAGTTTATCCTGAAAAGTTCCCTGAAACAACAGGCACACTTTGAAGCGTACCTGTCAGATCTCACCAAAAAAAAAAAAAAAAAAAAAAAAAAACTGTTTTACTCCTTAGCATGTACATCTAATTGTTATGCCTATATCACCTGTGTTTATTATAAAGATACCTCTTTTCATTAGCTCAGATTCTTAAAATTCCTCTTAGGGGAAGGGGATGTGTCCCTTATTGTGGTGGGAGGTGATTGGTCTGTCTGCTCAAGCAGCCTTGTCCATGAGTTATCTCTTGCTGGTTAGTGTCCCTGCAGGTATAAAAATAAAGTAAAAAATAAATAAAAAACGCTCCAGAAAATCCCAGCACTAGGGGTCCCTAGTGCTGGGATTTTCGGGAGCGTTTTTTTATTTTTATTATTAAAATTATTATTTTATTCATACAAAAAAAACAATTTACATGGATTAACAAAAATAGCATACCATTTTCCAAATAAAAATCCCAACCAACACAGCATCTCAATATAGGCCCCACAGAAGCATTAACCCCTTAAGGACCCTTGACGTACGCGTACGTCATGACACCCTGGTACTTAAGGACCCATGACGTACGCGTACGTCTCAGACCATTCCGGTCCCCGCCGAGCGGGGATCGGACCGGGATGCCTGCTGAAATCATTCAGCAGGCATCCCGTGCAAACGCCCAGGGGTTCATTAGACACCCCCATGTCGGTGATCGCAAAAAAATGCAAGCGAATTCACACTTGTGAATCGCTGCGATTCCGGTGATGCGGGTCACTGGTGACCCGCTGACCCGGAGATACACCCCCGATCACCTCCTGTATCTATGGGGAGGTGGTGATTTTGTAACCCCCCCAGGATCGCTGCTATTGGCTGGACGATCGTCCAGCCAATAGCAGCCGGCAGAGGAGGGGTTACCCGCATCCTCCTGCAGCTCCCGCGGCTGGCTGGGTTCAGTCAGCGGTCAGAGCTCCCACAGAAGTAAAGAAGCCCGCCATAGATCAGGGAAAGAATACAATCCAGGGAAAGGTAGGGTAAAAAGTAAAATAAAAGTTAAAAAAAGTAAAAACATTTCCCCCCCCCCCCTGACCCCCTAATAAGTCCCCAAGGGTCCGCTGCAATTTTTCAGTGTGACCCGGGCCCTATTACGGGTTCAGGGTGCTGCATTTGGCCCCCCATTTTTATTTTTTTTTGGCCTCGACGCTTCCCCCCCCCCCCCCCCCCCATACAGTTTATAGTTACACCAATCACACACAGTACATACTCCCCCCCCCCCCCCCCCCCGCCATTGTAGAAAAAGGCGATTGCTCGCCAGGCATTTTCGGCAGTGCTTCGGCATACGCTTTTCTTGCCTCCGATTCCGAATCTGCCAGTGAGGACGATGAAGATCCAACATTTCTGTGTTCATCGTCCTCCTCATCATCTAGCATTGATGAGGAGTCCCCTGTACGGCGGCGGAGCCGCCGCCAGGCGAGGCCATGCACCCCCCATGATAGTGGCCCAGTGGCCGGCACTAGTACAAGCGACAATGCCGCTGGTACTAGGAGTCCGACCCCCCAGACAAGTTTACTGGAGCCCCCTTCCGTTGAACCTGTCTGGAGACCCCCAGAGGTTTATCAGCCATGGGTTCCGGAGTTTGTTGGCGACTCTGGAATCCGGATTGACACGGCCGGGTTCACTGATATTTGACTCTTTCAATTATTTTTTCAGTGACAGCCTGGTCAATCTAATGGTGGAGCAGACTAATCTATATGCCAGGCAGTTCATCGCCCACCACCCTGATTATTTTTTTTGTTATTTTTTTTTGTTATTGTTTACTGTTTATTGAAAGGATTTTCAAATTTTACAAGAAAAGCAAAACTGAAATGGGTACAAAAAGGCAGGTATGCGAACAGTAGAAGGTCGCACTGGACCCCAAGTATTCATGAAAATATTATACAAAATACACTGACGTGGTACCAACCTATGTCAGATCAACCGCTATGAACTAGGATGAGCATCTTGTCCAACCCTCAAGAAGCCAAATCAATAAGTGTCAAGCCAAGCGCAACATCACACGCTCATACACACTGCAGCTCACATACCCACGCATACACACAGAAAAAAGGGGAGGAACCACAGATAAGAACAAGGGTAGTGTAGCAGCAGAAAAGGCAAGTACAGTATAAAAGGGAAAGTCATGCAGAAGTCATCCCCTGTCATCAGAGAGGCGAAGAGGGCCTAAGGTATTAGAAAGAGATGCCAGGGAGTACCACTCCGTATGTCTAAATGGCCATACAATCTCGTCGATCTTTGATTTAGTCAGATGAGCAACTAAGAAGGTCCGCCACTTAGCAAAGAACTTTTTGGCATTTCGCTCCCGATGTCTCTCTGTGCCAAGTCTGTCGACCTCCAAAAAGTCTTTGAGATCTCCCACCACAGCCGCCAGAGATGGTACAGTAGGTTTGATCCACTCCCGTAAAATTATGTGTTTAGCCACCAGGAGAATAACATGTATGAATCTGGGTAAAGATCGCAGACCCACTTCATCCGCAATTGATGCGTCGACAGACTGAAACAGGAGAGCACGTAGTGTCAATGGCAAGTGAACCTTCCAATATTTAGTAACATAATCCACCACCTCATGCCAAAACGACTGTATTTTCTCACAAGACCAAATGCCATGTAGAAAATCAGTGGACTGCTCAGCACTTTCCGGACAAGATGTAATCCTGTCCCGGAATGTGTCCGAGGCCGGACTGTTAAAGCCCATGTAACCAAAATGCATTAACTTGAAGTAAGACTCCCGCCAACGTTCATTTATGACATTTTGCCTAACCTTTGTCCATCCTTCTAAAATGTGTTCCCTAGTCTCAGGATCCTGCAAAACTGCTCCTCACTTAGCAAACAGTATGTTTCGAAACCTTCAGAAGACGGTCATTAAGGCTCCTATACAATGTAGAGATGGACACCTTCCTGGGTTGCGACCCTATCAAATCCTCGAGGGGAGAGGGGTCAACCTCTGAAACCGGATTCCGCAGTCTAGACGTGCAGAATGAGAGCAATTGCGACACCTGGAGGAAGTGGGAGTGAGGCATTTGGAATAGTTGTAGGAGCTCATTGGGTGTTAGCCGACGTCTACCTTCTGTGTGAATCAATTGTTTGGCAGTATGCAAACCCTTGCGTCTCCATAGCTCAAACAGTGCGTTCTCTCTGCCCGGAGTAAACTCCGGATGCCCCCACAGATTGAGCCTCCCCGATAGCAAATATGGCAAATTGTAGGCCTTGCGGATGCCCGCCATTTCTGCGTCTCTGATCAGGATCGACCGCTTTATATGGGCGGGCAGGCTCTGGATTCTGGAGTGCAGGCATGACACTAGGTCCCATGGGAACGCATAGTCGGTCTCCACCACAGTATTAGAGTGATAGCTGGATGTATAGATGCAGTCCAAAACATGACTGAACAGGCACGATAAATTGTAGCCCCTGAGATTGGGGAATCCCACACCACCGTCCGTTCGATGGAGCATCAATTTCTGGAGAGAGATGCGGGGACGTCTGCCCGACCAAATTAAGTTGGAGAAAGCAGAGTTGAGTGTTGATATCCTTGTGTTTCAAAATGACAGGCAAAGTCTGCAGAGGATACAGGAGTCTGGGAAAACTAATCATTTTCACGAGGTGGCATTTACCCAGGAAAGAAATAAGCAAATGGCTCCATCGGTGCAACTCCGAGCAGATCTGTTGGAAAAGTGGGTGATTATTTAGCATATAGAGTGAGGAAGGGGGATTTTCCTATTTTAATCCTCAGGTAAGTAATAACAGGTTTAATGAGGCTCCCTGGAATGTCAAGAGCGGCCCAATAGGAGGGGGGTCTAGGGGTACCTAGCGGCAGTAATTCTCTCTTAGATTGGTTAATTCTATACCCCGAATAAGTCTCAAAACGGGCTAGCGTCGACATCAATGTCGAGTAGTGAGTCATCGGATCCGCCATGAATATAAGAATATCGTCGGCGAAGAGCATCAACTTGACCTCCGTGCGCTGGATGGAAATACCACGATAGAGTGACGAGTCTTCTAGATGTCGAGCTAGTGGTTCAAGTGCAAGGTTAAATAATAGTGGCGAGAGTGGGCATCCCTGTCGCGTCTCCTTAAAAAGGGGAAAGTAGGGGATAGAAAGCCAGAGGTGAACACTCTAGCAGGGGGAGAAGTGTATAAGCTGTTAAGGAAGACACGAAAGCTCCCAGTTATGCTCATCTTGTCCAGCACCATCCCGAGCCAGTCCCATTTTACATTATCAAACGCTTTTTCCGAGTCCAGTGCCAACAACACCGGTCTTTCACTCGGCTTGGGACGGTGCTGCACCCTATCCAGGGCCGCTAGAACTTTGCGGATGTTTGTCCCCGCCGAGCGGTTACGCACAAAGCCCACCTGTGAAGGGCCAATAAGGGAGGGCAAGGAAATACTGAGGCGATCCGCCATTATTTTTGACATTAATTTAAGGTCCTGATTTATTAAAGATATGGGGCGGTAGGATTGTGGGAGTGAGGGATCCTTTCCCGGTTTGAGCAGCAGTTTGATCGTAGCAGTGTTCGAGTGCAATGGGAGAGTGCCGTTCTGCAGAACATGGTTAAAGTATGACGTTAATGGAGTCGCCACCTGATCAATCAAGATCTTGTAAAATTCACCGGAGAAACCATCTGGGCCGGGTGCTTTAGAATTATGCAGGCTTTTTATCGTGTTGCGCACTTCCGCCTCAGTGAAATCTGCATTCAAGAGATCTCTCTGGTCAGAAGTCATGGAGGCTAGAGTGACAGAGTCCAAAAATGCCCTACCACCAACCATGTCTGCAGATGAGGAGGCATAGAGTGCCAAGTAGTACGTGTGGAAAATGGAGTTGATAGTTTTGGGATCCGAATGTGACGTTCCAGTGTCATCTCGTAAGGAGGAAAAGTGCTGGGGGGGTGTCGACCCTTAGCAAGGCGCGCCAGGAGGCGACCCGATTTATTGCCGAATCTAAACAAATCCGCTCTAAATCTGGAATAAGTCGCCAGACCTTTCCGTTCTGACCACAAGTCAAAAGTGGTTTCTGCCGCTTTCCATGCCTGGCACGCCTCTGCCAAGGGGCGAGAGATATAAGTTGTGTATGCCTGTTGTAGAGAGAGAGACTAGCTTCTTGAGTGATGAAGGGATTTCTTTTTAACCATCATGTATGCAATTAAGCGTCCCCGTATGACAGACTTGGCCGACTCCCAGAAGAGAGGTGCATCCCGAACATGGGTACTATTATCCCAGGAAAACTCTTGCCACCAGCTTCTCAGGGAGTCGGCAAAATTGCCATCCTTTGCCATGTAAGTAGGGAAACGCCATTGAAATTCAGTGCCTTTCGGGAAAGAATCCGCCAAAGACAATGAAATGGGTGAGTGGTCCGAAATCACCATGGTGTGGATATCTGCATCCGCCACCCGGGGTACCAGGGCAGGGTAGACGAGAAGATAGTCTATTCGGGACCAAGAAGAATGGCTGTGAGAGAAGTGGGAGTAATCTCTAATGTCCGGATGGATCAATCGCCACATGTCCCTCAAACCAGAAGTCTCTAGAAAGCTCCCAAACACTCTGTCGCCCATACGGGGTGTAGTCCTGTCCGCTGTCCCACCCCTCCTGTCTTCAGTAGTCACCGCTACAGCATTCATGTCCCCCCCCCCCCCCTACAATTAAGTTGGGATGGGGGTCCCCCAGAAGTCTGCTCTCCAGGGCCTGGAAATAGGACTTATTATCCCAATTCAGAGCATAACAACAATAGAGGCTATAGTCATGTCCCTCAAACCTCAAGTGTACCAACGTCCCTCCGAGTCCGATTCCTGAGCCACTATGGTACCCCCAAAGTTTTTGTGTAAGAGTAGTAACGTGCCCGCCTTACCTCCTACTGCTGGGGAGCCCAGGACGGAACCCACCCACAGTTTAGACATACGCGTGATATCCTCTAACCACATCAGGGCGAAGGCGTTTCAGGTGTCTCAAGATTCTTTTGTTGGGGGAACGAAGTCCCTTCACGATCCAGGAGATGATCCGCATGTTTCTAGAGAAAAGAAAGGAGAGGGAGAGGGAGAGACAGGCAGACAATTACCACACAAGCAGACAAACCAAAAATCACCACAGCAGACTCACACTCACCAGCAATGTGAACCAGTGCAACCACTATAGCTAGATGGCTTTGTCAGACTAATAACCAAAGGGCTATGTATATTGATTGAAAAGACACCAAAGAAACTAGGACTAATAGGAAGCTAAACATGGCACTGCCGACAATCAGCACCGTGCTTGGGAATTCACTTTTTTTCTACCAGAAAACGAGCTGACCTCCCGACTAAACATCTTGTAGCATCCATGGTGAAGAAACCCCAACTGGACCCCTCCCCACCCCCCAACATTAGCACCCCAATGTCCCCTGGGCATAAACTAGTAGCCTTCGGCTAAACGGATCCCAGAAGTCCCAAGTATGCAGCTTCATATATCCCAGGCAGCCAGGAAGCACGATGAACCAGCAAACAAAAGATATCGGGGGCACTGGAAAGACCAACTGTTCAGGCAGCAGCATATGAGTTCTAGGCCCATCCCAGACTGAGAAGAAGGAGGTGAGTTGAGAAATCAAAGACCCCCACTTTGAGGGCTCCCACGCCCAGGTGAGCGGGAAAGTGAAGGTTCCTCGGGGCCTCCTTGCTTACTACTCAACCGTCCCGGGCTGGCAGGGCTAAGTAGTGCAGCCTCAGCAGCAGCTGGGCTACAGTAAACCGAGGAGGAGCCATCAGCCTGAAAAATACGGAGGGTAGCAGGGAACTGAAGTTGAAACTTGATTTTTCGGTTGAACAGGTCGGAACAAATTCCACTAAAGGCCCTGCGCCGTTTAGCCACTGGCGCCAAAAAACCCTCGAAGATCAGAATGCGACAGTCCCGGACTACCAAGGGCGCTGCGCGCCTTCGAAATGATCTCAGGATGGATTGGCGGTCATTGTAGTCCAGCAATTTGAAGATGACCTGGCGGGGTCTATTCAACTGGCCTGACTGAGATTGACGTTGGGCATCACTCCGATTCCCCAGGTCTGGCCCAAGTCTGTGCGCCCTCTCCACCCTGCAGTAAGGGTCCAGACCAAGCGCCTCAGTCAATTCAATCTCGCACAGATGTTGAAGGTCAGTAGCAGGTATCTGTTCAGAGAGTCCTACTATGCGCAAGTTGTTCCGCCGTGAGCAGTTCTCCAGGTCATCAAGTTTAGCCCAGAGAGCGGCATTTTCCTACGTGAGGTCCGCCACCTGGTGAGATAAATCAGAATGACAAGATTGAAGTCCAGTAACATCAGATTGCACAGCGGCTACAAACACATTAGTCTTGGAAAGGTCCCTTCTTAGTGAATCAAAGGAAGCCTGCAAAGTAGCTTATAGCGACTTCTGGATGTCTGGAATTATCTGAGCCATAATCTGTCTGGCCAGCGCTTTGATATTAATGGACGGGGAAGCAGGGGCAGTCTGGGTGAGAGTGGAGGCAAGTGAGCCCTCAGGACCACTCGGGGGGCTTCCTGAGACTGATGGCATGCTGGAGGAGGCAGGGGGGACCGCTCCTGCTGTGATAGGAACGGCTGTGAGGGGGAGGGCTGGAGTGCCTCACAGATGGCATGATCCTGCTGTTATCCACAGAGGGGGCCAGGGATGGAGAAACAGGCCCCTCAGGCAGAGCACCGTCCAGAGTGAGAGGAGGTGGTACTGGAGCTGGTGGTGCAGCGGTGCACTGACCTTGGGTGGAGGAGTGGCGCAAGCAAGGTGTAGGGGCTCTGTGCGCGACTCGCCGGCTCTTGCTGAGGAGGGAGCCGCCGGAGGAGATGCTGGCTCCACGTGGGGAGCGCCGAGCTGTGCCGGAGATGACCCCGCCGGGGGAGAGCAGGTAGGTGCGGGCTGTGAGGGGCTCCGGCGGTGGTGCGACTTGTTGTAGGAGAAGTGGGACAGGCGACTCCGTGCGTGCAGGCTCAACGCCGCCTTACCACGAGGTGTCCCCACCACGCGCTTCACTGTAGCCTGGCGGGATGACAGGGTGGACTGAGGATCACGGGTGCTGCGGAGAGAGTAGCCCTCCATACAGCGAGTCCAGGCACTGAGGTGAGGGTCCAGATGCACCGGGGACCAGAAGGGGGCCACTTAGCAGGGAGAGAGCTGTCAAGTGTCGGGAGGAGCCAGAGCTCTTTCAGCTACGTCCTTCCATGGCAGCACCGGAACCGGAAGTCTTCTTTTTTCCACCCTGATTCTTTTTTGGCCAGGCCCAATGAATGGCGTGCCATTGATGCAACAGAGATGAGGACATTTTGGGGCCTCTTGCTGCATATGGGCCTGGACAAAAAGCCCAGTGTCAGGCACTACTGGAGCAGGGACATCCTATACAAGTCCCCGCTTTACAGTATGGCCATGACACGGAAGCGGTTCGAGGCCATTCGGAAATGCCTTCATTATGCAGATAATGCGGCATGTCCACCCCGAGGTGATCCCGCTCATGACCGGCATTACAAAGTGAGGCCGGTCATCGATCACTTTGGGGCCAAATTTTTTGGAGGCTTACGTACCGCTTAGGGAGCTCTCGGTTGGTGAATCTCTTATCAGTTTTAAGGGGAGACTCCTCTTCCGCCAGTATATTCCCTCGAAGCGGGTGCGATATGGCGTGAAGCTCTATAAACTTTGTGAGAGTACCTCCGGGTACACTTACAAGTTTAGAGTGTATGTGTTACGCCGAGCGGTCCGGGTCCCTGCTCCTCCACGGAGCGCTCGCGGCGTTCGTCTCTGTGCAGCGCCCCGGTCAGACCCGCTGACCGGGAGCGCTGCACTGGTGTCACAGGTGGGGATGCGATCCGCGTAGTGGGACGCGCCCGCCCGCGGGTCTCATCCCAATCTCCTCACCTGCCCCGATCTCTAGGGCGCGCGCGGGGGCTCTCTGAAATTTAAAAGTGCACCATTAATTGGTGCCTGGCCCAATCAGTACCTGCACCTGCGCTATTTGTATAAAAACCCACTTCCCCTTCCTGTCCTTTGCGGATCTTGTTGCCTTGTACCCTGTGAAAGCGTTTAGTGTGTTCCCAAGCCTGTGTACCCAGGCCTCCTGCTGTTGCCCCTGACTACGACTCTTGCTGCCTGCCCTGACCTTCTGCTACGTCCGACCTTGCTCTTGCCGTGTCCCTGTGTACTGTGCATGTCTCCGCTGTCAGCTGGGGTTGAGACGCTATCGGGTGGAACGACCTGGGGGTTACCTGCCGCTGCAAGTCCATCCCGCTTTGCGACGGGCTCTGGTGAAAACCAGTAACCCCTTAGACTCCGTTCCCCTGGTACGGCCCACGCCATCACCCCACTGAAACAGAGGATCCAGTGTCCTCCGCTGCATACCAGTCCGGATCCTGACAGTATGAGGGACGAGATTCCCCTATTTAACCCCCAGATTGTTCCCCCACTCTGGGTGTTAGTGGGAAACTCGTTTGGGAGCTTGTGCACCCATTGCTGGATAAGGGTTACCACGTGTACGTGGACAACTTTTTTTATACCAGCATCCCTCTCTTCACATCCCTTGCCGCCAGATCGACGTCCGCTTGTGGGACCGTGCGGAAAAACTAGAGGCCTCCCTCTAAATTTGATTCAGACACCCATTCCCAAGGGTGAGTCCCGTGCCCTTGCCCATGAAAACCTGTTGTTGGTCAAGTATAAGAGGGATGTCCTTATGCTGACGACTATTCATGGCAACGGCAGCTCACCTGTCCCTGTGCGAGGTACTACAACACCGGTCCTCAAGCCCGATTGTATTCTGGACTACAATCGGTATATGGGGGGAGTTGATCTTTCTGATCAAGTCCTCAAGCCATACATGGCCATGCGCAAAACACGGGTATGGTACAAAAAAGTTGCGGTCTACATGGTACAGGTTGCCATGTACAACTCTTTTGTACTGTCCCAGCACGCTGGCAACACAGGGACATTCCTCCAGTTCCAAGAAGAATTCCTAAAGGTCCTGATCTTTGGCGACCAGGAAAGAGCAGGCCGGAGTTCCCAAGGAACTGGAGTTATAGGTGCCAGGATCGTCCCAGGCCAACACTATCCAGGTGAAGTCCCCCACACTGGAAAGAAGGGACGAATACAGAAAAGATGCAGAGTGTGTTACAAGAGGGGGATACGGAAGGATACCACCACTCAATGTGACACTTGCCCCGATCATCCGGGCCTCTGCATTAAGGATTGCTTCAGGGAGTATCACACTTCCATGGAGTACTAAATTTTCCCTTCTCATTTAAATTTTCCATAATTTGACCCCAATGTACAAAGTCCAGAGTATATTCCAAGTTTTAACCCCATAAACCACAAAATTGCCCATAATAATGTTTCATCTGGAAAAAAAAACAAAAAAACTAAGACCTCTGGGGGTATTTATTTTTTTTTTACAAAAAAATGGGTCACTGAGTCACTATCATCGAGGACTTTTTATGTTTCCTCAAATGCGCAGCGCTCTCTCTCTCCACCTGAGCGGGGTGCGCATTTGAGGCAACAGGTTAGGGACGGCCACACACATCACATTCCCAGAATGATGATTCAGAGCACAGGGTTTGGGGTGGGCATATTTTTTAGTTCTGGGAACATAATTTATAATTTTATGTCCCACTGTACCCCATTTTAGTTATTTAGTGTACCCCAGTTATTTACCCTATGTAATGAGGGGGTGGGGGGGTCCCACTGTTCTGGCTCCATAGGAGAAAGCCAAAGCTCAATAAGAATCAAAAATCATTTACACATCCAAAGTCGTCAAACACCTGTGGGGTGTTAAGGCTCACTGTACCCCTTGTTACGTTCCATGAGGGGTGTAGTTTCCAAAATAGTATGCCATGTGGGGTTTTCTTTGCTGTCCTGGCACCATAGGGACTTCCCCCAATGGGACCTGCCCCCAAAAAAACATTTCAGCAAAATGTACTTAGCAAAAGCCAAATGTGACTCCTCTTCTTAGCATTGTAGTACGCCAACAGAGCACCTGGCATGCACATATGAGGTATTTCCATACTCAGAAGAGATGGGGTAACACATTTTGGGGGGCATTCTTTCCTATTAACCCTTGTAAAAATTTAAAATTTGGGGGAAAACTAGCATCTTTGTGAAAAAAAAAAAAAATTTACACATCCAACTTTAACAAAAAGTTGTGAAACACCTGTGGTGTGTTAAGACTCACTGGACCCCTTGTTACGTGCCTTGAGGGGTCTAGTTTCCAAAATAGTATGCCATGTGTTTTTTTTTTTTGTTTTTTTTGCTGTTCTGGCACCATAGGGGCTTCCTAAATGTGACATGCCCCCCAAAAACCATTTCAGAAAAACTCACTCTCCAAAATCCCACTGTTGCTCCTTCCCTTCTGAGCCCTCTACAGCGCCCGCCGAACACTTGACATACACATATGAGGTATTTCCTTACTCGAGAGAAATTGGGTTACACATTTTAGGAAGATTTCTCTCCTTTTACCCCTTATAAAAATTCAATAACTGGGTCTACAAGAACATGCCAGTTTAAAAAATGAAGATTTAGAATTTTCTCCTTCACTATGCTGCTATTCCTGTGAAACACCTAAAGGGTTAACAAACCTTTTAAATGTCATTTTGAATACTTTGAGGGGTGCAGTTTTTATAATGGAGTATTTCTAATATGGTGACCCTTCAAATCCACTTCAAAACAGCACTGGTCCCTGAATAATTTTGATTTTGAAAATTTTGTGGAAAATTGCTGCTATACTTTGAAGCCCTCTGATGTCTTCCAAAAGTAAAAACATTTCAACTTTATGATGGAAATATAAAGTAGGCATATTGTATATGTGAATCAATATATAATTTATTTGGAATATTCATTTTCCTTATAAGCAGAGAGCTTCAAAGTAAAAAAAAAATGCTACATTTAAAATTTTTTCATCAAATTTTGGAATTTTTCACCAAGAAATCATGCAAGTATCGACAAAATTTTACCACTAACATAAAGTAGAATATGTCACGTAAAAACAGTCTCGGAATCAGAATGAAAGGTAAAAGCATCCCAGAGTTATTAATGTTTAAAGTGACAGTGGTCAGATGTGCAAAAAAATGGCCGTGTCCTACACTGAAAATTGGCTGGGTCCTTAAGGGGTTAATATTACCCCACTCCCCTCCACACCCCCCATCCCCCCAGCCCAATCCTCTCAGGCCTCGGAGGGGAAAAAAAAAAAAAACACCAGACACATCACCAACGCCTCAAAGTCAATTGGAATTTTTTACCAGCTTTTTTTTTTTTTTTTTGGGAGGATTTGGCCAACATTTCTTCATACCCCCTTATTTCATTTACTAGCTGTTTCCAGTGAACCAGCACTGATGGTTTCTCAGTAAACTACAATATTCGAAAAATTTTAAACAAACATTACAAAAGGTCTTAAATTTTCATCAGTAACAAGATATAAAAAGTTTTTGGATCTGACATTGCCCATTTAAGGGTTCTTAGCGCTCGCAAATGCTCTGTTGATGAACCTCTATAATACTTTTTGAGTTATGTTATGGTCTGAGTGACTGTCTCATCCTTAAAACGTCAGTCTCTTTAAGATATCAGTGCAAAATAAACTAGCATTTATAATATTTATCTATACTTTCCTGAGGGAAAAACTGGAGTGATTTTTTTTCCACAGCTCAGCTAAGGAGCTCTGGTAAAGTGAAAGCTGAGCTGTGATTGGCTGCTATGGGAAAATCACTCAAGGTTTTCCCTCACAAAGTTTGATAAATCTGGCCCTAAGTATTTAATTTCTGTCACAATTCCCTAAGAGATATGTTGGATTCTTCACATGCTTATCACAAAGGAAGGCAGATTCCTGTAAAGGTGCAGTCACCCACAATGCGGATTATGCAGAATTTACCAGATTTGCAGCATTTTTTTCAGGTATTATGAAGTACTGTGACCAATAGACAATCAATTTGACTGTGCCTTATAAGGATATAGGGAGAGATTTATCAAAACCTGTCCAGAGGAAGAGTTACCCATAGCAACTGCTATTTCAACACACTTCTAAACAAAATTGATGTTAGTAAGAATTCTTTCAAATTATACTTTGTGTTATTACAAAAAAAACATTTCAGATAAAACAGATGAAAGTCTGAAAGATCCAGCTGATATAGTTTGGAGTTCAAGTGATGATGACCAGTCAAATGATGGCAACAAGAAGACAGAATCTCAACTTGTTATTGCAGATATGTCTCCACAAAGCACAAGCGGATCACAAGAAATAAATTTGTCTTTTTCGAATATCAGATCAAGTGGAGGTAAGCATATTTCCTTACATGGATCTCTCTGCTTCCATATAATATCAAACTTCAATTTATGTTCTAAAAAACATAATGTGGTAATTGACTCATATACTGTAGCCTGCTTTCATATTTTTTATTATACAAGACCATATACACTGGGCAACACTACTTTTATTGATGCTTATATTTATACTTTATGCCCTTTATATTCTGTGATGACTCGCTCTTGCAAATAGGTGAGGTTGCAGTATAGAGGTAAGGAGACAGTGTTCTTAAATCAAAGTTCAGTGTTTTATTCACACTCAAAAACAGTCTTCGAACACAGAACAAAGGAAAACAAAACAAAAGTCCATCTGTATTTCCTTAGGTGTTTGTTCACACCTGATTTCATGCCATGTGGCACTAAGCAAGACTTTTCCAAGCCTCCAGCTAGGCTGTTCAGCAGCTTCCACTCTTGGAGCAAACAGAGGGAAGAACTCCACACACAGCTTTGTCATACCCCCCACTCACTTTTCAATTCTTCGATGACATCTAATTTTAACATTTGTTGCACTTCTTCCGAAATGGCTTGTCGCCGCGACTCAGGTACCAGGGTACGGTTTCACCGTATTTTTACCTGGGGTTCAGTGACAAAGTCGTGGTGGATGACAGAAGTACGTCCAGGAAGGTTTGAGAACACATCGGTGTTCCTACTGACGAACTCCCTGGCCTCCTGAGTCTGTGCAGAGGAAAGGCTGTCAGCAATCTTTACTGTGGCAACTGCTTCCCTCACACCAGACTGTGGAACGGGAAACTCCACCCCTAACAAACCTGGTGTGGATGACAGCCCCCAGTCTCCCTATCTTTCCAAGGTTTCAACTAATTTACATGGTACACTTGCTCTGGCTTCCTTCGCCCCGGCTGGTGCGTCACTTCCCCTACCTTTTCGATCACTTAGTAGGGACCCTGCCACCTTGCCAGGAACTTACTATCGACCGTTGGTACCAGCACCCGATGTCACTGGTTAAAATTCCGAACCCGAGCTTAGCGATTATAAACTCTGCTCTGAGCTCTCTGAGCTGCTTCCATATGGGCACCGTTTCCATTCATTCCTGCAACAGGAATTGACATACTCTATTAAGCTTTTGTGCGGTGCTGGCTGTTCCCATGCTTCTTTAGCTATGTCTAACAGACCACGTGGATGTCTGCCGTATAGCGGTTCAAAAGGCGAGAACCCAGTAGAGGCCTGGGGCACTTCTCACATTGCAAACATAAGATAGGGCAGCAAAAGATCCCAATTCTTCCCATCTCTAGCCACCACCCGCTTAAACATATTTTTTAACGTTTGGTTAAACCTTTCTACCTGTCTGCAGATGGTACACGGAGGTCTGTAGCTGTTTTACCTGCAGTAGCTTACTGAGCTTTCATTACTTTAAACATAAACGGGGTCAGTCAACACCTCTTTAGGTAAACCCACTCGGGAAAACATCTCCATTGGCTCCTTAGCTATGAGTTTGGCCGAGGTATGTCGCAGAGGCAGCGCCTCAGGATACCTAGTTGCATAGTCCAGGACTACCAGGATGTGTTAGTACTCCCTAGCGGACTTTAGCAATGGACCTACCAGATCCATAGCGATCAATTCAAATGGAACTTCAATAATCGGGAGAGGAACCAGGGGACTACGGTATTGTGTTTGGGGGCCCCTCAGCTGGTGAGGCAGCTTAGCTTTAAGGCCAACAAAAGCTGGCCTGGATTGTGGGGAGGCCCAGTAATAGCTGTCCCAGATTAGCCTTCCAGCCATACTACAGTCTTTGTGTTAGACTGCATCGCAGTATAGACACTGAATAACCCCTTAACGGCGCAGGACGTATATTTACGTTCTGCGCCGGCACCTGCGATATGAAGCGGGATCGCGCCGCGATCCCGCATCATATCGCGTCGGTCCCGGCGCTCATCAACGGCCGGGACCCGCGGCTTATACCACACATCGCCGATCGCGGCGATGTGCGGTATTAACCCTTTAGAAGCGGCGGTCAAAGCTGACCGCCGCTTCTAAAGTGAAAGTGACCCGGCTGCTCAGTCGGGCTGTTCAGGACCGCCGCGGTGAAATCGCGGCGTCCCGAACAGCTTGCAGGACACTGGGAGGGCCCTTACCTGCCTCCTCGGTGTCCGATCGGCGAATGACTGCTCCGTGCCTGAGATCCAGGCAGGAGCAGTCAAGTGCCGATAACACTGATCACAGGCGTGTTAATACACGCCTGTGATCTGTGTAAAAGATCAGTGCGTGCAGTGTTATAGGTCCCTATGGGACCTATAACACTGCAAAAAAAAAGTTTTAAAAAAGTGTTAATAAAGGTAATTTAACCCCTTCCCTAATAAAAGTTTGAATCACCCCCTTTTACCCATAAAAAAATAAATAAAAGTGTAAAAAAAATAAATAAATAAATAACCATATGTGGTATCGCCGCGTGCGTAAATGTCCGAACTATAAAAATATATCATTAATTAAACCGCACGGTCAATGGCGTACGCGCAAAAAAATTCCAAAGTCAAAAAAAGCGCATTTTTGGTCACTTTTTATACCATTAAAAAATGAATAAAAAGTGATCAAAAAGTCCGATCAAAACAAAAATCATACCGATAAAAACTTCAGATCACGGCGCAAAAAAAAGTTATAGGGGTCAGAAGATTACATTTTTAAACGTATACATTTTCCTGCATGTAGTTATGATTTTTTCCAGAAGTGCGACAAAATCAAACCTATATAAGTAGGGTATCATTTTAACCGTATGGACCTACAGAATAATAAGGTGTAAAAAGTTATAAAAGCCCCCAAAAGTTATAAAATGGCGTTTTTTCTTCGATTTTGTCGCACAATGATTTTTTTTTTCGTTTCGCCGTGCATTTTTGGGTAAAATGACTAATGTCACTGCAAAGTAGAATTGGTGACGCAAAAAATTTGCCATAATATGGATTTTTTGGTGGAAAATTGAAAGGGTTATGATTTTTAAAAGGTAAGGAGGAAAAAAACGCAAGTGCAAAAACTGAAAAACCCTGAGTCCTTAAGGGGATAATACCAGCTCTTAATCCACCAAAGCCAGGAGCCTTGGTGACAAATAGCATCCATCCACCACCATACCCTACACCTTCTCACAATACCTGTAAACCCTTTCTCCTTGTTCTATAATAAAAATCACAATATTAGCTAAAAATCTGTGAAAGTGGCTATGGATAAAGGGGGGAATTTACCAATGGTTTTACTCCTCATATTTTTTGGGTGTTAAAAAGTTGCAAATTTTTGCCCAATAGACTATTATTTTATTTAGACTCAAGAAAATATTTGAATGTAGTGCAGCATGGTTAGCGGTTTGCAGTGGTCAGTGATTTATCAACTGCAACTTTTTAAATTGTTGCATATGTTTTGCGCAGTCTCGCACCAGCCTGGGCCACGCATAAAAGATGTGCTTAGATTTACATTATTTAGATATTTATCAAAACTATGCAGTGGAAAAGTGGACCAGCTGCCCATAGCAACCAATTTCAGCTCACTTCTTTCATTTTCAGAAAATCTGAAAAATAAAAGAAGCAATGTTATTGGTTGCTATGGGCAACTGGTCAACTTTTCTTCTGCACTGGTTTTAATAAATTTCCCCCAACTTGATTTATAAAGCCAATGATAAATTCTCCAAAGTGCTTAGCTTAGGACCCCAAATATTGAAAGTTTGCAAGCATATTGTGCACCAAATCTTCATAACTGTCTGCTTTGTGGTTTCTCAAGAAGTCCTCGACAACTAAGACATAACTTCACCAAGTTGAAGCTTTAACATTTTTGCGAACTTTTGCAAAATTGATATTCCTGGTGTGTTTATTAATTCAAGACACAGCAAAGATTCCTGCCAATCGTTTTTCACTTTTTTATTGCTTAGTCTAAAAAAAAAAAAAAACATGTGGCATATGTCAGCATTTACAAGTTGAATTTGGGTAAAATCTTAATTTGAGTGATGTATAGTATCTCCAAATTAGGCTAGGTTCAGACTACGGAATCTCCGGGCAGAAAATTTCCGCCCGAAGATTCCGAGTGCGGCCAGCGCTGACTGAATCAGTCGGCGCTAGGACAGCGCGGACACTGCAGTCTCCAATAGATTTCAATGTGTTCCGCGCGGATTTCCGCCTGAAGAAAGAGCAACCCCTTTCTAAAGGCGGAAATTTCCAAGCGGATTTCCCGTTCACAAACTCCGCTTCACAAATTCCGAAGTGTGAATTTGTGAACGGAAAACCATTCACTACACAGTACATTTTAGCAAGCGGAATTTCCGCTAGCAATTTCAAAGAGGAATTGCAGGTGGAAAATCCGTAGTCTGAACCTAGCCTTAGAGCTAATTCAGCAACACTATATTTTTTTTATTCAACTTGCCCAAAATACCCAAAACTTATTCAAACATTATTGGCAACTGAAATATCTTGGAGGGTGAACATACTCCTAATAATATATTTTTGGGAGGTTATTTTATCTTCTGACACTTTTATACCACTTGTGTGAGTTGTTTAAGACCTGGTGAACTATGAACACCTGACAACGTCTATTAATATGCCCTCCTAGGACATCCTCTATGAGCCTGAATGTAAGGTCAGTTTATGGATGTAGCATCCATTATGGCAGACTCAAGCCTTAGTTTTATTACTTTATTGGTCATTCATGTAAATGGTCGCTGTGTAACTGTATATTTCATCTGCAATGAACATTGCTGAGAAAATACTTGGGTGGTTGCCTCTTTTCTTGGCAAAATCAGCTACTCTCTGGAACAAGGTAACTGCTTTCATGGCCGCATTCTAAAAGAGGTAGTGTCTGATGAGAATAAAATCCTTTATAGAATCCTTATATGAAGAAAGTTACACAAATTGCTAGACTCTACTTCCAAAAGCAAGTAAGGAGATGGATAGTATTGGTTTTACATGTTAGAGCTTTTGTTCACATCAGCCTTATGGCTTCTGTTTATAATGGCACTGTTCTATTTAACGATACCACTGGCACGTGAATTTCCCTGAAGACTAATAACGAGGTCTGTTGGATTTCACTAAGGTATCTGTAGTTTTAACTTGGAAAATGATAGAATCAGTGACAAAGGCTCCTATTAAAGCCTCCAAACTAGTTGTGGACAGTGCAAAATGGTTAGACATGCCATGAGTCTTGGTGTGTGACGCTATAAAATTGCAGTTATTATAATCAAAATATATATATATTTTTTTTACCACAGCTGGTGATAACCCTCAGATTACCGACTGGCAGGATGACAGTGACTTGGAGTGTGGTCATGAAGAGGGAAGTGCATCTGAAGAGGCTAAGAGAGAAGTAGAGATCTCAGACTCTGAGTCAGTGTCCAGTGACGTGTTTGCATCCGAGAGACAGAGTGATGTAGAAGATTTGAAAGTAAGTTTTTTTTTTTTTTTTTTTCTTACTGTTTGAGGAATTCGTAAAGCTTCTGCTTGTTTCTTAAACAGCCATAACTTGAGTTTTAAAGAAGCACTCCTGAAAAGTCCAAAAGTCTTTGCCTGTATGGTGCAGCATAGACTATTATTATTTTTTTATGCAACTTTAATAACCCCCCCCCCCCCCCTCACACTTTTCGATGAGCTCTGCTTAGTAGAGCGTGCTCCTCCTGATCACATAGGTACTGCCACCTTGCTTTCATTATCAAGCAGCAGGGGCCTGGCTGTAATACATCAGGACCTTGCTGCAACTAGTGGGAATGGAGAGGAGTACATTTGACCACCTAGATGCTGCTTCAAATAGTGACCGGGATTGTGAGGAATTTGATGGAGGGAACGCCTTCTGTTAACATTTGGTCACAATTAATACTATCATCTCGCAAATACAGTGATGAGCTCTTTAAAAAAAAAATAAAAAAAAAAAAAACCTCCCCAAGATAAAAAAAATCACATTGCTGTTTGTTTTCAACATGATGGTACCATTGAAAAATAATAAATTGTCCCGCAAACAAACGAGCCCTCAAACAGGCTATATCAACAGAAAATTCTGTTATTGCTCTAAAATATGAACTTTCTTAAAGTTGAATTTTCTCTAAATCTAAACATAAACTAAGACCCAAAAGCAACTGGAATGTGTATTCACAATGACAGTATACAATATTATAAAAGACAAAAGGTGACCAGTTTACCAGGTGTCGCCGGTAATAAAACGTTTATTGTGCTTAAGTTAAATGTGACTAGAAATAAACACGCTTTCAAACCAACACAAATTGTAGTGTGAATAATGACAAAAATAGTCTCAATAGAAAATGTGTTTTAGTAACATTTGTTTAACCCCTTAACGACCACGGACGTAAATGTACGTTCTGGTGTGGAGGTACATCGCGCACCAGGACGTACATTTACCTCCTGTACATGACCCTGAGCATTGGAGCGGTGCTTGCATTATGCACTGCAGGTCCCAGCTGCTATCATAAAAGATTTAAAAGTTTCATATCTGCAAATGTGGTATTGATGAAAAGTACAGATCACGGTGCAAAAAATTAGCCGCATATACGGAAAAATGAAAAAGTTATAGGTGGTCAAAATAGGGCGATTTTTAACCCCTTAAGGATGCAGGGCTTTTCCGTTTTTGCATCAAAATTTTTTTCCTCATCACCTTCTAAAAATCAGAACGCTTTCAATTTTGCACCTAAAATTCCATATTATGGCTTATTTTTTGCGCCACCAATTCTACTTTGCAGTGACTTTAGTCATATTACCAAAATATCCACCGCAAAGTGGAAAAAAAATTGTGAGACAAAATTTAAGAAAAAATGCCATTTTGGGGCTTCTGTTTCTACGCAGTGCATTTTTTGTAAAAATGACATCTTATCTTTATTCTGTTGGTCCATATGGTTAAAATGATACCCTACTTATATAGGTTTGATTTTGTATTACTTAAAAAAAAAAAAAAAACATAGCTTAATGCAGGAAAATTTATACGTTTAAAATTGTCATCTTCTAACCCCTATAACTTTTTTATTTTTCCGCGTAGGGGCTAGTATGAGGGCTCGTTTTTTGTGATGTGTTCTGAAGTTTTTATCGGTAACATTTTTATATTGATCAGACTTTTTGATCGCTTTTTATTCATTTGTTCATGATATAAAAAGTGACCAAAAATACGCTATTTTAGACTTTGAAATTTTTTTGTGCGTATGCCATTGACCATGCGGTTTAATTAACTATATATTTTTATAGTTTGGACATTATTGGGGAAAAAGGGGGTGATTCTTTCTTTTATTAGGGAAGGTGTTAAATGATCTTAACTTTTATTTTTTTATTTTTATGCAATGTTATAGCCCCCCTGGTGGCTATTTCACTGCACATACCGATCTCATACACAGATCATTGCCGTGCATTGACACGGCAAAGATCAGTGTAATCGGCGGTCGATTGCTCAAGCCTGGATTTCAGGCTTGGAGCAATCAATCGCCGATGGGGCGCGATAGAGGCATTCTAGCTGATCGGGACATCGTGATTTCATCGTGACTGAGCTGCCGGGAAGCTTTTACTTTCATTTTAGACGCGGCGATCAACTTTGAACGCAGCGTCTAAAGGGTTAATAGCGTGCGGCACAATGACCGGTGCCGCACGCTATTAGCCCTCGTTACCGGCTGTCATTAGCCGCCGGGACCGACGTTTTATACCGGGCACAGGGACGCATACTTTTTACCGTAAAGTGTACAGTGTGAAAACAAAACCTTATAAAATTTGCAAAATGGTGGTTTTCATTTAAATTTCCTCACTAAAAAAATATTTTTGGGGGTTCGCCTTATATATAAAGTGTCATTACAAAGTACAATTAGTCATGCAAAAACCAAGCCCTCATATGGGTCTGTGGATGGAAATATAAAAAAGTTATGGATTTTAGAAAGCAAAAAGGAAAAACAAATTGCAAAAATAAAATTGGCCTGGTCCTTAAGGTCAAAATGGGCTTGGTCCTTAAGGGGTTAAAGGGGTTATCCACCATAAGATGATTTTAGTTTGTACCTGCCAGACAGTAATGGACATGCTTAAAAAGGGTCTGGGCTTGTCTTGGGGCTAAATGGCTATGTTGTGAGATTACCATAACGCTGTTGCTATCTTTTTGTGAACTGGGTATTTCCTGTCTCAAACTACGCTTCCCATAGCTCCTTGTTTGTAAGTGTGAGGTCACTTTCCTCCCTCCCATCAGCCACCCCACCCATTGAAACACAAATGAGTTGCATTCTATTCAAAAGACCAGTGTTTTCTAACCGGGGTGCCTACAGCTGTTTCAAAATGATCTCTCTCGCACCCAATATTTGCTTCACCCATTGAAGCAGGACAGGCTCCCTTTGCACACCTGACTAGGAATATCATATCTTGGCCGTGCTGCAACCTGGGAAAACCCGAGACCTGAGTAATTTTGTATGCTGTTAAAAATAAATATTGGGGCAAAAATCACAGAAGATTGCAAGACCACCGTCACACACAGTACAGACACTATATTATGAACTACACTAACTTTACAGCCCCTGTAGCATAGTCAAATAAAAAAAAAATATATTGGAATACCCCTTTAAGAACAATAAGGCTAGGTTCACAATACGGAATTTCCCAGTGTAATTCACCTTAACCCCTTAAGGACACATGACGTTCTCATACGTCTCCATTTCCGAGTCCTTAAGGACACATGACGTATGAGAACGTCATGTGTTTTACCGGCCCCCCGCAACCATCTGGAGCGGAGCCGGTCCCCGATGCCTGCTGAAATCGTTCAGCAGGCATCGGGGCATATCGCCCAGGGGGGTCATTATGACCCCCCATGTCGGCGATGGCCGCAGATCGCTGGACAATTCAGTCCAGCGATCTGCGGCGGATTCCGGGTCAATCGGGTCTCCAGTGACCCGGGGACCCGGAATTACAGGCTGTTCGGGGCCGTCTCCGACGGCCCCGAACAGCCAGAGCCAGCAGGGGTGAGGTGGCACTGGTGCCACCTCACCATCGCCCTGATTTGTCGGCCGGATTACCGGCCGACCAATCAGGGCGCCTGCTGCGGGTGTCACTCCCGCAACCCGCTCCGCCCCTCTTCCGGAGGACGTGAGCGGGTGCGGGACGTGCACCCCGGGTGCTGGGGACCCCGATCCCCGGCGCCCCTGTTGGGATCGGGGCCCCAGGAGCAGCGGCGGCGGCGGAGACGACGAGGGACTGACCTGGTGCAGCGAGGATCGTTGGAGGTGAGTGACAGCCTCCTGCTGTTGCTTAGCAACAGCTCCCAGCATGCAAAAAGGGCATGCTGGGAGCTGTAGTTATGCAACAGCAGGAGGCAGACCACCACAACTCCCAGCATGCCCTTATGGGCATGCTGGGACTTGTAGTTTTGCAACAGCTGGAGGCACATGCTTTCTATGGAAAAGTGTACCTTCAGCTGTTGTGTAACTACAACTCCCAGCTTGCACAATCAGCTAAAGTGCATGCTGGGAGTTGTAGTGGTGCATCTGGTGGTTGCATAACTACAACTCCCAGCATGCCCGTTGGCTGTCGGTGACTGCTGAGAGTTGTAGTTTTGCAACAGCTGAAGGCACACTGAGTTAAGTAGCAAACCAGTGTGTCTCCAGCTGTTGCATAACTACAATCCCCAGCATCCCCAGCCAAAGTAGTATGCCTCCAGCTGTTGCATAACTACAACACCCAGCATGCCCTTCCGCTGTCCGTACATGCTGGGGGTTGTAGCTTTTGCAACAGCTGAAGGCACACTGGTTGCAAAACACTGAGTTTGTTACCAAACTCGGTGTTTCACAACCAGTGTGCCTCCAGCTGTTGCAAAACTACAACTCCCAGCATGCACTGATAGACCGTACATGCTGGGAGTTGTAGTTTTGCAACAGCTGGATGTTCCCCCCCCCAATGTGAACGTACAGGGTACACTCACATGGGCGGAGGATTACAGTAAGTATCCGGCTGCAAGTTTGAGGTGCGGCAAAATTTCTGCCGCAGCTCAAACTGCCAGCGAGAAACTACTGTGAACCCCCCCGCCCGTGTGACTGTACCCTAAAAACACTACACTAACACACAATAAAATAAAAAGTAAAAAACACTACATATACACATACCCCTACACAGCCCCCCTCCCCTCCCCAATAAAAATGAAAAACGTCTGGTACGCCACTGTTTCCAAAACGGAGCCTCCAGCGGTTGCAAAACTACAACTCCCAGCATGCACTGATAGACCGTACATGCTGGGAGTTGTAGTTTTGCACTGATTTCCCCCCCCCCCCCCCCAATGTGAACGTACAGGGTACACTCACATGGGCGGAGGATTACAGTAAGTATCCGGCTGCAAGTTTGAGCTGCGTCAAATTTTCTGCCGTAGCTCAAACTGCCAGCGAGAAACTACTGTGAACCCCCGCCCGTGCGACTGTACCCTAAAAACACTACACTAACACAAAATAAAATAAAAAGTAAAAAACACTACATATACACATACCCCTATACAACCCCCCTCCCCAATAAAAATGAAAAACGTCTGGTACGCCACTGTTTCCAAAACGGAGCCTCCAGCTGTTGCAAAACAACTACTCCCAGTATTGCCAGATAGCCGTTGACTGTCCAGGCATGCTGGGAGTTTTACAACAGCTGGAGGCACCCTGTTTGGGAATCACTGGCGTAGAATACCCCTATGTCCACCCCTATGCAAGTCCCTAATTTAGGCCTCAAATGCGCATGGCGCTCTCACTTTGGAGCCCTGTCGTATTTCAAGGCAACAGTTTAGGGCCACATATGGGGTATCGCCGTACTCGGGAGAAATTGGGCTTCAAATTTTGGGGGGTATTTTCTGCTATTACCCTTTTAAAAAATGTAAAATTTTTGGGAAAACAAGCATTTTAGGTAAAAAAAATATATATTTTTTTACATATGCAAAAGTCGTGAAACACCTGTAGGGTATTAAGGTTCAAATTACCCCTTGTTACGTTCCCCGAGGGGTCTAGTTTCCAAAATAGTATGCCATGTGTTTTTTTTTTTTTGCTGTCCTGGCACCATAGGGGCTTCCTAAATGCGGCATGCCCCCAGAGCAAAATTCGCTTTCAAAAAGCCAAATGTTACTCCTTCTCTTCTGAGACCTGTAGTGCGCCAGCAGAGCACTTTTCACACCCATATGGGGTGTTTTCTGAATCGGGAGAAATTGGGCTTCAAATTTTGGGGGGTATTTTCTGCTATTACCCTTTTTAAAATTGTAAAAATTTTGGGAAACCAAGCATTTTAGGTAAAAAAAATATATATTTTTTTTACATATGCAAAAGTCGTGAAACACCTGTAGGCTATTAAGGTTCACATTACCCCTTGTTACGTTCCCCGAGGGGTCTAGTTTCCAAAATGGTATGCCATGTGTTTTTTTTTTGCTGTTCTGGCACCATAGGGGCTTCCTAAATGCGGCATGCCCCCAGAGCAAAATTTGCTTTCAAAAAGCCAAATGTTACTCCTTCTCTTCTGAGACCTGTAGTGCGCCAGCAGAGCACTTTTCACCCCCATATGGGGTGTTTTCTGAATCGGGAGAAATTGGGCTTCAAATTTTGGGGGGTATTTTCCGCTATTACCCTTTTTAAAAATGTAAACATTTTGGGAAAACAAGCATTTTAGGTAAAAAAAAATTTTTTTTTTTAACATATGCAAAAGTCGTGAAACACCTGTAGGGCATTAAGGTTCACGTTACCCCTTGTTACGTTCCCCGAGGGGTCTAGTTTCCAAAATGGTATGCCATGTGTTTTTTTTTTGCTGTTCTGGCACCATAGGGGCTTCCTAAATGCGGCATGCCCCCAGAGCAAAATTTGCTTTCAAAAAGCCAAATGTGACTCCTTCTCTTCTGAGACCTGTAGTGCGCCAGCAGAGCACTTTTCACCCCCATGCGAGGTGTTTTCTGTATCGGGAGAAATTGGGCTTCAAATTTTGGGGGGTATTTTCTGCTATTACCCTTTTAAAAAATTTAAAATTTTTGGGAAACCAAGCATTTTAGGTAAAAAAAATATATATTTTTTTTACATATGCAAAAGTCGTGAATCACCTGTAGGGTATTAAGGTTCACTTTACCCCTTGTTACGTTCCCTGAGGGGTCTAGTTTCCAAAATGGTATGCCATGTGTTTTTTTTTGCTGTCCTGGCACCATAGGGGCCTTCTAAATGCGGCATGCCCCCCAAAAACCATTTGTCGCTCCTTCCCTTCTGAGCCCTCTACTGCGCCCACCGAACAATTAACATAGACATATGAGGTATGTGCTTACTCGAGAGAAATTGGGTTTCAAATACAAGTAAAAATTTTCTCCTTTTTATCCCTTGCAAAAATTCAAAAATTGGGTCTACAAGAACATGCGAGTGTAAAAAATGAAGATTTTGAATTTTCTCCTTCACTTTGCTGCTATTCCTGTGAAACACCTAAAGGGTTAATACACTTACTGAATGTTTTTTTGAATACTTTAGGGGGTGTAGTTTTTATAATGGGGTCTTTTATGGGGTATTTCTAATATGAAGACCCTTCAAATCCACTTCAAAACTGAACTGGTCCCTGAAAAATAGTGAGTTTGAAAATTTTGTGAAAAATTTCAAAATTGCTACTGAACTTTGAAGCCCTCTGGTGTCTTCCAAAAGTAAAAACTCATAAATTTTATGATGCAAACATAAAGTAGACATATTGTATATGTGAACCCAAAAAAAATATATTTTGAATATCCATTTTCCTTACAAGCAGAGAGCTTCAATGTTAGAAAAATGCAAAATTTTCATTTTTTTCATCAAATTTTGGGATTTTTCACCAAGAAAGGATGCAAGTTACCATAAAATTTTACCACTAAGTTAAAGTAGAATATGTCACGAAAAAACAATCTCGGAATCAGAATAACTAAAAGCATTCCAAAGTTATTAATGTTTAAAGTGACAATGGTCAGAATTGCAAAAAACGCTCCGGTCCTTAAGGTATAAAATGGCCTGGTCCTTAAGGGGTTAAGAATGAAAACATAAATTATGATCCAGCAGAATTCCATTGCTTTCAATGGGATTCTGCTACACAGTGCACATTGCGGAATTCCGGGGGAATGATCTGTCATTCTTTCGTGTTAATTTGGCTGGAATGCAATGCCATATACAAAACAAAAGTGTGATATGTACTCTGATATAGAGGTTGAGCCCCGTGTTTTTGTGTTTGGTAAGGAATACATTGACATCTATGAAGGTGACCTTGTACGCCCCATCCTAGTGTGAAGGATTCCACATTGTATACCTGGCCTAAGAGTGAACTTTCTTTAAATCAAGAAGTTAACAGATAAAGAAGACTTTAGTATCCTGAAAAATGCCTCCAGACCAGGACTGATACTTTATGAAGTTCCTCATTCTTAAATCTGTATAAGGTTAAGTGTGCGATTGAAACAGCAGAGGGCAGCAATGTTCTATTGATAGTTATGAAAAACAACTTCTGTCTAATGCGTCATGGAGTCAAGATGTCTTGTTAAAAATAAAAAAAAGAATCTCAAATGTAAGAAGTTTTGATCAGTGGGGATTCTGTTGCTAAAACCTCCCCCAATAAAAAAATTGAAAAGGGGGTAGTAGCACTCAGACTGTTTGTTTGTTCTAGAGCCTCTTATCATTACTAATGGGTATCAGACCAAATAGTGCACTCATGATACACTATATGGACAAATGTATTGGGACACCTACATATTAAACATACAGGAGCTTTTATGACATCCCATTTTAAATGTAAAGGCATTAATATGGACTTTGCAGTTACCTCTGAGAAGACATTCTGTAAGATTTTGCAATGGGACTGCGGGAATATTTGTCCATTTATCCAAAAGAACATTTGCAAGGTCAGGTACTTATGCTGGACAAGGGGGCCTGGTTTGCCATTTCCCTTCTAGTTAATCTCAGCTGTATTTGTTGGGAATGAAGTCAGGGCAGTCAAGTTGTTTAACACCAAACTCACTCAACCATGCCTTTATGTACTTTGCTTTGTGCACTGGGGCACAGGCAGGCTGGAACAGAAAAGGTAACAACTAAAATTACCCAGAATGAAACACCTCAATTCGATAAAGAGGTTTGCTATACAGTGTACATGCTACTCTATGCTAAAGGGAGGTCACGTTCCTGGCTTATCATGTAGTTTTCTATGGCATCACTGAAAGCTAGAAAATGAAAGAAAAAAATGGATCACAGTAGAAGAGAAAGCAGAAGAGATTCCTTGCACAAAATCTCAAGTGAATACTGTGAAAATGTTCTTACAAATGTATATCTCTGTTATTCAGGGAATGTAGTTTCATTCATCTTATTAATTTGGTTGCTCTAACAATAGATAGAACAATAGAAATGTAGCCTCTGCAATATGCCACTATTTATTTGTTTTCCAAAGAAAAATGATTCTCTCACACTGGAATAATTGTGTAAGACAGAGACTAATACATATTTCTGCTTTCTATGCCTGATATAATAGTACTAATGTACTTAGGACTCTAAAAGTGACCATACTATTTACATACATGTGTGTTGGACATGTTCATAGCAGCTAGATTGTCGACCATTGTCTGGGGAAACCAATATTCTTTATTCTACCAGGAGATAAGCAGCCTCGTTGGATTCAGACACAGGTATACCTGTCTCCCTGACTGTGGGTGTTTATGGGGAGGTTAAAGTACACAGCTGTCATGCTGATCATACACATAAGATAGTTAAGGCTAAATTTTCCTATTTTCCCACAATTTCCATTGGCTTTGAATGGGGCCCATCGACTTTTTTGTCCATTGTTTTGCAGTAGTTAAGCAGAGAAAATAAACGGAGTTGAAGTTTCACATAATATATTCATAAAAAATGTAATATATACACGTACGTGTGTGTGTCACCTTAAACTTTTGGGTAAGTGATATTGATCAAACATGTATTTTTAATTTTTATGCACTGAACTATGTTTAAAATCAGCTCTTTTGGGTTCCCTTTGACTCAACTTTAGCTGGCATGGTCAGGAAATCGCTATGCTGCTGGTCTTTTATATGTTTCAGCCTCTTGTATGGTACATAAACCTTCAACTGGTTTTATGTTTTACTGTGTTGATATTTAGTTAATCATTGATAGAGTTTCCGGTAGTTGTTGTTGTTGCTCAAACCAGATAAAAATGGTAATGCCATCATAATCCCCAAGAGGGAGCCAGAGCTCAAACATTTTACGATCTATTAATGTGTTTAGGCTGCGAAAAATAAAGGAAGATAATACACAGGTGTGTGTTAAAATATATATATATATATATATATATATATATATATATATATATATACTGTTCAGGATCCAGGCGGGTGCTCAGTTCTGCATCAAACTTGACCACGTCCCAATAAATAAAATTCTCCAAAAAGACAAGACTGCACTCCAGCGATCCAATACAAAAAGTGATTTTATTCACCCAAGTGTGAACTGCAACATTTCAACCTGCTCAATGAGGTCTTTTTCAAGCATTGAAAAAGACCTAATTGAGCAGGATGAAACGTTGCAGTTCACACTTGGGTGAATAAAATCACTTTTTGTATTGGATCGCTGGAGTGCCGTTTTGTCTTTTTGGAGAATTATATATGCCAATACATATGTGTACACTCCAATAACCCAACAAGCGTTAATATATTAGCTCATGTAAAAAATTACAGCAACTGGGGGGCGTGGCTTGCATAGGGAGCTGAGCAGACGCACGTGCGCTGAGCTCCCGGTGCCCGGCTGAAATAACCCTGTATTTTCACCCTGAACCCAGTCTACCTGGTGCCTCCCGTGGTGGCTGTGATCTGGACACCCTCCTGAGGCGCATCTCTTCGGTCCCGATGGTGGGAGCAGATTGCCGGAGGTGATGGCAGCCTGTGTCCTGGTGCCTCTGGCAGCAGTCGGTTCTAAGGTACTCTGTCGGGAGTACGGTGGTCCTGGGTGGTGAGCCGCGATGCCTTCTCTTCTGCCCTCGCTGAATTCTGTCTGTGGTGAGGAACTTCTTCTGCCTTCATGGGCGGGGCCTGGACTAGTCCTTGGTTGCCTTGACAACTCCCGCTCTGCAAGGGATTCTGGGGCTGTTGGACTGCCACGCTGCTGTATGGAGCTCTGCATGGTGTTCTTGACTGGTGGCTGCACATCCTTTGTCCTGGCATGCCCTGTAATATCCTTTGGATTCTCCTGCAAGTCTTAGTTGCCTTACTCTCCTGCTTGCCTCCGTGAGTACCTCTCAAGCCTCCCCTGTCTGCCTACTCTGGACCCTTTAGGCCTCCCCCATAGCTACTGGGATTGCTTGAACTTTTAGTTGGTGGATTGCTGGCTGTGGCTCTGTGCTATCTTGCCTGTCGACACCTGTGGCTCGCCTCCTCTGGATGATTTGGGCCCTTCCCTGCTACTGGGCTTGCTGGGGCTTATAGTTGTGGGTGTGCCTGCTGCAGTCTCTGTGGTTTCTTTCCTGGAGCGGCCTGTGGACTGACTATACTGGACTGTTCAGGCTTTTCGGGGGGCTTGCTGGGACTTATAGAGGGACATTTATCAATGTTTGCCTATGTATTCCTTTTTTTTAGTACTTTTTTCTTTACTTTTTTTTTTTGCTTATGTGTGACTTATTTATCAACTGGTTTCAGCCTGTTGATAATTTTCTTTCACGTAAGCAATTTTTTCTTTTTTACTTTGGTAGTAGCTTTTTCTGCTCCATGTTTGAGCTGGAGTAAATTAAGTAAATTTTTAACCTTGTTGCAACTTTTTTTTTGCGCAGTTGCGACTGTCGCAGTTAATAAATACCAGACTACCCGTAGTCCATTTTAAAATTATTACTACGTAGTTAAGTTTTGGAAAACTTGCTTTTCTCGCTTTCCAGTCAAAATGTCGCACAAAAAAATCGCCTAGTCGCAGGTGCGACATTTTTAGTAAAAAAAATGTAACTAAATCGCTTGATAAATATCTGTCATAGTTGCTGGAGTGCCTCCTGCGGTGCTGAGTGCTATCTTACCGAGAGACACCTGGGACCTGTGCCAGGAGGCTGATGAATCCTCTCTCAGGTGCACCGCATTGCTGTTATCTCTTCTGTGTACACCTGTGTGCTGTTATGGGTGGCCCCAAAGGCGGATCTAAACGTTCTAAGACTGTGGCTGGAGCTGCTCGCCCTTCATCGGATGATGATTTCTCCTCAGAGGATGGGCACTCGGAGGCTTGCAGGCGGTCACACCGCCGCTTGGAAGCTCAAACGCCCCTCTCTACCAAAGTGGCGGCCAATGCTGCAAAGACGCTCAGCCAGTTCTCCAGGCCTGCAGGGTTCCCTGTTGGTTCATCTCTTGGCCCATCTATGTATCTGGCTGATTGCCCTCCTGCTCAGTGGCCTGTCCCGTCTCCTAAAAGGATCCAGTATGATGCGTTTTCTATTGACCACAAATTTACTGAAATATTGGCTGCTATTACTTTGTCACACTTCCAAGTAGATGAATTTTGGCACGAATTCTTCATTCTCCACCACGAGACTCAGAAATTGAGGGAGCGCACCACAGAAGTGGAACACAGGGTTTCTGCAGTGGAGGTTACCTTGCGTGCTGTCCTGCCACAAATTGCTGATCTGCAGTGTCAATTCAAAGGAGTGGATGGACAGAGCTGATGACTTTGAAAATGTAGGCTGGTGGGCCTTCTTAAAAAGGCAGAGGGTGCTGACCCGGTGGCATTCTTGGAATCCTGGCTCAAAGAGATTTTGCCTGCTGACACTTTATCTCCCTTCTTCTCGGTGGAATGGGCCCATAGGGTCCCTGCCAGGCCTCCTGTACCTGGGGGGCCACCCCGCCCTTTCCTGGCTAAGATCCTAGACTTTAACCCCTTAAGGACCTAGGGATACGCCCAGGCTTTCTGGTACTTAAGGACCCAGGACGTATCCATACGACCGTGGGAATTTCTGTCCCCGCTGTGCGCAGGGCGGGGACCGGACCGGGGTGCCTGCTGATATCGATCTGCAGGCACCCCGCGCAAATGCCCAGGGGGGTCATCAGACCCCCCCCATGTAGGTGATCGGCGCAAATCACAAGTGAATTCACACTTGCGATTTGCGCCGATTCGGGTCTATGGTGACCCGATGACCAAGAATAGAAGGGGGATCATGGGTGTCCATGACACCCACGATCCCCCTGAAGCGATAGGAGTGAGGTGGCAGGGGTGCCACCCCTCCTATCCCTGCTATTGGTCATCAAGACGCAATGACCAATAGCAGATCGGGGGCGGGGGGCTTTACTTTCGGTTTCCCCATCCTGCCCACCCACAATAGGCGGGGCAGAACGGGGAAACGACACAGGACCGGCGCCGAAGTCCACTCACCCATCGGCGAATAATTGAATGTCCACAACCGTAGAGTTTGCTGAAAACAGTTGGATCTTTTACTGAAGATTTTATGCGAACTTCACAACAGGAACAGTCTCTACAAATGCAAATTCTCTTGGAGATTGACAAAGGTTGGGACCTTAAGCAATTTAGAGTCTTTAGGATAATATGCGTTGTTCCACTGGATTTAGGGGATTTAGTTGTGGTCCAGTAGTCACGCTAGCTTTAGTGGGGATTAGTTTAGAACTCACGGTTTAGGTTCTGTTGAGGCCTTTAGGTTGTTAGGCCTAGAGTGTCTTTGAAAGTTGTGCAGATCCGTCCTGCTAGTCCGGCATACACGAGAGCAGTAACCAAAGAGAGTGATCATTGGCATACAGCTCCCTTATATGGGCAGGGGCTGGACTAGTGCTAATTTGTCCATACTCATGTCAATCACCTTCACAGAGGATTATGGGTCCTGCGACGCTAGCAAGGTAAGTATACTATACATTGTATTAAATATACATTATTACCAAATATGTCCATGTATAAACATTACAGAAATAAAGTAGAGGAGATGCGACTAGGGGCTGTCCCACCTGGGGGACCCTACCTGAGCGTAGTTACTCTGACTTTGGGGACCACCATACAAGGTACGGTATGCAATACGGTACCGGGACACCCTAATTAACCTGTCTAGGACCAAGGGCGTACCTGTACGGCCTCAGGGTTTCCGGTCACCACCAGTAACCGGGCGGTGAACGGAACAGGATGCCTGCTGAAATCGTTCAGCAGGCATCCCGTGCCAGTGCCTGGGGGGGCTCCTGAGCGCCCCACATATTGGTCAATTCAGACCGGAAATCTGTGGCGATTCTAGGTCATATGTGTCTCCGGTGACCCAGTAAATAAGGGTGTTTGGGGCTGTCCAAGATAGCTTCGATCACCCTGAAGTGATGGGAGTGAGGTGGCGGGGGTGCCACCCCACCTATCTCTGCTATTGGCCGGTCAGAAGCGACCGACCAATAGCAGATCGGGGAGGTGGCGCGAGGGTTAAAGTTCAGTTCCTCTGCTCTGCCCACCCACGGTAGTCTGGGCAGAGCGGGGGAACTGTGATGTGAGCAGCAGTGGCGGTCCCTTACCGACTGCGGGCGAGGATCCTCCTCTAGGTGTGGCGGGCGGCGATCGTGCTGTTGACTGGAGCCAGGAGGTGAGTAGTTGCCTAGCAACATCTGGAGGGCCCCAGTTTGGAGATCACTGTGCAGAGGTCTCTAAATTGTGGCCATCCAGATGTTGCATAACTACACCTCACAGCATGCACTGACAGACAGTACATGCTGGGAGTTGTAGTTTTGCAACAGCTTGAGGCTCACTAGTGGGGAAGCACTGAGTTAGGTTCTGTTACCTAACTGGGTGCTTCCTCACCAGTGTGCCTCCAGCTGTGGCAAAACTACAACTCCCAGCATGCACTGATAACCGAAGGGCATGCTGGGAGTTGTAGATATGCAACAGCTGGAGGTACACAAATACAACTCTCAGCATGCCCAGACAGCCATTTGCTGTTCGTGCATGCTGGGAGTTGTAGTTATGCAAGATCTGGATGGCTACCATTTAGAGACCACTGCACAGTGATCTCCAAACTGTGGCCCTCCAGATGTTGCTAGGCAAGTTCTCACCTCCTGGCTCCCATCAACAGCACGATCGCTGCCTGCCACACTTAGAGGAGGATCACCGTACGCAATTGGTAAGGGACCGCCACCGTTGCTCACATCACAGTTCCCCCGCTCTGCCCGGACTATCGTGGGTGGGCAGAGCCGAGGAACTGAATTTTAACCCATGCGCCACCTCCACGATCTGCTATTGGTCGGTCCCTTCTGACCGACCAATAGCAGAGATAGGTGGGGTGGCACCCCCGCCACCTCACTCCTATCACTTCAGGGTAATTGAACCTGTCTTGGACTGCCCCTAACACCCTTATTTACCGGAGACACATATGACCTGGAATCGCCACAAATCTCCGGTCTGAATTGACCAGGATGGGGGGGGGGGCTCAGGAGCGGCACTGGCACGGGATGCCTGCTGAACGATTTCAGCAGGCATCCCGTTCCGTTCACCGCCCAGTTACCGGTGGTGACCGGAAACCCTGAGGCCGTAAAGGTACGCGCTTGGTGACAGGTTAATGATTTAATCTAAAACTCCACTTTCAGAATTCTGCAAGTGTAGATTTCAATTGGCGACTGCCGCCAAAATCAGTTTTCCCCTCCTTCTCAATTTCCCCTGGATGAAGCTGTGCATGCTAGAGTGTTAGTTCTCCTGTACGTCCCTCCTGACATGATTTTCTCTCAAAGCTGCAGTACAATAAACGCTGACATGAAGACCGCTGTACAAATCCTGTGCATCTCTGCTTCCCTGTGTGAACCCTGTGCATCTCTGCTTCCCTGTGTGAACCCTGTGCATCTCTGCTTCCCTGTGTGAACCCTGTGCATCTCTGCTTCCCTGTGTGAACCCTGTGCATCTCTGCTTCCCTGTGTGAACCCTGTGCATCTCTGCTTCCCTGTGTGAACCCTGTGCATCTCTGCTTCCCTGTGTGAACCCTGTGCATCTCTGCTTCCCTGTGTGAACCCTGTGCATCTCTGCTTCCCTGTGTGAACCCCGTGCATCTCTGCTTCCCTGTGTGAACCCCGTGCATCTCTGCTTCCCTGTGTGAACCCCCTGCATCTCTACTTTCCTGTGTGAACCCCCTGCATCTCTGCTTTCCTGTGTGAACCCCCTGCAGCTCTGCTTCCCTGTGTGAACCCCCTGCATCTGTTTCCCTGTGTGAACCCCATGCATCTCTGCTTCCCTGTGTGAACCCCCTGCATCTCTGCTTCCCTGTGTGAACCCCCTGCATATCTGCTTTCCTGTATGAACCCCATGCATCTCTGCTTTCCTGTATGAACCCCGTGCATCTCTGCTTCCCTATATGAACTCTGACTTATAAATGCACAGGGTTCATACAGTGATGTTCATGTCCTGTACAAACCCCATGCATTTCCATGTCCTCTTTATGGGGCTAATAAACACCCAATGTAATAGCAGAAGCCAGCCCGTGCAGTTCGTCCCCCCCCTTGCAGCCCGAGGAAACCTGCGTTACACACAGCACACTAACATAACTCAGCCCTGGTTGGGATACACTGGCATACACACAAAAGGGACTACAACTCCCAGCATGTGTCATTCAGGAGTCTTCAGTCTGTGGTATAACACCAGCATGCTGCCTCTGTAGTCTCCTGGGAGTTGTAGTTCACCACACATCTACAGGGCATACACCAGTGTTTCCCAACCAGGGTGCCTCCAGGTGTTGCAAATCTACAACTCCCAGCATTACCTGGTTGGGAAACACAGGCATACACACACCTAACAGGGACTACAACTCCCAGCATACACACACAACAGGGACTACAACTCCCAGCATACATATACACACACACAACAGGGACTACAACTCCCAGCATACATACACACACACCTAACAGTGACTACAACTCCCAGCATACACACACACCTAACAGTGACTACAACTCCCAGCATACACACACCTAACAGGGACTACAACTCCCAGCATTCCCTGGTTGGGAACCACTGGCATACACACACCTAACAGGGACTACAACTCCCAACATACACACACCTAACTGAGACTACAACTCCCAGCATACACACACCTAACAGGGACGACAACTCCCAGCATACACCTAACAGGGACAACAACTCCCAGCATGTGTCATTCAGGAGTCTTCAGTCTGTGGTATAACACCAGCATGCTGCCTCTGTAGTCTCCTGGGAGTTGTAGTTCACCACACCTCTACAGGGCATACACCAGTGTTTCCCAACCAGGGTGCCTCCAGGTGTTGCAAATCTACAACTCTCAGCATTACCTGGTTGGGAAACACAGGCATACACACACGTAACAGGGACTACAACTCCCAGCATACACACACACACACACACACCTAACAGGGACTACAACTCCCAGCATACACACACCTAACAGGGACTACAACTCCCAGTATTCCCTGGTTGGGAACCACTTGCATACACACACCTAACAGGGACTACAACTCCCAACACACACACACACACCTAACAGGGACTACAACTCCCAGCATACACACACACCTAACAGGGACTACAACTCCCAGCATTCCCTGGTTGGGAACCACTGGCATACACACACCTAACAGTGACTACAACTCCCAACATACACACACACACACCTAACGGACTACAACTCCCAGCATACACACACACCTAACGGGGACTACAACTCCCAGCATACAGGGACAACAACTCCCAGCATACACACACACACACTTTACAGGGACTACAACTCCCAGGATACACACACACCTAAAAGGGACTACAACTCCCTGCATACACACACCTTACAGGGACTACAACTCCCAGGATATACACACACACACACACCTAACAGGGACTACAACTCCCAGCATACACACACCTTACAGGGACTACAACTCCCAGGATATACACACACACCTAACAGGGACTACAACTCCCAGCATACACACACACCTAACAGGGACTACAACTCCCAGCATATACACACACATATACACCTTACAGGGACTACAACTCCCAGCATACACACACCTTACAGGGACTACAACTCCCAGGATACACACACACCTAACGGGGACTACAACTCCCAGCATACACACACCTAAAATGGACTACAACTCCCAGCATACACACACCTTACAGGGACTACAACTCCCAGCATACACACACACCTAACATGGACTACAACTCCCAGCATACACACACACCTAACAGGGACTACACATCCCAGCATACATACACACACCTAACAGGGACTACAACTCCCATCATACACACACCTAACAGGGACTACAACTCCCAGCATTCCCTGGTTGGGAACCACTGGCATACACACACCTAACAGTGACTACAACTCCCAACATACACACACACACCTAACGGACTACAACTCCCAGCATACACACACACCTAACGGGGACTACAACTCCCAGCATACAGGGACAACAACTCCCAGCATACACACACACACACTTTACAGGGACTACAACTCCCAGGATACACACACACCTAAAAGGGACTAAAACTCCCAGCATACACACACCTTACAGGGACTACAACTCCCAGGATATACACACACACACACACACACACACACACACACCTAACAGGGACTACAACTCCCAGCATACACACACCTTACAGGGACTACAACTCCCAGGATACACACACACACACACCTAACAGGGACTACAACTCCCAGCATACACACACACACACACACACACCTAACAGGGACTACAATTCCCAGCATATACACACACCCCTAACAGGGACTACAACTCCCAGCATACATTCACACACATACACACCTAACAGGGACTACAACTCCCAGAATACACACACCTTACAGGGACTACAACTCCCAGGATACACACAACTAACAGGGACTACACATACCAGCATACATACACACACACCTAACAGGGACTACAAATCCCAGCATACATACACACCTAACAGGGACTACAAATCCCAGCATACATACACACCTAACAGGGACTACAAATCCCAGCATACATACACACCTAACAGGGACTACAAATCCCAGCATACATACACACACACCTAACAGGGACTACAAATCCCAGCATACATACACACACACCTAACAGGGACTACAAATCCCAGCATACACACACACCTAACAGGGACTACAAATCCCAGCATACATACACACACACCTAACAGGGACTACAAATCCCAGCATACATACACACACACCTAACAGGGACTACAAATCCCAGCATACATACACACACACCTAACAGGGACTACAACTCCCAGCATACATACACACACCTAAAAGGGACTACAACTCCCAGCATACACACACCTAACAGGGACTACAACTCCCAGCATACACACACCTAACAGGGACTACAACTCCCAGCATACACACACCTAACAGGGACTACAACTCCCAGCATACACACACCTAACAGGGACTACAACTCCCAGCATACACACACCTAACAGGGACTAAAACTCCCAGCATACACACACCTAACAGGGACTAAAACTCCCAGCATACACACACCTAACAGGGACTGAAACTCCCAGCATTCCCTGGTTGTAAACCACTGGCATACACACACCTAACAGGGACTACAACTCCCAGCATACACACACCTAACAGGGACTAAAACTCCCAGCATACACACACCTAACAGGGACTGAAACTCCCAGCATTCCCTGGTTGTAAACCACTGGCATACACACACCTAACAGGGACTACAACTCCCAGCATACACACACCTAACAGGGACTACAACTCCCAGCATACACACACGTTACATGGACTACAACTCCCAGGATATACACACCTTACAGGGACTACAACTCCCAGCATACACACACCTTACAGGGACTACAACTCCCAGTATACACACACACCTCTAACAGGGACTACAACTCCCAGCATACACACACACACACCTAACAGGGACTACAACTCCCAGCATACACACACCTAACAGGGACTACAAATCCCAGCATACACACACTTAACAGGGACTGCAACTCCCAGCACACACACACACACACACACACACACACCTAACAGGGACTGCAACTCCCAGCATACACACACACACCTAACAGGGACTGCAACTCCCAGCATACACACACACACCTAACAGGGACTGCAACTCCCAGCATACACACACACACACACACACACACCTAACAGGGACTGCAACTCCCAGCATATACACACACACACACACCTAACAGGGACTGCAACTCCCAGCATACACACACACCTAACAGGGACTGCAACTCCCAGCATACACACACACACCTAACAGGGACTGCAACTCCCAGCATACACACACACACCTAACAGGGACTGCAACTCCCAGCATACACACACACACCTAACAGGGACTGCAACTCCCAGCATACACACACACACCTAACAGGGACTGCAACTCCCAGCATACACACACACACCTAACAGGGACTGCAACTCCCAGCATACACACACACCTAACAGGGACTGCAACTCCCAGCATACACACACACCTAACAGGGACTGCAACTCCCAGCATACACACACACCTAACAGGGACTGCAACTCCCAGCATACACACACACCTAACAGGGACTGCAACTCCCAGCATACACACACACACACCTAACAGGGACTGCAACTCCCAGCATACACACACACACACCTAACAGGGACTGCAACTCCCAGCATACACACACACACACCTAACAGGGACTGCAACTCCCAGCATACACACACACACCTAACAGGGACTGCAACTCCCAGCATACACACACACACCTAACAGGGACTACAACTCCCAGCATACACACACACCTAACAGGGACTACAACTCCCAGCATACACACACACACCTAACAGGGACTACAACTCCCAGCATACACACACACACCTAACAGGGACTACAACTCCCAGCATACACACACACACCTAACAGGGACTACAACTCCCAGCATACACACACACACCTAACAGGGACTGCAACTCCCAGCATACACACACACACACGCACACACCTAACTGGGACTACAACTCCCAGCATACACACACACACACGCACACACCTAACTGGGACTACAACTCTCAGCATACACACACACGCACACACCTAACTGGGACTACAACTCTCAGCATACACACACACGCACACACCTAACTGGGACTACAACTCTCAGCATACACACACACACACGCACACACCTAACTGGGACTACAACTCTCAGCATACACACGCACACACCTAACTGGGACTACAACTCTCAGCATACACACACACACACGCACACACCTAACTGGGACTACAACTCTCAGCATACACACACACACACGCACACACCTAACTGGGACTACAACTCTCAGCATACACACACACACACGCACACACCTAACTGGGACTACAACTCTCAGCATACACACACACACACGCACACACCTAACTGGGACTACAACTCTCAGCATACACACACACACACGCACACACCTAACTGGGACTACAACTCTCAGCATACACACACACACACGCACACACCTAACTGGGACTACAACTCTCAGCATACACACACACACACGCACACACCTAACTGGGACTACAACTCTCAGCATACACACACACACGCACACACCTAACTGGGACTACAACTCTCAGCATACACACACACACGCACACACCTAACTGGGACTACAACTCTCAGCATACACACACACACATACACGCACACACCTAACTGGGACTACAACTCTCAGCATACACACACACACACATACACGCACACACCTAACTGGGACTACAACTCTCAGCATACACACACACACATGCACGCACCTAACTGGGACTACAACTCTCAGCATACACACACACACACCTAACTGGGACTACAACTCTCAGCATACACACACACACACGCACACACACCTAACTGGGACTACAACTCTCAGCATACACACACACACACCTCTAACTGGGACTACAACTCTCAGCATACACACACACACACACACACACCTAACTGGGATTACAACTCTCAGCATACACACACACACACACACACACACACACCTAACTGGGACTACAACTCTCAGTATACACACACACACACACCTAACTGGGACTACAACTCTCAGCATACACACACACACACGCACACACCTAACTGGGACTACAACTCTCAGCATACACGCACACACCTAACTGGGACTACAACTCTCAGCATACACACACACACACACACGCACACACCTAACTGGGACTACAACTCTCAGCATACACACACACGCACACACCTAACTGGGACTACAACTCTCAGCATACACACACACACACGCACACACCTAACTGGGACTACAACTCTCAGCATACACACACACGCACACACACCTAACTGGGACTACAACTCTCAGCATACACACACACACACCTCTAACTGGGACTACAACTCTCAGCATACACACACACACACACACACCTAACTGGGATTACAACTCTCAGCATACACACACACACACACCTAACTGGGACTACAACTCTCAGTATACACACACACACACACCTAACTGGGACTACAACTCTCAGCATACATGTACACATAACAGGGACCTCTCCTCCTCACATAGAAATCATCCCCAGTCAGAGATTTATTCTCAGCCCCTGCAGTACATCCCCAGTCCGTGTACAGTAAAAACAGACAGAACTCAAGCAGGGGAGATAAGAGGGGGTGTGTATTTCTCCCCATGGAGATCTACATCCGTCCTGAGCTCAGGGAGGGGAGAGGAAGGAGGGTGCGTGTACTTCTATCTCCCCTTGCTCTGCCCTCCCCCAGCTCTAGCTTCAGAAATCTTCGGAGAGCTGGGGGAGGAGCGGACGCAAGTATTCACGGGGGCGCAAAAAACCACCTCACACCGGCATTAGCACCCATGGTGACGTAGCGTCGACCTAGAGGTCGACGGTGACACCCCATCTCCTCCCCGTCCCCATACAGTTCTATGGGGGATGCGGGGAGGCACGAATGCTGCCTCCCCGCCTCTCCCATAGATATGTATGGAAGAGGCATGCCGGCCGCAATGTCATGCTGCGGCTGGCACGCCCCCTGCACGGGAGAGCCGCGGCCTGTACAGGAGATCGCCGGGGGCCCCAGTATCTTGAGGATAGGGGATAAGTGTTTGTACCGCAGCAGATGTCCTTTAAAAAAAGTTATATAAAAAAATAAGTTTTATATACACAAATGTGGTATCAATAAAAAGTACAGATCATGGCGCAAAAAAATTTGCACTAATACTGCCGCTTATACGGTAAAATTCAAAAGTTATAGGTCGTCAAAATAGAGGGATTTTAAACGTACTAATTTGGATTTAAAAAACTGTCATTTTTTAAGTGCAACAATAATAGAAAGGTATGTAATCATAGGTATCATTTTAATTGTATTGACCCACAGAATACAGAACCCATGTCATTTTTACCGTAAATTGTACAGCGTAAAACGAAACCTTTCAAAATTTGCAAAATTGCGGTTTTCTTTTTAATTTCTCCACACAAAAAGTATGTTTTTGTTTCGACATACAAAGGCCAACTGGTCGAGCAAAAAACAAGCCCCCGTACTAGTCTGTGGTTGAAAATATAAATAAGTTACAATTTTTAGTAGGCGAGGAGGAAAAAACGAAAATGCGAAAATAAAATTGACCTGTTCTTTAACCCCTTAAGGACGTAGGACGTAAATGTATGTCCTGGTGAGGTGGTACTTAACGCACCAGGACGTACATTTACGTCCTAAGCATAACCGCGGGCATCGGAGCGATGCCCGTGTCATGCGCGGCTGATCCCGGCTGCTAATCGCAGCCAGGGACCCGCCGGCAATGGCCGACGCCCGCGATCTCGCGGGCGTCCGCCATTAACACCTCAGGTGCCGGGATCAATACAGATCCCGGCATCTGCGGCGGTTCGCGATTTAAATGAACGATCGGATCGCCCGCAGCGCTGCTGCGGGGATCCGATCATTCATAACGCCGCACAGAGGTCCCCTCTCCTTCCTCCGTGCGGCTCCCGGCGTCTCCTGCTCTGGTCTGTGATCGAGCAGACCAGAGCAGGAGATGACCGATAATACTGATCTGTTCTATGTCCTATACATAGAACAGATCAGTATTAGCAATCATGGTATTGCTATGAATAGTCCCCTATGGGGACTATTCAAGTTTAAAAAAAAATGTAAAAAAATGTAAAAGTTAAAGTAAAAAAAAAGTGAAAAATCTCCTCCCCCAATAAAAAAGTAAAACGTCCGTTTTTTCCTATTTTACCCCCAAAAAGCGTAAAAAACATTTTTTATAGACATATTTGGTATCGCCTCGTGCGTAAATGTCCGAACTATTAAAATAAAATGTTAATGGTCCCGTACGGTGAACGGCGTGAACGAAAAAAAATAAAAAAAAGTCCAAAATTCCTACTTTTTTAATACATTTTATAAAAAAAAAAATTATAAAAAATGTATTAAAAGTTTTTTATATGCAAATGTGGTATCAAAAAAAAGTACAGATCATGGCGCAAAAAATGAGCCCCCATACCGCCGCTTATACGGAAAAATAAAAAAGTTATAGGTCATTAAAATAAAGGGATTATAAACGTACTAATTTGGTTAAAAAGTTTGTGATTTTTTTTAAGCGCAACAATAATATAAAAGTATATAATAATGGGTATCATTTTAATCGTATTGACCCTCAGAATAAAGAACACATGTCACTTTTACCATAAATTGTACGGCGTGAAAACAAAACCTTCCAAAATTAGCAAAATTGCGTTTTTCGTTTTAATTTCCCCACAAAAATAGTGTTTTTTGGTTGCGCCATACATTTTATGATATAATGAGTTATGTCATTACAAAGGACAACTGGTCGCGCAAAAAACAAGCCCTCATACTAGTCTGTGGATGAAAATATAAGAGTTATGATTTTTAGAAGGCGAGGAGGAAAAAATGAAAACGTAAAAATTAAATTGTCTGAGTCCTTAAGGCCAAAATGGGCTGAGTCCTTAAGGGGTTAAAGGAGTAGTCCAGTGGTGACCCAGTGGTGAACAACTTATCCCCTATCCTAAGGATAGGGTATAAGTTTGAGATCGCGAGGGGTCCGACTGCTGGGGCCCCCTGCGATCTCCCGCGGGAAGGGGGCGTGTCGACCGCCGCACGAAGCAGCGGCCGACACACACCCTCAATACAACTCTATGGCAGAGCCGAAGCGCTGCCTTCGGCAATCTCCGGCTCTGCCATAGAGATGTATTGAGGGGGCGTGTCAGCCGCTGCTTCGTGCGGAGGTCGACACCCACTATCTGGCCGGAGAGCCTGGCCCCCGTACAGAGAGATCGCAGGGGGGCCCCAGCGGTCGGACCCCCCGCGATCTCAAACTTATCCCCTATCCTTAGCCTATCGCCTATCTTTCCTAAGGAGGAAAAAACAAAAATGCAAAAACGGAAAAACCTCTGGTCCTTAAGGGGTTAAGGAAATCCATAGAGGGCCCTTGGTTGAAAAGGTCTCTATGTATGCTGATGACGACCTGATTTATTTGGAGGATGTGGATGACTCTTTGGTTACTTTGTTTGAGCTTATGGTGGCATCTATAATGCCCTTGTCCAGGGGGAGGGTTTTTCCTTCTGTACTGCCCAATGGTCTTCAAGCAATGTCACAGTTTAGATACCTTGGAATGGAAGTGTCTACTTTTCATTCTGAGTTTATGGCCCTTAACTTGATACCACTTTTGGAAAGTGCACTAGTGCATCTCCTGCCGTTGTCCCTGGTGGGTAGGATTAATATCTTCAAGATGATATTCCTTAAGACATGTTTATATCTATTCCGCTTATCACCTATCTTCCATCCTAGATGTTTTTTTTTTTGTCAAACTAAATAGGGCTCTGAGATCCTTCTATTGGTAGAATAAACCTCTGAGATTTGGATAGGCACTTCTCCAGGTGCCAAAACAGTGAGGGGGGCTGGCAGCTCCTAATATGCATTACTATTTTTTAGCTTCACAGCTGGTGTATGTAGCCTAGTGAATCGATCTGGATCTTTACAATGTGTTCACGGCCCTGGTGGGGGCTCTGCTTGATTCGTACGAGATTTTGACTAATATATTATATAGGTATCCATCCTTTCCATCCTTGTTGACTCCCATTAAGACTGTGTCTGCGGTCTGGTCAGTGGTCTCTGGGCGCTTCCCTCAGCCGGTCGTTTCTCCCCGAGCACCCCTGTGGGCTATTCCTTATTTGGAACACCTACGGGAGTTGGAGACGGCTGGATTCTGGAACTCTAATGGAGTTAAATTTGCTATGCATTGGTTTGGGAAGGACTGTGTCTTTCCTACATTTGTGGAAATGCGGAGCCTTTTTAATGTCCCTCAGGATGCCCACTTTCGGTATCTCCGACATGCGGTCTCTGCCCAGTTTGGCTCCCTGGAAAATACTCCTGCGTTTACTGATCTTGAGTTGCTTCTGGGGACCACTGACCTGTCTAAGCCTCTTACTCAGACATATGGCTTTTTGCAATCCGTGGGCCCTGATCTGTTTGCTTTAGCTTACCTGAAATGGGTTGTGGATATTCCTAATCTGTCTGAGGAGATGTGGAGGGAAGTAGTTATGACATATTATCCCACAGTGGTTAGTGCTCGTGATATGCTTATCCAGTCCAGGTTGATTCTCCGTTTGTATTATAACCCTGCTAAGTATTGGAGTTTCTGTGTCTGATGTATGCTTATGGTGGGGAAGAGATACAGTGAGGATCAAAAGTTTGGGCACCCCAGGTAAAAATGTGTATTAATGTGCATAAAGAAGCCAAGGAAAGATGGAAAAATCTCCAAAAGGCATCAAATTACATATTAAACATTCTTATAATATGTCAACAAAAGCTAGATTTTATTTCCATCATTTACACTTTGAAAATAACAGAAAACAAAAAAATGGCATCTCCAAAAGTTTGGGCACACTGCAGAGTTAATATCTTGTACTGCCCCCTTTGGCAAGTATCACAGCTTGTAAACGCTTTTTGTAGCCAGCCAAGAGTCTTTCAATTCGTGTTTGAGGTATCTTTGCCCATTCTTCCTTATAAAAGTCTTCCAGTTCTTTGACATTTCTGGGCTGTCTGCCACTCACTGCTCTTTTAAGGTCTATCCATAGATTTTCAATTATGTTGAGGTCAGGAGATTGTGAAGGCAAGGGCAAAACCTTCAGTTTACGCCTCTTGATGTAATCCCCCGTGGATTTTGAGGTGTGTTTAGGATCATTATCCATTTGTAGAAGCCATCCTCTCTTTAACTTCAGCTTTTTCACAAATGGCATCAAGTTAGCATCAAATTTGCTGAAATTTTATTGAATCCATTTTTCCTTCTACTCGTGAGATGTTCCCTGTGCCACTGGCTGCAATACAACCCCAAAGCATGATTGATCCACCCCCATGCTTAACAGTTGGACAGAGGTTCTTTTCAATAAATTCTGTTACCTTTCTTCTCCAAACGTACCTTTGCTCATTCCGGTCACAAAGTTAAATTTTAATCTCATCGATCCACAGAACTTTTTTCCAAAATGCATCAGGCTTGTCTATATGTTCATTTGCAAAGTTCAAACACTGATTTTTGTGGTGAGGACGTAGAAGAGGTTTTCTTCTGATCACTCTTCCATGAAGACCATATTTGTACAAGTATCTCTTTATAGTGGAATAGTGTACCACAACTCCAATGTCTGCCAGATCTTTCCGGAGGGATTGTGCAGTTAAACGTGGGTTTTGAATTGTTTTTTTCACAATCCTGTGAGCTGTTCTGTTTGATATTTTCTTGGTCTTCCAGATCTTGCTTTAACTTCCACTGTTCCTGATGACTGCCATTTCTTAATTACATTCCGAACAGAGCATTTTGACATCTGAAAACATTTTGCTATCTTATTATAGCCTTCTCCAGCTTTATGAGTGTCAACTATTTTCAGTTTCAGATTTCTAGACAACTGCTTAGAAGAACCCATGGTGCTGATTGTTTGGGCAAGGTCAGAGGAGTCTGGGCATTTAAAACCTTTGAGATTGACATCACCTGGTCTTCCCAGATGATGATTGAGAACAATACATGACACTGGCAGGTCTCAGCTTTGCAAAGGGGGCAGTGCATGCAATAAATTCTGCAGGGAGCCCAAACTTTTGCAGATGACATTTTTTTGTTTTCTGTTATTTTGAAAGTGTAAATGATGGAAATAAAATCTAACTTTTGTTGACATATTATAAGAATGTCTAATCTGTAATTTGATGCCTTTTGGAGATTTTTCCATCTTTCCTTGGCTTCTTTATGCACATTAATACAATTTTTAACCTGGGGTGCCCAAACTTTTGATCCCCACTGTAGGGGCACCTTCTTGCATGTGGTGTGGAATTGTTGGAGGGACGTGATGCTATTTTTGTCAGACCTCATGGAATTTCCCTATGTTCTGTCGCCGGAGGTCTGTTTGTTGGGGGTTATCAATTGTCTGGTATCGGGTTACTATAGGCGCCTTTTAAATTTTGGTTCCTTTTGTTCTGTGCACCAAAGGTTCTAGTTATGGCATGGAAGGAAGTGTCCTCTCACCCTCTTTCTAGGTGGCTTGCCTTGGTGAATAAATATGTTCCCCTATATCATGTCTTGTATGTGAGTCGTAAGTGCCCTAAGAAATTTGACAAGGTGTGGATCCCATGGATGCTGTTGGATTTACCTATGGACCCTCTATTGCGGGAGGCCTCTCTATCTTAAAGCGGGTGAGGTGGGCTCCTGGGATGTTTCCTTGTTTGCTTGTATGGGCGTGTGCGTGTTTCTCCTCTGTGGTTGTTGTGTTGGATTGTCCTCTGTGGGAGTACACTATTTCCTTTTGATTTTTTCAATGCTAACCCTGGGAGGTTTACTTGTGCATGAATATCTTGCTGGTTCTCATGTTTCTTGTCCTGCTTGACTTTCCCTACTTAATGATGATGTTTTGGTAGGGGTGTGCTCATCTGGGGGAGGGGGATTCATTGTTTTCCTTTTGTATGTTGTGTTCCGTCTTTGAAAATTCATAAATAAAACATAATTTTTTTTTTAAATTTAATAAAAAAAAAATAAATGACAGCAACTGTTAGCTATAAAGTAGAGAAGTGCACGTTGTGCTTATCTTCCCTGCTTGCTGCCAGATTAATCCTTTTTGCTGCATAGACTTTTATATAGCGAAAAGGTTGGACTTGATTGAAATGTCAGGGCAATATGTAAATTATTTTTTTTAAATGTTAGTAACCCTTTAACCCATTAGATGACAAAGGGCATACTTGCTGTCTGGGCGATGCCGCCACTCCCTTTCATTGACCCTTTAGACTGATCATAGCATCTAAAAGAATACGTGCTGACCATGCGTCATAGCGGGTTGGTCCTGATGGTTATCAGCAGCCGGAACCCGTGGCTAATACCAGACATCACCGATCGCGGTGATGTCTCGCGGCGTCTAAATAGAAAAAAAATGTGTCTGGGTAACTCAGCGGAGCTGATCAGGACCACTGCGGTGTCCTGATCAGCTTAGGAGATGGCCAGATTGACCTGCCTCCTCGTTGTCTAATCTTTGCTTGGTTTCTCGAGCAACGATAACAGTGATCAATGCTATGCTATGGCATAGCATTGAGCAGTGTATGCAGTCAGAAGAGTACATGTAATAGTCCGCTATAAAATTGTGTTTGAAAAAAAAAAAAAGTTAATGAATGTGAATTAACCCCTTCCCTTATAAAAGTTTGAATCACCCCCCCCCCCCTTTCCTATTTAAAGAAGTATATAAACAAAAATAAGCATAAACATGTGTGGTACCGCCACGTGTGTAAATGTCCGAACTATAAAAATATGATGTTAATTAAACCACTTGGTCAATGGCGTACACGTAAAATAATTCCAAAATAAAGTCCAAAACTGGGTATTTTTCCTCACTTTGTATACCCTGAAAAAATGTAAAAAGCATCCAAAAGTCTAATCAAAACATTGGTAAAGATAAAAACTTCAGATCGTGGCACAAAAGATGAGTATTTTAAACATACAAATTTTGGTGCATGTAGTTACAATTTTTTTAAAGTAGTAAAATAAGATGAGGTATCCTTGTGACCGAAGGGACCTACAGAATAAAGATAAGGTGTCATTTTTACCGAAAAGTGCACTGCATAGAATCGGAAGCCCCCAAAATTTACAAAATGGCTTTTTTTTCAATTTTGTCCCAAAAATATAATTTTCTGGTTTTGCTATAGATTTTGTGGTGAAACGATTGATGGTATCACAAAGTAAAATTGGTGGTGCAAAAAACAAGCCCTCATATGGGTCGGACAATTTTGCACGCCAAATATGTTTATTTTATTAAAATGGGAAAAGGCACATAAGCCCCTTATGTGCAAATAAGTGTAAAATAAATAAGAAAAAAATATTAAAAGTAATACAATTAAAATTAATTAAAATCACCCTTTTCCCATTTTACAAAAATAAATAAACACATGCAAAATTGTTAGAACTTTTAACCTGTTCAGGACGCAGGGCGTATCGATACGCCCTGCATCCCGAGTCATTAAGGACTCAATGCGTACCTGTATGCCCTGGTCCCTTTTTACTAGGTTTAAAACGTTCTTACCAGCGGAGAACGGGTTAAACTCGGTGGGTCCTGGTTGCTAAGGGCAGCCAGGATCCACGGCTAATGCCGGCACCGGCGATTGGGCCGATGCCCGGCATTAACCCTTTCGACGTCGCAATCAAAGTTGATTGCGGCATCTAAAACGAAACTAAAAGTGTCCCGGCAGCTTAGTCGGGCTGATCGGGACAATCGCGACATAATTGCGATGTCCTGATCAGCTGAGAGGACGACGGGAGGATCCCTACCTGCCTCTCCATTGTCCATTTGGCGATCTGCTGCTCCATGCCTTTCCAGCAGGCAAGAGCAGCAGAGCCCCGAGAACACTGATCAGGGCTGTGCTATGACATAGCACTGATAAGTGGCTGAGATCAATGCTATAACATAGCAAAAAAATAAATAAAAAAAAGTGCAAAAAAAAAGTTAAAAAGTGATTTAACCCCTTCCCTAATAGTCCAAATCGCCACCCTTTTCCCATTTATAACAAAAAAATAAAAATAAATATATGCATACGTGGTATTGCTGTGTTCATAGATGTCTGAACTATCAAAATATATAGTTAATTAAACCACACGGTCAATGGTGTACATGTAAAAAAAAAAATTTTTAAATTATCAAAATTCCAAAATAATGTATTTTTGGTCATTTTTATACCATAAAAAATGAATAAAAAACGATCAAGAAGGGGTATCAAAATAAGAATGGTACCGCTAAAAACTACAGACCACGTCACAAAAAAAGAGCCCTCCTATAGCCCCATACGGTGACTCCTAGGACTGTATCCACCTTTGACAGCCCACCGGAGCACCTGAAAGCTGAACTAATTTATGCAAGCTAAAGTCAGCAAACGCCGAGCCGAGAAGTTCGTGACGAATCGAATTACTGTAAGTTCACTCATCTCTAGTGTTTATCTATATGTCGCATAACTATTATAGCAGTCATAAAATGCGTTTTTTCCATGGTAACATTTAAAGTGCCTAATTTTCAATCAGGTAGTTTCACACGTTGTAATGTTTTTACCTTTCTAGATACATCATAGTATTGCAGTACACATATGTTTGTAGCATTGGGGCATACACGTCCGTTACATTAGTATCATATGTCTGTTACGGTCGTTGCGTATGCGTTTGCATAGCTTTGGTAACGTGTAATCTTGTCAGCGTTTTCTGTGGGTATATATATTGAGTCTACAATAGAGATTTCAAATGTATAGGTGATAACGTTTAGCAGCTTTACGGTATTATGTCACAGCAGTTATATCAATGCCTTATGGCATTCCATACTCGGCATACGCGTTTGTGGCAGCTATGCTGATTGATACACCCATGGCATTTATGTCGTGCATACGCCCATGGCATTATACTGTTCATGGACTCTTTTGTCGGTACGGTCGGTACTCTCATGGCATCTATTTTTGATATGCTAGGGGCTTCATTGTGCATACAGTCATGACATTCATACTGTTCACCATAGCGTTATACTGTTAATACGCTCTGGGCATTTGTGCTGTTTACACACCTGTTCATAATGTTCACACGCTCAGGGCAGTTATACGGTCATACTCTTATAGCAATCATACTATCCATACGCTCTTAATATTTATACTGTTCACACTTTATGGCATGTATACTTTTCTGGTTCAATAGTTTTTTATTATATTTTTTGTCAATACAAACATAACAACTGTACTGGTCGCAGCCGGTCAACATTTATAAACAACTGTGAGTCAATCAAACATTGGTGACTTTTAGTCATACTCTGTCCATCAACCGCTTCTCCTTTCTTCTCGTCCATTAGTAGTAACTATCTCTGCCTTACCATGTTGAGCTCTTATCTCACTTGCGAATTCTTTTAGATATCAATAGTCTTGAGAACCTTTTCTGCCATATAAATTTATGTCTCTAGATACTGCTGCGTATTATACAAGAGAATGTGATTATAATATCATGCTATTCAATCTACATCGCGGTTTATCTCACTATTTGCCCATCCAGTGAGGACTTGCTAAAGGAGGACTCTAACCACGGCCTCCACTGTTTCAAATATTGTTTATAAGTATCATTTCCCAGTGAGATAATCTTTTCATAAGACATTGTCAAATTCAGTTCAAGCATTAATTCCTGGATGGTTGGTGTGGTATCTGTTTTCTAGTTCCGAAGTAGTAAAGTCTTAGCTACCACCACAAAAATACACACAAATGCCCTCACGTGCAAGGGGCTACTATTAATTCCCACCAATAACAGTATCATCTGAGAAGTCCAATTCAGTCGGATTCGTAGGATCGGCACAGCTTCCAATATTGTTGAGCTATGGGGCAGCTTCAAAGAACGTGCAACAATGTTCCTTTACAGCCACAACCCCTCCAGCACTTGTCAGAGGCTGTGTAATACATGTGAGCAAGTCTGTCCGGTGTATAATACCACCTAAGTGTAGTCTTTGTAACCGATTCTATGTGTGAGGAACATTTTAAGTATTTCTGAGTTGTTTTAAAAGAGCTCCTCCAGTCCTCTTCTGTCAAGACCATCCGTAGTTCCCTATTCCAACTCTTCAGTGGATGTGTTTTTACAAACTTTGCATTCTGTATGCTTATATTATATATATTCCTCAATCCTTTTTGATGTGTAGCAAGGTATGTGAATAGTGATTTATCTGCTTTTAGGTCCGATCTCAACATACCTTGTAAAGCGTGTCTTATTTGCACATATTTAAAGAACTCATTGGGGGGGGAGTGAGAATTTACCTCTCAGTTCTTGGAATGTGGATAGTACCTTCGAGCTATGTAAATTATCTAATTTTTCCACACCTCCTGCTGTCCACCTACTGAGGTCAGTGTGGGGAAGGAGAGCTTTAATATAAGTAAATGGCATAGTTCCCACTGGTATTACATAATCCCCCTCTGTTAATTTATGAATGGAAGTCCATGCCTCCAGTGACACCCACGTTGTTGGGCTCAATGTTTCTGGGAAAGACGATCTCCAGAAGGGCAAGTACAGAAGGTCTTTTAGTGTGTAGGGGTGGGCCATCGTGTTCTCTATGTTAATCCAGGGTATGGTATAATTGTTCTGCCACCATCCTCTTAACATTGCTACCAAGGAAGCCTGGTAATATTTGTATTAATCCAGGAGCCCTACGCCCCCCCCCCATTTCATGGCTTTGTTAGTATATGCCTGGCTATTCTAGGTGGTTTGTCTGCCCAGACAAATTTTGTTAACAGTAAGTGAGCTTTTACAAAAAAGGTTTTGGGGACTGGTATAGGTAGTGCTCGATATAGATATAGGAAGCGAGGAAGTATAAACATTTTAAAAGTGGCTATACGTCCTATCCATGAGATCATATATGAAGAATGACGTTGAAGTTCTGCAGTTATGTCTGTTAGAAGTTTTCCATAATTCAGGGACACTAAAGCTGAAGAAGACTGAGATAGAGAAACCCCCAATCAAAGGAGTATTTAGTCTGAAGTTGAATGATTAAGTCAGGTGACATGTTGATATGAAGGGCCTGGGTTTTAGCTGAATTTAAATGGTAATATGATAGGCTACCATAATTATTGATCTGTGACATCAACGCCCCAAGGGATACCTCTGGGTTAGATAAAGATAAAAGGACGTCGTCTGCGTACAGGGATATTGTGTGCGTGCGACCCCCCCACAGTCACCCCCGATATACCCGGATTCGTTCTTATACTTTGTGCCAGTGGCTCCATTGATAGAATGAAAATCAGGGGGATAAAGGGCAACCTTGTCGTGTGCTATTGGTCAACACGAAGGGTTCTGACAGGGCTCCATTCACGAATGTCTGTGCTGAAAGTTTGTAATATAATGCTTGTATGGCTGTCAATATGGGACCCTGAAATCCAAACTTCTCTAAGGCCGAGAAGGCGAACGGCCACCTAAGGCGGTCGAACGCCTTCTCGGCATCCAAGGCCAATGCAAGAGTGGGAGTCCTCCATATCTGAACTTTGTGTAATATCCCCAGCATACGTCTAGTGTTAAAATACGTTTGTCTTTGTGGCACGAATCCTGATTGATCAATATGTACTATGTTGGGGAGAATGGTTGCTATACGGCTCGCTAATAGTTTTGCGTATATTTTTAAATCTTGGTTTAGCAGGGAAATCGGACGGAAATTCTGGGGCAGGTCAGGGGTTTTTCCCGGCTTAGGGAGTGCTATAATTAAGGCTTGCATGTTCTCCTTTGGAAATGAGCCTCTGCTCATAGCTAAATTAAAGAAGTCTTTTAAATGTTGGGCCAGTACAGTACTAAAATGTTTATAATAGTGTCCAGCAAAACCATCTGGTCCCGGAGCTTTGTCTCTGGTGAGTGTATTAATTATCTTTTCTATTTATTGTCACAGTGATCGGGGCGTTAAGCAAATCTATCTCTTCCCCCTGAAGCAGCGGGAGGTTAAGCCCTGCCAAATAAGATTGTGTAGCATTTTCTATATCTGTCGCTTGAGGTACAGACTCTGCAAGGTTGTATAGTTAATAATAGTACTCTTTAAAGCCATTGGCTATATCTGAAGGTGAGTATATTTTTTCTTGGGTATCAGGGTGTATTAAAGGGGTACTCCAGTGAAAACCTTTTTTCTTTTAAATCAACTGGTGGCAGAAAGTTAAACATATTTGTAAATTACTTCTATTAAAAAAATCTTAATCCTTCCAGTACTTATTAGCTGCTGAATGCTACAGAGGAAATTCCTTTCTTTTTGGAACACTGATGACATCACGAGCACAGTGCTCTCTGCTGACATCTCTGTCCATTTTAGCAACCGTGCATAGCAGATGTATGCTAAGGGCAGCATGGTGGCTCAATGGTTAGCACTGCTGCCTTGCAGTGCTGGGGACTTGGGTTCAACTCCCACTAAGGCAACAATAAATAAAGCATTATTATAATAACGTCAGCAGAGAGAACTGTGCTCGTGATGTCATCAGAGAGCATTCCAAAAAGAAAAGAATTTCCTCTGTAGTATTCAGCAGCTAATAAGTACAGGAAGGATTAAGATTTTTTAATAGAAGTAATTTACAAATATGTTTAACTTTCTGCCACCAGTTGATTTAAAAGTAAAAAGGTTTTCACCGGAGTACCCCTTTAACCCCTTAAGGACCCAGCCATTTTACACCTTAGGACCCGGCCATTTTTTGCACATCTGACCACTGTCACTTTAAACATTAATAACTCTGGAATGCTTTTAGTTATCATTCTGATTCCAAAATTGTTTTTTCGTGACATATTCTACTTTAACTTAGTGGTAAAAATTTTTGGTAACTTGCATCCTTTCTTGGTGAAAAATCCCAAAATTTGTTGAAAAATTTGAAAATTTAGCATTTTTCTAACTTTGAAGCTCTCTGCTTGTAAGGAAAATGGATATTCCAAATATTATTTTATTTTATTCACATATACAATATGTCTACTTTATGTTTGCATCATAAAATTGACGAGTTTTTACTTTTGGAAGACACCAGAGGGCTTCAAAGTTCAGCAGCAATTTTCCAATTTTTCACAAAATTTCCAAAATCACAATTTTTCAGGGACCAGTTCAGGTTTCAAGTGGATTTGAAGGGTCTTCATCTTAGAAATACCCCACAAATGACCCCATTATAAAAACTGCACCCCCCAAAATATTCAAAATGACATTCAGTCAGCATTTTAACCCTTTAGGTGTTTCACAGGAATAGCAGCAAAGTGAAGGAGAAAATTCACAATTTCCATTTTTTACACTCGCATGTTCTTGTAGACCCAATTTTTGAATTTTTACAAGGGGTAAAAGGAGAAAATGTATACTTCTATTTGTAGCCCAATTTCTCTCGACTAAGCACATACCTCATATGTCTATGTAAAGTGTTCGGCGGGCGCAGTAGAGGGCTCAGAAGGGAAAGAGCAACAAGGGGATTTTGGAGAGTACGTTTTTCTGAAATGGTTTTTGGGGGGCATGTCCCATATAGGAAGCCCCTATGGTGCCAGGACAGCAAAAAATACCCACATGGCATACCATTTTGGAAACTAGACTCCTTGAGGAACGTAACAAGGAATAAAGTGAGCCTTAATACCCCACAGGTGTTTCACGACTTTTGCATATGTAAAAAAATGTAAAAAAATTTCAATAAAATGTGTGCTTCCCCCCAAATTTCACATTTTTGCAAGGGTTAATAGCAGAAAATAGCCCCCAAAATTTGTAACCCCATCTCTTCTGAGTATGGAGGTACCCCATAAGTTGACATGAAGTGCACTATGGGCGAACTACAATGCTCAGAAGAGAAGGAGTCATATTTGGCTTTTTGAGAGCAAATTTTGCTCGGGGGCATGTCGCATTTAGGAAGCCCCTATGGTGCCAGGACAGCAAAATAACCCCCACATGGCATACCACATTGGAAACGAGACCCCTTGAGGAACGTAACAAGGGGTACAATGAGCATTTACCCCCCACTGGTGTCTGTCAGATCTTTGGAACAGTGGGCTGTACAAAATTTTTAATTTGCGCAGCCCACTGTTCCAAAGATCTGTCGGACACCAGTGGGGTGTAAATTCTCACTGCACCCCTCATTACATTCCGTGAGGGGTGTAGTTTCCAAAATGGGGTCACATGTGTTTTTTTTTTTTTTTTTTTTTTGCGTTTGTCAAAACCGCTGTAACAATCAGCCACCCCTGTGCAAATCACCTCAAATGTACATGGTGCACTCTCCCTTCTGGGCCTTGTTGTGCGCCCTCAGAGCACTTTGCGCCCACATATGGGGTATCTCCGTAGTCGGGAGAAGTTGCATTACAAATTGTGGTGGGCTTTTTTCCCTTTTACCTCTTGTCAAAATGAAAAGTATAGGGCAACACCAGCATGTTAGTGTAAAAAAAATTTTTTTTTACACTAACATGCTGGTGTAGACCCCAATTTCACCTTTTCATAAGGGGTGAAAGGAGAAAAAGCCCCCCAAAATTTGTAAGGCAATTTCTCCCGAGTACGGCGATACCCCGTATGTGACCCTAAACTGTTGCCTTGAAATACGACAGGGCTCCGAAGTGAGAGAGCGCCATGCGCATTTGAGGCCTGAATTAGGGATTTGTATTGGGGTGGACATAGGGGTATTCAACGCCAATGATTCCCAAACAGGGTGCCTCCAGCTGTTGCAAAACTCCCAGCATGCTTGGACAGTCAACGGCTGTCCGGCAATACTGGGAGTTGTTGTTTTGCAACAGCTGGAGGCTCCATTTTGAAAACAGTGGCGTACCAGACGTTTTTCATTTTTATTGGGGAAGGAGGGGGGCTGTGTAGGGCTATGTGTATATGTAGTGTTTTTTACTTTTTATTTTATTTTGTATTAGTGTAGTGTAGTGTTTTTAGGGTACAGTCACATGGGCAGGGGGGTTACAGCGATTTTCCCGCTGCGAGTTTGAGCTGCCGCGCAAAATTTGCTGCATCGCAAACTTGCAGCCTGATACTCACTGTAAGCCCCCTGCCCATGTGAATGTACCCTGTACATTCACAAGGGGGGGACCTCCAGCTGTTGCAAAACTACAACTCCCAGCATGCACAGTCTATCAGTGCATGCTGGTAGTTATAGTTTTGCAACAGCTGGAGGCACACGGGTTGGGAAACACTGAGTTAGGAAACAGACAATGTTTCCCAACCAGTGTGCCTCCTGTTGTTGCAAAACCACAACTCCCAAACATTCTCAGGCATGCTGGGAGTAGTAGTTCGGCAACATCTTTAGAGCCAGATGTTGCCGAACTACAACTCCCAGCATGCTTGGAGTTGTAGTTTGCAACATCTGGAGGACTATAGTTTGCAGACCACTACTACAGTGGTTCCCAATCTGTGCCCTTCCAGATGTTGCAAAACTACAACTCCCAGTATGCCAAAACTGTCCAGGCATGCTGGGAGTTGTAGTTCTGCAACATCTGAAGGGCCAGATGTTACAGAACTACAACTCCCAGCATGCCTGGACACTAAGGACATGCTGAGGATGTGTAGTTTTGCAACATCTGGAAGGGCACAGTGGTCTCCAAACTGTGGACCTCCAGATGTTGCAAAACTGCAACTCCCAGCATGCCCAGACGCCAAGGGCTGTCTGGGCATGCTGGGAGTTGTAGTATATAGGGTCCCAATACAGCAATGCATGTCGCTTTACGACGACGTGCATTGCTGTAAAGGGCCCGACCGCGGCTGAAGATCTACTCACCTGTCGCCGCCGCCGCCATCTTCCCCGCCGGGATCCGGGTCTTCAGGGACGAGGTAAGTACCGGGGCCGATCCCCAGCACTCCCCCGTCCCCCGCCGCATCCTCCGGTCTTCCTCCCATCCTCTCCGGACTTCAAGGGGCCGGGCAGGACGGGAGGAAGTAACCGCCCCCCCTCCTGCGATTGGTCGATTAACTAACCGACAGATCGCAGGGGATGGGAGGAGGTGGCCGGCTTGCCACCTCGCTCCTAGGCTCCAGCATGGTCCTGGCTGTCTGTGACAACCGGGATCATGCGAAATTACCGGGCGGTCGGGTCCCAGAGACCCGATCAGCCCGGTATCGCCGCAGATCGCAAGGGCGATTTCCCTTGCGATTTGCGGCGATCGCCGACATGGGGGGCATACATGGCCCCCCTCGGCGTTTGCCCTGGATCCCTGCTGAAGGATTTCAGCAGGGATCCGCTTCCGATCTCCGCCGGGTGAGCGGCGGAGACCAGGAAAAGACATGACGTATGCATACTTCATGGGTCCTTAAGACCCAGGGTGTGATGGCGTATGCATACGTCATGGGTCCTGAAGAGGTTAAGTATGGGATTCTACTTTTAAGGTGACGCGCTTTAAGGCGTGATGCAAGTAATTTCCCTAATCTATTGTCTTGTGAATAATATTGCGCCTTAAGCTTCTGAAAGTCCTTCTCGTACGACTCCAGCAGGAGACCCCTCAGTTCCTGGCGCAGTTCTTTGATCTCTGCTGCCAAAAGAGAAGATGGGTTTGCCTTATTAACCCCTTAAGGACAATGGACGTACTCCTACGCCCCCGTTTCCGAGTCCTTAAGGACCGAGGACGTAAGAGTACGTCCTGTCCATTCCCAGCCCCCCCGCCGCTAGCCGGAGGGGAGCCGGTGCCCGATGCCTGCTGAAATCGTTCAGCAGGCATCGCGGCATATCGCCCAGGGGGGTCATGATGACCCCCCATGTCGGCGATCGCAGCGCATCGCTTGTCAATTCAGACGAGCGATGCGCTGCGATTCCGTTCCCTGCCGCTCGCCGGGCGGGGATCGGAGCCAGATGTCTGCTGATTTCTATCAGCAGACATCCCGGCAGTGTGCAGGAGGAGGTCCGGAGGACTACTTACCGGCGTTCTTCAGCGCTTCCGGGTCATCAGGGTCACGTGTGACCCGGATTTAGATGGTGACTGGTGGTGTAGTATACACCACCAATCACCATCCGTGCTGAACTGGGGGCTGGCATTGTGGCCACCCCCCTCAGTACAGTTGTGATTGGGTGGCCAAAGTGGCCACACCAATCACAATGTAATGGGAGGGGATGGTGGGGGCTAGGAGCACGTTGCTCCGTTCTGCCCACCATTCCACAAAGATCTGGTGTGCAGGACGGAGCCCCGTGCGGCCCACCATCCCCTGAGTAAAAAAAAGTGCCCCTTGCCCCCTTTCTGTGGCCCCTTGGCACAGAAATCGCCAGGGATAGCTTTAGATTAGGTAGGGACACGTTAGGGTTAAAAAATAAACCTTTTTTTTTTAAATTTATTTTTGATTTTTTCTCAGCGTACCTCATTGGGTGTCCGTGGGTCCGTAGCACCTTTTAGCTGCGTGACCCCGGCCGTTCTGGGTCGCTGCGGTCTGCCGCCAGCCTTTTTTTTGGGGCGCAGATCTTTTATTTTTTTTTCTCCTAAGCGTGTGTGCGGACCCTCTTAGTTATAAAAGAGCGGTCCGCCACCGTTTGTTAAAGCCCACCCGCCGCTGATCAGCTCCGTAGTACTGATCAGCGGTTTTTTTTTTGTGGTGCCGATGCTTTTTTTTCGGGTTTTCTAGCGTGTTTTTGCACCCATAGGCGGTATGTGCCACCAGTAGCAGGCATGTACTGTGTGGCCGAACCTTACCTGTGTGTGCGGCGTGCCTCACCGCTGTCAGTGATTTATCACTGATCAGAGTTTTTTTTGTGGTGAAGGCACGTTTTTTTTTTTTTTTTGCACCCATAGGCGTTCCGTGCCACCAGTAGCAGGCGTGTACTGTGTGGACGGACCGTACCTGTGTGTGCAGCCTGTCCCACCGCTGTCAGTGATTTATCACTGATCAGCGGTTTTTGGGGCTCAGGTGGGTGCATTTTTTTCGGGGTAAAGCGTTTTTTTATTTTATTTTTCGGTGTTTTTTTTGTGTGGGGGTCTGTGTACGAGCCACCAGCCACTGTTCTGGGCTTAGTGGCCGGACCCCCCACTGGCTTCTGCGCCCCCTGCCTCCACAAGCGCTAATCAGTGCGCACACCACTGATTAGATGAACGCTTTTTTTTGGCGCAGGGCTTTTTTGCGCTAGAAGTCACCTTTTTTTTTAGAAAAAGGCTCCTTTTTATTTTATATTTTTTTCTGTTAGGGCGGGTTAGTTTAGTTAGGTTAGGTTAGGGAGGGTTAGGGCGGGTTAGGGAGGTAATATCGCACCACACAACACACAGCACATACACCAATAAAGTTTCCCCCCCACACACACACACACACACCCCCGTATCCACATTAGAGTAGGGAAATGGCCCGCAGAGTGTTTTCGGCGGCGGAGGCATATGACATAATTGCCTCAGACACCGAGAGCGGCTCAGAGGACGATGAAGACCCCACCTTCCTTATTTCATCGTCCTCCTCATCATCTAGTTCAGATGATGAGCCACCAAGGCGGCGGAGACGCCGCCGTGCGGTGCCGCAAACCTCTGCCCTTGACCCTGTGCCCCATGCTAGTATGAGTCCCCCTGGCGCTCATACTAGTGAAGCCCCCCTGCCAAGGTCACTGGTACCTCATACCGGAGAACTTGACTGGGCTGAGCCAGTGGACCACGAGCCTGTGATTCCTGAGTTTGTTGGCGACTCAGGAATCAAAATTAACATCGCCGGGTTCACTGAAAGACTTTTTCGGTCATTTTTTCAGTGACGACTTTGTTAGTTTGATGGTTACACAGACGAATCTGTACGCCCAACAGTTCGTCGCCGCTAACCCGGGCTCACTTTTAGCTAAACCCGGCGGTTAAAAAACCCAGTGTCAGGCAATATTGGAGTGGGGACGTCTTTTACCAGACACCCCTCTACAGTATGGCCATGGCACGCTCCCGTTTCGAGGCCATTCGGAGATGTTTGCATTATGCTGATAATGCGGCATGTCCCCCCCGAACTGATCCCGCGTATGACCGCCTGTATAAAATCAGGCCGGTCATCAATCACTTCGGGGCCAGATTTTGGGAGGCCTATGTCCCGGGGCGGGAGGTCTCTATTGATGAGTCTCTCATCAGCTTCAAGGGGAGACTCAGCTTCCGGCAATACATCCCGACCAAGCGGGCGCGGTATGGCGTGAAGATATATAAACTTTGCGAGAGTACCTCCGGTTACACTTGCAAGTTTATAGTGTATGAGGGACGAGATTCCCGTTTTGAACCCCCAGAATGTCCCCCCACTCTGGGTGTTAGCGGGAAAATCGTTTGGGGCCTTTTGCACCCATTTCTAGATAAAGGTTACCACCTTTACGTGGATAACTTTTATACTAGTATCCCTCTCTTCACATTCCTCGCCGCCAGATCCACGGTCGCTTGTGGGACAGTCCGAAAGAATCAAAGAGGCCTTCCGCCCCATCCCCTACATGCTCCTATCCCCCGGGGTGAGTCCCGTACCTTGTCCCATGAGAACCTGTTGTTGGTCCGGTTTAAGGACAAGAGGGATGTCCTTATGCTCACCACAATTCATGGGAATTGCAGCGTCCCTGTGCGAGGTACCGCGGGACCGGTCCTCAAGCCCGATTGTATTCTGGACTACAATTGGTATATGGGGGGAGTTGATCTTTCTGATCAAGTCCTCAAGCCATATAACGCCATGCGGAAAACACGTGTTTGGTATAAAAAGGTTGCGGTCTACATGGTACAGGTTGCCATGTACAACTCTTTTATACTGTACCAGAACGCTGGCAACACAGGGACATACCTGGAGTTCCAAGAGGTTGTTCTAAAGGCCCTCATCTTTGGTGACCGCCAAAGAGGTGGTCAGAGCACCTCTGGAACTTTAGGTCCCCGGCCAACACTTTCCAGGTGTGATCCCCAACACTGGAAGGACGGGACGAACCCAGAAGAAATGCACAGTGTGTCACAAGAAGGGGAGACGGAGGGACACCACTACTCAATGTGACACTTGCCCCGATCATCCGGGCCTCTGCATAGGCTGCTTCAGGGAGTATCACACTTCCATGGAGTACTAAATTTTCCATCTTTTGCCCTAATTTTCATTCCCCAGAATTCGGCTCCAATGTACCAGTCCAGGGTACATTGACTTCCAAATTTTAAACCAAAACACACCCCCAAAAAATCTTTTTCCCAATACCTTTTTTTTTTTTTTTTTTTTTCTTCCCCCTAAAAAATGGGTCATGGGACACAGAGTCAACAGCATAGGAGGTTTGCAGTTGCCTCAAATGCGCAACGCTCTCTCTCCCCACCTGAGCGGGTTGCGCATTTGAGGTAACAGAATAGGGATGGTCCCACACATCCCCTTCCCAGAATGATGATTCAGAGTATAGGGTTTGGGGCGGGCATCACTTTTTAATTTTGGCTGTACTCTGGGTCATCATTCTGGGAAAATTATTGGCATATCAGTACTAAAATTGCAATTTTCTTCCCCCCCCCCCCCCTATAGTACACTTCATCCATTCCTGGAAAATAAATGAAAGGAACACCCGTCTGTTCCAAATCTCCACTTCACCCTATACACCTTCCCTAGGGGGTGTACTGTTTGTAATAATCTCACATGTGGGTGTTCCTTTCTTGTATTTTCCTCTGAATGTATGTAACTGTTAGGTCCGTAACAAACATTGGCCTCAAATGCGAAGAGTTCTCACTGAGCTCTGTCGTATTTCCAGGCGACAATTCAGAGTCACATGTTAGTTGTTCCCATAAAGATGAAGCAGAGCATAGGTTGAAAATTGCAATTTTCAAAAAGCTACCCTTCATCCATTCCTGGAAAATAAATTTAAGAAACACCTGTGTGTTCAAAATGTCCTCTTTACCCCTATACCCATTCCTTAGGGTGGGTACTTTCTGTAATGGTGTCACATGTGGGTGTTTCATTTTTGTATTTTCCTCGGAATGTATGTAACCGTCAGCTACTGTTATGCCATAGGTCATAAATACAAAGGGACCTCTATGACTTCTGAGCCCTGTTGTGCGCCCGCCCAGCACGTTACCCCATATGTGGATGTATTTTTATAGTCAGGGGAAAAAGCCCTCCAAAATTTGTAACCCAATTCCTCATATTACCCCATGTGAAAATGTAAAAAATTGGGTAACCCCAGCATTTTAGTGTAAAAAAATCTAATTTTTCAATTTATGGCCCACTTTTAAAAAAAACCTGTGAGGTGTTATTTCCCACTGTACCCCTTGTTACGTTCATTGATGGGTGTAGTTTCTAATGTGTTTTTTTTTTTTTTTTTTGCTGTTGAGGGCTTTATAAATGCACATGACCCCCGACTTCAATTTCAACAAAATTTTCACTCCTTCCATTCTGAGCATTGTAGTGCGTCCACATAGCAATTTACATCCACATATGGGGTATTTTTTTTCTCAGACGAAGTTGTTCTACAAATTTTGGGGGCCTCTTGCCCTATTACCCAATGTGACAATGAAACATTTGGGGTAACACTATCAATATAGTGCAAAAAAATAAAATTTTTCACTTTTACGGCCCACTGTTCAAAAAACCTGTGAGGTGTAAGTACTCACTGTAACACTGTTACATGCCCCAAGGGGTCTAGTTTCGAAAATGTTATGCCATGTGTTTTTTTTTTTTTGCTGTCCTGGCACCATAGGGGCTTCCTAAATGCGGCATGCCCCCAGAGCAAAATTTGCTTCAAAAAAGCCAAATGTGACTCCTTCTCTTCTGGGACCTGTAGTGCGCCAGCAGAGCACTTTTCACCCCCATATGGGGTGTTTTCTGAATCGGGAGAAATTGGGCTTCAAATGTTGGGGGGTATTTTATGCTTTAACCCTTTGTAAAAATGTTAAATTTTTGGGAAACCAAGCATTTTAGGTAAAATGTATTATTATTTTTTTACATATTGCAAAGTCGTGAAACCCCTGTGGGGTATTAAGGTTCACTTTACCCCTTGTTACGTTCCCCAAGGGGTCTAGTTTCCAAAATGGTATGCCATGTGTTTTTTTTTTTGCTTGCTTGCTGTCCGGGCAACATAGGGGCTTCCTGAAGGCGGCATGCCCCCAGAGCAAAATTTGCTTCAAAAAAGCCAAATGTGACTTCTCTTCTGAGACCTGTAGTGCGCCAGCAGAGCACTTTTCACCCCCATATGGGGTGTTTTCTGAATCGGGAGAAATTGGGCTTCAAATTTTGGGGGGTATTTTCTGCTGTTACCCTTTTTAAAAATGTAACATTTTTGGGAAAACAAAGATTTTAGATGAATTTTTTTTTTTTTTATTACATTTGCAAAAGTCGTGAAACCCCTGTGGGGTATTAAGGCTCACTTAATTCCTTGTTACATTCCTCAAGGGGTCCTTAGGGGCTTCCTAAATGCAACATACTCCCCAAAAACCATTTCAGAAAAACGTACTCTTCAAAATCCACTTGTCGCTCCTTCGCTTCTGAGCCCTCTACTGCGCCCGCCGAACACTTTACATAGACATATGAGGTATGTGCTTACTCAAGAGAAATTGGGCTACAAACACAAGTTAAAATTTTCTCCTTTTACCCCTTGAAAAAATTAAAAAAATTGGGTCTACAAGAACATGCGAGTGTAAAAAATGAAGATTGTGAATTTTCTCCTTCACTTTGCTGCTATTCCTGTGAAACACCTAAAGAGTTAATACACTTACTGAATGTCATTTTGAATACTTTGGGGGGTGTTGTTTTTATAATGGGGTCATTTATGGGGTATTTCTAATATGAAGACCCTTCAAATCCACTTCAAACCTGAACTGGTCCCTGAAAAATATTGAGTTAGAAAATTTTGTGAAAATTTAGAAAATTGCTGCTGAACTTTGAAGCCCTCTGGTGTCTTCCAAAAGTAAAAACACGTCAATTTTATGAAGCAGTCATAAAGTAGACATATTGTATATGTGAATCCAAAAAAAAAATAATTATTTTGAATATCCATTTTCCTTACAAGCAGAGAGCTTCAAAGTAAATTTTTTCATAAAATTTTGGGATTTTTCACCAAGAAAGGATGCAAGTTACCATAAAATTTTACCACTATGTTAAAGTAGAATATGTCACGAAAAAACTATCTCGGAATCAGAATGATCAGTAAAAGCATTCAAGAGTTATTAATGTTTAAAGTGACAGTGGTCAGAATAGCAAAAAATGCTCTGGTCCTTAAGGTGAAAAAGGGCTCAGTCCTTAAGGGGTTAAGCGACTCCCTCTGCTGTATTGGCCCGAGGAGTTCCTTAGTCTTTCCCTCTGTCTGTTTTTTGAGAGTAGCATTTTGTTTGATAAAAGAGCCTCTCATAAAAGCCTTATGTGCATTCCATATGTTGGCTGCGTCACTGTCTATGTCATTTGTCAAAAAGTATTCCCCAAGGTCGCATGCTAAATTTGGTTCATAAGTGGTGTGAGATAGTAAGTACGTATTACTACGCCAAAGATATGCTGGTTTAGAGTTGCATTTTTCAGATATGTTGAGGGTTATAGCTGAGTGATCAGTCCAGTAAATCTGTTCTATAGATGTGGAGGAGATGTGTGGAAGGAGTTAACTGTCAGCAAGAAACATATATCTGGACGCGAATATACATTGTGTGGGTCTGAGTGATATATGTATTCTCTTTCTGATGGGTGGTGGATTCTCCACCCATCATAAAGTTCTGCCTTCCATAAGGCTTCTGCTAAAGAGTCCAAGTGTCTCATGGCTGTACTGGTCGTGTCTATTGCGAGGTTGGCTGTAATGTTAAAATCTCCACATACCAGAAGTCTGGCCAACTGGGCCCTATTAGAAGAGTATAAAACAAGGGTGTACAATTCATTATTGAGCATGCAAATAAGGATAACATAATGTCCCAGAGGGTCTATATATTGTTCCCCCAATGTGAAAGACACAGAATTTTTTATCGCAATTGCCACTCCCCTACCTTTAGAGTGAAAATGAGAGTGATACACCTACGGGAATGAGTTGTTGTGAAAACGGCATGCAACCTGACTTAACAAATGCGTTTCCAGCACACAGACCATATCGCATTTCAGTTTTTTAACAGTCTTACAAAACATAGATCTTTTCATTGGACTATTGAGGCCATTTACATTTAAACTAGCGATAGAGATAACCATTGTATAGTAAGAGAAATAACATGTGGAATATTATCAGATACAATTCTTCAATAGGACCCCGTGCGCTTCCCAGCAAAAGCGCCGGCATCCCAGTAGTAGCAACAGCATGGTCAAAATCTGGGCTTGTCACATCACCATGAAAGCAAAAAATAATTAAAGAAAACCTAACACCAAGACACCACAGAAACAAACACAAAACAGGTGATCCCTTGTGTGCCGGAGAACATGGATCACTTCTTTCTGGGGAAATGTTCATGCCGTAACCCAGGTTAAAACACTTGTCAAGACCACCAGGTCCCAGCTCCACACCCAAATAGTCAGCTAGAAAGTTCCTATTCCCAGCTCATCCTGCAGTGGACCAGTCATCCTGTGCTTTGCGAGGAGAAGGCTGTGTACGTCTTCCTGAGCTGATGACCGTCAGCTTCCATAGAATGAACAAGTCAGTTCTTTCCTCTAGGTTTCTGATCACATGAAGCTCATTTTTATAGCGAACAAGTAGGCGCACTGGGAAACCCCACCTATACTGTACATTTGCTTGGCGCAGCGACATAGTAATAGGGAGCAACTCTCTTCTTAGCTGTAATGTCACCGCCGATAAGTCTGCATATAGTAGTATTTTATGATATGGTGCGGGGAGACCCCCCTTCATGTGAGCAAATGTCATCAGTTTTTCCTTGACAGTATAAAAATGTACTCTCGCCAGGATGTCTCTAGGTATTGAGTCATCCATATGTTTCGGGCAGGGGACCCTGTGCGCCCTATCTATTTCCAACTCACTGTCTGAGCACTCTGGCAGCGCGGCTTTTATCAGAGATTTAACATATTCAGGAATGTCTTTAGGAGGGACCGACTCTGGGACTCCCCGAAGTTTGATATTATTTCTTCTCCCTCTGTCTTCGAGGTCGGCCATTTTAGATTTTAAACGTGCCGCCTCCTCTTCAAGATCAGTATGTGCATCAATTAAGGAGTTGTGGGACTTGGCAAAATCCCCAAACTTATTTTCCAGATGATCAATTCTGCCTCCCAGACAGTCAATCTCTACCTTAAGAGGGGCTACAATTGATTGTATGTCCATTAGCATGGAGCGACGTTGTAATAGGAGCACCTCCTTCATAGTGGTGTCAGTGAGGGCTGTATTAGTCACAGGGAGGGATAACCGGGCCTCTTCCCCCTGATTCAGCAATAGTCCCTGCGCTCCCCTTAAGTCCCTCTCCCCTGGTCATGGCTGCCGTGCTATGCTGGGTCTGTCTCTGCTGGGGCTTACTGCTGAGGAGCACGCCCCTGCCGCTGGGGAGGATGCGTGTTGCGAGTGGGGCCGAGGACTCACTGGACCCTCTCCTGCGTACTCCGCCGATGCTGCACGGTGCCGGGGAAGGCTGCTTCTTCCTGCGCTTCTTGTCGCTTCAGCGATAGCCGTGTCTGAGGTGGATCTGCGTAGTTCCAGTCCCCGCGAGCTGCGCAAATCTGCCGAGGCTGGTGAGGAAGGAGCCTCGTGGTCTGCGCCATCTTGGAGACCCGCCGCCTCCCTGGTAAAGTAGAATTTAGTCAATTTCTCTTGCTTCTGCTGTCTTTTCCTTCTGCCCGCCATGTCGGGGAAGGGTTCCGACCTCTGTCTGTGCAAGATGGAAAAGCTGGGTGCTTGTTATCGTTGCTTTATTAGGCGTTCGAGCCGGAGCTCAGGCGCTATGCGGGCATTCACCTAAGCAGCCAGACCACGCCCCTCGGCATGTATACTTTTCATACGCTCATGGCATTTAAACTATTCATTTGCTCTGGGCGGCATACTGGTTATTCGCTTGTGGTGGTTATACCGTTTTAGGCTCATTGCATTTATACTTCTCATACGCTCATGGCATTCACACGTTTATGGCATTTATACTGTTCATTAGCCCACAGTATTTATATTGTTCACCAGCTCATAGTACTTGTTATTACATGATCGCACCATTGATACCATTCGTAGCCTTATTGCAGTGATATTGTTCATGCAATTTTGGTGTTTACACTATTCTTATGCTCATGATATGCGTTTCATAGCCTTGTAATAATTTATACTCCTTTTATACATTCATGGAGTTTCACTGTCCACATGCTCGTGGCATTTATAATGCCCTTATTCTCTTGGCAATTATACAGATAATACGCTCACAGCACTCATATCGTCATACGATTCTTCACACGCTCGTAGCATCTATGCTGTTCATACATTCTCAGCCGTTACTGGTCGGGTACTCATGGCATTTGTGCTGTTCACAATCATGGTCATACGGTCTTGCAATCAGGGTAGTCTCACTGTTCATACACTCCCGTCCTTCATACACTCATAGCATTCATGCGGTATGTGTACTCCTGGTGTTTTATGCTGCACATGCGCTTGTGCGTTCGATTCAGGCACTCAGGCCATTTATATTGCGCATGGCATTATACAGTTTATACACTCATAGTCTTACGGTTGTTTCCCATCATACCTGCCCACTTCCGCATGGGGTCATTCGACACGGTTGTTCATTTCTGACACATATTCAGAACAACAGCATCACATTACATAGGGGTTGTATACCCCTCATACCTGCCACGACTGCAGAGGGATACATTGCATAGTCTTTGCTACTGACACATTTACAGAGCGACAACATCACGACACATAGGCGGTTGTATACCCAGTATACCTGCCATATCTGCAGGGGGATACATTGCATAGTCGTTGTACTGACACATCTTCAGGGCAACAACATCATAACACATAGGTGGTGGTTTATCCTTCATACCTGGCACCTCTGCAGGGGGGCCCATTGCATAGTTGTTGTTACTGACACGTTTTCAGAGCAACAACATCACCACACATAGGTGGTTGTATACCAATCATACGCGATACGGCTGCAGGGGATTTCGCTGAGCAGTTGTTGTTATGGTCACACTGTGTAGTTACTGTCACTAACATGCTTTCTCAGTTATAGTTTCATGACGCATAGTTAAAATGAAAAAATAAGTAAAAAATGAAACTATGGTTATGCCAGACCTGTCACATTCGAGCATGAGGGTTACACAAGGAACTGTCACACCTACAGGTACGATGATTACGAAAAGACCTGTCACGTCTACAGGCACGACGGTTACGAAAAGACCTGGTAAAGGTTCAGGCATGGTGGTTCTCGAATAGAACTACAGGTTTGAGGGTTACGCAAAGCACGGTTACAGGCACGATGAATATGACGTTATCTGTCAATCGCGGCAGGACGTCACCCCGGGGTTCAGTTTTGAGGCAGAAGTTTGGTGTAAGGTTGGGTCAGTGTCCAGGTTGGGGTTATTTGAGTGTAGTCGATGGCACATAAGACCTCTCAGGTGGATAGGCACATTGTCTACACATAGTCCTGCCCTGTCTACAGGTACGATGGCGAAGCAAGGTTCGATTACCCGCAACAGGCAAATGCTTCAGAGTACAGTTGGTCGGTAGTTCATGGTATGGCTGTCGGTACAGTTCGGGTAGTCTTAACCCCTTAAGGACCAAGGACGTACCAGTACGTCCTGAGTCCTTTCCCTTTCTATAACACGGGGCCACGAGCCGTGGCTAGTAGCGAGCGGCAGTGATCGCGGTGCCGCGCGCTATTAACCCTTTAGACGCGACGTTCAAAGTTGAACGCTGCATCTAAAGTGAAAGTGAAACCATGCTGGTTAGCTCAGGGAGCAGTTCGGGATTGCCGTGGCGAAATTGCGGTGTCCCGAACAGCTGTTAGACTCGAGGAGGGTCTCCTACCTTGCCTCCTGGTGTCCGATCGCCGAATGACTGCTCAGTGCCTGAGATCCAGGCATGAGCAGTCAAGTGGCAGAATCATCGATCACTGGTTTCCTATGAGAAACCAGTGATCAATGTAAAAGATCAGTGTGTACAGTGTTATAGGTCCCTAAGGGAGCTATAACACTGCAAAAAAAAATGTGAATAAAGATCATTTAACACCTCCCCTATTAAAAGTTTGAATCACCCCCCTTTTCCCATTTAAAAAAAAAACTGTGTAAATAAAAATAAACATGTGGTATCGCCGCGTGTGGAAATGTCCGAATTATAAAAAATATATCGTTAATTAAACCGCACGGTCAATGGCGTACGCGCAAAAAAAATTCCAAAGTCCAAAATAGTGTATTTTTGGTCACTTTTTTATACCCTGAAAAAATGAATAAAATGTGATCAACAAGTTCGATTAATAAAAAAGAAAAAAGGGTACCGCTAAAGACTTCAGATCACGGCGCCCTCTTACCGACCCATACGCGGTAAAATGAAAAAGTTATAGGGAATAAGCACCCGCTCATGGCGAATATATCCTTCACTGCTGCGGCTGGGTAGCTCAGTGTGTCCGCTCATGACTGCCGGCAGGAAATCCGCCGCAATGAGTGGACACACAAAGCTACCCAGCCGCAGCAGGGAGCTCATTACCGTGACTGCTGCATAATGTGTAGGATCACATGGTGGACATCCGCAGCATATTACATGCTGCGGATGTCCGCCAATGCGATCCTACACATTATGCTTTTTTTATTAGATTCATTTAATAAATGTATTTTTAATTTATTTTTTATTTTAATTTTATTTTTTTACACTTTTATTGCATATTTTTTTTTTTACACTTTTATTTTATTTATTTATTTATTTTTACACTTTTTAAGGCTTTGGAATACTTAGTATTCCAAAGCATTGCAGTTATATGCCGCCTGCCAGTTTTCACTAGCAGGCAGCATATTAGGACGTGCCTCTGGCACGTCCTTTCAGGCAATACCCAGGGCAGACCTGGGGGTCTTTGTAGGACCCCTGGCTGCCCAGGTATGCAGCACCACCCCGCAATGCTCCGGGGTGCTGCAGGAGAGACAGAGGGAGCCCCCTCCCTCTGTCAGAACTCCTTACAGCTCGCGGTCACTTCTGACCACGGCTGTAAGGGTTAAACTGTCGGGAGTGAACTTCACTCCCGGCAGTGCGGCAGACCCCGGCCAGCCGCGGCCAAACACAGCACCCCGCGATCGCGATGTGGGGTGCTGCAGGGGTGACAGAGGGAGCTCATAACACTTACAGCCCGCGGTCACTTCTGACCGCGGCTGTAAGGGTTAAAACTGCCGGGACCGAAGTTTACTTCGGTTCCGGCAGTGCAGCAGGGTCCCGGCTGTGTGATACAGCCGAGTCCCTGCCGCGATCTTGTGGGTGCACTGGGCAGCACCCACGAGAATAATGGACGAGTATAGACGTCCAGGTGCCGGAACGCCCGCCAACCTGGACGTCTATACTAGTCCATGGTCGTTATCGGGTTAATCATAGGGACCTAAAGAATAAAAGATAAGGTGTCATTTTTACTGAAAAATTTACTGCGTAGAAACAGAAGCCCCCAAAAGTTGCAAAATGGCGTTTTTTTTCCAATTTTGTCTCACAATGATTTTTTTCCGTTTCGCCGTAGATTTTTGAGTAACATGACTGATGTCACTGCAAAGTAGAGTTGGTGGCGCAAAAAATAAGCCATAATATGGATTTTTAGGTGCAAAATTTAAAGGGTTATGATTTTTTAAAGTTAAGGAGGAAAAAACGAAAGTGCAAAAACGTAAAACCCCCTGGTCCTTAAGGGGTTAAGGTAAGTTTCTTGAGCTTAGTTCTGGTTACAGGTAAATATACACATCGTGGTCAAGGTCTGTCATGGGGTCAGGTTATTTGTGTGTCAATTGGATAACAGGTTCCGTTTTTGACCTCTAAAATAGGGATCAGATAGTGTAGTTAGGCCTGACAGGCAGGTATTAGTTTCTCTTGGTTTAATGCCACACAGCAGTATATTTAGCTTGTATGCTAGCATGGTCCAGAGTCAGTGCTGGCTTATTCTTCAGAGTAGGTATAGTGGTCATAGCCATCAATCACTAGATAGAGCCTTCGTTCATAATTAGTTGGTTGATTCTACTGTCATAAGGGGCTGTATTAGGGTTTTCCGGGTCAGTAAAGTTAGAGGGGGGTGCTATTCATGAGGTTAGGCATTCTACCGAGTCAGGGGTTTTGCCCTCTAATGGCCTGCCCCCGGTCGCGGCAATGGGCACAGTTCAGCCGTTGTTGTTAGGTTTAACCTTCCTTGCAGGTACGTAGAACGCTTCTGACGTGAACACGATGGGAAGTTGCTCTGATCACGTCGCAGTTCTTTTCTCACATAAGGTCATTGATCACCACTTTGGGAGGTAATCATCGGGAATTCTCAGGCCACTCTTTTCGCATTGGGGCAGCATCTGCAGCATCACATCACAAGGTTCCTCTGCACATTTTACAGGAGTTAGGCAGGTGGAAGTCAGGCTGCTATGCTACTTATGTCCCAAATCCAAACAACGAAATGACTGATGTCTTCAGATACTTGGTATTGTAATTCAAATAAATTATTTTATTCCTGTACGGTTTTGTGTTTTTGCTCTCTAAAGGCTAACCCTCTGTCGCGTTTTTTGGGCACAGTTAAACCACTTTACTATACAGTGTTATGCATATGTGTTATTGGTTTCCTTACAGGAAGAAGTATTATCTACTGGTGTAGGTAAGTCTTCCCGGTCATGTGTGGAGCCCCAACCACAATTATAAACACTTATTCAACATAGCCTTAAAGGGTTTTTTCCAGAATTAGAAAAACACTGCTTCTTTCTTACAAAACTAGCATCACTCCTGTCCACAGATTGTGTGTTGTATTGCAGCTCAGCTCCATTGAAATAAATGTGGGTTGCAGTACCGCGCACAACCTGTGGACAAAAGTGTTGCTGTTTTTGCAAAAAAAAATTATGCAGTTTTCACACTACAAAATTTTCATAATTTTGCTGCAGCACAATCCCATTGCTGGCATGGATTATTTTGGCGGAATGGGTGCTGCAGACATTGCTTTATATTGGGACTGCAGTGTCTGCACGGTCCTAGAGCAGACTGATTCACTGAGTGCGCTCAGTGCCATCTGAATCAGTCTGCACTAGGACCACGCAGACATTGCTGTCCCCGTAGACTGCAATGTCTGCATAACACATTCACACACACCTAGCCTAAATGTGCCTGTTTTCTAAATCGAGAGAAAACTACTGACACACTGCTGGTGGTGGGTTATTTCCTTGGGAACGAAAGGATTGGGCAGTTGAAATCCACCATGCCTGATCTTTCTCTTCTGCCATCAGGGTTCAATAAGCACACTAGGAAGCAGAACTCTGGAACCAGTATAAGAAGCTGTACCTTATCTTTGTAAATATCTGAGTAAATAGAGTTTACTGGAGTGGAGATTCCATAACCAAAATTTTGATGTGTAAATTCAGCCCAAAAAATTATTTTAGTGATTAATTTACACTGCATTTATTATTTTTTTTTTAGCTGATCAGACCCTGAAACGGGTCAGATTCAAATGGCTACTACCGGGTCATGACAGACCCCATTCACTTGCATGGGGTCCTTCGGTGACCCTGTAATTTTACAGGATTTTAGTGGAGAAAAAAAAATAGAGCTTGCACTATTTTTTTTCTCTGCTAAACTCCCTTCCTTCTGGCCCGATTTCCTACAAAACTCTGAATTGCTGAATCTGACGGCAATGTGAACAAGGCCTTACCCGGCATACACATCAAACCTGCCCTAAGATGCAACTAATGGAAGATTGTTCTATTTTATTATGTGGAAATTGTTATGTAACCAATTTGCTACACAGTTTGCCAAAAAGTGTAGTTGCACTGAAGGCTGCAATGTGTTTGAGAACTAAATATGAGGCCACACATAGAAAGCCTGCTGTCAGGCAGACAGCTTGAACTAACTGTGTTGGCATTCTCTGTATGTTACGTACAACTCTATCATAAATACTGACAGTTTTAATTATCAAATAGCATATAATTGAGCTGGTAGACCAAAATCGAATGCAGACTATAAAGAAAAACATATCAACATTTATTAATCTGAGAAATGTTCTAAGGATTGCATGGAAAGTTCTGAATCCATTTCATACATCATTGTTTGGATTTCCCAGAGTATTGTGCCTAACATTCCAAATACATAGAAAGGGGACCAATTCATGATAATCATTCTAACTAAATTAGGAGTGTTACTTGGCATTAAGGGACATGCACTTGCAAAGTAATGTCCCAAAGGCCTTGTTATGCTTTGTGTCACTAATCAGATTTCTTCGGACGCAGGGTTTTTCCGTTTTTGCATTTTCATTTTTTCCTCATCCCCTTCTAAAAATCATAAAGCTTTCAATTTTGCACCTAAAATTCCATATGATGGCTTAATTTTTGCGCCACCAATTCTATTTTGCAGTGACATTAGTCATTTTACAAAAATTCTAGGCCAAACGGGAAAAAAAATTCATTGTGAGACAAAATTGAAGAAAAAATGCCATTTTGTAAATTTTGGGGGCTTCCGTTTCTACACAGTGCATTTTTCAGTAAAAATGGTACATTATCTTTATTCTATAGGTCCATATGGTTAAAATGATACTTATTGCCCTACTTATATAGGTTTGATTTTGTCGTACTTCTGAAAAAAATCATAACTACATGCAGGAAAATGTATATGTTAAAAATTGTTCTCTTCTGACACCTATAACTTTTTTTTATTTTTCCGCGTACGGGCCGGTATGAGGGCTTTGGAATTTTTTGCATGTACGCCATTGACCGTGCGGTTTAATTAGCAATATATTTTTATAATTTGGACATTTCCGCAAGCGCTTATACCACATATGTTTATTTTTATTTACACTGGATTTTTTTTTTAATGGGAAAAAGGGGGTGATTCAAACTTTTATTAGGGAAGGGGTTAACCCCTTAAGGACCAGGCCATTTTACACCTTAGGACCAGAGCGTTTTTTGCACATCTGACCACTCTCACTTTAAAAATTAATAACTCTGGAATGCTTTTAGTTATCATTCTGATTCCGAGATAGTTTTTTCGTGACATATTCTACTTTAACATAGTGGTAAAATTTTGTGGTAACTTGCATCCGTTCTTGGTGAAAAATCCCTAAATTTGATGAAAAATTTGAACATTTTGAATTTTTCTAACTTTGAAGCTTTCTGCTTGTACGGAAAATGGATATTCAAAATAATTTTTTTTATTCACATTTCCAATATGTCTACTTTATGTTTGCATCATAAAATTGATGTGTTTTTACTTTTGGAAGACACCAGAGGGCTTCAAAGTTCAGCAGCAATTTTCCAATTTTTCACAAAATTTTGAACCACGCTTTTTTTCAGGGACCAGTTCAGGTTTGAAGTGGATTTGAAGGGTCTTTATATTAGAAATACACCACAAAAGACCCCATTATAAAAACTACACCCCCCAAAGTATTCAAAATGACAATCAGTATGTGTTTTAACCCTTTAGGTGTTTCACAGGAATAGCAGCAAAGTGAAGGAGAAAATTCACAATCTTCATTTTTTTACACTCGCATGTTCTTGTAAACCCAATATTTGAATTTTTACAAGGGGTAAAAGGAGAAAATGTATACTTATATTTGTAGCCCAATTTCTCTCGAGTAAGGACATACCTCATATGTCTATGTAAATTGTTCGGCCGGCGCAGTAGAGGGCTCAGAAGCGAAGGAGCGACAAGGGGATTTTGGAGAGTACGTTTTTCAGAAATGGTTTTTGGGGGGCATGTTGCATTTAGGAAGCCCCTATGTTGCCAGAACAGCAAAAAAAAAAACACATGGCATACCATTTTGGAAACTAGACCCCTTGGGGAACGTAACGAGGAATAAAGTGAGCCTTAATACCCCACAGGTGTTTCACGACTTTTGCATATGTAAAAAAGAAAAAAAAATTCACTAAAATGTGTTTCCCCCAAATTTCACATTTTTGCAAGGGTTAATAGCAGAAAATACCCCCAAAATTTGTAACCCCATCTCTTCTGAGTATGGAGGTACCCCATAAGTTGGCCTGAAGTGCACTACGGGCGAACTACAATGCTTAGAAGAGAAGGAGTGATATTTGGCTTTTTGAGAGCAAATTTTGGTCGGTGGGCATGTCTCATTTAGGAAGCCCCTATGGTGCCAGAACAGCAAAAAAAACACATGGCATACCATTTTGGAAACTAGACCCCTTGTGGAACGTAACAAGGAATAAAGTGAGCCTTAATACCCCACAGGGTTTTCACGACTTTTGCATATGTAAAAAAAAAAATAATAATGTTCACTAAAATGTGTTTCCCCCCAAATTTCACATTTTTGCAAGGGTTAATAGCAGAAAATACCCCCCAAAATTTGTAACCCCATCTCTTGAGAATGGAGGTACCCCATAAGTTGACCTGAAGTGCACTACGGGCGAACTACAATGCTCAGAAGAGGAGGAGCACCATTGAGCTTTTGGAAAGAGAATTCGTTTGGAATGGTAGTCAGGGGCCATGTGCATTTACAAAGCCCCCCGTGGTGCCAGAACAGTGGAACCCCCCCCCACATATGACCCTATTTTGGAAACTACACCCCTCACAGAATTTAATAAGTGGTGCAGTGAGCATTTACACCCCACTGGCGTTTGACAGATCTTTGGAACAGTGGGCTGTGCAAATGGAAAATTACATTTTTCATTTTCACGGATCACTGTTCCAACAATCTGTCAGACACCTGTAGGGTGTAAATGCTCACTGTACCCCTTATTACATTACATGAGGGGTGTAGTTTCCAAAATGGGGTCACATATGGGGGAGGTCCATTGTTCTGGTACCATGGGGGCTTTGTAAACACAAGTCGCCTTCAATTCCGGACAAATTTTCTCTTCAAAATCCCAATGGCGCTCCTTCTGTTCTGAGCATTGTAGTGCACCCATAGAGTACTTCACATCCACATATGGGGTATGTTCTTACTCAGAAGAAATTGGGTTACAAATTTTGGGGGGCTTTTCTTTATTTTCCCTTGTGAAAATGAAAAATTTAGGGTGACACCAGCATTTTAGTGAAATTATTATTTTTTTTTTTCATTTTCCCATCCAACTTCAATGAAAATTTGTCAAACACCTGTGGGGTGTTCAGGCTCACTATACCCCTTGTTACGTTCCGTGAGGGGTGTCGTTTCCAAAATGGGGTCACATGTGGGTATTTATTTTTTTGGGTTTATGTCAGAACCGCTGTAAAATCAGCCACCCCTGTGCAAATCACCAATTTAGGCCTCAAATGTACATGGTGCGCTCTCACTCCTGAGCCTTGTTGTACGTCCGCAGAGCATTTTGTTGCAAAACTACGACTCCCAGCATGCCCAGACAGCAAACTGCTATGTGGGCATGCTGGGAGTTGTAGCTTTGCAAGATCTGGAGGTGCACAGTATAGAGATCACTTTTCAGTGGTCTCAAACTGTAGACCTCCGGCTGTTGCAAAACTGCAACTCCCAGCAAGCCTAAACAGCTCTCTGGGCATGCTGGGAGTTGTAATTTTGCAACACCTGGAGGGTTACAGTTTAGAGACCACTATAGTGATCTCAGACTTTAGCCCTCCAGATGTTGCTAAGTAACTCACCGGCTTCCGTCGGATCCTGGGAGCTGCGTCGCCGTCCTCTTCTTCCGCCGATCGTCGCCCGCTGCCGCCGCTGATCGTCGCCCGCTGCCGTCGCCAATGGGTAAGTGGATCTTCGGCACCGTCCCTGTCGGTTTCCCCGTCCTGCCCCGCCTATTGTGGGAGGGCAGGACGGGGAAACTGAAAGTAAACCCCTCCGCCCCCGATCTGCTATTGGTGGTCGCGTCTAGACCACCAATAGCAGAGATAGGAGGGGTGGCACCTCTGCCTCCTCACTCCTATCGCTACAGGGGGATTGTGGGTGTCTAGGACATCCGCGATCCCCCTTCTATTCCGGGTCACCATAGACCCGTAATGACCCGGAATCGGCGCAAATCGCAAGTGTGAATTCACTTGCAATTTGCGCCGATCGCCGACATGGGGGGGTCTAATGACCCCCCTGGGCATTTGCGCAGGATGCCTGCTGATAGATATCAGCAGTCACCCTGGCCCGGTCCCCGCCCGGCGCGCGGCGGGGACCGAAATTCCCACGGCCGTACAGGTACGCCCTTGGTCCTTAAGTACCAGAGAGCAAAGGCGTACCTGTACGCCCTTGGTCCTTAAGGGGTTAAATGACCCCCATAGGGGGCTATAACACTGCACACACTGATCTTTAACACTGATCCCTGAAAACACCCCCCTCGGCTTATACTCGAGTGAACTCTCCGCCCTCAGTGGTCTTCAACCTGCGGACCTCCAGAGGTTTCAAAACTACAACTCCCAGCAAGCCCGGGCAGCCGATGGCTGCCCGGGCTTGCTGGGAGTTGTAGTTTTGAAACATCTGGAGGTCCGCAGGTTGAAGACCATGATGATGACATGTGGTGATGATGACAAAGGGATGATGAAGGGTGGGGGGGTGGGATTATGACAAGGGGATGATGAAGGGGGGGGGATTATGGCAAGGGGATCATGAAGCCCCCCTTCATCATCCAATTTCCATAATCCCACCCCCCCCCCCTTCATCATCCCCTTGTCATAATCCCACCCCCCCCCCTTCATCATCCCCTTGTCATCATCACCACATGTCATCATGATGGTCTTCAACCTGCGGACCTCCAGATGTTTCAAAACTACAACTCCCAGCAAGCCCGGGCAGCAGGTGTGAGGAATGATGACAGGGGGATGATGAAGGGGGGGGGGGATGATGACAAGGGGATGATGAAGGGGTGGGGATGATGACAAGGGGATGATGACAGGCGGTGATGATGACAGGCGGTGATGATGAAGGGAGGATGATGACAGGCGGTGATGATGAAGGGGGGGATGATGACAGGGTGATGATGATGAGAGTGTTAATGACGGGGGTCTGGATGATGACAGGGGGGATTATGTATTTCCCACCCTCGGCTTATACTCGAGTCAATAACTTTTCCTGGGATTTTGGGGTGAAATTAGGGGCCTCGGCTTATATTCGGGTCGGTTTATACTCGAGTATATACGGTAATAAATTTGATTTAACCCTTTCCCTAATAAAAGTTTGAATCCCCCCCCCCTTTTCCCATTTAAAAAAAAAACTGTAAATAAAAATAAACATATGTGGTATCGCCGTGTGCGTAAATGTCCGAACTATAAAAATGTATAGTTAATTAAACCGCATGGTCAATGGCGTACACGTAAAAAAATTCAAAAGTCCAAAATAACGTATTTTTGGTCACTTTCTATACCATTAAAAAATGAATAAAAAGTGATTAAAAAGTCCCATCAAAACAAAAATGGTACCAAAAAAAATGAGCCCTCAAATCTCCCCGTACATGGAAAAATAAAAGTTAAAGGGGTCAGAAGAGGACCATTTTTAACGTATAAATTTTCCTGCATGTAGTTATGATTTTTTCCAGAAGTACGACAAAATCAAACCTATATGAGTAGGGTATCATTTTAATCGTATGGACCTACAGAATAAAGATAAGGTGTCATTGTTACCAAAAAAAATGCACTGCGTAGAAACGGAAGCCCCCAAAATTTACAAAATAGCATTTTTTTTCTTCTATTTTGTCGCACAATGATTTTTTGGGTAAAATGACTGATGTCACTGCAAAGTAGAATTGGTGGCACAAAAAATAAGCCATAATATGAATTTTTAGGTGGAAAATTTAAAGGGTTTTGATTTTTAAAAGGAGCAGAGATGTGGAGATCAGCTCACCACATCAAAGTTCCATCCACAGCACGGCTGGTGTGCGGCAACACCAACAGGTACAAGAAGAAGGATATGGCCTGGCCAGCGTGGAAAGTGCAGAAAATCCCTTTTATTGAATAAAATCCAAATCACAGGACAGGGTAACCAACAATGACGCTTTTCAGGCGTGGACCGCCCTTAGTCATATACTAAAACCTTTGACATAACATCCTATATATAGGGCAAGTGATCCGGAAGAGGTGGAACACCTGTAATGGATCACTTAACCCCTTACATGCACAATACAATTGAATATACAAACAAGGTACATGTAAAAATATAAGAAAAGCAAACAAATGTATGCAAGATAAGATGTACTAAAATCAAAAAGTATATGCACCACATAAGTGAAATTTTTTTAAATTTTAATTTATTTAACATAAATGCCAACATATAATGTATATAGCAGCAAATAAATCAACATATGTGAAATTAATGAATCACAAGTAGTGCAATACAGATGTGTGAATTGGAACTATATAGCAACACAGACCGGATAAAGTGGGTATTAAATATGAGAACGGGATTTTTATAGCTACCTTCAACCCCTCATCCCCACTATGCCAGGATATATTCAGGAGACAAAAAATGTACTATAATGGACATTTATCAACGGGTTTAGTCAGGTTTTCTTTACTATAATTGTCGCAAAATTGTCGCAACTGCGACTACACGATTTTTCGTGCGACATTTTGACTGGAAAGCGAGAAAAGCAAGTTTTCCTAAAATTTACTATGTAGTAATAATTTTAAAATGGACGACGGGTAGTCAGGTATTTATTAACTGCGACAGTCGCAACTGCGCAAAAAAAAGTCGCAACAGCGTTAAAAATTGACTAAATTTACTCCAGCTCAAACATGGAGCAGAAAAAGCTACTACCAAAGTAAAAAAGGAAAAATTGCTTACGTGAAAGAAAATTATCAACAGGCTGAAACCAGTTGATAAATATGTCACACATAAGCAAAAAAAAAGTAAGGGAAAAATTACTAAAAAAAAGAACACATAAGCAAACATTGATAAATGTCCCTCTATATCTTTTGGAGGGGGTTCAATGGGAAGCCCATTTGTCATGGCTTACTGCGGACGTCACGTCCCTATATTCCGCTTTTCCCCATGACAAGGCTGTGGTAGCATTACAATGGTTTCTCCTTACATATTCGCCCTACCCCGGAGATCTGCAGGAGTATATCATCAGGGCCATTGAGTATGTTCTCGACCATAATTTCTTTATGTATGATGATAAATACTACCTGCAGATCACTGGGGCGGCGATGGGGGCAAAATTTTCCCCATCGCTGGCGAATATTTATATGTGCTGGTGGGAAAGGAGGTTTTTGTTCTCGGATGATGACCCGTTTAAACACTGTATTGTGTTTTATGGTCGTTATATAGATGACCTGCTGTTCGTCTGGTCTGCAGGCGAACAGCAGGTTAAATCTTCCCATGGTGGAGATCACAGACAAAAGTTATTGTCCCGTGAAGTGTATTGGATAATAACTCTGGCCACACGTATTCCGGGGGGATTAAATAAGAGACAAAGATGTATTGTTACATTACTAGTATCTAATTTTTAAATTTTTTGTTATATTATTTATTCATCCTGTTCTCATATTTAATACCCACTTTATCCGGTCTGTGTTGCTATATAGTTCCAATTCACACATCTGTATTGCATTACTTGTGATTCATTAATTTCACATTTGTTGATTTATTTGCTGCTATATACATTATATGTTGGTATTTATATTAAATAAATAAAAATTAACTTATGTGGTGCATATACTTTTTGATTTTAGTACATCTTATCTTACATACATTTGTTTGCTTTTCTTATATTTTTACATGTACCTTGTTTGTATATTCAGTTGTATTGTGCATGTAAGGGGTTAAGTGATCCATTACAGGTGTTCCACCTCTTCCGGATCACTTGCCCTATATATAGGATGTTATGTCAAAGGTTTTAGTATATATGACTAAGGGCGGTCCACGCCTGAAACGCGTCATTGTTGGTTACCCTGTCCTGTGATTTGGATTTTAATCAATAAAGGGATTTTCTGCACTTTCCATGCTGGCCATATCCTTCTGCTTGATTTTTAAAAGGTAAGGAGGAAAAAACAAAAATGCAAAAACTGAAAGTCATTAAGGGGTTAACATTCAGCATTCATCATGCAACTTTCATAATCTAAAATAACAAGCAAAACTTGAGCTAAAGATAAAAGTTTCTTGCCAGTCACACAACAATGAATTTGACAGGAGGAGTGAGGCAGGTTTTGGGGAATATTTGTGTGTCTTCTTAGCTGTCTCTTTGTTCTATGCATTCTCAACTACAGATAAATTCTGTGCAGATACCAGCAGAGAGAAAACAGCCTGGGATCAGTCAGACAATCAGTCAGACATTCCTATTCGTAAACTTCTTGTTATTGTTTTTTCTAAAGCTAAATTATTTAAAGAATCTTTTGGGGGTTGATGATAAAGCACAGCCAGTACTGACTGTTTTTTTTTTTCTTTCTTTAAACTGAGTTTATTGTGATGTAAGTACAAAACAGAATAAAAGGCAATATAAGACTGGATAAAGAGGGTATAGTATCCTGACCGGCACGTCAGGCACATCATGTTGACAAAGTTCTAAACCACAAGGAGTACATCACAAAATCAGTAAAAACATAAGCTAGGCAAAAATATAACCAGCCACATTAGTAGGAATCAGTGACAATCATGTCAGCAATAACAAAACAAATTTGACATAGACAAACCATGATGAAGGACAAACAAACACAACAGACAGTGCTCGTTCAGCAGATCTTAGAAAGCATTCAAGGTAGGGGAAGAGGTCACTAAGTGTATTGGAAGGTATATGAAGGGAGAGAATGAGAATTCAATACAGGAATATGGGTGCACTACTGTGGTAGATGTATACAATCACATTGGCTATCCCTCAACACTGATGTTAAAATTGAGACATTCGCCAGTGTATCCTTATATGAAGGACACACCAGAGCCCGCACACCAACGCCAAGGTTTCTCAAGATGGTGCGAGACCTAACGCTAATCCTACCTGTGCTTGATAAGCAAAACAGGGGCCAGTGGGCAATTACGGCAGCATTCGGTTGACTCACAACTTCCTCCCAGATACCCTCCAGCGTGACTGAGCACACATGCAATGGGAGGAGGGAGGCAAGCTGCAAACCCCACCTGATTTGGCTAATATGGGTGCCTGGCCTCACAGGTGCTACCTTAATGCTGCCTTGAAGATATTCAAGGCGCATTAATTTTGGAGTTTACACACCTCCAAGTATAAAATTTAAACAAACGACAAAAAACGTGGTCTCAAATGGCTGGAGGTGCTCAACCCCCATATGCACAACCGCATTTGGGGTTGAGCACCTCCAGCCATTTGAGACCACGTTTTTTGTTGTTTGAGAATGAGAATTCGTCAGAAAAGAAAAAGGTAACAGAAGAAGGGAGGAGGAGAATAGGGAGGGAGGGGGCAGGATAAAACAGAAAAGAAAATGAAGGGGGATAGAGAGGGACAGGGCGTAAGCATGCGGATAAGAGTGTAATAGTGGGGAGTGTGAGAATGTGAAGTAAGAGCTGTAGGCCAGGTCAGCTGGATACAGCATGCGAAGAAAGAAAAATCTATGGGGAATTGGATCGTAGTTAATCTCTCAAAGCCAAAAATCGGGAAGCCTTATAATTTGCTTGTGGAGAAGCACACCATGAGCCCCATATTTTGTGGAATTTGGCAGGATTCTTACGCTGCTTGTAGATCAGATATTCATAATCAACAACTGAATTAACCAGTAAATGCCAACTAGCAATCGTTGGAGTCTCAGGTGCCATCCAATGCAAAACTATGACCTTGCGAGCAAGAAACAGAGATTCCCGGAGAAAAACAGTCCTCCCGCTTAAGGAAAGAAATGGCAGGCTGCAAATACGCACGTAAAAATGCCGTAGCCATTTCCCAAACCATCAGGGGGGGCCTCTGCATTCCCATGGGAAGACATAAAGATAATTTAATCGGAATACCATCATGAGGGCCCAGTAGCGTTAACCAGTATGGGTTCAGACGCCCGTGTAACATATGCCACTGACTTTACCCGAGTGACCAATTGGGGATTACCAAACACGAAATCAATCTGTGATAGTAAATCACGAGTGGTAGCATGGCATGAGTACGTACGCATCTGTGGATACAAATGCCTATAAACATCAATCCAACCAAGTTCGGAAAGAAGGGCTGCTAATGGGGTTGGGGTTGATTGGGAGATAGAGGTAGACCCACATCTAGGTGGGGAGCAAGGACAATGTTGAAGTCTCCCATACAAAGAATGCAGGTGTCCGGGAAGGATGCTGCAAACACCGCTGCCAAGTGAAGCACTGTAAGAGTAACTGGGGGAGGTGCATAAATGCCCATGATTACAAAAGGCATGTTGTCAATTAGAGCATAAATAAAGGCATAGCGCCCATCTGGATCAATCTGTGTCTGACGCACCTCCCACTTTAAAGACTTATGACTGAGGAAGGAAACACCTGTAGAATAGGAGGAGCAGCAGTAATGGACAGTCCATTGTACCCAGGGACGATGCAGCCAATGGGTGGAATCAGACATCAGGTGAGTCTTCTGCAGACAAACAAAGGGATTGTACTTACGGATAGTGGCATAGACCATGGAACCCTTAAAAATGGTATGGGGATCGAGTTCGTGCATAATAAAACAAACAATTACAAATAAGGACTCCTAGAATCCATCAACCACACTTAGCAGGGCAGGGTAAATCATGGAGTAGGGAACAGTTTCTTTTGCAGGTCAGGCGAGAAATCTGGAAAAATGGAGACCGGGGAGCCATTGTAAGTGATTGCCGGCAAACTGCGGAGCGATCGTAGGGCCAAGCCAATCATTGCAGTTCAGCATATGGGACAAGAAAGGCTGTGGTGGTGCCCCAGGATGCAGGGAGCAAGTGGGAACGCAATGGGCATGCTCTACTGCAAAAGCTGAGGAGGAGGGAGCATCTGGCAGGAGCTCCCTTAGCCACCACTCAACAAAGGAGCTCGGGCCCTGTCCTTCAGGGTGCTCCGGCAGCCCAACGATCCTGAGATTGTTCCTCCAGAGTTTGTTCTCCTTCTCTCTCCACTGTGCAGCAGTACGGTCCAGGGCCTCAATTGCGACCAGCAAAGGGTTCACCTGGTCCTCCACTGTGGAGATGCGGTCCTCCACCTGGTGCACCTGGTCTCATAGGTTGTGGAAGTCTTGCCTCCTGAGACAAATGTCAATCTTCACCTCTTCCAGCATGCTGGGGAGTGAAGTCTTGCAGGCCGTGATGGCAGTCAGGAGATGCGAGGAGACTTCTCCAAGGTTAAGTTCCCCTGAGGGAGAGCTGGGAGAGAAGTCTGGTGCGGTAGATGCAGTGGCGGGAACTTCAGTGCTTGAGGTCAGTGAGGAGCCGGCACCATCTTGTGAGGCCATGCGGGCATAAGTTTGCAGCTTTCCCGCCGCTGCGGTACCGCCTTTAGTCACAGGCATGACAGAGCCTAAGGACCCACTTCGGTTCTGAAGCCTCTGGGGAAAAATCCAGGAGTCCAGGATGATGGCAGGAGTCTAGAAAGCACAGGCTCAGAGCGGAGCTACAGCACCATGCGACTGCTTAGCTTGACGTCAGGCCACGCCCCCAGTACTGACTGTTTTTGACATGTTGTTTATGATCATATAATCCCCTGATTCTTGTTTCCCAAAGCATGCCTAAAAACTAATGCAGAAAAGTGTCAGTGTTATACATCTTTATTATCAGAAAATGTGGAGTCAAATTAGTTTCAGCCTATGAACACCAAGCTTATTTTGGCAGTGTCCTAAAGCTTACTTCCATTGGTAAACAGTGCGGTCTTTCGTGGTTGTGGCCAACGATTTATCTTCATACATAACATGTTTATGCTAGTTTCTGCTTTTTCACATGGTAATGGAATGAGTCTACTTGCAGGCTATGAAACTTTCAGATGAGCTTTCAGATCGTAACATAAGGATTTTTCCCCTGTGGAATCAAAAGCTTAGATGATGGCGGCTCCACATAGGCTTCACCGTTGAGCAGTAAATGCTACTAGCATAGAGCTGACTTTCTAAGAAAAATATCCATTTTACTAAAAGCTCCTGGGCCTGAGCCTTTAACAGTACACTACACCACCCCTTTGCTTATATTGCTGTGGATTATATTGCTGTTGGCTCATCCGGTGTCACTTTTTTTTTTTTTTTACTCCTTTGAAACAGTGGACATAAATTTACATCCTAGTCCCTGGTAATTAACACATCAGGACGTACATTTACATCCTGATTGGCATTCAGACTATGAAGCGAGCCCAGGAGCTGTACTCGCTTCATAGACTGTAATTGATGGCAGCTTATCAGCAGCCATGCTCTTACAGTCAGTGACAGAGAACAGCAGCCTCGCAGGTCTCCCTTTAAGTGCCATGATCAATAGTGATCATGACACTTAAGCGCAGCAGCAATGATTTGTACCCCTTACTTTTAGCAAAATATGGTGGCCCCAGGTAGATTCAAAGGGAAACCGCAACTGCGGTCTTATAATGATGGCTTCTGCGCTCCCTGTGGAGGCCCTCGTTGTTTATGTTGTGGTTTAAAGAATCTACTACTTCTTTCCTTTCTTCTATTACTCAAGTATCATATAAGATTGAAGAGAAAGTTACATGTAATACGACATTTGCAATATATCTATTAACATGTAGCTGTGATCTCCAATACGTGGGCCGCACTGTACAAACAGTGCGGTCCCGTATGAGTAAACACCTTTGGAATATTAAACACAAATATCTACTACACAGTGTTTCAAAACATTTTACTTTCAAGCATAATAACAATTTAAACTTTTTAAAATTTATAATTCTTGAAACTATCCCATCAGATTGTGTTAATAGATACCAACGTCTCATTAACCGTGAATCCTATTGGATCCACAAATTCGTTACATTGGTCCGAATGGCCTTAATGAGACCATAGAGAATGTCAAATAATTATTCCCCCCCCCCTTTTTATATATATATATATATATATATATATATATATATATATATATATATACTTTCTTATTTCTCAGCTAACGACTCCACCACTTTATTAATTATGAGAATTCAATCTTCATTTTTCATATATTGGTTCATTAGTTACATATATATTTTTTTGTAGAAAAATATATAATATAAAAATATCTAAGTTTTCTTTCCCCCCTCCCTGACATCATAAGTCCCGTTCTCTACTCTTTTCTGGGATAAATTTCTCGGGTATTGCCCGTTCAGACTGCTGAGATTAATCAGTTACTCCTGGATATATATCTACATCGTCAGTCTCCTTTTTAGGTAGATTATATAACATTTTTAGTAAGTGGTTTCTTATTATATACATTATTATACATATTTTTCATTTTATTTTCTATAATATATCTCTTCCCTGTCTTATGATGGGAATTTTTTATAATCACAGGTTCAAATACACACCGTGCGGCTTTGTACCTCTCACCTCTCACTAAGGTGGGACGGGGGAGGTGCGGTTTTGTACCTCTCACCTCTCACTAAGGTGGGACGGGAGATGTGGAGGATCGATACGGTCCATGTTCAAATGACTTGTTTGCTCCTGGGCACAATATACGTTATGCGATATCGCACCCCTTAGGCCCAGTTGCACTTACTTTTACAGCGGGAGGTGACTCATGTAATACGATGACTTGCAGTCTGTGATTCCAATTGGTCACAAATTAATTTGTTTATTAAGAGAATATTATTGAATGTTTTTTCTTGTTTTTAAGGCTGTATATTTGCTAATGTTGTAATGTTGTATATTTTTATTATATGTACAAATTTTTTTGTTTCCTTTTAATATGAAAAAATTTTGTATTTTGTTAATCTCACCAAGTCAGGCATAATACCTGTGTGTATATAAGCCCCTTCCGGCGAAGTGATTGCTATGCCTGATGAAACGCGTCGCATTGGATTAAAGCTGTTTGTTATCTACCTGGCTTCACTGGTCCCGTTCTTGGTCAGCGCCTGTATTCCTGCACCCCTGAAGCTTTCGCCCTCAAAAAAATAAAGGGAACACTGAGATAACACATCCTAGATCTGAATGAATTAACTAATCATATGAAATACTTTAGTCCCTGCATAGTTGAATGTGCTGACAACAAAATCACACAAAAATTATCAATGGAAATCAAATTTATCAACCCATGGAGGTCTGGATATGGAGTCACGCTCAAAATCAAAGTGGAAAACCACACTACAGGCTGATCCACTATTCATGTAATGTCCTTAAAACAAGTCAAAATGAGGCTCAGTAGTGTGTGTGGCCTCCACGTGCCCGTATGACCTTCCTACAATGCCTGGGCATGCTCCTTATAAGGTGACCTCCTTATGGTCTCCTAAAGCATCCGCCAACTCCTGGACAGTCTGTGGTGGATGGAGCAAGACATGATGTCCCAGATGTGCTCAATCGAACTCAGGTCTGGGGAACTGGCGGGCCTGTCCATAGCATCAATGCCTTCCTCTTGCAGGAACTGCTGACACACTCCAGCCACATGAGGTCTAGCATTGTCTTACATTAGGAGAAACCCAGGACCAACAGCACCAGCATATGGTCTCACAAGGGGTCTGAGGATCTAACCTCTGTACCTAATGGCAGACAGGCTACCTCTGGCAAGCACATGGAGGGCTGTGCAGCCCCCCAAATAAATGCCACCCCACACCATTACTGATTACCGCCAAACCGGTCATGCTGGAGGATGTTGCAGGCAGAAGAACATTCTCTGCAACATCTCCAGACTCTTTCACGTCTGTCACATGTGCTCAGTGTGAACCTGCTTTCATCTGTGAAGAGAACAGGGTTCCAGTGGCGAATTTGCCAATCTTGGTGTTCTCTGGCAAATGCCAAACGTCCTGTAAGCACAACCCCCACCTGTGGATGTCTGGCCCTCATGGCACCCTCATGGAGTCTGTTTCTGACCATTTGAGTGGACACATGCACATTTGTGGCCTGCTGGAGGTCATTTTGCAGGGCACTGGCAGTGCTCCTCCTGCTTGTGCTTGTACAAAAGCGGAGGTAGCGGTCCTGAAGCTGGGTTGTTGCCCTCCTAAGGCCTCCTCCACATCTCCTGATGTACAAGCCTGTCTCCTGGTAGCGCCTCCATGCTCTGGACACTATGCTGACAGACACAGCAAATCTTCTTGCAACAGCTCGCATTGATGTGCCATCCTGGATGAGTTGCACTACCTGAGCCACTCGTGTGGGTTGTAGACTCCGTCTCATGCTACCACTAGGGTGAAAGCACTGCCAGCATTCAAAAGTGACCAAAACATCTGCCAGGAGGCATAGGAACTGAGAAGTGGTCTGTGGTCATCACCTGCAGAACCACTGCTTTGTTGGGGGTGTCTTACTAATTGCCTATAATTTCCATTGAGCAGTGTATATATATATATATATATATATATATATATATATATATATATATATATATATATATATATAAATAATAATGTTTAGCATTAAACCTTGGTTTAAAAAATAGCTCTCATGACACCTTCCCTCTATGACCTGTACCCATGGAGCCCTCGAACTCAAGATAGGTGTGGGTCCCGCATTCTTTGGGAGTACCCCTTTAACCCCTTAAGGACTCAGCCCATTTTGGCCTTGACTCAGACAATTTAATTTTTACGTTTTCATTTTTTCCTCCTCGCCTTCTAAAAATCATCCACAGACTGGTATGAGGGCTTGTTTTTTGCATGACCAGTTGTCCTTTGTAATGACATAACTCATTATATCATAAAATGTATGGCGCTACCAAAAAACACTATTTTTGTGGGGAAATTAAAAAGAAAAACGCAATTTTGCTAATTTTGGAAGGTTTCGTTTTCATGCCGTACAATTTATGGTAAAAATGACGTGTGTTCTTTATTCTGAGGGTCAATACGATTAAAATGATACCCATTATTACATACTTTTCTATTACTGTTGTGCTTAAAAAAAATCACAAACTTTTTAACCAAATTAGTACGTATATAATCCCTTTATTTTGATGACCTCTAACTTTTTTTTATTTTTTTCCGTATAAGCGGCGGTATGGGGGCTCATTTTTTGCGCCATGATCTGTACTTTTTTTTGATACCACATTTGCATATAAAAAACTTTTAAGATTTTTTATAATTTTTTTTTTATAAAATGTATTAAAAAAGTAGCAATTTTGGCCTTTTTTATTTTTATTCGTTCACGCCGTTCACCGTACTGGATCATTAACATATTTTTTTAATAGTTCGGACATTTATGCACGCGGCGATACTAAATATGTCTATAAAATAAATTTTTTACGCTTTTTGGGGGTAAAATAGGAAAAAACTGATGTTTTACTTTTTTATTGGGGGAGGGAATTTTCCCCTTTTTTTTTTTACTTTTACTTTTACATTTTTTTACATTTTTTTTTTTACACTTGAATAGTCCCCATAGGGGACTATTCATAGCAATACCATGATTGCTAATACTGGTCTGTTCTATGTATAGAACATAGAACAGATCAGTGTTATCGGTCATCTTCTGCTCTGGTCTGCTCGATCTCAGACCAGAGCAGGAGACGCCGGGAGCCGGACAGAGGCAGGTGAGGGGACCTCCGTGCGGCGTTCTGAATGATCGGATCCCCGCAGCAGCGCTGCGGGCGATCCGATCATTCATTCAAATCGTGCACTGCCGCAGATGCCGGGATCTGTATTGATCCCGGCACCTGAGGGGTTAATGGCGGACAGCCGTGAGATCGCGGGCGTCGGCCATTGCCGGCGGGTCCCTGGCTGCGATCAGCAGCCGGGATCAGCCGCGCATGACACGGGCATCGCTCCGATGCCCGCGGTTATGCACAGGACGTAAATGTACGTCCTGTGTCCTTAAGGGGTTAAGGTGTGCAATAAAGATTCTGTCATATTTGATGGGAAGATCAACACAGCATGCATTGCTGTTCTGCCTGTCAAAGTTACGGACACAATAATGCGACCCGACAGATCCTAGTGTAACTCATTGGGGTCTGTCAGGAGCTGCTGGTGTTTATCATGTAATAAATCCATCGGAGCTCAAATTCAGTGTTTGTGCTCCTGTGACGGAACAGAAAAACAGAATTTACAATGCAAATGTAAACACGGCCGTGAGATCGCGGGCGTCGGTATGTCAGTCAGAGACATTCATTATAAATCATGAGACTTTAAAGAACATGTCCTGGACATTTGTCATATCTTGTTTCAATATAAATGGCAACAAAACGTGTCCCAGACACGGTATTCATACATGAGTCCCCTCTGCATACTGCTGCCTACCTCCTGGATCTTCAGCAGTGTGAATTAAAGTATCACCCATATCTGAATTTTCCCCTTTTATCTTTAGTTTGCTGCCTTTGAAGCTAAGCGAGTCATTTTCTCATATGTCTGTGAGCCTACTTGAAGAATGGACCCATGTAGTTTCAAACACTGATTGGTCACATTTAATATAAGAAAGTGCTTTCCTGAGGTCAATGATGAGGACATCTGCATGGCATGTGTAGAACATTTCTTCTTTGTAAGGGACCAGAGTTCACTAAAGCTTACTGTGCCAATGAAAGGAGCTACATGCAGGAAAATATACAAATTTCTTCATGTTTCTGTTACCAGTTAATGTTTTCTGTGCTTAGGTGTATTAATGTTTCCTTACAGACTTTAGAACACAGAAAAAAGTTCCTATCACTTACACACATTCTGTACTTTCTGTTCTTTAATTATGGTTATATAAGCATTTTCAGATGTGTATTGTGACACACACAGGACCAACATGACTACCAAATTGAATCTTAAACATGATTGTCTGCTAGAAGTATGCATGTTATACCAAAACAGGGGTTGAAGGGGTTATCACATGAATCATTTTCATACCAAATGGCCTGATGGCTGTTAATAGCTGTTTAAAATTAATTTACAGTATTTAGCATAAAAATTACCTTTTTGTCATCTTTTGCTTCCATGTGTCCCCCTTAAATGCTGCTGCTAATTTGTGTAAGCTGTGCTGCTGTTTGTGGACCATGAACAGAATAAGCCTCATAGAAACATAGAATGTGTCGGCAGATAAGAACCATTTGGCCCATCTAGTCTGCCCAATAATCTGAATACTATGAATAGTCCCAGGCCCTATCTTATATGAAGGATAGCCTTATGCTTATCCCATGCATGTTTAAACTCCTTCACTGTATTTGCAGCGACCACTTCTGCAGGAAGGCTATTCCATGCATCCACTACTCTCTCAGTAAAGTAATACTCCCTGATATTACTTTTAAACCTTTGCCCCTCTAATTTAAAACAATGTCCTCTTGTGGTAGTTTTTCTTCTTTTAAATATGCTCTCCTCCTTTTACCATGTTGATTCCCTTTATGTATTTAAAAGTCTCTCTCATATCCCCTCTGTCTCTTCTTTCTTCCAAGCTAAACATGTTAAGGTCCTTTAACCTTTCCTGGTACGTTTTATCCTGCAATCCATGTACTAGTTTAGTAGCTCTTCTTTGAACTCTCTCTAGAGTATCTATATCCTTGTGGAGATACGGCCTCCAGTACTGCGCACAATACTCCAATTGAGGTCTCACCAGTGTTCTGTACAGCGGCATGAACACTTCTCTCTTTCTACTGCTTATACCTCTCCCTATATATACATCCAAGCATTCTGCTAGCATTTCCTTCTGCTCTATTACATTGTCTTCCTACCTTTAAGTCTTCTGAAATAATTACTCTTAAATCCCTCTCCTCAGATACTGAGGTCAGGGCTGTGTCAAATAATCTATATTCTGCATGAGGGTTTTTACGCCCCAGGTGCATTATCTTGCACTTATCCACATTAAATTTCAGTTGCCAGAGTTCTGACCATTCTTCTAGTTTGCCTAAATCCTTTTCCATTTGGCGGATCCCTCCAGGAACATCAACCCTGTTACATATCTTTGTGTCATCAGCAAAAAGACATACCTTACCATCGAGACCTTCTGTAATATCGCTAATGAAGATATTAAACAATATTGGTCCCAGTACAGATCCCTGAGGTATCCCACTGGTGACAAGACCTTGCTCTGAATATTCTCCATTGACTACAACCCTCTGTTGTCTGTTAATCAGCCACTGCCTAATCCACTCAACAATATTGGAGTCCAAGCTCAATGACTGTAGTTTATTGATAAGTCTTCTATGTGAGACAGTGTCAAAAGCCTTACTAAAATCTAGATATGCGATGTCTACTGCCCCTCCGCCATCTATTATTTTAGTCACCCAGTCAAAAAAATCAATACGATTTGTTTGACATGATCTCCCTGAAGTAAACCCATGTTGTTTTTCATCTTGCAAGCCATGGGATTTTAGATGTTCCACAATCCTATACTTTAGTAGGGTTTCCATTAATTTCCCCACTATTGATGTCAGACTTGCTGGCCTATAGTTGCTTGATTCCTCCTTACTACCTTTCTTGTGAATGGGCACAACATTTGCTAATTTCCAATCTTCCGGGACGGCTCCTGTTACCATTGATTGGTTAAATAAATCTGCTAATGGTTTTGCTAGCTCACCACTAAACACTTTTAATAATTTTGGGTGTATCCCATCAGGCCCCTGTGATTTATTTGTCTTCACTTTAGAAAGCAAACGTAGAACCTCTTCCTCTGTAAAGACACATGCATCAAATGATTCCTTAGTTTTTCCCTCTCCCTGCCTGGCTACTGATAATGTAGTTCTCTTTTACTTTGTCTACCTTTACAATCCTTTCATGCTGAGAATTTGTCATGGGGAGGACAGAGGGACCACAAAGATTAAACGACCAGGTGGCAAACAAGACAACAAGGGAACGAAAACCAAGAAGAGTAGGAAAGAAAAGAGCTAAGTAAGAAAATAGAAGGAATTAACAAAAGCTAGGTCATGGAGGCTGCCGATCTGAGTAACGATCCCAAGGCTCCAAGATTGATAGAAACAAAGGGATGGTATTAAGGGAAGCCGTAAGAAATTCGATAGATCGGATCTCATTTTCGCAAGCCAGTAAGTGTAACTCAGAGGGAGGAAGGATCCGTCTCCAATGTTTATTGATAAGAACTTTAGCAGCAAGGACCACGTGCATAAACAACCTAAACGTTTTTACTTTTTTTAGAGCCCTACAAGACAGATGAAAGAGATTGGTCAAAGGGTCAAGCGGGACCTGCACACCAAGTACTGCATGAAGGAATGGCTTAACCATATTGCAGTAGGGCACTATAAGAGGGCAGGACCAGAAAATGTGAAAAGTAGAGCTCAAACCCACTCCACAATGCCAGCATTGAGGAGGAATGCCTGTGTTAAATTTGTTCAATAGAACTGGTGTGTGGTACCATCCCATTAACATTTTAAACTGCATCTCTTTATAAGCTGTACAAATAGAGGCCTTGGAGGCCCGCTCCCAGATTATCCGCCAATGGGGGAGCTTGAGGGAAGCATAGAGGTCTTCTTCCCAGCGGGCCATGTATCTGTGCGACTGTGAAGGACAGTCAGAGGGGGAAAGCAAGACAGAGTAGAGGGCCCACCACGGCACAGCTGTTCAAAACTCGTAGGAAGTGAGACGAAGCGACCTCTGTTTAGAGGACAGATAATGGCGAAGCTGCACATATTGCAACTCTTCAGACGAAGGGAGCGCCCTCCAAGAAGATAATTGAGCAAAGGAGAGAAGAGAGCGAGTAACTGGGTCTACCACATCTGCCCAGCAAAACAAACCCCTGGAGCCCCACTCCCAAACCATACCCGAAGATAAGCCAGGTGGTAAGTCAGGATAATAAGGAAAGGATTGGAGAGGGGAAAAGGAAGAGAAGAGCCTAAACCTCCTAGAACAATAATCCCACATATAATGGGAAAAGGACATTGGAACCAGAAGAGGACCTAGAGAAGTGGGGGAGGGAGTAGAAGACCAGAGAAGGGCATTAGGGTGAATGGGGGCTAGCCATAACTTCTACAGCTCCACCCACCCAGCAACGGACATAGGGAGACGGTGACGCTTGGCATCCCATATAAAGCGGGAAATAGCCGATTGAAAGGAACGAAAAGCTGCTAACAGGACACCAACTGGTAGGGTTTCAAAAAAGTACAGTAACTTAGGGAGAATGGTCATTTTGTCAGCCGCAATGCGTCCGAAAAATGAAATGTATTGGGACCTCCATTTCTCCATGAGTAACTGCAAGTCGCGAAAAAGCGCAGAAAAGTGGGTGGGGTAAAGCGTGGAATAGCCGGAGGAAAGTAACACACCCAGATATTTAATGGAAGTGTCAGACCACTTAAAAGAGTAAACAGTCCGGAGGGGAGCAGCTAAAGGTGGGAGGAAGATTCAAAGGTAAAGCCTCAGATTTAGAGAGGTTAACTTTATACCCGGAGAATACCCCAAAAGAATGGAGAATTTTGTAGAGGTTAGGGAGAGAGAACAAAAGGTTAGTAAGAGTGAGAAGAACATCGCCCGCAAACAAGCAGATCTTGAATTCCCTGTCATTCAGGGTAACACCAAAAACATCTGGATCCCCCCTGGATCATCACAGTTAGAGGTTCTATACATAAGGCAAAGATCAGGGGGGATAATGGGCACCCCTGCCTAGTGCTTTTAGACAGGGGAAAAGTCAGAGAAAAGCATGGGGAAGTTTAAGAGAAGCAGTGGGAGAGGAGTAGAGACCCAACAAAGCTTTGAGGGGCCCGGACCCCAGTGTCCAAATACAACAAGCCCCTACAGGGCTCATGTAGGCGCAACGTCTCCATTGCCCTGACCGGCCCTTTTTTAGTTTTTTCTTTTGTACCTTTGTTTAAGAACAAGCGCATATCCAAGAGTCCAGAAGACTCTATAATGCAGGACGGTGGACCACAAAAAGACATTCTTCTCTAAAGTAATGTTTTCTGAAATAAAGAAGCAGAGTTCATCCATCTCCGTATTATTTTTGACAGTTTTAATTAAAAAATCACACAGAACAAGCGTTCAATGGTGTAATGGTTATTATTCTGGAAAATTCAAGTTTATTACTGAGAAAATTATCATAAAATTTGAAAAAAACAGTACCCAAGAGGGTTTAATAACCCCATACATTGCACCATAAATGTTGAAATTTTAATTAAGCATGTATGTATCTATTTCACAAATCGTAAAATTAAAGGCCCAAGCCCAGAAGCATCATGAAGGCAAGTAGTTCCTTAAAGACACAGGAGCAGTTAGGAGTAAGCATCAGCAGTACCAAAGAGTCTTTCATAACCCCTTACATTGCACGATCAATCACGAGATCGAGAAATAACAGATGTGTGATGCCCCCAGATGTCCGGGGCTGCACGCGCGCTACACTGAACGGACCAGCGTGTGTCTATCCTTCACCGACAAGTGCGGGTAACCCACTCAACCCCGTTCGTGATAGGGGATTGCAATTATTTGCCATGAAAGAAGAATTCCAACTAAGTGCGGGTCATAAGCTCGGGTTCATTAAGTCCCTGGCCTTTGTACACACCGCCTGTCTCTACTACCGATTGGATGGTTATTGAGGTGCTCGGATCGGCCCCGGCGGGGTAGGAGACGGCCCCGGCAGAGCGCCGAGAATTTAAAGATCATTGTTGAAATTAGCATTACGCATGTATTAGCTACTGCTAAACTTCCAAAAATTAAAGGCCCAAAGCAAGAAGCATCAGTGAGGCAAGAAGTTCCTGAAAGACACAGGATGAGTCAGGAGCAAGCATTCGCAGTACCCAAGAGGGCTTCATAACCCCTTCACTAAAGATCAATGTTGAAATTTGCATTAAGCATGTATTTTGCTACTGCTAAACATCCAAAAATTAAAGGGCCAAGACCCGAAGCATCTGTGAGGCAAGTAGTTCCTGAAAGACACCGGATGAGCCAGGATTAAGCATTCGCAGTACCCAAGAGGGTTTCATAACCCCTTACATGTAAAGATCAATGTTGAAATTTGCATTAAACATGTATTTAGCTACTACTAAACATCCAAAAATTAAAGGCCCAAGACCAGAAGCGTCAGTGAGACAAGTAGTTCCTGAAAGACACAGGATGAGCCAGGAGCAGGCATTCGCAGTACCAAAAAGGGTTTCATAAACCTAATTGATAACCCAAGAGGATTTCATAACCATAATTGGGAAGTGTTGGTGTAGCAGCATGGCCAATCTACTCTGAGACATCTGGCATTGGTGGCTGGAAATCCTGGCTGATCCATCCCTGATTCGTCTTGACAAACGTCAGTCTTTCCACATTTTTAGTGGACAGACCAGTTCACTGGGGTGACTATGGCCCTGGCCGCAAGAAACACCCGCTCTGATGGCACACTACTGGCCGGGCAGGACAGCTTTTCCAGGGCAAACTCTGCTAGTTGCGGCCATAAATCAAGTTTGGCTGCCCAGAAGTCCAGCGGATCTTCAATGTATGTTGGCATGGCCATGTCAAGGTATGCCACCACCTGCTGGTTCAGGTCCTGCTCCATATCTACCTCCTGCTGATGAGTTGCTTCACTATGCGGATGAAGAAAGCTACTCATCAGCGACTGTAGACTCTGATGATTGAGCTGGTACTGCTCCTGCCACCCCTCCCCTCCCCAGCAGTCATGGCAGTGGAAGGTGAGCGCAGAGGGCCCCCCCCGAGTCAGACCTACGAGTGGATGGACCATGTGGCCGATAGGCATCGGCCAACTGACTACGTAGGATCTCTCTGTAGTAGGTCAGTTTGTCCTCCCTCTCAGTGGGTGTAAAAAAGGCCCCCATTCTGGGACGGTAGCGAGGGTCCAATAAGGTGGAGATCCAGAAGTAATCCCGCTGACGAATTTTGACAATTCGGGGGTCACTTCGCAAGTAACTGAGCATGCATCGTGCCATTTGCGCCAGTGACTCGGAGGGATTACCTGCCTCCATCTCCACTGCATACTGCCATGGTGTGTCTGGGTCCTCTGTCTCACCTTCCTCATAACCCTCCAGCTCCTCTGGCTGCTCCTGCCCCACCTCTCCTGTCCGATGACTAGAAACACGGGCCAACAAGAAAAAATGGCAACACACGCAATTATAACTGCCCAAAGACTTCTTTTATATATATATTCAGGAGATTAATACAACTCACAAGAAAAAATGATATTCACCCAAGTGCACAATAATATTTTAGCAGTGTCCAGCCGGAGATTTCATTAGCTCGCCAGGTTCTCAATCCTTGTATGGCCTGTGTCCATTAGTACGGCCATCTCCTACACCCGAGGGTGTGTAAGTTAATGCATTACTTGCATTAACTTACACACCCTCGGGTGTAGGAGATGGCCGTACTAATGGACACAGGTCATACAAGGATTGAGAACCTGGCGAGCAAATGAAATCTCCGGCTGGACACTGCTGAAATATTATGGTGCACTTGGGTGAATATCATTTTTTCTTGTGAGATGTATTAATCTCCTGAATATATATATTAAAGAAGTCTTTGAGCAGTTATAATTGCGTGTGTTGCCATTTTTTCTTGTTGGACACATTTTTTCTAAGTTCAGAGCGCTCCTGTGTAACCACGCTAATCCCATGCACGTGGCCCCCGACCATTATTCTTAAGACTAGAAACACCGGCCATCTCATCCAACCTAAACTGTGCTCATCCTCCTCCTCCAGTTCAGCCCCCACAGGGCTCATGTAGCCTTGAGATGTAGGTGCAACGTCTCCATTGCCGTGACCAGCCATGGTTTCAATCATTTGTTGAAGGAAATGTAGGAGTGGAATTACGTCGTTCATGGCGTAATCCAGGTGACCTACAAATAATATGGCTTCCTCAAAGGGCTTCAGCAAATGGCAGGTGTCACGTATGAGCTGCCACTGGTTCACATTGAAGTTACACAGGGGAGTACTCCTATCTGCTTGGATCATCAAGAAATTGGTGATGGCTTTTCTTTGTTCGTATAGTCTGTCCAACATATGGAGGGTGGAATTCCAACGTGTGGCAACGTCACAAATAAGACTATGTTGTGGGATAACGTTCTCACGCTGCAGCTCAAGGAAGGTGTTCTTGGCGGTGTAAGAGTGGCTGAAGTGCATGCACAGTTTCCTTGCCATTTTCAGGATGTTTTGCAAATGGGGTGAAGACTTGAGGAAGTGCTTGACAATCAGATTCAACACGTGTGCCATGCAGGGCGCATGTTTCACACTTCCTTATCGCAGCGCGGACACAATCTTCTTCCCGTTGTCGGTCACCATGTTTCCCATTTCCAGATTTTGTGGAGTAAGCCATACTTGGATTTCTTTACGAATGAACTTTAGCAGTTCCTCCCCTGTGTGACTCCGTTCGCCAAGGCAAACCATGTGAAGAACAGCTTGACACCGCCATGCCCTACACACATGGTACGATGAAGGGCCATCGAGATTTGGACGTGCAGTGGAGGAAGAGGACACGACGGAGGATGAGGAGGCGGCACCGCACACTGGAACAGGACCAACTGTCTGAGAGCGTGGAGCAGGAAGCGGTGTGACCTGTCCAAGTTGCTGTTGTGGCTGTGCAGGAACCACATTTACCCAGTGGGACGTAAAAGACAATTATTGTCCCTGCCCGTAATTACAGCTCCACACGTCGGCACTGCCGTGCACTTTTGAACACACCAACAGGCTCAAGGACTGGCCCAGCTTCTCTTGTACAAACTTATGCAGGGCTGGTACTGCCTTCTTCGCAAAGAAATGACGGCTTGGGACTCTCCACCTCGGCTCGGCACAAGCCATTAATTCTCTGAAATGTGCAGAGTCCACCACTTGAAAAGGGAGGGACTGCAGCACCAGCAACTTGGACAGGAGCACATTCAACTTCTGCGCCGTTGGATGAGTGGGCGCATACTGTTGTCTCTTGGACATGGCTTTGCCGATGGATTGTTGGTGGAATGGCTGACTAAAAGCGGGAGAAGCAGGAGCGACAGAAGGAGGGTTTTACACACAGCTCCCTTCAGCTGAGGTGGTGGAGCCTTGGCTGGATGAAGGAGGAAGCGGATGGCCACTGGGTGATGCAGCAGGCTGGACCACTACATTGGAGCCACGGTTCTCCCAGGCCGCTTTATGGTGGCGAAGCATGTGTTGACGCAGGGCCGTGGTGCCGACATTGGGACCCTGGCCACGCTTCACCTTCTGCCGACATATCTTGCATGTGGCTACGTGAACCTCCTCCGGATGCCTGATGAAAAACTGCCACACCACCGAGTAGTTGCTCTTCCCACCTACAGTCCGCACTAATTGACTGCTACTGGCGCCATCTCCAGAAACCCCTGTTCCACTGCCTCCTGGAAAGGTAGGCTGCCACGAAGCAGATGGTCTCCCCAGGGCACGTTTGGTTCCAGAATTTCCACTTCTGCCACCACGCTGACTGCCAACCGAGCTACCACCTTGCTTCCTCAAGGGCAAACTGCAACTCTATTCTCCTGATGATGATGAAGCCCCTTCGGCACCCGGCTCCCAATTGCGATCGGCTTCATCATCAACAGGTGTGTGCACGTCACTGATGTCCTCATCAGGTTCCCCAACAGTGTCTGCTTCAGGACCCTGAACCCTTGCAACACCGCCTCCCACGTCACTCTCGGCATCACTACTTGGCCACCTAGCGGAGCAAGCGGCGCATGTCTCCTCCCCTTCTTGGCTGGGCAGTAGCTGCTGACTGTCCTCTATTAGATAGTCCTCAGTGAATAGTGGAGCTGAACCCACAGCATAAGATACTTCTCTAGGAGAGGGAACAGCATAGGACAAAGGCAATGGGAGGACAGGGACTGCTCCTGGGCAATGCCAACTGAGGGTTGTGTCTGAGGAACCCACCGACTGTTGACTGGGGGTGTCAGATGTCACTTGTGATAATGTGGATGAGCGTGTTAACCAATCGACGACGGCAGATGGGTTGCTGGTCGAGACACGACTGCTGGCTGATAACGGGAGCTCAGGCCTCTCGCTGCGACTCCTGCTGCCACTCGCCCCTAGTCTGCTGCCAACTCTGCCTGAAGTATTTAGGCCTCTGCCACTCCTCTGTGCACGTCCTGGCACTTCTCTGCCTGACATACCTAGTGCGTATATGAGGGTATTACATTACGCTACACTACTCTTTAAACAGTATTTGTCTAGAACAGCAGCAGGTGATTACTTATGGCTGTCCTTTCACAGTATGTAGCCCCTTGACAGATTAACAGGTACAAAATGGTACAATACTTGAATGTACGTATGCGGTATGCACTGATGAGGGCAGTAATATGCACAACTATACGCAGAAAAAACTCAGTATTTTTGTAAAACACCAGCCGGTGAATACTATTGTTTGGACTTTCACAGTATGTAGCCCCTTGACAGATTAACAGGTAAAAAAAATGGTACAATACTTGGATGTACGTATGCGGTATGCACTGATGAGGGCAATAATATGCGCAACAATACGCAGAAAAAATAAGTGTTTTTTAAAAACACCAGCAGGTGATTACTTTTGCCAGGAGTCAGTACTTGACAAATGCACTACAGTCCGCTAAAAAATAACGTATTTGTGAACAGCAGCACCCAACATTGCAGCACCACACAAAAAAAATACAGGGATTAAACCCTAAATTGCACTCTGTCACACAATTCTGAGCAGCAGATGATTTGTGGAGCAAAAAAACACTGAATTGCGCTGACAAATGAGGAGATTCTTCATAAAGTTCAGGCAGCTTGTTGATGTGTATGAGGCAGATAACAGCTATCTGCCCCTCTCTGCTACAATGCTCAATAACGTGAATAGGAGGTTTAGATATCAATGATCCTTCTCGGTGAGAACCGCAAAGCACTCTGCACTCGTGTCTTTCCCCAATGCTGATGTGACTAGCAGTTGCAGTGGTACGCTGTGGTATAAGCTATTCACACACACGCAGTCCCGTCCTCTCTATCTGAGTGCATAGATGAAATGAAGAGAGGCAAGATGGCTGCCGATTTATATAGGGCTGTGACATCACAGGGGTCAATGAACACTGATAGGCTGCATCTCACATGTGATTCAGGGTCATCCCGCCTACCTTCTTTCCCATCGCTGTTTCCCGCCCTCCCATAATCCCTCACTCACATTTGCTTCTGCCATTTTAGGTCTCCAATAGCCTGGAACGCTGTAAAATGGAGTTTAATGAAGCGATTCACGCTATACAATCGATGCGATATTCACATTCTTTGCAAATCGAATTTTTCATGAAATTCGTAACAAATTCGGGTCTGCCAGCTTCGGTTCGCTCATCTCTAATCATATCTATCATATCTATCAGATCCATTACCGCCTCGTGTTGTCACCACCCTGTTGACAAGGAATAAAACCAACTTGGTCTTTATGTACAATGGTGGGAATAAAAAAACATAAGCGGTTAGCCAGGACTTTAGAGAACAATTTTAAGTCTGAGTTAAGGAGGCCAATGGGCCTTTAGCTAGAGCAATCATGAGGGTCTTTCCCTGGCTTAGTAATCAAAGAGTGTAAAATTAACTGCGGGATCCCCCCCCCCCCCCCCCCAAGAAAGAGTTAAAAAAAAAAAAAGGGACAAGCCTGGGAAGAAGGAGAGAAGAAAAAGTCTTGTAATACAGATAAGTGAAACCATCTGGACCAGGAAAGTTCCCTGCAGGAGAAGGGTCTTATGGACCTCAGAGAGCTCATCAAGCGTGACAGGAGCATTCAAAGCCTTTCGGTTAGTCGCTAAAACATTCGGAAAGAATCACGCTCTTCCGGGTCGGATGGCAACTGAGACGGAAGGGAGTAGAGCTTAGAGTAATCATGGAAAAGACGGGCGATAGTTTCCCAATGATAGTGTAGAACACCAGAGGAGTCCTTCAGAGCAGAGGGGCCCTTGGAGGCAACCTGGTCTCACAAACATCTGGCCAACATAGTATGGCCCTTCTTATAAAAACATTGCTTAGCGTAAAGAAGCTGGCGTTCAACTTTACGAAGGGCTAGATCCCCAAATTGAGTCCGATCAGCTACCAGGCGCCTCAGCACCAGAAAGGAGGGGGAAGATAAAAGGGTTTCCAAGCTAGCAATCTGTCGACAAAGCTTGCGGGAACGAGCCAAGGCATTGTGCTTCAAGCGGGAGCCCAGAGCAATGCAATGACCCCTAACAACTGATTTATGAGCTTCCTAAAGTACTGCCTGAGAGGCTACAGAGCCCTCATTGTTAGCAAATTAATCAACAAGGCAAGCCTGGATCAATTCCCAGGAGGGAAAAGATTTCAGGAAAGAGTCATTAAGGCGCCAATGGCAGTGGCGAGGAGAGGAAGTAAAGGGAGCAAAAGAGAGGAGGACAGGACTATGATCAGACAAGGAGATGGGATCTATCGAGGCATCAGATAGCATGCAAACCATAGGGAGATTACCAACAAATTAGTCAATACGAGTGTGAAGCTTATGAGGATGGTAATAAAAGGAGAAAGAGCAATCCGTGGGGTGGTTTATTCACCAGAGGTAGTAAAGGGACGCGGAGCAGATCAGGCGCTGAAAAAATCGCAGAGAGACGAAGCTGCGCAGGGGGTGGCACACTAGCAACACTTGAATGACGGTCCATAAAAGGAGAAGAATTAAGGTTAAAACCACCCCTGAGTAGCCATGCAGAAAGGGCGATATTTATTTTATCGGGAGAGTACCCGTCTCAGGAAGGGAATTTGGGAGGCATTGGGCACATATATGTTGCAAAGAAGCAGCTGCTTACCCCCCAGGGAGCCCACAATTATGACATAATGCCCCATTGGATATGCATAAGAGGAGGAAACCTGAAGAGGGCAGGACCTAGAGACCAAAATAGCTACCCCTGCAACTTTTATAGAATAGAAGGATGCAGCACTCCCAATTAGTGTTGAAAAAAAACTTGTAGTTTATTCCATGATGCAGACAACGTTTCGGCGATCTCTCACCGCCATTTTCAAGTGCACCCCTGCAACTTTGCTATCCGAAAAAGCCACAAAAGTCTGGTGGTACAAGTGATGAAGAAATTGAAATGAGCCTGTCTTGTCAAAGTGCCTCTCCTGAAGGTAAACAATGTTGGCACACAGCGATACCAACTCCTGCTGCAGCAGTCGCCGCTTAGGGGGGGGGCAGTTGAGACCCTTGACGTTCAAGGAGACGCACTTAGCCATGAGAGAGCGCAGGAGAGAGAAAAAGCAAATAAAGTAGTGTACTCACTCAGGAGGGCATAGGGGGCTTCCAGAGTCAGGAGGAGCAGAAGCTTTAGAAGAGTCCAAGGCGGCAACCATCTAGATCTGAAAAAAAACAGAATAAGGCAAGGGGGCCAGAAAGAAAGAACAATACAACGAACAAACAAGAGAGGAAGACGAAAGACAGAGACAAACATAGGGAAGGACAAAACCACAGGTGAACCATTGACCCGACAGCCAAAGAAGAGACAAAGAGACCGGAGAAAAGAGGGAAATAAAAGAACACGTTAGAAAAAGAGCCACCGAAACCAAATGGATCCCACCTTGAGGCCAAGGCAAGGGAAAAACCCTAAAATGAGGTGACCATACTGAAACTAAGTATTCCATATACAGGAGAAAAATAAACAAGAATACATAGCATACATTACAAATTGCAGGACGGGCCAGAGAGAACCATTAAACTATAGGGCCCACAGAAAGAAAACTAAGACATATGAGGAGTTCCAGTGAGTTCCCCAAGGAGGGTCAGAGGGAGCCCCCCCACTGTTCAGGGGAGGAAACCTTCCGACCAGCGCAAGACCACTTCCCATGAACCGGTTGCCACACTGGAGACAGGGGAGGAGGTGGAGGAATGAGGTTCCAGTCAGTCAGCTGGGGGACCGGAATATCAACGGTAGCACAGAAAGCCGGCAAGTCCCTTACAGAGCATAACACCGCAGAGTGTCCATCACGGCAGGCCTGGTGGGCGAACGAATGGAAAGACCCACCTGTAGGGAATCTGAGCGGAGCGGAAGGTAGAGACTGCAGCATCTTTCTCTTGCGCATAGTGAACCAGGAGAGATCCTGGTAGAGCTGAATAGGTGCACCGTCAATGTTCTTTAGTGACCGGGCCTTCGCCATAATCTCCTTCAGCTGAAAGTCAGAAACGCAGCAGATGACATCTCTAGGAGGACCAATAGAGGGCCTAGGGCGAAGCACCCTGTGGGCACGATCCAACTTGATACTGTGGGAAGGAGGTTCACCCAGCATAATATTGAATATAGCTTCCAGCGTGGCGTAGAGATCTTCCACATGAGTCGCCTTAAGGTGTCCAGATCCTCAACATGATTATGCAAATCACTGAGAAAGTCCAACTAGGAAGTAGGGATTGACCGATATTGATTTTTTTGGAGCCGATACCGTTAACCTGTGAACTTTCAGGCCGATAGCCGATAACTTATACCGATATTCCGTTGGCAGTATAGTTTCCCACATTAGGTTGGCAGTATAGTTCCCCACATTAGGTGCAGTATGTTTCCCCACAGACATACAGCCTCCAGCCATATACAGTGTATGGCTGGAGGCTGTATGCCTACTGCCCCACTGCAGTGCTCTGACCACCACTCCTCCGGTCCGGCCATAGCAGTAGGTCCCGGGACCGGAGGAGCGGTGGTCTGAGCACTGAAGCCGACGTGCCGCTGGTCACTTATCATGCTGGCCAGCGCGTGTCTTCCACCTCTGTGTTCTGCTCCTACGCCTCCGTTGCTATGGGTGTACGCACAGGACGTCAGTGACGTCCCGGCGTGCGCGATCTCCAGGCGGCCCCTGCGTTTTTAAACTTAACGCGGGGCCGCAGAGCATTGACGGGGGCATCCCTGTGTCCTGAAAACATCTTTCGGGACACAGGGATGTCTGGGCCGCTTATCGGTGTTATCGGTTAGATGCCGATACCTATTAACTTACAAAATCGTGAATATTGGCCGATAATATCAGCCAATCCGATAATCGGTCGATTCCTACTGGGAAGTAAGAGCAGTTTGAAGCTGAGCAATATAGATCCTAGTGGAGTCACGGGCCTCCTCCAAGCCCTCCACCCTGTCTAAAACATGCTGAAGGTCCTTTTAGAGTGATGCGATTTCCGTTCGACAGGTATCCTTAACCTCAGAGATGAGGGCCCTCAAGTCCTCTTTGATAGGGATTTGTGAGAGGAGCTGACCCCAGTTAGGGGGAAGCAACAATTCAGTGTCTTTGCAAACGTCCCAAGATGTTCTGTCAGGAGCTGATGGGGTTAGGCCACGGGACCTTGGGGATGCAGGAGGTCCCTGTGAGAGAGAAGTATGGGGGTACCCGTAGAGTGCTTGCTCCCAGACATTATCCTTTGGGGCTTGGGTACTGTAGAGGTGGGAGCAATATGGCCACCAGTTAGAGGACTAGACAGAGGAGCAGACAGGGGGCTAGGGGGAGCAGACCTGTCCTCAGGGATGGCATTGTTCCAGGAAGGTGAGGCCTGTTGAGTGCAGGTGGCACTATCACCGCTGTAAGGGGAGCTAGGGCCTTAGGATATGCAGTGAGCCTTGAACAGTGAGGCCCAAGATGGCTGCTCGGGTGTAGGCGGGGCCCGGGACTCTTTGAGGGCGAGGACAGAGGCTCCACCAGGGGTAGACAGTCAGAGGGAAGTGCGGGAATGTCACTAACCGTAGTGCGGAGGGTCCAGGTCCTGTGTGGCAGTCTGCAAGGCCACCTGTACAGCGGGGACCTCTGTAGGAGATCTGGAAAGCGGCGGCCGGGAGAGTGTGCGGCCGCGGTCTTGCAAGTCCTGCGCCGGAGAGGCCAGTGCACACTGCGGCAGGAGAGAACGCCGGGCAGCCGGAGAGCCCCCCGATGTGCGAGACTACAGAGCACTCCGCAAAGAGGCTGCACTGGCTGAGCGGGAGCGCAGGCTTCTGGTTGGGCCCAAGGAGGCAGGCGGCGATCCCAGAGCAGAGGCCGGAGCGTTCCTGAGAAAGCAGGCGATGCTCCCCGGCACGGGAGAAGATGGTCGGCAGGTGAGTTGGTGCTTCCGACATCCGCAGGCTGACCTCCCCATCAGTTAGTGGGCGGTCACCGCAGAATTAAGCTTATTTACAGCCTCAGGGAACTGGATCAAGGGGATCAGGCAGCCACCTTCCACCGCGTCAAGCCACGCCCCGAGAAGTTGTCAACATTTACGGTGCTGTCGCCAGGTAGTTCACGCCACTCCACATGCGAAACATTTGCAATAACATTCATAGCCGATTAGCAAAGTTTGGCATTTGCAAGTATGAACCTGTGTGAAACCAAATGTAAACAAACAAAAGTTTGTATTGCTTGTCCTGAACTCCATGGTCCCTTCAAACAGCTGATTCTAAATGGTGCTGAGAGCCGGACCCCTACTGCTCTACTATTGATGGCCTATTCCAACAATAGGTCATCAATTTTGATCACCCCAATAAAACATTATTTGTTTAGAATTTGGTGAATAATAACCTCTTTAAGATGGTACCAATACACAATGTGTGTGTTTTATCATAAAATGTGTGAACTATTTAGATTTTTATTTATTTTTATTTGACATTTGTGTACAGCCATCACGCCCCCTCCCATAAACATAAACCCAGCGATCTGAGCATAATGTTCAGAATGCCGGGGGTCTGCAAAGAGATCGCTGGGGGTCCCAGCAGCCGGGCCCCCGCGAACAGACATCTTATCCCCTCTCCTTGTCCCCCCTGCAAAGGGGATAAGATGTCTAGCAACGGAGTACCCCTTTAATATGCTGGCTCCTATGTACTATAAAAATAAAATAAAAAAAAAGGATTCCAATTTTGCTTGGAATAAAGCCTTTAAACCTTTTTTTTTTTACTAGAGCAATACTTGCAGAAAAGAGGAACAATTCGCACATCAGGTTCAGAACAAGATTGCCCAACAAAAGAGCACAGATGCTTCCTGTAAGAGTATAGAAAGCAATCTTACTGTACCACCAAGCCACAGATTTCACCTGACCGGAATACAGCAATGCTAGTCATTGGATTATGTTAGTTATGTCTCGTTTATCCTTTAAAAATCTGAGAAAACAGAAGATCACTGCACAATAAATGGCAAGCCATGGTTGATTGATCTTAACCGGGTATAGACGAGACTATTCATAGTGTATTTATGATAATGTCAGAGGAGATTGCTGTAACAAAGTTACCTTGTGTCTGTGGTCAATATTAGGCTTTACATGGATAGACAGATGTCTATCCATGTAAAGAGCAATACACCAAGAAAGCTGTTGGTAGCCCCTTTCTATTCAGGGAAAATATCATATTGCCATTAAAACAGCTCTGACCTGCAAAGGCATTGGCTTTACAACACCTGTGGAGGTGCCCTGTGGTATCTGGAACAAGTTGTTGGCAGATGACCATTAAAGTCCTTTAATTTTCCATGTGGAGCCTCTATGGGTTGGACTTGTTTTTCCAGCACATCCCAATCAGATTGAGAAATTTGGAAACCAAATCAGATTGAGAAATTTGGAAACCAAATCCACCCTCTGAACACTGTGGTATTCCTCAAACCATGCCTGAACAACTTTTACAGGGTTCATTATTCTGCTGAAAGAGGTCAGTAACTTAGGGGGAGTACCTTTGTCATAAAGGGGCGTACTTGATGTGCAGCAGTGTTTAGGGTAGGCGTTGTGTCAAAGTAAAATTTACATGAATTACAGGACCCAAGGTTTTGCAACAGATCTTTGCCTGTTGACTGTCTTGCCCTTTTCACGTGGTGTATTCTGGTTCCACCTTGGTAAGCGACACACGTGTTTAAAAAAAAATATATATATAATTCGTTTGACTAGACCACCACCAGCACTGCAGACTTTACCACTTTCAATGAATAGGACTGACAAGAAATCTGCAGCACAATCCACATGCATAATTTGCTGCATGTGTGCAGCAGGACCCGCTGCACAAATTAGCAGCCCAAACATGCACACTTGTCATGTTTAATTCTATTGAGTTTATGATCTCAAATCTTTTTTTTTTTTTTTTCAACTTATACTAGACTATGAGACACCTCAGCATACCAGTTAATTTGTTTGTTGTTGTGTAAGTCTCTTAGTTGGCAACTTCTTTAGGCCCTTGCCTCTATGATTCATTACCTCCACTTTAAAATATCAGGTGTTTTCATTTTCCATATTGTCCATGGTCACTGCGGTTGGGAGATTATAGGTTAGCTTAGTCACTGAGGTTATGTTACGTGTTAGTTATGGCTTTCAGATTTGTTCTATTGTTTATTCATGTGACCTACATTTGTATAAGTGATTTGATGTGAGACTTTCTGTTAGAATGATGTGTTGGTAATCTGTATTAGCCTAGATTTTTCTTATTATTGCTTCCTGGAACAAACAGCTATCCAACTGACGTAATAACATTCAGTGCCTTCCTATGTGTCTATGTCAGCACATAATTATAAAGTCCCTCTCTTGCTTATGCAAAAAACTAGGATTTTACAGACTTGGTCATTATCATTATATTTTTTCACTAATTTCGGCCCTATTAGTAGACTGAGACAATGGCGAAATAGTTGAAGGCATAAAGAAGGCAATTATTTGCTTTAATTAATTTTTTTTTATTTTTTGTTATATATCATTTTGAGTTCTTGCTTAAGGTGCATCTAAAGCAAATCTGTCATGTTAAACATATTGTCCTACATTTTAGGCAGAGTATTACACAGCAGAAGTTACAAAGCAGATTGATTTTATAGATTTTTGTGAAAAGTTTTTCTATAAACCTTAAACAGCTTTTTCCATAGCCACAATTTACCACCTAATATATAATATCCACATATCCACATAATAGGTGATAATTGTCTGATTAAAGGGGGTCCAACTGCTGGGATACCCACCAATCATGAGAACCAGGCTCTCTTTGTCCCCCATTCATATAGGAGGATATTTTTCATGGTATCTAGAGACTTTTTTTTTTTTTTTTGCTTATATCATGCGCACAAAAAGTCGCATGTGCACCTAAGCCCTGTTTTTTGTGACTTTTGTGGTAAAAGATAAAGTTGCAAACAAGCTTAGACTACATTCACACTACATTTTAGCAATACGGCTGTCTGATTCTGTGGGTACATTTTAAAACCAGATGCTTCTATATCTCCGCCGGACCCGCACTGCATCACGTTTTAAATGAGTCAGCTCATTTTTGCTCCGTGTCCATTTTTTTTTGCCAGACTGAAAACTGTGGTCTGCCGCGGTGTTTAGTCCGGCAAAAAAAACTGATACAGTGCAAAAATGAGCTGGCTGGAGTCACTATCTGACTCTGGCTGGCTCTTTCAGATGAATTGGATGTGGCTGGGATATGGCAGCGGTCAGCTTTTAAATCCCCCACTGGATACGGAGACCGTATTTCTAAATCATGAATGCACACATACCTAAGCAACTTTCAGTTTTCACTTAGCAGTACCGCAAATTTATGATGTGCGATTGTCGCATGTAGGCTGAAAAAAAGTCTCAAACCCCTTCAAAAAGTCGCAGGTCAACTCCAGGCCTGACCTGGCTTGCAAAACTACCTTTTAGTGAGCACTTGTGTTTTCCTCATGTGCTTAATATTTATCAACCTCCCCCTCCCCCTATGTTAGTATGATAAATATGTGCTCATAAGCAAAACTAAAGACAAAAAAAAAGACTTAAGAACTCGCTTACCAAAGGCAACAATAATAAATGTCCCCCGTAGTGGTTGTCGAAAATGTGCCCTGCTGCTCTGTTCAAAGTTTATGGGGTTGCCAGAGATGGCCAAGTGGATCTTTAAATGGGTAATCCGCTGCTCAGAATTTGGAACAAAATGTTCCAAATGCTTAGAGCCAGTGCCGGGCGTTCGTGACATCATAGCCCTGCCCCTCATGACGTCACAGCCTGCCCCCTCAATGCAAGTCAAGGGGAGGGGGGTGGGACGTCACGAACTCCCGGCTCTAAGCATTTGGAACATTTTGTTCCAAACGCTGAACAGCGGAGTACCTTAAGTCTTTAAGTCTAATGAGAGCATTCATTTTAACCAGCTTATTCCGAGTTATACTCAGTATTTTCCCACAGAACTATATATGTCTGTTCAGCTCCTGCTCTACAACATGCTGCAGATAGGGTAGCATGTTCAGTCCAGCAGGTTCACTTTAAATTGTTCAGTGTACTTACCAATAAGTTATAGCAGATTCCTGCAGTTGTTATGACCATGTAATGGAGATTTACAAAATTACTACAGTACATTGTATGTAAGCTGCACAGTAATATGGTTCATATGGGCAATTAAGTAAACAGTAGCACAAAAAACTAGTATAGATAATGAGTTTTTACTTAAAAAAAATAAATACTATCACAGTGTATCAGTAATTGTTTATGCTGGTCACTTATAGTTACTAATGCTTTAAATGTTATCACTTGGTCCACGGTCCACCCCCACCATTTCTATACCAAAAAACAAAAACAAATGATGGCCTTTACACCAAAGAAACATTTTATACTATAGGCTGAAGCCCCCTAGGCATCCCAAGCTTCACATCAGATTATCTAAATGTCCACAAGTATTTACCTCATTTGACTATCCAGTTTCCTACTCTTCTACTTTTTTATTGAAAGTATTTCAATGTAAAAACAAACTAACGCTTGAAATTGTAAATGTTTTCCTTACACTCCTGAATTATTTTGTTATAAAGGGGAAATACTATCAAGTATTTCCAAACAACCCATATATCTTTATTCATGCCATAGCAACACATTTCAATGCAGATGCTTTAAAAAGACGAAACACGCTGCTAGTGCACTAATATAAATTCATGGTTCTGAATCACCTCATCGTCTGTGCTTCTCTAGATCTGCTTTTTGGTTAAAACCACCATTCTGCACTGGTGAGGTCCTCATTCTCTACACAGCCTTTATTAGTGTTGTGTCTAATATGAGCAATCTCTGAGCACACCACATATACCCTGACATACAGGTATTGTACAGTATGGGCACTGCTCATGCCTTTTTTTTCAAGTGCTCATTGTGACTCTCAGGTGAATGTTTGTTGAACATGAAGGCTGTTCTTTATTTTTAGCACATTTTGCCTGCAAAACAGAGATTCCTTACAACCACCTTTTGATTTTTATCAAAAATTAGCTGTAGATATGTGATCCAAGTCAGCATGTGGGAGAGTTTATTCTGCCTGTGAAAGATAGCGTGACAGCCTCGTTCTCTGCATATTCCTTGGCTGCAACTTTAGGGCCCGGAAGTGAGTCAGTGCTTTATTTCTGACGGAAGATAGCTCTGTCTCTCTCTGTGTATCTGCAAGGTGTGCTGGAATTTTCCAGGTTTAACGTGGGAGGTTACAGGAGGATCAGGGAATGGGTGTGTGTGTGTTAGAGAAGGAGGGGGAGTTGCATTCCTACCTTCAAATTGTATTCCCAGTTCTGTTCATGCAGGTTAACTCCTTCTGTACCTTCTGTGTTCAGAAGAAACAATAGACAAATAATTGGGTCCATGTACATGTGTGTTTCTGCTCATTTTGGGTTGCTTCTTTTTTTTTGTTTTGTATTTGTTTTTTCTTAGTTATTGATATGAAAATATAGTACTCTCGCTCGAGGTTCGAGCACATAGTTGCACTAGTGCCAAGAACACTATGTTCTGTGAAGTCATTTGTGACGTTGGGTCATGGAAAGTTGCCAGACATAGTCTGGTTAATTCCAAGAAGTTTCTGTGCTAGCTCCAAAGCAGAGGAACATCAGTCTTTTTTTCACATGATAGCAGGCTTTGTTGTTCGTAAAAAAAAGTTTTTTGTTTTTTTCATGGTGCCCTTTTTTTCTTATTTTTTTCACAACTAATTCAAGAATTATGTGGAGCCTATATCTTATCTTTTTTGTGGCACTAACTTTACAACATACAGTCATTTATCCATTGACCACCCACAATGCCCTCTGTCTTATGTTATCATTTTAATGTGAACTGATAAAAGTAGATTCTTAGATCATAGCCAATGTGCACATTTTCCACTACCTGCTTCTGTTCTGTAACAGATGTTCTGTCATCAGAAAAAAATATTGTACAATGTTCGCAGCAGTCATTCAAACCTTTATATTCAACATTGTCATACAGTGGTAACCCCATTGATGTTTAGCACTTTCACTACACAGTCAATGTGGCAGAAAGCCTTTCGCCATTCATTGTATAGTGGTGGCAACAGGTAACTGCAGTTCAGCTCCCTTTCACCCTTACTGGAACTGAGCTGCAGTTACCCGGCACCACCACTATACAATGAATGGCTCAGGGCTTCCAGCCCCATACACTGTGTGCGGATGTCAGCACCCCACCAACCACAGATTGATGGCCTGTCATGTGGATAGGCCATCAATTGTTAAGTCCCAGAAAGCCCCTTTAATGATATATGTTCTTTACAGATTATTCATTACAATGTTTTTGGTGTATTATAGTTTATTGTGTGTATAAAATATAGATATATATCTGTGGAGCAGCCAATGACCTGCTAATTCCTTTACTTACTACTTACTTTTTTCAGACATTGCTATTTTTGGTGAAGATTCTGCATTGAATATCCATGCCAGTTTATGGTACAATACATGTGGGTGGGATTCCCAAAACTTCATGTAGTGAAAAAAAAAAATTAGCATTCCACTTATTTTCACCATGGTTTTTAGCTTCTGCAGAAAAAGTGGCAACACAATGATGTTTAAGGGTGCATTCCCACAGGGCGTATACGCAGCGTATTTCACGCTGCACAAAATTTACGTCAGCAGCGGGAAATGCGCTGCGAAATTCCTTGCTCACTATACACACAGGGCTTTCCGGTGGCAGCCCTAAGCGTGTAGTGAGTTTTGGAGGCGGAGCCGTGTGTCACAGTCACGCCGGCACACTGCTCCGCCTCCAAAACTCACTACACACGTAGGGCTGCCGCCGGAAAGCCCTGTGTGTATAGTGAACAATTTTGTGCAGCGTGTAATACGCTGCTTATACGCCCTGTGGGAACGCACCCTAATAGTCCAAAAGAGATAAGCACCTGGAACTAGAGGAATGGATTAAAAATTAGAAGGGCAATAGTCTGTTATAATGAGTATCCAAATTAAAGCTATAACAAAAGCCAACTTGACATCCACCCCCAAATTTCTATTTGTCTAGCTACCCTCCAATCTATACAGTTATTTCCCATATATGTTTCTGGCAGTCACATCAACCCCTGTGCACAACCCATAGCGTGTTTTCAGTCTTATCTTTACAGTTTAAGGAATCCCAAGCTAGAAAACAATTTTGGGGGTGAAGTAAATGCCTCAACTTTGGACACTATAGGATGTATTGAATACTTCATTGTAATTTCATGGTAGTTTAAAGGGGAACGCTGGTACTTTTAATCTTATCTCCTATCCTAAAGTGGACATGTTCAAATTGGACCAAATTCATGCCAAACCAAAATTCCCTCCAGGAGGAAAGAGAACCCATCTGCAGACAGCTGTTTGGGGTTTGTTGCCCCTCATCAGTCCAGAGCAGGGTGTTCACATAAAAAGATATAAAATATTTCTAAGAATGTGATGGGTACACTCACTTATGTGAGATACTGTATAAGAAGCTAAAGCACAGGAACAATGGAGATGGTACCTAATCATATTCCTGCCCTCAGGTTTTTATTAGAGGTGAGAAAGTGAAAGCAGTGATCATTTCTGTATGTACTTCCAGCTTGTTTAATATCTATACTGTATACATTAAACTTAAGCTCTGTTGTAAACAGGTGAGATGTGATAACACCATGATGTAACTGCACAAGTAAATCAGTCTATATGACACACCTATTAAATAAAGATGTCAGTATGACGCACTAACAGTACAACTACACTTTATGATTAGTGCCCCTCAAAATAACCAACAGAGCGATGGAAAATTAAGCATTTCTGGGATCTGTGGAGTCATAGTGTATCACATAGTTTCTCAGTTTGTTACATAATAAATGGTTGATGGAATGTCATATGACCAAGACCATTTTTTAGTTCCATTTGGATAGACAAGTGTGGCTCTCCAGCTGATGAAAGTAGTGGTTTTACAACAGCTGGAGAGCCACTTATTGGGAAACACTGAATTAGACCATGGATGCTCTACTCTCTTATGTCTAACAAAAATGGTCTTTTTGTCCAGCATGTGCAACACCTTTTGTGACATTTGTGTTGATTTGTTCTGATGGTATATTGCCAAGACCTATATTGGATATGGATTTGTGCTTGTGATACCCCCTTAGCTAAACAAGCTTTAACATAATAACAAAGTTCCAGTGAATTTTGAGCCATTCTTTGGCATTTTTATTTAAGGGAGGAAGCTAAACAGACAGTGGAGAGTATCTTCATACAGTTCCCATGGATCCACACCCCCTGATTTGCATGCTATGGAGTGGCCCAGACTTGCTTGTTGGCTGTGAACTTGACTGCGTAGGAGACTGATGATTGATAATCTTGAGTTTAACGTCAGTCACCTGAGGAATGGTAGGGAATGTTCGGAAGTCTTTAAATAATTTTCAGGGCTGGTTTTATTACCTGTTCCAGTAATCTTGCTATAAACAATATATACTTTATAACAATGTGTATGTATTAATCCTATATAATCCTAATTCAAGACATTTATTACAATTAATTTGGAAACTTTGCAAACCCTTTCACTTTTTTCATATTTTGGTATGTTGCATCCTTGCGATGAATAAAAAATCCATGTTCCCCCATCATGTGAAATTGGACATATAATTTTATAACTATTAGCACAAAATGAAATTTTACCTCTGGGGCTTTCCAGGGGTGTGGAAATAAAAAAAAAAAATACTTGTCCAAGAGACTAAAGTGGAACACAATCTACTTGTCCCTCAAGAAAATCCACTTGTCCTGGTAGATAAAATAATTTTGACCAAAATAGTCTGATCCCCCCACTAGACCACCAGGGATGGATATAAGATCCTTTAGACACTGCTGTCAACTTTAACAGTGGTGATCTAAGGGTTTAATAGCGGCCCCGGTGATCGCAGCATGCCAGGCTATTAGCGGCGGGAGAGCTGTAGATCCTCTTACACCCCAGACAAGCCCAGAAAAGTCCAGATGTAACTTTTTGATCACCATAAAAAATTTCTCATATGAAGTGACCAAAAATGAGCAATTCTGGACTATTCTTTTACATTTACAGCGTTCACCGTACGGTTTAATTAACATTATATTTTAATAGTCTGGACATTTCCACATGCAGCGATACCACTTATGTTTATTTTTGTACATTATTTTTATTTAAAGAAAATTGGAAACTTTTATTAGGAAAGGGGCTTATTCACATGTATACGCACTTTTTACAATATTTTAATCACTATTTTTCAGTCTCAATAGGGACTTATGTTACTGGGGGAGGGGGGGGGGGGGGGGTTCTGCTTCTCCAGTTTATGTGCTGCATTTTGTGCCAGAAAGTGCTGGAAGTTGCATTTAGTTAGTAGATAACTACAACTCCCAGCATGCCCTGATACAGCCTATGGTTGTGTGGGTGTTGCAGCATGTTGCACTGTATAGTAGTAAAGTTAAGGTTATTGTGTAACCTGCTGGGAGTTGTAGTTTTGGTTTGTGTCAGCTGCAGAGCCATAGTCTATGTCAGGGAATACTGGGAATTGCAGTTAGTAACTACAACACCCAGCATGCCCTGATGCAGCCTATGGCTCTGCAGCTGAACCGAACCAGAACTACAACTCCCAGCATGTTACACTTTATGGTTCTACAGATTAGGTTATTGTCTAACATGCTGGGAGTTGTAGTTTTGGTTCGGGTGTGTTTGTGTGCATCCGTGGGGCTCTTGGACGTCGGGCGAGTATGAAGGGGGCGGGATTCTGGGGGTGCAATTCAGTGCGGGTGACCAGAAGCCACTAAAAATAAAATTAGATGGCACAACTGGCGGCGGCGGCAGTGCCCCCCCCCCCCCCACATCATACATTACATACATACACACACACTCACACCATACATACACCCGCCGCTGCCCCCCCACATCATAAACATATTCACATCACACTTAGACAGACATCATACACACATCATACATTACATACACATCACACATAGACAGACATCATACACACATTATACATTACATACACATCACACATAGACAGACATCATACACACATTATACATTACATACACATCACACACACTCACACCATATGCACACATCATACATAAACCCACCGCTGCCCCCCCCACATCATACATCACATGCATGCACACAAACTTAGACAGACATCATACACACATTATACATTACACACACATCACACATAGACAGACATCATACACTACATACACATCACACAGACATCATACACATTATACATTACACACACATCACACATAGACAGACATCATACACTACATACACATCACACAGACATCATACACATTATACATTACATACACATCACACATAGACATCATACACACATTATACATTGCATACACATCACACATAGACATCATACACGCATTATACATTGCATACACATCACACACAGACATCATACACGCATTATACATTATATACACATCACACATAGACATCATACACACATTATACATTACATACACATCACACATAGACAGACATCATACACACATTATACATTACATACACATCACACATAGACAGACATCATACACACATTATACATTACATACACACATCATACATAGACATCATACACACATTATACATTACATACACATCACACACAGACATCATACACACATTATACATTACATACACATCACACACAGACATCATACACACATTATACATTACATACACATCACACACAGACATCATACGCACATTATACATTACATACACATCACACACAGACATCATACACACATTATACATTACATACACATCACACACACACTCACACCCTACATATACAATCACCCTTCCTGCCGCCGCCTGCATTCTCTGCCTCCTCACCTGAGCCGCCATGAGTGGACATCAGAGCTGTAGTCTTGGACAGTGTGAGGTTAAATGGGTTATAAATCTCCCCTCACACCAGACATCCTCTCCTCTCCCCTCCCCCGCTCTGTGTTTTCCCCGTGCAAACATGCAGCCTCCCCGTGAGGGATTAGATCCTGTGAAGACAGGGGAGGGGGAGGGATAGAGCGATAGAGCTGTGTGCGGGGGAGGGGGGAGCTGTGCACCGAGCTGTCTTACGTCCTCTCCTCACCCTGCTGTGTGTTCTTGTGTAGAGCTGCATCCTCCGGGAGGGGAGATAAGGGGGCTCTGCAGTCAGCTGGAGGCCCCCGCCGCCCCCTCCATATACTCTGAGTGCCGGTGTGAGGTGCAGACTTGTATCCGCTCCTGCGCCTCACACCGACATTAAAGAAAAATAAGGGGGACGTCGGTCTGTCCCTGCTAGCCCGATACAGGGCTAAATCTATAAACAATTTACCTGCTCGGTACCCAAAACTACTTGTCCTGGGCGTCGGGCTATAGGATTTCCACATCCCTGCTTTCTAATTTTTTTAATCATCTTTGCAATGTTTTTGCATCTTAGTCGGAGTCCACCTGTGGTAAATTCTGTTGTCTGGACAGGATTTAGAAATATAATCCTCTTTCTATATAAGGTCTCACAGCTGCACATAAGAGCAAAATCAAGCCATGAGGTAGAAGGAATTGCCTGTAGAGGGCAGAGACAGGATTGTGTAGCAGCACAGATATGAAAAAGGGTACTACATGTTGCACTTAAAGTTGTCAAGAGCACAGTGGTCTCAATAATTCTTAAAGGAAAAAGGTCACCCTTTCACTTGCACTATAACCTGATACACCGGGTTATAGTGCAGGTGAACAGGAGACCGATGCAGGGTCTCAGACTGTTTTACCTACCTGTAGTCCGGAGCCTCGATCCTCCAAAGTTCCCCCTCTTCCAGCGCTGACTTGCGCTTTGAGGCTGGCCTGCCGGCTGGATTTAAATGTTCATAAGTGCTGGTCAGGTGAGCGCTCGTGCCTACTGAGCGCTCACATGACCCGCGCTTATGAATATTTAAATCTAGCCGGCGGGCCCACCTTAAAGCGCAAGTCAGCGCTGGAAGAGAGGGACCTTTGGAGGGTCGGGGCTCCGGACTGTAGGTAGGTATATTAGTCCGAGACCCCGCATCGGTCTCCTGTTCACCCGCACTATAACCTGGTGTTTCGGGTTATAGTGCTGGTGAACGGGTGACCGTTTTCCTTTGAATGGAAAAAATTTGGAACAACTAGGACTCTTCCTAAAACTGGCTGCCCCAACAAACTAATCGCCCCAACAAACTAATCGCCCCAACAAACTAATCAGAAAATATTTAGTAGATAATGTATGTGAATGTACCCTTAAACAGAACAACAATGTCTGGAATAATTATTTCCTGTATCATTTCCTATTGCGGCATGATTTATGTGGTGTTTTTGCTTGGAGCATCCAGTAGCAATAGGTTTATATTTCAGTGTTTCGCTTCCTGCAACATTAATCAGCATGGCCAAGCCTACACTTTAGCCTTACTGTCAGCAATCCCTGTTTTAAGCCATACTTTCTGACAGGCAGTATAAGACATAGCTCTTATCGGACATGTGCCCATTTTCCTAATAATGTAGCAATTTATCATCTAAACCACTAACACAACAGACAAGGACTCAAAAAATAGTTTCTATCAGTTTCTATCACAGCAGTAGAGATACTTTAAGCAGTGCAGTCTCGGAATATCACTGTCTGAAAAGGGATCAAACTGATTCTAAAGAGTTTTAGCTTTTAAAGACTGAAAAAATTTTAAAAAAATTAAAAAGGGAAAAAAAAAAAATGAAGAAACCCTCAGATAACTCCTTATCCAGTGCTGCAACAACTCTACTGTCCCCGGCAGAAGTGCCCTGGTAATGTTACACTAATCGGCAGACAGTCACTGGCCACAGTGGTCAAATGCACTAACTCTTGCATTTATCATTTCAGGTGATTAGACCCTCAATTGGGCTGGGAATTGCTGCCATAATACAGATACAAAAATTAAACAGTGTTAAGCTTGAATGAAACCAGGGGTGGTGCCTACTAAACAATGGGGGGTTATGCTCTGAAGGTCGTACAATGCAGCATAGCCACGAAGGTAGAGGGCAACAGAAGCTCTACAAGGTTGAAATTAAAAACTAAAATTAGCTTTCCTCTTTTGGTTACGTACACAGACGTTTCTTTAAATAGGACACTTCAGCCACTGCCAGACCATTTTTTTTTTTCAACCAATATTGTGTAATACCGTAAACATTGTTATAGCCTCTGGGCAGTATATTGGTCTTTCTTCGGGCAGAATGAGATTGCTGCTGAACATTAACATTTTAAAGATTTATTTGTTTGTTAATCCTATATATACATAGTTTTTTTCATCATTCATTAAACTGATCAGAGTAATCACCGACCTAGAGGCCACCAACAAATAATGTGGTCCTATAGTTACATACTGATGGAAGTCATAAGGATATTAACAGAAAGTATCACCGAGACAGATCCTCATAATCAAACAAAATGTTTAAAACATAACTTTTTAATGTACTAATATAAAATCACAAAAAAATCTTGATAATTCTAATGCAAAAACAAAGAAATATTAATAAATAAAGTGCTAGGGAGCCCAAAGGTGTGTCATTCCAATCCTCATTGTATAGAGATAGATAGCAAGGCCTCTTAACTCTAGATAAAATAGCTAGGAGATGGTAGGGATAATCCTAAGCTATAAAATGAGTAGATTGTTATATAGTAATGAGGCAATTAGTAAGCAGGATGGAGGGGTATGTGCCCACTAATGATAAAGATACCCATCCATCTTTCCCAGCCTTTTGAGGGACCCACCTCCTTAACAGGGTGGCCTCAACCACGGTGACAAACCCTACACTTACTAAGTGAGGGAGAAAACCACAAAATACACAGAATAATAGAGAGGGATTGAATAACATACCCTGGGGCTCCAAAAAATGTTGGCCAAAATAGTGCAAAAAAAACCTCACACACAAACCAAAACAAATTCCCAATGCCAACGCGTTTCACCTGTCAAATTATTACAGGATCATCAGGGAAAAATAATGACCTAAAACAGGATAGGTGTGGTACATTGGTAATATCCAGAGAGCACACTAAGACAGCAGCATATATAGGATGCTATAACAATAGATAGTAAAAGCCCTCTTGTATGAATTACCCCAAATGGGGGATAGCGGATAAAACAAGTAAATGCTAGCTTAGCGAGACATATGCAGAAAAAGATAAACCATACCGAATGGCAGTAAAGATTCAGAGTGCATAGTATATATTATTGGTCATATCTCATTTCCACAATGCATACAAGTGATAAGATGCACAATAAATGATATATCCAGCAATAAATTAAAGGATATATCTGTATGCATAGACTTACTCCAGCACAATATCAAGACTAAGACAGCTAGTTGCCTTGAAAAACACAGATAGTCTCAGTACATGCACACGGCATAGTAGCCAGCAAATAACAGCATATTTAGTAAAGAAACAAAAAGCTGATGGAGTGTAATGGCACCCCAACAGCATAAATACTTAACACCCCCATGAAATACAGTGCTGGGACATCAGGTGGTGGATGCCGATAGACGATGACCTGCTGCGATGTAACTTCTACAGGTCATGTAATAATTTGACAGGTGAAACGCATTGGCATTGGGAATTTGTTTTGGTTTGTGTGTGAGTTTTTTTGCAGTTAGTGGGCTCATACCCCTCCATCCTTCTTACTAGTTGCCTCATTACTATATAACAATCTACTCATTTTATAGCTTAGGATTAGCCCTACCATCTCCTAACTATTTTATCTAGAGTTAAGAGGCCTTGCTATCTATCGCTATACAATGAGGATTGGAATGACACACCTTTGGGCTCCCTAGCACTTTATTTATTAATATTTTTTGTTTTTGCATTAGGATTATCAAGATTTTTTTGTGATTTTATATTAGTACATTAAAGGTTATATTTTAAACATTTTGTTTGATCATGAGGATCTGTCTCAGTGATACATTAAACTGATCAGAGAAGTTTTGTAATGGAGAATCTGGAGTGACAATCCAAATGGTATCGGTATTACTGACAGATTTAGCCTGATATCAAATTTAAATGATTACAATGTAACTAAATTGGCTTACAACCTAAGCATTAATAACACAAACGTGCAGAGGTACTAATGTGCACAAGCAAAGAGAAGGTATTTCCGGCACTGCAATCCACCTAGTGTCCCGTCACGGACAGCATAAACCAGCACATAAACCAGTGGGGCTATTCTGAGGGTGCACTCCTAAATAGGCAATGACTGGTACAGTGAAAAAGAAAGAAAGATGATGCACTCATTCATATTGCCAGACAAAATCTTTATTCAAAATCCATAAAAGTCAGGTATAGCGGGCAGACGCAGAGGAGCAGCCTCGTAGCGACAGACTGTTTCCTGCGCCCTAAAAGCACTTCCTCGGGCTGCTGATCTGTGCCGCCGCTCACAGGTGCGTATTAAATAGGCAATCATGGGAGTTACCTTGGTGCAGCCTAAACAAATGCAAGCAGCAGTACAGATCACAGTTAAAACCAAATTACAAAAATGAGCTTAGGTCGTTGCGATCATTCAGACCGGTTGGTCCCAAAGCCTCCAGTCTGAGGATCCAACGTGCCTTGCATTGCAATAAAATCTTATGACGATCACCTCCATTTATGGGACATTCGATTTTTTTTTCCAGACCTGCAAACTTAAAGGGGTATTCCGCCCCTGGCATCTTATCTCCTATCCAAAGGATAGGGGATAAGATGTTAGATCGTCGCGGTCCCGCTGCTGGGGGACCCCGGGGATCGCCGCTGCGGCACCTGGCCATCATTACTGCACAGAGCGAGTTCGCTCTGTGCGTAATGACGGGCGATACAGGGGCCGGAGCAGCATGACGTCATGGCTCCACCCTCATGACATCACGGCCCGTCCCCTTAATGCAAGTCTATGGCAGGGGGCGTGACGACCGCCACGCCCCCTTCCCATAGACTTGTATTGACGGGGGCGGGCCGTGATGTCACGAGGGGCGGAGCCGTGATGTAACGATGCTCCGGCCCCTGTATTGCCCGTCATTACATGCAGAGCGATCTCGCTCTGCGCAGTAATGATAGCGGGGTGCTGCAGCAGCGATCCCCGTGGTCCCCAGCAGTGGGACTGCGACGATCTAACATCTTATCCCCTATCCTTTGGATAGGGGATAAGATGTGTAGGGGCGGAATACCCCTTTAAGTAGAGATCCATCGCCCCCGTGTGCCTCGTTCATGTGAGCAATGAGCCTGGGAGCACCCTTTCCAGTATGTATGGAACATAGGCGCTCTCTAACCTGTATGAACAGGCTCCTAATAGTTTTGCCCGCATAAACGAACCCACAGGGGCATACTAAAGTATAGACCACATAAGTGGTCCTACAAGTTATAAATTGCTGAACTGTATGTGTGTATTTTTGTATGTATGTATTTTTCGCAGTGGGCTTTTTGAATCTGGAGGTGACTAATGCATCATTCAAAACCTGGATCTTAACATCTAGAATATCGATTTCATGGTCCCCATAGACGGAGGTGAAGAACATGTTCATATCATTAGATTTAAATTGGCAACGAAATCTTTGAACAAGTACTCATCTCTGTCCCAAATGTCCAGAATATCGTCCACGTAGCGTAATAGCAGTTTTATGTTACTGCAAAAAGGGTTTTTGCTGGAGAATATGAATCTTCTTTCCAAAGTGGAGAGAGAGAGATTTGCGTAAGTGCAAGAGACTGGAGTCCCCATGGCTGTGCCTCCTATCTGTCTATACCAAGTGTTATTATATGTAAAGGTGTTATTATTGAGGTCCAGCCATAGGGACTCACAGATGAAGTCATTTTGATCAGAGGAATTTTCTGTATGAACGAGAAACTCCCTGATGGCATGTACACCTGCATCCTGAGGGCTGCAGGTGTACAGGCTCTCAACATCAATTGAAGCAAGGTGGAAGCCTGGCTACCAACAAAAATCAGAGCGGTGTTGTAGCAAATGATTAGTATCTTAAAGATAAGTTGGAACTGATTGTAGCAAAGGTCTCCGCATCCAATCAATATACTGAGAAAGAGGCTCGGTCACAGAGCCGATCCCCGCCACAATCGGGCGGCCAGGGGGTCGGCATTGTGACTTATGGATTTTGGGTAGAAAATACCACTTGTGAAATTTGGGAAAAGTGGGGAGTAACCTCTCGGCTGTTTTTTTTCGATAGTATACCTTTCTCTGTCTGTATACCGAGGAAGGTGCGGTGGTGGTCCTGAACCTTATTTGTGGGATTTGACTTTAAAGATATATATACTGAAGTATCTTCCAGGAGGCGTAGAGCCTCTTCATCATAGTAGGTTGAGGACAAAACCACCGTTCCTCCTCCTGTGTCTTCTTTGCCTGTTCTGATATGGATAGATTAGAATTAGTAGGAGGGGGGGGGGGGGAACACGAGAGATTTGACTTCTTTTACTACTGCCTTATTGAAGAGATCCAAGGAGCTACTTGCTAGGATAGGGGGAGAAAAGGTGGAGCGGTTGCCCCCTCTAAAGGGGGACACCCCATCCACCTCAATGTTCTCACTATTGTCTAAGTCGCTGGCTAGGCCAGCAAGGAGCTCAACTATCTCATTCTTGGCAGGACTGAAGTCTTGGACGATATTCTGGTCGTTTGGGACAGAGATGAGGACGTGTTCCAGGTTTTGAATGATGCATTAGTCACCTCCGGATTCAGAAAGCCCACAGCAAAAAATTTGATTCTGCACTTTAAAGGGGTTCTCCGGTGCTTACACATCTTACGCCCCCTCCCGTAGGCTTGCATTGAGGGGCGGAGCGTGATGTCACACGGGGGCGGAGGTGTGACGTCACACGCCGCCGGCCCGGGGTCACCCGTAATCAGACCCGGAGCGAACACGCTCCGGGGACTGATTACAAACGGGGTGCAGCGTGCATGATCACGGGCGTCCCCCGCGTCCCCAGACTCCCGCGATCAGGCATCTTATCCCCTATCCTTTTAGATAGGGGATAAGATGTGTAAGCACCGGAGAGCCCCTTTAATAGCTCCCACCCACTGCATGTACGCAGGGGTATTCCCTATACTCAGTTTCTCCGGCTGAAATGTATCAATAGTGAGTTGGACACATATTACAGTCAAGCCGAGGATTTAAAATATTGTTTTTTGCAACAAGGCTACCCTGAAACCCTGATTGACAAGTGTTTCAGAAGAGTAGAAACAGTAGAGAGATCAGCCTTGCTCAAATCTAGAGTTAGAAAACCCGCACATCCACAATCTAAACGATTCACCTTTGCTTTCTCTAATAGCAACATGAATCAGATTATCAGCGCTGCGATCAAGCATAACTGGTTCATGTTGCAGAGGGATCCTCTATTAGAGCAGGTTGCTGCCAACCAGCCGCTTGTCACTTTTAGAAGAAGCACCACACTAGGGGACAATTTCAGAAAAAATGCTAGAAAAGGTGCAACCCTGAAAAAAGATGACTACAGTAACTGGCTCAGTAGAAGTTTACCAACGGGCAATTTTGCCTGTAAGCATTGTTCCTTCTGCACACAGAATTTGGCTCAAAGGCATATCCAAGTAGGTGGTTGCACACATACAGTTCAGCAATTTATAACTTGTAGGACCGCTTATGTGGTCTATTTTTTTAGTATGCCCCTGTGGGTTCGTTTATGTGGGCAAAACTATTAGGAGCCTGTTCATACAGGTTAGAGAGCACCTACATTCCATACATACTGGAAAGGGTGCTCCCGAGCTCTTTGCTCACATGAACGAGGCACACGGGGGCGATGGATCTCTACTTAAGTTTGCAGGTCTGGAAAAAATCGAATGTCCCATGATGGAGGTGATCGTCATAAGATTTTATTGCAATGTGAGGCACGTTGGATCCTAAGATTGGAGGTTTTGGGACCAACCGGTCTGAATGATCGCAACGACCTAAGCTCATTTTTGTAATTTGGTTTTAAATGTGATCTGTACTGCTGCTTCTATTTGTTTAGGCTGCATCATGGTAACTCCCATGATTGCCTATTTAATACGCACCTGTAAGCGGAGGCGCAGATCAGCAGCCCGAGGAAGTGTGTTTAGGGTGCAGGAAACAGTCTGTCGCTACGAGGCTGCTCGTCTGCGTCTGCCCGCTATACCTGACTTTTATGGATTTGGAATAAAGATTTAGTCTGGCAAGATTACCTGAGTGAGTGCATCCACTTTCTTTCTTTTTCACTTTACTACTTATGTATGTAGAGATAAAATAAATATTAGTTTGTTTGGCTTTTTGTTGTATGCTCATGTGTTTACTATATATTGCAATCATAGATGGCTTCAGAGCGCTCACCTCGTACACACAGGTTTCAGTAGGGGCCTGACGAAGCGTTAAGAGCGCGATACGGACTGTTGCCCACCCGTCCACTACATCTATCTACCTCCCCGCTGCATGCATACCTGTTAACCGAATAAAGATGTTCATCTGCTGAAACTGTGTGTATGAGGTAAGTGCTCCAAATCTATATATGATTGCAAGTGTGTATTGCCTTTCATACCTTTTCGTGAGCATCACACACACAGAGGTTACATACCACGAGTGCAGCCGTTGCTGAACCCGTCCATGCAGTAATGCGTTAGAAGTTTCTTCATAGGAGACTGTGCCAGATCATTGTTTGCTTGAAAGTGTCACTTTTCTATATATTGTTTTAGAAGATAGAATTACTTTTTTCAGTAGTTTAAAAAGAAGAAATGAATTTACCTAGCAAACTCATTCTACTCTGAATCACATATGACAATTATTAAAAGTTTGGAAGTGTCATTGATAATTTAAAACAGGAAATGTACAGTAGATAAACATTTTATGGTGATGGGGCATGTCATACTTTTTGAAACCTTTACGTTGGTGTTGTGTGAGTCATGAGCTTGTCTCTTATATTGTTTATTCTTTTCAGTAAAACACAGAGGGAGTGGGTAAGAAATTAGGAATGTAATATCTTTCAGCTATTGTAGTACTCTGTGTACTAATGCCAAAGTATGTACAGGGAAACGATCACTGATATTTAGGGGCATGTCACAAAAAGAGAAATTCCACACATACAGCGTTAAATACTTGTTTCTAAATTGTGGAACCATCTGTCTAAGTGCAGCTTCCTGTCAGCTAGGAGATCTCTGTGGTCCTCACTAAAGTGGGGATAAGTGACCATAGCTTTTACAAAATGCCAACCATAGTAATTAAAGCATGATAGTCTCCTCTTATCAATTTTCTAGGTTTTAATGGGTTTTCTGGACTTTTTTATTGGTGCAGTAGTAAAACTAAAGACATACTCTGCTGCCCCAACCAGCTGCTGTTTTAAAGGAACCCAGTTCTCCCTGCTGTCCCCTCCCTGTTTCCTGTAATGTTTTGTACCTGAAGGGAATGCCTATAAATTTAAGTTTTCTTGCGGAAACCCTATGCAAAGCATGTAAATTTAAATATTAGAGGACAAAGTGTCATTTTGCCGTTCTTATCTGCAAAAGATGCGCACATAGGGGTACAGTAGAGCAGTCGCCCATAGCAATCAATTGGATTTCATTTTTTGTAGGCCTTTTTTTTTCTTTAAGAAATGAAAGGTGGACTCTGGTTGCTATAAGCAACTGCTCCATTATTCCTTTGGACAAGGTTTGATAAATCTCATTTAAAATGTACATGTTAGTACTATATTTTAGATACTATATTTTAGATTGATACAAAATACATACACTGGTATATTTCCAAAAATGTTCTCCTTTACACTCAAGGAAGCTTCTTGTTGGATACAAGAAAAAACATTGGAAACAAAGTAGACAGATGTGTGTCAATTGAAACAAAAGGGGGGGTTGTTACTAAAGCTGACTTTTTTTTGTGCAGGATGTGCATGGATTTAATATTTTGGTGAATGTCAATCTATGAATGTTGGCACCTTTTACACACACTCCCATTGTTACGTGCTTTTTGCATTTATGTCAATGTTTTGGCGAATGTATCATGTGGCTAAAATGTATTGAAAAGAATATCCAAAAAATATTCCCATTAATTCAATCTTGGCTTATAATGTGCCATTTTTATGCTCCAGAAAGTGTCTAGTTGACTTTGTAAATGTGGCTTAAACCTAGACAATCCTTAGCCATTCCTGTTTTGGTGAGTGAAAAGGAAGTATCTAATATGGTGTATTTTACTATTATTTTTGATGCAAATATTATAACAAATATGTTGGACAGTCAACACGCCACTGTTTTGGTGCATGTGGAGCCAACATTTAGACACACAAAGCAGGGGTCCTCAAACTACGACCCGCGGGCCACATGCGGCCCCCAAGGACATTTATCTGGCCCGCCAGTGCCTAAGGACATCCCTGTGTCCCAAAAGATGTTTTCGGGACACAGGGATGCGCTCCCGGCGGCCCCGTGTTTACTTTAAAAAGGCAAGGGCCGTCAGGAGGTAGCAACTGAGTGCGGAGCAGCGAGCAGGACGTGCGCTGGCCAGCTTGGTAAGTGTTACCAGTGGCACGTCAGCTTCGGTGCTCCGACCACCGCTTCTCTGGTCTTGCGACCTACTGCTATGGCAGGACCGGAGGAGTGGTGGTTGGAGCACTGAAGTGGGGCAGTACACAGGCATACAGCTTCCAGCCATACACTGTATGGCTGGAGGCTGTATGTCTGTGGGGGAACTATACTGCACCTAATGTGGGGGACTATACTGCACCTAATGTGGGGAACTATACTGCCAACCTAATGTGGAGGACTATACTGAACCTAATGTGGAGGAACTATACTGCACCTAATGTGGGGGAACTACTACCTAATGTGGGGAACTATACTGCACCTAATGTGGGGAACTATACTGCACCTAATGTGGGGAACTATACTGCACATTAGGTGCAGTATAGTTCCCCACATTAGGTTCAGTATAGTTATGTGGGGGAACTACAACCTAATGTTGGGGGAACTATACTGCCAACCCTAATGTGGGGGAACTATAACCTAATATGGGTGGATCTATACTGCCAACCTAATGTGGGGGAACTATACTGCCAACCTAATGTGGGGGAACTATACTGGCAACTAAATGTGGGGGAACTACAACCTAATGTGGGGGGAACTATACTGCCAACCTAATGCGGGGGAACTACAACCTAATGTGGGGGAACTATACTGCCAACCTAATGTGCGGAACTACAACCTAATGTGGGGGAACTATGCTGCCAACCTAATGTGGGGGAACTACACAGCCAACCTAATGTGGTGGAACTACAACCTAATGTGGGGGAACTATACTGCCAGCCTAATATGGGGGAACTATTCTGCCAGCCTAATGGGGGGGGGGGGGGGGGCTATACTGCCAGCCTAATGTGGGGAAACTATACTGCCAGCCTAGTGTGGGGGGAACTATGCTGCCTACCTAATGTGGGGAGAGCTGTGCTCCATACTTAAAGGGGTAGTCCACTTACAAGATATATAAGTGTGCATAGGAATTTGTTCATGGTTTTTTTTTTGTTTTGTTTTTTAATCCATAGTCCAGCCCTCCAACAATCTGAGGGACCATGAACTGGCCCCCTGTTTAAAAAGTTTGAGGACCACTACATAAAGCATAGTAAATGTGGGCCAAAGTCTACACAAAAAATGTATAATTTATTTGGCACTTATAGTGTGCATCGGTGTTCTTTTAGTGTTACTAAATATTTGACAGTAAAAAGCAGAGTAACTCTAAGTAAATCCCCACTTCCCTTGTTCTTCATATGTCTAAGGACAAAAGAATACTTACGCCAGCATCTTCCATGTCCAACACACAAGGAAGTGGCTACTGCAATTTCCTGCTTAGAGGTGGTTGACCGGAGTTCATCTGATGTGTCATTGTGTACATTATCTGAAGCTTAACACGTTGCATCACTACAATGTCACCACCTTATAAATTGAGGAACTGCCAGAGAAATTGCGGTTTTACTTACAGAAATGGGTGAGACAGGCTTAAACACTAGGTACAGCTTGTGATTCTATCATGTGCTTAAAATAATACTCTTCTAATCATTACTCCAATTTCTTCCAATTGCTAATTTGCATTGTGAATACCAACTGCATTGTACCACTTGCTAAGTGAAGGACATAATTATAAGGATATAGGATAATCCTTATAATGTTCTGTATGTATACACATGCTCCCATTATATAGTACAAACATTTAATTTTTTTGTCTTTGTTTGCATGTGATTGTCATTTTAATATTACATGCACGGATTCACGAAATGTTTGTGTACCTCCTAAATGAAAGTTATAGTATGGAAAAAGAGTGATGCATATAGATCTGAAGATTTCCATCTGGAACTAACAGACCACTATACAGTTTATGTCTGGAATTGCTTTTGGAACAAAGCAGCTAGGTTTTTCTAATTCCGTATAACCAATTTAAATACAATAGTTGACAAATAGAACAATGCAAGAGGTGGTTGTTAGAATGAAATGAAATTTAGTGTGAATGTAATGAGGATATATGTGATTGGCATATTAGAGCAAAAGTGTACGTTTATTGGGGAAAACTGTACAGTTGAAAGGAGGCTCTAGTACCCTGTTGGGCCACCTCTTGCCTGGATACAAGATGTGATGCGGTTAACCATGGAGGATACATGTTCCCATTTGCCCACATATGTCGCAGCTGGGCCTGTTCATTCTGCACACTTGTAGGTTGCCGAAGCTGGAGTCCCAACTGGTCCCATAAATAGTCAATTGGTTATAAATTAGGCAATATGACAGGCCAAGGGTGTTGTTGCCTGGCAGACACATTCCTCAGAACCAATGCTGTGTGTGGGTGAGCATTACCCTGCTGAAAAATGAAAGTTGGAAGCCCTGCTATGAATGGCAACACATGTGGCTACAGGATGTCCTGCACATTTCGCTGACGTGTTTGTCTCACTCATATCACTACTAGAGTTGAAATCTGAGGATTACCAACGGATTTTGGGTCGCACTGTACAGCCCAGTGTCAAAAAGCAGTGTCAGGGTGCATTCACACGGGCGTATTTGTCAGCGGATCCGCAGCTGCGGATCCGCTGACAAAGGCCCCTAAAGTGCTGCCCTCTTTGTGCCTTCTAATAGCGGCAATCCGCCGCTACCAGCAGAGACACTGTGAAGTGCGAGTCGCAGTGTATACGCACATCGCGGCCGCTCCCCCGGCTCCCTGAGCTACACAGAGTGGCCGCGATGTGTGCGAGTACACTGCAGGGTAACTCGCACATCGCAGTGTGTCTGCCGGTAGTGGTGGATTGCCGCTATTAGCAGGCACAAAGAGGGCAGCACTTTAGGGGCCTTTGTCAGCGGATCCGCAGCTGCGGATCCGCTGACAAATACGCCCGTGTGAATGCACCCTGACACTGCTTTCTGACACTGGGCTGTACAGTGCGACCCAAAATCCTTTGGTAATCCTCAGATTTCATGATGCCTTGCACACATTCAAGGCACCCAGTGCCAGAGGCAGCAAAATAACCCCAAAACATCATTGCACCTCCACCATATTTCACTGTAGGTACGGTGTTCTTTACTTTATATGCCTCATTCCGTTTTCAGTAAACAGAAGGATTTTGGCTTACTCAAGTTCATTTTGGCAAAATGTAGTCTTGCTTTTTATGTCTCTGTGTCAGCAGTAGGGTCCTCCTGGGTCTCCTGCCATAGCTTTTCATTTCATTTAAATGTTGATGGATGGTTCGCGCTGACACTGATGCTCCCTGAGCCCGCAGGACAGTTGGAATATCTTTGCAACTTGTTTGGGGCTGCGTATTTACCATCCAGACTATCCTGCGATGACAACTTTCATCAATTTTTCTTTTCCGCCCACGACGGCTACAGTGCCATGGGTTGCAAACTTCTTGATAATGTTGCGCACTGTGGACAAAGGCAAATCTAGATCTCTGGAAATGGACTTGTAACCTTGAGATTGTTGATATATTTCCTAAATTTTGGTTTTCAAATCCACAGACAGTTCTCTTAACCTCTTTCTGTTGTCCATGCTTAGTGTGGCACACACAGACATGCAATGCAAAGACTAAGTGAACTTCTCTCCTGTTTATCTGTTTTCAGGTGTGATTTTTATATTGCCCACACCTGTTACTTGCCCCAGGTGAGTTTAAAGGAGCATCACATGCTTGAAACAATTTTATTTATCCACAATTTTGTGGATTTTTTGTCCAGACCATTTTTGGAGTTTGGTGTGACATTATGTCCAATTTGCTTTTTTCCTCCCTTTTTTGAATTAGTTCCAATACACACCAAGGGAAAAAAACATGTATAGCAAAACATGTGTTACTGCAATCTTTTTCTGTGAGAAATACTTCATTTTCTAGAAAAATTTCAGGGGTGCCAACATTTACGGCCATGACTGTATATCAGTGTGTTTGTCAGCTTAAAATGTAACTGCAATCTTCATCCAGTTGCACTTATTATAGAGTCTAGGATGGGGTGGCATGATCGGCAAGGTATTTGCCGATACCGATAATGTCAAAAATCGTGAATATCGGCTGATAATATCGGTCGATCCCTAAATACCAGTATACAATGAGTAAAATGATCATCATACATATTGCCATCATACTGTTACTGACAAAATCCTGTATACTGAGACCAATTATGGTAATAATACCAGTATTCATGGAGGAATGTTATCACCATAATTAACATGATGCTTATACTGAGCAAATCTGACCAAAACTGTGACCAATAATACTAATATTACCAATACAAAAAATTTAAATGGGCAGCACTTTCAAACAAAAGAAATATGTGCACAGATGCACATGGATAGTTTTGTATGTTACCAGTAAGGGACAAGAATTACAATGACATCCTGACCACAGCTACCATTACGACTGACTTATACCGCTATATTTTTGCTGAATAAAATAGACTATACAAAATATCACCATACAATATTCCCACAACAAAAATCACCATAAAGAGGTAGAAACTAGGGATCGACCGATTATCGGTTTGGCCGATATTATCGGCCGATAATCACGATTTGGGCATTATTGGTATCGGCAATTGCCTTGCCGATAATGCCCCGCCCGCTGCACCTCCCCCCCTGCACCGCGACCGCCCCCCCCCCCCCCTCCGACCCACCGCACAGCGTCGCACCCCCCACTGCCCCGGCCCCATTGCCTCCCCCAACCCCGGTTCTATAATTACCTGTTCCCGGGTTCCACACTACTTCTGGCTCCTGCTGCGTCCTGCGTTACGCTGTGCGCAATGACGAGTGACGTGGCGTGACGTCACCGTCAGTGCGCACAGTGACAGCTCAGGAGGATGCCACCGGAGCCAGATGTAGAGTGGACCCCGGGCCCCGTGAACAGGTAGTTATAAAACCGGGGATGGGGGAGGCAATAAGCCGGGGCGGTAGGGGACGCGGAGTGGTGCGGCAATGGGGGGGGGGCGATCGCGGTGGCGGTGATAGGACTCAGGACCCCCGGACAGGCAGGGGGAGAGAAGCTGGTGGCGGCGGCGGCGGTCTATGGCACGGCAAAAGCCACTGCAGTTCATTGATTTAAAGCGCCCACTTTAAATCAATGATCTGCAGCAGTGTCGCGGGGGGATAAATAGACGATAACTTAAACCGATATTCCGGTATAAGTTATCGGCTATCGTCCCTAACCTCCACCGATTACCGTATCGGCCCAGAAAAAAAACGATATCTGTCGATCCCTAGTAGAAAGTAGATGTGCACAGGGTCGGTATACCATATGAGTAATTAAATACAGGACCATATAGAGATAGATACGAGCTGTGCTCTGGATCTGTATACCATATGTGATTTTATACAGAGCCATATAGAGGTAGATACAAGCTGTACACAGGATTTGTATACCATATAAGTGATTATATACAGAACATAGTGGTAGATACCAGCTGTACACAGGATCTGTATATCATATAAGTGATTATAGTTACATCCAGGGAGTCAAAGTTAACATCTTTAATGATCAGCGTCATCCTCTTTCCTTTTCTTTTCCATCAGGCTCAGACAGCAATGACAACTTCTTTTAGCCAAAACTCATCTTTCTGGCATCTGCAGGACAAATATATTAGACTACACATTTTTCCAGTGCCCTCCCTCCTCTACAACACCTCCCCATCCATAGGCCCCGAACTGTTATAGTGCCCCCCCCCCCCCCTCCATTTGTGTTTTGCACAGTAAAAGGCCAGGTAGGTAGCTAACTAAGTAATTAGGTAGCCAGGTAGGTAGTTAGGTAGCCAATGATTCTAAAGGATACAGCATATCCGTGTATTGGTGCAAGTCTCCCAGAAAAAAAGAAAAAGTACATAAAGGGAACCTTTCACATATAAATAATAAAAATCTTCACTTTTATTTTGGCCTAGTTAAATGTATCGTATTGGAAACATGAACTAGATCGATTGCCTCCTGTGTTCTCTCTATTCACATCACACGTTTATGTACACCCTAGATATGCCATTCCTCAGTACATGTTGGGGTTCACATATGATGCGTTTACATACCTGGCTACCAACATACATGGCTACCTAACTAAAGAGAAAATACATAAAGGTAACATTTTTATATATTATAAATAAATCTTCATAAGATCTTGTCCTGATGAGATATTTAGTTAAATGTATCGTATTGCAAACATGAGCTAGATCGATTTCCCCCAGTTTTCTTTCTATTCATTGCACATGTTTATGTACAGTACAGATACGCCATTCCTCAGTACATGTTGGTATTCACATACGATGTGTTTATATGCATACTGATGAGAAGTGTTAATATAAGTTGAGAAAAACTACATTGCTTGCATTACTAACAAATGCATCCCACGTGAATAGTAAGATGCGTTGTGAATTACCGTAATGTGTATGAACAGATATTGAAAAAACTGTACGTCACACACATACTTATATGAGCAAATTTCATATATGCATATAAGCACATCTTATGGGAATACCAACTTTTGAAAATGTATTTATAATAGATAAAATGTTACCTTTATGTATTTTCTCTTTAGTTAGGTAGCCAGGTATTTAGGTACCTCGGTAGTCAGGTAGGTAGCTCGGTATGAAGGTAGTTAGTATTGTAGCCAGGTATGAAGGTTGGTAATTAGGTAGCCAGGTATTAATGTAGATAGTATGGTAGCCAGGTGTATAGGTAGGTATATGGGTAGCCAGATATGTAGGCAGGTAGTTTGGTAGCCAGGAATGTAAATTGTAGTTGGGTAGCAAGGTGTGTAGGCAGGTAGTAAGGTATGTAGGCAGGTAGTGTTGTAGCCAGGTATGTAGGCAGGTAGTATGGTAGTTAGGTATGTAGGCAGGTCGTTTGGTAGCCAGTAATGTAGAAGATAGTTAGGTAGCCAGTAGCTATGTAGGTAGACCCTGCCCCCTCCCTTTCCATGTGCCAGGTTGAGAAAAAAGGTGAAAAGAAAATAAACACAGATACTCATCAACTGTAGAGCAGCAATCAGCAGAAAAGGCTGGCCGCGTCCTGGTTCCTCCACAGTGCAGGTGCCGATAAGTGACTCCATCGTGCCTGCATTGTGTAGGTTCTCCATTAGTGAGCGAGTGGGCCAAAGACAGACCTGGGGCTATGGAAACCACACCGGGGGCTATAGCCTTGTTATCCCCCCTGGCGATGCCACTCAGTATATATGAGAATAATATAATTTATATTGGACCTCGAAATGCATCTATTTGCACAGCTAAATTGCCACTATCACACAATCCTTAAAGTATACTTGAATTCACTGCTACATACTGTAATTCTCACACTATACCACCAAGTACCCTGACAGAAAATACCGTATTTATCGGCGTATAACGCACACTTTTAAAACTTAAATTTAAGGCAAAAAGCCTCCCTGCGTGTTATACGCCGATAAATCTTCTGGTCACTGATTTAAAGCGGCCGCAGCAGCGTCTGCTTGTTAAGTATTAACAGCACAGCCGCGGCCACTTTAAATCAGTGACCAGCGGCGTCTCCTCCCCGCTCTGTCACTTGTTTTCTCCTGCACTAGCCACAGGTACTGGTGTGGTGGATAGTGCGGGAGACACTGATTAAAATGAGCCCTACCTTGTCCGGATCTGCGCTACCTTTTAATCAGCATCTCCCGCACTATCCACCAATACCTGTGGATAGTGCGGGAGAAAACAAGTGAGTTTTACTTTTCATTTTCCCTCCCTCCCCCTCCCTCATCATTCCCCCTTTCCTGCTTTTTATAGTTCTGTTTATTTTCCTTACCTGTCTGCGTCTTGGGGGGTCAGTGAAGCAGATGAGTTATGTCCTCTGCCAGCTTCTCTGTGCGGAATCATTCATGCCGCCGAAAAGTGAGATCTGTGATGCCGCACAGAGAAGCTGGGAGAGGACGTAACTCTTCTGCTTCACTGACCCCGCAGCCTGCAAGACAGCCGAAGAGCAGACAAGTAAGTTGGCTGTCCGGGCATGCTGGGAGTTGTAGTTTTGCAACATCTGGAGGTCCGCAAGTTGAAGACCACAGGATGCCATAGGAGGAACATGATGGGGGGATGATGAGACGGGGAAATGATGAGGTGGGGGGGGGGGAATGATGGGGGGGATGAGACAGGGGGAAATAAGGGGGGAATGATGGAGACATGATGAGACAGGGGGAAATGAAGAGGGGGGGTGAGACGGGTAAATGAAGAGGGGGGATGATGGGGACATGATGAGACAGGGTGGGGGATGATGAGACAGGGTGGGGGGATGATGATGGAGGAATGATGAGGGACATGATGAGACGGGGAAATTATGAGGGGGGAATGATGGGGGACATGATGAGACAGGGTGGGGGGATGATGAGGGAGAATGATGGGGGACATGATGAGACAGGGTGGGGGGATGATGAGGGAGGTTGATGGGGAACATGATGAGACAGGGTGGGGGGATGATGAGGGGGAATGATGGGGAAATAATGAGGGGGAGGCACTAAATGCTTAATGTCTGTATGGCTAGTGGTGGTCTATGGTCGGGTCTGTTGCTAGATGGTAGAGAAGTCACAGACCAGCTCATCAACAGCAGGCACACTGGAGGAGACTAGGGGGAGGAAGACGAGGACGGGGGTGAAGTCTGTAGACAACAAAAACGGGAGACGACCTTGTGGACTCGGAATCCTTATGATTATATGAGAATTCAGCCCAGGGAAGATGGTCAACCCAATCGTCTTGGCAAGCTGAAACAAAATGCCGAAGATAAGTCTCTAGGATTTCATTAACCCTCTCCACCTGACCGTTGGACTAAGGGTGGTAGGCAGAGGAGAAGTCCAGATTGATGTCCAGACGGTTACAAAGGGCTTGCCAGAACTTAGAGACAAACTGCACATCTTGATCCAAAACAGTATGCTGAGGAAGACCATATAATGGAAAGACATGCAACAAGAAGTACTTTGCCAGTTGCGGGGCAGAAGGAAGACCTGGTAGAGGAATGAAATGAGCCATCTTGGGAAAACCGATCTACAACGACCCAGATGACAGTGTTATAATGAGAAGGTGGCAAATCCGTGATGAAATCCATGGCGATATGAGTCTCTGGAATAGGTAATGGCTGTAAGAGTCCTGATGGTCTCTGTTGAGGAGTTTTGTCACCGGCACAAGTTTCACAGGAACGAACAAAATTAGTAACATCACGTTCAACATGGGACCACCAGTAGTGCCTGGAGATAAGTAGAGTCTTGCGTATTCCAGGATGTCCTGCTGTCAAGGAAGAATGACCCTATTTCAGGACCTTGCGTCTCAATCTGGTGGGCACAAACGATTTTCCTGGAGAAACTTGCAGAATCTCTGCAAGAGCTGCAGGATTCAAACAGTCAGGAGGAATAATATGCCTAGGCGTGGAGTCCAAACCAATGACATCAGAATACCTGGAGAGAGCATCAGCCCTGATGTTCTTGTCTGCTGGACAGAAGTGAATGAAGAAGTTGAACCTAGAAAAGAACAATGACCACCTTGCCTGGCGGGGGTTCAAACGCTGAGCAGACTGAAGGTATAGAAGATTCTTCTGGTCGGAGTAGATGCTGACCGGATGCGAAGAACCTTCCAATAAACGTTGCCATTCCTACAAAGCTAGCTTGATAGCGAGGAGTTCGCGATCTCCAATGGAGTAATTCCTCTCAGCAGGAGAGAAGATCTTGGAGAAGAACCCACAAGTAACAGTCTTGCACTTGGCATTTTTCTGAGTAAGGACTGCACCCGCTCCAATAGATGATGCATCAACCTCCAAAACAAAGGGCCTCTCCGGATCAGGTCTTGTAAGCACGGGAGCAGAGGCACAAGCAGTCTTTAAATGGGAGAAGGCCTCTTCAGCATCTTGAGGCCAAGACTCAGGATTAGATGCCTTCTTAGTGAGAGCCACAATTGGAGCAACCAAGGATGAAAAATGTGCAATAAATTGACGATAATAGGTTGCGAATCCCAGAAAGCGTTGAATAGCATGTTGGCCCGAAGGACGAGGCCAATCCAGTACTGCAGACAATTTATCTGGATCCATCTGCAGGCCCTGGTGACCAAGAAACGGAAGGCTAGAATTCTCGAACAGGCATTTCTCCAGTTTGGCGTAGAGATGATTGTTCCGTAGTCGCTGAAGAACCAGACGAACATGAGTACGATGCTCGTCTAAGTTGGAAGAGAAGATCAGGATGTCATCTAAGTATATGACAACACAAGTGTAGAGAAGATCACGGAAGATATCATTGACAAATTCTTGAAAAACGGCTGGAGCATTGCAGAGACTAAATGGCATTACAAGATACTCAAAATGTCCGTCATGAGTATTGAAGGCCGTTTTCTATTCATCTCCCTTGCGGATACGAATGAGATTAAACGCTCCAGGTAAGTCCAATTTGGAGAAGACCTTGGCACCACGTAGACGGTCAAAAAGTTCTGAGATAAGAGGTAGAGGGTAACGGTTCTTGACCATTATTTTGTTAAGTGCCCTGTAGTCAATCCATGGACGGAGTGAGACCTCCTCCTTCCCTACAAAGAAGAAACCAGCTCCACCTGGAGAAGAGGACTTGCGCATTAATCCCTTTTGGAGATTCTCCTGGATATACTCCTTGGTCTCGGGAACCGATAGAGGGTATATCCTTCCATGAGGAGGAGTGGTACTAGATAATCATAAGGATGATGTGGAGGCAGAGACTCGGCCTGTTTCTTGCAGAAAACGTCAGCGAAATCTTGGAATGGTGGCGGCAGGCCAGGTAATGGAGGAGGGCGAGAAACAATTTTAGACTGAACTCATTGGAGGCAAAGATTTTGACTGGATTGTCCCCAACTAATAATCTCTCCAGTTCTCCAATCCAGTTGTGGAGAATGGCGTTGCAGCCAAGGAAGGCCAAGAAGAATCTCTGAAGTACAATGTGGCAGAACATAGAATTCAATCTTTTCTTTATGCAATTCTCCCACTTGCATGACAAGAGATTCAGTACGGAAGTGAACCATACAGTCCAGATTTTGTCTATTAACAGAGGAGATGAACAAGGGCTTGGCAAGCCGAGTGACAGCAAGATGATACTTGTGGACCAAAGAAGCATCAATAAAGTCACCTGCTGATCCTGAAAGACTTGGCAGAAGTGAAGACTTGTACAGAAATAGTTAAGCGAGGAGAGGTAGTATTCACACCTAGGGACGCCTCTCCTACATGCCCTAGATGCAAGCGTTTTCCCGGATACTGTGGACGAACAAACAGTCTTTGAGGAAGTGTTCAGGACTAGCACAATACAAGCACAAATTCTCACTGCGTCGTCGTGATCTTGATCTCTCCTGTTGCATAAGATGGGAACGATCCACTTGCATAGCCTCTTCGGCAAGAGGTGCAGGAAACTGTAGAGGGGAACGTTGAAACACGGGTGCCAGGCGAGGATATCTTTGTGTTCGGGCAGGGGTTCCCTCTCGAAGCACAATTCTTCCTGCCTCTCAGCAAAACACACATCAATAAGTGTGGCCAAGTGGATAAGTTCAGTCAGAGAAGAAGGTGGATCACGTGCAGCAAGGGCATCTTTAATCGTGCTAGATAGTCCTTTTTTGAATGTGGCACACAAGGCCTCATCATTCCATGCTAGTTCTGAGGCTAGTGTGCGGAATTGAACCGCGTGGTCACCAATGGAATAATTCCCTTGACATAGGTTCAGCAAAGCTGTCTCAGTAGAAGAGGCACGTGCGGGTTCCTCAAAGACAGCGAAATTCTGCCAGAAAAGCCATCAAGTTGGAAGCTACTGGATCACTGTGGTCTCAAAGGGGTGTAGCCCAGGCAAGGGCTTTTCCGGACAGTAGACTAATGACAAAGGCCACCTTTGCACGTTCTGTCAGAAACAGTTCAGACATGAGCTCCAAGTGCATGGAGCACTATGTAACAAAGTCTCTGCATGACTTGGAATCCCCATTATACTTGGAAGGTAGAGGCAGACGAAGCTGGGAGCCAGAAGGCAGATGCAGCTGGGAGCTTGTGGTGGGAGTGGGCCAGGTTGCGGTACCTGCTGCTATTGCAAGGCCAAAAGCTGTTGCATCATATCTGAAAGTTGCTGCGCCTGTCCGGACAACTGCTGTGACTGACGTACCACAACGGAGGGAAGATCCGCGACTTCATGCAGGGGTACCTCAGTGGGATCCATAGCCGGATCTTACTGTAACACTCACGTTTCAGAAGACAGGAACCCTGGTGGATGTGAATTCGCTGGACCTGTGTGGCAGATAACTCGGACCGTACCAGGGGAAAGGACTGGCTGCGGCAGGCGGCACCCAGGTCGCTACCCCTGGCACGGCACGATCACACAGGCGGCTGAGGAGAGGTGAGGCACAGGTGGGGTAAGGCAGCTTGTAGTCAGGATAGCAGAAGGTCAGGGCAGGCGGCACAGTAGCGTAGTCAGAACGTAGCAGGAGGTCGGTAGGCAGGCGGCAGAGAAGCAAGGTCGGGTCACAGGGCAAAGGATCAGATACACAGCAAGGCAATAACAGGAATGTTTTCTCTCAGGCTCAAGGCAACAAAGATCCAGCAGGGAAGTGAGGAGGATGGAGGAATTTATCAATGAACCACCGGTGAAGCTCATGCGTGCCGGAGCAGAGAGGCAGAGGCGGGGGGAAGGAAAAGCACCAGGTGAGTGACGGACTGGGGCTCGCATGCGGGCATGTCCTGCAATGCGAGTCCCAGCCCTGCCGGCAGCAGCAGGTACCGGGTAGAGATGAGCGAATTGAAGCAGACTAACCCAAATTAGTTACCAATTTCAGGATTTATTTGAATGCGAATATCGTGCAAGTCGCTTCAATAAACTCCATTTAACAGCGTTCCAGGCTCCACAACAACTAAAATGGTGGATACACATGACAGTACATGGGGCAGGGGATGCTGGGAAGGCAAGGTTGGAAGGGAGGTAGGCGGGATGACCCTGAATCACATGCAGGATGCAGCCTATCAGCATTCATTGACCCCTGTGATGTCACAGCCCTATATAATCGGCAGCCATTTTGCGGCTGCACATTTCATGCCATTCACTGCAGAGAGAGAGGACAGCTGCGTGTCTGTGTTACACAGACACGCTGAATTGATCATACCACATCGTTCCACTTCCAACTGCTAGTCACATCAGCGTTGTGGACAGAGAGCAGTGCAGTGCTTTGCTTGTTCTCACTGAGGGTTTTTAAGCTAGCCATTAACCTCCCAGTCACTTTATTCAGCATTTTATCAGAGAGGGGCAGATAGCTTTTCGATGCGTCATACATTTCAACAAGCTGCCTTAACTTCATGAACCGTATCACAGGAGGCAGGAATGATTTTTCAGCGCAATTCTGTGTATTTTTTCCACAAGAAATCTTCTGCTGCTTATACCAGTCTGTAGACGGTATAATAACCAGCAGTTCACACCATTCTTAATACTCTGTTATAGTTATAGTTAGTATGGTTGAAAAAAGACATACGTCCATCAAGTCCAACCAGGGAATTGAAGGGAAGGGTGTAAGGGGATAAGGGGAAGGGATGTAGTTTTATAATTCTGCATAAGCATTAATGTTATTTTGTTCCAGGAATGTATCTAACCCTGTTTTAAAACTGTTAATTGTTCCTGCTGTGACCAGTTCCTGAGGTAGACCGTTCCATAAATTCACAGTCCTTATGGTTAAGAAGGCGTGTCGCCCCTTTAGACTAAACCTTTTCTTCTCCAGACGGAGGGAGTGCCCCCTCGTCCTTTGGGGGGGGGCGGGTTTAACCTGGAACAGTTTTTCTCCATATTTTTTGTATGGGCCATTTATATACTTATATACGTTTATCATATCCCTCCTTAAACGTCTCTTCTCAAGACTAAACTCCTGAGGAGCGATTGTAACTCCTTTAATCGCTCCTCATAGCTAAGATGTTCCATGCCCCGTATTAGTTTAGTAGCACGTCTCTGCACCCTTTCCAGCTCCGCAGTGTCCCTTTTATGGACTGGTGACCAAAACTGAACAGCATATTCCTGGTGAGGCCGTACCAATGCTTTATAAAGGGGGAGTATTATGTCCCTGTCCCTTGAGTCCATGCCTCTTTTTATACATGACAATATCCTGCTGGCTTTGGAAGCAGCAGCCTGACATTGCATGCTATTCTGTAGTCTGTGATCTACAAGTACACCCAGATCCTTCTCTACCAGTGACTCTGCCAGTTTAATCCCCCCTAAGACATACGACGCATGCATGTTATTAGTACACAGATGCATAACTTTACATTTATCCACATTGAACCACATTTGCCAAGTGGATGCCCAGACACTTAGTCTATCCAAGTAATCTTGTAACCTATACACATCCTCTCTAGACTGTACCGTGTTACAAAGCTTGGTGTCATCTGCAAAGATAGAAACAGAGCTGTTAATACCATCCTCTATATCATTGATAAATAAATTAAACAACAGCGGGCCCAGTACAGAACCTTGGGGTATACCACTAACAACCGGGGACCAACCAGAGTACGAATCATTGACCACCACTCTCTGGGTACGATCCATGAGCCAGTGTTCAATCCAGTTACAAACTAAAGTTTCCAAGCCCAAAGACCTTAACTTACCTGTCAGACGTCTATGAGGGACAGTATCGAATGCTTTAGCAAAATCCAGAAACACTATATCCACAGCCATTCCTCTGTCAAGGCTTCTACTCACCTCTTCATAAAAGCAAATTAGATTGATTTGACAACTTCTATCCTTAGTAAACCCATGCTGGTTATCACTTATAATACAATTATCCCCTATGTATTCCTGTATGTAATCCCGTATAAGTCCTTCAAACAATTTACCCACAATGCACGTTAAACTTACCTGTCTATAATTGCCTGGCGAAGACCTAGAGCCCTTCTTGAAGATTGGCACCACATTCGCCTTGCGCCAGTCCCTTGGCACAATACCAGACACCAGAGAATCTCTAAATATCATGAACAAGGGTACAGATATTACTGAACTTACCTCTCTAAGAACTCTTGGGTGTAGTCCATCCGGTCCTGGAGATTTGCTTGCATTTACTTTACTTAACTTACCTTGTACCATCTCTACATTAATCCAGTTCAGTACATTACATGATGTGTTACCAGCACTGACCTGTCCAATGTCAGCTCCTTCTTCCATAGTATATACAGAACTAAAGAACCCATTCAGTAGCTCCGCCTTCTCTTGATCGCCCGTGACAACCTCCCCATTATCATTATTAAGGGGTCCTACATGCTCTGTCCTTGGTTTTTTAGTATTATATATCTTAAAAAATATTTAGGATTAGTTTTGCTTTCTTTGGCCACCTGTCTCTCATTTAGAATTTTTGCTGTTTTTATTAAATTTTTACAGATTTTGTTAAGCTCCTTGTACTGTTTAAATGTTATAGCTGACCCATCAGATTAGATTTTGAAGGCTATTTTTGTTATTTATTGCTCTTTTAACATCATTTGTCAGCCATGTAGGATTTAGTTTTAATCGTTTATATTTGTTCCCCTTTGGTATATATTTAGCTGTATAGTTATTTAGAGTTGATTTAAAAATTTTCCATTTACCTTCTGTATCAGTATTTGACAACACCTCCCCCCAGTCTATGTCCTGTAGTGCGGCTCTCAGCCCAGGGAAATTTGCCTTTTTAAAGTTATATGTTTTTGCCTTCCCTGTCTGTCTTTGTTTTCTGCATTTTAAGTCAAAAGTAACTATATTGTGGTCGCTATTACCAAGGTTTTCCCGCACAGTTACAGTACCAACCAGCTCTGCATTGTTGGTAATGATCAAATCCAACAAGGCATCACTTCTTGTTGGGTCCTCCACAAACTGGCCCTTAAATTATCCTGCAATAAATTTAGGAATGTTCTCCCCTTTGTAGTTTTAGCCAGCCCCCGGCCCCAATCTATATCTGAATAGTTAAAATCTCCCATTATTACCACTGTACCTGCCCTGGCAGCCCTCTCTATTTGTTTATGCAGCCAACCTTCTATCTCTTCAGTGATATTAGGGGGTCTATTTTTTCAATATTTCCCTCCTTTTGTAATTCTACCCACAATGATTCCACATCCTCAGAATCATCACACACTATGGCATCGTTCACACTGACTTTCGTACCACTTCTAACATACAGACAGACTCCACCATCTTTTCTGTTCATTCTATCCTTGCGAAACAATGTAAACCCCTGCAGATTAACAGCCCAGTCATGTGAGGAGTCCAGCCATGTCTCAGTGACCCCAACTATATCAATATGTTCCTCCAGTATCAAGGCCTCAAGCTCCCTCATTTTATTTGCTAGGCTTCTGGCATTTGTGAACATACACTTTACATTTCCATTAAGTTTTACACATATAGTCTCACTAATGGGATTTTCTGAGTTATTGGGGTTAATGTTATTATTTGAGTTATAAGGGCTAATTGTACTATTTAAGTTATTGGGGCTAATGGGATTTTTTGAGTTATTGGGTCTAACGTTATTAAGTTATTGGGGCTAATGGGATTTTTTGAGTTAATGGGGCTTATTGTAGTTATTGAGTTATTGGGGCTAATGGAATTTTTTGAATTATTGGGAGTACAATTTTTCGGGTTACATTTATTTTTTTATGGTTTGTAACCCATGGATCTCCTTAACCACTGCTCTTAACCTCCCCCACAGGACTCCTCTCCACCCACCATTATGTCCTGACCCCTCTCTAACCTATCCATCCCACTGTCTGCTTTCTTTGCTTTATTATCCTCCCCCCACTCCCCTAGTTTAAATACTCTGCCACCCCTTCCAGGATTCTCTCCCCCAGCACAGCGGACCCCCTTCCATTCAGGTGCAAATTATCCGTAGAATAGAGTTTGTACCCCAATGAAAAGTCAGCCCAGTGCTCTAAAAACCCAAACCCTTCCCCCTTACACCACGACTTAAGCCATGCATTTAACTCCCTAAGCTCCCGCTGTCTTTCCTGCTATGCGCATGGCACAGGAAGTATTCCAGAGAACACAACCTTAGAGGTCCTTCCCTTCAGCTTGGCACCTAGTTCCTTGTAATTATTCTTCAAGGACCTCCACCTCCCATGTATTCTGTCGTTGGTTCCCACATAGACCACGACAGCTGGGTCATCCCCAGTCCCCCCTAGTAATTTGTCCACCCTTTCCACCACATGCCGAACTCTGGCACCAGGGAGACATCAAACCATTCAGTTGAGGTGGTCTTGGCGACAAATTATTCTATCCGTCTTCCTGATTATAGAATCCCCTACCACAACTAACTGTCTTGGCCTACCTGCGTTACCATCCCCCACACTACTAGTTGAGCTGTTCCCCCGGCTGTTAGGGAGACCAGTATCCACTAGGGTTGCCATCTCTGATACTGAGGCCCTTGCATCATCGCCCAACTTGGCAATTTTACTTGGGAGATCAGAAGCAGAAGTGGCCTTCCTTTTCCTTGCCCCCTTTCCAGTCCCTCTAACTACATTAACCCAGCTCCCTAATTGGGCCTCCTGGCTAGTTTCTCCAACCTCCATTTCTACCCCACTAACTGCTTGCTCTGTAAGCAGTATGCTCCTTTCAAGATTGTTAATCGGCCTCAATGTTGCATTTTGCTCCTCTAGATCTCTAATACGAGCTTCCAGGTGGGCAACATGCTCACATTTATCTCAGCGGTATTCACCCTGAAGCTGCTGCTCCAGAGATGTATACATGTGGCACAATGTGCACTGAAGAAAACCTCCAATCCTGCTGTCCATATCCTTGGTGACAAACAGCTGTTATTAACTATTAAGAAAAACTACTTTGATATAGTGCAATTTTTTTTTGTGGTGCTGCACTGTTGTGTCTAAGTTTTTTCAGCGGACTGCAGTTCATTTTTCTGCCCTCATACGTGCATACCACATACCTACATCAAAGCAGTCTACTATTTTGTATCTGTAAATCTGTAACAAGTCTAGATACTGGGAAAGTCCATGCAAAAGTAATCACCGGCTGTGGTTTTACGAAAATAAGTTTTCCAAGTGTACTGTAGCGCATTCTTTTGCTTTCTTACATCTAAGTAGTGCACTTTTTTGTACCTGTTAATCTGCAACAAGCCTACATACAGTGAAAGGCGAAGAAAAACTAATCACTGGCTGCTGTTTCATGAAAATACGTTTTCCAAGTGTACTGTAGCACATTTTTTTGCCCTCATACGTGCAAACCACATACCTACATCTAAGTTGTGTACCATATTGTACCTGTTAATCTGTCAAGGGCCTACATACTGTATAAATCCCAGCAATAGTACTCACCTGCTGGTGTTTTACAAAAATAGAGTTTTTAATGCGTATTGTAGCGCATTTTTCTGCCCTCATCAGTGCATACCGCATACGTACATCTAAGTAGTGTACCATTTTGTACCTGTTAATCTGTCAAGGGCCTACATACTGTGAAAGTCCAAGCAATTGTACTCACCGGCTGGTGTTTTACAAAAATTACATAGTTTTTAGGCTCATTGTAGCCCATTTTTCTGCCCTCATAAGTGCATACCACATACAAAATAGTAGACTGCTTTGATGTAGGTATCTGTAAATCTGTAACAAGTCTAGATACTGGGAAAGTCCAGGCAAAAGTAATCACTGGCTTGTGTTTTACGTATATACGTTTTCCAAGTGTACTGTAGCGCATTTTTTTGCCCTCATACGTGCATACTCCATGCCTACATCTAAGTAGTGCACTTTTTTGTACCTGTTAATCTGTAACAAGCCTATATACAGTGAAAGGCCAGGGAAAACTAATCACTGGCTGTTGTTTCATGAAAATGTTTTCCAAGTGTACTGTAGCGCATTTTTTTGGCCGTCATACAGACATACCATATACCTTCATCTAAGTAGTGTACTATTTTGTACTTGTTAGTCTGTCAAGGGTCTACATACTGTGAAAGGACAGCCAATAGTACACACCTGCTGCTGTTCTAGACAAATACTGTTTTAAGCGTAGTGAAGCGTATTGTACTCCCCTCATATACGCAATAAGTATGTCAGGAAGAGTATTGCCAGGAGGTGCACAGAGGAGTGGCGGAGGCCTAAATTCATCAGGCGCAGGCAAAGGTCACAGCAGAGTAGGGGTGTGTGCCAGCCAGAGTCGCAGCGAGAGGTCTGAGCTCCCGGTGTCAGCCAGCAGCCATGATTGATCGGTTCACTCGGTCATCCACTTCATCTCAAGTGACATCCGACACCCCCAGTCAACGGTCGGTGGGTTCCTCACACTCAACCCTCAGTTGGTATGGCCCTCATGCTGCTGCTGCCACCTCCAGGCTCTGTCATTGTGCTGCTCTATGGTCTCCTCATGCTATTGCTACCACCTCCAGGCTCTGTCATTGTGCCACAATATGGTCTCCTCGTGCTGATGCTGCCACCTCCATGCTCTCTCATTCTTCTGCTCTATGGTCCCCTCATGCTAATGCTACCACTTCCATGCTCTGTCATTGTGCCACCATATGGTCTCCTCATGCTGATGCTACCACCTTGAGGCTCTGTCGTCGTGCCGCCATATGGTCTCCTCATGCTGATGCTGCCACCTCTAGGTTCTATAATTGTGCTGCTCTATGGTCCCCTCATGCTGATGCTACCACCTCCCAGGCTCTCTCATTGTGCTGCCATGGATACTGCAAAACATAATTAAGGTGCTGGTCCCCAGTTTCAGAAATTCCTTGCATTTCAGGACTCCTGATGCCACCTCCAGTCTGTGCCATTCAGCCACTATATGGTATCCTCATGCTTCAACCACCTCCAGGCTGTGCCATTCAGACACTGTATGAGCTCCTTATGCTTTCCCCACCACCAGGCTGTGTCCTTTGGCCAATATTTTGTTTTCTGTTGCTGCTGGGACTGTCTTGGATATTACCTACAATTTTTTATGGTAGCACTAGCAAACATACATGCTCAATAAAGATTTCAACATTGATATTTTAATGTTAGGGGTTATGTACACATCATGCTGCCTGATCCAGGCTGTGTGTTTCAGGAACTACTTGGCTTACTGATGCTGCTGGGCCTGTACCTACATTTTTTGGATGTTAGCACTAATGTTAGGGCTTATTAAGCCCTCTTGTGTACTTCTGATGCTGCCTGACCAGGCTGTGTGTTTCAGCAACTATATGGTTTAGTGATGCTGCTGGGCCTGTGTCTAAAATGATTTGACGTTAGCACTAGCTAACATACATCTTCTATACAGATTTCAATATTAACATAATGTTAGGGTTTGCGAAGCCCTCTTGTAAACTCATGCTGATGCCTTCTCCAGGCTGTGTGTTTCAGGAACTACTTGACTTAGTGATGCTGCTGGGCTTGGGCCTTACATTTTTGGATGTTAGCACTAGCTTACATGCATGCTTAATTGAGATTTCAACATTGATCTTTCAATCTTAGGGGTTATGAAACACTCTTGTGCACTCTGGCTGCTGACTGCTACTGTCTGTCTCATTCAGCAACTACATGGTTTAGTGATGCTGTTGGGCCTAGGACATTGCCTATATCTGTTTATGGTAGCACTAGGTACCATACATCTTCAATGGAAATTTCAAAATTCATCTTTTATTCTGAGAGATTGTGAGGCCCTATTGTCTCCTCATCTGCCACCAACTCCAGGCTCTGCCATTCAGACATTATATGGTCTCCTCATGCTTCAGCCACCTCAAGGCTGTGTCATTCAGCCACTATATGGTCTCCATATAGTGACTGTGTATTGTACGAAACGTGTGGCTATCCTTGAGTTACTCTCCCAGCATTATTGCCATGTTGATACCAGACCAGTAATAAAAGGAATATTGCCAAGGACTGGCAGAAGCAGGGAACTGTGGATACTGACCACTGGCTGTTGGAATTGACTGACTATCCCAGATGATAGATTAACCATTTTGAAGTTCCTCTGTTCCAGTAGGCTTTAACCCCTTAAGGACCCAGCCATTTTACACCTTAGGACCAGGCCATTTTTTGCAATTCTGACCACTGTCACTTTAAACATTAATAACTCTGGGATGCTTTTAGTTATCATTCTGATTCTGAGATAGTTTTTTCGTGACATATTCTACTTTAACATGGTGGTAAAATTTTGTGGTAACTTGCATCCTTTCTTGGTTAAAAATTCCAAAATTTTTCAAAAAATTTGAAAATTTTGCATTTTTATAACTTTGAAGCTCTCTGCTTGTAAGGGAAATGGATATTCCAAATAAGTTTTTTTTTTTTAGTCACATATACAATATGTCCACTTTATGTTTGCATCATAAAATTTACATGTTTTTACTTTTGGAAGACACCAGAGGGCTTCAAAGTTCAGCAGCAATTTTTCACAAAATTTCCAAACTCACTATTTTTCAGGGACTAGTTCAGGTTAGAAGTGGATTTGAAGGGTCTTCATATTAGAAATACCCCACAAATGACCCCATTATAAAAACTGCACCCCCAAAGTATTCAAAATGACATTCAGTCAGCATTTTAACCCTTTAGGTGTTTCACAGGAATAGCAACAAAATGAAGGAGAAAATTCACAATCTTCATTTTTTTACACTCACATGTTCTTGTAGACCCAATTTTAGAATTTTTACAAGGGGTAAAAGGAGAACATTTTTACTTAAATTTGTAGCCCAATTTCTCTCGAGTAAGAACATACCTCTGTAGGCCAGAAATAGCCGTTTTTAATATAGATTTGCCGTGAATAAATTCAAATCGGCCAAATCGAATTTTTCGAAAGTTCGCTCATCTCCAATAGTGATACAGCTTTAGATCTATACAATGGAAGGCTTATGATTGTTTTGATGGTCTGTGCAATCATCAACTATGATTTTATTCTTAAAATTTTACTTGTACACTTGTACAAAATGACGTTTACAACATTTTGTGTTGCTTGACTATTTTGTGATGTGTGCAAAACCCATACACATGGGAAACTTTAGGCTTACAGAGGCCTAGAAGATTTTTTGTAAGTATATCACTAATAAAGTTGCTATTCCTTACAACATATATGGTAAATAAAAATTGTATATGTTAAATTTATATTTTTCTTTTACAGCGGGACCCTGTAAATGATAGATGCCACTGTATGGGATCAGTTGGAAGCATTTAATATACAGTATGCATTAAAGGAGTACTCTGGCAAAAATGTACTTATCCCCAATGCACAGCATAGGGGATAAGTAGCTGATCGCGGGGGTCTGACCGCTGGGGCGATCTCTAAGACGGGACCCTGGTGCTCTCATTGAGGAGCGTGTGTTGTCTAGATGGTAGTGCCGATTATGCCCGAGACTCTGGTCTATGGTCTTTTCAGCAATGCAATAGAAATTAATGGAGTGAGTGCCGGCTGCAGCACTCAGAGGTATGTTCTTACTCGAGAGAAATTGGGCTACAAATATAAGTAAACATTTTCTCCTTTTACCCCTTGTAAAAATTCTAGTCCCTGTCATTGCAGGGGGGCCCCAGCAGTTGCCCCCCCCCCACGATCAGCTACTTATCCCCTATATATGCTTAATAGTGATTTTCAATGTAAACCTGTTTCTGATTATTTGAATTAAGCATTCACATGTGGTTATCTGCAACACAGATAAAGGGGGATCTATTGTTATTTATAGTAAACTTAATAAAGAGATGCTACAAGAGACCAGCATCTACAGAAAACTCAGTAGTGACCCACCAGGTCATGCCAGACATGCTTTGAAAAATTACTCCAGGAAAGTGTTTGTTTAGGGGTTTTAATCCCTTATATGGGCACTGTAAGATCAAAAAAAAAAACGTTTTCTATGTTGTTACTGTTAACCCCTTAAGGACCAAGCCCATTTTGGCCTTAAGGACCAGAGTGTTTTTTGCACATCTGACCACTGTCACTTTAAACATTAATAACTCTGCAATGCTTTTAGTTATCATTCTGATTCCGAGACAGTTTTTTCGTGACATATTCTACTTTAACATGGTGGTAAATTTTTGTGGTAACTTGCATCCTTTCCTTGTGAAAAATCCTAATATTTGATGAAATATTTGAAAATTTAGCATTTTTCTAACTTTGAAGCTCTCTGCTTGTAAGGAAAATGTATATTACAAATAATTTTTTTTGATTCACATATACAATATGTCTCCTTTATGTTTGCATCCTGAAATTGATGAGTTTTTACTTTTGGAAGACACCAGAGGGCTTCAAAGTTAAGCAGCAATTTTCCAATTTTTCACAAAATTTTCAAACTCACTATTTTTCAGGGACCAGTTCAGGTTGGAAGTGGATTTGAAGGGCCTTCATATTAGAAATACCCCACAAATTACCCCATTATAAAACCTGCACCCCCCAAAGTATTCAAAATGACATTCAGTCAGCGTTTTAACCCTGTAGGTGTTTCACAGGAATAGAAGCAAAGTGAAGGAGAAAATTCACAATCTTCATTTTTTACACTCGCATGTTCTTGTAGACCCAATTTTTGAATTTTTACAAGGGGTAAAAGGAGAAAATTTATACTTATATTTGTTGCCCAATTTCTCTCGAGTAAGCACATACCTCATATGTCTATGTAAATTGTTCGGCGGGCTCAGAAGCGAAGGAGCGACAAGGGGATTTTGGAGAGTATGTCTTTCTGAAATGGTTTTTGGGGGGCATTTTCCATTTAAGAAGCCCCTATGGTGCCAGAACAGCAAAAAAACAAAACCACATGGCATACCATTTGTAACCCCATCTCTTCTGAGTATGGAGGTACCCCATAAGTTGCCCTGAAGTGCACTATGGGCGAACTACAATGCTCAGAAGAGAAGGAGTCATAGTTGGCTTTTTGAGAGCAAATTTTGCTCGGGGGGGCATGTCGCATTTAGGAAGCCCCTATGGTGCCAGAACAGCAAAAAACACATTGCATACCATTTTGGGAACTAGACCCCTTGAGGAACGTAACAAGGGGTACAGTGAGCATTTGTCCCCCACTGGTGTCTGACAGATCTTTGGAACAGTGGGCTGTACAAAAGTTTTCATTTTCACAGACCACTGTTCTAAAGATCCGTCAGACACCTGTGGGGGGTAAATTCTCACTGCACCCCTCATTACATTCCGTGAGGGGTGTAGTTTCCTAAATGGGGTCACATGTGGTTTTTTTGTTTTTTTTGCGTTTGTCAAAACCACTGTAACAATCAGCCATCCCTGTGCAAATCACCTCAAATTTACATGGTGCACTCTCCCTTCTGGGCTTGTTGTGCGCCCGCAGAGCACTTTGCGCCCACATATGGGGTATTTCCGTGGTCGGGAGAAATTGCATTACAAATTACAAATTTTGGGGGGCTTTTTTCCCTTTTACCTCTTGTGAAAATGTAAAGTATAGGGCAACATCAGCATGTTAGTGTAAAAAATAAAAAAATTTTACACTAACATTCTGGTGTAGACCCCAACATTTCCTTTTCATGAAGGGTTAAAGGAGAAAAAGCCCCCCAAACCTTGTAACGCAATTTCTCCCGAGTACGGCGATACCCCATATGTGGCCCTAAACTGTTGCCCTGAAATACGACAGGCCTAAATTAGGGATTTGCATAGGGGTGGACATAGGGGTATTCTACGCCAGTGATTCCCAAACAGGGGGCCTCCAGCTGTTGCAAAACTCCCAGCATGCGTGGACAGTCAATGGCTGTCCGGCAATACTGGGAGTTGCTGTTTTTCAACAGCCGGAGGCTCTGCTTTGGAAACAGTGGCGTACCTGATGTTCTTATTGGGGGGGGGGGGTACTGTGTAGGGGTATGTGTATATGTAGTGTTTTAAACTTTTTATTTTGTGGTAGTGTAGTGTAGTGTTTTTAAGGGTACAGTCACACGGGCGGGGGATTACAGCGAGTTTCCCAGCACAAAATTTGCTGCATCTCAAACTTGCAGCAAGAAACCCACTGTAAAACCCTCGCCCATGTGAATGTACCCTGTACATTCACAGGGGGGGGGGGGGGTGCACCAGCTGTTGCAAAACCACAACTCCCAGCATGTATGGTCTGTTAGTGCATGCTGGGAGTTATAGTTTTGCAACAGCTGGAGGCACACAGGTTAGGAAACACGGAGTTAGAAACAGACAAGGTTTCCAAACCAGTGTGTCTCCAGTTGTTGCAAAACTACAACTCCCAGCATGCCCACACAGCTGAAGGGCCAGATGTTGCTGAACTAAAACTCCCAGCATGCCTGGACAGTCAGTGCATGCTGGGAGTTGTAGTTTTGCAACAGCTGGAAGAACACAGTTTGGAGACCATTATACAATGGTCTCCAACTGGGGCCCTCCAGATGTTGCAAAACTACAACTCCCAGCATGCCCAGACAGCCAAAGGCAGTCTAGGCATGCTGGGAGTTGTAGTTTTCAGACTCCTAGAGGCAGCTGTGAAGATCTTCACTGCTGCCTCTGAGGACCATGTACTCACCTGCCGGTCCCGCCGCTGCTCGTCCACGTGGCCGGTCCCGCGCTGCTCCTCGGTCCCGCCGCTGCTTCAGGTAAGGCCGCCGGTCCCCGCGTGTCCCCCCCCCCCCCCCATGCCACAGGTCCCCGCGAGCCCCCGCAGCCATCTTCCCCCGTTCTGCCCGACTTCCAGGGGCGGGCAGTGCGGGGGATCTGAACTTTCACCCCAGGTCACTGTGATTGGTCCACAGAATGTCATATCTAAACTGGAAACAGCGGGACTTCTGCTGGTTAACCCGTGCGATGCTGCGCATCGCCAGGTTAACTGAATGTAATTTATAAATGTCAGGATGCGCGAACGCACTGCACTGTCACGCCCCCTCCCATAGGCTTGCATTGAGGGGCAGAGCATGACGTCACACGGGGGCAGAGGCATGACGTCAAACGCTGCTGACCCCATGATCGACAGTAATCAGACCCGGAGCGAACACGCTCCGGGGACTGATTTCAAATAGGGTGCCGCGTGCAAGATCACGGGGTCCCCTGTGGCGGAACTCCTTTGGATAGGGGATAAGATGTCTAAGCATCGGAGTACCCCTTTAACCACATAAGGATGAAGGGCGTACAGGTATGCCCTTGCGTCCTGGTACAAGCCTGAGAGCCCGGTTGGCAACGTTTCAGGATTACATCCCTTTTGTCAAGCTTGACAAAGGGATGTAATCCTGAAACGTGGCCAACCGGGCTCACAGGCTTGTGAGCTCCTTGTCATTCCCCAAAAGAGGCTGTACGGACGGCAAAGAGGACATTTAACCCCTTAAGGACCCAGCCAATTTTCAGTGTAGGACCCGGGCATTTTTTGCACATCTCACCACTGTCAATTTAAGCATTAAGCTTTTACCTTTCATTCTGATTCCCAGATTGTTTTTTCGTGACATATTCTACTATATGTTAGTAGTAAAATTAATATTCCAAATAAATTATATATGGATTCACATGTACAATATTTGTACTCTATGTACAATATGTCTACTAAAAGTTCACATGCTTTTACTTTTGGAAGACCTCAGAGGGCTTCAAAGTATAGCAGCAATTTTCCCATTTTTCTCAAAATTTTCAAAATCAAAATTTTTCAAGGACCAGTTCTGTTTTGAAGTGGATTTGAAGGGCCTTCATATTAGAAATATGCCATAAATGACCCCATTATAAAAACTGCACCCCTCAAAGTATTCAATGTGACATTCAAAAGGTTTGTTAACTCTTTAGGTGTTTCTCTTTAGGCATGTTCTTGTACACCCAATTTTTAAAAGGAGAGAAATCTACCTAAAATGTATAGCCCAATTTCTTTCGAGTAAGGAAATACCTCATAAGTGTATGTCAAGTGTTCGGCTGGTGCACTAGAGGGCTCAGAAGGGAAGGAGAAGGAATTTTGGAGAGTGAGTTTTTCTGAAATGGTTTTTGGGGGGCATGTCACATTTAAGAAGCCCCTATGGTGCTAGAACAGCAAAAAATAAACCACATGGCATATTATTTTGGAAACTACACCCCTCAAGGAACGTAACAAGGGGTGCAGTGAGCCTTAATACCCCACAGGTGTTTGACGACTTTTCATTAAATTTGGATGTGTAAATGATAAAAAAAAATTTCACTAAAATGCTAGTTTTCCCCAAAATTTATTTTTACAAGGGGTAATAGGAGAAAATGCCCCCCCCCAATTTGTAACCCCATGTCTTCTGAGTATGAAAATACCCCATGTGTGGCTGTCAAGTGCTCTGCTTGCGCACTACAATGCTCAGAAGAGGAGTCACATTTGGCTTTTGGAAAGCAAATTTTGCTTAAATGGTTTTTGGGGGGCATGTCGCATTTAGGAAGCCCCTATGCTGCCAGAACAGCAAAAACAAACAAACAAAAAAAAAACACATGGCATATTTTAGAAACTACACCCCTCAAGGAACGTAACAAGGGGTACAGTGAGCCTTAACACCTCACAGGTGTTTGACGACTTTTTGTTAAAGTTGGATGTGTAAATGAAAAAAACATTTTTTTTCCACTAAAATGCTGTTTTCCCCCAAATTTTACATTTTTACAAGGGGTAATCGGAGAAAATGCCCCCCAAAATTTGGAACCCCATTTCTTCTGAGTATTGACATACCCCATGTGTGGACGTCAAGTGCTCTGCTGGTGAACTACAATGCTCAGAAGAGGAGGAGCGCCATTGAGCTTTTGGAGAGTGATTTTGTTTGGAGTTGAAGTCAGGGTCAGAACAGTGGAAACCCCCACATGTGACCCCAATTTGGAAACTACACCCATTACAGAATTTAATAAGGGGTGCAGTGAGTATTTACACCCCACTGGGGTTTGACACATCTTTGGAACAGTGGGCTGAGCAAATGAAAAATTAAATTTTTTATTTTCACGGACTACTGTTCCAAAAATCTGTCAGACACCTGTGGGGTGTAAATGCTCACTGTACCCCTTATTACATTACATTACGTGAGGGGTGTAGTTTCCAAAATGGGGTCACACGGGGGGGTCGTCCATTGTTCTAGCACTATGGGGGCTTTGTAAACGCACGTGGCCTTCAATTCCGGACACATTTTCTCTTCAAAAGCCCAATAGCACTCCTCCTCTTCTGAGCATTGTAGTTCGCCCGCTGAGCACTTTACGTCCACATTAGGGGTATGTTCTTACTCAAGAAAAATGGGGTTACAAATTTTGGGGGCTTTATTTTCCTATTTTCCCTTGTGAAAATGAAAAATTTAGGTTAACACCAGCATTTTAGTGATTATTTTTTTTACATTTTTCCATCCAACTTTGAAGAATTTTCATTAAACACCTGTGGGGTTTTAAGGCTCACTATACCCCTTGTTACATTCCGTGAGGGGTGGTGTAGTTTCCAAAATGGGGTCACATGTGGATATTTCTTTTTTTGCGTTTATGTCAGAACCGCTGTAAAATCAGCCACCCCTGTGCAAATCACCAATTTAGGCCTCAAATGTACATAATGTGCTCTCAATCCTGAGCCTTGTTGTGCACCTGCAGAGCATTTTACACCCACATATGGGGTATTTCCATACTCCGGAGAAATTGCGTTACAAATTTTGTGGGTCTTTTTTTCCTTTTAACGCTTGTGAAAATAAAAAGTATGGGGGAAAAAAACAGCATGTTGGTGTAAAATTATTTTTTTCTTACACTAACAGGCTGGTGTAGCCCCCAACTTTTCCTTTTCATAAGGGGTAAAAGGAGAAAAAGCCCCCCAAATTTTGTACTGAAATTTCTCCTGAGTACGGAAATACCACATATGTGGCCCTTACCTTTTTTACTTGAAATACAACAGGGCTCCGAAGTGAGAGAGCGCCATGCGCATTTGAGGACTAAATTAGGGATTGCATAGGGGTGGACATAGGGGTATTCTACGCCAGTGATTCCCAAACCGGGTGCCTCCAGCTGTTGCTAAACTCCCAGCATGCCTGGACAGTCAGTGGCTGTTCGGAAATGCTCGGAGTTGTTCCTTTGCAACAGCTGGAGGCTCCGTTTTGGAATCGCTGCCGTACAATAAATTTTTCATTTTTATTGGGGGGGGGGGGGGGGGGACAGTGTAAGGGGGTGTATATGTAGTGTTTTACTCTTTATTATGTGTAAGTGTAGTGTAGCGTTTTTAGGGTCCATTTGCACTGGCGGGTTACAGTGATTTTCCCGCTAGGAGTTTGCGCTGCAGTGAAAAATTTGCCGCATACTGCTGTGTGGGCATGCTGGGAGTTGTAGTTTTGCAAGATCTAGAGGGCCACAGTTTAGAGAACACTGTGCAGTGGTCTCTAAACTGTAGCCCTCCAGCTGTTGCAAAAAGACAAATCCCAGCATGCCCAAACAGCTTTAAAGGCATGCTGGGAATTGTAGTTTTGCAACATCTGGAGGGCTACAGTTTGGAGACCAACGTATAGTGGTCTCAATATGAAAGAAATAATAAATGGGGCTCAAGGGTCAAAGATATCTGGTTTAATTGATAAGTATTTATTAATATAAAATGTAAAAAAGAACCAAATAGGGATGTACAGGGCCCTTGTACCTCCCTAATTAATTACATAACGATAAAATATAATAATCCCAATATAAAAACTAATAACAACTATAAAATTGATATGCAATTTGAGCCTGTAATATCAGTATAAAGATATAAAGATCTCCTGATCTTGAGGAACAGCACAGTATAAATGTTCATTCAAAAAACTCTTGTTTCCGGAGATCTTCAATATAGAAAAAATAAATAAAATGTAACCGCTACAAGTAGTCAATTGATGCGGTAGTGCTGTATCCGTCCAAATCTTGGCAACTAATTACACCAACACAGTGATACAATGTGGCACTTTGTGAACAGTGGACAGTCATTCAAAATCACTCTTTAAGCATTTCTGCGTATGACATACATCAAAGAAGCCAGTTGGTAGTAATTGCATATAATGCTCACCACTCCGAAATGTCACGGATCTCCCTTCAGTATAGTCCTGGGGGCCGGCTGTTAAACGTCGTATGGCCGGTGCCTTGCCTCTATCAGGGATCGTGCTGCTGGAGTCTCGGCCAACTCCTAAGATCGCAGCACTCGGTGGTGGGCACCGTTTGGGGGACTGCAGCGCTGTCAAGCGGAGTCCCTTGGTCTGGCCAACTTGAAATGATGGTGGTCTATAGACCTCAAGTCCTTATTGCAGATGGTCCAATTGGCTTCTCACTGGTAATTTTTATATGCGATAAGCAGAGTGAATAACCCGGCGGCGTTCCTCGTGCAAAGTTCGCGCGCTCGGGAGATGGTTCACTGTGATGAATGCCTTGGATCTGGCAAATGATTGCTTATTCTCTCAGAAGAGTGTTCTTTAATAACAGGCTCAATATCGCAATGTCTGAATTGCTGGACGCGTTTCAAAACCTTCCTCGGTTTTTTCTTCAGCAGCGGAACGTGTGGATTACAACAAACTAATGGTTTATATATCATAAATCACGCCCCTTCCTAATGACCTAACTGATGACCTCACATCCTGAACAAAAAATCTATTAATTACCATTGTGGACACTATCCAAATATAAAAAGAAGAAATAAATAGATGAACACTATTTTAAGCTTATCTGTGAACATATCAACATTTTTTTACAAACTATATAACATCATAAATCATATATACTACATATATAATTATAAGACATAAAGGAAAAAAGAAAAAAAGCTGTTAATACTATTCAATACCAGTAAGACACTGGAACTGACGCTGAAATAACATAATATCTAATTGTGAGAAGGGAATAATATATATGTAAACGAATATGTATAAAAAATATATATAATAGAATGAAAATAAAAATAAGAATGGAATATACAATAATAAAATGAAAATATGTAAAACATATATGTATATCCATATATATACACGGATAAAATAATAAAATAGAAATAAAATAAAAATGAAAATAATATAAGTAATGATAAATAAAAATAAGAATAGGAATAAAAATATAAATATAGAAAATAAATTTCATGGACTAACGAGCATCTCTAAATAGTATTATGTAAATATGGTAGCAAAATGGGACATCTACAGACTCAAAAGTATATATTAATTGTACATGCAGATTTAGGGCTACCAGCTTTCTCTGTGGTAGGGTTGGGAAGGGCCCGACGAAGGGTCTGTCGGAGTACTGGGAAACAGTCAAACGCCGACAGACCGTCCAAAGGGCCCATCCCCACTTTCAATCCAAAAAACCAAAAATTTCTAGATCACTGTTCAGACCTCTAGGAGCCAAGGTGCCGAATTCGAAGATTTTCCTCGACTCGGCTCTTGACATTTTATTAATAAAATTACCCCCCCTCCAATCATGTTGAATTTGTTGTATAGCCATATATTTAAGATTATTTGGATTCCCCTGATGGTACTGTTTGAAATGTGCAGAAAGGGGGTGTTTCTCGTTTTGTTTCTTAATGTTATAACGATGTTCCAATATTCGGGTTTTGAGTGCCCGTGATGTGCGTCCCACGTATTGTTTCTTGCACGGACACTCAATTATATAGATAACCCCCTTACTTGCACAATTCAAAAATTCGTTAATCTTGAAAACAAAATCATTTGAAAAAGATTTCACTGATAAAGTACGTTTATCAAATTTAGTTGCTTTACAACTGGGGCATTGGCCACATCTAAAAAAAACCTTTGAGGTCTATAATTGTGGAAGATGCTTTTGTGTGCGAAATTTCTGCTCGAACAGTAGGTGCAACTTTAATGTTCAAATTAGCTGCTTTTGTGTAAATGATTGGTGGTTTGGGTGGAAGGATATCCCCCAACACTTTATCTTGTTGTAATATTGGCCAATATTTAGTAATGATGCTTTCAATTTTTTTATATTTGGTATTGAAGGGTATGATCAATTTGGATTGTTCTAACTCATTTCTGGATCTTGGAATAGAATTTTTGGGAATAAAAAATGCAGATCTATCCACCTTACGTACTTTCTCTAACGATTGCTGGATATTAGACAAGGGGTAATTTTTTTCTAAAAATTGGTTGGTGAGAGTGATGGCTTCTGCTTCAAATTGTTCGTTATGTGTACAATTGCGTTTTAATCTACGAAACTGGCTTGTTGGCACATTAATTAGCCACTGAGGTAGATGACAACTGGTGTGTAATATGAATCCATTTTTGGCTACTGGTTTATGGTAAGTGCTACAAATCAAGCTAGTGTTATTAGTAGTGATAAGTAAATCTAAAAATTCAACAGAAGTAGAACTAATGTTAGGAGTGAATTGTAAATTAAGGTTATTTAAATTAAGTGATGATATAAATGAATCCAATTCAAGACTGGAGCCACGCCAAATGAAAAAAATATCGTCAATATAACGATGCCAGGACACCAGATTTTCCCCCAGCTGGGGATTGATGGTGGTACATTCCCAATTGGCCATAAAAAGATTGGCATAGCTGGGGGCGAATCTGGTGCCCATGGCTGTACCGTTAATCTGTAAAAAATAATCTGAACCAAATAGAAAATAATTATGTGTAAGAATGAATGATATACTCTCTGTGATAAAATTGATTTGTTCTGGTAATAATTCTGCATATTTATGTAACATAGAAGAAACGGCCTCAATGCCTTGCTGGTGATTAATGACGGTATACAATGAACTGACATCCAAAGTGCCTAAGAGCCAAGTAGGGTCCCACTTTACTGTCTCCACTATCTTTATTATTTGTGTAGTGTCCCTCAAATACGAATCTGTTAGTTTAACCAAGGGTTGCAAAAACTGATCTATATATTGGGAGAGATTTGAAGTAATTGATCCAATACCCGACACAATTGGTCGGCCTGGTGGATGACTGGCATTCTTGTGAATTTTGGGTATCGTATAAAATACAGGTATACGTTTGGGTGTCCCTGTAATAAAATCATATTCGTGTTTGGATAATATACCCTTTTCTTTGGCTCTATCACATAATGTCGTCAACTCCTCATAGAACTGTGTAGTGGGATCTCCCTGGAGTTTTTTATATGTGTTGCAATCATTTAGCTGGGATAGACATTCTTGAGAATATGAGGAGGTGTCCATCACCACTATGCCACCTCCCTTATCTGCAGGCCTGATGGTGATGGACAGATCCTGTTGCAATTCCTTAATGGCTACTATTTCTGCTGGGGTAAGGTTAACCCATGGATTTCTAGCAGTTCTGATTTTTCTAAGGTCACTTTCTACTGCCTTCTTAAAAGCCGTCATATCTGAGCTAATTTCATGTCTCGGAAAAAAATTGGATCTATTTTTCAAGGTTGTGTGTTCATAAGTGGATGTGGAATTGATAGAAGCTATTGGGTTTTTCAGAAAATATTTTTTGAGACTTAATTTACGTATATATTTTTCTATCCCAATATATATACCGAATTTGTCCAACTGCTGACTTGGTGCAAATTTGAGTCCTTTATTTAATAGGCCAATTTGGTTGGGTTTTAATGTGACTGAACTAAGATTGAATATTACATTTTCTATCTCTAAATTTTGCTTGATTTTGTTTTGGGTTGATCTACCTCCTCTATTATATCCTCTACGTACTCTCTTTTTCTGTTGGTGTTCTGACTGGTTGAACTGATGAGTGGGGTTGGGTGGACCTGTGCTATGGTCTCTATTGTTTGTATTACTTTCCTGGGTTCCATAGTGTGTTTGGATAGTGGTTGAAGGTTGGGATTGTGAAATTGGGAGTTCGTGGGGTAATATGGGGTCTGGTGGTATGTATATTGTGATTTCTTGAATTGTGGATTGTACATTGTATGAGGTTTGGAGTGACGCCAGTGGTGATGTGGAGAATGTGGTGGCCGGGGACTGTATGTGTTGGGATAACCCCGAGCATATTGGGGTTTGTAACCATAATGAGGTCTGTGATAGTTCCTTTGAGGTGAATGTGGACGGTGTCTTGGTGGAGGAGTGTTGTCTAAAAAATGGTTATCTGAGGCTAATGCAGAAAACCTATTTTGTGTGGGTACATTATAAGTGTGTGATATGGTTTGTTCGGGTGTCTGTGTTTGTTTCTTTCTATTCCACAGGTGTTTCTTTGTTTTTTTACTAATTATCTCATTTTCTACCGTGTCGAGTTTTTTACACAGGCATTCTTGGTATTTTAAAAATTCTGCTGTTTTTTCAAATGATTCTATAGTAGTGCGTAAGGATGCTATTTTAGAGTCAATTTCCACTAATAATTCTTGCCTTCTTTCCACCACCAATTTAGTTGCTTCAATAGATACTTGTTTAAAAAATGTATTCCATTTAACATTAAATGTATCTCCATCTAAATCCCCTGCTGGAGTTTTATGTACCGTTAGTCCCTTGGGAATATTACCCGTATTAATCATATAGCTAAGTGTTTTGATTTCCCATTTTTGTCTCAAATTTTTTATTAAATAGTGTTCTAGTTCTCTAAAAGTATCGGACACAATTTTTTGCGGATGTGAGGTATCTGATTTCATATTGGGATCATCTGAAAATTCAAAAACATCAACATTTTGTTGTTTTTTAGCTAGATGCGACCAAATATCCATGACTGTCAGACCTACAGAGCTCAATCTCCCAGGTATAAAAGAGATAAAGTATTATAAACAAAATGGAGAGGCTCCTGTCTATCTGACAATCACCGAGGACCCGAGCAACCCAACATACACCTATACCCACGGTGTATAAAAATAGGATCAATATGAAAGAAATAATAAATGGGGCTCAAGGGTCAAAGATATCTGGTTTAATTGATAAGTATTTATTAATATAAAATGTAAAAAAGAACCAAATAGGGATGTACAGGGCCCTTGTACCTCCCTAATTAATTACATAACGATAAAATATAATAATCCCAATATAAAAACTAATAACAACTATAAAATTGATATGCAATTTGAGCCTGTAATATCAGTATAAAGATATAAAGATCTCCTGATCTTGAGGAACAGCACAGTATAAATGTTCATTCAAAAAACTCTTGTTTCCGGAGATCTTCAATATAGAAAAAATAAATAAAATGTAACCGCTACAAGTAGTCAATTGATGCGGTAGTGCTGTATCCGTCCAAATCTTGGCAACTAATTACACCAACACAGTGATACAATGTGGCACTTTGTGAACAGTGGACAGTCATTCAAAATCACTCTTTAAGCATTTCTGCGTATGACATACATCAAAGAAGCCAGTTGGTAGTAATTGCATATAATGCTCACCACTCCGAAATGTCACGGATCTCCCTTCAGTATAGTCCTGGGGGCCGGCTGTTAAGCGTCGTATGGCCGGTGCCTTGCCTCTATCAGGGATCGTGCTGCTGGAGTCTCGGCCAACTCCTAAGATCGCAGCACTCGGTGGTGGGCACCGTTTGGGGGACTGCAGCGCTGTCAAGCGGAGTCCCTTGGTCTGGCCAACTTGAAATGATGGTGGTCTATAGACCTCAAGTCCTTATTGCAGATGGTCCAATTGGCTTCTCACTGGTAATTTTTATATGCGATAAGCAGAGTGAATAACCCGGCGGCGTTCCTCGTGCAAAGTTCGCGCGCTCGGGAGATGGTTCACTGTGATGAATGCCTTGGATCTGGCAAATGATTGCTTATTCTCTCAGAAGAGTGTTCTTTAATAACAGGCTCAATATCGCAATGTCTGAATTGCTGGACGCGTTTCAAAACCTTCCTCGGTTTTTTCTTCAGCAGCGGAACGTGTGGATTACAACAAACTAATGGTTTATATATCATAAATCACGCCCCTTCCTAATGACCTAACTGATGACCTCACATCCTGAACAAAAAATCTATTAATTACCATTGTGGACACTATCCAAATATAAAAAGAAGAAATAAATAGATGAACACTATTTTAAGCTTATCTGTGAACATATCAACATTTTTTTACAAACTATATAACATCATAAATCATATATACTACATATATAATTATAAGACATAAAGGAAAAAAGAAAAAAAGCTGTTAATACTATTCAATACCAGTAAGACACTGGAACTGACGCTGAAATAACATAATATCTAATTGTGAGAAGGGAATAATATATATGTAAACGAATATGTATAAAAAATATATATAATAGAATGAAAATAAAAATAAGAATGGAATATACAATAATAAAATGAAAATATGTAAAACATATATGTATATCCATATATATACACGGATAAAATAATAAAATAGAAATAAAATAAAAATGAAAATAATATAAGTAATGATAAATAAAAATAAGAATAGGAATAAAAATATAAATATAGAAAATAAATTTCATGGACTAACGAGCATCTCTAAATAGTATTATGTAAATATGGTAGCAAAATGGGACATCTACAGACTCAAAAGTATATATTAATTGTACATGCAGATTTAGGGCTACCAGCTTTCTCTGTGGTAGGGTTGACAGCGCTGCAGTCCCCCAAACGGTGCCCACCACCGAGTGCTGCGATCTTAGGAGTTGGCCGAGACTCCAGCAGCACGATCCCTGATAGAGGCAAGGCACCGGCCATACGACGCTTAACAGCCGGCCCCCAGGACTATACTGAAGGGAGATCCGTGACATTTCGGAGTGGTGAGCATTATATGCAATTACTACCAACTGGCTTCTTTGATGTATGTCATACGCAGAAATGCTTAAAGAGTGATTTTGAATGACTGTCCACTGTTCACAAAGTGCCACATTGTATCACTGTGTTGGTGTAATTAGTTGCCAAGATTTGGACGGATACAGCACTACCGCATCAATTGACTACTTGTAGCGGTTACATTTTATTTATTTTTTCTATATTGAAGATCTCCGGAAACAAGAGTTTTTTGAATGAACATTTATACTGTGCTGTTCCTCAAGATCAGGAGATCTTTATATCTTTATACTGATATTACAGGCTCAAATTGCATATCAATTTTATAGTTGTTATTAGTTTTTATATTGGGATTATTATATTTTATCGTTATGTAATTAATTAGGGAGGTACAAGGGCCCTGTACATCCCTATTTGGTTCTTTTTTACATTTTATATTAATAAATACTTATCAATTAAACCAGATATCTTTGACCCTTGAGCCCCATTTATTATTTCTTTCATATTGATCCTATTTTTATACACCGTGGGTATAGGTGTATGTTGGGTTGCTCGGGTCCTCGGTGATTGTCAGATAGACAGGAGCCTCTCCATTTTGTTTATAATACTTTATCTCTTTTATACCTGGGAGATTGAGCTCTGTAGGTCTGACAGTCATGGATATTTGGTCGCATCTAGCTAAAAAACAACAAAATGTTGATGTTTTTGAATTTTCAGATGATCCCAATATGAAATCAGATACCTCACATCCGCAAAAAATTGTGTCCGATACTTTTAGAGAACTAGAACACTATTTAATAAAAAATTTGAGACAAAAATGGGAAATCAAAACACTTAGCTATATGATTAATACGGGTAATATTCCCAAGGGACTAACGGTACATAAAACTCCAGCAGGGGATTTAGATGGAGATACATTTAATGTTAAATGGAATACATTTTTTAAACAAGTATCTATTGAAGCAACTAAATTGGTGGTGGAAAGAAGGCAAGAATTATTAGTGGAAATTGACTCTAAAATAGCATCCTTACGCACTACTATAGAATCATTTGAAAAAACAGCAGAATTTTTAAAATACCAAGAATGCCTGTGTAAAAAACTCGACACGGTAGAAAATGAGATAATTAGTAAAAAAACAAAGAAACACCTGTGGAATAGAAAGAAACAAACACAGACACCCGAACAAACCATATCACACACTTATAATGTACCCACACAAAATAGGTTTTCTGCATTAGCCTCAGATAACCATTTTTTAGACAACACTCCTCCACCAAGACACCGTCCACATTCACCTCAAAGGAACTATCACAGACCTCATTATGGTTACAAACCCCAATATGCTCGGGGTTATCCCAACACATACAGTCCCCGGCCACCACATTCTCCACATCACCACTGGCGTCACTCCAAACCTCATACAATGTACAATCCACAATTCAAGAAATCACAATATACATACCACCAGACCCCATATTACCCCACGAACTCCCAATTTCACAATCCCAACCTTCAACCACTATCCAAACACACTATGGAACCCAGGAAAGTAATACAAACAATAGAGACCATAGCACAGGTCCACCCAACCCCACTCATCAGTTCAACCAGTCAGAACACCAACAGAAAAAGAGAGTACGTAGAGGATATAATAGAGGAGGTAGATCAACCCAAAACAAAATCAAGCAAAATTTAGAGATAGAAAATGTAATATTCAATCTTAGTTCAGTCACATTAAAACCCAACCAAATTGGCCTATTAAATAAAGGACTCAAATTTGCACCAAGTCAGCAGTTGGACAAATTCGGTATATATATTGGGATAGAAAAATATATACGTAAATTAAGTCTCAAAAAATATTTTCTGAAAAACCCAATAGCTTCTATCAATTCCACATCCACTTATGAACACACAACCTTGAAAAATAGATCCAATTTTTTTCCGAGACATGAAATTAGCTCAGATATGACGGCTTTTAAGAAGGCAGTAGAAAGTGACCTTAGAAAAATCAGAACTGCTAGAAATCCATGGGTTAACCTTACCCCAGCAGAAATAGTAGCCATTAAGGAATTGCAACAGGATCTGTCCATCACCATCAGGCCTGCAGATAAGGGAGGTGGCATAGTGGTGATGGACACCTCCTCATATTCTCAAGAATGTCTATCCCAGCTAAATGATTGCAACACATATAAAAAACTCCAGGGAGATCCCACTACACAGTTCTATGAGGAGTTGACGACATTATGTGATAGAGCCAAAGAAAAGGGTATATTATCCAAACACGAATATGATTTTATTACAGGGACACCCAAACGTATACCTGTATTTTATACGATACCCAAAATTCACAAGAATGCCAGTCATCCACCAGGCCGACCAATTGTGTCGGGTATTGGATCAATTACTTCAAATCTCTCCCAATATATAGATCAGTTTTTGCAACCCTTGGTTAAACTAACAGATTCGTATTTGAGGGACACTACACAAATAATAAAGATAGTGGAGACAGTAAAGTGGGACCCTACTTGGCTCTTAGGCACTTTGGATGTCAGTTCATTGTATACCGTCATTAATCACCAGCAAGGCATTGAGGCCGTTTCTTCTATGTTACATAAATATGCAGAATTATTACCAGAACAAATCAATTTTATCACAGAGAGTATATCATTCATTCTTACACATAATTATTTTCTATTTGGTTCAGATTATTTTTTACAGATTAACGGTACAGCCATGGGCACCAGATTCGCCCCCAGCTATGCCAATCTTTTTATGGCCAATTGGGAATGTACCACCATCAATCCCCAGCTGGGGGAAAATCTGGTGTCCTGGCATCGTTATATTGACGATATTTTTTTCATTTGGCGTGGCTCCAGTCTTGAATTGGATTCATTTATATCATCACTTAATTTAAATAACCTTAATTTACAATTCACTCCTAACATTAGTTCTACTTCTGTTGAATTTTTAGATTTACTTATCACTACTAATAACACTAGCTTGATTTGTAGCACTTACCATAAACCAGTAGCCAAAAATGGATTCATATTACACACCAGTTGTCATCTACCTCAGTGGCTAATTAATGTGCCAACAAGCCAGTTTCGTAGATTAAAACGCAATTGTACACATAACGAACAATTTGAAGCAGAAGCCATCACTCTCACCAACCAATTTTTAGAAAAAAATTACCCCTTGTCTAATATCCAGCAATCGTTAGAGAAAGTACGTAAGGTGGATAGATCTGCATTTTTTATTCCCAAAAATTCTATTCCAAGATCCAGAAATGAGTTAGAACAATCCAAATTGATCATACCCTTCAATACCAAATATAAAAAAATTGAAAGCATCATTACTAAATATTGGCCAATATTACAACAAGATAAAGTGTTGGGGGATATCCTTCCACCCAAACCACCAATCATTTACACAAAAGCAGCTAATTTGAACATTAAAGTTGCACCTACTGTTCGAGCAGAAATTTCGCACACAAAAGCATCTTCCACAATTATAGACCTCAAAGGTTTTTTTTAGATGTGGCCAATGCCCCAGTTGTAAAGCAACTAAATTTGATAAACGTACTTTATCAGTGAAATCTTTTTCAAATGATTTTGTTTTCAAGATTAACGAATTTTTGAATTGTGCAAGTAAGGGGGTTATCTATATAATTGAGTGTCCGTGCAAGAAACAATACGTGGGACGCACATCACGGGCACTCAAAACCCGAATATTGGAACATCGTTATAACATTAAGAAACAAAACGAGAAACACCCCCTTTCTGCACATTTCAAACAGTACCATCAGGGGAATCCAAATAATCTTAAATATATGGCTATACAACAAATTCAACATGATTGGAGGGGGGGTAATTTTATTAATAAAATGTCAAGAGCCGAGTCGAGGAAAATCTTCGAATTCGGCACCTTGGCTCCTAGAGGTCTGAACAGTGATCTAGAAATTTTTGGTTTTTTGGATTGAAAGTGGGGATGGGCCCTTTGGACGGTCTGTCGGCGTTTGACTGTTTCCCAGTACTCCGACAGACCCTTCGTCGGGCCCTTCCCAACCCTACCACAGAGAAAGCTGGTAGCCCTAAATCTGCATGTACAATTAATATATACTTTTGAGTCTGTAGATGTCCCATTTTGCTACCATATTTACATAATACTATTTAGAGATGCTCGTTAGTCCATGAAATTTATTTTCTATATTTATATTTTTATTCCTATTCTTATTTTTATTTATCATTACTTATATTATTTTCATTTTTATTTTATTTCTATTTTATTATTTTATCCGTGTATATATATGGATATACATATATGTTTTACATATTTTCATTTTATTATTGTATATTCCATTCTTATTTTTATTTTCATTCTATTATATATATTTTTTATACATATTCGTTTACATATATATTATTCCCTTCTCACAATTAGATATTATGTTATTTCAGCGTCAGTTCCAGTGTCTTACTGGTATTGAATAGTATTAACAGCTTTTTTTCTTTTTTCCTTTATGTCTTATAATTATATATGTAGTATATATGATTTATGATGTTATATAGTTTGTAAAAAAATGTTGATATGTTCACAGATAAGCTTAAAATAGTGTTCATCTATTTATTTCTTCTTTTTATATTTGGATAGTGTCCACAATGGTAATTAATAGATTTTTTGTTCAGGATGTGAGGTCATCAGTTAGGTCATTAGGAAGGGGCGTGATTTATGATATATAAACCATTAGTTTGTTGTAATCCACACGTTCCGCTGCTGAAGAAAAAACCGAGGAAGGTTTTGAAACGCGTCCAGCAATTCAGACATTGCGATATTGAGCCTGTTATTAAAGAACACTCTTCTGAGAGAATAAGCAATCATTTGCCAGATCCAAGGCATTCATCACAGTGAACCATCTCCCGAGCGCGCGAACTTTGCACGAGGAACGCCGCCGGGTTATTCACTCTGCTTATCGCATATAAAAATTACCAGTGAGAAGCCAATTGGACCATCTGCAATAAGGACTTGAGGTCTATAGACCACCATCATTTCAAGTTGGCCAGACCAAGGGACTCCGCTTGACAGCGCTGCAGTCCCCCAAACGGTGCCCACCACCGAGTGCTGCGATCTTAGGAGTTGGCCGAGACTCCAGCAGCACGATCCCTGATAGAGGCAAGGCACCGGCCATACGACGCTTAACAGCCGGCCCCCAGGACTATACTGAAGGGAGATCCGTGACATTTCGGAGTGGTGAGCATTATATGCAATTACTACCAACTGGCTTCTTTGATGTATGTCATACGCAGAAATGCTTAAAGAGTGATTTTGAATGACTGTCCACTGTTCACAAAGTGCCACATTGTATCACTGTGTTGGTGTAATTAGTTGCCAAGATTTGGACGGATACAGCACTACCGCATCAATTGACTACTTGTAGCGGTTACATTTTATTTATTTTTTCTATATTGAAGATCTCCGGAAACAAGAGTTTTTTGAATGAACATTTATACTGTGCTGTTCCTCAAGATCAGGAGATCTTTATATCTTTATACTGATATTACAGGCTCAAATTGCATATCAATTTTATAGTTGTTATTAGTTTTTATATTGGGATTATTATATTTTATCGTTATGTAATTAATTAGGGAGGTACAAGGGCCCTGTACATCCCTATTTGGTTCTTTTTTACATTTTATATTAATAAATACTTATCAATTAAACCAGATATCTTTGACCCTTGAGCCCCATTTATTATTTCTTTCATATTGATCCTATTTTTATACACCGTGGGTATAGGTGTATGTTGGGTTGCTCGGGTCCTCGGTGATTGTCAGATAGACAGGAGCCTCTCCATTTTGTTTATAGTATAGTGGTCTCAAACTGTAGCCCTCCAGATGTTGCTAGGCAACTTACCAGCTTCCATAGGATCCAGTGAGCCGCATCGCCGTCCTCTGCAGCCACTGATCCAGCAGCTCATCGTCTCTTCCGCTGCGGTAAGTGGTCTTCGACGCCAGTCCCTGTATGTTTCCCCGTTCTACCCCGCCTATTGTGGGTGGGCAGAACGGGGAAACAGAAAGTTAACCCCCCCCCCCCCCCGATCTACTATTGGTCGTCGCGTATATATGACCAATAGCAGGGATAGGAGGGGTGGTACCCCTGCCACCTCACTCCTACCCCTTCAGTGGGTTCGTGGGTGTCTTAGACAACCCCGATCCCCCTTATTTTCTGAGTCACCATAGACCCGTATGACCCGGAATCGCCGCAAATCGCAAGTGTGAACCCCGGTCCCTGCCCGGCGCGCGGCGGGGTCCGAAATTCCCACGGGCGTACAGGTACGTCCTGGGTCCTTAAGTACCAGGGTGTCAGGACGTACCCGTATGCACTTGGTCCTGAACAGGTTAAAGTTTCGACTGGAGCAGTGGACTTTCATATACATGCCATGTACTTAATGTTTCATTGAAGCGACGAATTTTCACCTGGGTGAATATATTTTCTATGTATTTGTGATTACATTTACCATTTTCTTGTACTGAAGATTAATGAAGAAAAAATTTTGAAGCAATAGAAAAGCTAAGTTGTGGTGGTGTACTTCTTTTTTGAATACATGTTGATTAATAAATAAGTAATAATTTTGCTGCTTTATCTAGATATTTTTCAAAAAGTAAATGAGGGGAACATGTCATCTTGTTACCGGTATAGACATAAATTAAGAAACAGGATCGAGGGGGTGATTTGAGGAGACGTCTCCTGAATGTACTGGATGTTAGTCCTAAATGCACTGCAACCAATCAGGACTAAATCTAAGACAGAACCTGATCGTAACTTATTATTTATTTATTTTTTTTTATTTAGTGTTCCCTTAACCAGTATATATTTTTTTGTTTAATTTTAATATTTGGAACATATTATGCACATTTATATATCCCATTGTGTGGGGTTTAATATAAGGGTACGTTCACATGTACGCAGATTTAATGCACAGAATTTTCTGCTGCAGATTTCAATGTAAACTAAATAACTGAGCACAGCTTCTAATCGGCATCTACAAATCTGCGCAGGATCCTGTATGTGTGAACGTACCCTAATTATGTATATTGGTATGTCTGAACTACCGAAATGATATAATTCAGTTTCTGCTACTATGAGATGTTTTATTTTTTTTTCATCTTATAGCTCCTCTATGGTATTTCCCATTGGTATTAATGTACAGTTTCTCTGCACTTGCAGATAGTAGAGAATTATTTAACCAGCGTGTATGTATTGAGAATAGGTGGTTTCATTATCCTACGGTACCTGCAATTACAGAGAAGCAGTAAGTTATATGTGTGTATTGTTGGGCCCATCCGATGCTAGACATCTTTTTTTGTTTCTATTGTGTGAAGCTGGAGACATTGCTGTCTTTAGTACAGATTCATAAAGATCATGTAAGGATGTTCTAAAATAGAAGCTGTGTGAAATTTATACTTCTCATGTAAACAATGCCTTGGACAATGTCATTGTTCCCTCTGGGGATTTCATACTTCCTTGTTGAATTCAATGCAATGCTCCCATACATAAGGTAATTTATGATTGATAAACTACAGTCCATTGCACAGTGAACCAAGGAGTGGTTTTTACTTGGGTAAAACTGAGGATGCTTCTTTTTGTTTGTTGCACCTAGGCTAAGTTTCTACTTGTTTGTTTGTGCTGCATTTTTTGGGATAAAAAAAATGCATGAAAAAACACCAGTACAATGTCCTGTGTCTGGCGTTTTTTCTGGCTTTTTTTTCGTTTGTGTGGAAATTGCATTTTTGGCACCTTTTAGCGGGTTTTTTATGGTACCCAAAATTTGTTGGGTACCAAAAAAAAAAAGATGCAGCAGTGGTGGAAAATTTTTTATTAAACAAAATGTATATATTTTATAACAAAAATGTTTTATTATTTTTTAATAAAGTGTGTGTGTGTTTCACTTTTTTCTCTATTTTTTACATTTTTTAGGTAGTACTACTACTCCCAGCATGGAACAGACTTCCATGCTGGGAATAGTAGTACCTATAGTAATAGACATATCGCCCCGGGTCTCAGTCCTAACACCCGATGCGATCCTCCATTATATAGCACAGATGCGGCTTTATACAGCGGTCAAATCTCTGCACTATACTCCGGCCAGTGATGTAAATAGAACATCACTCATTCATATTTCCCACCCAGAGCTGTGATTGGCCGGATGGTTGCAGCCAATCACAGCTCTGAGGGAAATATCAGTGAGTGGCCGGAGTACAGAGCAGGGATGCGAGCGATTGTGTACAGTCGCTCCATCTCTGCAATAGACAGGACGATCGCAGTGGGTGTCAGTAGTGACATCCACTGTGATTTGTCCTTAACTGCAAGCACTACTACTCCCAACATGGAGCACACTCTGCTCCTTGCTGGGAGCTGTTGTACCTGCATTAATAGACAGATCGAAGCAAGTGTAACTTCTGACACTCGCTGCGATCTGTCTATTAATGCAGGTGCTACAGATCCCAGCATTGAGCAGAGTGTGCTCCATGTTAGGAGTAGTAGTACCTGCAGTTATGGAAAAATGACAGCGGGTATCACTCCTGACACCCGCTCTGATCCTCCTTTATAATTTATAGATGAGGCCGGCCGCTCTCCTATGGTCCCCTGCACTGCCGTATATATACACATTCCAGTTTCCCACAGAGAGCTGTGATTGGCTGGAACCATCTGGCCAATCACAGCTCTCTGCGGGAAATATGAAAAGGTGTATATATACATCAGTGCAGGGGACCATAGAAGAGCGGCTGACCGCGTCTATACATTATACAGAAGCATCGCAATGGGCGATCTGTCAATTAGTACAGGTACTACTACTCCCATCATGGAACAGTGTGTTCCATGCTGGGAGTAGTAATACTACCTAACAAAAATGTAAAGAAAATTAAGTGAAAAACACACACAGTACATTTTTTTATTATTGTTGGCTACATTTTTAGGTCCCCACCCGCCCACATAAATTGATCCCTGTTTAAAAATTTATAAAAATTTTGTAATAAAGATATTTAGTTAGATATAATTTTTTCCTTCACTACTGTACCTTTTTTTTTTTTTTTTATGGTACCCTATGAAATTTAATTAAAAAAGGTATCTCCATCACTTTTTTTGATCGTTTAAGTCCAAAAAAAGAATAAAAACCGCCCGCAAAAATGCCAAAGTTAAAACCCACATATCGTTTTTCTTGGCGTTTTTTCACTCCCATAGACTTCTATGTGAGAAAAACGCCACGATTTTGACTAAAAAAATGCCAGTGGCTCAACATGCTGCGATTACCAACTATTTCAAAAAAGCAGAAAAGAAAAGAGTGAAGAAACGCCAAAGTGAAAAACGCCAAGTGGAATAATAATTTTGCAATTTCTCATTGATTTTCAGCTAACATCTGTCCGCAGCGTTTTTTTGCAAAAAAAAACGCCATGCGGTAGAATTGGCGTTTTTCTTGGCGTGTTCACAAAAAAAAAAAAGTGGAATCCTAGCCTTAGTGAATGATTAGTAAACTCTTTAGAAAGCAAGTTGTTCATGATGTTTGAAGAAACTTGATAACCTGGGAATTTCCAAGCCAGAAAACAATGTTGCTAAACATGCTCATGCTAAAGGGTCACAACCTTACTGAGAACTGGTCTAAAAGCCTTTGAGCTTTGGCACAGTTTTTGCTATAAAAACTGCAAATTTTTTTCTCTCATCCACAAAGAAGTTTTTTTTAGCCTTTTTCTCCAAAATAATGTATAGTAGTATGTGTTTTGTATGTGGCATTTTATCTCCTGCTTTGCTTTTCAGAACAAGTTATGTTATTCTTTGATCATGTGATTGTAGGATTTCTTTTGAAAAATGTAAAGGAAAATATCAACTGAGGAGGAGAATAAAAAGAGGCAATGCCGCACTCACCATTATTAACAGATTTCTTTATTGGTGAGGTCAGAAAAGCAGGGGCGCTTCGGTGGGACGGACGCCATTTCGTGTGACACACACACACTCCATTTTCCGATGCTCAGAGCTGAGCGTTGGCAGACAAAGTGTGCTGTGTAAAAACAAAATGGCGTCCGTCCCACCAAAGCGTTCCTGCTTTTCTGACCGTTGTACTTGCTATGATCTGAACAATAAAGAAGTCTGTTATTAATGGTGAGTGCGGCATTGCCCCTTTTCATCCGTTGATATACCATCAACTTGCCTATATGCTATGCACCACCACTTGGCTCAGTAAGGACAGTGTTCACTTTGACTCCCGCTAAAACCTTAAAGGGACAGTGTATCTATGCTAAGTTGCCTGACATATCTACTTCTAAGTGTTGTAAAAGAAAATATACCTGAAAAAATTTACACAACTAACTGAAAGAGGTCTAGGGAAGAAAAAAAACACAAATTGGGTGAAAAACTCCTGAGCTATGAAAGAACTGCCCCTGACTAAAAAAACTAAATATGCCTCTAGAAAGAGAAAGCATGCCACAAATAAGAAAGCATTGTTGGTATAATTCATATTTGCCTATTGACCCCCCTGTTACATCTGGGTGTGGTTTAAAAAAAGAAACATGCCACTGTGTTTAACAGCGTTTTTATTGAAATTATACATTGTCTGAAACATCCCTGATTAAAAAGAAAAAATGAAAGCAACAAGACTGCTTTGTTGCCTAAGGTAAACAAAAAAAATGTCATAGACTGAAGATGTTTCTATTACAGATTGTTTTCCCCAATTCATGTGATTTTCAAAATATCTACATGCTATTAATGATGATAACTGATATAAAGACTACAACATGTTTTTAGATAGTAATATTGATTCTTATTTTGATCCATTGTACAGATAAATTGTATCATCCCACAAATGTTTGAGCAAAAGAACTACTGAAATTGGAGGCCAAATCAACATCTTAAACTCTTTTGTCATGTTCCTTGAACCATTCCTGAACAACTTGTACTGTCAAGGAATATTAGCCTACTAAATGAGGCCACTTCCCATAGGGAATGCCTTTTGTTATGAAGGGGCATACTTGGTTTGCAAAAATGAATGTGAAGACTCAAGGTTTTCAAGCAGTGGTTCTTAACCCCTTAAAGACGCAGGGCGTACAGGTACGCCCTGATGTCCTGGTACTTGACCTGTTGGGGACCACGGGCGTATGGATATGCCCTTGCATCTTGGTACGTAAGGACCAAGGGCGTACCTGTCCTTAATAGCCTGTACGCCCGTGGGAATTTCGATCTCCGCCGCTAGCCGGACGGGGATCGGAACGAGATGCCTGCTGAAATCATTCAGCAGGCATCCCGTGCAAATGCCTGGGGGCCGCAAATCGCTGATCAATTCAGAGCTGCGATTCACGGCTATTCCGGGCTGATCGGGTCCCGATGATCTGATGACCCGATAGCCCGGAAAATAGGGATGATCGGGGCTGTCTCTGACTCTCTATCGTCCTAAAGGATAGAAGCGAGGTGGCACGGGTGTCACCCCCTCCTACCCCTGCAATTGGCCGATCCGGCCAATCAGCGAATCGCGAGGGGGGGGGGGGGGGGGAGCGTTCATTTCCCCAGCTCAGCCCACCGCTGGATGTCGGGGTAGAGCAGGGGAAGATGGCAGTGAGGTGCGGACAATAGATGCGGCGGGGACTGCCGGTGCCGGTTACCTGGGCTCACGCGGCGCACCAGGGACCATGGACCGGTGGCTGACATGAGGCAGCAGGCAAGTGGAGGCAGCGGCGGCAGTTTCCGAGATACAGCAGTTAAGATTGCAGTAAAGTGATCTTCACTGCTGTATCTAGGAGTTTCAAAACTACAACTCCTAACATGCCCAGACAGCCAAAGGCTGTCTGGGCATGCTGGTAGTTGTAGTTTTGCAACATCTGGAGCGCCACAGTTTGGAAACCATTGTCCTTCCAGATGTTTCAAAACTACAACTCTCAGCATGCCCAGACTTTCCAGGCATGCTGGGAGTTGTAGTTCTGTAACATCTGGCCGGGTACTCCCTATAAAAATTCCTAATTTAGGCCTCAAATGCGCATGTGCTCTCTCACTTCAGAGCCCTGTCATATTTCAAGGCAACAGTTTAGGGCCACATATGGGGTATCTCTGTGCTCGGGAGAAATTGCGCTACTAATTTTGGGGGCTTTTACCCCTTATGAAAAGGTCAAATTGGGGTCTACACCAGCCTGTTAGTGTAAACATTTTTTACACCAACATGCTGGTGTTGCCCCATACTTTTCATTTTCATAAGAGGTCAAAGGAAATAAAGACCCTCAAAATTTGTAACACAATTTCTCCCAAGTACGGAAATACCCCATATGTGGGCGTAAAATGCTCTGCGGGCGCACAGCAAGGCTCAGGAATGAGAGCACACTATGTACATTTGAGGCCTAAACTGGTGATTTGCACAGGGGTGGCTGCTGGTTACAGTGGTTCGGACATAAATGCAAAAAAAAAATACCCACATGTGACCCCATTTTGGAAACTACACCCATCACAGAACGTAATTAAGGTTATAGTGAGCCCCCACCCCACAGGTGTCTGACAGATTTTTGAAACAGTGGTCCGTGAAAATTAAAAATTAAATTTTTCATTTGCACAGCCCACTGTTACAAAGATCTGTCAGATGCCAGTGGAGTGTAAATGCTCACTGCACCCCTTGTTACGTTCCTTGAGGGGTGTAGTTTCCCAAATAGTATGTCATGTGGGGTGTTTTTCGCTGTTCTGGCACAATGGGGGCTTCCTAATTTTGACATGCCCCCCAAAAACCATTTCGCTCTCCAAAATCCAATTGTCACTCCTTCCCTTCTGAGCCCTCTAGTGCACCCACAGACCACTTTATGTCCACATTTGAGGTATTTCCTTTACTGGAGAGAAATTGGGTTACATATTTTGGGGGGCTTTTTCTCCTTTTACCCCTTGTAAAAATAAAAATATGTGTCTACAAGAACATGTTAGTGTAAAAAATGAAGAATTTTCGCCTCTACTTTGCTGCTATTCCTAAAGGGTTAACAAACTTTCTGAATGTCATTTTGAATACGTTGAGGGGTAAAGTTTTCATAATGGGGTCCATTATGGTGTATTTCTAACATAAAGACCCTCAAATTCACTTCAAAACTGAACTAGTCCCTGAAAAATTCAGATTTTGAAAATTGCTTGGAAAATTGCTGCTATACTTTGAAGCCCTCTGATGTCTTCAAAAAGTAAAAACATGTCAACTTTATGATGCAAACATGAAGTAAACATATTGTATATGTGAATCAATATATAATTTATTTGGTATGTCTATTTTCCTTATTTGGTATGTCTATTTTCCAAGCAGAGAGCTTCAAATTTATAAAAATTTTTAATTTTTCATAAAATGTTAGAATTTTTCAACAAGAAATGATGCAAGTATCGACGAAAATTTACCACTAACATATAGTAGAATATGTCACGAACAAACAATCTCTGAATCAAATTCATAAGTAAAAGCATCCCAGAGTTATTAATGCTTAAAGTGAGAGTGGCCAGAATTTCAAAAAATGCTCTGGTCCTTAGGGTCAAAATGGGCTTGGTCCCCAAGGGTTTAAGGACTCAGGGTGTACCTGTACGTCCTGAGTCCCACTAACTGGGTTTAAACCGTTCTCACGATCGGAGAACAGGTTAAACCCCGTGGGTCACGGTTGCTACGGTTAGCCAGGCCCCACTGATAATGCCGGGCACCACCGATCGGGCCGATGCCTGGCATTAACCCTTTAGACGCCACGATCAAAGTTGAAAGTAAAACTATCCCGGCAGCTCAGCAGAACTGATCAGGACTATCGCGACAAACTCGCAATGACCCGATCAGCTTACTAGATGACAGGAGGGTCATCACCTTCCTCCTGGTCGTCCGATCAGTGATCTACTGCCTCATGCCTGGAGCAGCAGAGTGCCGATAACACTGATCAGTGCTATGCTATGGCATGATATTGATCAGTGTATGCAATCAGAATATTGAAAAAAAAAAGTGTAAAATAAAAAATTACATGTGAATAAGCCCCTCCTTCCCCAATAAAAGTTTGTCACCCCCCTATCATACCCATCCTATTTTTTTAAATAAAATTATCTAGTAAAAAAATCATATGTGGTACCGCCACGTGCGTAAATGTCCAAGCTATTAAAATATAAGGTTAGCTAAACCGCACGGTCAATTGCGTACACGTAAAAAAAATACCAAAAGTCCAAAATTGTAAATTTTTGGTCACTTCATATACCATAAAAATATTAATGAAAAGCAATCAAAAAGTACCATCAAAACAAAAATGATACCAATAAAAACTACAGACCACAGTGGGTATCCCTGTAACAGTATGGACCTACAGAATAAAGATAAGTGCCCTGATTTACTAAGAGTGGAGTGTTTTTGGAGTGATTTCAATATCACTCGTCTTTTTTTTCAGGCTTATTTACTATTCTGTCGCACATGTCTGTTATTTTTCTGTCGCACGTTTTTTTGTGTTGCACTAGTCAATTGTGTTGCACAAACTCCAGGTTAAAGAAATTAGTTGTGTGAGTCCAAATGGATTAGACTTGTTTTTTTTTTTTTATTGTTTCATGAATGAAAAGTATTCATGTTATAATTATTCAAACATTACAACAATTATCCTTGTTTATCAGCTTGGGTGTTAAATTGATTTAAGCCTAATATTGCAAATGTGTTCAAAAGAAAAAATATATAAACATTAACTATCACAAAAGCATTCAATATTTTATTCATAAAAGTGTTGAACTGTACAAAATGTTTTCAGGTAATAAAACAAGTTACTTTCACACAAAACAAAATGGCAAACAGTCCCTTGTTAGAAATCACTCCATTTTTGGAATTTCACTCGGCCTCTTGGCTGTAGGTTATTGTGTGAGGCAAACTCACACTTTTTCTTGAGTGATTTTGTAAGTACTCCGAGTATTTTTTGTTTTTTTTTATGTTAAAACACCCATTTCAGAGTGAAAAAAACCCCACTCCGAGTGTTTTCTAAAGTGTCGGTTGTGCGACTATAATTTGGTCGTATAAATAGTCGCAACTAAAATTTAGGCGCAATAACTGAGAAAGAGTTGATTGAACTTTAGTAAATCAGGGCCAATGTGTCATTTTTACCGAAAAGTAGAAACGGAAGCCCTAAAAAATTTGCAAAATTGCGTTTTTTTTTTTTCATTTCATCCGACAAATTTTTTTTTTGTTTCGCCGCAGATTGTTATAAAATAAGTATTATGTAATGTAATAAGTACTATGTCATTACAAAGTACAATTAGTGATTCAAAAAACAAGCCCTTATATGGGTCTGTAGGTGCAAAATTGAACATGCTATGATTTTTAGAAGGAGGAAAAAACGAAGATTGTTTTGAGTCCTTAAGGGGTTAAAGGGTTGGTTCACTTGCACTAAACCCAATACACAGGGTTATAATGTTAGGGAACCTGAGTAAAACTATGTATAACATACTTACCTCTGTGGTCCTGTTTCACAATCCAGTGTATTACTAATATGTACATTTCCCCCTTGTGCACAATAAAGGAGGAAGCTGGCTTTTCGAGCTTTCCTGCCTCTGCCCCCTCTGCTTCAAAATTCCCACCCACCTAGCATTGCATTCACATGGGCATAGTCTTTGGCATCATAAGCATGTGAGAGTGAAGATAATATGAATATTTAGAGGTGGAAGGGAATTTGGCAGCATTGGCGACGGAGGCAGGGTAGCCTGGAAAGCCAGCTCCCACCTCCATTGTGCACAGGGTAAAATTTATATATTAGCTAAATTCCAAATTTCTCTACAACAGGACCACAGAACTATGTAAGTTATACAGTGTTTTATTTAGGTTCACCTGCAACATAAGCCTGTGTATTAGTTTTAGTGTCATTGAACCATCTGTCAGATTCCACAGGGGGTAGGCGCTGTAACTTAAAATAAAAACATAGGGGATGATTTATCAAAAACTGTCCAGAAGAAAAGTTGCTGAATTGCCCATAGCAACCAATCAGATCGCTTCTTTAATTTTTCAGAGGCGTTTTCAAAAATGAAAGAAGCGATCTAATTGGTTGCTATGGGCAATTCAGCAATTTTTCCTCTGGACAGGCTTTGATAAATCTCCCCCATAGTCTCCTGTACATTTAGCGCCAGGACATTGCTGAATACTATTGTCTAGCATTCCGCAATATCCTGAAGCATTAATCAAACCAGCTTTTGAACCAACCCTCTTCAATGTCCTGAGGCACCAATCGGAGTAGCTCCTGAACCCAGGGCCTCTTACCAGCAGCTGCATGTCCACTGAGTCTCCGCCAGCTGCTGTCTTGTACCTCCTTCTTCCACCTTCATCCCTCACCCAGCCCTGACCATCTCCTGCTGCAATAGTTAATTAATACAGTATCATTCTACAATATTTCTTCTGTGGGTTCCAACCAGACAGGCTTGTCTTTACCTTGATCTGTTGTAATTTTGCATTACACTTACACTTGGCCTAAATTGGCCTAAAGTGATGTGTTTACTGGCCAAAATGTGATCTACCGTATATGAACATAAAATTCTAATAACTAACAGTCAAATCATACATGTTTGGGATTATTATCCTTTTATTGTGCATCCTAATACCTATACCCCATAACTGCTTAGCATAAAAGAAAAATGCTTGTTTGCACAAGATCCCACATTTGGATATTTCCCATCCTTTGAAATTTTAAGATATTACTTTCCACTCATGTATATTGTGTTTTTCTTTTTACCAAAAAAGGGGAAAATCTAGAAATAATCTATACATTTATGATCCTAACATCTGTGCAGCAGTAGCCGTCTGTCATGCATGAATGCATTAAATGAGCCTTGAATACAGTGAATATAAGGTCTGTCTCAAAGGCATTACTTTCTTGCCTGGAATTTTTGTGGAATCGGAGCTGAAAATTCCTTTAAACTGAGGTTAAGTATTTAGGAAAGGTAATTTGCAGAGTACATTGCAACAGAAGCTTAAATTAGGTTTCATATAAATAGTTGTAGGATAAAATCAGTAAAGGAAGAACAGTGGGGTTTGTTTTCCTGGAGTTAAAGAGTTCGGAATGTGCTGATGACTAAACATTTTTTTCTCTCCATATAATGTTATGGATGGGTGTTCTCTGCTATAATGCATCTCTTCCATTTAACCCTAGAATTTATCTACCAAATTAACTGCTCCCAAAATTCGCAGTCACTGTGGAGTCTTGTACCATATATTGTACTATAGTATTATGCTACCATATCAAATTCACTTAAATAACCTAATAATCTCTTTTGTAGTGCAGTAAAATAAGATTTTTATGTGTATTTTGATACCTAAATAGATGTGGAAATCATGACTATTAGACCTGGGAACTGTTGTGGCTGTACAGTCATGTTTGACCTGCTTTTCAGTTTTTAAAATCGTACTCCATTACTATAAAACTTATCTTCTATCTGCAGGGATAAGTTTATGATCCCAAGGGGTCTGACCTTGAAACCCCACGATCTCCAGAGGAGGGCCTTATTGGTGTGCCATGTCAGCATGTGCTCAATGCACTGTTTGTAGGAGCTCATGGGATACCCAAATATAGTGCTCCCATAGAGAATGCATGTAGTGCATGCTGACACGTCGCTCCATGCACAAGGAGAGACAGGGCCCCTTATGGAGATCGCGGGGGAGTCTCAGAGGTCCTGATTAGAGATGAGCGAACTTACAGTAAATTCGATTCGTCACAAACTTCTCGGCTCGGCAGTTGATTACTTATTCTGCATAAATGAGTTCAGCTTTCAGGTTCTCCGGTGGGCTGGAAAAGGTGGATACAGTCCTAGGAAAGAGTCTCCTAGGACTGTATCCACCTTTTCCAGCCCACGGGAGCACCTGAAAGCTGAACTAATTTATGCAGGATAATTCATCAAATGGCAAACGCCGAGAAGTTCGTGACGAATCGAATTTACTGTAAGTTCGCTCATCTCTAGTCCTGATCCATTGCTAGCAGAAATTTTTCCCTTAGGGGGATACATTTTAAAGTAATGAAATATCCCTTTAATGTTTAGTTAAATATTCTGGGATAGAAAAACAATGAAGGCTACTGACACTCGCTGTGGAGACAGATTTTTACTTTGTCAATAATTATTGAGGAGGCATATTAGTAACTCCTGATTATGAGAACGGCCGACGCTAGGACATGTGGGCATTGCTAGTCTCTATAGATGGCAATGTATTCTGCAAGGTACTCCACCGAAAGAATGGACCTATTCATGACAGGTGCAGCTGACAGTATGACCATGACCATGTGCATGTTGCTTGTATCCATAGACTGCAATGTTTTGTGCGGAGTAAATGAACAAATTAAATTATTTCGGTGAGTTGCAAATCCAAAATTTCTGCAGGAGAATGCCTGCCATGGAAATTCTGCAGAGTGAATGGCGCAGTAGAATCCCATTGAATACATAAGGAAGCTGCAGCACTTGCATTTCCAATTCTCGGGGGTTAACTGGTTACAACGAGGTATCACTTACCTGGATCCGAAGTCCGGTTCCTAAGATACCTCTATTGCTTATAGCCGGCTTTGCGCAATGAAGGCAGGGCCTGGCATACCCAGCACGATTTTAAATGTATGGCATAAATTCAAAATAAAATAAATAAATAGATAAATAAATACATTTTAAATTCCTTAACCCATAATAATAATATAATTATCCATTTATCTACATTTAGTAATAATTATTTAACAAAGAACCCTATGTGGATTCTAAACCAACACTTTCTGTACTGTTAAAATAATAAATCTGATAATTTTATAAACCTAACCGAGGACATGCCCCCTATTCTCCAACTCAAATGTATTCAAATTTTCTGGTGCATGTGAGACACAATTATGGCGCACAGGCAATGAACTAAAATTGTGACTCACACCCTAACAAAAAAAATTACAATAATCCCTATGTTTATATATACCTTTTTGGCCATATGCCTTTACTGATATCCAAAATTGTTAAAAATTTTCATACTTTATCACTTTTTTGTTGCTTTCTCATTTTAGGCTGTGGCTATTATTGAATATTCTTCTGATGATCCACCCGATGAACATACTGTTTCAGCTGCCAGGATGGATGTGTCAATAAGTGAAGAAAATACTATGAACTCTAGAGGGAAATCAGCAAGTGACTGGTTGAAAAATGCACAGGTTCTACTCCAAACTCCAGAAAAGAAAGCAGATGTAAACTTTAAGACTCCAGAAGACTCTGCCAAGAAGAAAAAACGTTTCCTTAGGTAAATTTTCCTTTTGCAAATCTCTAATTTTCATTTAATTTATACCCATTCTGAGAAATGTCAGTGGTTGGGTCATAAATCAGACTATACTTCTGAATTTGATACAAAAAAAATTAATGTCCTAGAGAATGTTCAGACCCCCAAAAAATCACTAGAACATGCGGGGAGAGAAGCACGTATTTCAAAAGTTTTTGGAGAAGCACACATTTCAAAACCTTACAGTGCCCATTTAAAGGGTTGTTCCAGGAATTTTTTTATTTGACTATGCTACAGGGGCTGTAAACTTAGTGTAGTTCATAATATTGTGTCTGTACCTGTGTTTGATGATAATCTTGCAATTCTTCTGTGATTTTCGTCCCAATATTTATTTTTAACAGCATACAAAATTAATCAAGTCTTAGGTTTTCCCAGGTTGCAGTTCCGCCTAGACATGACATCAGTAGTTAGGTTTGTAAAGGGAGACTGTCCTGCTTCAATGGTTGGAGTGACCTCTGGGTGGGAGAGAGATCATTCCACAATTAATTGTATTTTTGCAACAGCTGGCGGCACCTTGGTTAGAAAACACTGGTCTTTTGAATGAAATGGAGCTCATTTGTTTTTCAATGGGTGGGGTGGCTGATTTGTGGGAAGGAGGAAAGTGACCTCAGACTTACAAACAAAGAACTATGGTATTTGAAGTTTGAGAGAACAAACTCCAACAGGAAATACCCAGTTCACAAAAAAGATAGCCTTAGTGTTATGGTAATCTCACAACACAGCCATTCAGACCCAAGACAAGCGCAGACCCTTCCTAAGCATGTCCATTACTGTCTGGCAGTTACATACTAAAATCTCCTTATGGTGGATAACCCCTTTAACCCCTTAATGACCAGGGGGTTTTCCGTTTTTGCACTTATACTTTTTTAAAGGTAAGGAGGAAAAAACTAAACCCTTTCAATTTTGCACCTAAAAATCCATATGATGGCTCATTTTATGCGCCACCAATTCTATTTTGTAATGACATCAGTCATTGTACCCAAAAATCTACGGCGAAACGGAAAAAAAAATCATTGTGAGACAAAATTGAAAAAAAACGCCATTTTGTAACTTTTGGGGGCTTCTGTTTCTACGCAGTAAATTTTTCTGTAAAAATTACAATTTCTCTTTATTCTGTAGGTCCATACGATTAAAATGATATCCTACTTATATAGGTTTGATTTTGTCGTACTTCTGAAAAAAATCATAACATGCAGGAAAATGTATACGTTTAAAATTGTCATCTTCTGACCCCTATAACTTTTTTATTTTAACGTGTATGGGTCGGTATGAGGGCTCATTTTTTGCGCCGTGGTCTGAAGGTTTTAGCGGTACCCTTTTTGTATTGATCGGACTTGTTAATCACTTTTAATTCATTTTTTCATGATATAAAAAGTGACCAAAAATACACTATTTTGGACTTTGGAATTTTTTTGCGCGTACGCCATTGTCCATGCGGTTTAATTAACAATATATTTTTATAATTCGGACATTTCTGCACGCGGCGATACCACATATGTTTATTTTTATTTACACAGTTTTTTTTTTAATGGGAAAAGGGGGGTGATTCAAACTTTCCTGATCCCGAACAGCTCCCTGAGCTAACCGGCATGGTACGCTGGTGAATTAAGGAGGTGAATTAACCCCACCACGGCTGGCCGCCGTTTATATGAGGCTGAGCTCACTTCATGCTGGCTAATGCAGGGCATCACCAATCTGGGTGATGTCCGACGTTAACCCTTTAGACGCTGCAATCAAAGTTGATCGCTGCGTTTAAAATACTGAAAACACATGCTGGTAGCTCAGTGGAGCTGATCGGGACACCCGCAGTAAAACCCGCGGGGTCCCAATCAGCTAGGAGGACGGGCGGAGATTCCCTACCTGCCTCCGGCTTGTTCAATCTGTGCTCCATAATGCTAGCATCCTCAGAAGCCTGTGGTAATGGAGTGCCGATAACACTGATCAGTGCTGTGTAGGCTCCTATGGCACAGCACTTATCAGTGTCTGCAATAATAAGATTGCAAGTAATATTCCCCAGTGTCCCCAGTTGTTGCAAAGCTACATGTCTTTGGCTGTCTGGGCATGCTGGGAGTTGTAGTATTGCAACAACTGAAAACACAGTATTTGGAAGACACAGCCCTAATTGGAAGACACAGCCCGTTAGTTTGCCTCCAGCTGTTCCCCCCTGCTTGTAGCTGCAATCTGCCACTCCTAGCAGTTACACAAGGGCCTGCGAGTTGCCACGCACGCACGCTCGCAGTTTGTTCACAGACATCGGGGAGCGGTCGCAATGCCTGAGTTCACTGCGTGCAGTGACTTGTACGGTGATTTACCCTGAATGACTGCCCAGAGAGGCGGATTGCCACTGCGAGCAGGGGGGAACAGCTGAAGGAACACTAAAGGTCGGGTCAGTGGCAGATCAGCAGCGTAAAATATGCTGCACATCCATGTCGTATGACCCTACCCTAAATCACCCCCCCCCCCCCTTTTCCCATTTTTAAATAAAATAATGTAAACAAAGATAAACACATGCACTTTCGCTGCATGTGTAAATTTCTAAAATATTAACCTATAACATTAATAAACAGCACGGTCATTGGCATAAACGTAAAAAAATACTAAATACCAGGATTGCAGATTTTTGGTCACTTTATAAACCAGGAAAAAATTTATACAAAGTATTCAAAAAGTCCCATCAAAACAAAAATGGTACCAATAAAAACTACAGATCATGGCTCAAAAATAAGCCCTTATACAGCCCGCATATGGAAAAATAATAAAGTTATAGGGGTCAGAAGAGGACAATTTAAGCATCCTGATTTGCTATGGGTAAAATGAATGTTATCATTACAAAGTACAATCGGTGGCGCAAAAAACAAGCCTCTTGTTATGGGCGGTTGAAGTTGAGTTGTTCTTTTCTGTCTAAGTGCTCTCTGATGACATCTGTCTCGGGAACTTTCCAGAGTAGAAGAAAATCCACATAGCAAACCTCTTCTACTCTGCGCAGTTCCCGGGACAAGCAGAGATGTCAGCAGAGAGCACTGTTGTTAGACAGAAAAGAACAACTCGACTTCAGCAACTGATAATTATTGGAAGGTTTAAGATCTTGTAATAGAAGTTTAACTTTCTGGAGCCAGTTGATATATAACAAAAAAGTTTTTTCCTGGAATACCCCTTTAAGCGTTATGGCTATTAGAAAGTGAGGAGGAAAAAATTAACCCCCCCTTCCCAGTCCTTAAGGGAAGTCACATATTCCCAGTGCTCCCTCCCAGTCAATGAACAGGAAACTTGGTAGTGGGGGATGGTGGACGGGCGAGTGGAGTCTGGGGTGACTATATGAAATTAGGGTATTGGACATGAAATGGGGTGGATTTCACCATTTGTTTATTATATAGTAATCGCATGTCGAAATCGCAATATTTACCTCCATAATAGCAATCGCACATTTTTCTCATATCGTGCAGCCCTAAAAAAAAAAATATATATATATATATATATACACACACACACACACACACACACACACATATATATTCATATATGCATATACACATATCTATTCATATATGTATAAATACACACACACACACACACGCAAGTGTAGCTATGTTTGTGTGTACAATTCAGGGTGCTTGTGCAAACAATACCAAAAGGCCCTGAAATAAACAAGCTAAAACTTGAAGGGGTTATCCGGTGGCGTATTTTTTTTTCTTTGTTTTTTTTCTGTTCCACTTTCACTGACTTTAACCCCTTAAGGACCCAGCCAATTTTCACTGTAGGACATGGCCATTTTTTGAACATCTGACCACTGTCACTTTAAACATTAATAACTCTGGGATGCTTTCATTCTGATTCCGAGATAGTTTTTTCGTGACATATTCTACTTTGTCAGTGATAACATTTTGTTGATACTTGCATCATTTCTTGGTGAAAAATTACCCCACAAATGACTTCTTTTTAGAAATACCCCACAAATGACCCCATTATAAAAACTGCACCCCTCAAAGTATTCAAAATTACATTCAAAAGGTTTGTTAACCCTTTAGGTGTTTCACAGGAATAGCTGCAAATTGAAGGAGAAAATTCAAAATCTTCATTTTTTTACACTGGCATGTTCTTGTAGACCCAGTTATTGAATTTTTACAAGGGGTAAAAGGAGAGAAATCTTCCTAAAATGTGTAACCCAATTTCTCTCAAGTAAGGAAATACCTCTTATGTGTATGTCAAGTGTTCGGCGGGCGCAGTAGAGGGCTCAAAAGGGAAAGAGCGACAGTGGGATTTTGGGGAGAGAGTTTTTCTGAACTGGTTTTTGGGGGGCATGTCACATTTAGGAAGCCCCTATGGTGCCAGAACAGCAAAAAAAAAACACATGGCATACCATTTTGGAAACTACACCCCTCAAGGCACGTAACAAGGGGTCCGCTGAGCCTTAACACCCCACAGGTGTTTGATGACTTTTCGTTAAAGTTGGATGTGAATGATTCTTTTTTTTTCACTAAAATGCTAGTTTTCCCTCAAATTTTTAATTTTTACAAGGGATAATAGGACAAAATGACCCCCAAAATTGGAAATCCCATCTCTTCTGAGTATGGAAATACCCCATGTGTGGACGTCAAGTGCCCTGCTGGCGCATTGCAATGCTCAGAAGAGAAGGAGCGCAATTGAGCTTTTGGGAAAAAAAAATTTTGGAATGGAAGTCAGGGGCCATGTGCGTTTACAAAGCCCCCCGTGGTACCAGAACAGTGGACCCCCCCCCCACATGTGACCCTATTTTGGAAACTACACCCCTCACAGAATTTAATAAGGGGTACAGTGAGCATTTACACCCCACTGGCGTTTGACAGATCTTTGGAACAGTGGGCTGTGCAAATGAAAAATAAAATTTTTCATTTTCACGGACCACTGTTACAAAAATCTGTCAGACACCTGTGGGGCGTAAATGCTCACTGTACCCCTTATTACATTACGTGAGGGGTGTCATTTCCAAAATGGGGTCACATGTGGGTATTTATTTTATTGCGTTTATGTCAGAACCTCTGTAAAATCAGCCACCCCTGTGCAAATCACCAATTAGGCCTCAAATGTACATAGTGCACTCTCACTCCTGAGCCTTGTTGTGCGCCCGCAGAGCATTTTACTCCCACATATGGGGTATTTCTGTACTCAGGAGAAATTGCCTTACAAATTTAGGGGGTCTTTTTTTCCTTTTAACGTGAAAATAAAAAGTATGGGGCAACACCAGCATGTTAGTGTAATTTATTTTTTTTTTACACTAACAAGCTGGTGTAGCCCCCAACATTTCCTTTTCATAAGGGGTAAAAGGAGAAAAAGCCCCCCAAAATTTGTAACACAATTTCTCCCGAGTACCGAGATACCCTATATGTGGCCCTAAACTGTTTCCGTGAAATACCACAGGGCTCTGAAGTGAGAGAGCGCCATGCGCATTTGAGGACTAAATTATTGATTGCATAGGGGTATTCTACACCAGTGATTCCCAAACAGGGAGCCTCCAGCTGTTGCTAAACTCCCAACATGCCAGGACAGTCAGTGGCTGTCCAGAAATGCTCGGAGTTGTTGTTTTGCAAGAGCTGGAGGCTCCGTTTTGGAAACACTGCCATACAATACGTTTTTATTGGGGGGACAGTGTAAGGGGGTGTATATGTAGTGTTTTACCCTTTATTATGTGTTAGCGTAGTGTACTGTTTTTAGGGTACGTTCGCACTGGTGTGTTACGGTGAGTTTCCCGCTAGGAGTTTGCTCTGCGGCGAAAAATTTGCCGCAGCCCAAACTTGAAGCAAGAAACTTACTGTAAACCTGCCCATGTAAATGTACCCTGTACGTTCACATGGGGGGGGGCAAACCTCCAGCTGTTTCAAAACTACAACTCCCAGTATGTACTGACAGACCGTGCATGCTGGGAGTTATGGTATTGCAACAGCTGGAGGCACACTGGTTGGAAAACCTTCAGTTAGGTTCTCTTATCTAACTCAGTATTTTCCAACCATTGTGCCTCCAGCTGTTGCAAAACTACAACTCCCAGCATGTACTGATCACCAAAGGGCATGCTGGGAGATGTAATTATGCAACAGCTGGAGGTACGCAACTACAACTCCTAGCATGCCGAGACAGCTGTTTGGGCATGCTGTGATTTGAAGTTTTGTAACATCTGGAGGGCTACAGTTTTAGGGAACACTGCAAAGTGATCTCCAAACTGTGACCCTCTAGATATTGCAAAACTACAAATCCCAGCATTCCCGGACAGCAAACAGCTGTTTGGGCATGCTAGGAGTTGTAGTTTTGCAAGATCTGGATAGATAAAGTTTAGAGACGACTAGATAGTGGTCTCAAACTGTAGCCCTCCAGCTGTTGCAAAACTGCATATTCCAGCATGCCCAAACAGCTGTCTGTTAAAATTTGTAACGCAATTTCTCCCGAGTACGGAGATACCCCATATGTGGCCCTAAACTGTTTCCTTGAACTACGACAGGGCTCTGAAGTGAGAGAGCGCCATGCGCATTTGAGGACTAAATTAGTGATTGCATAGGGGTATTCTACACCAGTGATTCCCAAACAGGGTGCCTCCAGCTGTTGCTAAACTCCCAGCATGCCTGGACAGTCAGTGGCTGTCCAGAAATGCTCGTAGTTGTTGTTTTGCAAGAGCTGGAGGCTCCGTTTTGGAAACACTGCCATACAATACGTTTTTATTGGGGGGACAGTGTAAGGGGGTGTATATGTAGTGTTTTACCCTTTATTATGTGTTAGCGTAGTGTAGTGTTTTTAGGGTACGTTCGCACTGGTGTGTTACGGTGAGTTTCCCGCTAGGAGTTTGCACTGCGGCCCCCGGCTGATTTCAGTGGCTGGGGGCCGCTGATGCATCACCGCCGCTAATATCCAGCATGCGGTGCTCTGCAGTGTGTATGGAGCGGGCTCCGGACTCGTGCCCGCTCCATGTTGTGCAGCCCCCAGCTGTTCTCAGTAGCCGGGGGCTGCCGCTAATAGCCAGCATGCGGCGATCGCCGCGGCTGGCTATTAACCCTTTAGATCGCCGCTGTCAAAGCTGACAGTGGCGTCTAAAGGGATCTGTGAATGCTTCCTGGTGGGCTAGTGGTGTGGATCGCCCCCACCCGCAGCGCGATCGCGAGGGGGCAATCCCATATGGAGGTAGCCGGAGGGCTTACCTCTGCTTCCCTGCTCTCCGTGGCTCTCTCATTGATAGATCCTGGCTGGACCAGGCTCTATCAATGGATCGCAGATCAATGGAGTTCAATAGAATCTAATGATTCCTCCTAAAAGTCTATAAAGTGTATAAAAAAAAAAAAAATTAAAAAAAAAAAGTTTTAATAAAAGTGTAAAAGACATTGTTTTTTAGACAGAATCGGGATATATCGCGATGTATCGTCGCCTATATGATACCTCTTCAATATGATAGATCTATCAGAACTTGGTCAGCTCTGTTTCAATGCCATATAGATGTGAAGAAAACTAATAAATAAATATATCCCCCGATACAAGATATGGATTGGGAAGGGTTGAAAAACAGTATCATAAAAGCATAAATATATTATTACATATGGAAGTAATAAAAAACTATAACAAAAAAGAAGTTACGCAGGCATTCTGCGGTTGGATGTTAAAAATACTTAAAAAAATGCAAAGTGTTTAACTGAGAGTCACAATACTTCATGATGTGGAAGGGATACATTCACACTGTGCAGATTCACTGTTGTTAACTTCAAACTTTCACATTACTGAGCATGGGATGGATGGCTCCATGCCATTCTATTTCTAGATGCTAATTATTTAAAAGGGAAATACACTTAAATCGCTACCTGTGTTTAAACCCAAAGGTCCTACTGCGTCTGTGCGTCAGATCAATTCTGTCTCCTTTTGCAATAATAATTTGTAATAATCACCTCCAATCGGTGCAGTGTGCTGTACATATAAACCTATGAATTTTAACTGTTCTTTTTTGTTTTCATGTGCAATATTCATATGTTCTATAAATCTCGGACTTCCCACTCCTGACGTCTTAGATCTAAGATGTTCTTTTATTCTTTTATGAAGAGGTCTGATCGTATTCCCTATGTAATATTTCTTACAATTACAAACTAGGGAATAGACAACAAAACTCGTTTTACAGGTTATGAAGTGGTTAATCCTGATGGTGTGTGAGCCTAACTGTGTCTCTTTCTGATTACATAGTAACTAACAAATATTGCATTGGCCACATCTGAAACTTCCTATTGGCAATTGTTTTTTCAACCAGCTGGATTCTTTCTTCCTTTTCTAATCTGTTTTTAACCAAGACATCTCTTAAGTTTTTTGTTCTTCTGAAAGACACTAACTGCTTGGTGTGTATTGTGTCCTTCAGAAGATCATCATTATGTAGGATATGCCAGTTCTTGAATATGGCTGATTTAATGACTTTTTCCCTGGGGCTGAACTTGAATGAAAAAGAAAAAATCTTTTCCCTATGGCCACCTGGTGCTTTGCGTTTTTTGAGTAAAGTTTCAGAACGGGGGAGAGCCTTAGCTCTCTCATATGATTTCTGCAACAGAAAATCCGGATATCCTCTACTTTTTAGTCTGCCACAAAACTCCATGGCTTGTTCTCTGAATACATCATAATTTGTATTAATTCTACTCAAACGCACCATCTGACCATATAGCAATGAGTTTTTTAACATGATATGGATGGTAACTATCGTACCTTAGCAAAGAATTTGTCGCCGTTAGCTTTCTATATCCCTCTATGTTCAGTTGGTTGTCTGTGGTTCTAAATTTAACATTCAAAAACTCAATACTTGTTTGGCTGTAAACACTAGTAAAATGCATATTGTATGAATTATTGTTCATGTTCTGTACAAAATTTGCAAACTGTTCCTGTGACCCAGACCAGAAAACCAAAATATCGTCCACATATCGTATGTAAAGGGACAAACATTTTTGAAAAGATTGGACATAGAATAATTCAAATCATCTTCGAGGGACCCCAAAAAAATATTAGCGAAAGTGGGTGCCACTGGGGTCTCCATCGCTGTACTGTCTGTCTGAATATACCAGTCACCATGGAACTGAAACACATTATGGCCCAGTATAAATTGCAACATTTAGCAGATATAATTAATGAACGTGTCATTATATTTCTGTAGCATAACCAGTTTACGTCGAAAGTCGATACTGGCCAGGGATAAACCCTGCTGCCATCCGAAATCATGCACTATATTTAGCAAGTGACTAGTGTCATGTATATGTGCTGGGACTGTTTTTAACAATGGACGTAAAATCCAGTCCAAATTTTGCGAAAGGGGTTCCATAAGGGAGCCCCTTGCCGCAACAATCGAGATTTTTATGCACCTTAGGAATCCAATACCAATAAGGTTTTTTTTGGAAACTGAAAAAACTATTTTTACAGCAAATCTAGAAGAAAAAATATGTAATTCAACTCCTTTACGTAAAAGTGTTCTAACTAAATATTGGTGGTGTCGTGTGGGGTCACAGGTCAGTTTCATGTAATGGAATTAGATAACTGGCGCTCAGCTTCCTCCAAGTAGTATTGTTTTGATAGCAACACTATGTTGCCCCTTTATCTGCGGGTCGTACAATTAAATTTGGTTGAGAGGACAGTCATTTCAAGGCTTTTTCCTCTTCTTTAGTTAAATTAGAGCGTGGATGAGGATAAATTAAAGATTTTACATCACACTGTACACATTCTACAAACGTGTGAATGCTGGAACACCGGGTAAAGGGGGATTAAATGTTGATGGTTGACTACCTGTGAACATCATTAACAATGTTCTCCTCCATATCTGGAACATCCAATAACAATTTTAACAACTCTACGTCATTTTCACTGAAATTAGGATTTACACAAAAACCTAAGGTTCCCATACTAACTGGAATTTCCCCTACTAGCTTATCATTATTATCACTGGTGGATTTAGCTGCAAAAAAATGGTGGAGATTAATTTTGCTTACTGACCGGTGCAAATCTATGATAAATTGTGGAAAATTAAACTCGGATGCTATGCAAAAATGTAACCCTTTACGAAGTACTGACCATCAGATTATATAATAGCAGTTAGACTAATGACGTTACTATTGGTTACCTCTGTGGAATAAAGAGGAGCATAATCACCTAGCTTCTCCAGGTGATCTGCTTCCTCTTGGTACCACCTCTTTTTCTATTGTCGCTTGCCCCTTCCCCTTCGTGTGCTGCATCTAAAGGGGGATGCAGTTGTGGGTCCCGATCAGCCACACAGCTGTTGGGATTAATGTCCTTGTCCATATTAGTAATGGAATCCAATCCAGAATCAGTTGTCCAGTAATCTTGATTTCGAGGAGGATTTTTGGGGCATCTGTATCTTCTCTGCTGTCTTTGGTGCCAATCAAATATTTTTCCAGCTTAATAATCTTGTTTGTCCCTTAAATATTTATTTTTCTTTCTTTCTTTTGGTTTCGGCTTGAATTGGTACCTTTTTGTTTTCCAACCTTTTCTCAAAAGCCGCATATTGGGTAGCTGATACACGGGTCTTGTATTCGCCATTTGCTTTTAACAGGGCGGTGGTTAAATTAGCATATTCTTGCTCAGTTTTGCTCAGTAGTAATTTAGGTAAATTCAGGCTGTGTTCACAATGGATGCGTTTCCACTCCTCCATAAATTGTTAGTCCTCTTGGAACTGGGAAATGTCTTTATAGATGCGTAACCCTCTTGGGGCTCATTTGCAGTGGACATACGAGTGTAGCGAGTTAACTGTCCAAAAGGTTTTGACTTCTTTTTCAGCAAGTCCCATTATTTTGTATTCAAAGGCTTTTGTACCAATGACTTGCAACTCGTCTTTTAAATTGCATACGGTGAAAAAATTTTAGTATCTTCCCGACCTGTCATAATATTAACCGGATCAAGTTGCAGTAGTACTGTGTGGCGTTCCTGCGGACTGACTGGCATGTCAGTGTTGGCTTCCATTAAAATCCATTTTTCCATGTGTGGCATGAACAGTTTCCTGGAAGGTGGATTGGTTGTTGTGGGCCAGTTGAATTGCCTCGAAGGTCTCCCGATCTGACCCCCTTAGACTTTTATCTCTGGGGTCATCTGAAGGCAATTGTCTATGCTGTGAAGATACGAGATGTGCAGCACCAGAAACTACGGATACTGGAAGCCTGTGCTAGCATTTCTCCTGCGGTGTTGCTATCAGTGTGTGAAGAGTGGGAGAAGAGGGTTGCATTGACAATCCAACACAATGGGCAGCACATTGAACACATTTTATAAGTGGTCAGAAACTTGTAAATAACTTATGAAAGAACACAGTTACGTCAAAACCAAGCACATCATGGTTTTTCTTGTGAAATTCCCAATAAGTTTGATGTGTCACATGACCCTCTTCTTATTGAAAAAAATAAAGTTGGATTCAAAATGGCTGACTTCAAAATGGCCGCCATGGTCACCACCCATCTTGAAAAGTTTCCCCCCTCACATATACTAATGTGCCACAAACAGGAAGTTAATATCACCAACCATTCCCATTTTATTAAGATGTCTCCATATCAATGGCCCACCCTGTAGTCTGATTAATAATGGTGCTTGAACCCCAGATCCAACTAGGAACAGCCTTACTCAATTGAAAAAAGATACAACACAGAAACTATAATGCACGTGGACATACGTGAAGCATTGCAGTGTATGTGTGTATACCTGCTGTGCTAATCTGGGTTTGGCAAGATTATTTAGCCTCTGTGCCTTGGTTCTTTTGTGGCAGATATTTAATCATTGGATGTATCTGAACTTGATTTCACTTAACATTATAGCAATGAGCAGGCCAGCTCCTTGGACATCCTTGCTAAAAGGTAGGTAAAGGACATGAACAGTTTATTACTCTATACAATCTACCATCCTTTCTCCACCAAATGCTCTTTGCCTTATTCTCAGTTTATTCAGATGAAGCAGAACGTATTGGACCCTCTACAACTTGAGAATATATTAGATGATATGGCAAAGAAGTTTGTACAATGGGATTTCCCATCTAAATCAGTGAAGCAGGAGAGAGCGAGTTTGAGGCCTCTCACACTAAATAGACATCCCAGCTATTCTGTGGTAACTTTTCACCCCATTATACCTAAGATACAACAGGTTTTAAAGGAAAATTAGCCCATTCTAGACTAATCCTATGAGGATGTGGAAGAAGTCCAGTCTCCCCATTTACCATGCTATAAACACTCCCCAAGTGTGAGGGATAGATTATACGAGCTGATATAAGCAGTTTATGTTGTTTACTCCATGTAGGAACGGTACATACCCATGCCATTGTTCAAATGTCATTCCTAGTAAACATGTTGTTCATCCCCATACTGGCCAGAGGTTTTAGATTCAAGACCATTGTATCTGTAATTCTTCATTCATTGTATATCTATTGAAGTCCACTATTAGTGTTGTAATATGTTACTACCAGTGACAGCACATTTCATAGAGAAGGGGCACAATGGGCATCATGTTCTATGTTTACCCTTTTTCTTTTTTTTTCTTTGCATAGTAATTTTTTCCCCCATTTTTTCCCTTATTGGTATCAATGTGTTTATTCATGTCATGAAACTTTGGTGGTTTTTATTTATTTAACCTGTCTGTTAAAACTAAAAAAAATCCTGAAAAGATGCCCAAAACACAGTGAACAATTTATATAATTCACTGAAGTTACAGAGAAAACATTATTAAATAAATTGAATGCATTTTCCCATATTTTATTCAACTAAATTTACCTTAGTTGCCCAATGTGTCCTAGTTTAGATTCCAATAAAGAAACTCAAAAGTCAGCACTAGGACTATCCGTATGTTTAGGTGGTCATCCACACTGCTGGCCTGGAAAACAATACAAGAAAAAAAGAAAAGATCACAGCACCAATCTGGAAACTCCGGTATCTTTGTGCAAAAAGAGATTTAAGGTTTATTGGTTTCCAAAAAATACAGCAACGTTTCGGCTACATTTTAGCTTTTATTAAGCTTGATAAAGGCTAACATGTAACCAAAACAGTGCTGTATTTTTTGGGGAAACAATAAACCTTAAAGAGTACCTCTCATTATCTTGTTAAATTGTATAATCCTCCCAGTTCACTGCCCCCATCATGATAAACCACCCCTGACTTTATTTTTATTATTTTTTTGTTTTCTAACTTTATTTTAGTTTTCTACCTTCCACAAAAACAATGAACTTAAGGAAGGCAAGGTTTGATCAATTCAGAGAAGCCTTTAACAATAAAAAATGGGATAATGTCCTGACAAACAAGAATACTGACACTAAATGGGAGACTTTTAAGAATATTTTAAATTCTCACTGTTAGAGGTATATACCTTATGGGAATAAAAGGGTCAGGAATAAAAGAAAACCAATATGGATGAATAAAAATGTTAAGGGGGCAATAAATGACAAAAATAAAGCATTTAAACAACTAAAACAGGACGGCAGTGAAGAAGCATTAAAAAGCTATAGAGAGGAGGGGCGTGGCTTGGCACGCACAGGAATGGCCGCACATTGAAGAGGCTTCCGCTCCTGTGGCCATATAAATCTGCAGTACACCGTCTTAGTGACCCTGCTCCTACATGGGGAGGTCCTCCCATCGAGTCAAGGCATCCCCGGCACCTACCCAGCTGATCCCCGCAGCTCCCGGAGGCATCCTCTGCTTCATACAGCCACCTCCGGCACTTTCCTCTCCTGCCCCCATTGCAGGGCCTGCGCTCACGATCTGGCGACTGGGTGTCGCGGCTACACGGTGCTCCTTCTGCCTCATCCCTTCTGCCAGCAGAAACGCCGGGGACGCCCTCGCCTCTGCTGGTGCCTGCCTCCGACACCTCTACTGTTGCTTCCTCCTCCTGCATCTATAGTATGGGACTCAGTGGTAAGTGACTGCTTCAGTCCCTTGGCATCCCCTGTGGACCCCTGCAAGCTTACACCACCGCCCTTTCCTCCTGTGGCCCCCCTCTCCTCAAGACCTGGAGATGCCATCTTGGGCCTCTCTGGTGAAGGGCTTGCCCCCCCCACCAGCACGCTTCCTGCTGCCGGCAGCTGATACCCCCTGCTCAGCCTCCCCTCCCCTGGTACCATAGACGTGGGTTCGGGACTTCGTTCTCCCACGCAGCTTCCCTTGGTCAGCGCTGCATCACCTTCCACTGGTTCCTCTCACCCTCTCCAGCTGAATCCACTGGCTGCCTGCTATACCTCAGCCTGTTCTCCTAAACCACAGAGGCTGCAGCAGAGTGCTATGATGTCCTCAGGGGTCCCTCACCTGCCTCCTCAAGGGACGCTTCATACCCAGCCTGGACCTGCTCCGCTGGCTGTCCTGGCTGCGGCTTCACCATCCTGGGATGCCCTTTTGGATTCTGATGTTCCCTACTCCGGCCTTTCCCTTTCTTCCTCAGCTATACCAGACCTGAGTCAATTGCTTTCCCAAATTCCAATTAAAGTGGACTTTCCGGTGCTTATAGCTTAGGTTAAAGGGGTATTAATATCAACTGGCTCCAGAAAGTTAAACAGAATTGTAAATTACTTCTATTAAGAAATCTTAATCCTTTCAATAATTATCAGCTGCTGAAGTTGAGTTGTTGTTTTCTGTCTGGCAACAGTGCTCTCTGCTGACATCTCTGCTTGTCTAGGGAACTGCACAGAGTACAATAGGTTTGCTATGGGGATTTGCTTCTAAACTGGGCGGTTCCCGAGATACATCAGATGTCATCATAGAACTTAGACAGAAAAGAACAACTCAACTTCAGAAGCTCATAAGTACTGAAAGGATGAAGATTTTTTAATATAAGTAATTTACAAATCTGTTTAACTTTCTGAAGCCAGTTGATATATAAAAAAAAAAAAAGTTTTTTTCCTGGATAACCCCTTTAACCCCTTAAGGACCAGGCCATTTTACACCTTAGGACCAGAGCGTTTTTTGCACATCTGACCACTGTCACTTTAAACATTAATAACTCTGGAATGCTTTTAGTTATCATTCTGATTCCGAGAATGATTTTTCGTGACATATTCTTCTTTATCATAGTTGTAAAATTCTGTGGAAACTTGCATCCTTTCTTGGGGAAAAATCCCCAAATTTTATGAAAAATTAGAAAATTGAGCATTTTTCTAACTTTGAAGCTCTCTGCTTGTAAGGAAAATAGATATTCCAAATAAAAAAAATTTTAATTCACATATACAATATGTCTACTTTATGTTTGCATCATAAAATTGATGTGTTTTTACTTTTGGAAGACACCACAGGGCTTCAAAGTTCAGCAGCAATTTTCCAATTTTTCACAAAATTTTCAAACTCACTATTTTTCAGGGACCAGTTCAGGTTTGAAGTGGATTTGAAGGGTCTTCATCTTAGAAATTCCCCACAAATGACCCCATTATAAAAACTGCACCCCCAAAGTATTCAAAATGACATTCAGTCAGCGTTTTAACCCTTTAGGTGTTTCACAGGAATAGCAACAAAGTGAAGGAGAAAATTCACAATCTTCATTTTTTACACTCGCATGTTCTTGTAGACCCAATTTTTGAATTTTTACAAGGGGTAAAAGGAGAAAATGTATACTTATGTTTGTAGCCCAATTTCTCTCGAGTAAGCAGATACCTCATATGTTTATGTAAATTGTTCGGCGGGTGCACTAGAGGGCTCAGAAGCGAAGGAGCGACAAGGGGATTTTGGAGAGTACGTTTTTCTGAAATGGTTTTTGGGGGGCATGTTGCATTTAGGAAGCCCCTATGGTGCCAGAACAGAAAAAAAAAACACATGCCATACCATTTTGGAAACTAGACCCCTTGAGGAACGTAACAAGGAATAAAGTGAGCCTTAATACCCCACAGGTGTTTCACAACTTTTGCATATGTAAAAAAAAATATTTTTTTTCACTAAAATGTGTGTTTCCCCCCAAATTTTACATTTTTGCAAGGGTTAATAGCAGAAAATACCCCCCAAAATTTGTAACCCTATCTCTTCTGAGTATGGAAATATCCCATGTGTGGATGTCAAGTGCTCTGCTGGCGCACTACAATGCTCAGAAGAGAAGGAGCGCCATTGAGCTTTTGGGGAAAAATTTTTTGGAATGGAAGTCAGGGGCCATGTGCGTTTACAAAGCCCCCCGTGGTGCCAGAACAGTTGACCCCCCCACATGTGACCCTATTTTGGAAACTACACCCCTCACAGAATTTAATAAGGGGTGCAGTGAGTATTTACACCCCACTGGCGTTTGACACAGTGGAACAGTGGGCTGTGCAAATGAAAAATTAAATTTTTCATTTTCACTGACCACTGTTACAAAAATCTGTCAGACACCTGTGGGGCGTAAATGCTCACTGTACCCCTTATTACATTCCGTGAGGGGTGTAGTTTCCAAAATGGGATCACATGTGGGTATTTATTTTTTTGTGTTTGTCAGAACTGCTGTAAAATCAGCCACCCCTGTGCAAATCACCAATTTAGGCCTCAACTGTACATGGTGCGCTCTCACTCCTGAGCCTTGTTGTGCGCCCGCAGAGCATTTTACGCCTACAATTGTGTTACAAATTTTGGGGGTCTTTTTTCCTTTTAACGCTTGTGAAAATAAAAAGTATAGGGCAACACCAGCACGTTAGTGTAAAATGTTTTATTTTTTTACACTAACAAGCTGGTGTAGCCCCAACTTTTCCTTTTCATAATGGGTAAAAGGGGAAAAAGAGTACGGAAATACCCCATATGTGGCCCTAAACTGTTTCCTTGAAATACGACAGGGCTCCGAAGTGAGAGAACTCCATGTGCATTTGAGGACTAAATTAGGGATTGCATAGGGGTGGACATGGGGGTATTCTACACCAGTGATTCCCAAACAGGGTGCCTCCAGCTGTTGCTAAATTCCCAGCATGCCTGGACAGTCAGTGGCTGTCCAGAAATGCTGGGAGTTGTTGTTTTGCAACAGCTGGAGGCTCCGTTTTGGAAACACTGCCATACAATACGGTTTTCATTTTTATTGGGGGGGGGGGGGGGGAGCAGTGTAAGGGGGTGTATATGTAGTGTTTTACTCTTTATTATGTGTTAGTGTAGTGTTTTTAGGGTCCATTTGCACTGGCGTGTTACGGTGAGTTTCCCGCTAGGAGTTTGAGCTGCGGCGAAAAATTTGCCACAGCCCAAACTTGAAGCAGGAAACTTACTGTAAGCCTGCCTGTGTGAATGTACCCTGTACGTTCACATGGGGGGGGGGCAAACCTCCAGCTGTTTTAAAACTACAAATCCCAGCATGTACTGTCAGACCATGCATGCTGGGAGTTGTACTTTTGCAACAGTTGGAGACACACTGGTTGGAAAACCTTCAGTTAGGTTCTGTTATCTAACTCAGCATTTTCCAACCAGTCTGCCTCCAGCTGTTGCAAGACTACAACTCCCAGCATGTACTGATTGCCGAAGGGCATGCTGGTAGATGTAGTTATGCAATAGCTGGAGGTATGCAACTACAACTCCCAGCATGCCGAGACAGCTGATTGCTGTTTGGACATGCTGGGATTTGCAGTTTTGCAACATCTGGAGGGCTACAGTTTTAGAGACCACTGCAAAGTGATCTTCAAACTGTGGTCCTCCAGCTGTTGCAAAACTACAATTCCCATCATGCCCAGACAGCAAACAGTTGTTTGGGCATGCTAGGAGTTGTAGTTATGCAAGATCTGGAGTGCTACAGTTTAGGGACCACTATATAGTGGTCTCAAACTGTAGCCCTCCAGCTGTTGCAAAACTACATATTCCAGCATGCCTATACAGCTGTCTGGGCATGCTGGGAGTTGTAGTTTTGCAACATCTGGAGGGCTACTGTTAGAGACCACTGTATAATGGTCTCAAACTGTATCCTGCAGATTTTGCTAGGCAGCTCACAGTCTTCCGTCGGATCCAGACGCACGTCATCGCCACACGCCGATCTCCGTCACCCGCAGCCTCCGTCTCCCGCCAGGAATGGTAAGTGGATCTTCGGTGCCGGTCCCCGTCATTTCCCCGTCCTGCCCTGCCTATTGTGGGTGGGCAGGACGGGGAAAACGAAAGTTAACCCCCCCCCCCCCCCCCCCCGCGTCTAGATCGCCAATAGCAGGGATAGGAGGGGTGGCACCCCTGCCACCTCACTCCTATCGCTTCAGGGGGATCCTGGGTGTCTTAGACACCCGCGATCCCCCTTACATTCCGGGTCACTATAGACCCGTAATGACCCAGAATCGCGCAAATCGCAAGTGTGAATTCACTTGCGATTTGCCGCGATCACCGACATGGGGGGGGGGGGGGGGTCTGATGACCCCACTGGGCATTTGCACGGGATGCCTGCTGAATGATTTCAGCAGGCATCCCGGTCCGATCCCCGCCCGGCGCACGGCGGGGACCAGAACTGCCCATGACGTAAATGTACGTCCTTGGTCCTTAAGACCCAGGGTGTCGGGACATAACGTTACGTCATGGGTCCTGTAGGGGTTAAGGACGCAGCCCATTTGGGCCTTAAGGACATGGACAATTTTATTTTTACGTTTTCGCTTTTTCCTTCCTCGCCTTCAAAAAATCATAACTCTTTTAGATTTTCATCCACAGACTAGTATAAGGGCTTGTTTTTTGCACGACCAGTTGTCCGTTGTAATGCCATCACTCACTTTACCATAAAATGTATGGCGCAACCAGAAACAATTTTGGAAGGTTTCATTTTCACACCGTACAGTTTACGGTAAAAATTACATGTGTTCTTTATTCTTTGGGTCAATACGATTAAAATGATACCCATGATAACATACTTTTCTATAACTTTTGCGCTTAAAAAAAAATCACAAACTTTTTAACCAAATTAGTGCTTTTAAAATCCCCCTATTTTGAAGACCTATAACTTTTTCATTTTTCCGTATAAGCGGTGGTATGAGGGCTCATTTTTTGTGCCGTGGTCTGTACTTTTTATTGATACCATAGTTGGTTATATAAAACTTTTAATACATTTTTTATGAATTTTTTTTGGGAATAAAATGTTATAAAAAAGCAGCTATTTTGGACTTTTTATTTTTATTTTACGTTCACGCCGTTCACCGTACAGTATCATTAACATTTTATTTTAATAGTTCAGATATTTACGCACGCGGCGATACCAAATATGTATATAAAATATTTTTTTAACACTTTTTGGGGGTGAAATAGGGAAAATGGGACAGTTTACGTTTTTATTGGGGGAGGGGTTTTTAATTTTTTATTTACTTTTATTTTTACACTTTAATAGTCCCCATAGGGGACTATTTATAGCAATCATTCGATTGCTAATCCTGTTCAGTGCTACGTATAGGACACAGCACTGATCAGGGTTATCGGTCATCTTCTGCTCTGGTCTGTGGGAAGGTCGTGGTTATGCTTAGGACGTAAATGTATGTCCTTGTGCGTTAAGTACCGCGTCACCAGGACGTACATTTACGTCCTTCGTTGTTAAGGGGTTAAGGACATAGCGTTTTTCCATTTTTGCACTTTCGCTTTTTCCTCCTTACTTTTTAAAAACCATAACCCTTTCAATTATGCACCTAAAAATCCATATGTGCCTTATTTTTTGCGCCACCAATTGCGCCACCAATTCTACTTTGTAATGACATCAGTCATTTTACCCAAAAATCTACGGCGAAACGGGAAAAAAATTATAATTGTTGGACAAAATGGAAGAAAAAACGCTGAAAATGACACTTTATCTTTATTCTGTAGGTCCATACGATTAAAATGATACCCTACTTATATAGGTTTGATTTTTTTATTACTTCAGAAAAAAATCATAACTACATGCAGGAAAATGTATACGTTTAACCCCTTAAGGACCCGGGCTTTTTCCGTTTTTTCATTTTCAATTTTTCCTCCTTAACTTTAAAAAATCATAACTCTTTAAAATTTTCACCTAAAATTCTATATGATGGCTTATTATTTGCGTCACTATTTCTACTTTGTAATGACATTAGTCATTTTACCCAAAAATCTAAGGTGAAACGGGAAAAAAAATCAATGTGCGACAAAATTGATGAAAAAACACTATTTTGTGAGTTTTGGGGGCTTCCGTTTTTACGCAGTACATTTTTCGGCAAAAATGACACCTTATCTTTATTCTGTAGGTCCATACGGTTAAAATGATACCCTACTTGTAAAGGTTTGATTTTGTATCAGTTTAGAAAAAAATCATGAATACATGCAGGAAAATGTATACGTTTAAAATGGTCATCTTCTGACCCCTATAACTTTGCGCCGTGATCTGAAGTTTTTAGCGGTACCATTTTTGTTCTGATCAGACTTTTTGATCACTTTTTATTCACTTTTTTGTGGTATAAAAAGTGATAAAAAATTCGATATTTTGGACTTTGGAATTTTTTTGCGCGTACGCCATTGAACGTGCGGTTTAACCCCTTAAGGACCGAGCCCTTTTTCAGCTTAAGGACCAGAGCATTTTTTTGCAATTCTGACCACTGTCACTTTAAGCATTAATAACTCTGGAATGCTTTTAGTTATCATTCTGATTCCGAGATTGTTTTTTCGTGACATATTCTACTTTAACTTAGTGGTAAAATTTTATGGTAACTTGCATCCTTTCTTGGTGAAAAATCCCCAAATTCGATGAAAAAAATGAAAATTTTGCATTTTTCTAACTTTGAAGCTCTCTGCTTGTAAGGAAAATGGATATTCAAAATAATTTTTTTTTTGGGATCACATATAAAATATGTCTACTTTATGTTTGCATCATAAAATTTATGAGTTTTTACTTTTGGAAGACACCAGAGGGCTTCAAAGTTCAGCAGCAATTTTCCAATTTTTCACAAAATTTTCAAACTAGCTATTTTTCATGGACCAGTTCAGGTTTGAAGTGGATTTGAAGGGTCTTCATATTAGAAATACCCCATAAAAGACCCCATTATAAAAACTACACCCCCAAAGTATTCAAAATGACATTCATTAAGTGTATTAACCCTTTAGGTGTTTCACAGGAATAGCAGCAAAGTGAAGGAGAAAATTCAAAATCTTCATTTTTTACATTCGCATGTTCTTGTAGACCCAATTTTTAAATTTTTGCAAGGGGTAAAAAGGAGAAAATTTTTACTTGTATTTGAAACCCAATTTCTCTCGAGTAAGCACATACCTCATATGTCTATGTTAATTGTTCAGTGGGCGCAGTAGAGGGCTCAGAAGGGAAGGAGCGACAAATGGTTTTTGGGGGGCATGTCACCTTTAGGAAGCCCCTATGGTGCCAGGACAGCAAAAAAAAAAACATGGCATACCATTTTGGAAACTAGACCCCTCAGGGAACGTAACAAGGGGTAAAGTGAACCTTAATACCCTACAGGTATTTCACGACTTTTGCATATGTAAAAAAATATATATATTTTGGTTTCCCAAAAATTTTAAATTTTTAAAAAGGGTAATAGCAGAAAATACCCCCCAAAATTTGAAACCCAATTTCTCCCTATTCAGAAAACACCCCATATGGGGGTGAAAATTGCTCTGCTGGCGCACTACAGGTCTCAGAAGAGAAGGAGTCACATTTGGCTTTTTGAAAGCAAATTTTGCTCTGGGGGCATGCCGCATTTAGGAAGCCCCTATGGTGCCAGAACAGCAAAAAAAAACACATGGCATACCATTTTGGAAACTAGACCCCTCGGGGAACGTAACAAGGGGTAATGTGAACCTTAATACCTTACAGGTATTTCACGACTTTTACATATGTAAAAAAAATTTTTTTTTTTTACCTAATATGCTTGGTTTCCCAAAATGTTTACATTTTTAAAAGGGTAATAGCAGAAAACACCCCCCAAAATTTGAAGCCCAATTTCTCCCGATTCAGAAAACGCCCCATATGGGGGTGAAAAGTGCTCTGCTGGCGCACTACAGGTCTCAGAAGAGGAGGAGTCACATTTGGCTTTTTGAAAGCAAATTTTGCTCTGGGGGCATGCCGCATTTAGGAAGCCCCTATGGTGCCAGGACAGCAAAAAAAAAACACATGGCATACCATTTTGGAAACTAGACCCCTCGGGGAACGTAAAAAGGTGTTAAGTGAACCTTTATACCCCACAGGTGTTTCATGACTTTTGTATATGTAAAAAAAAATAATAATTTTTTTAGCTAAAATGCTTGTTTTCCCAAAAATTTAACATTTTTAAAAAGGGTAATAGCAGAAAATACCCCCCACAATTTGAAGCCCAATTTCTCCCGAGTACGGCGATACCCCATATGTGACCCTAAACTGTTGCATTGAAATACGACAGGGCTCCAAAGTGAGAGCGCCATGCGCATTTGAGGCCTAAATTAGGGACTTGCATAGGGGTGGACATAGGGGTATTCTACGCCAGTGATTCCCAAACAGGGGACCTCCAGCTGTTGTAAAACTCCCAGCATGCCTAGACAGTCAGTGGCTATCTGGCAATACTGGGAGTAGTTGTTTTGCAACAGCTGGAGGCTCCGTTATGGAAACAGTGGCGTACCAGACGTTTGTCATTTTTATTGGGGAGGGGGGCTGTGTAGGGGTATTTGTATATGTAGTGTTTTTTACTTTTTATTTTATTTTGTGGTAGTGTAGTGTAGTGTTTTTAGGGTACATTCGCACGGGCGGGGGTTCACAGTAGTTTCTCGCTGGCAGCTTGAGCTGCAGCAGAAAATTTGCCGCAGCTCAAACTTGCAGCCTGATACTTACTGTAATCCTCCGCCCATGTGAGTGTACCCTGTACGTTCACATTTGGGGGGGGAGGGGGACATCCAGCTGTTGCAAAACTACAACTCCCAGCTTGTACGGTCTATCAGTGCATGCTGGGAGTTGTAGTTTTGCAACTGCTGGAGGCTCCGTTTTGGAAACAGTGACGTACCAGACGTTTTTCATTTTTATTGGGGAGGGGAGGGGGGCTTTGTAGGGGTATGTGTATATGTAGTGTTTTTTACTTTTTATTTTATTTTGTGTTAATGTAGTGTAGTGTTTTTAGGGTACAGTCACACGGGCGGGGGTTCACAGTAGTTTCTCGCTGGCAGTTTGAGCAGCGGCAGAAAATTTGGCGCAGCTCAAACTTGCAGCCGGATACTTACTGTAATCCTCCGCCCATGTGAGTGTACCCTGTATGTTTACATTGGGGGGGGGGGGGGGGAAACATCCAGCTGTTGCAAAACTAAAACTCCCAGCATGTACTGTCTATCAGTGCATGCTGGGAGTTGTAGTTTTGCAACAGCTGGAGACACACAGGTTGTGAAACACCGAGTTTGGTAACAAACTCAGTGTTTTGCAACCAGTGTGCCTTCAGCTGTTGCAAAAGCTACAACCCCCAGCATGTACGGACAGCGGAAGGGCATGCTGGGTCTTGTAGTTATGCAACAGCCGGAGGCATACTACATTGGCTGGGGATGCTGGGGATTGTAGTTATGCAACAGCTGGAGACACACTGGTTTGCTACTTAACTCAGTGTGCCTTCAGCTGTTGCAAAACTACAACTCTCAGCAGTCACCGACAGCCAACAGGCATGCTGGGAGTTGTAGTTCTGCAACCACCAGATGCACCACTACAACTCCAAGCATGCACTTTAGCTGATTGTGCATGCTGGGAGTTGTAGTTTTGCAACAGCTGGAGACACACAGGTTGTGAAACACCGAGTTTGGTAACAAACTCAGTGTTTTGCAACCAGTGTGCCTTCAGCTGTTGCAAAAGCTACAACCCCCAGCATGTACGGACAGCGGAAGGGCATGCTGGGTCTTGTAGTTATGCAACAGCCGGAGGCATACTACATTGGCTGGGGATGCTGGGGATTGTAGTTATGCAACAGCTGGAGACACACTGGTTTGCTACTTAACTCAGTGTGCCTTCAGCTGTTGCAAAACTACAACTCTCAGCAGTCACCGACAGCCAACAGGCATGCTGGGAGTTGTAGTTCTGCAACCACCAGATGCACCACTACAACTCCAAGCATGCACTTTAGCTGATTGTGCAAGCTGGGAGTTGTAGTTATACAACTGCTGAAGGTACACTTTTCCATAGAAAGAATGTGCCTCCAGCTGTTGCAAAATTACAAGTCCCAGCATGCCCATAAGGGCATGCTGGGAGTTGTGGTGGTCTGCCTCCTGCTGTTGCATAACTACAGCTCCCAGCATGCCCTTTTTGCATGCTGGGAGCTGTTGCTAAGCAACAGCAGGAGGCTGTCACTCACCTCCTGCTGCTGCTCCACGATGCCGCCGCACAGGTCAGTCCCTCGCCGCCGCCGTCGCTCCTGGGGCCCAGATCCCAACAGGGACGCCGGGGATCGGGGTCCCCAGCACCCGGGGTCTTCTGCCCGCACCCGCTAACGTCCTCCGGAAGAGGGGCAGAGCGGGTTGCGGGAGTGACACCCGCAGCAGGCGCCCTGATTGGTCGGCCGGGAATCCGGCCGACGAATCAGGGCGATCATGAGGTAGCACCAGTGTCACCTCACCCCTGCTGGCTCTGGCTGTTCGGGCCATCTCTGACGGCCCCGATCAGCCAGTAATTCCGGGTCATCGGGTCACTGGAGACCCGATTGACCCGGAATCCGCCACAGATCACTGGACTGAATTGTCCAGCGATCTGCGGCAATCGCCGACATGGGGGGACATAATGACCCCCCTGGGCGATATGCCGGGATGCCTGCTGAACGATTTCAGCAGGCATCCGGCTCCCCTCCGGCTAGCGGCGGAGGCCGGAAATGCTCAGGGCGTATCCATACGCCCTCGGTCCTTAAGGACTTGGAAACGGGGGCGTATGGATACGCCCTATGTCCTTAAGGGGTTAAAAAGCAGTATATTTTTATAATTTGGACATTTCCGAAATGCCGGGTGATTCAAACTTTTATTAGGGGAAGGGATAATTGAAAGGGTTAATGATTTTTTTACACTTTTCTTATGCAATATTATAGCTCCTTTATAGCTCCGCGGCGATCCCGAACAGCTCCCTGAGCTAGCCGAGCACTTTCACTTTCGTTTTTAGCCGCGCGGCTCAGCTTTGAGCGCACGGCTAAAGGGTTAATAGTGCGCGGCACCGCAATCGGTGCCACGCGCTATCATCGGCGGGTCCCGGCTTCACTATGATGCCGGGCCCGCCTCGATATGATGCGGGGTTGCAGTGTGACCACGCATTATATCGCAGGACGGGAACTCATGACGTCCGCGTACGTCATGGGTCCTTAAGGGGTTAAAATTGTCCTCTTCTGACCCCTAGAACTTTTTTATTGTTCCATGTACGGGGCGGTTTGAGAGCTAATTTTTTGCGCCGTGATCTGATGTTTTTATCTGTACCATTCTTGTTTTGATCAGACTTTTTGATCGCTTTTTATTCATATTTTTATGTTATAAAAAGTGACCAAAAATACGCTATTTTTGACTTTTGAATTTTTTTGCGTGTATGCCATTGACGATGCAGTTTAATTAACGATATATTTTTATAGTTCGGACATTTACGCACGCGGCGATACCACATATGTTTATTTTTATGTACACTTTTTTTTTTTATTCTTGGAAATGCCGGGTGATTTAAACTTTTATTAGGGGAAGGGATAATTCAAAGGGTTAATGATATTTTTTTACACTTTTCTTATGCAATAATATAGCTCCTATAGGGGGCTATAACATTGCATTAACTGATCTTTAACACTGATTGATGCATCTCCATAGGAATGGATCAATCAGTGTTTTCGGCGATTGATTGCTCGAGCCTGGATCTCGGGCTTGAAGCATTCATTCGGCGATCGGACAGCGCAGGAGAAGGTAAGAAGACCTCCTCCTGAGCCACAGCGGTTCGGTATGCCGCGATTATGCCGCGGCGATCCCGAACAGCTCCCTGAGCTAGCCGGGCACTTTCACTTTCGTTTTTGCGTGTACGCCATTGACGGTGCAGTTTAATTAACGATATATTTTTATAGTTCGGACATTTACGCACGCGGCGATACCACATATGTTTATTTTTATTTACACTGGGGTTTTTTTTATGGGAAAAGGGGGGTGATTCAAACTTTTATTAGGGAAGGGGTTAAATGATCTTTATTCACTTTTTTTTCATTTTATTTTTATTTTTTTAACACTGCACACACTGATCTTTTCCACAGATCACTGCAAAGACATAGCTTTGCATTGATCAGTGTTATCGGCGGTTGATTGCTCAAGCCTGGATTTCAGGCTTGCAGCAATCAATCGCCGTTCAGATGCGCAGGAGGCAGGTGAGGCACCCTCCTGCTGCGTCCCAGCTGATCGGGACATGGGGATTTTATCACAATGTCCCGATTAGCTTGACTGAGCAGCCGAGATGGTTTTACTTTGACTTTTAAATGCGGCGATCAACTTGGATTGCCGCGTCTAAAGAGTTAATGCCGATCACCTGCCGGAACCATGAGGGTATTCTGCGGCAAGGGATTAAGGATACCTGTCGTCCTGAAATAGCTTCCATGCGCCAGGATCTCCAGCATGTTTCTGACCGTGTGGAGGGTCTGGAGGGGGTACACGATTCTACCAGGGAATATGTTGCTCAGCTCCAATCTACTATTGCCTCTCAAACTGACTTTCTCAGTGACCTCCACACTCATCTTGAGGACTTGGACAATAGGGGGAGGCGTAACAATATCAGGGTGCGAGGATTGCCAGAGGCCACCCGGGATGAGGACCTCTTTCTCACTTTGGAAGCTATCTTCAACATTGTCCTGGGGGAACCTGCCTCTCATAAGATTAAGCTAGATAGGGGGCACCGGGAACTCTGCCCCAAATCTACTGTTGGGACCCCATGGGATGTCATCTGCGGTGTCCATGATTTTCAAGCCAAGGAGGCTATCCTGGCCAAAGCCAGATCCCTGCGGAACTTTGATTTTGATGGGGCCCCTATCCAACTTTTCCAGGACTTATCCTGGCTGACTCTCAGGAAACAACGGATGCTTCAACCCCTCCTGGGGTTCCTCCGTTCCCACAATGTGCCCTACCTTTGGAATTTTCCGTTTGCTCTACATGCCTGAAGAAATGGACGCTCTGACTTCATGCCCTACTCTGACCTCATGCCCTACTCTGACCTCATGCCCTTCTGCTCCGCCCTGGAGCTTCCTGTGCCGCAGCTGGTAGATTGGAAATTGTCCCCACCGCTTCCTCCTCTACCGCCCATCTGGCAACCTGTCTGGACCCGCCGATCTGGCTCCCAGAGGAAATTGTCCTCTCCTGTCCCGGGTGTGCCTCCTCTTGCTCCCTATTGAGGTGGTGCCTGGACTTCCCCACCATATTCCAGATATTCTTTCTGCTTGATGCTGGTTTCTACTTGATGCGGGCCTGCCTTCCCTTGCTGATCTCATTTTCTTTTTGCATATTTTTCCTGTTATTCTGATATTGCATTTTTATGTCACTAATGGTTTACTTTTTCTTGTATCACCTATAGTCTTTTGCTGTGGCCTCGGAGTTGGATGCCTTCATTTTTGGTGGTTGTTCTTTGTTAGTGTCCTTCCATCTCCCCGCTCGAGCCCGTAGCGATGGTCTGACCATGCCTTGGTCCTTGGCCTACTCCGGTGGTCCTGGCCTTCGCATTGGCTTTTTGGTCAATGGTTTGCTCATATGTTTGGTATTGTTTTTTTGTTTGTTTTTTGTTGTCTTGTCTGTCTGTCCGTCCTCTTGTTCTCCCTTGTTCCCTCTCTCTTCTTTTTCTTCTCTGGTCCTAGGTTGCTTCTCCTTGCATCTCCTCTTCAAGACTCGGGCTCCCTGGCTGCCGATTTCATGCTTCATCGGGACCCCCCTGGACTATTTTGTGAGTATGTCCCCTCATAAGCTTTCTTGTTCTTTCTTTTACCCACCATGGTTAGGTGTGTCTCCTTGAACGTTAAAGGATTGAACTCCCCCTCTAAGAGGCGTTTGTTACAAAGGGAGCTGGTTGCCCTGCGAGGTGATATAGTCTTCCTTTAGGAGACACATTTTGACCATTCTGGTTCCTTTCCATTTCTTACACATCTCTTTCCACAAGCATACTCTTCAGTCTCTGACAGGAAAACAGCTGGGGTGGCTATCTTGATTTCTAGGTCCTGCCCCTTACAAGTCTCTTCCTCATTCCTTGACCCTCAGGGGCGATATGTAGTGATAGAGGGGGTGCAGGGCGGGATTCTGCTTTTACTCTGTAACATCTATGCCCCCAACACTTCTCAGATCCCCTTCCTGCACAGGGTGCTGGCTAAACTTCACAAATAGGTTTATGAACAAAGTCAAAAGAACTCAGCACTGCTTACTTCTGTTAACCCTTTAATGTTGCTGTGGTAGAGTGTAGTGTGATACTGTTAGCTGAAGTTCAGTGGTGCTCTGACGTCAAACAATAGGCAACGATTCATATAGTGGAGAGAGAGATAAAGAATAAACGTTGGCAACTCACCGGATCGTCTTTCTTGATTTTATTCAAATGTACTCACATATTACAGACATGTGACTGGGTGGACGGGTCCCGGGGTGGGGGGGTACAGTAGGCGACAACGGGCCGTGTTTCGCACAGGAGTTGTGCTTCGTCGGGCCTATTGTCGCCTACCGTACCCCCCCCCCCCCCCCCCGGGACCCGTCCACCCCGTCACATGTCTGTAATATGTGAGTACATTTGAATAAAATCAAGAAAGAAGTTTCGGTGAGTTGCCGACGTTTATTCTTTCCCCCTTCTCTTTCCCCTTCTCTTTCCCCTTCTCTTTATTCTTTACCCCTTCTCTTTCCTTCTCTACCCCTTCTCTTTCCTTACTGAGGCGCCTGGTGGCTGCTCGGGCACAGTTGGGCGATCTGGCCTTGCACAAAAGTGAGCGGTAATTGTTCGCTAAGCAACGTTTTTATGAGAAGGGCAATAAGGCTCATACTATGTTGGCTAGACGCTTACGTGACCGCGCGGCGACTCAGTCCCCCACTGCTTTGAAGGATTCCTCTGGCGTTCTTCGCTACCACCCTGCTGACATTTCCCATCTCTTTGTTGACTCCTATACTAAGTTTTACTCGCTCTCTTCTCAGCTTCTGTCCGATCCGGTGGAACGAGTGGCAGTACTTGACTCCTATCTCTCCAGGTGTGGCCTGCCGACTCTGTCGGGGGCCGATCAGTAGGTTCTCAATGCACCTATCACCAAGGACAAACTCTCGGAGGTCCTCAAATCCCTGCCTGCTGGTCGTTCCCCTGGCCCGGATGGTTTTTTAGTATTTCTACTATAAGACCTTTTCCCCTGTTCTTGTACCAAGGCTTGTTCCCCTTTTCTATTCTTTTATGGGGGGGAGGGGAGGCGATCACGCAGTCTTTTCTGCATTCTTTGATTACCTTGATACCTAAACCTGGCAAAGATCCGCACGATTGCTCTATGTTACCAACCTATTGCCCTTCTTAATTCGGACTTAAAATTGTTTTCTAAGGTGTTGGCGGTCAGACTCTAGGCCTTTCTCCCTTACCTTATCCATAAGGATCAGGTTGGGATTATTCCCTGCCGTCAAGGCGGCGACAACACCAGGAGGGTAATAGATCTTGTGGACTTGGTCAATTGGAGATCCGAGCAGGCACTGCTCCTTAGCCTCGATGTTGAAAAGGCTTTTGATAGTCTGGGTTGGCCGTTTCTTTTTGACACCCTCCAGAAATTTGATATAATGGGTAATTTTTTGACTGCGCTGCAGGGACTCTATTCCTCTTCGACTGCCTCCCTAAGCTTCCTCATGCTCCTTCTTCGACTTTCCCCCTGTCTAATGGCACCCGGCAGGGCTGTCCACTGTCTCCTCTGGTTTTTGCCCTTTACATAGAGCCTCTGGCTGCCATGACCAGGGGAAACCCGGACATCGCTGGCATTTCCTTGCATGACAGAGAGTTTATTCTGCTTATTTGCTGATGATGTTCTTCTCACACTCTCCCGCCCCTTACTCTCTCTCCCTAATGTGTATAGAGTCTTGCTTGAGTATGAGGTGGTTTCTGGTTACAAGGTTAACCTCTCTAAGTCTGAGGCCCTCCCTCTAAATCCTCCTGTGTCTACTTCCACTCTTTTGCGCTCTGACTATTCTTTCAAGTGGTCTCCCTCTGCTATTAAATACCTAGGGATCCATATTACCTCTGGTTACTCTTCTCTATGCTCCACTAACTACTTTCCGCTTTTCCGTGAACTTTGTGCCCTCCTGGAGAAGTGGTGTACGCAGTACATTTCCTTTTTTGGGCTCATAGCGGTGGTTAAAATGACGATTCTTCCGAAGCTCCTCTATTTTTTCGAAACATTGCCGATTCGGGTGCCATTATCTGCCCTTTGTTCCTTTCAATCGGCCGTTTTTCGTTTCATCTGGGATGGGAAGAGGCATTGCCTACCTATGACTGTTATGATGGCTAGCAGAGTAGGGGGAGGTTTGGCAGTCTCAGATGTCATTAAATACTGTTGGGCTGCCCACTTGCGCCATCTTACTGCGTGGTGTTCTTATCATGCATACAGCCGCTGGATGGAGCTGGATAAGCTTTGGCTAGCCCCTGTACACCCTACCACGCTCCTCTGGTCTCTTCCTGCCTCCACTGTCTCTCTCTCCCCTTTGCTGTGTCCCATGACTTTCTCTAAGTACATTTGGGGTTCTTGTTCTGTGAAATTTAAACTGTGTTCCCCTTCCTCTCCCCTGCGTTCTTTCCTCTACCATCCTGGTTTTCCTTCTGGACTATCTGCTACTATGGTGCAGGAATGGGGATCTAGGGGACTTTTCTGTTGGGCGGATGTAGTGGATCCTCTCTCTCGTTCTCTTCTGTCTTTTGACCAATTATTCTCCCCTCCTCTGAGCGCCTTCACTATTTGCAGTTGTGGCATTATATGTCGTCCTCGACTGGCTCCACGGTGGTTTCTCTGCCTACTGGCTTTGAAAGTTGTGCCGAGGTGGGCCTCAGGCGAGGGGACCCCTCCTTCTCACTGGTACATGGGTCGCTGGGAGGCTGCTCTCAACACTACCATCACCCTTCCTCAGTGGCAGGCTATCTGGGAGAGGGCCTCTAAGGCATCCATATGTATGGCTTATAAAGAAACCCAGTATAAATTAATTATGGGCTGGTACCACACTCCTGAATTGTTGAATAGGCTGAACACAGATATCCCACCTAAGTGCTGGCGGTGTGGGGTGGGACTGGGTACCTTGTTTCATATCTTTTGGTCCTGCCCCCTTTTGTCGGAGTACTGGACTAAGGTTCAGAGTTTGCTGGGTGAAGTTTTGGGTGTCCGGGTTCCCTTGGACCCCCTTATCTATCTCCTCCATCTTTCTCACCCTTCCTTAACTAAGAAACCCTTCAAACTTTTTCAACATATTGTCTTAGCTGCCAAGACCCTCATAGCCAAATCTTGGAAGAACACTCTCCCTCCCTCTGAATCGGTCCTTTTGGCCCGTATTAGAAAGATTCACTCTCTGGAATACCTAACAGCCTCCCTCAATAACTCCATTCCCTTATTTCTGTTGGTTTGGGAGCCCTGTGTGGCTTCACTGATAGACAGCCGCCTTGATTTCGTCTCTCTCCTTCCTTTCTTCACCTCTCCCTTATTCTTCTTTCTTCTCTCTCCTCTTCCCTCCCCGTCTTCTGTGGTCGTTATGTGTTTCTTTTTGTGTGTTTACCGTTCGTTCCCCTTCCGTGTTTGTCGTTTTTGTCAATTACACGCTCAAGAATGATGTTGCGTGGCAACAAGCTGGTTTGGGCTGTTTAATGGCTACTGCAGTGGTCCTCGGTATACAATATTGAGGTACCGGAGGCCCTTCGTGGATTTCAATGCCTTTCTTGTCCTGTCTACGCCTTACTTTCTACTAGCCTTTTGACTCCTGAACGATGACTGTGCTTGGGTTTTTGCCCTAGTGATTCCATTGTATTCTGCAGTTTGTGTTCGGCTACGGCCCTAGTATTATTATGCTATTATATATTTTTTTTGTTTCTGGATTTATGTTCCTGGAAAAACTTTTAATAAACATTACAGTTGAAAAAAAAATAAAAAGCTGTAGAGAAAAATTAAAAATATGTAAAAAACAGATGAAAGCCGCAAAAACAGAGACCGAAAGACTCCTTGCCAAAGAGATAGTAAAACTAACCCCAAAATGTTCTTTTACTATATAAATAGCAAAAAGGTCAAAAATTAAAGTGTAGGCCCTATAAAAAAATGATGAGGAAGAAATTATAGATGGGGATCAGGAAAAAGCAAATATATTAAGCAAATTCTTCTCCACTAAATTCACAGAGGAAAATGAAATGCCAGGTGAAATACAGCGAGATAAGGTAAACTCCCCAGTACAGGTCACCTGTCTAACCCAGGAAGAAGTACAGTGCCGCCTGAAAAATTCTAAATAGACAAATCAGCCCAGATGGCATTCACCCCAGTGTTCTAAAGGAATTAAGTAATGTAATAGACAGACCCCTATTTTTAATATTCAAAGACTCTATAGTGACAGGAATGTTCCCCAGGACGGGCACATGGCAAATGTGCCAATATTTAAAAAGTGGGAATTACAAAAACCCAGGGCACGAAGCCCGGGGCACAAGATCCCTTTAGGGACAACCCCCTTAAAATTAAACTTTTAATAGATATATAAATGATAAAATCTTCAATATACACCATGTGACATTAGTTAAAAAAGTCAGTGTCACAGATCCAGTTGTAAACATTACTGGGGATAGACCCCTAGTCATTAGTATATGGGGAACTGCAGTCTCCCCCATCCCTGGATAACTGTATCACACATTAAAACCACCAAATTTGGAGGGGGCGTGGCTTGGCGCCGACGGTGATGGCCGCACATTAGGAGGGCTCCTGCTCTGCTGGCCATAAAGGAGCTTTAAATCCACAAAGGTGACCCTGCTTTCAGATGGGGAAGAATTCCCGACGTGCACGAAACCCCTCCGCACCCACCCGGCTGACTTTATCTACCTCCGGAGGCATACCACGCTACTTTCAGTCGTCCCCGGCCTCAGCTTCTTCCTCCCTCACCGCCATTACGGGACCTGCGCTGGGCCTGCGCTCCCGTTCCGGCGCTCACCCAGTGCTACCCACGGAGGATCTCTCTGCTTACCACCTGCCGAAGACACCAGGGACGCCTGCGCTCCTACTGCCGGTGACTGCAGCTGCTGTGACGGTGCCTGTGACCTCGCTTCAGCTGTCGGGGAGCAGCGCTACTGACCCTGCTCCGGATCTCCTGCCTGCTGCTGCGGCCCCTGTTGTGGGCTCTTCTCCTACTCTGGAACTGTTGCCTGTGGCGGTGAGTGCTGCTGGGGGGACCTGTATTAACGGCAGATTCCCCCCCCTAACCCCGCTCTGCAGCTGTCCCTGGTGGGCTCCTCTCCCTTGTCGCTGGGTGGACCTGCTGGGGCTCCATCTTGGGCCTCCTTGGTGGGGGGCCGGCCTTCTCCAGCAAGTTCTCTGCCGTGCTCAGCTACTCACTACTGCTCGGCCTCCCACTCCCCTACACAAGTGGGACCTGCCTCTGTTCCCCCGGCTCATTCTCCTATTACCCCTCTGGACCCTCTAGCTGCCTGCTATACCCCCTCACGTTCCCCTAAGCCACAGAGGTCCAGGCAAGCTGCCATGCAGACCTCCATACCAGCTTCTGGGGCACTCCATCTGTCTCCTAAGGGGACCCCTCGCTCTCAACCTGGGCCGGTAGCGCCACCGGGGCCGACCCCAGCCCTCCTGTCCTGGGACTTGGCAACTGAATCTGATTTACCCTGCTCGGGCCTGTCTGTGCATTCCTCTGCTCTCCCTGATTTGAGCCAGCTCCTTTCCCAAATTCCTACTAAGGAGGACTTCCGCTCTCTTATTGCTGAGGTTAAGGAAGCCTGCCGAGCGGAGATCTCCTCTATGCGACAGGACCTCCAGCATGTCTCTGACCGAGTGGATGGATTGGAAGATGCTCATGATCACACCAGAGAGTATATTACCCAGCTCCACTCTACCATTGCTTCTCATAAGGACTTCCTTGGGGATCTTCATGCCCATGTTGAGGATCTGGACAATAGAGGGAGGCGTAACAACATTAGGGTGCGAGGGCTGCCGGAAGCTGCGCTTGAGGAGGACCTTTTTGCCACCCTGGAAACCATTTTTAACCTGATACTTGGCGAACCCCCCTCCCATAGGATCAAACTGGACAGAGCTCACAGGGCGCTTTGTCCTAAATCTGCCTCGGGCGCTCCATGGGATGTTATTTGCTGTGTGCGTGATTTCCAAGTTAAAGAAGCTATAATGGCTAAGGCTAGGTCCCTGAGACATTTTGACTTCAATGGGGCTCCTCTTCAACTTTTTCAGGACTTGTCCTGGTTAACCCTCAGGAAGCGACGACTGCTCCAACCCCTCCTGGAGGTCCTACGCTCTCATCAGGTGCCGTATAGGTGGAATTTTCCATTTGGGCTCCATGCCCGCAGAGATGGACGCTCCGCTGTTTTACGCTCCTTTTCTGACCTTCAAGCCTTCTGCTCCACCTTGGAATTGCCTGTGCCTCAGTTGGAAGATTGGGACCTGATGTCTCCCCCTCCTCCTTTGCCTCCTGTGTGGCAACCAGTCCGAGCTCGCCGGTCTGGTTCTCAGCAGAAGTCTTCACCACCCGCCCTGGGGGCCCCGACTCGGGCTCCCCCCTGAGTTTCTGACTGGGACGTTGTATTTTTTCCTCAATACTTTTTGCTTGAGGGTTCTTGCTGGACTCTGACTGTCCCCTGATTGACGGAGATTATCCCCTCCGAGCGGTTGACATTTGTTCTAGTTTTATATTGTCCCCATCATTATAGTACAGTTGCATTTTTTGGTCACCTGTGGTTCTTATTCATATGTGTTTTTTTTTTGCAATGGCCTCAGAGTTGGGCTCCTACCTTTTTGGTGGTGGTTTTCCAGTTGGCTCCTTCCATTTCCCCTCCTGAGGCCATAGTTATGGATCGCTCATGCTTTGGTTTATGGTCCACATTGATGGTCCTGGCCTCCGCATTGGCTTCCTGGTCAATGGTTTATTTTACTCTTATCTGTTGTACTTTATTTGTTTATTTGTTTATCTGGTATCTGTTTGGTCTTTCGTCGGTTTGTTTGTCTTTGTGTTTTCTCTTGATTTGGTGTTGTTTTCTGTTGGTCTTCTGTTGTCTTGTGTGTCCTTTTCCCTTTTTTTTCTCCCGCCTTAGATTCCCTGCTCTTTTCCAGTCCCCATTGAGGTTTTGGTGCTGCCCGGTGTATCCTACCAGGTTGTTCTTGTGAGTATGCTTCTTTTTGGCTGTTTCTTTTTCTTCACTCACCCGCCATGGTCAGGTGTGTCTCCCTGAATGTTAAGGGGCTTAATTCCCCCACTAAGCGACGCCTACTTCAAAGGGAGTTGGTTGGTTTACATGCTGATATAGTTTTCCTTCAGGAGACGCACTTCGACCATTCTGGGTCCTTCCTATTTCTTCAACACCTGTTCCAACAGTCTTACTCAGCTACCACGAGTAGGAAAACAGCGGGGGTGGCTATCCTGGTCTCTAGGTCCTGCTCGCTTCAAGTTTCTTCCTCTCTCTCTGACCCTATGGGACGATACGTAATCTTAGAAGGTACTCTGGGAGGGGTCCCCCTTTTGCTCTGTAATGTCTATGCACCTAACACTTCGTAAATCCCTTTCCTGCGTAGGGTTTTTGCTAAACTCCAGAGGTATCCCCCATCTGCATGGTTAGTGGGCGAGGACTTCAGCCTCATTTTTTCCCCGTCCTTGGACCGCCATTCTGTTACTAGTGCTCCCCCTGCACCTGCGCAGCTGCGTCTGGCTTCGCTTTTTCGACGTCTCATACGTAACTCCTCGCTCTACGATTTGTGGCGGATTGGCCATCCGACGGAGCGCTCTTTTAGTTTTTACTCACATACCCACAAATTGCATACTCGTATTGATTATTTTTTTGGGAATCTCCCTATGGTGCGCATGCTCTCTGATACTTCTCTAGATCCTATCTCCTGGTCTGACCACTGTCCAGTTCTTCTCTCTTTTTCTTCTACCCCTTCCTCTCTGAGATCCTGTCATTGGAGGATGAACGACTCTCTTCTTAAAACCTTACCTTCCCGTGAATCGATTCAGCAGTGTATTTCCGACTACTTTGCCACTAATGACGGCTCTGTATCCTCTCAGGCTATCCTTTGGGAAACTCACAAATCGGTGATCCGGGGCCATTGCATTGCTCTGGGCGCCGGTCTCAAGCGGAGCGCTCTGAATCGATCTCGGGAACATCGTATGGAGATTGCTCTCGACTGGAGGCTCTCTTGTTGTGTTCTCCTTCTGTTTCGACTCTGAGGGGCTTGGTGGCGGCTCGGGCACGCTTAAGCGACCTGGCTCTCCATAAAGTTGAGAGGCAATTGCTTTATGCTAGGCAGCGTTTCTATGAGAAGGGTAACAAGGCCCACACTATGCTGGCGAGACGGTTGCGTGACCGGGCTGCTGCTCAATCCCCCTCAGCTTTGAAGGACCCTGCTGGGGTGCTTCATTACCACCCTGCTGATATCTCTCGTCTGTTTGTTGACTATTACACTAATCTTTACTCGCTTCCTTCCCAGTTGCCATCCGACCCGGGGGAGAGAGTGGCAGCCCTAGATGCCTATCTTTCTCAGTGTGGATTGCCCTCTCTTTCAGGGGCAGACCGGGATGCTCTTAATGCTCCTATTACTGGAGAGGAGATCTCTGAGGTCCTTAAATCTCTCCCCTCTGGTCGCTCCCCTGGGCCGGATGGCTTCCCTTACCTGTACTATAAAACATTTTCATCTTTGTTAGTGCCTAAACTTGTCCCCCTTTTCAATTCCTTTCTAGACGGAGAAACGATCCCGCAGTCTTTCTTGCACTCCCTTATCACCCTCATACCCAAGCCTGGTAAGGATCCTCACGATTGTTCGAGTTACCGGCCCATTGCCCTCCTTAACTCTGACCTTAAGCTTTTTTCTAAGGTTTTGGCAGTTAGACTATGCTCCTTCCTCCCGGCCCTTGTTCATAAGGACCAGGTTGGATTTATCCCTTGTCGCCATTGTGCAGACAACACTAGGAGGGTAGTGGACCTGATTGATTTGATCAATCGGAGATCTGAACAGGCATTAATTCTTAGTCTTGATGCTGAGAAGGCTTTTGATAGGCTTGGGTGGCCGTTCCTTTTTGCTACCTTACAGAAATTTGGGATTTCGGGGAAGTTTTTGACTGCACTGCGGGGTCTCTACTCCTCCCCTACAGCTTCACTTAAACTTCCTCACTCGCCATCTCCTACTTTTTCTTAGTTTAATGGGACTCGTCAGGGTTGCCCGTTATCCCCGCTGATCTTTGCACTCTGTATTGAGCCTTTGGCTGCCATGATCAGGGGCGATCCGGACATAACTGGTATTTCCTTACATGATAGGGAGTTCAAGGTTTGTTTATTTGCTGATGATGTCCTTCTTACGCTTTCTCGACCTCTACTGTCTCTTCCTTCTCTCTATAGGGTCCTGCATGACTATGGGGTGGTTTCTGGCTACAAGGTAAATCTTTCTAAGTCTGAGGCTCTTCCTCTTAACCTTCCCCCTCATCTTTCTACTCTTTTACGCTCTAACTTTTCTTTTCGGTGGTCTCCATCTGCTATTAAATACCTTGGGGTCTGGATCTCCTCTCACTATTCCTCACTATACTCTACCAACTATCTCCCCCTGTTCAGGGATCTCCGTGCCCTTATGGAAAAATGGCGCTCGCAATAGATTTCTTTTTTCGGTCGCATTGCCGCGGTAAAAATGACTGTTCTTCCGAAACTCCTCTACTTTTTTGAAACCCTGCCAGTTCGGGTCCCGCTGTCGGCCCTGCGCTCCCTACAGGTGGCTATTTTTCGGTTCATTTGGGATGGTAAAAGGCATCGGCTACCGATGTCCGTGATGTTGGCTGGGCGGGCGTTTGGGGGTCTGGCGGTCCCGGATGTAGTGAAGTATTACTGGGCTGCCCATTTGCGCCATCTCGCGGCGTGGTCCACCTATCATGCCTACAGCCGCTGGATGGAAATAGAGAAGCTGTGGTTAGCGCCTGTCCACCCTAACGCTCTCCTTTGGACTCTTCCTGCCTCTGCTCCTACTCTCTCCCCTCTCCTGGGTCCTATGGCATTTTCTAAATATGTGTGGACTTACTGTTCTGTCAAATTTAAATTACTGTCTCCCTCTTCCCCTCTTCAATCTTTCCTTTATCATCCTAGCTTTCCCCCTGGCCGGACCTCTCTTATGGTAAGGGAATGGGGGTCTAGAGGACTTTTTTGCTGGGCGGATGTAGTTGACCCTTTGATGTGTACCCTCTTGCCCTTCTCTCAGTTACAGTCTCGTTGGGATCTCCCCTCGTCTGAGCGTTTTCATTATTCACAGCTACAACACTTTATGTCCTCCACACTGGGTGCGCTAGTGGTGTCTTCCCCTACGGGCTTTGAACGGCTGTGTCGTGGTGGACCTCAGGCGAGGGGTCTTCTCTCCGATATTTATTCCTTGCTAATCCAACCTCAGGAGGGAGTCCAGGTATCTCATTGCTATATGTCTCGCTGGGAGGAGGCGCTTAATACTACTATCACTCTCCCTCAATGGAAGATAATATGGGAAAGGGCCTCTAGGGCATCTATATGTACGGCTTATAAGGAGACTCAATATAAACTACTTATGGGTTGGTACCATACTCCAGAGTTATTGAATAGGCTGAATCCCGATATCCCCCCCCCCCCCCCAGTGCTGGCGTTGTGGGGTGGGTTTGGGCACACTGTTTCATGTTTTCTGGTCCTGCCCTCTTATCACGGGGTACTGGGAGTTAGTGAGTCATTTGGTATCAGATGTTCTTGGAGTCTCGGTCCCTCCTGACCCTCAGGTCTACCTCTTGCACCTTTCACACTCTGCTCTGCCCAAGAAACTGTTTAAACTGGCTATGCATATGTTCTTGGCAGCTAAGACACTTGTTGCTAAATGCTGGAAGAGGACTCTTCCTCCCTCTGAATCGGACCTACTCTCCCGAATACGTGATATACGCTCTTTAGAATACCTCACTGCCTCTTTGAATAATACTATCCCTGCCTTTCTTTCCGTTTGGGAACCATGGGACCGTTTCTCTGACAGGCAACCTCCCTGAGGCGATACTGACATCTTCCTCCCCCCCCCCTTTCCCCTCCCTCCTTTTCCCCCCTCCCCCCCCCCCCCTTTTTTCCTTTTTTTTTTTTTTGTTGTTGTCTGTTTGTTTGTTTGTTTTTGTTTGTTGTTTGTTCGAGGTTCTGTTGTCCTTGTCTCCTTTTTGTCTTTGTTTCTGTCTTCTCTCTTTGTCTTCGTGTTGTAGAGTTTTAGTTCTCTCTTTGAGTATTTGGCTGTAAACCTATGTTCATTCACTACAGTCTTTATGGTTTATCTGGGGTTGGGGCTAGTTGTTTTGGACTACAACTGTTTCTGAATGCTCTGGTCTCTATCTTAGCTTGTCATTTGCCCTGATGTGATCGCACTGGGCATCGCCCCAGATTATGCTTTGATTGTGTTTTGCTAACTTTCAGTTTTTTATGTGAAAATCTTTAATAAAAATTACAGTTAAAAAAAATAAATAAATAAATAAAACCACCAAATTTGCCCCCCTCTACTAGTTTCGGTGCTTCAGCACCGTCCTCAGGAGGATATGTGGGCAAACTTTTGCCCACATATCCTCCTGAGGACGAGGATATGTTATGAACTATGTATTAATATATCAGGGGACCGTACAGAGATCTCTCCCATGATCTATTTATACCCAGGACTGTATCCATAACAAGGGGGCATCCTCTACGTCTTGAGGAAAGAAAGGGGGTTCTTTACTGTAAGAACAGTGAGACTATGGAACTCTCTGACAGACGAGGGGGTTATGGGGAACTCTGTAAAAGAGTTCAAAAGGGGTCTGGATGCATTTTTGGAGAGTAATAACATCGCTGGTTATGTATATTTGATTTATAGGTACAGAACGTTGATGAAGAGATTTATTCTGACTGCCATATTTGAAGTCGGGAAGGAATTTTTACCTCTAGTATGAGTGTTTTTGCCTTCCTCTGGATCAACTCTGTAGGGACTCATTAAGGATATAGGTTGAACTTGATAGACTCTAGTCTTTTTTCAACCTTATGAACTATGTTACTATGTTGATATTGCTCTGTTTTTTCTGCTCAGTCTCGGTCAGATTCACAGAGGAGGGGAGAACTTCCTCCCTCACTCTGCTACACATAGCCCAGAGCAGTTCAGTGTGTGAGGTGAGCTCTGATTGGATAAGGCTGCACCCCCCTCAGCATTTCCTGATTTTGGATTTCTGCCAGGCCAGCAGGAGTCCAAAGTCTGTGCAAAAGATTGGGGAACATGTGCACTGGACAAGTAGGGAGACTGCTAGTGGCAGCTTTTTTTTAAACACAAAAGATCTTTTATTTTACCCTAAGGAGTACAATAGCAAAAATTAGTTTGAATGAATGCCAATGTAAAGCTCTTTTTGCACAAAGAAACCAGAGTTTCCAGATTGCTTCCGTGATCATTTTTTTTTTTTTTCTAGTTTAGATTCCAGGTGATAGAGCAGATGTCCCCTCCCCCCCTTCTCCCCCCTCATGGAGAGTCAGTGGATAACAGAGGATGTGAATAATATTATTTTAAAGAGTAGTCCTTTTTCTTTTAAAAATAACATATCCCCTTACCCCCAGAATAGGGATTAGGTGTCAGATTGAGGTGTTCCAGCCTATGGTACTCCCCATGATCTCTTGCCTGGCGCCCCGGCTCTCCCCATGAAATAAGCTATGTTGAGCTCGGCGTGAAGCGGTGGCTGACACACCTCCTCCATGCATCTCTATGCATGAGCCGGAGATACAGGAACGCTGTATCTCCAGCTATCCCGTAGAGATACATGGTGGTGGTGTGTTTTACTTTGTGGTAATAATTTTGTAATGGTTTGACTTATCCAAATGATTCTGAGAAAAAATAAATTTCTTATGTCCTATATGCTACCAGAATATGACCCCTTCTTCAGTTTGTACCTGTTGTAGTCACAAACCATTATTTTTTTCCACTCTTCAGCTCTTTTCGAAATTGTTATGGAAACAGAAGAAACCACGTCTTGTACTGCCAGCTAACTCGTTAAAAAATAAGTGACGACTTTGTGCTACCACATTTATTATAGAGCCATACACATATCTTGATGGTTAATGTAAGTCTACACCTTTTTCGCATCAAACTCCTCCTCATATGGGTATTGAACTCTCATCAATGCTTCTATCTGCAAAGCCTACTCTGTGGCTACCTTTAGCACCTTTTTCTCCTCTTACATATGCAACTATGTTGGTACTCCGAGACTGTGCTAAACTGATCATGACTTTTCTTCTCATTCTCCTTCATCCCCACTTTCTTTGCTCCCAGGCTTTTCCTATTCCTTCTCTGTGTGATTGCTTACACTTTACATTACAAGATTTATATTCTCCCACCAAGACCTTGGCCATAGCGAAGAGATATTTAGGGAGAGATTTATGAAACCTGCACAGAGGAAAAGTTGACCATGGCAACCAATCAGGCTTTGTTAAATCTCCCCCTTATTTTCTAAATGTATTAAGCAAGCAGTAAGACAACAGCAACGACCGGCACTGTCTCTCACACCCAGATGCAGGTACGTGTATAATGGAGTCTCTCACCATAAAAATCCAAAAGTACTGCAAACACATCAATGATGCTCAATCTTCTTGAATATTACAAGTCCCACTAAATAGTAAAATCGAAAATTGCAGGTGGCACTCATAGTACAGCAGTAACTTCTTTTTTCCAGACCAACATGTACAAAGGCAATCAAGGCCAAAGGGGCTTTTTCAAGATAGTTGTGCTTCCTCGTGACCTCTGGTCAGAGGTCATGAGGAAGCGCAACTAGCATGGAACGGAATGGAACGTTTTCCTTGATTGCGTCTGTACCTGTCGTTTTGGAATAAAGATGTTACTGCTGCACTGTGAGTGCCATCTGGAATTTATTAAGTTTTTCTTTTCTCACTTGGTATTAAAGACTCTCATCATTTTTGGAGGTGTGGAATTGGGTTTGGACACTCTTCTACACATATGGTGGACCTGCATGAAAATCCAATGATACTTTCAGCTATGGAGGAATTGGTTCTAGCTCAACATGTTTGACTACATATATGCTTTCTGTTACAGTTTCGAATCAACTGTGCAGTGCTACCGATTCTTAAAGGGGTTTTCCAGCAGAAGGTAATTTTAGTACATACCTGGCAGACAGTAATGGACATGCTTAGGAAGGATCTGCTCTTGTCTTGCGGCTATATGGCTATGCTGTGATATTAATATAATACTTTGGCTAGCTGTTTGTGAACTAGTATTTCCTGTTTGACTTTTTTTTACTACAAATCCCACAATTCCATCTTCCTCCCTCCCACACATCAGCCACCCCACCCATTTAAACATAAATGAGCTGCATCCATTCAAATTTGTGTGGTTTTCAATCAGGGTGCCTCCAGCTGTTGTATTAGTTGCAGATTGATCCCTCCACCCATTGAAGCAGACAGGCTCCCTGTCATCAGCTGACTAGTGAGTCAGGTCTCGGCCGCATTGCAAGCTGGGAAAAATCTGAGACAGCAGTCATTTTGTATGCTGTTAAAAATAAATATTGGAGTGAAAATCACTGAAGAATTGTGAGAAAACTGTCACACACAGGTACAGACAATATAATATGAACTACACTAACTTTACAACCCTTGTAGCATAGTCAAATAAAAAAAAAATCCTGGAATACTCCTTTGACACTTTCACGTGTTAGTTTTTGTTTCTAACCCTCTGTTTTGTATAATTAATATGATGAAAACTGCTATAAATATACATTTTTAAGATAGTTGATAAATGTTTTTGTTTGTTTTAGTAACCTGATTTAATATTTTTGTTCTTTTGGAGATCAGTTACATTCCATTGCTATTTCTGTTGCTTTTGACTTTTGGCAGTCAGTGAACTTTGAATCATATGTCACTTTTTTCTAAACTATTTTGTTTCCTATTTTCCCGTGAAAATCACAAACTCCTCGTATTCCAGCATGGGAAGACGACCAATTTAGTTTTTAGCTGTTGATTAGTTTCTGAACTGAGTTTTTGGCTTATATTATGTTCAGATTATTAAACCTTCTGGTTTTTGTAACTTCTTGAATACAAAATGTCTTTGGACAAAAGCTTTCTTACTTGCACAAGGGAAGGACATTGGCGGGCTAATATCTTCATATATGTTTGCAAAAAGAGAATCTGACAGCTATGTCACCTGCACTTAACCCAATATATTGGGTTATAGTGCAGATGAATAGTTGTAAAAGAGGGGCTAATACATTTTTAGGTTAGATATTTCCTGCCTGTTACATGCTCGTTGCCATTGCGCTCCAGCGCATACTGTAGTAGAAAGCCGCCTTGCCCCGCTCCCCTGCTTCATCAATATTGACTGCCTGGCCCTTCCGTGACGTGAGAGCCAGGTGTAACGAGGAGCAGAGTGCTCATCCCGCCCACCACTCAACCCGACCCTTGGAGAAATATTCTTCACCAAGGGACTAAAAGAGAGCAATCTACTTGTCCCTTATGATCATCCACTTGTCCTGGTACGTAAAATTATTTCAAAATAGTATGTAAATAAGGTCTTTATTACTAGAAACTTAATAGGCAGACCTGTATGTCACCCCATTAGTTGGATAGGGCCCCTGATAAGTAAGTGCGTCCCATTGAGTAGGTAGTCCCTCCCCTTCAGGAAGGTATGTCCCTTTATCAGGTAGATACATCCACTCATCAGGTAGGTAGGGCTCCCCTAGTAAGTAAATAATGCCCCAGATAGATTCACAAATGCAGGGTAGGCAGCACAACCTTAGAGGTACAGCTGGAGTAAACAGGGGTGCAAGCGATGACTGTGGTCCCAGTCGCAGACCATGTCCATCGATATATACTCCAAAGAAGTCGCAGCACACCCAGGTAGCATATAGTGCTTGACAAAGATGGTGTGATACCATCGAAGCGTTGTATAACATGGGCCAATAAAGCTAAACCATTTTGCACTATATGCTACCTGGGTGTGCTGCGACTTCTTTGGAGTATATATTAATGCCCCAGATAGAGATGCCTCCACCCCCAGTTGTTAGGAAGGGTAGGCTCTTCCAGTAGGGAGACAGATCCCCAGATAGATATGTCCCCCATTAGGTAGAGTTCCCCAGTAGGTAGCCAGGCCCCCAGATAGATATGACCCCCATCAGGTAGGGCTCCCCAGTAGGTACACAGGCCCCCAGATAGACATGAACCCCATCAGGTAGGGCTCTCCAGTAGGTAGACAGGTCTTCAGATAGATATGACCACCATCAGGTAGGGCTCCCCAGAAGATAGACAGACCCCCCAGATAATAGGTAGATAGGTTAGCCCCTGGTGATAGGCAGGTCGTCCCATAGTAAGTAGCAAAGTTTGAGTTACTAATTCATTGCTACTTTTATTTCCATGTTCCCCGCAGGGACTTCTTGGCAGGGGTGCGCGCGGTGAGTGACATCGTTGTCCTGTGCAGCATGTGCAATGACATCACTCATGGCGGGCACCTCTGCCAGGAAGGCTCGCTATAGCAGTTTAGTGACGGGGCAAGACTGGTTGCCCCGTCATATGTGAATTCTTCCAGCATTTAGCGCTGCTTGCCTTAAGCAGGGCTAAATGCCTGAAAAAATCACCTGCCTGAACTGAAAGTCCCGGCCGTCGGGCAATACAATTTCCACATCCCTGAGTATTAAAGGGGTACTCCGGTGGAATTATTATTTTTTTTTTTAATCAACTGGTGCCAGAAAGTTAAACAGATATGTAATTTACTTCTATTAAAAAAATCTTAATCATTCCACTACTTATCAGCTGCTGTATAATACTACAGAAGTTCTTTTCTTTTTTAACCTATTTTCTGTCTGTCTACAGTTCTCTCTTCTGACACCTCTGTCCATGTCAGGAACTGTCCAGAACATCCCCTATAACAAACCTCTCTTGCTCTGGACAGTTCCTGACATGGACAGAGGGGTCAGCACAGAGCACCCTGGACAGACAAAAGAAATTCTAAAAGAAAAGAACTTCTGTTGTAATATACAGCAGCTGATAAGTACTGGAAGGATTAAGATTTTTCAATAGAAGTAATTTGCAAATCTGTTTAACTTTCTGGCACCAGTTGATTTAAAAAAATATATATATATTTTCTACCGGAGTACCCTTTTATTGGTTCTTTTAGCCATTAAAGAGTTACCCAAATTTAATTTAGCATCTGGTATGTGTATAATGTAGTTTAATAAGAGCCAATTACATCTTGCCATATGTATTTTTTTAAGTAAACACTTGATTTTCATATTATAGGCCTGTGTAAGTTTTACAACCTTACATCATTAGTAGTAATAAATATAAACAAACCTTAGTAAGAAATCTTATCAGACTTCTTTACTTCTGCCCTTCCCTTCTAAACTTATCATTCACTTTGGAAAACCTGCTCAGGTCTGTCTCGAGATGGATCAGCTCACTGAATAATCAGGTAACAGCTGCTTGTAGAAGTCTATTGAGTGGCATATGGGGAAAAAGAGCTTGAGAGATTCAAAAGCAGAGAGACATAGACATATCTAATACTAGAGATTGTTTTATGTCACCACAATGCTGGATTCATAGCTTGCATTGCTCTGTACTGCTCTATAATGTCCCCCATGCTGCTGTTGCTTTTTAAGGGTATTCTACAGAAATATTGGTGTTCAGGATTCCCTAACCAATTACATGAAGGACAACTGAAAATTAGATTAGGAGAAATCTGCATAATGCAGATTTATGAGAAAAGATGCTCTTGAATTGTTGCTTTATGGGGAAAGCAAGCATTTACCAACATTTTAAATAGTTGACCACCCATTAGTGACAAAATACATAATTGCTTAAACAATATAAATGCCTCTAGGCTGCAGCATACAGTAATTGGTTGTAAGGATGCCATATGTACATTTGTGTAGAGTACTAAACATGCCTTGAATGTACCCATTAGTAGCCAAATTAGTGTTTTCTATATACACTGTGTAAAATTTTTGTTACTTTAGGATTCATAATATTGGCAAGAAAGTTTCAAAGTTAAAACCTTTGTTTATAATATTTGCTTACCATCATATTTCCCGGTCTATGAGTTATGAGGACCACCATTAGAGCAGGCTTGTGATTTTTTTGATCATCCACCCTGCTGGGTCCTGGCATCGTTCATGATGGATAATTCACTTTCTACTGTGCCCAGTCTCTGGATATTGTGCTTTCCATCGTCAGAACTTTATATTAATGAGGTGCGAGTAAATCCTCACCTATAACTCACAGTCTTTCTGGCAACTTTATTTCATTTAGATGGATTTTCTGGATAAAGCTTACTCTTCTACTTTGGGCATACAGCCTGACCCTCTCTTATTTATTATGAATGCAGTCTGTGCCATTTTGTCTGTAACTTATTAGAGTAGCAGAATGTAGCCTTATAGAGTTCACCTTTAGTGATGTTTCTTATGAACTTTAGGAATGTTAGATTTCACTATACATTGTGGAGATAACTACCCTGTTAAAGGGGTACTCAGGTGGAAAACTTTTTTTTTTTTTTTAATCAACTGATGCCAGAAAGTTAAACAGATTGGTAAAGTACTTCCACTAAAAAATCTTAATCTTTAAAGTACTTATTAGCGGCTGTATACTACAGAGGAAAGTCTTTTATTTTTGGATTTATTTTCGGTCATGACCACAGAGCTCTCTGCTGACACCTTTTTTAGGAACTGTTCAGAGCAGCATATGTTTGCTATGCGGATTTTCTCCTGCTCTCTGTCAGCAGAGAACACTGTGGTCGTGACCGAAAAGAAATCCAAAAATAAAAGAATTTCCTTTGTAGTATACAGCCGCTAATAAGTACTGGAAGGATTAAGATTTTTTTTTTAATAGAAGTAATTTACAAATCTGTTTAACTTTCTGGCATCAGTTGATTATAAACAGTTGATTATCAGTTGGTGAGAGATGGGATGGAAAGGAAGAGCGGGGATAGATCATGTTTACTCCTTCCTTTGCTCCAGGAGTCATATTAAGCGGCAGAGTCAGTTTTTTTCACATTAGATAAGAAAGGTCGGAAGTTATCCCCGGCAGGGCTTCAGATGATGTCTCGTCTTCCGGGGAACACCCCCTCCAGCCTCACAGACAGCACACTCAGTGAGCACCAATTCAGACCACAGAAAAGGTATTTCTGTGTGTTTTTGTTTGAAAAAAAAAAGAGCAGGATGCTTCTCAGCATTAGGGACAGATATAGTAGTGAATCAGGAATAGAGTAGTTAGTGACAGGTACTCTTTAATTCTGGTTGTCTATTTCTTGATAACCCTATTAACACTTGGCACTAATAGAATAAAAGTATTTTTCTACATTATCGACAGATACCGTATATGAAAGATACCACATCTCTCATTTTCCTAACAGCTATTTAACAATGTCAGCAGTTTGGATTGTGATTTGAATCTGGCAGATTCCCTTTAAGAACATGTTCACATGTGGAAAATTTATAGTGCTGATTCTGCAGCAGAAATCTTCAAATAATACTGTTCCCATTCACAAGAAGCCATTTTTGTCACTGTTATTTCAAGTTTGTAGCATGCCTATTATATTAAAGAATTTCCATAGATTTATATTTTTGCCACTTGCAGGTTTTAAAGGGGTACTCCGGTGGAAAACATTTTTTTTTTTTAAATGAACTGGTGCCAGAAAATTAAACAGATTTTTTAATTACTTCTATTAAAAAAATCTTAATCCTTTCTGTACTTTTTAGCAGCTGTTTGTTACAGAGGAAAATCTTTATTTATTTTTTATTTTTTTTGTGTTGTCCACAGTGCTCTCTGCTGACACCTGATGCCCGTATCAGGAAATGTCCAGAGCAGGAGAAAATCCCCATAGCAAACCTATGCTGCTCTGGACAGTTCCTGACATGGACAGAGGTGTCGGCAGAGAGCACTGTGGTCAGACAGAAAAGAAATTCAAAAAGTAAAGAATTTCCTCTGTAGCATACAGCTGCTAAAAAGTACCAAAAAGATTAAGATTTTTTTTTTTATAGAAGTAATTTACAAATCTGTTTAACTTTCTGGCACCAGTTCATTTAAAAAAAAAAAATTCCACCGGAGTACCCATTTAATGCTTATTTACTAAACGATTGCCATGGATTGACTGCAAAGTCTACACATATGAAGCTGCATCAGATGTCTTTGATGTGTGAATTCAACCTTTAGCAACTTTCTTTAATATAACTTTACTTCTAAATGGGAATTTCATGTTTATAAATTTATCTGGTCAAGAAAATACCATATTATTTGCAATAGGTCTGAAATCTTCACTACATTTGTGTTCTTTCCATTTTCCTATTTGTGAAGATTTAGTGTTCCTTATTTCTTTCTTTCCTAAAGCAGTAAACAGAAATTCTTGAAGTTTAAAATTAAGATACCTTCAGTTGGCACGTATGGGATATATTTTCTTTGTAAAACAAATTGCACATTTTATTAGGTCTAAAGAACTTCTTAACTGTGCTTAAAGTGTCTGATCAGTTCTGCAGAAAGCAATTTTTCTTATGTTTCTTTGAGAAGAATAGATAGTAAATAGTCCCATATGTATGTTTTATTCTGTCCTTTGGCAGAAATTAACGCTAACTCTTGGCCATGTGGCACATTCTTGAATTCTCTGTAGGGGAGGTCTAGCTGAGAGGCTGAATCGTTTGCATAACAGAGAGAGATCTGCCATTACTTTTTGGAGGCATCAACGAGAATCTGATTGCAAAATACCTTTAGGTAAGGCCCATTGTGCTCCATTCTTCATTTAATATTATACTTGTCATCAGCTATAACCAAAAAATAGTTGACTTACATTGAAATTGCTTTATTTTTAATTAAAGAATATAAGCAGCGAAAATCTTTTAAGTCATCCGGTGCCCGGGCTGCAAAAAAAATAAAAAATAAAAACTTTAACCTGCCTTCCTACGTTCTACTGTTGTGGAGATATCGGCATCCCGTTCTTCCGGCGCTACTCTCCTCCATGCTTCTCAGGCTCGGAACATCACAGCGCTTTCAGTGTGTCGCCGGCCGCAGCATTGTCCCGCCTTGGCCGGTGAGAGGCTGAGCACACTGTAAGGTAAGGAGCTCTGGCCAGCCCCTTACATGACAGTGCGCTCAGCCAATCACCGGCCGAGGAGGGACATTGCTGAGGACGACGATACGCTGATAGCGCTGTGACATTCTGAGCATAAGAAGCACGGAGCAGAGCAGCACCAGAGGAATGGGACGCCGATATCTACAACAGGGTATTGTAGGAAGGTGAATTAAAGTTATTTTGATTTTTTTTTTTGCAGGCAGGGCACAGGATGAGTTAAAAGATTTTTATTGAATATGTCCTTTAGGCTAGGATTCCACTTGGTTTTGCACCAGTGCAATTTCCTGTGTCTGACTGTTTTTCTGGCGTTTTTGTATTTGCGTTGAAATTGCATTTTTGTCCCCTTTGGCGTTTTTTTCAAAATGTGTTGGGTACCAAAAAAAAGTAGGAATGGGAAAAAAAAATGTTAAGGAAATTTTTATTTTTTTATAATGAACTTTTAAGAAATTTTTCATAAAGTGTGTATGTGTGTTTAACTTTTTTTTTCTCTATTTCTTTACATTTTTTTAGGTAGTACTACTACTCCCAGCATGGAACAGTCTGTGATGGGAGTAATAGTACCTGTACTAATAGACATATTGCCCCAGGTGTCACTCTTGACACCCGATGAGATCGTCCATAATATAGCAGAGATGTGGAGCTGCTCTATACAGCGCTCACATCTCTGCTCTGTACTGCGGGCCGACCAGGGATTTGAATAGAACATCACTCATTCATATTTTCCGCCCAGAGTGGGGATTGGCTGGATGGTGGCAGACAATCACTGCTCTCAGCGGGAAATATGAATGAGCGATGTTCTATTCATATCACTGGCTGGAGTATAGTGCAGAGATGCAGAGCGCAGGAGAAAGCCGCTCCGCATCCCTGCAATAGATAGGACAATCACAGCAGGTGTCAGGCGTGACACTTGCTGTGATCTGTCCTTTATGTTGGTAGCTGTAGTACCTGCAGTTAAGGAAAGATCACAGCGGATATCACTCCTGACACTCAATGTGATCGTCCTGTATAATGTATAGATTTGGGCAGACACTCTTCTATGGTCTCTTCACTGACGTATATATACACCTATTCATATTTCCCACAGAGAATATCAGAATATTATAGACCCAACAATTCCCCCCTAAGAACTTTGTTTCTTTCCATCTTTCCCTATGGTGTGTTCCGCCTAATAGTCCCAGGTTCTGGTGGAAAAAAAGAAAAAAACTGGTATGGCATCCTTCACTGGTTTGAGATGAGTGTCTCCTTATGAACCCACCCCCTTTGTACTCAGACTTGCCTTTACCTGGGACCCCGCCTATGTTCGCCCTATTTTCCTTTGAGCCATCCGCATACAGGATAGTTGATCTCATGGGAGGAATTCCCTCTGTCATGCTTGGGTCTGATGGGTTCAAGTCAGTTGAAGTAGTAGGTTCAATATCCATATACATTGGCCCTGTTGGAAATTCTGCCTCTACAGTGGAGATTATTGCTTTCTTTACACAGGGGACTATGTAACAGCCAATTATTATCATGGCCATAAGAACCACTAAAATGATAGCTAATTGTAGAAGCCATTTTTTCCAGTCTCCTAACCATGAGAAATATTGATCCCAGAGGTCACTTATTCCTGAATTCTTCTTCAATTCCACATACAAATCCTCTTTCTTTATGGCCTTTGTAGCCTTACCAATAGGTCTCACCAATCATTTTACATACTCCTCCTTTCTCTATCAACATCATATCTAAGGCCATACTATTTTGGAAGGTCATGGTAGAAGTGGGTCCTAACTGCTCAGCTAATCCTTTAAGGGCATCCCTGGTATAATTTAAATACCTTTGTTGATTGTAATAAATGTAGTTTATCCATTCAACATTTTTGTTGGTAGTGATTGTGGGAAAAATTGATTCAAACCCTGCTTTTACCTGGTCTCTTACTGATCAGGTACTCCCCTAGGGACTCCAATAGCATCAAAGTACACATGTCGATCTAGACTGCCTTCGGGGCCTCCCTCTTCCCCCTACTTTGAGTATCTGCTTTTCAGCTAGTTTGGTCTCATACTCCTGATCTGGGATTATGTGCAGAGGCATTAAAACCTTGGCTAGTGCACATTCACCCGTCCAATCACCCTCTATTCGTGTTCTGATTTTCATGTCACCACAGATCCAGTAGATGTCTCCTAGGGAATAAACCTGATTTTGTGTCTGCTGTCCACTTAGTTTGCTGTATTCTGAGCAATACCCTTTGGGAAATTTTCCCATGAATCTACCTTTCCCTCTTCTGCCAGCATAGCAAATGTAATTACCCTTGGCTTGGTTGTCTTGGTAATTAAAGGTTGCTCTTTTTTTCATTGTTCACATTTGGTATGGTCAGTGGTCACATTGGTAAAAAGACTAATAAAACACTCCTGACTCTCTTCTGGACTATTTAAGGGAACTGTCCCAAGGTGAGGTCTGGCTGTAGCACATACATAGCAGTCTGATTTTGTAAGTTTCATTCTGGAGCAGAGACTTGCCGGTATTGTGTTTCCTTTCCTTGGCACTATCTGGTTTATAGCCCCAGTCAGTTCCTATGTTCCATCTCACTGCTCCCCAATAGGCACAAGTGTCTCCCCAGTAGTCATCAACCACACATATTTGTATTGAGTTGTCACCCCCATACAAATGACATTGTTCTGTTACACTGGGAAAAACCACTATGTCACAGTAGTCAAATTCAAAGGTAGCCACTTGGTCACCGGAAGAGTTATACCAAAACGTTGGATTCGACTTTCAAATCACTTCCCAGTCAGACCAGTATTTTTGTGGATTCAAATTGGTTTGTTGGGTTTGCACTCCATTTATAAAAAAAAGGATATGTATCAGGAGCATGGTGTAGGAACCACCCTCTTGCAGTGTCACTGAGGTTGGAGTTGTCAGTAGAACCTGGTAAGGGCCTTTGAATCTAGGTTCCAGCGGCCCCCTCACGTGTCTTTTCACAAGGACAAACTCTCCGGGCTGCAGATTGTGACTTCCTTGCTCAGTGTCTGTATCTGGAATGGAAGAATAAACAGCAACATGTGTTACTTTCAGTTCATTACACAGTGTAATAACAAACTTTACCAGACTATCATTCCCTGCACTAAGCTGCTTAGGGTAGTAACATCCTAGCTTAGGGACCCCCCAAAAAGTGTCTCATATGGGGTTAGACCTGTTGGCTGTCGGGGTGTGTTTCTAACAGAGTACAGGGCTATGGGCAGCACTTCTGGCCATGGAAGGGACAGTTCTCTGCTGGTTTTTAGGATTTTGTTTTTTAGGGTGCCATTCAGTCTTTCAACTTTTCCACTGCTCTGAGGATAATATGGAGTATGGAGTATGGAGTCCAAGGTCTTCTCCCACCATTTTCCAAACTTCTCTTGTAAGATCTGCAATGAAAGCCGATCCTTGGTCGCTTTCAATTACTTTAGGGACTCCAAATCTGCACACCAGTTCCATTAGTAGTTTCTTTACAGTAGTCTTTGCTGTAATATTAGTGACTTTACTGGCCATCCTGAGAACATGTCCACTGCTACTAGCACGTACTCATACTTTCCACTTTTGGGCAATTGCATGTGGTCAATCTGGATCCTCTGAAATGGGTAGCAAGGTTTGGATAAGTGTTTCTTAGGAGTAACTTCTGTTCTTCCAGGGTTGCAGGTGTTGCAAATGTCACATCCCTTGACATATTGTTCAACTGGTGGTGTTATTCCTGGTGCAAGGTAGATTTTGTTGATAAAAGTGATCATTTGTTTTTTTCTCTATAGGTGACTCCAAGGGCTCATTGAGTCACCCCTGGATAAACAAATTCTGTTTGCTTTTCTCCATAGGCTGTCAGATTCAATTAGTTCAGCTCCCATTTTCTCCCACATATTCTTTTCCTTGTCCAAGGCTTGAGTCTGGAACTTTTTCAGTGTCTTGAGTCCGGGTTTTCCTTTTCCTCTTCTGGTTCTTATGTCTTCTTGTTACCACATATACCCCTGCTTCCTCTCGAGTGAGGGGCTGTATTGCAGCTTCTTTATCTGCCTGGTCTGCCAAAAAATTTTCTTTGGCTTCTTCAGAGTCCAATCTTTTGTGTGTTTTGATTTTGATAATCGCCACTCGTTTAGGCAGTTTTAAGGCTTCAATCAGGGTCCTGACAGCTTCAAAGTTCTTTATAGGAGTTCCATTTGCAGTCATGTACCCCCTTAGGGCCCATTTCAATCTGAAGTCAATCCATAATTTGGGATACCATGTGCTGGAGCAGACAAGATAAGGTCTTTTAGGTGGTTTAAACACTGTATGGCTTCCCATGATAGTGTCTGCTTCTGAGTCATAGCTGGAATGGCATCATACAGAGGTTGCATCAGCGATCCATTGTCTGCAGTAAGGGATCTTACCAAGAAAGACTTGTACAAGAAATTCCTGTAGGTACAGGAATTTATTGTATGGCTTGCTTCCTGTCTTCCGTGAGGTGTTTAGCACCTTGAGAGATACAATGTCCTTGGAGGACAACTTTTTGTTGTGCCCCCTGAACTTTCTCAAGGGACACCTTACAGTTGATTAAAAAAAGGAAAGATAGCAGATCAACTGAAGTGGTGGCACACTCCTCTTGCGAAGTAGAAGGTCATCCACGTATTGAAGTAAAGTCACATTAGGATGGGCACATAACCATGGATGCTGGGGTCCTCTAGGTATCTTGTCCAATGTCCATAAAGCAATGCAAATTAAACGCCACACACAACTTTCTCATTTTTCTTAGTTGCTTTAGTGAAAAAAATCTTTTTTTGGGATTTACAATTTCTTAAGCAAGTATTGCCAAAAATAGAGAATACAAAATGGAATAAATCACCCATGGTGCACCTTCTGGGGACACGCTAGACACTCATCAAGCTGCAGGATGTATTCAGCCCATGTCCGGGCTAACTTCAGCTGGACAACCTTCCTCTCACGAAGGGGAACAGAGTGGAGCTTGGGTCGACACTTACGACGTTTCGGAGACCACACCTCCTTTTTCAAGTATCCCTAACGTGCTCCCATCACCACATTAAATATGTATGCTAGTCTTGCGATAATTTATTTCTAAAAACGAGAATAACAAAGTTAAAATCCTATGTTACATAGAGATTATAAATAGGACTAGGAACAGCATAAAAAATGACATCTCACAGGTAAACTCCAAAATTGCTGGATTAATTTAACCCATTAGGGCTCAATGAATTCATCTTCTCAATCCAATACACTTCACGTTGTAATAATCTTTTCTTTACATCATCTTCTGTAACACCATATACTTCCTCTATTATCATCCAACGCAATTCACTTATTCTGTGCTTCAACAAAATGTCTGGCAACGCCCGTTTCTCCATATTTTTTTTACTATCCTCAGTTGTTTTTTTTTATCATCAGATGTTTTTTTATCAAGTGCATTCCGGATTACCGAGCGATGCTCTGCAACCCGGAATTTGACACATCTCATAGTTTGACTGACATACACCCTGCCACAAGGGCATTTGAGCAGGTATATGACTTGTTTTGTTTCACAACTGTACCATCCTCTAATCGGGAACTTAGTCCCATACAGAGGCTGCACAATGTGATCGCTTTTGATGATACTAGAAAAATTTGAACATGAAAGGCATGCAAAATTACCCTTCTTTTTAGCTTGTAAAAACGATTGTTTAGATATTTTCTTTTTCTTTATGTCTGATCTCACGAGACTATTTGACAAAGATATGTCAAAACGGGGCAATTATGTGAAACGGGGCAATTTGGCAAACATCTTGCCAAATTTAGTTTACAAAGGAAGTGTCCCGGAACCTGTAACGGCCAATTGGGAGGTTAAAATGGGCCCTTGTTGTCTTGCCAGCAGGTTAGAGTCCTGTTGGATACTAGGCCCCCCTGCATTCACTAGGTCAGCAGCAAGTCCTTCATTATGTTGAAGATATGAATTTGCAGCGTTAACTATAGCTTCCACTTTCTGGGTTTCCAAAGAACCAAGGCCCACTCGGATAAGGTATTATTCCAGATTCTTGCTTCAAGGGCCGTTTGGAAATTTTCAGGCACCCTATTTACTATAATAGTTCAGGACATGATACTATTGGGAGGCTCTTGAAATTGCACCACAGCTGGTGTGATTGTATTAACAGGGGAAAGAGGTGTCATTCCTGAGGATTGATGATAATGATGATGATCATTAGTAAGGGAATAGAACCGTTCATGTGACTCATTTTGGGCTGAGGACTTTCTACATTGGCCAGAGGTGTCTGAGACCTCGGTAGGACCCAGCGATTATTAGCAGAATCAAATACAGGGCTCTCAGGTGAGTACCGGGCTGGGTAAAGAGTGGAAACAGGCCGTTGGGAGGAAGTTAGAACGAGAGAGTGTGTGGACTGATGTGGATGTAGGCCGGTGACTTGGTCAGTAGGTACATAGTAACATCCATCTTGGGTCATGACTGGAAGGAGGTGAAGTTCCCCTGCATTAGGAAGGCTGCTAGAGGAAGTTCCGATTGGAGGCCTTCTGGCATTAGGCAAGGCCTGTTTGGGTGTATTGGGTGTATGTTCAGTACAGGGAGTAGGTAGTTTGGGGGAACAAAGATGGCGGACAGAAGAGGAAGTAGGTAAGACTGAACTTCTGGGTGCACTTGATATTTCAAGATGGCTGCCAGTACAGGAAGAAGAAGCAGCAGGATCCATATTTCCGGATGTTTCAAGATGGCTGCCAGTACAGGAAGTAGGCGAGAAATTACTTCCGGTTATAGCAAGATGGCTGCTTGCTTCGCCAGGGGGGGTAGCAACATGGCCGCCACCGGTAGGTGGTAACATGGGATATAGTGCGCCGGTGACATTTTGGGGGGGAACCTTTTTCAGAGTACAGGGAGGGTTTGTAGGAGTACAAGGAGGAGCATTTAAAGGCTAGGCTTGGCTACCCCTTTAAAGCTTTTAAAGTCTCAGGGAAAGTGAGGATCGTGCAATTACCCTATTAATAAAAACTCTCAGTGGATTGGCCAAACAAAGCTTGATACTAAACCCCAAACAAAAGGTGCATACAGTGACAACCAAAGTTTGTCTCTGATACTACTCTTATCTTCTAATCTAAATCTTTTACCACAAAAGATACGAGAGTCAATTTTTGCTCAAGTACACCACAAATGATATCAGTAAGCTGCCACAAAAACGTCCTCTGATACATAAAAAGATACTGAACTGATACAAATCAAAAGCTATCAGATTAAAATCTGATACACACAAAAGATATCAGGAGTACAATCAACCAAAAGTTACCAGTGACTTCGAACACAAATATATAGCATATAGCATTAAGCAATAGCGATCAGATATAGCGATAGTATAGATAAAGCGATCAATATAGCAAAATATTACAGACCCAACAATAGTACCACCTAAAAAATAAAGAAAAAAAAGTGTAAAACACACAAACACTACATTTTTATTTATTGTCTGCTATATTTTTAGTGCCCTGGACGCACACTTAAATTGATCCCTGTTTAAAAATGAATAAAAATGTTGTTATAAAAAAGATAAGTTTCATTAAATACAATTTTTTCCATCACTACTGTTTCTTTATATATGTTTTAATGGTACCCTACAAAATTTTAGTAAAAAAGGTATCTCCGTCACTTTTTTGGATCGCTAAAGCCCAAAAAAGAATAAAAATCGCCTGCAAAAATGCCAAGGTAAAAACCCACATGGTGTTTTTCTTGGCGTTTTTTTTTTATTCCCATAGACTTCTATGGGAGAAAAACGCCACAATTTCAGGGAGAAAAACACCATAGGCTCAACATGTTGCGATTTTGCAAGACCGCCGAGGAGCTAAAAAATGCCAAAAAAGAGTGAAACAAAGGCCAAAAGGATTAAAAAAACACCAAACTTAAAAAACGCCAAGTGGAAAAAGAATTTTACAATTTCTTATTCATTTACAGCTAACATCTGGCCGCAGCGTTTTTTTATGGTTAAAAAAAAAAAGCCATGCCGCAGAATTGGCATTTTTCTTGGCGTTTTTCCCCCCAAATTCTAGCCTTGAGGTAAAATTTTATATGTTTAAACAAGTTATCCATAATTAGAAAAACATAGTTGCTTTCTTTTCAAAACGGCACTATTCTTGTCCTAAGTTTGTGTGTGGAATAGCATCTCCGTACCATTGAAACAAGTGGAGCTGGGTTTTACTACCAAAAGCTGCCATGTTTATTTAATCCTTGATAACCCTTTTAAATAGATGATCTGTTGGCACGTCGGTTCTCATTAGGTCTGCAAAATTTCTTAAATTCTGTCTCTAATCAGGAATCTTTTGGAAGAGTGGAGCAGATTCCATATCTAATGGCTGTGTTGTGTCCACAACCCCCATACCTGGCTACTTCTGTAGAACAATACAATGCATGGTATTTTGGTTTATTTGAAATTGTTTTATTCCTAGAGCTCCAAAACAAGCACTTTACCTACCATTCCTAGCTCAAGAGCCATCGAGTATAAAATGTCATCAAATTAAGCAGCCTAGCTTACCCCTCTGGTAAAATCCCATGTGTCCACTAAAGCCTCCACATTGCTCACTCTGGAAGCTCCTTCTGGAATGGGCTCCTTCTACTCTTCAGAGTCTTATATCCACTTTCCTGACCTTTAGCTCACAGATCCCTAGCACCTTTATGACACACACCTTCTAGATTTGAAGCAATGTCAGATATTCTTTTAACCCCTTAAGGACTCAGCCCATTTTGGCCTTAAGGACTCAGACAATTTAATTTTTACGTTTTCATTTTTTCCTCCTCGCCTTCTAAAAATCATAACTCTTTTATATTTTCATCCACAGACTAGTATGAGGGCTTGTTTTTTGCGCGACCAGTTGTCCTTTGTAATGACATCACTCATTATATCATAAAATGTATGGCGCAACCAAAAAACATTATTTTTGTGGGGAAATTAAAACGAAAAACGCAATTTTGCTAATTTTGGAAGGTTTTGTTTTCACGCCGTACAATTTATGGTAAACGTGACGTGTGTTCTTTATTCTGAGGGTCAATACGATTAAAATGATACCCATTATTATGTACTTTTATATTATTGTTGCGCTTAAAAAAAATCACAAACTTTTTAACCAAATTAGTACGTTTATAATCCCTTTATTTTGATGACCTCTAACTTTTTTATTTTTCCGTATAAGTGGCGGTATGGGGGCTCATTTTTTGCGCCATGATCTGTACTTTTTTTTGATACCACATTTGCATATAAAAAACTTTTAATAAATTTTTTATAATTTTTTTTTTATAAAATGTATTAAAAAAGTAGGAATTTTGGACTTTTTTTATTTTTTTTCGTTCACGCCGTTCACCGTACGGGATCATTAACATTTTATTTTAATAGTTCGGACATTTACGCACGCGGCGATACCAAATATGTCTATAAAAAATGTTTTTTACGCTTTTTGGGGGTAAAATAGGAAAAAACGGACGTTTTACTTTTTTATTGGGGGAGGGGATTTTTCACTTTTTTTTTACTTTTACATTTTTTTACATTTTTTTTTACACTTGAATAGTCCCCATAGGGGACTATTCATAGCAATACCATGATTGCTAATACTGATCTGTTCTATGTATAGGACATAGAACAGATCAGTATTATCGGTCATCTCCTGCTCTGGTCTGCTCGATCACAGACCAGAGCAGGAGATGCCGGGAGCCGCACGGAGGAAGGAGAGGGGACCTCCGTGCGGCGTTATGAATGATCGGATCCCCGCAGCAGCGCTGCGGGCGATCCGATCGTTCATTTAAATCGCGAACCGCTGCAGATGCCGGGATCTGTATTGATCCCGGCACCTGAGGGGTTAATGGCGGATCAGCAGCCGGGATCAGCCGCGCATGACACGGGCATCGCTCCGATGCCCGCGGTTATGCTTAGGACGTAAATGTACGTCCTGGTGCGTTAAGTACCACCTCACCAGGACGTACATTTACGTCCTGCGTCCTTAAGGGGTTAAACTAATTTCTCATTTCCTCCCCTTACAGACAATATTTGGCTCTCAATGCTTCCCTCCCAGTGCTCTTGCCCTTGTATCAGACCACATTTTTTTTGTGTGGTTTTCTTCTATACCCGACTTGTTTTTTAGTCTTGTGCCTTCCCCAAAACATGCTGTACACTTGTTGGACCTATCCTAATGTCAGCAGGTTTTGGACATGGCTTTATCGTCTCATCTTCACTGCCATTGGCTTTAAAAAATAAATAAACAAACACTTACGGGAAGCATTCAACACTACATACAGCTGTAACTTATACACATCTTCAATAGACTACACCGTGCTACAAAACGTGGTGTCATCAGCAAAGATAGAAACAGAGCTTATTATTAATAATAATAATAATAATAAAAAGGATAAGCAAAAGCGGGCCCAGTACTGAACTTTGGAGTACACTACTTATAACAAGGGACCATTTAGAGTAGGAATCATTGACTGACACTCCCTGGGTATTTTCCTTAGGCCAGTTTTTAATCCAGTTACAAACCTAACTTTCTAAACCTAAAAAAAAAATAATAATAATTTACCAATCAGGCATCAATGAGTTGACAGTGTCCAAAAGTACTATATCCAGTACCACCCCTAATCAAGGCTTCTGCTTACCTCTTCATGAAGGCAAATTAGGTTGGTTTGTCAACTTCTGTGCATGGTAAAACTATGCTGCTAATACCCCCTATATTTTCCTGTATGTTGCCCCTATGGACCCCTGAAATAGTTTTTCCACAATATTATTACATAGTTGTTTGGCTCCTTTTTAAATCATATTGATAACAGAAATTATTGGCCCTGTTTAAAAGTTTAAATTTCTGATTTCTTCTAATTGCAGCGAATTTCTTTCAAAACACAACTCCTGTCTGCAGGTTTATTTTTTGTTTTTTACACTTTTTTAGTCCCCACAAAGGACTTTAAAAAAAAAGCTATCTTAAAGGGGTACTCCGCCCCTAGACATCTTATCCCCTATCCAAAGGATAGGGGATAAGATGTCTGATCACGGGGGTCCCACCGCTGGGAACCCCTGCGATCTCTCCTGCAGCACCCGCTTGTCACCAGCTGCATGGAGCGAAGATCGCTGCATTCTGATGACTCACGATACAGGGGCTGGAGTATCGGACATTATGGCCCAGCCCCCTCGCGACGTCACGCCCTCTCCCATAGACCTGCAGTGAGGGGGACGGGCCGTGATGTCACGATACTCCGGCCCCTGTATTGTGAGTCATCAGCACGGAGCGATCTTCGCTCCATACACCTGATGACAAGTGGGTGCTGCAGGAGAGATGGCGGGGGTTCCCAGTGGCAGGACCCCCGCGATCAGACATCTTATCACCTATGCTTTGGGTAGGGGATAAGATGTCTAGGGGCAGTGTACCCCTTTAAGATTTCTAATACTGACCAGGGCTATGCAGAAGGCAACACCAGAAGACACTGTCAGAGAGGCCAGAGGCAGGTGAGGGGACCCCCAACTGCCATCTTGGCTCACCTAATCCCTGTGGTTGTACCGTTGCATTGTTGCTTCAGATACTGTGATCAGTATTAATCACAGCATCTGAAGGGTTAATTGCAGACATCAGCATGATCGTTGATGTCAGCCATTACCAACGGGTCTCTGGCTGCTGATAGCAGCCAGGACTTGCCATGCATGAAGGGAGCACATGAAGGGAGCTCCTGTGCTCACTTCATGTACAGGGCATAAATGTACGTCCTGGTATGCTAAGTACCATCGCATCATTTACATTTACGTCCAATGTCCTTAAGAGGTTAAACAGGGGTCATTTAAGTTTTTTTTAAATTGAAGTCATGTTTTGTGTTATGATTGTTCTATTATGTTCTAACATACAGTTGAGCAGCTGTCCAGTATGCATACTACTGCTCCATTAAAAAGGATAATACAGGACCACCATGCATGTGATTGGTCGGGGTAACAATCTTGGTATAACAATGTAAAAAAAATTCTGAGATGTGTGAGGGCTTGTTTTTTTGTAGGACAATTTGTAGTTTTTATATAAATAATTTTTGAAATTTTGATCAGTTTTTCTAAAAAAAATATTTGGGAAGACTAAATGAAAAAAAATCTTTTGACATGTTTTTTTTTTTTTTTTTATTGGTCAGGGTTTTAGTTCTTAGACTTCACCAATCAGGAGAACAAGTGGGAAGTGTTAGGCAGTGTGCATTACTCAAAAAGTGCTGGGTGGGACTTATGATGTGTTATAGCATACCTGGAGATAGAGACAAGGCTGACAGCAGGATATAAAGTGCATACGTGACATAGTAATTTTCTGAGGCTGGAAAAATATATATCATAAATTACTTGGAGAGTTGTATGTAAATTGATTATAAAATTGTAATATATATACAGTACAAACCAAAAGTTTGGACACACATTCTCATTCAGAGTTTTCTTTATTTTCATGACTATGAAAATTGTAGATTCACACTGAAGGCATCAAAACTATGAATTAACACATGTGAAATTATATACATAACAAAAAAATGTGAAAATATGTCATATTCTAGGTTCTAGCCACCTTTTGCTTTGATTACTGCTTTGCACACTCTTGGTATTCTCTTGTTGAGCTTCAAGAGGTAGTCACCTGAAATGGTCTTCCAACAGTCTTGAAGGAGTTCCCAGAGATCCTTAGCACTTGTTGGCCCTTTTGCCTTCACTCTGCGGTCCAGCTCACCCCAAACCATCTCGATTGGGTTCAGGTCCGGTGACTGTGGAGGCCAGGTAATCTGGCACAGCACCCCATCACTCTCCTTCTTGGTCAAATAGCCCTTACACAGCATGGAGGTGTGTTTGGGGTCATTGTCCTGTTGAAAAATAAATGATAGTCCAACTAAACGCAAACCGGATGGAATAGCATGCCGCTGCAAGATGCTGTGGTAGACATTCTGGTTCCGTATGCCTTCAATTTTGAATAAATCCCCAACAGTGTCACCAGCAAAGCACCCCCACACCATCACACCTCCTCCTCCACACCAGCACACCTGTGAAGTGAAAACCATTTCAGGTGACTACTTCTTGAAACTCAACAAGAGAATGCCAACAGTAATCAAAGCAAAAGGTGGCTACTTTGAAGAACCTTGAATATGACATTTTCAGTTGTTTCACACTTTTTTGTTATGTCTATTATTCCACATGTGTTAATTCATAGTTTTCATGCCTTCAGTGTGAATCTACAATTTTCATAGTCATGAAAATAAAGAAAACTCTGAATGAGAAGGTGTGTCCAAACTTTTGGTCTGTACTCAGGGATGTGGAATTTCTATCGCCCGACGCCCGGGACTAGCAGTTTTGGGCGCCGGGCAGGTGAATTTGTCCGTCCCTTAGCCCGGCTTTGGGCAAGCAGGGCCGGACCTGACAAGTGCGGCGGATCTGCAGTCTGTATGGAGCGGGCACCTGACTCCTGCCCGCTCCATACTCTGCAGCCTGTGTCCTCCGAAGCAGAGCAGGGGAGATGAGAAGCCGTGTACAGTATTTGTCTTCTCTCACCTGCTCTGCAGACGTGCGGGGGGAGATGAGGGGGCGTGGCTTATTTCTCCCCATGCAGACCTCCGTCCTCTGCCTTTGCTCCCCGCACGTCTGCATGGGGAGACTGTATGCGGCGCTCTGCAGTATGTATGGAGCGGGCTCCGGATTCCTGCCCGCTCCATACTCTGCAGCCCCCGGCTGTTCTCAGTAGCCGGGGGCCGCCGCTAATAGCCAGCATGCGGCTGGCTATTAACCCTTTAGATCGCCGCTGTCAAAGCTGACAGCGGCGTCTAAAGGGAGATGTGAATGCTCCCTGGTGGGCTAGTGGGGTGGATCGCCCCCCCCCCGCAGCGCGATTGCAGGGGGGCAATCCACTATAGAGGTAGCCAGAGGACTTACCTCTGCTTCCTCCAGTCCCAGCTCTGTCATTGATAGAGCCTGGCTGGACCAGGCCCTATCAATGGATCACAGAGCTCACAGATTAATAGAGTTCAATAGAATCTCTATTACACTTATAGGAGGAATCATTAGATTCCTCAGACAGATGAATAAAGTGTAAAAAAATAAATAAATAAAATAAAATAAAAAAGTTTTAATAAAAGTTTGAAAGACACACATTAACCTAGTGGTCTTCAAACTGTTCCCCTCCAGATGTTACAAAACTACAATTCCCAGCATGCCAGGACAGCCATTGGCTGTCCGGGCATGCTTGGAGTTGTAGTTTTGCAACATCTGGAGGGCCACAGTTTGAAGACCGCTGCATTAACCCCTTCCATGTTAAAAATTCAAATCACCCCCTTTTCCTATATAAAAACATGTAAACATAATAAAAATAAACATATTTGGTATCGCTTCGTGCGTAATTGTACAACCTATTAAAATATAACATTGTGTATCCCGTACGGTAAATGTAAAAAAAATACCAAACCACAGATTTGCTATTTTTATAATATCCCAGAAAAAAAAGTTAAAAAGCGATTAAAAAGTCAGATCAATACCAAAATGGTACCGATACAAAAAACAGATTATGGCGCAAAAAATGAGCCTTCATACAGCCTGGTATGCGGAAAAAAAATAAAGCTACAGGGGTTAAAAAATGGCAATTAAAAAAAATTGAAAATGTCCAGAATTTGTAAAACATGATGTAAACGATACAAATCTGGTATCGCTGTAATCAGGCGCCTAAAGTATAAAACTAACATGTTATCTGACCACAAGGTAAATGGCGCAGAAAAGAAAAACCACCAAAATCTGCTAAATTATCTTTTACTATTTCAATTTCACTTCCCTTAATTAATATATATATATATATATATAATATATATATATATATATATATATATATATATATATGTATATATATATATGTATATATATATATATATATATATATATATATATATATATATATATATATATATATAAGAAGAAACAAGGTCCGGCACTAGGTTGCAAGTAAAAACTTCTTATTCTTTTATTTCAAGATTCTGCGGTACAGGGTAGAAAGTCTGACGCGTTTCGCTAAAAAGCTTAATCGTAGACTGCCATACAATCACAGGGGACAACTTAAAATACCGGAGGTATAAGTCACATGACTGACCTCGTTATTGTTAATAATATGTTACATATAAAACCTGGAATTGGAATCCATTCAGAGCACTAATTATAGTGTCTGTTCACACTCTTAGTTTCTAACGCAGTATATGATAATCTGTTTCATATTTATTATTCGCTGATTGCAATACTAAGAGTTTCCCTAGCAATAAATTAAATTGTAGGATGTATTTTGACCTCTTATTGATTTTATATTTTTGATTTTTAAATTTAAAAAAAAAAAATTAAATCGCAGTGGATGAAAAAATGGAGTGTGAACTGGACGTACAGATTGTCATATACATACGGAAACCACAATAGGGGGGGAGGAGAAAGGAACAAACAGGCAAGAAGAATTTAAATTTAGCACGGGAAAAGAAAGATTTTTTGTATATGTATATATATATATATATATATATATATATATATATATATAAAGCGAAAGAGGTGCGTTGAAGGATTTGGTTGACAATAAATCCATTGTAATTCGCAATGCCGATAAGGGCGGAAACATCATAGTACTTGATGCCGGCTTATACAAAAAATTTAATATGGAAATATTGTCAGATACTCAAACGTATTGCAAATTAGGTGGAGATCCCACTAAAACATTTCAACTGAAACTCAAAAAGGTGTTAGAGGAAGGTGTAGCATTGGGGGTTTTGGACAAAAAATTTGAAGAGTATCTCTTTGTCTCTCATCCCATAATTCCGGTGTTCCACTCACTCCCCAAGGTGCATAAAGGGGTTTTTCCACCACCCCTGAGACCCATTGTCGCCGGCATTGGGTCCCTGCTAGAGCGCCTTGGTGAGTGGGTGGATCACTACTTGCAGCCCCTCACTAAGACTACTCCTACATATATAGAGGATTCAAAACATGCCATTAATGTTCTAGAAAATATTACTTGGAGCAAGGAGTTGTCATGGGCAACGTGTGATGTCATAGGATTGTATCCATCTATTCCTTGGTCCAGAAGGGTTTAGAAGCTTTATCCTTACACATGGAAAAATATAGCCCGTACTCCCCTGGTCTGAGGGACTTCATCACCATCGCTACAGAATTTTTGCTTAAACACAATTATTTTATGTTCGATGGTGATTATTTCCTTCAGACCAGGGGAGCATCGATGGGGGCTAAATACTCCCCCTCTTTTGCGAACATTTTTATGTTCCATTGAGAATCCCAGTTCATATTCAATATCGATAATCCATATTTGAATAGTATACATTGGCTAGGGCGCTTCATTGACGATATTTTAATAATCTGGAAAGATTCAAAGGATAAATTTGAGAATTTTGTTAAATATATTGGATCCAATGACCTTAATTTAGGGTTCACATCATTCTTTAACAAAGATAGTATTAATTACCTAGATCTCACATTGGTGGGCAGAGAGGATGTTATAGAAGTCCTTCCTTACAGGAAGGAAACAGCGACTAACTCCATATTAAGGGCATCCTCCTGTCACCCAAAACATGTTTTGGATAATATCCCATTTGGGGAGCTCTGCAGGATCAGGCGCAATTGCTCTAGAGACGATGAGTTTAAAGTGGCAGCAGAAGACCTGTGTGTTAGGCTGAGAAAAAGAGGCTATAATGATAAAATCTTGAATCAGTCACACAAGAAAATTAATGAAATCGATCGGAGGGATTTAGTGGCATACTCTAGGAGGAGACAGGAGCAGGAGGAATCACATAATGCAGGCAGCAAAAGTAGTAAATTTAAATCTAAATTCAAGAGACCTTTTTTCGTCACACCGTAAAGCACCCAATTTAATAAAATAAAAAATATCATAAATAGATACATCCCAGTCCCTGAAACTGATCCAGCTTTAAGAAATATTGTAGCGGGAGGTATTGCTATTGTATCTAGGAGGGGTCCCTCTATAGGGTCTAAAATATCCCCAAGCCTTTTTGAAAGTAAAAGTAATACCAAAACAAACAGCCAGAATTGGCTCAATGCCAAATGAAATTGGAAATGTGGACACAACCGGTGTTTAACGTGTGACTATATGAGTGTCTCAAATGAAGTGATATCATGCACTACGGGAAAAGCACACAGTATACAAAATTATATAAATTGTAATACTAAAAATATTGTATATGTGGCGACTTGCACAATTTGCAAATTACAATATGTGGGTTGCTCAGGCAACTCATTAAAAATGAGATTCAGAAAACATGTGTCGGATATTAGGAGTAATCTACCAGGTATCTCCATGTTATCTCGTCATTTCAGAGAAATACATGGGGGGGAGGCAAATAGCCTCCGTGTCTCGGGATTGGAGAAGATATCCTTGGGGCCAAGAGGTGGAGATCTCAAATACAGGATGTATAAACGGGAGACCTATTGGATGTTCCTTCTGGGAACTAGATACCCAGAGGGTTTAAATAAAAGAATGGATATGATGTTAACTTGTCCATAATATTGCATTGTTGTTGTTAGGTTATATTTTGTAGGAATAGTATTTATAGGTATGAATAAGCTAAACAATCCAGTGTGGATTGACAATGTCATAACCTACACTGTATTCATAGACCAAATCCATCCAACTATGTAGGGCAATCATGTCTTAATTTTATGTTATGGAATAGCATGATAGGATCCACATTTGGATTTTACTAGTAATAAGGAGAAATAACAATAACGATTAATACCAATAATAAAAAGTATTAAAAACTCAAAAATAATAATTACAACAATAACTATAAAAATAGCAACATGGAATAAATAATAACAAAAATAAAAAATAAAAAAATATAAAAAAAATTAAAAATAAATAAAAATAATAAAAAATAAGAAATAATAAGAAATAATAAAAAAGATAAAAAATAACAAAAAATAAAAAATAATACTAATGATATAAAATAATAACAACAAAATAATTAACAAAATAAAAATAAAATAAAAATAATAAAGAATTAATTATCACAATGAAATAGGAAAGATGTCAATGCTATCTAGGATATTATGGCATAGTAATAAATGTTAGCAGAAAATACATAGAAATATAAATAATAAAAATAAGAAATATTTAAAGATAAAAAGTATTAATAATAATAATATATACACCAAAAAATTACAAATAATAAAAAATTATAAAAAATTGTTCATCAATGGTCTCCATTTATTTCATCCTGTTAATATTCACACACAAATTGATGTTGTTCTCACATGGCAGTCAGTATCGTATAATATTACGCACTAACTGCATTGTGTGCTTTTCCCATGTGCGTATTTTGATAATGATAAGCATATATGTATATATACAAAAAATCTTTCTTTTCCCGTGCTAAATTTAAATTCTTCTTGCCTGTTTGTTGCTTTCTCCTCCCCCCCTATTGTGGTTTCCGTATGTATATGACAATCTGTACGTCCAGTTCACACTCCATTTTTTCATCCACTGCGATTTAAATTTTTTTTTTTAAATTTAAAAATCAAAAATATAAAATCAATAAGAGGTCAAAACACATCCTACAATTTAATTTATTGCTAGGGAAACTCTTAGTATTGCAATCAGCGAATAATAAATATGAAATAGTTTCTAACGCAGTATATGATAATCTAAGAGTGTGAACAGACACTATAATTAGTGCTCTGAATGGATTCCAATTCCAGGTTTTATATGTAACATGTTATTAACAATAACGAGGTCAGTCATGTGACTTATACCTCCGGTATTTTAAGTTGTCCCCTGTGATTGTATGGCAGTCTACGATTAAGCTTTTTAGCGAAACGCGTCAGACTTTCTACCCTGTACCGCAGAATCTTGAAATAAAAGAATAAGAAGTTTTTACTTGCAACCTAGTGCCGGACCTTGTTTCTTCTTGCACAAGTGAGTAGCCGGAGGCGGTACCGGCCGGTCCACGGCACAGTAGGCGAGTTGGGCGTGCACTGGGTGAGCGACTCACAAACCAGCCTTGAGATATATATATATATATATATATATTTATTTATTTTTTTGGTTTGGAGAATATATTATTGAAAAATTAAAAGGTATCATTATAGTAGGTAGTTATGGCTATTATAGGGCGAGGAGGAAAAAACGAGAGTGTAAAAGCGAAAATTGGCCCGGACAAGTGGATCGTCATGAGGGACAAGTAGATTTTGCTCCATTTTAGTCCCGTGGACAAGTAGTTTTTTATAAAATTTCCACACCCCTGGTACTGTACACTAAAAGGAGATGCAAACCTGGCGTTTAAAGTGCATGATGTACTGCAATACTGATGCAAGGTGCAGAAAATAAAACTGGTGCTGGAGCCTAAAAGAGGAAATACAATAAGATATATATTTTATAATCCTAGTGGAGAATTCAAGAGCATGATATTCCATAGATGCTACTGGGCGTTTTTTGTATAGAAGCATATATTCAATAGTACCTAACTATGCAGTATATATTGTATGGCTGGGGTACTGCTCTATGTTTTTCATAAAAGAGATCCTCAGTAAAAGTATATATAACAAGCGCAACAATGCAATCTTATGTGCAGTCACTGTTAGTATATGTGCCAGTATACTTGCAGGTAGTTTGTCTGAGTCCGGTCTATGAGTAGATCCTTTTTGTTGAAATAGAATCCTGTGGTGCTGTGATGTACGTTCCGATGGGGGAGCAGGATATATCTTGCTGAGCTTGCGGGAGTACACCCCAGCCAGTGGCGTCTCTACTGCAATATCTCTGGCTTGGAAGTTTCGCTAGGTGTTTCCGGCTGTGTAATGACATCACTACCGAGATCGTTGAGGACCAAAAAGCAATCCAACGCGTTTCTGAGACAGTGGTCTCCTTTGTCGGGGAGTAATTTAGGACATATATTTTTCCAGCCTCAGAAAATTACTAAGTCACGTATGCACTTTATTTCCTGCTGTCAGCCTTGTTTCGATCTCCAGGTATGCTATAACACATCATAAGTTCCACCCAGCGCTTTTTGTTTTTTGTCTTACACATGATATATTATTGCCTTGTATGAGACACAGGGACTCATATATACAAAAATAGCTGCAGGTTGGGCACACAATTGTCTTTTTGCGCTAGTGTTACACATATTCATAGTGTGCATCACTCCCCCGCTGTCAGCGATTTTTGTCCTGCTGCTTAATTATGAGGTAGTTAGACACATGTCACTGAGAGCTGCGGAGGAATTTGTGCTGCCACTCGCTCATCCCTGGTTGTTCTTCTGAGCAGTGGGAGATCTCAGCACTGAGACCCTAACTGATCAAAAGTGACAGTGCCTGGAAGAAAAAACAAAAAACTTTTTTTGTGTTGCCATATAGTTAAGTTATTTTTTTGGCCAATGGCTTTGTGTGAGGGCTTGCTTCTTGTGGGAAAAGCTGTACTTTTTATTGGTACAATTTTTGTGGTACAAGCAATTACTTATTCATTTTACTTTATTTTTTATTTTTTTTCATTTTTTTGAGGAAATATATATTTTTTTTCATGTTATTTTTCTTCCCCCTTACAGTCCTTGAAGCTGCAACATTTTAATCGCTAGTATAGCTTACAGCAGTACATTTGTACTGTATTAAACCATACCTGCCAGTATTACACTGACAGTCTCACAGGCTTCAGGCTTCCTTATCATTAACCACCTGCCCACATGGACATACTGGTATGCCCTAGTGTGACAGGGGGTTAATGGTGTTTTAAAGGGGTACTCCACTGCCCCAGCATTCGGAACATTTGGGGGCGGTGGCCGTGATGTTACGAAGGGGCGAGGCCGTGATGTCATGACCCCTGTCGCCCGCACCCAGCGTTCTAAATAAACCCAGGGCGCTGTACAGCGATCTTGGGGGTCCCAGCCATCTTATCCCCTATCTTTTGGTTTATCCCTTTAAAGAGGACCCATAGTGCCTCCTCCCCCATTTCCAACATGTAAGTGTTTTTACTAATTAGTTGACTATCTTCCCTAACTTAAAGGGGTTATCCACCATAAGGTGATTTTAGTACGTACCTGGCAGACAGTAATGGACATGCTTAGGAAGGGTCTACTCTTTTTTTGGGGATAAATGTCTATGTTGTGAGATTACCATAACACTGTGGCTAGCTTTTTGTGAACTAGTATTTCCTGTTTGACTTTTCTTTTTTTTTTTTTTTTAACTACAAATCCCACAATTCCATTTTCCTCCCTCCCACACATCAGCCACCCCATCCATTGAAACATAAATGAGCTGCAGACCTGTGGTTTTCATTCAGGGTGAATTAGTTGTAGATTGATCTCTCTCCCACCAAGCGATCACTCCACCCATTGAAGCAGACAGGCTCCCTGTCATCAGCTGACTAGTGAGTCAGGTCTCGGCCGCATTGCAACCTGGGAAAAATCTGAGACTACAGTCATTTTGTATGCTGTTAAAAATAAATAGTGGAGTGAAAATCACATAAGAATTGTGAGAAAACCGTCACACACAGGTACAGACACTGTATTATGAACTACACCGACTTTACAGCCCCTGTAGCATAGTCAAATAAAAAAAAAAATCCTGGAATACCTCTTTATCAAGGACAAACCTTTTATGCAGGAGTTTTCAGACATTACCCTGCATGTCTACCATTCCATTGTCTTTTATAGTAACAGACTACACTTTAACATATTATGTTATCCATGTAAAAAAAAAAAAGAAAGAAAGCTCAACTCATTATAAGAATGTTAAAATTTGTGAGGATATATGATTTAGATTTTTTATTAACTGTAAATAGATTTCTACTGCCATGTTGTCAACAACAACTCGGATAATTAGTTTCTTGGTTATATCTGTTTCATCGCTTTGAGGGTGTTCTAAAAAGTTACAAACACCCCTTATTTATTGGTTTACATCATAGATGCATAATGTAGCATTGCTGTTCTTTTCCAGGTGATAAATCAGGAACACTCATTTTAAATATATCAGAGGTGCATGAAGAGTGCTCTATGCTGGTTGCACTCTGTGAGCAATTGACAGATATTCAGATTGATGGTAATACTGGTAACACTAAGGATATAACAAAGCTGAAAGCTCTGTTCAGTAGACAAACGGCTGCTCAACTCAGACTGGAACCAAATGACACCATCTATATCTATCCACCCTGGTAGGTGTATCCTGTTAATAGTACTTGTGCTTTTATTTTTATTTTTTTTTTGCTTTTGAAACTCCCATTTTGCTTTTAAACAACCATCTTCAATGTACCCATTTGTAACTAAACACTTTAGAGAAAAAGGTATGTGTTGTGATGGTTTGAAAAAGGTTTTTCAGTTGCAATCTACAAGTCCAAATGCACTTCAAACTCTTTATGTATTCCAAACAATTTCAAATACAGCGATAAAAGACAAGCAATACGTATAATTTAATACATTTTGAGTCCTCCCTGACCTTGCTCTCTAATACCGCACAAAACCTATATGGGGGAGATTTATCAAAACCTGTCCAGAGTAAAAGTTGCTGAGTTGCCCATAGCAACCAATCAGATTGCTGCTTTCAGTTTTGAATAATAGATTTCTCATATCAGTAGATGTAACAAGAAGGAGCGGTTGTTGCGTTTAATTGTTTTCAACTAAAAGAGAATATATTCAGTGTTTATCAGGAAGTTCATACTAAATAAATTGCATATATATTATTAGATAGAACTAGTTTGAAGCTATATATTGCAATACTTTTAACTTTGAACATATAAAGATATAAATATCTCAATGGCACTTACTCCAAAAGCAATAGAAGTCTCATATAGTAAGCTTGTAATAAATCACTGCAGGTACAACAAAGGTCCTATGTAGATGCAATGCAGATGACGAAAATGCTGATATCCTTCTACTTTATTTGTCCACAGTAAGTGATGCCAACTTGAGAGGCTATATTAAAAAAAAAATATATATATATATATATATATATATATATATATATATATATATATATACAGTCATGGCCGTAAATGTTGGCACCTCTGAAATTTTTTCTAGAAAATGAAGTATTTCTCACAGAAAAGGATTGCAGTAACACATGTTTTGTGATACACTTTGTGTGTATTGGAACTAAACCAAAAAAGGGAGGGAAAAAGCAAATTGGACACAATATCACGCCAAACTCCAAAAATGGGCTGGACAAAATTATCAGCACCCTTTCAAAATTGTGGAAAATGAGATTCTTTCAAGCATGTGATGCTCCTTTAAACTCAACTGGGCCAAGTAACAGATGTGGGCAATATAAAAATCACACCTGAAAGCAGATAAAAAGGAGAGCAGTTCACTTAGTCTTTGCATTGTTTGTCTGTGTGTGCCACACTAAGCATGGACAACAGAAAGAGAAGAAGAGAACTGTCCCTTGAGGACTTAATCAAAATTTGGGAAAAATATCAACAATCTCAAGGTTACAAGTCCATCGCCAGAGATCAAGATTTGCCTTTGTCCACAGTGAGCAACATTATCAAGAAGTTTGCAACCCATGGCACTGTAGCTAATCTCCCTGGGTGTGGCCGGAAGAGAAAATTTTATGAAAGGTGTCAATGCAGGATAGTCCGGATGCTGGATAGGCAGTCCCAAACAAGTCCCAAAGATATTCAAGCTGTCCTGCAGGTTCAGGGAGCTATCCGTCGACATTTAAATGAAATGAAATGCTATGGCAGGAGACCCAGGAGGACCCCACTGCTGACACAGAGACATAAAAAGCAAGACTACATTTTGCCAAAATGGACTTGAGTAAGCCAAAATCCTTCTGGGGAAAGATATTGTGGACAGATGAGACGGGGAGCTTTTTGGTAAAGCACATCATTCTGCTGTTTACCGAAAATGGATTGAGGCCTACAAAGAAAAGAACACAGTACCTACAGTGAGATATGGTGGAGGTTCAGTGATGTTTTGGGGTTGTTTTGCAGCCCCTGGCACTGGGTGCCTTGAATGTGTGCAAGGTATCATGAAATCTGAAGATTACCAACGGATTTTGGGTCACACTCTACAGCCCAGTGTCAGAAAGCTGGGTTTGCGTCCGAGAACTTGGGTCTTCCAGCAGGACAATGACCCCAAATATACATCAAAAAGCACCAAGAAATGGATGGCAACAAAGCGCTGGAGAGTTCTGAAATGACCAGCAATGAGTCCAGGTCTAAATCCCATTAAACACCTGTGGAGTGGTATTAAAATTGCTGTTGGGAAAAGGAGCCCTTCCAATAAGAAAGGCCTGGAGCAGTTTGCAAAGGAAGATTGGTCCAACATTCAGGCTGAGAGGTGTAAGAAGCTTATTGATAGTTATAGGAAGCGACTGATTTCAGTTATTTTATCCAAAGGGTGTGCAACCATATATTAAGTTAAGGTTGCCAATAATTTTGTCCAGTCCATTTTTGGACTTTGGTGTGACATTATGTCCAATTTGCTTTTTTTCCTCCCTTTTTTTTTGTTTAGTTCCAATACACACAAAGGGAATAAACATATAGCAAAACATGTGTTACTGCAATCCTTTTCTGTGAGAAAGGATTGCAGCCATGACTGTAAAAATGTAGCTAGCCCGCACTTCACATCCCAATAGCTAGCACTATGTCTGTGATACATATATATATATATATATATATATATATATATATATATATATATACAGTGGTCCCTCAACATACGATGGTAATTCGTTCCAAACGACCCATCGTTTGTCGAATCCATCGTATGTTGAGGGATCCGTGCAATGTAAAGTATAGGAAGCTGTACTTACCTGTCCCCACCGCTCCGCACCAGGTCCTCACCGCTCCTGCTGCTGTTCCAGGGGCTCCCGATGCTGTCCCGCTGCTTCGGTGTCTTCTTTGCGATCCTCCGGTGTCTTGCGCATCTTCTGCAGGGTCCGGGCCTCGCTTTCCGGTGACGTTATTACGCTGCTGCGCCGGCGCGGCATGCGTAGTGACGTAATAACGACGCCGGAAAGCAAGGCCCGGACCCTGGAGAAGATGCGCAAGACACCGGAGGATCGCGAAGTGGACCCGGAGCAGCAGGAATAGGTAAGCGAACCTGCCAGGGATGCTTAAACTGCTATCCGACAGCAGCTTAAGCATTTTACGCTGTCGGATAGCAGTTTATGCGATGGCCCCGACATATAAAAGCATCGTATGTCGATGCTGACATCGACATGCGATGGCCTCTGAGAGGCCATCGTATGTTGATTTTATCATATGTCGGGGCCATCGTAGGTCGGGGGGTTACTGTATATATAGTTAGGTTTGAACGGCAGTTAGTTTGTGTCAGTTACCTGATCTTTCCCTGCATTATATCCACGGTGCAGTTCCTTACTTTGGCACTTTATTAAGGTCCAATTGGAGGGGTCTGGAGCGACAATGGGCCTAGAGGCTGGGAGATCTGCCCCAGCCGGAAGCGTCTCACAGCCAGCAGCACTGATGGAGGCTACAGAAAATCAAAATCTGATCTGTGAGTGATGTCACTTCTACAGGGGCGTAGGGCCAAAAAGCATCTGACTCGTTTCGGAAAGGGAATGCTTTCCTTCATTCTCATAAAGGAGAAGCACTAGCTCAGTATATATATTTTTCTATATAGCCTCTCAAGTTGGCATCACGTACTGTGGACGAATGTAGTAGAAGGATATTGGCATTTTCATCCTCTGCATCGCATCTACATAGGACCTTTGTTGTACCTGCAGTGATTTATTATAAGCTTACTATATGAGACTTCTATTGCTTTTGGAGTAAGTGCCATTGAGATATTTATTTTTTTATGTTAAGAGCTAAAGGTATTGCCAGATACAGTTTAGAACTAGTTCTATCTAATGATTTATGTTCAATTTTTTCAGATGAATTTACTGATAAACACTGAATGTATTCTCTTGTAGTTGAAAACAATTAAACGCAACAACCGCTCCTTCTTGTTACATCTACTGACATAAGAAATCTATTTTTCATCTATATGAGAGTCTTATCGTGAAGAAACTAAGTGTTATCACTATATTAATTAGTAAAACGGTAAACACCTGTAAGAGCTACTCACATATTTTTATTAGTTATTCAAACCTTTTTAGTGGCTATAGCAGGGATCCACTAAGTAGTATCTTGGCAGCTTTACAGTGTTAAACAGCTCAGCGCTGGTATTAGATATATAATCTTATAAATTCTAAAGGGAGTCTCTAAAAATACAACCTGATAAAATGGAAAAAAAACATGACTGACCATAGCAGGCTGTAACAGTAAACCATGGGACCTTAAGTGGGCACTGTCAGATACTAAAACTTTTGATATGTTGTAAAGCATGCAAAACCAATAGGAAAAAGCCAGTCAAACAACTGCCCAACCCCCCCTGCCTGTTTGGACACATAATAATGCCTGCATGGACACAGCAAAAACAAAAATGTAGCCAGCACCTATACCCAATACACGGAATCACGCTGCTGTGGCAAGTACAAAACATGTAAAAAAAAGAAAATGGCAGAAGCACACTTGGTCAACAAAATGGAGGCTCTTAGCGCACTTTTTGATAAAAATGTGTCCCCTCCCCCCCATCCACCACGTGGAGGTGGCCTCATATCGGATGGGACCCTAACACTCACTCACCTCTGCTGGGCATGCAGCCTCTGACTGGGTGACATGTTGGATCCAAACCACCTCCTGTGAAATAGGGGAGTGGATGCTTGGCTACAGAGGGAGCCACTCCCCCCAAATTGAACAGCAAAAACAAAAGAACAAAAATGTAGCCAGCACCTATACCCAATACACGGGTGCACGCTGCTGTGGCAAGAACAAAACATGTAAAAAAAGAAAATGGCAGCAGCACTCTTGGTCAACAAAATGGAGGCTCTTAGCGAACTTTTTATATCAAAACGTGTCCCTCCATCCACCACGCGGAGGTGGCCTCATATCGGATGGACCCTAACACTCACAAACCTCTGCTGGCCATGCAGCCTCTGACTGGGTGACATGTTGGATCCACTATCAGTCCAAACCACCTCCTGTGAAATAGGGGAGGGGATGAACAGCTACAGAGGGGGCCTCTTCCTTGATTCACAGCTGTGAGTGCAGGGCTCACAGCTGGAGGAAATATCCGCCCACTGTCAGCTTGTGTCCCGCTACTGTCAGTGAGGACAAGCTGGGAGTTGTAGTTTTGCTAATACTAGGGGAGATGTGAGCAGACAGCATACTGAGGGAGGGGGAGGAGACCTGCACAGTGAGGCCACGCCCCCTCCCTTTGAGAGGAATTCAGACTAGTGAGCTAAATTAAAAGTGTAATAAAAAAAAAATAAAGGTGCTAGACACATAAAATTTTGATATACATGGTCAGGATTAGGTACTGAGTGATATATTAACCCCTTAAGGTAGTGAAATAAAACATAACCTATATAAAATTTGTATATGTGTAATCATATTGACCTAGAGAATAAAGTTAACTTCTCATCATTTTTACCTTAAAGTGCACTGCATAAAAACTAGACTCCAAAAGTTGCTAGATGTGGGTTGTTTTTTATTCAATGTCACTTTACAAATATTTTTTTACTATTTTAAAGGGGTACTCCGCCCCTAGGCATCTTATCCCCTATCGAAAGGATAGGGGATAAGATGTCAGATCGCGGGGGTCCCGCCGTTGGGGACTCCCGGGATCTCGGCTGCAGCACCCACCTGTTGCGGCTTCCGGCAGCGCTGGAGGTTCTCATCCTAACGCCTCACGACCAGGGTGACGGGAGATCGTGACGTCATAACTCCGCCCCGTATGACATCACGCCCCGCCCCCTCAATGCAAGTCTATGGGAGGGGTGTGGCATCCATCACGCCCCCTCCCATAGACTTGCATTGAGGGGACCGGGCTTAATGTCACACAGGGGCGGAGTCGTGATGTCACGATCTCACGTCACCATGGTCGGGAGCCGAAGCCTCCATCGTTTCCGGAAGCCGCAACAGGTTGGTGCTGCAGCCGAGATCCCGGGGGTCCCCAGCGGCGGACCCACGCGATCTGACATCTTATCCCCTATCCGTTGGATAGGGATAAGATGTCTAGGGGCGGAGTACCCCTTTAATGTAAATTGTGAGGTAAAACAAATTAAAATTGGTCCTGCATCAAACAATTCCTCATTTGGCTCTTTAGATGAACAATGTTAAGAGTTATGGCTTTTAGAAGGAGTCCTTAAATGGGTATTCCATTGGAAACATCTTATCCCCTATCCAAAGGATAGAGGACAGGGATGGGGAATTCCTATTGCCCCGCGCTCGGGACATGCAGTTCCGGGCACTGGGCAGGTGAATTTTTTAGGCTCTTAGCCCTGCTTCGGGCAAGCAGGGCCGGACCTGAAAGCCCCCGACAAGCACAGCGGTGCTCAAAGGGTGTATGGAGCGGGCTCCAGACTCATGCCCGCTTCATACTCTGTAGCCCCCAGCTGTTTTCAGTAGCCGGGGGCCGCCGCTAATAGCCAGCATCCAGCGATCACCACGGATGGCTATTAACCCTTTATATCACCTCTGTCAAAGCAGACAGCGGCATCTAAAGGGACATGTGAATGCTCCCTGGTGGGCTAGTGGGGTGGATGAGACCAATACTACCAGTATACAAGGAGGAATATTTTCACCATAAATATTACCACCATACTGTTACTGACCAAATCCTGTATACGGAGACTAATACTACCAATAATACCAATATTCAAGTGAGAATCATACTGCCACACCATGACTACTACCATTACCACCACATAGTGACTGTATGAAAACCACTGAAGATAGACCAATATCCCCCATACAAAGCCCATATAGTAGTGACTTTTGCTCTACACAGGCACTGCAGACTGTGTAAGTGATTACAGTGCACTTACATCAACTGACTCACAGGAGGCGTCTTCTTGGAGTCAATATCTTCTCTTTTCTTCTCGGTCTTGCTCAGACTGTCATGAATTCTTCTTCCAACCGTGAGTCGTCACCACAGAATCTGCCAGACAACAAGCATATTAGGCTGCACACTTTTTAAGCACGTTCCCCACCTGTTCTTTACCCTCAGTGCCCTAGTTAATGCCCCAGTAGGTAGGAAATCTCCCCAATAAGGTAGAAGTCCCCAGTAGGTTGGTAATGCCCCTAGTAATGCTCCCTGGTAGGTAATGCCCCCAGTAGGTAGGTTGTAGGTAATGCCCCCAGTAAGTAGTGCCCCCAGGTAAGTTATGCCCCCAGTAGGTACCAGGTAATTCCCCCAGGTAGGTTGTAGGCAATACCCCCACAGGTAGGTAGTAGGTAATGTCCTCATTAGGTAGTGCCTTCGCAGGTAGATAATACCCCCAGTAGGTAGTTGGTAAGGCTCAAGATAGGCAATATCTCCAGTAGGTAGTGCCCCCAGGTAGTTAATGCCCCTAGTAGGTAATGCCCCTAGTAGGTAGTGCCCCCAGTAGGTAATGCCTACTACTGGCAACCTCTGAGATGACTTTAAAGTACCTGCAGCCCATCCTGCAGTCAAAGTAAATAGGGGTTTGGGGCTAGACTTTGGGTTAGGGGCTGGTGGCGGGCCCCCATTCTGCCGTTTAAGTAGGCTGAAGGTAAATAAAAAATAAAACAATGATGGTCCCCCTCTCAGCACAGTTCCTCAGGCACCTGGGTGCCTGACCTGTCAGTCTGCCCCTAAATATAAGATGGATAGATAGATCACAGCACACGAAAATTGGTGAAAAAAAAAACGTTGCTGTTTATTCCATATTAAAAAGAAGTGTCTCACAGCAAGCTACTTTTCAACCAGCTCTCCTGGTCTTTCTCAAGCATAGTACAAATAAATGACCACCACACAATATATAAGGAGACCATTTAAGTTCCTAAGTGAATTCATTATCTATGAACATGACATTATACATATAATATACTAAGTGTATATGTGCAATAATTATATAAAATGCAAACATCGTCCATTCTGTTATCATAAAGTGCAATACAAAATCTCAGTGTCCAGAGCGTGATAAAATATATTATTATTAATGATTAAAATCAATGCACCTGAAAATAATAAATTACATCATTATAACATCATTGGGGATAGGGAAGCATCACTCACTGGGATCTGAAATTAGCATAATGTAATCGCAATTGTCTTGTTAGCGTGGTGTAAACCAAGTGCGGATGTGCAATTTCATTCTCATACCATAGACCAAAAACACAGTGTAGCTAAACACCAATTGGTATAAAGCATATGCGTCACCTTGGTGATCGCTCTCCCCGCTCGCAGGGCATGGACAGCCAGACCTTCCGAAGTTCGTACAGCCATCTTATCTATGGCAATGCTCCGAACCAATATAGGGAACTTATGGTCAAAATAAATATAGGAAACTTATGAACAAAAGATACCAGCCAAATGTGAGAAGAGTAAGGAAGGCATAGCTAAATCAGTGTGTGGCATAATTATGTTAGGTAAAGGACACAATCGGACCCAGGCTCCACATTCATACCCACAATGGCATACAAAATAGAATTAAGGATAAAGTGCCACACTAGTCCACAATATCCTCATGGATAAATGAAGCACTATGTGCACGATTCCAGGAAATCATAACCAAGATAGATAGATATGAGAGAGATGGATGGATGGATGGATGGATGGATAGATAGATAAATAGACAGCTAAAAAAAATTAAGGGAACACTAAGATAACACATACTAGATCTGAATGAATAAACTAATCGTATGAAATACTTTCGTCTTTACATAGTTGAATGTGCTGACAACAAAACCACACAAAAATTATCAATGTAAATCAATTTTATCAACCCATGGAGGTCTGGATATGGAGTCACACTCAAAATCAAAGTGGAAAACCATACTACAAGCTGATCCAACTTTGATGTAATCTCATTAAAACAAGTCAAAATGAGGCTCAGTAGTGTTTGTGGCCTCCACGTGCCCATATGACCTCCCTACAACGCCTGGGCTTGCTCCTAATGAGGTGGCGGATGGTCTCCTGAGGGATGTCCTCCCAGACCTGGACTAAAGCATCCACCAACTCCTGGACAGCCTGTGGTGCAAAGTGGCATAGTGGATGGAGAGAGACATGATATCCAAGATGTGCTCAATCGGATTCAGGTCTGGGGAACAGACGGGCCATTCCATAGCATCAATGCCTTCCTCTTGCAGGAACTGCTGACACACTCCAGCCACATGAGGTCTAGCATTGTCTTGCAATAGGAGGAACCCAGGGCCAACCGCACCAGCGTATGGTCTCACAAGGGATCTGAGGATCTCATCTCGATACCTAATGGCAGTCAGGCTACCTCTGGCAAGCACGTGGAAGGCTTTGCGGCCCCCCCAAAGAAATGCCTCCCCACACCATTACTGACCGCCAAACCGGTCATGCTGGAGGATGTTGCAGGCAGCAGAACGTTCTCCATGGCGTCTCCAGACTCTGTCACGTCTGTCACATGAGTTCAGTGTGAACCTGCTTTCACCTGTGAAGAGCACAGGGCGCCAGTGGCAAATTTGCCAATTTTGGTGTTCTCAGGAAAATGCCAAACGTCCTTCACGGTGTTGGGCTGTAAGCACAACTCCCACCCGTTGATGTCAGGCACTCATACCACCCTCATTGAGTCTGTTTCTGATCGTTTGAGTGGACACATGCACATTTGTGACCTTCTGGAGGTCATTTTGCAGGGCTCTGGCAGTGTTCCTCCTGCTCCTCCTTGCACAAAAGCAGTCCTGAGTTACCGGTACTGCTGCTGGGTTGTTGCCCTGCTACGGCCCCCTCCACATCTCCTGATGTACTGACCTGTCTCCTGGTAGCAACTCCATGCTCTGGACACTACGCTGACAGACACAGCAAACCTTCTTGCCACAGCTCGCATTGATGTGCCATCCTGGATGAGCTGCACTACCTGAGCCACTTGTGTGGGTTGTAGACTCAGTCTCATGCTACCACTAGAGTGAAAGCACCACCAGCATTCAAAAGTGACCAAAACATCAGCCAGGAAGCATAGGAACCTAGAAGTGGTCTGTGGTCACCACCTGCAGAACCACTCCTTTATTGGGGGTGTCCTGCTAAGTGCCTATAGTTTCCACCTGTTGCCTGTTCCATTTGCACAACAACATGTGACATTGTCAAGTCCTGAGTGTACAGTCTGATTGACTTGCAGTTACATTGTGTTGTTTAAGTGTTCCTTATATTTTTTTGAGCAGTGTAGATATATATGAGATAGATAGATAAATATGAGATAAAAAGATAAATAGATAGATATGAGATAGATAGATTGGATATAGATAGATATCAGTGTTTTCCAACCAGAGCGCCTTCAGCTATTGCAAAACTACAACTCCCAGCATGCCCATACAGCCAAAGGCATGCTGGATGTTGTAGTTTTGCAACAGCTGGAGGCACCGTGCTTGGGAAACACTGAGATAGATGGAAAGTAGAAAGATAGATAGAAAGTTACTTACTGTAAATGGCATCAGCTGTGGGCAGGGGAAGGCGTCCTCTTCCCTGGACATGGGCAGGTCAGTGTCTGTGGTGGACAACATGCTCCTGCTCCACCAATAGGACTGCACACAGGGGATCATGTGGGGAAGGAAGGAGGAGGAGTGTCCGTCTTTGCTGCCCTCTTCCTCCCAGAGAGTCAGTGCTGCCCCTACGCTGAAGGGCCTGAAGGGGGAAATTAAAAGAAAAGATGCTGGCAACAGCGGACCACCTATCAGACTCGGCCAGTGTCCAAACTGTCAGTCCCTATACCCTCCTGACGGCGGTCCTGGGCTTTGCAGGCAGGGGAACAGCCCGGCCCACGGATGGGCTGGCCCACCGGGAAAATGCCCGGAGTGCCCAATGACCAGTCCGGCCTTGCACCTCACACCTAGACTTATAATGTATTACAATCTGTGTGTTTGGTTCAAATTTTTATACAGTTGTATGTTGTAAAGATTTTTTTTTTATTATAAAGAAATAGACACAGCCATAAATGCTGAAAAATAACATTATTAGAACTGTAGATTATAGCTATGTTGTGACTGTGTTTGTCCTGGCATGATTCTAATACAATCCTTTTGTTCTGGCACTCAAGCAATAATAAATTACTATGTCCCTTAAATGTCAAGCACAAAATATGCATTTGGCTTTAGCATCAGAAGACAATGAAGGGGATACATTGGTGAGAGGAAAAAGACGAGACATTTAGCATCTGCTAGAAGTATTCTTTTTTTTGTTCTTCCTTTTCTCTCTCTTTTTTTTTTTTTTTTTTGTTTTGTTTGTTTTGGTTTTGTTCATTTCAACAAATAAACGTAGCGCATTAATCTTTCCCTAGTGTTGTGGGTATTCTGATATTTTGCTTTATTTATATGGATACACCTTAATAAAATGGGAATGGTTGGTGATATTAACTTCCTGTTTGTGGCACATTAGTATATGTGAAGGGGGAAACTTTTCAAGATGGGTGGTGACCATGGTGGCCATTTTGAAATCGGACATTTTGAATAGGAAGAGGGTCATGTGACACAATGATGTGCTTGGTTTTAACATAACTTTATTCTATCATGAGTTATTTACAAGTTGCTGACCACAAGTTGCCGATCCCACGACGACCAATCCACCTTCCAGGAAACTGTTCATCTAGGAATGCTTGGACCTGGCACGTTCTCTGAGTTTTTCCAGCAAGATGGTGCACCACCACATTATGGGTGTCAGGTCCAAGCATTCCTAGATGAACAGTTTCCTGGAAAGTGGATTGGTCGTCGTGGGCCAGTTGAATGGCCCTCAAGGTCTCCCGATCTGATCCCCTTAGACTTTTATCTTTGGGGTCATCTGAAGGCAATTGTCTATGCTGTGAAGATACGAGATGTGCAGCACCTGACACTACGGATACTGGAAGCCTGTGCTAGCATTTCTCCTGCGGTGTTGCTATCAGTGTGTGAAGAGTGGGAGAAGAGGGTTGCATTGACAATCCAACACAATGGGCAGCACATTGAACACATTTTATAAGTGGTCAGAAACTTGTAAATAACTCATGAAAGATAAAAGTTAAGTTAAACCAAGCACATCATTGTTTTTCTTGTGAAATTCCCAATAAGTTGAGGTGTCACATGACCCTCTTCCTATTGAAAAAACAAAAGTTGGATTAAAAATGGCCGCCATGGTCACCACCCATCTTGAAAAGCTCCCCCCCCTCACATATACTAATGTGCCACAAACAGGAAGTTAATATCCCCAACCATTCCCATTTTATTAAGGTGTATCCGTATAAATGGCCCACCCTGTAGTGTATGTAGAGAGTGGAGCACTATTTTCTAGAAAAAATCAGTTCTGAGGAAGCTCAGGTTTTGGAATTTCTTCACTTTTGTGAATGCCAGCTCTTTCTGGTAATCTGTAGTAGTCAGCGAGGGATGGGTGGTCATGTCAATATTACATCCATACAGCTGTAGAGCTAATAGTACCTTATACACTGTATACAATGAACATTTGACACGGAAGGCAAGGAAACTTCAGGTGCTCCCAAAGTAACAAATTTTTTTTTATTCTTATACAGACTTGCTCCAAGTTTGTCTAAAATTTTTTATCATTTAAATGTCAATGCTCAGTACCGAGAACTAGCTACTGTTTTTACTATTTCAAGGCTATAACCATGACATGTGGACATCCTTGACGTCAAGAGGAAAGAAGGTTCTTTTGGCTTGAAAGATAGACTTGTTAAACTATTAGTAATATTCTGGATGCATTCCTTGAATGATTTAATATTAGTTATAAAGTTATATGTATGTATTTCTTGATATGTTTTTTTTTAAAAGCAGCGATTTATTCTGCTTGCCATATTTATAGAAGAATGATAATTCCTCCACCACCACCAATATGGGATGATGGTTTACTACTTATTACTGGTTTTATCCCTCCATTAACACTGTAGGATTGTACAATGACCTTAGTGGACAGTTTTTAACCTTACTATGAGACTAAATGTAAAGGATTTCACCCTTTGCAGTATTATATGTTAATGCAGCATCAAGTGGTGTTTAGTCCTGTTAGGATAGCTAATTGTAAAGTTAGATAAATAAGTTTAGTGTATAATCTTTCAGTCATAAAAATGCAGTTTGTTGCAAACTACTGATATGTCCATATGTCCATATGTCATGAAATATGTAATGTGAAGGGCCTCTACTAGAAATCCTCCAGCACTTCTAAATGAGGAAATTCCATGCATTTTCCATTGACAGATCGCACTGACGAGTAGCTTGCTGACGTCAAATGTGGAGGAAGGAGTGCAGCATTCTTGACTGCTCCCAAAATCAGGAGCACACTCCAAGAATTCTGACACATCCCAGCTTGACTCTGTCCTGAGCTGTAGTCTGACATCTCAGCTCACATGGTGGCCTGGAATTCAGAGGCAAGATAATGAAAAAAAAATATGTATATTTTTATGTGAAATGAGAGCGAGTAAAGCAGAGTACGGAAGTAATGTGGCCAGCAAATAAAAATTATTTACCTTTATATTTATCATCGTTTTTTTCTGCCACTGTTTAAAGGGGTACTCCGGTGGAAAAACTTTATCTTTTTCTTTTTTTTATCAACTGGTGCCAGAAAGTTTAAACAGATTTGTAAATTACTTCTATTAAAAAATCTTAATCTTTCCAGTACTTATTAGCTGCTGAATACTACAGAGGAAATTATTTTCTTTTTTTGAACACAGAGCTCTCTTCTGACATCATGAACACAGTGCTCTCTGCTGACATCTCTGTCCATTTTAGGAACTGTCCAGAGCAGCATATGTTTTCTATGGGGATTTTCTCCTACTCTGGACAGTTCTTAAAATGGACAGAGGTGTCAGCAGAGAGCACTGTGGTCATGATGTCAGCAGAGAGCTCTGTGTTCCAAAAAGAAAATAATTTCCTCTATTCAGCAGCTAATAAGTACTGGAAGGATTAAGATTTAGTAATTTACAAATCTGTTTAACTTTTTGGCACCGGTTGATTAAAAAAAAATAATAATAATAAAGTTTTCCACCAGAGTACCGCTTGTAACTTGTAAATGTATGGTGTCTTACATAAAAAAAAAAAAGTACTACCCCTTGAATCATCACCTTTTTAAATTATGTGTTACGGCCAAATACCTGCTAATAAAACTTCTCATACATTGAGGGGTTAGCCACTAGGCTGCCACTCGCTTTTTTCCCATCTTACATATTGAATCCATACACGGCTTCTATGGTTAAACAATTTTGTTGTTAGAATCCCAGGCTTTGGGCCTCTTCAGTACACAAAAATGCAAGAGTGCCACTAAATTAAATAGCTTTAAAGCAGAGGGCTGACTACCCAGTATTTAGCAAGGAGCTATTTTGGTGTAAACATAGTCATAAAGATATGGAAGTGTCAAGGCTATATAAAATGTATCAAGTAAATGAAGAAACTTGTAGCTTTATTCAATTCCAAGTGGTACTTGGTTTAATTTTGTTTGTACCACTTGGAATGAAATAAAGCTACAAGTTTCTTCATTCATTTGAGTGCTGCAGCAACATTTTATGTTTGGATTTAGGCTCCTAATCTGGGCTATTTCTGCTGTGTGTACCACCTGCATATTCACCTGAAGTGCTGCTCACCCCATATTGGATTGTGTAAAATGTCTTTTAGCTAAATGATAAACCCCTTAAAGAGGTTCTCCGGTGCTTAGACATCTTATCCCCTATCCAAAGGATAGGGGATAGGATGCCTGATCGCGGGAGTCCCGCAGCTGGGGACACCCGCGATCATGCACGCGGCACCCCGTTTGTAATCAGTCCCCGGAGCGTGTTCGGGTGACTACAGGGCCGGCGGCGTGTGACGTCACACCTCCGCCTCCATGTGACGTCACGCTCCGCCCCTCAATGCAAGCCGACGGGAGGGGGCGTGATAGCTATCACGCTCCGGGGACTGATTACAAACGGGGTGCCGCGTGCATGATCACGGGGGTCCCCAGCTGCGGGACTCCTGCGATCAGGCATCTTATCCCCTATCCTTTGGTTAGGGGATAAGATGTGTAAGCACCGGAGAACCCCTTTAAGGAGGTACTCCGGTGGTTAATTTTTTTTTACTATATGTCATCTTCTTTGTAAGTTTAGTTTTTTTCCAATATACATGTGTTATATGTTTTGGCAGCATGTGTGTGTTTTTCTTACCTGTTTGTTGGGCAGGAAGTTCAGTACTTCAGAGGGTTTTCTTTTACTTTTGTCCACAGTCCTGAGTCTGTTGTGGACAAGATGTCACAGCTTTTTTTTTTTTCCTCTCTCTGTCTGCAAGAGAAAAATAAGCCACGCCCCCTCATCTCATCCAGCTGAGTACACAGCTCCTAACCTCCCCCTCCCCCCTGCTCTGTATTCTAAGGACGCAGGTCTGCACAGGAGAAGGACCTCACAGAGAAGATAAGAGTTATATGAAGGGGAGGATGAGAAGGTGCACGGGCTGGGGATGTATGGACTGCAGGGGAATTAATCTCATACTGTAAATGATCTCTATGGGGGTGATTTATCAAAACCTGTGCAGAATAAAACGTGCCCAGTTGCCCATAGCAACCAATCAGATCGCTTCTTTCATTTTTCACATGCCTTCACAAAAATGAAAGCAGCAAGGCTGTCAGGGCATGCTGGGAGTTGTAGTTTTGCAACACCTGGGGGCACCCTGGTTGGGAAACACTGGTGTATGCCCTACAGAGGTGTGGTGAACTACAACCCCCAGGAGACTACAGAGGCAGCATGCTAGTGTTATACCACAGACTGAAGACTCCTGAATGACACATGCTGGGAGTTGTAGTCCCTTTTGTGTGTGTATGACTATGTATCCCAACCAAGGCTTATTTATATTAGTGTGCTGTGTATAAGGGGGCTGACCCAGGGAAATAGTAGGGTGGGTAAAGGGCAGAACAAACAAACAAAAAAGGAGCTATCCCAAACCAGCAAGGCATGTGGCATGCTGGGATTTGTAGTTTTCAGCACAGCAAGAAACAGGAAATAGAAGCAAAGATAGGAAAACAAAGTGGGGGATAAAAAGACAACAAAGAACGGAAATAGAGTTGCCTAAACAACAAGAATAGAAATGAAACAAAACAAATAGGGTAAGTCAAAAACAGAAAAACACGTTGACCACCGGAGTACCCCTTAACCCCTTAAGGACGCAGGACGTAAATGTACGTCCTGGTGCGGTGGTACTTAACGCACCATGACGTACATTTACGTCCTGTACATAACCGCGGGCATCGGAGCGATCGCAGCCAGGGACCCGCCGGCAATGGCCGACGCCCGCGATCTCGCGGGTGTCCGCCATTAACCCCTCAGATGCCGGGATCAATACAGATCCCGGCATCTGCGGCAGTACGCGATTTCAATGAATTATCTAATCGCCTGCAGCGCTGCTGCGGGAATCCGATCATTCAGAACGCCGCACGGAGGTTCCCTCAACTGCCTCTGTCCGGCTCCCGGCGTCTTCTGCTCTGGTCTGAGACCGAGCAGACCAGAGCAGAAGATGACCGGTAACACTGATCTGTTCTATGTCCTATACATAGAACAGATTAGTATTAGCAATCATGGTATTGCTATGAATAGTCCACTATGGGGACTATTCAAGTGTAAAAAAATTTAAAATTAAAAGTAATTAAAAGTAAAAAAGTGAAAAATCCCCTCCCCCAATAAAAAGTAAAACGTCAGTTTTTTCCTATTTTACCCCCAAAAAGCGTTAAAAATTTGTTTAATAGACATATTTGTTATCGCCGCGTGCGTAAATGTCCGAACTATTAAAATAAAATGTTAATGATCCCGTACGGTGAACGGCGTGAACGTAAAAAAAAAAGTCCAAAATTGCTACTTTTTTTAATACATTTTATTAAAAAAATTATAAAAAATTTATTAAAAGTTTTTTATATGCAAATGTGGTATCAAAAAAAAGTACAGATCATGGAGCACAAAATGAGCCCTCATACCGCCGCTTATACGGAAAAATGAAAAAGTTATAGGTCATCAAAATAAAGGGATTATAAACGTGCTAATTTGGTTTAAAAGTTTGTGATTTTTTTAAGCGCAACAATAATATAAAAGTATTTAATAATGGGTATCATTTTAATCGTATTGACCCTCAGAATAAAGAACATGTCATTTTTACTGTAAATTGTACGGCGTGAAAACGAAACCTTCCAAAATTAGCAAAATTGCGTTTTTCTTTTTAACTTCCCCACAAAAATAGTGTTTTTTGGTTGCGTCATACATTTTATGATATAATGAGTGATGTCATTACAAAGGACAACTGGTCATGCAAAAAACAAGCCCTCATACTAGTCTGGCGATGAAAATATAAAAGAGTTATGATTTTTAGAAGGCGAGGAGGAAAAAACGAAAACGTAAAAATTAAATTGTCTGAGTCCTTAAGGCCAAAATGGGCTGAGTCCTTAAGGGGTTAAGGACTCAGCCCATTTGGGCCTTAAAGGAGTACTCCGATGCACCACCCAAAACATGCCACAATGTAGCCCATTCAATTACCTTTTCAACGACCCCTCTTTCATGAAAAATGGCCCAGCCGTTCTTCTTTTATTACCGCCCGAAGTTTCCGGTACTTCCGGGTTCTCTTCCTTGCCCGCCATGTAAAAAACTACTTCTCCCAGCATGACCGCTCCTGTCTTCCGGCTAGGTCCTGTAAAAAAGCGTACCAAGTACGCAAGATTTTTGCAATGGTGGGCCGTGCGCATGCGCGGTACGCAAGCGCTGCGATAGGTGTATGCTGAGCTGAGCCTATGGCAGTTCAGTTCAGCGCATAAATGAATAAATTAAGTTAGGGGGAGTAGCTGACTCTGGGCTGGGAGGCCGGCACAGCCCGCAGTGACTCATGGGATCGAGTAGTCACCGGGCGAAGATGGCGCAGGGTCGAGAAAATAACGCGGTCGAGCGTGATCAAAGGCACCAGCTTCCGGCCTGATGGAAAACCGAGGAGAAGTCCAGGAAGAAGACGATATGGACAAGGTGAGTACATTACAATGTAATATAACTTTTATTCATGCTTCTTTTCGCAGGTAAAAGTTTTGCTTCGGAGTACTCCTTTAAGGACTCAGACTTTCTCCTCGCCTTCAAAAAATCATAACTCTTTTATATTTTCATCCACAGACTAGTATGAGGGCTTGTTTTTTGCGTGACCAGTTGTCCATTGTAATGCCATCACTCACTTTACCATAAAATGTATGGCGCAACCAAAAAAATACTGTTTGTGTGGGGAAATTAAAAAGAAAACCACAATTTAGCTAATTTGGGAAGGTTTCGTTTTCACACCGTACAACTTACAGTAAAAATGACTTGTGTTCTTTATTCTTTGGGTCCATATGATTAAAATGATACCCATGATAACATACTTTTCTATTACTGTTGCGCTTAAAAAAAAATCGCAAACTGTATAACCAAATTAGTACGTTTTTCCCTATAAGCGGCGGTATGAGGGCTCATGTTTTTGCGCCGTGATCTGTACTTTTTATTGATACCATATATGCTTATATAAAATTTTGAATACTTTTTTATAATGAATTTTTTTGGAATAAAATGTTATAAAAAAAAGCAGCTATTTTGGAATTTTTTTTTTTTTTTACATTCACGCCGTTCACCATACAGTATCATTAACATTTTATTTTAACAGTTGGGATATTTACGCACGCGGCGATACCAAATATGTATAAAAAATATATATTTTTTTACACTTTTTGGGGGTGAAATAGGGAAAATGGGACAATTTACATTTTTATTGGGGAAGGGGGTTTTTCAAATTTTTTTTACTTTTATTTTTTACTTTTATTTTTACACTTTAATAGTCCCCATAGGGGACTATTTATAGCAATCATTCGATTGCTAATACTGTTCAGTGCTATGTATAGGACATAGCACTGATCAGCATTATTGGTCATCTTCTGCTCTGGTCTGCTCGAACGCAGACCAGAGCAGAAGACCCCGGGAGACGGCCGGAGCAAGGTGGATGATTGGATCGATCATCCATTCAAAGTACCGCAATGCTGCAGATGCCGTGATCTGTATTGATCACGGCATCTGAGGGGTTAATGGCAGACATCCGCGCGATCGCGGATGTCTGCCATTACAGGCGGGTCCCTGGCTGCTATCAGCAGCCTGGACCTGCCGCGCATGACGGGAGCATCGCTCCGATGCTTGCGGTTATGCATAGGACGTAAATGTACGTCCTGGTGCGTTAAGTACCAGCTCACCAGGATGTACATTTACGTCCTGCGTCATTAAGGGGTTAATTGTGGGTATTAAACCCTAGTTTTTAAGGAATTCTGTTAAATAACACAATGTTGATGCTTTTATTGATAAATTATCTTTTACCATTTCTTGTTTATAATATACAAGGTTCGATTGACATGTGGGACACTCCGCTATCTTAAGAACTCTGAATCGGTTGCACCATGGAATGGGAAGGCGATATGTGCACGCTGATGCTTCATTTAATGCCTGTGGGAGCATTGCAATTAGCAGAGTGCTGTACTTTCCCATGTCTGGCTCTCCCATAGACATTAAATGTAGTGCTCTTGTGCATGCAACTCCTTAACGAAGAGAGACTTGGATCCTTTGTGATGGTGTGGATCAGTCTCACGGTTTTCTCCTATCCTGTTGATAAGTGTTTTAAGTTGAAATATCTCCTTCAAAAATATTATCCTTGCTTTAAAAATTGATGTCCCAGAGCTCAAGCTGAGCAGTTGCATGCTAGTGTAGCTCCCAGTCAGAGGGCATGATAAACCAACTCCTGTACCTTATTTTGGCATTTTGCACTTCATTTTGCACTCCTACTCCTTTTGCACTCCTTAGACAGGACATGCAGGCTAGGCTAAGGAGGAGTGGGTGTCTACCCTGGATGATGCTGTTGCCCCTTTACCTAATGCTGTCTGCCACCCCCCCCCCCCAATTTGGGGGTCAGTAAACAAGAGGTGGATGGCCTACAAAATAGGTTATGCTAAAATAATGTTTAGATCATTGGATTGATGGAAAGATCTAAAGTCCAGTCCTTTGCATTTGTCGAGCAATAGCTGCAAGACATATTCCCTGGTGCTCCCTTGTTTGTGGTGTTTACAGTTGGAAAATACACCCTTTCTGGCTCCAACTTATTAGTGTTAAAGACAGGATACCAGACCAGCTACAGGTATTTGTAGAGAAATCAATGAGATTTCTCTACAATTACCTGTAGCTGGTCTCAATGAGAAAATAAACCGTAAATTATTTTTCACTAAGCAGTTTTATTTTAAACATGGTAACCAATACAGTAAACTTCTGGCTCATTTACTGCACCGAAATAACTTCTCTCCCTCTATTTTATGTTTTCGCTCCTCTACTGGAGGAGATATTTGATGCAATCCAAGATGTGGCTAACGTAAATGCACCAAGACCAGATGAGCTACCTGTAGTAATGTGTGTAAAATACTTGGATACTCTACAGTCGGATTCCTTATATGATGCTATATGACGTGTCACTATCCCTGTAAAAACTTTATCTCAACTAGGATATGTTCTATAAGTATCTACAACTGCACCATGTGCTTAACCCCTTAAGGACCAAGGGCGTACAGATACGCCTTTGCTCCCTGGTACCGGAGTGACTGGTGATATCTATCAGCAGGCACCCCGCGCAAATGCCCAGGGGGGTCATCAGACCCCCCCATGTCGGCGATCGCTGCAAATCGCAAGTGAATTCACACTTGCGATTTGCGACTATTCCGGGTCATACATGTCTATAGTGACCCGGTGACCCGGAAAATAAAGGAGATCGCTGATGTCCTAGACACCCAAGATCCCCTTGAAGCAATAGGAGTGAGGTGGCAGAGGTGCCACCCCTCCTATCTCTGCTATTGGTGGTCTAGACGCGACCATCAATAGCAGATCGGGGGCGGAGGGGTTTACTTTTGTTTTCCCCGTTCTGCCCACCCACAATAGGCGGGGCAGGACGGGGAAACCGACAGGGACCGGCGCCGAAGATCCACTTACCCATCGGCGACGGCAGCGGGCGACGATCAGTGGCGGCAGCGGGCGACGATCGGCGGAAGAAGAGGAGGGCGACGCAGCTCCCTGGATCCGACGGAAGCCGGTGAGTTACTTAGCAACATCTGGAGGGCTACAGTCTGAGACCACTATAGTGGTCTCTAAACTGTAACCCTTCAGATGTTGCAAAACTACAACTCCCAGCATGTCCAGAGAGCTGTTTAGGCATGCTGGGAGTTGCAGTTTTGCAACAGTTGGAGGTCTACAGTTTGAGACCACTGCACAGTGATCTCTATACTGTGCACCTCCAGATCTTGCAAAGCTACAACTGATAGCATGCCCACACAGCAGTTTGCTGTCTGGGCATGCTGGGAGTTGTAGTTTTGCAACATCTGGAGGTCCACAGTTTGGAGACCACTGTGCAGTGGTCTCTAAACTATAGCTGTCCAGATGTTGCAAAACTGCAACTCCCAGCATGCCTAAACAGCAAACAGCTGTCTCTGCATGCTGGGAGTTTTAGTTGTGTACCTCCAGCTGTTGCATAACTACATCTCCCAGCATGCCTTTCGGCGATCAGTACATGCTGGGAGTTGAAGTTTTGCAACAGCTGGAGGCACACTGGTTGGAAAATACTGAGTTAGGTAACAGAACCTAACTGAAGGTTTTCCAACCAGTGTGCCTCCAGCTGTTGCAAAAGTACAACTCCCAGCATGCACGGTCTGTCAGTACATGCTGGGAGTTGTAGTTTTGAAACAGCTGGAGGTTTGAACCACCTTGTGAATGTACAGGGTGCATTCACACTGGCGGGTTTACAGTAAGTTTACTATTTCAAGTATGAGCTGCAGCAAATTTTTCGTGGCAGCGCAAACTCCTAGCGGTAAATTCACTGTAAACCTCTGCCAGTGTGAACGTACCCTAAAAACACTACACTAACACATAATAAAGGGGGAAACTCTACACTGTCCCCCCAATAAAAATAAAAAACGTATTGTACGGCAGTATTTCCAAAACAGAGCCTCCAGTTGTTGCAAAACAACAACTCACAACATTTTCGGACAGCCACTGACTGTCCAGGCATGCTGGGAGTTTAGCAACAGCTGGAGGCACCCTGTTTGGGAATCACTGGCGTAGAATACCCCTACCCCTATGTCCACCCCTGTGCAATCCCTAATTTAGTCAAATGCGCATGGCACGCTCTCACTTTAGAGCCCTGTCGTATTTCAAGGAAACAGTTTAGTGCCACATATGGGGTATCTCCGTACTCGGGAGAAATTGCACTACTAATTTTGAGGCCTTTTTTTCCTTTTACCCCTTATGAAAAAGAAAAGTTGGGGTCTACACCAGCCTGTTAGTGTAAAAAACTACACTAACATGCTGGTGTTGTCCTTTACTTTTTATTTTCACGAGAGGTAAAAGGAAAAAATTACCCCCAAAATTTATAACGCAATTTCTCCTGAGTACGGAAATACCCCATATGTGGGCGTAAAATGTTCTGCGGACGCACAACAAGGCTCAGGAGTGAGAGCGCACCATGTACATTTGAGGCCTAAATTGGTGATTTGCACAGGGGTGGCTGATTTTACAGCGGTTCTGACATAAACCCAAAAAAATAAATACCCACATGTGACCCCATTTTGGAAACTACACCCCTCACGGAACATAACAAGGGGTATAGTGAGCCTGAACACCCCACAGGTGTTTGACAAATTTTCATTAAAGTTGGATGGGAAAATGAAAAAAAAAATTTTTTTCACTAAAATGCTGGTGTCACCCTAAATTTTTCATTTTCACAAGGGAAAATAAAAAAAGCCCCTCAAAATTTGTAACCCCATTTCTTCTGAGTAAGAACATACCCGATATGTGGATGTAAAGTGCTCTATGGGTGCACTACAATGCTCAGAAGAGAAGGAGCGCCATTGGGATTTTGAAGAGAAAATTTGTCCGGAATTGAAGGCCACTTGTGTTTACAAAGCCCCCATGGTACCAGAACAATGGACCCCCCCCCCCCCACATGTGACCCCATTTTGGAAACTACACCCCTCACGTAATGTAATAAGGGGTACAGTGAGCATTTACGCCCCAAAGGTGTCTGACAAATTTTTGGAACAGTGTAACAATGTAATTTTCCATTTGCACAGCCCACTGTTCCAAAGATCTGTCAAACGCCAGTGGGGTGTAAATGCTCACTGCACCACTTATTAAATTCTGTGAGGGGTGTAGTTTCCAAAATAGGGTCACATGTGGGGGGTCCACTGTTCTGGCACCATGGGGGGCTTTGTAAATGCACATGGCCCCTGACTACCATTCCAAACGAATTCTCTTTCCAAAAGCTCAATGGTGCTCTTTCTTTTCTGAGCATTGTAGTTCGCCCGTAGTGCACTTCAGGTCAACTTATGGGGTACCTCCATACTCAGAAGAGATGGGGTTACAAATTTTGGGGGGTGTTTTCTGCTATTAACCATTGCAAAAATTTGAAATTTGGAGGGAAACACACATTTTTGTGAAAAACTATTTTTTTTTTTACATATGCAAAAGTCGTGAAACCCCTGTGGGGTATTAAGGCTCACTTTATTCCTTGTTACGTTCCTCAAGGGGTCTAGTTTCCAAAATGGTATGCCATGTGTTTTTTTTTTTTTTTTGCTGTTCTGGCACCATAGGGGCTTCCTAAATGCGACATGCACCCCGAGCAAAATTTGCTCTCAAAAAGCCAAATATCACTCCTTCTCTTCTGAGCATTGTAGTTCGCCCGTAGTTCACTTCAGGTCAACTTATGGGGTACCTCCATACTCAGAAGAGATGGGGTTACAAATTTTGGGGGGTATTTTCTGCTATTAACCCTTGCAAAAATGTGAAATTTGGGGGAAACACACATTTTAGTGAAAAAAAAATTTTTTTTTTACATATGTAAAAGTCGTGAAACACCTGTGAGGTATTAAGGCTCACTTTATTCCTTGTTACGTTCCCCAAGGGGTCTAGTTTCCAAAATGGTATGCCATGTGCTTTTTTTTTTTGCTGTTCTGGCACCATAGGGGCTTCCTAAATGCAACATGCCCCCCAAAAACCATTTATGAAAAACGTACTCTCCAAAATCCCCTTGTCGCTCCTTCGCTTCTGAGCCCTCTACTGCGCCCGCCGAACAATTTACATATACATATGAGGTATGTCCTTACTCGAGAGAAATTGGGCTACAAATATAATTATACATTTTCTCCTTTTACCCCTTATAAAAATTCAAAAATTGGGTTTACAAGAACATGCGAGTGTAAAAAATGAAAATTGTGAATTTTCTCCTTCACTTTGCTGCTATTCCTGTGAAACACCTAAAGGGTTAAAACACTTACTAAATGTCATTTTGAATACTTTGGGGGGTGCAGTTTTTATAATGAGGTCATTTGTGGGGTATTTCTAATATGAAGACCCTTCAAATCCACTTCAAACCTGAACTGGTCCCTGAAAAATTGCGAGTTTGAAAATGTTGTAAAAAAATTGGAAAATTGCTGCTGAACTTTGAAGCCCTCTGATGTCTTCCAAAAGTAAAAACACGTCAATTTTATGATTCAAACATAAAGTGGACATATTGGAAATGTGAATAAAAAAAAAATTATTTTGAATATCCATTTTCCTTACAAGCAGAGAGCTTCAAAGTTAGAAAAAAGCAATATTTTCAAATTTTTCATCAAATTTGGGGATTTTTCACCAATAAAGGATGCAAGTTACCACAAAATTTTACCACTATGTTAAAGTGGAATATGTCACGAAAAAACTGTCTCTGAATCAGAATGATAACTAAAAGCATTCCAGAGTTATTAATGTTTAAAGTGACAGTGGTCAGATGTGCAAAAAACGCTCTGGTCCTAAGGTGTAAAATGGCCTGGTCCTTAAGGGGTTAAATGGGCACTGTCATGAAATAAAAAAAATTGATATGTTGTAGTACTTAAGTACTACAACATTTCTCGAATATACTTTAATTAAAAAAGTGATTTTAAAACAGTTTAAAATCACTTTTAAATTCGGCCACTAGGGGTCGCCCTCCTAGTGGCCGAATGCATTCGGCAGTGACGTCACTAGTGAATTTCGGCTCATTGAAGCCTGGCAATGAGTCGGAATTCACTCACTGCGGTGCTCGCTCCCGCCTGTCAATCAAACAGGCGGAAGCGAGCGCTGAGAACAGAAGAAGCGCTCATTGGCTCCCCTGCTCCCTGGCCTTGCACACTGGCCCCGCCTCCCGGCATCCCGTCGCTGCTGTCCTGCCCGTCGCATCACTGTCCTGGTATGTCTGGGGGGTGGGGGGGTTGCGGGCGGGGGGGGGGGGGTGTTCGGGTAACGGGATTCAGGGGAGGAGTAGCGGGGTTCGGGTTGCGCCAATAGATGTCAGGGCAAGCTGGGAGTTGTAGTGGTGAAACAGCTGGAGGCACCCTGTGTAGATGAACTAAGGGCGAAAGTTCCCCCCCCCAGCAGGCATCAGTGACGTGGTGCCTGCTGGGGAAGTCTACCTGGTAGTGAGCACACTACCAGGCAGACAAAACTGCATTTTTTATATAGTAAAAAAAAAAATAGGCAGGGAGGAGGTTAGGGATAGATGGGAAATAGGCAGGGACAGAGAGGGGAAAAAAGGGATGGAGATGGTGGGAGCTACCCTTTAAGTCAGTTTTGTGAGCCAATTTTGGATTACCCAATGACTGGTATTTTCCAGTCGCAAGGTCCCTAGGGCCATGTCTCAGTCTTATATACCCAACTAATTGTAATCACTCATTCCCACCAGTCTCTCCCAGTGGAAACATTTTGGAAATCCCATATACCCTTTTTAATGGCACATGATTGGCAGCATGTTCTTGCCTCTTACACACTGGTCTCTCCTGCAGCTAATAATAAGTTAATTTGGTTATATATCATTCACTTTAATTAATTCAGTTACATATCATTTATTATATCTAACGTCTATACAGCTGTGCCATATGAGTAGATCTTACGCTGATGCTTGTCATAGATTTGGTAGCTCTAGGGCAGCCTTTTGATACCTCATGTGGAAATGTCATGGAATTGCCTGTTCCATGTGAACCTTTGATGTCTCTTTGGGGTACTATCTGAAGAAGATTGACAGCATCGTTTTACGTATCTTTTTTTACGTAAAATAAGGCTCATAAGGCAGTGGCCTTGTGGTGGATGGATCCATGTCCACCCTTCTTTGGTATGTATCGAGGCTTAGTTAATTCAGTTATACCATTTGAAAATTTGGGGGGACATTTATCAAAACCTGTGTATGGGAATGGTGCAGTTGCCCATAGTAACCAATCAGATTGCTTCTTTCCTGTCTAAACAGTCAATCTTATTGGTTTGTATGGGCAGTTGCACTACTCTTCCTCTATGTAGGTTTTGATAAATCTCGACCTAGGTCTTCATACATAGGGGCTACCTAGACAAATGTAAGAAAATTTGGGAATTGTGGTGCTCCTCCTTACACAGTGTAGGAGAGATGATTAAAGGAGATTTGCAGCGGTGTTTCTCGATGGGGGGGGTCCAACAGCTGGGACCCCCTGCTATCTCCTGTATGGGGCCCCTGTCGACACGACCCCTCCATGTATCCTTATGGGAGAGGCGTAGATGCAGCGTTCATGCCCATAGAGCTAAATAGAGGGGGCATGCCTTTCTACCTCAATGAGGTCGAGGACACAAGCACTATCCGCGCAGAGCCACGGGTCCCCCCGCGATCAAACACTTATTGGGGATAAGTTATAGACCGCTGCTGATCTGCAGATCTCCCTTAATTGCCCACCTTGTTCTTTACAGGGGTTATCCACCATAAGGTGATTTTACCTGCCAGACAGTAATGGACATGCTTTGGAAGGATCTGTGCTTGTCTTGGGGTTAAACGGCTATGTTGTGAGATAACTATAACACTGTGGCTTGCTTTTTATGAACTGATATTTCCTGTTTGATTTTTCTTTTTTTGCCTACAAATCCCATAATTCCATTTTCCTCCCTCCCACACATCAGCCACCCCACCCATTGAAACATAAATGAGCTGCATCCATTCAAAAGACCTGTGGTTTTCAATCAGGGTGCCTACAGCTGTTGCATTAGTTGCAGATTGATCTCTCTCCCACCAAGCGATCCCTCCACCCATTGAAGCAGACAGGCTCCCTGTCATCAGCTGACTAGTGAGTCAAGTCTTGGCCGCATTGCAACCTGGGAAAAAATCTGAGACAACAGTAATTTTGTATGCTGTTAAAAATAAATATTAGGATAAAAATCACAGAAGAATTGTGAGAAAACCGTCACACACAGGTACAGACACTATATTATGAACTACACTAACTTTACAGCCCCTGTAGCATAGTCAAATAAAAAAAAATCCTGGAATACCCCTTTAACTCTTGTTTATATTATGAAGTTAAATGTGGGGGGATATGGTTGTCTTTGGGGGTTAAGATTCTATTATTAATAATGGTCTTTCCTTTCTTGCTGCTCATGTTCTGTTTTGTGTAACTCATATGGGTGCTGATAACGTTCTGTATTTTATTTGACGCAATGGGTGTGATTTGTTCATGTTTTCTGTGTTTATTTTTTCTGATGCTCCCCTGCAGTGAATGCTGTCCTTGTTGTCTTTAGTTGTAGCACTGTTTGCTCAGTACTTTATTTACTATTGAGTAAAACAAATTACAAAAAAATTTTGTTTGATGGCCTATCCTTAGCACTTTTTATCATTCTACTGCACAAGCGCTGCAGCACCTTCAAACAGCTGATTGGTAGGGGTGCTATGAAGCTGTGAGACAGAGAGGTTTTTTTTTTTTTTTTTTTTTTTTAATGACCACTACTCCGGTGAAAACATTTTTTCTTTTAAATCAACTGGTGGCAGAAAGTTAAACATATTTGTAAATGACTTCTATTAAAAAATATTAATCCTTCCTGTACTTATTAGCTGCTGAATACTAGGAAATTCTTTTCTTTTTGGAATGCTCTCTGATGACATCACGAGCACAGTTCTCTCTGCTGACGTTATTATAATAATAATAACGCTTGATCTATTGTTGTCCTTACTGGGATTTGAACCCAAGTCCCCAGCACTGCAAGGCAGCAGTGCTAACCACTGAGCCACCATGCTGACATACATCTGCTATGCATCTGCTATGCATCTGCTATGCATCTGCTATGCATCTACTATGCATCTACTATGCATCTACTATGCATCTACTATGCATGGTTGCTAAAATGGACAGAGATGTCAGCAGAGAGCACTGTGCTCGTGATGTCATCAGTGTTGCAAAAAGAAAGGAATTTCCTCTGTAGCATTCAGCAGCTAATAAGTACTGGAAGGATTAAGATTTTTTAATAGAAGTAATTTACAAATATGTTTACCTTTCTGCCACCAGTTGATTTAAAAGAAAAAAGGTTTTCACCAGAGTACCCCTTTAACAAAGCAGGACGTAAATGTACGTCCTGGTGAGCTGGTACCTGACACCCCAGGAAGTACATTTACGTCCTATGCATAACCGCGAGCATCGGAACGATGCTCCCGTTTTGCGCAGCAGGTCCATGCTGCTGATAGCAGTCAGGGACCCGCCTGTAATGGCAGAAATCTGCGATCGCACGGGTGTCTGCTACTAAACCCTCAGATGCCGTGATCAATACAGATCATGGCATCTGCAGCATTGCGGACACTAAAATGAATGATCAGATCGCCTGTAGCGCATCCACGGTGATCCGATCATCCAGCATGGCAGCCGGAGGTCCCCTCACCTGCGTCCGCTGCCTTCCACGCAGGGCCGTTTCAAGCAATTTGGGGGCCCCAAGCAAAATGGACATGGAGGCCCCCTCCCCCCCTTGATGTTCACGCACGTCATGCTTTAGGGCCAGCGTCAGGACGTTGTAACGCCGGCCCTTGAATGCTGGGAGCACGACGTGAGCGAACGTCGATACGAGGCCCCCACATTAGGTGCAGCACAGTTCCCCCACGTTAGGTGTGGCACAGTTCCCCCCATGTTAGGTGCGGCACAGTTCCCCCCATGTTAGGTGCGGCACAGTTCCCCCAACGTTAGGTGCGGCACAGTTCCCGCCACATTAGGTGCAGCAAAGTTCCCCCCACATTAGGTGCAGCAGAGTTCCCCCTACATTAGGCTAGAAGTTCCCCCACATTAGGTGCAGTATAGTTCCCCCACATTAGGTGCAGTATAGTTCCCCACATTAGGTGCAGTATAGTTCCCCACATTAGGTGCAGTATAGTTCCCCACCTTAGGTGCAGTATAGTTCCCCACCTTAGGTGCAGTATAGTTCCCCACATTAGGTGCAGTATAGTTCCCCACATTAGGTGCAGTATAGTTCCCCACATTAGGTGCAGTATAGTTCCCCACATTAGGTGCAGTATAGTCCCCCCACATTAGGTTGGCAGTATAGTTTACCCCACATTAGGTGCAGTATAGTTCTCCACATTAGGTTGGCAGTATAGTTTACCCCACATTAGGTGCAGTATAGTCCCCCCACATTAGGTGTAGTATGTTCCCCCACAGACATACAGCCTCCAGCCATACAGTGTATGGCTGGAGGCTGGATGCCTGTTTACTGCCCTACTTCAGTTCTCCGACCACTGCTCCTCTGGTCCGGCCACCATAGCAGTAGGTCCCGGGACTGGAGGAGCGGTGGTTGGAGCACTAAAGCTGATGTGCTGCTGGTCACTTACCATGCTGGCCAGCGCATGTCTTGTTCGCTGCTCCGCTCCTCCGTGTTGCTTTCCAATGGGCACACGCACGGGACGGGGCAATTGCCCCGTTTCCCCCCCCCCCCCCGGATCTGCCACTGCATGCATTATATACACACACAACACACTGTACACATTACATACTGTACATGCATGCTTCATACACACACCATACTGTATACATTACATACTGTACAAGCATGCTTCATACACACACAACACACTGTACACATTACATACTGTACATGCATGCTTCATACACACATACTGTACACATTACATACTGTACATGCATCATACACACACATACTGTACACATTACATACTGTACATGCATGCTTGATACACACATACTGTACACATTACGTACTGTATATGGATGCTTCATACACACTGTACACATTACATACTGTATATGCATGCTTCATATACGCACTGTACACATTACATACTGTACATGCATGCTCCATACACACCGATACTGTACACATTACATACTGTACATGCATGCTTCATACACACACACACAGATACTGTACACATTACATACTGTACATGCATGCTTCATACACACACAGATACTGTACACATTACATACTGTACATGCATGCTTCATACACACACAACACACTGTACACATTACATAATGTACATGCATGCTTCATACACACACAGATACTGTACACATTACATACTGTACATGCATCATACACACATACTGTACACATTACATACTGTACATGCATCATACACACAGATACTGTACACATTACATACTGTACATGCATGCTTCACACACAGATACTGTACACATTACATACTGTACATGCTTCATACACAGATTGTACACATTACATACTGTACATGCTATATACACACACTGTACACATTACATACTGTACATGCATGCTTCATACACACATACTGTACACATTACATACTGTACATGCATCATACACACACCTACTGTACACATTACATACTGTACATGCATGCTTCATACACACACAGATACTGTACACATTACATACTGTATATGCATGCTTCATACACACATACTGTACATACTGTACGTGCATGCTTCATACACACACACTGTACATATTACATACTATACATGGATCATACACACACATACTGTACACATTACATACTGTACATGCTTCATACACACACAACATACTGTACACATTAAATACTGTACATGCTTCATACACCCATACTGTACACATCACATACAGTATATGCATGCTTCATACACACACATACTGTACACATTACATACTGTACATGCATGCTTCATACACACACACTGTACACATAACATACTATACATGGATCATACACACGTACTGTACACATTACATACTGTACATGCATGCTTCACACACAGATACTGTACACATTACATACTGTACATGCTTCATACACAGATATTGTACACCTTACATACTGTACATGCTATATACACACACTGTACACATTACATACTGTACATGCATGCTTCATACACACATACTGTACACATTACATACTGTACATGCATCATACACACACCTACTGTACACATTACATACTGTACATGTATGCTTCATACACACACAGATACTGTACACATTGCATACTGTATATGCATGCTTCATACACACATACTGTACATACTGTACGTGCATGCTTCATACACACACACTGTACATATTACATACTATACATGGATCATACACACACATACTGTACACATTACATACTGTACATGCTTCATACACACACAACATACTGTACACATTAAATACTGTACATGCTTCATACACACATACTGTACACATTACATACAGTATATGCATGCTTCATACACACACATACTGTACACATTACATATTGTACATGCATGCTTCATACACACACACTGTACACATAACATACTATACATGGATCATACACACGTACTGTACACATTACATACTGTACATGCTTCATACACACACAACATACTGTACACATTACATACTGTACATGCTTCATACACACAACACACTGTACACATTACATTCTGTACATGCTTCATACACACACACTGTAAACATTACATACTGTACACATTACATACTATACATGCATCCTACACACACACTGTACACACACATACTGTACACATTACATACTGTATGTGCATCATATACACACTGTACACACACACTGTACACATTACATAATGTACATGTTGCATACACACACAACACACTGTACACATTACATACTGTACATGCATCATGCACACAACACACTGTACAGATTGCATACTGTACATTCATGCTTCATACACACAACACACTGTACACATTACATACTGTACATGCATCATACACACACATACTGTACACATTGCATACTGTACATGCATGCTTCATACACACAACACACTGTACACATTACATACTGTACATGCATCATACACACATACTGTACACATTACATACTGTACATGCATCATATACACACACATACTGTACACATTACATACTATACATGCTTCATACACACACAGATAGAATAGATCAGTGTTTCCCAACCAGGGTGCCTACAGAGGTTGCAAAACTACAACTCCCAGCATGCACAAACAGCCTTTGGCTGTCTGGGCATGCGGAGAGTTGTAGTTTTGCAACAACTGGAGGCACCCTGGTTGGGAAACACTGGTATAGATACACACATGCACTTTTACATATAGTCATCCACAGTAGTAACACACAAACACAGGCACAGTACATAGGCATACACATATGTACACACACACATATATATATATATATATCCACACACATGCTTATGCACATATATGTAGGGACACCTACTATAGTCGGGCCCCATGTTGAACAGCCTCTGCGGTCTCCTTTCCTCACAGCTCTCTCCTCCCACCTCCCCCTCCTCCTGGTCAGACGGCTGAAGGCTGAGAGATGAGTCCGGGCTGAGGGAAGATACCAAATGCAGCTGGGGGGGGGATCGTGATTGTTGTGAGGTGAGAAGAACTCCAAAGCTGCAAATTTATTTTAAAAAAATGTCAGACATTCGGGGCCCTCTTGTTTGACTGGGCCCCGGAGCACAAACTCCCAAGAGCAGGATTGTTTAATCGCTAAAGTATGGGCAAGCACTGGCTGTGCTCGGGGGCCCCCAGCCAGCTCGGGGCCCCAAGCAATTGCTTGGTTTGCCTGTCCTGTAGCGACGGGCCTGCTTCCACGGGTCTTCTGCTCTGGTCTGCGATCGAGCAGACCAGAGCAGAAGATGACCAATAATACTGATCCGTGCAATGTCCTATGCATAGCACTGAACAGTATTAGCAATCGAATGATTGCTATAAATAGTCCCCTATGGGGACTATTAAACGTGTAAAAATAAAAACCCCTCCCCCAATAGAAACATCAATTGTCCTATTTTCCCTATTTCACCCCCAAAAAGTGTAAAAAAAAATATTTATATACATATTTAGTATTGCCGCGTGCAAGTTCTAGGTCTTCAAAATAGGGGGATTTTAAACGTACCTATTTGGTTAAACAGTTTGTAATAGAAAAGTATGTTATCATGGGTATCATTTTAATTGTATTGACCCAAAGAATAAAGAATACATGTCATTTTTACCATAAATTGTACAGCGTGGAAACGAAACCTTTCAAAATTTGCAAAATTGCGGTTTTCTTTTTAATTTCCCCACACATAGTATTTTTTGGGTTGAGCCATACATTTTATGGTAAAGTGAGTGATAGCATTACAACAGACAACTGGTCACGCAAACAACAAGCCCTCATACTAGCCTGTGGATGAAAATATAAAAGTTATGATTTTTTGAAGGCGAGGAGGAAAAAACGAAAACATAAAAAATAAAATTGTCTGAGTCCTTAAGGCCCAAATGGGCTGAGTCCTTAAGGGGTTAAAACAATTTGTTAATGTCTTATGCCATTCTTCATATAAGTAAACTTTGCAATTTACATGTTGTTGAAAAAATTAATATTTATATTTATTCTTGGCCTTTTAACCCCTTCCCTCCCTAGAACGTATGCATACGTCCCAGTTGCTAGCTTGTAAACACAACTGGACATATACATACGTCCTGACGATATCCAGCTCAGCGCGACGCGCTCCCGGAGATCGCCGGTGGGACCTGGCTGTCAATCACAGCCGGGGTCCTGCCGCAGCTGCTGAGACTGGGATCGTGCCAGTCTCCGCAGCATTAAACCTAGATGCCGTGATCAGTCCTTATTATGAAATCTATGTGGTTGACAGGGGAGGGGACTCCCTCTGTTCACCAATGGCGATCCCGCAATTCGATCTTGGGATCCTGTTGGTTGCCATGGCAGTAGGAGGTCAGCTGATGTCCCGGCTGGATCGCACAGGCTGCATGTCAGTGTGATACTGACTGTTATACTGTGCTGCAGTACAGATGTACTGCAGCATAGTATAACCTATAAAAAGTAAATAAATTAAGGTGTAAAAAAATAAAAATAAATGCCCCTTCCCCCCCCCCAAAAAAAAAAAAAACTAAATCCAAACATATACATAATATGTATTGCCATCCATGTCCATAATGTACAATAAAACGATAATGATATTTATCCTTCACGGTGAACACCTTTATCCCCTTAAAGACCAAGTGTTTTTCTGTTTTTGCTCTTTCGTTTTTTCCTCCTTACCTTTTAAAAATCATGACCCTTTCAATCTTGCACCTAAAAATCCATATGAGGGCTTATTTTTTGCACCACCCATTCTACTTTGTATTCACATCTGTCAATTTACCCAAAGATCTACAGTGAAACGGAAAAAAAAAATCATTGTGCGACAAAATTGAAGAAAAAACGTTCTTGGTAAAAATGTTCTTTATTCTGTAGGTCCATTTGATTAGAATGATACCCTACTTATATAGGTTTGATTTTGTCGTACTTTTGGAAAAAATCATAACTACATGCGCGAAAATTAATACATTTAAAATTGTCCACTTCTGACCCCTATACCTTTTTTAATTTTCGGTGTACGGGGTGGTATGAAGGCTTATTTCTTGCGCCGTGATCTGAATTTATTTATTTTTTTCACACTTTTTTTTTAGTTTATTATACAAAGTGGGCCTGTTCATGCGATACTTCCAACATTGGAGGCGATCCTGGGCCACAGGTCAGCACACTCCTTTGCTGCCTGTGATAGCGGAGCCTTTCATCTCCCCTTTATTGTTCACTATCACCCCCGCATTGTCTTCAAAATAAAAGAACACTTTTCTCCGATACGATTTTCGTTGTCGTATTACCACTGCCGAATGCACCTTCTTCCTCAGTTCAGGCTTTCCTTTTTTAACTGTAGCCATCACTATGTCACCAACACCAGCAGCGAGCAGTCTGTTCAGGCGACCTTTCATTCCCTTGACGGAGATTATGTACAGGTTCTTGGCACCTGTGTTGTCTGCACAGTTGATGACTGCGCCCATGGAGAGACCGAGGGAGATGCAAAACTTTGCACCGGAAGAACCTCCGCGTCCTCTTAGACATCTTGGTTCCCGGAAAGAGAAAGCAGGCCGCAAAGGATGCCGGGATATAGCAGCAGCCACAGCGTGATATGAAGTTTTGATCAGTACCATTTTTGTTTTGATCGGACTTTTTGATCGCTTTTTATTCCTTTTTTTATGGTATAAGAAGTGACCAAAAATACGATATTTGGACTTTGGAATTTGTTTGCGCATACGCCATTGACCATGCGGTTTAATTTACAATATATTTTTATAGTTCCGACATTTACGCACGTGGCGATTCCATATATGTTAATTTTTATTATGTTTATATATTTTTTATATGGAATTTGGGAAAAGGGGTGTGATTTAATAAGGAAGGGGTTAATGTGTGTGTTTATAGTTATTTACAATTGATCGCTAAGCGATCACTATTGCCCTAAATTTTCCATCCAATAATAAAATATAACTTTTATTGAGCCATGATTAAAATCCAATTCACAAGTGCTTAAATGATGATGGTTGCATGCAACTGCATGCTAGTAACCTGTGTAAGGGAACTGTGGCTGCAGTCCACAATTCTCTAAGTGATCTAAAGTTCAAATCAATCACACATTGCCCACCCGCCAGACGTTTCGCCAAAAGCTGTGGCTTTCTCAAGGGCTTAGAGGCAAAGTTTGTGTAATGTGTGTGTTTATAAACTTGTTTTAAACTTTTTTTTTTTTTTACACTTTTAGTTCCCTATTAACGCCGGCCCCCAGCTACAGGAATCAGCTGGGGGCCGGCCGGTATGACGCGGGCTTGAGTCGGGAGCCTTCTTCATACCGTTAATGGCCATTGGACGAGCATAGACGAGCAAATTTTCATCCAAAACGTGGAATAAAAAAGGTCAAAATGTAGCATAAATCACAAAACTGGTACCAATAAAAAGTACAGCTTGTCTCACAAAAAGTAAGCCCTCACACAATGGCTTTGGACGAAAAAAAATAAAAAAAACTTCAGATCATGACAATATAAAAAAGGGGAAAAAAGGATTTTGTTGAGAAAAGGAAAAATAACATAAAAAAGCTATATAAATTTGGTAGCACCAAAATTATACTGACAAAATACAAAATGTTTACCATACAGCCATAAAAAAAGGATTTATTTATTTTTCACAAAAAAATGCTTCATAAATCAACAATGATTTACCACTAATATAAAGTACAATATGTCACGAAAGACTCGAAAAATCTCATAATCACGTCACTAAGTGAAAGCATGTCAAAGTTATTACCACTTAAAGAGACACAGACCAGATTTGAAAAATTGGGCTTGGTAATTAAGGTAAAAATAGGCAGCATCCTTAAGGGGTTACATTTCTGCCACTAGGGGTCTCCCTTTCTGTCCCGGAGCATTTGTTCTCTTCAGAGATACAAAAGGTGTGTAATGCAGGCGGGACATCGGCTATACACAGCACTCGCTCTTTGCCTGTCAATCAAACAGATGAGAGCGAGAAAGGAGTGCAGTAGTGCGGCAGGTCTGCTCCGATCCTGCTCCACTCTGTATATGTGCTGAGAGGAGGGGATTGAGGAGCAATCTGCTATGATTGGCTGCCTCTTCTATGCGGAGCTCCCTAGTGCTAGCGCAGCATAGATTAAAGAAGGTGGAAGTTCTCAGCAGGGCTTCAGATCACTTTGTGCCTGCTGGGGAACACCCCCCTAAATATACAAAACAAATAATAAAGGCAGGGGCAGGGTATGATGAGGGAGGGAACTATAAGGGAGGGTAAAAAAAAGTTATTTAATGACAGGTACTCTTTAAAGGAAAACTGTCAGATATTTTCTCCCGCACTATCCATAGATATTGATGGATAGTGCGGGAGACACTGAATTCCAATGATCCCTACCTTGCCCGGATCCGTCCGGCTGTTCGCCCGCAATTGTAGTTTTATTATATGTGGAAATCTTGCTGTAACTGGCGCGGGCGGGGCTTCTGTAGCTTAACTGGCACTGACGTCAGCGCCGCTTATGAATATTCATCCCCCCTCCCCCACAGTTCTCCCTCTCTTCCCCGCTCCTAACTGGAGGAAGGGGGGATGAATATTCATAAGCGGCCGGCGCTGTGGATGGGCGGAGCTGACGTCAGTGCAAGTTAAGCTGCAGAAGCCCCGCCCGTTCCAGTTACAGCAAGATTTCCACATATAATAAAACTACAATTGTGGGCGAACAGCCGGGCGGATCCGGGCAAGGTAGGGCTCATTGGAATCATTGGTACCTGCGGATAGTACTGGAGAAAATATCTGAAAGCTTTCTTTTAAAGGGGTACTCCGTTGAAAACCTTTTTTCTTTTAAATTAACTGGTGGCAGAAAGTTAAACATATTTGTAAATTATACAATGAAAGAGAGTAGCGTGCACTCACCGCGGGTAAACAGCTGCAGGCCCGAGGTCCGGGATCACTGCGGCATAGACGGAGACGGTAAGGGGCGCTCAGAGGCTACGCCGGCTGTTTCGGACGTAGGAACGTCCTTCTTCCGGCCTCAACGTTCACGTCATAGCGTTGCCCTTTTATGGAAATCTGTGGAAAACGTGAGTAACCATAGAAACGTATAAACTATGGGTCGGTGTATGGATCAAAAATGGTCCAAAAAGCAGAGGTGAGTCAGGAATAGAGGAGGTGAATTCCATTACCAAATAGTAAAGAATAAAGCTAATAATGGGAACTATACATTAATAGTAATGACTATAATAAATATATAGACCATAATGACAAGGGAAAGTTAAACCTGAAAAGTGAACAAAATAATAAATGAATAGTGATAAGAAAAAATAGTAGAAAAAACAGTAGTATTTATAACTGAATATATTGATACTATAAAGTACAATGAAGGACTCATACATCTAACTTAAGAAGTGGTACATGTCAAGTCGCTCATTCAGCCCAGCCGGGCCCTGAGCGTTGCATCTGAGAATGTAACGTGCTTCACATTGAAGAAGGACATTCTCCCTATCTCCTCCTTGATTAAGAACTGGAATTTTTTCTATTCCTCCAAAACGCAACACATCTACATCATTGTTATGCGTTTTGTGTAAATGTTTCGCTAATCGTGGGGTGCCTGTTCCTCTGGAGAGCGTGTATTTGTGTTCTCGGAACCTGGCACAGAGTTGTCTCTTAGTTTTACCTATGTAATACCTATGGCAGGGGCAGGTTATATAATAGATGACAAAAGTGGTCTTACATGTTATTAATTGTTTGACGGTGATAGAATAACCACCAAGGGTGAGATGTTTAGCTCCTGTGTTAAATCTGCTAAATTTGCAGGACCCGCAGCGATGATTACCCACTGGGGAAAGATTTTGTAGCCAAGTTTCGTTAGGGGATGAAGTATGTTGTTTAAGTTTATCTCCAATGGTATGGTTCTTCCGGTAAGTTATTAGAGGGCATAGAGCTGTAACTTGTCTTAGATCCTCATCTGTAGATAGTATATGCCAATGGTGTCTGATAGTGGAGTTTATGATATCGTTCATTTGAGTGTTCTTGAATGAAAATGTAAATCTTCGTTCTGTATCTTGATTATTGTTTTTTTTTGGTTCTATTTTATTGTATTAAATTGTTTCTGTTCATTTGTTCCACTTTATTGAACGCTGTCTGGATGATATTGATGGGGTATCTGCGAGCTAACAATCGCTTTTGTAATTCTTCTGCTTGCGCTGAATAGGAATCATGCTCACTATTTAGTCTTTTTAGATGCATGAATTGACTCAGGGGAATGGCACGCTTGGTGTGTGCAGGGTGCGAACTCTTAAAGTGAAGTAGGCTATTACGGGCTATTTCTTTCCTGTAGCCCTCCGTATGCAGGCCTTGAGGTGTTTTGATGATCCTAATGTCGAGGAAGTCTAGATGACTCTGACAAAAGAAAGGAAGAAAACAGTGACCTGGGACCGGGAACAACAAAAGTAATTAACATCTCAGGTATAGATCTACCAACTGAATGCATCTCATTATTGTCTAAAGGCCTCAATTTCGACGTGTACGAGTCTTTCGACATGCCCCAATTTGAGAGTGATCTTTTTAAGGGTGTCCGTAAAATCCAACTGCATAAATTCTACAGTAAAAAAGGAATCAAAACATCTGATGACCCAGTGAGAGAGGGTGAAAGGCCTTGCACAATAGGATCATTAGGTTTTATTCCTGCAAGCGGCCTTAATGACGAGGAACTATCACATATTAAAGCGCTGGCTGAACTAGCAGATCCACAGACAGAAGACACTGACATGATAACGCCAGTCCCCGGTCATTCAAAGTTTAACAGTGGACGCCGATCTACCTTTAACCCCCCTATTCCACCAAGATCACCTCTGGATCTATTTACTCAATCAGTTACACAGGACCTGAAATGTCTTATTTATCCAGCCCCACTTAAAAACCTAACTAAGGAAGAACAGAATATGCTAACTTGGCTCTCTCAACAGAGCAACTTAACAGTTACAAGAGCTGACAAGGGCGGTTCTATTGTTGTAATGTTGTCATCACAATATGAAATCTAGAGAGAGGGAGGAAGGCGCCTCATGTGCGGGATCAGTAGATCTTGTTGGTGGGGGTAGGGGACGGTAATTCCCAAGCCGCTTACCAAAGTTGGTTGTGCGCCCACACACAACAAGGTAAAGTGCAGAAGAGATATAGAAGAAGGTCCACTGCAGCCCTCCTGGGTAAGAGTAAAATCAAAACCAAATGACCAGGGAGTCAGGAGTTTGTCTGGCGCAGAGAGGAACCATCAGGCAGCCAAGTAAAATCAATGGATTTATTAGATGCAATGCGTTTCGCTGCGCATGCGCAGCTTCATCAGGCATGACAAGAGAAGGCAGGTAACAGATATATATACCTCCAGGAATTAACCATTAAAGTACTTTTTGAAAGAGTTGTTACATAAAATTACATATCCACATATGAATGTGACAATGTATGAAAAATATATAAAAAAAATATAAATAGACAGACAAAAGTCACAAAAATAATAATGAAACAATAATGTAAAAGCACAATGGGATCATATAAACATATAAATATAATATAATTATCGCATGTGGTGTGAATATACCACCACAAGCGACTCAAGCAATCACACCGCTTAGTCACCGGTGCGGCATTCAACAACACAAGTTGGATATTATTTCAAAAAATATATATAATATAAAAGAATATGGACCTATAAGGTGCTATGTATGTTAGTTCAAAGAGTAAAAAATTGATTTGTATATCGCTGCATTATTAAATGGATAATGATAGTATAAATAAAAAATAAACAGTGCGGTAAAACAAATCGCAACTGACCAGAGGGTGATGTATGAACACTACTTAGAGAAAGTGAGGAAAAAGAACTAGAATAACTAGTGCGGTATTGAATACAGCACCCGGCGAAAACGCAGGGTGTGAATATTCGTAAAAAGATCCAAATTTACAAACATAAAAAAATAAAAGATATAGAAGTTTCTGTAAGCAGAAAGGAAGGAAAAACAAAAAACGGAACTTGGATAATAAAACATAAGGAATAATAAATACACAGTGGGGCGCTCCAGGGTGAACAGCACAGAAGGAACAACGAAAAAAACAGATCGAGATATAATATTTTGGAGATTAATCCATTGGAAGAAATGGAAAGTTTTTAAACCCTAATTTATCAGATTATTTAACTGTATCGATACATTCATTAAAACCTTGAGGGTGCAAAGTATGTAGTTTGTGAATCCAGAAGGATTCACGATTATTTAATCTTTGTATTCTATTAGGTAAATGAATGGGGATAGTTTCTAGAATAATTAATTTAAAAGTTTCGGTATTTTTTTGATGGTGAAGAGTGAAGTGTCGGGACAGACTATGCAACAAAAAAACATTTTTTATGTTCCATCTGTGCTTGTTCATCCTGGAGCGCACCGTTTGCGTGGTGCGGCCAACGTATTGGCGGTCGCAACCACAGGTTAATAGATAGATAGCAAAAGTGGTGTCGCAATTTAGTGAATCTTTTATTTTAAATGTTTGTTGTGTGGAAAAGGAAGAAAAAGTATCAGTTTGGATGATCCATTCGCAACAAAGGCAGCTACTTTTTATATTTATACTATCATTATCCATTTAATAATGCAGCGATATACAAATCAATTTTTAACTCTTTGAACTAACATACATAGCACCTTATAGGTCCATATTCTTTTATATTATATATATTTTTTGAAATAATATCCAACTTGCGTTGTTGAATGCCGCACCGGTGACTAAGCAGTGTGATTGCTTGAGTCGCTTGTGGTGGCATATTCACACCACATGCGATAATTATATTATATTTATATGTTTATATGATTCCATTGTGCTTTTACATTATTGTTTCATTATTATTTTTGTGACTTTTGTCTGTCTATTTATATTTATTTATATATTTTTCATACATTGTCACATTCATATGTGGATATGTAATTTTATGTAACAACTCTTTCAAAAAGTACTTTAATGGTTAATTCCTGGAGGTATATATATCTGTTACCAGCCTTCTCTTGTCATGCCTGATGAAGCTGCGCATGCGCAGCGAAACGCGTTGCATCTAATAAATCCATTGATTTTACTTGGCTGCCTGATGGTTTCTCTCTGCGCCAGACAAACTCCTGACTCCCTGGTCATTCGGTTTTGATATCACAATATGAAGGAGAAGCTAAACGACAGCTATCAGATCATACCACTTATGAAAAAGTGTCATCTGATCCCACAAGAAGGGTTATGGATACGCTCCGATCTTTTCTTCGTCGAAATGGGGATCCTAAATCACTCTACTGAAGAACGGTTAATACCCGTTGCATCGAAGAAACCTAAATGGTATATTTTGCCGAAAGTCCATAAGTCGCGGACCGATCCCCCCCGGGCGACCAATCGTCGGGGGGATCGGCTCCGCGACGGAATATCTGTCAAAATATATAGAGTGGCTACTACGGCCCCTTCTACCCTCCATTCCTTCATATTTAAAAGATTCTGGCAACGTCCTTTAATATTTACAGAATGTTACATGGACTAATCATTATTACCTCACCAGCATAGACGTAGAGAGCCTGTACACTCGCATCCCTATTGGTGCGGGTGTACAGGCTGTCAGGATCTTCCTTAAGCAAGCAGGGAAATCCTTAACCTTTATTAACTTCATATCTGAAGCAATAACCATTATCCTTGGGAATAATTACTTCCAGTACGAGAACCAGTGGTTCCGACAAAGGACAGGAACCGCAATGGGTACATCGGTCTCCTGTACCTTTGCAAACATTTTCCTTGCAGTATTCGAATACAATTATATATTCTCGACTAACAACATTTATGTCAGTAACATCATAGGATACAAACGTTACATAGATGACGTGTTACTCCTTTGGGAAGGATCTGAAGAGCACTTCCACTTCCTAGACTTCCTCGACATTAGGATCATCAAAACACCTCAAGGCCTGCATACGGAGGGCTACAGGAAAGAAATAGCCCGTAATAGCCTACTTCACTTTAAGAGTTCGCACCCTGCACACACCAAGCGTGCCATTCCCCTGAGTCAATTCATGCATCTAAAAAGACCACTTTTGTCGTCTATTATATAACCTGCCCCTGCCATAGGTATTACATAGGTAAAACTAAGAGACAACTCTGTGCCAGGTTCCGAGAACACAAATACACGCTCTCCAGAGGAACAGGCCCCCCACGATTAGCGAAACATCTACACGAAACGCATAACAATGATGTAGATGTGTTGCATTTTGGAGGAATAGAAAAAATTCCAGTTCTTAATCAAGGAGGAGATAGGGAGAATGTCCTTCTTCAATGTGAAGCACGTTACATTCTCAGATGCAACGCTCAGGGCCCGGCTTGGCTGAATGAGTGACTTGACATGTACCCCTTCTTAAGTTAGATGTACGAGTCCTTCATTGTACTTTATAGTATCAATATATTCAGTTATAAATACTACTGTTTTTTCTACTATTTTTTCTTATCACTATTCATTTATTATTTTGTTCACTTTTAAGGTTTAACTTTCCCTTGTCATTATGGTCTATATATTTATTATAGTGATTACTATTAATGTATAGTTCCCATTATTAGCTTTATTCTGTACTATTTGGTAATGGATTTCACCTCCTCTATTCCTGACTCACCTCTGCTTTTTGGACCATTTTTGATCCATACACCGACCCATAGTTTATACGTTTCTATGGTTACTCACGTTTTCCACAGATTTCCATAAAAGGGCAACGCTATGACGTGAACGTTGAGGCCGGAAGAAGGACGTTTCTACGTCCGAAACAGCCGGCGTAGCCTCTGAGCGCCCCTTACCGTCTCCATCTATGCCGCGGTGATCCCGGACCTCGGGCCTGCAGCTGTTTATCCGCGGTGAGTGCTCGCTACTCTCTTTCATTGTATTGTTTGATACTTTATCTAGTGTGTGCACCCCGCAGGTGCTGCGTTGTATCTTATCGGGTCCGGAGGCTGCCTGTGTATACCAGTGGTATCGTTTATCTGCATGCTTAAGCTGCACGGTGTGCTCTCTCCCTCTCTAGTGGCTTAAGGATATTTGTAAATCTTAATCCTTCCAGTACTTATTAGCTGCTGAATGCTATAGAGGAAATTCCTTTCTTTTTGGAAAACTGATGACATCACGAGCACAGTGCTCTCTGCTGACATCTCTGTCCATTTTAGCAACCATGCATAGCAGATGTATGCTAAGGGCAGCATGGGGGCTCAGTAGTTAGCACTGCTGCCTTGCAGTGCTGGGGACTTGGGTTCAAATCCCACTAAGGACAACAATAAATAAAGTGTTATTATTATTATAATAACGTCAGCAGAGAGAACTGTGCTTGTGATGTCATCAGAGAGCATTCCAAAAAGAAAAGAATTTCCTCTGTAGTATTCAGCAGCTAATAAGTACAGGAAGGATTAAGATTTTTTAATAGAAGTAATTTACAAATATGTTTAACTTTCTGCCACCAGTTGATTTAAAAGAAAAAAGGTTTTCACCAGAGTACCCCTTTAAGCTTGGTATCTGTCTCGTTAAGAAACCTCCAAAATCTCATGCGAGTAGTGTATTCAAATATTCAGAGGAAATCAATAGAAACTCTGTTGACTTCCTCTGAATATGTTTGCATCACTCTGAGTTAATTTTCCTGCTTGGTGGGGGTCTCTGCCCCCTGGACCTCCAACTATCAATACTTCTGACATGTCACATGACATGTTAAAAATTTCTTAGACAATTACCCTTTCAGCTTTCTTCTTGGCTCCCACAATGCACTGCTCTCTAATACTCAAAAAACAGTAGAAGCTCACTTAAGATATGAATGGAGAGGGAAACATTTTGTAGAATTCAGGAAGTTAGTCAATATTGTGGGTAGATCTTATATTTATTATTGCATTTATTCAGCATGTATTATGATTCCTTATCTTATTTCAAGCCTTGATCTCCTGTTTCGTGAAACAATTGAAAGTTTAATTTATTGACCTGCGTAACTACCAATTGTGAGGGTTTAACCTACATTTCCTCATTTTATTTAGTTTTTTGGTATTATGTATAACTACTTTTTGTCATAAACCTTATTGGGCACATATTCCAGATAGTAATCTTCCTTATGGCTTCTTACTTTGGTCATTGGGGTTTTCCCTTTATTTAAATCATGTCCTCTTAGAACAGGTTCTACAGCTAATAATTTAATCATAAGCAATGCAATAGTAGGCAGAGATGTCTGTAAAGGATATTCATAGATGTGTATTAGTAAGTGTTTAAGCAGCATTTACATTAGAATGTGTCTGTCACTAGAGAAAAAAACTTTTCTTCAGTCTCCCTGGAGGATGCTGAACTCATCCCTGCATTGCAAAAAAAAATATAATATGTAATTGTAAGCTCATAAGCCAGTCTTGAATTAGGTTATTATATTTGTTCCATCCCTGCATTGCAAAAAAAAATATAATATGTAATTGTAAGCTCATAAGCCAGTCTTGAATTAGGTTATTATATTTGTTCCATTTTTTTCTACATTTCTTTTTTAAAGGTGTAGCGACTAGGCCACCTTGATGGCAGGATTATCATGATGGTGTGATGTGTGGCTTGCTGCTTTGCATTGCTCCGCCCCTTAAATCCTTGGCAATGTAGCAACCCTTGGCAATGTTCTTGGTTGCAATTTTTTTAATTTTTTTTTTTTTTTTTTTATTTCAACCCTACCTTATTTTTTTTTTCATCAACATAGTCATGAGGAATTGTTTGTTTATTTAATTTTTTTGTGTGACAGGTTAGAACTATGACGCCACCATTCTATGATTACAGCGATACAACATTTTTATGTTTTTATACTAGCTGTCACCTTTTCTATTTTAATCAGTCAGTGATGAAGCTGTGTGGGGAGCTTTTTTGCGGAGCAAGCTTTAGTTTTTTTTTTTTTTATAACATTTTTTGTATTTTGGTGTGCATATGACTTTTTGCTGTTGTGTTTTGCTTTTTTTCTCTTTTGAGTCTTTACAATGCAGGTTAAATAATGGGAATATTTTAATAATTTGGATTTAGACTTAATTTAGCTGCAATTACTTGTGTGCTATAGGCACTTCCTTTTCAATCTATTTATGTGCATTGACTGTGGCTTGGCCTGACCTTCTCTAGCCATGAATTAACACGAGTGAGCTATTCTATAATATAGAACTTTGAGTTGTAACATCAGCTAACAATGGGGCATTTCCTTAGCTTTTAGCTTCTGGCTATGTGTATGCAGATCTGAATTAGCAGGTGATGTTTTCTGTTGTAATGTATCATTTAATCAGAATATACAAATACAGATTTTCTGTGTCACTACACCTTCTAGCTTTCATTGCCCAAACCAGTTCAAGGCATTGTGAGAATGCCAATCACACAAATAGAAAATGTATAGCTCAGAAGGAAGAAAATAACAAGGGGCCTGTACTTATAATTGTAACACCAGTGGTCTTCTCTCACCGGTATTCTGCACATCCCTTCACATAGTCTTTCCAGGTTATCTTCCCAGTTATTGTGTGTCCACCCCCCTCCTCTTCTCACACACCTGCCTCTCTTGTCCCTAACATGTCACTGATCTGTACAACCTACTTTTTTTTTTTAAAACTTTATTTATAGATTTTCATATAACAAGAACAACAGTAAGGTCCTCAATGTAAGATGTATAAAACAAGGAAGGAATGAGAGACCACCAATACAGTCATAATCATAATACACATATCATAATACACAAATCAGAGTGAGATACATCGTGCATATACGATTAGCTAATCCATGACCCTAATTGAGGTCGAACATCTGTCCGTCCACTGGGACAGGGTAGCTATACGGCTATTAGAAGCCCCACACCTCTTCGCTATCAATCCCTCCAACACGAGGTTACTATGCACCTCCGCCAGAATGGCAGGAAGACCCGGCACCCCAGTCGACTTCCACCTCCGAGCAATGTGAGCTCTCACAACTATCAGAATATGATATAAAACGGTCATATAATGCGGGGGAACTTGTTCTAGGGACAGAAATAGTAGTGCACTCTCTGGGCCCCATGGGAAGGGGCAATCCACTAGTTTGTCCAATAACTTCTTAATTTCGGTCCAAAGAGGTGCAATTAACGGGCAAGTCCACCACACGTGTAGTAAGGTACCACTTTCTCGGCTACATCGCCAACATACTGGGGAGGTGGTAGGGTATATTTTAGCCAGACGAACCGGCGTGTAGTACCATCGGTATAGGAGCTTCCTAGAAGCTTCGAAATGATTAACACATTTAGAATATTATTTGTGCAAGTCAAAGACAAAGCTCCACTGCTCAGCCGTGAATCTGCGTGCCAGGTCCTCCTCCCATCTGGACTTAAACGTAGTGTCCACTTCCCCCTCTTCCTCAGTCAAAGCTACATAAGCAAGGGAGATACCCCTAGTAGAGGAGTCCCTGCACAGAAAATGATGTTCATACGCAGTGCGAGGCCGAGAGCTATCCCAAGTGAGGGATCTCAAAAAATGTCTAAGCCTCAAATATTTGTAAAAGTCTTTCTGCGATATAGAGAATATGCGTACAATATCAGTGAAAGGCATTAACCCATTAGCATCGCTAATCAATGCCACCGTGAGGATGCCCGCATCTATCCAGGGCTTAAAATCTATATCTAGAATATAGTCTCCTATAGCAGCTAAAGGGATATCCTTCACTCTAGGTGGACAAAGACTTTTAATTCGCGCCACCTTACTCCACAGCCTGATAGCAGCCGCAATAGTAGAGAAAGGAGAAGAGGGAGCAAAGGTAGGGTTAAAGCGCAAAGCCCAAAGAAAGTTATTAAAATTAGAGACATTGAGGACAGCAGCTTCAATATCTACCCACAGGGGGGGAGCGTCCTGCCACCACCATTTTTTAAGCTGATCGAGTAGAACAGCGTGATAGTACATTTTAAGGTTCGGCACCCCCATACCCCCCTCATGTACAGGGCGATATAATATATTCGCACCAACCCTAGGATGCTTACCATCCCAAATAAATCGTAAGAGCATTCTCTGTAGTTGTGAGAGGAAGGAGGCAGGTACTATCATCGGCAGGCATCTAAAAAAATATAAAATTTTAGGGAGCAGCATCATCTTAGCAGTGGCAACACGTCCCGCCCAAGAGACAGGGAGCCTAGAGAAGTGATCAATTTCTTTGGTAAGTAGGGACCTCATAACAGCAAAATTAGAAGCAATTGTCTTATCAGGTAACGCAGTAAGGACTATGCCCAGGTAAGGAATCTGGTCAGTAACCCATTGGAAGGGATATTTAGCTTGTAGTACTCGCTGTTGCTCAGTGGGTATCTGCAATGGCAAGATACACGACTTTGTGGGGTTAATCTTATAAAAGCTAACTCGACTAAAGGCATCAATAATATCCATAACTGGGCCTAAAGAGCTCAGGGGGTCGGAGAGACTAATGATAACATCGTCGGCGAATAAGCCAATCCTGTGGTCTACTTTACCTATTTGAATGCCCGCAATGTTTGGGGAGTCCCTGATGGATTGAGCAAGCGGTTCCATAACTAAGGTAAATATAAGGGGGGATAGTGGGCACCCCTGTCTAGTCCCATTGCTAAGTGAGAAACTATTAGAAAGGGTACCCATCGTGTAAATTCTAGCAGATGGGAGCGTATATAGTGCCATAATGGCGGATTCCAAAGAGTGGGGAAAACCAAACTTACGCAGCACACTTCGCAAATATCCCCAGTGCACTCGATCGAACGCCTTCTCCGCATCAAGGGATAGCAAGAGAGAAGGCGTCCGATCGGAATGCGCCTTTGTGATGATGTCGAGAAAGCGTCTCGTACCATCCACCGTTTGACGACCCTTGACGAAGCCAACCTGGTCTTTGTGAATTAGGTCCGGCAGAACCCTATTCAACCTGGCAGCAAGAGCCAGAGCATACAATTTAATATCACTATTTAGGAGAGAGATTGGTCTGTAATTTAGGGTAGAGTCCAATGGCTTACCAGGTTTAGGTATGGTAATGACCAGAGCATCCAACATCTCCTTAGGGGGCACACCGTTCTCCTTAATACGGTTAAAGGCTCTGGTCAAAAAAGGAGCTACAGAGGGGCCAAATCGCTTATAAAATTCATTTGTAATACCATCAGGGCCAGGTGACTTCGAGGGCTTGAGGGAACGCACACATTCAAGAATTTCTTCTGTGGAGAAGGGAGAACAAAGATCAGATGCTTGGTCCGCGGACAGAGAGGGGAGGGACATAGAAGACAGAAAAGAAGAGATAACTGCTTCATCAGGCTGTGGAGTAGCAATATCATGTTGAAGATTGTACAATTTACTATAAAAATCTGCAAAACAATTGGCTATACTTTGAGGGTCAGTAACTATAGAACCATCAGATTTAGTAAGGAAGGGGATTCTCCCCTTATCCTGACGTTTTTTAAGTTGTTTAGCCAGTATAGAGCCAGATCTATTACCCTGCCAATACCATGTCATTTTAAGCCTTCTCAGTGCTATCTCATAGCTGTGTAAGGAGAGGGAGTGTAGGGTAGCACTAACCTGAGAAATTTCACCTACTAGTGATGGAGAGTACGAGGTCTTATTACGCCTATGCAAGTCCGCAAGGCGCTGTTGGAGTTCTAGTGTTTTGGTCTGGCGGAACTTCCTGTCATAGGCAGTTTGGCTAATAAAGTGGCCCCTAATTGTAGCCTTAAACGCACACCAAAGCATGGGGTCCGTAACATCACCAGTATCATTAATGCGGAAGTAGGCATCAACCGCCAACTTGGTCGCTTCAGAGTATTCAGGATTATGGAGTATTAGTGGGTTAAGTCTCCAAATATAGGCCGGGCGGGCGCTATGCGATTCTTTAATGGTTATACTTATGGGGGAATGGTCCGACCATTCTATGGGCATAATTTGGGCCTCTGAAACCAATGATAGGAGAGAGTGGGAGGTAAGGGCGTAATCTATTCTGGTGTATATCTTATGCACATGAGAAAAGAAGGTGAAGTCCCTTTCAGTGGGGTGGGATATACGCCAAACATCATATAGGTCATTTTGGGACACACTAGTGAAGAAACCTGTGGGTTCTTTTTTCAAACTGGGCGAAGTAGAATCTACACTAGGCCACATGGTCATATTAAAATCTCCTAGCAGTAGGCAGTGTCCCTTTCTCAAGGACTCCAATTTGCGCAAGAATGCCCTGAGGAAGGTACACTGTTTCGCATTAGGCGCATATAAGGAGCCTAAGGTATATTGAACATTGTTTAGTAAGCACACAATAATTATAAAACGACCTCTATCATCTATCACAGAGTGCTGGACAGTAACCGTCAGGGTGTTCTTAAATGCAATCGCCACTCCATCTGTACAACCTACTTAAAGGGGTACTCCAGCCCAAATACATCTTATCCCCAATCCCCGCAATCTATCATTCAGCACCCACCTTTGCGAGCTCTTCGCAGCGCTGGAGGCTCTGAGTGTGCAGCGTGACGACCACGGGGCCGGAGTATCGTGACGTCACTACTCCGGTATGACGTCATGCCCCGCCCCCTCAATGCAAGTCTATGGGAGGGGGTGTGACGGAGAGGGGACCCCAGTGATCAGACATCTTATCCCCTATCCTTTAGATAGGGTATGAGATGTATTAGGGCTGGCGTACCGCTTTAAAGGGAATCTGTTAGCACTAGCAGAATTTCACACTAACTTGCTTGCACAGGGTAATACATTGGGTGACACTGATTCCAACACATTATAAAGTTTTTTTTTTATCAGTGGCACCGTTCCCATGTTATAGACTTAAATAAAATTATGTAAATTATCTTTTTAGTGTACTTGGGGCATTCAACAACCTCTTGGTGCACTGTTTCACCCACTTGCATCGGCCCTGTGTTATACCTTTTTTCATTAATATTCACTTTTGTTTATATAACACTTAGTCCCCCCCCCCCCCCCGGGCAATAGACAATCATGGGACCCCCAGGCAATAGAAGTTCATGGGGTCTCCATGTTCCCAACCGTTATAGACCCCCCCACCCACATACCATATTATTTGGTGGAGTCGGCACAGCCAGGCTTCAGGCACTAGAAAGGAAGACTTCCTCCAGTACCTGAAGCTTGGCAGCACTGACTCCTCACCCCCACCCCCCCCCCCCCTCTAAATATAGGCAGCACAGCATTGAGTACAGGCTGTAAGTGTGGACAGCACAGCAGTGAGTACAGGCTGTAAGTGAACTTCGGTGTGGGCAGCCCTGCCTGAGAGTGTTAGGCGTGTGATTACAGCAATCACACTACTATCACCCATAGAAAATTGATGCCGCTCTAGAGGAGACTGCAGTATAAGGCCACAGAATAGAAAGTCCAGCTCTGGAGGGGACTAGAGTATAAGATATGATGTAACGGCAGAATAGTGGCTGCAGCTCTGGAAGAGACAGGAGGATAAAGCACGATGTAACAGCAGAATAGTGACTCCAGCTCTGGAGGTGGCTGGAGGATCAGGCATAATGTAAGAACAGAATACTGGCTTTGGCTCTGGAGGTGACAGGAGGATAAAACATAATGTAACAGCCAAATAGTGGTTGCAGCTTTGGAGGTGACAGGAGGATAAGATATGATGTAACAGCAGAACAGTGACTGCAGCTCTGAAGGTGTCTGGAGGATAAGGCATGCTGTAAAAGCAGAATAGTGAGTGCAGCTCTGAAGGTGACTGGAGGATACAGCATGATGTACCAGCAGACAAGTACCTGCTGCTTTGGAGGTGACTGGAGCATTGGAGGGTGTGGTCATCAGGTGTGTCTGTGTGTGCTGAGCTTCTGAGGCTTCAGACTTACAGAAGGAATAGTAATGTGAATTTTTTTTTCATCCTATGGTGCCTGGGCTGCAAAAACAAAACAAACATTAACTCGCCTTCCTCCGTTCCCCTATTGCATCGCACTAACTTTTCAGTCCTCCTGTCCGGTCTGCTTCCTTCCATGTGCACGGACCTATCACCAGCCGAAGCGAGACATCGCTGTGGCTGGAGATACGCTGAATGCAGTGATGATCCATGAGGAGGACCGAAGAGCTATAGTGGCGCAACGGGGGAACTGACCAAGGTGAATTGATGTTTGCTTTGGTTTTTTTGCAGGGCACAATAGGATGAACATTTTTTTTTTTAACAATACTACTCCTTTAACCCCTTAATGACCAAGCCCATTTTCACCTCAAGGACCAGGCCAATTTTATTTTTGCATTTTCGTTTTTTCCTACTCGCCTTCTAAAATCCATAACTCCTTTATATTTCCATGTACAGACCCATTTAAGGACTTGCTTTTTGCGTGACCAATTGTACTTTGTAATGAAACCTCTCATTTTACCATAAAATGTACGGCGAACCCCAAAAATAAAATTTTTAATGAAAAATTTAAATGAAAACCTAAATTTTGCACATTTTGGAGGGTTTTGTTTTCACACTGTACACACAGTAAAAATGATAGGTGTTCTTTATTCTGTGGGTCAATACGATTAAAATGATACCCATGGCTAGATACTTTTATATTTTTGTACCGCTTAAAAAAAATCTAAAACTTTTTGTACAAAATCAGTAATCTAAAATCGCCCCATTTTGACCACCTATAACTTTTTCATTTTTCCGTATATAGGGTGGTATGAGGGCTCATTTTTTGCGCCGTCATCTGTACTTTTTTTAGATACCACAATTGCATATATAAAACTTTTAGATAATTTTTTATAAAAAATTTTTTTAATAAAATGTGACAAAAAGCAGGATTTGTGGCATTTTTTATTTTTTTACGTTTACGCTATTCACCGTACGGGATCATTAACATTATATTTTGATAGTTCAGACATTAACGCACGCGGTGATACCAAATATGTTTATTTAAAAAAAAATGTTACGCTTTTTGGGGGTAAAATGGGAAAAACTGACAATTTTCATTTTGATTGGGGGAGGGGATTTTTCACTTTTTTTTACTTTTTATTTTTACATTTTTCAACTTTTTTTTTGCACTTTTTATATCCCCATAGGGGACTATCTATAGCAATCATTTGATTGCTAATACTGTGCAGTGCTATGCATAGTACACAGCACTGCTCAGTATTATCGGCGATCTTCTGCTCTGGTCTGCTTAATCGCAGACCAGAGCAGAAGACCCCGGGAGACAGCCGGAGCCAGGTGAGGGGACCTCCAGCTGTCATGCTGGATGATCGGATCGCCGCGGCAACGCTGCGGTCGATCCGATTATCCAATCAAAGTGCCGCAGATGCTGTGATCTGTATTGATCACGGCATCGGAGGGGTTAATGGCTGACATCCGCACGATCGTGGATGTCGGCCATTACCGGCGGGTCCCCGGCTGCTGCTAGCAGCCGGAACCTGCCGTGTATGACGCGAGCACCCTTCCGATGCTCGCGGTCATACACAGGACATAAATGTACGTCCTGGTGCGGGAAGTTACGCCAAACCAGGACGTACATTTACGTCCGTGGTCGTTAAGGGGTTAAAGCTTGAGATAGAGGAGACTGAGATGAGGCGAATGGCCGTCCTGGAGGGGAGCAATTTATCCAGGCAGGAGCTTATCAACGAGGATTGCTTTTCCAGGAGGAAATCTTAAGTAAAAGGTGCGGAGAATATGGGTGATTGTTCAGCAGAGGATGAGAGCAGTGAAGATGAGGCACAAGATATGGAGGCTGAAGACTCTGAGGTATCTAAGGACTTTATATTAACGTCTGTCCCTGTTAATTCATGCCCGTTCTCAAATCCGTTCTTGTCTTTTGCAAACAGGTGTAAATGAATCCCATTGATGTGAATGGGATTTTTTACAGTCCTTTGCAAGGCATTTGCACCCGTATGGTTCCTAATCCGTTATTTTTGACGGCAAAAAGATGTTGCATGCTGTATTTTTATCCCCGTCAAAAATAACGGAATAGAAACGGATATTATAAATTGAATATTGAAGTCTATGGCAAATGAATGAGCCACAGCTTACTCAGAAGAGGTCACTACTACTCCCATCATGGAACAGACTTGTTTCCATAATGGCAGTAGTAGTTCCCCCACTGCAGGTGGCTGGGCTTGTACTACTACCCCCATCATGGAACAGAGTATGTTCCTTGTTGGGGGTAGTAGTAAAGGGGCTAAGGGATTGATCACACCGGGTCTCACTTCTGAGACCCAATACCATCAGAAGTTATTAACCAGGGGAGCTGGCAGCATGCCCCGCTCCCCTGCGATGTATGTACTGTTTTACTTTCATTTTCAAATCCCCCGCCAGGAGCCCTGAATGGCTGGCACTGTGTGGCCATTCAGTGCTTTTTGCTGGGTTTTTAAAGTGAAATTTGTAAGTGCGCAGTGGGGGGCATATATATATAAAAGAGCTGTGGGGGGGCAAGATACATAGCGCTGCGGGGGGCAGACATATAGCGGTAAAGGTCTAGCCCCCCCGGCAGCGCATTTATTATCATATGCCCTCCACCGCGCATTTCTAATCATATGCCCCCCGTAGGACATTTCTAATCATATGCCCCCTGCAGGACATTTCTAATCATATGCCCCCTGCAGGGCATTTCTAATCATATGCCCCCGCTGCGCATTTGTAATCATATGCCCCCTACGGCGCATTTCTAGCCCTATGCCCCCCGCAGTGCATTACTAATCATTTGCCCCCCTCAGCGCATTTCTAATCATATGCATATGTATATAGATGCGTTGCGGGGGCCAGACATATAACGTTTTATGTCTGGCCCCCACATCGCATCTATATACATATGCCTCCCGCAGCGTTATGTGTCAAAAGTGCTCTGTGTCGACCATTCAGGGCTCCTGGCGGGGGATTTGAAAATGAAAGTAAAACACTACATACATCTGCTCAACTGGTTAATAATTTCTGATCGCATCGGGTCTCAGAAGTGAGACCTGGTGCCATCAATCCCTCAGCCCCTGTACTACTACCCATACTACCACCCATACTCTGTTCCATAATGGGGGTAGTACTACAAGCACTACAGTAGTCTCCCCAGCCGCTGGTAGACTCCTGCAGCCGGGGGAACTACTACTTCCATCATGGAAACGAGTCTGTTCCATGATGGGAGCGGTAGTAGTCCTGGCTGTGGGAGTCTTTAGGCGGCTGACTTTTCCTACTAACGGATGAAAAACTGATGAAAAAGGATGCCACTAAATGGCATCAGTTTGCATCCATTAGTAGTATGCTCTGTTTCTGCAGCATTGATGTGAGAATAGCGGGACGGGGGACAATGGCCGTGTGAACCTAGCCTAAGCTGGCAAGTTAGGAAGCTTTAGAAGCCAAGTTGCAGCCAGTGAAAGGTGTGAACATGTCCCAAGCAAATTTACCTGAAGGACAAGTGGCATTACCACCTTCATCGGGCGGGAGTGCTGGCGAGGAGGAGGAAGGTGGTGGAGGTGCTCTGCTGGCACAGATTGTGAACTTGGAGTCCTTGGTGCACTTGAATCATTTCATTTTTGGTGAGCATCTGGGAAAGGAACAATTAATAAGAAGAAAGGCCAGAAGAAACTATTCGAGCAAGTAAATCTGGATTATGTTCCTTTTGTGCATCCCAAGCCGGCTGCAAAGTCAGTTTAGGGTGCATACTCCGGTAATCTGCCTTCCCCCTCTTCTGCAAGTGTGGAGCCGGGCCAGAACACCTGTAAAAATACAGTTAAAATGGCAGGGAGCGCTGACCTTGCCTGTCAAAGTAGCAGGGCCAGAACCAGTAAAGATATGGCCAAGGGGCCGGACAATGTTGGAAGCATGGTGGCGTGTCCCCAGTCAGGGGATTTTGGCATTGCGGGGCCCTCTTCTGCAGGTGGGAGTGTCCTGGTGCCAGGGGCTAGTATGGAGCTTGGGCGGCCGCGTAATAGTAAAGGCAAGGGAGAGGGCGGCTCTGGCTCTGCAGACGAAGGGGGGAGAGTCCGGGTGTCTGGAGCCGGCGGGTTGCGGCGCTGTGGTGGGGCTGTTGGGGGCAGAGCTATCGGTGGAGATCTGGTACAGCAGATGGACAGGACTTATCCGAATGACATTAACCGCAAAATGTTTTTACTGGCAGTCAACAAAATTGAAGCCAGGGTATTGGTGGAGGCTGAGGGCAATAGCAGCTTCTACCAAAATTCCTAAAGGGAAGACTGCTGCAAGGTCGAATGTGCCCATTGAAGACAAGGATGCAAGTATAAAACCTGGCCGTAAGTCATAAAGCCAGCCAGATTGCAGGCTAGTCCAGTTATGCAGAAGGAATCTGGTGCTAAGGTTAGGTCTAATGTAATGTCTAATGCTATTGCCTCTACTGTTGTTTTTGGTGGGAGTGGGGGTGGTCCGGCTGCCCTCCCAATCCCCCCCCCCCCCCCCAGTGGTAGCTGCTCTGATAAGGATTTATGCTAATGTCGCTGCTGAGGGTCCTAGGGGATCCTCATGTCTTAATCCAGTGGAAGGTAACGTGCAGTGATGCCTCCCGGAGGCATTGAGAAGAGGGGATAGAATACTCCAGGTAGAGGGGCGAGAGGTTGACTTGTCTTTCTGGATAGAAAGACATGGACTTGGGGCATTCCGAGATCATAATGGGGAGGGGGTCTAGTCCCTTCCAACAGGCAGGCAGAAGAGATAGTAGAGGAACGTGGCCTGTCTGATATGAAGAGGCGATGATTCGTGCCCTTTTAGGGCAAAAGTCATGGAGCTTTTTTTCCAGATGGGATTCAGGGCCAATTACATCTTTGCTCTGATCCACCCCTTCAGTACCTTTGAATCTGACATCCATTTCGTGAAGCCAGAAAGGCTAGCAGGATTTCTTGTAAAGGCGGTATCTCGCTAGAGTTTTGTCGAGAAAGTGACCATTTTGACACTCACACCATTGATGCTGGCATCCATTTCTGATATGGCTAGATTCACAGCCTTTGATTTTCTCGTCCACATTGAAGCTGACATTTTGTATTTGCATGAGACCAGGTTGCCAAATCTAGCCTGTCAAGTGAAAGCTAAAAGAGAGTGGAGGTGAGGGCCTTCATACTGGTCTCTTGTGGTTGAGATGTATAGTGGGATGGTGGTCCTTTTTACCGTTCCTGTTGAATGCATATGGGTTATCGAGGTGGAAATGGGGAGGTGCCTGATCTTGGATGTCCTCATGAAGGGGCAAGAGCTCTGGCTCATTAACATTTATGCCCCACAAACTTAGTGGGCCCATAAAAGCCTCTTTCGCTACTAATGTTGAATTTTTGTATCACTACCTCCGAGCTCTTTATTTGACCTGATTAGCACTGCGCCCGGTCCTGGTATATAACGCAGGGTCACGCTGTATGACTCTGCATCATACCGGGTCAGTCCCGGCGGCTAATGAAAGCCGGGACCCTGGGCACCGATCGTTGTGCCGTGTGCTATTAACGTCGCCGCGTCTATAATGAAAGTGAAAGCTTCCCGGCAGCTCAGTTGGGCTGATTGGGGCCATCTCGGTGAAATTGCGATGTCCCAATCAGCTAGGACGCAGCAGGAGGGTTTCTTGACTGCCTCTGTTCCGTCCGATTTGATTGCTCCAAGCCTGAAATCAAGGCTTGAGCAATCGACCGCCGATAACACTGATCTTTGCTGTGCTACTGCACGGCAATGATCTGTGTATGAGATCGGTAGGTGCAGTGTAATAGCCACTAGGGGGAACTATAACACTGCAAAAAAAAAAGTTAATAAAGATCATGTAACCCCTTCCCTAATAAAAGTAAGAATCGCCCCCCTTTTCCCATTTAAAAAAACTGTGTAAATAAAAATGAACATGTGGTATTGCCGCGTGCGGAAATGTCCGAACTATAAAAATATATCATTAATTAAACGCCACGGTCAATGGCGTGCGCGCAAAAAAATTCCAAAGTCCAAAATAGCGTATTTCTGGTCACTATTTATATCATGAAAAAATGAATAAAAAGCGATCAAAAAGTCCGATCAATACAAAAATGGTACTGATAAAAACTTCAGGCCATGGCGCAAAAAAAATAGCTCTTATACTGGCCCATTCACGGAAAAATAAAAACGTTATAGGAGTCAGAAAATGACAATTTTAAACTTATACATTTTCCTGCATGTAGTTATGATTTTTTTCAGAAGTAATAGAAAATCAAACCTATATAAGTAGGGTATCATCTTAACCGTTTTGACCTACAGAATAAAGATAAGGTGTCATTTTTACCGAAATGAATTAAATTTTGTCGCACAATGAACTTTTTTTCCTTTTCGCCTTGGATTTTTTTTTGGAAAAATGACTGGTGTCACTGCAAAGTAGAATTGGTGGCACAAAAAAATGTCATAATATAGAATTTTAGGTGCAAAATTGAAAGCGTTATAATTTTTAGAAGGTGATGAGGAAGAAATAAAAATGAAAAAACGGAAAAACCCTGCATCCTTAAGGGGTTAAATACTGTATATACTCGAGTATAAGCCGAGTTTTTCAGCACGATTTTTCATGTTGAAAACGCCCCCCCTCGGCTTATACTCGGGTGAACTCTCTGCCTGTCATTCCCTTCTCAGTGGTCTTCAACCTGCGGACCTCCAGATGTTGCAAAACTACAACTCCCAGCATGCCCAGACACCCATCAGTTGTCGGGGCATGCTGGGAGTTGTAGTTTTGAAACACCTGGAGGTCCGCAGGTGGAAGACCACTGCGTCCTTCGTCATCATCCAGACCTCCCCCCCTGCGCATGAACGTCCCTGTGCGTCGTCGTCAAGGCAACGCCACTAGTCCGGAGCCGGGCCCGGAGCGGAGAAGAGGGCCTCCCGGTGAAGATGGACAGCCCGGATCAACTAACCCTCCCCACCGGATGGTTCCTGCAGCATAGACGGCCCGGACCAGCTCACCCTTCCCACCAAGGGGAGGTGAGTAGAAAACTAAAGGGGGGGGGGGGGGTCTGGATGATGACGAAATGAAAAGAGGAATTACTGGTCAGATTAGGAAGGGGGAATATAACTTTTTTATGCCAGCATCAGATTAGGATTAGAATATTGTCAAACTCTTTAAATGCCACATCACTATTAATAAATGAAGATTAAAAAAATGTGATTAAATTTAAATTCTTAAGATCTATTTTAATTCATAATAGATGCAGAAATTCCTGCCACAACTGCAACTTAGCGAAAAATATAATTGTCAGAAGGATTTCAAATGTTATACAATGGATATCTAATTTACAGGTGAATGGAGTTTTAAAATTTGCTGCCACTTAGCTACAATATAGTACAGGATATTCTTTGAGCAGGTTAAACAAATTATAATAGCACATTTCCATAAAAGGCTTAAGGGAGAAAAAGGAAAAGAAAATCATATTGACCCTTTCTTTTTGGCAGTAAGGAAACTCTCACAGGGAATATGTAGCACATTGCAGTTAAATCACAAGGATTTAGTCCGGCTGGAGCCTGGAATTTCCAGAGGGCTCTGACTGATGGGAGGGAGGAATTCTGTCCTGACGTCAGCAGCTGCTCCTGGGATTGTTTTGCATTCTCTTCCTGGCAGTGCTTAGGCTGCTTCCAGCAAGAATCAGAAACGCATTGCATATGAGGGGGAGAGGGGAAAAACAGTGAGAGGCTAAAAGAACAGTTTATTAAAGAAAGGAAAAGAAAGTTTTGTGGGGGAGGTACCTCCATTAAAACGTCAGACTGTAAATCCAAACCAGATGTCAGTACATACTGATGCTGCACGAATGTTAAATAAATTTGTTTGAACACAAGCCATCTTTACTTTAATCTCCTTACTCAGTATGTAAAAACAGATTTAGTAGGAGAGCTCTTTTTTAACGTCACACTTTTCCTGTTATGTTATAAAATGGAAACTTTTGTATTCTTCCTTATGTGGCCATGATAATTTAGTATTTAATACTTTTTCTCAGTATGACTAATATTTCCTTCATTAGTTTGCCATTAACTGACTTGTTATATGTTTATAAAATTTTTAGTCAATGATATAACAAGATGAAATCTGCCTCAATACAATGTCTTAAAGTTATTCCACTAATTACACGAAAAAAGTTTGTTTCATTAGATGATTGAACATAAAATTGATTGACAGAAATGTATTTCCTGGCTGTTGAGAAAGCCAAACCATTGGGGTGGTGCGGGTCAAGCAGTGATGTGGTGTTTACATGGCTCTACCATGGTGACCTGTTAAGAGTGATTGCTGTGAATTGATTCTTCTAACAAGATTGCTTTGATGCATTTATACTGTATAAACATTATATTATTTTATCACTCACTTAGAGAAAATATGCCGGACACACACGAATTGCGTTTTGCCAAAATAGCTTTTTTTTATTTTTTATTTTTTGCTCCATAGCATGTAACAGCATGGGAGAACAGATCAACACACCTACAAAGTACTTGTGTCGTGTCAGGTGACACTTTGTCAAGGTATATACCTTGACAAAGTGTCACCTTACTCGAAACGTCAAGTGTGCATTTTTGGTGCACTATTGCTTCTAAGACATGCCCTGTTTCAGATAAGCCATGCCCCTTTGTCTATGAACCACAAGTGAAATGCAATGGTGTGAAAAAGTGTCTAAAAACACATAATTAATGTGATACAAGTCATGTAACCCAGTTTTCGTATTTTTTTTTGTTTTGTTGTTCTTTTCAGAATTCAGGGCACCTTTTCAGTAGTTAGTCTGCACCAGTATATCAGTTCTATCTTGAGTATGAGTATGAAAATTATATATTAATTGATTAAGCATTGTAGGCTCAGCAAATGAACACCGATCAGTGAATAACACAATATAGGGAGAGGGAAACATAAGGTAGCATTCACACCCTCATTTTTGGCATAGCTTGTAAAGGGGATTAATGCCAAATTATGTCACATCTACACACTAAATATTTTCTTGGTATATTGATGCATTTAGTGAAATTAAAGGGAAACTGACAAGGGTCACTCACACTAAGCTGAATACATAGGCTTATAGTGTGGGTAACCCTCTTTCAAACGAATCACTCACCTGAATCCATTGCAGAGTTATGAAATAAAATAAAGATAGAGAAATAAGCAATAGGGGTGTTCCTATTGCTCTTTTAGCAATACTAACATCTTCAACTTCCGAATGTTCCACCTGCCCCTTCATTAATATTGACTGCTCTTAAAGCTGATGTGTGTCTTGGCAGCTAAACCTGAAGCCATGTCATTACTAGTTCTGGGGCTGGTGAATATTATTGCTAGTCCCAGCAAATCACTTTAACCCTTTTATTTATATGCAAAGGTAGACTTTAGCTCCCCTCCACCAGAGAATATTACATTGTCCTAGGCATTGCCACTCCAAGAGTGGGTGCATGTGGAACATACTTCAATCTCACTTACATGACTTTCCTGGGTGTTTCCATTATACCTCTCTGGTCTCTGAGTTCCCACTCCACCATAAGACCAACACTGTCTGTATGCTGCAAGCTTTTCCCTAAAGACCTAATCTCCTTCCCCATCACCTCTTTCCCTATTTTTAGGTAATCTGCAGTTCACCTTTGGCATCTCTGCAGGTCCATATAAAGAATGACATTTGTTGGACAAATACAGGGTGCTGCACTTTGTACAAAATAACCATTGGCTGCTTTGGCAGAGCTGGTAACAATGCCTGACGCTGTCCCATCGGTTAAACAAATCTTTTTCTCTCCTGAAGGTTTTTATCGCTTTAGGTCTTTCTTCTGAACTGTTTTCTGGCCTATTACATTACTCCCTCTCTATGTTTTACTCCCTTTTCATATCCCCTCTGATAGCAGATTTTTGTCCATCTTTTTTCTCATGGTAAGTCAAATCTGGGGTTGACCTTTTTTTTAATCACAGATTGACAGGATTTTAGAAATGACCCACAAATAAGCTAGTGTCAGTAATTTCCAGGAAGCTTGATATAAGTTGTTGACTAGTTGGTATTATGTCCCCTTTCAGTTGTAGAAACTGTTCCTCAACACGTTGCACCCCTGCTGGTGCTGCTGAGAGGCTTGAGGTCATGCCTAGCTCTACATGGCTTTTGTAACTGGTTACATGACAAGCTAACAGGTATACTGTGGCTTCAGATCCCTAAGACATCTTAGACCTGTTCTTTCTCTCAGTTTAAGATATCTCCATTAGATTGTATAAGAAATCTCTTCTCAGGTACTTGGTCAATGCAGCCAGGGTAAGTATTCCACCACACTTGTTAAGGGGTACTCTAGGAAAGTATATATATATATCTCACTATTTCATTACGGCACCATAGCTGAATAGCATCTCATGTTTTATCTATATCTTTGTGCTAGCAGTGTGCTGCTGTATTCTCCTGTTGCTATATATATATCTATATATATATATATATATATATATATATAGATATAAAACTCAACGTGTGTGTGTGTATGTATGTATGTGTGTATGTTCCAGCATCACGTCCAAACGGCTAAAGACATTAACATGAAATTTGGCACACATGTTACATATATGTCAACAACAAACATAGGATAGGTGATTTAACCCTTAACTACCCCCATTTGTGAGGGTCAGGGTTTTTGTTTAAAGTCCCATGCAAATCAATGGGAAATGTATGTTCCCACATAACGGCTGGAGATATTTCAATAACTGGTACACATATTACGGGTCGGGATAGGAGGTCGACATAGAAGGTCGGGATAGGAGGTCGACATAGAAGGTCGGGATAGGAGGTTGAGATAGGAGGACGGGATAGGAGGACGGGATAGGAGGTCGTGATAGGAGGACGGGAAAGGAGGTTGAGATAGGAGGATGGGAAAGGAGGTCGAGAAAGGAGGTCGGGAAAGGAGGTCGGGAAAGGAGGTCGGGAAAGGAGGACGGGAAAGGAGGACGGGAAAGGAGGTCGAGATATGAGGTCGAGATATGAGGTCGGGAAAGGAGGACGGGAAAGGAGGACGGGATAGGAGGACGGGATAGGAGGTCGGGAAAGGAGGTCGAGATTGAAGGACGGTCAAAGGAGGTCGAGATATGAGGACGGGATAGGAGGTCGGGATAGGAGGTCGGGATATGACAACAATATATGAGGACGGGATATGAAGTCAAAAGTTTCTTCCTTTGTTTATTTTCCTCCCCAACAAGGATTAGGAAGGAAAAACCGGGCAACGCCGGGTACTCAGCTAGTATATAAATATAATCCAAAGCCATCACACTACCTGGATATTTTTCCTGTAAATCATCCTGCCTGATTTGCATGGCTCCTTTGACCACTGTTGTCTTCTCTTACTGCTTGATATTCTTTGCCATCCTTCTTTCTCCTTGCCTATGTCTCCCAGCAATCATTGCAGCTTTGCTTTGCCAGTCCCCACCTTCTTGCTCTGAGCAGCAGAGAGAGATTGAGTGTCTGATTGGCTGAGGATGCACACACCTCCCAGGTCTCAGCACTAAAAAGAGCATGACTCATCAGTGCAGGGCAGAAACCATATGGTCTGTGTGTCTCATGAAGGGGGGGGGGGTGGTCTATTTTCAAAGAGGGATTATGACAGAGACATAGTGGATGGCTTGATGATGTAATTCCTTAACTTCAAGCATATAAGTGACATCCAAAGAGGGGAAACTTCTCTATAAAGCTAATAATTGATATTTAAGAAATTAAATAGGTTGATGAGAGGGAAAGAATAGGCTATGGGTTTAGTTTCCTGGACTACCCCTTTAACCCCTTAATGACCATAGACGTAAATGTACGTCCTGGTGCGGCGGTACTTCCGCGATTGATTTACATCCTGTGTATGACCGCAAGCATCGGAGTGGTGTTCGCATCACACACTGAAGGTCCCGGCTGCTATCAACAGCCGTGGACCCACCAGTAATGACTAGAGATGAGCAAACTTACAGTAAATTCGATTCGTCACGAACTTCTCGGCTCGGCAGTTGATGACTTATCCTGCATAAATTAGTTCAGCTTTCAGGTGCTCCCGTGGGCTGGAAAAGGTGGATACAGTCCTAGGAGACTCTTTATTATCCCAATCAATACAGATCACAGCATATGCGGGAATGCGCATGTTAAAATAGATGATCGGATCGCCCGCAGCGCTGCCGCGGGGATCCGATCATCTGTAATGGTGGCCGGAGGTCTCCTCACCTGCCTCCTGCCATCTCCCAGCGTCTCCTGCTCTGGTCCGAGATCGAGCAGACCAGAGCAGAAGATCACCGATAATACTGATCAGTGCTATGCCCTATGCATAGTACTGAACAGTATTAGCAATCAACTGATGGCAATTGATAGTCCCCTATGGGGACATAAAAAGTGTAAAATAAAAAAGTTGAAAAACTTAAAATAAAAAGAAGTGAAAAATACCCTCCCCCAATAAAAAGGAAAATGTTCCCTTTTTCCCATTTTACCCCCAAAAAGCGTAAAAATGTTTTTAATAAACATATTTGATATTGCCGCGTGCATAAATGTCTGAACTCTCAAAATATAATGTTAATGATCCCGTACGGTGAACGGCATAAATGTAAAAAATAAAATAATCCCTGCTTGAGAATTCTGTTGCCTGACCTGCAGTTAATATTCTGGTCTGAACATCTAGAGAGGTACCCTCCCAATCTCAACCTCCACCCCCCTTTTTATTTCTTTAGTTTTTTTCCTTGTTCATTTCCCCCTCCTCACTTAAGTGCTCAAATTTTTCCTCTTAAATGTTGTTTTCTTACTCCTTTTAGTTATAAGGATGGGTTTTCCGCTTGTTGCATCTCACCTTCCTGCTTAGAATTTTGTAGCTACGGTAATTGTTGTTTTGGGGGGTCTTGGCTAGTGTGATATTTCTCCCTTATGTCTCACATGCCTCTGCTAGGTGTCATTGTGCTTGGCACTTGTTTATTAGGGGTCTTATATGAGGTTTTATAAGTCAGACTATGTGTGCAAAAATGATGCTCTTATTCGGCCTGACTGAGACAAACCTTAAGACATTTTGCTTACAGCAACCAATCACAGCTCAGCTTTCCTATTCTAATGAGCTCTGGTAAAGTGAAAGCTGAGCTTTGAGTGGTTGCTGTGGGCAATATCTCGCCAGTTTTTCTTTCACGCATATTTTTATGATTCGGGGTCATGAAGTTTGGCTTCAAGTTTGTGATTTTGTGTTTTTGTTTTAAATAATTGAAAATGTAAAAAAAGAATTTAAAGCACAGCTACAACATTAGTAGTTGTGCTTTAAATTGAAATAGATTTTTTGAAAAGTAAATACGGTACATTTTTAGATTCCAGTAATGGATTTTTTTAATGCAGAAAAATTCCCAACCTTGGCTTGCTTCCAGGAATGAAATAGGATGAACCTGATGACTTTCTGAGTTTTGACTATTTGCTAAGAATAATCCTATTCCGCACTATGGAGGTAAAGGCTAATTTGGGGGGAATTTCCATGTTGCCTAGGATTTGCTGATTCATTTCAGACCTTACAGGGGCTGCAGCCAAAGCACAGTTTATTGGAAGGTCTGCGAGTTCTTGGCTAAAGTTTCTAAAAAATGTTGCCGTAATGTACTGATTTATTTTTAGCATAGCTGGAGGAATCATGCTTATAACATATTACAATACTTTTCATGAATATTATATGCTTAGCAATCCTTTTTTCTAATTTTAGAGCTTGCTTATTTTTCTGGTATTTTGACATGTGAGATTGTTTTCTTTAGGTTCATTTAAAAAAAAATGTTTTTTCCCCTATAATTCTTTTATGAAGGCTTTTGTATAGGGCTCTTATAGATCTATTTTTTTTTTCATTTAGTTATTTTCTTTTCTTTGATTTTTATTTTATTTTTAAAAAAGTGGACACGTACAGACCATATCATGAGAGCTATATAATAGAGACATATACAAGACCTAACAATACAAACTAAATGTCATTGGTTGATATTTCTGGACACAGCTAACCTTCACTGACTGCCACATATCAACAAACATTGTGCTTTCTTGTCACTGGTTCTGGTTATATGCCCTTGGGTCACACCCAGATAATGTAGTTTTGGCTATTATAAAATGTCTCTTTAGCCTCTGTTGGTACAGTACATTTCCACATATATTTTACAACTTTATAAATTATGGTTATAATATACTGTGGTATACACTGGAGCCTTTAGTCAAAGGCTTATATTAGGAGCATGTGCCGCCTACAGAAAACTGAGATGTAATGCATCACCTGGTTACTAATTCCATTGTTAGGAGATTAGGTTACTTTAGCTATTAGTGGTTTCAGTGTTATGGCTTATTGTTGTATACTTGTTTGTTTTGTTTTTTCGAAGTTTAATAATTTAGCATTACATCTTATCATAAAGGTGTAATTGGCTGATCCTACAACAGGTTACTTTTCCTGTATGGTTTGTAAAAGTGATTCCATAAAGCAGTGTGATTCTTAAAGAATTGCTTTAGAAAATGAAGAAATATAAAACATGTAGAAATGAAGAAATGTAACCAATTTTTTAAAAGGAAAGATTAGAAAAATATATATGGAAACTATGTTAAAACCAAAAGCTCTGTCATTCTAACAGTAGACTTAAATTATGTTTCTGTTATTTTGTCCTTGTGTTTGACCACTGAACTTTTTTTTTTTTTTTAAAGATAAACGTATTTGTATAGGAAATTTCCATGGGTCCAAGTTTGTTCTTGTTAAGGTTAAGTATCATCTACATCAATAAACCTTGAGCTTTCAGGCTAACATTCTCAAGGCAAAAAACTGTGCAAAGACATCTGAATAACCTTATATAACTATTGACTTTATAAAAAGAAAAGAAAAAAGTAATAATAACATATATATATATATATATATATATATATATATATACATACACATATACATATATATTAACTTTTTTCCTAACTGTAAAGATTTTGTCCATCTGCATTGAAAAATGCAGGTTTAGGGTGGTCTTAGACATACAACTTTTAGGAGAAACACGTTTTATGTGGAGTTTTGTTTCTTTTGTGTGAAAATGCTGTAGCCATATGTTAACTAAAAATGGTCTTCTTAAGCTCACTAAGCTAAACTTACTTTTTGTTTCTGGTGTTTTTTTTTCATAGTTGTTGTTGTATTTTGTACATCCATTGCCTTTTTATAAAGGAGAAGCATCATGCATAAAAAGGTCTCTGCTATCTGCAGGATAGGGGATAAGTTTTAGATTCGCCTGCATGGGCCCCCTGCTCTCCCTGGGAACAGAGCATCACAACCCTGCACAAAGCGGCGGCTGACACACTTCCTACATATATCTCTATAGTCAATTTTGACTGGTGTATCACATCTTCTCTAGGCCAATCAGGTCTGGTGGCCGGAACAGCACCAATCCAAGAAAGCACAAATTGCCCTTAACCAGCAGGAGCAAGGTGGCACTGTTGCTACCTCACTATGTCCGTGATTGGTCGTCAGGGACCGTCCTGGGTGTCACTGATTGCACCCACTCTGCCCCTAGTCCGAAGGAGGAGAGCAGGGGCCGTATAGTGTGCGGCGGCGGGGACATCAGGGCGGCATACCAGAACCGGCGGCGGAGCTGGAGGCAGCAGCAGGAGATGAGGGCTGTGTGTCTCCTGCTAATACATAAGTACAACTCCCAGCATGTGCAGCCTAAGGGCATGCTGGGAGTTGTAGTTATGCAATTGCTGGAGGCACACCACTGCAACTCCCAGAATGCCCTTTGGCTGTCCATGCGTCCTTGAAGTTGTAGTTAGTTGCACATTTTCCTCCAGTGCCTCTATATGTTGCATAACTACAACTCCCAACATCCACGGACAATCAGAAGGCATGCTGGGTGTTGTAGTTATGCAACAGCTGGAGGCATATAACTACAACTCCCAGCAGTCACTTTGGCTGTCCGTGAATGCTTAGAGTTGTAGTTATGCAACAGCTAGTAGCAGTATTTTCCTATTAGCTGTTGCATTACTACAACTCCCAGCATGCACCAACAGCCAAAGGGCATGCTGGGAGTTATAGTGGTGTGCCTTTAGCTGTTGCATAACTACAACTCCAAGCACACTCTTTGGCTGTCCGTGCATGCTGGGAGTTGTAGTTATGCAACAGCAAGAGGCACACTTTCTGATAGAAAAAAGTGCCCCAGCTGTTGCATAACTACAACTCCCAGCATGCACGAACAGTCAAAATGCATGCTGGGTGTTATAGTTATTCAACAGCAGGGGCATATTACTACAACTCCCAGCATGCGCTTTGGATGTCCCTGAATGCTGAGAGTTGTAGTTATGCAACAGCTAGAGGCACTTTTTTCCCATTAGCTGTTGCATTACTATAACTCACAGCAAGCACCGACAGCCAAAGGGCATGCTGGGAGTTATAGTTGTGTGCTTTTAGCTGTTGCATACCTTTAGCTTCCAGCATGCCCTCCAGCTGTCCGTGTGTTCATTGCATACCTTCAGCTCCCAGCATGCCTGTGTCTCCAGCTGTTGCATAACTACAACTACCAGTTTGCACTGAAAGTCAAAAGGCATGCTGGGGTATATTCTTAGTATACCCTTTGGCTGTGTGTGCATGCTGGGAGTTGTAGTTATGCAAGAGCTAGTGTGACTCTTTTCCAATCAAAAAGTGTGCCACTAGCTGTTGCAACTACCACTCCCAGCATGCACGGACAGCCGAAGAGCATGCTTGGAGTTGTAATTATGCAACAGCTAGAGGCACATAGGTACAACTCCCAGCATGCCCTTTGGGTGGTCAGGGGATGCTGGGAGTGTTAGTTATGCAACAGCTAGCACATTCGGATGGGTTTACAGTAAGTTCCCCGCTCCGAGTTTGAGATGCGGAAAATCTGCCGTGGCTCAAACTTGCAGCAGGAAACACGTAAACGCGACTGCGCATATTACATTAAAAGCACTACGCTACACTTATACAAAATAAATTGTAAAACACTACATGTACACACACTTACACAGTTAACTCACCCACCCCCACCCCATAAACCTTAAAAACGGCTCGTACAGCACTGTTTCCTAAATGGAGCCTCCAGTTGGTGCAAAACGACAATTCCTAGCATGGCTGGACAGCCATTGACTGTCCAGGCATGCTGAGAGTTGTAGTTTTGCAACAGCTCAAAGCACCCTGTTTGTTAAACACTGCGGTAGGGTATTTTTGGTGAGGAAGGCAATTGCCATGCTTGCATTCGCCCCTATGCAAATTCCTAATTTAGGCCTCAAATGCACATGGAGCTCTCACTCCGGAGCCCTGTCGTATTTAAAAGCAGCAGCAGTTTAGGGCCACATATGGGGTATTTCCGAACTCTGGAGAAATTGGGTTACAAATTTCGGGGGCTTTTAGCTCATTTTACCCCTTATGAAAAGGAAAAGTTGGGGCTACACCAACATGTTAGTGTAAAAAAAAAACACTAATATGTTGGCATTGCTAATTTTCACAAGAGGTAAAAAGAGAAAAAGACACCCAAAATCTGTCCCCAAAAAATTTCTCCCATAAGTGAAAATTCCCCTTAAGTGAATGTAAAGTGATCTGCAGGCGCACAACATGGCTCAGGAGTGAGAGAGCACCATGTACATTTGAGGCCTAAATTGGTGATTTGCATTGGAATGGCTGATTCTGACAAAAATGCAAAAATAAAACACCCATATGTGACCCCATTTTGGGAGCTACACCCCTCAAAGAATCTAACAAGGATTGCAGTAAGCATTTAACTCCACAGGTTCTGCAGATTTTTGGAACAGTGGTCCGTGAAAATGGCAAATTAAATTTTTCATATGCACAGCCCACTGTCAAACGCCAGTGGGGTGTAAATGCTCACTGCACCCCTTATAACATTCCTTGAGGGGTGTAGTTTCCAAAATAGGGTCACTTGTGGGGGTTTCCACTGTTCTGACACCATGGGGGCTTTATGAACCTGACATCCAACATCCATTACAACCAAATGCACTCTTTAAAAGCCCACCAACACGCCTTCATTTCTAAGCCCTGCCATGCGCCAGCAGATCGTTTTATGTCCGTTAATGCGGTAATTCCATATTTGGAAGAAATTTGGTTACAAATATTGTGGTGTTTATTTTCATTTTACCCTTTGTAAAAATGAAAATTTGGGGCTACACGAACATGTTAGTGTAAAAAAATGACAATTTTCATTTTTACAGCCCTCTGTTCCAAAGATTTGTTGGACACCCGTGGTTCCCAAATGCTCTCTGCACTCCTTATTACATTCCTTCAGGGGTGTAGTTTCCAAAATGTTGTCACATGTGGGCGGTTTCCACTGTCTAGGCATCATTGGGGCTTTGTAAATGCGACGTGCCCCCCCCCCTAAACTATTTCAGCCAAATTCTCTATCCCAAAACCAAATAGCGCTTCTTTCCTCATGAGACCTGCCGTGTGCTCGGTGAACACTTTACGTCCACACATGGAGTATTTCCATACTTGGGCAAAATAGGGTAACACATTTTTAAAGTTAATATAATATACATTTCTCATTTTCACGCCCGCTGTTCCGAAATTGTGTCAAACTTACACACCTTATTACATTCCTTGAGGGGTATAGTTTCCACAATGTTGTCACATGAGGGGGGTTGCACTGTCCTGACACCATGGGGGCTTGTAAGTGCGACATGGCCCCCAAAAACTATTCCAGCCAAATTCTCTCTCCAAAATCCAAATGGCGCTGAGCACTTTACATCCACATATGGGGTATTTCCATACTCGGAAGAAATAGTTACGAATTTTGTAGGACTTTTTCTCCATTTACCCCTTATAAAAATAGAAAATTTGGGGTAATGGGGGTAATTTATGGGGGATTTCTAACATGAAGGCCCCTTACATCCACTAACTGAACTTGTCCCTGAAAAATTCAGATTTAAATGATTTTTTGTTAAAAGTTGATGCTAAACTTTGAAGCCCTCTAATGTCTTCAAAAAGTAAAAACATGTTAACTTTATGATACCAACATATTATATGGACAAATAGACATATTATATATGTGAATTAATATATCCTTTATTTGGCATGACCATTTTCCTTACAAGCATAGCATTTCAAATTTAGAAAAATGAAAATGTTTCATTTTTTTTTTAAAGACATTTTTGAATTTTTCACAAAGAAATTATTCAAGTATCAACGAAAATGTACCATTACCGGTAAGTTTTTATTTTTGCACACAGTGCACTTTTCGGTAAAAATTACACCTTATCTTTATATTGTAGATCCATAGGATTATTTTACTACTTTAAAAAAATTATCACTACATGCACCAAAATTAGTATGTTTAAAATTGTCATATTCTGACCCCTATAACTTTTTTATTTTTCAGCATACGGGGCTATATGAAGGCTAGTTTTTTTGCGGCGCGGTCTGTAGTTTTTATCAGTACTATTTTTGTTTTGATGGGACTTTTTGATCGCACCAGAGCACCTATTGGACAGCAAGGAGGCAGGTAAGAGCCCTCCTGCCGTCCTCTCAGCTGATCGGGACATCACGATTTCACTGCGATGATCCTGATCAGCACCACTGAACTGCCAGGATCGTTTTCTATCCTTTCAGGCTGAAGAGTTAATGAGGGTTAATGCCAGGCATCGGCTCGATCAGCAATGTCCGGTATTAACCCTGGGTCCTGGCTGCTAATAGCAGTCAGGACCCGCAGCATATGAAGCACACTCAGCTCATGAGCATGCTTCAAACAGCGGTAACTATACCAGGGAGTACAAGTAGACCATGTGTCCTTAACTACACAAGGACATACCCATACGCCCTGCGTCCTGAATGGGTTAAAGTAGAATATGTCACACAAAAAAAAAAAAATGACTGTGTCCTTAAGGCCAAAACAGGCTGCGTCCTTAAAAGGTTAATATAGTTCATTTTGGGAGCTTAATAAACTAATATATCCAAATTAAGAAGGAGCATTGCACAGCCATATTAGTCCCCCAACCTTTTATTTGGTTGGTGGAACACTTCAACGCTAGGCTATTTCTATAATTTTGTTTACTAGATATTTCAAATATCAAGGGTGGCATCTGGGAGAATTACAAGCCTCAAAATATATAGTGATACTGCCTGTAGCTTTTACCATCAATGTATCTACCTCAGATGGAGGTATGTAGTATCTCCACTTGAAACTGGCTCAGTTCTACTTATTTATTTAGTACTAGCTGAGTACCCGGTGCTGCCCTGTTTTTCCTACCTTATCATTGTGAGGGAAGAAGCTTTTGTCCTCATATCCCCTCCTAATATCCCAACCCCAAATCCCCTCCTCATATTCCAACCTCATATTCTGTCCTCATATTTTGTCCTCATATCCCTTCCCCATATCCCATACCCATATCCTTACCTGATATTCCGTCCTCATATGCAGACCCTAACTCCCGTCCCCATATCTCATCACCATATCCTGACCTCATATTCCAACCCCATATCCCGACCTCATATCCCGTCCCTAAATCCCATCCCCATATCCCTACCTCATATCCCCTCCACACATCCCGTCCTCATATCCCGTCCTCATATCCCGTCCTCATATCCCGTCCTCATATCCCGTCCTCATATCCCGTCCTCATATCCCGTCCTCATATCTGTCTCCATATCCTGTCCTCATATCCCCATATCTAATCCTCATTTCTAATCCTCATATCCTGTCCTCAGATGGGGCTGCATTGTGGTAAAGATATTGTAAGCTGAAAATAAAAGGGGTGTGGCTTAAATGGTGGGCGCGTCTTTGCAAGATGGGGAGTGGAGGGTGTCGCTTTCCAGCCGGACTGACACATTCACCAGAAGATGCGGAGCTTGTGGAGTAAGGCACCAGAAGTTCTATATACTTGCTTGGGACTTAAAACAAAAACCCCATCCTTCACAGTATAAAATGATACCAGTTCCCTTATATTTTTCTAAGACTCACACTGGACTATTCATTGACCTATAACATCTGCATTCATGGAACTCAATTTTTGTGTCGTGGTTATTGGTAGAGTACTTCCTCATGTCTTCTCAATAAAAAGGAACAGGACTTTATTCTAGCGGGAATGTTATTATTCAATAGCTATATCAATGTACTTAAAACAATAATATCCTTTCATGGAAAAACAACTTGACAATATTGTTTTTGCTCTGTATTTCTTGTTTAGGACAAGAAATACAGAGCAACAACAATATTGTCAAGTTGTTTTTAGGTTATAGTGTGGGTGAACAAGAGACTTATGAATTAGGGGTTAATGAATTAAATATGTACCTGCAATCTTTCCCTCCAAAGATCTTCTTCCATCTTCAGTCAATTGCGAGCTGGAGGCGGGCCTGCCGGCTAAATATGAATATTCATTGCTGCGGGTCATGTGAGTGCTGCGCCGACTAAGTGCTCACGTGACCCGCGGCAATGAATATTCATATTGAGCCAGCGGGCCCACCTCCAGCGCTTAATTCACTGAATATGGAAGATCTTCAGAGGGATAGATCTCTGGAGTGCAGGTACATATTTAACACATTAACCCCTCATTGGTCTCCTGTTCACCCACATAATAACCCAGTGTATTGGGTTTAGTGTGGGTGAACAGATGACCATTCAGACTTATTATTGTCTGTGTCTTAAAAAACATAACATGTATTTTTTAGACATATATATTAAGGTGGTGTTTGTCCATAAACTTCTTTTTACACCAATTCTCTTTTACAGTATTGTGCGTCATAACATTCCTTACCATTTTTGTCCACATATTTAAAATGTGGGTTTGAAACTACAACTCTTAACCACATAAGGATTCAGGGCGAACCTGTACCCCTTTGGCCATCTGGTACGTGGCGCACCAGGACGTACATGCATGACCTGAGTTCCATCCCGGCTCTGAAGCGAGTGCATGAGCTGTGTTTACATCATAGTCTACATCTGAAGTATGCGGTTGCTTTACTGAGACTGATCGGACCTCTGCAATTTCACTGTGGGTGGTCTGATCAGTCAAGATGGCCGTCTGAGCTCCCCGGAAGGCTCATGGTGTGCCTTCTAGCAAGGTCAAAATGGGCCGTGTCCTTAAAGGAGTACTCCGGAGCGCTGGTACTTAAAAAAAAAATAGCTCTTTCAAAGACCTTTCCAACGATACCTCATTTGTCAAATTTGGCCCAGCAATTCTCTTGTAATTGCCACCTGTAGCAGTAAGCAGCCATGTCATAAAGACAACATTTCCAATGACTCCATGCGCCAGCTTCCTGTTAGCTGCCGCTCTCTCCCCCTCCTCCCCCCCCCAGAAAATTATAATAAATTATAATAAAGTTCCTTCCTTCCTTCCATGTGCCCACTAGTGCAGTGTTTCCCAACTAGGGTGCCTCCAGCTGTTGCAAAACTACAACTCCCAACATGCCCGGACAGCCGAAGCCTGTCCGGGCATGCTGGGAGTTGTAGTTTCGCAACAGCTGGAGGCACCCTAGTTGGGAAAAACTGCACTAGCGGTGTCACAAGAATGCCTCCCATCCCTACCATCACCGCTAGTGGGGTTGTGCGTGGCTAACATAGTACTGCGCATGCGCAGCACTACGAAAATAGCGTAGGGCTAACGTAGGCAGCGATAGGAGTCTAGCGTTAGCCCTACGCTATTTGCGTAGTACTGCGCCTGCGCAGAATAAATTAACTTTGGGGGAGTAGACGACTCCGGGCTGGGAGGCCGGCACAGCCCGCAGTCACTCATGGGAGCGATGAGTCACCGGGCTAAGATGGCGGCGGTGCAGAAGAAACAGCGGTCGAGCGTCATAGATTGAAGAAAAAGGAGCCAGCTTCTGTTAGAAAGAGAAATGCAGGAGAAGACCAGGAAAAGAGCGATATGGATAAGGTAAGTAATTTACAATGTTATATAACTTTGCTTTAGGGTTAGTTTACCATAAAAAAAACTAGCATCGGAAGACTCCTTTAAGGGGTTAAAAAAGTGGTCAAAAAATGTGTTTTAGTTGAAAACAATAGGATTTGCCAAAAAATTATGTTTAGTTACCTGAAAATGTTTGTCTTCGGCCAATAAAATATTTCCCCCTATTGTCATAAGTGTGTGTTAGAGATGGAGATTAGATGTGTTTTTGTAGAATGTCTTTTGAGTAATGGCATAGTCTTCTTAGTGCCAGACATGCTCAATATTCCCTCGTGCGTAGCCTTAACTCTCCAATTATCTATGGCCAGCTGAGCCAGGAAAAGGTTTTGTTTTTGTTTTTTATCACTACTGTTTTGTTTTGTTTTTATTTTTTTACTGTTTTGACCTTTTTATGAGATATACTTTTAATTTGTTAATACATTTTTTTCTATGTACAGTGAACACACTGATAATGTAAAGACAAATCTGTAACCACAAAACAAAATATATACAATGTGTCAGCACACTTGTCACTTTCTTCACTCAGGGCTCATGCAAAGCTTCTCCTTTTTTCTGTAAGAATCAGCTGTTGTGACTTCCTTTTTAAAATGTTGGTGTTTGTCTTAACAATTAGAGAGAGAGAGAAATAAAAAAATATGTATAATTTACATGGTCATGTATACTATTAAGGCAAACCATGCATGTCTTGAAAATGGAAGGCACAGCTCAGACTTATGCTGTTCACTTTGGCTTTGGAGGCCCCAGTAAAAATTATGTCATATTTTAAGGGAATCTTTCAGCTCCATCCCAGGTACAGAGCTGCACAGGTTTTTTTTTTGTTTTTTTTTAAATGCTATTTTTAGCTTCATGGATATCTGTCTGCTTTCTTTTGCAACTCAAGTGTCATAGAGGTGGTGCTGAGCCTCAGCAGGCGGGGTTGTCTTGATGATATAAATTCTTTAATGTAAAAAAAGGATGTATAACTCTTTATATAAATCAAGTTGCCAGATGTCTGTTTTATTTAGTTTTTTTTATATTTATATATATATATATATATTTTTTACTTTTGTTTACTCTTTAACTGAGATCAGTAGATTTCTTTCTTTCTTTGAAGTGGCATTGTATTTTGTGAATTAAAACACACAGGTTCTAAAATAAACTAGACAAGGTAATGAGTAATAATGAAAATAGACAAAGTTATAAATGAGTCTACTTACAAAAGTAAGCTATTATTCAGTGAGACAATTTTTTTTCTAGTGCAGGTACATTTTTATTAGAATGAATTGGAGTTTCTGTTGAGATTTGTGTGCAGTAGGATCTCTGCATGCTTGTCAGATAATATCTTTACAATCACAAGACTCATGAGCGGAAGTGTTTGTATTCATAAAGCTTAATTAATGTGCAGGTGTAAAGACCCAGGTAACACACCCTTGGTCGGGATCACATTTCCTGCATGAAGTCATTGCTGACGACATTATTAGTGAAGAGGCGGGAGAATGTCCCTCAGGCATGTTTGCTCGGTGGGAAAAAAATGTAAGCTCTGTAATTATGCTTGTGATTTGGTCTCAGGCCAAGACTGAAAAGTACACAGACACTTAGGATGCCGCCCTTTGAATACTTCAGTACAGTACATCCCTTCTATAACACAGGGAAAGAGAAGGGGAAAACCCAGGAGGTGAATGAGTGCTTACACCTCTGTCAGAGGTCATGAGACGTTTAGTCATCAGTTCCTGCACTCAAGATCTTCTGTACTTACTGCATTAACCTCGTAGTCAATTATATGTGAAACTGACCAGGGAGGAATACATTTGAAAAAAGTAAATTCTGTAAATGCTTTTTGTCTTTTTTCTGTGTGTGTGTGTGTGGTGTATGTGATTAAAAATAGTATTATAAGTATCAGTGGTGTAATTAAATATAATATAATTTAATGTAAAATCCAAATGCATTAAGTCCTTAAGGATGCAGGGATTTTTGCACTTTCGTTTTTTTCCTCCTTGCCTTCTAATACCCATATGAGGGCTTGTTTTTTGCGCCACCAATTGTACTTTGTGATGACATCACTCATGTTACCATCAAATATACAGTGAAACAAAAAATTAATTATTGGTGGGGCAAAATTAAGAAAACACCCAGCCATTTTGGGGGGCTTCACTGTCTACACAGTGCACTTTTCAGTAAAATTTACACATTGGGCCTCATTTACTCTGAGTGGAGTGTCTGTTTTTGTTTTGTGGTGTCTAAATTTTTTAAACTTGGTATTTACTAATCTGTCGCACTTTTCCCGATATTTTTTGTCGTAGGGAAAAATTCTGTTGCACGGTAATTTCTGGCGCATGGTCCTGTCGCACGGTAATTTCTGTCGCAGGGTTTTCTGTCGCACGGTAAAATCTGTTGCATCCATAAGGCTAAGTTTCTACTTGTTTTTTTGGGGGCGGAAAATGCCAAGAAAAACGACATGTGGGTTTTAACTTTGGCATTTTTGCAAGTGGTTTTTATTCTTTATTGGACTTTAGCGATCCAAAGAAGTGATGGAGATACCTTTTTTAATAACATTTCGTAGGGTACCATTAAAAACCAAAAATAAAAAAGATACAGTAGGGAAGGAAACAATTGTATCTAGCGAAATTTCTTTTTTTTTTTTTTATAAAAAATTGTTTTATTAACTTTTAAAACAGGGATCAATTTATGTGGGCGGGCGGGGACCTAAAAATGTAGCCGACAATAATAAAAATGTAGTGTGTGTGTTTTTCACTTTTTTTCTTTATTTTTTAAATTTTTTTTTTAGGTAGGACTACTACCCCCAGCATGGAACACACTGTTCCATGATGGAAGTAGTAGTACATGTACTAATTGACAGATCGCCGGGGTTCGTTGCGATCCTCCTGTATAATATATAGATGCGGTCGGCCGCTCTTCTATGGTCCCCTGCACTGATGTATATATACACACATTTCTATTTCCCACAAAGAGTTGAGATTGGCTGGAAACATCTGTCCATTCACAGCTCTCTGCGGGAATATGAATAGGTGTATATATACGGCAGTGTAGGGGACCATAGAAGAGCGTCTGCCGCATCTATACATTATACAGGAGGATTGCAACGGGCGATCTATTAGTACATGTACTACTACTACAGTGTGTTCCATGCTGGGAGTAGTAGTACTACCTAAAAAATGTAGAAAAAAAAGTGAAAAACACACACTACATTTTTATTATTGTTGGCTATATTTTTATTTCCCTGCCCGCGCACACAAATTGATTCCTGTTAAAAAATTAATAAAAATTTAGTTATTAAAAAGATAAATTTCGTTAAATACAATTTTTCCATCACTACTGTATCTTTTTTATTAAATTTTTTTTTAATGGTACCCTACGAAATTTTAATCAAAAAGGTATCTCCAACACTACTTTGGATCGCTAGTGTCCCCAAAAAAAAAAAAAAGTGTTGAAAAGACTCCCTTAAGCTAAAACGTTGCTTAATAATTTAATTGTGCAAAAAAAAATGTAAAAATTACAAGTAAGAATCGCTTCAAAAATACGAGGCAGGCAAAGGAACAAACAGCCAGAGAATTTACTCCACTTTCTGAAACTTTATACATGCTTTAAAGTGTTGGGTTTTCTTCCCAGAAATTATTTTCGGAGTGATTTTCAGAAAAGACGAGTGATTTTGGATGAAATGTAGTTTTTTTTTGTTTTACTAAAATTACATGAAATTATACTTTTTGTACAAAAATTTGTATGCTGAAAATTGTCCTCTTCTGACCCCTATAACTTTTATTTTTCCATATACAGCAATCAATGATGGCTAATTTTTGTGATGTGATCTGTAGTTTATATCAGTAAAATTTTTGTTCTGATGGGATATTTTGATCATTTTTTCTGATATATGAGATGACCAAAATGTACGTATATGCCATTGACCGTTTGGTTTAATAAACATTATATTGTAATAGTTTGGGCATTTATGCATGCGACAATACCACATATGTTTATATATTTTATTGTTTATAGGGATATCCCAATACCATTTTCGGTACCGATTACGAGTACCGATACTTTTTATTCTAGTATCTGTATCGGGACATCGATATTTGTTTACATTGTTTTATTTAAAAAATGAGGGTGATTCATATTTCCCCTTTATTATATAATATTTTTATATATATTATTTTACATTTTATTTACAATTTTTTAGTCCCCATAGGGGACTATAACATACAATCTTTTTATTGCATACACTGAACAATGCTGTGCCATAGCCTTGATCAATGTTATCAGCACTCCATTACTACAGGCTGCTGAGGCTGCCTGTTGAACTGAAGCGCCGAGTGGCGTGGAGCGAGATAAGGGACTTCCACCAATCCTCTCAGCTGATCTAGACCTTGTGATTTCACCAGAGATGTAACTATCAGCTCTGCTGAGCTACCAGGAATAGATTTCTGTAATTTTTAAAATGCTGTGATCAGCAGACTGGACCCATGGCTAATGTCTGACATCACCAATTCAATGTATGCATCCTGCCATGTCACACACCCAGCTCCTATGCTCTCTTTATAGACCAGGAGGGGTCCTTAAGGGGTTGAAAAGTTGCTAATTTTTTCTAGTTCATGGCTTTTGAAATATTAACTTATGCCCCACTATAAGGAATATAAAAGTAAAACAAACAGCATTGCATGTAAAATGTAACTGAAATGGGGCGCATGCGCGTGGCTCTCTAGAGAGGATGCATCCCCTGTGAGCTCCATGCCACCTGCGGGACTTTAGCCTTATTAGTGTTGATATATCGGCTCCTCTGCTGTGAAACTCCCCATACAGCTTTTCCTCATGGCCAACCAGAAACAGACCCGTGCTGGCTCATCTCAGAGGTCGCAATCTCAAACTCTACCCGAGATCTTTAGAACGGACCCGAAATCCAAGATGGCACCGACTCCTGTGCACTCTCCGAGCCCAGAGCTAGTAGAAGTGGAGAACATTGCCGACTTGCCTCCACACACCCGGCTGCCGGATGACCCGCTTACCCCTGCCGACCTCTTCGGCACCATCCAGGGTTTGTTTAAGACTGAGCTGGCGAAAGCAGTTGCGAATTTCACTAAACAGAGAGGAGACCTGGGACAGAGAGTGGCGGACCTGGAGCTAAAAGCAGATGACCTGGCTGAGGCGCTGGACTCTGAACGATTGACCAGTGCGGATCATGCCTACCGCCTGGTTATGCTTGAGCTTAAGATTGAGGACTTGGAGAATAGGTCTCGCCGGGCTAATATTAGGATCCGCGGCCTGCCAGAATCTCATACTGACCTCCCTTTGGTGGTCACCGGACTGTTTAAGGCCCTCTTACTTCAGGCGGACCCCGGCCTCTTCCACATGGACCGCATTCATCGGGCACTGGCACATCCGAAAAATCCTGATACGCCTCCAGATGTAGTGCTCCAACTACATTACTCTGAAGTACAAGATCGCATTCTACAGACAGACAGAAATATTGATCCTTTGCCGGATCTCCCACCTTCAGTTAAAATTTATTCCGATCTGGCTCCCCCTACGCTGGAAAGAAGACACATGCGCCCCATCACTCTAGCCCTGCAGAAAGCGCAGATACGATATCTGGGGGATTTCTCTTCAGCTTGCAGTTTCAGCTACGATCGACTTTCTTCACTGCCCGCACACCCCAGGAGGCTATGGAGATTCTGCACCGGAAGAATGTACCGTACGATGATCCAGCGCCCCTGCCACGCCAAGGTTTGGAAGACATGGAATCTTTCTACAAGCGCCTTCGTCCACTACTGCAGACACCTGGATGAGTGACTCAACTTGGTATATTGTGCTATTTTTCTTGTACAGGACGCTATCCTGTTGTAATTGTTTTCCAGAGACCCTTGTTTCTCCCCTTGTTTTTTTGTTTCTAATTTGTGTCCTCCGAGATGACACAGATTTTTTTTATTTTTTCCTACCAGCTTGCTGTATTGTACACTCTCTCTCTACCAGCGGTTATACAGGGTACATGGCTTCCTTATATGTGGCCCTATGTTTAGTTCTTAATGTATTGCTCATTTATGTACTGCTCCCATGTACGGGTCAGCTCCTTCCTATTTTTCCTCATTATTTGAGGTTTTGTCCCACTCCATTGATAGCGGTGTTTCACTTGTCTAGAGGGCGATCCCAATGGTGGACTATCATGTTGCCCTACTCCCTGAGGTGTTGGTGGTCACGGGGGACTAAGTGCCCTTTGGGGTCCCCCAGTCTGCCTCCCTCTGGATTTTACCATCCCATTACCTGATTGTTCTCTACTTTTTTTTTATGTTCTCTACTTACTTTTTTGTTCCTCCTTTTTGCTTGTTCCCATTCCTTCTGTCCCTTTCCATGTCTTGTGCCCCCCCCCCCTTCCTTCTCCTCTCATGTTTCTATTGCTGGCATCCTGCATCTGGTTCTTCTTTGTTTGTCTCGGCTTTCTCCTACCCCTTCCTTCTGTGTCGTGTAATGTCACATAATGTCTGTGGGCTTAACTCTCCTACTAAACGTAAGAAGGCTATGTTGGATTGCCTTAAACATAACCCTGACATAATATATGTTTACAGGAATCGCACATCACCACCACTTCTTTCCCAAAACCTATCCACTCTTATTACTCCAGTTTCTATATGGCTTCTTTTACTACTAAGTCTAGGGGTGTGGTTGTTTTGTTACATAACTCATTCCCATTTAGTTTGGTTTACCTCCATACTGATCTGGGTGGTAGATACTTAATTCTCGAGCCTCTATCGGGAGTCTCTGCGGTGTATCATTAATTCTTATGCACCTAATGATAATCCACTGGATTTCTTTGTTACCATAGCATCTATACTGCGGGCTCTTTTCTATGACCACCTTATTTGGTGTGGTGATTTTAACATTGTAATTAGTGGAGTGCTTGATAGATCTCATACTAGGGCGTGTCGCCGTTCAGGTGCACAGCAGAGACTCCTCTTAGACACTTTTGCTAATCATGATCTGGCTGACTCATGGAGGAAGCACAATTTTGCTCAGAGGGGGTATACGTATTTCTCTCCTGCTCACACTCTATACACTAGGATCGATTGGATCCTTATGTCTACCCTCTCTCTCCCACATTTGCTGTATGCCAGACATATTCCATGTGCATGGTCGGGCCACGATGTAGTTTTTGCTCAATTTAATTTTGGTATTAGGTATTGCACTCCTTACCCTTGGAGACTTAACAAATCGCTTCTCTCCCGCCCACACATTCGCACTGCTATTGAGGAGGCTCACTCTTCTTACTTTTCTACTAATTCTATTTCCTCTCCTGATATTGGCGGGACCTGGATGGCCAATAAGGCTTTCATTTGGGGTAAGTTTATTGCTTTGGTTTCTGGGCTAAAAAAAAGAAAGGACTAGGACCCAATCTGCTTTAGAGCATAAATTAACAAAATTAAACATTGCCCATCAACTGAAGCCTCACACTTATCTCCTCCAGGCTATCAAAACCACTAGACTTCAGCTAGATGCTGTCCTTACAGATCGCACTGAAAAAGCACTATACTGCATGCAAGCTAGCTATTATAGTTGGGCTAATAAGCCTGACCGATTGCTAGCCTCTGTTATGCCAGAAACAGCGACTTAATAGAGTTCATACCATTCAAGTGCAGCCTGGAGTGCCCACCTCCAACTCATCCCACATTTAGGAGGTTTCCATTCTTTCTATTCCTCCTTATATAAAGAACGTGCCTCACCTCCCTCTGCTACTGCTATTGTTGCTTTCCTTGCCTCTACCTTTTTACCTTCTCTTTCTTCCTCTGCTAAGGATTCATTAAATCTTCCGATATCGATTGAGGAAGTGGATCAGACGAACTCCGACATGAAGATTGGTAAGGCGCCAGGCCCAGATGGCCTTTCCTCTTTATATTATAAAAAAAATGAGTCCAGTTCTTCTCCCACTTATTGCTTCCTTCTGTAATAAACTAATGTCTGGCTCCCCCATGCCCCCAAAATTTCTTACGGCCTCCATTGTGGTCATCCCTAAACCTAGTAAAGACCACCTTCTTCCATCCAACTATCGCCACACCTCCCTTATTAATCTTGACACAAAAATCTTTACGTCCATTTTGGCCCATAGGCTACATCGCCTCCTACTGGATTTAATCCGCAACGATCAAGTGGGGTTCATACTAGGTCGACAGGCTCCTGATAATATATGTAAGGTATTGGATGTAATCCACTGGAGTTCCTCTACTTCAATCCCCCTTACTTTGCTGGGTCTTGATATTGAAAAGGCCTTTGACACGGTATCATGGCCCTATCTATTTGGAGTTCTGTGGGCCATGGGCTTCTCCGACCCCTTTGTGGCAGCTCTCCACTGTCTATATTCTGACCCCCGAGCTTACCTAAAACTTCCCTCTTTCTCCCCTGCTCCCATTGTTATTGAGAGGGGTACTCTCCAGGGATGCCCTCTTTCTCCAGCTTTATTTGCCTTGGCTATGGAGCCTCAGACGAGTATCCTTCGTGGAAATCCGAATATTTTGGGAGTCTCTGTCGCTAATTCGGTCTATAAAGTAAATTTATTTGTGGATGATTTATTACTCACCCTTACTAAGCCCCTCGTGTCCCTACCTAATGTTTTCTCTGTTCTAGACAGGTTTTACACTGTCTCAGGCCTGGTGGTTAACAGGAACAAGTCGGAGATTGTTTTGCAATACTCCTCCTTTGGTACAAAGTCTGATCCATCTCAACTTTGACCTTCAACCTTCTACTTCCTACCTGCTCTATCTAGGTATTTCTCTTCCTTTGCAACTTTCTTCTCTCTATAGACTGAACTATCCCCCACTTTTTAAAACTATTCGTGCAGATCTGACGCGCTGGAATCTACCACACATCTTGGCTGGGTCGCCTCCACCCGTCTGCTTTACTTTTTTAAGACACTCCCTATTCCAGTACAATTGGCTGACCTTAGGGCACTCCAGGCTGACCTCTTCAGGTTTATGTGGCGGGCCTACATCCTAGAATCCCACAAAATATTTTGTACTACCATAAGAGTGTTGGGGGTCTATCTGTGCTTAACGGGGTACTCCGGTGCTTAGACATCTTATCCCCTAGCCAAAGGATAGGGAATAAGATGCCTGTTCGTGGGAGTCCTGCCGCTGGGGACCCCCGAGATCTTGCACGCGGCACCCCATTTGTAATCAGTCCCTGAAACGTATTCGCTCCGGGTCTGATTACCGGCGACTACACGGCCAGCAGCGTGTGATGTCACGCCTCCTCCCCCGTGTGACGTCACGCTCCGCCCCTCAAATGCAAGCCTATGGGAGGGGGCGTGATAGGGGTGGTATACCTGTCAAACCGTAATGCAGGTGTCCTAAGGCGAGCTCAGGGAGGACAGAAACCTCCCATAGCTATCACGCCCCTCCCGTAGGCTTGCATTGAGCGGCGGAGCGTGACGTCACACGGGGGCGGAGGCCCCTAGAGCTATCCAGTGTCCACGCACCACCGACTTATGGGCCTCCCAAAGGACTGACTGCGAAGCAACCGAGCCCTCGTTGGTGGCAAAGTAGTCAGTGATACACTTCTGGATCGACTCCCGGGAAGGCACCAATTTAAGGAGAGAGTCATTCAGATGCCAGAGGCATCTCCTGAGTGAGGAAGCAGAGTGGGAGAAGGAGAGGAGGACAAGGAAGTGGTCAGACCAGGAGATAGGGTCGAGGGAGGCGGTAGAGAGTATGCGCACCATGGGAAGATTATGCAACTTATGCAGGTGCGAATAAAAACTGAAAGAGCGGTCCGTCGGGTGATTTATGCGCCACAAGTCATATAGCGAAGAGGCCTGAGAAGAGGCAGGAGAAGGTGGGGAGTCAGTGAGGGAATGACGATCCAGAGTTGGAGAGAAAATAAGGTTGAAGTCGTCCCACCCCCCACCCCCCCCCACCCCCCAACAACCACACAGAAGAGAGATATTTATGGAGTCTGGAAAGAACCCTACGGAGGAACGGGATTTGAGATGTGTTAGGGGCATAAATATTACAGAGCAAAAGAGACACCCCACCCAGGACCCCCTACACTATAACATAGCGCCCCTGAGGGTCAAGAAAACAAGAGGAGACTTGTAAGGAGCAGGAAACTGAGATGGGTGTCCCTGTCGTCTTCCTATCCGAGACTGCGGAGTAGACCAGAGGGTAGGAGTGTTGAAGAAATTGGAAGGATCCAGAATGGTCAAAGTGTGTCTCCTGAAGGAAGACAATATCTGCTCGCAGGTCCACCAGTTCACGCTGCAGTAAATGCCTCTTAGCAGAGGAGTTCAGGCCCTTAACATTCAAGGAGGCACACTTGACCATGACGGATGGATGGTGCAAGGAAGAAAAAAGTCAATAAAGGGACATACTCACAAAGAATCCTAGGAGAGCGTCAGCAGGCCCAAAGAGAAGAGCAAAGGGGTCCGTAACTGCAACGCACACAGAAAGCAGGAGAAGGGAGGGAACAGAGGACAACAGAAAGACGGACAAACTAACAACATACAGACAGGACAACACAAAGAACACCAAAAATAAAACAGTGTACTTAAACAAACCATTGACAAGAAAACCAATGCAGAGGCTGAGACCACTAAGGTGGACCGAGAACCAGGGTTTAGACAATCCAGTTCTATAGCCTCGGGAGGGGAAATGGAAGAATACCACTTAGGGACACCCACAAGGGGAGGCACCCTTCCCCAAGGCCATAGCAAGAATCACAGCATCTAAGAGTAAACAAACTACAGGTGACCAATAATGCAAATGTAAAACAATTGTAAACAAACTTGTGCAGAGAAAAAATGAATGAATTAAAGGGGAAAACATCAGCAGGAAGTCCATACAAAATCTGATCCAAGAGCACAATAAAGTTCCATGCTAGGGATAAACCAAAGACAATGAATCAGCCCGGGGCCACTAAGGGGGGGCGGGGTCTTCCGGGGTCCCCTGGGGTCACGAGGAGGGAACTTCTTTTGGGTCCCGGATTTGCGGGACCAGACAGGCTGCCAGACAGGGGAAGGGGGGAAGAGGTGAGGTCCCAGTGCTCCAGCTGGGGGACCGGCAGATCCAGGGCAGAACAGAATGCCGGTAGGTCAGAAAAGGATCGCAGGACAGCAGAGCATCCATCCCTGCGGGCATGTAAAGCAAACAGGAAGTTCCATCTGTATGGCACCTGGTGAGCGTGGAGGACTGCTAAGAGGGGTTGAAGCATGCAACTTTTCCGAAGAGTCAGCCAGGACAGACCCTGATAGAGCAGTATAGGGGTCCCAACAAAGTCAAAATTCCGTAGCGAGCGAGCCTTGGTCATAATAGCCTCCTTCACTCGGAAGTCGGGTACGCAGCAGACAACATCTCGAGGGGCTCCCATGGCAGACTTAGGGCGGAGGACCCTATTCGCCCTGTACAGCTTGATCTTGTGGGTGGAGGATTCCCCCAGAACCAGGTTAAAGATGGCTTCCATGGTAGCAAATAAGTCCTCTTCACGTGTCGCCTCCGGCAATCCACGCACTCGTATATTGTTGCGCCGGCCCCGGTTGTCCACGTCTTCCACATGGGCACAGAGGTCACAGAGAAAGTCAGTTTGGGAAGCAATGGTGGAGTGCAGCTGGGCAATATACGCTCTGGTGGTATCATGGGCTTTCTATAGGCCCTCCACCCGGTCAGAAACATGCTGTAGATCTTGCCATATGGAAGCAATTTCTGCCCAACAGGCGTCATTCACCTCAGCGATAAGGGAACGAAAGTCCTCCTTTGTCGGAATTTGGGAAAGAAGCAAGCCAAGGTCTGGTAGAGTGGAGGGTAACGCTGGTAGGCCAGAGCAAGGCAGGCCAGGCTCAGAGGCAGTGTCCCAGGATGGGGAGGCCACCCCGAAAGGAGATGGCACATGGTCCCAGGGGAGCGGGATGGGGACCCCTGAGGAGGCAGACAGGGTGCCCCAGCGGACATCTTGGTAGGCAGCGGGGCCCTCTGTGGCTTGGGGACAGCGGCTGAGAACGGCTGGCAGCAGGTTCCTCCAGGGTAGCAGGGCAAGACAGTGCATGGGTGCTTGGATTTGGGGAGCACTGTTGAGGAGGGGGCTGCACAGGTCCCCAGGCAAGGCAAGAAGGTGCCGAGAGAGTCTGTTCAGGAGCAGCAATCTGGGGCAGTAGCAGGGGAGACACTATGGGAGACTTCGGGTGCCTGGTTACATGTGCCCAAGATGGCGGGCCCCCAGTCCAGAACAACAGGGACGGAGAGGGGCCTACAGAGGAAGGAGGTTGAGAGGGGCTGCAGGGGCCACAGGATCTGGGGGCAGAGGATCACCAGCACTTACCCCTGTGCCCGGGCAGGTCGGAGTCCCAAGGGTTAAACCAGCAGCAGGATCCTTTGTGGGGAGCTCCGTCAGCAGCGGAGCAGCAGAAAGCTGAACAGGCCAGTCAGCAGCACGGAGCCAGTATGGAGTAGCTGGGGTCTGCGACAACCGCGGAGAAGGCAGCAAAGGGGAGTCCGGTCCTGTCAGAGGGAGCCCAGCAGGAGCGCAGAGCAGGGCTGGGTCCGGAAGCCCCAGACGAGATCTCTGGCCCTGAGCCGGCCCAGTAATGGCGGGTGGACGTGAGGGAGCTGGAGCCAGAGATCGTTGGAGGTACCTCGTGATACCTCTGGGAGTGGAGATGGACTGCCAGGTAAGCGCAGTGGGGGTCCGGGGTTTATGGGAGGCCCTCCCCATAAAGGAAAGCAGGGTCACCGGTAGCTAATGAAGCTGATGTAAGGCCTCGGGTGCAGGAGCTCACTCAGAGAGCGGCCATTCCGTTGCATGCCAAGCCATGCCCCCGATCAGGAATATGTCATATAATTGTATCTTTATAAAAAATAAGATATTCTTATTTTAAAAAAATTTTATTAAAAAAAAGCAATCTGATTGGTTGCTATGGGCAACTGTTCAACTTTTCCTCTGTACAGCTTTTGATAAATCTTCCCCATTGGGTCAATGATTGTCTTCTTTCCAGTTATTTGTTCTACTACAAATAGTACATAGATAGCTTTAGCCTGAGACAATAAAGCGGACCGATTTTAGGATAAATCAGGGTTATATTACTTGCCTGCTGCAGAAATTATTTATTTAGGTTGTTGTTGGAAATTTTCAGTCCTCAGATTAAAGGAGTACTCCGGCAAAAATTAATAAACCCAATGATAAATTTAAACATCACTACTTTAAAAAGGATAAAGCCCAAATTATAAATTAAAACATCTCTCCTTTAAAAAGGTGAGTGGAATGTTGTTCCTGTGATCGTTGCAGCACACGCTCCTCACTGAGCATCGGGTCCCGTCCCGGTGATTGAGGAAGGCCCCAGCAGTGGGACCCTCTGCAATAAGAGCAGCTTGATCACAGGAACAGAGTTACGCTCACCTTCTTAAAGGAGAGATGTTTAAATTTATAATTTGGGCATGTAGCTCGAGGATCTGTTAAGGATTTCTGTTGCTGGTGTTAACAGTTGGTACATATTGCAGTTAAAAAAAAAACTCTCACAACCATAAAATGCAATGTCATGAAGTCTTTGATATTGCAGAAAAATTGTGCTCTGTGCCATGTGTGAAAAGTAAGCAAGCTGATATTGGGATAATAGATGCAGGTTAAACATCTGTTGTAGGACCGTTCCTTCTGTCAAATGGTTCATCATGTTGATCTAGAGCCTGACCTGACCTGCTGGTCAGATTGTGGTGGAGAAAGTGTCTTTTTCTTGTAGTGTATGGAAAATCTGAAAAGGGGCAGGGTTGCTCAAGTGAGAAGAGAAGGTTCCACTCCATCTAGGACAGTCCAAGTTCTTTTCTTTTTGAATTTCCTTTCTGTCTGACCACAGTGCTCTCTGCTGGCACCTCTGTCCATTTTAGGAACTGTCAAGAGCAGGATAGGTTTGCTATGGAGATTTGCTCCTGCTCCAGTCAGTTCCTGACATGGACAGAGGTGTCAGCAGAGAGCACTGTGGTCAGACAGACAGGAAATTCAAAAAGAAAACAACTTCCTGTGGAGCATACAGTAGCTGATAAGTACTGGAAGGATTCATATTTTTTAATTGAAGTAATTTACCAACCTGTTTAACTTTCTGGCACCAGTTGATTTAAAAAAAAAAAATATATGTTTTCCAGCGGAGTACCCTTCTTAAGTGTATGTTAACATGGCATATTTATCCAATATCAGAAAAATACTCAGTAAAATGTTGCAGCAATTTCAAGGTTATTCTTGGGTTTCTGTCACATTTACCTCTTTTGTGACCGTGTTTTTTTTTTTATCATTCAAAAGTTTTATTAATTTTTAAACAAAGTAAACATATAAAAAAAGAATACAATAACAGGCCAACTGAGGCATGTAGTGGGTTACAACCCATATTCAAAGTACTGCATAATATAACAGTGAATTGACAGGCAAGAGGCTCACTGAGCCTGAATCACAGAAAATAGCAGACCTGACAGTGAGATATACAAATACAAAACAATCAAGGCACAATGTCAAAGTTAAATGTTCTAGCATCCATATGGGACTGAAAATTGCAGCAACTGGCAAGTAAAGATTATCAGAGTAGGTAACATATATCAAAATCATAATGACAGGCGATAGTATTGCAGCTGGGTAACACCAGCTAGACTGAGTGTAAATATCAACAAGATGAGGCAGAAAGGGTGAAAGAGGAAGGTAAGTACACCCCGAAAGGGCGGGCAACGGGGAAAAGAGAGAGAAGGAGAAAAGACAGGGTGAAGAATCAGAGAGAAAAGGAGGCTAAGAAAGGCAGATGCAGGGAGGCAGGAGTATACAAACAGACAATTAGAGAAAAGAAGAATCAGTCGGGGAACCGCTGGAGGGGGGAGGGGGTGGGGGGGTAGAGAATCTAGGAGGGTCCGGAAGCCCGAGGATTCCCAGAAAGTCAACCATTCCGACCAGGTCTTAGTATAGTCTTCTGGGGTAGGGGCCATCAGTTCTTCCATTCTTTGCGTGTTTGTGATCTCAACTATCCATTCACGCATCGTTGTGGGGGGGGGGGGGCAGAAGATCGCCATTTACGAGGAATGACGGTCCTGGTCGCCTGAAGCATATGACTGAGGAGGGACTTGCGGAATGAGGAGGATGACAATGGGAAGTGAAACAAAAGGGTCGCCTCCGGGGAGTTAGGGACAGCTATCCCGGTGACCTCCCTAATAATGCGTAAAAAATTGGACCAGAACTGGGACAACCTAGGGCAGGCCCACCAAATATGTGTCATGGTTCCCCATGATAGCCCACATCGCCAGCAATCGGAGTGACCGTGGGGTACCAGCGATGGAGTTGAGTGGGAGTCCTATACCACCGTGAAACAATTTTGTAGTTGGTCTCCTGCCCCTTATTAGCTATAACCGATTTGTGGGTAAGATGAAAGCATTTGGACCATTGAGTTGGCGTGAAACTCATCCCCAGTTCTGCCTCCCAGGCTCCACAAAAGGGGGGCAACGAAGAGGCAGAGCCCTGCATCAGTAAGTGTAATAAGAATCCTATAGTGTGGGGTGGGAGAGGGGGAGTTAGACAGAGTGTCTCATAAGTGGTTAAAGCCTGGTGAAGTTGTGTAGAGTTCTTTATGGAGGAATAATAGTGTGTCAATTGTGTATGTTCGAATGGGCTATGACCTGTGGACGCTGCGCCTGGGCATAGGACGGAGAGGGGAAGGATTTCCGAGGTCGCAAGTACATGGGTGAACCGCAGTGGGGAGGGGCTGACTCCCCTCAAAAAAGAGCCCAAACATTCCCGGGGGAAAGGCAGGGTTCCCCGTAATGGGCAGCAGTGGGCCTGCGGGGTCAATCAGAGAGCCTCGGGGACCCAGCCGGCTCAGGACTGAAAGTGTCTGGTTGGTGGTAAGACAACTGGGATAAGGAGGAAGGGGGCGGGGGGAGGCCACAGCCAAGGTAGCCCAGACAGGTCCACAGGGGACACATCATGCGCTAGGCGCACCCACAATTTGGAAGCGGAGTTATGCAGCAGGTCCAGTAGTCTCGCATGCATAGCCGCAATATAGTAGAGGCGGCCATTAGGCAGGCCCCCCCCCCCCCCCCCAGCCTCCTTTGGACGAAACAGTATCGCTCGGCTAAGGCGAGAGCATTCCGGTGCCCACAAAAAGGTCCCAATCTTACTATGCAACGAGCGCCAGAAGGAAGTAGGCAGGGATATTGGTAGCGTCTGAACTAAATACAATAATTTTGGCAAAAGTGTCATCTTAATAGCATTGATTCTACCAAACCACGACAGGGGTTTCCCCTGCCATCTATCCAGATAGGCAGAGAATTGTGTGAGCAAGGGCGCAAAGTTGCAATGGTACAGGCGAGACAAATCTGCGGGGATCATAGTACCCAGGTAAGAGATACCCGTCGAGGGCCAAGTGAAGGGGAAATTTACACGGAGGGTATCCACCAGGGGCTGAGGAAGGGAAACGTTTAGTGCCTCAGACTTGAAAACGTCTGAGGCACTGAAGAGAGGGAAGAGAAATATGCGGATTCGTGATATAGACCAGCAGGTCATCCGCAAAGGCCGAACATTTGTATTTATGTTCGCCAATACGGATCCCCGAGATGTCCGGATTGTTACTGATGGCGGCCAGAAGATGTTCCATGACCAGGACGTACAATAAAGGGGATAGTGGACAGCCCTGGCGCGTGCCATTAAAGATTTGGAAGGGTTGGGATAAGGAACCCCCCCCCCCCCCGGTAAAGAGGTAACAACCCCCAGCAATTGAGCTTGCGAGAATGGAGCATCCAATTCCTCCGCAGCAGCAGGAGAAATGTTAGGTAGATTGGGGAGGGGAAAGAGCCTGACCCAGAGCCAGAACGAGCAGAAGGGGGTAAATTATACAGGTCCGTATAGACGGGTTCCGAAGTGGTATGAACCCGTCTCCCTCCCGATGTTTTAATGCAAGGGATGTAAGATCTAGCCATGCGTTCCCGTAAGGCCCTAGCCAACATGCGCCCGCTCTTCTTACCGAACTCATAGAATTTACTGCGGCAAAGTTGAAGAGCACATTTGGAGGAAGCGTCGAGCAATCGCTTGGCTTCCTGCCGTGCCAGCAGCAGGACCCCAGAGGAGAGCGCTCGCTTGTGGGCTAGTTCCAGTTCGGCCACCTTACCCAGGGCACGTTTCAAGGTGAAAGCCTTTTCCAGTTTAAGACGGGATCCGTTCTTGATAAAGATTCCCCGAAGCACACACTCTGCGGCTTCCAATCTCACGACAGGGGAAGTGGGGTCCTGGGCGTGGTCAAGAATAAAATGTTCAATAGTCCTGTGGACGTCAGCCGTACAGACAGGGTCGAGCAAGAGAGAATCATTCAGACGCCAGGTCCACTCCCCCTTAGTAAGAAACGGCAAGCGCAGGGGGCAGGTAACCGGGGCATGATCTGACCAAAGGATACTGCCTATCGTGGAGAACACCAACCAGGGCAAGGCGCTATGTTGTAACAGGATATAATCGATGCGACTATAGGAGTTGTTGGGAGGGGAATAAAAACGCCATGTAACAAACGCCATACATCCTGTAACTGTAAGAGAGAGAGGGCCCGTTTTAATAATTTAATGGCCGAGTATGAGATAGAGGACCTACCAGAGGAGTTGTCTAGCGTGGGGTCTAAGGTAAGGTTAAGGTCACCGCAAAGGATGACAGTACCCCTAAGCAAGGGAAGGACCGTCTCAGTGAAATCTAGCAGGTATTGAATTTGGTTGAAATTGGGAGCGTAGACGTTCAGGAGAGTGAGCTCATGTCCACCCACCAAAAGAGAAAGAACAATGTATCTAGCAGAGGGGTCAATCGTACAATCCAGGACCTGGTGAGGCAGCGACTTATGTATAGCAATCACCACCCCGCAAGACCTGGAGTGAGGATTGTTGGCACAGAACCAGGATGTGTAATGTGGGTGCGTGAATTTAGGTTTGTGTCCTACCTTGAAATGAGTTTCCTGAAAACAGATCAGATGTACCTTCTGTTTGTGGAAATGGTGAAGTACTTGAGAGTGCTTCTCAGGCGTGTTCAGGCCCTTGGCATTAAAGGTAGCGATCTCAAGGTCAGCCATGGAAGAACAGAAAAAAAATGTAGACACAATCAATAAGGGCCAGCGAAACAAGTGGTCCATCCCCCCGCAGTTAGGGGAAAGAGGGAAGAAAAAAGAAAAAAAAAAGGGGGGGGGAGAAGAAGGGGAGGAGAAAGAGAAAAAAAAGGGAGGGGGGGAGAAAGAAAAAAAGGGGGGGAGAGGGGACAAAGAAAAAAGAAACGGGAAAAGGGGGAAGAAAGGAAAAAATGAGAGAGAGGTAACTAGAGAAGCAGTAGACAGATAGAGAAGGGACTACTGCTGCAGAAACTAACAAGATCACAAAGTAATAAAGGAGGGGAGAAATCCCAAGGACCAGGACGTCCCCAGGAATCCTATACCTACAGGGGGGTAAAGTTAGTCAGGCAGCGGGAGGGGTCGGAGCATACTGCACTACCGCAAATGTAACTAAGACTGAAAGGAGCCCTAAAAGTGCTAGAAGACAATGACAAGGAGGCAAATGAATAGGGAAAGAGAAAGAGGGAGGAGGAGAGTACACAAGTATAGCAATAAAAGGCACAGAGCAAAAAGCACAGTAGGAGCACAATTCAAAATAAATAAATAAATAAGGGGGGGGGAGGGGACAGTGGACATTAGAGATCCCTTAATGGCAACCAGCAGTAGCATAGAACGTCAGCAGGCATCGAGAGGACAAAGTGGCTATCAAACGGGGTCTATCCAAAGGAGAAGTCAAGTGGGGGGCTGCGAGGCCCTACTGGAAGCAGCAACCACAGAGGGCTGCTGGTGAGACTGGGGGGCCATCCGTGGACCGCGGGTGCCAGGGTCTCTAGGGGGGAGACCAGAGCGAGGCGCCCTCGCAGGAGACAAAGCCGGAGGGGGAACCGGCCGTTGGAATGGAGGGGACTGTAACATCGGCCACTCCGGGAGCACCACTTCAGGTAAATCCAGGGTTTGGACAAAGCTGGGAAGATCATCTGGAGCGCGTAGGGTCACCACACGCCCCCTGTTGCGCACTGTGAGGCAGAAAGGAAATCCCCAACGGTATGGAATGTCTCTATCTCGCAGGACTTGCAGGAGGGACTGGAGAGCAGCTCGTTGAGCCAGAGTATGGCGGGAGAGATCGGGATACAGCTGGATGGGAATGTCCTTGTAAGTGATCTGTCGACGTCTCCTTGCTCTTTGCGAAATGTCCTCTTTTAGGGTGTAAAAGTGTATCCGGCAGACAATGTCCCTGGGATTACAATCAGCAGAACTCGCCGGACGCAGTGCCCTATGTGCCCGGTCCATTTTAATGTGTGCCGCAGGAGGTCTGTCCAGCAACTCGTTGAAGATAGCGGGAAGGGCCTCCCACAGCTCCCCAGAGGACACGGATTCCGGCAAACCACGGATCCTTATAGTGTTCCTACGACTGCGGTTTTCGATGTCGTCCATATGTTGTTGAAGGTGGAACAGTTGATCAGTGTGGCTGCTTACAACGGCTTGCAAAGCCTGAAGAGAAGTTAAAGCAGAATCCTGTGCCGTCTCCACAGCCTCCACCCTGGCGGACACAGAAGAAAGTTCCGCAGCTGCGCAAATTTTTGTTTGCATTCTTGTACCACTTGCCTGGTCAAGTGAGAGATATCCTCTTTAGTGGGAAGAGACCAAACCAGCATCTGCAGATCTGCCAGAGTCACGGGAGCAGAGGCCATAACAGCAGGAGGTGTAGTCATATCACAACTCAAAGAAAACTGACAGATCCACAGCACAAGGCACAAGTCCTGAGGGTGGTGGTTGCGTATGGAGCAAGGGGGGAGTAGCATCCAGACTGCAAGGCACAACTTGGGGTACAGGGAGGAGCGGAGGGTTGGGTGGAGGCAAGGGTGACTGTCCTCGGCTGGATGGTGTGGAAGCTGGGGGTAGGCAGCAAGGGCAGACCCCGCAGGAGACACCGAGGCATCATGGGAGCCAGCAGCCCAGGAGGAGCCAGAGACCCAGGGTGGGGAGGGGGAACCAGCCACCAGAGCTGGAGGCAACGGGCACGGTGGAGGCTGAAAAGCAGGGTGCACCATGGTGGACCCTGGGGGAGAAGCCCCCACGGGGCTCTGATGAGGTCTTTCCATGTAGAGGATATCTGCAGGGCCCCTCCAGGAGTGTGGGGAAGGGCCCAAAGGAGGCTGGAGATGGGGCACTGAGGGGGTTAACAAATTGTCCCCTGTGAGCAAGTCCAGCGTGGAGGAGATAGGTGCGGGGAGCGCCCCTGCAGCAGGGGGCCTTATAGGGGCTTCTCTTAACGGCTCCTGGGAGACTTCAGGCTCTAAACCGCTCACCAGCCGAGTGGGAGCCACTTCCTGATAGCGCTGCAGCTGGGCGCCGCCAGCACTGAGCGCAGGAGAGCTGGAGGGCAGTGACAGAGGCCGGGCAAGATTGTGCACCCGGGGAGAAGACCGGAGGACCGCCGGAACATCCAGAAGGTGAGCGTCAGGGACCCTGAGGGTGGGCCCGCTCCTCCACAGGCCGGGGCAACGGCACAGGCAGGGCAGCAGGAGAAGGAGAGGCCGCAGACGTGCAGGGCCGCGTGTCCAAGATGGCGCCGGGCACCAGAGCAGGCAGCGGGGATCCCGTACGGGAGTGCTGGGAGCGGGTGAAATATGTCTCCAGAGACACCTGCTGAGAGGGGGGGGGACTCCATCCACCATCCTCCTCCTTTGTTTGGATTTGTTTCCCATTATTAGGCACAAGAATGGGCTAAGGTTGCCAGCGGCAGGCAGGAGCTCCTAAGCAGCACGTCCTCACACCACCATGGCCAGACACGCCCCCCCGTGACCGTGTTTTTAATAGCTGTCATGGATACAGATTAGTCACATTCAGTAAGGCTTATTGGTTTCTTGCATTTCGTGAAGTACATTTAAAATGTGTGTTCAAAAAAAATGTGCAACGCAATTCACAGCGTATTCCCATTTTTTGGTACAAATTTTGCCATGTGATGCAAGCCAAAATGTGTATTAAAATCCTATATGAACCCTGCCTGAGGTGTGATTAGCTCACATAAGGCTAGCAGGCTGGATATAACAGGTGAGATATCAGACTTTTATACATGGTGGTCTAGGATTTTATTTCTATTGTGAATGTTAATTTTCTTGCATAAAAAGGAAATAAATTTAGTTGAGTCCGGTTTGTAAATTAGTTGCTACTGTCCTTTGAGATAAAACTAGTTCTGTTGTTCTGCTGGCACATGATTTATAGGACTGTGCCCAAAATCTGTGTTCTGTGACATCAACGGCTGTGTCACTTCCTAGCAAAAGTCTGTTGTTTGTTTAAAAAAGATGAAAACGAGAAGGACTCTCTACTATGCGTCACGCTTGTCTTTGGCATTGATGCTGTTTCTTGAGTAAATATAGACATTGGTGGCACAGAAAATCTGTGTGCATTCAGAATGGTGTTCATTTAATGTGCAACACATACATTAATACATAACCTATAAAAGACACAGTGTATAAACTAAAGTCAGATTGCAGAATACACACACGTTTATATATTTTTTCTTTATAGGGCAAACGTAATTATGTTAAGGTAAACACATGAAACAAATAATAGGAATATAGAAGTCTATATATAGGAAACATCATTTGAATTAAAACGTGTTTCCACTTTCGAGATCCCTACTTGTTGGTAGGGTCCCTTGATAGAAATTTCCCCCCTGCTGAGACTCACAGTGATCAGATATAATCTGTGAGTAAAACTGCAGTAAGTGTTCAGTTTCTTGCAGTACCACCACTGGAAAATGAAGAATAACAGGGCAGGGTTTCCAAAGAGAGATGGAGAGAAGCACTCTTTGTAACTATGCTCCTCTCTGGCAAAGAGATGAATGTCCTGAACAGGATTCCTCTCCTCTTAACTCAGAATTCTTAATCGTTCTATCCCTATTACTCTGATAATCATTTTTGCCGATATTATCGGCCGATATTCACGATTTTGGACGTTATCGATATCGGCAATTACCTTGCCGATAATCCGATAGTGCCCTGCCCACCACACCCCCCACCACACCGCCACACCCCCCACCACACCGCCCCAGCCAGAGACCGCCGCCGCCGCTGCCCCATTGCCTCCCCCATCCCCAGTTTTATAATTACCTGTTCCCGGGGTCCATGCTATTTCTGGCTCCTGCGCGTCCTTTGTTACGCTGTGCGATGCGCAGCGCAATGACGAGTGACATCCTCAATGCGATGTCACCGTCAGTGCGCACAGTGACAGCTCAGGAGGACGCTGCAGGAGCCAGAAGAAGCGTGGACCCTGGGCCCCAGGAACAGGTAATTATATAACCAGGGATGGGGGAGGCAATGGGGCAGCGGCGGTTTCTGGCCGGGGCGGTGCGGCGCGGTCATGGGGGGTGCGGTGCGGTGGTGGGGCAGTGTCGGTGATAGGACTCAGGACCCCAGGACAGGCAGGGGGAGAGAAGCGGGTGGCGGCGGCAGTCTCTGGCCCCTCAAAAGCCGCTGCAGTTCATTGATTTAAAGCGCCCGCTTTAAATCAATGACCTGCAGCGGTGTCGCCGGGGGGGGGGGGGGGGGGGGGGGATAAATAGCTGTTAACTTATACCGGAATATCGGCATAAGTTATCGGCTATTGGCCCTAACCTCCACAAAGTATCGGCCCTAAAAAAAACAATATCGGTCGATCCCTACAGAGTATATTGCCAAACGTTTTACTAAACTGGACAACCCCTTTAGAATGTGTTTCCACTTGGCTGTGTTTTGGAAAACTGCCACAGCAGTTTCTGAACCAAAGCCAGAAGTGGATTTAAAAGGAAAAGTCTTATACTTCTCCTTCTTGCTGGATCTACTTCTGGCTTTGGCTCAAAAACTTCAGTGGTAGTTTAAAAAAATAAAATAAAAACCTGGCAAGTGGAAATTCAGCCTTAGGGTACATTGCCACAGGTGGGATCTTCTCTGAGTTTCTTCGAGTTTTCTACACTGCTCTAAAAAATAAAGGGAACACTTAAACAACACATTTTAACTCCAGGTCAATCACACTTCTGTGAAATCACACTGTCCACTCAGGAAGCAACACTTATTGACAATCAGTTTCACACGCTGTTGTACAAATGGAACAGACAACAGGTGGAAATTATAGGCAATTAGCAAGACACCCCCAATAAAGGAGTGGTTCTTTGGTTGTTACCACAGACCACTCCATTTCCTATGCTTCCTGGCTGATGCTTTGGTCACTTTTTAATGCCGGTGCCTTCACTCTACAGCATTAGACAGAGTCTACAACCCATACAAGTTGCTCAGGTAGTGCAGCTCATCCAGGATGGCACATCAATACGAGCTGTGGCAAGAAGGTTTGCTGTGTCTGTCGGCGTAGTGTCCAGAGCATGGAGACGCTACCAGCAGACAGGCCAGTACATCAGGAGGAGGCGATAGGAGGGCAACAACCCAGCACCAGGACCGCTACCTCCACCTTTGTGCAAGGAGGAGCACTGCCAGAGCCCTGCAAAATGACCTCCAGCAGGCCACAAATGTGCATGTGTCCACTCAAATGGTCAGAAACAGACTCCATGAGGGTGGTATGAAAGCAGGTTCACACTGAGAACATGTGACAGAGTCTGGAGACACCATGGAGAACGTTCTGCTGCCTGCAACATCCTCCAGCACGACTGGTTTGGCGGTAGTTCAGTAAGGGTGTAGGGTGGCATTTCTTTGGGGTGGCCGCACAACCCTCCATGTGCTTTCCAGAGGTAGGCTGACTGCCATTATTACCGAGATGAGATCCTCTGACCCCTTGTGAGACGATATGCTGGTGCGGTTGGCCCTGGGTTCCTTCTAATGCAAGACAATGCTAGACCTCATGTGGCTGGAGCAGTTCCTGAAAGAGGAAAGCATTGATCCCCAGACCTGAATCAGACTGAGCACATCTGGGACATCATGTCTCTCTCCATCCATCAACGCCAAGGTGCGCCACAGACTGTACAGGAGTTGGCAGATGCTTTTGTCCAGGTCTGGGAGGACTTCCTTTAGGAGACCATCGGCCACCTCATCAGGAGCATGCCCAGGCGTTGTAGGGAGGTCATACGGGCACGTGGAGGCCACACACACTACTGAGTTTTTAGGACATTACATCAAAGTTGGATCAACCTGTAGTGTGGTTTTCCATTTTGATTTTGAGTGTGACTCCATATCCAGACCTCCATGGGTTGATAAATTTGATTTCCATTGATAATTTTTGTGTGATTTTGTTGTCAGCACATTCAACTATGCAGAGACGAAAGTATTGCATACAGTTAGTTCATTCATTCTGATCTAGAATGTGTTATCTTAGTGTTCCCTTAATTTTTATGAGCAGTGTATTTTTGTGAGTTTACCCATGGCAGATTTTGCTGACTTTAATGGGGTCTTTTGCTCTAAACCCGCAGCTGGAAATTTGCAGAAGATCCCAACTGTGTAAAGTCCCCTTTAAGTGTACCTAACACTATAAAAATCTGTTAATGTGATGTCAAATGTTTTTATTCAGCTCTGAGCAAGCAATCATTAGAACAAGCCAGGAGAAGTTCATGCCTAGTATGTTCTTTCAGCTCAGGACAGACTCATAATGTAAGTATATTTGACTGCTCTGTTCATATAGATACAAAGTGGGAGCAGAAGTGCAGGGACACATGCTTCTTTCTTAGCTTGTTCTACTAATCAGTCAGATTCTTGACAATCAGACCCTGACCAATTAAAACGTAAATAAAAATGTATAGTGACAACTTACTGTTTTGGGGATGAAACCTACTGTTTTGGGGATGAAAGTATGCAACAAGGGAAACAAATCTCCCATGAGCTCCATTATTTTAATTACTAGCTTAATAATAATAATAATAATAGTAACAAAAACTTTTGACATATTGCCTAAACATTTCAAAGGTTTTGATTGCATTGGATCTCAGTCCTGAGACTGCTGCAATCACTAGTTGTAAGCCTGGAAAACGTAAGGCAGCATGCAGTAAATACTGAATGAGGCCGGGCTCAGTGCTTGCCTTGGACATGCTTCTTCCTGAGCAGTGGATGTCAAAATTAGTGAGCAGAGGGATCTGTGAGCCATATACAGAAGCTAGACACATAAAAAAGATATCTAAAGCATCTGTATGACCTAGTGAGGGACTATTTATAGCAATAACTTTATTGCTAATATCGTTCAGTGCTATGCAAAGGCATAGCACTCATCAATGCTTTCCGTGATCTGCTTGTTTGGTATGCCAGAAGGCCCGGGGCAGAATATTGATGAGGCAGAAGGAGCTGCGCGAGCCAGCTCTCTGCCTCCAGTGCACACTGGAGAGCTATTGCAAGAACTTCAGTCACATGTAACGTAATCATGTAAGTACCACTTCTTTTTACAGCTATTCACCTGCACTATAACCCAATATATTGGGTTTAGTGTTGGTGAATTAGCTGTCAGATTCTCTTAAATGAACTGTAGCTCCCCAATGCCAGCAGCACTCATGCAGGCCCAGACCAGGACACTCCCACTACCATGCTTGACTGTAGACAAGACACACATCTTTGTACTCCTCATTTGGTTGCCTCAACACATGCAGCCTTACATGTTCTTTGTCTGCTTGTCTTCAGCAAACTGCAGGCTTTCCTATGCATTATTTGTAACAAAGGCTTCCTTCTGGGGTGCCAGCTATGCATACCAATTTGGTGAAGTGTGCAGCATATTGTCTACACACTAACAAACACGAAACACTGAGCCTATAACCTCTGCACAAATGCTGTCAGCACTCATAGATCAATTTCCTAAAGACAACCTGTGGGTATGGCACTGATCATGACCAACTTCGACCAATACTAGGCCTGTTTTGAGTGACACCTATCCTGTGAATCCACTGTATGGTCTTGCCCGCCGTGCTACATTCCCATTCCCATGCGAGTCACATGACATGGGGGAGTGAAAATGGCAAATTGGGCCCAGTTTTAATATTTCCACTTAAAGGGGTACTCCGCCCCTAGACATCTTACCACTATCCAAAGGATAGTCTGATCATGGGGGTCCCCAGTACTGACAGACAAATAGCATTGATATTGCAGAAGTCTCCCTCTTCTCCGTTACTTCACACAGTGAAGTGATCTGAGGAGAGGGGGGCCCCCATCGGAGGAGGCCACCCACAGCACTCGGGATTGGAGCTGCGCTCCGATCCTGAGTTAACCATATAGACGCTGTGGCACTGTGACCGCAGCGTCTATTAGGGTTACAGAGGGAGGGAGCTCCCTCTGTTCCCAATCGACACTCTGCAAAGTGAAAGCAGAGCACCGATGGTTGCCATGGCAATCGGAGGCCTGACAATGGCCTCTGTTGTCTTGTCACAAGAAGCTAATCAGCCTCTACCTAGGGACTGATCTGCTATCGTATGCCTGCCAGTGTAAAACTGACAGGCATAGGCATAATTCAATGGAGTATAGATGTGTACTCCACTTAATTAGATGATAGTATGATAGTAAAAAAAAAAAATTGGGTTAAAAAAATTTGGGAAAATGTGAACAAAAGAAAAAAACATCAACATGTCCTGCAAACATGTCCTGCTTTCATTTCTGTGAAATGCCTAAAAGGTTAATAAACTTTTTTAATGTCATTCTGACAACTTTAAGGGGTGCAGTTTTTAAAATGGGGTGACTTATGTGGAAATCTAACATGGCCCCTCAATTCTATTTCAGAACTGAATTGGTCCCTAAAATATCAAATTTTGAAATTTTCTTGAAAATCTGGAAAATTGCTTCTAAATTTATAAACCTTCTAGCGTTCCAAAAAAATAAAAGAATGTTTATCAAATGATGGGGACATAATGTAGACATATTGTAGATGGTAATTAAAGGAGTTCTCTAAGCTAAAACTTTTAACCCCCGTTGTGACCGGACTGTAACACTATACATAATAACCTTTCACTTACCTGCCTACGATCCCCCATTGTTCCGATATCGCCGTCCCATTTTCCGGTCCCGGTCTCTTCCACTTCCTGCGGGTCGGTGACTTCACTCTGCGCTCAGCCTATCAGCGGCCGCAGCAATGTCTCCTCACAGCTGCTGATAACCTGAGCGCAGAGTGAAGTCACCGACCCGCAGGAAGTGGAAGAGACTGGGACCGGAGAACGGGACGGCGATATCGGAACAACGGGGGATCGTAGGCAGGTAAGTGAAAGGTTATTATGTATAGTTTTACAGCCCGGGCACAGCGGGGGTTAAAAGTTTTAGCTTAGAGAACTCCTTTAATAATTCGGTGTGGTATGACTCCGTCATACGAGCAGAAAATTTAAAATCTTGAAAAAATGCAATTTTTTTTTGTGTGCAAAATTTTTCACAAAAAACATTGAATATATCAGTCAAAATTTACCACTAATGTAAAGTACAAATTGTCACAAAAAACAATCTCAGAATCACTTTTATAAGTAGAAGCGTTCCAATGTTATTACCAAATAAATGGATACATGTCATATTTTGAAAATTTGCCCTGGTCATTAAAGGGATAATCCGGTGAAAAACAATTTTTTTTTAAAATGGGCACTGTCAGATACAAAAATTTTTGATATGTTGAAAAGCATGTAAAACAATAGGTTTTGCAATTGCTTTCATTAGAAAAGTTTCAGTATGTCAAACAACTGCTCCCCCTTCCTGCCTGGACACATACTAGTCCTGCTGTGTCCATGCATCATCACCTATGTCATGGACACACTTTCTTGTTGACAGCTGTGAGTGCAGGGCTCACAGCTGAAGGAAAAATCCTCCCACTGTCAACTTGTGTCCCGCTACTGTCAGTGAGGACAAGCTGGGAGTTGTAGTTTTGCTAATGCTAGGGAAGATGTGAGCAGACAGCATACTGAGGGAGGGGGCAGAGACCTGCACAGTGAGGCCACGCCCCCTCCCTTTGAGAGGAATTCAGACTAGTGAGCTAAATTAAAAGTGTAATAAAAAATAAATAAAGGTGCTAGACACACAAAAATTTGATGTACATGGTCAGGATTAGCTACTGAGTGATATATTTAAAAAAAAAAGTTTTTTGTTGGATCTGACGGGTACGCTTTAAATCAACTGGTGCCAGAACGTTAAAAGATTTGTGAATTACTTCTATTTAAAAATCTTAATCCTTTCAGTACTTATCAGCTGCTGTATGCTCTCTGCTGTCACCTTTGTCTGTCTCAGGAACTGTCAAGAGCAGGAGCTAATCCCCATAGCAAACCAATCCTGCTCTTGACAGTTCCTGAGACAGACAGAGGTGTCAGCAGAGAGCACTGTGGTCAGACAGAAAAGAAATTCAAAAAGAGAAAAACTTCCTGTGGAGCATACAGCAGCTGATCGAAAGGATAGGGGATAAGATGTGTGATCGCTGGGAACCCCCGCGATCTCCCTGCAGCAGCCCACATTCTATGCGTAGCTGCGTCTGCAGTTTCGGAAACTGCCGGGCTTCCGAGACAGGGACATGACGTCATGCCACGTCCCCTCCATTCATTTCTATGGGAGGAGGCATAACGGCCACAATGCCCCCTCCCATAGACATGAATGGAGGGGGCGTGGCGTGACGTCACGTCCCAGTCTCGGAAGCCCGGCGGTTTCCGAAACTGCAGATGCAGCTACGCATAGAATGCGGGCTGCTGCAGGGAGATCAGAGGGGGTCCCAGCAGCGGGCCCCCCGCGATCAGACATCTTATCCCATATCCTTTCGATAGGGGATAAGATGTTTTTGCCCGAAATACCCATTTAAGATTTTTAAAGAAGTAATTTACAAATCTGTTTAACATTCTGGCACCAGTTGATTAAAAAAAAAAAAAAAATAGTTTCACCGGAGTACCCCTTTAACCCCTTAAAGACAATGGACGTATATGTAAGTCATGGTGACATGGTACGTAACGCACCATGACGTACATTTACGCACCATTATGATCGCAAGCACCGGATTGGTGCTCGGGTCATATGCGGTAGGTCCCGGCTGCTAGCAACAGCTGGGGACCTGCCAGTAATTGCCGACATCTGCGATCGCGTTGATGTCCGCCATTAACCCCTCAGATGGCGTGATCAATACAGATCACGGCATCTGCGGCAGTGCTGTACTCTGAATGAATGATCGGATCGCCCGCAGCGCTGCCGCGGGGATCCGATCATCCAGCATGGCGGCCGGAGGTCTCCTCACCTGGCTCCGACCATGTCCCAAGGTCTTCTGCTCTGATCTGAGATCGAGCAGACCAGAGCAGAAGATCACCAATAATACTGATCAGTGCTATGTCCTATGCATAGCACTGAACAGTATAAGCAATCAAAGGATTGCCATAGATAGTCTCCTATGGGGACATAAATAGTGTAAAATAAAAGTTGAAAAATGTAAAAAAAAAAAAAAAAAGTGCAAAATCCCTTCCCCCAATAAAAATGAAAATTGTCTATTTTTCCCATTTTACCCCCAAAAAGCGTAAAAAATTATTTTTTATAAACATATTTGGTATCGTATTTGGTAAAAAAAATATAAAGAAGTCCAAAAATGCTGCTTTTTTGTCACATTTTATAAAAAAAAATTAATTTTTAAGTTTTATATATGCAAATGTGGTATCAATAAAAAGTACAGATGACGGTGCAAAAAATTAGCCCTCATACCGCCCTATATATGGAAAAGTGAAAGAGTTATAGGTAGTCAAAATACTGATTTTGTACAAAAAGTTTTAGATTTTTTTTAAAGCGGTACAAAAATATAAAAGTATCTAGCCACGGGTATCATTTTAATTGTATTGATCCACAGAATAAAGAACACGTCATTTTTACCGTAAAGTGCACAGTGTGAAAACAAAACCCTCCAAAACGTGCAAAATTGTGGTTTTCATTTAAATTTCCTCCCTATAAAAAAAAAATTGGGGGTTCGCCATACATTTTATGGTAAAATGAGAAGTTTCATTACAAAGTACAATTGGTCACGCAAAAAACAAGCCCTTATATGGGTCTGTAGATGGATATATAAAAGAGTAATGGATTTTAGAAGGCTAGGAGGAAAAAACGAAAACGCTAAAATAAAATTGCCTGGTCCTTAAGGTTAAAATGGGCTTGGTCCTTAAGGGGTTAAACAGATTTGTAAAAAGCTTCAATTAAAAAATCTTAATCCTTTCATTACTTCATGAGCTGCTGAAGTTGAGTTGTTATTTTCTGTCTAAGTGCTCTCTGATGACACGTGTCTCGGGAACTGCCCCGTTTAAAAGCAAATCCCCATAGCAAACCTCTTCTACTCTGTGCAGTTCCCGAGACAAGCAGAGATGTCAGCAGAGAACACTGTTGCCAGACAGAAAACAACCACTCAACTTCAGCAGCTGATAATTATTGAAAGGATTAAGATTTTTTTTTAGAAGTAATTTACAAATCTGTTTAACTTTCTGGAGCCAGTTGATAAAAAAAAAAAAAAAAAATACCCCTGGAATACCCCTTTAAGGTAAAAACAGGCTAAGGAGTAAAGGGGTTAATACCCAGAACATATCAATTTCTGTGTTTTTTTTATTTTTCTCTAAAAGGTTTTTCAATACATTATGTTTTCTAGTAGGCCATGCCATTAAGGGGTAAAATGTATTTTCATTGTTTCACAATTCAAGTGATGAAATACTTTTGTATGTCAGTATTAGGCAGTCATGTTGCTTTTTGTGTACATTACAGCAAAATCAATATGGACAGCAATATGTGGTCAGTGTTGCAAAACTACAACTCCCAGCATGCCCGGACAGCCATCGGCTGTCCGGGCATGCTGGGAGTTGTAGTTTTGAAACATCTGGATTTCCGCAGGTTGAAGACCACTGCGGCCTTCGTCATCATCCAGACCCCCCCCCCCCTTTAGTTTTCTACTCACCTCCCCTCGGTGGGAAGGAAGGGTGAGCCGTTCCGGGCCATCTATGCTGCAGGGATTGTCCGGTGGGGGGGGGGGGTTAGTCATTCCGGGCTGTCCATCTTCACCGGGAGGCCCTCTTCTCCGCTCCGGGCCCGGCCCCAGACTAGTGACCTTGCCTTGACGACGACGCACTTCGAAGAAGTGAAGTCGAGGGGGGCATTTCAGCATGAAACATTTTGCTGAAAAACTCTGCTTCTACTCGAGTATATACGGTATGTGGGGAAAGAGAGTAGAGCAGTGGGTGTCACTACTGGGTGATACTTGTATTAACACTTAAATATATAAACCAATATATAGCCAAATGTATAAACAATTATATAAACAACTATACCGGAGAAGTGAATAGAAGTATAATCATGCATAAAAGTTTCCTCTGTGGTTATACATATGCCACAGGGTATAATGATGTAAGCATAAAGTGTGGCATACAATAGGTCCGTGGTTAGTGGTTGGTATGGCGCACAGGTTCTAGGGGAGTTAAGAAGGGGGGATAGGATATTGGTGGGGGGAGGGGTTAGCAGATCAGTTCTGTAGCTTAGTTGAGCCCATCTGGCTGAAGCGACGTGAGACGAAAAATCCAATAAATTTTGCGCTTCTTAACCCCTTAAGGACCCAGCCATTTTTTGCACATCTGACCACTGTCACTTTAAGCATTAATAACTCTGGGATTCTTTTACTTTTCATTCTGATTCTGAGATTGTTTTTTCGTGACATATTCTGCTTTGTTAGTGGTAAAATTTCGTCTATACTTGCATCATTTCTTGGTGAAAAATTCCAAAATTTTATGAAAAAATTTAAAATCTAGCATTTTTTTTTTACTTTGAAGCTCTCTGATTATAAGGAAAATGGACATTCCAAATAAATTATATATTGATTCACATATTCAATATATCTACTTTATATTTGCATCATAAAGTTGACACTTTTTTACTTTTGGAAGACATCAGAGGGCTTCAAAATTCAGCAGCCATTTTCCAATTGTTCTCAAAATTTGCTAAATCAAAAAATTTCAGGGACCACTTCAGTTTTGAAGTGGATTTAAAGGGCCTTCATATTTGAAATACCCCAATAAATGGCCTCATTATAAAAACTGCACCCCTCAAACTATTCAAAATGACATTCAAAAAGTTAAACCTTTTAGGTGTTTCACAGGAATAGCAGCAGCAAGTAGAAAATGTTAAATCTTCATTTTTTACACATGTTCTTGTAGACACAGTTTTTGATTTTTTTACAAAGGGTTAAAGGAGAGAAATCTTTCTAAAATTTGTAACCCAATTTCTCTCGAGTAAGGAAATACCTCATATGTGTATGTCAAGTGCTCTGTGGGTGCACTACAAGGCTCAGAAGGGAAGGAGAGACATTGGGATTTTGGAGAGTGAGCTTTTCTGAAATGGTTTTTGGGGGGCATGTCACATTTAGGAAGCCCCTATGGTGCCAGAACAGCAAAAAAATATAAAAAATAAAAACATATGGCCTACTATTTTGGAAACGATACCCCTCGCGGAACGTAACAAGGGGTATAGTGAGCCTTAAGACCCCACAGGTGTTTGACAACTTTTCGTTAAATTCGGATGTGTACATTTTTATTTTTTTCATTAAAATGTTGGTTTTCCCCCAAATTTTACATGTTTGCAAGGGGTAATAGGAGAAAATGCCCCCCAAAATTTGTAACCCCATTTCTTCTGATATGGAAATACCCTCTGGGTGGACGTCAAGTACTCTGCTGGCGCACCACAGTGCTCAGAAGAGAAGGAGTCACATTTGGCTTTTGGAAAGCAAATTTTGCTGAAATGGTTTTTGGGGGGGCATGTTGCATTTAGGAAGCCCCTATGGTGCCAGGACAGCAAAAAATAAAAATAAAACACTAAATGTCACAGTAAATTTGTACATTTCTTTGGAGTAAGGACATACCTCATATGTGGGTGTAAACAGCTCTGCGGGTGCACACCGGTCTCGGAAGAGCAGGAGTGCAGTCAGGGGCCTTGAGCTTTTACATAGCTGCCTATGGAGCCAGAACAGCGGGACCCCCCCTCAAGGAGCATTACATGGGTTAAATTACTAAAATGTGGTACAGTGGGACATAAAATCATAAAAAAGGTTATGTTCCCAGAATGATGGCCCAGAGCATAGCCAAAATTAAAAATATGCCCACCCCAAACCATATGCTCTGAATCATCATTCTGGGAATGTGATGTGTGAGGCCATCCCTAACCTGTTGCCTCAAATGCTCAGGTGGAGAGAGAGCGTTGTGCATTTAAGGCAACATAAAAAAGTCCCCGATCATAGTGAATCAGTGACCCATGAAAAAATACCCCCAGAGGTCTTATCAGTTTTTTTTGTTTTGTTTTTTTGCTGAAACTTTTTTTGGGCAATTTAGTGGTTTATGGGGTTCAAACTTGGAATGTACTCTGGACATGGTACATTGGGGTCAAATTATGGAAAATGTAAATGGAAAGGGAAAATGTAGTACTGCATGGAAGTGTGATACTCCCTGGAGCAGTTTTTAATTCAGAAGCCCGGATGATCGGGGCAAGTGTCACATTGAGTGGGTGTGTCCTTCTGTATCCCCCCCTTGTGACATAATCTGCATTTTTTTCTAGGATTGTCGCTTCCTTCCAGTGTGGGGGACCTCACCTGGAAAGTGTTGGCCTGGGACGATCCTGGCACCTATAGCTTCAGTTCCTTGGGAACTCCTGCCTGCTCTTTCCTGGTTGCCAAAGTTCAGGGCCCTTAGGACTTCTTGGAACTGGAGGAATGTCCCTGTGTTGCCAGCGTACTGGGACAGTACAAAAGAGTTGTACATGGCAACCTGTACCAAGTAGACCGCAACTTTTTTGTACCATACCCATGTTTTCTCCATGGCCATGAATGGCTTGAGGACTTGATCAAAAAGATCAAACCCCGCCCCCCCCCATATACTGATTGTAGTCCAGAATACAATCAGGCTTGAGGACCGTTGTTGTGGTACCTCGCACAGGGACAGGTGAGCTGCCGTTACCCTGAATTGTGGTAAGCATGCGGACATCCCTCTTATCCTTATACCTGACCTGCAACAGGTTTTCATGGGTAAGGGCACGGGACTCAACCTGTCTGGATAAAATTTAGAGGGGGGCCTCTCTGGTTCTTCCGCATGGTCCCACAAGTGGGCGTGGATCTGGCGGCAAGGGATGTGTACAGAGGGATGCTGGTATAAAAGTTGTCCACGTGTTAACCCTTATCCAGCAATGGGTGCACATGGTCCCAAACGAGTTTCCCCCCACCCAGAGTGGGGGGACATTCTGGGGGTTCAATACGGGAATCTCGTCCCTCCTATACTCTAAACTTTTAAGTATACCTGGAGGTACTCACAAATTTTGTAGAGTTTCACGCCATACCACGCCTGCTTTGAGGGAATATACTGGCGGAAGAGGAGTCTCCCTTTAAAACTGATAAGAGACTCCTCTACCGAGAGCTCCCTGAGCGGTACATAGGCCTCCAAAAATTTGGCCCCAAAGTGATCGATGACCGGCCTCACTTCGGCGGGATCACCTCGGGGGGGGGGGCACACATGACATGCCGCATTATCAGTGTGATGAAGGCATTTCTGAATGGCCTCGAACCGCTTCCGTGTCATGGCCATACTGTAAAGCGGGGTCTGGTAGAGGATGTCCCCGCTCCAGTACTGCCTGACACTGTTTTTTTTTTTTTGACCAGGCCCATATGCAGCACGAGGCCCCGAAATGTCCTCTTTTCGGCTGCACTGACGGACCAGTCATTGGACCTAGCCAAAAACTAATCAGGGTGGTGGGCGAAGAACTGTTGGGCATACAGATTCGTCTGCTCCACCATTACATTGACAAAGCTGTCACTGAAAAAATAACTAAAATAGTCAATTTCAGTGTATCCAGCCGTGTCAATCCGGATTCTTGAGTCACCAACAAACTCAGGAATCCGTGGCTGATAATTCTCTGGGGGTCTCCAGACAGGTTCACTGGAAGGGAGCTCCGGTACGCTTGTCTGGGGGGGTCGGACTCCTATTACGAGCGGCATGGACGCTCATACTAGTGCCGGCCACCGGGTCACTTTCATGGGGGTGCGTGGCCTCGCCTGGCAGCGTCTCAGCCGCTGTACAGGGGGCTCATCATCAGTGCTAGATGATGAGGAGGACGAGGAAGAACACAGGAAAGTAGGATCTTCCTCATCCTAAATGGCAGGTTTGGAGACAGGCAATTAAACCGTAAGGCGGGGGCGTGTGTGTTGCGGGGGCGGGGAAGAATGTAGTGTGTGCTTGGTGTAACTTTTGTATATAACGGTGTGTGATTATAAATCACACACCATTATATGGGGGGGGGGAAAAATGCTGTTGGCAAAAAAAAAGGGGGGGGGGGAAATGCAGCGCCCTGACCCCGGGTCATGCTGAAAATTCTGCGGCGGACCCTTGAGGATCTATTAGGGGGTCAGGGAGGAGGCGGGGGAATTTTACTACAAAATCACCACCTCCCCATAGATATCTCTGTATCTCTGAGTCGCCGTATGACTGGAATCGCCGATGTAAATTCACAGACGATCAGTGGCGATTACGGACATGGGGGTGTCTCAGGACCCCCTGAGCATTTGCACAGGATGCCTGCTGAATGATTTCAGCAGGCAACACGGTCCCCGCCCGGCTACCAGGGAGCCAGGGCGTACCCATAACTCCTGGGTCCTTAAGGGGTTATGTACTTCAAATCTGTTAGGAATGTGGTCCGGGATAAAGTCTATAGGGCAGATCCTGATAGGGTTCACTACTCCAGTTTGGACTTCCAATCCGTGTTTCGAGAGACTGTGTTGCAAAAACATCTTTTTAATATTATTCCTGTGTTTATTGAGACGTAAATGTAGTTCCTGGATAGTTTTTCCCACATAGTTTTTGCCGCATGTGCTGTGGATTATGTAGATAACAAATTTAAATCTGCAGTTCAGGGCGTATTTGTTGGGAAATATTTCTCCTGTGGTCTGGTTGGAAAAATCCTTCTGGTTATGTAGGATCCTTTAGTAGTGCGGCTGTTCCTTTTTTGTTTTGATGGAGGTATGTTTTCTGAATCTGCTGGGGACTAGTCCGTTACTGGGAAACTCTTTTTTTTTAGTTTTTTTGCCTGCTGGTGGAAGGTGGAGTTGGTAGTGTAGTTTTTTCTATGACTAAAGCTCATTTACGGTCCGAAACGAGTCACCTGTGTCTACTTTGTCTATGTACCTGTGGTGTATGATGAAATAAAACACAATCATTTTAACAGGAGTAACGCTCGACATTGTTCTTTGTTTCTGGCTTTTGCATTGGGGAAGTCCGCACCAGTCCGTGCGCTATGGGACACGGAGGTGAGCTGAATACCGCTACACAGCTTCTGTAGTTTTTTCTAATACTTTAGTATTTGCTGTAGGGTATGTTGGTTTTCCATTTTTTGTAGTATCCACTGTTAAAAGACATGTAACTGTTTGAGTCCACTAGTTTAAAGTGTATAGCTGTTAGTATTTCTGTGTTGTTATGATAGATTTCGTGATTCAGAAATTCTATTTTATGTCGGGGTTGGTTGGTGGTCAGTGGTAATCCCCAGTTATTGTCATTGATGGTTTTGGTGAATATTTCAATAATTATTTCAAGGTTGGTCCATCCCAGACAAGGAACAAATTGTCAATTGTATACCCGGTACAGTATAATGTGGTCTTTGAATAAAGGCTGTGAGGTTATGAAAAAATGTCTAAATTTTCCCATAACCACGTTTGCGTACGACGGCGCCACTCGTGTGCCCATGCATTTGGTAGTATGTGGCACCGTTGTACATGAAGTATTTGTGGGTGAGAATAAGTTTGAGGCTATTGAGGAGAAATTTTTGATTGATTCACACATATTTAAGCCCCGACCGTCACACTTTTTATAGCTGAGCACTGGCACCGCCTTCCTCGCTCATAGGCTAACATAGCCCATCGAATCCTATGTTCTGAAACTACCATAGTTAAAGTTGGTCCCCACATGACCGGCCGATCGCAGGAAGAGCATGTCACGGCAGGCCATAGGTCCGCCTCCTCCCCTCCAATCACCTTACAATCACAAGTACACACTGTATATAAACATATCACTTTGTATCACTGTCATGGACCTGAGGATGAAAGGGGCTTACCTTTCGAAACGCGTTGTCCTATTGTATCCTCTTCACTGACTTCTGCAATAAAATTCTCTTTATTTGCACAAGAATCTTCTTGAATGCTTTTCTTCAGAAAGTGCTACAAACCATATTGGATTTTAAACTCTGGGGAATCCCTGCCAGGATCTTCCCCTACACTTCAGATTTCGTCAAACCACTCCTGTTTAAAACCGGTTCCGATAGCCAGCAGCTTCTAACTCTGAACACAACTGAATCACGTACAGATCTGTGCCTGCCAGTGCAGCAACATAGGGGAGCACTACAGTTATTTATCTTCTTCCAAGTTATACAGCACAAATAGAGTGCCATATCTGCCTCCACACTTTTTTTTTTCATTTATTTATTACTTTTTTAAGGGTAAGCTAAAAATTAAGGGTATTGCACATTCATGAAGGCCGGCTTCACATGGGCATCTTATGGCTGCTTTTTTGCATCTGTGTAATCGTCGCAAGTCTTGACCTGAACTGACACATGCCAGTCCATGCTATCAGACCTGTTGTCAGGCCACCATAATATGGATGCGAATATGCGTTTATGTGAAACCGGTGCCATCATGCAGTATGTGTGCAGGAAATGACTCAGTCATGAAATCTGACAGCTAATTATATGAAATGATGTTGTCATTACTGCACTATATTTAATGTGTGGGTTCTTTATACTGTGGCTATCTAGACTGCCATGCATACAGATTTCTTACTATTTGTAATGATAAAATCACTTTCTCTTTCTTTGCAACTTATTTTTAGTGCTGTTTTTACACATTTATGTTTGATGCTTGTAGCTGCAGCCTTTCGTGTTATGAGAAGAAAATAATTACCAAGTTAGTTTCTTTCTATGTGGGTTCTACTCCTCGTGAAATACTAATGCCAAAACCTGACCAGAATACTATGTGTAAACCAACATGCAACACATTTTTAGAAACCTACATGAAAAACAAGATAACTTTGCACCAAATGTGCCTCTGTGGATTTAAAAGTAATCTATTATCAGAAAATGCCCAGCCAGCCTGAGTGATGCATCCCTCCATATCTGTGTAATGGGAGAGATGCGTCACTCAGTACTGACGAAACACCCAATCACATCAAAGTAATTCATAGTGTCCATGCATCGCCCGCTGTTTGGGCTGCATTAAATTGATGACAGGTACTCTTTAAATTACCTTTTACTTTTGTACGCTGACATTTTATTATACAAAAGGAGATGTCCGGCACTTCAGGTGTATGGATAAAACAATGCTTGCTTTAATAATTCTTGAGGCCAAAGTCACATACAAAAAGGCTCATCTGACACGTTTCACACCTGACTGTGCTTAATCGTAGACTGTACAATTAAGCACCGGCAGGTGTGAAACTCATCAGACGAGCCTTTCTGTATGTGACTTTTTCCTTAAGACTTAATAAAGCAAGCTTTGTTTTATCCATACACCTGAAGTGCCTTACATCTCCTTTTGTACGTTAACCCTGAGAAAGCTGAGGGTGGACCGGCGGGTACTTGGCACAGGTGGATTGGAAACCAGCATTGAACGGTGAGCCAAAAGAACACATGTACTATTGGGCTGACATATTATTGTCTAAGATTCTTTCCAGAAATCTCTTCATTAGGTTTTTTTTTTTTTTTTTTTAGAGTATATGAAATAATAAACTATTGTTATTGAGAATGGAATCCGTGGTTGTGTGCAGTTTTTGGTTTGTCCTAATCCTGATAACAGGAGATTGGTAATATCCATGTTTGTAACACAATATTGACCTACGTGGAAACATATATAAGATGCTAGCAGCTGTTTCATAATTATTAAATAAAATATTATTTGTAAAGAATGATCACTAAGTGGAAATTGTAGTGCAAAAGAGATAATAGCAAGAAAAATATTTGAGTTGTTGATCCTTACTTAGCATCATAACAACCCCCTGCTTGCGTCTGCTTTAAGTGAGCTATGTGTGTTTGTGGTTAGATTTTAGCTAAGTTTACAAACATGAAGCAGAATTATAAACCACAGTTGACATCAATTGCTTTCTGTTTACTACTGATGTGTGTGCATGGAGTACCCTACAAGACATTATACTCTATTGTTTAAAGTAAACACAATCCAGTGGCCATAGACTGTCGACTGTGTAGAAATGTTTTGGAAATTATATTTATATCAAATGGATTTATATTATGTATTTTTCAATTTAAACAATATTTTATTTTGATTTGTTTTTTTTAGTAGTGGACAAAATATCCAGTATTTAAGACTGGTAATGCTAGAGCAATTTTGGGTTTACCTGTAGCAGTCACACCAGTCCCTCTGTCATTACAGTTTTATCAATGACATGTGGTAGATGGTGGGGTTAAAAATTGTTTTACGTTTGGGCCTAAAAGCTTCAAGTTAGGGCCCTTTATAAAAGGCAGATACATGTCTGATGCAAGTGTCGATCTAGCAGATCAGCGTTTATTTAAGGAGGCCTTTACATGGCTCACTTACCGTGCAGGCAAGGCTGCACAAATGATTGCCAGATTAATCATCCGGCCCTTTACTTCCATAATTGTTTACGTGGGGAGACTCAATTGTTTATACATACAAACAGTTGAGTCAGGCATAGTCACTTAACCCCTTAAGGACCAAGCCCATTTTGGCCTTAAGGACCAGGCCAATATTAGTTTTTGCACTTTCGTTTTTTCTTCCTCCCTTTCTAAAACTCATAATGCTTTACATTTTGCACTGGGTAGAGATAGGAGAAAAAGCCGGGATCTGTTGGCGCATGCCGTAATAATGTTCAGTAATCAGTGTGGGTATAATTCTTCTTTATTGCCAGATTTTAGACGCGTTTCGAGGATGCAACCTCTTTCTCAATAAAACATAGGCTTCTAACATCCTTTGTCTGTGGGTTAGATGTTAGAAGCCTATGTTTTATTGAGAAAGAGGTTGCATCCTCGAAACGTGTCTAAAATCTGGCAATAAAGAAGAATTATACCCACACTGATTACTGAACATTATTACGGCATGCGCCAACAGATCCCGGCTTTTTCTCCTATCTCTACCCGATGATCCAGATCAAAGAGGGACACCCCGCTCTGATTCCCGGGAGACAGCTCCGTTAAAACACTGACCAGCTCTTCATGGTGGTTGTGTCTGGCACACAACCCCACAAGGTGAGCGGACACCTATAGTGGAACATATCCACATTTACCTATACCAGATGTTATAAAACACATTACACTCAGAGGAAGCTCTGCTCTCTTCTTCTTCTTCTTCTTTTTCTACATCCAGCTTAAATTTTGCACCTACAGACCCATATAAGGGCTTATTTTTTGCATCATCAATTGAACTTTGTAATGACATCAATCATTTCATTACAAAATCTACGGCGATACAAGAAAAAAAATTTGTGGGGTCAAATTTGAAAAAAAAAATGCCATTTTGTACCTTTTGTTTGCTTCCTTTTCTATGCAGTGCACTTTTCGGTAAAAAGACAACTCATCTTTATTCTGTAAGTCCATACGCTTACTAGGATACCCAATTTATGTAGATTTTATTTTATGCATCAAAATTACTATGCATAAAATTGTCCTCTTCTGACCCCTATAACTTTTTATTTTATTTGGGCCGTGATCTGTAATTTTTATCGGTACCATTTTTATTTTGATGGAACTTTTTGATCACTTTTTAGAAATGTATTTTATGGTATATGAAGTGAACAAAAATGCGCAATGCCATCAACCGTGCAGTTTAACTAAGCTTTTATTTTAATAGTTCGGACTTTTTCGCATGAGGCGGTACCACATATGTTTGTTTGTTTTTTATTACATTGTTTCATTTAAAAAATGGGGAACAGGGGGGGGGGGGTTAATTCACTTTTATTAACTGCTCTGATGGCAGGGGACATCAAAGCACCAATCAGACAACGAGATGGAAGGTTAAGGCCCTCCAGCCATCCACTCAGCTAATCAGGACCTGCGATTTTGCCACGAAATCTCCGCTGAGCTAACCAGTACCATTAACTCCCGCATTTAGACTTTGTGATAAACTTTAATCGCGTCTTCTAAAGGGTTAATGTCAGGCATCGGCCTGATCAGCAATGTCCGGCATTAACCGTGGGCCCTGGCCCCACTGGGTATGAAGCTTGTGAGCATGTTTCAAACTACGGTAACGGGACCAGGGTGTACTTAAGTACCAGGACACAAGGGCATACCTGTATGCCCTTGGTCCTGAACTCCTTAAAGGGGTTGTGCGCTGCCCTGACTTTCGGAGCTCCGCTCACAGCGTCCGGAAGTTCTTTACTCCGAACGCTGTGTGTGGGCTTCCGTGTTCGCAGCCGCCGGGGGTGACGTCACGCCCACCCCCTCGCGATGTCTCACCCGCCCCCTCGCGATGTCTCGCCCGCCCCCTTGTGACGTCTCGCCTGTCCCCTCAACGAAAGTCTATGGGAAGGGCCCCTTCCCATAGACTTTGGTAGAGGGAGCGGGCGTGACGTCATGAGGGGGCGGGCGAGATGTCATGAGGGGGCGGACGAGGGGCCGGGCCCGCACACAGCATTCGGAGTAATGAACTTCCGGACGCTGTGAGCGGAGCTCCAAAAATTAGGGCAGTGCACAACCCCTTTAAGGACCAAACTCCTTAAAGCAATATAAGAAAAAATTCACAAATTACTGACGTGAAGAACACAAGGACTAAATACTTCAACAATAAGTATGACAAAAGACCAATGTGCATGAAAATCCATAGGTAATACAATATACCTGCTTTCAGACAATATAGCAAAGCAAACCTAACCTGTGATATATAAAAAGTAATATTAGAAATATTTATATGCTGAAAAATGCCTGAAAATGGTAGTCATGCCTCCATACTGCACCAAATGATTAACCAGTGCCATAGTATAAAACATTGACATTATAAAAAGTACAATAAGTGGATCACCTGCATATATATACTTAAAGGGATACTTCAGAAATTTTATTTTTTCACTATGCTACAGGGGCTGTAAAGTTAATGTAGTTTATAATATAGTGTCTGTACCTGTGTGTGACGGTGGTCTCGCAATTCTTCTGTGATTTTTACCCCAATATTTATTTTTAACAGCATACAAAATTACTCAGGTCTCAGGTTTTCCCAAGTCGCAGTGAAGCTGAGACATGACATCATTAGTCAGGTGTGCAAAGGAAGCTTCTCCTGCTTAAATGCATGGAGCGTGTTATGGTGTTATATCTCACAACATAGCCATTTAACTCCAAAAGACAAGCACAGATCCCTCCTAAGCATTTGCATTACTGTCTGGCAGGTATGTACTAAAATCACCTTATATGGGTAACCCCTTTAAGTCACCTATTCACAATTAATAAATGTACCAGAAAAGCCAGTGGTGCCCTGCAGACGGAAGTGCTATGTGCATGTAAGTGTGAGAAATCTCATTGGTCACAATTGTATCTCTAAATAATGTGAGCGCCCCATTGATCATGTAAGCATTCCATTTGCTATAGAGTACTGCGCATGACATTGGACTTGGCTTTTGCTACGAGCATTTTCCCACTCATTATCACATCTTTATAGCATTACTCTCATAGGTACTGATATATGCAGATTCTTCCTATAATAATAACACTAAGGGGAAGATTTATCAAAACCTCTGCAGAATGAAATAAGCAATCTCATTGGTTTCTATGAGCAACTCAGAAACTTTTCCTCTGGACAGGTTTTGCTAAATCTCCCCCTAAAATCTTATGGAGGCTTGATGAGATATTCATTATTGTAGTGACATCGGTTTGTCCCGATGAGTTGGGTGGGTGAAAGACATTAACCCGTTTGCAAGGAAACTTGCTCTACATAAATGGCATAAGAATAATTACAGAGATGGCAATGAGCAACAATACCCAGAATCAGTGGCACTGGAAACATTGGAAGAACTGTTAGAAGAGAACGAAAGTGGTGAGGTGATGATGAGCGTGCTTTTACCCAATTTTGGCCCTGGTCCAAAACTTCTCCTACGTTCAGTCAATATTCAAATATTGACACTTTTAGTAACCCAGGATATCAGACAGATACATCCTACAATAATAATCTCATTCATTTGAATTTGACAAAGAAGGAGAAACTAGCCCTAGCAAATCTCCAGAAAAATGAAAATATAGTCGTGAAACTCTCAGATAAGGGAGGTGATCCCACCAAAGAGTACCTGAAGGAACTCAGGACAATATTAACAACAGCGAAGGAGGAAAATTTGTTGAAAGAAGATGAATATTAAATATTATTTAATGCACACCCCACAATCTCAACTTTTTACACATTACCGAAAACTCGGGTTAAACCGAATGAAAGGATGCCCAAACTGTCTCTGTGAATAACAACCTAATGAACGTCCTGGTGCGTGACAGGTCAGAGATCACGCTGATGTGTGCCATTAACCCCTCAGATGCCATGATCAATACAGATCAAGGCATCTGCAGCAGTGTGATCACTAAAATAGATGATTGGATTTCCCGCAGCGCTGCCATGGAGATCCAATCATCCAGAACGGCAGACGGAGGTCCCCTCACCTGCTACTGACGCCTTCCTCAGGTCTTCTGCTCTGGTCTGCGATCGAGCAGGGCAGAACATAGCCGATAATACTGATCATTGCTTTGCCCTATGCATAGCACTGTTCAGTATCTGCAATCAAGTGATTGCAATAAATAGTCCCCTATGGGGACAAAAAAAGTGTAAAAAGAAAATAAAAAATTACAAATAATGTGATAAGATAAAAGGAAAAAAAATTGAAAAATCCCCTCCCCCAATAAAAATTTTAATTGTCTTTTTCCCATTTTACCCCCCAAAACTGTAAAAGATAATAATTAATAAACATTTTTGGTATTGCCGCGTGGGTAAATGTCCGAACTATCAAAATATATTGTTAATGTACGGTGAACAGCGTAAATGTAAAAAAAAAAGTAATAAAATACAAAAAGTCCAAAATTGCAGCTTTTTTTCACATCATATTCCAAAAAAAATGATAAAAATGTACTAAAAGTTCTATATACGCAAATGTTGTACCAATAAAAAGTACAGATCATGGTGCAAAAAATTAGCCCTCATACCGCCGCTTATATGGAAAAATGATTATAGGTCAGCAAAATAGAGGGATTTTAAATGTACTAATTTGATTAAAAAATTGAGATTTTTTCAAAGCGGTACAATAATAAAGTATGTAATCATGGGTATCATTTTAATCATATTGACCCACAGAATAAATAAATCAAGTAATTTTTACCGTAAATTGTACAGCATGAAAATGAAACTGTTATGATTCGGCTAGCTGGATGTGGATCCTCTGTGTCAGCGAGGGATTGGCATGGACCGTGTCGGTGGACCGGTTCTAGGGTTGCTACTGGTTTTCACCAGAGCCCGCCGCAAAGCGGGATGGTCTTGCTGCGGCGGTAGCAACCAGGTCGTATCCACCGGCAATGGCTCAACCTCGCTGACTGCTGAGAAGGCGTGGGACAGAAGGACTAGGCAGAAGCAAGGTCAGACGTAGCAGAAGGTCGGGGCAGGCGGCAAGGTTCGTAGTCAATAGTAATAGCAGGAGGTCAGGAACACAGTAATGGTAAACACAGTAGTAGCTTTCTCTAGGCACTAAGGCAACAAGATCCGGCAAGGAAGTGCAGGGGAAGTGAGGTTATATGGACAGGGGGCAGGTGGAAGCTAATCAGACTGATTGGGCCAGGCACCAATCACTGGTGCACTGGCCCTTTAAATCATAGAGAGCTGGCGCGCGCGCGCCCTAGAGAGTGGACCCGCGCGCGCCAGAACATGACAGTCGGGGACCGGGACGGCTAAGTGGCTTGGGATGCGATTCGCGAGCGGGCGCGTCCCGCTATGCGAATCGCATCCCCATCATGAATGTCAGTGCAGCGCTCCCGGTCAGCGGGTCCGACCGGGGCGCTGCATAGAGGAGAACGCCGCGAGCGCTCCGGGGAGGAGCAGGGACCCGGAGCGCTCGGCGTAACAGTACCCCCCCCCCCTTAGGTCTCCCCCTCTTTTTGTCTCCTTGTCCCTTCAAAAGAGACGAGAAAGTAGGGGACGCCTCTTGAGTCTCCTTCTGGAAAAAGAAGTCCTGGGTAGCTACACCAGCGGCAGGCAGTTCAGAAGGAATGGGGAGGGGGGGCAGAGGGAGAAGCATGTCACAGGGCAGAGTGTCACCAGGACGGGGGCTATGAGGAGGCACGGCACAGTCCTGATAGGCCTTGGGAGACCAGGCACAGGAGGAAACACTGAGGCCCGACAGACGGGGCTGGGAGCAGACGTGAGGCATTTCTTGCGGCAAGCAGGACCCCAATTCTTGATCTCCCCGGTGGTCCAGTCAAGGGTGGGAGAATGATGCTGGAGCCATGGCAGACCGAGGAGGACTTCAGAGGTGCAGTTGGGCAGGACCAAAAATTCAATTTTCTCGTGATGCAGTCCAATGTTCATAAGCAGGGGCTCTGTGCGGTAACGCACAGTGCAGTGCAACTTCACTCCGTTGACCGAAGAAATGTAGAGCGGCTTGACGAGATGGGTCACCGGGATGCAGTACCTATCAAGCAAAGAGGCCAGAAGAAAATTTCCAGAAGAACCAGAGTCCAAGACGGCCACGGCTGAGAAGGAGGAGTTGGCAGAAGGAGAAATCCGCACGGGCACAGTGAGACATGGAGAAGCAGACTTCGTACCAAGAGACGCCACACCCACGTGAGCTGGGTGCGTGCTTGCGTTTTCCAGACGTGGAGGACGAATAGGGCATTCCACCAAGAAATGTTCGGTACTAGCGCAGTACAGACATAGATTTTTATCCCTACGGCGAGACCTCTCTTCAAGGGTCAGGCGAGACCGATCCACATGCATAGCCTCCTCGGCGGGAGGCACAGGGGTAGATTGCAAAGGATACCGTGAGAGAGGTGCCCAGGGATCAAGGTCTTTTTCCTGGCGGAGTTCCTGGTGTCTTTCAGAAAAATGCATGTCAATGCGGGTGGCCAAATGGATAAGTTCATGCAGGTTGGCAGGAATTTCTCGTGCGGCCAGCACATCTTTGATGTTACTGGATAGGCCTTTTTTAAAGGTCGCGCAGAGAGCCTCGTTTTTCCAAGATAATTCAGAGGCGAGGGTACGAAATTGGATGGCGTATTCGCCTACAGAAGAACTACCCTGGACCAGGTTTAACAAGGCAGTTTCGGCAGAAGAAGCTCGGGCTGGTTCCTCGAAGACACTGCGAACCTCAGAGAAGAAGGACTGTACAGTGGCGGTGACAGGAACATTGCAGTCCCAGAGCGGTGTGGCCCATGACAAAGACTTCCCAGACAGGAGACTAACCACGAAAGCCACCTTCGACCGTTCTGTAGGAAATTGGTCCGACAACATCTCCAAATGTAGGGAAAATTGTGACAGGAAACCACGGCAGAGTCTAGAGTCCCCATCAAATTTGCCCGGCAGGGACAAGCGGAGGTTCGAAGCGACCACTCGCTGCGGAGGAGGTGCAGGAGCTGGCGGAGGAGATGGTAGCTGCTGTTGCAGCTGCTGTAGCTGCGACTGAAGTTGCTGTAACACGGTGGTCAAGTGCGACAGCTGTTGAGCTTGTTGGGCGATCAGTCGGGATTGCTGGGCGACCACCGTGGATATGTCAGCGATACTTGGCAGCGGCACGTCAGCGGGATCCATGGCCGGATCTACTGTTATGATTCGGCTAGCTGGATGTGGATCCTCTGTGTCAGCGAGGGATTGGCGTGGACCGTGTCGGTGGACCGGTTCTAGGGTTGCTACTGGTTTTCACCAGAGCCGGCCGCAAAGCAGGATGGTCTTGCGGCGGTAGCAACCAGGTCGTATCCACCGGCAACGGCTCAACCTCGCTGACTGCTGAGAAGGCGTGGGACAGAAGGACTAGGCAGAAGGAAGGTCAGACGTAGCAGAAGGTCGGGGCAGGCGGCAAGGTTCGTAGTCAATAGTAATAGCAGGAGGTCAGGAACACAGTAATGGTAAACACAGTAGTAGCTTTCTCTAGACACTAAGGCAACAAGATCCGGCAAGGAAGTGCAGGGGAAGTGAGGTTATATGGACAGGGGGCAGGTGGAAACTAATCAGACTGATTGGGCCAGGCACCAATCACTGGTGCACTGGCCCTTTAAATCTTAGAGAGCTGGCGCGTGCGCGCCCTAGAGAGCGGAGCCGTGCGCGCCAGAACATGATAGCCGGGGACCGGGACGGATAAGTGCAGCGCTCCCGGCCAGCGGGTCCGACCGGGGCACTGCATAGAGGAGAATGCCGCGAGCGCTCCGGGGAGGAGCAGGGACCCGGAGCGCTCGGCGTAACAGAAACCTTCGAAAATTTGCGGTTTTCTTATAAATTACCCCACACAAATAGTATTTATTTGGTTGCGCCATAGATTTTTTTTTTTTTTCAAAGTAAAGTTTTATTAAGGTTTTTCAATATACAAATGGAACAACAGAGCTGATCAAACAAGGCAGTCGACAGTATGGTAATGCAATATGTGGTAGACAGGGTAGACTGAGTCAGTAACTCGTTCTCTCAGGCATTTCTCCACATAGGGTATAAGGAGGGTCGGCTCCTATATTATCTAACACTAATAAACTGAAAATCAAAGAAAATACGTGAGGAAAGTAGCAAGTGGGTGTCAACTAATGAAGGCTGCCTAGGGTATTTAGAAAGTAGTGCGAAAAGAAAAGAGAGAGACCCCCTTGGGGGTGAGGGGGGGGGGAGAGAGGGAGGGGGGGGGGCAAAAGAGGAGGAAGGGGGGAGGGGGGAGGTCAGCGAGAAAGGAGAGGAAGAGAGGTGTCAATCTCAGGTGGGTCTGAGTCTTACCTTGCCAGATGGGATCATCCCGCCCGTCCGTGTCGAGCTATTGGTCTGGTTGTCGTTGGTGAGTGTTACTGTCTAGGGTCATGGGGGCAACTGCCTGCATGTCCAGGTTGTCAGTGGAGAATGCCTGTGATGAGATGTAAGACGTCCAAGGAGCCCATATTGCCATGAATTTGGTAGATTGGCGGGTTGATTCAGCAAGCAGTTCCTCCATCCTATGGATGTGAGAAACCTCGCTCAGCCAGGAAGAGAAAGAAGGGGGCAGCGGAGACCTCCAGAGGCGAGGAATCACAGTTCTGGCCGCTATGAGGAGATGGTGTGCCAATGCAGTGGACATACGAGGATAAGAACTGGGAAATATGGAGAGCAGAATGGGCTTGGGGTCTTTTGATAAGGGGAGCGAGGTCAGTCTACAAATGGTAGCCACCACCCGCGTCCAAAAGGAGTCCAGGGACGGGCAAGTCAGCCACGTGTGTGTCATTGTACCATTCGGGCTTCCGCATCTCCAGCATGCATCAGAGACCGTTGGGTAAATTCGTGCCAAGAGGGCTGGAACTCTATACCATCTCGTGAGAATTTTAAAGTTAGTCTCTTGAGCCCTGCAAGAGATACTGGACTTGTGGCAATAGAGTAGAGCACGGCTCCAGTCTTCGTCTGTTATATCGCATTCCAGTTCTTTTCCCCAGGACATGCGGTATGGCAAAGGATTCGTGGAAGATTCATCGAGGAGGAGAGAGTAGAGGACTCCGATCGCATGCGGGACAGCGGAAGTCGCCGAACAGAGAGTCTCAAATGAGGTGGGGGGGCGATGGAGGCGAAGGGAGGTTTTGGTGGTTGTGTAAAAATGGAGCAACTGGTTATATTGGAATCTATGTTGGATGGAGGGGGATGAGTGTCCCAGGATGTCAGTCAGTGGCCTCAAACCCGAGGGCTGTAGTAGAGACGCCAAAGATACATAATCCGAGCGCTTGAAGGAGAGGAATGTGTTTGCAGTAAGGGCCGGCGGGAAGGAAATGTTGCCGAACAATGGGGTGAGGGGACCTTCGGGGGAGAAGAGGGACGTATGTTTGAGATACGTCTGGTGTGCTTTCAGTACGGAAAAGGTGATGGGTGGGCATTTGTCAGTCAGATGTGTAGTGGAGGGGAAGTGTCGGGTCCAGCACGCATTTCTAATATCAATACCACTAGATAGGCTTTCAAGGGGTATCCATTGCTTGTTGAATCTCCCGTGAAAGCAGTCCAGAACTCGAGCTAGGACAACTGCTAGGTAATAGGAGAGGCAGTCTGGCAAGGCCAAGCCTCCCTCCCTTTTTCTCCTGTACATAATACATCTGGCCAAGCGCGGGCGTTTTTAATTCACAAGCGAACAGGTACAGTAGGCGGGGCAGGATATTCATCTTGAATATATTAACCCTACCCAGCCAAGAGAAATCCTTCCGTTCCCACTTTGACAAATCCGCTCGTATGTTAGTAAGTAGGGGCGGGAAGTTCAGTCAGAATGATTCAGATAAGTTGCGAGGCACATGAACACCCAGGTAGGTTAAGGAGGTTTTCTGCCATTTAAAAGGGTAGGAAGACATTAGAAGGTCCACTAGATGGGTCGGTAGCGTGACATTTAGTGCCTCGCTTTTAGAAGGATTCAGTTTATAGTTGCTGTAGGCAGAAAACTGATGTATGGTGGCAAGCAGTGAGGGGAGGGTAGTCATCCGCAAATGCCGCAAAGGGGCGCAAGAGGACGTCAACCGCAAACGCCGAGCATTTGCAATGGCACGAGGGAGTGGAGAGGCCACGTATGTCAGGGTTCGATCGTATAGCTGCTAGGAGGTGTTCCATACAAAGAACGTACAGCAGCGGCGACAAAGGGCATCCCTGCCTCGTGCCATTGCAGATACGGAAGGGGGCCGACAGCTGACCATTAATTCTAAGTCGGGCGCGGGGGAACGAGTATAGAGCTAGAATGCGGTTAAGCATAAGGGGTCCAATGCCTATTTGGCGTAGGGTAGACGTTAGGAACTCCCAGTCCACCCGGTCAAAAGCTTTTTCTGCATCAAGGGACAGCAGAAATAAGGGGGCATGATGTTGTCGGGCATAGTGTACGGAGGAGAAAGCACAAAGTTTATCACGTGCCTCTCAGCCACGTATAAAGCCCACCTGGTCCGGGTGGACTAGAGAGCTCATAAGGGACAACAATCTATTGGCTAACATTTTGGCAAAGAGTTTTGTGTCAGTGTTGAGTAGAGAGATTGGGCGATAACTGGGGCATAGAAGGGGATCTTTGCCTTCCTTCGGGATCACCGTAATAAAGGCATCAAGAAATGATTGGGGAGGGGGAGAGGTGGTCGACAGTGAGTTAAAAGCTAAGAGGATTGGGGGAGTCAGTTCATCCCTGAGTGCTTTATAAAATTTCGCAGAGTATCCATCTGGACCTTGGCTTTTACCAGTTGGTAGGGCAGAGATAGCAAGGCCCAGTTCCTCAGGGGTGAACGGAGTCTCCAGGGCTGATACAGTGTCTGCGCTAAGTGTTGGAAGGGCGGTGTCTTTAATGTAGTCTTCCAGGGGTGGGTAAGTGTCCCTATGGGAGGCAAGTGCAGGCGGCTTGGGTAGGTTGTATAGATCAGTGTAATAGAGTCGGAAGGCCTCCAGTATCTCTGGGGTAAGGTGGGTGGGCGGGCCAGTACGGGGTTTACTAGCAGAGACAAAGAGTGCCGAGCGTTTGGCGCGGAGAGCCCTAGCCAGGAGCCTACCTGATTTATTACCCCATTCATAAAACAGTTTGCCCGTGATCTGCCTGTAGTATCTGTTTTTTGTTTAGTAGGTCCAGCAGTTCCCCTCTAACTTTAATGAGTTCCCGGTAAACTGCGTCTTGTTGATGTTGTTTGTGTTGTGTCTCCAGTAGGTGCAGGCTATGGTGTAGTAGTGTCAGTTTAGCCGACGCGTCCCTCTTGAGCCTCGCCCCATGCTTTACCAGGATCCCTCTCAGTTTTGAGCTCCTGTAGGCAGAGAGCATCAGATAACAAGGATTCGTTAAGCTTCCAAGAAGCATGGGGCTTGGCTATCGAGGGGAGCGTGAATGTTCCGCGTACAGGAGCGTGGTCGGATAAGGATACAATCCCTAAACTCGCTGCACTGAAAGCAGGCAGGATGGAATGTGAGCAAAAGATGTAATATATCCTACTGTAGGACTGCCTGGGATGGGAGTAGAACGTGTAGTCTCGCGTCTGTGGGTTGAGGGCCCTCCAGACGTCCGACAGTTGTAGTAGATGCAACTTCTGTCTCAGCGCCCTGAGTTTACTGTGTGAGATGTAAGATCTACCCGTGGACGTGTCTACCAAGGGAAATAAGGGTAGGTTAAAGTCTCCGCAGAGGAGAATTGGGCCAGTGACAAACGAAGAGAGTTTCTCCAGGGTTTTCAATAAGAAAGGTATTTGGTTGTGGTTCGGTGCATATACCGTCCCAATTGTTAAGTGTCTGTCAGAAAGGGTGCAGTTGGCGAACAGGTATCTGGCATTTGGGTCGATTAGGGAAGATTGGATGGAAATCGGTAGTGACCTATGGAAAGCCAATGAGACTCCCTTTGTCCTCGACTCGGGGTTAGTACTGTGCAGCCACTTATCAAAATGTCTCGTAGGTATAGACGGGAGATGTCCGGTTTTAAAGTGAGTCTCTTGTAGCGCTAATATATGGACCCTTTGTCTGTGTAGGGAGTAGAGTGTCTGTGCACGCTTTTCAGGGGTGTTAAAGCCCTTAACATTAAGGGTGGTTATGTGTAGGTCAGCAGCCATCTGGATCATGTTGTGTTAGCCAAGACTCACCAGAGCGTTCACAGACAGGCGGGAGATCAGGTCCATCCGACAAGGAGGCAAGGGAGGTCTGGAGTTCACCTGGGAATAAACAGAAGCAGAGAGATAAGTTAGAGGGAGGGACAAGAAGAGAGAAAGCAGCAAGAAGCACCTGCATAGGCACAGGTGCGAGGGTCCTAAGAGAAGTGACCATAAGGGTCAGGAGTAGGATCAGAACCAGTCCGATGCTATCGCTAGTGGGGGTAACGTGATAGACTCGCTTAGGAGAACTAGACATAAAGGCCACAAGGTGGACAATTTTACAACCTTACGGAGCACCTTCCCGATGTAGGGGAAGGAGCAGTCATGAAACGGACTAAGTGAAATAGGGCAACAGAGCGAAAGGCTCAACATTCGTAAGTATGTGGAGGGCAGAGTATGACAGGTAATACATAACATATGGGAGTAGGAGGTCAAGGGCTGGTCCATAACATGGAGATAACATTTAAACTAAGTCGAGGGGAAAACCCTCTCGGCAGGTGGGATCGGGGGTCAGCATCCGGGAGAGGCAGAGGTGTTGAGGAACCTTAGGAGGAAGAAAGGATAACAGCTAGCTGAGGAATAGTGACAGGGAGCCCTATCTGCATATTAACTAACAGTGACAACTATAGGGGTCAGCATCTTGTGAACATATTCCTAAGTGCTTAATGGCTAGCATAGCAGTACAGAAAGACATCACAGTGCTATTGAAGTTCCTTCAGGTTTTGCGTTTTGATGTCAGAGGTGGCGGACCCGGGGTCCGGGCACCAGTGGGGGCTTCCTTCTGTGAACGGGCAGCGCGACTTTGGTTCGCGGCCGGAGGGGTAGGTAGAAACATCGCTTCCCAATCCGGGAGGGAGACAAGAGGAAGTTTGAAAGTTTTCAGGAAAATCGGTAAGTCCTCAGGTCGTCGCAGCGTGGATACAGTGGTCCCATATTTAGCAGTCAGGGAGAACGGAAAGCCCCACTTGTAGATCATTTTTGCATTTTGGAGTGTCTGTAATAACGGTTTCAGCAAGGCTCGGAGACGGAGGGTGCGCAGGGATAAGTTGGGGTAAATTTGAATCGGAGAGCCATTGTAAGTGAGGTTTTTGGCTTGTCTGGCTTTTCTCATTATTTCGTCTTTCTGAAGAAAGTGGTGGACCCTGCATATAACATCGCGCGGCTTCTTTGGGTCTGGGTTTTTGGCCTTGAGGGCTCTATGTGCGCGGTCCAGTTCCACGGGCGCGTCCTGAGGTCTCTGTAGTATCTCATTGAAGATGCGCTGCAGAGTGTCTGGTAGATTTTGAGGCAGGACCGTTTCAGGGAGGCCTTTGAGTCTGATATTATTTCTACGGTTCCTGTTATCAATATCGTCTAGGTGGTCGATGGTCTGGGCTTGGTGGAGAGTCAGTTTTTCCGTGGCTTCCTGTAGCTGCCGGAGCTGGGTAGTAGCAGAGGATTGGAAATCTTCAAGCAACTGGACTTTGGACTGTATAGCAGTAACGTCAGCCTTGACAGGTTCAAGATCTTGCTTCCAGGCTGTTTTCAATTCCGTGGCTAAGGAAACCAAATCAGCCTTTGTGGGCAGGAGAGTCAAGAGAGCCTGTAACTCCGGGTGTCCCTGTAGGGCAGACACCGCCATCTCAGGCGTCAGCGAGAAATTAGTAGGATGATGAGTCAAGCCGTGAGTCTCAGTTCCAGGGGTTCGCTGTGACTTTTTCAATTGCTGCCTGGGGGGTGTGTCCCCGCTAGGAGTATGTGAATCCTCTGAAGATGAGCGGTCTTTTGAGCGGCGTCTGCCTCGTTGTTGTTTCATAGGGGTCCTGAAGAGCTTTTTCTTAGCGGGGGGGGGGGACTTGCTATTCGGGGGTGTCACTATCTACTGATGAGTCGTGGGAGACCCTTCCTGAGCAAGAGTCATCAGAGTTCATCTCGGCCGCCCAATCAAGAACGTCGCGGGCCGGGGGACCCGGTACTTTTTCACGGTCTGGGGCCGCATGTGGTAGCATGGGTGATCCCATAGTCGGGGGTGAGGGCACTTGTTTAGGTGGTCTGTGGTGTTTGGTCACCAACTGCCATTGGTCCCGTGTCTGGTCAGAGTCCTTAGTGGCAGAACAGGCAGCGAGTGTCTCAGGGGAGCATTCAGGGCTCGCAGAGGTGGAAGCCCCCCTTAAGTCAGGGCTCACAGGGGATGTGGAAGGTGAAATAGGAACCACATGGTGCAGCTGAACGGGTTCCACGGCAGTGCGGGGCCTCTGGGCAGAGTCCATCATTATGGCGTGTGAAGTCGCAGGGCAGGGGCTGCGAGTGTTCCAGGGACTCAGAGGGGCCCAAGGTAGGCTGTATGTGGGGAAACTGCGGGGTACCTGGGTATCTGATCGGTGCAGGGCTTGAGCCGGGAATCAGGGCAGGGAGGACTGTGCGCTGTAGCTGTAGCAGCGGCAGAGGCACAGAGCCCAAGTCAGGGATCAGGGCCGGGGGTGTCACAGACCCCCTGGTGATGAGGGGCAAGTGTCCGGGAGTCCTCCTGTGTCTCTCCCCCGTCTGTGTCGCAGCCCGCAGTCTCCGCTACAGTGGGAGTCTTCAGGACCGGGCCTGCACACCGGTCTCAGATTTCTTATAGAAAGGCCCCTGAAATCCACTCCAAACTGAACTGGTCCCTGAAAAATTCAGATTTTGTCATTTTTTGTGAAAATTTTGAAAATTGCTGTTATACTAATGTCTTCAAAAAGTAAAAACATGACTACTTTATGATGCTAAAATAAAGTAGACATATTGTGTATGTGAATCAATATATAATTTATTTGGCATGCCCATTTTCCTTACAAGCATAGAGTTTCAAAGTTAGAAAAGTACTAAATTTTAAAAATTTTCATGGAATTTTTTACCAAGAAATTATGCAAGTATCTGCGAAAATTTACCACTTGTAAAGTATAATATAAAACAAAAATAGAGAAACAGAAACGTAGCTGGGAGCTGCCGGGGGAACAAGATGGGGAGCGCTCGCGGCCGGACGGAACAGCAGGAGCGTTGCCCCTAGGAACGCCCGGGACATGCGTTCGGGCGCGTCCCGCAACGCAAGTCCCGGGTCGGCAAGAACAGGAAGGGGAGCGCTCACGGCCAGGATGGATGGCCGGAGCGCTGCCCCTAAAAGTACCCCCCCCCCCCCATGGGTCTCCCCCTCTTCATGGGTCTAAGAAAGTTTTGAACCAGACTGCGATCAAAAATATTCTCCTCTCGCTCCCAAGACCTCTCTTCTGGACCAAACCACTTCAAGTCTACAAGAAAATAAGGTTTTCCTGTAATAGTTTTAGTAGCAAGGATCTCCTTAACCTCAAAAATGTCTGAAGAACCAGAGACAGGAGTGGGAGCAACACCCTTTTGAGAGAAACGATTAATGACAAAGGCCTTAAGTAGAGAGATATGGAAGGAATTTGGAATGTGGAGGGAGGAGGGCAGACATAACTTGTAAGAAACAGGGTTTATTTTTTGAAAAATCACAAATGGACCCAGATAATGAGTACCCAACTTGTAACTAGGAATTTTAAAATGTATGTACTTGACTTGGAGGAGCCCCAGACCTTGTCACCAGGAGAAAAAGATGGAGGAGGTCTTCTTCTCTTGTCCACTTGAGACTTCATTTGGGAGGAAGCAGATAGTAACGAGCGTAGCGTCGTCTGCCAAATGGACACAAAATCTCTGATTAGGGTATCCACAGCCGGCACTCCAGAGGAATCAGATAGAGGAAGAGGTGGACGAGGATGAAAACCGTAGACGACAAAAAAAAAAAAAATCTTCGTGGACTCAACCCAATTGTCCTGCTGGGCAGAAACAAAATTACGCAAGTAGACTCCAGGACCTGATTAACTCTCTCCGCTTGCCCATTGGATTGAGGGTGGTAGGTGGAAAAAAATGTCCAGATTAATCTTTAGATGAGGGCATGCCAGAATTTGGAGACAAATTACACCCCACGATCCAAGACAATGTGAGAAGAAAGACCATTAAGACGAAAAATTTGTTGGAGAAAATGTTTGGCCAGCAGAGGAGGTGATGGAAGTCCAGGTAAAGGAATAAAATGTGCCATCTTGGAAAACCGATCAATGACTATCCAGATGACGGTATTGTTGCCGTAAGGAGGAAGATTGGTAACGAAATTCATAGCTCTATGAGTCCAAGGGGCATCTGGAATAGGCAAGGGCTGTAAGAGTCCAGCAGGTCTTAAGTGAGGAGTCTTGTTTCGAGCTCAGCTGATACAAAAACTGACAAAATCTGTGACATATTGTTTGAGATGAGGCCACCAATAGTGTCAAGAGATCAACTGAAAAGATTTCTTGATCCCAGAGTGACCAGCCAACTGTCAGGGGGACAGGGACAGAGAGCCCTAAATTTACACTAAAACCGTTCTCCCTTCCTACTAGCCCATCCACCCTAAGCGGTGGATCGACAACTGGGTGCCGGTCCCTTCCTGAACTAAAGTGCAGGAGCCTAATAAAAACACATGCTAATAAATAGCCGGTCACAAACCAGAAACATAACAGGAACATAGAACTCTATAACAGATTAAGTTCAGAGAACACAGATCAGTGAGCAGCACAGGGGACACTATGGATCAGCGGTCATGAACAGAGGACGCTATAGATCAGCAGACATGAACAGAGGACACTATAGATTCGTGTTCGTGAACAGAGGACACTATAGATCAATAGTCATGTACAGCACTCCAGAGATCTGAATAAAGAACTAATAAACATATAGAGTTCAAAACACCAGACAGGAAAATGGATGTCTGAACATACTCCAGAACAAAACAGGAATAAATGTAATCCCCTAGAAACAGGAATAACAATACCCTCACAGGATAGACACAGGAATAACAATACCCTCTGAGTCACCACGGACAGGTAAACGGGATCTATCGCTCAACAGGAATATTCGCATTCCCTATGCAAACCATCAGTAGAAGACTTATAAATAAACTACAGTCATTGAGCTTGGACTCCAATATTTGAGTGGATTAGGCAGTGGCTGAGTAACAAACAACAGAGGGTTGTAGTCAATGGAGAATATTCAGAGCAAGGTCTTGTCACCAGTGGGATACCTCAGGGATCTGTACTGGTTCCAAAAGTGTTTAATATCTTCATTAGTGATATTACACAAGGTCTCAATGGTAAGGTATGTCTTTTTACTGATGACACAAAGATATGTAACAGGGTTGATGTTCCTGGAGGGATCCACCAAATGGAAAAGGATTTAGGCAAACTAGAAGAATGGTCAGAAATCTAGCAACTGAAATTTAATGTGGATAAGTGCAAGATAATGCACCTGGGGCGTAAAAACCCTCGGGCAAAATATAGATTATTTGAAACAGCCCTGACCTCAGTATCTGAGGAGAGGGATTTAGGAGTAAATATTTCAGAAGACTTAAAGGTAGGAAGACAATGTAATAGAGCAGCAGGAAAGGCTAGCAGAAGGCTTGGATGTATAGGGAGAGGTATAAGCAGTAGAAAGAGATAAGTGCTCATGCCGCTGTACAGAACACTGGTGAGACCTCATTTGGAGTATTGTGCGCAGTACTGGAGGACGTATCTCCAGAAGGATATAGATACTCTTGAGAGAGTTCAAAGAAGAGCTACTAAACTAGTACATGGATTGCAGGATAAAACTTACCAGGAAAGCTTAAAGGACCTTAACATGTATAGCTTGGAAGAAAGAAGAGACAGAGGGAATATTATAGAGACTTTTAAATACATAAAGGGAATCAACACGGTAAATGAGGAGAGCATATTTAAAAGAAGAAAAACTACCACAAGAGGACATAGTTTTAAATTAGAGGGGCAAAGGTTTAAAAGTAATATCAGGAAGTATTACTTTACTGAGAGAGTAGTGGATGCATGGAATAGCCTTCCTGCAGAAGTGGTTGCTGCAAATACAGTGAAGGAGTTTAAACATGCATGGTATAAGCATAAGGCTATCCTTCATATAACAATAAAAACAAGCAATCTCCAGGTAGCAGAGCAGGATCAATGGAAGCGCTGAGACCAGATAAGAAGTTAAAAGGATTTATTTCCCATAATGCAACGCGTTTCACGGTCACCCGCTTCCTCAGGCATGTTGGGTTTAGCAGATTACAAGGTATATATAGGGAAAAGGGGTTAACCCCTTCAAGGAGGAAAATTAAATTAACCCCTTGAGGGGTCAAGCCCTTTAGGCCCTTCACAACAAGATAGAAGCACATAATAACATCACAACAAAGTACCCAATAAAACAAATACAATACAATTAAAAACAAATATTAAATTTTAACAAAAAAATATTAAAAATATTATAGTAAAAAAAAAAAAATATATATATATATATATTGTCACGATGCCGGCTGGCAGGTAGTGGACCCTCTGTGCCAGAGAGGGATTGGCGTGGACCGTGCTAGTGGACCGGTTCTAAGCCACTACTGGTTTTCACCAGAGCCCGCCGCAAAGCGGGATGGTCTTGCTGCGGCGGTAGTGACCAGGTCGTATCCACTAGCAACGGCTCACCTCTCTGGCTGCTGAAGATAGGCGCGGTACAAGGGAGTAGGCAGAAGCAAGGTCGGACGTAGCAGAAGGTCGGGGCAGGCAGCAAGGATCGTAGTCAGGGGCAACGGCAGAAGGTCTGGAAACACAGGCAAGGAACACACAAGGAACGCTTTCACTGGCACTAAGGCAACAAGATCCGGCAAGGGAGTGCAAGGGAAGTGAGGTAATATAGGGAAGTGCACAGGTGAAAACCCTAATTGGAACCACTGCGCCAATCAGCGGCGCAGTGGCCCTTTAAATCGCAGAGACCCGGCGCGCGCGCGCCCTAGGGAGCGGGGCCGCGCGCGCCGGGACAGAACAGACGGGGAGCGAGTCAGGTAGGGGAGCCGGGGTGCGCATCGCGAGCGGGCGCTACCCGCATCGCGAATCGCATCCCGGCTGGCAGCAGGATCGCAGCGCCCCGGGTCAGAGGACGTGACCGGAGCGCTGCAGCGGAGGGAGTGAAGCGAGCGCTCCGGGGAGGAGCGGGGACCCGGAGCGCTCGGCGTAACAGTACCCCCCCCCTTGGGTCTCCCCCTCTTCTTGGAGCCTGAGAACCTGAGGAGCAGACTTTTGTCAAGGATGTTGTCCTCAGGTTCCCAGGATCTCTCTTCAGGACCACAACCCTCCCAGTCTACTAAAAAAAAATTTTTCCCTCTGACCTTTTTGGCAGCCAAAATTTCCTTGACCGAGAAGACGTCCGAGGAGCCGGAAACAGGAGTGGGAGGAACAGATTTGGGAGAAAAACGGTTGAGGATGAGTGGTTTGAGAAGAGAGACGTGAAAGGCATTAGGGATACGAAGAGAAGGAGGAAGAAGAAGTTTATAAGAGACAGGATTAATTTGACACAAAATTTTGAAAGGACCAAGATAGCGTGGTCCCAACTTGTAGCTAGGGACACGGAAGCGGACATATTTAGCGGAGAGCCATACCTTGTCTCCAGGGGAAAAAACGGGGGAAGCTCTTCTTTTCTTATCCGCGAACCTCTTCATGCGTGAAGAAGCCTGTAAGAGAGAATTTTGGGTCTCTCTCCATATAATGGAAAGGTCACGAGAAATTTCATCCACAGCGGGCAGACCAGAGGGCAAGGGGGTAGGGAGGGGGGGAAGAGGGTGACGGCCGTACACCACGAAAAATGGGGATTTGGAGGAAGATTCAGAGACCCTGAAGTTATACGAAAATTCGGCCCATGGAAGGAGATCTGCCCAGTCATCCTGGCGGGAGGAAACAAAATGTCGCAAATAATCACCCAGGATCTGGTTAATTCTTTCTACTTGTCCATTGGACTGGGGATGATATGCAGAGGAAAAATTTAATTTAATCTTGAGTTGTTTACAGAGAGCCCTCCAGAATTTAGACACGAATTGGACCCCTCTATCCGAGACAATCTGCGTAGGCAACCCGTGAAGACGAAAAATGTGTACAAAAAATTGTTTAGCCAACTGAGGCGCAGAAGGAAGACCAGGAAGAGGGATGAAATGTGCCATTTTGGAGAATCGATCAACGACCACCCAAATAACGGTGTTGCCACGGGAAGGGGGTAAATCAGTAATAAAATCCATACCAATCAGAGACCAAGGCTGTTCGGGGACAGGCAGAGGATGAAGAAAACCAGCGGGCTTCTGGCGAGGAGTCTTATCCCGGGCACAGATAGTGCAGGCTCGCACAAAGTCCCCAACATCCGTCTCCAGAGTCGGCCACCAATAGAAGCGGGAGATGAGTTGCACAGATTTCTTGATGCCCGCATGACCTGCGAGATGGGAGGAGTGACCCCATTTGAGGATTCCGAGGCGTTGGCGTGGAGAAACAAAGGTCTTTCCTGGAGGAGTCTGCCTGATGGAGGCAGGAGAAGTGGAGATCAGGCAGTCAGGTGGAATGATGTGTTGCGGAGGGAGATCAACTTCTGAGGCATCCGAGGAACGAGAGAGAGCATCGGCCCTAATGTTCTTATCGGCAGGACGAAAGTGAATCTCAAAATTAAATCGGGCAAAGAACAGAGACCACCGGGCCTGGCGAGGATTCAGCCGTTGGGCCGACTGGAGGTAGGAGAGGTTCTTGTGGTCGGTGTAGATAATAACAGGAAATCTTGATCCCTCCAGCAGATGCCTCCATTCCTCAAGTGCTAATTTAATGGCTAGAAGCTCTCGATCCCCGATGGAGTAGTTCCTCTCCGCTGGAGAGAAGGTCCTAGAGAAAAAACCACAAGTGACAGCATGCCCGGAAGGATTTTTTTGTAGAAGAACAGCTCCAGCTCCTACTGAGGAGGCATCAACCTCCAATAGGAAGGGTTTGGAAGGGTCAGGTCTGGAGAGCACGGGAGCCGAAGAAAAGGCAGACTTGAGTCGTTTAAAGGAGTCTTCTGCTTGAGGAGGCCAGGACTTGGGATCAGCATTTTTCTTGGTTAAAGCCACGATAGGAGCCACAATGGTAGAAAAATGTGGAATAAATTGCCTGTAATAATTGGCGAACCCCAAAAAGCGTTGGATAGCACGGAGTCCGGAGGGGCGTGGCCAATTTAAGACGGCAGAGAGTTTGTCTGGATCCATCTGTAGTCCCTGGCCAGAGACCAAATATCCTAGAAAAGGAAGAGATTGGCATTCAAACAGACATTTCTCAATTTTGGCATAGAGTTGGTTGTCACGAAGTCTCTGAAGAACCATACGGACATGCTGGCGGTGTTCTTCTAGATTGGCAGAAAAAATTAGGATATCGTCCAGATATACCACAACACAGGAGTATAACAGATCACGAAAAATTTCATTGACAAAGTCTTGGAAGACGGCAGGGGCATTGCACAGTCCAAAGGGCATGACCAGATACTCAAAGTGTCCATCTCTGGTGTTAAATGCCGTTTTCCACTCGTCCCCCTCTCTGATGCGGATGAGGTTATAGGCGCCTCTTAAGTCCAATTTAGTGAAGATGTGGGCACCTTGGAGGCGATCAAAGAGTTCAGAGATGAGGGGTAAGGGGTAGCGGTTCTTAACCGTGATTTTATTAAGACCGCGGTAGTCAATGCAAGGACGTAGGGAGCCATCTTTTTTGGACACAAAGAAAAATCCGGCTCCGGCAGGAGAGGAGGATTTACGGATAAAGCCCTTTTTTAGATTCTCCTGGACGTATTCGGACATGGCAAGAGTCTCTGGGGCAGAGAGAGGATAAATTCTGCCCCGGGGTGCAGTAGTACCCGGGAGGAGGTCGATAGGGCAATCATAAGGCCTGTGAGGAGGTAGAGTCTCAGCTTGTTTTTTGCAGAAAACATCCGCGAAGTCCATATAGGCCTTAGGGAGACCGGTTACTGGAGGAACCACAGAGTTACGGCAAGGGTTACTGGGAACCGGTTTTAGACAGTTCTTGGAACAAGAGGACCCCCAACTCTTGATCTCCCCAGTGGACCAATCCAGGGTTGGGGAATGAAGTTGAAGCCAGGGAAGTCCAAGGAGAATCTCCGAGGTGCAATTGGGGAGGACCAAAAGTTCAATCCTCTCATGATGAGATCCGATGCTCATAAGAAGGGGCTCCGTGCGGAAACGTATGGTACAGTCCAATCTTTCATTATTTACACAATTGATGTAGAGGGGTCTGGCGAGACTGGTCACTGGGATGTTGAACCTGTTGACGAGAGAGGCCAAAATAAAATTTCCTGCAGATCCAGAGTCCAAGAAGGCCACTGTAGAGAAGGAGAAGGCAGAGGAAGACATCCGCACAGGCACAGTAAGACGTGGAGAAGCAGAGTAGACATCAAGGACTGTCTCACCTTTGTGCGGAGTCAGCGTACGTCTTTCCAGGCGGGGAGGACGGATAGGACAATCCCTCAGGAAGTGTTCGGTACTAGCACAGTACAGGCAGAGGTTCTCCATACGGCGTCGTGTCCTCTCTTGAGGTGTCAGGCGAGACCGGTCGACCTGCATAGCCTCCACGGCGGGAGGCACAGGAACAGATTGCAGGGGACCAGAGGAGAGAGGAGCCGAGGAGACGAAACGCCTCGTGCGAACAGAGTCCATATCTTGGCGGAGTTCCTGACGCCTTTCAGAAAAACGCATGTCAATGCGAGTGGCTAGGTGAATAAGTTCATGTAGATTAGCAGGAATTTCTCGTGCGGCCAGAACATCTTTAATGTTGCTGGATAGGCCTTTTTTGAAGGTCGCGCAGAGGGCCTCATTATTCCAGGACAATTCTGAAGCAAGTGTACGGAATTGTACGGCATACTCGCCAACGGAAGAATTACCCTGGACCAGGTTCAACAGGGCAGTCTCAGCAGAAGAGGCTAGGGCAGGTTCCTCAAAGACACTTCGGATTTCCGAGAAGAAGGAGTGTACAGAGGCAGTGACGGGGTCATTACGGTCCCAGAGCGGTGTGGCCCATGACAGGGCTTTTCCGGACAGAAGACTGACTACGAAAGCCACCTTAGACCTTTCAGTGGGAAACAGGTCCGACATCATCTCCAGATGCAGGGAACATTGGGAAAGAAAGCCACGGCAAAACTTAGAGTCCCCATCAAATTTATCCGGCAAGGATAAGCGTATCCCAGGAGCGGCCACTCGCTGCGGAGGAGGTGCAGGAGCTGGCGGAGGAGATGACTGCTGAAGCTGTGGTAGCAACTGTTGTAGCATAACGGTCAGTTGAGACAGCTGTTGGCCTTGTTGCGCTATCTGTTGTGACTGCTGGGCGACCACCGTGGTGAGGTCAGCGACAACTGGCAGAGGAACTTCAGCGGGATCCATGGCCGGATCTACTGTCACGATGCCGGCTGGCAGGTAGTGGACCCTCTGTGCCAGAGAGGGATTGGCGTGGACCGTGCTAGTGGACCGGTTCTAAGCCACTACTGGTTTTCACCAGAGCCCGCCGCAAAGCGGGATGGTCTTGCTGCGGCGGTAGTGACCAGGTCGTATCCACTAGCAACGGCTCACCTCTCTGGCTGCTGAAGATAGGCGCGGTACAAGGGAGTAGGCAGAAGCAAGGTCGGACGTAGCAGAAGGTCGGGGCAGGCAGCAAGGATCGTAGTCAGGGGCAACGGCAGAAGGTCTGGAAACACAGGCAAGGAACACACAAGGAACGCTTTCACTGGCACTAAGGCAACAAGATCCGGCAAGGGAGTGCAAGGGAAGTGAGGTAATATAGGGAAGTGCACAGGTGAAAACCCTAATTGGAACCACTGCGCCAATCAGCGGCGCAGTGGCCCTTTAAATCGCAGAGACCCGGCGCGCGCGCGCCCTAGGGAGCGGGGCCGCGCGCGCCGGGACAGAACAGACGGGGAGCGAGTCAGGTAGGGGAGCCGGGGTGCGCATCGCGAGCGGGCGCTACCCGCATCGCGAATCGCATCCCGGCTGGCAGCAGGATCGCAGCGCCCCGGGTCAGAGGACGTGACCGGAGCGCTGCAGCGGAGGGAGTGAAGCGAGCGCTCCGGGGAGGAGCGGGGACCCGGAGCGCTCGGCGTAACATATATATATATATATATACAAAAAACATTTTTTTCCCCTTTTTTCTAAATTTTTATTTTTTCTTCTTTTCCTTTTTTCCTCTTCGATGTTTTAACGGGCATTTTCCAGTGTCTCATTAAGACCATCTGGAAATAAAGTAACCAAAGAAAAAATAGGGATTCCCTATTATTTAATCGCTGTATACGATTATGACTAAAAACTGGAATAGTTTCTAGTATAGTCAGCTTTAAAACATCAATGCATCTATCATGTTTAAGAAGTAAGTGGCGTGAGACACTATGTAGAACAAAACCATTTTTAATGTTAGATCTATCTTTGTTCATACGTGACCGCACCGTCTGTACGGTAAGTAGATAGATAGCAAACGAACTATCACAGGAATAATGATTTTTTATTTGGAAACTTTTTTTAGATACTGTGGAGTTAAATGAAACAGAGGGAGTGCCAATCATAGCACAACAAAGGCACCTTGGTCGCCCACAAGGAAAAGTGCCCGGGGCTTTGGAACCAACAGAATGGTTTTGTTGAAGAGATTCAGATTTGAACCTACTAGGAGCCACCAAATTTCTCAGGTTTCTCCAAATTTACGGGTATTACGTTTCGTCGGTCCCCGAACCTGAGAAATTTGGTGGCTCCTAGTAGGTTCAAATCTGAATCTCTTCAACAAAACCATTCTGTTGGTTCCAAAGCCCCGGGCACTTTTCCTTGTGGGCGACCAAGGTGCCTTTGTTGTGCTATGATTGGCACTCCCTCTGTTTCATTTAACTCCACAGTATCTAAAAAAAGTTTCCAAATAAAAAATCATTATTCCTGTGATAGTTCGTTTGCTATCTATCTACTTACCGTACAGACGGTGCGGTCACGTATGAACAAACATAGATCTAACATTAAAAATGGTTTTGTTCTACATAGTGTCTCACGCCACTTACTTCTTAAACATGATAGATGCATTGATGTTTTAAAGCTGACTATACTAGAAACTATTCCAGTTTTTAGTCATAATCGTATACAGCGATTAAATAATAGGGAATCCCTATTTTTTCTTTGGTTACTTTATTTCCAGATGATCTTAATGAGACACTGGAAAATGGCCGTTAAAACATCGAAGAGGAAAAAAGGAAAAGAAGAAAAAATAAAAATTTAGAAAAAAGGGGAAAAAAATGTTTTTTTGTATATATATATATATATATATATATATATATATATATATATATATTTTTTTTTTTACTATAATATTTGTAATATTTTTTTGTTAAAACTTTATATTTGTTTTTAATTGTATTGTATTTCTTTTATTGGGTACTTTGTTGTGATGTTATTATGTGCTTCTATCTTGTTGTGAAGGGCCTAAAGGGCTTGACCCCTCAAGGGGTTAATTTAATTTTCCTCCTTGAAGGGGTTAACCCCTTTTCCCTATATATACCTTGTAATCTGCTAAACCCAACATGCCTGAGGAAGCGGGTGACCGTGAAACGCGTTGCAATGGGAAATAAATCCTTTTAACTTCTTATCTGGTCTCAGCGCTTCCATTGATCCTGCTCTGCTACCTGGAGATTGCTTGTTTTTATCGTGATTCTATTTCAGCGGGACGAAGCTGCAGAGACCCTTTGATGATACGCCTTGTTCCATTGTTGTACTTGGTTGGAGTACAACTTCATGTGGTAAGCGCAATTCACACTTAGCGTTACCAACTCACCTTTGGTGTTACACTACGGAGCGCATCCGTTTGTGCTTTTTTATTTCATCCTTCATATAAGATAGGGCCAGGGACTATTGATAGTATTCACATTATTGGGCAGACTAGATTGGCCAAATGGTTCTTATCTGCCGACACATTCTATGTTTCTATAAGTCCCATGGACAGTTAATAGGGATGCCTAGATACACAGGATATATTCATAGAACACTGTTCACACTGAACACAATACAGGAATAATCGCAATCCCTTCAGAACACCTCCAGTAGACGCAGGAATAACAGTCCCCATGGACAGGTAACAGGGATGCCTAGTTACAACTCAGAAAAACGGATACAACAGGATATAATTATAGAACACTGTTTACACTGAACACAAGACAGGAATAGCAATCCCTCCGAACACCCCCTGTGGACAAGGAGTCCCCATGGAGCGGTAACAGGGATGCAACATAGGACACTGTTCACACTGGACACAAACTGGACACTCCACTAGCAAAGTAGCCATTTATAATACATCCAAATAGACTACTTGCCAATGACACACTCACCAGTGTGGACATAATGCTGGCCCAGTAGGAAAACAGAAATATAAAACACAGAACTTCATAAGAACAGATACAAGAGAAAACACAGTGTGAACAGACACATAGCAGAAAAGATAAACAAATACTATAAGCATGCCACCTAACCATGGCTTAAATCAGAAAATACAAAGTGCATGCTAAGACAGAGATAATAGATTAAAAGCTCAAACAAAGAGTGTTTCACCAAGCCTCCATTAGCAGCATAGCCAGCATGTTAACAGCTAGACATCAGGAAGTCCATCAGTAAATGTAGTATCACCAGCACTGAAGCTAGTCAGTGCTGAACTTAAATAGACACACCCTAAAAGCTATTGGACAGCTGAGGCTGAAAAAGCCAGAGACCTTAACTATTCCCTGACCAGGGAACATAAAACTGTTCACACACACAGCAAATCCAATAGCTGTGGGTGAACACAAAGACAGAAATGACACCAACAATGAGGAGTGTCCCCAACGGAGCTGCAGTAATAAGGCACTCAGGAGGAATGATATGGGGAGGAGTGATATCCTGACCAACAACCTCAGAGGAACGAGAAAGAGCATTGGCTCTAACATTTTTCTCTGCAGGACGAATATGAATGAAGAAGTTGAATCGAGAGAAGAGTGACCATCTTGCCTGACGGGGATTCAGGCGCTAAGCAGATTGTAGATATAAAAGGTTCTTGTGATTAGTGAAAATGCTGATTGGATGTTTAGAGCCTTCTAAAAGATGACGCCATTCTTCTAAGGCAAGTTTCATGGTGAGGCGTTCCCGGTCACCAATAGAATTGTTTCTCTCTGCAGGAGAAAAGGTCTTGGAAAAATATCCGCAAGTAATGCTCCAACAGAAGATGCGTCTACCTCCAAACAACATTTTTTTAGAATCAGCTCTTGAGAGAAGAGGTGCTGTAGCGAAGGCAGATTTCAACTGAGAAAAGGCCTCTTCAGCCTCAGGAGACCAATTTTTGCAGTTATTTTTCTTTTGCAGTTATTATTCTTTTTGGACTTGGCGGACACGAGCACGATGAAATCTTTGATTGGAAGAGAAGACCAGGATATTATCCAGATAGACCACCACGCAAGTATACAGTAAATCACGGAAGATGTCATTAACAAATTCTTGGAAGACTGCTGGAGCATTGCAGCAACGAAATGGCATCACTAGGTACTCAAAATGGCCATCTCGGGTGTTAAAGGCGGTCTTCCATTAGTCACCTTCACAAATGCGAATTAGAAATCCAATTTAGTGAAGATTTGGGCTCCATGTAGACTATCAAAGAGTTCTGAGATCAAGGGCAAACTGTAGCGATTTTTGATTGAAATTTTGAGTCCCCTATAGTCAATGCAAAGAAGCAGAGAATCCTCTTTTTCCCCAACAAAGAAGAATCCAGCTCCGGCAGGAGAGGTGTATTTCCGGATGAACCCTTTTTGTAGATTTTCTTGGATATATTTTTCCATAGCTTGAGTCTCTGGAACAGACAACGGATAGATTTTTCCCCGAGGAGGTGTAGTTCCTGGTTGAAGATCAATGGGACAATAGTAGGGACGATGTGGAGGAAGAGTCTCTGCTTGTTTTTCACAGAATACATCAGTAAAGTCACTGTAAGGGGGACTTAACAAGTGGTAAGGAATTCGTCTTAGGCAGACTGGACTCCAGACAGCGACCATGACAGTAGGTTCCCCAATGAGAAACCTCTCCAGAATTTCAATCAAATTGAGGAGAATGACGCTGAAGCCAAGGAAGTCCTAGAAGAATTTCAGAAGTACAGTGTGGTAGCACAAAGAACTGTACTTCTCATTGCATAGTAAGAGGTTCAGTACGGCAATGGACCATACCCCTGAGGTTTTCTCCTTTAACTGAAGAGGGATGCAGAGGCTTTTCTAGCTGGGACACCAGCAACCGATGCTTTTGGACCAGGGTAGCGTCAATAAAGTTTGCCGCAGAACCAGAGTCCAGGAAGGCAGAAGCGAAGAATGAAGACTTAGTAGGAGTATAAACTTGAACAGGCATGGTCAAATGAGGAGAGGTACTATTGACACACAGGGACGCCCCTCCTACATGCCCTAGGTGCGAGCGTTTATTGGATGCTGTGGACAAAGAGCACACTCTTTAAGGAAGTGTTCAGGATTGGCACAATAAAGGCATGAGTTCTCATTGCATCGTCGGGTTCTTTCTTGTGAAGAAAGTCTAAAGTGCTCCACCTGCATGGGCTCTTCTGCTGGTGGTGTAGGAGAGAGTTGTAGTGGAGTGGCAAGATTACTGAGATCAGTCAGCGAGGATAGAAGATCTCGAGCCGCCAAGGCGTCTTTGATCCTTCTTGAAAGACCCTTTTTAAATGTAGCCCACAAGGCCTCATTGTTCCAAGCCAGTTCAGAGGCCAAGATGCGGAATTTCACTGCATATTCTCCCACTAAAGAATTTCCTTGAGAGTGATTCAGTAAGGCTGCCTCTGCTGAAGATGCCCGAGCTGGTTCCTCAAATACATTACGGAATTCAGTAAGGAAAGTCCATAGATCTGAGGACAATGTGTCATTGTGGTCCAACAGCGGGGTAGCCCAGGCAAAAGCTTTCCCAGAAAGAAGGCTTATGACAAATGCCACTTTGGCACACTCTGTAGGAAACTGGTCCACTTGAAGCTCTAGGTGAATGGAGCTCTGGGTTATAAAGCCCCTGCACAACTTCGGATCTCCATCATATTTTGTAGGCAGAGACAGACTGATCTTGGAGCCAACTGAAGCAACAAGAGCAGGAACAGTGGAGGGTTCTGCTGGAGGTGGTTGAGGTTGTTGTGAAGTTAGGAGTTGCTGCACCAGAGCGGAAAGCTGGGTCATCTGCTGCGCTTGTTGTTCAAGCTGTGCAGACTGTAGAGCCACAATTGTCGAGAGATCAGCAACACTTGGCAGAGGAACCTAGGCTTGATCCATGGCCGGATCTTACTGTAATGTTCTTACCGTAGATGGCTGGAAAGTGGATCCTCTGACCTGTATGAACAATGGCTGAACTGCCCCAGGGAGCGAATTTTAACCTCTTAAGGACTTGGGGCTTACCAGTACGCTCTAAGCCCCGTCCCAGTGTGAAAAACGGGGTCACGCCGTGACCCCGCATCACACCGGGTCGGTCCCGGCTGCTAACGATAGCCGGGAGCCTGGGCTAACAGCGTGCGGCACCGATCGTTGTGCCGCGCTCTGTTAACCCTTCAGACACGGTGATCAAAATTGATCGCCGCATCTGAAAATGAAAGTAAACTGTTCCCAGCAGCTCAGTCGGGCTGATCGGGACATCGCGATAAAATCGAGATGTTCTGATCAGCTGGGACGCAGACGGAGGTCTCCTTACCTCTCTCCGTGGCATCCGATCGGGGATTGATTGCTCCAAGCCTGAGCTACAGGTTTGAGCAATCGAGCCCCTATCTGACTGATCCCTGCAAAGCTATGGCTTTGCAGGGATCAGCATAGGAGATCAGTGTGTGCAGTGCTATAGCTCCTTATGGGAGCTATAACACTGCAAAAAAAAAGTGGAAAAAAAAAGTTAACAAAGGCCATTTAACCCCTTGCCTATTAAAATTTTGAATCACCCCCCTTTTCCCATAAAAAAACTGTGTAAATAAAAATCAACATATGCCCGAACTATTAAAATATAACGTTAATTAAATTGCACGGTTAATGGCGTGCGCGCAAAATTCCAAAGTAGTGTATTTTTGGTCACTTTTTATATCATGAAAAAATTAATAAAAAGCGATCAAAAAGTGCGATCAATACAAAAATGGAACCGATAAAAACTTCAGAACACGGCGCAAAAAATTAGTCCTCATACCGGCCCGTGCGCAGAAAAGTAAAAAAGTTATAGGGGTTAGAAGATGAGAATTTTTAACATATAAATTTTCCTGCATGTAGTTATGATTTTTTTCCGAAGTACGACAATATCCAACCTATATAAGTAGGGTATAATTTTAACCGTATGGACCTACAGAATAAAGATAAGGTGTTTTTTTTACCAAAAAATGCACTGCGTAGAAACGGAAGCCCCCAAAAGTTACAAAATGAAATTTTGTCGCACAATGATTTTTTTTCCATTTCGCCGTGGATTTTTTGGTAAAATGATTGTCACTGCAAAGTAGAATTGGTGACGCAAAAAATAAGCCATCATATGGATTAATAGGTGCAAAATTGAAAGCGTTATGATTTTTAGAAGGTGATGTGGAAAAAAGGAAAATGCAAAAACAGAAAAACGCTGCATCCTTAAGGGGTTAAGGTGCCACTGGTTTTCACCAGAGCCCGCCGCAAAGCAGGACGGACTTGCTGCGGCAGGCAGCACCCAGGTAGCTACCCCTGGCATGATCCGTCCACATGATGAACTTGGCACAGAGAAGAAGCATAGTCGGACGTAGCATGGGTCAGAAGGCTGGCAGCAAAGAAGCATAGTCAGGTCACAAAAACAATGTCAGGAGGCAGGTGACAAAGGATCAAAGTCGGGTCACAGGCACAAGGTCAGGAGGCAAAGGAGCAAAGTCAGGTCACAAGCTGGAGGTAAAAAACACTAATATGGCACAAACTCACAAACGCTTTCTCTAGGGCACTGAGCACAAAGATCTGGCAAGGGTTAAAGGAAGTGCAGGGTTAAATAGGGTAAAACTACACAAGTACCAATAATGGTGCGCTGGCCCTTTAAATTTTACAGAGCCGATGCGCGCACATCCTGGGAGACAGGGAGGCGCGCGCCGGCGGACACTGGGAGCAGAGGAGCGAGGATGTGAGTGGATGCATGGGACTCGGGTGCAGATGCGTCCCACATAGCGAGTCCCGGAGCTGCCGGGGGCACAAGATGCCGTAGATTTTTGGGTAAAATGACTGATGTCATTTCAAAGTAGAATTGGTGGTGCAAAAAATAAGCCATCATATGGATTTTTAGGTGCAAAATTGAAAGGGTTATGATTTTTTAAAGGTAAGGAGGAAAAAACTAAAGTGCAAAAACTGAAAGCCCCCTGGTCCTTAAGGGGTTAAATCATGTTGCGAGATGGGGCCTCCATGGATCTAAATAATTTTTCCTGCACTTCAAAAAAATGCTTGATTTGATTGAGATCTGAGAAGTTTTGAGGCAAAGTCAACACATTAAAGAGTACTTGTCGCAAAATCAAACTTTTAATATAGTGTTCCTTGTGTAATTAGCAGACACTTTCCCATTCATATTTGCACTTTCGTATTTTCCACTTTACCTTCTAAAAATCAGAACACTTTCAATTTTGCACCTACAGACCCATAGGTCCTTACGGTTACAATGATACCTAATTTATATAGGTTTTATTTTATTTTACTACTTTAAAAAAATCATAACAGCCTGTTCCAAATTATTATGCAAATTATATTTTTCTCATTTACCTAAATAATTGATGTAAATAACAGTCAGCATAATTCTCATGTTATCAACTATTAACAGTACAATTCAAATTTTATTGAACAACCCTCCTAATGATAACAGTATTTTATTTAAGCATAAAAAACTTACAATGCACTGTTCCAAATTATTATGCACAGTAAGTTTCAAAAGACTTTATAGGTTGTAAAGAATTGTCATTTGTTGTGTTTGCAGCATATTTACTGAAATCAAAAGCAAATTTTAACTTTTTAAACATTTTAACAGGTCACGTTACATTTTAACATAGGACCCCTTATTTTATAGCAGCTTCACAAGTCTTGCATTCATTGAACTTTTGAGTTTTTGGACTGTTTCTGCTTGAACTTGTTTGCAAGAAGTCAGAATAGCCTCTCAGAGCTACTGTTTGGATGTTAACTGCCTCCCACCCTCATAGATCTTTTGCTTGAGGATGCTCCAAAGGTTCTCAATAGGAATGAGGTCAGCCACTCCATGACTTCCTCTCCTTTTAACCCCATAGCAGCCATTAATGCAGAGGTATTCTTTGCAGCATGAGATGGTGCATTATCATGCATGGAGATGATTTTATTACGGAAAGCATAGTTCTTCCTTCTGTACCAGGGAAGAAAGTGGTCAGACAGAAACTCCACATACTTTGCAGAGGTCATCTTTCCACCTTCGGGGACTCTAAAGAGGCCAACCAGCTCTCTTCCCATGATTCCGGCCCAAAACATGACTCCATCACCACCACCTTGCTGACCTTGCAGCCTTGTTGGAACAGGGTGGCTGTCCACCAACCATCGACTACTCCATCTATCTGGACCATCCAGGGTTGCACGGCACTCATCAGTGAACAGGACTGTTTAAAAATTTGTCTTCATGTATTTTTCTGCCCAATGCAGCAGTTTCTGCTTGTGAGCATTGGTTAGTGGTGGCCTAATAGAAGGTTTGTGCACAGTTGCAAGACTCTGAAGGACTCTACACCTTGATGTCCATGGGACTCCAGAGGCACCAGCAGCTTCAATTATCTGTTTACTGCTATGAAATGGTATTTTAGCAGCTGCTCTCTTAATCTGATGCATGGATCTGGCAGAAATATTCCTCATTGTGCCTTTAGCTGCACAAAACCGTCTGTGCTCTGAATCAGCCACAAATCTCTTAATAGTGCAATGATCACGCTTAAAGCGTACCTAATCCTGACCATGCACATCTAATTTGTATGTGTCCAGCACCTTTATTTTTATTTTTTTATTACACTTCTAATTTAGCTCACTAGTCTGAATTCCTCTCAATGGGAGGGGGTGTGGCCTCACTGTACAGGTCTCCACCCCCTCCCTCAGAATGCAGTCTGCTCACATCTCCCATAGCATTAGCAAAACTACAAGCTGACAGTGGGAGGATTATTCCTCCAGCTGTGAGCCCTGCGCTCACAGCTGTCAATCAAGGAAGTGTGTCCATGATATAGGTGATGATGCATGGACACAGCAGGACTAGTATGTGTCCAAGCAGACAGGGGAGGGCACTTGTTTGACTGGCTTTTTCAGTATGAAATACTGAAAATTTTCTAATGAAAGCAATTGCAAAACCTATTGGTTTTTGCATGTTTAATAACGGATCAAACATTTTTGTATCTGACGGTGCCCATTTAAGTTTTTGTCCAAGGCATTGAAATATTTCACTCTTTTCGGCAGCAGAAAGATCATTTTTCTTCCCCATATTGCTTGAAAATGGTGCTCTCCTTAATCGTGTGGAACACACACTTTTAGTAGTTTTTCCTTAAATTGGGCTCACCTGGCAATCTAATTATCATAGGTGGCCGAGATAGTTTTCAGTGATCAAAAGAGCCCTGACACACACTGCCATCCATGAGTTAAACTGATAAACTAAATATTTAATCTTTTTTATTTTTCCATATACAGGGATGTATGATACTCATTTTTTGCACTGTGATCTGAAGTATTTATCAGTACCATTTTTGTTTTCATGGTACTTTTTGACTGGTTTTTATACATTTTTTAATATACGTCATTGAATTAACGCTATACTTTTAAAGTTTGGGGATGTCCAGTATTAGCTGCAGGTCCTGGTTGCTGATGGCATAATGGGAGCTACGGACATTAATATTTGTCCATGGTCATTAAGGGGTTAAAATTATCAGCATAAATATGTTTAAAATGTAATAGAAAAAACAGCCACTAGGTGGTGATGTTCAGGTCCCTGCCACCATTAATACAGTGAGTTTAGTCTCCTGCCTGCCTGGCAGGAGACCAAACTCAGGAAGTGCTTCTGGCTTCACTGAGCTTGATTGACAGCTGCAGAGAGCCTCACTAAAAGCTGCACAGACTGAAAGCTACACAGAGCCTTACTGAAAGCTGCAAAAAGCCTCAATGAAAGCTGCACAGAGCCTGAGATCTTCTATTAATCACAACACTGCAACCATGTGAGGGCGGAAGTGGTCCCCCAGTAGGCTTCAGTGATGTCATGCCTGCTGGGAAACACCCACTTTCTCCTGCTGGGAGATTGCACTATGTAAGCAAGAAGAACGGTAATATACAGAGATTTTTAAAGCTTTGAAATGTTTTTGAGGGTGGAAGGGGAGTAGTTAGGGAACATAAACTTTTCTAAACAAACTGAATTTATTTGGTGACAGTTACTCTTTAACCCCTTAAGGACCAAGGACATACGCATACGTCTAAGCTCCCTGGTAGTTAAGGACCAAGGACGCATACGTCCATGGGAATTTCGGTTTCTGCTGTGCGCCAGGCGGGGACCGGACCGGGGTGACTGCTGTTACCGATCAGCAGTCACCTCGCGCAAATGCTCAGGGGGGGGGGGGGGGTCATCAGACCCCCCCCCCCCCCATATTGGCGATCGCTGCAAATCACCGGTGAATTCACACCAGCGATTTGCGCCTATTCCGGGTCATACGGGTCTATGGTGACCCGGTGACCAGGAAAATAAGGGGAATTGTCCAAGACACCCACGATCCACCTGAAGGGATAGGAGTGAGGTGGCAGGGGTGCCACCCCTCCTATCCATACTATTGGTCATCTAGAAGCGACGACCAATAGCAGATTGGGGGCAGGAGGGTTAACTTTCGGTTTCCCCGTTATGCCCACCCACAATAGGCGGCACCGAAGTCCACTTGCCCATCGGCGGAGGCTGCGGGTAGCGATCGGCGACCGTGATCGGCGGGCGGCGATGTCGTGCGTCTGGCTCCCTGGATCCTACGGAAGCCGGTGAGTTGCCTAGCAACATCTGGAGGGCTACAGTCTGAGCCCTCCAGATGTTGCAAAACTACAACTCCTAACATGTATATGCTGGGAGTTGCAGTTTTGCAACAGCTGGAGGCACACTGGTTGGAAAATTCTGAGTTAGGTAACAGAACCTGAAGGTTTTCCAACCAGTGTGCCTCCAGCTGTTGCAAAAGTACAACTCCCAGCATGCATGGTCTGTCAGTACATGCTGGGAGTTGTAATTTTGAAACAGCTGGAGGTTTACCTCCCCCCCCCCCCCCCCCCATGGTACAGGGTACATTCACATGGGCGGGTTTGCAGTAAGTTTCCTGCTTCAAGTATTAGCTGCGGCAAATTTTTCACCCCCCTTACACTGTCTCTCCCCCCCCCCCCCCCCCCCCAATAAAAATGAAAACAGTAAGTTTCCTGCTTCAAGTATGAACTGGGGCAAATTTTTTCACCCCCTTACACTGCCCTCCCGCAGTAAAAATGAAAAACGTATTGTACGGCAGTGTTTCCGAAACGGATCCTCCAGCTGTTGCAAAACAACAACTCCCAGCAATTCCGGATAGCCACTGACTGCATGCATGCTGGGAGTTTAGCAATAGCTGGAGGCACCCTGTTTGGTAATCACTGGTGTAGAATACCCCTATGTCCACCCCTATGCAATCCCTAATTTAGTCCTCAAATGCGCATGGCGCTCTCTCACTCCGGAGCCCTGTCGTATTTCAAGGAAACAGTTTAGGGCCGCATATGGGGTATTTTTGTACTCGGGAGAAACTGCACTACAAATTTTGGGGGGCTTTTTCTCCTTTTACCCCTTATGAAAAGGAAAGTTGGGGTCTACACCAGCCTGTTAGTGTAAAAAAATAAAAAGTTTACACTAACATGCTGGTGTTGCCCCATACTTTTTATTTTCACAAGCTGTAAAAGGAAAAAAAGACCCCCAAAATTTTTTTACGCAATTTCTCCGGAGTACAGAAATACCCAATATGTGGGCGTAAAATGCTCTGTGGGCGCACAACAAGGCTCAGGAGTGAGAGCGCACTATGTCCATTTGAGGCCTAAATTGGTGATTTGCACAGGGGTAGCTGATTTTACAGCGGTTCTGACATAAACACAAAAAATATAAATGACCCTATTTTGGAAACTTCACCCCTCACGGAACATAACAAGGGGTATAATGAGCCTTAACACCCCACAAGTGTTTGATGAATTTTCGTTAAAGTATGATGGGAAAATGAAAAAAAAAATTCACTAAAATGCTGGTGTTACCCAAAATGTTTCATTTTCACAAGGGAAATAGGAAAAAAAAGCCCCCCAAAATTTGTAACCCCATTTATTCTGAGTAAGAATATACCCCATATGTGGATGTAAAGTGCTCTGCGGGTGCACTACAATGCTCAGAAGAGAAGGAGCGCCATTGGGCTTTTGAAGAGAAAATTTGTCCAGAATTTAAGGCCACGTGTGTTTACAAAGCCCCCATAGTGCCAGAACAATCGACCCCCTCCCCCCCACATGTGACCCCATTTTGGAGACTACAACCCTCATGTAATGTATTAAGGGGTACAGTGAGCATTTACGCACCACAGGTGTCTGACAGATGTTTGGAACAGTGGTCCGTGAAAATTAAATATTAAATTATTCATTTGCTCAGCCCACTGTTACAAAGATCTGTCAAATGCCAGTGGGTGTAAATGCTCACTGCACCCCTAATTAAATTCTGTTAGGGGTTTAGTCTCCAAAATGGGGTCACATGTGTGGGGGTCCACTGTTTTGGCACCACGGGGGGGCTTTGTAAATGCACATTGCCCCTGACTTCCATTCCTAACAAATTCTCTTTCCAAAAGCTCAATGGCGCTCTGAGCATTGTAGTTTGCCCGCAGAGCACTTGACTCCACACATGGGGTATTTCCATACTCAGAAGAAATGGGGTTACAAATTTTGGGGGTAAGTTTCTCTTATCCCTTGTAAAAATGTAAAATTTTGGATTTTTTTTTTACAGCATTTTAGTGAGAAAAAAATGTTTTTTTAATTTACACATCCAAGTTTAACAATAAGTCGTGAAATACCTGTGAGGTGTTAAGGCTCACTGTACCTCTTGTTATATTCCTTGAGGGGTATAGTTTCCAAAATAGTATGCCATGTGGTTTTTTTTTCTGTTCTGGCACCATAGGGGCTTCCTAAATGTGACATGCCCCCCAAAAACCATTTCAGCAAAGTTTGCTTTCCAAAAGTCACATGTGACTCCTTCTCATTGTAGTTCGCCCGCAGAGCATTTTACATCCTAACATGGGGTATTTCCATACTCAGAACAGATGGGGTTACAAATTTTGGGGGGCATTTTCTCCCATTACCCTTTATAAAAATTGTAAATTTGTGGAAAAAACTGCACTTTAGTGAAATTTAGTTTTATTTATTTATTTACACATCCGACTTTAGCGAAAAGTCATCAAACACCTGTGGGGTGTGAAGGCTCACTGGACCCCTTCTTACATGCCATGAGGGGTGTCGTTTCCAAAATGGTATGCCATGTGGGTTTTTTTCTGCTGTTCTGGCACCATAGTGGCTTCCTAAGTGTGACATGCCCCCCAAAAACCATTTCAGAAAAACTCACTCTCCAAAATCCCATTGTTGCTTCTTCCCTTCTGAGCCCTCTACTGCACCCGCCAAACAGTATTTCCTTACTCGAGAGAAATTGGGTTACAAATTTTGAGAGGATTTTTCTCCTTTTTACCCCTTGTAAAAATTCAAAAACTGGGTCTACTGGGTCTACTCACATGGAGTGTAAAAAATTAAGATTTTTAATTTTCTCCTTCACTTTGCTGCTATTTCTGTCAAACACCTAAAGGGTTAACACACTTACTGAATGTGATTTTGAATATTTTGAGGGGTGTAGTTTTTATAATGGGGTCATTTGTGGGGTATTTCTAAAAATAAAGCCCTTCAAATCCACTTCAAACCTGAACTGGTCCCTGAAAAATTCCGATTTTGAAAATTTTGTGAAAAATTGGAAAATTGCCGCTGAACTTTGAAGCCCTCCGATGTCTTCCAAAAGTAAAAACATGTCAACTTTATGATGCAAACATAAAGTAGACATATTGTATTTGTGAATCAAAATATAATTTATTTGGAATGTTTATTTTCCTTACAAGCAGAGATCTTCACATTTAGAAAAATTAAACATTTTCAATTATTTTATAAACTTTTGGAAATTTTTTACCAAGAAATAATGCAAGTATTGACAAAATGTTACCACTAACATAAAGTAGAATATGTCACAAAAAAACAGTCTTGGAATCAGTAATGGAAGGTAAAAGCATCCCAGAGTTATTAATGCTTAAAGTGAAAGTGGTCAGATGTGCAAAAAAACGCTCTGGCTGGTTCTACAGTGAAAATTGTCCTGGTCCTTAAGGGGTTAAAGGGGTACTCTGGTGGAAATTTTATTTTTTTGCTATGAGGATTTTCTCCTGCTCTAGACAGTTTCTGATATGGGCATCAGGTGTCAGCAAAGAGCACTGTGGACAAGACAAAAAAGAAATTCAAAAAGAAAATAATTTCCTCTGTAGCATACAGCTGCTAATAAGTACTGTAAGGGTAAATATTTCTTAATAGAAGTAATTTACAAATATGTTTAACTTTCTGGTACCAGTTGATTTAAAAAAAATTCCTCTGGACTACCCCTTTAAACTCTTTGACATGTTATTGAAATGATTTCTGAACAATTATGCAGTGACTGGCAGGGCGCATTTCAAAGTAACATCCACATGAATGCCAGGAACCTAGATTTCCCAGCAAAACATTACCCAGAGCTTCATACAGTCTCCATTGGCATGCCCTTTTCCAATTGTTAGGCTAGCATCACACACAGACCTGGCCAATCACATGTTGCAAAAGATTCTATGTGCTTTAACCCCTTAAGGACAATGGACGTACTCCTACGCCCCGTTTCCGAGTCCTTAAGGACCGAGGACGTAGGGGTACGTCCTGTCCTTTCCCGGCCCCCTGCCGCTAGCCGGAGGGGAGCCGGTGCCCGATGCCTGCTGAAATCGTTCAGCAGACATCGCGGCATATCGCCCAGGGGGGTCATTATGCCCCCCCATGTCGGCGATGGCCGCAGATCGCTGGACAATTCAGTCCAGCGATCTGCGGCGATTCCGGGTCAATCGGGTCTCCAGTGACCCGGTGACCCGGAATTACTGGCTGTTCGGGGCCGTCTCTGACGGCCCCGAACAGCCAGAGCCTGCAGGGGTGAGGTGGCACTGGTGCCACCTCACGATCGCCCTGATTCGTCGGCCGGATTACCGGCCGACCAATCAGGGCGCCTGCTGCGGGCGTCACTCCCGCACCCGCTCCGCCCCTCTTCCGGAGGACGTGAGCGGGTGCGGGAAGAAGACCCCGAGTGCTGGGGACCCTGATCCCCGGCGTCAATGTTAGGATCAAGGCCCCAGGAGCAGCGACGGCGGCGGCGAGGGACTGACCTGATGCGGCGTGGAGCAGCAGCAGTAGGTGAGTGACCGCCTCCTGCTGTTGCTTAGCAACAGCTCCCAGCATGCAAAAAGGGCATCAGGAGGCAGGCCACCTGCAACAGCAGGAGGCAGACCACCACAACTCCCAGCATTCCCTTATGGGCATGCTGGGACTTATGGTTTTGCAACAGCTGGAGGCACATTTTTTCTATGGAAAAGTGTACCTTCAGCTGTTGTGTAACTACAACTCCCAGCTTGCACAAACAGCTTAAGTGCATGCTGGGAGTTGTAGTGGTGCATCTGCTGGTTGCATAACTACAACTCCCAGCATGCCCGTTGGCTGTCGGTGACTGCTGAGAGTTGTAGTTTTGCAACAGCTGAAGGCCCACTGAGTTAAGTAGCAAACCAGTGTGTCTCCAGCTGTTGCATAACTACAATCCCCAGCATCCCCAGCCAAAGTAGTATGCCTCCCGCTGTTGCATAACTACAACACCCAGCATGCCCTTCCGCTGTCCGTACATGCTGGGGGTTGTAGCTTTTGCAACAGCTGAAGGCACACTGGTTGCAAAACACTGAGTTTGTTGCCAAACTCGATGTTTCACAACCTGTGTGTCTCCAGCTGTTGCAAAACTACAACTCCCAGCATGCACTGGGAGTTGTAGTTTTGCAACAGCTTGATGTCCCCCCCCCCAATGTGAATGTACAGGGTACACTCACATGGGCGGAGGATTACAGTAAGTATCCGGCTGCAAGTTTGAGCTGCAGCAAATTTTCTGCTGCAGCTCAAGCTGCCAGCGAAAAACTACTGTGAACCCCCCCGCCCATGCGACTGTACCCTAAAAACACTACACTACACTAACACAAAATAAAATAAAAAGTAAAAAACACTGCATATACACATACCCCTACAATAAAAATGAAAAACGTCTGGTACGCCACCGTTTCCAAAACGGAGCCTCCAGCTGTTGCAAAACTACAACTCCCAGCATGCACTGGTAGACCGTACATGCTGGGAGTTGTAGTTTTGCAACAGCTGGATGTTCCCCCCCCCCCCCCCCAATGTGAACGTACAGGGTACACTCACATGGGCGGAGGATTACAGTAAGTATCCGGCTGCAAGTTTGAGCTGAGGCAAATTTTCTGCCGCTGCTCAAACTGCCAGCGAGAAACTACTGTAAACCCCCGCCCGTGCGACTGTACCCTAAAAACACTACACTAACACAAAATAAAATAAAAAGTAAAAAACACTACATATACACATACCCCCACACAGCCCCCCTCCCCTCCCCAATAAAAATGAAAAACGTCTGGTACGCCACTGTTTCCAAAACGGAGCCTCCAGCTGTTGCAAAACAACTACTCCCAGTATTACCAGATAGCCACTGACTGTCCAGGCATGCTGGGACTTTTACAACAGCTGGAGGCACCCTATTTGGGAATCACTGGCGTAGAATACCCCTATGTCCACCCCTATGCAATCCCTAATTTAGGCCTCAAATGCACATGGCGCTCTCACTTTGGAGCCCTGTCGTATTTCAAGGCAACAGTTTAGGGTCACATATGGGGTATCGCCGTACTCGGGAGAAATTGTGTTACAAATTATGGAGGGTATTTTCTGCTATTACCCTTTTTAAAAATCTAAAATTTTTGGGAAACCAACATTTTAGGTAAAAAAATTTTTTTTTTTTTTTTACATATGCAAAAGTTGTGAATCACCTGTGGGGTATTAAGGTTCACATTACCCCTGGTTTTTTGCTGTCCTGGCACCATAGGGGCTTTCTAAAGGTGACATGCCCCCAGAGCAAAATTCGCTTTCAAAAAGCCAAATGTGACTCCTTCTCTTCTGAGACCTGTAGTGCGCCAGCAGAGCACTTCTCACCCCCATATGGGGTGTTTTCTGAATCGGGAGAAATTGGGCTTCAAATTTTGGGGGGTATTTTCTGCTATTACCCTTTTTAAAAATGTAAAAATTTTGGGAAACCAAGCATTTTAGGTAAAAATTATTATTTTTTTTTTAACATATGCAAAAGTCGTGAAACACCTGTAGGGTATTAAGGTTCACTTTACCCCTTTTTATGTTCCCCGAGGGGTCTGGTTTCCAAAATGGTATGCCATGTGGTTTTTTTTTGCGGTTCTGGCACCATAGGGGCTTCCTAAATGCGGCATGCCCCCAGAGCAAAATTTGCTTTCAAAAAGCCAAATGTGACTCCTTCTCTTCTGAGACCTGTAGCGCGCCAGCAGAGCACTTTTCACCCCCATATGGGGTGTTTTCGGAATCGGGAGAAATTGGGCTTCAAATTTTGGGGGGTATTTTCTGCTATTATCCTTTTTAAAAATGTAACATTTTTGGGAAACCAAGCATTTTAGGTAAAACATTTATTTTTTTTTTTTACATATGCAAAAGTCGTGAATCACCTGTGGGGTATTAAGGTTCACTTTACCCCTTGTTACGTTCCCTGAGGGGTCTAGTTTCCAAAATGGTATGCCATGTGTTTTTTTTTTGCTGTCCTGGCACCATAGGGGCTTCCTAAATGCGGCATGCCCCCCAAAAACCATTTGTCGCTCCTTCCCTTCTGAGCCCTCTACTGCGCCCGCCGAACAATTAACATAGACATATGAGGTATGTGCTTACTCGAGAGAAATTGGGTTTCAAATACAAGTAAAAATTTTCTCCTTTTTACCCCTTGCAAAAATTCAAAAATTGGGTCTACAAGAACATGCGAGTGTAAAAAATGAAGATTGTGAATTTTCTCCTTCACTTTTCTGCTATTCCTGTGAAACACCTAAAGGGTTAATACACTTATTGTATGTCATTTTGAATACTTTGGGGGGTGTAGTTTTTATAATGGGGTCATTTATGGGGTATTTCTAATATGAAGACCCTTCAAATCCACTTCAAACCTGAACTGGTCCATGAAAAATAGCGAGTTTGAAAATTTTGTGAAAAATTTCCAAATTGATGCTGAACTTTGAAGCCCTCTGGTGTCTTCCAAAAGTAAAAACTCATAAATTTTATGATGCAAACATAAAGTAGACATATTGTATATGTGAACCCAAAAATGTTTTATTTTGAATATCCATTTTCCTTACAAGCAGAGAGCTTCAAAGTTAGAAAAATGCTAAATTTTCATTTTTTTCATCAAATTTGGGGATTTTTCCCCAAGAAAGGATGCAAGTTACCATAAAATTTTACCACTAAGTTAAAGTAGAATATGTCACGAAAAAACAATCTCGGAATCAGAATGATAACTAAAAGCATTCCAGAGTTATTAATGCTTAAAGTGACAGTGGTCAGAATTGCAAAAAACGCTCCGGTCCTTAAGGTGTAAAATGGCCTGGTCCTTAAGGGGTTAAGTGATTAACAGAGGTCAACATGGGCACTCTAATTGGTCTGCTGTTGCACATCCTCTTACATAGCCAGCTGCCATGTGCTGGCAATCATAGTCTTCATAAACTTTTTTCAGTAATTTGTGTTAAAAGAACTCTTATGTGGGATAGGACCAAATTTTCCCTAGCCTTTTGGAAAAGCCTTTGCCCTTGCCTTTTGGAAAAGCTCTGACCTAGTTGTCTAGCCATTATAATTTGGCACTTGTCTTGCTCAGATCCTTACGTTGGTTCATCTTTCTTGCTACTTAAATATCTCCTTCAAGAGCCAAACCCCTTCAGTTTACAACATTTTCAGACTAGAATGCCTGAGACACTGCACAAGTGTGTTATATGTAATTCGCTCTACTATACCTTCAATTAGCGAGAGTATTTCACTGTTAAAACACCTGTATTACGGAAGTGCACATACTGATTGGCTGCACAACAGTGCATCTCTACAGAATAGTACAATACTAAATTTCTATGCTGGCCTTTATCTGTTGGGGCAGCTCCTTAACAAAGGCACAATGGCACAAAAAAAAAAAAGATATAACCTGGTAGGCTGGCACTCCAGCACTAGGAGTAGAAGGTTGCGTGAGGGAGTAGAGCTGTGGCGACACTGAAGTCATTGGACTATGGGGTTCAAAGTCCGAATAGATACATGAACTGCAATACAAAGAAGAGACAGTAGATTTCTGAATATTTAAAGGGGTACACTGCCCTTAGACATCTTTTCCCCTTTCCAAAGGATAGGGGATAAGATGTCTGATCGTGGGGATCCCCAGCTCTACATGATGCACCCGGTGTTCGTTTAGAGCTTTGGGTGCAGCTTTGTTTAGCTAGTAATCTAATGATTGCTATACATATTATCCTATGGGGACATACAAAAAAAGTGTGCAAGCAAAACCCTTCAAAAAATTCAAAAATTCTTTATTTTTTCCACACACATAATAATTTTTTTTGTTTTGCCATACATTTTATGGTAAAATGATTGATGTCATTACAAAGGACAACTGGTCGCGCAAAAAACAAGCCCTCAAGGGTCTGTGGATAGAAATATAAAAGAGGTATGGCTGTTAGAAGGTGAGGAGGAAAAAACAAACGTGCAAAAATAAAATTGGCTGTGTCCTCAAGGCCAAAATAGGAGATGTCCTTAAGCAGTTAGCATATTTTAGCAATATTTTTTCCATCTACAATCAGCATATATGACAGTTGACTGGCAAAACTGATCACTGACAAAAAATAATTGCACTACACAAAAGAACATTATCTTAAGTAAATAGCCACCCTTATAGACCATGTTTATTTATACCAAGAAATAATAGGTTACAGTTGGATTAATAAAATGCAAATATACGTAAACCATTGATCTAGTCTGGTGGATACACAACAACTAATGTTCTATTTTGACAGGTAGATGGCTGCCTGATTCACGAGTACTGATCTAATAGATTGTCAATCATGAACAGAGCATTGTATACAACTCAGTTATTGTGCGGGCCAGGCTTTGATTGCCAGACCTTTACCACCCCTTTACTTAAATCATTGACTGATGCACATCACCTGTTTACATATGGAGCTATGCAGCCGACTAATGATTTTTACGGCCACGCAATTTCAGTGATCAGCCAACAAAGAAGATTCCATGACTTAAAACTGCAATAAAATGCAGTGCACTTTAAAACTGAGTGAGGTAATAAAAGGCCCATACTAAGGGTATGCTGCATGTTTTCAAAATGTGCAGCATGCCTAAAATGTTGCAGAGCTCTTCTGGACTTTAGCTGCAGCATAAATTTAATCAGCGGTAAATTCTACAGTTAGCAAACTATGCATTGGAGTTATGACCTAAAAATTATAAAAAAATCTAATATAATCAAAAATCCATTTTATAAAAACTCAGCGCTTGACTGTGTCACCCAATATATAGGGAATGTGATGACTTTATTCATTGTATACTATAGCTACAAATTTGTTATTGACAGTGGAATCTTTCTTTTTTAAACAAGACTAGTTGTTTAAATGTCATAGAAATGAGATGCCGCCTGGAGACAGCAGGATTGGTCTATGCTCAGTAACATTCCTTTCTTGCATTTAATAGCTTCTAGCGAAAAACACGATAATGGCTTCCAACTGTTTTCACTGTTTACTATTTTCTTTTCTTTTTTTTCCATTGTAAGACAAGGAATACTCCAGCTGCCTGTACAAGTCATCTTCATATTTGTTGAATGAACTGTAAAAATGTACAATTTTCTGACCAGGCAAAATGTTGAGGTTACATATAAACATGCGTTGTTTTGAAGTAAATATGGTCAGTATTTAATTAACAAATTTCATGCTACACCTGTTTTGATATGTAAAACACTGGCTTGATCTTGATCTCTAAGGGCTCCTTCACATCACCAGAATCCCCAGCATCAGCATCCTGCCTGTCATGCCCATTATGCTCTACCGTACAGGGCTCTTGTTAACGCTTCTAAAAGTATCCCATTCATTTCAACTGGTTCTTTTTAGTATCTTTTGGCATCCGTTGCTTATAGTACTTTATTTGGATGAAAAAAAGAATGGTGCTTACCGGACTTAAGATGCACGTTAAAAACTTAACATTGTACTCTAGGGGTGAAAGATGGCCATGTCTTGTGTTGATGTCTGTCATTCGTTATGTCCATTGTCATCCGTTATTTGTAGTGAGCATGCTCAGCTAAGGATTACAACCAGGAAGTCACAATGGATGGTGGTAGGATGATTCTGGACCATTTTCCAGTTACAAGATTGTGCGATCCTGGAATGACGTGCATCTAAATGGGAAAGACACCCTACAAGCTGACCCAAAACACTTTTTTTTTTATAAGTTGGCTGTAAGGATGGCTGGAATGTGAGTTTATTTATTGTTTGTGGGGAAAATCTGTTTTTTATATGGGTCTAGTGATTGTGGGTCTTGTGAATGTATAATCAATGTATCATGAGTGTGTCCATATTTGGTGTTGGGTAAGTGGGGTTGGGTGTTGCATGTTGCTGGGGAAGCATGAAGCTTTACCTTGGACAACTTAGCACAAAGAGGAGCAGGCATCTATTGGCACAGAGATCAAACATGGCATCACAACATTTTTGTCTTCCATTACTGATTACCCATTTCAAACAAACATCATGGTACCTGCTCCAGTACCCATGTCATTTATCTCCTAGACTGTTGCTGCGAACAACAATATACAGGATGCACGGTGCAGGCATAACATCAGGAATGGTCTCCTTCTCCATGGTTTCTCCAGGCACACACCCAGAGAATGGTAATCAATTCAGAGTGACACCAATCGATCATATACCGATCACCTTCTCAAATCGATTTAAGCAGCTTAAAAAAAACACATCAATTGATGTTATTTTTGTACTATAATACTAGCATGGGGTCAGGTTCATCCGATATTAATTACCTCAATTCACTCCTTCATTGGGGTATTTAACATTAACACAGTTCGCAAAGTCAGCTCTCTCTGAGAGACTGTACGTACTGACACATTTGTGGATCAATAATGAGCTGTATTGTTTTTCAGGGGATATCCTCTCTTCCCTCCCTTAAATTAAAAATAGATTTTGGATCCAGCCCGCTCGTGAAGGAAGAGTGTACATATGTATTCATACACTATCAATAAACGTCTGGAGTTATCAATCAATTTCTGTAGTTGTTGCATATCCCCTCTGTTAAGGCAGCCTACAGTAACATATCTGCTAATCTGGTCCGGCAAATGGTGCACACATATCTGCTATACAGTGGCTCTTTTGCCAATAATCATAGTATGAATAAACACTTTGTCAGGCTCGCTAAAACGGCCTTGCATTACTGTAACTGAATTTAAACCTGTCCTCTACACTTAGCATCCCTTTATAACATTTGTTTATTATTGTTATTTAACTTACCGTATATACTCGAGTATAAGCCGAGTTTTTCAGCACGATTTTTCGTGCTGAAAACACCCCCCCTCGGCTTATACTCGAGTGAACTCCCCCACCCGCAGTGGTCTTCAACCTGCAGACTTCCAGAGGTTTCAAAACTACATCTCCCAGCAAGCCCGGGCAGCCATCGGCTGTCCGGGCTTGCTGGGAGTTGTAGTTTTGAAACCTCCGGAGGTCCGCAGGTTGAAGACCACTGCGGCCTTCAACATCATCCAGCCCCCTCTCACCCCCTTTAGTTCTGAGTACTCACCTCCGCTCGGCGCTGGTCCGGTCCTGCAGGACTGTCCGGTGAGGAGGTGGTCCGGTGGGATAGTGGTTCCGGGCTGCTATCTTCACCGGGGGCGCCTCTTCTCCGCGCTTCGGGCCCGGCCTCAGAATAGTCACGTTGCCATGACAACGACGCAGAGGTGCGTTCATTGCCAACGTACTTCTGCGTCATTGTCAAGGCAACGCCTCTATTCCGGGCCGGAAGCGCGGAGAAGAGGCGCCCCCGGTGAAGATAGCAGCCTGGACCACCTCCTCACCGGACCACCTCCTCTCCGGACCACCTCCTCTCCGGACAGCCCTGCAGGACCGGACCAGCGCCGAGCGGAGGTGAGTACTCAGAACTAAAGGGGGGTGAGAGGGGGCTGGATGATGTTGAAGGCCGCAGTGGTCTTCAACCTGCGGACCTCCGGAGGTTTCAAAACTACAACTCCCAGCAAGCCCGGACAGCCGATGGCTGCCCGGGCTTGCTGGGAGTTGTAGTTTTGAAACCTCTGGAGGTCCGCAGGTTGAAGACCACTGAGGGCGAATGATGAGAAGAGGATGATGAAGGGGGGGTGTGGGGATGATGAAGGGGTGTGGGGATGATGAAGGGGGGTGGGGATGATGAAGGGGGGGGTGTGGGATGATTACAAGGGGATGATGAAGGGGGGATGTGTGGGATGATAAGGGGATGATGAAGGGGGGATGTGCGGGATGATAAGGGGATGATGAAGGGGGGATGTGTGGGATGATAAGGGGATGATGAAGGGGGGATGTGTGGGATGATGACAAGGGGGGATGTGTGGGATGATGACAAGGGGATGATGAAGGGGGGATGTGTGGGATGATGACAAGGGGATGATGATGAGGATGTTAATGACGGGTCTGGATGATGACAGGGGGGGATGAGGTATTTCCCACCCTAGGCTTATACTCGAGTCAATAACTTTTTCCTGGGATTTTGGGTTGAAATTAGGGGTCTCGGCTTATACTCGGGTCGGCTTATACTCGAGTATATACGGTACCATTCGTGTTACATTTCCCCATCCCTTTTGTATATAATACAAATCTATTTATTTATGTGCTGTTTTTCATTCAATTGATATTTCAATATCTCTTGGGCACTTTTAACCAAGCATCACTTTAACCAGGGATGGGTACTCAGATGGTGTATGTGTGTGTGTGTATATATATATATATATATGGGGGGTGTGGCACCCTCTTTAGCCGTGCACCCCACCCCTCTCAGACTGGAGGTGGTTTAGTCAATGGCTGATCCAACATGTCACACAGTCAGAGGCTATATGCACAGCAGAGGTGAGTTATCATGTTAGGGTCCCATCCGATATGAGGCCACCTCCGCGTGGTGGATGGGGGGACACATTTTGATCAAAAAGTGCGCTGAGAGCCTCCATTTTTTGACCTAGAGTGCTGTTGCAACTTTCTTGTTTGTAATATATATATATATATATATATATATATATATATATATATATAATATGTACTAGCTGAGTACCCGGCACTGCCTCTATTTTCCTACCTAATCCTTGGGGGAGGAAAAGCAACATAGGAGGAAGCTCTTGTCCTCATATCCTGATCCCATATCCCCTACTCATATCCTGTCCTAATATTTTGTCCTCATATTTTATCCTCATATCCTGACCTCATACTTTCTTTATATCATGTCCTCATACCTCATACCATGTCCTCATATCTGGACCTCATATGCTGTCCTTATTTCCCATCCTCATATCCCATCCTGATATTTTGTCCTCATATCCCAACCTCATATCCCGTCCTCTTATCCCGTCCTCATATGCTGTCCTCTTATCGTGTCCTCCTATCCTGTCCTCATATGTCCTCATACCCAGGTGAGTAAATAAGGAGAATGTATCACTAGCGCTGTCTGGTAGTGGATGATGGGGGGATATATCAATTAAAGATATACCTGTGTATTGTTGTCAACACACCTGTATACACCCAGTGACTGGCTATGATGCACGTTGCTGTACACAGGTGTGTGTTGCTACCTGGTATTAATATGGGTCCCTAATACCCCATACAGTGGAAAGTATACAAATATAAATAAATAAATACTGGCACAACTTTATGTAAAACTATGGTATTTATTTTTATATGATTAAAAGATGAATAAATAAATAAATGGATTGCTCGAAATCTTGATGTAGCATAAAGTGCAATTTCTCCGTGCAGCTACAAAGAAAGGAATAAATAAATATTTACTATATTCGTGTCTGCAGGTATTTTCTGTAAGAATGCTAGTGGTGTCTTACCATAGTAGTCAGTAAAAATTGAGACTAGTTGACACTGCTTGCGGTTCACTATGAATATTCCAGTTTTTCAAATCCCATTTCTTATTTCTGAATGTATCCCGTAGTGTACCTGGTGTGACGGAGTGTCGAAGAGCGGGGGTCCGGGTCCTTACGGGTCTGATTGGGATCAGCGCTGCTTGGATGGAAACAGACGGGAGACTGCCCCGGCCGGGGGGGTCTCTACCGTACCTTGTTCCTCTGCATTACACGTTATGGCGTGACGTCACTACATAGATTTGGAATGTCCAAAAAGCTTCTGACTCGTTTCGAAGGCAGTATCGGCCTCCTTCGTTTGGGATGGGTGCCTCAGGAATTTGCTGATTGGAGTGACATTTCACGATCTCCTCCCCATTTAGGTAAGTCTTTTTGTTTTGTGTATATATAAAGAATTCTCTTTTGTTTCACATGTATTAGTTTATTTTCTGAAGAATATTCCAAACTGTCAAATGTTGTAGTTTTTCCCAAAAATTTCAAAATCAATATGAAGACCACGCGGGGCTCCTGTGTTAAGTTCAAATATACATTTTGCCTCCGCCCGGGACATTTGGGCAATATAATTGCCACCCCCCCGTGGGGTGTGATTGTCTCTAATCCACAAAATATAGAGCCCTTCATGGTGGATTTGTGCTTGTCTCTGTAGTGTACAGACAGAGGATGTCCCTCAAATCCTCTTCCAATGTTGTACAGATGTTCTGAAATTCTCTGGGACAAAAGTCTCTTGGTGCGCCCAATGTACCATCTAATGCAGGGGCATTTAATCCCATATATTACCCCTTATTTTTGCAATAATTATGACTATTAATAGTTTTTATGAAACTATGTACAGAAAAAATAGGTTTTAAATTTTCCGTCTCGCAGCATGCCCTGCATTTGCGGCAAGGAAAAAAAACTTTCATTTCTTTTTTTGGGGGAAAAAATACTCATGGGACCATTTTGTTTAGGGCTCTTTAACTTTTATTGTGGGTGCTATCAGATTTCCTAAGTTTTGAGCTTTTTTTTTTTTTATTTCTCCCATAGTTTTGTCATTTTTCAAAATACTCCAGTGTTTTTTCACTATGCATTTTAATAAACAGCTTTGGTTAGAATATGTAGTTATGATTGATAGTTTAATTATTTTTTCTTCCTCTTTTTCTCCCTCTTTATTTTCCGTACCTTTCTTTATGAGTAGCGTTTCCCTTTCTATTATGGCTATTTCTGCGCTAGTTTGGTTGAGCGTTTCTTCTTTGTATCCTCTGTCTTGGAGTTTTGTTTTCAAGTTACCTGCTTCCTGCAGGTAATCTTCCACTCTGGTACAGTTGCGGCGTGCCCGTATGAATTGGCTGCATGGGATATTTGCTAGCCAGCTTGGTTAGTGACATCTGGTCTTCCGAATGAAAACGCTTCCAGAGGACCAAATTCACACCAAGCTCTTCCCCTCGGTATATGACTGAGTTTTCTCAGTGTCCTACATATAAATTAGAATAACTTGGTGCGAATTTGGTCCCCATCCCTGTGCCCCATGTCTGAATAAAAAAGTCCTGGTCATATTTAAAATAATTATGGTGTAGGGTAAATGAGATGCAGTCCCCAATGTACGTGACTTGTTCCTCAGGCATGAGAGAATTCTCATCCAGAAAAAATTCAGCAGCTGCTCTTCCTGAATATGTAATAGAATTACCCGCATATTTAAAAGACACCACACACATTTTGGAGATATTTTATAAAATCGAGTGGAAGCAGCATTATATAATGGGTACATTAGATGTGACATCGTTATATACCATTATACAGCACGACAAAGGAAGAACAGCTGCTGATTTTTTTCTGAATGAGAATTCTCTCATGCCTGAGGAACAAGTCGTGTACATTGGGGACTGCATCTCATTTATCCTACACCATAACTATTTTAAATATGACCAGGACTTTTTTATTTATTTTTATGGGGCCCAGAGATGAGGACCAAATTCGCACCAAGTTATTCTAATTTATATGTAGGACACTGGGAAAACTCAGCCATATACCCAGGGGGAGAGCTTGGTGCGAATTTGGTCCTCTGGAAGCTTTTTATCAATGACGTTGTTTTTATTTGGAAAGGAGGAGAGGATCTTTTAAAAACATTTTTAAAGGATATAAATAAAAATGATTTTTTTTTAAACTTTTCATCCATATACAGCAAAACAGATATCAATGTTTTAGACTTAAACATTTACATCAAAAACAACAAAATCGAAACTAAAATATTTCATAAACCAACGGACAGCAATAGTTTCATTCGGAAGACCAGATGTCACTTACCAAGCTGGCTAGCAAATATCCCATGCAGCCAATTCATACGGGCACGCCGTAACTGTACCAGTGTGGAAGATTACCTGCAGGAAGCAGGTAACCTGAAAACAAAATTCCAAAACAGAGGGTACAAAGAAGATGCTACTCATGAAGAATGGTACGGAAAATAAAGAGGGAGAAAAAGAGGAAGAAAAAATAATTAAACTACCAATCAGAACTATACATATTCTAACCAAAGCTATTTATTAAAACGCATAGTGGAAAAAACACTGGAGTATTTTGAAAAATAACAAAACTATAGGAGAAATATTACCAGAAGCACTTTAATTTATATTAAAAAAAAAGCACAAAACTTAGGAAATCTGATAGCACCCACAATAAAAATTAAAAAGAACTCTAAACAAAATGGTCCCATGAGTATTTTACCCCCCAAAAAAGAAATGAAAGTTTGTTTTCCCTGCCGCAAATGCAGGGCATGCTGTGGTACGGACAATTTAAAACCTATTTTTTCCGTACAGAATGGCACTTTTATAAAAACTATTATTAGTCATATTCACTACAAAAGTAAAAGGGTAATATATGGGATTAAATGCCCCTGCAATAAATGGTGCATTGGGCGCACCAAGAGACTTTTGTCCTAGAGAATTTCAGAACATCTGTACAACATTGGAATAGGATTTGAGGGGCATCCTCTGTCTGTACACTACAGAGGCAAGCACAAATCCACCATGAAGGGCTCTATATTTTGTGGATTAGAGACCATCACACCCCACTGGCGGGGTGGCAATTATATTGCCCAAATGTCCTGGGTGGAGGCAAAATGTATATTTGAACTTAACACAGGAGCCCCGCACGGTCTCAATATTGATTTTGAAATTTTTGGATTTCTGCAGGAATAATAGTGGGAAAAACTACAACATTTGACAGTTTGGAATATTATTAGAAAAACAAACAGAAAATAAACTAATGTGTGAAACAAAAGAGAACTCTTTATATATACACAAAACAAAAAGACTTGCCTAAATGGCGAGGAGATCGGGAAATGTCACTCAAATCTGCAAATTCATAAAAGAGCGGACAGTCCAGGAGGCACCCATCCCAGACGAAGGAGGTCGATACTGCCTTCGAAAAGCGTCGGAAGCTTTTTGGACATTCGAAATCTCCTTAGTGACGTCACTAACGTACGGTAGAGACGGGGCAGTCTCCCGTCCGGTTCCATCCAAGCAGCGCTGATCCCCATCAGACCCGTAAGGACCCGGACCCCCACTCTTCGACACTCCGTCACGCCAGGTACACTACGGGATCCATTCGGAAATAAGAAAAATGGTTTTTCGGCAACACTCACAGGTACTTCTGTCTTTCTCCCTAAAGGAAACCACCCCTATGGGATTTGAAAAACTGGAATATTCATAGTGAACCGCAAGCCGTGTTAACTAGTCTCACTTTTTACAGAATACTAGGGTAAGACACCACTAGCATTCTTACAGAAAATACCTGCAGCCACGCATATAGTAAATATTTATTCCTTTCTTTGCAGCTGCACGGAGAAATTCTGCTACATCAAGATTTGGAGCAATCCTTTTATTCATTTATTTATTTATTTATTCACCTTTTAATCATATACAAATAAATACCATAGTTTTACATAAAGTTGCGCCAGTATTTATTTATTTATATTCATGTCCTCATACCCCCACCTCATTCCCTGTCCTCATATCCGGATCTTATCTACTGTTCTCATTTCCCGTCCTCATATCCTGACCTCTTATCCTGTCCTTATATCCGGACCTCATATCCCGCCCTCATATCCTGTCCTCATATCCCGCCTTCATATCCCGACCTCTTATCTCGTCCTTATATCCAGACCTCATATGCTGTCCTCATTTCCCGTCCTCATACTCCTACATCATATCCCGACCTCATATCCGGACCTCATAACCCACCCTCATATCCTTTCCTTATATCTCATCCTCATATCTCGTCCTCAGAGGGCTGAGTTATGATGAAGAGATTGTAGGTCGAAAATAAAAGGAGACTTTGTGGGAGTGGGCATGACTTGCAAGCCAGACCAATGCACAAAAGGGTATAAAATAAAAGGGTGTGTGACTTTAAAGGGTGGGTGTCTTCAGCCATTTAGAAGTTATGCTGGAACATATATTTCCCATAGACTTGCATAGGATTTAAACAAAAATCCCCCCCCCCCCCCCAAAAAAAAAAATAATAATTTGTCGCGAAAAGTATCAACCACATTTTCAAAGAGCTTTGTGCCACGATTTACACTGTTCACGTCAGTTTTGTAAAAGTGGGCGTGTCCACGTATATTGTCTGCTTTACATGATATTTTCGAAGGGGTGAGAGTCCAGTTTACAAAATTTCACACCAGCATTTTGATAGTGTAGAAATCACAGAAATGGTTGTAGTTTTATTGTTTTTGTTTTCTTCTCATTTTAGATACATGAATGCAGAGGAGTACGTCAGATTCGGCGGATTGAGATGATGAACAGCATTTTTTTAAATGTCAATAAAAGGGTTTATGAGGGCTGTGGGGGAGTTTTTCTTTTAAATACATTTTTTTTAAATGTGCCGGTAAGTGCCGTCACCAACAGGCCCGGAGTGTCAAAAATTGGCGCTCCTGGGCCTAGGCGGTAACAGGCTTGAGTTATTTAGGCTGGAGAGGGCCAGTAACAATGGTAACCCTGGTAACATCAGGCTGTTGCTGCTTGGTCAGTATCTGGCTGATAATGAAAACATGGGGGAGCCACACACGTTTTGTTTTATTTTATTTAAAATGATTTAAAAAAATGCAGGGTTCCCCCTATTTTCAGTATCAGCCAGATACCAACCAAGCAGCAACAGCCTGACGTTACCAGGGTTGGTGAGGACCATTGTTACTGGCCCTCCCCAGCCTAAATAATGCCAGCCTGTTACCGCCTAGGCCCAGGAGCGCCATTTTTTACTCTTCCTGGCACCCCTGTGGCGGTGGGTACCGAGGTAATAATTAGAGGTTAGCGTTAGCTGATTTTGGGGGTAACACTAAGCTCTGGCATAGTAATAGATTCCACTACTATGCCTTAAAATTCAATTATAAAAAAAACACAGTACATTGAAAAAAAATCTTTATTTAAAGAAACATTCCCCCACAGCCCTCGTTAACCATTTTCTTGAAATAAAAAAACGCTGGTCATCATCGCAGCCCACCGAATCTGACGTAGTCCTCTGCATTCAGGTATCTGAAATGAGAAGAAAAGAATAACGAGAGATTTGGGTTAGTACATTTTTTGCACTCTCCCCTGTGGAGAACGCACATAATGCAGCGTAGCATGTTCATAAACAGGGAGCCTCCAATTGTTGCTAAACTACAACTCCCATCATGGGGGCTGTAGTTAAGCAACAGCTGGAGTCTCCATGTTTTGAAACACACTGCCAGAAAGGCTCTGTTCGCATTATGCAAAACGCATAATGAGAACAGAGTCAGGCTTGGACTGTGTAGCTCGATCTGTTCCTCTGCCCTTGGACTACTACTCCCATCATGAGACAGTCTGTCCCATGATGGGAGTAGTTGTAGAACCGCAGAATTGAGGGATGGTACTTGCACATCCCCCGGCTGTGGCACTTTTAGGACTACTACTCCCATCATGGACAGACTCCATCCATGATGGGAGTTATAGTCCAGGGGCTGAGGTGCAGATCGCAGCAGGTCATTCTCCAGAGACCCGCTGCAATCCGCATTTATTAACTGTAAAAGCCGGCTGAACATGCGGCTACACTGCCGCCGGCTTTTACAGTTAATAAATGAAGATCGCAGCGGGTCTCTGGAGAATGACCTGCTGTGATCTGCACCTCAGACTCTGGACTATAACTCCCATCATGGATGGAGTCTGTCCATGATGGGAGTAGTAGTCCTAAAAGTCCCGCAGCCGGGGTATGTGCAAGTGCCATCCCTCAGCGCTGCTGTACTACAACTACTCCCATCATGCAACAGACTCTGCCCATGATGGGAGTTATAGTCCAGGGGTTGAGGTGCAGATCGCACTGGGTCATTTTTTAGAGACCCGCTGTGATGCGCATTAATTAACTATAAAAGCCGGCAGCACATGCGGCTACACTGCGCTGCCCGCCGGCTCCTGTATACATCTCTCATAATTCATAATCCCCGCCGCCGGGAGATGAATAGCTTTTCAACCAATCAGAGCTCCCGTCTCCCGTGCGGGGATTATGAAACATGATCCAGTATACAGGAGCCGGCTGGCAGCGCAGTGTAGACGCATGTGCCACCGGCTTTTACAGTTAATAAATGCTTTAAAGGGGTACTCCAGTGAAATTTTTTTTTTTTTAAATCACTGGTGCCAGAAAGTTAAACAGACTTGTAAATTACTTCTATTAAAAAAATCTTAATCCTTCCAGTACTTATCAGCTGCTGTATACTACAGAGAAAGTTCTTTTCTTTTTGAATGTATTTCCTGTCTGACCACAGGGCTCTCTGCTCCTGCGCTGGACTGTTCCTGACATGGACAGAGTTGTCAGCAGAGAGCACTGTGGTCAGACAGACAAGAAATTCAAAACGAAAAAACTTCTTCTATAGCACACAGCAGCTGATAAGTACTGGAAAGATTAAGATTTTTAAATAGAAGTAATTTACAAATCTGTTTAACTTTCTGGCACCAGTTGATTAAAAAAATAATAATTTGGTTTTCCACCAGAGTACCCATTCAAAACTAAAAAGATTATGACCAGGCAGCATTGTGATTTTAGCACAAGGGACAAAAGTTTGACTGCAAAGAGAAACAAACTGTACTCTTCTTCCCAATGCTTCAACTCATACTGAAGTAACCTCTTTGTTGCATCCGTTTATATCCTCCTGTTCATGAAAGTGAAGGCGTTAAAGCCAGAGAAAGAGGTTAAAAGGGGTTAAATTAGTGGATAAAAATGGATAGTAACAGATGCAAAATGGTTGCAAACTGATGCTAACGGTCTGTTATTCAAACAGATCTATTGAAACAGTTTGTTAAAATAACGGACATTTTGCACCTATTGTCATCAGTCTTTTGATGTGTTCTGCATGATCCGGAACGCAATGGAAAGATCAAGACAGTGATGTCAACTTAATCAAAGACACTGGCTAACGTTTTACAGCTAGTTTTGACTGAAAATATATACCTTCTGAATCTGTGTTTTACTCTTTCACTATATTGCTGATACCTTTTAGGCTATGTTCTCATCAGCTTTGTACACATCCGCTATGATATGTCATGATATGTCTGTTAGTTACTTATAACAGAGTTCACTTAAAGTGGATATCAAAAAACCAATGGGAACAGAAGTAAAATGGTAAGATTTTGTAAGACTTGCATGTAAAATAAGACTGTTAGCATCCGTGTTTTTTGCTGAAACATCCATTTATGTCCATCAATTTCCATTCCTAGCATGCTAGTAGCAATATTGGATGAAATAACGGCTAAAAAAAATGGAGTATTATGGAGATACTTGCATCCTCATAGACTTCAATGTTAAATTACTACATTCATTTATTTATGACGGGAAAAAAATCCTGTAGGCCAGTATTTTCTCTGCTCAAAAATACATCAAATTCAAGGCACGGATAATGAGGGAAATTTATTAAAACCTGTCCAGAGGAAAAGTTGACCAGTTGCCCATAGCAACCAATCAGATCGCTTCTTTCATTTTTGAAAAGGCCTCTGAAAGGTGAAAGAAGCGATTTGATTGGTTGCTATGGGCAACTGGTCAACTTTTCCTCTGGACAGGTTTTGATAAATCTCCCCCCAATAAGAGTACAGCGGAGATTAAAAATTGCCATCAATGGGATCCGTTGCCTTCTTTTTTTCATTTTTGTTATTCATTTCTATAACTGAGATGAGAAGCAGAGATGAAAAAGTTTAAACAACAAAAGAAAAACTTCTTATGGCAAATTAATTCTCAAAACCGACTGATTTTGATAATAGAAATGTCTGTAAATGAAGTCCTCTTAACATGCAAATCTTATGGAGAAGCAGCTGAATTGCAGCATCACCTATCTTCCTAGTTAAATCCTTTTGTGACCTTCACCATGTATGTATCTCAGAAGTGGGCTGGGAAACTTGAGGGGCTTAGGAACTTTACATGCTCCATAAGTGATGGGTGCCAGCTGTTAAATGCAGCTGATACCCACCGACATTGGCCCAGCAATGATGATCAAGCAATCACACATGCAAGTTACCCAGGGGGACTTAAAGTGTATTAAAAAAAAGTAAATGTTTCACAAATGGAAATTTCTTTTTGTTTCACACTTGTATGGTAAAATAAATCTTGCCCTTAAAAAATACAACTTTTCTGACAAAGGAATTGCACTCATACAACTGTCAGTAGTAAATGTAAAAGGTTATGGCTCTTACAAAGTGAGGAATAAAAATTTAAATTTAAGTCAACTATGTCTAAGTAAAATGCTAATATTGCATAGACTAATGATTCTCTGTCTTAGTATCAAGGAGGACCCGTTTAACATTGTCACTCCTGGGGTATTCCTACTTTCATTTTTACTTCATAGATGCTACAGTATGTGTAGAGGGAAATAAATAATTTAATATTTCTTGATTTACACTCTATTCTGTGAGTGCATCTTCTAGCAGGATATAATTATTCCTTCCTTATGGTATGACAGTGTGACAAGTCTTCCTGTTCCATCATTACATTCTACGATAGACATTTTTTTGTTTCACTTCTATGTATTTGCTTTACCATAATTAATTACTGTGACTTTTGACTGTGTAACAAAAATACTTAAATTTATGCAAGTATCTCACTTGTTTGATGTACTTCATGCTCTTATTAAAGAATAAAAGGAAGATTAAACTGATTAAAAGTGGAACAGTAAATGAATACAACAATAGATGAAATTATATTGCTATTTTGCCATGGAAAAGATTTTATCTAATTCATAAGAGCAACTTTATAATTTGCCTAAAAGGGTCAAATTCCAATTTTTGTTACAGTGTGCTATTTAGCTGCTTTATCAGTGCCTTTATGGTGCTAGAAAACACTTTTGTCTAGAGTCAACAACAGCTGGGTATGCATGGCCATCGGTTCCCTATTCCCTGGGTTCTCCACACCTCTCTTCTTTACAACTGCACCAGACCCGCTGTGTGATTGACACACAGGTCCTCAGCGCATGCAGCATTGGAGTCCCTTCTTAGATGCGCAGTGAGAGCTCTCTCTCGCTTCCAGTGCCTCCAGTAAAACAGTGTCTGATCTCCACTTCTTCCTTCACACACTGCAACAATGCACTGGGGAATCCAGACAGTAGAAGCAGAAAGCTCTTTGCCTTTAGTGCCTAAACTTCCCAGCGTCATGTCGACGGCCGTGTGTAAAGAAAGAAGAGGAGAACAAGCACTGTTTTATTGGAGGCACTGGAAGCGAGCGCTCACTGTGACAGCTTGCCGCTCTGTAGAAGAGTCTCCAACAGAACATGCACTGAAGACCTGTGTGTCAATCACACAGATAAAGCAGCCAAATGTATGGCTGCATTACAATACTAAGCAGCTTTCACATAATTGACATAGTTTTAGGGGATAATTTCTGATGACATTTGCGTTTTAATTTCCAGTTTATTAAAAAAAAGTTTTTCCTTTTTTTCTTTTTCAGGCAAAAACTTAATTACCAGAACACATCAATTATTATAAACACACATTTTAGTCAGAAGATTATGATAAACCCTACAAAGGGCATAGAAAATAAAACAGACTGTCCTACCATGATGACTGTGAAAAAAAAGATGATACCTTTATCCTTAACTTTAAAAGTGGACCTTGGCAATCTTGGTATTTGTTCAGACAAGCTACAGGTGAGTTTTACTAAGGCTGGTATAAATCCATAAATTGGAATCTAAGGGGTTGTGCGCTGCCCTGCCTTTCGGAGCTTCGCTCGCAGTGTCCGGAAGTTCATTACTCCGAACGTTGTGTGTGGGATTCAGTGTTCACGGCCGCCCCCTTGTGACGTCACGTCTGGCCCCTCGTGACGTCACGCTCACCCCCTCAACCAAAGTCTATGGGAAGGGGGCGTGACAGCGGTCGCGCCCCTTCCCATAGACTTTCCTTGAGGGGCCGGGCGTGACGTCACGAGGGGCCGGGCGTGACGTCACGAGGGGGCAGCCGCAAACACGGAAGCACGCACCCAGCGTTCGGAGTAATGAACTTCCAGACGCTGCGAGCGGAGCTCCGAATGGCAGGGCAGCGCACAACCCCTTTAAAGGAAAGCTTGAAAAGTTTACAGATGCAGCATATTTTGCAACTAAAAAAAGTAGAGATTTATTTTTTTATGTGTTTATTGAACATTTTCCACAATCAAGGAGAGGAAAGTGAATGGAAAGAGAAGAGTGACTACAAAGAGGTGATCATTTAGTGTTGTGGGGGTTAGATTTTAGGGTATAAGGACAACTAAGGGAGAGAAAGAAATCCCCAAAGCAGAAAGAAGGAACTTCTAAAGAAACAAATAGATCCCAGGCCCAAGGAGTTACATGTACAGTATCTATCATAAGTGAGTACATATCTTACGTATTTGTAAATATTTAAATATTTTGTGTTATCTTTTCATGTGACAACCCTAAATTAATAACTAAAAACAAAAGGAAAAGCGCTCCTAGTGTGACAACGTAAAATTTAAGATGTGAAATTAAAAAGCAATATGCTCACCGAGTAGAGTTGTACTGCGACCAAGTACAACTATGGTGTAAGCGTGGAATAAACCCTTTATCGGCGAAGCTCGGCAGCCGCTCCTGGCAACACAAGTGAAGCACTCAGACGGATCCCTCCAAGGAACAGCACAGGATAGAGCTGGCGCACACAACTCCAATGGTAAAATTTTTTTAATTTACCCGGCATGCAACGCGTTTCGCTGGATAACCAGCTTCATCAGGCATACTAAATTAATGACATTCTGCTACAATGTAAGGTGATGGAATGGCCAGCATGTCTCCAGACCTAAGCCCTATTGAGCATCGGTAGGGCATCCTCAAACTGAAGATGGGGGGAGCACAAGGTCTCTAACATCCACCAGCTCTGTGATGTTGGCATAGAGAATTTGAGGAGGATGCCAATGGCAACCTGTTAAGTTGTTGCTTTTGTTGCCAAGGTACAGACAATGGTTGTGTGTAGAGTTATTTTGAGGAGACAGCAACATTAAACACTGTTATGCAGGCTGTGTACCTAGTGTTGTCACACGCAAAGATAAAATAAATGTCACGATGCCGGCTGGCAGGTGGTGGATCCTCTGTGCCAGAGAGGGATTGGCGTGGACCGTGCTAGAGGATCGGTTCTAAGTCACTACTGGTTTTCACCAGAGCCCGCCGCAAAGCGGGATGGTCTTGCTGCGGCGGTAGAGACCAGGTCGTATCCCCTAGCAACGGCTCAACCTCTCTGGCTGCTGAAGATAGGCGCGGTACAAGGGAGTAGACAGAAGCAAGGTCGGACGTAGCAGAAGGTCGGGGCAGGCAGCAAGGATCGTAGTCAGGGGCAACGGCAGAAGGTCTGGAATCACAGGCAAGGAACACACAAGGAACGCTTTCACTGGCACTAGGGCAACAAGATCCGGCGAGGGAGTGAAGGGGAAGTGAGGTGATATAGGGAAGTGCACAGGTGTAAACACTAATTGGAACCACTGCACCAATCAGCGGTGCAGTGGCCCTTTAAATCGCAAAGACCCGGCGCGCGCGCGCCCTAGGGAGCGGGGCCGCGCGCGCCGGGACAGAACTGACGGGGAGCGAGTAAGGTACGGGAGCCGGGGTGCGCATCGCGAGCGGGCGCTACCCGCATCGCGAATCGCATCCCGGCCGGAGGTGGTAACGCAGCGCCCCGGGTCCGTGGAACCGACCGGGGCGCTGCAGTGAGGGAAGTGTAGCGAGCGCTCCGGGGAGGAGCGGGGACCCGGAGCGCTCGGCGTAACAGTACCCCCCCCCTTGGGTCTCCCCCTCTTCTTGGGGCCTGAGAACCTGAGGATCAGACTTTTGTCCAGGATATTGTCCTCAGGTTCCCAGGACCTCTCTTCTGGACCACAACCCTCCCAATCCACTAAAAAAAAAGTTCTTCCCCTGACCTTTTTAGAGGCCAAAATCTCTTTGACAGAGAAGATGTCCGAGGAGCCGGAAACAGGAGTGGGAGGAACAGATTTAGGAGAAAAACGGTTGAGGATGAGAGGTTTAAGAAGAGAGACGTGAAAGGCATTAGGGATACGAAGAGAAGGAGGAAGAAGAAGTTTGTAAGAGACAGGATTAATTTGACACAAAACTTTAAAAGGACCAAGATAGCGTGGTCCCAACTTATAGCTCGGGACACGGAAACGGACATATTTAGCGGAGAGCCATACCTTGTCTCCAGGGGAAAAAATGGGAGGAGCTCTTCTTTTCTTATCTGCGAATCTCTTCATGCGAGAAGAAGCCTGTAAGAGAGAATTTTGGGTCTCTTTCCATATGGTGGAAAGATCACGAGAAATTTCATCCACAGCGGGCAGACCAGAGGGCAAGGGGGTAGGGAGGGGGGGAAGAGGGTGACGGCCGTACACCACGAAAAACGGAGATTTGGAGGAAGATTCAGAGATTCTGAAATTATACGAGAATTCGGCCCAAGGTAGAAGATCTGCCCAGTCATCCTGGCGGGAGGAAACAAAATGTCGTAAATAGTCACCCAAGATCTGGTTAATTCTCTCTACTTGTCCATTGGATTGAGGATGGTATGCAGAAGAAAAATTTAATTTAATCTTGAGTTGTTTACAGAGAGCCCTCCAGAATTTAGACACAAATTGGACGCCTCTATCCGAGACGATCTGTGTAGGCAACCCGTGAAGACGAAAAATGTGTACAAAAAATTGTTTAGCCAACTGAGGCGCTGAAGGAAGACCAGGAAGAGGGATGAAATGTGCCATTTTGGAGAATCGATCAACGACCACCCAAATAACAGTGTTGCCATGGGATGGGGGTAAGTCAGTAATAAAATCCATACCAATCAGAGACCAAGGTTGTTCGGGGACAGGTAGAGGATGAAGAAAACCAGCGGGCTTCTGGCGAGGAGTCTTATCCCGGGCACAGATAGTGCAGGCTCGCACAAAGTCCACCACATCAGTCTCTAGAGTCGGCCACCAATAGAAGCGAGAGATGAGTTGCACAGATTTCTTGATGCCCGCATGACCTGCGAGATGGGAGGAGTGACCCCATTTGAGGATCCCAAGGCGTTGGCGTGGAGAAACAAAGGTCTTTCCTGGAGGAGTTTGCCTGATGGAGGCTGGAGAAGTGGAAATCAGGCAGTCAGGAGGAATGATGTGTTGAGGAGAGAGTTCAATTTCAGAGGCATCTGAGGAACGAGAGAGAGCATCGGCCCTAATGTTCTTATCAGCAGGCCGAAAGTGAATTTCAAAATTAAATCGGGCAAAGAACAGAGACCACCTGGCCTGACGAGGATTCAGCCGTTGGGCAGACTGGAGGTAGGAGAGGTTCTTGTGATCGGTGTAAATAATAACTGGAAATCTTGATCCCTCCAGCAGATGCCTCCATTCCTCAAGTGCTAATTTAATGGCTAGAAGCTCTCGATCCCCGATGGAGTAGTTCCTCTCCGCCGGAGAGAAGGTCCTGGAAAAAAAACCACAAGTAACAGCATGCCCGGAAGAGTTTTTTTGTAGAAGGACAGCTCCAGCTCCCACTGAGGAGGCATCAACCTCCAATAGGAAGGGTTTAGATGGGTCAGGTCTGGAGAGCACGGGAGCCGAAGAAAAGGCAGACTTGAGTCGTTTAAAGGCGTCTTCCGCTTGAGGAGGCCAAGACTTGGGATCGGCATTTTTTTTTGTTAAAGCCACAATAGGAGCCACAATGGTAGAAAAATGTGGAATAAATTGCCTGTAATAATTGGCGAACCCCAAAAAACGTTGGATGGCACGGAGTCCGGAGGGGCGTGGCCAATCTAAGACGGCAGAGAGTTTATCTGGGTCCATTTGTAGTCCCTGGCCAGAGACCAAGTATCCTAGAAAAGGAAGAGATTGGCATTCAAACAGACATTTCTCTATTTTGGCATAGAGTTGATTATCACGAAGTCTCTGAAGAACCATACGGACATGCTGGCGGTGTTCTTCAAGATTGGCAGAAAAAATCAGGATATCGTCCAGATATACAACAACACAGGAGTATAGGAGATCACGAAAAATTTCATTAACAAAGTCTTGGAAGACGGCAGGGGCGTTGCATAGACCAAAGGGCATGACCAGATACTCAAAGTGTCCATCTCTGGTGTTAAATGCCGTTTTCCATTCATCCCCCTCTCTGATGCGGATGAGATTATAAGCACCTCTTAAGTCCAGTTTGGTAAAAATATGGGCACCTTGGAGACGATCAAAGAGTTCAGAGATGAGGGGTAGGGGGTAGCGGTTCTTAACCGTGATTTTATTAAGACCGCGGTAGTCAATGCAAGGACGTAGAGAGCCATCTTTTTTGGACACAAAGAAAAATCCGGCTCCGGCAGGAGAGGAGGATTTACGGATAAAGCCCTTTTTTAAATTTTCTTGGACGTATTCAGACATGGCAAGAGTCTCTGGGACGGACAGAGGATAGATTCTGCCCCGGGGTGGAGTAGTGCCAGGGAGGAGGTCAATGGGACAATCATAAGGCCTGTGAGGAGGTAGAGTCTCAGCTTGTTTTTTGCAAAAAACGTCCGCAAAGTCCATATAGGCCTTAGGGAGACCGGTTACATGAGGAAGCACAGGGACACGGCAAGGTTTACTGGGAACCGGTTTTAAGCAGTCCTTGGAACAAGAGGGCCCCCAACTCTTGATCTCCCCAGTGGACCAATCCAGGATTGGGGAATGGAGTTGAAGCCAGGGAAGTCCAAGAAGGATTTCAGAAGTGCAATTGGGGAGGACCAACAGTTCAATCCTCTCGTGATGAGATCCGATGCACATTAGAAGGGGCTCCGTGCGGAAACGTATAGTACAGTCCAATCTTTCATTGTTTACACAATTGATGTAGAGGGGTCTGGCGAGACTGGTCACCGGGATGTTGAACCTGTTGACGAGAGAGGCTAAGATAAAATTTCCTGCAGATCCAGAGTCCAAGAAGGCCACAGCAGAGAAGGAGAAGGCAGAGGCAGACATCCGCACAGGTACAGTAAGACGTGGAGAAGCAGAGTAGACATCAAGGACTGTCTCACTTTTGTGCGGAGTCAGCGGACGTCTTTCCAGGCGGGGAGGACGGATAGGACAATCCTTCAGGAAGTGTTCGGTACTAGCACAGTACAGGCAGAGATTCTCCATGCGGCGTCGTGTCCTCTCTTGGGGTGTCAGGCGAGACCGGTCGACCTGCATAGCCTCCACGGCGGGAGGCACAGGAACAGATTGCAGGGGACCAGAGGAGAGAGGAGCCGGGGAGAAGAAACGCCTCGTGCGAACAGAGTCCATATCCTGGCGGAGCTCCTGACGCCGTTCGGAAAAACGCATGTCAATGCGAGTGGCAAGATGGATGAGTTCATGTAGGTTAGCAGGGATTTCTCGTGCGGCCAGAACATCTTTAATGTTGCTGGATAGGCCTTTTTTAAAGGTCGCGCAGAGTGCCTCATTATTCCAGGATAATTCTGAAGCAAGGGTACGGAACTGTACGGCATACTCGCCAACGGAAGAATTACCCTGGACCAGGTTCAACAGGGCAGTCTCAGCAGAAGAGGCTCGGGCAGGTTCCTCAAAGACACTTCGAATTTCCGAGAAGAAGGAGTGTACAGAGGCAGTGACGGGGTCATTGCGGTCCCAGAGCGGTGTGGCCCAAGCCAGGGCTTTTCCAGACAGCAGGCTGACTACGAAAGCCACCTTAGACCTTTCAGTGGGGAACTGGTCCGACATCATCTCCAAGTGTAATGAACATTGGGAAAGAAAGCCACGGCAAAACTTAGAGTCCCCATCAAATTTATCCGGCAAGGATAGTCGTATTCCAGAAGCGGCCACTCGCTGCGGAGGAGGTACAGGAGCTGGCGGAGGAGATGATTGCTGGAGCTGTGGTAGTAACTGTTGTAGCATAACAGTCAGTTGAGACAGCTGTTGGCCTTGTTGCGCAATCTGTTGTGACTGCTGGGCGACCACCGTGGTGAGGTCAGCGACAACTGGCAGAGGAACTTCAGCGGGATCCATGGCCGGATCTACTGTCACGATGCCGGCTGGCAGGTGGTGGATCCTCTGTGCCAGAGAGGGATTGGCGTGGACCGTGCTAGAGGATCGGTTCTAAGTCACTACTGGTTTTCACCAGAGCCCGCCGCAAAGCGGGATGGTCTTGCTGCGGCGGTAGAGACCAGGTCGTATCCCCTAGCAACGGCTCAACCTCTCTGGCTGCTGAAGATAGGCGCGGTACAAGGGAGTAGACAGAAGCAAGGTCGGACGTAGCAGAAGGTCGGGGCAGGCAGCAAGGATCGTAGTCAGGGGCAACGGCAGAAGGTCTGGAATCACAGGCAAGGAACACACAAGGAACGCTTTCACTGGCACTAGGGCAACAAGATCCGGCGAGGGAGTGAAGGGGAAGTGAGGTGATATAGGGAAGTGCACAGGTGTAAACACTAATTGGAACCACTGCACCAATCAGCGGTGCAGTGGCCCTTTAAATCGCAAAGACCCGGCGCGCGCGCGCCCTAGGGAGCGGGGCCGCGCGCGCCGGGACAGAACTGACGGGGAGCGAGTAAGGTACGGGAGCCGGGGTGCGCATCGCGAGCGGGCGCTACCCGCATCGCGAATCGCATCCCGGCCGGAGGTGGTAACGCAGCGCCCCGGGTCCGTGGAACCGACCGGGGCGCTGCAGTGAGGGAAGTGTAGCGAGCGCTCCGGGGAGGAGCGGGGACCCGGAGCGCTCGGCGTAACAATAAAATATTTACAAAAAAAATAGGGGGGGGGGGTGTACTCACTCTAAATCTGGTGAGCTCATAACCGTTCCCATATAGCATGGTTGGTGACCCTGATCCAGTCAGAACAAACCAGGGTGAGGAAATGTTGGAGTATAAAGGGAGGGGGGGGGGGGGTCTGGGCACCTGGAGTATCAAGAGAAGCATAAAGAATCATATTCCACAATACTGCAACAATTGATTAGTATTGTTATTCTGCACAAAGTGGATCTCTCCCACCAGTGTTTTGTTCCAAATACCAAGTAGTGAGATCAAAGCGCCCTTTCACTTTTTGTCTGATATATATGGGGAATCGTGTTAGGAATCTAGCTCAGGTAAGAAAAAAATGTTTAACCTGCTTCTTCTTGAGTAGCCTTTAACTAAGCTAATACTTTATGTTCTGTCTGTAATGATAAGGGGGAGGCTTATGTAAAGTATTCGGTGCGTCAGTACAGTGACACTAGTAGATAGAGAAGTCAATAAAGGCTCAGTCCTCACCCCTGTAGAATGACCTCAGGTCACAGCGCATGCTTACAAACCCACAGCTTAAAAAAAGACTATATTCTGGATATGTTAATAATGTACTAAAAATAACAACCAGAATATAGAAACAGATTAGAAGAAAAGAACATGTTTCAGTATCTTCCTCTAATCAGTAAAAGAAAAAAAAAATTAGAAAAAAAAAAAAAAAAATATATATATATATATATATATATATATATATATATATATATACCACGCACCGGCCTATAATATCCTTGGTAAAATGAGGGTGCGTGTGTGTGCATGTCTATACCCTGATAGACTGTTTCTGACCCCGCAGAAGTGCGGCTTTTGCGGAATCAGAGACCGCCGTCGTTCCTGGGGTCTAGAGTCCTGATGCCGCCGCTTCTCTCCCCTTGCTATCCAGAGACTGCCGCTGCCCCCTTACCTCCACCATCCCCGGTTTTATAATTACCTGTTCCCGGGGTCCACACTGCTTCTGGCTCCGGAGGCGCCCTTAGCTGTCACTGTGCGCCGGGCCACTGACGGTGACGTCGCGTTGAAGACGTCACTCGTCATTGTGCAGCGCATAGCAACAACCTAGGAGACCGCCGGAGCCAGAAGCAGCGCAGACCCCGAGAACAGGTAATTATAAAATCGGGGATGGGGTAGGCAATGGGGCAGTGGTGGCGGCAGTCTCTGGACCCCAGGATAGGCAGGGGCAGAGAAGCGGGCAGCAACGGCAGGTCTCTGAACCTGCAAAAGCTGATGCAGTTGATTGATTTTAAGCGCCCACTTTAAATCATTGAACTGCAGCGGCATATAACATGCAGGTAGACTTTAGGCTAAAAAAATTTGCCTAAAAAATGTGTGTTATACGCCGATAAATACGGTATCTATCTAGACAACACATTGACTTTAAAGGAAATCTGTCATCAGTTTTACCTTCACTAACCTGTCGGTACAGACAGGTAGTGCGGGTGACACTGATGACAACCATGCTTACCTGATCCCGTTCCATGCTCAGGCTCTCCCCGAATTGTCTTCTTTATCTTCTGTCCCATGGCCAACTTGGAGCATATGCAGAGCTTCCTAATGTCAGCGCTGCTGTTTGCTAAGAGTGGGACCAAGCACAGAAACAGCAGCCGTGACGTCAGGAAGCTCCGCCCATGCTCCAAGTTGGCCCCAGAACGGAAGATATGGAGGAAGATAGCAGGAGAATCGGTGCACGGAACGATGTCAGGTAAGTATGTTTGTCATTGTTTGTCATCAGTATCACCTGAACTACCTGTCTGTACCGACAGGTTAATGCAGGTGAAACTGATGACAGATTTAACCTAAATAGCATATGGTATACAGTTTCGAAATTCCTGCTTTATCCAGCTGGTAGAGTGTATAATATATAGTGAAGCAGAAAAATGTATCAGCAGCACTAATTACATATTCTTTGCTAGGCTATGTTCACACAGAATTACCTGCAGGGCCGGCCTTAGGTGTTCAGGCGCCCTGTGCGAGCTAACCTTGTGGTGCCCCCCCCCCCCCCATTACCCCATAAACATACACAAAGAGGAAAAAAATCATTGTAACAACAAACACTGGGAGTTGTAGTTCATACACCACTGGCATACACACATAACAGGGACTACAACTCCCAGCATGTGTCATTCAGGAGTCCCCCCCCCCCTCACACATAGAAATCATCCCCAGTATGATATTTATTCCCCTGCAGTCTATACATCCCCAGCCCGTGTAATATGTCTCCTTCACACACAGAAATCATCTCCAGCTTTCATGCTGCGATGTCCCCCCCACCCTTATCCCCAGCCCGTGCAGTGCAGTAAGTCCTCCTTCACACATATAAGTCATTAGGGAGGTGAGGAGCTGTGCACGTACGTTCTCTCTCCCCTCCCCCTGCTCTGTGTTTTCCCCGTGGAAAACTTGCAACCTCCCCTTGGTAAATTAGGTCCTCTCGAGACAGAGCAGGGGGAGGGGAGGGAGCTGTGTACGTCCTCTCTCTCCCCCTGCTGTGTCTTCTTGTCTAATGCAGAGCTGCGTATTCCATCCTCTGGGAGGGGGAGATAAGGGGGCGTGGCTTAATGATCTCATGGCGACGTGCAACCTCGGGCTCTGCCGTCAGACTTTTGCATGGGTTTGAAAAGCCCCTGTTGCTATGGCGCCCTGTGTGGCCGCACAGCTCGCACACCCCAAAGGCCGGCCCTGATTACCTGACTGCCTGGAATCAAATTGATGTCAACGGAAAGTCCTGACGGGGAATATTTTTTGCTTCAAGAATTGATAAGAATTCAGTGAAGAAATTCTGCTGTGTGCATATAGCCTTATTAAAGAGGTATTCTGGTGAAAAACATTTTTTTTAATCCACTGGTGCCAGAAAGTTAAATAGATTTGTCAATTACTTTTATTTAAAAATCTTAACCATTCCAGTACTTATCAGCTGCTGTATGCTCCAGATGAAGTTCTGTGCTCTCTGCTGACACCTCTGTTTTTCTCAGGAACTGCCAAGAGCAGGAGCAAATCCCCATAGTAAACCCTCCTGACGGACAGACAGGTGTCAGCAGAGAGCACTTTGGTCAGACAGAAAGGAAAGTCAAAAAGAAAAGAACTTCCTCTGGAGCATACAGCAGCTGATAACTACTGGAATGGTTACGATTTTTAAATAGAAGTAATTTACAAATCTGTTTAACTTCCTGGCACCAGTTGATTTAAAAAAAAACATTTATGTATTTCACCGGAGTACCCCCTTTAAGAAGGAAAGCAGTATTTTCTTGGCAATGAATCTTGCCAAAAGATTAACTCAAAATGTGTTGTAAATCTGTGTGTGATAAATTTCTCATTTCAGGCTTGCATATATGGAAAACACATAATTAAAATTGCTTTAATATTTCACCATGTCTAAAATTGTATCAAATAGACTAAAATAACTAAAAGATCAATGGTAAGAAGATTATTAATCACTTTAAAATTAATCAAGGAGGAGAATGGCACTGCACTGCTAGTATTATAAAAAAAAAAGTTATTATAAAAAAAACTCCCATCATGCAATATTACTATTATTAGCTTAAATTGGTGATGATATGTTTTATACTGTATGTAAAATAATAAAGGGAAACTGACAGATGGATCACCCCTAAATATACAATTGGTTAGTGTGGGGGATAAAACAATGTATTATTTACCCTAATCTGGTCAGCCATTTCTGAGATATAGCACAAGCTTGCAATATGCAAATTAACTCTTAACTCTGCACCAGGGGCCAGTTTGAAGACTATCTGCATCTCTGATGCCATTGTGTTCACGCTGCCCCTTTTTTCAAGGACAATGAGATGAATATTGTTGAGTGGGGTGTCACAAATGGGACCCAAAGAGACAGCATCAGAAGTGCAGATAGTCTTCAAACCTGCCCCTGGTGCATTTAAAGGAGTAGTCCAGTGGTGATTCAGTGGTGAGCAACTTATCCCCTATCCTAAGGATAGGGGATAAGTTGCAGATCGCGGGGGGTCCGACCGCTGGGGCCCCCCGCGATCTCCTGTACGGAGCCCCGACAGCCCGCTGGAAGGGGGCGTGTCGACCTCCGCACGAGGCGGCGGCCGACACGCCCCCTCAATACAAGTCTATGGCAGAGCCGAAGCGCTGCCTTCGGCAATCTCCGGCTCTGCCATAGAGATGTATTGAGGGGGCGTGTCGGCCGCCGCCTCGTGCGGGGGTCGACACCCGCTATCTCGGCGGAGAGCCGGGGCCCCGTACAGAGAGATCGCAGGGGGCCCCAGCGGTCGGACCCCCCGCGATCTCAAACTTATCCCCTATCCTTAGGATAGGGGATAAGTTTTTCACCACTGGACTACCCCTTTAAGAGTTCATTTGCAGATTTCAAGACTGTACTACATCTCAGGAATTTCTATACAGATTGGGGTAAGGAAAGCATTGTTTTTTTTTCTTTTTTTTTTATATAATTTTTATTAAGTTTTCAAAACAGAATTTTTTTTTTACATGCAAATAAAATACAATAACCAGGCACTAAAACACCCCCGCAAGAAACATGTTTCAACCAAATTGCAGAGTATGGCTGTAACAATCACAGGAGACATATTATGATACAGATCATATGAAACATCAGAGATAATAACTATCCAACTAACTCCCTTCCCACTGCCACAGATAGGCTCAGATTAGGTTACGAATGAAAAAAAGCAAAATATTGCAGCATGAACATCAATCCCCCCTTGGAATGCTAATCACCTGTATATTCAGGTAAGTGAGGTTGCCCATTTGTCAGTTTCTCTTAATAGTTTTGTCAAAGAATATTTTTGTCAAGTCAGCTATTCCCATAAATGATCTGCTTGGAATTGATTTGCCAGCTTTCAGGTATCGGCAGCCATACCCAAAGTCCTGTCAGTATCCAAGACAAGGAATTTAAATCAAGCATCACTGTAAATGATTCTCTTCTGGATCTAGTGGAAACCCAGGGGGCCGCAGGTTGGAAAGATGCCTACATACATGTGGTTGTTCAACGTGTATATCATCTTACATCTAAGGATGTACCATGTTCTCTTCTGCAGACAAAAAACATTTTCACTAATACTGATCCTTCTGCAAACTCACATTACAGGTCAGTTTAAAGGTAAACTGTATAAGCATGGATTTCCTTTATTTATTTATTTTTTAACCCCAAAATGTTTAGAGTAATGTTATGCTTTGGAGCCTTTGCTGTATGGATTTTGTCAATTTTATACAGAAAATTTTCTAGAACCTGATGATGATCTGTTTAAATCAAATGCATCATTTACTGTATTATAGACAGTTGTGGTTCAGGCTGTTCTTCTACTGTAAGTGTTATCTAGGTGAGCCATGCTCAATGGTAGCTTACTTTCTTTTTATAGTTATCTTAGAGTAGACAGGCACTAACCACGTCATTCTAGCTGGAAAGAAGGTATGTTTGTATCAGTATAATAGGGTTATAATTGATTAATACATTTGAGTAAAATATTTTTTCCTTTTGTATAGCCTGCGTTTTAATAATGGCATAATCACCAAGTTTTAGACTGATCTGTTAAGAAGAAAACCAGAGAATGGTACAATTTTTGATAGATACAAGATACACTTAAACATTTATTCACAAATAGTTACAAGGAATAAGTCTGAGGTGACCACAAATAGAGCACCACCTTTGTGGCCCTTGAGCATTGATTAAAACAGGATTTTATAATGTTGCAAACAACAATCAGCTAAGAGACAGTTAATATTTATTTAATCTCCCGATCAGTTATCTGCCTATGTCTGCAGCTCTGAGCATGATAAAGAGCGGACAGATTCCCTTTGTGTTCTTTATTATTGCTTCTACAGTGTGTTACTGGGACACAGAACTAGGCTGCATCTTTTTCAGTAAATTTGTTCCCAGTTACAAGAGACAGAAGAAATATTGTAAGAAATATAACAAGGTATTCATGGGTTCATGTAAACGTCTATAAAATAAGAGTTTACCTTCCAGCTGGATATTATTTCCTGCTTTTCTGCTTGTCATGCCAAGATTTTCACAATAATATACTTAAAGATGGCTGTCTTTAATGGAATGAATGCTAAGGTGAGTTCCTTATTTGGCTAGTTGAAGCTTCCGTGAGTGGTGAAATTAGAAGAATCAGAAGTGGTGAAATCCATACAGTCCGTATTTAAAAAAAAATTAAACATTAAGTTATTAAATTCTGTTCAATGTTTACAATAACATTTATAGAACATAGACTATACCGGTGATCTGCAATTAAACGCTTGAGTAAGGAGGAGCATGTAGAAGGCACGGTAGCTCCTCACCACTACCATCTCACTACTATCTCAGGTGAAGCCACGTCTCATGGCTTGACCATGTGGGGCCAAAGTCTGCGTGCTGAATGTGTGAGCACTATCATTTTGCAAAAAGAGAAGCAAGCCTGTGGTAGTAAAGGTCCAGCCCCAGTAGTCTAGGCAGTAGATCTCAGAAGGAAGAAGTGGTGCTCCCTTTCCAGTTGGACTGGAATTAGGCAGATTAGGCAGTTTTTTTTTTGTTTTTTGCTGCTCCTCCCGAAGCCACTCCTTAGAAGACATAAAACAGCTGCATGTCTGTATGTTGAAGTTCAGGGTGGACACCAACCTCACAGGCAGTGATCAGGGACAGGGATAAGATGCTGGATGAGTGTCTAGCACTGGTATACACTCCCTGGTATAATTGAGACTATACCTGCAGAAGATCTGGTGTGGTTATACCTATGTCACAAGGGGTATACTCTACTTGTGAGGAAATAGCTCAGTTCTGGATAAAATAATATTTTTTTTGCTGCATCATGCACTTTATTAATGAGGAAATCGCTCACCAATTGTTACGAATTTATGATAAGTTCTGGATGAGATGAAATATCGGATCTGCACTTTGCACTTTATGAACCCCTTAAGGACCAATACATTTAAGCCTGTACGCCCCTTAAAGACCAAGCCTGTTTTTTCAAATTGGGGATGTATGACTTTATTAGAGAATAACTCTGGTAATGTTTTGCCAATCACAATAAGGCTGGGTTCACACTACGTTTTCTCCCATACGGGAGCGCTCATTTTTGCGCCGTATGCGCTTTTACAACCGGACCTAAAACTGTGGTCAACCACGGTTTTAGGTCCGATTGTAAAAGCGCATACGGCGCAAAAATGAGCCGACCGGACCGAACGTTTCACTCCGGTCGGCTCATTGAAATGAATGACATACGGGAGCGCATACGGTGACATACGGGAGCGCGAACTTTTAGCTCCCCCCTGCCGTATGCGCTCCCGTATGGGAGAAAACGTAGTGTGAACCCAGCCTAATTCTGACATTGTTTTTTTTTGTCACAATTTGTACTTCTTGTACATAGTAAAAGTAAGCTGATATCAATTGTAGTTTATTTTTTGCAATGCAAAAATCATGAAATTAAAAAAATAGTCATATTGCTATTTTTTTTTTAATTTAAAAAGAGGTTTATTGAACAGACCAATGAAATACAGAAACATAAATGAGTGATCAGTATGAGAGCAGAAACAGCCTTGCAAGGCCTAAATACAAAACGGGTCAAGAATAGTGCAAAACAGAATGTAATAAGCAAAAAAGTCAACATAAACTTAATAACATAACTAGACTGCACATAATGGAGAGGCCACAGTACTTCCCAAGTAGTGGATGGAGAGGCTGTAGATGGGACAAACAGGCAGGGCAAGAATTAAGGTGGGCCATACTGAAAGGAAGGGAAATGAGATAAGTTAAACCTAAAGAGGGAACATATGACTTAAGACAGGGTAGAACAAACACATTAAAAAGAAGAGCAAGGTCAAGAGAAAGAAATACCACAAAAAGAAAAAGATACAACATAAAAGGAGTTAGGAGACATACCAGCTGAGGCGGATACCAACAGGAGCCCCACCTCAAGGCGAACATATCCGGGAAGGGAGGACAAATCCTGGCTGACCATGGATGCGCACCCTGATCATTCATCTGCGACCCCCCCCAAGCCTAGAACCCTCCCCAGTGGCCCTTTTTCTCCCTGGCAGTACTGTAGCTTACCAGGGTCAGTGAGGTGCACCCCACTCTGTTCCTGGCTGGCTAGGCATTTTACAGGCCTGCGAACTTGCTGAGACTTGAAGAAACGTTGCACCAGAGCAGTGCAGATGGTGCGTCACGTAGGCGCCGCCCAACGCCGCTGACGTCACGTCACGCCAACCCCTGCTTTGCGACCCATGCAGATTTACTCCTCCCCTCAGCTCTCCGAAGGTTTCCGAAGCTAGAGCTGGGAGGAGGGCAGAGCGAAGGCAGAGCAGGGGGGGAGAGCAGGTACAAGCCCCCCTCATCTCCCCTCCCAGAGGACGCAGGTCTGCACGGGAGAAAGAAGCCACGCCCCCCTCATCTCCTCCTCCCAGAGAACGCAGGTCTGCATGGGATAAAGAAGGCAGAGCAGGGGAGAGAGGATGTACACGGCTCCTCATCTCCCCTCCCTAATGATTTCTATGTGTGTAGGGGGACATACTGCACAAAAGCTGGGGATGATTTGTATGTGTAAAGGGGGACATACTGCACGGGCTGGGGATAAGGGGGGGACATCACAGCACGAGCCTTCGGAGGACGCAAGTTTCCACAGGGAAAAGAAGGCAGAGCAGGGTAGAGAGGACGTACACTGCTCCTCATCTTGCCTCCCCCTGCTCTGCCTTCGGAGCACGCAGGTCTGCATTTGGAGAAAGAAGACAGAGCAGGGGAGGATGACAAAGTGCACGGTCTGGGATAGCTCCGGATGATTTCCTCCTGGAGGGGAGATGAGGGGGGCGTGTACCAGCTCTCTCCCCCTGCTCTGCCCTCCCCCAGCTCTAGCTTCGGAAACCTTTGGAGAGCTGAGGGGAGGAGCGGACGCAAGTCTGCATGGGTCGCAAATTTCCACCTCACACCGGATCGATCAGTACAGAAAGATGAGTATGGAGGGCAGCGGGGAAGGGGCAGCGGCCTGCAAAATTTCGCACAGTACGGGGAGGGGGCAGTGGGCTGCAAAATATTGGTCTGTGGGCAGCGAGTTTGAGACCCCTGCCCTAAAGTATTCAGCTTGGGCAGTAGTGAGTACATTGAGCCCATATTTTATTACGCTGTTCGTCCAGGCTGAGCAGTACTCCAACTTAGGCCTTATTTGGTTGCCTGACCGCCTGGTAGGACCCAGAATGAGAGGAGCCCCCTTTGGCTTTCAGGACATCATTATATGAAATATATGACCCCATGTGGACTGCAAGATTTTTGTCTCAGAAAGAAATATGTATTAGCTGGACCAGGGACCGCTCTGATCACTCCTTTGTCGGCAGTTGAAGTTCCTGATGGATATATTGTTCATGTTGTATGAATAAGCACCCGCTCATGGTGAATATATCCATCATTGGGAGTTAAAAATAAATAAATCATAAACTGATTTGTTTATTTTTTGTGGGGGGATAGTTCTAATTCATACTGCATTTCTGCAGTATGTTAGAGGTGTCCGTTGGAGTCACGTCAAAAAAAGCATGCCAATGTATTAGTGCTGGGCGGTATACCGGTTCATACCGAATATCAACATTTTTTTCCTGCACGATATGAATTTTTCCTGTACCGCAATACCGATTGGGCCCCCCTCGAATTAATTAATTATCAGCTGCAGCGCCCTGTCCCCACATCGGGCAACTAATCATATGTGACCCACGGGCGCTGTTCTGCTTCTCTCCTCCTGGTTTATCAGCCCAGCGCTGCGCTGTCTCCCACATCGGGGGACTAATCCTATGCGACCCGTAACCGCTTCTCTCCCCCCCCCCCCAATAATTATCAGCCGCTGCACTGCACTGTACTGTACTGTACTATCCTGAGCCCGGGCTTTAGAAATAAACAAAATAAACTTTAACTCCCCTTCTTCCTACGTTCCCCCAGTGCTCCGGAACCGGCCTCACAATCCCTCCACTGCTCTTGCCGTTTCCTGGGGATGGGAACGTCACAGAGCCGTCAGCCTATCACCGTCCCGCCTCGACCGGTGATAGGCTGAGCACACTGTCATGTAAGGAGCGCAGCGGCTGATAATTATTTGGGGGGGGGGGGAGAAGCACTCGCGGGTCACATATGATTAGTCCCCCGATGTGGGGGACAGCGCAGCGCTGATTAACCACGGGCCACATGATGATGGGGGGGGGGGGGTAAATACTGTTAAATACCGTGGAACTGGCAAAATTTAGAAAAAAAAATACCGTGATACACATCTTTGGTCATACCGCCCATCTCTACAATGTATACTGTGGCAGTCTCATTCAGAAATGAATAGGGCTGATACAGTATAGGTCAGCATCAGTTTTTTGATGCAGTATTAATGGATCACACGCAGCACCCCACAATCGTGTTGTGGGGTGTTGCAGGGGAGACAGAGGGAGCTCAAACCACTTGCAGCTCGCAGTCGCTTCTGACCACGGCTGTAAGGGTTAAAACTGAATGGAGCGAAGTTTACTTCGGTCCTGGCAGTGAGGCAGGGTCCCGGCGGTGTTTATACTCGTCCAGGTGTGAGACTTGTATACTCGTCCTGGTGCGGGAACGTGCATCCCTCCTGGTTGTTTATACACGTCCTTGGTCCTTAACGTGTTAATAAAAACCACTTAGAAATTTTAGACACTTTATCTGTAAGGAAAACAGCAGATAGAAGTTGAGAATACAAACGTTCCTTAACCCCTTCAGGACGGAGCCCATTTTGGCCTTAAGGACCGGAGCGTTTTTTGCACATCTGACCACTGTCACTTTAAACATTAATAACTCTGGGATTCTTTTAGTTATCATTCTGATTCCGAGATTTTTTTTTCGTGACATATTCTACTTTAACATAGTGGTAAATTTTTGTCGATACTTGCATCCTTTCTTGGTGAAAAATCCATAAATTTGATGAAAAATTTGAAAATTTTGCATTTTTCTAACTTTGAAGCTCTCTGCTTGTAAGGAAAATGGATATTACGAATACATTTTTTTTTGTTCACATATACAATATGTCTACTTTATGTTTGCATCATAAAATTGATGAGTTTTTACTTTTGGAAGACACCAGAGGGCTTCAACGGTCAGCAGCAATTTTCCAATTTTTCACAAAATTTTCAAACTCAGTATTTTTCAGGGACCAGTTCAGGTTTGAAGTGGATTTAAAGGGTCTTCATATTAGAAATACCCCATAAATGACCCCATTATAAAAACTACACCCCCCAAAGTATTCAAAATGACATTCAGTCAGCGTTTTAACCCTTTAGGTGTTTCACACGAATAGCAGCAAAGTGAAGGAGAAAATTCACAATCTTCATTTTTTACACTTACATGTTCTTGTAGACCCAATTTTTGAATTTTTACAAGGGGTAAAAGGACAAAATTTTTACTTGTGTTTGTAGCCCAATTTCTCTCGAGTAAGCACATACCTCATATGTCTATGTAAAGTGTTCGGCGGGCGCAGTAGAGGGCTCAGAAGGGAAGGAGCGACAAGGGGATTTTGGAGAGTACGTTTTTCTGAAATGGTTTTTGGGGGGCATGTCACCTTTAGGAAGCCCTTATGGTGCCAGAACAGCAAAAAAAAAAAAACACATGGCATACCATTTTGGAAACTAGACCCCTCGGGGAATGTAACATGGGATAAAGTGAACCTTAATACCCCACAGGTGTTTCACGACTTTTGCAAATGTAAAAAAAAAAAAAATTACCTAAAATGCTTGTTTTCCCAAAAAATTATAATTTTTAAAAAGGGTAATAGTAGAAAATACCCCTAAAAATTTGAAGCCCAATTTCTCCCGATTCAGAAAACACCCCATATGGGGGTGAAAAGTGCTCTGCTGGCGCACTACAGGTCTCGGAAGAGAAGGAGTCACATTTGGCTTTTTGAAAGCAAATTTTGCTCTGGGGGCATGCCACATTTAGGAAGCCCCTATGGTGCCAGGACAGCAAAAAAAAAACCACATGGCATATCATTTTGGAAACTAGACCCCTCGGGGAACGTAACAAGGGGTTAAGTGAACCTTTATACCCCACAGGTGTTTCACGACTTTTGCATATGTAAAAAAAAAAAAAAATTTTTACCTAAATTGCTTGTTTTCCCAAAAATTTTACATTTTTAAAAAGGGTAAAAGCAGAAAATACCCCCCAAAATTTGTAACACAATTTCTCCCGAGTATGGCGATACCCCATATGTGGCCCTAAACTGTTGCCTTGAAATACGACAGGGCTCCAAAGTGAGAGCGCCATGCACATTTGAGGCCTAAATTAGGGACTTGCATAGGGGTGGACATAGGGGTATTCTACGCCAGTGATTCCCAAACAGGGTGCCTCCAGCTGTTGCAAAACTCCCAGCATGCCTGGACAGTCAACGGCTAGACGTTTTTCATTTTTATTGGGGAGGGGGGCTGTGTAGGGGTATGTGTATACGTAGTGTTTTTTACTTTTTATTTTATTTTTTGTGTTAGTGTAGTGTAGTGTTTTTAGGGTACAGTCGCACGGGCGGGGGTTCACAGTAGTTTCTCGCTGGCAGTTTGAGCTGCAGCAGAAAGTTTGCGGCAGCTCAAACTTGCAGCCAGATACTTACTGTAATCCTCCGCCCATGTGAGTGTACCCTGTACGTTCACATTGGGGGGGACATCCAGCTGTTGCATAACTACAACTCCCAGCATGCCCGTTGGCTGTCGGTGACTGCTGAGAGTTGTAGTTTTGCAACAACTGTAGGCACACTGGTTATGTATCACTGAGTTTGTGACCTAACTCAGTGTTTCACAACCAGTGTGCCTCCAGCTGTTGCAAAACTACAACTCCCAGCATGTACGGTGCATGGTGTACGGTGACTGCTAAGAGTTGTAGTTTGCAACAGCTGGAGGCACACCGGTCGTGAAACACTGAGTTAGGTAAAAAAAAAACTGAGTTTCACAACCAGTGTGCCTTCAGCTGTTGCAAAACTACAACTCTCAGCAGTCACCGACAGCCAACGGGCATGCTGGGAGTTGTAGTTATGCAACCAGCAGATGCACCACTACAACTCCCAGCATGCACTTAAGCTGTTTGTGCAAGCTGGGAGTTGTAGTTATACAACAGCTGAAGGTACACTTTTCCATAGAAAAAATGTGCCTCCAGCTGTTGCAAAACCATAAGTCCCAGCATGCCCATAAGGGAATGCTGGGAGTTGTGGTGGTCTGCCTCCTGCTGTTGCATAACTACAGCTCCCAGCATGCCCTTTTTGCATGCTGGGAGCTGTTGCTAAGCAACAGCAGGAGGCTGTCACTCACCTCCAACGATCCAGCCGCATGAGGTCAGTCCCTCGTCATCACCGCCGCCGCCGCTGCTCCTGGGGCCCCGATCCCAACATTGACGCCGGGGTGCACGTCCCGCACCCGCTCACGCCCTCTGGAAGAGGGGCGGAGCGGGTGCGGGAGTGACACCCGCAGCAGGCGCCCTGATTGGTCGGCCGGTAATACAGCCGACGAATCAGGGCGATCGTGAGGTGGCACCAGTGCCACCTCACCCCTGCAGGCTCTGGCTGTTCGGGGCCCTCAGAGATGGCCCCGAACAGCCAGTAATTCCGGGTCACCGGGTCACTGGAGACCCGATTGACCCGGAGGAATCGCCGCAGATCGCTGGACTGAATTGTCATAATGACATAATGACATAATGACCCCCCTGGGCGATATGCCGGGATGCCTGCTGAACGATTTCAGCAGGCATCCGGCTCCGGTCCCCAACCGGCTAGCGGTGGGGGCCGGAATTCCCACGGGCGTATGGATACGCCCTCAGTCCTTAAGGACTCGGGATGCAGGGCGTATCCATACACCCTATGTCCTGAAGAGGTTAAAAGGGTAAATGGGTGTAGTGGCACCAACAGTGCATGGAAGCAACTGACGGGTGGATGTATGATTTAAATAAAAAATCAAATAATTTATGCCCCTTAGGGACCACTACACACAGCTATCCTTTTACATAGTTACATAGTTTATGAGGTTGAAAAAAAGACAAGAGTCTAGTCTATCAATGTCAACCTGAAGCCCTACTGTGTTGATTCAGAGAAAGGCAAAACTCTTCCCGACTACAATATGGCAATTAGAATAAATCCCTGGATCTACATCCTATTCCCGTAAGGGTGCGTTCACACTATGTAATTCTCGCGGCTGAATTCCGCAAGCGGAGATTCCGCCTGGCGGCCGCCGCCAGTGTTACTTCGGCGCTAGGGCCGCGGGGCACTGAGCCGTCACCATTGACGGCTATGGTTCGCTCACGGATTCCGCACAAAGAATGAACATGTTCTTTCTTTGCGCGGAACACTTTAAGCGGCGGAAATGTCCGCCGCTGAAATTCTGCAGTGTGAACGGGTCTCGCAGAAACCCGTTCACACTAATGTTAAAGTTCACACCGCGGAATTGCGCCTGCGGAATTGTGCCCGGAAATTCCGCGGCAATTCCGTAGTGTGACCGTACCCTTTATGTAGTATCCATAACCTGTAATATAATTTAATAGAAAAACATCCAGACCCCCCCCCCCCCCCCCCCTTGAATTGTTTGAGTCAAACATTACAACATCATGTGGCAGAGTGTTCCATAGTCTCTCTGTTCTTATAGGGAAGAATCTCTGTCTGTGATGATGGTGAAACCTTCTTTACTCTAGGCGTAGAGGATGCCCCTTGTCATTGTTATTGGCCTAGGTTTAAAAAGATCACTAGAAAGATCTTCACTTCTGCCTGTTGTTTTCATCAGTCCCCACTTGGAGTTTGGTCATAGATGATGGCTGCCATGAGGTTTAACTATTTTAACACATGTTATTTACAGTGTTGTTCTTGCAGTAGAACACCGCCAGGTGAGAGTAAACCATTTTTGGTTTCTGCACCAACAAATTTGCTGACGATAACTGCACTTAGCGCCACCATTTCTGTTCCTTTTTTCTATATATGTTACTGTTATCTGTGAGGAAAAACACTCATAAATTATTAACTTATTATAAGTCCAGACTGAAATGATCTGTTTCGGTTGCATCTGTATAATAAATTTCACTCATGAGTTCTTCTTTATTGATATATATATATATCCTCTGGCAAGACTTGGTGCAGTTAAGCTTCAGCATTAAAAAGTTCATGATCTATTGCTAATTTATTATTGGCTCTGGATGAAAAAGAACTGTTTATTTTTTGCTGCTTCTGCAAGTTATCCATGAGGAAAATTGTTCATGAATTGCCTAGAAGTTTTTTTATGAAGTTAACTGTGTGCATTGCTTCTGCACTATACACATATGTGGGAAACGACTAAGAATTGTCATCAGCTGCTGTATGTTGCATTTGCACTAAGCACCTTTTGTATATGTAGAAGTTAGCTGTGAATACAGCTAATTGAATTTGTGGGAGGAGTCTGGCACCACTATATCTAGTAGTGACGTCGGGCAATAGGTCTCCGTCATAGTGACAGCGGCGTTTGCTCGTCACTTTCGGCAGGGTTCGTCTCTGACTCGTGTGTCAGGTGATTCCTCGGTCATTTCCTTCCTTACCACCTTCTTTCTCGTGTATATCTAAGGTAGCTTATTTTGTTTTGGTTATGCAGGGGTTAGGCACATAGATAAAAATTTACACAAGAGTCACCTCTTTTTCTGCTGTATTAGCTCACAGTTCACGAGTTTGTTCAGGGTGTTACTTTCTAAAAGGGGGGGGGGGTTCTTTGGTAGTCGCTGTAAGTTATTAGTTTCGGGCTTTCGGTTTCAGAGGCGGATTATCAGATAATCCTCGACTCCTCAGCCTGTCTTGCCAGGGTGTGTACTTTAAGGGGCATGCTGGTAGAGATGGGTTGCCCTCGTCAATCCTCGCGCCTCGTATTCCAGCTTAGGTTAATAGTTCAGTTCACTTGTCTTGTCTTTGTCCACTCCTAGAGGCAGATTGTTCGTCAATCCATGCGCCTCCTGTTCGTTTCAGTGTCTTTTTTTTCATAATTTATGGGAGACAAGGGGTTCTAGTCTGCCCTGATGGTTGTCATTGTCATTCTTAGGTGATTTCTCAGGTTTCGGACAGCATGGAAGGGGCGGCCGCTCCCCCCTCACCCGCCAGGTCATCTTCAGCGGGAAGCGTACAGTCACTTAGGACCTGGACTGTTCCTAGGATAACAGCAGAATTACGTCGTCGGGGGATACCTTTCTCCGCGACAACTAGAAAGGCAGAGCTGTATCGTATTATGTGCTCACAAGGCACCCCGGGGTCTCAGGATCAGACAGATCAGGGGTCTGTCGCGCTGGTCCAGATCCATGCCATGCTCAACTCTCTCACTACATCTATGCAGAATGTACAGGACAGATTAACAACCTTGGAGGCTCGTCCTGCCCCCGTGGTTCCGGCTGTAGCCTCCGTGTCCGCTGGAACTTCTGTGCAGGGCACTCCTGCACAGATGGCAGGCTCGTCCGGGGCTGCGGCCGGTCAGGCCTCACTTGTTGTCACGGCACCAGCAATATCCTCTGCGCCTCCTGCCCCACAAGAGTCGGGCACTGCGTCATTAGGGGTCAACCCCCCGGGGGGGTCGCAGGCACAGGTACGTCTGCTCCAGCTGTTACTCTAATTCCTGCGCACTTCATACCGGAAGCCATTAGGAGGGATATCCTATCCCTCCTGGTGGCTTCCCAGGACGTGCTTGATAATAAAACATTTGCTTGCGGCGAAGATTCCGTAGTGGTCAAGGCAAGGGATCCCAGGTTAAACAGGAAGTTAAATATTCCTGAGTTTGTACTGGCATTCGGCCTTTATAGAGATGTTGTGTGCGCGGCCAGTCCTAACAGGAGAATTGAGCTTGACCAGTATCTGCATAAATTAGTCGATCTCGGGTATAAGTACGGAGGCTTCGCCTTCTACGACTCTCACCGTTCATTTTTGGCGCAAGCCGCAGCCATGCTGTTCCAGTTTCATCAAACCACCAACTGGGCAGTACTCGATACCGAGCTATTTTGCAGGCACTTCGCCGGACTTAGGGCTCCACTTTGTGTGGTTTGTCAATCGTCCACCCATGCGACAAATTGGTGCCCTAGTTCGGTTGCCAGTACTTCAGCTACAGAACCCACTTGCTTGCCTAAGACTCAGACAGGACCATCTGTGGATAAATTGGGCAGACCTGTGCATTATCTTGGTAATGCGCAGATTTGTAACAATTTTAACTTTTCTTCATGTCGCTTTAGTCAGTGTAGACTGTTACACGTCTGTTGTATTTGCCACCGTGCCCATCCTAAAAGCCAGTGTCCAAAGAAGGCAGGGTCAGATGCATGACTAGGCGGCATTAACACTCAAGTCCTCAGGGATTATCTGGTCGGTCATCCCCGTGCGGATTTGGTCGATTTCCTATGTGAGGGTTTTGATCATGGCTTCAACAACGGCATGGTATGTCTCCCTCAGGAAACATATGAATGTAGGAACCTGCAGTCAGCCACATTTAACCCGGAAACAGTGTTGGAACTCTTGAGGATTGAGGTCCTTAAGGGGTTTGTTATTGGTCCTTTCCATAAAGCTCCCTTCAATCAATGGAGGGTCAGCCCTATCGGAGTTGCTTGTGGGAAATTTTCTAATAAATTTCGCTTAATTTATGATTTGTCGGCTCCCCATTTGTCTACTCGTTAATACCGGCAGAAGAGTTCTCATTGAAGTACACATCAGTTGATGAAGCTATTCAGCGCATTCTGTTCTTTGGGCCTGGCACCTGGATGTCTAAAGCAGACATCTCAGATGCGTTCAAGCTGTTGCCAATCCGACCCGACCTGTGGCAATGGCACGGCCTCAGGTGGTGCGGGCAGTATTATTTTGCCACCTGGCTCACTTTCAGATCAAGAAGCAGCCCATGGTTGTTTAATACATTTGCAGCCGCACTTGAGTGGTCTTTGATCAATCATTGGTCCTGTAGAAGTGTATTACACTACCTGGATGACTTCCTGCTTCTGGAAAGTCCCGGCTGTCCACCTAGGGATCTGGAGACTTTGCTGTCGGTTTTTAGGAATCTTAATGTCCTGGTTGCAGATAGAAAAGTTGAGGGTCCGGTCACTTCCCTATCTTTCCTAGGCATCATCTTGGATTCAGTTAGGATGGAAGCTCGTTTACCCCAAGAGAAGCTGGATCATATCAGGTCTACGATTCATAGCATGTCCCGTTCTCCAGTCTCCAATAAACAGCAATTACAGAGTCTGCTAGGTATGCTCAACTATGCCATGAGGCTCATCCCACAGGGCCGGGCATTTGTCTCTAGGCTATTAGCCCTTCTTCCAGCAGCACCTGATGCCGATTCTCCAGTGGTCATGGATCAGGCAGCCAGAGCGGACTTAGCCATGTGGGATCATTTCTTGGCAGAATGGAATGGGATTTCCATGTTTATCCCTAAAGCAAGTCAGGACTCTCCAGTTGTGGTCACTGATGCCGCAGCCTCTACAGGTTTTGCCGCGATCTTTGCGCCTCACTGGTTTTCGTCATCCTGGCCTTCTGAGATCTTACGGTTACCTGAATTCACTACCACTTCTGCCCTTTTCGAAATCATCCCCATCGTGGCAGCCGCTGTCACATGGGGTTATTTGTGGAAAGGGCAGACAGGGGTCTTTTACACGGACAATACAGCTACACGAGACATAATCTGCAAAGGGAGGTCGAAATCTCTCAGTATCATGTCCTTCCTTTGCAGATTGACACATACCGCATTGCAGGGGGAATTCCATGTTCAATGTGTTCATATCGATGGAGTTAGGAATGTGGCGGCTGATGCCTTGTCCCGTTTCAAATTTCAGGTTTTCCACGAAGTAATGCCAAAAGCAGATGCAGTGGCTACTCCAGTGCCACATGTCAGTTCTCTAACAATGGACTAAGTAAGCTTTACTTAGGGGCTATTGATTTGATTCATCACTCTTTGGCAGCTAATACTGTTAGGTCTTATAATTTAGCTTGGAACACTTTTCAAAAATTTCAAGATAGTCACCCCACACAGTTTCCTTTTGATTTACAGTACATTCTCACTTTTGTCGTGTTTTGCCACTCATCTTTAAAACTATCCCACAATACCATACGTTTGTATTTAGCCGGGGTCCAACATTTGAATGTACAGGGTACATTTACACGGGCGGGTTTACAGTGAGTTTCCTGCTTCAAGTTTGAGCTGTGGCAAATGTTTTGCCTCAGTGCAAACTTCTAGCGGGAAGCTCACTGTAAACCTCCGCCCATGTGAATGTACCCTAAAAACACTACACCGACACATAATAAAGGGTAAAACACTACATATACACCCCCTTACACTGTCCCCCCCCCCCAATAAAAATGAAGAACGTATTGTACGGAAGTGTTTCCAAAACGGAGCCTCCAGCTGTTGCAAAACAACAACTCCCAGCATTTCTGGACAGCCACTGACTGTCAAGGCATGCTGGGAGTTTAGCAGCAGCTGGAGGCACCCTGTTTGGGAATCACTGAGGTAGAATACCCCTATGTCCACCCCTATGCAATCCCTAATTTAGTCCTCAAATGCGTATGGCGCTCTCTTACTTCGGAGCCCTGTTGTATTTCAAGGAAACAGTTTAGGGCCACATAAGGGGTATTTCTGTACTCGTGAGAAATTGCACTACAAATTTTGGGGGCTTTTTCTCTTTTTACCCCTTATGAAAAGGAAAAGTTGTGGGCTACACCATCCTGTTAGTGTAAAAAAATGTTTAAATTTTACACTAACATGCTGGTGTTGCCCCATACTTTTTATTTTCACAAGCGGTAAAAGGAAAAAAAAGACCCCCAAAATTTGTAGGCGCACAACAAGGCTCAGGAGTGAGAGCGCACTATGTACATTTGAGGCCTAAATTGGTGATTTGCACAGGGGTGGCTGATTTTACAGTGGTTCTGACATAAATGCAAAAAAATAAATACCCATATGTGACCCCATTTTGGAAACTGAACCCCTCACGTAACGTAACAAGGGGTATAGTGAGCCTTAACAGGTGTTTGAAGATTTTTCATTAAAGTTGGATGGGAAAAATGTTTTCACTAAAAATGCTGGTGTTACCCTAAATTTTTAATTTTCACAAGGGAAAATAGGAAAAGGCCCCACAAAATTTGTAACCCCATTTCTTCTGAGTGAGAACATACCCCATATGTGGATGTAAAGTGCTCTGCTGGCGCACTGAAATACTCAGAAGAGAAAGAGCGCCATTGGGCTTTTGGAGAGAAAATTTGTCCGGAATTGAAGGCCACGTGTAGTTACAAAGCCCCCATAGTGCCAGAACAATGGACCCCCCACATGTGACCCCATTTTGGACACTACACCCCCTATGTAATGTAATAAGGGGAGCAGTGAGCATTACGCCCCACAGATGTCTGACAGATTTTTGGAACAGTGGTCCGTGAAAATGAAAAATTAAATTTTTCATTTGCACAGCCCACTGTTCCAAAGATCTGTCAAACGCCAGTGGCGTGTAAATACTCACTGCACCCCTTATTAAATTCTGTGTGGTATAGTTTCCAAAATGGGGTCACATGTGGGGGGGGGTCCATTGTTCTGGCACTATGGGGGCTTTGTAAACGTACATGGCCCCTGACTTCCATTGGAAACAAATTCTCTTTCCAAAAGCTCAATGGCGCTCCTCCTCTTCTGAGCATTGTAGTGAGCCAGCAGAGCACTTGACGTCCACACATGGGGTATTTCCATACTCAGAAGAAATGGGGTTACAAATTTTAGGGGTCATTTTCTCCTATTACCTCTTGAAAAAATGTAATATTTGGGGAAAAAACAGCATTTTAGTGAAATTTTTTTTTTCATTTACACATCCAACTTTAACAAAAAGTCGTCAAACACCTGTGAGGTGTTAACGCTCCCTGTACCCCTTGTTACGTTCCTTGAGGGGTGTAGTTTCCATGATAGTATGCCATGGGGGGGCGTGGCCTGGCCACTGAACGGAATGGCCGTTTGAAGCAAGTGCTCCTGCTCTGCATGTGAGAGAATAGAGCGATTAAGCCTGCCAGCGACACCGAGCTCTTTTACAACTGCTCAGCAACTGATCATGATGACCTTGGACAGGAAGAGAAATCTCAAACCAGGTGCTTCTCACCAGCTTACTTTTTTTCGCTCCGGGGATTCCTGCCGACGTCCCTCCCAAGATGGCGCCTCAGAGCGCAGTCAGTAAGCCCCTACAGGCCGCGGCAGGTCCAGGCGCGCTGACGAGCCCCCACCACTGTCTGCTCTTCATGCTAGCCCGTACAAGTCTCTGCCGTCCACCCGGGTGAACCAGACTGGCCTCCTTGTGTGTTATGCCTATATCATTATTGAACTGGAAGCTGACTACTATCACAGTATATTAGTCACAACCAGTGATTTGCAGTGTCACTGGTTACAAGGGCACACCAAGGAGGTAAGATAAAAGCTGAAAATGCCCCCTCTACATATTTCGATGCTCCAGCAACGTCTTCAGGAGGGAAAGGGGGCTTGTCCCTGGGTCAAAGGTGTTCATGTGTAATTGACCCTAACCCATTCCGTGGTAAAAAGTTGTTGTTAGCAGAGCCTTGATGGCGCAGCAGAAGGAGTCGCCCTGCTGAGTGGTGACCTGAGCACTGGAGCATCCCTGACCTCCCATCCGGACTCTCCCCAGGTTAGTCTTAAACAATGACCTTGTCTGGCTGCCCCAGAGGAAGACGCGGGGGCTCCCGCGGTTCTGGACGCCACTCTTGGGGATAACCTGTTTACTGCTTATTAGACCACTGTTGCTGCGGTCTCTGACACAATGTTGAAGGATATGCCACTGGTGCTCCGTGGCTCTCTCCAGACTGATTTTGCTAAGTTGCTCTCAACTATTCAGAAGTCGGCGGCAGTTATAGAGCAGAGACTGGGGCGCTCTGAGGCCAAGCTCATCTCATTTGCGAAAGCCCATAATGACCTGCAAGGGGCTCATAATGCGCTAGATGAAAAGGTGGACACTTTACATGCTAAGATGATTGATTATGAAGACCGTAACAGGCGAAATCATGTGAAATTCCGGGGTATCCCTGAAGATGTTCCTGGCTCTCAATTTATCTTCTGGGTGCAAAACCTGACAAAACATCTACTCCCGTACTTGGAGAGCTATGAATATTGTGTGGCTAGGGCACATAGAGTCCCAAAACCTCGGGATGTGTTGGCGCATTTAACTTTTTTCCCCACCAAGGAGCAGCCGCTCCAATTCTCCCGGGAGACATCCTGTCCTGCCTGACCCGTACGAGACAGTCAAATTGTATGCAGATCTGTCAGCTGCCACTCTGCAAGCAAGACGCACATTTGGTCCACTAACAGACTCTCTGGGACCTTGGTGTCCCTTATTGGTGGGGGTTCCCTGCCAAGATTTTGATTAACTGACAAGGCAAAGTGCATGCTCTCCTCAACGCGGCCCGCGGTTTCTCCATCCTGCAAGAATGGGGATTGATAGACTCTGCTGAAATGCCTGTGGCTTCCCGTGGCTGCTCTGTCATACTATTACTCCGGGCTGATGGATACCTGTTTTGTGATGATCTGCTTGTAGCTAGTGTCTCACATGTTTGAGCTTTTTGCTGATGCATATTTACCTTGCTTTAGTCTGATTTTGTCCCACCCCATTGTGCCGGTGAACCTGTTCTCTACTCTCAACGACTTCTCAGGGGCTCCTATTAGTGGTTGCCCCTCTTCTCCATCCCTCCTGTTTTTGTCCTCTTTCCCCTCCCCTGATTTTTTCTCTCGTCCTCTCTCCTCTCCTTTCTTTTACCTTTTGTATTGCCAGTGTACTGTACTATATCTTTTCTGCTCTGTGCTCTAACAAGTGACCCTCTCCTGGGGGCGCTTCCTTCTGGTGTTGACCTAAATTTGTGACATCCTCGTCTAGGGCCCTTGCGATCCAGTCGGGTTTTTAATTTCCTGTCTTTCTTTCTTTTAGGCTTCCTACCGCCTGCTGTTTTCCACTGCAACTTAGTTGGTCATGATGCAATGATTTTTTTTTTTTTTGCTTGTTAAACCAATAAAACATTTGAATAAAAAAAAAGAAAGTATGCCATGTTTTTTGCGGTTCTGGCACCATAGGGGCTTCCTAAATGTGTTTCAGTTCAGCAAAATGGGCTTCCTAAAACCATTTCAGCAAAATTTGCTTTCCAAAAACCAAATGTGACTCCTTCTCTTCTGAGCATTGTAGTTCGTCCGCAGAGCATTTTACGTCCTAACATGGGATATTTCTATACTCAGAAGAGATGGGGTTACAAATTTTGGGAGGCATTTTCTCCCATTACCCTTTGTAAAAATGGTAAAAATTTTAAAATTGGGGGGGGGGGGGGGGAATGCACTTTAGTGAAAACATTTTTTTTTTCATTTACACTTTCGACTTTAACGAAAAGTCGTAAAACTCCAATGGGGTGTTAAGGCTCACTGGACCCCTTGTTACGTGCCTTGTGGGGTGTTGTGTCCAAAATGGTATGCCATGTGTTTTTTTTTTCTGTTGTTCTGGCACCATAGGGGCTTCCTAAATGCGACATGCCCCCCAAAAACCATTTCAGCAAAATTCACTCTCCAAAATCCCATTGTTACTCCTTCCCTTCGGAAACCTCTACTGCGCCCGCCGAACATTTTGCTGCTGAACCTTGAAGCCCTCTGATGTCTTCCAAAAGTAAAAACATGCAAGTGGTGAAGATCCCCGGGGCTCCGGTTCACGCAGTAAAAGTGGTGTGTTATAGCGCTCACTCCTGTGGGTTAACTTCGCTGAGATTATGGCGGTATTGAAGTAACCAGACACGGTCAGGATTAAGAATAATAGCTGGATTTTATTTAGGAAGATCACAGAACGCCTTTCGAGGGGTGGGACCCCCTCTTCGTCAGATCCAAACTGGATTGGTTTGGATCTGACGAAGAGGGGGTCCCACCTCTTGAAATGCGTTATCTGTGAGCTTCCTAAATAAAATCCAGCTATTATTCTTAATCCTGACCGTGTCTGGCTACTTCAATACCGCCATGATCTCAGCGAAGTTAACCCACAGGATTGAGCGCTATAACACACCACTTTTACTACGTGAACCGGAGCCCCGGGGATCTTCACCACTTGCATCTTTCAGACATCCAGGAATCACAGGATGCCACGGTGTGGGCTGCGCCCCCTGATCCAACGACTCCCATTGAAACAGGATACAAGTGCTATATGGTGTTGTGCTCAATGTACAACACCAGAAGGTGAGCAAGTTTCTTCACCTCTGTTCTATTTTTCATTTGAACTACATTTACGGCACATTGTTGCGCTTTCCTTTTGTGTTTCTATTTTTTTTTTTACATATCGAATATAAAAGTAAAAACATGTCAACTTTATGATTCAAATATAAAGTAGACATATTGTATATGTGAATTTTTCTTTCTTTTAGGCTTCCTACCACCTGCTGTTTTCCACTTCAACTTAGTTGATGTTATGATGCAATTATTATTATTTTTTTTTGCTTGTTAAACCAATAAAACATTTGAATAAAAAAAAGGAAGTATACCATGTTTTTTTTATTTTATTTTTTTTGCTGTTCTGGCACAATAGGGGCTTCCTAAATGTGTTTCAGTTCAGCAAAATGGGCTTCCTAAAACCATTTCAGCAAAATTTGCTTTCCAAAAACCAAATGTGACTCCTCTTCTGAGCATTGTAGTTCGTCCACAGAGCATTTTACATCCTAACATGGGGTATTTCCATACTCAGAAGAGATGGGGTTACAAATTTTGGGAGGCATTTTCTCCCATTACCCTTTGTAAAAATGGTAAAATTGGGGGGGAATGCACTTCAGTGAAATTTTTTTTTTTTCATTTACACTTTCGACTTTAACGAAAAGTCGTAAAACTCCAGTGGGGTGTTAAGGCTCACTGGACCCCTTATTACGTGCTTTGTGGGGTGTTGCTTCCAAAATGGTATGCCATGTGTTTTTTTTTCTGTTGTTCTGGCACCATATGGGCTTCCTAAAGTTATTTTATGAAAAGCCAGAAATAGAGAAAGGTGTTTTGTTAGGGTAATATATATGATCTATGGTCTCTTAATTAATTTGGATAATTAAAGAGTACAATTAGATAGAAAGAGAAATTGAAAAGGTTAGCGTTATTTAAAAAATTCAGTCTCTGAATTAGAATCTGAATCTGAATTAGTTTTTGTGAAGGTGCCCACAAAGGAAAATGAAAGGAATTGGTTAGATGCTCAGGCAGCATATAAAAAGTTGTAATAACAAGCTTTTTTTCTGGGTCAATAGCAGAGATGCTACTAATCAGTTAAACAAATGGTGAACATAATAAAGAACCAAAGAGGGCTTAGTAATATATCCGTAGATAGAAGCAACGAGATAACCCTGACTGAAGACCAGGATGAGATCGAGAAAGCATAAAATGGAAAGGAGTTATAGTGAAGATTAACTGGATAATTATTTGAGGGCAATCTCCCATTGATGCCCCCTCCCATAGACTTGCATTGAGGGGGCAGGGGTGTGACTTCATTAGGGGGCGGGACTATGAGGTCACGAGGTCCCAGCGCCGGTTCCAGCGTTCGGAACAGTTTGGTCCAAATGCTGAGCAGTGGAGTACCCCCTTTAAAGGTTTTATTCAACATAAGGGGATTTTAGTACATACCTGCCAGACAGTAATGGACATGCTTAGGAAGGATCTGCGCTTGTCTTGGGGCTAAATAGCTATGTTACGAGATTACCATAACACTGTGGCCTGATTTTTGTGAAATGGTATTTCCTGTTTGAGTTTTCTTCTTTGCCTACAAATGCCATAATTCCATTTTCCTCCCTCCCACACATCAGCCACCCCACCCATTTAAACATAAATGAGCTGCATCCATTCCAAAGACCTGTGGTTTTCAATCAGGGTGCCTACAGCTGTTGCATTAGTTGCAGATTGATCTCTCTCCCACCAAGTGATTGCTCCACCCATTGAAGCAGACAGGCACCCTGTCATCAGCTGACTAGTGAGGTCAGATCTCGACCGCATTGCAACCTGGGAAAAATCTGAGACAACAGTAATTTTGTATGCTGTTAAAAATTATAATTTGGGGTAAAAATCACATAAGAAATGTGAGAAAACTGTCACACACAGGTACAGACACTATATTATGAACTACGCTAACTTTACAGCCCCTGTAGCATAGTCAAATAAAAGAAATTCCTGGAATACCCCTTTAAGCTGTGTTAAAGATATATGGCAAGACCCACACACCCAGCCCTGCTCCTTGCCCGTGAGAATGTGTCTTCCGCGAGACCCGTTCACACTGTGGAATTTCAGCGGCGGATAATTTTGCCGCTGAAATTGTTCTGCGCAAGGAAAGAACATGTCCATTCTTTGCGCGGAAGTCCACGAGCACTGCATAGCCGTCAATGGTGACGGCGCAGTTCCGCACGGTCCTACCACCGCCGCCGGCTGCCAGGCTGAATCTCCGCTCACTGAATTCCTTGAGCGGAGATTCAGCTACAATTCCGCAGTGTGAACATACCCTTTGTCTGTATAGTCAGGAATGATCATAATATTATGGGTTTTGGTGCAGGGGGGAAGGGCACAAAACAGTCTTGTTTGTGGGCTATATTTAAGTTTCTTACTGTGGGTCTGGAAAAGAAAATAGATTATGTAATGGAGAAAATACAGATGCTTGCTTTTTTCACGGGTCTATGCATAAATTAGGAAAAATCTATGTTTCTGTTATTGGATGATATCAAATTTAGTTGTTAAAGGAGATATGCAGCGACAAAACACTTATGTCCCCCTGTGCCCGGGCTGCAAAAACAAATAAAACAAACTTTAACTCACCTTCCTACTTCATGGGCGCACTGTCATGTAAGGAGCCGACCCAAACTCCTTACATGACAGTGCGCTCAGTCTATCACCGGTCGAGGCGGGACATCGCTGCGGCCGACGATACGCTGACCGCAGCGTGACGTTTTGAGCCTAGGAAGCACGGAGCCCAGCAGCACAGAACGAGACACTGATACCGGAGGAACATAGGAAGGTGAGTTAAAGTTTGTTTTATTTGTTTTTGCAGCCCAGGTACAGAAGGACATAAAAGTGTTATGCTGCATATCTCCTTTAAAGGTAGATGTTAAAGCGCAACTGTCATGGAAATTATACCCCCCAGACTAATAACATGATAGTATAGATGATGATACGTGTAATGCAGCTGTACTTTTGGCTGCTGTTTATCACTTTTATCAGCAGGAAAATTATTTTAATGTGCAGTCAGCAACAGAAGGATAGGCGTGGCTGGGGATCGTAATGCCCCACCTCCGCCACGCCTATCCCCTGTAAGTGAGCGCTGGACCACTGTGTGATTGACACACAGGTCCCCACCCCCCCGATGCCCATGATGTGCGGGCCGGCGTGACTCCACTGAGCCTATACATATAATGTGCAGCTTTTATGTTACATGAAATACAGTGCCCGTACTCCTCTTCTTTCTTCAAATGGTGCCAGAGATGCACTGCTTCTGCTTTCACGACAGGCAGTGAGCTCGCTCCCGTTGTCTGCCGCCAGCTCAGTGCGCCTGCGCAGTGCTAGAGGCAGGGAGCGAGCTCTCTGCCTATAGTGAAAGCAGAAGCAGCGCGTCTCCGGCACCAGGAGAAGAAAGAAGAGGAGTATGGGCACTTTATTTCATATAACATAAAGGTGCACATTATATGTATAGGCTCAGTGGAAGCCCGCACATCATGGACATCGGGGGGTGGGGACCTGTGTGTCAATCACACAGTGGTACAGCGCTCTCTTACAGAGGATAGGCGTGGCGGAGGCGGGGCATTACGATCTCCAGCCACGCCTATTCGACTGTTGCTGACCGCATGATAAAACTATTTTCCTGCTGATAAAGAGTGATAAACAGCAGCCAAAAGTACAGCTGCATTACACGTATCATCATCTATACTAGCATATTATTAGTCTGGGGGGTATAATTTCCATGACAGTTGCGCTTTAAAGGGGTACTCCGCCCCTGGCATCTTATCCCCTTTCCAAAGGATAGGGGATACGATGTTAAATCGCCGCGGTCCCACTGCTGGGGACCCCGGGGATCGCCACTGCGGTACCCCGCCATCATTACTGCACAGAGCGAGTTTGCTCTGTGCGTAATGACGGGCGATACAGGGGCCGGAACAGTGTGACGTCATGGCTCCGCCCCTCATGACATCATGACCTGTCCCCTTAATGCAAGTCTATGGCAGGGGGCGTGGCGACCGCCACGCCCCCTCCCATAGACTTGTATTGACGGGGACGGGCCGTGACGTCACGAGGGGCAGAGCCGTGATGTCACGATGCTCCGGCCCCTGTATTGCCCGTCATTACATGCAGAGCGATCTCGCTCTGCGCAGTAATGATAGCGGGGTGCTGCAACAGTGATCCCCGGGGTCCCCAGCAGCGGGACCCCGGCGAGCTGACATCTTATCCCCTATCCTTTGGATAGGGAATAAGATGTCTAGGGGCGGAGTACCCCTTTAAAGGATAACTCCGGGATGTAACAACTTATCCCCTATCCTAAGGATAGGGGATAAGTGTTAGATCATAGGGGGTACGACCGCTGGGGCCCCCTGCGATCTCCCGAACGGCACCCCGGCTCCCTGCATGAAACGAGCATTTTCGGCCTCCATGCCCCCTCCATGCAGCTCTATGGGATAGCCGGAGCGCTGCTTTCGGCTTAGGATAGGGGATATGTTGTTACATACCGGAGTTATCCTTTAAGGTTGTTAATGAGGGAGACAGCTTTAAATATCTTTTATCTAGCCCCTTAAGGACTGAGCCCTTTTTCACCTTAAGGATGCAGCCCTTTTTTGCAATTCTGACCACTATCACTTTATGCATTAATGACTCTGGGATGCTTTTACCGATTATTCTGATTCCAATAGAGTTTTTTCTTGACATTTTCAACTTTAACACAGTGGTAAATTTTCGTCGTTACTTGCATCCTTTCTTGGTGAAAAATCCCAAAATTTCATGAAAATTTAGAAAATTTAGCATTTTTCTAACTTTGAAACTCTCTGCCTGTAAGGAAAATGGATATTCCAAATAAATCATATATTGATTCACATATACAATATGTCTACTTTATATTTGCATCATAAAGTTGACATGTTTTTACTTTTGGAAGACATCAGAGGGCTTCAAAGTTCAGCAGCAATTTTTCACAAAATTTTCAAAATTGCCCCCAGATATGTTAGATGCACTTATCACCACAATCCCTAAGCCAGGCAAATCCCTCGACCTTACAGCCAATTATCGCCCTATATCACTTCTCAATGGAGATGCTTAAATATACGCTAAAATTCTAGCTACGAGGTTGCAACATTACTTACCGAGTTTACTGAGGAGGGATCAGGTTGGGTTCACTCTGGGTCACCAGGCCCTGGATAACACTAGGCGAGTTATCTCTCTTGCAACATTGCGAACGATTGCACCTACCAACAGTCTTTTTGACATTAGATGCTGAGAAGGCCTTCGACAGGGTGAACTGGCTATATATCTTCACTGCATTGAAGGCTTTTGGTTTTCAGGGCTCCATTTTGACCTCGATACAGGCTCTCTATTCTAATCCTGTGGCAAGCGTCTTTACCAATGGTGCTCTTTCTGGCCGGTTCACCCTGTCGAATGGGACTCGCCAGGGATGCCCCCTGTCCCCACTGATATTTCTGCTCACTATAGAGCCACTAGCCCAGGTGATTAGGTCGTGCAGTGCATTGTCGGGTGTTGCAGATCGGAGGTGTGGAACATAAACTTGCTCTCTTCGCAGATGACGTGGAATTAACTTTATCCAACCCTGAATCCTCCTTTACGGCCCTTTTTCAGATAATCGACACTTTCTGTGCCATCTCCCATAATAAGCTGAATGTGACAAAGTCGCAAGTGTTAACGGTCCAGTTGCCCCCATTGTTCCTTGAATCGTTGAAACGTAAATTCCCCCTCGATTGGCAAAACAACAGCATTACCTATTTAGGCATACAGCTAACCTCACCTACTTCTTTGCTTTTCCAAACTAACTTTCCACCGCTCTTCTCTTCACTTTCTACTTCCTTTGCTTCCTACCGTAAACAGATTCTCTCCTGGAGTGGTAGATTGGCTGCCTTCAAAATGTTACTTTTACCCAAGCTGATGTACTTGTTCCGCACATTGACTATTCCTATACCTCAGACTTACTTTAAACCTGTGAATGCCATGGTAGACTACTTCATTTGGCAGGGGAAACGTCCAAGGGTGCCGAGGCGCGTTATGGTACGTTGTCGGCTGGCGGGGGGACTTGCTCGTCCTTGCATTGAGAGCTACTACAGAGCCTGTATCCTTGACCAGCTGGTCTGGTAATGTGAATAAATTGTGGGTATCGCTTGAACAAACCTACAGTGCTGAATGTTCACTCAGATCCCGTATGCTAGCCACATTAGCCGGGGTTTACCTGCATAAATCTCCCTTACTCTAAATTGAGGTATCTGACAGAATCTAGAAATCCTCTATTGGGGACTTTTACAACTTTGTTAAATGTCTGCCCAGATACATCCCGCTTGACTACTTGACTCTTGGCATCCCTGGGTTAGACCTTTCAGATTGGACGAAAGCAGGGATACTCTCGATTAAGGATATCCTTGACGACTCAGGCACATTACATTTCCAATCTCTCAAAAAATGTTTTTCCATCCCCAATAGAGACTTTTATAAGGGCCTACAGATAAGGAGTTTGCTTAGCACTTGCTGGCTTAATTCTCTACAAATACCGTCCCGCCTTCTGGGTACTCTGAGTGCCTTTGCCTCGATTATGAGGGGTATTTCCTTTTTTTACAACCTGTTGGGTGACAAATCACGATTAGAGCCTCTCCCCTTTATGGCTAAATGGGAAAGAGACCTTGGGGTCCGGATCTCACTGGAGCAATGGTGTTCAGCTTTTCAATTCATTACATCCTTTTTCAAATGTGCCATCCATCAGGAGGCATTCCTCAAAACTATTCATAGGTGGTACTTCACACTGTATAGAATGAATAAGATTGCTGCCACTTGCTCGAGTGGATGTTGGAGAGGTTGTGGTCAGGTTGGCACATTGCTACTCTGGGGCTGTCCTCACTTAGTTGATCTGTGGAAAGGGATTGAATTGGTTATCTCTAGACTCTTAAAACTGGGGGGTATCCTTGTCCCCCTCCTTAGCCTTGCTCCTGATTGATTTGGACTCATTTACTCTGCATTCACGATCCATCATAGCCCACCTGCTCATGTCCACGAAATTACTCATAGCAAGGCACTGGAAATCCTCTAAAGTACCGACTTTGTTCGAGATTCTGTCCTATACTAACCTTACCTGTGATTACGAACACACTTATGCCCTAGCCAACAACAGTGACCGAACCTTTCGTAAGCGATGGGATATTTGGATCCATAATCCCCACTATGTCTCACTAAGATGTGAAAAGCCCTAAACTACCTGTCCTTCAGTTCTCCTTATTTTATTTTATTTTTTATATCTTTTTTTATTTCAAATTACAAAATTACACTAATACATCTCATAAAATCACTTTTCACAATACAAAAAATACCACCCGCATCCCTACCCCCAACCCACTACCAGCTAGGATGCCTCATCCCATTTCTTCCACTCATTTTCAAATTTTTAACCTATCTTTCTTCCCTGATAGTAAATAGCTTCAAATCTTCTCATTTGTTGAACTTCCCTCTGCCACTCAACACAGCATGGGCCCTGGGGTGTGAACCATCTCCTAAGAATAATTATTCTAGCTAATCCGAAAGCCTTAATTAGAACACTGTTCTTGCACTGCACCCTAAGTCCTATCCCTAAAATGGCAGTTTTAATGTCAAACCTTATCTTTATACCCAATTTCGTTTCTACCATCTTGTATACCCCTATCCAGAACAAGAGCAGTTTTGGGCAACTCCACACCATGTGTGACAAGTGCGCTCTTTCCATATTGCATTTCGGACATTTAGAGTCGAGTCTTTTTCCTATCTTATGCAAGAAACCCCGGTGTATATGGAATCCTGTGTATCAGCTTTATCATAGAAGTTTTATGGTTCATATTGAGAGATGATTGGGAGATATTTATAAAGACTTCCCTCCATTCTTCCCCATCAATCTGTCCCACCTCTTGCTTCCATTTATCCCTGCTCTTTGGAGGAAAATTTTCAACGGAAAATCTAACCAGACCCTTATATAAATTACCTAATACCTTTGTCGAGGAGGACCGAAGCCCAAACATAAAGTCCATTAACTCATGTCTGTCTATTGCCCATCTAGGGTTGTTCTTCTCCTTCTTAAATTTAATTTGTAAATATGAAAAATTATCGCTCTGACTAATGCTAAATTCCCTATTAAATGTTTTCCACTCTTTTAGCGTGCTTTCTATCACTAAATCTTTAACTTTAATCTTTAATAAGTTCTCCTTATTTCTTACTTTTCCTCTTTCTATTCTTCTTTCCCCTTTCTTTCCTCCTCATTGTCACTTTCTTTCGTTTCCTATTTTTCGGGTGACCACCAGGCATAGACACTCACAGTTGGTGGCCTTACAACTCAGACCCGCTTCCTGTGAACCCTTTGACTGTCATTATCTCTTACTCTGAGGTAGTGGCTACCCTAGTTTTATTCCTTTGGTAAAAGATGCCATCTTCCTTTATAATTCCTACATGTTCTGTTTTCATGGAATTCTATCTCTGATGATTTAGCCATGAACCTGGTTGATCTTGTTGTATTCCCTACCATGGGGTTATTCATGGTTACGGTTTGTTCTTTGTACTTGTTTGTATGGAAAATTCAATAAAACTGTTAAATCTAAAAATATTTTAAAAAAATCAAAATTTGAATTTTTCAGGGACCAGTTCAGTTTTGAAGTGGATTTGAGGGGTCTTCATATTAGAAATACCCCATAAATGACCCCATTATAAAAACTGCACCCCCCAAAAGTATTCAAAATGACATTCTGAATGTGTGTTAACCCTTTAGGTGTTTCATAGGAATAGCAGCAAAATGAAGGTGAAAATTCTAAATCTTAATATTTTACACTCTCATGTTCTTGTAGACCCAGTTTTTGAAATTTTACAAGGAGTAAAAGTAGAAAAAGCCCCCCAAAATTTGTAACCCAATTTCTCTCAAGTAAGGAAATACCTCATAGGTGGATGTCAAGTGCTCTGTGGGTGCACTACAAGTCTCAGAAGGGAAGGAGTGACAATGGGATTTTGGAGAGTAAGTTTTTCTGAAATGGTTTTTTGGGGGCATGTCACATTGAAGAAGCCCCTATGGTGCCAGAACAGCAAAGAAAACCCAACATGGCATACTATTTTGGAAACTGCACCCCTCAAGGAATGTACCAAGAGGTACAGTGAGCCTTAACACCCCACAGGTGTTTGATGACTTTTCGTTAAAGTCGGATGTGTAAATAATTTTTTTTTTCTCTAAAATACTAGTTTTCCCCCACATTTTTAATTTTTGCAAAGGGTTAAAGGAGAAAATGCCACCCAAAATTTGTAACCCCATCTCTTCTGAGTATGGAAATACCCCATGTGTGGACGTCAAGTGCACTGCTGGTGCACTACAATGCTCAGAAGAGAAGAAGTCACGTTTGGCTTTTGGAAAGCAAATTTTGCTGAAATGGTTTTTGGGGGGCATGTCACATTTAGGAAGCCCCTATGGTGCTAAAACAGCAACAAAAATAAAACAATTAAAAAACAACCTGCATGGCATACTATTTTGGAAACTACACCCCTCAAGGAACGTAACAAGGGGTACAATGAGCCTTAACACCCCACAGGTGTTTGACAAATTTCCGCTAAAGTTGGACAGGAAAATGAAAAATTCGATTTTTTTCACTAAAATACTGATGTTACCCCAAATTTTTCATTTTCACAAGGGGTAATTGGAGAAAAGCCTCCCAAAAGGTGTAACCCCATTTCTTCTGAGTATGGAAATACCCCATATGTGGATGTAAAGTATTCTGCGGGTGAACTACAATGCTCAGAAGAGAAGGAGCGCCATTGAGCATTTGGTGAGAGAATTTGGAATAGAAATTGGGGGCCATGTGCGTTTCCAAAGCCCCCCGTGGTGCCAGAACAGTGGACCCCCCACATGTTACCCCATTTTGGAAACTACACCCCTCACATAATTTAATAAGGGATGCAGTGAACGTTTACACCCCACTGGCATTTGACAGATCTTTGGAACAGTGGGCTGTGCAAATGAAAAATAACATTTTTCATTTTCACGGACCACTGTTCCAAAAATCTGTCAAGACACCTGTGCGGTGTAAATGCTCACTGTACCCCTAATAACATTACGTGAGAGGTATAGTTTCCAAAATGGGGTCCTATGTGGGGGGGAGGTCCACTGTTCTGTCACTATGGGGGCTTTGTTAACACACATGGCCTTCAATTTCGGACACATTCTCTCTCCAAAATCCCAATGGCGCTCCTTCTCTTCTGAGCATTGTAGTGCGCCAGCAGAGTAATTTACATCCACATATGGGGTATGTTCTTACTCAGAAGAAATGGAGCTACAAATTTTGGGGGGCTTTTTTCCTATTCTCTCTTTTGAAAATGAAAAATGTAGGGTAACACCAGCATTTTAGTGAAAAAAAATGTTTTTTTCATTTTCACATCACACTTTAACAAAAATGTGTCAAAGACCTGTGGGGTGTTAAGGCTCACTATACCCCTTGTTACGTTCCGTGAGGGGTGTAATTTCCAAAATGGGGTCACATCTGGGTATTTATTGTTTTGCGTTTATGTCAGAACTGCTGTAAAATCAGCAACCCCTGTGCAAATTACCAATTTAGACCTCAAATGTACATAGTGCGCTCTCACTCCTGAGCCTTGTTTGGCGTCCGCAGAACATTTTACGCCCACATATGGGGTATTTCCGTATTCAGGAGAAATTGTGTTACAAATTGTGTTACAAATTTTGGGGGTCTTTTTTTTTTCCTTTTACCGCTTGTGAAAATTAAAATTGTTTTTTACACTAACATGCTGGTGTAGACACCAACTTTACCTTTTCATAAGGGGTAAAAGGAGAAAAAGCCCCCCCAAAATTTGTAGCACAATTTCTCCCGAGTACAGAGATACCCCATAGGTGGCCCTAAACTGTTTCCTTGAAATACGACAGGGTTCCAAAGCGAGAGAGCGCCATGGGCATTTGAGGCCTAAATTGGGGATTTGAATCCACCACAAAAATACCCCACGGCAATGTTTCCAGCTGTTGCAAAACTCCCAGCATGCCTGGACAGTCAGTGGCTGTCCGGCATTACTGGAAGTTGTTGTTTTTCAACAGCAGGAGGCTGTTTCGGAAACAGTGCCGTATAACACTTTTTTTTTATGGGGAGGGGGGTGCTGTGTAGGGGTATGTAGTGTTTTACTTTTTATTTTGTGTAGGTGTAGTGTAGTGTAGTGTTTTTGGGATATATTCACACAGACGGAGATTTACAGTGAGTTTGAGCTGGGAGTTTGAGCTGCGGCTGAAAATTTGCCGCATCTCAAACTTGCAGCAGAAAACTTGCTGTAAACCCTACCCGTATATATGGCATATGTGCACGAGATGGGCGTACCCATCGCCATGCCATGTTTTTGTTTATACCAATCTTGGTCATATGTGAAAGTATTATTAGACAAAATAAATAAGAATGCTTCACCAACAAAATCAATAAAATTAGAGGATTTATCAGAGCTTTGTAGTACTTCTTGGACAGCCTGTATACCCGCATCATGAGGGATGCCGGGTATACAGGCTCTCCACGTCTATAGAGGCAAGACAGACATTTTCCTGCCACGAAAACCCTTCAAGGACATGGATAAGATCCCCGGTATCCTTCAAATATGTGGGCATTTCCTTTAATAGAGGGAAAAACAGCCATTTGAGATAGCTGGAGAGTGCCTCTGTCATTGAGCCAACCCCAGCCACGATGGAGCGACCAGTGGGATGGCTGTCTCAGTGACTTATGCACCTTCAGAAGAATATACCAGTGAGGATATTTAGGGCAATCTGGGATCAATCTTAGTGCGTTTTTTTCAGAAATCGTACGCTTATTTGTATATTTACGCAAAAGGGAACACAGTTTTTCTTTTATTTTGGGGGTAGGATTTGCAGAGAATTTCTCATACACCATTAAATTCCCTAGTTGGTTCTTGGCTTCAGATTTATAATCTTTCTTATACCATACTACAACCCCCCTCCCTTGTCGGCTTTTGAAATAACTAATTCATCATGTGTAGCTAGCCATTCAAGGTCGCGTTGTTCGCCTTTAGAATTATTTATGGTGGGTTTAGGGTATATAAGAGCTTACATATCTTTCAACACTGCCTTGAAAGATAGGAAATGTGAGTATGTACCGTATTTTTTTGCTACTTAACTTCTATATATTCAGCAATGGTAAAAGAGTTAGGGGTAATTATGTAGACTTTTTTGGAGACTTTCAGTTAGGGCAATTGATCTATGGGTAAATAGTAAAATTACCTATGGCAGTTCGATTGCATAGGTGTTGGAGAACTTTGGGGAAGATCTCTAATCAACAGGAGTCTTTAAGGTTTTCCCGATCATGGTTTAATCGGAATCTAGTGGTAATCATTGGGATTATGTCTCCAGGTGAAAAAGAAGATTAACCCCTTAAGGACGCAGGACGTAAATGTACGTCCTGGTGAGGTGGTACTTAACGCACCAGGACGTACATTTACGTCCTAAGCATAACCGCGGGCATCGGAGCGATGCCCGTGTCATGCGCGGCTGATCCCGGCTGCTGATCGCAGCCAGGGACCCGTCGGCAATGGCCGACGCCCGCGATCTCGCGGGCGTCCGCCATTAACCCCTCAGGTGCCGGGATCAATACAGATCCCGGCATCTGCGGGAGTTCGCGATTTAAATGAACGATCGGATCGCCCGCAGCGCTGCTGCGGGGATCCGATCATTCATAACGCCGCACGGAGGTCCCCTCACTTTCCTCCGTGCGGCTCCCGGCGTCTCCTGCTCTGGTCTGTGATCGAGCAGACCAGAGCAGAAGATGACCGATAATACTGATCTGTTCTATGTCCTATACATAGAACAGATCAGTATTAGTAATCATGGTATTGCTATGAATAGTCCCCTATGGGGACTATTCAAGTGTAAAAAAAAATGTAAAAGTAAAAAAAAAGTGAAAAATCCCCTCCCCCAATAAAAAAGTAAAACGTCCGTTTTTTCCTATTTTACCCCCAAAAAGCGTAAAAAACATTTTTTATAGACATATTTGGTATCGCCGCGTGCGTAAATGTCCGAACTATTAAAATAAAATGTTAATGATCCCGTACGGTGAACGGCGTGAACGAAAAAAAATAAAAAAAAGTCCAAAATTCCTACTTTTTTAATACATTTTATTAAAAAAAAATTATAAAAAGTGTATTAAAAGTTTTTTATATGCAAATGTGGTATCAAAAAAAATTACAGATCATGGCGCAAAAAATGAGCCCCCATACCGCTGCTTATACTGAAAAATAAAAAAGTTAGAGGTCATCAAAATAAAGGGATTATAAACATACTAATTTGGTTAAAAAGTTTGTGATTTTTTTTAAGCGCAACAATAATATAAAAGTATATAATAATGGGCATCATTTTAATCGTATTGACCCTAAGAATAAAGAACACATGTCATTTTTACCATAAATTGTACGGCGTGAAAACAAAACCTTCCAAAATTAGCAAAATTGCGTTTTTCGTTTTAATTTCCCCACAAAAATAGTGTTTTTTGGTTGCGCCATACATTTTATGATATAATGAGTGATGTCATTACAAAGGACAACTGGTCACGCAAAAAACAAGCCCTCATACTAGTCTGTGGATGAAAATATAAAAGAGTTAGGATTTTTAGAAGGCGAGGAGGAAAAAATGAAAACGTAAAAATTAAATTGTCTGAGTCCTTAAGGCCAAAATGGGCTGAGTCCTTAAGGGGTTAAACATATCATTGATATATCATAAAAAAGGATGTAGTGAAACCCTGGGGAGATATGGTAAAATAATATGGCATAGGTAATAGAGAACAATTAAATATGAAATGCTTTCAAATTGTACACATATTTGGTATATAAGCTCTTGGAAGAATTATCGGGAAGTTGGCTTTTATTTTCACTATCTTTTACTTACTTGCTCCAAAGGTCGTATTATATGCTTAAACAAGATAAGGCAAATGTTTATAATGTGGAAATTGTGATACAGAGTGTATACATTAACCCCTTAAGGACACATGACGTACTGGAACGCGTTATAGATCAGCCGGGACCCGTGGCTAATAGCGCGCGGCATTGATCGCGTTGCCGCGCGCTATTAACCCTTTACACGCGGTGTTCAAAGTTGAACGCCGCGTCGAAAGTGAAAGTATGCCGGTTAACTCAGTGGGCTGTTCGAGATAGCCGCGGCGAAATCGCGGCATCCCGAACAGCTTGCAGGACAGCAGGGGGGTCCCTACCTACCTCCTCGCTGTCCGATCGCCGAATGACTGCTCAGTGCCTGAGATTAAGGCATGAGCAGCCAAGCGGCAGAATCATCGATCACTGGTTTCCTATGAGAAACCAGTGATCAATGTAAAAGATCAGTGTGTGCAGTGTTATAGGTCCCTATGGGAGCTATAACACTGCAAAAAAAAAGTGAAAAAAAAGTGAATAAAGATCATTTAACCCCTTCCCTATTAAAAGTTTGAATCACCCCCCTTTTCCCATAATAAAAATAAACATATATGGTATCGCCGCGTGCGGAAATATCCGAGTTATAAAAATATATCGTTAATTAAACCGCACGGTCAATGGCGTACGCGCAAAAAAAATTCAAAAGCCCAAAATAGTGCAATTTTGGTCACTTTTTATATTATGAAAAAATGAATAAAAATAAGACCTATCAATGCAAAAATGGTACCGCTAAAAACTTCAGATCACGGCGCAGAAAATGAGCCCTCATACCGCCCCATACGCGCAAAAATAAAAAAGTTATAGGGGTCAGAAGATTACAATTTTAAATATATTAATTTTCCTGCATGTAGTTATGATTTTTTCCAGAAGAACGACAAAATCAAACCTATATAAGTAGGGTATCATTTTAATCGTATGGACATACAGAATGAAGATAAGGTGTCATTTTTACCGAAAAATTTACTACGTAGAAACGGAAGCCCCCAAAAGTTACAAAACAGCTGAGTTTTTTTTCAATTTTGTCTCTCAATTATTTTTTTTTCCGTTTCGCCGTAGATTTTTGGGCAAAATGACTGACGTCATTACAAAGTAGAATTGGTGGCGCAAAAAATAAGCCATCATATGGATTTTTTGGTGCAAAATTGAAAGAGTTATGATTTTTTAAAGTCAAGGAGGAAAAAACTAAAATGCAAAAACGGAAAAACCCTCGGTCCTTAAGGGGTTAATAGTGGAACTGTCTAAAAATTTTGATAAGATTTAGTTAATTGTTTCTAGACAATTTGAATTTATGGTAAAATAAAAGGTGTCATTACAAAGTACAATTGGTTGTTCAAAAAACAAGCACTCACATGGCTCTATGGATGGAAAGATTAGAGATATGGTTCCTAAAAGGTGAGGAGAAAAAACAAAAACACAAAAATGAAAGTTTGTGTCCTCAAGGCCAAGCGTACTTCCTATGTTAAAGCTTTACTGTAATTAACATAAATTTTTAACATGCCAAAAGTTTAGATCACTGGGATCTTGTGTGGTAACCAGGTGGAGTGTTTGGCAGCGCACTTCACTGCCTGTGGTGGCCAGGCAGAAAAATGTTCTGCCTTGCACATCACATGTTTATAACACATGATTAACCTCTTCAGGACACAGGTCGTATGGATACGCCCTGCATTCCGAGTCCTTAAGGACCGAGAGCGTATCCATACGCCCGTGGGAAATCCGGTCCCCACCACTGAAATCGTTCAGCAGGCATCGCGGCATATCGCCCAGGGGGGTCATTATGTCCCCCCATGTCGGCGATGGCCGCAGATTGCTGGACAATTCAAACCAGCGATCTGCGGCGATTCCGGGTCAATTAGGTCTCCAGTGACCCGGAATTACAGGCGGTTTGGGGCCGTCTCTGACGGCCCCGAACAGCCATAGCCAGCAGGGGTGAGGTGGCACTGGTGCCACCTCACGATCGCGCTGATTCGTCGGCCGGTTTACCGGCCGACCAATCAGGGCACCTGCTGCGGGTGTCACTCCCGCAACCCGCTCCGCCCCTCTTCCGGAGGACGTGAGCGGGTGCGGGAAGTTGACCCCGGCAGCTGGGGACCCCGATCCCCGGCGTCCCTGTTGGGATCGGGGCCCCAGGAGCGGTGGCGACGACGAGGGACTGACCTGTGTGCGACGGTGTGGAGCAGCAGTTGGAGGTGAGTGACAGCCTCCTGCTGTTGCTTAGCAACAGCTCCCAGCATGCAAAAAGGGCATGCTGGGAGCTGTAGTTATGCAACAGCAGGAGGCAGACCACCACAACTCCCAGCATTCCCTTATGGGCATGCTGGGACTTATAGTTTTGCAACAGCTGGAGGCACATTTTTTCTATGGAAAAGTGTACCTTCAGCTGTTGTATAACTACAACCCCCAGCTTGCACAAACAGCTAAAGTGCATGCTGGGAGTTGTAGTGGTGCATCTGCTGGTTGCATAACTACAACTCCCAGCATGCCCGTTGGCTGTCGGTGACTGCTGAGAGTTGTAGTTTTGAAACAGCTGAAGACACACTGGTTGTGAAACTCAGTTTTTTTTTTACCTAACTCAGTGTTTCACGACCGGTGTGCCTCCAGCTGCTGCAAACTACAACTCCCAGCATGCACCATACATGCTGGGAGTTGTAGTTTTGCAACAGCTGGAGGCACACTGGTTGTGAAACACTGAGTTAGGTCACAAACTCAGTGATACATAACCAGTGTGCCTACAGCTGTTGCAAAACTAAAACTTTCAGCATGTACAGTCTGTCAGCGCATGCTGGGAGTTGTAGTTTTGCAACAGCTGGATGTTCCCCCATCTCCCCAATGTGAACGTACAGGGTACACTCACATGGGCGGAGGTTTACAGCAAGTATCCGGCTGCAAGTTTGAGCTACAGCAAATTTTCTGCCGCAGCTCAAACTGCCAGCGAGAAACTACTGTGAACCCCCGCCCGTGCGACTGTACCCTAAAAACACTACACTACACTACCACAAAATAAAATAAAAAGTAAAAAACACTACATATACACATACGCCTACACAGCCCCCCTCCCCAATAAAAATGAAAAACGTCTGGTACGCCACTGTTTCCAAAACAGAGCCTCCAGCTGTTGCAAAACTACTACTCCCAGTATTACCAGACAGCCACTGACTGTCCAGGCATGCTGGGAGTTTTACATCAGCTGGAGGCACCCTGTTTGGGAATTACTGGCGTAGAACACCCCTATGTCCACCCCTATGCAAGTCCCTAATTTAGGCATCAAATGCGCATGGCGCTCTCACTTTGGAGCCCTGTTATATTTCAAGGCAACAGTTTAGGGTCACATATGGGGTATCGCCATACTCGGGAGAAATTGTGTTACAAATTTTGGGGGCTATTTTCTGCTTTTATCCTTTTTTTAAATGTAAAATTTTTGGGAAATAAGCATTTTAGGTAAAAAAAAAAACATTTTTTTTTTTACATATGCAAAAGTCGTGAAGCACCTGTGGGGTATAAAGGTTCACTTAACCCCTTGTTACGTTCCCCGAGGGGTCTAGTTTCCAAAATAGTATGCCATGTGGCTTTTTTTTGCTGTCCTGGCACCATAGGGGCTTCCTAAATGCAGCATGCCCCCAGAGCAAAATTTGCTTCCAAAAAGCCAAATGTGACTCCTCCTCTTCTGAGACCTGTAGTGCGCCAGCAGAGCTCTTTTCACCCCCATATGGGGTGTTTTCGGAATCGGGAGAAATTGGGCTTCAAATTTTAGGGGGTATTTTCTGCTATTACCCTTTTTAAAAATGTAACATTTTTGGGAAAATAAGCATTTTAGGTAAAAAAAAAATTTTTTTTTTTTTTACATTTGCAAAAGTCATGAAACACCTGTGGGGTATTAAGGCTCACTTTATCCCATGTTACATTCCCCGAGGGGTCTAGTTTCCAAAATGGTATGCCATGTATTAATTTTTTTTGCTGTTTTGACACCCTAGGGGCTTCCTAAAGGTGACATGCCCCCCAAAAACCATTTCAGAAAAATGTTCTCTCCAAAATCCCCTTGTCGCTCCTTCGCTTCTGAGCCCTCTACTGCGCCCACAGAACACTTTACATAGACATATGAGGGATGTGCTTACTCGAGAGAAATTGGGCTACAAATCCAAGTTAAAATTTTCTCCTTTTACCACTTGCAAAAATTTTGAATTTTCTCCTTCACTTTGCTGCTATTCCTGTGAAACACCTAAAGGGTTAAAACACTGACTGAATGTCATTTTGAATACTTTGGGGGGTGTAGTTTTTATAATGGGGTCATTTATGGGGTATTTCTAATATGAAGACCCTTCAAATCCACTTCAAAACTGAACTGGTCCCTGGAAAATATCGAGTTTGAAATTTTGTGAAAAATTGGAAAATTGCTGCTGAACTTTGAAGCCCTCTGATGTCTTCCAAAAGTACAAACTCATCAATTTTATGATGCAAACATAGAGTAGACATATTGTATATGTGAATCAAAAAAATGTTTTTGTAATATACATTTTCCTTACAAGTACACAAATCTACACCTTTGACATGTCTAGAAAACAAGGCAGTGAGTACAGTTTTTTGTTTTATTAGACATCCTGGGCATATTACTTGGAAAAATGATTTTGTAAGATAACCCTTTTAAATTCCTTATTATGTTTTAGGTGGTTGGAGTGGAGGTAAAAAATAAATCTTTAGGCGTACCTCCTTTTTTTTTTTTTTAACTTTAGCACCCAGCATGCACCACCACAAGAAGGGTTTCTTAAAGGGTACCTCTCATCAAAAAAACTTTTGATATATTGATGTATGCAGAATAACTTTACAATTGCATGTTATAAAAAAATATGCTTCTTTCTATTTAATTTTCCACTTTGAAGAAATGACCACTAGGGGTCTCCCTTCCAGTCCTGGCAGCAAGCATTTCAGACTCATGCTGGAGTCCTAAACACTACGAGCTGCCAGTCTGCTTTGTTCACAAAGGAGAACACTCAGAGCTGCCAGCCTGCTTTGTTCACAGCCTGTTTGGCTGTGAACAAAGCAGGTTGGCAGCTCTGAGTGTTTAGGACTCGAGTATGAGTCAGAAATGCTTGCTGACAGGACTGATCGGGAAAAATACAATAGAAAGAAGCATATTTTTCATTAACATGCTATTGGAAAGTTATTAAACATTCATTAATCTAAAATATATAAAAAGTTTATTTGATGAGAGGTACCCTTTAAGGTACACTCATTTTTATTTCTAGCTTTGCCAATCTTTATAGCTCAATGAGAGCTTAAAAAAAATCCCTGTCTGTGGTTTATGTAGAAATCTTACAAATATTCAGAAAGTCATCAACCGTGTCAGGCGTCACGAAAGGCCTTTGCTGCTCCCACCCCTACATATCACTGCAGAGATTTATGGCCAGGGTATGTTCAGCCTGAAAATAGCAGATAAATGTTATATCATGGCTGGTTCTTCTACATATTACTCTTTGCCACACATTTTGTTAATGTGCAAATCCAATTTCTGGCAATTCCTGTGAAGTTGCTATACCCCCTCATAGACTCCCAACATATAAATTCTCCTTACTCAGGCAACATGTTTCCTTGCTACCAATCACTGCATCAGGCCTACTGTATACATACGGATTATTTTCATGGCATTTGCCATATTTTAGTTACTGTTTGCAGGGTGGGTCCTTGCCAAATCTGACTTGGCCATCTTGAAATATTCCCTAAAAACTCTAGCCAGATTCAGAGATGACATAGAGATTTCCATAGAAGCTATATTTTTCTATCCAGGAATCATTGAATTTGTATTACCCACTGATACCTGTTTCAGAATTCCGATACAGATTATCCCAACCTAGAATATACCATTGCTTGTGGTTTTATGTGTTGATTCAGAACTTCTGGTCTTCTGTTAAACAACGCTCTGAAATCAATTTAATTGGTCTTGTGTCATTCTTGATGTTCACTGGATACTAGACTATTTTCACATGATCACTGTATACCTAAAAAGGGGAATGTATAGAGATTTAAAGTTAACACCTTTTATTTTATATGCTAGGAATATGGGACTTCTCTGCTATTCTTATGATAGTCTTGCCCTTCTATTACCTCCTGCCATTAAGTGGTATATAAAGTGAATGGCGATGTGTACACTGTACGCATTGCCATTCTGCTGTTCCAGGTCTGGGACGCATTAAACTGTAAGCGCATCTTACCTTACAATTTCCAATATTTTCATTTATAAAAATAGTGGGGAGAACAAGTATTTGACACACTGCCAATTTTGCAATTTTTCCTACTTACAAAGCATGTAGAGGTCTGTAATTTTTCTCATAGGTACTCTTCAACTGTGAAAGACGGAATCTAAAACAAAAATCCAGAAAACCACATTGTATGATTTAAAAAAAATGTATTTGCATTTTTATGTATTTTATGTATTTTGCATTTTTATGCATTGTTATGCTTTTACATCAGAAAAGCATAACTTAATATTTGGTACAGAAACTTTTGTTTGCTGTAACAAATATCAAATGTTTCCTGTAGTTCTTGACCAGGTTTGCACACTGCAGCAGGGATTTTGGCCCACTCCTCCATACAGACCTTCTCCAGATCCTTCAGGTTTCGGGGCTGTCCCTGGGCAATACAGACTTTCAGTTCCCTCCAGATTTTCTATTGGGTTTGGGTCTGGAGAATGGCTAGGCCACTCCAGGACCTTGAGATGCTTCTTACGGAGCTACTCCTTAGTATTCATTGATATTCAGGTCTGGGGACTTGGATGACTTCTTCTATGTTGTACTTGTTCCTCTGTATAAATGCCAGAATAAATTTTAAGCAGTGGTTGGGGTCGTTGTCTTGTTAAAATATCCAGCCCTGCCATAACTATAACTTTGTGACTGATTCCTCTACATTTTTTTTAAGTATCTGCTGATAATTAACCACTACTACCTATAGGGGTCTTCCACTACTACCTAAAGGGGGCTGTTATTACTACCTATAGTCTGTTAATAAAGGGGGCTTCTTTTACTACCTAAAAGGGTTTAATAAACAGGGCTGCTATTACAACCGAAAGGGGGTTCCTATTCCTACATAAAGAGGATTACTAAGGGGGGCTGCTTTTACTTTTTAAAGGGGGTTACTAAAGGGGCTGGTATTACTACCTAAAGGGGGTTACTACTGCTAATACCTTAAGGGGGGCTGATATTTCTACCTAAAGTGGTCTACAGCTACTAATACCTAAAGGGGGCAGCAGGGGGGTTACTAAAGGGGCTGCTATTACTACTTGATGGGGTTTATTAAAGGGGGCTGCTATTAACTAAATGGGGTTACTAAAGGGGGCTGCTATTCCTACCTATAGGGGGGTTACAAAAGGGGGCTGCTATTATTATCCGACGGGCTGCTTTTACTACCTAAAGGGGTTTATTACTACTAATACCAAAAGGGGCTGATATTCCTACTTAAAAATGGTTCCTACATTTACTAGCTAAAGGGGGCGGCAGGGGCCTCATTATCGAGTTTTGCCGCCTCTGACCCCCTAAGTAAATTCTTATGTGAATTCAGGTAGAAGAAAAAGACATGGTGGCACATCTACAATCTTGTATAATGATCTAATTGCTTCTCAGCATAATATCAAAAACGAACAGGTTGTTAGTATACATTTTTGATCAAAAAGTACAAAGCCCACTCGCCACGTCAAGGCCACCTATTTAGAGTGGGTCCCTAACGTCCCTAGCATAAAATGGCATAGTACTGGGCGGCGACCACCACTGCCGCGACACCAGTGCCCACGGGGGGAACGACCCACTGGCAGAGCAGGCCCAATGCCACTCAAACCAGTATATGGGTCGCACCTCCCCACAGACACGGCGCCACGGCAGCAATGGACGCCGCACAGCACCACACCAGTGTGAACAAGGTGTAACAGATCACTTACGATGCTCTCCCAGTCAGACTGGGAGGCTGCTAGGAAAGAAATGACCCTTGTGTAGCTAACTACTACTTATATAGGGGTGGGCTGAGGGGGTGGGGAAGAGTGCAGACACATGTTAAAAAAATAACACAATGTGAATTCAGGTAGAAGAAACAGACATGGTCGCACATCTACAATCTTCTAAGATTGTAGATGTGCGACCATCTCTTTCTTCTACCTAAATTCTTATGTGTTTCCTCTAACTATCTGATAAAAAAAAGAATGGCACGAATATGTATTGTTACTGTACCACTCTGTTCTCATCTGCACATATCTTGGTTCAAAAGTGCATGTTTCTTTGTTCTGTGTTTTAATTAGTTTTTTGTTTAAAAAAGTATTAATATCTTAAACCCTAGAGGAAGCAGGGTGTACAGATACACCATAGGCGCCTGGGACTTAGTCCACCAGGACGTACCTGTATGCCCTGAGTCCCGCTGTGGCCATGATGCGAGTGCAGGAGCTGCGCTCACATCATAGACCCCCTGGCCCCGGCTGCTATCAACAGCCAGGGACTCGCCGATAATGGCAGACATCAGCGATCGTGCTGCTGTCCACCATTAACCCCTCAATATTGATCACGGCATCTGTGGCTATGCGCCAGTTCTGGTGGCTGATCTGATCCCCTACGACACGGCCATATGGGCCAGATCAGCTAAGATGGCGGCTGGAGGTCTCCTTACCTGCCTCCTGCTGCCATAATGGGGTCATCTTCTCTGGTCTGCCTTCAAGAAGAACAGAGAAGTAGATCCCATATAACACTGATATGCATAGCACTGATCAGTATCTGCTATCTAATGAATGCAGTATATACTCCCATGTGGGACTATGAAAGTAAAAAAGAATATTTTTAATAAAAGTGAATAAACCCCTCTCTCCCAAAAAAGAAAAAGAAAAAAAAATTCCCCTCTTTTCCTAGTTAACTCCTTAAGGACGCTGAATGTTTTTACCATAATGACCAGGCCCAATTTTCTGGCATGTGTCTTTTTTAAATGGTAATACCTCTGACATGCTTTAACTTAGTGACGCGATTCTGAGATTGTTTTTTCGTGATATATTGTACTTTATATTAGTGGTAAATCTTTGTTGATTCATGCAGCATTTTTTGTGAAAAACTTCAAAATATTGTGATAAATTGGCAAATTTCAGCGTTTTTTTAATTATTTTTTATGGCATTCAATGTATGTTATGTCCTTTTCTCAACAAAATCCTTTTTTCTCCTTTTTGTATCTCCTTTTTTCTCCTTTTTTGTTCTGACAGCCATAACTCTTTTATTTTTCATCCAACACCATTGTGTGAGGGCTTATTTTTTGCAGGACAAGCTTTACTTTTTATTGGTACCATTTTTGTGATTCTTGCTACCCTTTTGGTCTTTTTTATTCTACGTTTTTTTTTTTTTTTTTTTTTTTACGGAGTTTACCATGCAAGATTAATACCATTATTGTGTTACTGTACAAGTCATTACAGACATGACAATACCTATTATGTATAGGTTCTGGCATTTTTTTTTTTTTTTTGGGGTGAGAATATAGGGTTTTATTGGGAAAGGTGCAGTTCTAAAAAAAAATTTATACTTAATTTATTTAAAAACCTTACATTTTTTTACTTTTTTCAGGTTATAGTATGCTGCATTACATCTGTCCTGCAGAACAGTATAACAATCAGTATTACAAGCCTATGGCTGACCTCACATGCTGCCGTACTAGGCAGACAGGATGCCATCAGCTGGCCTCCTGCTGCCATGGCAACCAATGGGATCCCGCAATCACATCGTGTGTCTGCGTTGGTGGACAGGGGAAGCCCCCTCCCCCTGTCAACCCCATAGATTCTGTGATCAGGACTGATCATGGCATCTATGGGGTTAATGCTGCCAAGAGCGGCACAGTCCCATTCTCGGCAGCTGCGGCGGAACCACAGCTGTAATGATGCTGGTAAAAATGATGTTGTTTTTATTCTGTGGGTCGATTGGAATATGGCGATACTCAATTTATATAGCTTTTTTTTATGTTCTTTTTCCTTTTCTCAACAAAATCCTTTTTTCTCCTTTTTATATTGTCATGTTCTGACAGCCATAACTCTCTTATTTTTCATCCAACGCCATTGTGTGTGGGTCTATTTTTTGCAGCACAAGCTTTACTTTTTATTGGTACCATTTTTGTGATTCATGCTACCTTTTGATCTTTTTTTATTCCACGTTTTGGACCAAAATTTGCATTTTTGCTTTTTTTTAAATTAATTTTTCTTAAATTTTTTTAAATTTTTTTGCGGAGTTCACCATGCAGGATTAATTCCATTATTGTTTCACTGTACAAGTCATTCCATGTGTGGCAATACCTATCATGCATAGGTTTGGCCGTTTTTTTTGGGGGGGTGAGAATATAGGGTTTTATTGGGAAAGGGGCATTTATTTTATTTTTTTTACACTTTTAATTTATTTAAAACCTTTAATTTTTGTTAACTTTTTACAGTTTATAGTATGCTGCCGTACATCTGTCCTGCAGCACAGTATAACAATCAGTATTACAAGCCTATGGCTGACCTCACATGCTGCTGTACTAGGCAGACAGAAGGCCATCAGCTGGCCTCCTGCTGCCATGGCAACCACTGGGATCCCGTGGGTCCGTGTTGGTGGACAGGGGAATTCCCCTCCCCCTGTCAAACCCATAGATTCTGCGATCAGGACTCATCATGACATCTATGGGGTTAATGCACAGTCTCGTTCTCGGCAGCTGTGGCGGGACCACAGCTGTAATTGACAGCCGGGTCCAGCCGGCGATCTCCTGCAGCGCATCACGCTGTGAAGGAGATTGCTGGGACGTATGCATATGTCCAGTTGCACTAACTATCTAGCAACGTGGATATATTCATAAGTCCTGGAGGGGGGGGGGGTATAAAAAAAAAAGTAAATATTTAAACAAATCAACATACATGAAATCGCTTCCTGTAGAAATTTCCGATCTATAAAAATATTATGTTAATGCCGTTCAGTGAACGGCGTAAACATGAAAAAATACCAAATTCCAAAAATATTGTTTTTTAATCTATATACCGTATATACTCGAGTATAAGCCGAGTTTTTCAGCAAGATTTTTCGTGCTGAAAACACCCCCCTCGGCTTATACTCGAGTGAACTCCCCCACCCGCAGTGGTCTTCAACCTGCGGACCTCCAGAGGTTTCAAAACTACAACTCCCAGCAAGCCCGGGCAGCCATCGGCCAGCTGCGGTCAGATGTTAGCTGCAAGTCAATAGTTAACTGCAAAATGCCATATCCACTTGGCATTTTTCAGTTTGGCGTTTTTTGGGCTCCTTGGCAGTTTTAAAAAAATGACCGCTTGTTGAGACTTTGGCATTTTTTCACGAAAATCTTGGCATTTTTCTCCCATAGAAGTCTATGGGAGTGAAAAAATGCCAAGAAAAACGCCATGGGGATTTTATCTTTGGCGTTTTTGCAGGCGGTATTTATTCTCTTTTGGACTTTAACGATCCAAAAAAGTGATGGAGATACCTTTTTTAATTTAATTTCGTAGGGTACCATTAGAAAATAATTTAAAAAAAAGATACAGAAGTGATGGAAAAAAATTGTATTCAATGAAATTTATCTTTTTTATAACAAAATTTTCATTAATTTTTAATCAGGGATCAATTTATGTGGGCGTGTAGGGCACAAAAAATGTAGCCGACAATAATAATGTGGTGTGTGTGTGTGTTTCTTTCACTTTTTTTTATAATTTTTAGTTGGTGCTACTACTCCAAGCATGGAACACACTGGTCCATGATGGGAGTAGTAGTACCTGTACTAATTGACCGGACGCTCTTCTATGGTCCCCTGCACTGACGTGTATGTATACCTATTCATATTTCCCGTAGAGAGCTGTGATTGGCCAGATGGTTCCTGCCAATCACAACTTTGTGGGAAATATGAATGGATGTATATATATATATATATATGTCAGTGCAGGGGACCATAGAAGAGTGGCCGCCGGCATCTATACACTATACAGGAGGATGGCAGTGGGTTTCAGGAGTTACACTTACTGCGATCTGTCTATTAATGCAGGTACTACAGCTCCCAACATTGAGCAGAGTGTGCTCCATGTTGGAAGCAGTAGTACCTGCAGTAAGGGACAGATCACAGCGGATGTCACTCCTCCTGACACCCGCTGCGATCCTCCTGAAGTGAATGTCGGGACTTAGCTGTACTCACAGCTACAGAGCCAGGAAAACAGCTGATGCTGAGCAGTAGATATACATTGTATATCTACTGCCCAGCAAGTACTTACAGTGAGCCTGCAATGTGTATACAGCATACACATTGCTGGCTCACTTAACCCCTTGTTAAGCTGTGCACTATGCGCCAGCCCAGCAAGGAAAGTGTGAACTTACACTGCTGGACAGTGTTGGTTAACCCTTTGGGCAGTATACAATATATACAGCTTACTTATCTCCAGTCCCGGCTGGGTCCGTGTAGCTCCACCCCTAGTGATGACGTCATTAGGGGCAGAGCTTCAGACAGGAGCCAGGCTGCTATGGGTCTGAGGCTCTGTTCACATTATCTGTTTTGTATAATGTGAACAGACCCTTCTGCCAGTGTCTTCCCAGACAGGGAGACTCCAGCTGTTGCTAAACTACAACTCCCAGCATGCCGCGAGTTGTAGTGATGCTCCAATTGGAGGCTTCCTGTATGGTAAGACATTGCATTATGAGTGCACTCACCAGCAGACAGCGCCAAAAATGTCCTAACCAATTTTTTGTGTTTTTTTTTTTTCTTCTCATTTGAAATCCGTGTATGCAGAGGATTACGGCGGATTACTTTTTTTTTTAACCACTTAGGGACCCAGGGTGTACAGGTATGCCCTGAATTTCAGTCCCCACTGCGCAGCGGGCGGGGACTGGACCGGGATGCCTGCTGAAATCATTCAGCAGGCACCCCGTGCAAACCCTTGGGGGGTCCTGAGACCCCCCATGTCGGTGATTGCCGTAAATGACCCGATCGGCGGAAAAATAGGGATGATTGGAGCTGCACCGGTGGCAGATACCTGGAGGACACGCGGGGACCGGCGGCAGAAAGGAGGTGCAGGCAAGTGGATGCAGTGGCAGCAACGTCAGAGGCAGCAGTGAAGATTGCTGTAACGTGATCTTCACTGCTGCTTATAGGAGTTTCAAAACTACAACTCCCAGCATGCCCAGACAGCCTTTCGCTGTCTGGGCATGCTGGGAGTTGTAGTTATTCAACATCTAGAGGGCCACAGTTTGGACACCACTGTGCAGTGGTCTCCAATCTGTGCCCTTCCAGATGTTGCAAAACTACAGCTCTCAGCATACTCAGACAGTCCAGGCATGCTGGGAGTTATAGTTCTGTAACATGTGTCTCTTCAGATGTTGCAGAACTACAACTCCCAGCAAGCCTGGACAGTCTCGGCATCCTGGGAGTTATAGTTTTGCAACATCTGGAAGGACACAGTTTGGAGACCACTATACAGTGGTGTCCAAACTGTAGCCCTCTAGATGTTGCAAAACATCAACTCCAAGCATGCCGCGACTGTCCAGGCATGCTGAGAGTTGTAGTTCCCCCCCATGTGAATGTACAGGGTATATTCACACGGGCGGGGGTTTACAGTGAGTTTCTCACTACAAGTTTGAGATGCAGCAAATTTTCTGCTACAGCTCAAACTCCCAGCGTTAAACTGGCTGTGAACCCCCGCCCGTGTGAATGTATCCTATGAACACTACACTACACCTACACAAAATAAAGGCTAAAACACTACATACAGTAGGGATCAAAAGTTTGGGCACCCCAGGTAAAAAAAATTGTATTAATGTGCATAAAGAAGCCAAGGAAAGATGGAAAAATCGCCAAAAGGCATCAAATTACAGATGAGACATTTTTATAATATGTCAACAAAAGTTAGATTTTATTTCCATCATTTATAATTTCAAAATAACAGAAAACAAAAAAAATAGCGTGTGCAAAAGTTTGGGCACCCTGCAGAATTTATAGCATGCAGTGCCCCCCTTTGCAAAGCTAAGACCTGCCAGTGTCATGGATTGTTCTCAATCATCATCTAGGAAGACCAGGTGATGTCAATCTCAAAGGTTTTAAATGCCCAGACTCATCTGACCTTGCCCGAACAATCAGCCCCATGGGTTCTTCTAAGCAGTTGTCTAGAAATCTGAAACTGAAAATAGTTGATGCTCACAAAGCTGGAGAAGGCTATAAGAAGATAACACAACATTTTCAGATGTCAATATCCTCTGTTCGGAATGTAATTAAGAAATGGCAGTCATCAGGAACAGTGGAAGTTAAAGCAAGATCTGGAAGACCAACAAAAATATCAAACAGAACAGCTCGCAGGATTGTGAGAAAAACAATTCAAAACCTCATGTTTGACTGCACAATCCCTCCAGAAAGATCTGTCATCAGAAGAAAACCTCTTCTACGTCCTCACAGCAAAAATCAGCGTTTGAACTTTGCAAATGAACATATAGACAAGCCTGATGCAAGTTCTGTGGACCGATGAGGTTAAAATTTAACTTTTTGGCCGGAATGAGTAAAGGTACATTTGGAGAAGGGGAACAGAATTTAATGAAAAGAACCTCGGTCCAACTGTTAAGCATGGGGGGTGGATCAATCATGCTTTGGGGTTGTATTGCAGCCATTGGCACAGGGAACATCTCCCGAGTAGAAGGGAAAATGGATTCAATAAAATTTCAGCAAATTTTGGATGCTAACTTGATGCCATCTGTGAAAAAGCTGAAGTTAAAGAGAGGATGGCTTCTAAAAATGGATAATGATCCTAAACACACCTCGAAATCCACGAGGGATTACATCAATAGGCGTAAAACTGAAGGTTTTGCCATGGTCTTCACAATCTCCTGACCTCAACATAATTGAAAATCTATGGATAGACCTTAACCTTTTCAGGACGTAGGGCATATGCATACGCCCTGCATCCCGAGTCCTTAACCCCTTAAGGACGCAGGACGTAAATGTACGTCCTGGTGAGGTGGTACTTAACGCACCAGGACGTACATTTACGTCCTGTGCATAACCGCGGGCATCGGAGCGATGCCCGTGTCATGCGCGGCTGATCCCGGCTGCTGATCGCAGCCAGGGAACCGCCGGCAATGGCCGACGCCCACGATCTCGCGGGTGTCCGCCATTAACCCCTCAGGTGCCGGGATCAATACAGATCCCGGCATCTGCGGCAGTGCGCGATTTAAATGAACGATTGGATCGCCCGCAGCGCTTCATAACGCCGCACGGAGGTCCCCTCACCTTCCTCCGTCCGGCTCCCGGCGTCTCCTGCTCTGGTCTGTGATCGAGCAGACCAGAGCAGAAGATGATCGATAATACTGATCTGTTCTATGTCCTATACATAGAACAGATCAGTATTAGCAATCATGGTATTGCTATGAATAGTCCCCTATGGGGACTATTCAAGTGTAAAAAAAAATGTAAAAGTAAAAAAAAAAGTGAAAAATCCCCTCCCCCAATAAAAAAGTAAAACGTCCGTTTTTTCCTATTTTACCCCCAAGAAGCGTAAAAAACATTTTTATAGACATATTTGGTATCGCCGCGTGCGTAAATGTCTGAACTATTAAAATAAAATGTTAATGATCCCGTACGGTGAACGGCGTGAACGAAAAAAAAAGAAAAAAGTCCAAAATTCCTACTTTTTTTATACATTTTATTAAAAAAATAATTATCAAAAATGTATTAAAAGTTTTTTATATGCAAATGTGGTATAAAAAAAAAGTACAGATCATGGCGCAAAAAATGAGCCCCCATACCGCCGCTTATACGGAAAAATAAAAAAGTTAGAGGTCATCAAAATAAAGGGATTATAAACGTACTAATTTGGTTAAAAAGTTTGTGATTTTTTTTAAGCGCAACAATAATATAAAAGTATATAATAATGGGTATCATTTTAATCGTATTGACCCTCAGAATAAAGAACACATGTCATTTTTACCATAAATTGTACGGCGTGAAAACGAAACCTTCCAAAATTAGCAAAATTTGCTTTTTTTGTTTTAATTTCCTCACAAAAATAGTGTTTTTTGGTTGCACCATACATTTTATGATATAATGAGTTATGTCATTACAAAGGACAACTGGTCGCGCAAAAAACAAGCCCTCATACTAGTCTGTGGATGAAAATATAAAAGAGTTATGATTTTTAGAAGGCGAGGAGGAAAAAATGAAAACGTAAAAATTAAATTGTCTGAGTCCTTAAGGCCAAAATGGGCTGAGTCCTTAACCCCTTAAGGACACATGACGTACTGGAACGTCATGTGTCCACTCCCGATCTATAACGCGGGGCCACGGCGTGGCCCCGCGTCATAGCGGTTCGGGCCCGGCCTCTAACAACGGCCGGGACCCGTGGCTAATAGCGCGCGGCATTGATCGCTGTGCCGCGTGCTATTAACCCTTTAGACGCGGCGTTCAAAGTTGAACGCCGCGTCTAAAGTGAAACCGAAAGCATGCCGGCTAGCTCAGTGGGCTGTTCGGGATAGCCGCGGTGAAATCGCGGCATCCCGAACAGCTGACAGGACAGCGGGAGGGCCCCTTCCTGCCTCCTCGCTGTCCGATCGCCGAATGACAGCTCAGTGCCTGAGATCCAGGCATGAGCAGTCATGCGGCAGAATCATCGATCACTGGTTTCTTATGAGAAACCAGTGATCAATGTAAAAGATCAGTGTGTGCAGTGTTATAGGTCCCTATGGGACCTATAACACTGCAAAAAAAAAGTGCAAAAAAAAAGTGAATAAACATCATTTAACCCCTTCCCTATTAAAAGTTTGAATCACCCCCCTTTTCCCATAAAAGAAAAAACACAGTGTAAATAAAAATAAAAATAAACATAAATGGTATCGCCGCGTGCGGAAATGTCCGAATTATAAAAATATATCGTTAATTAAACCGCACGGTCAATGGCGTGCGCGCAAAAAAATTCCAAAGTCCAAAATAGTGCATTTTTGGTCACTTTTTATATCATGAAAAAATGAATAAAAAGCGATCAATAAGTCCTATCAATGCAAAAATGGTACCGTTAAAAACTTCAGATCACAGCGCAAAAAATGAGCCCTCATACCGCCCCATACACGGAAAAATAAAAAAGTTATAGGGGTCAGAAGATGACAATTTTAAACGTATTAATTTTCCTGCATGTAGTTATGATTTTTTCCAGAAGTCCGACAAAATCAAACCTATATAAGTAGGGTATCATTTTAATCGTATGGACCTACAGAATACATATCAGGTGTCATTTTTACCGAAAAATGTACTACGTAGAAACGGAAGCCCCCAAAAGTTACAAAACAGCGTTTTTTTTTAAATTTTGTCGCACAATGATTTTTTTTCCCGCTTCACCATAGATTTTTGGGCAAAATGACTGACGTCATTACAAAGTAGAATTGGTGGCGCAAAAAATAAGCCATCATATGGATTTTTAGGTGTAAATTTGAAAGAGTTATGATTTTTTAAAGGCAAGGAGCAAAAAACGAAAATGCAAAAACGGAAAAACCTCCGGTCCTTAAGGGGTTAAGGGGTTAAAGGGGTACTCCGGTGAAAACCTTTTTTTCTTTTAAATCAACTGGTGGCAGAAAGTTAAACCTATTTGTAAATTACTTCTATTAAAAAATCTTAATCCTTCCAGTACTTATTAGCTGCTGAATGCTACAGAGGAAATTCCTTTCTTTTTGGAACACTGATGACATCACGAGCACAGTGCTCTCTACTGACATCTCTGTCCATTTTAGCAACCATGCATTGCAGCTGTATGCTAAGGGCAGCATGGTGGCTCAGTGGTTAGCACTGCTGCCTTGCAGTGCTGGGGACTTGGGTTCAAATCCCACTAAGCACATCAATAAATAAAGTGTTATTATTATTATAATAACGTCAGCAGAGAGAACTGTGCTCGTGATGTCATCAGAGAGCATTCCAAAAAGAAAAGAATTTCCTCTTTAGTATTTAGCAGCTAATAAGTACAGGAAGGATTAAGATTTTTTAATAGAAGTAATTTACAAATATGTTTAACTTTCTGCCACCAGTTGATTTAAAAGAATATCCACCGGAATACCCCTTTAAGGACGTAGGGCGTATGCATACGCCCGTGGGAATTCCAGTCCCCGCCGCTAGCCGGTTGGGGACCAGACCGGGATGCCTGCTGAAATCATTCAGCAGGCATCCCGGCACATCGCCGAGGGGGGGTCCTGAGACAATTAGGACTGCAGCTAACGATTATTTTAATAATCGATTAGTTGTCTATTATTTTATCAATTAATCGGAAAAAAATTCAAAATGCCAAAACAAAAAGGGGTTCAGCTGATTCTACTTAAAAAACTATGTACAATGGCCATATTAAAAGTTTCTAGCATGTGATGTGCCAAACAGCAGCATTTTATTACATTTTTTTTTAAGTTTAAGCCGGTTGCTGTCATTTTTAACGCCCCTGTACAGAAACGAGCGTAAATTTGATACTGCCACATGGCTAACTGTCTGAACTATTTAAAAAAATGTGTTAATGATTCACTAATATTTTAATAGTTCAGATAGTTAGCCATGTGGTAGTATCAAATATGTAAAAGAAAAAAATTATTTTACTTTTTTTGTATAGCAATAGGAAAAGGGGGAGCTAATTTTTATTGGGGGTGCAGTAAATTCACATATTTTTTTTCTTTACTTTTTTCTTATATAGCACTCCTATACACGTGTATGTGCAGACCATTGCTTTTACAGACCCCTTTTGACAGCAGGGCCCCCCTTTTAGACAGCAGGGCCCCCCTTTTAGACAGCAGGGCCCTCCTTTAGACCGCAGCCCCCACCCTTGTAGACAGCTCTCCTCTGTTGGGGGCTGCCGCTCCGCTACACAGTTCTCCTGTCCGCATCACGTTGTGCTATGGAGGACCATGTGACACACACGTTACTCTGCTTCCTCCGTAACGTTACGCTGGGCGCAGGGGAGGAGGTGGAGTGACGTGTATGTCACATGGTCCTCCATAGGACAACGTGATGCGGACGGGAGAACGGGGCAGCGGAGCGGCAGCACCCGACAGAGGACAGTTGTAGGTGAGCTGTCTACAAGGTTGGGGCTCTGCGGTCTAAAGGGGGCCCTGCTGCCGCCGCCCGACATGTCCTCACTGCTGCCTTGCTCCTAGCGCAGCGCCGGGACATGTCTATTCTCTGCTGCTCATCTCTGTACCTGACAGAGATGAGCAGCAGAGAATATACATGTCCCGGCAGTGCGCTGATTGCACTAGGAGCAGGGCAGCGGCGGAGACATGTCTGATTCATTTATTCATTCATTCTCTGCCGCTACTGACGGCAGACAACGAATCGGGCGATTATTCGATAACATCGATTAATCGTTGCAGCCCTAATGTCAATTCAATTTTTTTCTGCTATTCTGTGCTGATTGGGTCTCTGGTGACCCGATCGCCCAGAAAATAGGGATGAGGGATAGGAGCAAGGTTGCAGTGCTGCCATCTCCTCCTATCCCCTGCCATTAGTCAGAAATGAATTCTGACCAATGGCAGTGCACGACAGGGGGTTGCCATGGAAACCCCCACTCTGCCCTCTCCTGGATGTTGGGCAGAACGGGGGGGAGAAGATGGTGGCTGGTACCTGATCAGAAGATGCCGTGGGGACTGCTGCTCATTGGTGGAGACTGCAGAGATCAGCGGGGGGGAGGAAGGGGGCAGTAAAGCAGTTGCCAAACTGCAACTGCTGGGAGTTGTAGTTTTGCAACATCTGGAGGGTCACAGTTTGGAGACCACTATTACAGTGGTGCCCAAACAGTGGCCCTCCAGATGTTGCCAAACTACAAGTCTCAGCATGCCTAGACTGCCCAGGCATGCTTGGAGTTGTAGTTCTGTAACATCTGTCCCTTCAGATTTAGCAATTTTCATGAAAATTTTTTAAATTGCTGCTATACTTTGAAGCCCTCTAAGTTTTTTCAAAAAATAAAAATGTCCATTTTATGATGCCAACATAAAGTAGACATAATGAGGGACATTTATCAATGTTTGCTTATGTATTCTTTTTTTTAGTAATTTTTTTCCTTACTTTTTTTTTTGCTTATGTGTGACGTATTTATCAACTGGTTTCAGCCTGTTGATAATTTTCTTTCACGTAAGCAATTTTTCCTTTTTTACTTTGGTAGTAGCTTTTTCTGCTCCATGTTTTAGCTGGAGTCAATTTAGTCAATTTTTGCCACAATTATAGTAAAGGAAACCTGACTAAACCCGTTGATAAATGTCCATCATTGTATTTGTGAATCAATATAAAATTTATTTGGAATATCCATTTTCCTTACAAGCAGAGAGCTTCAAAGTTAGAAAAATGCTACATTTTCTAAATTTTCATGAAATTTGGGGATTTTTCACCAAGAAAGGATGCAAGTAACGACGAAAATTTACCACCAAAATAAAGTAGAATATGTCACGAAAAAACTATCTCAGAATCAGAATAATCGGTAAAAGCATCTTAGAGTTATTGTTACGCCGAGCGCTCCGGGTCCCCGCTCCTCCCCGGAGCGCTCGCTTCACTCCCTCCGCTGCAGCGCTCCGGTCACGTCCTCTGACCCGGGGCGCTGCGATCCTGCTGCCAGCCGGGATGCGATTCGCGATGCGGGTAGCGCCCGCTCGCGATGCGCACCCCGGCTCCCCTACCTGACTCGCTCCCCGTCTGTTCTGTCCCGGCGCGCGCGGCCCCGCTCCCTAGGGCGCGCGCGCGCCGGGTCTCTGCGATTTAAAGGGCCACTGCGCCGCTGATTGGCGCAGTGGTTCCAATTAGGGTTTTCACCTGTGCACTTCCCTATATTACCTCACTTCCCTTGCACTCCCTTGCCGGATCTTGTTGCCTTAGTGCCAGTGAAAGCGTTCCTTGTGTGTTCCTTGCCTGTGTTTCCAGACCTTCTGCCGTTGCCCCTGACTACGATCCTTGCTGCCTGCCCCGACCTTCTGCTACGTCCGACCTTGCTTCTGCCTACTCCCTTGTACCGCGCCTATCTTCAGCAGCCAGAGAGGTGAGCCGTTGCTAGTGGATACGACCTGGTCACTACCGCCGCAGCAAGACCATCCCGCTTTGCGGCGGGCTCTGGTGAAAACCAGTAGTGGCTTAGAACCGGTCCACTAGCACGGTCCACGCCAATCCCTCTCTGGCACAGAGGGTCCACTACCTGCCAGCCGGCATCGTGACAGTAGATCCGGCCATGGATCCCGCTGAAGTTCCTCTGCCAGTTGTCGCTGACCTCACCACGGTGGTCGCCCAGCAGTCACAACAGATAGCGCAACAAGGCCAACAGCTGTCTCAACTGACCGTTATGCTACAACAGTTGCTACCACAGCTTCAGCAGTCATCTCCTCCGCCAGCTCCTGCACCTCCTCCGCAGCGAGTGGCCGCTCCTGGGATACGCTTATCCTTGCCGGATAAATTTGATGGGGACTCTAAGTTTTGCCGTGGCTTTCTTTCCCAATGTTCCCTGCATCTGGAGATGATGTCGGACCTGTTTCCCACTGAAAGGTCTAAGGTGGCTTTCGTAGTCAGTCTTCTGTCCGGAAAAGCCCTGTCATGGGCCACACCGCTCTGGGACCGCAATGACCCCGTCACTGCCTCTGTACACTCCTTCTTCTCGGAAATCCGAAGTGTCTTTGAGGAACCTGCCCGAGCCTCTTCTGCTGAGACTGCCCTGTTGAACCTGGTCCAGGGTAATTCTTCCGTTGGCGAGTATGCCGTACAATTCCGTACACTTGCTTCAGAATTGTCCTGGAATAATGAGGCCCTCTGCGCGACCTTCAAAAAAGGCCTATCCAGCAACATTAAAGATGTTCTGGCCGCACGAGAAATTCCTGCTAATCTACATGAACTTATTCACCTAGCCACTCGCATTGACATGCGTTTTTCTGAAAGGCGTCAGGAACTCCGCCAAGATATGGACTCTGTTCGCACGAGGCGTTTCGTCTCCTCGGCTCCTCTCTCCTCTGGTCCCCTGCAATCTGTTCCTGTGCCTCCCGCCGTGGAGGCTATGCAGGTCGACCGGTCTCGCCTGACACCTCAAGAGAGGACACGACGCCGTATGGAGAACCTCTGCCTGTACTGTGCTAGTACCGAACACTTCCTGAGGGATTGTCCTATCCGTCCTCCCCGCCTGGAAAGACGTACGCTGACTCCGCACAAAGGTGAGACAGTCCTTGATATCTACACCGACCACAAGAACCTCTCCTACCTCCAGTCGGCCCAACGGCTGAATCCTCGCCAGGCCCGGTGGTCTCTGTTCTTTGCCCGATTTAATTTTGAGATTCACTTTCGTCCTGCCGATAAGAACATTAGGGCCGATGCTCTCTCTCGTTCCTCGGATGCCTCAGAAGTTGATCTCCCTCCGCAACACATCATTCCACCTGACTGCCTGATCTCCACTTCTCCTGCCTCCATCAGGCAGACTCCTCCAGGAAAGACCTTTGTTTCTCCACGCCAACGCCTCGGAATCCTCAAATGGGGTCACTCCTCCCATCTCGCAGGTCATGCGGGCATCAAGAAATCTGTGCAACTCATCTCCCGCTTCTATTGGTGGCCGACTCTGGAGACGGATGTTGGGGACTTTGTGCGAGCCTGCACTATCTGTGCCCGGGATAAGACTCCTCGCCAGAAGCCCGCTGGTTTTCTTCATCCTCTGCCTGTCCCCGAACAGCCTTGGTCTCTGATTGGTATGGATTTTATTACTGATTTACCCCCTTCCCGTGGCAACACCGTTATTTGGGTGGTCGTTGATCGATTCTCCAAAATGGCACATTTCATCCCTCTTCCTGGTCTTCCTTCTGCGCCTCAGTTGGCTAAACAATTTTTTGTACACATTTTTCGTCTTCACGGGTTGCCTACGCAGATTGTCTCGGATAGAGGGGTCCAATTCGTGTCTAAATTCTGGAGGGCTCTCTGAAAACAACTCAAGATTAAATTAAATTTTTCCTCTGCATATCATCCCCAGTCCAATGGACAAGTAGAAAGAATTAACCAGATCCTGGGTGATTATTTGCGACATTTTGTTTCCTCCCGCCAGGATGACTGGGCAGATCTCCTTCCATGGGCCGAATTTTCGTATAACTTCAGGGTCTCTGAATCTTCCTCCAAATCCCCATTTTTCGTGGTGTACGGCCGTCACCCTCTTCCCCCCCTCCCTACCCCCTTGCCCTCTGGTCTGCCCGCTGTGGATGAAATTTCTCGTGACCTTTCCATTATATGGAGAGAGACCCAAAATTCTCTCTTACAGGCTTCTTCACGCATGAAGAGGTTCGCGGATAAGAAAAGAAGAGCTCCCCCCGTTTTTTCCCCTGGAGACAAGGTATGGCTCTCCGCTAAATATGTCCGCTTCCGTGTCCCTAGCTACAAGTTGGGACCACGCTATCTTGGTCCTTTCAAAATTTTGTGTCAAATTAATCCTGTCTCTTATAAACTTCTTCTTCCTCCTTCTCTTCGTATCCCTAATGCCTTTCACGTCTCTCTTCTCAAACCACTCATCCTCAACCGTTTTTCTCCCAAATCTGTTCCTCCCACTCCTGTTTCCGGCTCCTCGGACGTCTTCTCGGTCAAGGAAATTTTGGCTGCCAAAAAGGTCAGAGGGAAAAATTTTTTTTTAGTAGACTGGGAGGGTTGTGGTCCTGAAGAGAGATCCTGGGAACCTGAGGACAACATCCTTGACAAAAGTCTGCTCCTCAGGTTCTCAGGCTCCAAGAAGAGGGGGAGACCCAAGGGGGGGGGTACTGTTACGCCGAGCGCTCCGGGTCCCCGCTCCTCCCCGGAGCGCTCGCTTCACTCCCTCCGCTGCAGCGCTCCGGTCACGTCCTCTGACCCGGGGCGCTGCGATCCTGCTGCCAGCCGGGATGCGATTCGCGATGCGGGTAGCGCCCGCTCGCGATGCGCACCCCGGCTCCCCTACCTGACTCGCTCCCCGTCTGTTCTGTCCCGGCGCGCGCGGCCCCGCTCCCTAGGGCGCGCGCGCGCCGGGTCTCTGCGATTTAAAGGGCCACTGCGCCGCTGATTGGCGCAGTGGTTCCAATTAGGGTTTTCACCTGTGCACTTCCCTATATTACCTCACTTCCCTTGCACTCCCTTGCCGGATCTTGTTGCCTTAGTGCCAGTGAAAGCGTTCCTTGTGTGTTCCTTGCCTGTGTTTCCAGACCTTCTGCCGTTGCCCCTGACTACGATCCTTGCTGCCTGCCCCGACCTTCTGCTACGTCCGACCTTGCTTCTGCCTACTCCCTTGTACCGCGCCTATCTTCAGCAGCCAGAGAGGTGAGCCGTTGCTAGTGGATACGACCTGGTCACTACCGCCGCAGCAAGACCATCCCGCTTTGCGGCGGGCTCTGGTGAAAACCAGTAGTGGCTTAGAACCGGTCCACTAGCACGGTCCACGCCAATCCCTCTCTGGCACAGAGGGTCCACTACCTGCCAGCCGGCATCGTGACAGTTATTAATGCTTAAAGTGACGGTGGTCAGAATTACAAAAAAGGGCTGTGTCCTTAAGGGGTTAAAAGAGCAGTGCTTGACAGACAGCCCAGAGATCTCAAAGAACTGGAAGACTTTTGTAAGGAAGAATGGGCAAAGATACCTCAAACAAGAATTGAAAGACTCTTGGCTGGCTACAAAAAGTGTTTACAAGCTGTGATACTTCCAAAGGGGGCAGTACAAGATATTAACTCTGCAGGGTGCCCCAACTTTTGCAGACACCATTTTTTTGTTTTCTGTTATTCTGAAAGTGTAAATGATGGAAATAAAATCTATCTTTTGTTGACATAATATAAGAATGTCTAATCTGTAATTTGATGCCTTTTGGAGATTTTTTCCATCTTTCCTTGGCTTCTTTATGCACATTAATAATTTTACCTGGGGTGCCCAAACTTTTGATCCCCACTGTACACCCCTACACAGTTATCCCCCTCCCCACTAATAAAATGAAAAACGTCTCATATGGCAGTGTTTCCAAAACAGAGCCTCCAGCTGTTGCAAAACAACAACTCCCAATATTGCCAGCAGCCATTGACTGTCCAGGCATGCTGGTAGTTTTGCAACAGCTGGAGGCACCCTGTTTGAGAAACACTGATGTAGGGTAATTTTGGTATCGGAGGCTAGTGTAATTCTTGCATCCGGGTCTGTCCCTATGCAAATCCCTAATTTAGGCCTCAAATGCGCATGTCGCTCTCACTTCGGAGCCCTGTCGTATTTCAAGTCAACAGTTTAGGGCCACATATAGGGTATCTCCGTACTCGGGAGAAATTGCCTAACAAATTTTGGTGGGATTTTTCTCCTTTTCCCCCATATGAAAAGGTAAAGTTGGGGTCTACTCCAGCATGTTATTGTAAAAAAAATTAAAGGGGTATTCCAGGCAAAAACTTTTTTTTATATATCAACTGGCTTCGGAAAGTTAAACAGATTTGTAAATCACTTCTATTAAAAAATATTAATCCTTCCTATAGTTATTAGCTTCTGAAGTTGAGTTGCTGTTTTCTGTCTAAATGCTTTCTGATGACTCACGTCCCAGGAGCTGTGCAGCTCCTATGGGGAAATTTTCCCATCATGCACAGCTCCCGGGACGTGACATCATCATTGAGCAGTTAGACAGAAAACTTCAGAAGCTAATAACTATTGGAAAGATTAAGATTTTTCAATAGAAGTAATTTACAAATCTGTTAAAAGAAAATGGGGCTCAAAGGTCAAAGATATTTTGTTTAAAATAATAATTTATTTATTTATTAGTATAGAATAATAATAGATTAAATAGGGAATGTACAGGGCCCTTGTACTCCCCTAATCAATTTAAATTAATACAAAATTATAAAATATAATAAAAACAACAATGAATATATCAACTATAAAAATATTCTGCGACTTGAGCCTGTAATATCAGTATAGCAATCTAATAATCCTGTGGAACAACAATTTTCAATGCAAATGTTCATTTAATTGTTCCTGTTCTCAGTGATCTTCAATATAAGGCAGATACAATGTAGCAGCTAGAGATGTACAGTTAGTCAATTGATGTATTGAATCTATCCAGACAGTGATAACTCGATCCAGCCGATGCAATGTAGCGCTTGGTGATCAATAGCAAGTTGATTAACAGTCACTCAAGATCACTCCTTATGAATCTCTGTGTATATCACACATTAAAAAGTCATATTAAATCAGCCAATTTGCAATAAACTCCATAAAATGCTCACCACTCCCGGGGTACCACGGATCTCCCTTAAGTGTAGTCCTGTATGCCGGCTGTATAGGATCTTTCGCCCGATGCCTTGCCTCAGTCAGGGATCGCACTGCTGGAGTCTCGGCCAACTCCTAAGAAAGCAGCACTTGGTGGTGGGCACCGTTTGGGGGGACTGCAGCGCTGTCAAGCGGAGTCCCTTAGTTGGACCAGCTGGGAATGGTGGCGGTCAGCAGGCACAAAGTCCTTATTGTAGATGGCCCGATCAGCTTCTTACTTGCAATTAATGTAACGACTGTATGCGGTATACAAAGTGAATAACCCGGCGGCGTTCCTCGTGCACGGGTCGCGCGCTCGGAAGATGCCGCACTGTAATAGATGTCTTGGATCTGTCGGATGATCACTGTTAAAGTCAGGCAAGTGTTCTATATTGTCAGGCTCAATATCGCATATTTATGATCGCTGGACGCGTTTCAAAACCATCCTCGTTTTTTTCTTCAGCGGCGGATTGTGTGAACATGTGCTCCCACTCAAACTGGGAGACTGCTAGAAAAGAAAAGGCCTTTTCTAGCAGTCTCCCAGTTTGAGTGGGAGCACATGTTCACACGTTCCGCTGCTGAAGAAAAAACCGAGGATGGTTTTGAAATGCGTCCAGCGATCATAAATATGCAATATTGAGCCTGACAATATAGAACACTTACCTGACACTAACAGTGATCATCTGACAGATCCAAGACCTCTATTAAAGTGCGGCATCTCCCGAGCGTGCGACCCGTGCACGAGGAACGCCGCCGGGTTATTCACTTAGTATACCGCATACAGCCGTTACATTGATTGCAAGTAAGAAGCCGATTGGGCCATCTACAATAAGGACTTTGTGCCTGCTGACCGCCACCATTCCCAGCTGGTCCGACTAAGGGACTCCGCTTGACAGCGCTGCAGTCCCCCCAAACGGTGCCCACCACCAAGTGCTGCTTTCTTAGGAGTTGGCCGAGACTCCAGCAGTGCGATCCCTGACTGAGGCAAGGCATCGGGCGAAAGATCCTATACAGCCGGCATACAGGACTACACTTAAGGGAGATCCGTGGTACCCCGGGAGTGGTGAGCATTTTATGGAGTTTATTGCAAATTGGCTGATTTAATATGACTTTTTAATGTGTCATATACACAGAGATTCATAAGGAGTGATCTTGAGTGACTGTTAATCAACTTGCTATTGATCACCAAGCGCTACATTGCATCGGCTGGATCGAGTTATCACTGTCTGGATAGATTTAATACCATTGCATCAATTGACTAACTGTATATCTCTAGCTGCTACATTGTATCTGCCTTATATTGAAGATCACTGAGAACAGGAACAATTAAATGAACATTTGCATTGAAAATTGTTGTTCCACAGGATTATTAGATTGCTATACTGATATTACAGGCTCAAGTCGCAGAATAGTTTTATAGTTGATATATTCATTGTTGTTTTTATTATATTTTATAATTTTGTATTAACTTAAATTGATTAGGGGAGTACAAGGGCCCTGTACATTCCCTTTTTAATCTATTATTATTCTATACTAATAAATATTAATTATTATTTTAAACCAAATATCTTTGACCTTTGAGCCCCATTTTCTTTTAACATATTTTCCCTATTTTATACACCTTAGGTATAGGTGTTTGTTGGGTTGCTCGGGTCTTCAGTGACGGTCAAACAGACAGGAGCCTCTCCATTGTATCTATATAATTTACAAATCTGTTTAACTTTCCGGAGCCAGTTGATATATATATAAAAAAAAGTTTTTGCCTGGAATACCTCTTTAACTTTTTGCACTAACATGCTGGTGTTGCTCATTACTTTTTCACATGAGATAAAAGGAGAAAAAGACCCCCAAAATTTGTACGGAAATACCCCATAGGTGGACGTAAAATGCTCTGCGGGTGCACAACAAGGCTCAGGAGTGAGAGCACCATGTACATTTGAGGTGATTTGCACACGGGTGGCTGATCGTTGCAGCGGTTATGACATAAACGCAAAAACAAAAAAAACACCCACACGTGACCGCATTTTGGAAACTACACCCCTCATGGAATGTAACAAGGGGTATAGTGAGCCTTAACACCCAACAGGTGTTTGAAGAGTTTCCGTTAAAGTTGGACGTGAAAATGAAATATTTAAATTTTTTCACTAAAATGCTGGTGTTATCCCAAATTTTTCATTTTCACAAGGGGTAATAGAAAATTGCCCCCCAAAATTTGTAACACCATTTTTTCTGAATATATAAATACCCCATATGTGGACATAAAGTGCTCTGCTGGTGCATTACAATGCTCGGAAGAGAAGGAGCACCATTGGGCTGGAGAGAGAATGTGTCAGGAATTTAAGGCCATGTGCGTTTACAAAGCCACCATGGTGCCAGAACAGTGCCCCCCCCCCCCCCCCCCCCCCCACACACACACACATGTGACCCCATTTTGGAAACTACACCCCTCACAGAATGTAATAAGGGGTGCAGTGAGCATTTACGCCCCACAGGTGTCTGATAGATTATTGTAAAAGTGGTCCGTAAAAATGAAAAATGTAATTTTTCATTTGCACAGACCACTGTACTGAAGATCTGTCAAATGCCAGTGGGGTGTAAATGCTCACTGCATCCCTTATTACATTCTGTGAGGGGTGTAGCTTCCAAAATGGGGTCACATGGGGGGGGGGCTCCACTGTTCTGGCACCATGGGGGCTCTGTAAACACACATCGTCCCCGACTTCCATTCCAAACAAATTCTCTCTCCAAAAACTCAAAGGTGCTCCTTCTCTTCTGAGCATTGTAGTTCGTCCGCAGAGCATTTTACATCCACATATGGGGTATTTGCATACTCAAAAGAAATGGGGTTAAAAATTTTGGGAGGCTTTTTCTCCTATTACCGCTTTTACCCCTTGTGAAAATTTTCACGCCCGACTTTAGCGGAAATTTGTCAAACACCTGTGGAGTGTAAAGGCTCACTGCACCCCTTGTTACGTTCCTTGAGGGGTTTTGTTTCCCGAATAATGTGTTTTTTTGCTGTTCTAGTACCACAGTGGCTTCCTAAATGCGACATTCCCCCCAAATACCATTTCAGCAAAATTTGCTTTCCAAAAGCCAAATGTGACTCATTCTCTTCTGAGCATTGTAGTTCACCCGCAGTTCACTTGATGTCCACACATGGGGTATGTCCATACTCAGAAAAGATGGGGTTACAAATTATTACCCCTTGTAAAAATGTAAAATATGGGAGAAAACAAGCATTTTAGTGAAAAAAAAAATTTATTTACACATACGACTTTAACGAAAAGTCGTCAAACACCTGTGGGGTGTTAAGGCTCACTGTACCTCTTGTTACATTCCTTGAGGGGTCTAATTTCCAAAATAGTATACCATGTTGTTGTTTTTTTGGCACTATAGGGGCTTCCTAAATGTGACACGCCCCCCAAAAACCATTTCAGAAAAACTCACTCTCCAAAATCGCTCCTTCCCTTCTGAGCCCTCTACTGCGCTTGCCGAACACTGTACATACACATATGAGGTATTTCCTTACTCAAGAGAAATTGGGTTACAAATTTTGGGGGGATTTCTCTCCTTTTACCTCTTGTAAAAATTCAAAAACTGGGTCTACAGGAACATGCGAGTGTAAAAAAATTAAGATTTCAAATGTTCTCCTTCACTTTGCTGCCATTCCTGTGAAACACCTAAAGGGTTAACACACATACTGAATGTAATTTTGAATAGCTTGAGGGGTGCAGTTTTTATTATGGGATCTTTTATGGGGTATTTCTAATATGAAGGCCCTTTAAATCCACTTAAAATCTAAACAGGTCCCTTAAAAAATTCTGACTGAAAATTTTGTGAAAAATTGGAAAATTGCTGCTGAACATTGAAGCCCTGTGATGTCTTCCAAAAGTAAAAACATGTCAACTTTATGATGCAAACATAAAGTAGACATAATGTATATGTGAATCAATATATCATTTATTTGGGATGTCAGTTTTCCTTTCAAGCAGAGAGCTTCAAAGATATAAAAATCCAAAATTTAGCATTTGGGGTGTAAATGCTCACTGCATCCCTTATTTCATTCTGTGAGGGGTGTAGCTCCTTTAGATAGGGGATAAGATTTCTAGGGGTGGAGTACCCCTTTAAGGTGAAAATGGGCTGGGTCCTTAAGGGGTTCCCTCTCTGTTTTGGTCATTATTTTTTATAGGAGATATACACTTACTGGCCACTTTATTAGGTACACCTGTTTAACCCCTTAAGGACCAGGCCATTTTACACCTTTGGACCAGAGCGCTTTTTGAACATCTGACCACTGTCACTTTAAACATTAATAACTCTGGAATGCTTTTACTTATCATTCTGATTCTGAGATTGTTTTTTCGTGACATATTCTTCTTTAACATGGTGGTAAATTTTTGTGGTAACTTGCATCCTTTCTTGGTGAAAAATCCCAAAATTTGATGAATTTTGCTTTTTTCTAACTTTGAAGCTCTCTGCTTGTAAGGAAAATGGATATTCCAAATAAAAAAAATTTTATTCACATTTCCAATATGTCTACTTTATGTTTGCATCATAAAATTGACAAGTTTTTACTTTTTGAAGACACCAGAGGGCTTCAAAGTTCAGCAGCAATTTTCCAATTTTTCACAAATTTTTCAAACTCACTATTTTTCAGGGACCAGTTCAGGTTTGAAGTGGATTTGAAGGGTCTTCATATTAGAAATACCCCATAAATGACCCCATTATAAAAACTACACCCCCAAAGTATTCAAAATGACATTCAGTAAGTGTGTTAACCCTTTAGGTGTTTCACAGGAATAGCAGCAAAGTGAAGGAGAAAATTCACAATCTTCATTTTTTACACTTGCATGTTCTTGTAGACCCAATTTTTGAATTTTTACAAGGGGTAAAAGGAGAAAATGTATACTTATAGTTGTAGGCCAATTTCTCTCCAGTAAGCACATACCTCATATGTCTATGTAAATTGTTCGGCGGGCGTAGTAGAGGGCTCAGAAGGGAAGGAGCGACAAGGGGATTTTGGAGAGTACGTTTTTCTGAAATGGTTTTTGGGGGGCATGGTGCCAGAACAGCAAAAAAAAAAACACATGGCATACCATTTTGGAAACTAGACCCCTTGAGGAACGTAACAAGGAATAAAGTGAGCCTTAATACACCACAGGGGTTTCACGACTTTTGCATATGTAAAAAAAAAAAAAAAAAATTTCCACTAAAATGTGTGTTTCCCCCCACATTTCACATTTTTGCAAGAGTTAATAGCAGAAGATACCCCCCCAAAATTTGTAACCCCATCTCTTCTGAGTATGGAGGTACCCCATAAGTTGACCTGAAGTGCACTACCGGCGAGCTACAATGCTCAGAAGAGAAGGAGTCATATTTGGCTTTTTGAGAGCAAATTTTGCTCGGGGGCATGTCGCATTTAGGAAGCCCCTGTGGTGCCAGAACAGCAAAAAAAAAAACACATGGCATACCATTTTGGAAACTAGACCCCTTGAGGAAAGTAACAAGGAATAAAGTGAGCCTTAATACCCCACAGGGGTTTCACGACTTTTGCATATGTAAAAAATGTTTTTTATTTTTTCACTAAAATGTGTTTCCCCCTAAATTTCACATTTTTGCAAGGGTTAATAGCAGAAAATACCCACCAAAATTTGTAACCCCATCTCTTCTGAGTATGGAGGTACCCCATAAGTTGACCTGAAGTGCACTTCGGGCGAGCTACAATGCTCAGAAGAGAAGGAGTCATATTTGGCTTTTTGAGAGCAAATTTTGCTCGGGGGGCATGTCACATTTAGGAAGCCCCTATGGTGCCAGGACAGCAAAAAAAAAAGGGGTACAGTGAGTCTTCACACCCCACAGGTGTTTGATAAATATTCATGAAGTGGGATGTGAAAATGAAAAATTGGATTTTTTTACACTAAAATGCTGGGGTTACACCAAATTTTTCATTTCCACAAGTGGTAAAAGGAGAAAATGTCACCGTAAGTTTGTAAATACATTTCTTTGGTGTAAGGACATACCTCAAGTCTGGGCGTAAACAGCTTGCACACTGGTCTGAGAGGAGCAGGTCGCATTCAGGGGCCTTGAGCTTCTGCGTTGCGGCCTATGGAGCCAGAACAGTGGGACCCCCCCTCAAGGGGCATTACATGGGGTAAATAACTGGGGTACACTAAATAACTAAAATGGGGTACAGTGGGACATAAAATTATAAAACAGGTTATGTTCCCAGAATGAGACCCAGAGCATAGCCAAAACTAAAAAATATGCCCACCCCAAACCCTATGCTCTGAATCATCATTCTGGGAATGTGACGTGTATGGCCGTCCCTAACCTGTTGCCTCAAATTCGCACCCCGCTCAGGTGGAGAGAGAGCGCTGCGCATTTGAGGCAACAAAAAAAGTCCCCGATGATAGTGACTCAGTAACCCATGCCCCAGAGAAAAAAAATACCCCCAGAGGTCTCATCAGTTTTTTTTTTTAGATGAGATTTTTTGGGCAATTTAGTGGTTTTATGGTGGTAAAATTTGGAATGTACTCTGGACATTGGGGTAAATTAAAATAAAAAGGGAAAATTTAGTACTGCATGGAAGTGTGATACTCCCTGAAGCAGTTTTTAATGCAGAGGCCCGGATGATCAGGGCAAGTGTCACATTGAGTGGTGATATCCTTCCGAATCCCCCTCCTGTTACACACTCTGCATTTTTTCTGGGATCGTCCCTTCTTTCCAGTGTGGGGGACCTCACCTGGAAAGTGTTGGCCTGGGACGATCCTGGCACCTATAACTCCAGTTCCTTGGGAAGTCTGGCCTGCTCTTTCCCGGTCGCCAAAGATCAGGACCTTTAGGACTTCTTCTTAGAACTGGAGGAATGTCCCTGTGTTGCCAGCGTACTGGGACAGTACAAAAGCGTTGTACATGGCAACCTGTACCAAGTAGACCACAACTTTTTTGTACCATACCCGTGTTTTCCGCATGGCCATGTATGGCTTGAGGACTTGATCAGAAAGATCAGCTCCCCCCATATACCGATTGTAGTCCAGAATACAATCGGGCTTGAGGACCGGTGTTGTGGTACCTCGCACAGGGACAGGTGAGCTGCCGTTACCATGAATAGTGGTCAGCATAAGGACATCCCTCTTATCCTTATACCTGACCAACAACAGGTTTTCATGGGTAAGGGCACGGGACTCACCCTTGGGCATAGGTGTCTGCAGAAAATTTAGAGGGAGGCCTCTCTGGTTTTTCCGCACGGTCCCACAAGCGGACGTGGATCTGGCGGCAAGGGATGTGAAGAGAGGGATGCTGGTATAAAAGTTGTCCACGTACACGTGGTAACCCTTATCCAGCAAAGGGTGCACAAGCTCCCAAACGATTTTCCCGCTAACACCCAGAGTGGGGAAACAATCTGGGGGTTCAATACGGGAATCTCGTCCCTCATACACTCTAAACTTGAGAGTATACCAGGAGGTATAGAGCTTCACGCCATACCGCATCCGCTTCGAGGGAATATACTGGTGACAGATGAGTCTCCCCTTAAAACTGATAAGAGACTCATCAACCGAGAGCTCCCTGAGGGGTACGTAGGCCTCCAAAAATTTGGCCCCAAAGTGATCGATGACCGGCCTCACTTTGTAAAGGGGCGGGATCACCTCGGGGCGGACATGCCACATTATCTGCATAATGCAGGCATTTCCGAATGGCCTCGAACCGCCTCCGTGCCATGACCATACTGTAAAGCGGGGTCTGGTAGAGGATGTCCCCGCTCCAGTACTGTCTGACACTTGGTTTTTTGACCAGGCCCATATGCAGCAAGAGGCCCCAAAATGTCCTCATCTCTGCTGCATCAATGGCGTACCTTTCATTGGGCCTGGCCAAAACAGAATCGGTGGTGGGCGATGAACTGCCTTGCGTACAGATTCGTCTGCTCCACCATTAGATTGACAAAACTGTCACTGAAAAAATAACTGAAATAGTCAATTTCAGTGAATCCAGAATTGTCAATCCGGATTCCGGAGTTGCCAACAATCTCCGGAACCCGTGGCTGATAAGCCTCTGGGGGTCTCCAGACAGGTTCACCGGAAGGGGGCTCCGGTAAACTTGTCTGGGGGGTCGGACTCCTAGTACGAGCAGCATCACCACTCGCACTAGTGCCGGCCACTGGGCCACTATCATGGGGGGTGTGTGGCCTCGCCTGGCGGCGTCTCCGCCGCCGTATAGGTGACTCATCATCAGGATGAGGAGGACGATGAAGAACACAGGAATGTTGGATCTTCATCGTCCTCACTGATAGATTCGGAGTCGGAGGCTAGAAAAGCGTATGCCTCCGCTGCCGAAAATGCCTGGCGAGCCATCGCCTTTTTTCTACGGGGGGGGGGGGGGGGGTTGGTGGCGGGTGTGTGTGTGTGTGGGGGGGTGAGTATGTAGTGTGTGTGATTGGTGTAACTAACTGTATGGGGGGAAAAAAGCGCTGCGGCCAAAAAAACAAAAATGGCCAAATGCAGCGCCCTGAATCCCTAATAGGGCCCGGGTCACACTAAAAAATTGTTGCGGACCCTTTAGGTCCTATTAGGGGGTCGGGGGGGGGGGGGGAAATGTTTAACTTTTTTTTACACTTTATTTTTTTTTTACTTTATTTTACTGGTTAACCCTACCTGTCCCTGGGGCTGTACTCTCTCCCTGCTCTAAGGGGGTCTTCCTCTGTGAGGGGCTCCGATCTTCACAGAGGGGGGGTCCCTGGCTCCTTCTCGCAGCTCTGGCCGCTGAATGAACTCAGGGAGCAAGCAGAGCCGCGAGAAGGGGCCGTTAGCCCCTCCCCTGCCGGCTGCTATTGGCCACCTCCCCATAGATACAGAGGGTGATAGGGGGTGTATCCTACACCCCCGATCACCTTGTATCTCCGGGTCAACGGGTCACACGTGACCCGCATCACCGGAATAGCCGAAAATCGCAAGTGTGAATTCACTTGCGATTTTCGGCGATCGCCTACATGGGGGGGGGGGTCTGATGACCCCCCTGGGCATTGGCGCGGGGTGCCTGCTGATCGATATCAGCAGTCACCCCAGTCCGGTCCCCGCGCGGCAGGGACCGAAATTCCCACGGGCGTACAGGTACGCCCTTGGTCCTTAACCCCTTAAGGACCGGAGGTTTTTCCGTTTTTGCATTTTCGTTTTTTGCTCCTTGCCTTTAAAAAATCATAACTCTTTCAAATTTACACCTAAAAATCCATATGATGGCTTATTTTTTGCGCCACCAATTCTACTTTGTAATGACGTCAGTCATTTTGCCCAAAAATCTATGGTGAAGCGGGGAAAAAAATCATTGTGCGACAAAATTTTAAAAAAAACGCTGTTTTGTAACTTTTGGGGGCTTCCGTTTCTACGTAGTACATTTTTCGGTAAAAATGACACCTGATATGTATTCTGTAGGTCCATACGATTAAAATGATACCCTACTTATATAGGTTTGATTTTGTCGGACTTCTGGAAAAAATCATAACTACATGCAGGAAAATTAATACGTTTAAAATTGTCATCTTCTGACCCCTATAACTTTTTTATTTTTCAGTGTATGGGGCGGTATGAGGGCTCATTTTTTGCGCCGTGATCTGAAGTTTTTAACGGTACCATTTTTGCATTGATAGGACTTATTGATCGCTTTTTATTCATTTTTTCATGATATAAAAAGTGACCAAAAATGCACTATTTTGGACTTTGGAATTTTTTTGCGCGCACGCCATTGACCGTGCGGTTTAATTAACGATATATTTTTATAATTCGGACATTTCCGCACGCGGCGATACCATTTATGTTTATTTTTATTTTTATTTACACTGTGTTTTTTCTTTTATGGGAAAAGGGGGGTGATTCAAACTTTTAATAGGGAAGGGGTTAAATGATGTTTATTCACTTTTTTTTTGCACTTTTTTTTTGCAGTGTTATAGGTCCCATAGGGACCTATAACACTGCACACACTGATCTTTTACATTGATCACTGGTTTCTCATAAGAAACCAGTGATCGATGATTCTGCCGCATGACTGCTCATGCCTGGATCTCAGGCACTGAGCAGTCATTCGGCGATCGGACAGCGAGGAGGCAGGTAGGGGCCCTCCCGCTGTCCTGTCAGCTGTTCGGGATGCCGCGATTTCACCGCGGCTATCCCGAACAGCCCACTGAGCTAGCCGGCATGCTTTCGGTTTCACTTTAGACGCGGCGTTCAACTTTGAACGCCGCGTCTAAAGGGTTAATAGCGCGCGGCACAGCGATCAATGCCGCGCGCTATTAGCCACGGGTCCCGGCCGTTGTTAGAGGCCGGGCCCGACCCGCTATGACGCGGGGCCACGCCGCGGCCCCGCGTTATAGATCGGGAGTGGACACATGACGTTCCAGTACGTCATGTGTCCTTAAGGGGTTAAGTACCAGTGAGCAAAGGCGTACCTGTACACCCTTGGTCCTTAAGGGGTTAATTGCCAATCAGACAATCACATGGCAGCATCTTAATATATTTAAACATGTAGACGTGGTGAAAACAACTTCCTAAAGTTCAAACCAATCATCAAAATGGGGAAGAAAAGGGATTTAAATGGGCACTGTCACCAACTTTATTTTTTGATATGTTGTAGTATTTATGTACTAGAACATATCTCTAATATACTTTTATTTATTTTTTTTTAATTAAAATTGTTTAATTTACATTTGAAAACCGGCCACTAGGGGTCTCCCTCCTAGTGGCCGGCTGCAGCCTGGCGTGACGTCACGCCTGAAAAAGGACCGATGCGGCCGGGCATCGGTCCTTTGTCATTCAGCCTGCACTCGCTCCCTGCCTGTCAATCAGACAGGCAGGGAGCGAGCGCATTGGCTCCCCACTGGCTGGGAGGCCACTCCTCCCGCACATCGCCGTCGCCGCCTCTGCCTCGCCGCCGCCGCTGTCCCTGCACGCCCGCTGCCGGACTCTGCAGTAAGTGTAAAGGGGGGGGGGTTGTGATGGAGGGAACGGGGTATGGCGCGGGGGGGGAGAGACGGAGGGGACAGGCTAGCGCCGCATGTAACTAATAGTTTATCTACACAGGGTGCCTCCAGCTGTTTCAATACTACAGCCAATAGATGTCAGGGCAAGCTGGGAGTTGTAGTGATGAAACAGCTGGAGGCACCCTGTGTAGATGAACTAAGGGCGGAAGTCCCCCCCAGCAGGCATCAGTGACGTGGTGCCTGCTGGGGAAGTCTGCCTGGTAGTGAGCACACTGCCAGGCAGACAAAAAGCATTTTTAATATAGTAAAAATAAAAATTAAAAGCAGGGAGGGGGTTAGGGATAGATTGGCAATAGGCAGGGACAGAAAAAAAAATTGGATGGTGGGAGCTACCCTTTAAGGACTATGAGACTGGCATGGTTGTTGATGCCAGGTGGGCTGGTTTCAGAAATTGCTAATCTACTGGGATTTTTACTTATAACCATCTCTTGGGTTAACAGAGAATTGCCCAAAATGAGAAAATAGGAAGTGAGAGGCAGTTGTGTAGATTAAAATGCCATGTTGATGTTAGAGGAGAATGGGCAAACTAGTTCGAGATAACAGGCTACAGTAACTGATTAAAAGGTTCAGTGGGTACATCGTTTTTGCTTTCTGGGTTTGGTTTAGAAGCTTTGGTTTGGGCTATAAGTGAGAGGGGGGGTTGCCTCTACTGTGGCTTCATGATTTTTTGCACCTGCAGATTCTGTTCAATAACAGTCTTGCAGTGTTATATGTAGACCATATGGACATTTTAAGCCATTTGGTAGTCTGCAGGTGGTTAAAGTAGTTTTACAAGATTTGAAAAATATGTTCTTTTCCAAAAGCAGCACTACACTTGTCAATGGGTGTGCTTAATAATACTATCTACTTAAGTGTAGCGAAGCTGCAATACCAGACACAACCAATCAACAGGTTTGCCGCTAGTTCTGTAAGTAACTAGCCCCTTTATTACTTTTGCCATAAGGTGTTCCAAATGTTTGCTACTGCATTACATTTATTACTTTTGCACAAATGACGTATAATGTTTGCCTATTAGCATGAGTTTGATTACCTTGAACATTGCCCCTAGTTCCGGTTCTATGTACTTTGACTTTCTTTGACCTCGTTCTCTGTAGTGTTTGCTTTCGTGTGGGTGAGGAAGATAGTGTTTACACTGATAAACGTTATTCTGAGGTCATTTATGTGTGTATGTATGTTTTCCAAAAGACAAATATTCCACTCAAAAATGTTTACTTAGTGTGTAGTATGTAAGCAGTTAGAAGAAGTTTATTTTTGTCACTTTTTTTTTTTTTAGTTTTATTACAGTGATTTGAATTGTAACCAACATATTTTGATGTTCCCTGTTTATTCATAGTACATTAATTGCTATATACTCTTCTGTTGAAACTATATGGTAACATTTCCCAACCAGGGTTCCCTGACATTCTGGGGTTCATTGAGCCCTGATCACGGGTTCCCTAGAACACAGTAACAAAAAGACCTGGCACTTACAGTGATGGCTGTAAATGTTGGCACCCATAAGATTTTTCAAGAAGATAAAGTATTACTCACAGAAAAGGATTGCTGTAACACATTTTGCTATACACATGTTTATTCCCTTTGTGTGTATTGGAACTAAACCAAAAAAGGGAGGAAAAAAAGCTAATTGGACATAATGTCACACCAAACTCCAAAAATGGGCTGGACAAAATTATTGGCACCCTTAGCTTAAACCCTTGGGGACGGAGGGTTTTTCCGTTTTTGCACTTTCGTTTTTTCCTTCTTACCTTCATAACCCTTTCAATTTTGCACCTAAAAATCCATATGATGGCTTATTATTTTTTTTGTGCCACCAATTCTACTTAGTAATGACATCAGTGATTTAACCCAAAAATCTATGACGAAACGAAAAAAAAAATCACTGTGCGACAAAATTGAAGAAAAAAAGCCATTTTGTAAACTTTGGGGGCTTCCGTTTCTACGCAGTACATTTTTTGGTAAAAATGACACCTTATCTTTATTCTGTTGGTCCATACGATTAAAATGATACCCTACTTATTTACCGTAGGTTTGATTTTGTAGTACTTCTGGAAAAAATCATAACTACATGCAGGAAAATTTATGTTTAAAATTATCATATTCTGACCCCTATTACTTTTCTATTTTTCTGTGTATGGTGCGGTATGAGGGCTCATTTTTTGCGCCGTGATCTGAAGTTTTTAGCGGTACCATTTTTGTATTGATCGGACTTTTTGATCGCTTTTTATTCATTTTTTCATGATATAAAAAGTGACCAAAAATACGCTCTTTTGGACTTTGGAATTTTTTTGCGCGTACGCCATTGACCGTGCGGTTTAATTAATAATATATTTTTGTACATCGAACATTTCCGCATACGGTGATACCACGTATGTTTATTTTTATTTATACAGTTATTTTTAATTTTTATTTTTTTATGGAAAAAGGGTGTGATTCAAACTTTTATTAGGGAAGGGATTAATTGATCTTTATTACCTTTTTTTTCCCACTTTCTTTTTGCAATGTTATAGCTCCCATATGGGGCTATAACACTGCACACACTGATCTTTTACATTAATCAATGGTTTCTCATAGGAAACCATTGATCAATGATTCTGCCGCTTGACTGCTCATGCCTTTATCTCAGGCACTGAGCAGTCATTCGGTGATTGGACAGCGTGGAGGAAGGTAGGGGACCTCCTGCTGTCCTACAGCTGTTTAGGATGCCGCCATTTCGCCGCGGCGATCCCAAACAGCTCACTGAGCTAACTGGCATTAGTGTACTTTCACTTTAGATGCAGCGTTCAACTTTAAACGCCGCGTCTAAAGGGTTAATAGCGCGCGGCACCACGATCAGTTCTGCACGCTATTAGCCGTGGGTCCTGGCCATTGTTAGAGGCTGCGTCCGATCCGCTATGAGAAAGGGAGTCGGTGTCCTCCATAGCCAGCAGGTTAATATTTGGTTGCACACCCTTTGGAAAAAATTACTGAAATTAGTTGCTTCCTATAACCATCAATAAGCTTCTTACACCTCTCAGCCAGATTGTAGGACCACTCTTCCTTTGCAAACTGCTCCAGGTCTCTCTTATTGGAAGGTTGGCTTTTTTCAACAGCTATTTAAGATCTCTCCACAGGTGTTCAATGGGATTTAGATCTGGACTCATTGCTGGCCACTTCAGAACTCTCCAGCGCTTTGTTGCTATCCATTTCTAGGTGCTTTTTGATATATGTTTGGGGTCATTGGCCTGCTGGAAGACCCAGCTTTCTGACACTGGGCTGGACCTTGTGACCTAAAATCCGTTGATAATCCTCAGATTTCATGATGCCTTGCACACATTCAAGGTACCCAGTGCCAGAGGCAGCAAAACAACCCCAAAACATAATTGAACTCTCACTATAGTTCACTGTAGGGACTGTGTTCTTTTCTTTGTAGGCCTCTTTCCATTTTCGGTAAACAGTAGAATGATGTGCTTTACCAAAAAGTTCTATCTTGGTCTCATCTGTCCACAAGATGTTTTCCCAGAAGGATTTTGGCTTACTCAAGTTAATTTTGGCAAAATGTAGTCTTGCCTTTTTATGTCTCTGTGTCAGCAGTGGGTTCCTCCTCGGTTTCCTGCCATAGCATTTAGTTTCATTTAAATATCAGTGGATAGTTTGCGCCGACACTGATGCTCCCTGAGCCTGCAGGACAGCTTAAATATCTTTGGAACTTGTTTGGGGCTGCTTATCCACCATCCAGACTATCCTGCATTGAAACCTTTCATAAATTTTTCTCTTTCGTCCACACCCAGGTAGATTAGCTACAGTGGACAAAGGCAAATCTAGATCTCTGGAGATGGAATTGAAAACCAAAATTGTGAAAAAAATATCAACAATCTTAAGGTTACAAGTCTTCAGACAGTTCTCTTCTCCTCTTTCTGTTGTCCATGCTTAGTGTGGCACACACAGGCACACAATGCAAATACTAAGTTAACTTATCTCCTTTTTATCTGCTTTCAGGTGTGATTGTTATATTGCCCACACCTGTTACTTGCCACAGGTGAGTTTAACCCCTTAAGGACCCAGCCAATTTTCAGTGTAGGCCATTTTTTGCACATCTGACCACTGTCACTTTAAGCATTAATAACTCTGGGATGCTTTTACCTTTCATTCTGATTCCCAGATAGTTTTTTCGTGACATATTCTACTTTATGTTGGTGGTAAAATTTTGTCGATACTTGCATCATTTCTTGGTGAAAAATTCCAAAATTTGACGAAAAAATTTAAAATTTTGCATTTTTTTTTTTTTACTTTGAAGCTCTCTGCTTATAAGGAAAATGAATATTCCAAATACATTATATATTGATTCACATATACAATATGTCTACTTTATGTTGGCATCATAAAGTTTACATGTTTTTACTTTTGGAAGACCTCAGAGGGCTTCAAAGTATAGCAGCAATTTTCCAATTTTTCACAAAATTTTCAAAATCAACATTTTTCAGGGACCAGTTCAGTTTTTAAGTGGATTTTAAGGGCCTTCTTATTAGAAATATCTTCATTTTTTACACTGGCATGTTTTTATAGACCCAGTTTTTGAATTTTCACAAGGGGTAAAAGGAGAGAAATCTTCCTAAAATGTGTAACCCAATTTCTCTCGAGTAAGGAAATACCTCATATGTGTATGTCAAGTGCTCTGCTGGCGCACTATAATGCTCAGAAGAGGAGGAGTGCCATGCAGCTTTTGGAAAGAAAATTTGTTTGGAATGGAAGTCAGGCACCGTGTGCGTTTACAAAGCCCCCCGTGGTGCCAGAACAGTGGACCCCCCTCACATGTGACCCCATTTTGGAAATTACACCCCTCACAGAATTTAATAAGGGGTGCAGTGAGTATTTACATCCCACTGGCGTTTGACAGATCTTTGGAACAGTGGGCTGTGCAAATGAAAAATAAAATTTTTCATTTTCACGGACCGCTGTTCCAAAAATCTGTCAGACACCTGTGGGGTGTAAATGCTCACTGTACCCCTTATTACATTACATGAGGGGTGTCGTTTTCAAAATGGGGTCACATTTTGGGGGGGGGTCCATTGTTCTGGCACTATGGGGGCTTTGTAAACACATGTGGCCTTCAATTACGGATACATTTTCTCTTCAAAAGCAAAATGGCGCTCCTCTTCTGAGCATTGTAGTGCACCAGGAGAGCACTTTACATCAGTATGTGGGGTATGTTCTTACTCAGAAGAAATGGGGTTACAAATTTTGGGGGGCTTTTTTTCCTATTTTCCCTTATGAAAGTGAAAAATTTAGGGTAACACCAGCATGATAGTGTAAAATGTTTTATTTTTTTTACACTAACAGGCTGGTGTAGCCCCCAACTTTTCCTTTTCATAAGGGGTAAAAGGAGAAAAAGCCCCCGAAAAATAGTAGTGCAATTTCTCCCGAGTACGGAAATACCCCAGGGTGCCTCCAGCTGTTGCTAAACTCCCAGCATGCTTGGACAGTCAGTGGATGTCCAGAAATGCTGGGAGTTGTTGTTTTGCAAGGCTCCATTTTCTAAACACTACCGTACAATACTTTTTCATTTTTATTGGGGGGGACAGTGTAAGGGAGTGGGATAGGTAGTGTTTTACCCTTTCTTATGTGTTAGTGTAGTGTAGTGTTTTTTGGGTACATTCGCACTGGCGGGTTTACAGTGAGTTTCCCACAAGGAGTTTGCGCTGCAGCAAAAAATTTGCCGGAGCTCAAACTTCAAGCAGGAAACTTACTGTAAACCTGTCCGTGTGAATGTACCCTGTACAACTTGTTGTACTTTTGCAACAGCTGGAGGCACTCTGGTTGGAAAACCTTCAGTTAGGTTCTGTTACCTAACTCAGTATTTTCAAACTATTGTGCCTCCAGCTGTTGCAAAACTACAACTCCCAGCATGTACTGATCACCGATGGGCATGCTGGGAGATATAGTTATGCAACAGCTGGAGGTACGCAACTACAACTCCCAGCATGCCGAGACAGCTGTTTGCTGGGATTTGCAGTTTTGAAACATCTGGATGGCTACAGTTTAGAGACCACTGCACAGTGATCTCCAAACTGTAGCCCTCCAGCTGTAGCAAAACTGCAAATCCCAGCATGCCCACAGAGCAAACACCTGTCTGGGCATGCTGGGAGTTGTAGTTTTGCAACATCTGGAGGGCTACAGTTTAGAGACCACTGTATAGTGGTCTCAATCTGTAGCCCTCCAGATGTTGCTAGGCAACTCACCGGCTTCCGTAGGATCCAGGGAGCCGCATCGCCGTCCTCTTCTGCCGCCGATCGCCTGCTGCTGCCGTTGGGTAACTGGACCTTCGGCGCCGGTCCTCGTTGGTTTCCCCGTTCTGCCCAGCCTACTGTGGGTGGGCAGAATGGGGAAACCGAAACCGATCTGCTATTGGTCGTCTCTTCTAGATGACCAATAGCAGGGATAGGAGGGGTGGCCCCCCTGCCACCTCACTCCTATCCCTTCAGGGGGCTAGTGGGTGTCTTGGACAACCCCGATCCCTCTTATTGTACGGGTCACCAGAGACTCGTATGACCCGGAATTGCCACAAATCGCCATTGTGATGACCCCCTGGGCATTGCACAGGGTGCCTGCTGATCGATATCAGCAGTCACCCCGGTCCGGTCCCCGTGCGGCGAGGACCGAAATTCCTACGGGCGTACAGGTCCTTAACTGGTTAAAGGAGCATCACATGCTCGAAACAATCTTATTTATCCTCAATTTTGAAAGGGTGACAATAAATTTGTCCAGCCTATTTTTGGAGTTTGGTGTGACATTATGTTCAATTTGCTTTTTTTCCTCCCTTTTTTTGGTTTAGTTCCTATACACACAAAAGAGCATACATATATGGGCTGCAGCATACATATATGAGTCAAACTATAGTGCAGGATGAGCATTATAGAAAGCTTTACCTGCTATTTCACCAACATTCTTTAAGGAAGGAGCAACATTAGGAGTTTCCCTGGTGTAAAAACATTTTCAAGGGTTTTCTTGTGGTAATATGGTTGGGAATCACTGGCAAAGGGCACAAATATTTCTGAGATTTAAAAAAAAAAACAAAAAAACTGTGTACGTTCTGTATAAGTAACCTACAAACTATATAAATAAAACTCAAAGGGGGAGATTTATCAAAGTTGTCTATGTCCCGCATCAATATAGACCAAACTACAGTGGGTTAGTCTGGTCTATTGTGCGCCTAATTTATCAAAAGGCGCACGGCTCTTGATAAATACTGAGCACGGACTTCGGGATCTATGCTTTAGACTGTATTTAAACCTGCTCCAACATGATCTGACATTTCAGCGTACTTTCAGCCGATGCGATTTGTCGCCGAAAATTCAGCACCAATGCATTTTTCCGTCTAAAATAGACTAGAATGCATCATGTTCTAAAAATCCTCTAAAGCAAAAGTCGCAGAAAAGTCGCACAAATTTACACTGCAACTTTCTGTGCGACAAATTTAGATGGGAAAAAACAGTCTAAATCTTTGGTAAATATCCCCCAGTGTGTGTGTGTGTGTGTGTGTGTGTGTATATGTATGTGTGTAGGTATGTATGTTCCACAAAAACGTCCAAACGGCTAAAGATATTAACATGAAACTTGGCACACATGTTACTTATATGTCAACAACAAACATAGGATAGGTAATTTAACCCTTACTCACCCCCATTTGCCAGGGTCGGGGTTTTTGTTTAAAGTCCCATACAAGTCTATGGGAAATATATGTTACTGCATAACTTCCAAACGGCTGGAGATATTTCGATAATACTTGGTCACATGTTACTTATATGTCCACTTAAAATTTGGATAGTTAATTTAACCCTTAACTACCCCCATTTGTGAGGGTCTGGGTTTTTGTTTAAAGTCCCATGCAAATCAATGGGAAATGTATGTTCTCACATAACTTCTGTACGGCTGGAGATATTTCAATACCTGGTACACATATTACAGGTTGGGATATGAGGATGGGATGAGAGGTCGAGTTAGGAGGTCGGGATATGAGGACGGGATAGGAGGTGGAGATAGGAGGTCAGGATAGGAGGATTTGATAGGTGGTCGGGATAGGAGGACTTGATAGGAGGTCGGGATAGGAGGTCGGGCTATGAGGACAGGATATGGGGTTGGGATATGATAACAATATATGGGGATGGGATATGAAGTAGAAAGCTTCCTCCTTTGTTGATTTTCCTCCCCAACAAGGATGAGGAAGGAAAAACCGGGCAATGCCAAGTACTGAGCTAGTATTTGATAAAAACTCAGCTCAGTCTCTACAAATTGAGCATTATGTTTGTCTGTTTTAAGATTTTTCTCACTACAGTTTAGTTGAGCTTCCTAAAGTGGTCGACTTGTCTTCAAGACAAAATGCTATTTCTGGTCTATATAAACAGCTTACTTTGCAATTCATCAATCCTTAGCTAATAATGTGGCATTTGATGTTGATAAGAATCTGCATATAGGCCTCACATTAATAAAGTTAGTGCTTACCACTTCCTGTGCTGATTCTACTTACCATATTGAAAACAAGGGTGTCAGATTGTTCATTGTGGTGCTTTTTTTAATTTTAATTTTAAATGGTTAAATGGGCGTAGCTTAATGACGTCACTGCTGTTGTTCTCTAGCAGCGGGACCCAGCAGAGGTGACATCACTAAGCTCCTCCAATGCCCCAAGCCACTGCTGCTCTCTGCTGGCTCCTGCTGCTGGAGAACAGCAGCGGTGATATCACTTGGCTCCGCCCTTGCCCCAAGCTGAGCTGGAGCTGAAGTTAACTAAAGAGATTACCAGAGATCCCCTGCACAGAACGGGACAAGGTAAGTACCATTGTCATCAGTGTCACCTGCACTACCTGTCGGTATCGACAGGTTAATGCAGGTGACACTCTGACAGATTTCCTTTAAGGGCTCAGCCTATTTTCACATAAGGACTCCTTCTAAAAAATCATAATGCTTTCAATTTTGCACCTACAGACCCATATAGGGGCTTGTTTTTTGTGTCACCAATTGTACTTTTTAATGACATCACATAATCTGCAGCAAAACAAAAAAAAAAAAAGTATTTGTGGGGTGAAATTTAAAAACATTTTTTTTAGGGCTTCCGTTTCTACGCAGTGCAGTTCTCGTTAAAGATGACACCTTATCTTTATTCTGTAGGTCCATATGGTTAAAAGGATGCCAAATTTATGTAGGTTTTAATTTATTTTACTACTTACTCGAGTAATTCCTCTTGAATTCTCCTCTCCAAATTAATGCACATCTTCTCTGCCCATTGACTTTAATGTTATTTCTGCTGGCCTGTTCACACTGCGGAAATTCTGCTAGAGGAATTCCGACGCTGAATTCTGGGGTGAATGGAAGCAGGAGTGGATGAATGGAGGTTTAATGGAAGCAGGGGTGGGTGAATGGAAGCAGGGGTGGGTGGATGAATCCAAGCAGTGGCAGGAGGGGGTGAATGAAAGCAATAGCGGGGGGGGGGGGTGAATCAAGGCAATAGTGCTGGGAAGCAGATAGCAATATGGGTGGCTGTAAGGAATGTGGGAGACAATATGGGTGGCTGAAAGCAATGTGGGTGGGAGGCTGAAGGCTAAAGGTGTGCATGGTTGGCTGGAGGCAATAGTGGTGGGTGGGTCGTTTTAAATGTGTTGGCTGTCTGGGAGGCTGGAGGCAATAGGAGTGGGTGTCTGGGAGGCTGGAGGCAATAGAGGAGTATGAAGGCAATAGTGGTGGGTGGGTGGTGAGGGGTGTAAAGACAATAGTAGTGGGTGGTGGTAGGGATTCTGAAGGCAATAATGGGAGTGACTGGGAGTCTGGAGGCAATAGGGGTGGGTAAGAGGCTTGAAGCAATGGGGGGGGGGTTGAGAGGCTGGAGGCATTTGAAAGGTTTGAGGTATTGTGTGTGAGAAAGAGGGGTTGGAAGCATTTGAGGGAATGATGAAGGTATTATGTGTGTGTGGCTGGAGGTATTGTGTGTGTGTGTAGGAGAGAGGTTTAAGGCATTTGCGCGGATGCTGAAGGCATTGTGTCTGTGGGCCGGGAGGCATTGTCTGTGTGTGGGAGAGGCTGGAGGCGTGTGTTGGAGAGTGGTTGGAGGCATTTAGGGGGATGCTGGAGGCATTGTCTGTGTGTTTGATAGATGCTGGAGGCATTGTGTGTGCATGTAAAACATGGTCTGGAGGCATTTTCAGCAGATGGAAGCATGAAGTGCTCCAAAATCTCCTGATAGCTAGCTGCATTGACCCTGCCCTTCATAAAACACAGTGGACCAACACCAGCAGCTGACATGGCATGTTCAAAAGTGGCAGCTGACAAGTTTCTGGTTCAAAAGTGGCTTGACCTGGGGAATGCGGCACCTGTAGCCCATTTGCTGCACACACCTGTGCACGGTGGCTCTGGATGTTTCTACTCCAGACTCAGTCCACTGCTTCCGCAGGTCCCCCAAGGTCTGGAATCGGTCCTTTTCCACAATCTTCCTAAGGGTCCAGTCACCTCTTCTCGTTGTGGAGCATTTTCTGCCACATTTTTTCCTTCCCACAGACTTCCCACTGAGGTGCCTTGATACAGCACTCTGGGAACAGCCTATTTGTTCAGAAATTTCTTTCTGTGTCTTACCCTCTTCTGGACAGCAGTAAGGTAGGCAGTCTTACACATGATTGGGGTTTTGAGTAATGAACCAGGCTGGGTGTTTTTAAAAGCCTCAAGAATCTTTTGCAGGTGTTTAGAGTTAATTAGTTGATTCAGATGATTAGGTTAATAGCTCGTTTAGAAAACGTTTTTATGGTATGCTAATTTTTTGAGATAGGAATTTTGGGTTGTCATGAGCTGTATGATAAAATCATCAGTATTAAAACAATAAAATACCTGAAATATTTCAGTTGGTGTGCAATGAATCTAAAATATATGAAAGTTTAATTTGTATCATTACATTATGGAGAATAATGAACTTTAGCACAATATTATAATTTTTTTTAGAAGAACCTGTAGGTGTTGTGTAATGTTACCTTTTAGCCATTTTTTGTTGTGCGTCGAAAACTATTCGGTAGGGATGCACCGCGAAAAAACTTTTTTCCGAGGGGTGCCCTGACCCGAAAAAGGTTGGGAACCACTGGACTACACAGACTTTGTAGTCTGTTGCAGAGCATTTTTAATCCATAATACAGGAGCATTGAACTAGAGATGCAGCATGTAAAAGGATAACCTTGTAAGTTCTATCACAATACAAATAGTATTAAAATTATTAGGGAAATCAGTACACTATAAAATATACAGTATGCCAAATAGAACCTGGTATCTAAAAGCACCTGGACGGGCAGACCTGGAAAATCAATCAATTTGCCCTAGATGGAATCAAATTTAGAAAGACTGTTTCTTTTCAAGCAGATCTCCCCTCTCTAATTTATTGATATTGTTCATCTTATTGACAAATTTCTGTAGTTATGGAGGGTTATTTCTAAGCCAATGAGCTGCAACTGTCATATGAATTTGCTAGAGTATCTATGCACAGAGCTTCCAGGTCACTGACTACTATTTCACCCAACAATCCCAATAGACTCTAGGGTCAGGAGGAAGATTATACACCTGGTTAATTACTTTAATGGCCAAATTCCAAAATTTATAGTTATACACACTCCCAGACCATGTGCATCAGTTGAGCATCTGGTAATCTGTACACCAAAGGCAATATGGGTTGCTACGCATTCCAATTTTGAACAGTAGTGCACAATACATTCTGGGGGAGATTCATCAAAACCTCTCTAGAGGAAGGATGCTCATAGCAACCAATCAGATTGTTTCTTTCATTTCTGAGAGGCCATTTTAAAAACGAAAGAAGCCATCTGATTGGTTGCTATGGGCAACTGGTCAACTTTTCCTCTGCACAGGTTTTGATAAATTTCCCCCTCTGTGCATAACAATTAAGACCTCCTCTGAGCCTCCTCTAAAGAAAACATAGGTGTTAGTTCTAATATTTATTTATTTTGTGACCTTCTATAGAAAGGAGGGATTTGACTCTATCCTATAACCCCGACCCCTTCCTGACCCATGACATACATGTATGTCATGGATCGGGTGGGCAGACATGACGGGGGCTCGCGGGTCGGGTCCGCGTCATGACTGGGATATGTCTGCTGCTATCAGCATCTGACATCTGCCGGTAATGACGGACTTCGGCAATCACAGCATTTAAACACTAAATGCCGCTATTCCCTTGTGTCTATTGGTCCAATAGCCCCCCTGCGATGTAATCGCGGGGGGGCTATGGGTTGCTAGGGAAGCCCGAGGTCTTACCTGCTCCTCGGCATCCTCCCTGGCTCTGTGATTGCTTAGGCAGCCCTTAGCAATCTTGCACAGATTTCAAAGATCAATGTAATGTAATAGCATTATGTTGACCTATGTAAGCCATCTGATGATGGCTTATGATAGGCCCCTAGGGGGGGGGGGAGGCAAAAAATGTGTATAAAAAAAGTTAAACAATTTTTTTTTAAATATAAAAAATTTCTCTCCTACTATAAATTGAAATCACCCCCCTTTTCCCATTTTTTTAATTAAAACACTGTACAAAACAAATACACATATTTGGTATCGCCGCGTGCGTAAGTTTCCAAAATATTAAATTATGTTTCTGATCCTGCACTGTGAATGACGTAAACACAAAAAAATTCAAAATGCCTAAATTGCAGATTTTTGGTCATATTACATCCCCCAAATTTTTTTTTATAAAAAGTGATCAAAAAGCCAGAACTACACAAAAGTGGTACCGTTAAAGACTGCAGCTCATGGCGCAAAAAGCAAACCCTAAAACAAAAAAGTTAGAGGGGTGAGAACATGGTAATGAACAAAGTTATTTTTTTTAATATTTAAAGGTTTACATTTTTTTTTTTAACAATAAAACAAAAATTATTCAAGTTTGGTATTATTGACATCATATTGACCCAGAGAATTAATGTAGAATGTCAGATTTACCGTTTTTCAAACTCCTAAAAAATAATTGCTCTACAAAATTGTGCAATTCCCTAATTTTTTTTAAAATTTTGCCCTGCATATAACGAATCCAACTCGTCGTGCAGAAAATAAGCCCTAATACAACTTTGTCAGTCGAAAAACAAAAAAAAGTTATGGGTCTTAGAATGGAGGGAAGAAAAAAAAACATGAGCCAGAAATAAAAATTTGCGGGCAGGGCGGTGGCAACAGCTGAGGGCACACTATGAGTCGGTTCAGCGGCGGATCCGCATCATAAAATACGCTGCGGCTCCATTACGTGTAGCCCTACCCTAAAGGTTCTAGATTGTCTGACAGATAATATTGTGGCCTGGTTGTGACCACAACTCCCAAGCACTTAAAGGGATTTTCCTGGATTAGAAATATGCATCTTTCTTGCAAAAACAGCACCACTCCTGTCCACAGTGACAGGAGTGGTGCTGTTAAAGTGAATGGGACTGAGCTGCAATGCTACACACAACCTGTGGACAAGATTGGTACTGTTTTTGCAATAAAAAAAAACAAATCCCACCACGGTAAGGTGTCCTACACTATAAAAATGCCTCTCCTGGGCTAGCAGTAAGCCAACAAATTTTTGGCAAGTAGTATCCAGCTTTTCTTTATTAAAAACGCCCAGGGGGATGGGTAGGATGCACAACCAAATTTGCATTGGTATTTCAGACACAGCAGTGTGCACCTTATAATATCTATAAGGCTAGGTTCAGACTACGGAATCTCTGGGCAGAAAATTTCCACCCGGAGATTCCGAGTGCGGCCAGCACCGACTGAATCAGTTGGCGCTAGGACCGCGTGGACACTGCAGTCTCCAATTGACTGCAATGTGTTCCGCGAGTATTTCCGCCTGAAGAAAGAGGAATGCCATTCTTCAGGCGGAACTTTCCAAGCAGATTTTCTGCAAATTCTGCTTCACAAATTCCAAATTCCGCTTGCTACACTATACATTTTAGCAAGTGGAATTTCCGCCTGCAATTTCATAGCGGAATTGCCGGCGGAAATTCCTTAGTCTGAACCTAGCCTAATAGTTGTGTGTGATGTGCTGACCAATTTTTGTTTTTTGCATTGTATGTGGGGGAGTGGCTGCCGCCATTTTGGTTGTGCACTTCACCTATCCTCATGGGTGTTTTTAAAGGAGATATCCAGTGGTGAAAAACGTATCCCCTATCCTAAGGATATGTGCTAAATTTCAGATCGCGGGGTGTCCGATAGCTGGGGGCCCCCGTGGCGAAGCGGCGGGTGACACGCCCCCTCAATACAACTCTATGGCAGAGCCGGAGCACTGCCTTCGGCAATCTCCGGTTCTGCCATAGAGATGTATAGAGGGGGCGTGTTGGCCGCCGCTTTGCGCTGTGGTCAACATGCGCTATCTGGCCAGTGAGCCGGAGCCCCGTACAGGAGATTGCGGGGGGGCCCAGCGGTCAGATCCCCCGGCGATCTGAAACTTATCCCCTATCCTTAGGATAGGGGATACGTTTTTCACTACTGGACTACCCCTTTAAGTAGGGAATAACTGGATCCTACATACCCAAAATTTGTAGATTTAGTGTTAAGGTCACCTTATTGTGGTGGGATGGTACACACTATTTGGCCAAATGGTATGCTAAGAACCTTCATTTTCTTTATATAGCAGTATTGCAATTTAAAATGTTTAGTATTATACATATATCTTAGTGCTAGCTGTGTGCTGCTGTAATTTTTCTGTTTGCAAGTCTTATACTAACTACTTAGACAGTTTTTATATATTTTACATAGTTTTTATGCATTGATGCCCTTTTTATATAAGCATAAATGAAAATCATGAAGATCACGGAATTGTGCTGCATCTCAGCTAATGTGAGTAAATGAGTTTCCGCAGCAAACCCCAAATGGCTGTGACTACAACATGACAAAGTAATAATTCCATCCAGGATGAATTTGTAGCTGCGGTAATTTGGGGGATTTGCACGGACAGCTGTGGAGCAACAGCAACTTATAAGGGCACACGTAGAGAAATCCAGCACAAAATGGCATCATAAAATGTATGGTCACCACAGGGTCACAGAAAACCACAGGGTCACAGAAATCCGTACATTTAATGAGGCCGTTTTAAGGGTTTAATAAACCAACTAAAGAGCAAGAACTGATTTGTGCTGGATTTCTCTACGTTTGGCCACATTTACTGACATTAGCTGAGATTCAGCACGGTTCAAGGAGAATCTTTGACTGTGCAACCAATTTTTGCAATGTAGCCCTAACCTAATACTGTCACCTTGTTCTTTATACAGTAATAGTCACTGCACACAGATAAAAAGTGATCTTCTCAATGCTTCCTATCAGTAATAGCGCCACATATACTACAAAACTATGTTCACACGACAGAGTGTCCACACAGAGAATCTCTCTGTGGATATTCCAAAAACTGCAGGGCACCGACATAATATGCCAGTGCTAGGAGCGCACGGGAATGCCCCATCTCAGCTATGCATTCTGTGCAGACTCTGCACAAAGAAAGAACGTGTTCATGCTTTGTGCGGATACAGAAAATTGAATTTCTGTGCCGTAAACATCTGGCACAGAAATTCCGACGTGTATACAGTGCAGCAGAATCCTGTTGAATTCAAAGGGCCCCAATATACTATAACAGTGATCTTCTCAGTGCTGCCTGTCAGTAAAGCGCCTACATATACTATAAAACAGTGATCTTCTCAGTGCTGCCTGTCAGTAAAGCGCCTACATATACTATAAAACAGTGATCTTCTCAGTGCTGCCTGTCAGTAATAGCACCCACATATACTATAACAGTGATCTCCTCAGTGCCGCCTGTCAGTAATAGCTCCCATATATACTATAAAAATGATCTTCTCAGTGCCGCCTGTCAGTAATAGTGTCCACATATATTATAACAGTGATCTCCTTAGTGCTACCTGTCAGTAATAGTGCCCACATATACTATAACAGTGATCTTCTCAGTGTTGTCTGTCAGTAACAGAACTCACATATACTAAAACAGTGATCTTCTCAGTGCTTCCTGTCATTAATAGAACCCACATAGACTATAACAGTGATCTTCTCAGTGCTGCCTATCAGTAATAGCGCCCACATATACTATAAGAGTGATCTCCGCAGTGCCGCCTGTCAGTAATAGTGCCCACATATACTATAAGAGTGATCTTCTCAGTGCCGCCTGTCAGTAATAGCGTCCACATATACTATAACAGTGATCTTCTCAGTGTTGTCTGTCAGTAACAGAACCCACATATACTAAAACAGTGATCTTCTCAGTGCTTCCTGTCAGTAATAGAACCCACATAGACTATAACAGTGATCTTCTCAGTGCTGCCTATCAGTAATAGCGCCCACATATACTATAACAGTGATCTTCTCAGTGCTGCCTATCAGTAATAGCGCCCACATATACTATAACAGTGATCTTCTCAGTGCTGCCTATCAGGCCTTGAAACACGTCTGACCTGTACAAGCACCTTATCATTCATGTGTATATCACTTGCAAATATACCATTTCTACATATTGTGATTAGCAACCGCTGGATGTACACAGAATTGAGACCACCGCAACACGTGCGCAGCTAGCGCATCATTCAGACACGCAGCTGCTCCCAGCACTCCACTCACAGCCCCGGATGGCAAAGTTCCTGGATATCTTCAGGCCGGGCGCCTCTCCGTGCCAGCCCAGGATACCGACAGCCCACCGGAGAACCACTCACCCAGGCGACATCCAGACCGGCACTACAGACAGCTCGCATCATCCACAGGTCACCGCGGTCTGCTGAGATCGCTACCCATGAGTATTGCTGTCTGCCGAGACCGCTATCTGCCGAGATCGCGATCTACCAGGAAAGGAGGGTGAGTGGTGCTGTGCACTGACACTTTGTATTACAAAGCTGCTACAACAACTGCTGCTACAATTGCTACAACTATTATTACAACTGCTATTGTAATTTGTATCACTGGACCTCACAGGAGTTCATCCAATACTGAACTGTGAATTCCCTATATAGAACTGTGATTTTCCAATATTGAACTGCGATTTTCCCACAGAACTGTGAGTTTCATATATAATATTGGACATCTCTGGATATATCAACTGCCACCAAAGTGACATGTTGCTAATCCCTTTAGTGAACATTATTGGTGCATTTTTTATTTGTTTTGTTTTATAATTAATTATTTTTTATCTGTATTTTTACCAATTTATCTTTGCAAGGGCCCTGCAGAGTGATTGGCCACTCATCTTTATACTAACATTAAATTATAATAGATTCACCATCTCTCTCTCTTTTCCTACTTATATCTACACATCCCCAGTGTTCTTGATGACTGGTATATATATTTATATATATATATATATATATATATATATATATATATATTTCTATATTTGATTAGGCCTGATTGGGTGAGGGCAACACCTTTAACCTCGAACACTTATTTCTCTCCTATCTCTAAGTGAGCTACACATCCTACCATTTATTTTGTTAAAAAGTCTGAGTTTTTTTTTTTTTCAAACACATTTTATTGGGTATTTCCAAATATATAACAATACAGGAAGAAAAGCAAGAAAAATGACGAAAGTCAACAATAACAAAGGGGCATCAAAGTACAATCGACATCTTTGTGATCCATTCAAACCCAATAGATGGGGTGCAATAATATGGTTAGGACAAAAGTTGTAAGGCTCCCAGCGTTCCACCTACCGCTCCCAAACAGTACCATTCAGTGGAGCTGAAAGGCCTCACAATGTCCGCAATTTCACTGGTCGTGTAATGAGATACAATAAAGTCCTTCCATTTATCAAAGAACTTCTCCTTGTAAGTATTTTTTAATCTTTCTGTATCAATTCTATCTATGCCACACAATGTCTTGAGTTGTGTAATCAGCATTGAAATTGAAGGTGTCGAGGGTTCAAGCCAGGTATGAAATATACAGCATAAGGCCACCAAAAGTGTAATATGAACCAGTGTGGGGACACTCTGGGGAGCCTGTTGTTCCAAGTCTGGAGGTCGGAATTGATGGAACAGTAAGGTTCTAGGAGACCACGGAAAAGTTACCTTCCAGTTGTCTTTAATATACGTCACTACTTGTTTCCAGTATGTCGTTATGTGGGGACATGTCCAAATACCGTGCCACAAATTGGTCAAAGGGGTCGCACATTTGGGGCAAGCGGTTATTCTATCTGGGAAGTCTGGGGAAGGTAGAATATTAAATCCGTATAGTGCTTTGTGAGCTAATTTATAGTAAGTCTCCCTCCACCTCTCGTTGATTATGCACCTACGGACGGTATTCCATCCACTAAGGATGCAGTCAGATATATCGTCTCCCGGTACCCATGATGACCACGATGCGAAGAGGGTGGAAGGGTCCACCTTCAACAGTACTCTCCGTATGGCGGTATATATTTCAGAGATAGAGAGTTTCCGCGGACTAGAACCCACTAGGTAGTCCATACCATGATCTTGAGATTCAATGTCTAAGTTTCTCAGCCTGGATTTAAAAAGGAGTATATTCTATTAATGGAGAGGATATGGGTAGATGGTAAGTTATATTGAGAGCAAATAACATGTCGGGGACTTCCAGCTTCTATTTGTCTTATCTATGAACTGTTTGGCTGTGGTCAGGCCCTTGTCCGCCCAGTCGGAGTATGACGATGCTGTTATATGCGGTATGAGCTCAGGGTGATTTTTTAGGGGGTGGTATTTAGAGATTAGATAAGGCAGTCTGCACAATTTGCGTACCTCCTTCCATGTCGCCACAGTGTCCCTCAACAATATGGACCTCGGATAGGTCCCATGGTTTGGCAAGGGCTGCCTCCAGGACAGGGACTGCATGGAAGGAGGTATTATGGATCCAGTCCAGAACAAATCTAAATAAACAAGATAAGTTATAGCCCCTCAAATTAGGGAAATTCTGCCCTCCCTCTTGCTTGTTCAGCATCCGTTTGGCTAAGGCTATTCGCGGTCGTTTTCCTGCCCAAATAAATTTCGAGAAAGCTGAGTTCAGTGATTTAATGTCAGCGTGTTTCAATAATATGGGTAGGGTCTGCATGGGATAGAGAAGTCGGGCAAAGCTGATCATTTTGATCAGCTGACACCTGCCCATGAAGGTAAGTGAGATATTATTCCATTTAATAAATTCCTCTTTAATTTTCGTGAATAAAGGGGGATAATTTGGGTGTAAATCGTATGAGGGGTCTGACCTATTTTAATCCCTAAATATGTGACAGAGGAGGAGGCAATGCGAATGCCCAAGTTAGCTACTTCCGATAACCATCTCGGGGGGGGTGGGGCCTATGGGGAGTAATTCTGATTTGTGTATGTTAACTTTGTAACCCGAAAAACTCCCAAAATGGTGCAACTGATCCAGTATTTTGCGAAGCGAGGAGCTGGGGTCGTTTATGAATAACAAGACATCATCTGCAAACATTGTGAGCTTCACAGATTGCCCTCCCACACTGATACCCTCATATAAGTCTGATGATAAAAAGAATTTGGCTAACGGTTCCAGGGCAATGTCAAAAAGAAGGGGCGACAATGGGCAGCCCTGCCTCGTCCCTTTGAATAATGGGAAAGGTTGCGACAGGATTCCTGGTGTGTATATTCTGGCTATGGGCGCGGTATACATCCCCGTCAGATAATTTCTGAAAGTGCCAGTAATACCCATCCGGTCCAACACCATCCCCAGCCAGTCCCATTGGACATTGTCAAACGCTTTTTCAGCGTCGAGTGCTAATAAAGCCGTTTTTTCTCCTGTCTGGGGATGGTGTTGTAGTCTATCCAGAACCACCAGTACCGTTCGTAAGTTTAAAGTGGCTGATCTATTTTTTATAAAACCTACTTGATGTGTTCCTATTAGTCCAGGCATAAATCTAGACAGGCGGTCAGCTATTATTTTCGACAGAATTTTGATATACTGATTAATAAGCGATATTGGTCGGTATGAACCAGGATCATTCAGGTCTTTTCCTGGTTTGGGTAATACTTTAATATAAGCTACCGAGGCCTCTTTCGGAACTATACCAGAGGACATATAGCCACCTAAAACATCGGCAAGAAGTGGGGATAGCTGGGGACGGAGGGCTTTATAGAATTCACTTGTGTAGCCATCTGGGCCTGGCACTTTATCATTGGACAAGTTTTTAATCACATGTTGGATCTCCTCCTCTGTCACTGGGGCATTAAGTATATCTCTCTGATCATCAGTTAGGGTTGGAAGATTTAATTTGCTAAGAAATGCTTCTCCCGCTACTAGGTCGGAGGGGGAATTTTTGTAGAGGTCCCGATAGTAGGTTTCTAGGATTTTGTTAATTTTGTGGGGATCCGAATGTTTCGTGCCCGCAGTGTCTTTTAAAGAGGTGATATGAGAGATAGGACATTTCCCCTTCGCCAAATGAGCCATCAAGCGGCCTGCTTTATTACCATGGCGGAAGAGATTCGTCTCAAATTCCGAACGTCGTAGACGTTCCTTTCTATCCCACCACAATTCAAAATCGGCCCTCGCCAATTTTCAGTCTCTATTATCCTCGGAAGGTGAAGAGACGAACAAGGTATATCCTTCCGTCAGGCGGTCACTAGCTGTCGTGAATTGTGTGAGGGAGGTCTTTTTCAAAGCGGAGACATGGGCCATTAAACGTCCCCGTAGTACTGCTTTGCCCGTTTCCCAATGTAGGGTGGGATCCGTGCGGTGCGAGTCATTAGATGTTGCGAATTCCAACCACCAAGCCCTCAACAAGTCCCGGTTGTCATCAGATTTCGCCATGAAGGCCGGAAATCTCCACAATATATCCGTCCCTTTCAGGCACGATGGGTGGAATCGCAAAATCAACGGAGAATGGTCAGATAGTACCAGATCTCCAATGACCGACTCCTGTACTCGGGAACATAATTCCCTACTGATGAAGAAATAATCTATTCTAGACCATGAGTTATGAACATTGGAGAAATGGGAGAATTCCCTGTCATCCGGGTGGGACAACCGCCACACATCACATAGGCCAGCTCGCTCTAGGAAAGGAGGAAGAACACAGTCTCTAGAACGTACAGGGGGGGTCACTGACTGCGCACTCTTCCTATCCAGGTGTGCGTCCATTACTGTGTTAAAGTCGCCCCCCAGCACTTTCCTTGTATTAACGTCAGATTGTATTCTGGTAGCCAAATCCCCAAAGAATTCCCTATTGTCCCCATTAGGAGCGTATATGTTGTATAAACTGAAATGTTCCCCATTATGTATGAATTGTAAGTGAGAGATCCTGCCCACGTCATCTGTATCATGAGAGACAAAGGTAAATGCAAAAGACTTATGAACTAACGTCAGGACTCCCGCTTTCCCTTCCTTAGCAGAAGAGCCATACACTGAGCCTACCCACTGTTGCTGCATCCTAAAAAAATCTTGTTCTGTCAAGTGAGTTTCCTGCATCAACGCTATGTCAGGGTTGAAACGTTTAAGGTAACGTAGAAAGAGTCTGCGTTTATGGGGGGATCGCTGACCCTTTACATTCCAGGAAAGAACATTAACCATGACTGTGGCCTAAGAGGATAGTCATCTCGGACAAGTAAGTAAACCAGTAGTGTAGGTGTAGCAGTGGAAGGAAGGTGCAGTAGCATGGATAGCGCCCAATCGATCTTCTGGATCTGGTCCCTACGGTGGTATACATTAACCATTGGGAGCCACAAGTAACACCACTGTCCGAGTGAGATGAATCAAATATCAGCGTGCCCCGTAACAGAGAAAACAAACAGAAAAACCTAACAGAAATACCAAAACAACTTATAATCCCATAAGGAAGCCCCTGTGTGTAGGCTCCCTCCTTTCGGGTTATAGACTTCCTTTTTTCAGATGGCATAGGAGTAAGGAAAAATTACAATGGGTGGGTGACGTCACAGACTGCCACCCGCCGCCATCCCACCTCCCCCAGGCTAGTGGAGTCCCAGTGATAATTACAAGTGAATAACCCCAGAGCTTGCAATATGTTAAGAGCTAGCCGGTGACCCGGCGACTCACAATAATGGGTAGTGTATATCTGGGACCAGGAGGAAAGACAAAAAAAAAAAAAGGTTCAATAAAGGAATTACTAAAGCCAGTAGAAACCTGAATGAAGGTACGTCCTCCCGAAATGTCCACCTCTAGAATTCAACCGGAAAGTTCGCGAGGAGGAAATTAATCCGGGGAAGAATGGTGGTCTTCACTGCGACGTCGGCGTGGGGAGCGTTGTCGTCGTCCGCGGTCTCGCTGTTCCGGTGATCGGGCCGTTCCATGCGGTGGTGATCTGGATCGATGAACACCCCTCGGTGAGCGTGACCTTTTGCGCAGCGTGGCTCGGGAAATACGGCTTGTAGAGGAATTCAGTAGATTGTCCAGAGACGCTGTAGCTGCTTCTGGGGTGTTATAAGTAGAGGTAGTCCCATCCGCATGAAAAACTCGAAGAATTGCTGGATATTGTAGTTGGCAGCGACATTTCGCTTTAAAAAGTGAGGTGCATATGGTACTAAAAGCCCTCCTGCGCTTGGCCACCTCTACAGAGAAATCCTCAAACAACAAAAGGCGCATGCCTTGTATCACCAGTGGCTGAGAAAGTCTCCGATAAGCCTGCAGAATCTCCACTTTGTCATTAAAATCCAGAAGTTTCAGTATCACTTGTCTTGGGCGGTGGGAAAGTGCTGCATGAGTCCCCGGTGGATTGACAGGAGGAGGTGGGCCGATCCTATGTGCCCTTTCCACTCTGCAAGGGTGGGAGAGGCCCAGAGTTTTTGGCAGATCTCGCTCACAAAAGCGCTGGAGGTCAGGGGGGGGTGACAGATTCTTTGACACCTACAATGCGCAGGTTGTTGCGTCGTGACCTATTTTCTAGGTCTTCAAGCTTGTCAGCGATTCTGGTCATCTCAAGTTCTGCTGATTTAAGGCTCCGTTCTCTAAGCGTATCTCCATGCTCAATCTGAGACACCCTCTTTTCCACCTCCTCTATCCTCCCAGCATGTGATTGTACTTCCAGGTGTAGATTTTGCAGGGATTCTTTAAGGACCTCTTCCACTATTGTTTTGACAGTAGGAGTGATCTGCAGTGCCAATTCAGCTGCAAGTAATTTATAGTCAATCTGCAGTAGGGCAGGGGGAGCAGGCTTTATCAGGTTATGTGATGTAGCAGAGGTGTCCGTACATTCCCCCTGCTCAGTTTCAATACATATGTCAGGGTGGCTGACTGTGCACTGAACGTCCATGGCAATGTGTACCTGTGGTTCCTGTGTAGCCGTCAGTGGTGGCAGCGGTGGAGGCTGAGAGGGCTGTGTGGGGCCGCAGGCTGCTTGTGCGCGCCGCTCGCCTGTCACTTCGGGAGGACGGGAAGTTGTGGCGGCGGCCATATTGCTGGGGCCGCATGTATTCCCAACCGAGAGCGCCAGACCCGGTGAGGTCGTCTGACCGCCGCGCTGGACAAAGCGATCCATGTGCCGTGCTGCGCTGGGTCTTTCACTGCCGCTGGGGTGCCCAATCCTTGGTTTGCAGCCGGTAATGTGCAGGTAAGCGGTGGGTTGCAGCGGGAGCTCGTCTCACCGGCTTCCTAGCTCATCTGCGCCGGAACCGGAAGTCTAAGTCTGAGTTTTTTAAAAGTACAATAATAGAAAAGCATGTAACATGGGGATCATTTAAATCGTATGGACCTACAGAATAAAGAGAACCTTTCAGTTTTATCATAAAGTGCACTTCATGAAAACTAAAATCCTACAAAATTAGCAGTTTTCTTTTCAATTTTCCCACAAAATGATATTTTTTGGTTGTGCTGTACATTTTATGGTAGAATGAAAGGTGTCATTACAAAAAACTATTGATGTTGCAATAACACAAGCCCCATATGGGTCTGTGGATGGAAAAAATATAAGAGTTATAGCAAAAATCTAAATAAACTGTCCTTAATAAATCTTAATTTACCCCCCACAATCTCTGTTAGTACTTCCACACTAGGTTGGCAGCAATATATATGTGCTGTAATTTAATATTTATCCCTTCTCCCCCCCCTCTATACTTTTCCCTATTACTTTTTTTAATCCATTGCACAGAGCCCATACACAGCACAAAATTACCATGGATCTTCTAGGACCTCTGATGACTCCTATAGGCTAGGACTCATGATGATGTCATCGCAGGTCTTAGAAGGTCCATAGTAAGTCTGAGTGTGATGTCTATAGGCTGTCTGCAGCCCTGACAGTTTTAGGGCATTACTAACAGTACTGTATTTTGCCGCAATTTGCTCAAAAACGCAGTGATTTTACCACGATTTTGCGCAAAATGCAGTAGTGTTAGTAATGCCTTAAAGCTTTTCAGGGGCCCCCATTATCAACTGCCCAGGTTGCCCCCCCCCCCCCCCCCCCAACGCCGTCCTTGCTTATTATACTACAGAAGTATTAGAAACTTTTTTGTAGAGCCAGGCAGTGAATACATTATATTGGTGTTACTTCCATGTGTGGGAAATTATTGGCTTGCTAAACCAAGCACTTTTTTTCAAGAAAATTTGGCTATTGCAGTCCAGACTATGGCTGACATTTCTGTTGAACATGGCCCAGAGAACAACATGGCAGCTTGTACACACATTGTTCTCTTATGGTGCCAACATCTTAATGACTTTGAATGCAATATTTATATTACAATTGAAGAGAACATTGGAGTATCTGTCTTTTTGACGGTGAAGCGTCTTGTTAATTTTGTTTCCAGCATCTTTTCTTTGCACTCTTTTTTCTGATGCTGTTTACAGCATACCATTCATATTTTTAGCACAACATGTAGACGCGCTCTTAGCAACACAGATGACACTAGATTGTACTTGGCTGATCTCTCCCTTATTAGTTGAATAATAAACAGGAAATAGATAACTAGCTCTCGGCTACCCCTCTCATACTGAAATCTTTTGTGTGATCTGTTGATTCAGCATTTTTTTGTATCAACTAATTTCAGCTCATTCTGCACAGCTTAGACTAGAACAAAATCTAAATTGTTTTTAGAAGCAGACAATCATGTCCAGAGCCATGTACACATGTATTCTACAAACATTGATGAAAAAAAAGCAGTGGTTCCAAAACAGATCTTGTTTTTTTTTTTTTCCTGTGGGAAACAAATGGATACCCAAATGTCTGATAATGTGATATCAGTTTGAATCCTTTCAGTTTTTACTAGTGCAATTCCATCTTTAAGTATTTCTTTTTTGTAATTTTGCTGAAATACAGATGCAAAAAACAAAAGAAAGAGCAAATATGCACATATGAACTATGAAAGCAAGGGCATTTTTAATACCACTCATTGCATTCTATAGGATACAAACTTTAGAAGATATAATACAGATCTGTTGAAAATGGAAACACAACATTTACTTTGCAGCAGCCAAAAGTTTTCTACCGGAGTTCCCCTTTAACCCGTACAGGACCCAGGGCGTATGGATATGCCTTGTGTACCTGGGTCTTAAGGACCCAGGGCGTACCTGTACGCCCGTGGGAATTTCGGTCCCCACCGCGCGTCGGGCAGGGACCGGACCGGGGTGACTGCTGATATCGATCAGCAGGCACCCCGCGCAAATGCCCAGGAGGGGGGGGTCATCAGACCCCCCCATGTTGGCGATCGGCGCAAATCGCAAGTGAATTCACACTTGCGATTTGCGCCGATTACGGGTCATACGGGTCTATGGTGACCTGGTGGCCCAGAATATAAGGGGGATCGCGGTTGTCCAAGACACCCACGATCCCCCTGAAGGGATATTAGTAAGGTGGCAGGGTGCCACCCCTCCTATCCCTGCTATTGGTGGTCTAAGAGGTGACCACCATTAGCAGATCGGGGGCGGCGGGGTTAACTTTCGTTTTCCCCTTTCTGCCCACCCACAATAGGCGGGGCAGGACGGGGAACCGAAGGGGACCGAACACCGAAGATCCACTTACCCGTCGGTGGAGGCTGCTGGACGCAATTGGCTGCGGCGATTGGAGCAGGCGGCATGTCTTGCGGCAGAAGAGGACGGCTCCCTGGATCCGACGGAAGCCGGTAAGTTGCCTAACAACATCTAGAGGGCTACAGTCTGAGACTGTAGCCCTCCAGATGTTGCAAAACTACAACTCCCAGCATGCCCAGACAGCTGTTTGGGCATGCTGGGATTCGTAGTTTTGCAACAGCTGGAGGTCTACAGTTTAGAGACTACTGCACAGTGATCTCTATATTGCCCTCTAGATCTTGCAAAACTACAACTCCTAGCATGCCCACATAGCAGTTTGCTGTCTGGGCATGCTGTGATTTGTAGTTTTGCAACATCTGGAGGTCCACAGTTTTGAGATCACAGTGTAGTGGTCTCTAACTATAGCCCTCCAGATGTTGCAAAACTGCAAATCCCAGCATGCCCAAACAGCAAACAGCTGTCTCAGCATGCTGGGAATTACAGTTGCGTAGCTCCAGCTGTTGCATAACTACATCTCCCAGCATGCACTTCGGCGATCAGTACATGCTGGGAGTTGTAGTTTTGCAACAGCTATAGGCACACTGGTTGGAAAATATTGAGTTAGGTAACAGAACCTAACTGAAGGTTTTCCAACCAGTGTGCCTCTAACTGTTGCAAAACTACAACTCCCAGCATGCACGGTCTGTCAGTACGTGCTCGGAGTTGTAGTTTTGAAACAGCTGGAGGTTTGCCCCCCCATGTGAATGTACAGGGTACATTCACACAGGCAGGTTTACGGTAAGTTTCCTGCTTCAAGTATGAGCTGCGAACGTACCCTAAAAACACTACACTACACTAACACATAATAAAAGGTAAAACACTACATATACACTATACACCCCCTTACACTGTCTCCCCCCCCCCCCCAATAAAGATGAAAAACGTATTGTACGGCAGTGTTTCCAAAACGGAGCCTCCAGCTGTTGCAAAAAAACAACACCCAGCATGTTCGGACATCCACTGACTTTCCAGGCATGCTGGGAGTTTAGCAACTGCTGGAGGCACCCTGTTTGGGAATCACTGGCATAGAATACCCCTATGTCCACCCCTATGCAATCCCTAATTTAGTTCTCAAATGCGCATGGAGCTCTCTCATTTCGGAGCCCTGTCGTATTTCAAGGAAACAGTTTAGGGCCACATATGGGGTATTTCCGTACTTGGGAGAAATTGCACTACAAATGTTGTGGGCTTTTTCTCCTTTTACCCCTTATGAAAAGGAAACATTGGGGGCTACTCCAGCCTGTTAGTGTAAAAAAAAAAGAAAAAAATTACACTAACATGCTGGTGTTGCCCCATACTTTTTATTTTCACAAGTGTTAAAAGGAAAAAAAGACCCCCAAAATTTGTAACACAATTTCTCCTGAGTACGGAAATACCCCATATGTGGGGCGTAAAATGCTCTGCGGGCGCACAACAAGGCTCAGAAGTGAGAGCGCACTATGTACATTTGAAGCCTAAATTGGTGATTTGCACAGGGGTGGCTGATTTTACAGCGGTTCTGCCATAAACGCAAAAAAAGAAATACCCACATGTGACCCCATTTTGGAAACTACATCCCTCATGGAACGTAACAAGGGGTATAGTGAGCCCTAACACCCCACTGGTGTTTAATGAAAATTCTTCAAAGTCGGATGGAAAAATGAAAAAAACTTTTTTTTTTCACAAAAATGCTGGTGTTACCCAAAATTTTTCATTTGCACAAGGAAAAAAAGGAAAAAAGCCCCCCAAAATTTGTAACCCCATTTCTTCTGAGTAAGAACATACCCCATATGTGGATGTAAAGTGCTCTGCTGACGCACTACAATGCTCAGAAGTGAAGGAGCACCATTGGGATTTTGAAGAGAAAATTTGTCCGGAATTGAAGGCCACGTGTGTTTACAAAGCCCCCATAGAGCCAGAACAACGGACCCCCCCCACATGTGACCCCATTTTGGAAACTACACCCCTGATGTAATGTAATTAGGGGTACAGTGACCATTTACGCCCCACAGGTGTCTGACAGATTTTTGGAACAGTGGTCCGTGAAAATGAAAAATTTAATTTTTCATTTGCACAGCCCACTGTTCAAAAGATCTGTCAAACACCAGTGGGGTGTAAATATTCACTGCACCCCTTATTAAATTCTGTGAGGGGTGTAGTTTCCAAAATGGGGCACATGTGGGGGGGGTCCACTGTTCTGGCACCACTGGGGGCTTTGTAAACGCACATGGCCCCCGACTTCTATTGTAAACTAATTCTGTCTCCAAAAGCTCAATGGCGCTCCTCCTCTTCTGAGCATTGCAGTGCTCCAGCAGAGCACTTGACATCCACACATTGGGTATTTCCATACTCAGAAGAGATGGGGTTACAAATTTTGGGGGTCATTTTCTCTTATTATCCCTTGTAAAAATTTAAAATTTGGGGGAAAACCAGCATTTTAGTGAAAAATAATTTTTTTCTCATTTACACATCCGACTTTAACAAAAAGTTGTCAAACACCTGTGAGGTGTTAAGGCTCACTGTACCCCTTGTTGCATTCCTTGAGGGGTGTAGTTTCCAAATTAATATGCCATGTGTTTTTTTTTTTGTTGTCCTGGCACCATAGGGGCTTCTTAAATGCGACATGCCCCCCAAAAACCATTTCAACAAAATTCGCTTTTCAAAAGCCAAATGTGACTCCTTCTCTTCTGAGCATTGTAGTGCGCCAGCAGAGCACTTGATGTCCACACATGGGGTACTTCCAAACTCAGAAGAGATGGGGTTACAAATTTGGGGGGGGGCATTTTGTCCTATTATCCCTTGTAAAAATTTTAAATTTGGGGGAAAACTAGCATTTTAATGAAAAAAAAAATTATTATTTACACATCCAAATTTAACAAAAAGTCGTGAAGCCCCTGTGGGGGGTTAAGGCTCACTGGACCCCTTGTTATGTGCCTTGAGGGGTGTAGTTTCCAAAATAGTATGCCATGTGTTGTTGTTGTTTTTTTGCTGTTCTGGCACCATAGGAGCTTCCTAAATGCGACATGCCCCACAAAAACATTTTCAGAAAAACTCACTCTCCAAAATCCCACTGTCGCTCCTTCGCTTCTGAGCCCTCTAGTGAACCCGCCGAACACTTGACATACACATATGAGGTATTTCCTTACTCGAGAGAAATTGGGTTACACATTTTAGGAAGATTTCTCTCCTTTTACCCCTTGTAAAAATTCAAAAACTGGGTCTACAAGAACATGCCAGTGTAAAAAATTAAGATTTTTAATTTTCTCCATCAATTTGCTGCTATTCCTGTGAAACACCTAAAGGGTTAACAAACCTTTTGAATGCCATTTTGAATACTTTGTGGGGTGCAGTTTTTATAATGGGGTCATTTGTGGGGTATGTCTAATAAGAAGGCCCTTCAAATCCACTTCAAAACAGAACTGGTCCCTGAAAAATTTTGAATTTGAAAATTTTGTGAAAAACTGGAAAATTGCTGCTATACTTTGAAGCGCTCTGATGTCTTCCAAAAGTAAAAACATGTCAACTTCAAGATGCAGTCATAAAGTAGACATGTTGTTTATGTGAATCAATATATAATTTATTTGGAATATTCATTTTTCTTATAAGCAGAGAGCTTCAAAGTAAAAAAAAATGCTACATTTTAAATTTTTTCCTCAAATTTTGGAATTTTTCACCAAGAAATGATGCAAGTATTGACAAAATTTTACCACTAACATAAAGTAGAATATGTCACGAAAAAACGTTCTCGTAATCAGAATGAAAGGTAAAAGCATCCCAGAGTTAATAATGTTTAAAGTGACAGTGGTCAGATGTGCAAAAAATGGCCAGGTCCTACAGTGAAAATTGGCTGGGTCCTTAAGGGGTTAAGACATCCAATTTTATTTGAAAATATAGCTAAGAGCAATCAGTGGCTGAGAATACATGCTCTTTATCTGCACACAGTAGCAGTATAAACAACCATGTTGAGGTCTAGAACCCATATCAATATTGTACACAGTAACACTGTTGATCCTATTAGATTGTACAAGGTTCAGTATCAATCATGTATGCTTGCTGTTTCAGATGTTTCCTCATAATAAACTAGTGTCAATGATGTGTGATGTGTCACTGTAAACTACTGTAGTTGCAAGGTTGGATTATTGCTGCATTAAAAAAAACTGGTAGAAGAAATGTAAATGAACCCTCAGAAAAGCTGGAGTGTTTTTGGTTTGTGCCGCTGACAAATTGCAACATCAAGACATCAAGATCAATGGAATGAAACATAAATGATAATTGTAAATCCTTGTCATTCAAATAACTTGCTTAAAAGTGGGATTGTTTTCTGGCCATTGTTCAGTGTGACCCAGTAAATTATTTTTTTTTCTGCTGGTATTCTCCTTTGCCTCCTATAGGTAAAACTACAGAGATGAAAACCATAGCAAGTAGTCTATGAAAGTACATTTGCAGACAGTATGAATAGACTTACATAAACGAGCACACAACTCTTTAAAGTCATTGTCCATCATTTGTTAAAGAATGTGTTTCATTTTTGTGTTTTATATATCTGCTTTGGGACACATTTATTAACGTAAAATACAAAAAAGAAAAAGTATCACTCACCTCCCCTGTGCTCATGGGTAAAACATTACACTTTACTATTTGTTTTCCAATTTTAAGGGAAATGAATAAAGGAAACTTTTACCTGACTGGTGATGTGGACCTTGCATGTACACATTTGTGTTAGAAATTACCTAATTTGCTCTATCCCTCTCACATTATCAAAAGGGGAGTGAATGTGGATATGGTTTTCTGCTTGGCTAGGATTGAGACACATTTAAGAAAAAAGTGGAAAAAAGTTGCCTTTTTATTCCACAAAGGCCTTGGTAGAGAGAAAGTGGTGCTATTTGGTGACAGATTTGCAGCCATAAATGTCAATAATATAGCCCTGCTAAAATTAGCTAAAATGTTTTTGATAAATGTGGGCCACTGAGTTGTAGTGGCTTGTGTTTGATAGGAAATATTCTGCCATCTATTTAGTCCCACATTGGTTGTAGTGTTTTTATTGTAGTAAGTAAAACATAGATGGGCCAGATGGTCTTTATCGTCTGTCAGTAATCTATTTTCTGTATGTTTCCAAATGGTAACATAGCTATGTGGGTGACATTTCCTGTTTGTGAAAATGCGTATTACTTTTTGTGAAAACAAAGCTGTAGTAGAAAGTAGCGGTAAACTGAAGTTAAGAGAGCGATCCACAAAAAAACATTGGGATTGATGTATTATATAACGTTATTATAATCAGCTTTTATCTCTCTTTTATTAACTTTTAAAGATGATTGGTAATAGAGACAGAAGTCTTAATATCAGGACTAGAGATGAGCAAAGTTACAGTAATTCGATTTGTCACAAACTTCTCGGCTCTACAGTTACTGACTTTAGCCTGCATAAATTAATTCAGCTTTCAGGTGCTCCAGTGGGCTGGAAAAGGTGGATACAGTCCTATGAGAGTGTCCAGCCGACCGGAACACCTGAAACCTGAACTAATTTATGCAGGATAAAGTCAGCAACTGCCGAGCCGACAAGTTCCTAATGAATTGAATCACTGTAAGTTTGCTCATCTCTAAACAGGACCTTTATTAGATGATGTAATAGAAATAAGCTAGTGTACGGTGTCCATTATAGGACGTCGTCAGCTGTACATCCGTCCTCCGTCAGGCAAAACAGCGTCCCGCCTCCTCCCTCGGATCAATCTCCGTCAGCTGTCAGCCGCAACTCCCTCCTCCCTCCTTTGTCATCCTAAAGTCTCTCATCCTAAAGTCTCTCATCCAAAACTCTGTCATCCCTCAGACGGAAAAACCTTCCTGCCCTGTAGCAGAGCCGAGTCAGTGTCGGCTCTCTACTATACGGGTTCTGCTGTACATGCTATTCAATAGGCAATTGCATATATATAGCCCGACAAGCCATGTTGCATCACCTAACTGAGAGGCCATGTAGGCCAATTGTTTGTGATAACTAAACGTGTTTTCCTTGTTATATGACATTGTGTTCTTTCATTTTTGTCTCTACATGGGGGTCTCCTAAAATTAATGCATTGACTAGATTTTTGTTTCACAGAGGCAAATACTGAAACATTTTTTACTTAAAAACTTTTCAGATTGTAATTTTTTATTTTACTTTATTGTAGGGCTGCTAACTTGCTAGAGCTGTTTGTAATGGCATTTAGACATATGCTTTACAGCATACCCTATAAACATAGGCAACAATACACAGAAGTTGTCCCATTGACATAAATGGGAAATGAGTCTGGACGTACTCTGTGACCTTTTGAGGAGGTTGTTTCACAGGGAGGTGGAGGTTGATCTTGGAGCTTCAGCTATTGTGAATAGTGTGTGTTAGGCTGCATTCACACCACGCTTTTGCAACACAGTTCTTGTATACGTTTTCAATTTGAAAACCGTCCAGAACCGTATTGAAAACCGTATGCATTAACTCTCCATTGAAAACCGTACGTAAAACGATGCATCCGGTTGTGTACTTTTTGTGTCTTGTACGGTTTTGTCAGGTTTTTTCCTGTACCCAAAACCGTAGCCTACCACGTTTGTTTTTGTCCGGGTGAAAAACCATATTGAAACCATATACAGTTCCTTTAACATCGGAGTCAATGAGAACTGTATGTGCGTACAGTTCCATCCGGTTTGCACGATACGGTTTTTGAGTTTGGCTGAACACAAGGAATATCCAGCACCACGTTGGATTAAGAACGTTGCTTTTATTGGATCATCATCGACAGGAACACAGCATGCACTGACCAAGGAGTGATGCATTTTGGCAGACTTTGCCGCCTTAGTGTGAGTTTGCACATGCACAGTGCACACCGAATGGAATGAAAAGTTTTCAACCGTATACAGATTAAAATTTGTACAGACATTTTGATACAGTTTAGTCCGGTTTTGAGAAATCTGTTTTTCATCAAAAACCTGATATGGGAACTGTATTGCAAAAATGTGTGAGTGCATCTATCTACTGATGTCACTTTTTACTGCAATTTTGTACAGATCACTTTCCAGCAGCATCAGACTTATCATCACAAACAAAACAGGAAGTCTCAGCTTAATTTTAGCCCCTTAAGCACTCTGTAGGACCCGGCCATTTTTTGCACATCTGACTACTGTCACTTTAAATATTAATAACTCTGGGATGCTTTTACCTTTCATTCTGATTCCGAGATAGTTTTTTCGTGACATATTCTACTTTATGTTAGTGGTAAAATTTTGCCGATACTTGCATTGTGAAAAATTCCAAAATTTGATGAAAAAATTTAAAATTTAGCATTTTTTTTTACTTTGAAGCTCTCTGCTTATAAGGAAAATGAATATTCCAAATAAATTATATATTGATTCACATATACAATATGTCTACTTTATGTTTGCATCATAAAGTTGACATGTTTTTACTTTTGGAAGACATCAGAGGGCTTCAAAGTATAGCAGCAATTTTCCAATTTTTCACAGAACTTTCTAAATCGAATTTTTTCAGGGACCAGTTCTGTTTGAAGTGGATTTAAAGGGCCTCATATTATACATACGCCACAAATGACCCTATTATAAAAACTGCACCCTCAAAGTATTCAAAATGACATTCAAAAGGTTTGTTAACCCTTTAGGAATAGCAGCAAATTGAAGGAGAAAATTCTAAATCTTCATTTTTTACACTGGCATGTTCTTGTAGACCCAGTTATTGAATTTTTACAAGGGATAAAAGGAGAGAAATCTTCCTAAAATGTGTAACCCAATTTCTCTTGAGTAAGAAAATACCTCATATGTGTATGTCAAGTGTTCGGCGGGCGCAGTAGCGGGCTCAGAAGGGAAGGAGCGACAGTGGGATTTTGGAGAGTGAGTTTTTCAGAAATGGTTTTTCAGGGGCATGTCACATTTAGGAAGCCCCTATGGTGTCAGAACAGCAAAAAAAATAAACACATGGCATACTATTTTGGAAACGACACCCCTCAAGGCACATAACAAGGGGTCCAGTGAGCCTTAACACCCCACAGGTGTTTGACAACTTTTCATTAACCCCTTAAGAACGCAGTGTTTTTCCGTTTTTGCGTTTTCATTTTTTCCTCATCACCTTCTAAAAATCATAATGCTTTCAATTTTGCACCTAAAAATCCATATCATGGCTTATTTTTTGCGCCACCAATTCTACTTTGCAGTGACATTAGTCATTTTACAAAAAAATCCATGGCAAAACGGAAAAAAAAATCATTGTGCGACAAAATGAAAGAAACATTTTTATTTTGTAAATTTTGGGGGCTTCCTTTTCTACGCAGTGCATTTTTCGGTAAAAATAACACCTTCTCTTTATTCTGTAGGTCCATACGGTTAAAATGATACCCTACTCATATAGGTTGGATATTGTCGTACTTCGGAAAAAAAATCATAACTACATGCAGGAAAATTTAGATGTTAAAAATTCTCATCTTCTAACCCCTATAACTTTTTTATTTTTCCGTGAACGGGTCGGTATGAGGATTCATTTTTTGCGCCTTGTTCTGAAATTCTTATCGGTACCATTTTGTATTGATCGTACTTTTTGATCGCTTTTTATTCATTTTTTCATGATATAAAAAGTGACCAAAAATAAACTATTTTGGACTTTTGAATTTTTTTGCGCGCACGCCATTGACCGTGCAATTTGATTAACGATATATTTTTATAGTTCGGACATTTTCGCACGCAGCGATACCACATATGTTTATTTTTATTTACACAGGTTTTTTTTATGGGAAAAGTATGGGAAAAGGGGGGTGATTCAAACTTTTAATAGGGAAGGGGTTAAATGACCTTTGTTCACTTTTTTTTCCACTTTTTTTTTGCAGTGTTATAGCTCATAGGGAGCTATAGCACTGCACACACTGATCTCCTATGCTGATCGCTGCAAAGCCATAGCTTTGCAGGGATCAGTAAGATAGGGGCTCGAATGCTTAAGCCTGTAGCTCAGGCTTGGAGCAATCAATCCCTGATTGGACGCCGCGGAGAGAGGTAAGGAGACCTCCGCCTGCATCCCAGCTGATCGGAACATTGCGATTTTATCGCGATGTCCCGATCAGCCCGACTGAGCTGCCGGGAACCGTTTACTATCGTTTTCAGACGCGGTGGTTAACTTTTGATCGGCGCGTCTCAAGGGTTAACAGCGTGCGGCACAACTATCGGTGCCGCACACGGTTAGCCCAGGGTCCCGGCTATCGTTAGCCGGGGCCGACCCGATGTGATGCGGGGTCACGGCGTGACCCCGTTTTTCACACCGGGACCGGGCTTAGGGCGTACAGGTCCTTAAGAGGTTAAAGTTGGATGTGTAAATAATTTTTTTTTCACTAAAATGCTAGTCTTCCCTCAAATTTAAAATTTTTACAAGGGATAATAGGACAAAATGCCCCCCAAAATTTGTAACCCCATCTCTTCTGAGTATGGAAATACCCCATGTTAGGACGTAAAATGCTTTGCTGGCGAACTACAATGCTCAGAAGAGGAGTCACATTTGGCTTTTGAAAAGTAAATTTTGCTGAAATGGTTTTTGGGGGGCATGTCCCATTTAGGAAGCCACTATGGTGCCAGTACAGAAAAGAAAAAACACATGGCATACTATTTTGGAAACTACATCCCTCAAGGCACGTAACAAGGGTTCCAGTGAGCCTTAACACCCCACAGGTGTTTGATGACTTTTCGTGAAAGTTGGATGTGTAAGTTGGATGTATTTTTTTTTTCCACTAAAATGCTAGTGTTCGCTCAAATTTTTAATTTTTACATGGGGGACAAAACGCCCCCCCAAAATTTGAAACCCCATCCCTTCTGACTATGGAAATACCCCATGTGTGGACGTCAAGTCCTCTGCTGGCGCACTACAATGCTCAGAAGAGAAGGAGCGCCATTGAGCTTTTGGGAAAAAAAATTGTTTGGAATGGAAGTCAGGGGCCATATGCGTTTACAAAGCCCCCCGTGGTGCCAAAACAGTGGACCCCCCACATGTGACCCTATTTTGGAAACTACACCCCTCACAGAATTTAATAAGGGGTGTAGTGAGTATTTACACCCCACTAGCGTTTGACAGATCTTTGGAACAGTGGGCTATGCAAATAAAAAATTACATTTTTCATTTTCACAGACCACTGTTCCAAAAATCTGTCAGACACCTGTGGGTCGTAAATGCTCACTGTACCCCTTATTACATTCCGTGAGGGGTGTAGTTTCCAAAATGGGGTCACATGTGGGGGGGGGGTCCATTGTTCTGGCACTATGGGGGCTTTGTAAACACACGTGGCCTTCAATTCCAGACAAATTTTCTCTTCAAAAGCCCAATGGCACTCCTTCTCTTCTGAGCATTGTAGTTCGCCCGCAGAGCACTTTACATCGACATATGGAGTATGTTCTTACTCAGAAGAAATGGGGTTACAAATTTTGGGGGGCTTTTTTCCTATTTTCCCTTGTGAAAATAAAAAATTTAGGGTAACACCAGCATTTTAGTGAAAACGTTTTTTTTTTTTTTTCCATCCAACTTTGAAGAATTTTCATTAAACACCTGTGGAGTATTAAGGCTCACTATACCCCTTGTTACGTTCCGTGAGGGGTGTAGTTTCCAAAATGGGGTCACATGTGGGTATTTCTTTTTTTTGCGCTTATGTCAGAACCGCTGTAAAATCAGCCACCCCTGTGCAAATCACCAATTTAGGCCTCAAATGTACATTGCATTTGTAGGTGCACTCTCACTCCTGAGCCTTGTTGTGCACCCGCAGAGCATTTTACACCCACATATGGGGTATTTCCGTACTCAGGAGAAATTGCGTTACAAATTTTGGGGGTCTTTTTTTCCCTTTTAACGCTTGTGAAAATAAAAAGTATGGGGCAACACCAGCATGTTAGTGTAAAAATGTTTATTTTTTTACACTAACAAGCTGGTGTAGCCCCCAACTTTTTTTTATAAGGGTTAAAAGGAGAAAAAGCCCCCCAAAATTTGTAGTGCAATTTCTCCCGAGTATGGAAATACCCCATATGTGGCCCTAAACTGTTTCCTTGAAATACGACAGGGCTCCGAAGTGAGAGAGCGAAATTTGCATTTGCTAAATTCCCAGCATGCCTGGACAGTCAGTGGCTGTCCGGAAATGCTGGGAGTTGTTGTTTTGCAACAGCTGGATGCTCCGTTTTGGAAACACTGCCATACAATATGTTTTTCATTTTTTTTGGGGGGGACAGTGTAACGGGGTGTGTATGTAGTGTTTTACCCTTTACTATGTGTTAGTGTAGTGTTATTAGGGTACACTGGCGTGTTATGGTGAGTTTCCCGCTAGGAGTTTGCGCTGCGGCGAAATATTTGCCGCAGACCAAACTTGAAGCAGGAAACTTACTGTAAACCTGCCTGTGTGAACGTACCCTGTACGTTCACATGGGGGGCAAACCTGCAGCTGTTTCAAAACTACAACTCCCAGCATGTACTGACAGACCGTGCATTCTGGGAGTTGTACTTTTGCAACAGCTGGAGGCACACTGGTTGGAAAATCTTCAGTTACCTTCAGTTCTGTTACCTAACTCAGTATTTTCCAACCAGTGTGCCTCCAGCTGTTGCAAAACTATAACTCCCAGCATGTACTGATCACCGAAGGGCATGCTGGGAGATGTAGTTATGCAATAGCTGAAGGTACACAACTACAACTCCCAGCATGCCGAGATAGCTGTTTTGGCATCCTGGGATTTGCAGTTTTGCAACATCTGGAGGGCTACAGTTTAGAGAACACTATACTGTATAGTGGTCTCAAACTGTAGCCATCCAGCTGTTGCAAAACTACATATTCCAGCATGCCCAAACAGCTGTCTGGGCATGCTGGGAGTTGTAGTTTTGCAACATCTGGAGGGCTACAGTTAGAGACCACTGTATAGTGGTCTCAAACTGTACCCTCCAGATGTTGCTAGGCAACTCACCGACATCCGTACGATCCAGGCGCACGACGTCGCCGCCCGCCGATCTCCGTCGCCCGTCTGGATGGGTAAGTGGATCTTCGGCGCCGGTCCCCGACATTTCCCCGTCCTGCCCCGCCTTTTGTGGGTGGGCAGGTCGGGGAAAACGAAAGTTAACCCCCGCCCCCGATATGCTATTGGACGTTGCTTCTAGACGCCCAATAGCAGGGATAGGAGGGGTGGCACCCCTGCCACCTCACTCCTATCCCTTCAGGGGGATCGTAGGTGTCTTAGACAACCGCGATCCGCCTTAGATTCCGGGTCACCATAGACGCGTAATGACCCGGAATCGCGCAAATCGCAAGTGTGAATTCACTTGCGATTTGCCGCGATCGCCAACATGGGGTGGTCAGATGACCCCCCTGGGCGTTTGCACGGGATGCCTGCTGAATGATTTCAGCAGGCATCCCGGTCCGATCCCCGCCCGGCGCATGGCGGGGACCGGAACTGCCCATGACGTAACTGTATGTCATGGGTCCTTAAGACCCAGGGTGTCGTGACGTTACGTCATGGGTCCTGTAGGGGTTAGGCTTAGTGGTGAAGTTAAAAAACTGCAAGAATTCGGAATTATTTTGAAATTTCAGCAATAAAAAATAAATAAATAAACAGGACCAACAATTCTTAAAATTGATAATTAAAATAAAAACATGATTTAAACAATAGGTTATTTTCTTATGGAGGAATGTATAATACAGACTGTGGAATGCAAAGAGACATGCAGCCACTTAGCCTAGTATTTGCATCTGAACACTCCATGAATAGGCCTGTTATTAATTTCATTGGATTACCTTATATTGGAAGGGTTATTTGGGAGATCTTTAAAATAAAGTATTTTATTGCAAAAAGTAGTAAAGAATTAAACTTTTCCTTGTAAAAGCTATTATCAAACTGTTAGTATTGCCATGTATTCCCAGTGACAGTAATAGCAGTTGCTATGCAAAAATGTACCTTAAAAGTAGGGTCACACTTTTCTACCCATTGAAATCAATGAGTAGCAAAATCAGCTGCACAAAATATGCAGCAAAATACGGCACGTGTGACTCTACTCTAAGGGAACGTTCACACCTACCGTATCTATTGTGGATTTGATGCTGTTAAATCAATATAATAATAATAATAATAAATGTGTGATTGTACCCTAATAATAAACTTATTAAAGATGAAGCCTGGGGTAAAACTAAATGCAAACATAAGTATCAGTGAAAGGATGAGCTTTAGGATTTCACACTGTATACCTAACAGCACAGATTTTTCCAACACCTGCTGCCTGTCAGTATAGACACTGAAAAGACTTTCCAGAAGTGTCCAGACTGTGCTCTCATCTATGCTCACAATGTTCCCCTGAAACAGATAGTATGGCTCGGCTTTAAATTTATAAACAACCTGATTTAACCTTTACCAGGCATGCCTACCTCAAAGTACCTGCAGTTTTGCTTTCACATGATAATCCCAACTAAGCCCTTAGTTACAGCAAGCCTTATTCATATTGGGGCTTGTTTGTTGAGACAGCACAGGTGCATAACATGATCTTTCTCAGTGCGATTCTTGTGCACAATCACTGGGTGTATTTGGAGGTTCCAAGAGAAATTAAACACGGATTAATAAATAGGTGCAGGATAAAGCTGTTCACTAAAAATTCATTTATGAAAGCCCTACAAGCATTCTTCAAATGCTTCTGGATAGACAATTCACTATAAACTTTTGAAGCCTGTCAGACCACTCTTCTCAGTTTGTCAAGTCCTAAAAAAAACCTTTAAAAATTTTGGGACAAAGCGAGTAAGATAATAAAAATGTTTTTAACAGTGATTGACATTGACAGCAGGTTGCTGTGTATTTGCATATACAGCAGCCCATCATTGAACATGGTGAGGAGGGTAGGGTGAAATGGCACACTTCAGCAAAATGCTGAATCCATTGGATTAGACAGATTTATTAAAGAGTCTTTCAAGGATAACATCTTACTTAGCCCCATACCTCCCCTCCCCTTAGAATAAAACCACAAGCGTCTGTATACTTACCTCACCCAGTCTCCTGGTGCTTCAGTTGGCTGATATTTTACTTTGCACTCCTGTTGTTCCTTCTTTTGGTGATGTCCCAGTCAACCAATCACATAACAGAGACGTTGAACAGGACATCACAGAAAAAAGGAAGAACAGCACAGGAGCACAAACAGAAAGACCTGACAACTGCAGCTCCGGGAGAGCAGATGAGAAAAGTATGCAGGCATTTGTTATCTTTCATGGGGCGGCATGGGGTTAAGAAAGAGGTTTTCCTAGACAACCTCTTTGAAAGGTTTGTGCCTCCTTATAAATCAGGTGTTGCAGCTGCAGACTTTGCACTGCATGTTAAAATTTAAGCTACAGTGGGGGAAAAGAGTATTTAGTCATCCACCAATTGTGCAAGTTCTCCCACTTAAAAATGAGAGAGGCCTGTAATTTACATCATAGGTATAACTCAACTATGAGAGACATAATGAGAAAAAAAAATCACAGATATAAAATCCCATTGTCTGATTTTTAAAGAATTTATTTGCAAATTATAGTGGAAAATAAGTATTTGGTCACTAACAAAAGTTAATCTCAGTACTTTGTTATCAAGGCCGGACTGGCCTAGCGGGATACTGGGTAGATTCTCGATGGGCCGACCGCACAGTGGGCCGGTTTTCTGCACTACACCGGCCGGCCCGTGTGCGGCCACACAGTGGCTGCTCACTCACACAAGGTGCTGACACTAAGTCAGGACCTTGTGTGAAGCGGCCACAGAGAGGCGGAGCTATGAGCTGTAGGCTCCCAGCCCCGCCACTCACCCCAGTAATTGCGCAGCCAGAGCGCAGTGATTTCCAACCCTGATTTTTTATTTTTTTATTTCCCTCCCCGGCGCTGCAGGACCTGCGATGATGTCCCCGTCAGCAGCCCCTGATCATGTGACTCCGACTCCTCCATGTGACTGATCACATGATGGTCCGTCATGTGATCAGTCACATGGAGGAGTCGGAGTCGGAGTCACAGGATCAGGGGCTGCTGTTATAGGGCTCAGCGTACCCCTACGCCCCCCAGCGTCCCTTAGCTTCTCGCTCCCCCCCCTGTGGCCCCGAGAGGGTGAAGTATGCAGAAGCTGCGTCGGGCCAGTGTAGTGACCCGTGCCCCAGCGTTCCCCTCCCCCCTGCGGCGCGGTGAATGATTGCCCTGCCGGAGCCCTGAGTCGGTGCCCTGCCGGAGAGGGGAAGAACAGAGAAGAAAAATGGCGTTCTTAAAGGTACTGTACCATATCCATCCCCCCTCCCCCACCCATGTCCATCCGCCCCCCTCCCTCCTCCACCTATGTCCATCCCCCCTCACCCCCCTCCCTCACCCATGTCCATCCCCCCCTCCCTCACCCATGTCCATCCCCCCCTCCCTCACCCATGTCCATCCCCCCGTCCCTCACCCGTGTCCTTCCCCCCCCGTCCCTCACCCGTGTCCTTCCCCCCCCGTCCCTCACCCGTGTCCATCCCCCCCGTCCCTCACCCGTGTCCATCCCCCCTGTCCCTCACCCGTGTCCATCCCCCCTGTCCCTCACCCGTGTCCATCCCCCCCTCCCTCACCCGTGTCCATCCCCCCCTCCCTCACCCGTGTCCATCCCCCCCTCCCTCACCCGTGTCCATCCCCCCCTGTCCCTCACCCGTGTCCATCCCCCCCGTCCCTCACCCGTGTCCATCCCCCCTCACCCCTCACCCGTGTCCATCCCCCCCTCCCTCACACATGTCCATCCCTCCCCTTCCTTCACCCGTGTCCTCCCCCCCGTCCCTCACCCGTGTCCATCCCCCCCCTCACCCGTGTCCATCCCCCCCCCTCACCCGTGTCCATCCCCCCCCACCCGTGTCCATCCCCCCCCACCCGTGTCCATCCCCCCGTCCCTCACCCGTGTCCATCCCCCCGTCCCTCACCCGTGTCCATCCCTCCCCTTCCCTCACCCGTGTCCACCCCCCTCCCTCACCCGTGTCCACCCCCCTCCCTCACCCGTGTCCACCCCCCCTCCCTCACCCATGTCCACCCCCCCTCCCTCACCCGTGTCCACCCCCCCTCCCTCACCCGTGTCCACCCCCCCTCCCTCACCCGTGTCCACCCCCCCTCCCTCACCCGTGTCCATCCCCCCCTCCCTCACCCGTGTCCATCACCCCCCTCCCTCACCCGTGTCCATCCCTCCCCTTCCCTCACCCGTGTCCTTCCCCCCCCGTCCCTCACCCGTGTTCATCCCCCCCCTCCCTCACCCGTGTCCATCCCCCCCTCCCTCACCCGTGTCCATCCTCCCTCACCCGTGTCCATCCCCCCTCCCTCACCCGTGTCCATCCCCCCCTCCCTCACCCGTGTCCATCCCCCCCTCCCTCACCCGTGTCCATCCCCCCTCCCTCACCCGTGTCCATCCCCCCCTCCCTCACCCGTGTCCATCCCTCCCCTTCCCTCACCCCCGTCCATCCCTCCCCTTCCCTCACCCCCGTCCATCCCTCCCCTTCCCTCACCCCCGTCCACCCCCTTCCCTCACCCCCGTCCACCCCCTTCCCTCACCCCCGTCCACCCCCTTCCCTCACCCCCGTCCACCCCCTTCCCTCACCCCCGTCCACCCCCCTCCCTCACCCCCGTCCACCCCCCTCCCTCACCCGTGTCCACCCCCCCTCCCTCACCCGTGTCCACCCCCCCTCCCTCACCCGTGTCCACCCCCCCTCCCTCACCCGTGTCCACCCCCCCTCCCTCACCCGTGTCCATCCCCCCCCTCCCTCACCCGTGTCCATCCCCCCCTCCCTCACCCGTGTCAACCCCCCCCTCCCTCACCCATGTCCACCCCCCTCCCTCACCCATGTCCACCCACCTCCCTCACCCATGTCCTCCCCCCCCACCCATGTCCTCCCCCCCCACCCATGTCCTCCCCCCCTCACCCATGTCCACCCCCCCATCCCCCATGTCCACTCCCCCTCACCCATGTCCATCCCCCCCCCTCACCCATGTCCATCCTCCTGTCATTCATGTCCACTTTGTCCACCCCCTGTCCATCCCTGTCACCCATGTTCACCCCCAGTCTACCCCCTGTCACCCATGTCCATCCCCCTCTGTCCCCCCTCTTTTATCCCCCTTGTCATCCTTGTCCAGCCTTCTGTCATCCCTGTTTACCCCCAAATCTCCCTTGTCCACCCTCCTGTCATCCATGTCCACCTTGGCCACCCCTCTGTCACCCATTACCCCCCCCCCCTCTCCATCCCTTTGACCACCCCCCAGTCTACACCTGTCACCTATGTCCACCCGCCCCCATTCACTCCTCTGTCACCCCAGTCCACCCTTCTTTGTCATTCCTGTCCACCCCTCTTTTAACTGCTTGTCACCCTTGTCCACCCCTCTGTCATCCCTGTCCATCCTTGTGTCACCCATGTTCACCCCCCATTGTCCACCCCTCTGACCACATACTTGTCACCCATGTACACCCCTGTCCCTTTGTCATCCCTGTTACCACCTTGTCACCCCTGACGCCCCCCTGTCACCCATGTACAGTCTTCTACACACCTCTGTCACCCATGCACACCCCTCTGACACCCCTCTACACCCCTCTGTCACCCGTGTACACTCCTCTACACCCCTCTGTCACCGATGTACACTCCTCTACACCCCTCTATCACCCATGTACATTCCTCTACACCCCTCTGCCACCCATGTACACGCTTCTACACCCCTCTGTCATCCATGTACACTCCTACACCCCTCTGTCACCACTGTACACTCCTCTACACCCCTCTGCCACCCATGTACACCCCTTTGCCACCACTGTACACTACTCTACACCCCTCTGTCACCCATGTACACTCCTCTACACCCCTCTGTTACCCATGTGCACTCCTCTACACCCCTCTGTCACCCATGTAGACTCCTCTACACCCCTCTGTCACTCATGTACACTCCTTTACACCCCTCTGTCACCCATGTACACTCCTCTGTCACCCATGTACACTCCTCTGCACCCCTCTGCCACCCATGTACACTCCTCTACACCCCTCTGTCACCCATGTACACTCCTCTGCCACCACTGTAAACCCCCCTATACCCCACTGTCACCCCCATATACTCCTACACACCTGTCTCCCATGTACACCCCTCTGTCACCCATATACACTCCTCTACACCCCTCGGTCACCCATGTACACTCCTCTACACCCCTCTGTCACCCATCTGTCACCCATGTACACTCCTCTACACCCCTCTGCCACCCATGTACACCCCTCTACACCCCTCTGTCACCCATGTACACTCCTCGGCCACCACTGTAAACCCCCCCTACACCCCCATATACTCCTACACACCTGTCTCCCATGTACACCCCTCTGTCACCCATGTACACTCCTCTACACCCCTCTGTCACCCATGTACACTCCTCAGTCACCCATGTACACTCCTCTACACCCCTCTGTCACCCATGTACAGTTCTCTACAGCCATCTGTCACCCATGTACACTCCTCTACACCCCTCTGCCACCACTGTAAACCCCCCCTACACCCCTCTGTCACCCCCATATACTCCTACACACCTGTGTCCCATGTACACCCCTCTGTCTCCCCCGTATACTCCTCTACACACCTTTCTCCCATGTACACCCCCTCTGTTACCTCTTTACACCTATACGCCCCTGTATTCCTCTTCACTTGTAAAATGCTGATAAAGTGCGGAGCCTAATAGATTTGTTTTGCAGGTTTAACGGTGAAGAGTTCTGGCTGGAAGAAATGGTCAGGACGGTCCGGACCAGATGAACGACGCTGATCAGAGAAGATGTCACATGTGAGTTGCTGTATAAAGCAGCACTTTAAACTACATACCCACTGATAAATAGATATGGAATAGAATGGAATTTGTGTGCATTGCAGCTTTTTTTTAAACATTATTTTATTTATTTATTTTTGCTCGTCAACTTTGGTCAGGGTGCCCCGTGAATTATTTTTAATTTTTTTTTGGAGGGGTGCCCCGAGCCGAAAAAGGTTGGGAAACACTGGCATACAGGATTTAGTCAGTAACAGTGTGATGGTAATATAAATGGTGATAATATTCCTCCCTGCATACTGGTATTATTGGTCTCAGTATACAGAATTTGGTCAGTAACCGTATGATGGTAATATGTATGGTGATAATATTCCTCCTTTTATAGTTCCATTATTGTTAATATTAGTCTACGTATAGAGGACTTGGTCAGTTACGGTGTGATGGTAATAATTCCTTTCCTCCCATACTATTGTTACTTGGTAAATGTATGACTTATATAGACATATTCACTATTATAATGCATGGAAAATTGACACACATATAAATTGCTCCAGCATAGTGAAATACAGTAGCAATTTATTTCTTTGAAATATATATCAAGGAAAAAAAAACTATATATATATATATATATATATATATATATATATATATATATATATAATTAGTGTACTGTAAAGGGATAAATCTAGGCGTGGCTACCGATGGCTGACGTGAGGCTGGTCTGCAATTATTTCCAGGGCTGGTTTTAATCCCCGTCCAGCCCTGTTTGTTATATACCCTTTGTTGGAAATTACAGAGGTCAAATATTTTTTGTAAATCTTCACAAGGTTTTCACACACTGTTGCTGGTATTTTGGCCCATTCCTCCATGCAGATCTCCTTTAGAGCAGTGATGTTTTGGGGCTGTCGCTGGGCAACACGGACTTTCAACTCCCTCCAAAGGTTTTCTATGGGGTTGAGATCTTGGCCACTCCAGGACCTTGAAATGCTTCCTATGAAGCCACTCCTTCATTGCCCGGGAGGTGTGTTTGGGATCATTGTCATGCTGAAAGACCCAGCCATGTTTAATCTTCAATGCCCTTGCTGATGGAAGGAGGTTTTCACTTAAAATCTCACAATACATGGTCCCATTTATTCTTTCCTTTACACGGATCAGTCGTCCTTGTCCCTTTGCTGAAAAACAGCCCCAAAGCATGATGTTTTCACCCCCATGCTTCACAGTAGGTATGATGTTCTTTGGATGCAACTCAGCATTCTTTCTCCTCCAAACACGAGTTTGCTTCCTCTGACCATATGACATTCTACCAATACTCTTCTGGATCATCCAAATGCTCTCTAGCAAACTTCATACAGGCCCAGACATGTACTGGCTTAACCCTTTAACGACGCAGGACGTAAATGTACGTCCTGGTGCGGTGGTACTTAACGCACCAGGACGTACATTTACGTCCTATACATGACTGCGAGCATTGGAGTGATGCTCGGGTCATGCGCGGCAGGTCCTGGCTGCTGATAGCAGCAAGGGACCCGCCGATAATGGCTGACATCTTCGATCACGCAGATGTCCGCCATTAACCCCTCAGATACCGTGATGCCGCGGCGATTCTATCATCCAGAACAGCTGCCTTCCACGGGTCTTCTGCTCTGGTCTGAGATCGAGCAGACCAGAGCAGAAGATCACCGATAACACTGATCAGTGCTATGCCGTATGCATAGCACTGAACAGTATTAGCAATCGAATGATTGCTATAAATAGTCCCCTATGGGGACTATTAAAGTGTAAAAATAAAAGTAAAAAGTAAAAAAAATAAAGTAAAAAAAATTTGAAGAATCCCCTCCCCCAACAAAAAATGTAATTGTCTGTTTTTCCCCATTTTACCCCCAAAAAGTGTAAACATTTTTTTTTTTAATAAACATATTTGGTATCGCCACGTGCGTAAATATCTGAACTATTAAAATATAATGTTAATTATCCCATATGGTGAATGGCGTGAACATTAAGAAAAAAAAAAGTCCAAAATTGCTGCTTTTTTTCTACCATTTTATTCCAAATAAAATGTATAAAAAATGTATTAAAAGTTTTATATATGCAAATGTAGTATAAAAAGAAATGACAGATCACGGCACAAAAAATGAGCCCTCATACCGCCGCTTATACGGAAAAATGAAAAAGTTATAGGTCAGCAAAATAGAGGGATTTTAAACGCACTAATTTGGTTAAAAAGTTTGCGATTTTTTTAAGCGGTATAATAATAGAAAAGTATGTAATCATGGGTATCATTTTAATCGTATTGACCCACAGAATAAAAAAAACAGGTCTATTTTACCGTGAAGTGTACAGCATGAAAACCAACCTTCCAAAATTAGCAAAATTGCAGTTTTGCAAATTTCCCCAAACAAATAGTATTTTTTTGTTTGCACCATACATTTTATGGTAAAATGAGTTGTGCCATTACAAAGGACAACTGATCACGCAAAAAACATGCCCTCATACTAGTCTGTGGGCTGAGTCCTTAACCCCTTAACGACCACGGACATAAATGTACGTCATGGTTTGGCCGGACTTCCCGCACCAGGACGTACATTTACGTCCTATGTATGACCGCGAGCATCGGAAGGGTGCTCGCGTCATACACGGCAGGTTCCAGCTGCTAGCAGCAGCCGGGGACGCGCCGGTAATGGCCGACATCCGCGATCGTGCGGATGTCCGCCATTAACCCCTCTGATGCCGTGATCAATACAGATCACGGCATTTGCGGCACTTTGATTGGATGATCGGATCGCCTGCAGCGCTGCCGCGGGGATCCGATCATCCAGCATGACAGCCAGAGGTCCCCTCACCTGTCTCCGGCTGTCTCCCGGGTCTTCTGCTCTGGTCTGCGATCGAGCAGACCAGAGCAGAAGATCACTGATAATACTGAGCAGTGCTGTGTCCTATGCATAGCACTGCACAGTATTAGCAATCAAACGATTGCTATAGATAGTCCCCTATTCCCCTATGGGGACATAAAAAGTGTAAAAAAAAAAAAGTTGAAAAATGTAAAAATAAAAAGTAAAAAAAAAGTGAAAAATCCCCTCCCCCAATAAAAATGAAAATTGTCAGTTTTTCCCATTTTGCCCCCATTTTACTCCCATTTTACCCCCGTAAAATATTTTTTTTTAATAAACATATTTGGTATCGCCACGTGCGTAAATGTCCGAACTATCAAAATATAATGTTAATGATCCCGTACGGTGAATGACGTAAACGTAAAAAAATTTCAAAAGTCCACAAATCCTGCTTTTTTTGTCACATTTTATTAAAAAAAATTATAAAAAATGATCTAAAAGTTTTATATATGCAAATGTGGTATCTAAAAAAAAGTACAGATTATGGCACAAAAAATGAGCCCTCATACTGCCCTATATATGGCAAAATGAAAAAGTTATAGGTGGTCAAAATAGGGCAATTTTAGATTACTGATTTTGTCCAAAAAGTTTTTGATTTTTTTTTGGCGGTACAAAAATATAAAAGTATCTAGCCATGGCTATCATTTTAATCGTATTGACCCATAGAATAAAGAACACCTATCATTTTTACCGTAAAGTGTACAGTGTGAAAACAAAATCCTCCAAAATGTACAAAATTTTGGTTTTCATTTAAATTTCCTCCCTAAAAAATTTTTTTTTTTTGGTTCGCCGTACATTTTATGGTAAAATGAGAGATTTCATTACAAAGTAGAATTGGTCACGCAAAAAACATGCCCTTATATGGGTCTGTACATGGAAATATAAAGGAGTTATGGATTTTAGAAGGCGACGAGGAACAAAATGAAAACGCAAAAATAAAATTGGCCTGGTCCTTGAGGTGAAAATGGGCTTGGTCATTAAGGGGTTAAGGGGTTAAGCAGGGGGGACAAGTCTGGCACTGCATGATTTGAGTCCCTGGCGGCGTAGTGTGTTACTGAAGTAGCTTTTGTTACTTTGGTCCCAGCTCTCTGCAGGTCATTCACTAGGTCCCCCCAGGTGGTTCTGGGATTTTTGCTCACCTTTCTTGCGATCATTTTGACACCACAGAGTGAGATCTTGCGTGGAGCCCCAGATCGAGGGAGATTGGTGGTCTGGTATGTCTTCCCTTTTCTAATAATTGCTCCCACAGTTGATTTCTTCACGCCAAGCTGCTTGCCTGTTGCAAATTCAGTCTTCCCAGCCTGGTGCAGGTCTACAATTTTGTTTTGGGTGTCCTTCGACAGCTCTTTGGTCTTGGCCATAGTGGAGTTTGGAGTGTGACTGAGGTTGTGGACAGGTGTCTTTTATACTGATAACAAGTTCAAACAGGTGCCATTAATACAGGTAACGAGTGGAGGACAGAGGAGACTCTTAAAGAAGAAGGTACATGTCTGTGAGAGCCATAAATCTTGCTTGTTTGTAGGTGACCAAATACGTATTTTTCCAAGGAATTTACCAATTAATTAATTAGAAATCCTACAATGTGATTTCCTGTATTCTTTCCCCCCATTTTGTCTCTCATAGTTGAAGTGTACCTATAATGAAACTTACAGGCCTCTCTCATTTTTTAAGTGGGAGAACTTGCACAATTGGTGGCTGACTAAATACTTTTTGTCCCCACTGTAGCTTCAGGATAGGTTAGATTTCTGTTATACTAAATGCCATGTACCGACATGAGCACATGAGAAAATCTAAATTCTTTTCACTAATTACCATTTGTGCCTAATAGGACAAATTTATTTCACTCTTCTTTTCCTTTCACTACCTACAGTAGTTAAAACAACACAGTCACCCTGTGTGAACCTCGCCTATTGAAGGCAGTATTTGGTTTTTCTTCCCAATATCATGGTTGTCATGCCCCATGTCTACTCGCCATTCATATGTATTAGTTAAAAAAAAAAAAAACTAAAGCCATTTTTCTGTGTTTGGCCAGAATGACAAGTTGATACTTGGTGTTCTCATAAACTTCTTGTATAAACTTTGATTTATTTACTTTAATTTATATAATTCACTTCGGGATATTCTATCGTTGATATAGGCTGTGTATTTTTGCTTTGATTTGTCACACAATTTTGCGCAGCCTGCATACTGCTGCTAATGATGAATTACACAATGGGAAAATTATTCTATCAATAGTTTTAGCAACATACACATAGCACAAGAAACAAATGATACATTTTCACCTGAGTCCTTGGTTTGTGAAGTATGTTAAATACATGAGCAACATCTGATACAGTTATGTCTCTATGTTTCAGACTTGTTTACTGTGTCATCTATGGAGTAATGACTGAGTGAGAAAGTCATGTTAGTGCTGTGCCAGTAACATGAATGTGAGAAAAATCAGCTAATAATCAAATACTAACAGGAATATAGAATAGTGTAAGGATAGTATACAGCACTGCAGAATATGTAAGCAACTGAAAAAAAATGCTAATATTGTCTATTTTATGCATGTTTGTTTCCTGTACCCTTGTATTTTCAAATGTCCAGGCATTGTCCCTGCTCATGTTTTGCTTGTAAAAATTTATAAAATCAAATACAATAAAATGTTAAAAAATAAATAAATGCTAATACCCCTACAATGACATATTGCAATTCCAGCACACAATAATAAGAGATTAACCCCTAAAAGGCGTGGTCCCAGCTCATCATTTGCTTTATCCGGCCATCTCCTGCCTGTTGGCGGGAGGTGGTTGGAAAAGCCGATGCAGCCAAGGTGGGAAAGCTACGCAGTTTGTGTACTCCCCATTGGCTTTAATGGGAGTTAGACAAATGGCGTAGACCTTCGGGCTAGTCTGTTTACGGAACTCCTGAAGCTACGCCATTTGTCTAACAACTATTAAGGCCAATGGGAGCTTCACAAATTGCATAACTTCCCCACTTTGGCTGCTTCCAGCTTTTCCAACCACCTTCGACCACCACAAAAAGGAAGTCAAACTTTTTTAACAAAAGAAGTATGCTTAAATCGTCATATTCTGACTCCTATAACTTTTATATTTATTTGTATACGGGACTGTATGATCTCTTGTATTTATTGTTACCAATATTTTTAAATGTTAACGGCATTCACAATGCGGGATCATAAACATATTTTTAATGGAAAAATGTGGGGTGATTTGAACTCATTGGACCCCCCCCCCGTGATCGTAATACGGGGTCTGATAACCCCCTCCAAACCACCAGCATCTAACATTTTCCTCCCTCTAGATGCCGTGATCATCAGGGTCTTCAGGATTAGTAGCCAGTACTCATCGGCTATGAAGTGAGGGCTACTCCTGCATTTACTTCATATCCACTCTGTAAATGAACCACGATGTGTGATAAGTACTAGTCTGTAATATAAATTTTAATAAAAGTGTAATTTCAAAATACAGGAAGTGTGGGCAGGACAAGAAGGGCTCTTTGCACTGAGGCGCTATGATACGCCCCTGGCTCACACAGTAGACTGATTGACAAGCCAGGAGCCTGCACAGAGCCCTTCTTGTCCTTCCCACACTTCCTATGTTTTGTCTCTGCACAGAGATACACAAACAATAGCTTCAGGGACAAAACATCATTTTTTTTTCCACCCCAAATTTTTTTTTTAACATTTATATTTAAAATATACATATAATGTTATTATCCACATTGTGTAAAAAGTTTTTGCAAATGATAAGTACCCTTATAAGCTAATTTTAAATATGATATGTAAAATGTTAGATTTTGTCTGGTATACATGGGAATGGGTTTAAATAGAAAAATAAAAAGCTATACTTATTTCCCCCCAGTCCCTTTCGTCTCTCCTTCCATTTACTCGATCCGGTTTCTTTTTCCTGCATCCAAGACAATGCTTGACAAAGGACCTGCCGGCTCACACAGTTTCTTGCCTCAGTGGTTTGTCTTCTCGGCCAGCTATTGGCTAAGTAGGCAGGTCCTGCACCATGCTCTTGTCTGGAAAGCAGGAAGAAGACAGGAGATCTAGGGTCCAGCATGAGCTTAACGGGAGCTGTGTGGTACCGTATAGTATCAGTCTTTTTTCTGTTTTAAACCGCAGCAACATATGAATGTCTGATAAATTCTGGAATACACCTGTAAGGCTGGGTCTGCATACACAGTATTTTGGTCAGTATTTTTAGGTAAACAGGGAATAGGTTCAAATCACAAAGATTTAAAATAACACTGGCGCTTTGGAGGTAAGTGAGCACACAGTAAAAAAAAAAAAAATCAATATCTCAACATATGTATGTATGTATGTTCAAGCATATAACTAAATGATTGGAATCGTGTTGATGAAACTTAGTACATATGTTGCCTATATGTCAAATAAAAATATAGTAGAGGTAAATCAACTCTAACCCCATTTGAGAGGGCGGGGGTATTGTTTGAAGTCCTATGCAAGTCTATGAGACTTCCAGTATACCTCTTGATTGCAGAGATTACCAGGGATGTTTAAAGAGTACCTGTCATACCCTTGATACATTTTTAAGTCCTCCCAGATCACTCCTCCCATTTTAATAAACTACCCCCTTCCTCTATTTTTTATTATTTTTTAGTTTTCTACTTTAATATTGTGTTGTATATTCTGCTCAGTCTGTCAGCCTTCATGGACTGGGAAAGGGAGTCCATCATCTTAACTCTGCTATGCTGCTCTGAACATACAGCCTAGAGAAGTTTAGTATGAGATGGACTGTGATTGGCTGAGACCCCCCTCCCCCAGTGGAACTCTACAGTCCCTAAGCTCTGCCCAGCAGCTGCAAAAGGAAGTAGAAATATCCAGCACAATGCTTAGCACAATATTTAGCACTATGCACTTATGGCATAATGACCCTACAGCATTTTTTCCCAACCCAGGGTGCCTATTTACAACTGCTGGAGTAACCCTGGTTGGGAAATCCTGCTTTACAGTCTAGCTCAACTCAGAGGGATATGGATCTGAAATATTCAGCTCTTTACACTCTACAGACCGTGCTGAGTTGAGGTCCCACCTGCATCTCCTGACTTTTGTCTCTGCTGCAGGAGACAATCTGCTAGCAGGACTGCTGGCAGGACCAGAAGAAGGACCCCTGGTTAATTTAACATATAAAGTTGCTAAATTTTATTAAGAAGAATATTAGAAAAGTAATTCAATCAGCCTAATCTATAATATATTAAATTTCATTGAATTGACAGGTACCATTTAAACATCCTACCGCAGTGGTTCTTAACCTTGTTGGAGGTACTGAACCCCACCAGTTTCATATGCGCATTCACCAAACCCCTCTTAATTGTAAAAATAAAATATATTTTCAAATTCAAAACATAGGAGGTATATATTTAAGTATATATTTATGCATAGGTGCACAAAATGAACAAAACCAATAAGAACAAAGAACAAAACCATGAAAACATGATTTTCACACAAAAACTAAAACATAATGAATATTTACTGCAAATCAGTGTGACTTCTGCTGTTGTCTAGACCAGTTCAGAAATGTGCGGCTTTACCTTGGCAAGTGCCACTCTCCATGTCATTTTCGCAACAATGGCAGTGTTCCCCCACTTTAGGCAGGCAGTGTTCCCCCACATTAGGCAGGCAGTGTTCCCCCACATTAGGCAGGCAGTGTTCCCCCACATTAGGCAGGCAGTGTTCCCCCACATTAGGCTGGCAGTGTTCCCCCACATTAGGCTGGCAGTGTTCCCCTACATTAGGCTGGCAGTGTTCCCCCACATTAGGCAGGCAGTGTTCCCCCCACTTTAGGCAGGTAGTGTTCCCCCATATTAGGCAGGCAGTGTTCCCCCACATTAGGCAGGCAGTGTTCCCCCACATTAGGCTGGCAGTATGTTCCCCCACATTAGGTGCAATATAGTCCCCCACATTAGGTGCAATATAGTACCCCACATTAGGCTGGCAGTATGTTCCCCACATTAGGTGCAATTTAGTCTGCCACATTAGGCTGGCAGTATGTTCCCCCACATTAGGTGCAATATAGTGCCCCACATTAGGCTGGCAGTATGTTCCCCCACATTAGGTGCAATATAGTCCCCTACAGTAGGCTGGCAGTATGTTCCCCACATTAGGTGCAATATAGTGCCCCACATTAGGCTGGCAGTATGTTCCCCCACATTAGGTGCAATATAGTCCGCCACATTAGGCCGGCAGTATGTTCCCCCACATTAGGTGCAATATAGTCCCCCACATTAGGCCGGCGGTATGTTCCCCCACATTAGGTGCAATACAGTCCCCCACATTAGGCCGGCAGTATGTTCCCCCACATTAGGTGCAATATAGTCCCCCACATTAGGCTGGCAGTATGTTCCCCCACATTAGGTGCAATATAGCCCCCCACATTAGGCTGGCAGTATGTTCCCCCACATTTGGCTGGCAGTATAGTCCCCCACATTACGTTGGCAGTATAGTTCCCCACATTAAACTGGCAGTATGTTCCCCCACATTAGGTGCAATATAGTCCCCCACATTAGGCTGGCAGTATGTTCCCCCACATTTTGCTGGCAGTATAGTACCCCACATTACGTTGGCAGTATAGTTCCCCCCACATTAGGTGCCGTATGTTCCCCCACAGACATACAGCCTCCAGCCATACAGTATGGCTGGCGGCTGTATGCCTGTGTACTGCCCCACTTCAGTGTTCCGACCACCACTCCTCGGGTCCGGCCATAGCAGGACCGGAGGATCACTGGTCGGAACACCAAAGCTGACGCACTGCTGGTAAACACTTACCAACTGCCAGCGTGCGTCCATCTTGCTTCTTCTCTGCTCCTCTGCACTCCGTTGCCATGGGCGCACACATGGGACGTGAGTGACGTCTCTGCGTGCGCTAGCTCCCGGCGGTCCCCGCATTTTTAAAGTAAACGCAGGGACTTAACAGAGGCGTCCCTGTGTTCCGAAAGCATCTTTCGGAACACAGGGATGTGCCGAGGCAAAAACAACTGGCGGGCTTTCCCCGCCGAACCCCCGAGACTGACTCACCGAACCCCTGGGGTTCGATCGAACCCAGGTTAAGAACCACTGTCCTACAGCCTATTGGAGTCATGCAAAGATGTGATCAAGATGAAGCAGATTTTTTTCATATTATGTGGGATTGCGTGGTCATTAAGAAGTTTTGGAAGAACATTCTTGAGTATATGAAATCAAAAGGGGCTATTATGGATCAGAATGCTATAACTTTTCAACAAGTGATACTGATGGTGGATTGGGGTACAGAGGACTGTGAATTGAGGATAAGACTTTTTACCATGGCAAAAGTATATACACTGCTCAAAAAAATAAAGGGAACACTTAAACAACACAATGTAACTCCAAGTCAATCCCACTTCTGTGAAATCACACTGTCCACTCAGGAAGCAACACTGATTGACAATCAATTTCACAAGCTGTTGTACAAATGGAACAGACAACAGGTGGAAATGATAGGCAATTAGCAAGACACCCCCAATAAAGAAGTGGTTCTTCAGGTGGTGACCACAGAACAATTCTCAGTTCCTAGGCTTCCTGGCTGATGTTTTGGTCACTTTTGAATGCTGGCGGTGCTTTCACTCTAGTGGTACCATGAGACGGAGTCTACAACTCACACAAGAGGCTCAGGTAGTGCAGCTCCTCCAGGATGGCACATCAATGCGAGCTGTGGAAAGAATGTTTGCTGTGTCTGTCAGCAGAGTGTCCAGAGCATGGAGGCGCTACCAGGAGACAGGCCAGTACATCAGGAGACGTGGAGGAGGCCGTAGGAGGGCAACAGCCCAGAAGCAGGACTGCTTCCTCCACCTTTGTGCAAGGAGGAGCATGAGAAGCACTGCCAGAGCCCTGCAAAATGACCTCCAGCAGGCCACAAATATGAATGTGTCCACTCAAACGGTTAGAAACAGACTCCATGAGGGTGGTATGAGGGCCCGACATCCAGAGGACGTTTGGCTTTTGCCAGAGAACACCAAGATTGGCAAATTCGCCACTGGTGCCCTGTGCTCTTCACAGATGAAAGCAGGTTCACACTGAGCACATTTGACAGACGTGACAGAGTGTGGAGACACCGTGGAGAACGTTCTGCATCCTGCAACATCCTCCAGCATGACCGGTTTTGTGGTGGGTCAGTAATGGTGTGGGGTGACATTTCTTTGGGGGGCCGCACAACCCTCCATGGGCTTGCCAGAGGTAGCCTGACTGTCATTAGGTACCGAGATTAGATCCACAGACCACTTGTGAGACCATATGCTGGTGCGGTTGTCCCTGGGTCCCTCCTAATGCAAGATAATGCTATACCTTATGTGGCTGGAGTGTGTCAGCAGTTCCTGCAAGAGGAAGGCATTGATGCTATGGACTGGCCCCAGACCTGAATCCAAATGAGCACATGTGGGACATCATGTCTCACTCCATCCACGAACGCCATGTTGCACCACAGACTGTACAGGTGTTGGCAGATGCTTTAGTCCAGGTCTGGGAGGACATCCCTCAGGAGACCATCCGCCACCTCATCACGAGTATACCCAGGCGTTGTAGGGAGGTAATATGAGCACGTGGAGGCCATACACTACTGAGCCTCTTTTTCACTTGTTTTAAGGACATTACATCAAAGTTGAATCAGCCTGTAGTGTGCTTCTCCACTTTGATTTTGAGTGTGACTCCATATCCAGACCTCCATGGGTTGATAAATTTGATTTCCATTGATAATTTTTGTGTGATTTTGTTGTCAGCACATTCAGCTATGTAAAGACGAAAGTATTTCATACGATTAGTTCATTCATTCAGATCTAGGATGTGTTATCTTAGGCTACTTTCACACTATAAAAAATACCACCGTTATAAACGCAGTTATAAAAACACTGGAAATTGGCCGTTAAACGGCCGTTAGAAAATCCCATTATAGTCTATGGGATTTTTCCAATAGCTGTTTTAACCCGTTATCGCTCATTATTAAAGGGGTATTCCAGGAAAAAACTTTTTGTTATATCAACTGGCTCCAGAAAGTTAAGCAGATTTGTATATTACTTCTATTAAAAATCTTAATCCTTTTAATAATTATCAGCTGCTGAAGTTGAGTTGTTGTTTTCTGTCTGGCAACAGTGCTCTCTGCTGACATCTCTGTTTGTCTCGGGAACTGCACAGAGTAGAAGAGGTTTTGCTATGGTAATTTGCTTCTAAACTGAGCGGTTCCCGAGACACCTGTCATCAGAGAGCCCTTAGACAGAAAAGAACAACTCAAATTCAGCAGCTCATAAGTACTGAAAGGATTAAGATTTTTTAATAGAAGTAATTTACAAATCTGTTTAACTTTCTGGAGCCAGTTGATATATAAAAATAATTTTTTCCCTGGATAACCCCTTTAACCCCTTAACGACGCAGGACGTATATTTACGTCCTGCGCCGGCTCCCGCGATATGAAGCGGGATCGCGCCGCGATCCCGCATCATATCGCGTCGGTCCCGGCGCTCATCAACGGCCAGGACCCGCGGCTAATACCACACATCGCCGATCGCGGCGATGTGCGGTATTAACTCTTTAGAAGCGGCGGTCAAAGCTGACCGCCGCTTCTAAAGCAAAAGTGAAAGTGACCCGGCTGCTCAGTCGGGCTGTTCGGGACCGCCGCGGTGAAATGGCGGCGTCCCGAACAGCTGGCAGGACATCGGGAGGGCCCTTACCTGCCTCCTCGGAGTCCGATCGGCGAATGACTGCTCCGTGCCTGAGATCCAGGCAGGAGCAGTCAAGCGCCGATAACACTGATCACAGGCATGTTAATACACGCCAGTGATCAGCATAGGAGATCAGTGTGTGCAGTGTTATAGGTCCCTATGGGACCTATAACACTGCAAAAAAAAATGTAAAAAAAAAGTGTTAATAAAGGTCATTTAACCCCTTCCCTAATAAAAGTTTGAATCACCCCCCTTTTCCCCTAAAAAAAATAAAACAGTGTAAAAAAAATAAAAATAAACGTTTGTGGTATCGCCGCGTGCGTAAATGTCCGAGCTATAAAAATATATCATTAATTAAACCATGCGGTCAATGGCGTATGCGCAAAAAAAATTCCAAAGTCAAAAAAAGCGCATTTTTGATCACTTTTTATACCATTAAAAAATGAATAAAAAGTGATCAAAAAATCCGATCAAAATCATACCGATAAAAACTTCAGATCACGGCGCAAAAAATAAGCCCTCATACCGCCCAGTAAGTGGAAAAATTCTGGCTACTGAGGAATGAGACCTTTGTCTTGAAACGCGTATAGCCCTGTTTGCCATCTTTATCTACTTCTATCAGCACCTTTATCATTATCGGATACCCACGATACAGCCCTCTGCAGCGCTGCAGTACCCTCATCTTGGACTACTATTGGGATCGCGCGCGTACCCCGCCGGGACCGCTGGAGCAACCACCTCTGGGCCGGAGGCAGCTCTGTGCCAGCTCCGAGCGCCATCATTACCGCAGGACAGCGTGAACTACATCCCGTTGCGGACTACAGGTACCACACTGTATGTACAGCGTTTTCGGAAACTCCTTTAAAACATTGTGAACAAGTCTGGCACTCTATATCATTACCTGCTGCACGGACATCACTTTATCATAGACTATTTCTTTAGCAAATTGACATTCATTTAAAGGTGGCTGATTGTGATATTTAATTTTGCATATCATCATTTTATATATTTTTTATTAGTATATGTTTTTTAACAGTTGTAATACATCTCGTGCAAGGGCCCTGCACTGATGTATATTACATTATGAATAAAGGTGTTATATCTTTTTATGTTTCCAACTTTGATTCGGGACTATTAAGGAATATATATCTAATTTCCATCTTTTAATTCACTACAGTATTATTTTTATCATTTTTAGAATTTCTTAATTTTTCATTTCATCCATTTTCATCTCTTTTCTATTTTTCTTTCCTATTTTCTAATTTCTTATTTCTACTGGCTCTAGAGGACTGGTTCTTGTATACACTTGTTGTTATACATCCTTTTTCTTTATATTATTTTATTTTATGCTATGAAATAATACTAAAACCAATCACAAAAATGCAAAAAGACTTTATTCTTCTTGTATGCAGAAGCTGGAAAGTCCCTAAAGGTAGGCCCAAACATTGTATTCCTCTCGAGAATCCAACAATATTTCTTACCTATGTACCTTTAATTCCTTCCTAACCTATGATATCCATTTACTCAAGAGTACTCAAGAGCCAGGCTCCCACGAGTTCCGGGTGTTGGCCATTTAACTGTTTACATGCCACAATCAATAGCGATTACAGAATTTAAATATATGCATTACATTGTTCTATATTAGCAAAAAAGAAAAATTCTAAATGCTGAAATTGTTGATTTTTGATCATATGCCAGAAAATAATGTAATAAAAAGTGAGCAAAAAGTGAAAACTGCACAAAACAGGTACCCCATTGGTGTAAAAATCTAAAAGTTATAGGTGTCAAAACATGGTGATGCACAGGTTTTTTTTTTTAGAAAGTAAAACTAAACAAAAGTTATCCAAATGTGTAATTGGATTCATGCCAAGAATACATTTAGAAAGTCAGCTTTACCATGTGGTGAACTCCCACAAGATTGATAGCCCCACAAAATTGCACAATTCCATTTTTTTTTATTTTTTTTTTTCATATTTGCTCTACAAATTTTTTTTCGGGCTTTCTACTACATTATGTTGTAAAACAAAGTTATTGCACAAAAATAAGCTGTAATATAAAAGTTATGGGCCTTAAAGGGTGAGGAGAAAGAGAAAGTAAGCTAAAAATCACAATTCAGTGGGTTGGAAAGAGGTTAATAAAAGAAGCATGTTTATTGTATTTAGCAAAAAAAAATACAGTATCTATCAATTTTTCTTCTTACCCCTGGTTGCACCTCACATTTTTGCTAGTTCAGCCTATCACTGGAGCTCTTACACAGGGCAATATCTGCCTGTTCAGCAAATAGTTGTCCCATATAATAGGTGTCCAGACACATTAGATAAGTAATTGAAACTCTCTGACTTTGCCAGAATTGGATGATGATCTAATGTGTATGGTGGTCTTCTGGTCCATTTGGGTTTGGAAAAGATAGCTATATCATAGGTATTGTAAGCTTTAGAGTAAATATCATTCTATGTATTAAATTGCCTTTGACAAGTTAATGAGAGTTAAGGCTTGGTTCACATCACGTTTTTGCCATACTGTTTTCAATCTGTTTTTCTAAAGAAAACCGTATGGCAAAAAAACGGAGGGAACAGTATGGAAAAAAGTAAACCGTATGCGTTTTTAAACAGTATTCTGTTTTTAAAAGTGCATACAGTTCCGTCAGTTTTTATAGAAAAAAAAAACAAACGTTTTAGAAAATGTTATCCATTTTTAATGGGAGGGGTCTTGGGTCACAGTCAACACCACGATAGTGGTAGATCCAGATAGATAAGGTAGATCCAGATCTAAAGGACTCCAGAAATATGGATCATAAAGGGGCCTGTAAGATCAGAGTGCCTCAAATACTACTCCAGAGGGAGCCAATCTGGTCCTGGAGCTTTTGCTTTGACCATGTCTGAAAGGGCCTATGAAATTTTCTCAGCAGTGATATCGGCCTCTAGTAGATCCCTATGAGCCTTAGTAAGGAATGGGATTGTTCATCTTGAAATAATCTGCTTGGCCAGGAGCAGTATACCCTACCTGAGAGGCAGAGAGGTCTCTATATTTCTGTAAAAATCTCTTTGCTATCCGGTCAATGGTCTCTAGAACCTCCCCGTCATAGGAAACTGGCAGCTTTTTTTTAAACACAAATAAAACATAGAAAACTTTTTTTTTAACCTCTTAAGGATGCAGGGCGTACCTGTACGCCCGATGCCAGGTCCTGGTATTTAAAATGGGGTCACTCCGTTGCGTCCAATTAGCGTTTGATTGCTCCAAGCCTGAGCTACAGGCTTGAGCAATCACCCCCCTATTACGCTGATCCATGCAAAGCTATGGCTTTGCAGGGATCAGGGTAAGAAGATTAGTGTGTGCAGTGTTATAGCCCCCTATGGGAGCTATAACAGTGGAAAAAAAAGTGAAAAAAAAGTTAATAAAGATCATTTAACCCCTTCCCTAATAAATGTTTGAATCACCCCCTTTTCCCATAAAAAAAATAAAAAACTGTGTAAATAAAAATTTACATGTGGTATTGCCGTGTGCAGAAATGTCCTAACTATAAAAATATATTAATTAAACCGCACGGTCAATGGCGTACGCGAAAAAAAATTCCAAAGTCCAAAATAGCGTTTTTTGGTCACTTTTTATAGCATATAAAAATAAATAAAAAGCGATCTAAAAGTCAGATCAATACAAAAATGGTACGGATAAAAACTTCAGAACACAATGCAAAAAATGAGCCCTCATACCAGCCCGTATGCGAAAAAATAAAAAGTTACAGGGGTCAGAAGATGAGAATTTTTAACGTATAAATTTTCCTGCATGTAGTTATATTTTTCAGAAGTATGACAAAATCAAACCTATATAAGTAGGGTATCATTTTTACAGTATGGACCTACAGAATAAAGAAGTTTATACCGAAAAATGCACTGCGTAGAAACGGAAGCCCCCAAAAGTTAAAAAATGACATTTTTTTCTTCTATTTTTTTTGCACAATTAATTTTATTTCCGTTTCGCCGTGGATTTTTTTGTAAAATGACTGTCACAAATGTCATATGTGATCGCAATTATCATGGCACTTAAAGTGGTAATGGCAGAGACCAGCGCATTCTTCATATTTTGGATGTCACCCAGGATATAAATATATGTCCTGGTGCATTAAAGGGATACGCCGCTTGCTCAGCGTTAGGACCAAACTGTTCCGAGCGATGGAGCCGGCGCCGGGAGCTTGTGATGTCACAGTTTGTTCCAAATGCTGAGCAGCGGAGTACCCCTTTAAGTACAAGGGCACTAGTTGCACATTTACAATTATATTATTTAGAGTAAAGTGAATTTGTTCTTGGTATCCCTTTCTGTTTTTATTTTCACAACAGTTGAAGCTAGCGTGTAGTGCGTGTCTGAAACATCCTGGCATTGCAGGGAAGATGTTTTTGATGACTAAGCATCATAAGCTGGGTTATTCTGACCACTTGCTATTAATGTTTTGACGTAACATGTACAGATTTAGAATTCCACTTTGTCTTGCGAAGTCTGTTACATAAGTCCTCAACACTACAGTGTTCTTGGCTTCCTCTCTTAAATTTGGTTGTCATTATATACGTGTTTTGATTCATGTGATTTTTGGATTTATTATTATATATGAAGTGAACCTCTCCAGTGCAGTTACAAGGCAACTATACAATAATATTCTGCAATACAGTGACCATTCTTTTCTTGACACAGATGTCAGATATAGTCATGGTTATCTTTTTCACAATTCAAAGCGTTATTACTGTAATAGTCATAATACTTTTAACAATATATTCTTACATATACCACGGCATAACCATTGTGTTGACCAGACATACTGAAGTCCATATCTGGCCAGTAGGTTACCCAAGCAGAGTCCATAGCTGACCATTAACACTGCACTGAATATGTATTTTAAAATGTAATAATTTATATCCATCCTTAATGCCACAGCCAGACTCATCTTCCTCTCCAGCCGCTACACCGACGCCTCCTACCTGTGCCAGTCACTACACTGGTTACCAATTCAGTCCAGAATACAGTACAAAATCCTCAGTCTCGCACACAAAGCTCTCCACAATGCTGCACCTCCCTACATCTCCTCTCTCATCTCCGTCTACCATCCTACACGTTCTCTCCGATCTGCTGATGATCTCACACTAAGATCTTCTATAATCCGAACTTCTCACTCCCATCTCCAAGACTTCACTCGTGCTGCACCGGTTCTCTGGAATGCTATCCCTCAATCCCTCAGACTCAACAACATCCATAGTTTCAAACGTGGCCTAAAAACACATCTCTTCTGACAGGCCTACAACAGTCTCTAATTGGCCTCAACATATCCCCAACATATCCCCAACATATCCTCAATATATCCCCACACCTCTTGTTTGAATAGTTATTGTGTAATTTTATGTCTGATACTTGTCTTTGTTTGTACCCCATAATTGTAAGCGCTGCGGAATCTGTAGGCACTATATAAATAAATAAATATGGATACTGGAAGATTCACACACAAAGAAGTATTTTTTTCCCATCTGATGTTTGTGTTTACCTTAAAATAATAATCTCTCTAAGGGTGCATGCACACCATATTTTCACTGTACGGGTGCCGGATCTGGGTGGAGGAGGGGAAAACCGTGCGCTCCTGTACCCCAGCCGGCTAATTTTCGACCCGTATCCAGTTTTCTGACTGGACCTCAAAACATAGTATACTACGTTTTGAGGTCCAGTCAGAAAACCAGATATGGGTCAAAAATTAGCCGACTGGAGTAAAACAGTGATCCAGTCGGCTCATTAAAGTCAATGGATTTCAGGGCCGGTCCAGCTGGGGTACGGGAGCGCATGGTTTTCCCCTCCCCCAGCCGGATTCGGCACCCGTACAGTGAAAACTTGGTGTGCATGCACCCTAAGTTTATATGGGTTGCATTAGATTAGAAAAAGGTTAGAAAATGATGACTGTTTTCTTACAGACACAGCACCACTTTTGTCTGTGGTCAGTGTTTATGCTGCAGCTCAGCTCCATTCAACTCTTTCTTTTAATATGCTTTTAGCCAAGGTTAATGTGGTAACCGTACATGTGAACATGAAGATTTTTCTGTCATTTCAATTTTAAATCAACATAATTGCCCATATTTATGAATCATTCTGAAACCCTAATTGTCTGGTTTTTCCCATAACAACCAATCACAGCTCAGCTTTCATATCTTAATGAGCTCTTGCAAAGTGAAAGTTGAGCTCTGATTGGTTGCTATGGGAAAAACTAGACAATAATGGTTTCAGGATGATTGATAAATATGGGCCAATATGTTGTCCATGTCTTAAAAGGGCTCTCTTAGTTAGAAAATAATTTTTCTTGTTATTTCAGGACCCAAATCTATTAGCTCCTGCAAAGAACTTTCTAGAGGGCCCATCATATTGGTGCATTACATGGCATTTTCTGTTCATTTCAATAAAGGAATAATAAAGGCAATGCCATGTATTTAATATGTAATATATAACGAGTAGGAACACATTGTATATGGTAAAATGATCTTCCTCGCCATTTCCGAGAGACTTTCTCTATGCAAGGATGGTGAGGATATGATGTTAGCCAGCCATGTAAGTAGTCTCCTGGACGTGGAGCTATACTTATCTAGTCCCGCTGCTCCAACTGCATTCATGCCCCCTCAGCTTGATTCACAGCCCAGGCCCACGTCATTGCTCTGCTCCGTCTGCTTAGGGAGCAGAACAATGACAAGGTCTGTCAATCAAACTGAGAGGGTGTGATTACAGCTGGACTAGGCAAGTACAGTTTTTCGCCCAGGGGACTACTTAAAAGGCCGGCGGGTGACATTTTTAAACATTATAACTTCACCATGAACGTCTTCCTAAAATGATGAGGAAGAAAATGTTACCATATATAACGCGATGCTGCCACCTGATATATATGGTAAAATCTAATGACTGGATCCCTTTAAAAAATATACATGCTAAATAATGTGTACATATGCATTTATTTATATTCCTAAAACCTCCGGGGTGGTGGGGGTTGGGCAGCCATATTGGAGACACTTACTTCCTTTTGGTATTTCCTGTATAGTCAGTACAGAAGGGTGTGTGTGCTTTATGGTAGCTGAGATAAATGGGAATCTTTTAGTCTTACAATCTCCAGGAAGTGATTATATGTAAAACCACCTCCAGGCACAGGGGTGAATAACAGGGGAGTTGCACATAGAGTATTGTTATCCTGCTTTATCTAGGATTCCAGCAGTTCAGTAAGCTGTCACCCTATGATGATCACCATTTTATGTGAAAAGTCACATAAAACAAAAAAATACACTATTTTAGATATTGCTTATAATAACAACACCCCCTTTCATTTGTGGAGGTGCTGCAGGAGACTTGAACTGTAGCTGTCTGGTTCCACCATAGGTACAACTGTTTGCTGGAGGTCCTAGTAATAGAACATGAGACATCTTGTGATCAGCTTACTGTCAGGTGAGCTTTCTTAGAAAACTGGATTGACCGAAACATATTTACTATTTATTAAAAATGTATTTTCCAAATGTAAATTTTATAGGAATACTGAGGTATTATGGGAAGTAATTTATGTATAGTTGTGCTCAGATAGGTTGTAAGAGGAAAAAAAAACTATACTGACCTTACTTTTTCCCCTGCTGCCACCATTCTTACAGAGCCCCAGTCCTGCTTCATAGAACCTGCCAAAAGGAATTACTTGCCCAGGCAATCAGTGGCCGCTGTTGTGTCTTACCTCAGCCACTGATAAGTAGAGCTGGCAATTAATTGTCCCGAACCTGACCCTGGAAGTGCTGTGCAACATGACCAGGGCTCCATGGGAACAATGGCAGCAGGGGAACAAGGAAGGAAAGTACAGGTTTTTTTTTCCTTCTACCACCTGCTTGAGCCCAGTTATTCAAAAAGATGACGATCTAAAAAAACATGAGATCTAAAAAAAAACATGAGATCTAAAATCCCCCTTTTAAGTCAGTGTTTTTTTCTGAAATTCACTATATCCAAATCCTGATTTATTTAGATCACTCATGTAAGTTGTAAATAAGTGGTGTATTTCAGTCTTAACTTTCATTTCTTATGATGAATGCTATGCAGTCACCCTTTTTTATACAATACACTGTCTACAGTACATTAGTGAGTGACCGATTTTCTCTGTTATACAGTGGTCCTAGATTCTATTTTTTAAGAGTTAAATCATTACTTGACTCAATTTGCCTGTCATCATGATTAAACTTTTTTTTTTTTCTTACGGTAAGTCAGCGGTTTCCTGATTTACGGGCTTTCCATTTCCTATTTGTTCTGTGCTAGGGTTACATTCAGTCTGTCAGGAATGTTGGCTGCAGAATCCAGGGCATCATGTGATTTCTGCTCCTATCCCCCCCCCCCCCCATCCCTCCCTTGTCATGCTCACTCCCCCACCTCCAGTGTGTGCCTCACCACACGCTGTTCAGTAAACAAACTTCAGAGAACCAGAGAGAGTTGGTTTTGATCAGCCAATTCATTCACACTGAGATTATAGTTCAAGGTAGACCAGTGCATAGTCTTGACGTAAAGGCTAGGGGGCAGTGGAGCCAGTATCTTTATCATTAGTTCTTTTTATAGCTGTGAAAAAGCAGCTGGAGATGGTTAAAATTTGTACCAGAAGTCAGATCTGCTGATTGAAATGGCAATGTTAGTCATGGTGTCTTCATATTATTCATATTTGAACTTTGTACATGAAATTAGGCAGTAAATGAAAGTGTGGTGAATAAGCGGGTAAGGTGTAAAGGTGGTAGCATGCCTCTAGTTCAAATTAAGGATGTTATATAGGTGAAAGGTTGCTTATGCGTTCCATCACTTTACAGAGGTGAAGATAGATATATCATACATTCATTTTATCAGGAATTGGTAACAAAAAAGATATTTTTAGTTAAAGCACATTGATAGAGGCAACCATTCTACTTTGGCTAAAAACTGCCATACATGATAAACAATATTTATTTAGAAAATATATTTTGCTTCATAGATGCTTCATAAATAAATGATAACAAAAATTAACCTTAAAGCAATCTGTCACTTGTTTTGTGCTGGGACAGTGAGTGTGATCCCGACAATCTATTATTTACTCTGAAATGTTCAATCGTTTCAGAGAAATCAAGGTTTAAAAATGGCTCTGGTCCTTAGTGATGCATCTCTGACTGTATATAGAAAGAGATGTGTTATTAAGTGCAGGCAGGGTGTAAAGCTGCTACTGGGATCCCCCCTAATGGCTACTTCACCTGGTCCCGGCAGCATTTAAAAATATAAATCTATAATAGTGTAAATTATATTGTGTTGGGAAAGAAATCACAGATTCTCTTTAACCCCTTAAGGACATGGGGCGTACAGGTACGCCCTGACGTCCTGGTACTTAAGGACACAGGGCATACCTGGACGCCCGCAGGAATTTTACAGGGTACAGGGTACATTCACACGGGCAGGGGTTTACAGCGAATTCTGCTGCAAGTTTGAGATGCGGCAAATTTTCCGTCGCAGCTCAAACTCTTAGGGAGAAATTCACTGCAAACCCCTGCCCGTGCGAATGTACCCTAAAAACACTACACCTACACAAAATAAAAGTAAAACACTATATATACATATACCCTTACACACTCCCCCAGTCCCCCCCCCCCCCAAATAAATTTAAAAAGTCTCATACGGCACTGTTTCCAAAACGGAGCCTCCAGCTGTAGATAAAACAACTCCTCCCAGTATTGCCGGACAGCCACTGACTGTCAAGGCATGCTGGGAGTTTTGCAACAGCTGGAGACACCCTGTTTGGGAAGCAATACCGTAGGGTATTTATTTAAATTTTTTTAAAGTAAATTTTTTATTTAACATTAAAGAACAGACAACAAGAACAATGGTGCATAGCATCGTAAACATCGCAAATAACCGTACAGGGACCGAGAGCCTCTACAGGCACAGGGAATTGAAAGAAATCAAGTTTATGCTGAAAAGTCAAGCGGTCTCATGGCTAGGGGGTGGTCTGCGTGGCACAGACCACTGTCAGTGCGGTCCCAGTTGGCACCATGTCATTTCTTTACAGCGGAACCATAAGAGCAGAAGAGAAAAGAGAGGAAAGGAAAAGCTGGGGGGAGAACCGGCGAAATAAAGAGAGGAAGGGGAACAGGGTGGGGAAGAGGGAGGGGAGGGGTCCAAGAAGAGAAAGAGAGGATGGGGGAGGAATGGGGAGGAGGGGGAGCGGGAAGGGTAGCAGGTATGGTGGATCAGGCATCGGCCTGAAGTTGGTCGGTCTCTCCATGCTGCACACAGGCAAGGTCCCCTACAGGAACAAGTCGGCTGGGAAGGGCTGTCAACACGCCCGAGGTGCTCCTGGGGATTGTGGAGCCAAAGTCTGCAAGTGGAGGGTCCTATAGGTATCAGAGGATTGGAAGGTAATCCATGGGACCCAGATAAGGTGATGTTTAGCTATCTGTCGTCTAGAGTCTGCTAGTAACTCCTCCATCCTGTGTAAGTGAGAAAGCTCTTGGAACCAGGAAAGCCGTAGGGTATTTTTGTGGTGGATGCAAATCCCCAAGATTTTAGCCCCATTTCTTCTGAGGAAGAACATACCCCATATGTGGATGTAAAGTGTTCTGCGGGTGAACTACAATGCTCAGAAGAGAAGGAGCGCCATTGGGATTTTGGACAGAGAATGTGTCCAAAATTGAAGGTCATGTGGGTTTACAAAGCCCCCATAGTGCCAGAACAGTGGACCTCCCCCCCACCATGTGACTCCATTTTGGAAACTACTCCCCTCACATAATGTAATAAGGGGTACAGTGAGCATTTACACCCACTGTTACACAGCCCACTGTTCCAAAGATCTGTCAAACGCCAGTGGGGTGTAAATGCTCACAGCACCCCTTATTAAATTCTGTGAGGGGTGTAGTTTCCAAAATGGGGTTACATGGGGGGGGGGGTCCACTGTTCTGGCACCATGGGGGCTTTGTAAACGCACATGGCCCCTGACTTCTATTCCAACCAAATTCTTTCTCTCAATGGCACTCCTTCTCTTCTGAGCATTGTAGTTTGCCCACAGAGTACTTTACATCCACATATGGAGTTACCAATTTTGGGAGCCTTTTTCTCCTATAACCCCTTGTGAAAATGAAAAATGTAGGGTAACATTAGCATTTTAGTGAAAAAAAATCCAATTTTTCATTTTCACGTCCAACTATAGCGGAAATTTGTCAAACACCTGTGGGGTGTTGAGGCTCAATGTACCCCTTGTTGCGTTCCTTCAGGGGTGTAGTTTCCAAAATAATATGCCATGTGTTTTTATTTTATTTTTTTGCTGTTCTGGCACCATAGGGGCTTCCTAAATGCGACATGCCCCCCAAAAACCATTTCAGCAAAATTTGCTTTCCAAAAGCCAAATGTGACTTCTTCTCTTCTGAGCATTGTAGTGCGTCTGCAGTGCACTTGACGTCCACACATGGGGTATTTCCATACTCAGAAGAGATAGGAGAAAATGCCCCCCAATTTTTTTTATCCCATTATCCTATTAAAAATTAAAAATATGGGGGAAACCCAGCATTTTAATGGAAAAAAGAAATTCATTTACACATCCGACTTTAACGAAAAGTCATCAAACACCTGTGGGGTGTTAAGGCTCACTGGACTCCTTGTTACGTTCTTTGAAACATAGAAACATAGAATGTGTCAGCAGATAAGAACCATTTGGCCCATCTAGTCTGCCCAATAATCTGAATACTATGAATAGTCCCTGGCCCTATCTTATATGAAGGATAGCATTATGCTTATCCCATGCATGTTTAAACTCCTTCACTGTATTTGCAGCGACCACTTCTGCAGGAAGGCTATTCCATGCATCCACTACTCTCTCAGTAAAGTAATACTTCCTTACATTTCTTTTAAACCTTTGCCCCTCTAATTTAAAACTATGTCCTCTTGTGGTAGTTTTTCTTCTTTTAAATAGGCACTCCTCCTTTTACCTTGTTGATTCCCTTTATGTATTTGTCTCTTCGACTGTCTCTTCAAGCTATACAAGTTAAGGTCCTTTAACCTTTCCTGGTAAGTTTTGTCCTGCAATCCATGTACTAGCTTAGTAGCTCTTCTTTGAACTCTCTAGAGTATCTATATCCTTTTGGAGATACGGCATCCAGTACTGCGCACAATACTCCAAGCGAGGTCTTACCTGTGTTCTGTACAGTGGCATGAGCACTTCTCTCTTTCTACTGCTTATACCTCTCCCTATACATCCAAGCATTCTGCTAGCGTTTCCTGCTGCTCTATTACATTGTCTTCCTACCTTTAAAGGGGTTATCCAGCATAAGGGGATTTTAGTACGTACCTGGCAGACAGTAATGGACATGCTTAGGAAGGATCTGCACTTGTCTTGGGCCTAAATGGCTATGCTTTGTGATTAACAGAACACTGTGGCTAGCTTTCTGTGAACTTGTATTTTCTGTTTTCAGTTTTCTTGTTTACCTACAAATCCCATGATACCATTTTCCTCCTTCCCACACATCAGCTACCCCACCCATTGAAACATAACTGAGCTGCAGACCTGTGGTTTTCAATCAGGGTGCCTCCAGCTGTTGCATTACTAGCAGATTGCTCTCTCAACCCATTGAAGCAGACAGGCTCCCTGTCATCAGCTGACTAGAGAGTCAGGTTTAGACCGCATTGCAAGCTGGGAAAAATCCGAGACAGCAGTCATTTTGTATGCTGTTAAAAATAAATATTAGGATGAAAATCACATAAGAATTGTGAGAAAAATGTCGCACACAGGTAAAGACACTATATTATGAACTACACTAACTTTACAGCCCCTGTAGCATAGACAAATAAAAAAAAAAATCCTGGAATACCCCTTTAAGTCTTCTGAAATAATTATAACTAAATCCCTTTCCTCAGATACTGAGGTCAGGACTGTTTCAAATATTCTATATTCTGCCTGAGGGTTTTTACGCCCCAGGTGCATTATCTTGGACTTATCCGCATTAAATTTCAGAGTTCTGATCATTCTTCTAGTTTGCCTAAATCCTTTTCCATTTGGCATATCCCTCCAGGAACATCAACTCTGTTACATATCTTTGTGTCATCAGCAAAAAGACATACCTTACCATCGAGACCTTTTGCAATATCACTAATGAAGATATTAAACAAAATTGGTCCCAGTACAGATCCCTGAGGTACCCCACTGGTGACAAGACCTTGCTCTGAATATTCTCCATTGACTACAACCCTCTGTTGTCTGTTACTCAGCCACTGCATAATCCCCTCAACAATATGGGAGTCCAAGCTCAATGACTGTAGTTTATTGATAAGTCTTCTATGTGGGACAGTGTCAAAAGCCTTACTAAAATCTAGATATGTGATGTCTACTGCCCCTCCGCCATCTATTATTTTAGTCACCCAGTCAAAAAAATCAATAAAATTTGTTTGACATGATCTCCCTGAAGTAAACCCATGTTGTTTTTCATCTTGCAATCCATGGGATTTTAGATGTTCCACAATCCTATCCTTTAGTAGGGTTTAATTTCCTCACTATTGATGTCAGACATACTGGCGTATAGTTACTTGATTCATCCCTACTACCTTTCTTGTGAATGGGCACGACATTTGCTAATTTCCAATCTTCCGGGACAACTCCTGTTACCATTGATTGGTTAAATAAATCTGTTAACCGTTTTGCTAGCTCACCACTAAGCTCTTTTAATAATTTTGGGTGTATCCCATCAGGCCCCTGTGATTTGTCTTCACCTTAGAGAACAAATGTAGAACCTCTTCCTCTGTAAAGACACATGCATCAAACGATTCCTTAGTCTTCCTTTCTAATGGGGGTCCTTTTCCATTCCTTTCTGTTCCAAACTGAACAGAAGTATTCATTTCGGCTAGCCCCTTATTCTCTTCTACATACCTTCCTTTGTTTTTAATTTAGTTATTCCTTGTTTTAAGTTCCTTTTTTCATTTATATATTTGAAGAATATCTTATCCCCTTTTTTAACAGACTGAGCTAGTTTTTCTTCTGCCTGCGCTTTAGAAATTCTTATAACTTGCTTGACCTCTTTCTGCCTAGTCTAGTAGATTTCCCTATCTTCATTGCTCTGGGTTGTTTTATAATTACTAAATGCTAGTTTTTTGTTTTTTATGATCTTGGCCACTTCTGCTGAGTACCACAGTGGTCTCTTTTTTTTTTCTGCTTTTACTGACAAGTCTAATGCAATTATCTGTTGCATTCAATAAAGTGTCTTTTAAGTAGTCCCATTTCTCCTAAAGAGATGTAGTTTCCAAAATAGTGTGCAAGATTTTTTATTTGCTGTTCTGGCACCACAGGGGCTTCCTAAATGTGACATGCCCCCCAAAAACCATTTCAGAAAAACTCACTCACCAAAATTCCATTGTCGCTCCTTCCCTTTTGAGCCTTGTAGTACATACGCATACCACTTGACATCCACATATAAGGTATTTCCTTACTCAAGAGAAATTGGTTTACAAATTTTGGGGGTCTTTTTCTCCTTTTACTACTTTAACAACAACCTACAGGTGTGGAAGACCACACAACAAAATGGTGAATATACCCCAGTTAGAAGTAACTTATGACAAGTTATGATCATGTATAAAAATGATTTTATTGAAATATATAGTTTAAAAAATACATATATGTATATCTGAAATCACAGAATCAATTCATAAAAGGTAGTATAAAAATAAAGAATATATATATATATATATATATATATATATATATATATATATATATATATAAAATAATAAAGTGTAAGGTGGATACTGGGGTGAGAAAGCCTGTATGCCAATAGAATAGGTGAAGAGATAAAAAAGTTTCTTGGGAAGTCACGATGCTAGTAGTGAACTGCAATTAATGATTATAAATAAGTAAATTGATGATAATAAATAAATTAATATCTACAGGGGTTGCATGCACAAGGTTAGGGAAAGAAAGGGGGGGGGGAAGGGCGTCGTGCAGGATATGCGCAAACAAAATGTGCGATACTTGTGGAATTAAATACCACGCAGTGGCTGGTGAGGACAAACAAATATATGTGATAAAATTATTAATTAATAACCAAGGCAGAAAACAAATAAGTAAAGCATAACACTCAAGTGAGTTACAACAAGTGCAAAAAATTAACCGTGCAAATGAAGTGGGCAAGGACCTCAACATGCAACCCAAAGAAAATAATAATATTACCTGGGTCACACAGTATGGTGCTAACAATAAGCAATAACAACCAACAGGCAAATAGCAGCAATAATATGGATAGCAGCAGATAGATAGCAGCAAGTTTGAGTAGTGACTAGCAGCAAAGAGTGATATACAAAGAAAAAAACGTTTGGTATAGGCTGGCACAGGACTCACCCCAGTCCACCTCCACAACTCCGACGCGTTTCGCCGGAAGCGGCTTTGTCAAGGAGTGAGGTGGACTGGGATAGCCTCGCTATAAGTAGTATATGTGTGCCAATGGGGAGTGAGGAACGCACCTGTTACGAGACACTAGGTGATGTAAACCGGAAGTGGCGTCAGGTCACATGAGCGGATCAGCTCATGTAAATGAGACTGGGATCTCGCGAGAGGAGGGCCGTGTAAGCCGTCCTCGCCTGGGGTACACTACTGCGCATGTTTGCCGGCTGAACTCCCATACAGGGAGCCGGAAACGCGCAGGGATGGAGCTATTGGCGCAGGCCACACAAACATGGCCGTATGCTATGATATTGCGCATGTGCGCCGGACCCGGTCCCTAGAGGCAAAAATGCCTGTGGCCTCACTAAGATGGCTGAATGCCGACAATGAAATAAGGGAATGAAGTAATGTGTAAAAAATAATTAAAAAATAATACTTAATGAGGGGAAATGGTAGGATCTAAATTGGATCGACCATATGGGATATATGTAATACAGAAAATGTGTAAGGATATGTGTGTGCGTGGGAATAAACAACATTGTGCAAAGTGGTGAAAGGGCAGGAAGAAAATGAAGGGAAGGAGAAGGAGGGGAGGTGTGAATGGGAATTATATAATGTGATAAACCTGGTGTGCGGATATGCAATAGGATTTAATGCTAAGAAAGTGAGTGGGTGAAAGTGATGAAATAGATGAATGAAATGTGAAAGATATGGGAGATAATTAATACATTGATATTGCCAAGTGAGAGGATATGGGAACCAATAAAGAGGGGCGTGATAAGTGAATTATACATCAATAAAAAAGAATGATAATATAATAGCCAAATATTAATAATTATAAATAACATATAGGTTATGAATAAACATACATAATAAGGTGGGGGCCCCCCCATATAGCTTTAAACATAATTATGAAAAAAATCACAGGAGCAACAAATCAATATTGTATGAACATGCATACATGAACCATCCACAGATAATTAATTGGACAACACTACTGATAACAGTAACAATAAATACATTAAAGATATGTAGAATAGTGCATAGGGATGGGGAACATGGGAAAATAAGAAGGGGGAGGGGGAAGGAAAGGGGGTCTTCCGCCATATTGATGAGATGAGGAGCACGATGTATTGTAGACCCTACATGAATAGGAGACAATTGGATGAAAAAAGGAGAAAATTACAAACAATAAAAAAGGGGAATAGCATAATTACAAACAGCGAGAACAGACATAGATAAAGAAAATTGAATAAAATGAATACACATGACATAGATGAAAACCACATAAAAGACAGAAAAAATAATAATAGGAATAAGTGAACAAGTGCAAAAAATATATGTGTATAAGGACCATGAGGGGGGAAGGGGGAGGGGAAGGGAGGAGGGGGGATGTTAGGTGGACAGTAGATCTAACATAGATAAGTAAAATGTATGAAAAATGAAGCCTAATGGAAAAAAGTAAACCAATTAGATACTCGGTGAAAAAGGATAGGAAGGGGGGGGAAAGGGGGGGGGGGGGAGGGGGGAGGGAGGAAAGGGGGGGAAAAGGTGGGAAGGAGGAAAGGGGGGGAAAGGGGAGGGGGGGGAAAGGGGGGGTTGTATGGGAGGTGGTGTGTTGGAAGGGGATGGGAGGAAAGGGAGGAAAAAAGGACGGGGGGAAGAGAGAGGGGGGGGGAAGGGAAGAGGGAAAGGAGGGGTAAGGGAGGACTAAAGATTGTGGAGGAAAAGTGCAAAAGATATATGACCATAATATGGGAGAAGAGAAAATGAACACAAAAGAAAATAGTAACATATGGAGAAAATCGTAACATATAGTGATATTAAGAGTAAGGGTGATAGTAGTGATGTAATGATGATAATAGCAATGTAAAAAGTAATAAAAATAAAAATAAATATCTAATAAACAAATTATACTTACAAATAGGAGGCAAAACTGTTGATCTCGTTCAATCCAGCAGGAGTTTTTGTTCCCAAAATTTCAATCCATTTACATTCCTTTTGAGCAAGAAGAGTTTTCCAATTGCCGCCACGTGGGCCAGCATAGACCCGATCAATGCCCCGAACCTGTAAAAGAGATGAATCACTACCATGGTACTTCTTAAAATGTCTTGCCAAAGACTTCTGATAGAATGGATCTGGTCCATCCTTCCCTGCTTTTATGTCCAAAACATGTTCCCTCACGCGTCTGCGGAGTTCACGTGTTGTCATGCCGACATAAATTTTGTTGCATGGGCACTTAGCATAGTACACTACACCCTTGGTTGCACAGTTAATATGATGAGTAATTTTATAAGATTTCATTCCACTGGCATTTTCAAAAGTAGTATTCTTTTCTATGTTTGCGCATGCAACACACTGCCCGCAGTTGAAACTGCCCCATTTGGGTCCCTTTGATCCAAAAAGATGGGATTTATTAGGTCCCTGATGGTAACTATGAACCAAAGAATCTTTGATATTTTTGGACCTTCTAAAGGTGACAGAAGGATTTTTGGGAAGGCATCCAAGAAGCACCTGGTCTGTCGTGAGTAGGTGCCAGTATTTTGCAATTGCTGTGTTCATATCTTGGGTCCGTGAATGGTATGTTGTGATGAATCTGACGGTATTGGAATCCTGTTTGTTGATAGGTCTTTTAACCTGTAAAAGAGTATTACGATCACTCTTTTTGGCTCTATGATATGCTTTAGTCAAACAATTGTCATTATAGCCTCTCTCTTTAAATCGTACCTGAAGATCTTCAGCTTGTTTCTCGAAGTCTGAGGTATTGGAACAGATGCGTCGTGCACGAAGATATTGTCCAGTCGGGATGTTATTCACTAGATGTCGTGGATGTCCAGATTTTGCATGAAGTATAGTGTTGGCAGAGGTGCTTTTTCGAAAAAGGTCTGTGGAAAGGAAACCGTTATCATCTCTTGTGATCTTAACATCAAGAAATTCAGTGGATGTGGTACCTATATTGGTAGTTAGTTTAATATTTAAATCGTTTTGGTTAAGCCTAATAATTAGGTCTTGTAATTCAGTGACCGGTCCCTGCCACACTAGCAGGATATCATCAATATATCGCCACCAATATTGTATGTTCTCTATACCTGGGATGGGATCTGAATTAAAAATGTCTCTCTCCCACAACCCCAGGAACAGGTTGGCATACGAGGGCGCACAAGATGCCCCCATTGCCGTGCCCTGGAGCTGCAGGAAGAGAGACTCCTTGAACATAAAAAAATTGTGGGTCAAAATGTACTCGAGGGCCACTATTAGAAAATTACATAAGTCGGAATCCAGGGCACTGGAAGACAAGAAAAATCTTACCGCTCGTATTCCGTCACTATGTCGAATAGAAGTGTAGAGTGCCTCCACATCACAGGTGGCTATAACCATGTCGGGTTCAAGTTGCAGGTTGTCTAGTTTTCTTAGCACATCATTGGTGTCTTTTAAGAAGGATGGCAGGGTCTCTACAATAGAGGTTAGATGATAATCAATGAGGCGGCATAGCGGTTCACATAAATTTCCACAGCCAGACACAATCGGTCTACCCGGCGGACAAGTAGCACTTTTGTGTATTTTAGGGAGTAAATAGATGGAGGATACCGTAGGATTTTTTGGTAAAAGGGCCTCCATCTGTTTGGCTGATAAAATGCCTTGGTCGACTGCTTGGTTTAAAATAATATTTAATTCAGATAAAAACGCTAAGGTGGGATTAAAAGTAAGTTTTTTATAACAGTCGCCTTGTCTTAATTGGCGTAGCATCTCCCTCTCATACATTTCTAGGGACCATAACACTACATTGCCGCCTTTATCGGACGGCTTGATAATAACATTTTTTAAGGATTGGATCTCACGTAATGCTTGACGTTGGTGATATGTCAAATTATCATTTTGTATCGTCTCTGGGATCTGATTGAACTCCTGAGAGACTAGTTTGACAAAAAGATCAATCTCTGGGAACTGTGTCAGCTGTGGGAAATTTTTGGATTTAGGTAGAAGGTTACTAATTTGTACTACTTTGTAAAATTTCAAAAACTGGGTCTACACATGCGAGTGTAAAAAATGAAGAATTTGAATTTTCTCCTTTACATTGCTGCTATTCCAGTGAAACCCCTAAAGGGTTGACACACTTACTGAATGTCATTTTTAATACTTTGCGGGGTGCAGTTTTTATAATGGGGTCATTTATGGGGTATTTCTAATATGAAGACCCCTCAAATCCGCTTCAAATCTGAACTGGTCCCTGAAAAATTCAGATTTTGAAAATTTTGTGAAAAATTTGATAAATGCTGCTGAACTTTGTAGCCCTCTGATGTCTTCCAAAAGTAAAAACATGTAAACTTTATGATGGAAATATAAAGTAGACATATTGTATATGTGAATCAATATATGATTTGTTTGGTATGTCTAATTTCCTTATAAGCAGAGAGTTTCAAAGTTAAAGAAGTTATACACCATAAGGTGATTTTAGTGTGTACCTGGCAGGCAATAATGGTCTTAGGAAGGACCTGCGCTTTTCTTGGGCTAAATGTCTATGTTGTGAGATTACCATAATACTGTGGCTAGCTTTTTGTGAACTGGTATTTCCTGTTTGATTTTTCTTTTTTTTACTACAAATCCCATAATTCCATTTTCCTCCCTCCCCCACATCAGCCACCCCACCCATTGAAACATAAATGAACTGCATACATTCAAAAGACCTGTGGTTTTCAATCGGGGTGCCTACAGCTGTTGCATTAGTTGCAGATTGATCTCTCTCCCACCAAGCGATCCCTCCACCCATTGAAGCAGATAGGCTCACTGTCATCAGCTGACTTGTGAGTCAGGTCTTGGCCGCATTGCAACCTGGGAAACAACAGTAATTTTGTATGCTGTTAAAAATAAATATTGAGGTGAAAATTACAGAAGAATTGTGAGAAAACCGTTACACACAAGTACAGACACTATATTATGAAATACACTAACTTTACAGCCCCTGTAGCATAGCCAAATAAAAAATCCTGGAATACCCCTTTAACCCCTTAATGACGCAGGGTATTTTCCGTTTTTGCATTTTCATTTTTTCCTCATCACCTAAAAATCATAACGCTTTAAATTTTGCATCTCAAAATCCATATTATGGCTTATTTTTTGTGCCACCAATTCTACTTTGCTGTGACCTTTGTCATTTTACCCAAAAATCCACGGCGAAACGGGAAAAAAAAATCATTGTGCGACAAAACTGAAGAAAAAATGCCATTTTGTAACTTTTGGAGGGCTTCCGTTTCTACGCAGTGAATTCTCTGGTAAAAATTCTACCTTATCTTTATTCTGTAGGTCCTTACGGTTAAAATGATACACTACTTATGTAGGTTTGATTTTGTCATACATCTGAAAAAAAATCATTGTCACTGAACAAACACAATTGGCTAACAGGCAATTGTGTAAACTGGATCCTATCATAACCTATCTACACCAAAAAAAAGAGATACCAGTATACTGATTGAATACAAAAATAGTGAGTAAACTTTATTCAAGTGCATTATAAAAAATCATACATAAAATACAAGGTACTATACAGATGAAAGCTACAGAAAAAAGGTAGTGATACTGAATCCACAATGGTAAACAATAAGGACGGCAGTGATACAGTACACAGATATCAAATTGCAACATGCCCATAAATAATGAAAATAAATAATGAAAAATACATATACTAAATGTATAAGGCTGGTATATGTCCTCGATGGGGCTAAAAGTAAAGTGCAAATAGCCAATTGTATTGCACCTAGCCCTACTCAGAGGTCAGTCAGCAGCATTACATAGTGGTAAAAAAGAGAGCATGAAAGACAGCATAAAATATCAAATACCTGCCATACACCAATAGGGGAGATCACTACCTGTACCCCAACGCACGTTTCGCGTATGGGCTTCGTCATATAGCGGGAAGCGGTTAAAAATATTCAAAATTTTTACATTTTTAATCAAATTTTGGAATTTTTCACCAAGAAAGGATGCAAGTAACGCCAAAAGTTTACCACTATGTTAAAAATAAGAACATCCCAGCGTTTTTAAAGCTTAAAGTGACAGTGGTCAGATTTGCAAAAAACGCTCTGGTCCTTAAGGTGAAAAAGGGCTTGGTCCTTAAGGGGTTAAAAGGGTTATCCAGGAATAGAAAAACAGAGCTCATTTCTTTCAAGAACTGCTCCCTTTCTGTCTCCAGATTGGGTGTGGTCCTGCAGCTCAGTTCCATTAAGGGGAATGGAGCCAAGTTGTAATACCTGGGGACAGACGTGAAGCTGTTTTTGAAAGAAATCAGCTCTGTTTTTCTATTCCTGGATAACCCCTTTAAAGAACCACTCCCACCGCAACTTCTATCCTGTTAGCCAACTAGACTATGTATATTTCAGTGTAGTTATTTCAGTTTCAAATGCCTTAGACCACATGACCTGTGCTCAGATATGACATTTACAGTGGGTTCTGTGTGCAGCTGAAATAATTTTCTCTATTCATTCCAATGCGAATCACATTTATGCTCTTATTGGAATGAATTGAGACCTTGCACTGCCCAAACAACTGTAAATTTCATCATATCTGAGTGCAGGTCACATGGTCCAGGGCCGGACCTAACTACAGCCCTTAATTGGCTAATAAAGACATGGTAACTAAAATAACTACAGCCAATGTACAATGTGAAGGTGACTAACAGGCCACAAAACAACCTTTTTGGTGGTACTGCTATTTTAAATGTACGGTGGTAAATCCAAGCAGCTTTTTTCAGGTGGGTCTTTCAACATATAAGAACTGTTCTGCTTTCATACTTGTGTAGTGGAAGGGATCGTAAAGCGACTGTCAGTATTTTTCCCCTGGATCTGTAATCTATGCTGTGTTAAAGAAATTATAACAAAGATTATCATTACATTATTGTGGTACTGGCTTAGTCACCCAAAGCAAACAATCACAGGACAGCTTTTATTTTCAAGAGTCAAATTTAAAATGTAATGTTTAGAGGAATGAATGGCACTCACCAGTTCCGATGTGTAGAAAAGCTTTATTCCATAAAGTGCAACATAATAACAGGCAAGGCAGGGGAGAGCTCGGATGCCGTCCACGCAACGGTGATAGCTATTTCGTGCGCAAGCGCACTTCCTCGGACCACTCCCCCACTGCCACCGGAGCCCAAATTAAATACCTGGACTCCGGTGTAGCTGGGCGTGTCTCTTAACTTACAGCTGTGTAAAGGTACGTGAAAAAACCAAAATAAAACACAGACAAGTTAAAAACAATTACACCTATGTAGAGAACCAGTAGGAAAACACAGGTATTGCCTTTCTAAATAAAAATTGCAAGGTCTACCTTGTCATTTAATCCTAAAGTGCCTTGTGCCTTGGTGCGCAAAATCAACTTTGCTTCACTCTGAAGCAAAGCTTTTCTTCTGTCAGCGCTGTCTTTGTTGTTAACCCTTTCTAATCCGAAGAATTCCAATTCTCCGGAATCTCTTTTATGTTCTTCTAGCACATGGTTAATTAATCTCGTGGAGCCTTTTAACGTCTTCAAGGAATGTATACGTCCCCGGAACCGTGCGTACATGGGGCGCACAGTGCATCCAATGTAAAATCGCCCACATGCACACACGATTCAGTACACTACGTGATCCGTGCAGCAGCAGATAAAATCCCTCACCAGAATATCGTAGCCTCTTAAGCTAAAATGTCTACCTTTTTTAAGGAAGCTGCACCAATTGTAACCTCCACAGCGATAGTTTCCTATCAATGTGGACTTATTCAGCCAGTTACGATTTTGTGATACAAATCTACTATGCGTTAAGACGTCACCAATGTTTTTAGCTTTCTTAAAAGTAACAAATGTTACGTCTGTTAGAAGGGGATCTTTTTGCACCAAGGGCCAGTAACGAAAAATGGCTTTTTTAATATTAGCCAAGGGACTGTATTTAAATACAAAAGAAAAACGTGCAGGTTTTTTTGTTGTTTTGTTCGACATAAGTTTTTCCCCGGTTTTGCTGCTGCTTTTTTTATTAGCATACTTCTATTTTGCAACGATGCTCTCTCCAGAGCCCTTTCCAAAACCTCCGGTGGGTAACCCCTCTGCTGCAATCTTTCAGATAATTCTGAGGCTTGTTTAAAAAAAGACTCATCTGTACTGTTCACACGACGCAGTCATAAGTACTGTCCATAAGGTACTGCGATTTTAACATGTTGTGGATGGTAACTTTTAAAATGCAGCAGGGAGTTACCCGCCGTCGGCCTCCTAAAACCTTCTGTAAGGAGGGCCTTACCTATTGGTTTTACCAGGACATCAAGAAATTCAAGTTTTTCTTTACTCATTTTGAAGGTAAATTTTAGATTGATTTGGTTTGTTTTATTTAGGAAAGTGACAAAGTCTGCGAACTCCTCTGCTGTCCCTGACCATATAAGAAACACATTGTCTAAAAAACGACTGTAACTCTTAATTTTACTGATATATTTATTTGACGTAGAGAAAACATAATTCTTCTCAAAGATTGTGACAAACAGATTTGCGAGGGTGCATGCGACCGGGGTGCCCATGGCCACCCCGCTAATCTGTCTGTACCAGATCTCGTTAAATTGAAAAGCGTTGTTGGTCAGGATAAACAGAAGAGAATCGCAGACGAAGTCGATAAAGGACTGACTTTTGTTAGATTTATTTAACAAGTCCCTGATACACTGTACACTTAATGACTGGGGGATGCTAGTATATAAACTCTCTATGTCTATAGAGGCCATGATATAGTCATCCTCCCAAGTCATTTCCTGCAAGTCAAGTAAAAATTTGTTGGTATCCTTTACCAAAGTGGGTATTTCTTTTAATAATCGGTGTAATACCCAGTCAATGTATTTTGACAAAGGCTCACTGACCGACCCCCTCCCGGAGACGATTGGTCGTCCGGGAGGGTTTACTGTGGTCTTGTGAACTTTTGGCAAGAAATACCAACAAGGGTACTTAACATGTTCAGGTAAGAGTCTTTTTGCTATTTTTTTAGATAACACCCCCTTCTCCACATAGTTCCTTAACAAAGATTGGAGTTTAGACAGATATCTACAGGTAGGGTTTACATTACAGTGAGGCGTTCGTAATTTAATGTGTTGTGCAACTGACGAATTGCTTCTTCCATGTAATACTTCTCGGTAAGGAGGACAATTTTGCCCCCCTTATCCGATTTAGGATAAGGGGGGCAACATTGTCCTCCAGGCCCCCCTTGAACTTGTTTATTGAGTCAGACACAACAACATCAGTTCCATAGTCTCACTGCTCTTACAGTCAAGAATCCTCGTCTGTGATGGTGAAAACCTTTCCTCTAAATGTAGGGGATGCCACCTTGTCATGGTGTGGATGCGAGAAAAGAAATGACCCATACATCAGGTGCTGTTCAGGTATCCAATAAAAATAAGTTCTAGATCCAAAAGTAGCATTAAAGTACCTTGAGGTACTATGTTTATTGGGAACACCAATTATTGGTGTTCTCAATAAAAATAGTACCTCAAGGACTTTAATGCTACTTTTAGATCTAGAACTTATTTTTATTGGATACCTGAACAGCATACAACTCCCAACATGCCCTTGTAGTTTGTGCATACTAGGGGTTGTAGTTATGCAACAGCTGGAGGCACATTTTTGTGCCTCCAGTTGTTGCATAACTACAACCCTCAGCATGCACAGACAGCCAAAGGGCATGCTGGGAGTTGCAGTAGTGTGCCTCCAGCTTTTGCATAACTAAAAGTCCCAGCATGTCCTTCGGCTTTAAGTGAATGCTGAGAGTTGTAGTTTTGCAACAGCTGAAGGCACGCTGGTTGCAAAACACTGAGTTTGTCACCTAACTCAGTGTTTCACAACCAGTGTGCCTTCAGCTGTTGCAAACTACAACTCCCAGCATTCACTGTTAGTACTGTCCGTACATGCTGGGAGTTGTAGTTTTGCAGCAGTTGGAGGCACACTGGTTGCGAAGCACTGAGTTAAGTAACAAACTCTGTGTTTTGTAACCAGTGTGCCTCCAGCTGTTGCATATCTACAAACCCCAGCATGCACGACAGCCAAAGGGCATGCTGGGAGTTGTAGTTTTGCCCAGGGTACATTCACACAGGCGGGTTTACAGTGAGTTTCTCACTGCAAGTTTGAGATGCAGCTAATTTTTCGCTGCAGCTCAAACTTCCAGCGGGAAACTGTCTGTGAACCTCCACCAGTGTGAATGTACCCTAAAAACACTACAATACACTACACAAAAAAAAGTACAACACTATATATACATAAACCCCTACACAGTTACCCCCCCCCCCCCCAATAAAAATGAAAAACGTCTGGTGCGGCACTGTTTCCAAAACGGAGCTTCCAGCTGTTGCAAAACAACAACTCCCAGTATTGCTGCACAGCCATTGACTGTCCTGGCAGGCTGGGAGTTTTACAACAACTGGAGGCACCCTGTTTGGGAAACACTGCCGTAAGGTAATTTTGGAATCGGAGGCAAGTGTCATTCTTGCATCCGGGTCTATCCCCATGCAAATCCCTAATGTAGGCCTCAAATGTGCATGGCGCTCTCTCACTTCAGAGCCCTGTCATATTTCAAGGCAACAATTTAGTGCCACATATGGGGTATTTTCATACTCGGAAGAAATGGCCTAACAAATTTTGGGGGGCTTTTTCTCTTTTTACCCCTTATGAAACGGTAAAGTTGGGGTCTACACTTGCATGTTATTGTAAAAAAAAAAAAAAAAAACATTTTCACAAGAGGTAAAAGGAAAAAAAGACCCCCAAAATTTGTAACGCAATTTGTAACAGGGCTCAGATGTGAGAGCGCACTCTGTAAATGTGAGGCCTAAATTGGTGATTTGCACAGGGGTGGTTGATTTTACAGTGGTTCTGACCTAAACACAAAAAAAGAAATACCCACGTGTGATCGCATTTTGGAAACTACACCCCTTATGGAACGTAACAAGGGGTATAGTGAGCCTTTCCACCCCACAGGTGTTTGAAAAATTTTGTTAAAGTTAGAAGTGAAAATGAAAAAAAAAATTCATTAAATGCTTTTCATTTTCACAAGGGGAAATAGGGAAAAAAGCCTCCCAAAATGTGTATCACCATTTCTTCTGAGTAAGAGCATACCCCATATGTGGATGTAAAGTGCTCTGCTGGCTCTCTTCTGAGCATTGTAGTTCGCCTGCAGAGCACTTTACATCCACACATGGGGTATTTCCATACTCAGAAGAGATGGGGTTACAAACTTTGGGGGGCATTTTCTCTTCTCCCTTGTAAAAATGTAAAATTTGGGGGAAAACCAGCATTTTAGTGAAAAAAAATTCAATCTACACATCCGACTTTAACGAAAAGTCGTTTAATATCTGTGGGGTGTTAAGGCTCACTGTACCTCTTGTTACGTTCCTTGAGTTGTGTAGTTTCCAAAATAGTATGCCATGTGGGTTTTTTTTTTTTTTTTTTGTTCTGGCACCATAGGGACTTCCTAAATGCGACATGTCCCCCAAAAACCATTTCAGATAAATTTGCTTTTCAAAAGCCAAATGTGACTCCTTCCCTTCTGAGCATTGTAATGCGCCAGCAGAGCACTTGATGTCCACACATGGGGTATTTTCATACTCAGAAGAAATGGGGTTACAAATTTTGGGGGGCATTTTCTCCTATTACCCCTTGTAAAAATGAAAAATTTGGGGGGGGGGGGAATGCATTTTAGTGAATTTTTTTTAATTCTTTTACACATCTGACTTTAACGAAAAGTCGTCAAAAACCTGTGGGGTGTTAAGGCTCACTTACCTTCTTACGTTCCTTGAGGGGTGTAGTTTCCAAAGTAGTATGCCATGTCGTGTTTTTTTTTTTTTTAAGCTGTTATGGCACCATAGGGGCTTCCTAAATGCGACATTCCCCACAAAAACCATTTCAGCAAAATTCATTCTCCAAAATTCCATTGTCGCTCCTTCCCTTCGGAGCCCTCTTGTGCACCCACAGAGCAATTTACATCTACATATGAGGTATTTCCTTACTTGAGAGAAATTGGGTTACAAATTTTGGGGGAATTTCTCTCCTTTTACCCCTTGTAAAAATTCAAAAAATGGCTCTACAAGAACATGCGAGTGTAAAAAATGAAGATTTTGAATTTTCTCCTTCACTTTGCTGCTATTCCTGTGAAACACCTAAAGGGTTAACAAACTTTCTGAATGTCATTTTGAATGCTTTGAGGGGTGCAGTTTCGATAATGGGGTAGTTTATGGGGTAATTCTCAGTAAAGCCCCTCAAATCCACTTCAAACTTAACTGGTCCATGAAAAATTCAGATTTTGAATTTTTTGTGAAAATTTTGAAAATTGCTGCTATACTTTGAAGCCCCCTAATGTCTTCAAAAAATAAAAACATGTCAAGTTTATGATGCCAACATAAAGTAGACATATTGTATTTGTGAGTCAATATATAATTTATTTGGAATGTCCATTTTCCTTATAAGCAGAAAGTTTCTAAGTTAGAAAAATGCTACATTTTCAAAATTTTCATCAAATTTGGGGATTTTTCACCAAGAAAGGATGCAAGTAACGACAAAAATTTACCAGTATGTTAAAGTAGAATATGTCATGAAAAATCATTCTCAGGATCAGAATAAAAGGTAAAAGCATCTCAGAGTTATTGATGCATAAAGTGGAAGTGGTCAGAATTGCAAAAAAGGGCTGAGTCCTTAAGGTGAAAATGGGCTGAGTCCCTAAAGGGTTAGAAACACTTAAAAGGCTCAACACAGAGCCACCCTGCAATGTATGGGGCATTTTTATCAGGGATATTACCACCTGTAAATCTAAGAATAGGGCGATTCAAACCTCATTGCAGCAACAAGTGCTCCTGGCGGAACAACAGTTTCTCAGTGACCCTTCTGGCCTCACTAGAGTTAGTTGGCAATCTTTGCAGACTCTGTTAGACTCACATTTGTTGTTCTTTCAACTGCAGTGCTATTTTGAAAGTGGCGAGGGTACGGGTTACCTGCTGGCTTGTACTATAAGAGCCCAGCAGAGGTCCGCCTCTATCCCTTGCCTCTGTGATAGTGTCGGGACTGTTGTCCAAGATGATGCAGACATTTTTAATGTCTTGGTCTCCTTTTATGAGGAGACCTATTCCTCCAAACTGACACATGATCTTGCTGCTATTGACTAGTTTGTTTCTGGCATTATGCTCCTGGCCCTGTTGCAGACACAGAGGGATCTTTTAGATGAGCCTGTTACTCTTGAAGAATTAGAGAGTGCGTTGGGGGCCTTGCCTTATGAGAAATCACCGGGTGTTGATAGAATCCCCAACGAGTATCTTAAACAATATTCTGTTGTGTTCTATTCTGTTGCCCCGGTTGCTTGGGGTTTGAAGGCTGCAGCAGAGGGGGAGGGCTTGCCTGGGTCTATGATAGAGGCAATTAAAGTATTGTTATTGAAGCCCGGTAAAGACCTGCTTTCAGCGGGCTCATACAGACCAATATCCCTGCTGTGCTCTGATGTTAAGTTAATAGCGAAGGTCTTGGCCAACCATCTCTTGATGGTCATTACTACTTTGGTGCATGGGGATCAGATGGGGTTTATGCCAGAGAAATCGACTGCCGATTATATCAGGAGGCTCTTTCTGAATCTCCAGCTGCAGCCTGAGGATGCTGTATATAGAGCTGTGCTTTCACTTGATGCTGCCAAAGGTTTTGACAGTGTCGAGTGGAACTTCCTGTGGAGTGTTATGCACCGCATGGGATTTAGGCCTAAGTTTTTGACGTGGGTACAATTGTTGTATGCTGCCCCTTGTGCTAGAATTCGGGCTAATGGCCTGCTTTCTCACTCCTTTCCCCTGGGTCATGGTACACGCCAGGTGTGCCCACTGTGTCCCTATTCCTATTTGCCATAGCAATAGAGCCCCTGGCGTTACTAATTAGGGCATCCACTGAATTTAAAGGCTTCCGTTATGGGGACATGGAAGAATGTATTGCCCTTTATGCAGATGACATGCTTCTCTTCCTGGGAGATGTGGGGCACTCCTTGCCCCCTTTGATGGACCTTATAGAATTATATGGTAGTTACTCCGGCCTATCAATTAATTGGGACAAATACACCATCCTTCCCCTTGACCCCTTCCCTTCTATACCATTTATTGCTAGGGTCGGCCTTCCTGTAGTTTCACAATTTAAATATCTGGGTGTGTATGTTACTGCCCTCTCCTCTGAATATGTTGCTCTCAATCTTATTCTGCTGCTAGACTGTAGTTCTCGTAAAGTAGTTACTTGGGGTAAACTTCCCCTCTCCATGATCGGTAGATCTAACTTAGTTAAAATGGTTCCTGTGCCCCAGTTTTTGTATATTTTACATAACACCCCTGTCTGAATTCCAATGGAATATTTTCTTAGGATTCAGTCCTTGTTTAGGCAGCTCATTTGGAATCTCAAGCCGTCTAGGATACGTCTTGAAACATTGCAGCGTGGCAAAGAGGTGGGTGGTTTGTCTATTCTAAATCCTTGGCTATACTTTTTAGTGTCACAGGTTCAACAGTTGAAGGGGTGGGCGCAATTTGCTACTATGGGGCGTATGGGAGATTTAGTCTCCAGGCGCATTGGTAAAGGGACCCCTAATTAACTGCTGGAAATAGCTGCACAGACTCGCCCCCTCCAGACCTCCTGCCTTTATCCTTATCCGTAAGTTATGGATGAAATTTAAGACTCTTATGCACTATCCTGTTTTTGTTACATATTCTCCTCTTTGGGATAATCCTGGTCTATCTGAACTGTGTTCGTTGCCTGATATCCCCTTTAGGATTACTCATGGAAATTTGTACCTCTCCCAGGTGTTCAATGGGCCGATTTTGAAATCATTTGCACAACTGTGGGAGGAATTTATTCTACCTCACTCATTTTTTTTACTTTTACCTACAATTGCGACATGCCCTTGATGCGCAGTCTCAGGCTTGTGATATGACTGTTGGCTCATCCTTGGTGGTAAATGATTTGTTCACTTGGATCTCTACTAAAGGTGTGATCTCTGTGCTGTATAGGGAACTGCTGTCCTTGTATCATGAGGCCTATCCATTGAGTATTAAGGATAAATGGGAGGTGGATGTGGGTCCCATATCGGATGAGCAGTGGATACAGATTTTAACTATGACTTCGCCTCTTGCCGTGTCGGAGGCCCACCGGGTGTCCCAAATTTTTCTACTACATTGGGTGTATCGTACTCCTGCCTTTCTGCGAATAGGATTGGGGTACGGCCAGATTCCTGCTGTCCCCATTGTTCCTTGCCCGATGCTCACTTGCTTCATGTGATGTGGGAATGTACTCATCTTACACAATTTTGGAATGATGTGGAACAGTTGATTAGGAGAGTGTATGGTTGTCTGTTCAGTTTGTTCGCCTTGACATGTGTCCTGGGATATTTAGATGGGCTGGATGAGGATGGTGGCTTGTACATTGGTATTAGTAGGATTTTATACCAAGCTCATCAATTAATTGCACAGCATTGGTTGCGAGCCTCCCCACCTAATATTTCTGAGTTGACTATAAAATTAAATCATATCATTAGATTGGAAAAAGGTGTATATCTTAAAAGAAAAGCCTTATGTAAATTTTAGTCCATTTGGGGACCTTGGATCGATACCCCTGGTTTGCCATCCACTTATTTGAAGATCCACTTATGGAGGTAATTTTGGGGGCTGTTAGGGGGGTCTGACCACTAATACTGTCTAAGTTCTGTTTGTGACCTCTTCTTGTTTCATCTACATTATCGTTTTGTGTCTGTGTTGGTGTGTTATGCTGTCTAATTCTGGGTCTATTAATGATTTTTGTTTTTGTGTGCTGTTTGTTTTATACAAAAAAAATATGATTAAAAAAAAAAGATAGGCAACATGGCAAAAATATGTACCCAAATCACCATGGTACTTGCACCATGATCCACTTAACATGTGCAAAATACAACAGAAATTATATCTACAGATACAAAATAACTAAGGTGTGATAGGATATAAAGTATATGGCAATACTGATGGTCCGATATTTGAATGCTGATAGTCCAATCCTGTACGAATCTTTGTAAAAAAAACAGTCATACGTACTAATTTATATGCATCCTACCCACATCCATGCAGTGGACACGTACTTTGAAATACAGAAAATAGAAAACCATGCACAATATATACCTATTAAGGTTTAAGATCATAGATAAATCATATTGGCGGAATAAAACAAACCCTTAAAAAGGTTATTAGCCAGTGATTAGCATTACATACTGATTTATTGTAAAGAAATGGTTTGAAGCAGAGAATTAGTATTATTCTCTCCACTAAAAAAAACTTGTATTTTAGAGAACATCCCCCCCCCTCCCCTCCCCCAGCAGACATAGTCAAGCACCCACCACAATTGAACTGTGCTAAGTAATTGAAGGCAAGGAGACGATATGGAGAATACTGTACAAAATTTGTACAAACAAGTCACTACGTGCAGCAGACATCATTAATCAAAATTCATGTAATTTCATAGTGTAGATGCAATACTCCTGCTATTCTAGCTCTCATGGTACGCTCTCACGTATTGAAACCTTATTGAAAACCGCATGCATTGACTCTCCATTGAAAACCGCATGCCAAATGATGCATCCGGTTGTATCCGTTTTGCGTCTTGTAAGGTTTTGTCCCATTTTTTCCCGTACCCAAAACCATAGCCTACCACGGTTTTTGGTCCGGATGAAAAACCGTATTGAAACCTTATACTTTTTTTTAAACATGGGAGTCAATGGGAACCGTAGAGAACCGTGTACATACGGTCCCATCGAGTTTGCACCATACGGTTTATGACTTTGCACATTTTTTTTCTTGGAATTTCAATCAAACAAGTGAAACTTTATTCATAATGGAGTAAAAAGTTAAAAACGTGTATGTTTTTTTCTTAAAAAACGGATGCAACCGGACATCATTTTTCAAGCCGTATACAGTTTTTAACCGTATATGGGTTAAAATTTGTATACACGTTTTGGTACAGTTTAGTCAGGTTTTAAGGAATCCGTTTTTCATCAAAAACCTGATACTGGAACTGTATTGCAAAAACATGGTGTGAATGCACCCTAAGCCATCAGTTAGACTCAGTCTCGCTTCACGTTGTTTGTTGCACTGGGTAGATAGTCATCTGGGTTATAAAATGTCCTTTAGATTTAGGAGATGACACATCTTGCAGAATTCCATAATACAGAAAGCGATCTTGAATAGTGTTGCTTGCGAATATTCGCAATTCGAATTTTATTCGCGAATTCGTGAATATTCGCGAATATAGCGCTATATATTCGTAATGACGAATATTCGTATTTTATTTTATTTTTATTTTTTTCACAGTACACATCACAGTGATCATCCCTCTCTGCTTCCAGCTTATGTGGTGTAAGAAGGCTCTAATACTACTGTGTGAGACTGGTGTGCGAATTTCCGCATATGCGAAAATTTGCATATGATAATTTTCGCATATGCGAATTTTAGCTCATGTTAATTTTTGTATATACAAATTTTCGCATATGTTAATTTTCGCACAAGCGAATATTCGCATATGCGAAAATAAAACGAGAACATTACGAATATGCGAATATTCGCGAATATGACGAATATTCGTCCATATATTCGCGAATATTCGCGAATTCGAAAATGGCCTATGCCGCTCAACACTAATCTTGAATTACTTGATGTAACTGAATTCCCAAATTTCAAAAGAGTATATAATTGGGCATAGATTACATGGTTTCATTGAATATGACCTAGTGCAGCATGGGAGGTAAAAAATATTATAATCATTGTTATTACATAGGGGCAAGTGGAAAAAAAAACACACAACAACCCACTGCAGGAAAGTTCCCCCTGTCTTGTAGGGTGGCTCAGTGTTGAGCCTTTTAAGTGTTTTTAAATGTCTGTGTCTTTTTGTAATTGTTCTGCAATAAAATCATTTGAATTTTCTTATCTCATTTTGGGTGTTCACATTTGCATGGTATCTTCTTTGTTCTTGGATTTCCAGGGGATAAGATGTCTGATCGTGGGGTCCCGCCACTGGGGACCCTGCAATCTTGGCTGCAGCACCCCAGACATCCAGTGCATGGAGCGAACTGTGCTCCATGCCGGATGACTGGCGATGCAGGGCGGAGGCTTGTGACGTCACGAGCACGCCCCGCTCGTGACGTCACGGGCACACGCGTGACATCCGTTACGCCCCCTCCCATAGACTTGCATTAAGGGGGTGTGGCCGTGACGTCACGAGCGGGTCATGCTGTTGACCTCACAAGCCTCCGGCGCTGCACCCGACGCTCTAAACGGATGCCGGGTGCAGCAGGGAGATCAGGGGGGTTATCAGCGGGTGGGGGTGGGATTTTTGGGGACCCCCCACGTTCAGACATCTTATCCCCTATCCTTTGGTTAGGGGATAAGATGTCTAGGGGCAGAGTACCTCTTTAACCTCTTAAGGACCCAGGACGTATGGGTACGTCCTGGGTCCTGGTCCTGCGATATAACGCGGGGTCACACGGTGACCCCGCATCATATCGCGGCGGGTCCGGCGTCATAGTGAAGCCGGGACCCGCCTCTAATAGCGTGCGGCACTGATCGCTGTGTCGCACACTATTAACACTTTGTTAGCCGCGCGCTCAAAGCTGAGCCGCGCGGCTAAAACCAAAAATGAAAGTTGCCGGTTAGCTCAGGGAGCTGTTCGGGATTGCCGCGGTATAATCGCGGCATCCCGAACAGCTGTAGCACAGGAGGAGGTCTTCTTACCTTCTCCTGTGCTGTCCGATCGCCGAATGAATGCTTCAAGCCTGAGATCCAGGCTTGAGCATTCAATCGCCGAAAACACTGATTGATCCATTCCTATGGAGATGGGTCAATCAGTGTAAAAGATCAGTTAATGCAATGTTATAGCCCCCTATAGGAGCTATAATATTGCATAAGAAAAGTGTAAAAAAATCATTAACCCTTTCAATTATCCCTTCCCCTAATAAAAGTTTGAATCACCCGGCATTTCCAAGAATAAAAAAAAAAAATTGTAAATAATAATAAAAATAAACATATGTGGTATCGCCGCGTGCGGAAATGTCCGAATTATAAAAAATATACTGCTTTTTAAACCGCTCGTTCAATGGCGTATGCGCAAAAAAATTCCAAAGTCCAAAATAGCCCATTTTTGATCACTTTTTATACCACAAAAAAGGGAATAAAAGTGATCAGAACAAATATGGTACTGCTAAAAACTTCAGATGACGGCGCAAAAAATGAGCCCTCGTAGCACCCTTAACACAGAAAAATAAAAAAGTTATAGGGGTCAAAAGATTACCATTTTAAACGTATACATTTTCCTGCATGTATTCATGATTTTTTTCTGAAGTGATACAAAATCAAACCTATACAAGTAGGGTATCATTTTAACCGTATGGACCTACAGAATAAAGATAAGGTATCATTTTTGCTGAAAAATTTACTGCGTGAAAACGGAAGCCCCCAAAACTTACAAAATAGTGTTTTTTCATCAATTTTGTCGCACATTGATTTTTTTTCCCGTTTCACCGTAGATTTTTGGGTAAAATGACTGTCATTACAAAGTAGAATTAGTGAAGCAAAAAATAAGCCATCTTATAGAATTTTAGGTTAAAATTTTTAAGAGTTATGATTTTTTAAAGTTAAGGAGGAAAAATTGAAAATGAAAAAACGGAAAAAGTCCGGGTCCTTAAGGGGTTAAAGATTACCTGTCACTAAAATAAACTTTTAGTATATCGTTCCTTATGTAATTATAAGACACTTTGCTATTTACTTGCTGTTAACCCCTTAAGGACTCAGCCCATTTTGGCCTTAAGGACTCAGACAATTTAATTTTTACGTTTTCATTTTTTCCTCCTCGCATTCTAAAAATCATAACTCTTTTATATTTTCATCCACAGACTAGTATGAGGACTTGTTTTTTGCGCGACCAGTTGTCCTTTGTAATGACATCACTCATTATATCATAAAATGTATGGCGCAACCAAAAAACACTATTTTTGTGGGGAAATGAAAACGAAAAACGCAATTTTGCTAATTTTGGAAGGTTTCGTTTTCACGCCGTACAATTTATGGTAAAAATGACATGTGTTCTTTATTCTGAGGGTCAATATGATTAAAATGATACCCATTATTATATACTTTTATATTATTGTTGCGCTTAAAAAAAATCATAAACTTTTTAACCAAATTAGTACGTTTATAATCCCTTTATTTTGATGACCTATAACTTTTTTATTTTTCCGTATAAGCGGCGGTATGGGGGCTCATTTTTTGCGCCATGATCTGTACTTTTTTTTTGATACCACATTTGCATATAAAAAACTTTTAATACATTTTTTATAATTTTTTTTTTTTATAAAATGTATTAAAAAAGTAGGAATTTTGGACTTTTTTATTTTTTTTCGTTCACGCCGTTAACCGTACTGGATCATTAACATTTTATTTTAATAGTTCGGAACTTTATGCACGCGGCAATACCAAATATGTCTATAAAAAAAAATGTTACGCTTTTTGGGGGTAAAATAGGAAAAAACGGACGTTTTACTTTTTTATTGGGGGAGGGGATTTTTCACTTTTTTTTTTACTTTTACATTTTTTTACATTTTTTTTTACACTTGAATAGTCCCCATAGGGGACTATTCATAGCAATACCATGATTGCTAATACTGATCTGTTCTATGTATAGGACATAGAACAGATCAGTATTATCGGTCATCTCCTGCTCTGGTCTGCTCGATCACAGACCAGAGCAGGAGATGCCGGGAGCCGCACGGAGGAAGGAGAGGGGACCTCCGTGCGGCGTTATGAATGATCGGATCCCCGCAGCAGCGCTGCGGGCGATCCGATCGTTCATTTAAATCGCGAACTGCCGCAGATGCCGGGATCTGTATTGATCCCGGCACCTGAGGGGTTAATGATGGACGCCCGCGAGATCGCGGGCGTCAGCCATTGCCGGCGGGTCCCTGGCTGCGATCAGCAGCCGGGATCAGCCGCGCATGACACGGGCATCGCTCCGATGCCTGCGGTTATGCTTAGGACGTAAATGTTCGTCCTGGTGCGTTAAGTACCACCACACCAGGACGTACATTTACGTCCTGCGTCCTTAAGGGGTTAAAATTCTCAATCTTTATATGTTTTTAATGTGATTGAAAATATGGCCACTAGGTGGCTCTGTTCTGTTCCCTACGCAAGTTAGAGTTAGTTTGGTCTCCTTCTGTCCTGTCAGGAGACCAAACTCAGGAAGTGTGTGCGGGGCATGGCGAGGTACCCCCCACGATCTCCCTGCAGCAGCCTGCATTCTATGCGTAGCTGCGTCTGTAGTTTCGGAAACCGCCGGGCTTCCGAGACGGGGACGTGACGTCACGCCACGCCCCTCCATTCATGTCTATGGGAGTGGGCGTTGTAGCCGTTATGCCCCCTCCCATAGAAATGAATGGAGGGCCTGGAATACCCCTTTAAGTGATGTCATCTCTGCTGGGGAACGCCCACCTTCTCCTGCTGGGAGCTCACACAATGTGAGCAAGTGGAAAGGTAAGATACAGAGCTTTTAAAAGCTCGGACATTTTTTTTAAAGGGTAGGAGGAGTGTTAGGAGTAGTTAAGGAATATAGTTTGATTAGAAAATATGGTTTGATGACAGGTACCCATCAGATCCAACAAATTTGTTTTTAAAATATCACTCAGTACCTAATCCTGGCCATGTACATTTATTTTATCACACTTTTAATGTAGCTCACTAGTCTGAATTCCTATCAAAGGGAGGGGGCGTATCCTCACTGTGCAGGTCTCCTCCCCTCCCTCAGTCTGCTGTCTGCTCACATCTCCCCTAGTATTATCAAAACTAAAACTCCCAGCTTGTCCTCACTGACAGTAGCGGGACACAAGCTGACAGTGGGAGGATTTTCCTCCAGCTGTGAGCCCTGCGCTCACAGCTGTCAATCAAGGAAGTGTGTCCATGACATAGGTGATGACGCATGGACACAGCAGGAGTAGTATGTGTCCAAGCAGGCGGGGGGGGGCAGTTGTTTGACTGGCTTTTTCAGTATGAAATACTGAAACTTTTCTAATTAAAGCAATTGCAAAACCTATTTGTTTTACATGTTTTACAACATATGAAAAGTTTTTGTATCTGACAGTGCCCATTTGAGGACACTCCATCTACCGCTTACTTTGTCATTGGTGCCAATGGGCACCATGAGCGCCGGGTCTACTCCAGCCCCTTCCAGTAATCTGTCAACCCGATCGATGATGTGCCAAACACATTGTGAATCATTGTTAGGTCAGAGTTCTAGAAGTGGAAGCCTAACCTTCTAGACATATATAGTATATCTTGTAGATATACATCACCGTTCCATCAGTGAGAGCATGAGAAATCAATGATATGCTTATGTAGGCAAGATATAACCGGGGAGATTTGATAAATTATGCAGTTGCTCATAGCAACCGATTGCTTCTTTCATTATTCAGATTTTTTTTTTTTTTTTTATTGTAATAAGCAATCAGTTTCTATTGGACACTCTCCACCACTCTACCTCTACACAGTTTTTGATTAATGTCCCCCAATGTTCTAATTACAGGCAACAATAACTTTTTTAAAACTCAATCTGGATCCAGTAGTGTAGGTGTTATAAATAGAGCAGTTGCAATTGTGTTCATGGTATCACATAATAGTTTTACCTTTGGAATTTGCAGCCACTGTTTTTAGAACAGCTCAGCATGTTGTAAAACAATAAAAGAAGTCCTACTCCAACTACCCGCTGCGTCAGTCCAAATGTGTACCAGGCCCTGTACTTCCCAATGACCTTTTACTACTAGTGAATGGCTGCTGCAGTTGCATGTCTATGTCAAGCGGGTCCCAAAATTGCAAAGAATAGCAGAAAATCTAGGAACCATTGGAATGGGAGTAAGAAGGATTGGTAAGTTTGATATGACTTCTTTTATTATTTTACACCATTATGAGACATTCAAACATTTCAAGTTGCCAACACCCTATTAACTCCTTAACCCCCTTAAGGACCCAGCCTATATTCACCTTAAGGACCCGAGCATTTTTGCACATCTGTCACTTTAAGCATTAATAACTTTGGGATGCTTTACTTTTCATTCTGATTCTGAGATAGTTTTTTCGTGACATATTCTACTTTATGTTAGTGGTAAATATTTTTCAATACTTGCATCATTTCTTGATGAAAAATTCGAAAATTTTATGAAAAATTTGGAAACTTTGCATTTTTTTTTTACTTTGAAACTCTCTGCTTATAAGGAAAATGGACATCCCAAATAAATGATATATTGATTCACATATGAAATATGTCTACTTTATGTTTGCATCATAAAGTTGGCATGTTTTTACTTTTGGAAGACATCAGAGGGCTTAAAAATTCAGCAGTAATTTTCCACAAAATTCTCAAAATTTGAATTTTTCAGGGACCTGTTCAGTTTTGAAGTGGATTTGAAGGGCCTGCATATTAGAAATACCCCATAAATGACCCCATTATAAAAACTGCACCCCTCAAGCTGTTTAAAATGACATTCAGAAAGTGTGTTAACCCTTTAGATGTCTCACATGAATAGCAGCAATGTGAAGGAGAAAATTCAAAATCTTCATTTTTTTTATACTCGCATGTTCTTGTGCACCCAGTATTGGAATTTTTACAAGGGGTAAAAGGAGAGAAATCACCCTAAAATGTGTAACCCAATTTCTCTTGAGTAAGGAAATACTTGGGGATGTTAAGTGCTCTGTGGGTTCCCTAGAGGACTCAGAAGGGAAGGAGCGACAATGGTATTTTGAACAGTGAGTTTTTCTGAAATGTTTATTTAGGGGCATGTCACATTTAGGAAGCCCCTATGGTGCCAGAACAGCAAAAATCCAACCCACATGGCATACTATTTTGGAAACTACACCCCTCAAGGAACGTAACAAGAGGTACAGGGAGCCTTAACGCCCCACAGGTGTTTGACGACTTTTCGTTAAAGTTTGATGTGTAAATTAATTTATTTAGTTTTCACAAAAATGCATTTTTTTCCAAAAATTTTACATATTTACAAGGGGTAATAGGAGAAAATGCCCCCAAAATGTGTAACCGTATCTTTTCTGAATATGGAAATCCCCCGTGTGTGGACGTCAAGTGCACTGAGGGCGCACTAGAATACTCAAAAGAGAAGGAGTCACATTTGGCTTTTGGAAAGCAAATTGTGCTGAAATGGTTTTTGGGGGGAATGTCGCATTTAGGAACCCCTGTGGTGCCAGAACAACAAAAAAAAAAAAAAACGTATGGCAAAATATTTTGGAAACTACACCCCTCAAGGAATGTAACAAGGGGTCCAGTGAGCCTTAACACCCCACAGGTGTTTGACGACTTTTCGCTAAAGTCGGATGTGTAAATGACATTTTCTTTTTTTCACTAAAATGCTGGTGTTACCCCAAATTTTTCATTTTCACAAGTAATAGGAGGAAAATCCTCCCAAATATTAATAAAAAGTGCTCTGCGGGTGAACTACAATGCTCAGAAGTGAAGGAGCGCCATTGGGCTTTTGGGGAGTGAATTTGTTTGGAATGGAAGTCGGGGGCCATGTGCGTTTACAAAGCCGTCATGGTGCCAGAACAGTGGACCCCCCCCCCCCCCCCACATATGACCCTATTTCGGAAACTACACCCCTCACAGAATGTGATAAGGGGTGCAGTGAGCATTTACACCCCACTGGCGTTTGACAGCTCTTTGGAACAGTGGGCTGTGCAAATGAAACAATACATTTTTTATTTTCATGGACCACTGTTCAAAAAATCTGTCAGACACCTGTGGGGTGTAAATGCTCACTGCACCCCTTAATACATTACGTGAGGGGTGTAGTTTCCAAAATGGGGTCACATTTGGAGAGTACTTTATGTCCACACATGGGGTATTTATATACTCAGAAGAAATGGTGTTACATATTTTGCAGGGCTTTTTTCCTATTACCCCTTGTGAAAATGAAAAATTTGGGATAACACCAGCATTTTTGTGAAAAAATACACATTTTTAATTTTCACATCCAACTTAACAAAAATTCTTCAAACACCTGTGGGGTGTTAAGGCTCACTCTACCCCTTGTTATGTTCCATGAGGGGTGTAGTTTCCAAAATGGGGTCACGTGGGTGTTTTTTTTTTTGCCATTTATGTCAGCATTGCTGTAACAATCAGCCACCCCTGTGCAAATCACCTCAAATGTACATGGCACTCTCACTCCTGAGCCTTGTTGTGCGCCTTGCAGAGCATTAACATCCACATATGGGGTATATCCCTACTCAGGAAAAATTGCATTACAAATTTTGGGGGTCTTTTTTTCCCTTTACCTCTAGTGAAAATGAAAAGTATGGGGCAACACTAGCACGTTATTAAAATGTAATGTTTTTTACAATAACATGCTGGAGTAGACCCCAAAGGAAAAAAAAAGCCCCCCAAAATGTGTAAGGAAATTTATACCGAGTATAGAAATACCCTATATGTGGTCTTAACTGTTGCCTTGAAATACGACAGGGCTCCGAAGTGTGAGAGCGCCATGCACATTTGAGGCCTAAATTAGGGATTTGCATAGGGACGGACCCGGATGCAAGAAATTACCCCACGGCAGACACCAAAATTACCCCATGGCAGTGTTTCCCAAACAGGGTGCCTCCAGCTGTTGCAAAACTCCCAATGTGCCTGGATAGTCAATGGCTGTCCGGCAATACTGGGAGTTGTTGTTTTACAACAGGTGGAGGCTCCGTTTTGGAATCCGTGCCATACCATTCGTTTTTCATATTTATTGGGGAGGGGAGAAGGTAACTGTGTAGGGATATGTGTATGTATAGTGTTTTACTTTTTATTTTGTGTACTGTGAGTTTCCAGCTGGGAGTTTGAGCTGCAGCAGAAAATTAGCTGCACCTCAAACTTGCAGCAAGAAATTCACTGTAAACCCCCGCCTGTGTGAATGTACCTTGTACATTCACATGGGGGGCAGGTCAAACCTCCAGCTGTCGCAAATCTACATCTCCCAGCATGCCCTTTGGCTGTCCTTGCATGCTGGGGGTGTAGTTATGCAACAGCTGGAGGAACACTGGTTGCAAAACAATTAGTTTGTTACTTAATTCAGTGTTTCGCAACCAGTGTGCCTCCAGCTGTTGCAAAACCAGAACTCCCAGCATGTGCAGTCTGTTAGTGCTGAGACTCCAAGAATGCCCAGACTACCCAGGCATGCTGGTAGTTGTAGTTTGGCATCATCTGAAGGGCCAGATGTTGCCGAACTACAACTCCCAGCATGCCTGGACAGTCTCGGTATGCTTTGAATTGTAGTTTTGCAACATCTGGAGGGCTACAGTTTGGACACCACTGTGTAATAGTCTCCAAACTGTAGCCCTCCAAATGTTTCAAAACTACAGCTCCCGGCATGCGGAGATTGTCCAGGCATGCTGGGAGTTGTAGTTTTGCAACATTTGAAGGGCCACATGTTACAGAACTACAAGTCTCAGCATGCCTGGACTATCTGGTCATGCTGAGAGTTGTAGTTTTGCAACATCTAGAAGGGCACAGTTTGGAGACCACTGCACAGTGGTCTCCAAACTGTGTCCCTCCAGATGTTGCAAAACTACAACTCCCAGCATGCCGAGACAGCCAAAGGCTGTAGACTTGAAACACATAGAAGCAGCAGTGAAGATTATTTTACTTGCCTGCGCCGGTGATCAGGTAACTGCCGCCGGTCCCATTGCAGCCATCGCCGCCATCTTCCCCTGCTCTGCCCGGACTTCCAGGGGTGGGCAGAGCAGGGGAAATGAACTGTCACTTCCCCCCCCCCCCGCACATGCTCTGTGATTCGCCTTTTAGTCCTGACCGGCCAGTCGCAGGGAACTCCTATCCTTCAGGATCGTTGGAGCTGTCTCTGACAGGACGCAAGGAGGATCCCTACCTGCCTCCTGCACGTCCGATCTCTGAATGACTGCTCTGTGCCTGAGATCCAGGCAGGAGCAGTCGAGCGGCGATAATACTGATCAATACCATGCCAGTCATCAGTGTAGGTAATCAGCGTGTGCAATGTTATAGTCCCCTATGGGGGCTATAACATTGCAAAAGAAAAGTGAAAATAAATTTTTAATAAATTTGATTTAACCCCTTCCCTAATAAAAATCTGAATTCCCCCCTTTTCCCATAAAAAAAACTATGTAAATAAAAATAAGTATAAACATGTGGTATCGCCGTGCCTAAATGTCCGAACTATAACAATATATCATTAATTATGTAATACGTTTCAGCCATTCACCATGCAGGATAAATAATATTATCACAGTCTTTCACTGACTATATCTGGGCACAGCTGTGTATTAATTCAGGCCCTCCTATTAATTTAGCGATCCAACTGTAAGATATATATGGCTACAATGCAGGTGCATAAAGCTGAGGCAGTCCCTTTAATAGCCCTTTGAAATCAGCTTTGGGTTGCTGGGTATGGAATGAAACAACCACATCATACCTCCTTAATGGCACTATGATTAAAATGTACAACTTGGGACGTTTGTTACCTGTAATGTACCTGCTGTTATCAGCTGATGGACAGGAAAATGCTTGTTAGTCAGTTGATCAAATGATTTATATAGACATAAAAATCGATTAGCCCGATGTTAACAGGATATGCAGTGAACATTGATTAAATTACACAGATGATTGAACAAGCCTGTGATTATTTGCACAGCCCTGTCTGCATAGCCACTTGAAGTGAATATCATCCAACATTTTATTTTAAGTCAGAAAACCCCCTGATTTTCCCGTTTTTGCTTTTTGTAGAAAATAAGTGAAGCCTATTTATAAAATTGGCACTTCTGCAAGCAGTTTACCATCTATGAAAATGGCAGAAATTTTTGGGGGAATGGTACACAGATGTAGGATTACCTGTGTTGTCTGTACAGACAATTAATATAGGGGTTAATGCATCAATAAGGCAATAGAATACAAGCTTAGTTAAATAGTTAAAAGCATACCATGGTATATGCACATTGCATATCAATTTGGGAGAAGTACTATGTATAGGAGTAGATCCATTAAAAGTCATTCATTGAGATGAGTATGTAATGCATTAAAACCTCAGATTCTCGTGTAAGTATGATAAGAGGGTTTGAACATTTCCTTCAAAAATACAGAAATTATATACTCTTTTTTTTGTGTAAAATAATTGTAACATCTTGTACGAAATGCAAGTATGCTTGTTATTTGAGGAGCACTAGTTTGGAGTACAAAATTGTATTTCACTGATCCCTAGAAGACAATAAACTTAGCAATGTTTTTGGTATTATCTTTTAAAGGCTGATAGGTGTAAATGAGCAATGAACATTTATTTGAATTACATTTTAGGGGACGTTCACACAGTTTTTTTCAGGCACATTTTATTTGTAAAAAGGCACCCCCAGAATCTCGGACATATCAATTTGGTGACATGTCACATACACGTCTGTAGAAAATACATATTGGGTGCACAAACACTTTCCGATAAACTTTCATAGAGAACGCGTTTAGGGTTCATGATCCTAAAACACATCAACCGTGCAGGTTGACTCTTTGATCACCACTTTGTACAGTATATCCACATGATTTTATGGCTGCAAAAAAATTGCATAAATATCAGAGTGCTCAACATCTCTTATTTTATATTAAGGTCTCATAACACGTACCATAGAAACAGAGGTACCAGGCACTATAGAGTGTTGATACTAATAGTCCTTTATATAATGTTTGACTAAATCATCTTCTTTTCATGGGGAAGATACATAGCTGCACATTTCTGTTTAATTCTCTGCTCTTTATTGAGCTTAGGGTAGTATGTAGAATCAGTTAAAAAATGTTTCTTTTCTGAAAAGAAGCCTCCTGAGTGTTCTGTGACATTTGTATTTGCAGTATTACCCTTCTGGCCATCTGTTTCAAAGTCTAACCTGGACATATCTTCCCAAACATATAGGGAGAGATTTATCAAAACCAGTGTAGAGGAATAGTGGTGCAGTTGCCTGTTGCAATCAATCAGATTGCTGCTTTTATTTTTAACAGATCTTTTCAAACATGAAAGAAGCGATCTGATTGGTTTCTGTGGACAGCTGCACCACTCTTCCTCTACACAAGTTTTGATAAATCTCCCCCATAGTGTGAGATCCATTGATTATGTTCTGTTTTGTTATCAGTTGCTAGTATTGGATAGCATTGGGCACTACCAGAACATATAGAAATGATTAGCTTCTTTGTCCTTACATTTGGACAACCAGAATCTCTTACTCCCATTCTATTGAGACAATTGGGAAAATAGTGACATTTGAAAACTGTTCTTATGTGAGCATTATATGTGGCTTTCCCAATTGATCTATTGCTCCCACAGTAAATGTTCCATACGTTCAGTACCAATTTAAAAGCTGACTTTTGCATTCTTTTACAGATACAGTTTTGAGATCAATCCTTTTTTGTGAGGATTATTTCCGTCAAACCCCTCTTCTTTACCTGAGCCACATTCTTGACCTTGATCTTAAATCTCTGTTTGAGATATTGAGAAAAGGGCTGTCTGAAATTGATGCAATTTGGCATTATTACATTTTGTAAGCAAACAAAGGTATATATTAGGGATGTCCCGATACCAGACAGAGTACGAGTACCGATACTTTAATTCTAGTACTCGCCGATACCAAGTACGAGTACTTTTATTTTAAAGGGAATCTGACACCAAGGTGACCCGGTCTCTGGCGCTGCTTACCGTGCTGATATGTGGGTTCTTGTTGTGTGCAATGGAGGCGGCTGCTGTAGTATGATCCAAGATCTCTCTTCTCCATTGGACAGAACAGGGAATTTGCATTGGCGGCGAGGCCGATGTCTCCGGAGCAATTGCGCTGGCGTTCACAAGGTGAGCAGTGGTAGAAACCGGGTCACCTGCTCTATCTACCTATAAATTCAAGTTAGTGCAGGTGACTCTGCTGTAAGATTGCCTTTAATAGTAGGTAGTATCCCCTTGTAGGTAGTATAGATAGTTGCAGACATTAGTAGCAGCCACCCTGTAGACTGCAGCCCCCCTTGTAGACAGCACCCCCCCCTTGTAGACAGCACCCCCTCTTGTCCCCCTTGTAGACAACAGCTCCCGCCCTTGTAGACAGTGCTCCCTCTTGTCCCCCTTACAGACAGCAGGCCCCCCTTGTAGACAGCAGGCCCCGCCACTTTGTAGGCAGCGCTCCCTCTTGTTCCCTTTGTAGACAGCAGGGTACGCCCTTGTAGGGAGCAGGGTCCCCCCTTGTAGGGAGCAGGCACTTCCCCTTGTAGGGAGCAAGCCCCATCCCGATATAGACAGCAGGCTCCCCTTATATAGACAGCAGACCCCCCCCCCTCTTATAGACAGCAGGCCCCCTCTTATAGACAGCAGACCCCCTTATATAGACAGCAGACCCTCCTTATATACACAGCAGGCCCCCCTTATATAGACAGCAGACCCCCTTATATAGACAGCAGGCCCCCCCTTATATAGACAGCAGGTCCCCCTTATATAGACAGCAGGTCCCCCTTACATAGACATAGACAGCAGACCCCCCCTTACATAGACAGCAGGCCCCCCTCTTATATAAACAGCAGGCCCCCCTGTAGACAGCTCACCTGCGGCGGTCCTCGGGTGTTGCCGCTCCGCTCTCCCGATCGCGTCATGGCGTCCTATGAAGGAGCATGTGACATACACGTCACTCTGCTTCCTCCGTAGCGTTACGCTGGGCGCAGGGGAGAAGGAGTGACGTGTGTGTCACATGCTCCTACATAGGATGCCATGATGCGATCGGGAGAAAAGTACAGCGGAGCGGGGCTGCACTGCAGCAGGTATCGGACATGGTATAGGGGACATTAAATGAGTCCCCGATACCATGCAAATGCCGCATATCGGCCCCGATACCGATACTAGTATTGGTATCGGGACATCCCTAGTATATATTATTCCAAAAAAAGTAGTCCTAGAAGAGATTTGTAACCTACCTCTTATTTTAAGGCCCTTCTCATTTGCCCTAATGCCAATAATCCTGAAATGATTCAAACTTTTTGCCAATTTTGGATATGTAATAAAAGCTGCAGAAAAAAAGAAAAAGTAAAAAAAAAGTAAAATGTAACTCAAGGGACAGAGGTACCTGAAACACAGTCCCTCGATTGTCCTCATATAAAGTGCAGGAACCCACAGTCTCTTTTTAGGCTAGGTTCAGACGCACATAATCTTCTGAGGATTTCCCTAAGCAGACCCATTGCAATCAATCGGTAGAAAGATAATCCGCAGCAGAATATCTGCAGCAGATTATGTACCTGTGAACGTTAAATAGATATTAAAACAAAAACATATATCTAGGGTGTAAGTAAAGTGTGATCGCACATTTTTTCAAGCCGACTTCCATATGTCAAATTGAATATGTTCTGGCTACTGAGTTAAATTGTTCGGTGGAGAGCAGAATATGGGTTGTTGCCAGCTTGTTTAGAAGTATTAAACACTCTTGGTCTCTACGCCCCTCTGCCAACTGTGTTATATACCGTAATCCTTTTACTTTGACACTGAAGAAATATAGTACACTGCATTCAAAATCAAGCAGGGGGAAAAAGTGTAAGTTGCTGGCTGCTACACAACAAGAACCACAAGTAAAGTTGATGATTACATTATTGTTATATAGAGAAATATCATCATCTCCTCTCAGATGTGTACAAATCTTTATTCTCATAAATTATTACCATGTGTAACTGGCAGCTGTCGAACCCTGTGGAGCCTAAAGTACAGCTTTGATTGCTCAGAAGTTATTGTCACTCTATAGTAATCCTACCATTTAGAATATGTTCATGGAACAGTAGACATTAGACATGGCCAAATCATCTACAGAGTCTTAAGTCCTTGATTTTGTTCTGTTTCACATCCTTATTCTGAAATGATCATTACTGCCACTATGTCTCCTGTAATAATAGCTCTGCAATATTTTTGTCTATGTGCAAATTTGATATGCTTGTTACATTTCTCTCTGTCTCACAAGCACTCACCATGCTTTACATTTGTTTTCCCCCTTGAGTCAGCAACCACACCATTTGTCACTTCTTCTCTAAGTCCTTACCTCCCCCACCCCAAAATTGGTAGAATACAGCAGTGAGAGGCTGATCGGTTAATTAAGTTGCTTATTAAAATGTCTGTGAAATTCTGAGGAAAACTAAGGCACACATGAGATAAAGAAATGCATGATATTCCACCATCCAGTATTCGATGTTAGGAGCAGCTTGTTCCTAAAATGTGCCCTATAATAATTAGTTGCCAAAGATAAAGGAATGGCCATATAATTTACCAGCTGGACAAGTGGTTTCAACTTAATATCTACCAATTTGAACATTACAAGATGTGTTCTTTCCTGAAGAGCTTACAATGTTTGTGGTAAATGCCTTTTCTTCAGTTTACTGAAACCCTTTTCCTGAAGGGAGTGAAAAGAATGCTAGGTAGCAGGCTTGTACCTTTACTTACAGATGGTCTGTGTAATTACAGACTTTTATCACAGTTCTACACAATGATTAAGAATGCGAGACATATTTAGTTGCTACACCTAACCTTAAATATGGTAGCAGTTCTTGAGACAATGCAATAATTGCTTTTTTATTTTTATTTTTTAACAAGGAATAAATAATCTGTAGCTGTAATAACACTCAATTTTTCTAATGACATAAATATTCACATCTTCTGTGGCATCTTGATGCAGAACAGTTTGTGCCGCCAACCAGGGCACTGTGGTTCATGCCTATAAAAAGCTGACCAATTGACATTTGTCCCCGAGGCATTCTCGTTCTCTACATGTTACAGAATGTTAACAGAAAAAAATGATCCTTGAGTAGTTAGTTCTTACACACATATGAAACTCCTTGCAGGACCAACACATGATAGTTAGATCTTGTTTACACTTGTCAATTTGACACTGATTTTGTAGAAGGTTGTGTCCAAAGGTTTGTGTTAAATCCAACAATATGCTGTATTCTTTACATGTGGCTGGGACTTAAAGGGGTATTCCAGGCCAAAACTTTTTTTTATATATCAACTGGCTCCGGAAAGTTAAACAGATTTGTAAATTACTTCTATTAAAAAATCTTAATCCTTCCAATAGTTATTAGCTTCTGAAGTTGAGTTGTTGTTTTCTTTCTAACTGCTCAATGATGACTCACGTCCCGGGAGCTGTGCAGTTCCTATGGGGATATTCTCCCATCATGCACAGCTCACATCATGCACAGCTCACAAATGTGTGCAGCTCACAAACCACAATCCGAGGATATATTTGGTTATATGCCGAAACCCAACGGCCAGAAATAGAAATAATGAGCAAAGTGTATAACCAATCCTCAAGGATTTTACCACAAAAGGTACATAATGATGTTTAAATAAAATAACATAGGATTGCTTTAGTTAACAGTTTTATTACAAATATAAAATTGCATGTATAAAATGAATTGCACTATATAATACTCTGGCACAAATATAATGTAAAGGGTGAGAAAAACCACTGGGCCCTAGTGGTAAAAAAAAAACCCTGAATAAAAAAACAAAAATAATGAAAAATGATGTCCAGCACTGTGGTGACCTTATGATTAATATGTTCCGGACTATGGAAAAATATTGTGAGTCCTTTACTAAGTGATTGATGTTAAATTCTTTGCAATAAATACTGTAGCAAGTATTGTAACATGAATATTGTTACTTGTGACTCATTGTTAAAGCCTCTTTGTTGAGCTCAAAATGGGAACACTGCTGGTACTATGTCTCGCCCGCTCCTGTAGGACTCTGCATATGGTGTCCTCTGCATGTACCACGTAATTGCAGCGCTGGCAGAAGGTGTCTCTGCTAACAAGATGAATACTTGCGCTTGGCAAAGCGTCTCCCGTAACCTCCTCGTTGTTGTTGCAAAGCGGGTAGCGCTGGATGGTGTGGCGTCCCTCGTGGTAAATGAATGGAGTCCTGGGCGGGTGGTCAGGTGGATCTCCCAGCAGGTTCTGGCTCAGGTTGTAGCAGGCTCAGTAAAAGTCCGGAAAGGACTTGAGCTGAATGTTTTGCCGGTCTCAGTCTTTTTCACAGGTACTGGTACCAGGTTCACACTTGTTATAATAGATAGTGGGAAAGTGCATACATGTTTGTCCTAGACGCGTTTCAGGGTTCTATTGCTAGATAACGCACGACCCTTTCTTCAGTAGGGATTAAAAGCAAACATATATTACAGCTTTTCCTATGGGTCATTTTTATATGGTGGTACACATTTGGATATAATTGCTTAAGGATCAGATCTAATTTCTGGCTTGGACTACATACTCTGATGAGGATAATAGTCTGATTCACATTATCTATGACCCAATTCACATTGGGACATAGCGTTACTTATACCTTTATTCACATACTAACATAGTAAATAATGTTTTAAAAAAAGTTTTAACAAGGAGAGAGCAGCTTATCAACAGAATAAATGTAGACAAATAATGATATATATACGCAAATAAAAATAAAATTAAAATGATTGATAAATTTCAGCTGTATGCTGAATTCACATGTATATCGTAAATATCAAAATATACCTCACATAAATCACAAAAGTTTCATCCAATATAGGTGGTATAAATGGTCATAAGTACATTATAAAAAGTAAATATAGTGAAAAATGAAAATAAAAATAAAATTGGTGTACAGAAATTAAATATATAGAATAGAATTAAATTAAATATGTGAGATGGATTTAAATAAAATAAAGTAAGCTAAAATAACATGAAATAAAAGATTAAAAAAATAGATTAAAAAATAATAAATATGAATAAAAATAAACATAGCCATACACATAAAAATAAAATGAAAATAAAAATAAACAGAAATAAAGCTGTTAATTGTTCCTGCTGTGACCAGTTCCTGAGGTAGACTGTTCCATAAATTCACAGTCCTTATGGTAAAGAAGGCATGTCGCCCCTTTAGACTAAACCTTTTCTTCTCCAGACGGAGGGAGTGCCCCCTCGTCCTTTGGGGGGGTTTAACCTGGAACAGTTTTTCTCCATATTTTTGTATGGGCCATTTATATACTTATATACATTTATCATATCCCCCCCCCTTAAACGTCTCTTCTCAAGACTAAACAATTGTAACTCCTTTAATCGCTCCTCATAGCTAAGATGTTCCATGCCCCATATTAGTTTAGTTGCGCGTCTCTGCACCCTTTCCAGCAACACAGTGTCCCTTTTATGGACTGGTGACTAAAACTGAACAGCATATTCCAGGTGAGCCCGTACCAATGCTTTATAAAGGGGGAGTATTATGTCCCTGTCCCTCGAGTCCCATGCCTCTTTTTATACATGTCAATATCCTGCTGGCTTTGGAAGCAGCAGCCTGACATTGCATGCTATTCTATAGTCTGTGATCTACAAGTACACCCAGATCCTTCTCTACCAGTGACTCTGACAGTTTAATCCCCCCTAAGACATACGACGCATACCCAGATTCATAACTTTACATTTATCCACATTGAACCTCATTTGCCAAGTGGATGCCCAGACACTTAGTCTATCCAAGTCATCTTGTAACTTATGCACATCCTCTATAGACTGTACTGTGCTACAAAGCTTGGTGTCATCTGCAAAGATAGAAACAGAGCTGTTAATACCATCCTCTATATCATTGATAAATAAATTAAACAACAGCGGGCCCAGTACAGAACCTTGGGGTATACCACTAACAACCGGGGACCAACCAGAGTACGAATCATTGACCACCACTCTCTGGGTACGATCCATGAGCCAGTGTTCAATCCAGTTACAAACTAAAGTTTCCAAACCCAAAGACCTTAACTTACCTGTCAGACGTCTATGAGGGACAGTATCAAACGCTTTAGCAAAATCCAGAAACACTATATCCACAGCCATTCCTCTGTCAAGGCTTCTACTCACCTCTTCATAAAAACAAATTAGATTGGTTTGACAACTTCTATCCTTAGTAAACCCATGCTGGCTATCACTTATAATACTATTATCCCCTATGTATTCCTGTATGTAATCCCGTATAGGTCCTTCAAACAATTTACCCACAATGCACGTTAAACTTACCGGTCTATAATTGCCTGGCGAAGACCTAGAGCCCTTCTTGAAGATTGGCACCACATTCGCCTTGCGCCAGTCCCTTGGCACAATACCAGACACCAGAGAATCTCTAAATATCATGAACCGGGGCGTTTCGGGGCTGGTTCTGAGGAATCAGCTCGACGACTGCCCCGATGTGACCTCCTTCCTCCAGGTCTCACCATGAGGTAGGGGGGTGTAGAGCCGAGGTACTTCTATGCCTCGTGGAGTGGTGACCCTGAGGTGCCGAAACTCACTGGGTGTTAACTCACTGCACCATACTCTTCAACTTTGGCACTCACCCTTTGTATCCCGGCCTTCTGGCTAGGATCAGGGCAATCTCCTCCCCCTCCCCTCTATGTGCTGTGAGAGAAACTGAGTGAAGATTGCTGTAGATCTTATCACTAGCTGCTGCCATTCAAAGCATAACATGATTTATTGCTAAAGGATAGATAAAAAGACCTGTACAGTGTGTGAGCTACAGTGTGAACATGCACACGGATAGTGAAAGCAATTGGCTGGCAGCCATTACACAGAGCTGCACTGACTTCTGGGAGTTGTAATCTGTGCTGCAAACAAGGAAAAAAAGTATTTAGGAGACAACAGGGGCCAAAGGAACTGCAAAAACCACATGGTTACCTACAGCGGACACAGAACAGGTATTGTGGTGGCTTTGGGGCATTTTTATTTTTCTTAACTTCCTCGGAGTACCCCTTAAAGTACACACTATTACTGCTTTCCCTGCTTTAAATCGACTGATACATGTAAGGGAAGAGATAACAGCTGTGATCACAGACGTATAAATGTACAACACAAATAGAGAAACAAAGCCGCACATCCACCATTTGCATTTTTTTTCAATTCAAAATTTTTATTGTTTTCGTCAGAAAAGCACATCAGAACAAAAGGAAATTCACTTTAAGGGAACACTTAATACAAGCACTTGAGGTTGAAGGTGAGCAACTGTAGTCCAGAGTATCACAACTCCACTCCTCTTAGGAAAAATCTAGCTCCATGGCTAGTCTGGCAGAAAGTCCTGGGATCTCGTAGTGAGAGGAGTGCCTTAATCATCAAGAAATAAACAGTGAACTCGTACACATAAGATTTTATACAACCCAGTAAAACGTAACACATAACTATAAGCGGCAAAAAGGGAAAATAAAGAGAAAAGATAGTCAGGAGGATGGGGGGGGAGAGGAGGTGGAGGAGAGAAAGGAGAGAGAAGGGGAGGAGAGGATGGAGAGAAAGAGAGGGGTAGGAAGCAAGAGTAATGGGGACGTGTAGGAGCACCATTTGCATTTTGATCTACTTGCTTCTCAGCATAATTTAAAAAACTTAACAGGTTGTTAGTATACATTTTGATCAAAAAGTACAAGCCCACTCACCACGTCAAGGCCACCTAGTCAGAGTGGGTCCCTAACCTAACACTGGCATAGCGCTGGGCGGCGACCACTGCCTCCGAGACACCATGCCCACAGGGGGAACGACCCAGTGGCTAGGCAGCCCCACTGCTGCACGACCAAGGCCATGGCTTTGGGCCGCACCACCCCACAGACAAAGCATCCCAGAAAAAATCGCCACCACAGAGAACCACACCAGTTCGAACACTTACCATGTGCTCCCTACAAGAGGGCTGGGAGAATGTAAGGAGTAAACCCTTGTGCCATCTCCTGGCCAGCACTCCACCCATTTGGCCCCGCCATTTTTAATTAGGATGAGACTGCATAAGGGTTTCCTCCTAACATTCTCCCAGCCCTCTGGAAGGAAGCACATGGTAGGTTTCACACTGGTGTGGTTCTCTGTGGTGGCCATTGTTTCTGTGATGCTTTGTCTGTGGGATGGTGCAGCCCAAGGCCAGGGCAGTGGGGCTGCCTGGCCACTGGGTCGTTCCCCCTGTGGGCATGGTGTCTTGGAGGCAGTGGTCGCCGCCCGACGCTACGCCAGTGTTAGGTTAAAGACCCACTCTGTCTAATTGGCCTTGACGTGGCAAGTGGGCTTGTACTTTTTGATCACAAGGTATACTAACAACCTGTTAGTTTTTTTTAAATTATGCTGAGAAGCAAATAGATCAAAATACAAATGGTGGATGTGTGGCTATGTTTCAGCTTTCAGAATGCTTTCAGCTCTCTTTCATGTTGTAGCCAAGTCACATTAGCACATGTTCAGCTCAATTTTCAGATTGGTGTCTACATGGGTTATTTCTGATTCCAGATCTGTTTTTACAAAATTGCTAGTATGATTTATGTAATTTGCTTTATACAATAAGTATGTATGTATATTTATAAGTGGTCCTTCTTCTGAGAGATTGCTGCATCAATCATGTAACTTGAAGAGGAAGTTTATATTTTAAGAAGACCAAATTAGCATAGGATAAGAATAAAGTGAAATTACTATTTTGGCCAAAAAACAAATGTCCTCCTTTTACCTTCAGATTTCCATTCTCCCCAAACCCCATTTTACCCTCTTTCATATGTGGACGTAGGGTACAAGTGTCAGATAGCAGGAAGTCTGACCGCTGGGACCCCCACGATTTCCTGCCGGCTCTCTGAATGAATGCAGTGTGTCGACCCACAGCACAAAGCTGTGGCCGACACGCCCTTTCCATGCATCTCCAGACATACAGTGTTTGGGTAGGGAAGAAGGGTAGTAAGAGTAAGAAGTAAGGGTAGTAAGAAATATTTTAATATTGTATGTTGTAACCTTCATTTTCAATGAAACTTGGAGTCTCTCTCATCCCTTTCAATTGACTGAGCCTTGTAAATGCCTCTACTGTCTCTGGGTTTTTAATCATATCAATCTGTCACAACACTAATCGTAGTTTCTCGCATGAAAGAGCAAACAATCATACTGATTAGATTTCCCCTTTAAATAAAAAAAATAAAAATACATAATAATATCAACTGTTGCCAGAAAGTTAAATTTATTTGTAAATTACTTCTATTAAAAAATCTTAATCCTTCCAGTACTTATTAGCTGCTGAATACGACAGAGGAAATTCTTTTATTTTTGGAACACAGAGCTCACTGCTGAAATCATGACCACAGTGCTCTCTGCTGACATCACGGTCCATTTTAAGAACTGTCCAGAGTAGAAGAAAATCCCCATAGCAAACAGATGCTGCTCTGGACAGTTCCTAAAATGGACAGAGATGTCAGTAGAGAGCACTGTGGTCATGATGTCAGCAGAGAGCTCTGTGTTCCAAAAAGAAAAGAATTTCCTCTGTTCATCTGTTTAACTTAATGGCACCAGTTGATTTAAAAAAATATATATAGTTTTCCACCGGAGTACCCCTTTAACAAGAGATTTCTAAATTTCCAGAGACACCTCCCCCTCCCGTTCACACACACACACACACACACACACACAAAGGGTGTTCCTTAGAGGTCTGGAAACTGGTAGGTATTGCTGTGTGTTGAAAAAATATATATATATATTTTTTTTTTTTTCATTTTAGAACGTTCTATTTTAGTCTAGTTTAGTCTGTTTATATTGTGACATGGGAAACTTCATAATGATGAGTGAATCTGCCCTTTGTTTAACCTGTTGGGGACAGATGGCGGCCCAGTACTTAAAGACGGAGGGCGTACCTGTACGCCCTCTGCATTTCCGATCACCGCCGCTCGGGGGCGGTGATCGGACCGGGATGACTGCTGATATCTATCAGCAGGCATCCCGTGACATTGCCTAGGGGGGTCCTGAGACCCCCCCCCATGTCGGCGATCGCCCGGAAAATAGGGATGATTGGAGCTGTCAGAGACAGCCCCGATCATTCTAAAGGATAGGAGCGAGGTTACAGGAATGCCACCTCCTCCTATCCCCTGCCATTGATCAGTCAGGACTGACTGACTGACCAATAGCAGGAGGGGGCGGGGGGGTTAAAGTTTAGATCCCCGCTCTGCCCACCCATAGAAGTTTGGGCAGAGTTGGGGGGGTACAGGAACAGGGCACGGGGGTATCACCCGGCAGGGGCGGCAGGCACATGGAGAGCTGCGGCGGCGGAGGATGACATGCGGGTGACAGTGAGGATCCTCTTTGGTGAGTGATCTTCACTGTGGCCTGCTAGAAGTTACAAAACTACAACTACCAGCATACCCAGACAGCCTTTGACTGTCTGGGCATGCTGGGAGTTGTAGTTTTGCAACGTCTGGAGGGCCACAGATTGGAGACCACTGTGCAGTGGTCTCCAAACTGTGGTTTCCCGATGTTGCAAAACTACAACTCTCAGCATGCCCAGGCATGCTGGGAGTTGTACTTCTGTAACATCTGGCTCTTCAGATGTTGCAGAGCTGCAACTCCCAGCATGTCTGGACAGTCTTTGCATGCTGGGAGTTGTAGTTTTGCAACATCTGGAGGAGCACAGTTTGGAGACCACTATACAGTGGTTTCCAAACTGTAGACCTCCAGATGATGCAAAACTACAATTCTCAGCATGCCCAGCCAGTCAAGCATGGTGGGTGTTGTAGTGCTGCAACATCTGGCCCTTCAGATGTTGCTGAACTACAACTCCCAGCATGCCAGGACAGTCTGGGCATTCTTGGAGTTGTAGTTTTGCCACATCTGGAGGTCTACAGTTTGGAGACCACTACTAAGCAGTCTCCAAACTGTTCTTCCCCAGTTGTTGCATCACTACAACTCCTAGCATGCCTTTCGGCTGTCAGTGCATGCTGGCAGTTGTAGTTTTGCAACAGCTGTAGGCACACTGGTTGGGAAACAATGAGCTAGAGTCTGTTTCCTAACTCAGTGATTCCAACCTGTATGCCTCCAGCTGTTGCAAAACTCCCAGAATGCACTGACAGACCATACATGCTGGGAGTTGTAGTTTTGCAACAGCTGGAGGCACACGGGTTGGAATCACTGAGCTAGAGTCTGTTTCCTAGCTCGGTGGTTCCCCACCAGTGTGCCTACAGCTGTTGCAAAACTACAACTCCTAGCATGTACGGTCTGTCAGTGCATTCTGGGAGTTGTAGTTTTGCAACAGTTGAAGGTTAGCTCCCCCTATGTGAATGTACAGGGTACATTCACATGGGCGGTGTTTTACAGTGAGTTTCCTTCTACAAGTTCGAGCTGTGGAAAATTTTCTGCCGCAGCTCAAACTCCCAGTGAAAAACTCACTGTGAACCCCCGCCCATGTGAATGTACCCTAAACACTACACTAACACAAAAGAAAAAGTGAAACACTACATATACATATACCCTTACACGTCGTCGTCGTCGTCGTCGTCGTCGTCCTCACCCCCCCCCCCCCCAATAAAAATTACAAACTTCTCATATGGCAGTGTTTCCTAAACGGAACCTCCAGCCGTTGCAAAACAACAACAACAAAAGTATTGCCAGACAGCCATTGACTGTCCTGGCGGGCTGGGAGTTTTGCACCATCTGGAGGCACCCTATTTGGGAAATACTGCCGTAGGATTTTGGTGGAGACGAGCTCCAATCCGGGTCCGCCCCTATTGCAAATTCCTAATTCAGGCCTCAAATGTGCATGGTGCTCTCTCACTTCAGAGCCCTGTTGTATTTCAAGGCAACAGTTTAGGGCCACATATGGGGTATTTCCATACTCGGGGAAAAATTGCGTTACACATTTTGGGGGCTTTTTCTCCTTTTACCCCTTATGAAAAGGAAAAGTTAGGGGCTACACCAGCATGTTAGTGTAAAAAAATAAACATTTTTACACTAACACGCTGGTGTTGCCCCATACTTTAAATTTTTACAAGAGGTAAAAGGAGAAAAAGACCGCCAAAATTTGTAATGCAATTTCTTCCTAGTATGGAAATACCCCATATGTGGAAGTAAAATGCTCTGCGGACGCACAACATGGCTCAGGAGTGAGAGTGCGCCATGTACATTTGAGGTCTAAATTGGTGATTTGCACAGAGGTGGCTGATAGTTACAGCAGTTCTGCAAAAAAAAAACACCCACATGTGACCTCATTTTGGAAAATACACCCCTCAAGGAACGTAACAAGGAGTATAGTGAGCCTTAACACCCACAGGTCTTTGACGAATTTTGGTTAAAGTTGGACATGAAAATTAAACATTTGTTTTTTTTCCTGAAATGCTGGTTTTACCCCCAATTTTTCATTTTCACAAAGGGTAATAGAAAGAAAAAGCCCCCCAAAATTTGTAACCCCATTTCTTCTGAGTAAGGAAATACCCCATATGTGGATGTAAAGTGCTCTGCGGGCAAACTACAATACTCAGAAGAGAAGGAGCGTCATTGGGCTTTTGGAGAGAGAATTAGGCTGGAATTGAAGGCCACGTGTGTTTACATAGTCCCATGGTGCCAGAACAGTGGACCCCCCCCCCACATGTCACCCCATTTTGGAAACTACACCCCTCACGTAATGTGATAAGGGGTGCAGTGAGCATTTACTCCCCACTGGTGTCTGACAGATTTTTTGAACAGTCGTCCGAAAAAATGAAAAATTAAATTTTTCATTTGCACAGCCCACTGTTCCAAAGATCTGTCAAACGCCAGTGAGGTGTAAATGCTCATTGCACCCCTTATTACATTCCGTGAGGGGTGTAGTTTCCAAAATAGGGCCACATGTGAGGGGTCGTCCACTGTTCTGGCAACATGGGGGCTTTGTAAACACACATGGCCCCCGACATTTATTCCAACCAAATTCTCTGACCAAAAGCCCAATGACGCTCCTTCTCTTCTGAGCATTGTAGTTTGCTTGCAGAGCACTTTATATCCACATAGGAGGTATTTCCATACTCAGAAGAAATGGAGTTAAAAAAAATGTTGGGGGCTTTTTCTCCAATTACCCCTTGTGAAAATGAAAAATTTGGGGTAAAACCAGCATTTTATTGAAGAAATTGTTTTTTGTTTTTCTTTTTACGTCCCACTTTAACAAAAGTTCGTCAATCAGCTGTACCCCACAGGCTCACTTTACCCCTTGTTACATTCCTATAGGGGTGTAGTTTCCAAAATAGAGTGTGTGTGTTTTTTTTTTTTTTTTTTACTGTTCTGGCATCATGGGGCCTTCCTAAATGCGACATGCCCCCCAAAAACCATTTCAGTAAAACTTGCTCTCCACATATGAGGTATTTCCTTACTCTAGAAAAATGGGGTTACAAATTTTGGGGGGCATTTTCTCCTATTACCCCTTGTGAAAATTAAAAATATGGGGTAATGAGGGCGTGGCTTGGCGCCGACGGTGATGGCCGCACATTAAGAGGGCTCCCGCTCTGTTGGCCATAAAGGAGCTTTAAATCCACAAAGGTGACCCTGCTTTCAGATGGGGAAGAATTCCCGACGTGCCCGAAACCCCTCTGCACCCGCCCGACTGACTTTATCTACCTCCGGAGGCATACCACGCTACTTTCAGCCGTCCCCGGCCTCAGCTTCTTCTTCCCTCACCGCCATTACGGGACCTGCGCTGGGCCTGCGCTCCCGTTCCGGCGCTCACTCAGTGCTACCCACGAGGGATCTCTCTGCTTACCGTCTGCCGAAGACACCAGGGACGCCTGCGCTTCTACTGCCGGTGACTGCAGCTGCCGTGACTGAGCCTGTGACCTCGCTTCAGCCGTCGGGGAGCAGCGCTACTGACCCTGCTCCGGATCTCCTGCCTGCTGCTGCGGCCCCTGTTGTGGGCTCTTCTCCTACGCTGGAACTGTTGCCTGTGGCGGTGAGTGCTGCTGGGGGACCTGTGTTAACGGCGGATTCCCCCCCTATCCCCGCTCTACAGCTGTCCCTGGTGGGCTCCTCTCCCTTGTCGCTGGGTGGACCTGCTGGGGCTCCATCTTGGGCTTCCTTGGTGGGGGGCCGGCCTTCTCCAGCAAGTTCTCTGCCGTGCTCAGCTACTCACTACTGCTCGGCCTCCCACTCCCCTACACAAGTGGGACCTGCCTCTGTTCCCCCAGCCCATTCTCCTATTACCCCTCTGGACCCTCTAGCTGCCTGCTATACCCCCTCACGTTCCCCTAAGCCACAGAGGTCCAGGCAAGCTGCCATGCAGACCTCCATGCCAGCTTCTGGGGCACTCCATCTGTCTCCTAAGGGGACCCCCTGCTCTCAACCTGGGCCGGTAGCACCACCGGGGCCGACCCCAGCCCTCCAGTCCTGGGACTTGGCATCTGACTCTGATTTACCCTGCTCGGGCCTGTCTGTGCATTCCTCTGCTCTCCCTGATTTGAGCCAGCTCCTTTCCCAAATTCCTACTAAGGAGGACTTCCGCTCTCTTATTGCTGAGGTTAAGGAAGCCTGCCGAGCGGAGATCTCCTCTATGCGACAGGACCTCCAGCATGTCTCTGACCGAGTGGATGGATTGGAAGATGCTCATGATCACACCAGAGAGTATATTACCCAGCTCCACTCTACCATTGCTTCTCAGAAGGACTTCCTTGGGGATCTCCATGCCCATGTTGAGGATCTGGACAATAGAGGGAGGCGTAACAACATTAGGGTGCGAGGGCTGCCGGAAGCTGCACGTGAGGAGGACCTTTTTGCCACCCTGGAAACCATTTTTAACCTGATACTTGGCGAACCCCCCTCCCATAGGATCAAACTGGACAGAGCTCACAGGGCGCTTCGTCTTAAATCTGCCTCGGGCGCTCCACGAGATGTTATTTGCTGTGTACATGATTTCCAGGTTAAAGAAGCTATAATGGCTAAGGCTAGGTCCCTGAGACATTTTGACTTCAATGGGGCTCCTCTTCAACTTTTTCAGGACTTGTCCTGGTTAACCCTCAGGAAGCGACGACTGCTCCAACCCCTCCTGGAGGTCCTACGCTCTCATCAGGTGCCGTATAGGTGGAATTTTCCATTTGGGCTCCATGCCCGCAGAGATTGACGCTCCGCTGTTTTACGCTCCTTTTCTGACCTTCAAGCCTTCTGCTCCACCTTGGAATTGCCTGTGCCTCAGTTGGAAGATTGGGACCTGATGTCTCCCCCTCTACCTTTGCCTCCTGTGTGGCAACCAGTCCGAGCTCGCCGGTCTGGTTCCCAGCGGAAGTCTTCACCACCCGCCCTGGGGGCCCCGGCTCGGGCTCCCCCCTGAGTTTCTGACTGGGACGTTGTATTTTTTCCTCAATACTTCTTGCTTGGGGGTTCCTGCTGGACTCTGTCAGTCCCCTGATTGACGGAGATTATCCCCTCCGAGCGGTTGCATTTGTTCTAGAATTATATTATCCCCATCATTATAGTACAGTTGCATTTTTTGGTCACCTGTGGTTCTTATTCATATGTGTTTTTTCTGCAATGGCCTCAGAGTTGGGCACCTACCTTTTTGGTGGTGGTTCTCCAGTTGACTCCTTCCATTTCCCCTCCTGAGGCCATAGTTATGGATCGCTCATGCTTTGGTTCATGGTCCACATTGATGGTCCTGGCCTCCGCATTGGCTTCCTGGTCAATGGTTTATTTTACTATTATCTGTTGTACTTTATTTGTTTGTTTGGTTCTCTGGTATCTGTTTGGTCTTTCGTCGTTTTGTTTGTCTTTGTGTTTTCTCTTGATTTGGTGTTGTTTTCTGTTGGTCTTCTGTTGTCTTGTTTGTCCCTTTCCCCTTTTTTTCTCCCGCCTTAGATTCCCTTCTCCTGTCCGTACAGTTGCTGGTCCCTGCTCTTTTCCAGTCCCCATTGAGGTTTTGGTGCTGCCCGGTGTATCCTACCAGGTTGTCCTTGTGAGTATGCTTCTTTATGGCTGTTTCTTTTTCTTCACTCACCCGCCATGGTCAGGTGTGTCTCCCTGAATGTTAAGGGGCTTAATTCCCCCACTAAGCGACGCCTACTTCAAAGGGAGTTGGTTGGTTTACATGCTGATATAGTTTTCCTTCAGGAGACGCACTTCGACCATTCTGGGTCTTTCCAATTTCTTCAACACCTATTTCCCCAGTCTTACTCAGCTACCACAAGTAGGAAAACAGCGGGGGTGGCTATTCTGGTCTCTAGGTCCTGCTCGCTTCAAGTTTCTTCCTCTCTCTCTGACCCTATGGGACGATACGTAATCTTGGAGGGTACACTGGGAGGGGTCCCCCTTTTGCTCTGTAATGTCTATGCGCCTAACACTTCGCAAATCCCTTTCCTGCGTAGGGTTTTTGCTAAACTCCAGAGGTATCCCCCTTCTGCATGGTTAGTGGGCGGTGACTTCAACCTCATTTTTTCCCCATCCTTGGACCGCCATTCTGTTACTAGTGCTCCCCCTGCGCCTGCACAGCTGCGCCTGGCTTCGCTTTTTCGACGTCTCATACGTAACTCCTCGCTCTACGATTTGTGGCGGATTGGCCATCCGACGGAGCGCTCTTTTAGTTTTTACTCACATCCCCACAAATTGCATACTCGTATCGATTATTTTTTTGGGAATCTCCCTATGGTGCGCATGCTCTCTGATACTTCTCTAGACCCTATCTCCTGGTCTGACCACTGTCCAGTTCTTCTCTCTTTTTCTTCTACCCCTTCCTCTCTGAGATCCTGTCATTGGAGGATGAACGACTCTCTTCTTAAATCCTTACCTTCCCGTGAATCGATTCAGCAGTGTATTTCCGACTACTTTATCACCAATGATGGCTCTGTATCCTCTCAGGCTATCCTTTGGGAAGCTCACAAATCGGTGATCCGGGGCCATTGCATTGCTCTGGGCGCCGGTCTCAAGCGGAGCGCTCTGAATCGATCTCGGGAACTTCGTATGGAAATTGCTCGACTGGAGGCTCTCTTGTTGTGTTCTCCTTCTGTTTCGACCCTGAGGAGCTTGGTGGCGGCTCGGGCACGCTTAAGCGACCTGGCTCTCCATAAAGTTGAGAGGCAATTGCTTTATGCTAGGCAGCGTTTCTATGAGAGGGGCAACAAGGCCCACACTATGCTGGCGAGACGGTTGCGTGACCGGGCTGCTGCTCAATCCCCCTCAGCTTTGAAGGACCCTGCTGGGGTGCTTCATTACCACCCTGCTGATATCTCTCGTCTATTTGTTGACTATTACACTAATCTTTACTCACTTCCTTCCCAGTTGCCATCCGACCAGGGGGAGAGAGTGGCGGCCCTAGATGCCTATCTTTCTCAATGTGGTTTGCCCTCTCTTTCAGGGACAGACCGGGACGCTCTTAATGCTCCTATTACTGGAGAGGAGATCTCTGAGGTCCTTAAATCTCTCCCCTCTGGTCGCTCCCCTGGGCCGGATGGCTTCCCTTACCTGTACTATAAAACATTTTCATCTTTGTTAGTGCCTAAACTTGTCCCCCTTTTCAATTCCTTTCTAGACGGAGAAACGATCCCGCAGTCTTTCTTGCACTCCCTTATCACCCTCATACCCAAGCCTGGTAAGGATCCTCACGATTGTTCGAGTTACCGGCCCATTGCCCTCCTTAACTCTGACCTTAAGCTTTTTTCCAAGGTTTTGGCAGTTAGACTATGCTCCTTCCTCCCGGCCCTTGTTCATAAGGACCAGGTTGGATTTATCCCTTGTCGCCAGGGAGGAGACAACACTAGGAGGGTAGTGGACCTGATTGATTTGATCAATCGGAGATCTGAACAGGCATTAATTCTTAGTCTTGATGCTGAGAAAGCTTTTGATAGGCTTGGGTGGCCGTTCCTTTTTGCTACCTTACAGAAATTTGGGATTTCGGGGAAGTTTTTGACTGCACTGCGGGGTCTCTACTCCTCCCCTACAGCTTCACTTAAACTTCCTCACTCGCCATCTCCTACTTTTTCTTAGTTTAATGGGACTCGTCAGGGTTGCCCGTTATCCCCGCTGATCTTTGCACTCTGTATTGAGCCTTTGGCTGCCATGATCAGGGGCGATCCGGACATAACTGGTATTTCCTTACATGATAGGGAGTTCAAGGTTTGTTTATTTGCTGATGATGTCCTTCTTACGCTTTCTCGACCTCTACTGTCTCTTCCTTCTCTCTATAGGGTCCTGCATGACTATGGGGTGGTTTCTGGCTACAAGGTAAATCTTTCTAAGTCGGAGGCTCTCCCTCTTAACCTTCCCCCTCATCTTTCTACTCTTTTACGCTCTAACTTTTCTTTTCGGTGGTCTCCCTCTGCTATTAAATACCTTGGGGTCTGGATCTCCTCTCACTATTCCTCACTATACTCTACCAACTATCTCCCCCTATTCAGGGATCTCCGTGCCCTTATGGAAAAATGGCGCTCGCAATATATTTCTTTTTTTGGCCGCATTGCTGCGGTGAAAATGACTGTCCTTCCGAAACTCCTTTACTTTTTTGAAACCCTGCCAGTTCGGGTCCCGCTGTCGGCCCTGCGCTCCCTACAGGTAGCTATTTTTCGGTTCATTTGGGACGGTAAAAGGCATCGGCTACCGATGTCCGTGATGTTGGCTGGGCGGGCGTTTGGGGGTCTGGCGGTCCCGGATGTAGTGAAGTATTACTGGGCTGCCCATTTGCGCCATCTCGCGGCGTGGTCCACCTATCATGCCTACAGCCGCTGGATGGAAATAGAGAAGCTGTGGTTGGCGCCTATCCACCCTAACGCTCTCCTCTGGACTCTTCCTGCCTCTGCTCCTACTCTCTCCCCTCTCCTGGGTCCTATGGCATTTTCTAAATATGTGTGGAATTACTGTTCAGTCAAATTTAAATTACTGTCTCCCTCTTCCCCTCTTCAATCTTTCCTTTATCATCCTAGTTTTCCCCCTGGCCGGACCTCTCTTATGGTAAGGGAATGGGGGTCTAGAGGCCTTTTTTGCTGGGCGGATGTAGTTGATCCTTTGGTGCGTACCCTCTTGCCCTTCTCTCAGTTACAGTCTCGTTGGGATCTCCCCTCGTCTGAGCGTTTTCATTATTCACAGCTACGACATTTTATGTCCTCCATGCTGGGTGCGCTAGTGGTGTCTTCCCCTACGGGGTTTGAACGGCTGTGTCGTGGTGGACCTCAGGCGAGGGGGCTTCTCTCCGATATTTATTCCTTGCTAATCCAACCTCAGGAGGGAGTCCTGGTATCTCATCGCTATATGTCTCGCTGGGAGGAGGCACTTAATACTACTATCACTCTCCCTCAATGGAAGATAATATGGGAGCGGGCCTCTAGGGCATCTATATGTACGGCTTATAAGGAGACTCAATACAAATTACTTATGGGTTGGTACCATACTCCAGAGTTATTGAATAGGCTGAATCCCGATATCCCCCCCCCAGTGCTGGCGTTGTGGGGTGGGTTTGGGCTCTCTGTTTCATGTTTTCTGGTCCTGCCCTCTTATCACGGGGTACTGGGAGTTAGTGAGTCGTTTGGTATCAGATGTTCTTGGAGTCTCGGTCCCTCCTGACCCTCAGGTCTACCTCTTGCACCTTTCACACTCTGCTCTGCCCAAGAAACTGTTTAAACTGGCTATGCATATGTTCTTGGCAGCTAAGACACTTGTTGCTAAATGCTGGAAGAGGACTCTTCCTCCCTCTGAATCGGACCTACTCTCCCGAATATGTGATATACGCTCTTTAGAATACCTCACTGCCTCTTTGAATAATACTATCCCTGCCTTCCTTTCAGTTTGGGAACCATGGGACCGTTTCTCTGACAGGCAACCTCCCTGAGGCGGTACTGACATCCTCCTTCCCCCCCCCCCCCCTCTTTCCCCTCCCTCCTTGTTCCCCCTCCCCCCCCCCCCTTTCTGTTTGTTTGTTTGTTGTTGTTTGTTCGAGGTTCTGTTGTCCTTGTCTCCTTTTTGTCTTTGTTTCTGTCTTCTCTCTTTGTCTTCGTGTTGTAGAGTCTTAGTTCTCTCTTTGAGTATTTGGCTATAAACCTATGTTCATTCACTACAGTCTTTATGGGTTATCTGGGATTGGGGCTAGTTGTATTGGACTACAATTGTTTCTGAATGCTCTGGTCTCTATCTTAGCTTGTCATTTGCCCTGATGTGATCGCTCTGGGCATTGCCCCAGATTATGCTTTGAATGTGTTATACTAACTTTCTATTTTTATGTGAAAATCTTTAATAAAAATTACAGTTGAAAAAAAAAAAAAAAATATGGGGTAACACCAGCATTTTATTGAAGAAAAATTATTTTTTTTTACGTCCCAATTTAACGAAAGTTCGTCAATCCCCTGTGGGGTATAAAGACTCAATTCACCCCTTTTTACGTTCCTTAGGGGTGTAGTTTCGAAAATTGTGTGCCGTGTGTTTTTTTTTTTTTTACTGTTCTGGCATCTTCCTAAATGCTACATGCCCCCCAAAAACCATTTCAGCAAAATTCGCTCTCCAAAATGCCATTGTCGCTCCTTCCCTTCTGAGCACTCTAGTGCACCCACAGGGCACTTTACATCCACATATGAGGTATTTCCTTACTTGAGAAAAAATTAATTACAAGTTTTACCTTTTACCCCTTGTAAAAATGAAAAAAATGGGGCTACAATTCCATGTTAGTGTAAAAAAATTAAGATTTTGATTTTTCTCTTTGCTGCTATCCCTTTGAAACATCTAAAGGGTTAACAAACTTTTTGAATGTCATTTTGAATACTTTGAGGGTGCAGTTTTCATAATGGCGTCCATTATAAGGGAATTCGCTTCAAAACGTAACTGGTCCCTGAAAAATTCTGATTTTGAAATTTTTGTGAGAAATTGGAAAATTGCTGCTATACTTTGAAGCCCTCTGAGGTCTTCAAAAAGTAAAAACATGTTAACTTTATGATGCCAACATAAAGTTAACATATTGTATATGTGAATCAATATGTAATTTATTTGACATGTCCCTTTTCCTTACAAGCAGAGAGCTTCAAAGTTAGAAAAAATGCTAAATTTTTTAAAAAATTTGCTGAAATTTCTACATTTTTTACCAAGAAATTATGCAAGTATCGGCGAAAATTTAACACTAACATAAAGTAGAATATGTCACGAAAAAACTTTCTCGGAAATAAATTTAAAAGTAAAAGCAACCCAGAGTTATTAATGCATGAAGTGACAGAGGTCAGATTTGCAAAAAAAATGCTCCTATCCTTAGGGTCATAATGGGCTCCCAAGGGGTTAAAGTGTTAGTGTCATTTGTAAAAACTTTTCACATGTCTTCCAGACATGTGAAAAATTTAGATTGCATCTGCTTTTAGTCTTAAGATTAGCTGTAATTGCAAGTAACAGTCTACGCACTTCACCCTCTGGATGTCAATTAAATAAGACTCTTTCATCGCATTAGTCTATGGGGTGAAAGAGTCAGGAAGGTGGCTTCAAAATCACAACGGGTCTCAAGACTGATAGGTCCTGAGACAGCCCTAATTGGTGGTGTACTGCACCGTTCACCTCAATAAAGGTTATCCTGTATTTTGCTCTTCTTCAGGAACCTCTCGTAAGTTAATCAAAGCAGCTCTGTAATGCGTCCTGCTTGTGGGATGTGGCATGGAACTACAGAAGTCCCGAGAGGGGTTTCCATCCTCCCGCACTTCCTGTGCAGGGCGAGTGCTTGTTTGAACCAGCACTTATATAATATCTGATAGAAGACACCTGTATCATGTGTCCCAACGGCAGGGATGAAGTTTTCTGATTCACATATACAAATGTGTATAAAGTTTACATTAGAATAAATGGAATTCCATACAAACAAGGAGAAGGGAAATGGAACAAAGCACTCACCAGATATATAAAGGCTATATATGCCTCTTGTGTTGGCTGTACTTAAACCAAAGTAAAATAAACTGCATATAAAACCTTCTACATATTTGTTGAGTGCTATGTTCCATTTTTCTTCTCCTTGTTTGTATGGAATTGCCTTCTGGTTCAAAAATACTTGTGCTTGAGCATCTCAGTATGACACACCTGAGATCAAATACTATTGTTAAAGTTGTTTAGGCTCTTTGCACTCTCTCTCTCCATTCACTCCCCTCCCTTCTCCATCCTCATCCTTTATTCAGAGTTTGCCGAATTGATTATTTAGACAGATAGAATGTCCTATTTGGGAGAGATTATTTGCTAACATTTTCTCCAATTTTTTCTCCATTGATTTACTATAACCTGAAAATGGCAATCAATGGTTTTCTGATATACAAACACAATTGTTTTTTAACTGCTACATCTATTGAAATTGATCTACAGTACAAAAGAGTGACACATTGGTTATTAATGCCCATCTGTATCCTGGTTTTATATCTTCATGTTGTACTTTAGTTTATCTTGTTTTATTGTGGGATTTACAGAAGTGATTAAGGCTTTTGATAGATGGATGTCTTGAGTAAATATTCACATTTTCATCTGATGTTTGCCAGCAACTGTAAGTTCTGCCACATAGGGGGTAACGTACACTATTTACTGCACTGCTGCACTATTAACATATTTTGGATAATCTCTTGTCAAAACGAGCTCAAAAATAACAAAAACAAACTTTTAATGTTGAATGAGTGGTTGCTGCTAGAAAGTATCACAGTTACATTCAGAGCACCTTTTTAACAAAAATAGCACGGCCAATTTGTCTTATAAGGAATCAATGAGTGGATTTTCTAGAAAGCCAACCTAGTGTTAGCTTATCTTGTCTGGAACAATTTTTATTCAGGGCTCTTTGTGGCAGCAGAATTTTTATGCTGAGTTGCTCTGTTACTTTTTAATGGCAGAGATTCGGCACGAAAATACTTCAATAATTTCAATTTCTGGACAAAGATTAATTGTGTTGTTTTTTCAGAAGCTCATACATTGTGACACAAAGCAAAAATATATATAAAATACATAAAATGGGGGAATTATGTAGATTCATAATACTGTTTTTATTGAAGTTTCTAAGGACACCAACAAACATTTAAGCTGAGAATGCAGATGTTATAAATTATACCTAGATCACTGGAACAAAAGTGTAAAAATAAAAACTGGGTCAATGTCCCCACAAATCAAAATGACATTTTGTTTCTTACCGCAGTAAACATCTCCGTTAAACGTGTTGAGGAAGACTCAGTCTAATGAGTCTATTGCTTCTGCTGATGAGAAGAATAACGACTAGTGGAAAAACAGAATGTGAGATTGTTCACATCACCATACATGATGTAGCAGTTATGGCTGCGTACCAGGGAAATGATTAAAGATGTTTTCCAGTCATGAATAGGTTTTTGATATCCCCAAACTGCAGTTTTCTAGTGAAAGATTCCCATACTTAAACTTGATTAAAAAAAAATATAAATTGTCCCTTATGAAACTGCCAGTGATTGGACCATAGAATCCTTCATCAGAACTCTTCTCCTCTCCTTTTTAACTCTACTGGATAACAAATTGATTATACTTTTCTAGAGCATTCAGGAAAAAAAGATGACTCCCGAATTTGCGCTCTTTATTCTGTTTCATTTGTTCCCTACTTCTTGGTTATGTATGTTTGGTAGGCTTGATATAAAGTCTGCCTCCACAATAGAATGCCAACCAGTTTTCGAACCTAACGCTAGAAAGAAAAAGAAAAAACTTGGCATGACTACATTTAACCCCTAAGGAAAAGGGAAAAAAGGCAGAGATAGCGCTATATAGGGCAGTTAATCCCAGTTTGTGAGGCTGGACAGTTTGCTCGCAATAAGAGTATTGCTCACCTGTAGGTGTTGTGCAAGCTGGCACAACACTAAGGATCGTATATAGTAGGTTTCAGTGTCGGGAGACTGCCGGCCATCGGTCCCGCTTTGCCAGCGGTGAAGATACAGGAGAAAACAGCTGGTGCTGGAAAAACCATAGTACTCAGGCAAAGTGTCGGCTAAGAGGCACACACCCAAGGATAGTGAACACTTGCTGTCTTTATTGAGTCATAAAACAGGTAGTTCAGGTAGAACAATGCGTTTCAAAGGTACATCCTTCTTCATAGCTGCACACCCTCTGTTTACCCAGAGCAATGTGTGGCTGATAATAGTGATTTTATTGGCCGTACAAAAGATTTGATTAGTCGTTGAATGAGCATTTTCTCCTTTGTCGGCTGATCCCTGGCTCTTTTATACAGGCTGATTGTCGGGGAATGAGCATTCGTATAAGCGACTTATGTAAAAGAGCCTTTAAAAAGCAGGAACTCTTTTTCAGAGGGCATCTGCTCCATAACAAAATTGATAGGAGATGGAGAGAAATGCCCACTGTGCCACTGTAATATCTCTGGGAGATCAGAACATGCTCCTCATCAAAATATCAGCAATAAGGAATAAAGAAATGTCTGCTTCTCTACCATATCAATTACATTAACATATGAAGACAGAACAAGTAATGGTTAAAGTGGCTGTGACTTATGTTTCTAGCTTCTACTGCTATATATTTCTATTTTTGCCTGTGTTAAGGGCATCTTCGGGATTTGCCAGTTTCATGGTAATGTAATTAAATGCATATAAATAATAAGCATTATGACACTAACATTTTATTTAAATTTCAGTGTCATTTTGTCGGTTTATGAAGTAAAAGATGGCTGTAAATGGAGGGGCATGGGACTATACATGTCATACGGCCTCCTCCACAGCACCTGCACTGGTTTCTTATGCACAGTGTGTCACTATGGAGGAGGCTGAGTGATGTGTATAACATATCCCTCCATCTGTAGCCTTCTTATGCTGTTTGAATAGCATAGCAAGAGAGGCGAGACTTCTCGAATAACAGGACAGAACTCACAAAAGACAATATGTTAGTGGCATATGATTATTATTACTATGCATTGCACTACATTAGCAGAAAAAAGAGGAACCTCTTTAACCCCTTAAAGGGGTTCTCCGGTGCTTAGACATCTTATCCCCTATCCAAAGCTATCACGCCCCCTCCCGTATGCTTGCATTGAGGGCCGGAGCGTGACATCACACGGGGGCGTGAATCACACGCCGCCCGCCCTGTAGTCGCCGGTAATCATTCCCGGAGCGAACACGCTCCGGGGACTGATTACAAAAGGGGTGCCGCATGCAAGATCACGGGGGTCCCCAGCGGCGGGACTCCCGCGATCAGGCATCTTATCCCCTATCCTTTGGATAGGGGATAAGATGTCTAAGCACCGGAGTACCCCTTTAAGGACCAATGTAGCCATAACTCTCTTATTTTTTTCATCTACAGACCCATATGAGGACTTGTTTTTATTTTGCAGAACCCATTGTACTTCGTAATGAAACCTTTCCTTTTTTCCGTAACATATGCTCCGAAACAAACAAAAAAATTAATTGTAAAGTGAAATTGAAAAAATATGCTAATTAGCAAATTTGAGGGGGGAATTTAAGCTTCTTTTTTATGCCGTTTACCTTGTAGTTAAACGTACATGTTATCTTGATACTTTAGGTAGGCCTGCTTATATTTTCTTTTTTACATTGCCATTTTCTGACCCCCTATAACTTTTTTTTTTTGTATACCAGGCAGGCTGTATGAGGGCTCATTTTTTGCACTGTAATCTGTTGTTTTTATCGTTACCAAACAGAATTTTTACTGAATTCTAGGGTGTGCTATTTTTAACTTTTGCCATCCAGGATGAATAATGTTATATTTTAATAGGTCAGGCAATTACGCATGTGGTAATACCAAATATGTTTATTCTTATTATGTTAATTTTTTTTATTCTAAAGTGGGAAAAGGGGAGTAGTTTGAACTCAGTCCTCAAGTACCCCCAACAGGTCATGTTTTCAGGATTTCCTTGGTCTTTCACAGGTGATGCCTGATTCACTGACCATTATTAAAGGGGTACTCCGCTGCCCAGCATTTGGAACAAACTGTTCTGAACGCTGGAACCGATGCCGGGAGCTTGTGATGTTATAACCCCGCCCCTTCATGATGTCACGTCCCCTCCCCTCAATGCAAGTCTATGGGAGGGGGCATGACAGCCATCACACCCACTCCCATAGACTTGCATTGAGGGGGCGGGGTATGTTGTAATGAGGGGGTGGGGCTATGATGTCACAAGCTCCGGGTTAGGAACAGTTGGTTCCAAACGCTGAGCAGCGGAGTACCCCTTTAAATCACCTGTGAAATACTAAGGAAATCCTTAAAACATGATCTGTTGGAGGTACTTGAGGACCGTGCTTGAGAAACACTGCATTATACAACCAGGGATTGTTTTTAAGGTCCCCTTTGACGCTGCTGTCAGCTTTGACAGCACCGATCTAAAGGGTTAATAGCTGGCCATGCTGCATGCTGGCTATTAGCAGCAGACCCTAGCTACTTAAAATCAGCTAGGGGTCATTAGGTATGGAGCAGGCTCAAGTCAGCCGACTCCTCTTTACACCCTGAGCGACACACTGACATACTAGATCTGTCATGGGTCGAAAAGGGGTTAAAGTGAATGTCCACTGCTGAATTTACCTATTTGTTTCGACCTAGAGACAAAATTCAAAGCTGATTAATCCTCTTCAGGATTATCTGAATCCAAATTAAGTTAAGGCCTTTGAAAATCTTCATACATAGCTTTTTAAAAGTGATCATTTGGAGGCTCTGCAGTTCTATGACCAGATGTATGGCAACTGATGTTGGAATCAATTGCTGTTAATGGGGTAGTCCAGTGGTGAAAAACTTATCCCCTATCCTAAGGATAGGGGATAAGTTTCAGATCGCGCGGGGTCCGACCACTGGGGCCCCCCGCGATCTCTCTGTATGGGGCCCGGCTCACTGGCCAGATAGCGCCTGTTGACCACCACACAAAGCGGTGGCCGACACGGGCAGAGCTGGAGATTGCCGAAGGCAGCGCCCCGACTCTGCCATAGAGTTGTATTGAGGGGCGTGTCAGCCGCCGCTTCGTGCGGTGGTCAAAAAAACTCCTTCCCACGGGCTGTCAGGGCCCCATACAGGAGATTGCGGGGGGCCCCACCGTTCGGACCCCCTGCGATTTGAAACTTATCCCCTATTCTTAGGATAGGGGATATGTTTTTCACCACTGGATAGCTCCTTTAAGTTGTTTTGTTTTTTCAGGAATTAAATTATTATTATTTTTTTTACCCCTTACTGGTACCAGAAAGTTAAACAGATTTGTAAATTACTTCTATTAAAAAATCTTAATCCTTCCAGTACTTATTAGCTGCTCAATACTACAGTGGAAATTATTTTCTTTTTGAAACACAGAGCTGTCTGCTGTCTGCTGACATCATGAGCACAGTGCTCTCTGCTGGCATCTCTGTCCAGAGCAGCATTTGTTTGCTATGGGGATTTTCTCCTACTCTGGACAGTACCTAAAATGGACAGAGATGTCAGCAGAGAGCACTGTGCTCATGATGTCAGCAGACAGCTCTGTGTTTCAAACGGAAAATAATTTCCACTGTAGTATTCAGCAGCTAATAAGTACTGGAAGGATTAAGATTTTTTAATAGAAGTAACTTACAAATCTGTTTAACTTTCTGGCACCAGTTGATTTAAAAAAAAAAAAGTTGTTCACTGGAGTACCCCTTTTACGGACCACGGTTGTATATTTACATCCATGGCTGGCTCCCATTAAGTGAAGCACCCTGAAGAGCTGAGCGCACTTCGTACCTGCTGGGTCCGGTATTAACCCTTTAGACGCCACAATCAAAGTTGATTGTGGCATCTAAACTGTAAAAAATAGCTCAGCGGAGCTGTTCAGGACTGCCACGGTGAGATCGTGGCATCCCAAACAGCTAAGAGGAGAGCGGGAGGTGCCTTACCTTGCTCCTCACAGTTCGATCAGCGTTTGATTGCTCCTAGCCTCCTAGATCCAGGCTGGAGCAATGGAGCACAGATTACACTGATCAATGCTATGCATAGCATTGTTCAGTGTATGTAATCAAACAATAGCTTGTAATAGTCCCCTATGGGAGCAAAAAAAAAAAGTGAATAAATGTGATTTAACCCTTTCCTGAGTAAAAATTTGCATCACCACCCTTTTCCCATTTAAAAAAATAATATATGTAAATAAAAATAAACATATGTGGTATCGCTGCGCACTCTCTACAAAGGAAACAGCAACAATCGCCAGGTCCAGTATAGTAGCAAACTGATATTTATTGCATCAAAAACAGCAACGTTTCGGCTAAAAGTGAGCCTTTCTCAAGCATGCTTGTATACCCTAAAAAAATTTATAAAAATCAATCAAAACAATTATGGTACCGATAAAAACTTTAGATCACGGCACAAAAAATTAGTCCTCATACCGCACCATATACGGAAAAATAAAAAACTTATAGGGTTCAGAAGATGACAATTTTAAACATACAAATTTTAAATTAGTAAAATAAATAAAAAAACGATATAAAATGGGTATCATTGTAACCGTAAGGACGTACAGAATAAAGATAAGGTGTAATTTTTACAAAAAGTGTACTGCGTAGAATCGGAAGCCCCCAAAATTTACAAAATAACATTTTTTTATTTTTATTTTGCCCCACAAATAATTATTTTTCTAGTTTCGCCATATATTTTTGGGTGAAATGATTGATGTCACTACAAAGTACAATTGGTGGTGCAAAAAACAAGCCCTCATATTGGTCTATAGGTGCAAAATTGAAAGCATTCTGATTTTTAGAAGGTGAGGTGGAAAATACAAAAGTGCAAAATGCAAAAACGTAATCATTGGAGGTTAACTCAGCCCATTTGGGCCTTAAGGACTTTTTCCTCCTGGCCTTCAAAAAATTATAACTCTTTTTTATTTTCATCCACAGACTAGTATGAGGGCTTGTTTTTTTGCATGACCAGTTTTCCCTTGTAATGCCATCACTCACTTTACCAGAAAATGTATGGTGCAATCAAAAAATACTATTTGTGTGGGGAAATTAAAAAGAAAACCGCAATTTTGCTAATTTTGGAAGGTTTCGTTTTCAAGCCATACAATTTACGGTAAAAATGACGTGTTCTTTATTCTTTGGGTCAATACGATTAAAATGATACCCATGATAACATACTTTTCTATTACTGTTGGGCTTAAAAAAATCACAAACTTTTTAACCACATTTAAAATCCCCCTATTTTGAAGACCTATAACATTTTCATTTTTCCGTATAAGCGGTGGTATGAGCGCTCATTTTTTGCGCCGTGATTTGTACTTTTTATTGATACCATATTTGCTTATATAAAACTTTTAATACATTTTTTATAAATTTTTTGGGGAATAAAATGTTATAAAAAAAAAGCAGCTATTTTGGATTTTTTTTTTACGTTCACGCCGTTCACTGTACGGATATTTACGCAAGTGGGGATACCAAATATGTATATAAAATATTTTTTTTTACACTTTTTGGGGGTGAAATAGGGAAAACATTTGACAATTTACATTTTTATTGGGGGGAGGGGGTTTTTCTAATATTTTTTTTACTTTTTTTACTTTTATTTTTACACTTTTATAGTCCCCTTAGGTGACTATTTATAGCAATCATTCGATTGCTAATACTGTTCAGTGCTATGTATAGGACATAGCGCTGATCAGTATTATCGGTCAACTTCTGCTCTGGTCTGCTCGATCACAGAGCAGAAGACCAGTGGAAGGCAGCGGAGGCAGGTGAGCGGACCTCCGTCTGCCGTGCTGGAAGATCGGATCGCCGCGGCAGCGCTGCGGGTGATCCGATCATCCATTTTAGTGACCGCGATGCTGCAGATGCTGTGATCTGTATTGATCATGGCATCTGAGGGGTTAATGGCGAACATCCGCACGATCGCGGATGTCCACCATTACCGGCAGGTCCCTGGCTGCTGATAGCCACACCTGCCACGCATGACCCGAGCATCGCTCCGATGCTCGCGGTTATGCTTAGGACGTAAATGTACGTCCTAGTGCGTTAAGTACCAGCTCACCAGGACGTACATTTACATCCTGCGTTGTTAAGGGGTTAAATAATAAAACTCCTAATATACTTTCTCTTAGTATTTTAAACTATTTTCTCACAATCACGATGGAAAGTCCCCTTTGCATCTCTTTTTACACTTCTGTGTGATGGCATATCATCCTAAGGGTATGTTCACACTAGGCAATTCGCGCTGAATCTCCGCTCCACTGAATTCCACGAGTGGAGATTCAATCTGGCAGCCGCTGCTGTAATCCTTTGGCGATAGGACTACGTGGCACTGCACCATCACAATTGACTTGCAGAATTTGGCTCAAAGAATGAACATTCTTATTCTTTGAGCGGAACAATTTTATGCAGCTAAATTGTCCACGCTGAAATTCCTCTGTGTGAACGGGTCTGACAGTCATCACACTGATGTTAATGTTCATTGTGCGTAATTATGATTGCGTATTTACGCGGGAATTGTCCACTGTGAAAATACCTTGTGACACATCAAATGGGACAGCTAGTAATGGCCTGCAATAGTGTCAACACTTCACTAGATTGGATCAACCCCATCATTTGACACATCTGGATGCAAAAGTATAAATGAAGTAGGGAAAAAAGTGAAGGATTCTCACAGTAAGTATATTGAAAAATATATAATTTTAATATCTTTGGAAAATTTCCTTTTAAAAAATCCCTTTGACTTTTAATACACTGTCCATAAAATAAGATACTAGTCAAAGAGATAACAAAAATGTGTGTGGTGAAATCAGTTATTCTGTTTCTTACTGAAGAAAAAGTTTTCTGTTGAGCTTCAAAAAAATGAAAAGGCACAAAAACAACTGTGAGAGTTAAAAATAAATATATATATATATATATATATATATATATATATATATATATATATTTCCTTGGTAAAGATAAACTTTTATAATAATTGATCATGGCCACCCTCCAGAAGTTAGGCATGCATGTGTGAAAGTCAGCAAGAAAGAGATTGAAGAGATTGAAGAAAGAAAGATTTTGCCAGAGTAAATATAGAGCATTTACCACAAGATATAAAGCCTTAAAGGGGTTATCCACCATAAGGTGATTTTAGTACATACCTGGCAGACAGTATTGGACATGCTTAGGAAGGATCTGCACTTGTCTTGGGGCTAAATGGCTATGTTGTGAGATTACCTAAACACTGTGGCTAGCTGTTTGTGAACTGGTATTTCCTGTTTGACTTTTCTTTTTTTGACTACAAACCCACAATTCCATTTTCCTCCCTCCCACATATCAGCCACCCCACCCATTGAAACATAAATAAGCTGCATCCATTCAAATCAGTGTGGTTTTCAATCAGGGTGCCTACAGCTGTTGCAGATTGATCTCTCTCCCACCAAGCGATCCCTCCACCCATTGAAGCAGACAGGCTCCCTGTCATCAGCTGACTAATGAGTCAGGTCTTGGCCACATTGCAACCTGGGAAAAATCTGAGACAACAGTAATTTTGTATGCTGTTAAAAATAAATATTGGAGTGAAAATCACAGAAGAATTGTGAGAAAACCGTCACACACAGGTACAGACACTATATTATGAACTACACTAACTTTACAGCCCCTGTAGCATAAACAAAAAAAAAACTAGAGTTTTAGAACAACATCTTATAAGCAGATAAGATTAGTTTGTACTAGGATGATGGGAAGAGATGAGTACGGAGAAAAGAAGGAACTGTCCATCATCCAAAACATACCAGGCCATCTGCCAGGCATATGAGCTGGAGAAAGTGTTATAACGTAGGCATGTATGCCTGAGAATGGAGCCTGATCTCTTGTATTTTCTGATATTGTAACTATTTAAAAAAAAGCTGGGTGATTTTTGAGATTTATAAAGCTTTTTCACCTCCTATGATCCATCCTTAAAGGGGTACTCCGGCGCTTAGACATCTTATCCCCTATCCAAAGGATAGGGGATAAAATGCCTGATCGCGGGGGTCCAGCGGCTGGGGACACCCATGATCCTGCACGCAGCACCCCAGATAAAATCAGTGTCCGGAGCATGTTAGCTCCGGGTCTGATTACCAGCGACCACAGGGCCGGTGGCGTGTGACGTCACGCCTCCGCCCCGTGTGATGTCACGCTCCGCCCCTCAATGCAAGCCTATGGGAGGGGGCCTGACAGCTGACAGAGTACCCCTTTAAGTTCACACAGCTGTAGTAAAAGCAGTGATTTGTCAAGTCCAGGGTCTGGTATTGTCTGTGACTTCCAGGTAGTCATTCGAGTAAAACAGTTACAGATACTAATCAGTAATATTTCAGAGTCTCTGGATATATTGAGAAAGCATATGTTTAGGTGCTACGGACAACTACTTCACTTTTTTACTGCATTACTTTTGACAGATTTCTCCCATAACTGCAGAGGATTTTCAAATAAGTATTATAGGTAAGTTATTACAGTGACCCCCCCGACCTACGATGGCCCCGACATACGATAATTTCAACATACAATGGCCTCTCAGAGGCCATCGCATGTTGAAGGCAGCATCAACATACGATGCTTTTGTATGTCGGGGCCATTGCATAAATGGCTATCCGGCAGTGCAGACTGCTTCAGTTGAGAAGTGTCAGCAGAGAGCACTGTGGTCATGATGTCAGCAGAGAGCTCTGTGTTCCAAAAAGAAAAGAATTTCCTCTGTAGTATTCAGCAGCTAATAAGTACTGGAAGGATTAAGATTTTTTAATAGAAGTAAATTACAAATCTGTTTTACTTTCTGGTGAATTTGGAGGGTGAATTTGAATATTTATCTTCTAGCCATATCAGGCTGTATCTCACCTTGTAGGGTACATGTCCTTAAATTATAGAGAGAATATTGTATACCAAATCAGTTGGTTAAGGTGAGCAGGATGTGCAAGCCCTGGTACATGTTAAGTGCATGGCTCAGTTGCAAGCTTCCCACCACCCTTAAAGGGGTACTCCGGTGAAAACCTTTTTTCTTTTAATTCAACTGGTGGCAGAAAGTTAAACATATTTGTAAATTACTTCTATTAAAAAATCGTAATCCTTCCAGTACTTATTAGCTGCTGAATGCTACAATGGAAATTCCTTTCTTTTTGGAACACTGATGACATCACGAGCACAGTGCTCTCTGCTGACATCTCTGTCCATTTTAGCAACCATGCATAGCAGATGTATGCTAAGGGCAGCATGTAGTGCTGGGGACTTGGGTTCAAATCCCACTAAAGACAACAATAAATAAAGCATTATTATTATAATAACGTCAGCAGAGAGAACTGTGCTCGTGATGTCATCAGGGAGCATTCCAAAAAGAAAAGAATTTCCTCTGTAGTATTCAGCAGCTAATAAGTACAGGAAGGATTAAGATTTTTTAATAGAAGTAATTTACAAATATGTTTAACTTTCTGCCACCAGTTGATTTAAAAGAAAAAAGGTTTTCACCAGAGTACCCCTTTAAGAATGTTGGGGATTTTCAGCTACAGATCAGGAGTGCTACAAGCTTCACTGTTTCTTCCTAAACCAAAATCCAATGTGGCTGTAAATACTATGTGGCTATTGCATATGGCTACTATATTTCCAAACAGCAGAATGTGTCCTATAAGAAATGTAAAAACAATATTAAAGCATTTTTTATTACATTTCATCATTTATGTTTTAAGTAATTAATTAAATTCAACTTGGGTCTGGGCCTCTCTAAGGAGTCCAACAGCTGGATGGCTAATAAAGTAACATATTTATGGACATCTGGAATCCCATGATGCATACTTTTTATTATGACATACTGACACACTTGATGATTTTCCCACATTTGCCTCTGTTGTATTTTGTAGCAGCGGCCATTATACTGTCTGTTAATTAATGGGGGGGGGGGGGGTTAAAAAATTATTTTTACATACTGCAGCTCACAGCAGTATGTTCTATGCCTGCAGTTTGTGTGGTGTTTTTCCTTATTGACTGTCTGGAAGGGATGAGGTAAACAAATGGCATATAAAAATACTGTCTGTGGTTTCCCATAAAAATCAGTTCTAGGAACATTTTCTAGAACCAAGTAAAAAAGAAACCCTAAATACATGTGCCATGTTTTTATTTTTTATTTTTTTTTATTTATTCTCTAGTGTTATTAGTGATATTGTAACAGGGTTGAAATTCCTGGAGCGATACGCCGAATGTAAAATCATTTAAGTAAACCATGGTCAGAACTCTGGCAACTGACATTTAAAGGAGTACTCTGGGATATGACAACTTATCCCCTATACTAAGGATTGGGGATAAGTTTCAGATCTGGGGGAGGGGGTCCGACCGCTGGGCCCCATGCGATCTCCCATACATGGCCCCCGGCTCAGTGCTCCAGCTCTCCCATAGAGATGTATTGCGGGGGCGTGTTGGCCGCCTCAACATGCGGTGGTCGGACATGCCCCTGACTGCTGGGGCCCTGTGGAGGAAATTGCTGGGGGCCCCTGCTGTCGGACCCACCGTGATGTGAAACTTATCCCCTATCCTTAGTTTAGGGGATACGTTTTCATATCCCGGAGTACTCCTTTAATGTGGGTAAGTGCAAGGTAATGCACCTTGGGCATAAAAATCCAAGTGAAGAATATTGAATATTTGATACAGTCCTAATTTCAGTATCTGAGGAAAGGAATTTAGGGGGTCATTATTGCAGAAGACTTAAAGGGGTACTCCACTGGAAAACTGTTTTTTTATCAACTGGTGCCAGAAAGTTAAACAGATTTGTAAATTAATCTATTAAAAAAATCTTAATCCTTCCAGTACTTATCAGCTGCTGTTATGATCAACAGGAAGTTATTTTCTTTGTTAATTTCCTTTCTGCCTGACCACAGTGCTCTCTGCTGACACCTCTGTCCATTTTAGGAACTGTCCAGAGTAGTAGCAAATCCCCAGAGCATACCTATTCTGCTCTGGACAGTTCCTAAAAGGGACAGATGTGTCAGCAGAGAGCAATGTGGTCAGGCAGAAAGGAAATTAAAAAAGAAAATAACTTCCTGTTGATTATAACAGCAGCTGATAAGTACTGGAAGGATTGAGATTTTTTTATAGAAGTAATTTACAAATCTGTTTAACTTTCTGGCACCAGTTGATTTAAAAAATATTTTTTTTTCCAATGGAGTACCCCTTTAAGTATAGACAGCCAATGTAATAGAACAGTAGGGAATGCTAGCAGAATGCTTGGGTGTATAGTGAGAGGTATAATCAGTAGAAAGAGGGAAGTGCTCATGCCACTGTACAGACCACTGGTGAAACCTCACTTGGAGTATTGTGTGCAGCAATGAAAACTGTATTTCCAGAAGGATATAGATACTTTGGAGAGAGTTCAGAGAAGGGCTACTAAACTAGTAAATGGACTACAGGCTTGCAAAGGTTAAGGGACCGTAACATACAGTGGGGCAAAAAATATTTAGGCAGCCACCAATTGTGCAAGTTCTCCCACTTAAAAAGATGAGAGAGATTTTCATCATTGGTATACCTCAACTGTGAGAGACATAATGAGAGAAGAAAATCCATAAAATCACATTGTCAGATTTTTTAAGAATTTATTTGCAAATTATGGAGGAAAATAAGTATTTGGTCAATAACAAAAGTTAATTTCAATACTTTGTTATATACCATTTGTTGGCAATGACAGAGGTCAAACGTTTCCTGTACGTCTTCACAAGGTTTTCACACACTGTTGCTGGTATTTTGGCCCATTCCTCCATATGCATCTCCTCTAGAGCAGTGATGTTTTGGGGCTGTTGCTGGGCAACACGGACTTTCAACTCGCTCCAAAGGTTTTCTATGGGGTTGAGATCTGGATACTGGCTAGGCCACTCCTGGATCTTGAAATGCTTCTTACGAAGCCACTCCACCCAGGTTGTGTGTTTGGGATCATTGTCATGCTGAAAGACCCAGCCATGTTTCATCTTCAATGCCCTTGCTGATGGAAGGAGGTTTTCATTCAAAATCTCACGATACATGGCCCCAATTATTCTTTCCTTTACACGGATCAGTCGTCCTGGTCCCTTAGCAGACAAATGGCCCCAAATCATGATGTTTCCACCCCATGTTTCACAGTAGGTATAGGGTTCTTTGCACGTAACTCTGCATTCTTTCTCCTCCAAACACAAGTTAAGTTTTTACCAAAAAGTTCTACTTTGGTTTCATCTGACCATATGACATTCTCCCAATCCTCTTCTGGATCATCCAAATGCTCTCTAGCAAACTTCAGATGGGCCCGGACCTGTACTGGCTTAAGCAGGGGGACACGGAGGCACTGCATGATTTCAGTTCCTGGCGGCGAAGTGTATTACTCATTGTAGCCTTTGTTTCTTTGGTCCCAGCTCTCTGCAGATCATTCACTAGGTCGTCGCCCCCCCCCCCCCCCCCCGTGTGGTTCTGGGATTTTTTCTCACTGTTCTTGTGGTCATTTTGACACCACAGGGTGAGATATTGCGTGGAGCCCCAGATTGAGGGAGATTATCAGTGGTCTTGTATGTTTTCCATTTTCTAATACCGTATATACTCGAGTATAAGCCGAGTTTTTCAGCACGATTTTTCGTGCTGAAAACACCCCCCTCGGCTTATACTCGAGTGAACTCCCCCACCCGCAGTGGTCTTCAACCTGCGGACCTCCAGAGGTTTCAAAACTACAACTCCCAGCAAGCCCGGGCAGCCATCGGCTGTCCGGGCTTGCTGGGAGTTGTAGTTTTGAAACCTCCGGAGGTCCGCAGGTTGAAGACCACTGCGGCCTTCAACATCATCCAGCCCCCTCTCACCCCCTTTAGTTCTGAGTACTCACCTCCGCTCGGCGCTGGTCCGGTCCTGCAGGACTGTCCGGTGAGGAGGTGGTCCGGTGGGATACTGGTTCCGGGCTGCTATCTTCACCAGGGAGGCCTCTTCTAAGCGCTTCGGGCCCGGCCTCAGAATAGTCACGTTGCCGTGACAACGACGCAGAGGTGCGTTCATTGCCAACGTACTTCTGCGTCATTGTCAAGGCAACTCCTCTATTCCGGGCCGGAAGCGTGGAGAAGAGGCGCCCCCAGTGAAGATAGCAGCCCGGACCACCTCCTCACCGGACCACCTCCTCTCCGGACAGCCCTGCAGGACCGGACCAGCGCCGAGCGGAGGTGAGTACTCAGAACTAAAGGGGGTGAGAGGGGGGCTGGATGATGTTGAAGGCCGCAGTGGTCTTCAACCTGCGGACCTCCGGAGGTTTCAAAACTACAACTCCCAGCAAGCCCGGACAGCCGATGGCTGCCCGGGCTTGCTGGGAGTTGTAGTTTTGAAACCTCTGGAGGTCCGCAGGTTGAAGACCACTGAGGGCGAATGATGAGAAGAGGATGATGAAGGGGGGGGGTGTGAGGATGATGAAGGGGGGGGTGTGGGATGATTAAAGGGGATGATGAAGGGGGGATGTGTGGGATGATAAGGGGATGATGAAGGGGGGATGTGCGGGATGATAAGGGGATGATGAAGGGGGGATGTGCGGGATGATAAGGGGATGATGAAGGGGGGATGTGTGGGATGATGACAAGGGGATGATGAAGGGGGAATGTGTGGGATGATAAGGGGATGATGAAGGGGGGATGTGTGGGATGATGACAAGGGGATGATGATGAGGATGTTAATGACGGGTCTGGATGATGACAGGGGGGGATGAGGTATTTCCCACCCTAGGCTTATACTCGAGTCAATAACTTTTCCTGGGATTTTGGGTTGAAATTAGGGGTCTCGGCTTATACTCGGGTCGGCTTATACTCGAGTATATACGGTAATTGCTCCCACATGTGATTTCTTCAAACAGAGCAGCTTGCCTATTGCCGATTCAGTCTTCCCAGTCTGGTGCAGGCCTACAATTTTGTTTCTGGTGTCCTTCGACAGCTCTTTTGTCTTGGCCATAGCGGAGTTTGGAGTGTGACTGTTTGAGGTTGTGGACAGGTGTGTTTTTTTTACTGATAACAAGTTCAAATAGGTGCCATTAATATAGGTAACAAGTGGAGGACAGAAGAGACTCTTAAAGAAGAACTTAGAGGTCTGTGAGAGCCAGAAATCTTGCTTGTTTGTAGGTGACCAAATACTTATTTTCCACCATCATTTGCAAATAAATTATTTAAAAATCAGACAATGTGATTTTATGATTTTTTTTCCCCTCATTATGTCTCTCATAGTTGAGGTATACCTATGATGAGAAATTACAGGCCTCTCTTATCTTTTTAAGTGGGAGTACTTGCACAATTGGTGGCTGACTAAATATTTTTTTACCCCACTGTATATAGTCTTGAAGAAATATAAGACAGAAGGGATATGATAGAAACTTTAAAATGCATAAATGGAACCAGCAAATTAAAAGGGGAGACATTTAAAAGACTATAAACTACCACAGTTTTAAATTAGAGGGGCAAAGGTTTATGACATAATATCAGGAAGTAGTGGATGCATTGAATAGTCTCCTAGTGTAGCTGCATATACAGTGAGGAAATTTAAGTATGCATGATATAATCATAAAAGGCTATCCTTCATATAACTAAAACAGAGAAAAAAGGCGCTTTGTAGTGTGATATAGCATGAACCCAGTAGGTGCATATAAATTGGTTCCCTTACCCGAGGTGGTTGTATGTATACAGTCATGGCCGTAAATGTTGGCACCCCTAAAATTTTCAAGAAAATGAAGTATTTCTCACATAAAAAGATTGCAGTAACACATGTTTTGCTATACAGATGTTATCCCCTTTGTGTGTATTGGAAAAGGGAGGAAAAAAGCAAATTGGACATAATGTCACACCAAACTCCAAAAATGGTCTGGATAAAATTATTGATACCCTTTCAAAATTGTGGAAAAATAAGATTGTTTCAAGCATGTGATGCTCCTTTAAACTCACCTGGGGCAATTAACAGGTGTGGGCAATATAAAAATCACACCTGAAAGCAGATAAAAAGGAGAGAAGTTCACTTAGTCTTTGCATTGTGTGTCTGTGTGTGCCACACTAAGCATGGACAACAGAAAAAGGAGAAGAGAACGGTCTGAGGACTTGAGAACCAAAATTGTGGAAAAATATCAACAATCTCAAGGTTACAAAACCATCTCCAGAGATCTAGATTTGCCTTTGTCAACAGTGCACAACATTATCAAGAAGTATGCAACCCTCCCTGGGCATGGACGGAAGAGAAAAATTGATGAAAGGTGTCAACGCAGGATAGTCCGGATGGTGGATAAGCAGCCCCAAACAAGTTCCAAAGACATTCAAGCTGTCCTGCAGGCTCGGGGAGCATCAGTGTCAGAGCGAACTATCCGTTGACATTTATGGCAGGAGACCCAGGAGGACCCCACTGCTGACACATAGACATAAAAAAGCAAGACTACATTTTTGCCAAAATGAACTTGAATAAGCCAAAATACTTCTGGGAAAATGTCTTGTGGACAGATGAGACCAAGATAGAGCTTTTTGGTAAAGCACATTTTTCTACTGTTTACTGAAAACGGAATGAAGCCTACAAAGCAAAGAACACAGTACCTACAGTGAGATATGGTGGAGGTTCAATTATGTTTTGGGGACGTTTTGCTGCCTCTGGCACTGGGTGCCTTGAATGTGCACAAGGCTTCATGAAGTCTGAGGATTACCAACAGATTTTGTGTTGCACTGTACAGCCCAGTGTAAGAAAGCTGGGTTTGCGTCCAAGATCTTGGGTCTTCCAGCAGGACAATGGCCCCAAACATATGTCAAAAAGCATCCAGAAATGGATGGTCACAAAGTGCTGGAGAGTTCTGAAGTGGCCAGCAATGAGTCCAGATCTAAACCCCATTGAACATCTGTGGAGAGATCTTAAAATTGCTGTTGGGAAAGTGCACCCTTCCAATAAGAGAGACGTGTTACTGCTATCCCTTTCTGTGAGAAATACTTAATTTTATAGAAAAATTTCAGGGGTGTCAACATTTACGGCCATGACTGTATATAGATGAATCAATTAATTATTTATGGTTGATAAAACATACAAATACGATTTAAAAGGTTACTACATGTTTCCCTAGCTTTCACTTGAATTAAGGAGGTCAATCACCTACCCCCAAAATGTTTTTCAGAATAAATACCCCTAAATAAGGCACCACCTTATTATGGAGCTGAATCAATTTGTTATTGATAGTTAGAAACACATACAAATGAGATTTGAGAAGATTGCTACATGTTTCCTCTCAGTGCTGATAGGGTACTTTTCCAGCCTTCACCGGAATTAAAGGGGTAGTCCCCTGGAAAACATTTGCTTTAATCAACTTGTGCCAGAAAGTTAAACAGATTTATAAATTATAAATGATATAAAAACGCAAGTTAAGAATATTGAATATTTGATACAGTCCTAACCTCAGTATCTGAGGAAAGGAATTTAGGGGGTCATTATTTTAGACGACTTAAAGGGGTACTCCACTGGAAAAAAAAATTTTAAATCAACTGGTGACAGAAAGTTAAACAGATTTGGAAATGACTTCTATTAAAAAAAATCTTAATCTTTCCAGTACTTATCAGCTGCAGTTATGGTCCACATGAAGTTCTTTTATTTTTTAATTTCCTTTCGGCCTGACCACAGTGCTCTCTGCTGATACCTCTGTCCATTTTAGGAACTGTCCGGAGCAGGATAAGTTTGCTGTGGGGATTTATTTTTACTCTTTTTCAAGGGCCTCATCTAACAGACATAAATGACACCTGGACCTAGCAAGACAGACCAAGGGGATATCCTTGAGTGTTTGGAGAACAAGGCATTCAGACTTGGACTTTTTTTTTTTATATACTTTATCCCTTGAAGGTAAGGTCCTTGTGTTGCTATCACAGATGAAGCCATACCCCCTTGTGGTGGTCAATTGTACCTCAAGAACTTCCATATTAGTTTCACAGTTATGTTGCCATTGGCCACCACATTCAGGTGTTGTTTTAGCCACACACACCATGGCACCTATAGTTTCTGACTCAGGTTTCTATAACTGTACCCTAGTTCTTTTGGCAAGTAAGATACTATTAACTGGACAGTGAGGGTCGGGTATCTTGTCCTTCAATTCGCCTAAATGAACAGATGTTCATCTGTTAAAGTTTGCTCAATCTAGGCCTATGTGTTAAAGGTCATGTTCTGTCTTCTCCAAACTGATACCCTTAAAGGGGTTGCCCACAGTTAGAAAAGTATAGCTGATTTCTTTTAGAAACCGTGCCACTCCTGTGTTCAGTTTGAGTGCGGTATTGCAGATTATTTTTATTGCAGTGAGTTGTAAAACCACTCACAACTTTAGGACAAGAGTGGCTTTGTTTTTGGAAAACAGATATTTTTTTTTAATCCTGGATAACCCCATAATAGCAGACTTGCCATCAGGTTTTTAGGGTATAAAGTAAAGACCTGGTTGTATAGGGCTTTTGACCCTTAATCTGTACATACCTAAAATTATTTAATTGACCTTTCCAGTGCTGAGATTACAGTGCAGCCTAATGGCAAGTTAATCAGGAGGGTAGAGGAGAGACCAACTGGTAAGGGGGCTGAACTGTGTATGGTTCTAGTGGCTGCAGGAAATGCCCAGTGGGCTACAAAGCATAATTTGTATATCTAATTTTAAACTCCTGATATTTCAATGTTGGAGCAGTGAACAAACTAACAAGAGGTATGTACAGATTCTCAGCCAAAAGCCCAGTACAGCCTTGCCTATACTTCATAAGCTAAACCTGCTGACAGGTCTGCTTAAAACAGTTAAAGGGGTACTCCTCCCCTAGACATTTTATCCCCTATCCAAATGATAGGGGATAAGATGTCTGATTGCGGGGTTCCCGCTGCTGCCTCCCATAGCACCCTGTGTCATCTGTTGCATGGAGCGAAGTTCGCTCCATGCCTGATGACGGGCAATACAGGGGTCGGAGTATGCTGTGCCTTTTAGCTCTCCCTTCAGTGCACAAACTTGAACTGTTCGGGATAAACACTATAAAAAAGTATTTCGCAAGCCTATGTCCACTGGAATGTATACAGGGGATGTATGGATAGAAGGATGATATGGTCGTGTCCTCAGAGGCCGAGTGTTTCTGTTGATGGAAAGAGTTTTTGGTATGATGACATTTCAATTAAAATAACATTGTTGATCCCAAAGGATAGGCTTAGAAAAGTAGTTCTCTGTGCTGCATACATTCTTGGTTTTACAGCTTATATTACAGTATGTGTCAGTAATGTATGTGCGTGCAGACGCTTGCATGCTGACTTTCACTTCTCCTCAAATAGCCTCATGTACTGTCCTAAACTGATGTCTAAGAGAGTTTATTTGCTTGATTGCCAGAGTTTCCTGTCCTTTATGTTTGTGCTGACTGGCTTAGCCCTGTGTGAACTGTAATTACCAGGCTGTCACAAGATAGGGCTGATATATATATATGTGAGATACAGTAACGCTCATTGTGCCGCACATGTTTTTATGCTGAAATCACGGTGAAATATAGCCTTGACATATACCCGTTGTTTGCATAGAATTCAACATTAACTGTAAAGCAGAATGTTATTTTTTTGCATTTAATATAATCAGTGCTTAGTGGTTGAATTTCAGTATAAAGTAAAACTTACCAGATGTTTTCATTTCTTCCTAACTTACGAGTAAAATTTGGGGAATTTTCATGCCTTATGTCTCTAGTCCTGCACTTTTTTTTATCATTAGTCCTGTTATTCAACCATCTCTCTTCTTTGGGGCAGAATCAAAAGAATATACAAAGAAATAACAGAAGAATGGTGCTAAGTGCTGTTATCCTCTAAATGTACAAAGGAGGATAGCAAAGTTGGGCATGCGCTCACCTGATAGTGTTACAATGCGGGCATAACACTGTGAAAAACATTATTTATTATTATACGGTGTAAATAAAAAAAAACAGGATCCAAGATGGAGTGGTAGAGGCAATAAAGTACTATATAAAGGTTTTAGTGGGATCTCTTGAAGTGAGGATAATCTTTTTATTTAATTAAATCTAATCCGGAAAATGGTGTCTGTATAAACCGGTTAGCGCCATCCAACACATCGAGATTTCACCTAACATAGAAACCATCTACATTGGTCAAAAAATAAAGGGAACACTTAAACAACACAATAACTCCAAGTCAATCACACTTCTGTGAAATCACACTGTCCACTCAGGAAGCAACACTGATTGACAATCAATTTCACATGCTGTTGTGCAAATGGAACAGACAACAGGTGGAAATTATAGGAAATTAGCAAGACACCCCAATAAAGGAATGGTTCTGCAGGTGGTGACCACAGACCATTTCTCAGTTCCTATGCTTCCTAGCTAATGTTTTGGTCACTTTTGAATGCTGATGGTGCTTTTACTCTAGTGGTCCCATGAGACGGAGTTTACAACCCACACAAGTAGCTCAGGTAGTGCAGCTCATCCAGGATGGCACATCAATGCAAGCTGTGGCAAGAAGGTTTGTTGGGTCTGTCAGCGTAGTGTCCAGAGCGTAGTGTTGGAGGACATCTCTCAGGAGACCATCTGCCACCTCATCAAGAGCATGACTAGGCGTTGTAGGGAGGTCATACGGGCACCTGGAGGCCACACACACACTATTGAGCCTCATTTTGACTTGTTTTAAGGACATTACATCAGAGTTGGATCAGCCTGTAGTGTGGTTTTCCACTTTGATTTTGAGTGTGACTCCATATCCAGACCTCCATGGGTTGATAAATGTGATTTCCATTAATAATTTTTGTGTGATTTTGTTGTCAGCACATTCAACTATGTAAAGACGAAAGTATTTCATACGATTAGTTCACTCATTCAGATCTAGGATGTGTTATCCTAGTGTTCCCTTTATTTTTTTGACCAGTATATATACAAGGTTTGCTCTTTACATATTTTAGAGTGTCCCTTCATTTATGATCTCTGAACTAATTAATATCAGGCAGAGAGAGATACTAGCAGAAGTTTAGTAGAGTTGCTGAGAAAACTTTATGATGCCTGGAGTGTATCCTATTGATTATAATAGGAACCCCTAATTCCCTAGTTGTCATGTGGTTCTTAGGTGCATGTGTACATGGATCCCTAGAGTAACATCTGTGCACTGTGCAATGTGTAGTATGGCTGCCTCACCAACTGTACCAGCCAACACACACTGCCACTTTTCCATGCCTGATGTCAGATGTGGGAGGGGAGAACCATAAAGAGTACTTCTTGTCAACTACTTTTATTAAATAAGCTTTCATCATCTTGTCTCAGTCCAGTTTCCTTGGCTTAAACTACAGTTCCTCCTTTGTCTGTAAATGCCAAGCTTTTTTACCCTGTCTTAAAGTTACAACCTGTGTTTTTTTTTCTAGTTCCTTTGGTTACCACTTTTTGTCCTAAAACTTATTTGATGAATGCCATATGGATGATACTCCATACAAAGATGCATCCCTGGTATTACAATAGTTTATGAATTAACTTTTGTATTTTATTCAAACAAGCAAACAGTATAACTCTTCCCTCCAGAGTTTGAAGAGTAACTATCTCCAAGATGGTAGTATTTCAATACAACAGGGTTTATACATTGCAAACTTCCAATAATCTTTTACAGGACTAGGACAAATGGTAGGCAGAAAAGATCGTAGCTCACCAATGCTGTACTCTATTCTGAGTCAATTTGATGGAAAACTGTTTCAGGGGGATTTTGATTTGACAGTTTTTACTATTGATCCTATTGATACAGTGTTTACTATTGAACAAACTCCTTCATTATGGTTTCCCCAACCAGACATGTCAGTTGTCTCCTACTCCTCCTCTGTAAATCCAATCACCCCCTGGTTTGCACATTGCACATTAATTACATTTCAATACATTGGAGGAGATTCATCAAAACATATGCAGAGGAAAAGTCTATGAGTTGCCCATAGAAACCAATTAGATCGCTTCTTTCATTTTTGAAAAGGCTTCTAAAAAATAAAAGAAGAAACGTGATTGGTTGCTATTGACAACTGGTCAACTTTTCCTCAGGACACCCATTATGTATACACCAATTATTATATGTGCATCTTTCAAAAAGATAAGGCTACACCAATAAAAAAAAAAAAAGGTAATAGTTATAGCTCTGATAGCTATAGCTATGATGATGGAAAACTGCTGTCTCCCCAAGGCCAAGAATTGCAGTCATTGGAGCTGGCTGCAACTAGCTACATTCTCTTTATTCTCAGAATTGGTGTGGATCCCGAAGGTCAGACCTCCACTGGTCATGAAGTGATGGCATATCCTAGTGATATGCCTTCACTTTGTAAAACTGGAAACATCCACCAGATTTTTTCTACTTTCACATGTACAATTCTCCAACTTATCTACAACCACCCCTTCTATAAGGAAATTGGTACTTGAAGTTAAAGAGGACCTGTGGCCAACCTCCAAATATGTAGATTTTACTGTCATTAACCCCTTAAGGACCAGTTTTTTTTCCCATTTTTGCACTTTCATTTTTTCGCATTACCTTTAAAAAAATCATAACTATTTCAATTTTGCACCTAAAAATCATATGATGGCTTATTTTTTTGCACCACCAATTCTACTTTGTAATGACATCAGTCATTTTACCCAAAAATCTAAGACCAAACAGAAAATAAAAATCATTGTGCAACAAAATTTAAGAAAAAACACAATTTTGTAAATTTTGGGGGCTTCTGTTTCTACGCAGTACATTTTTCGGTAAAAATGACACTGTATCTTTATTCTGTAGGTCCATACGATTAAAATGATAAATAAGTAAAATGATTACTTATATAGGTTTTATTTTGTTGTACTTCTGGAAAAAATCATAACTGCATGCATAAAAATTTTAGCCCCTTAAGGACCAGGCCAATTTTCACTGTAGGACCAGAACGTTTTTTGGTCATTTGACCACTTTCAATTTAAGCATTAATAACTCTGGGATGCTTTTACCTTTCATTCTGATTCCAAGATTGTTTTTTCGTGACATATTCTACTTTATGTTAGTGGTAAAATATTGTCGATACTTGCATTATTTCTTGGTGAAAAATTCCAAAATTTGATGAAAATATCCAAAATTTAGCATTGCAAGGAAAATAGACATTCCAAATAAATTATATTTTGATTCACAAATACAATATGTCTACTTTATGTTTGCATCATAAAGTTGCGATGTTTTTACTCTTGGGAGACATCAGAGGGCTTCAAAGTTCAGCAGCAATTTTCCAATTTTTCACAAAATTTTCAAAATCGGAATTTTTTATGGACCAGTTCAGGTTTGAAGTGGATTTGAAGGACCTTCATATTAGAAATACCCCAAAAAAGACCCCATTATAAAAACTGCACCCCTCAGAGTATTCAAAATTATATTCAGTAAGTGTGTTAACCCTTTAGGTGTTTCACAGGAATAGCAGCAAAGTGAAGGAGAAAATTAAAACTCTTCATTTTTTACACTCGCATGTTCTTGTGAACCCAGTTTTAGATTTTTTACAAGGGGTAAAATGAGAAAAATCCTCTCAAAATTTGTAACCCAATTTCTCTCGAGTAAGGAAATACCTCATATGTGTATGTCAAGTGTTCGGCGGACGCAGTAGAGGGCTCAGAAGGGAAAGAGCGACAATGGGATTTTGGAGAGTGAGTTTTTCTGAAATGGTTTTTGGGGGGCATGTCACATTTAGGAAGCCCCTATGGTGCCAGAACAGCAGAAAATCCCCACATGGCATACCATATTGGAAACAACACCCCTCAAGGCACGTAACAAGGGTCCAGTGAGCCTTCACACCCCACAGGTGTTTGACGACTTGTGGTTAAAGTCGGATAAGTAAATGAAAAAAAAAATTCACAAAAGTGCAGATTTTTCCAAATTTAATATTTTTACAAAGGGTAATGGGAGAAAATGCCCCCCAAAATTTGTAAGGCCATCTCTTCTGAGTATGAAAACACCCCATGTTAGGATGTAAAATGCTCTGCGGGCGCACTACAATGCTCAGAAGAGAGTCACATTTGGCTTTTGGAAAGCAAATTTTGCTGAAATGGTTTTTGGTTCGTCCTTGGTTCTTAATGCGTACGTCCTTGGTTCTTAACTACCAGGGAACTTAGACGTATGTGTACATCCATGGTCCTTTAGGGGTTAAAATTGTCATCTTCAGACAATTTAAATTTTTTCGCTAATTTTGGCAAAAAATTTTGCGCTGTGATGTGACGTTTTTAGCGGCACCATTTTTGTATTGATCGGACTTTTTGATCGCTTTTTATTAATTTGATATAAAAAGTGACCAAAAATGCGCCTGTTTGGACTTTGGAATTTGGAAAAGGTGGGTGATTCAAACTTTTATTAGGGAAGGGGTTAAATGATCTTTATTGCCTTTTTTTTCCACTTTTTTTTGGCAAGGTTATTGCCCCCATAGGGGGCTATAACACTGCACACACTGATCTTTTACATTGATCAATGGTTTCCCATAGGAAACCATTGATCGATGATTCTGCCGCTTGACTGCTCATGCCTGGATCTCAGGCACTGAGCAGTCATTCGGTGATCGGACACCAAGAGGCAGGTAAGGGGACCCTCCTCGTGTCCTACAGTTGTTCGGGACACCGCAATTTCACAGCGGCGGTCCCGAACAGCCCCCTGAGCTAGCCGGGGGTAGATTAGTTTCACTTTAGATGCGATCAACTTTGAACCGCGATCAGTGCCGTGTGCTATTAGCCACGGGTTATGGAAAGGGAAAGGCCCCATGTTATAGAAAGGGAAAGGACCCAGGACGTACAGGTACGCCCTTAGTCCTTAAAATGTTAAATAGTTTATGGTGCCCTGATCAAACTCCTTTTTACAGTTTCTTGATATACCCTTCTGTTTTTGAGATATTGTTAGTGTTTATTTTTATAGCACCCTTGGTTCCAAGGTGCTGAACATATGAAAGGTGACTACAATGGATGTGAAATGGTAAATTACAGGCTGATATAGAGGGAGAGAGGGCCCTGCCAGCAAGGGCTTACAATCTACAAGGGAAGCGGAGGGAAAATAGGAGTGAATATTGTGAATGACTAATACACACCCCGTACTGTATAATTCTGCCCATCACTTAATATTCACTGCCATTATTAACATGTTCAGGACTAAGGGTGTAGGGGTACGCCCTCGGTCTTTAGTACTTAAGGACCAAGGGTGTACCTGTACGCCCTGGTCCCATTACCTGGGTTTAAACCATTCCCACGAGCGGAGAATGCTTTAAACCCAATGGGTCCCGACTACCTTCAGCGGCCAGGGACCACGGTTAATGCCGGACATCACCAATCGTGCCGATGCCTGGCATTAATCCTTCAGACGCCTAGATCAAAGTTGATTGGCGCGTCTTAAATGAAAGTGAAATGATCCCGGCAGCTGAGTGGAGCTGATCGGAACCATCGCAGTAAAATCGAGATTTCCCGATTAGCTGAATGGACATCGGAAAAGCCCTTACTGGCCTCCGATCGATGGCGTTTACATAAAAAAATAGTAAAGTACAAAAAATATTTTTTTTTTCAAGAATAGGTTTTTATTGTATTTTTTAACAGTACAAAACAAACCGGGCAGTCCCGGAGTAAACAGTTGGAGAATGAAATATAAACATTCAGAACGAACATTTCGAACAAAGGACAAATCAGCGTAGTCCGTCTTAGAGAGTTACATATATTGTTAGTGGTAAAGTCCATAACCTGTGTAAAGTAATGAGGGTTAAATGGCATATACGCATCAAATTAACAAGACTAGGCGCTAATGGAGTTCAAAACAGTAGAATACATTTTATAGTCCACAATGCGGTGGCTGACAATTCAAATAGCGGGCTCAGAGGGGGGAGAAGGAAGGGTGAGAGGCTGTATTCAGTTGAGGATAAAGGGTAAGAGGATAAGGTAGGAGCAGTAAGGAGGATAGCACATTGAAGGTAGCGGGTAAGTGTATAGATCATGGAATCTGGGCATAAGTAGAGGACAGCCAATAGAACCAAGTTTTCTCAAACTTAGGGTAAGTAGAGTTACCAAGGGAAATAATCTTTTCATAAGAACAAGTAAGATTTAGGGTTGCTATCACATCTTGTATAGACGGAACTTTAGTAGACTTCCATTCTCTGGTTAAGACTATCTTCACTGTGGCGCACATAATACATAAGAGACCCCTAACATCATGGTGGAATTGATCAATGCCTATCAGGTGGAGTACTTGTTGCGGGGACCAGTCATGATATTCAGGTAAAATTTCTTGGAACAAGGTTCTACATGCCTCCCAATATTCATGTAACCGTGGGCAAGTCCACAGTGTGTGGAGCAATGTACCTCACCTCTACATCCGCATTTCCTCCAGCACTCCCCAGAGATCGTAGGATATATATGGGACAATCTATCAGGTGTATAATACCATCTAAGAGTCGTTTTTACCATTGTTTCAATGTGTGAGGTGCATTTTAAATATTTCCAGGACGTCCTAAATGCTGACACCCACTCTTCCTCAGTAAATGTAATATTTAATTCTAATTCCCAGCTTCTCAGGGAGTGGAACATGTGAAAGTCAGCAGCATGCATCAACACATTATATAAGATCCTAGTGCCCTTTCTACCTCTGGAGACGTGTATAAAAGCGATCGGGTCTCTACATAAGGTCAAGTGTTTCAGAGAGTGCACTAAATGTCTAAGTTGGAGGTATTTAAAAAAATCTGAGCCAGGGAGGGCATATAAATCACTTAGTTGAGAGAATGACATGAGTGTTGCCATCCATGAGGTCCCCCACACTGGATACCCCTTTATCAGCCCATTGTCTAAAATCTGTATCTGGGAGTAAGGCTCGTAAGAGAGTAAAGGGTAGGGCTTGCTTCAAGTGAGAAACAGTGGATTGTGCGATTTTGTGGAATTCAACCCAGGCGGCCAGTGAAGCCGACACAATAGGACCCATGTCTGCGGGTGGCTGGATTTGCCAAAAAGGTGTAAGGAGTAAATCTGGCAGGCAGAATGGCTGTGCCATGTGGTGTTCTAGTTGTATCCAAGGGACGGACTCCTCGAGGGTGAACCACCCCGTCAGAGTAGATACCAGTGTGGAAAGGTAATAGTGTTTCAGGTCCGGCAGAGCCAGCCCTCCTAGTCGTGTGTTCCTAGACAAAATGGTACGGGCTATGCGGGGTCTTCCCTGAGCCCAAGTAAATGACGTGAGGAGTGAGTGTGCCCGTCTAAAAAATTCCAATGGAAGTCAGATTGGTAGTGAGCGAAACAGGTATAAAAATCTCGGTAGGTGTAGCATCTTAAAAGTCGCTATACGACCGGTCCAGGAAATGTCATATTTAGTAAGCCTAGTCATGTCTGCTTGGATGTGGGAAAGGAGGGGAAGGTAGTTTAATCTGTATAGATCCGAGAGGGACTGGGTGAGAATGATACCTAAATATTTGATACCCGAGGTCTGCCAGTCAAAGGCATATTTTGTTTTAAAGCCGTGTTGCACTTGGGTGGGGATGTTTATGGGAAGGGCTTGGGTCTTAGAAGCATTCAGGTGATAGTACGACAAGGTGCCAAATGTATCAATTAGGGACATAACGGCCGGTAGGGAGTTTTCGGGGTAGGTAAGGGTGAGAAGCACATCATCTGCATATAGGGATATTTTATGTGATTTACCTCCAATCTCCACTCCTGTTATTCGGGAGTCTTCTCTAATTGCTTGGGCCAGAGGTTCCATGGCTAGAATGAATATCAGGGGGGATAGGAGGCACCCCTGACGAGTGCCGTTTGTAAGGGTGAATCCGGGAGAGAGTACACCATTTACATAGGCTTTAGCTGTGGGGTTATTGTACAGAGCAGTCATGGCGGTAAGAATCGGACCGCTGAACCCCAGTTTTCTTAGCACCGAGAAGGCGAATGTCCACCTAAGGCGGTCGAACGCCTTCTCGGCATCGAGAGCCAAAGCTAGGACCGGGAGTCCCTGGGTCACCGCATAGTGTATAACGCCCAGCGCTCGTCTGGTATTATAATATGCTTGTCGGCGCGGGACAAACCCCGCTTGGTCTGTGGCCACCAGAGAGGGCAAAAGAGGGGCTAACCGGTTAGCTATGATTTTGGCAAATATTTTTACATCCAAATTTAGAAGGGAAATAGGGCGAAAGTTTTGGGGGCGGTCAGGGGGTTTACCGGGTTTAGGTATGGTCACTATGAGGGCCTGCATGTTTTCATTGGGGAAGGTGCCAGACTCGAGGACTTGTTGGAAAAACTTACATAGATGAGGTACCAGGGTGACGCTAAAACTTTTATAATAGTGGTTCGCAAAGCCATCTGGGCCAGGGGCCTTGTCTTTAGGTAATTGTTTAATTACTTGTGCAACTTCTTGTTGTGTGATAGGAGTGTTAAGAATGGAGATTTGCGAGGGGTTCAGGGAGGGGAGATGTATAGAGGATAGAAAGCTGTCAGTCATTTCTAGGATGTTGGGGGGAGTTGTCTCTGAGTCCCTCAAATTATAGAGGCTCGCATAGTACTCACTGAAACCTTGTGCGATTTCCGATGGCGTGTAAACCTTGGAGTTAGTAAGAGGGTTTATAAGGTGTGGAATTTTAGATTTAGTGTGATGAGCTCTCAGGCGAGCCGCTAGCAGCTTACCAGCCTTGTTGCTAAGCGAATAGTAAGTTGCTCTAGATTTACGGTGTGATTTTTCATAGGAAATCAGAAGGAGAGATCTTAACTGCAGTCTAAGATCTTTTAATTTGGCAGCCAATAAGGGGGAAGGGTTATCCATGTTATCTCTCTCCACTGTTCTTATGTCATTCAGTGTCGCTTCCATTTGGCTATTTCTCTGTCGTTTAAGCATAGCTCCCTGTTTAATGAATGAGCCCCGAACACATGCTTTATGAGCATTCCAAATAGTGCTAGCCTGTACCGGGGCAGATTCATTCAACGTGAAATATTCTGAAACATCTTTCTCAATCTGGGATCGGGAGGAAGGGTGAGAGAGAAGGAAAGGGTTACTTCGCCAGAGATATGTAGCGGGGGAATTAAGGTGTTCATTCAGCGTGAGAGTGATAGCTGCATGGTCGGACCACTGGATTAACTCAATAGCGGAGGAGATTAACATAGGAAGTATCGTTCTGTCAGTTAGAAACAAGTCAATCCTGGAATACACATTATGCACCCCGGAATGAAATGTATATTCACGGTCGAGTGCGTGTTGAGAACGCCACGCATCATATAGGTCCTCTCTCCAAATGAGCTCCGCCAGCGGTGCGATGTGTCGGGATCTAGGGGATGTCGAGTCCACCTGTGGGTCTATTGTTGTATTAAAGTCCCCGCACATAATTAGTTTACCTTCTCGTATAGGGTGGAGTTTGCGCATGAGGGATTTTAAAAAGCGTATTTGAAGAGTGTTGGGTGCATACTGCGCTACAAATGTGTAGGTTACATTATTTATAGTACAGACCACGATCACATATCTACCTTTGGGGTCCGAAATCTGTTTCATGACATTGAGAGCGACCGTGGTTTTGAAGGCTATCGCTACACCTCTCGTTTTGCTATGAAAGTGGGAATGGAAGATATGAGGGAACATTCTATGTGATAGCCGAAATGCATCAGAAGATACCAGATGGGTTTCTTGTATACAAAAGACATCCCCTCCTAGAGCTATCGCTTGGCGCCACATGTGGGAACGTTTCATAGGACTGTTAGCGTTAACACTAGCGTTAACACTAATAAATTTCACTGAACAGGTAGTAAGAAATAGAGGAGAAAACACCTCCCAGCGAGGGCGTTCCTCCAGGCAAAGCATAGGTCAGGTGGAACAGTGCTCTATACGGACAGGTAGCATGAGATAGAAAAAAAATAAAACAAAAAACAAGTAAACTAAAAGCAATGTAAAGGATACTCAGTAAGGAAGTGAGAGATGGCGAACCATCAATCAAAGTGGGGTCAGAGTCCCATCTGCAGCCGTTTGCTGCAGCCATCCGAGTGAGTCTGCGAAAAGTGGACTCCCGGTATAGGTAAGTCCTTGTAGTTCATCCAGCCGTCTTCAGGTAGTGGACCATTCCTCTTGTAGCTTAGGTGGAGTCAGGTTCTGGGGAGCCTGGACAGAGATCTTCCAGCTTTTCAGTAGATGAATGCCGTCTTCAATGGATTTGATCACATGCAGTTCATCTTTATAGCGCACCAGTAAGCGGACTGGGAGCCCCCATCTATAGGGTAGATTAGCGTTCCGAAGTGCAGAGGTAATGGGGTTCAAAGCCCTTCGCAATTGGAGGGTGGCCGCGGATAAGTCTGCATACACCAAGACTTTATGGAATGGAGCTGGCAGGCCACCATTCTTCCTCGAGACTGACATGAGTGCTTCTTTTACTCTGAAAAAGTGTATGCGTGCCAGTACATCTCTCGGCACGGTATCCGCGAGGTGTTTGGGCCTCGGGACCCTATGCGCCCTATCTATTTCTAGATCAGTATCTGGTAGATCAGGAAGAACAGCTTTAAGAAGAGCACGGACATATTGGGGAATGTCTCTGGGGGGGATTGATTCTGATATCCCACGCAGCTTCACATTATTCCTTCTCCCCCTGTCTTCTAAGTCAGCCATTTTCGCTTTTAATCCAGATATCTCATCTTCCAAGGAAGTATGGGCGTCTATCAAAGTGTTGTGTGATCCTGCAAAGTCCTCAAACTTACGTTCCAGGTGGTCAACCCTGTTGCCCAGTTCCCCAATTTCTGAGCGGAGGGGGTGCAGGAGGGATTGTATATCAGACATTAGGGATTTGTGCTGAATCAGCATCATTTCCTTCATGGCGGTGTCTGTCAGGGTTACGTTGGCTACTTGCAGGGCCATAAGAGCATCCCCCCCTGATTCAAGTGTCCCGGCGGCCTGAGACAGGGTATTATAGCTTGTCCCCTCATTTTTATCATCTAGCCTCGGGCGCTGCTTGAGAGGGCTGCAGGAGGGAGAAATGGCGGCGGAGCCTTCCAGTGCAGGGGCCGAATCACAAGGCTGTTCACTCACCGCTGAAGAAGAGACCCAGAGACTGGACGAGGAGTGTGGGCTGCGGGTATTCGGGGAACCATCCTCCGCTGCGACCCGTATGTTTACTGCAGGGTCCGACGTGGAGCGTCTTAGGTGACCACGGGAGGACCTGGGGTGAGGAGAGGCCCGTAGTGTGCTCGCGGAGTGCCGTCCTCCCCCTTCTCCCCCGCCGTCGCCATCTTGCGGGAGGCCCGCTTCTCGGGCGAAGTAGAATTTTGCAAGTGCGGCATGTCCATTCGGCTTTCTTCTTCTCCCAGGCAGGCTAGGACAGTTTAGCCACTGAATGAGTGGAAGCTTAGGCGGCTGGACGCTGTGTAAAGTCGCTTCTATTAACTCGGGAGCCGGAGCTCACAGCTCAAGCGTGCATGCAGCTAGGCAGCCAGACCACGCCCAGTAAAGTACAAAATTGCTAATTTTTGGTTACTTCATATACCATAAAAAAAATTATAAAAAGCAATTAAAAAGTCCCATCAAAATAAAAATAGAGCCAATAAAAACTACAGATTATGGTGCAAAATATGAGCCCTTATACAGCCCTGTATGCGGAAAAATAAAAAAGGTATAGGGGTCAGAAAATGACAATTTTAAACATACCAATTTTGGTATATATATATATATTTTTTTTATAGTAGTAAAATAAAATAAAACCTACATAAATTGGGTATCCTTGTGACTGTATGTACCTACAGAATAAATTTAAGGTGTCATTTTTACCGAAAAGTGCACTGTGTAGAAAAGTCCCCAATTGTTACAAATTTTTATTTTTTTTTTTCAATTTCACCCTACAATTCTATATTTTTTTTGTTTTGCTATAGATTTTGTTATTAAATAATAGATGTCATTACGAAGTACAATTGGGGACACACAAAAAAAAGCCCTCATGTGGGTCTGCAGGTGCAAAAGTTTAAGCGTTATGATTTTGAGAAGGGGATGAGGAAAAAAACAAAAGTGCAAAAAATGAAGAATTGGCCTGGTCCTTAAGGGGTTAATATTAAGTTGACGCCCATCTGACTGATTCTGTGAATTGTAATAAAAACAAATAAACCCCGCGTATTTCAGGAACGGAAGGGTGTATCAAGAAACTGTTAAAAGGTCTGTGATCAGGGAGCCCTAAGCTTTTTTTTATTGATGCAATAGATCTCTCTCTGTTTTTTTGAAGGGGGGGGAGGTTTGGTGGCCACATGTTCTTTGTAATGAAGCAGATGAAGTGTATGCTGACTGACCCTGCTTTATAGCGCCTGATTTTATTGTTCAGTTGGTCTGGGGCTAGGAAGTTCTACCCTTTGGTTGGTATTGCATACATTTCCCCCTGTTATGGTCTTGATATACGAACAAGCTAATTTTCGACCCTTGTCAAACCACCCCCTTTCAACATTTTTTATTTTATTTTTCTGTTTTGTTTTTTATTTAACTAGTTACTTTGAATACAATTAACTCTCATTGACAATTTAACAGTATTATTACTTAGTGTGTCTGTTAATACATGATCATGCCAAAATCAGACTATTATTTCAGAAATATTAAAAAGCACATTCTATTTTCTGGTATAGAGAAAGAAAGAGGAAAACATAAAGGGGCGCTATGTAAGTGCCGTTACTGTGGTCTGCCAAGGTTATGGGTTAAACAGTGGTGGATGAGGTGGGATGGCCACGCTCACCTTCTTTTGTTGTGCATCGGGCACAACACTGGAATTGCATGTTCAATAAACTAAAGGATTCTCCCGTGGCTGCCTTGCATCAATCCCAAACATCGGTGATGTCAGTTTTGGCAATGTGGCTGCTGCTGGATCTGGACATCAATGTCTCTGGTCCAGCAGGGAAAATGTATGCAGATCTGGTCGCCTGGGTGCGATGGTCCTGTATCCCAAGGTCGGGGTGCAGGAAATGAGGATTCTGGAAGTGTTGTGATACAAAAGCGTCCTTTCTTTATTTGGCTAAAATGACTTTGCGTTTCGCGAGGGTTCCCTCGCTTCGTCAGGTCATGTGGACAGAAACAACCTCATTGCTTTTATTCATACATTAATTTGAAAAAATTCAGGAAAGAGGACATCAGAATGACGTAATCCAAAAACAGGAAATGATGTGCCAGCAAAGATGTCTTATAGTACATTTACGTGATAAAAAAATCACATTGATAAAAGAAAAGTATTTCATAAAAAGTGTAAAAATGACTTATGTAAATGTGAAATTATGTTGTCTAAAATAGTTCGTACTGTTTCTGTTACTCTAATCTGTATCCCTGTTCTGGATCGTGAATGCAATTTTATACTGTCAGCATATAAAACTCAGAATTCGCTTCAGAGCATTCTGTGCTCGGAGCAATGGGGTGCTTTGCATGTATTCATGAGAAGGTTTTCGGCAGAATAATCTCATCCGATAGTGGGAGCATCAGTCCTATTAATATACGGAATACAGGATGTCTAAAAAGCTGCTGTAGTCTAGGAAGCGGATTGGTAGTGGTTTGTTTACATGAAGCACGTGGATAAATGGTGACTGGTCTGCACGGCAGATGCCACTGTAGTTCATTCATATGACGGAGGAAGCGGATTGGTAGTGGTTTGTTTACATGGAGCATGGGAATGGATGGTGATTGGTCTGCACGGCAGATGCCACTGTAGTTCATTCATACGGCGGAGGAAGCGGATTGGTAGTGGTTTGTTTACATGGAGCATGGGAATGGATGGTGATTGGTCTGCACGGCAGATACCGATTGGCTGTGTGATATGTTTACAATGCTCACATGGATGATAGCTGATTGGTCCGTGCAATAGATGCAAATTCGGCTGTGATGTGCTTGAGCTAAATGCATGAAATAGACAGAGGAGATCAATCAGGAGTATTTAGTTTGTTGGTAAGGTATTGTGAACAAACCTTACATAGACTATCCTAGGTGGTTGAACCAAACAGTTCTATGCATTGCGGTTTTGAATTGTGCTAATATCAGCAAATTTTTTTTATTTTGTTCATATCATTTTCAAATTTTTCAACACTTTTTAACAATTCCTAACATCCTAAACATCTAGAGCACGTTTATAACATCTCTCAACCTTTTTATAACACAACATTTTTATAACACATTATACCCCAACCACATTCTAGGAGTCCCCATGCTGTTATTAGCACAATTCAAAACAGCAATGCATAGAACGGTTCAGTTCAACCACCTAGGATATTCTATGTAAGGTTTGTTCAAAATACCTTACCGACGAACTAAATGTTCCTGATTGATCTCCTCTGTCCATTTCATGCGTTTAGCCCAAGCAAATTACAGGCGAATTGGCATCTACTGCACGGACCAATCAGCTATCATCCATTTGAGCATTGTAAACATATCACACAGCCAATCGGCATCTTCCATGCAGACCAACCACCATCCATCCACGTGCTTCATGTAAACAAACCACTACCAATCCGCTTCCTCCACCGTACGAATGAACTACGGTTGCTTTTTAGACATCCTGTGTTCCGTATATAAATAGGACTGATGCTCCCGCTATCAGATGATATTATTCCACTGAAAACGCTGTACTATAAGACATCCTTGCCAGGACACGATTTCCGGTTTTTGAATTACATCAGTATGTCGTTCTCTTTGCTGCAGTTTTTTCAAATTAATGTATGTATAAAAGCAGGGAGGTTGTATCTGTCCACATGACCTGACGAAGTGAGGGATCCCTCGCGAAAAGTGTAGTCATTTTAGTCAAATAAAGAAAGGAAGTTTTTGTATCCCAACACTTCCCGAATCCTCATTTCCTGCACCCCAACCTTGGGATACAAGACCATCGCACCCAGACGCCCAGATCTGCATCCCTTTTCCTTGCCGGACCAGAGACATTGATGTCCAGATCCAGCACCAGCCACATTCTATTTTCTAGCAGACAGCTTAATTATCTGAATGCATACCATTTATTTCCTATATCATAGCTTTGTTGTGGTAATTAGTAACATGCTTTTTCTTTTACGCCCCAGAGACAAAATAATCACTTTGAAATGACATCACAGTATAAGATCATTTTGGTTCTGTGGAATTGAGAATTGCAGATTCCAGTGCCTCATTACTTATGCAACTGACTGCAAATGTTTTAAATTGTAATATTTATTTACTACAGCTGCTAAAATCCATAATTTCTCTGCTGTAAATATCATATATTTATCCCATATGAATAAAAAATGAAGACTTCACCTCACCACTTCAAAGTTTTGACAACTGTGTTATGATACCTGTAATTGATTACTAAGAAAATGTATTATGATCTTTTGAAGCAACATTTTGTGGTAGGTCCCATTAATATTGCGAAATATTTATGGAATTTTTCTGGCTGGAGGTTCCATGGGCAGCAGAGCCAGACTCATGAGTTGGCGCTAGGATTGCTTGGAAATGTGCCATCTTCATAGACAGCAATACATTTCTGAGAGAATTCTGCAGAAATAATTGACATATCTAGTGGAGAGCAGAATTTGAATTTCGGTCCCAAAGTTTTTCAACGTGGAAATTCGGCTGTAACAGAATGATAGAGCAGAATTTTTCCGCCAGATCCTGCTTGGGAATTCTGCCATGTGAATGGGCCTTGGAGAGTTTATCTGAGGTACTAGGACTACATATAATCTGAAAAATCCATCTGTATATGTGTTTGGTCTAAGCCTATAATAAAGTTGTCTTATTACAATAACCCCTTTCCATATGGTCTGCTTAGGACCCCCATATCCATACATTATATGGACGGCCATTCATTTGAATTGCTGTTATGAAGAATTACATTTATTCTGCAACGGCCACTTGCAGATGTCTGGTTAGAGATGACTACCCTAGAAAGATCAGCAGTTTGTCAGGGTTTGATATGAAGGGGAGTGCCTGTGATTAAACATTTTTTGTTGATCTGCTGTAATTCAATGCTGGTGTTTCCTTATGCCAGTAAAACTGAGGAGCTGCTTGAGAACTCAGCCTGATATTGGGAGAAACCTGGCAGTAAGTTTTCAAGTTTTGGTGGAGGGTTGGTTCAGTAAACCCAATTGGCCCACTTCTAATACACCATGGGATACTTTGTTGCCAGTATTCTGACTTACATCTCCAACATTCTGCCCTGCAAAAAGTTCACAAATATTAACATAGATTTGTAAACGTCTCTGTTTTGTAGTAGAAACATTAGTGTCATGATTTTTGCTTTAAAGAGTACCTGTCATCAAACCATATTTTGTAAACTAACTCAGATTACAGTCATGGCCGTAAATGTTGGCCCCCCTGAAATATTTCAAGAAAATGAAGTATTTCTCACAGAAAAGGATTGCAGTAAATTGGACATAATGTCACACTAAACTCAAAAAATGGGCTGGACAAAATTATTGGCACTCTCAACTTAATATTTGGTTGAATACCCTTTGGGAAAAAAATAACTGAAATCAGTCACTTCCTATAACCATCAATAAGCTTCTTACACCTCTCAGCCGGATGTATGACCACTCTTCCTTTGCAAACTGCTCCAGGTCTCTCTTATTGGAAGGGCGCCTTTTCACATTCTGAACCACATTCTAGGAGTCCCCATGCTGTTATTAGCACAATTCAAAACCGTAATGCATAGAACTGTTCGGTTCAACCACCTAGGGTATTCTATGTAAAGTTTGTTCAAAATACCTTACCGACGAACTAAATGTTCCTGATTGATCTCCTCTGTCCATTTCATGCGTTTAGCCCAAGCACATCACAGCCAAATTGGCATCTACTGCACGGAACAATCAGCAATCAGTCGCTTCCTATAACCATCAATAAGCTTCTTACACCTCTCAGCCAGATGTATGACAACTCTTCCTTTGCAAACTGCTCCATTCCTCTCTTATAGGAAGGGCACCTTTTCCCAACAGCAATTTTAAGATCTCTCCACAGGTGTTCAATGGGATTTAGATCTGGACTCATTGCTGGCCACTTCAGAACTCTCCAGCACTTTGTTGCCATCATTTTCTGGGTGCTGTTTTGACGTATGTTTGGGGTCAAGACCCAAAATCTCAGGCGCAAACCCAGCTTTCTGACTCTGGGCTGTACAAATTCGTTGGAAATCCTCAGATTTCATGATGCTTTGTGCACATTCAAGGCACCCAGTGCAAGAGGCAACAAAACAACCCCAAAACATCATTGAACCTCCACCATATTTCACTGTAGGTACTGTGTTCTTTTCTTTGTAGGCCTCATTCCCTTTTCGGTAAACAGCAGAATGATGTACTTTACCAAAAAGCTTTTCTTGGTCTCATCTGTCCACAATATGTTTTCCCGAAGGATTTTGGCTTAAGTTCATTTTGGCAAAATGTAGTCTTACTTTTTTATGTCTCTGTGTCAGCAGTGGGGTCCTCCTGGGTCTCCTGCCATAGCGTTTCATTTCATTTAAATGTCGACGGATAGTTTGCACTGACACTGATGCTCCCTAAGTCTGCAGGACAGCTTGAATATCTTTGGAACTTGTTTGGGGCTGCTTATCCACCATCAGGACTATCCTGCGTTGACGCCTTTCATCAATTTTTCACTTCCGTCCAAGCCAGGGAGATTTGCTACAGTGCCTTGGGTTACAAACTTGATAATGTTGCGCACTGTGGACAAAGGCAAATCTAGATCTCTGGAGATGGACTTGTAACCTTGAGATTGTTGATATTTTTCCACAATTTTGGTTCTCAAGTCCTCAGACAGTTCTCTTCTCCTCTTTCTGTTGTGCATGCTTAGTGTGGCACACACAGACACAATGCAAAGACTAAGTGAACTTCTCTCCTTTTTATCTGCTTTCAGGTGTGCTTTTTACATTGCCCATACTTGTTACTTGCCCCAGGTAAGTTTAAAGGAGCATCACATGCTTGAAACAATCTTATTTATCCAGCATTTTGAAAGGGGGCCAATAATTTTGTCCTGCCCATTTTGGGAGTTTGGTGTGACATTATGTCCAATTAGCTTTTTTTTACTCCCTTTTTTAGTTTAGTTCCAATACACACAAAGGGAATAAACATGTGTATAGCAAAACATGTGTTACTGCAATCCTTTTCTTTGAGAAATACTTCATTTTCTTGAAAAATTTCAGGGTTGCTAATATTTAAGGCCATGCCTGTATATTCACTAACTACTCCTAACACACCTCCTGCCCTAAAAAAAAATTCTGAGCTTTAAAAATCTTTGTATCATACCTTTTCACTTGCTGAAATTGTGTGAGCTCTCAGCAGGGTGGCGTTCCCCAGCAGGCACAACATCACTGTAGCCTGCGAGAGCTGTGCCTCACCATGCTCTGCATGCATTTACTGAGTTTGGACTTCTGCAAGTCCAGGTGGAGACCAGATTAACTGTTTGGAAACAGAACGGAGCAACCTAGTGGCCATTTTTTTCAATCATAATAAAAACATAATTTGTGAGTTTGTGAGTGAGGTTGTGAGTTTTAACAGCAAGTAAATAGCAAAGTGACTTATGAATAACATAAGGAGCAATATATTAAAAGTTTAGTTTGGTGACAGGTACTCTTTAACTTTAGTGGAATGAGGGCTGTGACTTTAGTCTTACACAACATTAAATTGAATTATAGGATTTTTTTTGTGGATCACATTGGACCTTGGAGTGATCTTCGGTCACTTTTGTCCATCAACTTTAGCCTCTACAAGCTGTAGACTGAGATGTTTATCCATATGCTTTGATCTGTCAGTGAAAACCTGTACTTTTTTTGTACTCACTTTTTCGCCAGGGAGGTACATGAATGTATTTTTAACAATCTGGAGACAGATCTGAATAGGGAGAACTGGCAGCATAACATTTATGAGAGGATAAGGGGTATTACCCCATAAAATCAATTGCATATATTTCAATAAATTAAATAAGAGTGGTATTGCTGCCATAACTCCAACCTCAATAAGTGGGCTGATATAAAACCAAGCAAAAGATCTAATAACCCTTTGTAATTTTAATATCACTGTATATATGATGACACAGAGGGCCTCATTTACTAAGCTGAAACCGACCAGATTTTGTCTGGTTACTTTGGCGCAGAGTGTTTGAGACATGTCTGCGACAGTGTGCGCCTGGAAAATCCGACAAACCCGACATTGCACTGTGAAAAGCCAAAAAAGGGGGTGTGGTCCTTCGCAAAGGGGCCGTGGCCGACCTGAAAAGGGGCGTGACAGGTCCAAAAAGGGGCGTGGTTTCACAATCCGACCAATTTACTATTGAATTCACAGAAAATCCTGTGGATAATTGGCTGGAAATATCCACCTAGAAAAAGCCGGTCAGAAAATGTTCCCGACTTTTCCCAATAGTAAAAAGAGAGGAATCCTGCAAGTCTGAAACAACTTGAGGCCCAGAGTGTTTAGTTTGTATCTTAATTGATAAACAATAAAGACATTATTTTAGGGGGGTTCTCTATAGGGATAGGGATTTAGTCCCTGAGGGGCTTTGGCCTGGGTGTTTTTGTTAGTGATTAATTAATCCTGGGAATCCTCAGGGATTTTTTGATGATTTCATGGATTGGATATAGTTATAGACCCCTCTGTGGCCCATATATAATTATAGGCCCTCTCTGTGCCCTGTATATAGTTGTAGTCCCCTTTGTGCCCCCGTATATAGTTCAAGGCCCTTCTACGCCCCCATAGACATACTGCCTCCAGCCATATACAGTATATGGCTGCATGCAGTTTGTCTGTGTATTGCCTCCTGTCCTGACCACCACTGCTCCTCCAGTCCTGGGTCACGACCTACTTAGCAGTAAGTCCCCGAAGGGGAGTAGCAGTGGCAGTACATTGAAGGTGGCGTGCTGGAAAATTAGTCTTTGCTGTTAAAACACCCTCCTGCTTAGCTTTACTCATCCAGAATGTGCACACGTTATGTCACTGTGATGTTACTGTGCATATTTACCCTGTACTGTGATGTCACTGTGCATATTAACCCTGTATTGTTATATCACTGTGCACATTATCACTGTACACCGTTAATATGCATAGTGATATACACAGCAATGTCACAGCCAAGGGTTAAAATTTACAGTGATGTCACAGTACAGTGTGTGCTAGTATTACAATGTCATTGTGCACATGGGGGTGCATAGCAGGGTAGTATTAGATAATGGCAAAGAAGAAGTAGGGCCAGAGCATGCCACACAGCATTTATATTTTGAAATTTTTTACCTGACAGGCATCTAGCTTATAACCAACTGCAGCACTGTTGTTGTACAGCTCTGGAGTATAATACAAGATATAACTCAGGTTAGGTCTAGGATAAGTAATATAATATTTGCACACGGTGGCCCCACCAGCAGAATAGTGAGTACAGCTTTGGAGTATAATACAGGATATAACACAGGATCAGTACATGATAAGTAAGGTAATTTATGTACACAGTGGCCCCACCAACAGGATAGTAAGTGCATTTTGGGGTATAATACAGTATATAACTTAGGATCAGTACATGATTAGTAATGTAATATATGTACACAGTGACTTCACCAGCAGAATAGTGAGTACAGCTCTGGAGTATACCAAATGTTCCGACTGATCTTGAGTTACAACAGATAATTAATATAGTAACATCAGGTATACTACAGAGCTGCACTCATTGTTCTGTTGGTGGGGTCACTGTACATGGGTTTACATTATAGTGTATATACTGTATACCAGTATTTCCCAAATAGGGTGCCTCCAGCAGTTGCAAAACTACAACTCACAGCAAAAAGGCTGTCTAGGCATGCTGGGAGTTGTAGTTTTGCAACAGCTGGAGGCACCCTGGTTGGGAAACACTTCTGCATGACTTCAAACCAGCAGATCAGTGACTGCAGCCCTGGGAGTATTATGGAGGAAGAATGCACCGCAATCCCTCTTCTCTCCGGCTGCTCTGTTCTACAGGTCCATCAGCTCCGCTGTGAGGTGAGATTTCCGAAATCTCACCTCACACCGGAGTATGCCGCAGTTCCCAGGCATGTAGCTTCCGTAGACTATCACGTCTACCTGACAATGATTGACAGGTGTTTCCTTGTGCACAGTGCCTTTAACCCCTTAAGGACACATGACGTACTGGAACGTCATGTGTCCACTCCCGATCTATAACGCGGGGCCACGGCGTGGCCCCGCGTCATAGCGGGTCGGGCCCGGCCTCTAACAACGGCCGGGACCCGTGGCTAATAGCGCGCGGCATTGATCGCTGTGCCGCGCGCTATTAACCCTTTAGACGCGGCGTTCAAAGTTGAACGCCGCGTCTAAAGTGAAACCGAAAGCATCCCGGCTAGCTCAGTGGGCTGTTCGGGATAGCCGCGGTGAAATCGCGGCATCCCGAACAGCTGACAGGACAGCGGGAGGGCCCCTACCTGCCTCCTCGCTGTCCGATCGCCGAATGACTGCTCAGTGCCTGAGATCCAGGCATGAGCAGTCATCCGGCAGAATCGTTGATCACTGGTTTCTTATGAGAAACCAGTGATCAACATAGAAGATCAGTGTGTGCAGTGTTATAGGTCCCTATGGGACCTATAACACTGCAAAAAAAAAGTGAAAAAAAAAAGTGAATAAACATCATTTAACTCCTCCCCTATTAAAAGTTTGAATCACCCCCCTTTTCCAATAAAAAAAAAAACACAGTGTAAATAAAAATAAAAATAAACATATGTGGTATCACCGCGTGCGGAAATGTCCGAATTATAAAAATATATCATTAATTAAACCGCTCGGTCAATGGCGTGCGCGCAAAAAAATTCCAAAGTCCAAAATAGTGCATTTTTGGTCACTTTTTATATCATTTAAAAATGAATAAAAAGTGATCAATAAGTCCTATCAATGCAAAAATGGTACCGTTAAAAACTTCAGATCACGGCGCAAAAAATGAGCCCTCATACCGCCCCATACACGGAAAAATAAAAAAGTTATAGGGGTCAGAAGATGACAATTTTAAACGTATTAATTTTCCTGCATGTAGTTATGATTTTTTCCGGAAGTCCGACAAAATCAAACCTATATAAGTAGGGTATCATTTTAATCGTATGGACCTACAGAATACATATCAGGTGTCATTTTTACCGAAAAATGTACTATGTAGAAACGGAAGCCCCCAAAAGTTACAAAACAGCATTTTTTTTTCAATTTTGTCGCACAATGATTTTTTTTCCCGCTTCACCATAGATTTTTGGGCAAAATGACTGACGTCATTACAAAGTAGAATTGGTGGCGCAAAAAATAAGCCATCATATGGATTTTTAGGTGTAAATTTGAAAGAGTTATGATTTTTTAAAGGCAAGGAGCAAAAAACGAAAATGCAAAAACGGAAAAACCTCCGGTCCTTAAGGGGTTAAAGGCACATGTTAGGAGCCTTCCCTGGTGTCTGCATTGGATAAAGGCCATTGACCTGATGTAAACAGGGTCTTATTGATGTATTTGAGTCACAGAGGGCTTACCTTTTTATTGCAGTTTTCTACAATGCAAGTTGTGTATGAGTAACAAATGCTTAGCATTAACCCCATCAGTACGCAGGGTTTTTCAGTTTTTGCATTTTCATTTTTTCCTCATCACCTTCGAAAAATCATAATGCTTTCAATTTCGCACCTAAAATTCCATATGATGACTTATTTTTTGCGCCACCAATTCTACTTTGCAGTGACTTTTGTCATATTTGCCAAAAAATCCACAGCGAAACGGAAAAAAATAATTCATTGTGCGACAAAATTGAAGGAAAAAATGCCATTTTGTAAATTTTTCGGGTTTCCGTTTCTACGCAGTGCATTTTTCAGTAAAAATGACACCTTATCATTATTCTGTAGGTCCATACAGTTAAAATGGTAACCTATTTATAAAGGTTTGATTTTGTCGTACTTCTGAAAAAAAAAATCATAACTACATGCAGGAAAATGTATACGTTAAAAATTGTCATCTCCTGACCCCTATAACTTTTTAACTTTTCTGCGTACGGGGCTCATTTTTTGCGCCATGACCTGAAGTTTTTATTGGTACAATTTTGTATTGATCAGACTTTTTGATCGCTTTTTATTCATTTTTTCATGATATAAAAAGTGACCAAAAATACGCTCGTTTGGACTTTGGAATTTTTTTGCGCGTACGCCATTGACTGTGCAGTTTAATTAACAATATATTTTTATAATTCAAACATTTCCGCACGCGGCAATACCACATATGTTTGTTTTTATTTACACAGTTTTTTTTATGGGAAAAGGGGAGTGATTCAAACCTTTATTAGGGAACTTTTTTTTCCACTTTTTTTTTTTCCAGTGTTCTAGCTCCCATAGGGGGCTCTAATACTGCACACACTGAACTTTTACACTGAACCCTGCAAAGCCATAGCTTTGAATTGATCAGTGTTATAGTCGGTCGATTGCTCAAGCCTGGATCTCAGACTTGGAGCAATCAATCGCTGATCGGACGCGAAGGAGGCAGGTAAGGGGACCTCCGGTCGCTTCCTAGCTGATCGAGACATCACGATTTTATTGCGATGGTCCCGATCAGCCCGACTGAGCTGCCGGGAAGCTTTCACTTTCATTTTAGACATGGCTATCAAATTTGATCGCCACGTCTAAAGGGTTAATAGTACGCAGAACAACGATTGGTGCCGCACGCTATTAGCCCAGGTTCCCGACAATCATTAGCCACCAGGACCGACCTGGTATGACCGACCAGGTCATGGCGTGAATCCGCGTTATATATCGCGACCGGGTGCAGGGCGTACAGGTACGCCCTGCGTACTTAAGAGGTTAAAGGGGTACTCCGCTGGAAAAAACATTTTTTAAATCAACTGGTGCCAGAAAGTTAGACAGATTTCTGAATTATTTTCAAACAATAACCAACCCCTCAAGACTAGTACCAGTTGCCTGATACATGGATGAAAAATAATATAAATAAATAGCTGGATCGTGCTTCAAATATAGGATACAATTTTATTAAAATATATAAAATGTCAATTGATGTAACTTAGCCTCGTTGCACAGGGCCCTTGTGCCAAGGAGAAGAAATAGATTTACTTAGACATACACTTGCAATATATAATGAACACCGATATTTAGTATTTCTACAAAAATATAAAAAAGATATAGTAAAATGTCACTTTCAATAATCCGGTAACTGAAAATCCAGAGATGTGTTAAAGTCCTGTAACTGATATAGAATCCTGATATATTGAAAGGAATGGGTGGGTTAATAATTACCAGCTTGAATAGAGTCCCACTGTAACGTCACCTGAGGACAACTGATAAAGTCCGCAAATCTCGGGTGGTGAAAATCTTAGCGGTGCAGACCTCGTGGTATCCTGATGGCGTGTGACGTCTCAGGCGCTTAGCAAAGCAGCCTGGATGTGTAGACTTAGATGGTATTGCTGGTTTGACCCACAATCGGTCCTTCAGAGGTGAGTAAAATATCGGTGATAAAATCATACACCTAGACGCGTTTCAGGGCTCTTACAAGCAGAACACGGCCCTTTCCTCAGTAGGTATACTGAGGAAAGGGCCATGTTCTGCTTGTAAGAGCCCTGAAACGCGTTTAGGTGTAAGATGGTATTGCTGGTTTGACCCACAATCGGTCCTTCAGAGGTGAGTAAAATACTGGTGATAAAATCAAAGTCTACACATCCAGGCGGTGTTGCCAAGCGCCTGAGACGTCGCGCGCCATCAGGATACCACGTGGTCTGCACCGCTAAGATCTAGAGCAGGAGAAAATCCCCATAGCAAACCTATGCTGCTCTGGACAGTTCCTGACACGGACAGAGGTGTTAGCAGAGAGCACTGTGCACAAGAAATAAAAGAAATTCAAAAAGAAAATAATTTCATCTGTAGCATACAGTTGCTAATGAGTACTGAAAGGATTAAAAATTTTAAATAGAAGTAATTTACAAATCTGTTTTACTTACTGGCACCAATTCCTTTTAAAAAAAAAAAAAAGTTTGCCACCGGAGTATCCCTTTAAAGCAGTACACTGAAGAACAGCACGGCTGTGTGCTTACGCTTATCAAGTGTTTGGCATGTCTGTCCTTGGATGCAGTACACACTAGTGTGTGCAAACTGTCTGTGAAAACAAGATCTGCAAGAGAACTCTTTGTGAGAAGCTTATGGATTAGATTTGTATGGTTGAGTCTAGTAATATCATGCAAATTCCCAAGCGTTACTTGTATTGCTATATAGCAGCATACTAGCATTCACGTCTGTATTAGTGGAAAAATATTCTTTTGAACAGTTAATCATGCATAATCATCAGACAGTTTGTGCAAAAATTTTTGTGCCAGAATTCATAGTATACTATGTATAGTTTTAATCAAGCCGTAATGTTCAGCGGCTTTTTCATAGTTTTAGTTAAAGACTTTTCTGCACTATCTTCCAGCATTGTAGTGGGCATATGTATCTGCGCTTAAAGGGGTATTCCAGTGGAATTTTTTTTTTTTTTTTTTTAAATCAACTGGTGCCAGAAAGTTAAGCAGATTTGTAAATTACTTCTATTAAAACATCTTAATCCTTCCAGTACTTATTAGCTGCTGAATACTACAGAGGAGATTTTTTTTATTTTTGGAACACAGTGCTCTCTGCTGACATCACGAGCACAGTGCTCTCTGCTGATATCTCTGTCTATTTTAGGAACAGACCAGAACAGCATATGTTTGCTATGGGGATTTTCTCCTACTCTGGACAGTTCGGTACTTCTTGCATCGGATATCCGCCATTAACCCCTCAGATGCCGTGATCAGAACAGATCACGGCATCTGCGGCAATTCACATGTTAAAATAGATGATCGGATCGCCCGCGGCGTCTGTAATGGCGGCCGGAGGTCCCCTCACCTGCCTCCGTCTGTCTCCCGGCGTCTCCTACTCTGGTCTGAGATCAAGCAGACCAGATCAGAAGATAGCCGATAATACTGATCAGTGCTATGTCCTTTGCATAGCACTAAACAGTATTCGCAATCAAATGATTGCTATAGGCAGTCCTCTATGGGCACATAAAAAGTGGGGGAAAAAAATTGGAAAATGTAAAAATAAAAAGTATAAAAAAAAAGTGAAAAATCCCTTCCCCCAATAAAAATTGTCAGTTTTTCCCATTTTACCCCCAAAAAGTGTAAAACATTTTTTTATAAACAAAGTTTCTTTGAACCAGACCAGAAACAATTTTGTGTGGTTCCAATGTACAGGATATTTTAATATTTCATCATATATTATTATCTATATGTATATTGTTTTATTAGAAGTCCCTCAAGATCAAGTGTTTGATTAGGGATAATTGGGGAATTTTGGAAATCCATTCATGCTAATTGTACTTCCTACCCAAGCCCTGAGACAGAACAGCATGGGGCTCAATACTTTAGCTATATGTATATATGTTATGTTCAGGAGCTGTAATAAACTGGTGGGCTGTGGTATCTACATCTCCTCCATTCATTTTTAATTTTCAAATAATTTATTGCCTATATAATTTCCCTATCTCAGACACACACTAACCAATCGGTACATTTTGGGATGTGGGAGGAAACCTTGTGTACCTCAAGGAAGCCCACTCAAAAACTGAGGAAACATACAAAGTTCGGTCATCCAGAATTAGAAAAAGATGGCTGCTTTCTTCCAAAGACAGTGCCAGAACTGTACATTGGTTGTATAAGATGGTTTGTTTGTTTAAAAAAAAAAAAAAAACATGTTTTTGTAACCCCTTTAAGGACTCTAGTTACACTGTGGAGAACAAGTGTAAGTATTATTACGAACACATCTCCTAAATCAATCCATTACTTTTCTACATTCAGACAATAAATACATTTGATTGTGATATTCACACCCTTCCCATGTTATTATGCTCGCTTTTTTGGCACCTAGCCTAAGTCTAGGAGTATTCAGACAGATGGTTATCACTTTTATGTAAGCCCTCCTACAATAGTTTCAGGTGAACCAAGTTCAACAAAATGTGCTTTTCTGAACCTACTGTTTAACAAGAGGATCTTAAAGGGGTTATCCAGGGAAAAACTTTAACTTTCTGGAGCCAGTTGATATATAAAAAAAAAAAAAGATTTGTAAATTACTTCTATTAAATCTTAATCCTTTCAGTACTTATGAGCTGATGAAGTTGTGTTGTTATTTCTGTCTAAGTGCTCTCTGATGACACGTGTCTCGGGAACCACCCAGTTTAGAAGCAAATCCCCATAGCAAACCTCTTCTACTCTGTGCAGTTCCCGAGACAAGCAGAGATGTCAGCAGAGAGCACTGTTGCCAGACACACAACAACTCAACGTCAGCAGCTGACAATTATTGAAAGGATTAAGATTTTTTAATAGAAGTAATTTACAAATCTGTTTAACTTTCTGGAGCCAGTTGATATAAAAAAAAAAAGTTTTTTTCCTGGAATACCCCTTTAAAATTCCTTAATTCTATGTGCCTTAGGCCACTCACACAGGCACATTTTGGCCAGTATTTTGCATTAGGATTTGCCAAAACCTGTAGTGAAACATAGTAAAAAGTACAGTGTAGTGAAAAGATTTGTAACTTTAATAAAAGCTCTGACTATAGAGCAACCGTATGAGCATCCCCCGTGAGCCAGAGCAGAAAGCCCCTCTATAAAGGCTGCGCCCACTTGTGCATACCTGAGCTGTTCGTGTCTACCTGCCGCAACTGATATTGTTGCAGAACAAGGATATGGACAAAGCAACTTCAATATAAAAAAAAGCTGTTTGTGACAACCTCTGTGATATGTTATGAGTCCTTGCACAGACAGGTGGCTGGCAATGCCACTGTTCAGGAAAAACTTTATTATCAGGATTGATAGGGGCCCTAGAGGTCAGGCCCCCAAGATTATACACCCATGGCATGTCCTAGCAATAGTCTTCTGCTCTAACGTCTGATTTACTAATAGCACAGATGCTGACCACTGTTTAAGTCCTAAATGGTGTTATGTTCTAAAACTGTTAAATGTAGAAGTTTTTGACAGATAATACTACAAAATAATATCATTATAATGAATGATATTGGGTCTCTGGCAATGCCTCTTCCTCATTTGTTATGCTGTCATTGCTATAGTTTTGACACTACACTCACCCCTAGATATAACTAAGGGTGTATGTGGTTTATCAGCATGGTGCAAGGGTTAATTCTGTTGTCTCTTTAACATAAAAGACAAATTGCTATAGGACTGATATGGAACTAGTTTCCTATCAATGGCAGCAGGAGAGAAAGATAAACAGGAGGATTAACTGTTTACTTAGAGCTGGGAGAAGCCTAGTTGTTTTTCAGTCAAAGAAGAACAAAATGTACTGCTGTATCTGGTTTCAAGAGCATGCTGTTTATCATCGTCCCTGTACTGTGGTTGGTAGGCTGGAGCTCCCCACCCACTCCTTGTCAGCTCTCCTTCGGAGGCCTCCCTTCAATAGGACATGAAGTTAATAGTAGAGAGAGATCTGCCCTCTGTGATCCTTTATTGCCTGTCACGAGATGACATATTGACCCAGAGGAAAAAAATGGAGAGGTAGAAGGGGCGGGATAGAGAAAAAGTGAGCTTGATTCCTGGAATTGTGCTTGAATTGCTACCACACTGCTTGTAAACACTGCCCATGTGCTCGCCTGTGTGTCCTACCCTCCTGCTCTGCCTAGCCAATGAATGGGAGAAGAGCACATAAACAAGAGGGAGGGAATGAGAACATGCCTGATCCCAGGGAGAGCTATTCTCAGTCACACTCTGCTACTCACATGCTTTTTTTTATTTATTTTTTTACTATGTTTTCTTGTTTGTTTACACTTTTCACAGTTTACACGGTCAGGTGATATCTGAATTTACAACTAACATGTTTTTGTTTTTATTTATTCATTTTAATTTTTTTAAGTTTCTGACAGATTCTGGGTCCCCACTGAGTTATCCGCAGCAATGCACAGGTATGAGTGCAGTGTTCATGTGAATGAAATGGCTTTTATAGTTACATATGACTATAGTCCAGAATATATGTGCAGTTACTGTTAGCAGAATTTCCCATGGCACAGGGTACACAATCATTTTGCAACCAAATATGGTTCCCTGTGCCAAAACTACAACTCTCAGCATGCCCGGACAGCCTTTGGCTGTCCGGGCATGCTGAGAGTTGTGGTTTTGCCATACCTGGAGACACTCTGTTTGAGAAATACTGGTCTAGGGAGCTCCAGCTTGTGCTGTCCTTGCCTAAATATTGAGAACTATGGGTTATTTGGTACTGCATATGCAAAAACCAAATTTCAAATTTTATAGGTGTCATACATTTTCAGCCGGAAATGTAAAGCCTAAAAGCATTCTATAGAGCCTTTAGATAAGTGAAGTAATGCAATTGCGGTTGTCCAGTGGACCTGCCTCACTTATGTACAATGAGGAAGTTTAACTTGACCAATATACAGAGTTCACTGTGATTTGAGTATAGCAAAGTTACAAGAGCAGCAGGGTTGTATGGAGAGCTATGGGCAAATATGATCATTATACCTTAGTTGTGGCTCAGTGGATGCACAGAAGCACAGTGATTAGCACTGTTACCTGCAGAAATGTGGTCCTGTGGTCAAATCTTACTAAGGCTAGGTTTACATATATCAGTTGTGCCAGGATCAGTTTTTTTTACATAAACTGTTCACAACTAATGGCACTTCTGATGCTCAAAAAGTGCATAAATTGTCATCAGTCAAAACCATCAGTTGCCTGACAGGTATATGCGGCATGGACAGGGGAACGCAGTAAGATGTGATCCCCTGTCTGTGCCGATCCATGTGAACAGATCGGCCCATTTAAATGAATGGGATCAGATTTGGCTTAATTTCTTGCGCATTTTTTGCAGTGCTGGAGGGAAAAGAAAACTGACAACGGACATATGTAAAGGGAGCCTAAGGACAATCGCCCCTAGTGAGAAATTTAAAACAGCCTTTTGGGACATGCACTGATGTGAATGTCACAAATATATGTGGAGTAGATGAGGCTTTCCCGGCAGGGATGCCCTTGTCCGTGACAATCCGACTTCTGGAGCGCTCACCAAGGGATGACACGATTCTTGTTCTCTTTTAGTGTTTTTATTTTTAGCACACACAAAAGAAATAAAGATGGTTTGCAAAGGACAACGCGTTTCAAAGGGTACTTCCTTCTTCGTCAGGACAATCGCCCCTAGTGTGAATGTGTCTGAGAGAGAAATTTAAAACAGCCTTTTGGGACATGCACTGATGTGAATGTCACAAATATATGTACAGCACTGCAGAATATGTTGGTGCTATATATATGGTACAGTAAACTTCACCATCTAAGCTTGTTATCTTCAAAGATGATTATCAGCCCAATCAGTTGAAATGAATAAATGAAAACTAATGTATTAGGAACACATGCTATACAACTGTGCCCTGCTAATTTATATATATAATGGTAACGATTAGTTTAATGGATTTCCAGCAAGTTTTTGTTATTTGGTTGCAGCTTCTTTTCATTTTAATATTTGTTCTATCTCGTGAATATACTGGATACACATAGACACATATACAATGTGTTATTCTGTCATTCTAATTCCTGTACAATCCCTGCATCCTCTTCACTCCTACTACATTGACTGGTGAAGTAGATTATGCAATATCCCTGCTTTCAAAATCTTAACCAAGATGTAAATATTTATCAATTAACGCTAACACAACACAGGCTGGATTAAAGACTTGAGACGAAAACATATCCTGTTGATCCATCCACAAGCATTTGTCATAGGCAGCACGGATTACATTTTAAAGTCTTTTTTTGTGATTTCAAGTTTTCTACATTTTGTGGTTTGTGACGCAGGCGTTCCTTGAAGCAGGATAAGGATGTTTCTCTGCTGCTATGATTATATCAGAGATGCTCTGCTTGTATCTATAAAGTTGATAGCAGACATCTTACACAAGGAAGCTGGAAGACAACATTCCTGCTTAGAGACAGTTCTTTCGCCTTGAAGTTCATCTCTTCCAGTCCTGCTGGTAATATAGTGATGATGATAGGTTAAAGCTGCACCTTAAAACTTGACCTGACATGTTGAACTGGTGTGTACGCTGACTGAGACAGGAGTGTCAGCAGTGCGTGTCTGTGTGCCCTCGGTGTAGGAGTACACCTAAGAACAAGATAAGAGAAACCCCCTGAGGGTCAGAGAGTATCAGTACAACCCCAGTGAACCTTGCTTGTCTCTTATAATTGCTTAAGCAAACATTATGGGGACATGTGGGCCCATTGCAGCTTAACAGCATGTGTAAACCAGAAGTTTCAAGTTTCTTACACGCACAGGAGCTTATGATCACGAATAACTTGGTGCCTGTGTGCATTTCTTTATTCTACTTAATAGAGTAGTGTTACAACTTCCTATTGGTAGACCATATGGATGTGTAAAATGGGGATGATCTTTCTGTTTGCCAACATCCTACAGCTGCAAAATATATAACAAAATATGTGCACTTGATGTTTTATTGTAAATCCACAATGATTTTATTTGCTTGATGAATTGCTTCATGTGTGCTTGCTGCACACTTGAGAATGTTTGCCAAACATTCCATACATTTATCTAACAGACAACAAGTGCAAGATCAAAGCAAATTATATACCTAAAATGATAGCAAAGGCTAAATAGTACCTTTTGTTTTGAAGCATCTGGACACGTTAGTGAATTGCATTAGCAGTCATTCTTGAAGATACTTTCACTAGAGATTCACTGATGGCAACAAGATGAGGCATGAAACATTAGCATAACTAGAACTCAGAGGGTCCCTTAACAAAGTGTTACTTAGTTCACAACAATTTATATTAATTGAAACAACAACATATGCTTTTACCTTCTGAGAGAGATACAAATGCTGTATGTTTGAGCTTTTGATGAAAGAAAAATCCATATCATAATGCTAGATAGCAGAAATCCTCCAAACTGTAAAGTTCCAAGAAAAAATGGAAAACCTTTCTACATCTTATTGGGCCCTTTCAGCTTTGGGTATAGCTATTCTTGTGCATGGTGAGTCAAATTCTCCAAACACATTTCACACTTGGGAGAGCGGGTACACCTCTGTCAGTGGTTATATCCGAGGGAACAAAATATCAGACATATTAGAATCAAGCATGCCAAATCCTTGCTTCCACCGATGATGTGGGGATGAACAACATTTACCTAATGTGTGTAGGCAGCTGAAAGAGACATTCATGTATACAAAACTTGATTCCAATTGAAAATACATAGCAAAAAGTAAAAATAATCCTCAATATATTGTAAATAACTATTTTAAGTAGTTTCGTACGTAATCCCATTACCACACAGTGGCCTAAAATTTGATAGTTATAGCTCATTGTCTAGTGTTATCACCTGTAGTTGGTCAATCATGCTCAGTTGCAGCACTATAAGTTACAAGAGGGTGAGCTATTTGTCTGTTGAACAGCAGATGATGGGAACTTGGAACTAACGTGAAAGGCGTAGTATAGGAGCACAATATGAAATACACAAGAATGTAAAGACTCATTCTTCAGTGGCCAAGGGAATACTAAGGAATGAGAACAACCTGAAGTAGATGTCAACAATGCATGACCAGCAGCCTTCTTTTACATTTTTGTGAATTTTTTTTGTAACTCCAGAATTCCACTTTATTAAGGGGCAATGGTTAGAGACTATCATACAACAGTTTATACCCTGTTCCCAGGCTACAAGATAACTGTGTAGAATAGCAGTTCCCAGCCTGGCATTTAGCAGTCATCCTGAAACTATGAAGTGACATGATTCAACCGATTTTATTCCAGTCAGATGGTATTGCATTGCTTCTACTTATGTTTTCCTTTATTCAAAGCCAGTTTATTTCTAGTGTCTCAGCCTATGTTGTCCTGTTTAGAAAAAGAGATGAGCACAGCTCTATTGCCAACAGTACTGGAAGTGTCTGAATAGTGACAGACCACTCATCGATTTCTGTTTTCTATGCTGGACAACCACTTGTATTCCGATAAGCCAATGCAAATCCCTTTTAAACTCACATTCAGGCCCATTTACACAATTATCACAATGCCATGTAAAGTAGAAAAGTTAGGCTTGACCCTTTTGTGTAATGTATCTAATGCAGACAAACAGAATATCAGATCAATTATTGATCCCAACTGCCCCTTTTGTGAGGTCAATGGCTAACATGGCTTTTATGCATCATTTACCTTGGGTTTTCTGTGAACAAAATTACATAGTTGTAGTCTATGTAGTGTAGATGATTTAAGATGGTTGCCCAGGCATCTGTACTGCCCAGCATGTCACCTGTGTCTTTTCACTCTTAAAATAAGATTGAGCAGGAGAACTGAAAGTAACACTCTAGTGGCCTAAAACATTCTTGATATCCTTATGAGCATTACACAGACTTGTAGACATTTACTACTATTGTTGAAATAGTCTACAAGTTTTGTTTGGATGTAACACCAGTACTGTGTGTATACAGTACTATAGAAACATGCTTCATTACCATTGCCAATACAATCATCCAAATTACAACAATAATAATTTTTATGTATCAGCGATAAACTATACTTTTATAGTTAATTGTTTTGTGGATCTAAATCCAATGGCCAAGGCAGATTGGGTCTGTAAAAAAATAAAGACTATACTAATATGATATTATCACAGTAGAACACAGACCTTGAATCCTGACATTTTTCTGACATTATTATGACACAGTCAAAACAAAAGAGCCTTTCCCAATACAACATAGGCTGTAGTGACATCTCACAATAGAATATAGCCTAGGAATGAGGATAATAATTAGTGTGACATCACCATAGAATACAGCCTATGAATGAGCACTAACAGCATCATATAGAGCTAAGCCTTTTGTGACATTAAAATAGAACACAGCATATAAATAAAAATACAGACAACTGTGGTAAACACAAAAATAATAGCTTATAAAAATGTATGCACAGGCTATTGTGACAGGAATTAAAAAAACAGACTTTATTGTAATATCGCTTTAGAGTACAATGTAGGATTAAAGGAATTATCCCACAAAACAAGTTTATGATGTTTTTATTGCTGGGGGTCTTAGTGGTGCATTCTGCTTGACTCTTTCCAGCCTTCTAGATGGACTATCACCGTACAGAACGCCATATGGTGGCATACAGAGTGCCTGCAGTCTTCATACAGTGTCCAGTGGCCTCAATGCTGTTTACAGAGGCTACTAGTGTTTTGTATTTCCAACAAGACTCCAGGGAGATGTCTAACTTAGGGCACAATTGGAGAGCATGATCACGGAGATTGTTAACAGAGCATTCACAAGTCTCATTCAATCATGTGTCCCTTTCCTGCAAACATCATTGGCTGTTTTTGGCTGTGTTTGTTACTGCACCTCTTCTCTCATTCACTTCAGTAAGAGCTGACCTTGCACTAATCCAACTTGACCACTACACAAGGCACGGAGCTCTGTAAAATAGCTGATCATTGGGGGTGCCATGTGTTGGCACCTCACCAATCTAATATTGAGGACCTATCATATGTTTTGCCTGAAAACTCCTTTTAATTAAGGAGTTGCATGTAAAATAATTCTGTAGTGAAAAGGAGTGCAGAAGGCTGATTAGACTGTAGCTCACTTTTATGTTGCATATAACCAAATGTGTACTTTGATCACAGCTTCCATAAAGAGTTTCTATGGGGGAGATTTATGATTTATCAAAACCTGTGTAGAGGAAAAGTGGAGCAGCTGCCCATAGCAACCAATGAGATTGCTAATTTAATTTTTTTTTTGAAGAAATCTGATTGGTTGCTTTGGGTAAATGCTCCACTCTTCCTCTACACAGGTTTTAATAACTCACTCCCTATGCCGTTACAAACATCTTAACTAGTAAATATTGTTGAACATGTACTGTGCTCTCTAACAATGTTTGTTTTGGGGGTAAGTTTTATTGTTTAGCATAGTTTGGCTGTATTGCACAATTCTGCCTTTTCCTTTTATTCCAGAAAGGAATATACATTTTTTCTCTCTCACTTTCTCCCTCCCTCTGCATTTTACTCCAGTTTTCACAACTTGATTTGTTTGGGGACTCATATAAATGTTTGATATTTTTGGTAACTGTGCACAGTCAGTAATCCTAGTGATTTTCTAGAAGAGCTCCTGTTTCCACACGAGTAGTCTCGGCTTTTAGCATCCCTAACACAGATTGACAGGCCCTCCATCCAATTTCCAACTGGTTAATGTCCAACTTTAGGAAGACCTATTTGGTTTATTATTAACTTATTTCCTGTTATTTAAGTTGCATAATGCCAGCTTTCTGTATTCTGCAATTAATGAAAATATTGGCATTTCTTTGCATTACTACAACACTAGGAGGAAAGAAAAGGGAGGAGAGTGCTGACATGTGTGGGCTATTACTCCAAAGCATAATCCATGGATGTACATAGCGGTGCAGCGGCTGGGGCAGGCAGAGTTCAGCTAAGACAATCTGGGAACTCCATTCTAACAGAAGGAGACACGAAAATAAATACAATGTCAAAAAGAAACTAAGTGCACTAACCAGAATATATGGATTTTAAATCTTCATTCCGGGATTCAGAGTTGTGGGATGGTGTGGATAGATGCTGACAGGGGCACCCACAGATTTATTTATTTATTTGCATTATCTTGAGTAAATGTCAGCCCAGGGTTAGAGTGTATTATAGTAGGGAGCTTCTCTGTCATCAGATCCAGGCTACTTTACCATATCCCATGTCTATTGTGTCTAAAGTAGAATATGGGCTGCTAATTGTATGTGCATCATTGGGATGATTCATTTCAGACCAGTGGTGGGTAATGTTAAATCCCAGCTGCCTTTCAGGTTGATTTTCAGAATGCTGCCTCTTATACCGAGAATAATTTTTAAAAGTATACTGTATATACTAAAAATACTGATACATTGTATGTGCATCTAAAATTTTGGGAATAACAGTTCACTATATTTTTTTACATTTTATGGTCAAACAAATTTCAGCAGGACGCAGCTCATTTTCACCTTAAGGATGCAGCCCTTTTTTGCAAATCTGACCACTGTCACTTTAAGCATCAATAACTCTGGGATGCTTTTACTTTTTCATTCTGATTCCGAGATTGTTTTTTCGTGACATATTCTTCTTCATGGTAGTGGTAAATTTTCATCAATACTTGCATCATCATTTCAAAATTTAGCATTTTTTTTGCTTTGAAACTCTCTGCTTATAAGAATATACAATATGTCTACTTTATATTTTCATCATAAAGTTGAGATGTTTTTACTTTTGGAAGACATCAGAGGGCTTCAAAGTTCAGCAGCAATATTTAAATTTTTCACAAAATTTTCTAAATCGGAATTTTTCAAGGACCAGTTCAGTTTTGAAGTGTATTTGAAGGGCCTTAATATTAGAAATACCCCATAAATGACCCATTATAATAACTGCACCCCTGAAAGTATTCAAAATGACATTCAGTAAGTGTGTTAACCCTTTAGGTGTTTCACAGGAATAGCAGCAAAGTGAAGGAGAAAATTCAAAATCTTCATTTTTTTACACTCGCATGTTCTTGTAGACCAGGTTTTAGAATTTTTACAAGGGGTAAAGGGAGAGAAATCTTCCTAAATTTGTAACCCAATTTCTCTCGAGTAAGGAAATACCTCATATGTGTATGTTAAGTGCTCTGTGGGTGCACTAGAGGGCTAAGAAGGGAAGGAGCGACAACGGGATTTTGGAGAGTGAGTTTTTCTGAAATGGTTTTTGGGGGGCATGTCACATTTATGGTGCCAGAACAGCAAAAAAACAGCAAAAAATGGCATACTATTTTGGAAACTACACCCCTCAAGGAATGTAACAAGGTGTCCAGTGAGCCTTAACACCCCACAAGTGTTTGACAACTTTTCGTTAAATTTGGTTGTGTAAATTATTTTATAGAATTTTTTCCCCCAAATTTTACATTTTTACAAGGGGTAATAGGAGAACATGCCCCTCAAAATTTGTAACCCTATCTCTTCTAAGTATGGAAATACCCCATGTTAGGACGTAAAATGCTCTGCGGGGAACTACAATGCTCAGAGAGAGTCACATTTGGCTTTTGGAAAGCAAATTTTGCTGAAATGGTTTTTTGGAGGGGCATGTCACATTTAGGAAGCCCCTATGGTGCCAGAACAGCAAAAAAAAAAACACATGGCATTCTATTTTGGAAACTACACCCCTCAAGGAACGTAACAAGGGGTACAGTGAGCATTAACATCCCACAAGTGTTTGACGACTTTTTGTTAAAGTCGGATGTGTAAATGAAAAAAAAGTTTTTTTCACTAAAATGCTGTTTTTCCCCCAAATTTTACATTTTTTCAAGGGGTAATAGAAGAAATGGGGTTACAAATTTTGGGGGTCATTTTCTCCTGAGTATGGAAATACCCCATGTGTGGACGTCAAGTGCTCTACTGGCACACTACAATGCTCAGAAGAGCAGGAGCGCCATTGGGCTTTTGGAGAGAGAATTTGGTTGGAATAGAAGTTGGGGGCCATGTGCATTTACAAAGCCCCTTGTGGTGCCAGAACAGTGGACCCCCACATGGGACTCCCTTTTGGAAACAACACCCCTCACAGAATTTAATAAGGGGTGCAGTGAGTATTTACACCCCACTGGCGTTTGACAGATCTTTGGAACAGTGGGCTGAGCAAATGAAAAAATAAATTTTTCATTGCAACGGACCACTGTTCCAAAAATCTGTCAGACACCTGTGGAGCATAAATGCTCACTGTACCCCTTATTATATTACGTGAGGGGTATAGTTTCCAAAATGGGGTCACGTGGGGGGGGGGGGTCCATTGTTCTGGCACTATAGGGGCTTTGTAAACGCATGTGGCCTTCAATTCCGGAAAATGTTTCTCTCTAAAAGCCCAATGGTGCTCCTTCTCTTCTGAGCATTGAGGTTCGCCCGCAGAGCACTTTACATCTACATATGGGGTATGTTCTTACTCAAAAGAAATGGGGTTACAAATTTTGGGGTGCTTTTTCCCCCTATTTTACCATGTGAAAATGAAAAATTTAGGGTATCACCAGCATTTTAGTTAAAACATTATTTTTTTTCATTTTCCCATCTAACTTTAGAAAATACGTCAAACACCTGTGGGGTGTTAAGGCTCACTATACCCCTTGTTACATTCCATGAGGGATGTAGTTTCCAAAATGGGGTCACACGTGGGTATTTATTTTTTTTGCGTTTGTGTCAGAACGGCTGTAAAATCAGCCACCCCTGTGCAAATCACCAATTTAGGCCTCAAATGTACATGGTGCGTTCTCACTCCTGAGCCTTGTTGAGGGCCTGCAGAGCATTTTACATCCACATATGGGGTATTTCCGTACTCAGGAGAAATTGCGTTACAAATTTTGGAGGTCTTTTTTTTCCTTTTACCTCTTGTGAAAATAAAAAGTATGGGGCAACACCAGCATGTTAGTGTAAAAAATGTTATTTCTTTACACTAACAGGCTGGTGTAGACCGCAACTTTTCCTTTTCATAAGGGGTAAAAGGAGAAAAAGCCCCCCAAAATTTGTAACGCAATATCTCCCGAGTACGGAAATACCCCATATGTGGCCCTAAACTGTTTCCTTGAAATACGACAGGGCTCTGAAGTGAGAGAGCACCATGCACATTTGAGGACTAAATTAGGGATTGCATAGGGGTGGACATAGGGGTATTCCATGTCAGTGATTCCCAAACAGGGTGCCTCTAGCTGTTGCTAAACTCCCAGCATGCCTGGACAGTCAGTGGCTCTCCGGAAATGCTGGGAGTTGTTTTTTTTGCAACAGCTGGAGGCTCAGTTTTGGAAACACTGCCGTACGATACGTTTTTAATTTTTTGTTGGGGGGGGGCAGTGTAAGGGGGTGTATATGTAGTGTTTTATCCTTTATTATGCGTTAGTGTAGAGTACTTTTTTAGGGTACATTCGCTCTGGCGGGTTTACGGTGAGTTTCCCGCTAGTAGTTTGCACTGCGGCGGAAAACTTGCCGCAGATCAAACTTGAGGCAGGAAACTCACTGTAAACCCACCCGTGTGAATGTACCCTGTACATTCACATGGGGGGGGGGCAAACCTCCATCTGTTGCAAAACTACAACTCGCAGCATGCACTGACAGACCGTGCATGCTGGGAGTTGTACTTTTGCAAAAGCTGGAGGCACACTGGTTGGAAAACCTTCAGTTAGGTTCTATTTCCTAACTCAGTATGTTCCAACCAGTGTGTCTCCAGCTGTTGCAAAACTACAACTCCCAGCATGTACTGATCGCCAAAGGGCATGTTGGGAGATATAGTTATACAACAGCTGGAGGTACGCAACTACAACTCCCAGCATGAAGAGACAGCCATTTGCTGTTCGTGCATTCTGGGAGTTTTAGTTTTGCAAGATTTAGAGGGCCACAGTTTAGAAACCACCGCACAGTGATCTCCAAGCTGTGGCCCTCCAGTTGTTGCAAAACTACAAATCCCAGCATGCCCAGACAGCAAACTGTTGTGTGGGCATTCTGGGAGTTGTAGTTTTGCAAGATCTAGAGGGTTACAGTTTAGGGAGATCACTGCACAGGGATCTCCAAACCATAGCCCTCCAGCTGTTGCAAAACTACAAATGCCAGCATGCCCACATAGCAGTTTTCTGTGTGGGCATGCTGGGATTTGTAGTTTTGCAACATCTGGAGGGCTACAGTTGAGAGACCACTGTATAGAACTGAACTGAACTTTAACCCTGCCCCCGATCTGCTATTGGTTGGTCGCTTCTGACCCACCAATAGCAGGGATAGGAGGGGTGGCACCCCTGCCACCTAACTCCTATCCGTTCAGGGGGACCTTGGACACCCCCAATCCCCCTTATTTTCCGGGTCACTGGAGACCCGTATGACCCGGAATCAACGCAGATTGCCGTTCTGTGCCGTCCCGGCTCGATCACCCTGTCCGGTGACGTGGTGATCCAGGAACACTGCGTCGTAAATGTACAGTGCTGTGCGTTAAGATGCTCTAAGCAGCGCCGTACATTTACGGCGCATGTCCTTAAGGGGTTAATGTCATGCAACCTTTTTTAATCAGGTGGGATGGATTATAGTGGTGCACTTTAGAACAGGGGTGTAGCTATAGAAGCAGCAGAGGTAGCAGTCGCACCGGGGCCCTGGTGACTAAGGGGGCCCCACAAGATATTACATGTGGAATCTACATCCCATAATTTTTTTCCCCAATGCTTAGTTTGTGCAGAAACCACATCAGGCAGCCAGACATGAGTTAGCCCCTTTGAATGGGAATATAGACCACTTTGAAATCTGCAATAAAAAACTACTGTAAACTCTGGTATACTGTTACTAAATTAAAGCATTGGTTGTGAAGAAAGATTCAAAAATAAATAATAATAATAATAAAAAAAAAACAGAGATAAGGACATAAAGGGTGTTAGACATTTCAAACCACCTTTTGTTTACATAGCTGAAGCAATGATGTGCACTTATACCCACGTCACCACTGAAGCCAGTCACGGGCCTCAGCATTTTCTTAACATATACACTGCAAAGGCCAGTGTTTTGGTGCAGTGAGGGCAAAGGTAATGTCATGTAAGCAAAGCTGGTGGTTAGGGCTGGAGTGGAGGCACTGGACAAGGCAAGGTTTTTTAGCACATTTTTAACTCTGGTGAAATGTTTCAATAACTTGGCAAACCCCTTTCAATGTTATGCTCAGATATTCACTTTTCACATTTATACATGTAAATGTACACCTACAAGCAAGTACAGCGTATTGTCACACATCTGATGGAAATTAAACTCCATTTTGCATGCATATTTTGAGCAAAGCCATAATATGACAGTCTAGAGGATAAGCGTTTATGGAAACATCTGCTTATTTTGTATAACATTGTTCTGTCAAGCGATGTACAGTGGGGAGAACAAGTATTTGATACACTGACGATTTTGCAGGTTTTCCTACTTACAAAGCATGTAGAGGTCTGTAATTATTATCATAGGTACTCTTCAACTGTGAGAGAGACAGAATCTAAAAAATCCAGAAAATCACATTGTATGATTAAAAAAAATAATTTGCATTTTATTGCATGACACAAGTATTTGATTCCGGCTCTCTCAGATCTGTTATTTTTTCTTTAAGAAGCCCTCCTATTCTCCACTCATTACCTGTATTAACTGCACCCGTTACATGTATAAAAGACACCTGTCCACACACTCTATCAAACAGACTCCAACCTCTCCACAATGGCCAAGACCAGAGAACTGTTTAAGGACATCAGGGATAAAATTGTAGACCTGCACAAGGCTGGGGTGGTTTACAGGGCAATAGGCAAGCAGCTTGGTGAAAAAGCAGCAACTGTTGGCACAATTATAAAAAAATGGAAGAGGTTTAAGATGGGGTCTGGGGCTCCATGCAAGATCTCACCTCGTGGGGCATCAGTCATCATGAGGAAGGTGAGGGATCAGCCCAGAACTACACGGCAGGACCTGGTCAATGACCTGAAGAGAGCTGGCACCACAGTCTCCCAGAAAACCATTAGTAACATGCTACGCCATCATGGATTAAAATACTGTAGCGCTCACAAGGTCCCCCTGCTCAAGCCAGCACATGTCCAGGCCCATCTGAAGTTTGCCAATGACCATGTGGATGATCCAGAGGAGGAATAGGAGAAGGTCATGTGGTCTGATGAGACAAAAAATAGAGCTTTTTGGTCTAAACTCTACTCGCCGTGTTTTCAGGAAGAAGAAGGATGAGTACAATACCAAGAACACCATCCCAACCGTGAAGCATGGAGTTGGAAGCATCATTCTTTGGGGCTGCTTTTCTGAAGAGGGGACAGGACGACTGCACCGTTTTGAGGGGAGGATGGATGGGGCCATGTATCGTGAGATCTTGGCCAACATCATCCTTTCCTCAGTAAGAGCATTGAAGATAGGTCGTGGCTGGGTATTCCAGCATGACAACAACCCAAAACACACAGCCAAGGCAACTAAGGAGGTGCTCTGACCTAGGCGGTCTCCAGACCTGAACCCAATAGAAAATCTTTGGCGGGAGCTGAAAGTCTGTATTGCCCAATGGCAACCTTGAAACCTGTAGGATCTGGAGAAGGTCTGTATGGAGGAGTGGGCCAAAATCCCTGCTGTAGTGTGTGCAAACCTGGTCAAGAAATACAGGAAATGTTTTATCTCTGTAATTTCTAACAAAGGTTTCTGTACCAAATATTAAGTTATGCTTTTCTGATGTATCAAATACTCATGTCATGCATTAAAATGCTAATTAATTTCTTAAAAATTAGACAATGTAATTTTTGGGATTTTTGTTTTAGATTCAGTCTCTCTGTTGAAGAGTACCTAAGATAAAAATGACAGACCTCTACATACTTTGTAAGTAGGAAAACCTGTAAAATCGGCAGTGTATCAAATACTTGTTCTCCTCACTGTATATATACTGTGAGCAGTCTAAAATTTGTTTATACTCCTGTGCACAAATGAGGGATAAATAAGTATGCTATGTTATATGGTTTTCACTCATGTTCATGTTTTGCCACTAAGGATCTGTTCACTTCACATAAGGTTATACTTCAGAAGTACATCTCGATATATAACTCATATATATATATATATATATTTATTTATATATATATTCAGTTACATACTTCTTTTACTTTTTAGTGTCCTTTTGTAGCATTTTTATTTCTTTATTTTAGCTGGACAAGGGTAAAAAATCATGAGCAGTCATTTTGATAAAGTCCTTAGATAAAATAAGGACAGCTGCAGTGTAAAGGTACCTAAACGTTCATCTGGTCAACAGATACCTCTTCCAATTCCTTAATACACATGAGATAGCTGTCCCCTATATGTTCATCTGGTCTTTGATATCTCTCCCAATCCCTACATACACATGGGATAGCTGTTAGCAGAACGTTTATCTAGTCCACAGCTAGTACTCACCTGGTTTCTCCTGATCCTTCCATACACACAAATATGCAGCCTGGCCCGATCATTCATGTGTTCTGAAAGGAGAGAGGAGGGGTTAGCCAGTGCCAGACCCCTCTAGTGGTGGCTTATCTCTCTATAAACAGAAGAGATGGGTTGTTGCAATCCTTTATGCCTAATCCCTTTCTCCTCCGACAACATATTGGGGAGATTTATCAAAAACTGTGCAGAGCAAGAGTGGGGCAGATGCCAATGGCAACCAACCAGATTGCTTCTTTCATTTTTAAAGAGACCTGTGAAAAATGACATAAACAATCTGAGGGGTTGCCATAGGCAACTGCACCGCTCTTCCTCTACACAGGTTTTGATAAATCTCCCCCATTGTTGGCTGAGAGGCAATCCATGTGCCATGTGTATTGCAAATCCATGTGCCATGTGCAAATCCAAGTATTGCAAATCCATTGTAACCCTCTGCTTAGCACCAGCATCCAACAGCTATTTACCAGCAGAGACATTGGCTCACATTTATTTAAAAAAAAATAACACATTTCACAACAAAGTAAAGCAGGTAGATGGAAAGATGTGTGTCAAATTTATTGAAAGGCACATGCATCTGTACAAACTTGATATATATAATAATAATATTGAAGGTTTTCATATAGTAAGGACTAAACATTTACAATGCATTCAGAAAGTCATAGAAACATAGAATTTCGGCAGATAAGAACCATTTGGCCCATATAGTCTTCCCAATAATCTGCAGGAAGGCTATTCCATGCATCCACTACTCTCTCAGTAAAGTAATACTTCCTGATATTACTTTTAAACCTTTGCCCCTCTAATTTAAAACAATGTCCTCTTGTAGTAGTTTTTCTTCTTTTAAATATGCCCTCCTCCTTTACCGTGTTGATTCCCTTTATGTATTAAAAGTCTCTATCATATCCCCTCTGTCTCTTCTTTCTTCCAAGCTATATATGTTAAGGTCCTTTAACCTTTCCTGGTAAGTTTTATCCTGCAATCCATGTACTAGTTTAGTAGCTCTTCTCTGAACTCTCTCTAGAGTATCTATATCCTTCTGGAGATACGGCATCCAGTACTGCGCACAATACTCCAAGTGAGGTCTCACCAGTGCTCTGTACAGCGGCATGAACACTTCTCTCTTTCTACTGCTTATACCTCTCCCTATACATCCAAGCATTCTGCTAGCGTTTCCTGCTGCTCTATTACATTGTCTTCCTACCTTTATGTCTTCTGAAATAATTACTCCTAAATCCCTTTCCTCAGATACTGAGGTCAGAACTGTGTCAAATATTCTATATTCTGCACGAGGGTTTTTATGCCCCAGGTGCATTATCTTGCACTAATTCACATTAAATTTCAGTTGCCAGAGTTCTGAGCATTCCTCTAGTTTTCCTTCTAGTCTTCAGACCCTTTCACTTTTCACATTTTGTTATGTTGAAAAATTCAAAACTTCTCCATCAATTTGCACTCGGTACCCTTTAATAAGACTGTGAAAACAAAATTTTTGATCTTTTTTTGCAAATTTATTAAAAAGGAAAAACTTAAATTTCTCATGGCCATAAGTGTTCAAACCCGTTGCTATGAATCTACCAATCTGGGCTTAATGGCAGAGTTGCCAGAAAGAAGCCTGTCCTCAGTAAAAGACACATAAAAGCCCACCTGAAGTTTGCAAAAGCACATGTAACCAAAATTGACCTTTTTGGTCCAAAGGATTGGGTGTTATGATGTCTGATCGTGGGGGGTCCTGCCGTTTGGACCCCCACGATCTTCGGGCCGGCACCCCGACGTTCGGAACATTTATATTAAGAACACCGTGTTCAGGCGGCCATGGTCATGAGGTCACGCCCCTTCCATTCATGTCTATGGGAGGGGCGTGACGAGTGACCACAGCCATTATGCCCCCTCCCATAGACATGAATGGTGTGTGGTGTGACATCACAACCACGGCCACCCTAACCCAGCATTCCAGGGGCCCCTCCAGTCGGACCGCCTGCAACCAGACATCATATCCCCTATCCTTTGGATAGGGGATAAGATGTTTAAGGGGGGAGTATCCTTTAATTCTAAGCATCCTGTCTGAAGGGTAAACCAGGCACTGCTCATTATCTCCCCATTACCAACACTAAAGTGAAGCATGGTGGTAGCATCATGCTGTTGATCTGTTTTTCAGTTGCTGGGACAGGGAGACTGGTCAGGGTTGACAATGACCCCAAGCACACAACCCAGATGACACAGGAGTGACTTAGGGACAGTCAGAGCCCTGACTTGAACCCAGTTTCTGAAGAAACCTGATAATGGCTGTCCACCAACATCTTACTGCAGAGAAGAATTGCAGAAAATACTCAAACCAGGTGTATAAACCTTGTGGCATCAAATCCAAGAAGCCTGGGGGGTGTGATAACTGCCAAAAGAGCTTCAACAAAGTACTGAGTAAAGGGTCTAAATACTTACTTCAATGCAATATTACATTTTTTTTTACTTTGTCATTATGGAGTAATGAGTGCAAAATGAGAAAAACTTCATTTTATTTAGCACAAAACCGCAACATAACAAAATGTAAATGCAGTGACCCCCCGACCTACGATTGCCCCGACATACGATAATTTCAACATACGATGTTGAAGGCAGCATGTTGAAGGCAGCATCAATATACAATGCTTTTGTATGTCGGGGCCATCGCATAAACGGCTATCCGGCAGCGCTGACTGCTTCAGCAGCTGGCGGATAGCCATTTAATGTGCCCTGTGTGGTCCGGTGGTGATCACTCACCTGTCCCCGTCACTCCGGACCGTCCTCTTCAGGATCCCTTGCATCGCCATCGCTCTCCTTCGTCGTCATCACGTTGCCGCACATGCCGCCCCATCATCCTATAGGAGCGGCGTGTGCAACGACGTGATGACGGCGATGAAGAGCGACGATCCCAGGCAGCAGAGACAGTCCGGAGCGGTGGGGACACCCCGGGGACGCGGCGACAGCGATGGAGGGCGACATCCAGGGCAGCGGTGACAGTCCGGACAGGTGAGTATAATTTCCTATTCTTAACATTGCACGGATCCCTCAACATACGATGGTTTTAACTAACGATGGTTCATTTGGAACGAATTACCATCGTATGTTGAGGGACCATTGTAAAAGTGAAATGGTCTGAAAACATTCAAATGCATTGTTCATTTAAACAAAACACAACATGAATGCAAAGAGATCTGTATATGATTATTAAAAAATGTATGTTGTATCACTTGGTGACAGAACAAGCCATAAAACTAGGATGTGACTTATTGTTAAAGGGGTACTCTGCTGGAAAACTTTTTTTTTTTTTTTTTTTTATCAACTGGTGCCAGAAAGTTCTGTCTGTGCACAGTGCTCTCTGCTGACACCTCTGTCCATGTCAGGAACTGTCCAGAGCAGGAACAATTCCCCATAGCAAACCTTTCCTGCTCTCGACAGTTCCTGACATGAACAGAGGTGTCAGCAGAGAGCACCGTGGACAGACAGAAGAAAAAAAAGAACTTCCTCTGTAGTATACAGCAGCTGATAAGTACTGGAAGGATTAAGATTTTTTAATAAAAGTAATTTACAAATCTGTTTAAAGGAAAACTGTCACTAAACTCCCTCTGCACTAACCAGAGGTACTGGCTGGAAGTGTGGGGGACGCTGATCAATATGCTGCCTACCATGCCCAGATCGTCCAGCCGTTGTCTTCATTATTCCTGATATGCAAACGATCTTCTAACTGGCACGGGCGGGGTGACATGTCTCCATCTGACACTGTGACGTCAGCGCCGCTCTACTGCAGCACCGACCTGCTTATGAATATTCATCCCCTACCTCCGCCTCTCCCTCTCCTCCCCGATCTGTACAGGACTCTACTGCGCTGAGGCTTCTTCCGTTTTCCACCATTTTCCACTGGAGTACCCCCTTTAATCCTTCCAGTACTTATCAGCTGCTGTATGCTCCAGAGGAATTTTTTTTTTTTCATTTTGAATTTCTTTTCTGTCTGGCAACAATGCTCTCTGCTGACAGACCTCCGCGATCAGACATCTTATCCCTTATCCTTTGGATAGGGGATAAGATGATTTTCGGCAGCGTACCCCTATAAGCGCAAAATGGGCTTCATCCTTAAGGGTTTAAAGTCAGAGGGATCCCATAGGTTCTGTTGGTGTTCAGCACGTACAGGATCCAGAACTGCTGTTTTCTTCTAGTTCTGCTCCTATAATAGAGCACAGTAACAAAAATCCCTGATGTACACGTGAACAAGGCCTTATGTTGCCACTATTTTAATTCATTGCTGTATGTCTTGTACTAAACACTCTGGTAATTACTTTTATTTCCACCTTTGTATATCTTCCACTGATCTGATGTAAATATTTGCATAATAAACACTTTACAAAAATCCTGCTGATCCCAATAAACAACCCAAAGGTGATACATATGTGCAGTATGCCCAGTAGGAAGGAAGTTGACAGTGTGGGGGATTATTTATTAAAACCAGTCCAGAGGAAAAGTTGCTTAGTTGCCCATAGCAACCAATTAGATTGCTTCTTTCATTTTTGGAAAGTCCTCTGAAAAATGAAAGAAGCGATCTGATTGGTTGCTATGGGCAACTCAGCAACTTTTCCTCTGGACAGGTTTTAATAAATCTTTAACCCCTTAAGGACGGAGCCCATTTTCACCTCTAGGACGAAGCCCTTTTTTGCAAATCTGACCACTGTCACTTTAAACATTAATAACTCTGGAATGCTTTTAGTTATCATTCTGATTCTGAGATTGTTTTTTCGTGACATATTCTACTTTAACTTAGTGGTAAAATTTTGTGGTAACTTGCATCCTTTCTTGGTGAAAAATTCCAAAATTTGATGAAAAGGAAAAAAATAATTTTTTTTTGGATTCACATATACAATATGTCTACTTTATGTTTGCATCATAAAATTGACGAGTTTTTACTTTTGGAAGACACCAGAGGGCTTCAAAGTTCAGCAGCAATTTTCCAATTTTTCACAAAATTTTCAAACTCGCAATTTTTCAGGGACCAGTTCAGGTTTGAAGTGGATTTGAAGGGTCTTCATATTAGAAATACCCCATATATGACCCCATTATAAAAACTGCACCCCCCAAAGTATTCAAAATGACATTCAGTAAATGTTTTAACCCTTTAGGTGTTTCACAGGAAAAGCAGCAAAGTGAAGGAGAAAATTCAAAATCTTCATTTTTTACACTCGCATGTTCTTGTAGACCCAATTTTTGAATTTTTACAAGGGGTAAAAGGAGAAAATGTATACTTATATTTGTAGCCCAATTTCTCTCGAGTAAGCACATACCTCATATGTCTATGTAAAGTATTCGGCGGGCGCAGTAGAGGGCTCAGAAGTGAAGGAGCGACAAGGGGATTTTAGAGAGTACGTTTTTCTGAAATGGTTTTTGGGGGGCATGTCACCTTTAGGAAGCCCCTATGGTGCCAGAACAGCAAAAAAAACACATGGCATACCATTTTGGAAACTAGACCCCTTGAGGAACGTAACAAGGGATAAAGTGAGCCTTAATACCCCACAGGTGTTTCACGACTTTTGCATATGTAAAAAAAAAAAAATAAATTTCACTCAAATTTGGGTTTCCCCCCAAATTTCACATTTTTGCAAGGGTTAATAGCAGAAAAGACCCCCCAAAATTTGTAACCCCATCTCTTCTGAGTATGGAGGTACCCCATAAGTGGACCTGAAGTGCACTACGGGCGAACTACAATGCTCAGAAGGGAAGGCGTCATATTTGGCTTTTTGAGAGCAAATTTTGCTCGGGGGGCATGTCGCATTTAGGAAGCCCCTATGGTGCCAGAACAGCAAAATAACCCCCACATGGCATACCATTTTGGAAACTAGACCCCTCACAGAATGTAATGAGGGGTACAGTGAGCATTTACCCCCCACTGGTGTCTGACAGATCTTTGGAACAGTGGGCTGTGCAAAATTTTTCATTTTCACGGACCACTGTTCCAAAGATCCGTCAGACACCTGTGGGGTGTAAATTCTCACTGCACTCCTCATTACATTCCGTGAGGGGTGTAGTTTCCGAAATGGGGTCACATGTGGGTGTGTTTTTTTTTTTTTTGCGTTTGTCAGAACCGCTGTAACAATCAGCCACCTCTGTGCAAATCACCTCAAATGTACATGGCGCACTCTCCCTTCTGGGCCTTGTTGTGCGCTCCCAGAGCACTTTGCGCCCACATATGGGGTATCTCCGTACTCGGGAGAAATTGTGTTACAAATTTTGGGGGGCGTTTTTCCCTTTTACCTCTTGTGAAAATGAAAAGTATAGGGCAACACCAGCATGTTAGTGTAAAAAGTTAATTTTTTTACACTAACATGCTGGTGTAGACCCCAACTGTTCTTTTTCATAAGGGGTAAAAGGAGAAAAAGCCCCCCAAAATTTGTTAGGCAATTTCTCCCGAGTACGGTGATACCCCATATGTGACCCTATTCTGTTGCCTTGAAATACGACAGGGCTCCAAAGTGAGAGCGCCATGTGCATTTGAGGCCTGAATTAGGGACTTGCATAGGGGTGGACATAGGGGTATTCTACGCCAGTGATTCCCAAACAGGGCGCCTCCAGCTGTTGCTAAATTCCCAGCATGCTTGGACAGTCAATTGCTGTCCAGAAATGCTGGGAGTTTTTGTTTTGCAACAGCTGGAGGCTCCATCTTAGAAACACTGCCGTACAATACGTTTTTAATTTTTATTGGAGAAGGGGGGTGGGGGGGCAGTGTACGTGTGTATATGTAGTGTTTTACTCTTTATTTTATGTTAGTGTAGTGTAGTGTTTTTAGGTTACATTCACACTGGTGGCAGATTACACTGAGTCTCCCACTAGGAGTTTGAGCTGCGGCGGAAAATTTGCCGCATCTCAAATTTGCAGCGGGGAACTCACTGTAATCTGCCGCCAGTGTGAATGTAGCCTGTACATTCACACGGGAGGGGGGTCAAAACTACAACTCCCAGCATGCACTGACAGACCATGCATGCTGGGAGTTGTAGTTTTGCAACAGCTGGAGGCACACTGGCTGGAAAACCTTGAGTTAGGTTATGACCTAACTCAGTATTTTCCAACCAGTGTGCCTCCAGCTGTTGCAAAACTGCAACTCCCAGCATGTACTGATTGCGGAAGGGCATGCTGGGAGATGTAGTTATGCAATGGCTGGAGGCACGCAAGTACAACTCCCAGCATGCCAAGACAGTCTTATGCTGTTCCTGAATGCTGGGAGTTGTAGTTTTGCAAGATTTAGAGGGGTTCAAGTTGTAAATCACTGTCCAGTGGTCTCAAAACTGTGGCCCTCCAGATGTTGCAAAACTACAACTCTCAGCATGCCCAGCCAGCAAACTGCAACATCTGGAGGGCTACAGTTTGAGACCACTTAGTGATCTACAACCTGAACCCCCCTAAATATTGCAAACCTACAAGTCCCAGCATGCCCACACAGCAAACAGCTGTCTGGGCATGCTGGGAGTTGTAGTTTTGCAACATCTGGAGGGCCACGGTTTAGAGACCACTGTAAACTGTGGCCCTCCGGATGTTGCTAGGCAACAACTCACCTAGCAGGACCCGGAAGCCGCCGCCGCCGCACGTGGGGGATCCCCGCATGGAGGATCGCGATCCGGGATCCAGGTAGGGACCTTCGGCGCCGACCCTCCCTGGACGGTTCCCCCGTTTTGCCCGGACACCGATAGGTGGGCAAAGCGGGGGAACCGAACTTTAACCCCCCCCTCCCCCGGTCTGCTATCAGTCTGTCGCTCGGCCGACCAATAGCAGGGATAGGAGGGGTGGCACCCCTGCCACCAAACTCCTATCACTTTAGGGGGATCGAGGGTGTCTCGGACACCTACGATCCCTCTTATTTTCCGGGTCACCGGGTCACCAGTGACCCGTATGACCCGGAATCGCGCAGATCGCAGGTCTGAATTGACCTGCGATTTGCGCGCATCGCGGTCATGGGGGGGTCTCAGGACCCCCCTCGGCGATGTGCCGGGATGCCTGCTGTTAGATAACAGCAGTCATCCCGGTCCGATCACCGCTACCGGTGACGCGGCGCTCCCGGAACCCCGCGACGTACATGTACGTCGCCGCGCGCCAAGTGACACTTCGCGGCGCCGTACATGTACGTCGCTCGTCGTGAAGGGGTTAAAATTTAGAGAATGTTTGTGATCACTGACACAATTCTAAGGCTTTGTATTCTATTTATATATTATGCTACTTTGATTCTATTTAAATATATGCCATTTATTTATATAAATAAAACATGTTAACCAATCTTACAAATGGTATTTTATCTTTCTTATTCACTAGCTAATGTTCTGCTTGCCTTGATTTACAGGATGGGTTTTCTCATCCAAGATGCTTATGGAATATTCAGTGAGCTCCAAGTTCATTTTGCAAGCACACCTATTGATGACATGAAGGAATACTGCCAAACATTGGAAGGCAAAGCATGCTGTCTCTTGGGAATAAAGGTCTTGCAGAGAATCACACGTGGAAGGTCAGAATGCCTCTATTACAGTATTATGTATTAGATACACACAAAATGGTGTTGTCTAAATCAAAAATGATTTTAGTATAAGAAAGAGAAAACCGATTTGGAAGTTAGGTGAAATTAAAAAAATAAGGGCCTTCTGGAGGGCCTTTTAAAGGTCAATTTTTAATCATCTTTTGCAACGCGTTCTATAGTTTTTATCGGTACCATTTTTTATTAGATGGGTCTTTTTGAATCACTTTTTTAGGATTTATGAATTGACCAAAAATGATCTATTCTGGCATTTAGTATATTTTTTTGTTTACACTGTTCATCATGCAGGATCATAAATCATTATCTTTATACGGTATTTTCATAGTTTGGCCAATTCTGCATGCAGTGATAGCAAATGTTATCTTTTCTATGTTTACATTTTTTATTTGAAAAATGTGAAAAGGGGGTGATTTGCATTTTTATTAGGGAATGGGCTTTAAAAAAAATTGTTATATATTTTTTTACTTTTTTAACACTTTTTTAGTGACTGTTATAAGCAATCATCACATTGGTGACTATTAGGTGACTATTAAAAGCAATCATTGCATTGTTTATACTGATCAGTGCTATGAAAACTTCCACCCACCATATTAACTGATGACATTCATGTTGTTGTGGTGTGATCAGTCTCCTAATATCCCTGGTAAAGTGAATAGGTATATATAATAAATTATATAAAACCTTTCCTCAAGGATAGTGAAATAAAGAGAGAAAAAGAGAGAAAAAGGAGATAAAATGACCGAGAAAAAGGTGATGTGGAACCTAATAAATGTAAAATCAATAAGTTAAATGTCATAAAATAGATACTGAATAAATAATGATAGTAAATGAAAGTAAATGAATATTAAAATGATAATTAAAGACCTGAATCAAGGATAATGCAGTAAAATAATACAATATAATATTTAGTCACAAGATAATAACTTACCGTATATACTCGAGTATAGGCCGAGTTTTTCAGCACGATTTTTCGTGCTGAAAACACCCCCCTCGGCTTATACTCGAGTGAACTCCCCCACCCGCAGTGGTCTTCAACCTGCGGACCTCCAGAGGTGTCAAAACTACAACTCCCAGCAAGCCCGGGCAGCCATCGGCTGTCCGGGCTTGCTGGGAGTTGTAGCTTTGAAACCTCCGGAGGTGCGCAGGTTGAAGACCACTGCGGCCTTCAACATCATCCAGCCCCCTCTCACCCCCTTTAGTTCTGAGTACTCACCTCCGCTCGGCGCTGGTCCGGTCCTGCAGGACTGTCCGGTGAGGAGGTGGTCCGGTGGGATACTGGTTCCGGGCTGCTATCTTCACCGGGGAGGCCTCTTCTAAGCGCTTCGGGCCCGGCCTCAGAATAGTCACGTTGCCGTGACAACGACGCATAGGTGCGTTCATTGCCAACGTACTTCTGCGTCATTGTCAAGGCAACGCCTCTATTCCGGGCCGGAAGCGGCGCCCCCGGTGAAGATAGCAGCCCGGACCACCTCCCCACCGGACCACCTCCTCACCGGACAGCCCTGCAGGACCGGACCAGCGCCGAGCGGAGGTGAGTACTCAGAACTAAAGGGGGGTGAGAGGGGGCTGGATGATGTTGAAGGCCGCAGTGGTCTTCAACCTGCGGACCTCCGGAGGTTTCAAAACTACAACTCCCAGCAAGCCCGGACAGCCGATGGCTGCCCGGGCTTGCTGGGAGTTGTAGTTTTGAAACCTCTGGAGGTCCGCAGGTTGAAGACCACTGAGGGCGAATGATGAGAAGAGGATGATGAAGGGGGGGTGTGGGGATGATGAAGGGGGGTGGGGATGATGAAGGGGGGGGTGTGGGATGATAAGGGGATGATGAAGGGGGGATGTGCGGGATGATAAGGGGATGATGAAGGGGGGATGTGTGGGATGATAAGGGGATGATGAAGGGGGGATGTGCGGGATGATAAGGGGATGATGAAGGGGGATGTGCGGGATGATAAGGGGATGATGAAGGGGGGATGTGTGGGATGATGGCAAGGGGATGATGAAGGGGGGATGTGTGGGATGATAAGGGGATGATGAAGGGGGGATGTGTGGGATGATAAGAGGATGATGAAGGGGGGATGTGTGGGATGATGACAAGGGGATGATGATGAGGATGTTAATGACGGGTCTGGATGATGACAGGGGGGGATGAGGTATTTCCCACCCTAGGCTTATACTCGAGTCAATAACTTTTCCTGGGATTTTGGGTTGAAATTAGGGGTCTCGGCTTATACTCGGGTCGGCTTATACTCGAGTATATACGGTACATCTGGGCAGGGCCCTTGCACCATTTATAAAGCAACCACCTAAAATAAGGCTAAAAAAATGTGGAAATGTCCAAAAATAAAATGGTCCAGTAATATAGTTCAGAAGTAAAGTGGTCAAGTAATATAGTTCATGAAATGATATAATGGAGCAGTTCAGGGAGCGATATGCAGATAAAATAGTAGGTTTGATAATATTAGGTAGTACCTGTATGCCGATTTGAGTGGTATCACTTACTGGCGAAGTGCAGCCAGCATCCTCAGGAGTAGCAGTCTCGCGGAGAGGGTTTCTGTTAGTGCTGGCACGGCGTGGTGGCCGGCCTTTGTGATCTATGGTGATCCCAGTAAAGTGGATTGGATGGGTCCGGCAGAGACAGGTTGGCACAGGATAGCGTCCGGCCACAAGTGGAGTATCGTGGATGAAGAGGTGATCACTGACCCTGGCGTCCTCGTGTCCTAAGGAGAGAGGATCGTGCGTGCGGTCCACAGAGGTCCCAGAATAAGGGGTCTGCAGCGCTGCCAAAGCCAAGGTGGGCTTTAAAAGTAGTATAAGGTGGTTGCCATAGGTAATGGGTATGAGACCAAGGCTATACGCGTTTCAAGACAACTGTCTTATTCTTCAGTAGCCATAGATTATAAATATCAACTTAATGGTCCAAACCTGAATCTTGGACCATTAAGTTTATATTCATTATCTATGATTGGCTAGCTACCATGAAGAATTTAGATGCATTTTGTTAGGGCTACACTGAAATTTCAGCAACCAAAAATTATCAGCCGTCAATGGTGCTTTTGGCAAAAGAAAAATGCAAGCCAAAACTTTGAGAAAGTGTAGCTTACAGTAGAAGACTTGGCTTTTTGTGCTCAATAGAATATGAAAGGAGGGAGGGCACATGGAGACAGGCCAGGTGTCACGCAGGCTTAGCCAACAAAGTAGAAGCCAAGCAGGACATGGCTGCAGCTGATTTCATCAGTTGAGTCTCCCCCCTCCTGTCTAAGGATGTGGACACTGAGCACGGGGAGCACAGCAGCCTAGTGCACCACTGGGCTGTCCTGCACTCCCTGCCGGACAGAGCATGCGAAGAGTAGTAGTTAGTAACTAATTGCAACTGCCAGCATACCCTGACCCAGTCTACACCCTGTTCCAAATTATTATGCAAATTATAGTTAAATGTCACAAAGATTAAATATTTTGTTTTTTAGTTTAACTCATGGATGGCATTGTGTATCAGGGCTCTTTTGTTCACTGAAAACAATCTCGGAAAAACCTGTGATAATTAGATTGCCAGGTGAGCCCAATTTAAGGAAAAACTACTAAAGGTGGGTGTTCCATATTATGAAGCAGAGCATCATTTTCAATCAGTATGGGGAAGAAAAAGGATCTCTCTGCTGCCAAAAAGAGTGAAATAGTTCAATGCCTTGGACGAGGTATGAAAACATTAGATATTTCACGAAAACTTAAGCGTGATCATCGCACTATTAAGAGATTTGTGGCTGATTCAGAGCACAGACGGGTTCATGCAGATAGGCAAATTGAGGAAGATTTCTGTCAGATCCATGCAATGGATCAAGAGATCAGCTGCTAAAATACCATTACAAAGCAGCAAACAGATATTTGAAGCTGCTGGTTCCTCTGGAGTCCCACGGACATCAAGGTGTAGAGTCCTGCAACTGTGCATTAACCTTCTATTCGGCCACCACTAACCAATGCTCACAAGCAGAAATGGCTGCATTGGGTAGAAAAATACATGAAAACTAATTTTCAAACAGTCCTGTTCACTGATCCATGCAACCATGGATGGTCCAGATGGATGGAGTAGTGGATGGTTGGTGGACAGCCACTCTGTTTGCGACTTCAGCAAGGCGGTGGTGGAGTCCTGTTTAGGGCCAGAATCATGGGAAGATAATTCCTTTAGGGTCCCCGAAGGTGTAAAGATGACCTCTGCAAAGTATGTGGAGTTTCTGACTGACCACTTTCTTCCTGGTACAGAAGGAAAAACTATGCTTACTGTAATGAGTAAATGTGTCTGAAAAAATAAAGCAGCGCTTCTCATAGAATAGTAGTCTAGATCTGTGGTTCTTAACCTTGTTGGAGGTACTGAACCCCACCAGTTTCATATGTGCTTTCACCGAACCCCTCTTAATTGGAAAATTAAAAAGATTTTTTCAAATTCAACACATAGGAGGTATATATTTAAGTATATATTTATACATAGGTGCACAAAATGAACAAAACCATTAAGAACAAAGAACAAAACCATGAAAATATGATTTTTACTGAAAATCAGTGTGACTTCTGCTGTTGTCTTTCAGAGACCAGTTCAGAAATGCGCGGCTTTACCTTGGCAAGTGCCACTCTCATGTCATTTTCGCAACAATGGCAGTGTTCCCCCACATTAGGCAGGCAGTGTTCCCCCACATTAGGCAGGCAGTGTTCCCCCACATTAGGCAGGCAGTCTTCCCCCACATTGGGCAGGCAGTGTTCCCCAACATTATGTAGGCCAGTGGTCTTCAACCTGCGGACCTCCAGATGTTGCAAGACTACAACTCCCAGCATGCCCGGACAGCCATTGGCTGGGAGTTGTAGTTTTGCAACATCTGGAGGTCCACAGGTTGAAGACCACTGATGTAGGCAGTGTTCCCCCACAGACATACAGCCTCCAGCCATATACAGTGTATGGCTGGAGGCTGTATGCCTGTGTACTGCCCACTTCAGTGCTCCGACCACCGCTCCGGCTATAGCAGTAGGTCTCGGGAACGGTGGTCGGAGCACCGAAGATGACGTGCCGCTGGTCACTTACAAAGCTGGCCAGCGCGAGTCTTCCTCCTTCTCTATCCTCCGGCCTCGGCGCCTTCATTTCCATGGGCGCACGCACGAGATGTCAGAGACGTCCCGGCGGCCCTGCGTTTTTAAACTTAACACGGGGCCACAGGGAGTTGATAGTGATGGGGGAATTGACCCGTCGCAACAGGACGGGCAAACACTGGCTCTGCTCGGGGACCTGGGCCAGCTCGAATTGCTTGGTTTGCCTGTCCTGTTGCGACCTCCCCCGCCGGACCCCCGGGACTGACTCACCAAACCCCAGTGCCAGAGGCAGCAAAACAACCCCAAAACATCATTGAACCCTTCACCATATTTCACTCTAGGTACTGTGTTCTTTTCTTTGTAGGCCTCATTCCGTTTTCGGTAAACAGTAGAATGATTTACTTGACCAAAAAGCTCTATCTTGTTATCATCTGTCCACAAGATGTTTTCCCAGAAGGATTTTGGCTTAGGCTGGGTCCACACTACGTTTTGTCCGATACGGGAGCGCATACGGCAGGGGGGAGCTAAAAGCTCGCGCTCCCGTATGTGACCGTATGCGCTCCCGTATGCCATTCACTTCAATGAGCCGACCGGAGTGAAACGTTCGGTCCGGTCGGCTCATTTTTGCGCCGTATGCGCTTTTACAACCGGACCTAAAACTGTGGTCAACCCATCTCCCCTTTCTGTTGTCCATGCTTAGTGTGGCACACACAGACACACAATGCAAAGACTAAGTGAACTTCTCTTCTTTTTAGAGCGTAAATGTACGGCATGGTGCGTTGAGTACATTTACGTCCATTGTTGTTAAGGGGTTAACCTGTTATAAAAAAAAATGTGTATACAGTTAAAATCTGTGACTGAGCAATGAATCTTGCCCTGTTACTAAACTCTTATAAACTGTAGGCAGCTGTATGCCTACGGCCTGTAAGAATCCTGGAACCGTGCTGGATATCAAGTTCTAGCTTGGACATTTTTGTTAGTTTTTTTTTGCGCAAACTGGGGGGGGGGGGGGTATTTTTTGAAACTTGGGCGAGTTCCCACACTTTTTTTTCAAGGACTTGACCCCTACTTTTAACCCCTTAAGGACACATGATGTACCGGTGCGTCATGTGTCCGCTCCCGATCTATAACGCCGCGTCTAAAGTGAAAGTGAAACCATGCCGGTTAGCTCAGTGGGCTGTTCGGGATAGCCATGGCGAAATCGCGGCATCCCGAACAGCTTACAGGGTCCCTACCTGCCTCCTCGCTGTCCGATCGCCAAATGACTGCTCAGTGCCTGAGATCCAGGCATGAGCAGTCAAGCGGCAGAATCATCGATCACTGGTTTCCTATGAGAAACCAGTGATCAATGTAATAGATCAGTGTGTGCAGTGTTATAGGTCCCTATGGGAGCTATAACACTGCAAAAAAAAAGTGAATAAAGATCATTTAACCCCTTCCCAATTAAAAGTTTGAATCACCCCCCTTTTCCCATAAAAAAAACCAGTGTACATAAAAATAAACATATATGGTATTGCCGCGTGTGGAAATGTCCGAATTATAAAAATATATAGTTAATTAAACCGCACAGTCAATGGCGTACGCGCAAAAAGATTCCAAAGTCCAAAATAGTACATTTTTGGTCACTTTTTATATCATGAAAAAATGAATAAAAATAAGTCAAGATCAATAAGTCCCATCAATGCAAAAATGGTACCGCTAAAAACTTCAGATCACGGCACAAAAAATGAGTCCTCATACCGCCCCATACGCGCAAAAATAAAAAAGTTATAGGGGTCAGAAGATGACAATTTTAAACGTATTAATTTTCCTGCATGTAGTTATGATTTTTTCCAGAAGTACGACAAAATCAAACCTATATAAGTAGGATATCATTTTAATTGTATGGACCTACAGAATAAAGATTAGGTGTCATTTTTACCGAAAAATGTACAATGTAGAAACGGAAGCCCCCAAAAGTTACAAAACGGCATTTATTTTTCAATTTTGCCTCACAATGATTTTTTTTTCCGTTTCGCTGTAAATTTTTGGGTAAAATGACTAATGTCATTGCAAAGTAGAATTGGTGGCACAAAAAGTAAGCCATCATATGGATTTTTAGGTGCAAAATTGAAAGAGTTATGATTTTTTAAAGGTAAGGAGGAAAAAAAGGAAAATGGAAAAACCCCGGGTCCTTAAGGGGTTAATTCTTTAGGAATGTGTATTTTACATTTTAAAATAAAAAAAACTTCCCTGGTATGTAGTTTCCTGATCCAATCCCCACCCCTCACTGGTCCGGAAACTTGCTCAATCACTGATAGGCCTCGTTCACATTGCCATCAGACTCCGTTATTCGGAGTTCCATCAGCAATCCGGCCAGAAGGACGAGGTTAAAATCCTGTAAAATTACCAGGTCACCGATGGACGCAATGCAAGTGAATGGGTTCCGTCTAGATCCGTTAGTAGCTGTTTGTTTCCGACCCCTTAATGGGTCGAATGCAAACAGCTGTGTGAACATAGCTAAACTGACATGAATGCAACAGACCCCTGGTGCACTTCACCAAAGTGTCTGGACAAAAAAATTCCCTTTTTTGGATGCAATTGACATGTTGCTCTCCCACGACATGTTCAGTAATGCACATTTTTAAGTTTCTACTTCTAAAACCAATGTACTGTTTGCAACATGTCATACAAGACTTACAATAAATTACGTGTGTTAACTCACATGAAACATAGTCATTGATTTTATGGGATTGGAAAGTTTTGGGATTGTTACTGTTTGTGTTTGTTGCATATACGGCCAAGTACACACCCTGGATGTCAGCACGGCACATTGCCCTTGTATGGTAACCAAATTTTTTCTTATTTTTGCAAGGAGCCATCACAAATTTTGGGGCCCCTTACACAGCTCAAGGCCCCCCCCCCCTTTAGGTACTAGTAGCAGCCCCCCTTTAGGTAGGTGTTATCAGCAGTCTCCTTTAGGTAATGTAGTGGCATCTCCTTTTAGGTAGTAATAAAAGCAGCTCCCTTAGGTAGTAATAGCCAACAGCACCCCCTTAGGAAGTAATAGCAGTAGCCCCCTTAGGTAGTAATCAGCAGCCCCCTCAGGTAGTATTCAGTAGCCCCCAAAGGTAGTAATAGTCAGCAGCACCCCCTTAGGTAGTAATAACAGTAGCCCCCTTAGGTAGTAATAGCAAGCAGCCCCCTTATGTATTAACCCCTTAAGGACTCAGGGTTTTTCAGTTTTTGCACTTTCGCTTTTTCCTCCTTACATTTTAAAAATCATAACCGTTTCAATTTTCCACCTAAAAATCCATATCATGGCTTATTTTTTGCGTCACCAATTCTACTTTGCAGTGACATTAGTCATTTTACCCAAAATTTCACGGCGAAACGGAAAAAATAAATCATTGTGCTACAAAATCGAAGAAAAAAACGCCATTTTGTAACTTTTGGGGGCTTCCGTTTCTACGCAGTGCATATTTCGGTAAAAATGACACCTTATCATTATTCTGTAGGTCCATACGGTTAAAATGATTCCCTACTTATATAGGTTTGATTTTGTAGTACTTCTGGAAAAAATCATAACTACATGCAGGAAAATGTATACGTTTAAAAATGTCATCTTCTGACCCCTATAACTTTTTTATTTTTCCAGGTGCAGGGCGATGTTAGGGCTCATTTTTCGTGCCGTGTTCTGAAGTTTTTATCGGTATGATTTTTGTTTTGATCGGACTTTTTGATCACTTTTTATTAATTTTTTAATGGTATAAAAAGTGACCAAAAATACGCTTTTTCTGACTTTGGAATTTTTTGCGCGTACGCCATTGACCGTGCGGTTTAATTAATGATATATTTTTATAGTTCGGACATTTACGCACGCGGCAATACCACATATGTTTATTTATTTTATTTTTTTTACACCGTTTTATTTTTTTTATGGGAAAAGGGGGCTGATTCAAACTTTTATTAGGCAAGGGGTTAAATGACCTTTATTAACACTTTTTTTTTACTTTTTTTTTTGCAGTGTTATAGGTCCCATAGGGACCTATAACACTGTGCAAACTGATCTCTTGCACAGATCACTGGCGTGTATTAACACGCCTGTGATCAGTGTTATCGGCGCTTGACTGCTCCTGCCTGGATCTCAGGCACGGAGCAGTCATTCGTCGATCGGACCCCGAGGTGGCAGGTAAGGGCCCTCCCGGTGTCCTGTAAGCTGTTCGGTATGCTGCTATTTCACCGCGGTGGTCCCGAACAGCCCGACTGAGCAGCCGGGTCACTTTCACTTTAGAAGCGGCGGTCAGCTTTGACCGCCGCTTCTAAAGGGTTAATACCGCACATCGCCGCGATCGGCGATGTGTGGTATTAGCCGCGGGTCCCGGCCATTGATGAGTGCCGGGACCCACGCGATATGATGCGGGATCGCGGCACGATCCCGCTTCATATCGCGGGAGTCGGCGCAGGAAGTAAATATACGTCCTGCGTCGTTAAGGGTTTAATAGTACTATCCCCCTCAGGTAGTTATCAGTAGTCCCCTTAAGTAGTAATTAGTAGCTCCAATAGGTAGAAATCAATACCCCCAATATGTAGGAATCAGTAACCCCAAAAGATAGGAATCAGTACTCCCCTTAGGTAGTTATCAGCAGCCCCCTTAGATAGTTATCAGTAGCCCCCTAAGGTAGTTATCAGTAGCCCCCTTAGGTAGTTATTAGTAGCCCCTTAGGTAGGAATCAGTAGCCCCAATAGGTAGGAATCAGTACTCCCCTTAGGTAGTAATCAGCAGCCCCCTTAGGTAGTTATCAATAGCCCCCTTAATTAGTAGCCCCAATAGGTAGAAATCAGTAGCCCCAATAGGTAACAATAGGAAAAAAAACATATTACCTGGCTCCCACATGGTCCATGGCCTTTTCTCTTCTGTCTTCTTCTCCGGTCTGTGCTCCGGCGGAGGACGGATGCCCGGGCCTATTGTCGGCGCCTGCATATTGTGGGTGGCCCACAACAGTGATTGACAGGGCGAGGAGCCAATGGCCCTTCGCTCTGTCAAACAGCGGAGCTCAAGCACTGCAATGAACTGTAGGCACATCTGTAAGACGCGCTTATAGTTTAATGTGTTCTGAACTGGACATGGAAGCAGGAGTTCGCTGTGTAAACAGCAGTCCTCTCCTTCAGGGCTGCAGTTGCTGCAGGGGGGGTGCAGCGGGGGCCGGGCCTTTCTGAAGTGCTGGCTGTACCTCCCTGACAGCGGCCCTGATAGTTTGTTCCATCCCACAAATAAAACATGCTGACATGAAGCAGACTTGTGGTGCCAAAATGATTGTTTTGTTGGGAAAGGGTAGGGATTACATATATTATTGTACTGCAGAAGTATTGAATGTTGAAATGCTGAATCAGAAATCTCTTAAAAGCTTTAATTTTAATATTATGAAGGATTTGATGACATATAGGCCTGTTATCTAATCAAAAGACAATGCTTTCGTGTATATATTATGTGTTGGCTGATGTTCAAGAGGAGGTTTCATGATAGTTTAGCATTCCTTTTGGCACAGAGAGAACCTCTGAATGTTTTCTGGCTTCTTTCCAAGATACAGCTTCTTAATTAACGTTAGATTATCCTGATACACGCTATGCTGAAAAATAAACAATCATTTACATGTTGAACTCTAAAGATGGGGAAATTTATTTCTAAAATGCTAAATGTTTCCATAGGGCAATGCAGAGTACAGCTGACCTCATGAATTCCATGGGGCTGTATAAAATTATGGTACATCTTAGTAGATATATATTCTTGTTATCCTTGTCTGCACAGTAAATTGCTTGTTATAGTCTATTGGTGCTCTAGAGATGCCCTTCCTTAACAGAAGACAGTAACATGCAACCGTAGTTGGCCGTTTTGGAGATCATCTGGTCACCATGTCACACAGCTGCATACAGACTGACACAAACTTACTTCTCTGTTTCTCTTTTTGTTTTTTGTGTTACCTCTCAGGGGTGGCAGTTACTTAATGGTGTGATCTAATGATGCATCCAGACTTATTTTCAGACAATAATTCATGAAAAAAAAGTATGTAAATTATCTCTCCTCTAGCCAAATTAGAATCGGCTCTAAAAGGAAGTGTTGCCTATCTGTAGACATCTGATCCATATTGATATGGGTGCAATAAGATGTTCCACCTTTCAATAGTTTTTCCAGCTTCCAGAGTAAAATTGGGTAATAACCTTGTTATATCAATAAATCCAATAAAAAGTATTAAGATGTATTGCTTAACATATTAAAAGTGCAGATACCCCTTGAAGCTAAGGGCCCTATAATATGAACTGATGTGCACTCTGAGGGGTGAATGTGTGGCTAGTTTCTCAAATCATTATTTAGCCTATTACACAGGGCGATATCAGCCTATTCAGATAATGTAATAGGATTTGAAAGGTTGCCTTAGTTTATAGCAAATACATCTCCACATATAAAGACAATAAAGTTTATAAAAAGTGGACAGCACTACATCCTTCTGTCCTTACTGGTGGGTCTCATATATGTACACAGCTGACAACACCCACTGCCAATACTGGTGCGCTGTCACTTTTACCTGAGAAATACTGTCCCAACTTCAGTAAAAGGCTATAGAAGAATGCAGATACCCCTTGAAGCTAAGGGCCCTATAATATGAACTGATGTGCACTCTGAGTGGTGAATGTGTGGCTTGTTTGTCAACTCATTACTTAGCCTATTACACAGGGCGATATCAGCCTATTCAGATAATGTAATAAGATTTGAAAGGTTGCCTCAGTTTATAGCAAATACATCTCCATATATAAAGACAATAAAGTTTATAAAAAGTGGACAGCACTACATCCTTCTGTCCTTACTGGTGGGTCTCATATATGTACACAGCTGACAACACCCACTGCCAATACTGGTGCGCTGTCACTTTTACCTGACAAATACTGTCCCAACTTCAGTAAAAGGCTATAGAAGTATGCAGTAATGACATTTGCCACTGATGTAATTTTAAGACAAATGGTTACTATATGGCAACTTTAGTGTCCCAAATGAAATTTTAATTGTAAGACCTTACCAAACACTTGGTACAAACAGAAGATAATCTTCCACACCCTCATGGCTTATATTCCTTATTATATGCCTCACTATGGCCCTACTCACCTCCTTTGTCATTGTCCCCTCTCACAAAGGCAAGTTTGAAATGCTGACACTTTTTTTTCGCAAACAAATAGCTCATTACATAATATTAAAAAAATATATATTTCAAAAGATGCACTAAAAATAGCCATTCCTTTAATATTATTACATTAATGGAAACAAAAGGGCTTATGATTTATATCTGTTACTTCAAGAGGATCATATATATATATCAATTTCAGACTATTAGGCATAAATTCTCCCTCCCTCAATGTTTTCTATAAACATTTTCAGATTGCACATTTTCTGTCTCTACATTCCACGCTTACTATCTGTCTCCACAAGGACATTTTTGAAAAGGATTGAGGCCTATATCCAACTCATCGAGGGCCACGACTTCCCTCACTTCAGTCTTTGGGCTGGTCATTGGGGTTGGATATCTATAAGGAAGAATGGACATTTTCTTGTAATTGGATCACTTCTATGCTCATCACATATTGAGGCAGCACTAAAAACCAGATTGCACTGGTACTTTACACGAGATAAAATGCATAAGGTTATCTTGTGCCTGTATGGAGAGCCTCTCTCAATGTCTTCACCTCAAACGCCTAGTTACTTGCTTGCTTGGGGAATGTAGCTAGGAATCACTTTTTCAAGTGATGATATCAAACAAACACTAGCCTGCTCACACGGCTTCTCCACATGTGTACAAATCCTACAAATCCTATAACTCCTTCAAGCTTCTAACTAGGTGGTACCGCACGCCCAACTGGCTTTTCCGCCTTAATCTTATGAGCAACAACCTCTGTTGGTGCTGTAACACTGAAGCGATCTGGTACATTGTCCCATATGTGTCTCTCTTGTTCTAAAATCTGATCCTTCTTGTATGACATTTTATTGTCCATTGATAATGTTACCAAACAGAAAATCCCTCTTTCTGCTCCTCTCATCTTACTTTGGGCACCAAACCCCCTTTTCCGTCCTAAGAAAGCAGACCTAGCAATGACCATGTTGACTGCTGCCAAATTGTTAATACCCGCTCATTGGCGCTCCACAACCTCCCCCACGCTTTCTAACTGGACAGACCAGGTACATCATATCTTTAGTATGGAGGAATTGGCAAGGTGGGAGCTGAGGAGACATGATATCTTTCAAACAACATGGGCTCATTGGAAATCATATCGCTTAGCTAATTCTATATCAGCCCTGCCCGCTCCTCTCCCTGGGTCTACCTAAATTCCTCCTCTTTCTTACCTTCTTGCCAGCCGAGAACAAGACTCATACCTAATCAATCTTGGGTACTGATTTGGTGCTTCTATTCCTCTGAAGCTCAGTTTCTAGTCTTATTTATGTATCTCATATTTCATGCTTTTGCCCTCATATTTTCCTTAATGTATTTGCTCTCCACTATCTCTGCATCTGGCTGTATTATGCCTTCTTTTGCCTCTTGTGCCTGGTTTGTAAATAGTTGGGTCCATCCCTTCTACACCTCTGGTTTGGGATGTATCCTATTGTTTCTTACATTACCTCCCACTCCACCCTTACACTCCTACTCCCCCCTCGCTTCCTTCTAATCCCCTTGCCCTCTCCACTCCCATCCTTGCCCCTTCCCTCCCCTCTAGTTCTCTCTTCCCCCTCTCATCACTAGTTTTTGTGTGTAGGTTTGTCTCTATTTTGGCGCAGCGCTGCACCTCAGGCTATTTTTTGCGTCTTTTCGATTTACAAAGGCGCAAAACAATTGAAAAGTCTCTAAACTACACTAACCCAGACTTAGCCCTGCGGCCATTTAATAAATATGGAGTCACGCAAAAAAAAGTGACTTCGCCAGTTGCAGTGATGTCCTATACCTTGTTCATGTGACACTGCAGCCAGTCATAGGCCTTTTTGGTTACATGGTTACAATATATACCATGTTATCACAACATTTCCAGTGGGGGATACTGGAGCAGCTGCAAATTTAGGGGTGAGTAAAGAGGGTTTTTTTTTTTACACTTTTTACTCCATTCCAGGCTGAATCTTTTTCTAACTACTGGAAACCCTTTCAAACAAGTAAGACATTTTGACTTTCAGAAGCAGGAAGGCAATACCTGTCTTATTGTTCCTTTTTTTCCAAGCAAAAATTTTGCAAAACATATACAGTATAGATAGAGATGTATAGATATAAATCCCATTCCGCTGTAACAAGATATCAGCTTTCCCCTCTTAGTGAGGGATAATGACAGTGTTTAGGTCTTCAGTTCAGAAGCTGGAACACCTTGCACATGGCTAATCTACATATTGTGTCACAGAACATGAGGAAACCCCAGCACATGCTTGAATGGTAATGCAACATTCTGACAGCACATAATGGCCTCCAGGATTGCCTCACACTTTCTCTTCAGTCTGAAATAATGTACGCCTTCCCATCAGAGGAAACATTGGGTTATTCTTAGCCTGGATTGATTCCACCTAATGTTTCTGAGCAGAAACATTGACTTGTTGAATGTTTACATCATTATAATTTTTGTCTGGCCCATGTATTATTTTTTTTTAAACATTATTTTTATTAGCCAACCACCCTTTTACTTAATGTCAGAATCCCTATGATGCTGTCAGTTTGGGTCATTAAATTTGCAGTTAGGTCAGGACTTGCGGCCATGATACGGGTGCAGAAATGTATCTGTATTATACTTGTGTAAACCCAGCCTAAACAAATCCATTCCTCCTGTGTATATGGACATTATACACTCATAATAATTGTGCTATTATATGCTTCTAATAAAATGACATTTGAAACTTTAGTGATGCCTGCCCTTTATGGTGTGCTGTCCATACGATAAGGCATTACAAAGCATATCAAACAGAAAATCAAGTACAATAAACATGAATCAGGTGAGTGACAGACTGGTACAGAGGTAGAGAGGACCCGACCTTGCTCATAGGGGTATACATTTTTACATTTTTTTTTTCTTAAATGCCTTATTAGAGAATGCACATGTAAAAAACTAAGTTGTATTATCAATATGGTTAATGTGTGTCATTACTTGCAGGGCTCCAGGCCTCTTCAGTCTTATTGATAGTCTGTGGCCTCCCCCGATACCCATAAAAATCCATGGACAGAGTCAAGAACAAGCACAGGTAAGGGGGAAATAAAATTTGCTAATATTCTGATCTACATACAGGGAAATATTAGATGAATATAAAAAAAAATAAGGCTGGGTTCACATGCATATAAACCGAGCAAGGAACACAAATAAATAGAATAAAAGTCAATCTTTGTTACACGTTTAAAAACACAAACAAGAATAAATATAAAATGGGCCAGCAGCAGGTAGAAAAAACAGGTCATAGTGCAAGGCATATATCATAGTATGTATTGGGTGCAAATGGACAGGAAAAAGTTCAATGTCCAGCAAACTGAAGGGCTAAGTCAAGCCTATTACATAAACAGGACATCACACTAGAACAAAAAAGATCCTACACACCATATAATAATATGCAGCAGTGAATTTTTAGACATCAGATATCAGATTGTCAACTCTGAGGGGTAAATGGGATAGGGATGGCGAATAGGTGTGCTCAGAGTATTGTAGAGCCTCATCCAACCACCATCAGCTACAAGCTCAACAAATACAGATCCCATGCACCATTATGAGTAAACAATATGCTGTACTTACATGCCCGGAACTATGACCACCCATACGACGTTTCGCTTTACGTTTCTTTAGGGAGTGAGTTTGATAAGTCAAAAAGGCCAATTTATACACAGTCCAAACCAATAAAAACATAGAATTCAAGATTATTACCTCCTCTAACAGCTGCAACGTCCCGCATGTAGTTTCCGGTGGCCAGCGCCATATTGATGCGCATGCGCGAATTATGCGCAGCGGGATAACGTATCGCCATACTAAAGATCGCTCATGCGCAATGCAAGAATAAGCAATTGTACTAGTGGATAGCTGTAAGTGCCATATGCGGGTAGCGCATGCGCTTCACGACTGTTTACAGCCGAAAAATACGTGCATTGCTCTACATCCAAAGGGCACACACCATTCTACTAAGTGCCTGCGCGTGCGTGTCCGTTTCACATTAACCGTATCAGATAGCATAATATACAAGGTAAGTATGAACAGTATGCAAGACCATAACGCACAAACAAAAAAGTAATACATAAAAAGAGAAGGAAAAATGAAGAGTGAGATGAATTAAAGTGTGTCTGTGACAATTGATAAGTGAAATGTGACATGCAAAAATTAAAACACTGAATAAGTGATGTAAATGAAACAAAAAGGACATACTCACAAAAAGACAAAAAATCAATATATCAAAAAATGAACACTGTGATTAATATGACAGTGATATATATCACTGACATGAACTGAGCATGTGAAACAAGGCGTGTAGATATGCCTAGACAGTGCACCAGGCATTGTATATATTCGTGATCGACAATTGAGTTATGTGTAAAATTGCATGGCAATATGACACCAACAAGCATAGGTTTGAAAAAGTGACAATAGTGACTAATGTGTGTACAGTGGGGGTCAAAAGTTTGGGCACCCCAGGTAAAAATTTGTATTAATGTGCATAAAGAAGCCAAGGAAAGATGGAAAAATCTCCAAAAGGCATCAAATTACAGATTAGACATTCTTATAATATGTCAACAAAAGTTAGATTTTATTTCCATCATTTACACTTTCAAAATAACAGAAAACAAAAAAATGGCATCTGCAAAAGTTTGGGCACCCTGCAGAGTTAATATCTTGTACTGCCCCCTGTGGCAAGTATCAAAGCTTGTAAACGCTTTTTGTAGCCAGCCAAGAGTCTTTCAATCTTGTTTAACCCGATAACGACCATGGACGGGTATAGACGTCTAGGTCGGCGTCCGTTCCGGCACCTGGACGTCTGTACTCGTCCATTCTTCTCGTGGGTGCTGCCCAGTGCACCCACGAGATCGCAGCAGGGACTCTGCTGTAACACACAGCCGGGATCCTGCCGCACTGCCTTCGGTCCCGACAGTTTAACCCTTACAGCCGTGGTCGGAAGTGATCGCTGGCTGTAAGTGTTATGACAGAGGGAGGGAGCTCCCTCTGTCACCCCTGCAGCACCCAGCAGCGCAATCGCGGGGTGCAGTGTGTGATCCCCAGTGGGCAGGGACCTGCCGCACTGCCGGGACCGAAGAAAACTTCGGTCCCGGCAGTTTAACCTTTACATCCGCGGAAGCGACCGCGAGCTTTCAGGAGTTTTGACAGAGGGAGGGGGCTCCCTCTGTCTCTCTCCTGTAGCACCCCGCAACAATCGCGGGGTGCTGCTGGTTACCTGGTCAGCCGGAGGTCTTTACAAGGACCCCCAGGTCTGCCCTGGTTATTGCCTGTCAGGACGTGCCAGAGGCAGCATATATCTGCAATGCTTTGGAATACTAAGCATTCCAAAGCATTAAAAAAAGTGAAATATAAAATAAATAAAAGTGTAAAAACAATAAGTAAAAAAAATAAAAAAATAAAAATACATTTATTAAATAAATATAATGATAAATAAAAATGTATAATGTGTAGGATCACACGGTGCACATCTGCAGCATATTACGTGCTGCGGATGCCCGCCAACAGTCACAATAATGAGCTCCCTGCTGCGGCTTTGTAGCTTTGTGTGTCCACTCATAGCGGCGGATTTCCCGCCGGCAGTCATATGCGGACACACTGAGCTACCCAGCCACAGCAGTGATCTCACCCTTGTGACTGCTGGCTGGCATCCGCAGCGTGAAATATGCTGTGGATGCGCTCTATGTGACCCTACACTGCATCCCGTTCATACTGCGTTTCCGCAGTGTTAGAGGTATCCTTCAGCATCACTTCAAAAAGAGTGATGCTGGCGTATACTGTAGCAGCTCCATTTAGTTTTGAATGAAAAAGAATGTATAACAACAAGTGTATACAAGAACCAGTCCTCTAGAGCCAGTAGAAATAAGAAATGAGAAAATAGGAAAGAAAAATAGAAAAGAGATGAAAATGGATGAAATTAAAAATTAAAAAATTCTAAAAATGATAAAAATAATACTGTAGTGAATTAAAAGATGGAAATTAGATATATATTCCTTAATAGTCCCGAATCAAAGTTGGAAACATAAAAAAGATATAACACATTTATTCATAATGTAATATACATCAGTGCAGGGCCCTTGCACGAGATGTATTACAACTGTTAAAAAACATATACTAATAAAAAATATATAAAATGATGATATGCAAAATTATCTATCACAATCAGCCACCTTTAAATGAATGTCAATTTGTGCGCGATCCCAATAGTAGTCCAAGATGAGGGTACTGCAGCGTTGCAGAGGGCTGTATCGTGGGTATCCGATAATGATAAAGGTGCTGATAGAAGTAGATAAAGATGGCAAACAGGGCTATACGCGTTTCAAGACAAAGGTCTTGAAACGCGTGTGACGGGGCCCGGAGCAGGTGCTCCATAGCGCCAATGATGATCCAGACCTGAGTGGGGGTATTTCCAAACACGGGCTGAGCAGCTTAATAAAATATAGGGTGCATTTCTTGCAATATCAGAAGTGATGTACAAAAAATATGCCCCACAATTTATACATTTGTGAAAAAATGCAAATTTGGAATTTTTAACACTGACTTTGTAATTCCTGCCCAAAAACTATGGTGTTAAAATACTTACTGTACCCCCTAGCAAATACCTTGAGGGGTCTAGTTTTTAAAATGGGGTCATTTGGGGGGTGTTCCTATTTTCCAAATTTCAAGTTAAATTGTTAGGCTTCTAACTAATTTAAAATGTTAATAAAAATGCTGTCAAAATAAAGTAGACATCTGAAAGTATAAGATCCATAAACTATTTGGTCAGTAAGTATAAATATATGCAATCTATTAGTGTTAAAATTGCAAAAAATCTTAATTTTTTGAAAAAAATTCATGATTTTTTGCATTGTAAAAAGAAAAACTACAAAGGATATCAGCTTACTTTAACTATGTACATGAAGTACAACTTGTGACAAAAAAACAATGTCAGAATTATCGTGATTGGCAAAACGTTACCAGAGTTATTCTCTAATAAAGACAGACATCCCCGATTTGAAACAACAGGCCTGGTCTTTCAGGGGCATACAGGTTTATTTGTATTGGTCCTTAAGGGGTTAAGGTAGCCTACGGAACTGCACGGCTCCCTACCACTGCGGGTGCGCACACTGAGACAAGGTCAGGACGCCGGATATGAACCACCGGACGTACTATGAACAGTGTCTTTATTGAATCTAGCAGTATCTTTAATCACTGTGGGACCGCAACTGTATCGGCGGTCTCACACCATATGTTGCCTCATGTTTCATGATACCGACTATTGGAACTGGTGGTTACATGTACAAGTGCATAGAAATGTATATAGCCCCTGATGAGGTCATGTATATTTGACTGAAACACATAGGGCAGGGGATTGTACAGTCAATACTTTATGATTTGACCTGAGCCGCAACATAAGCAGGGTCATGAGATGGTGAATGCTAGACATTATTGATTTAATGATTTCTTAACTGCATGTATATATTACTTCATATTGGCGATAGGATCAGCATCCTTGGCCAATTACCAATATTTCTGCACAAATAATTTGTGTCTTCGCTGCATAAACATTAAAAGTTCAGTTTTAGTCACTCCCCTTTCTATTTAATATTTGCCTAATTGGGAGGTATTTTTCATCTGTGTTGGTAGACACTGCTAATCTCTACTAGTCATTTACAAGTACTAACCCCCTCCCCCCCCCCCCCCCCAGGGATGAGCAAGGAATAAGAGTAACCATAGAAATAATGTCAGCCGCCAAATAGTAGGATAACGAAAAAGCCACCACCACCCAGTGCCTGATACATTCAGAACTCATCCACAACAAGAAAGACAGTTCCAAACACCCCACAATCACACACTACAACCCCCCCCCCCTCCCCCTACAAATACAACAGTATGTTGAGATGACCGAACAGGAGTATACAGGAGACCTTATCAAATTTCCTGGGGCATTTCCTACTAGTTTACAGGGACTGGTACAAGGGGACATATTTATTCACCATGGCTTTCCAGCAAGACAAAGGAAGGGCCAATTGGAAAAACTCCAATCCGCTTCAGCCTAACCGGGGTGTAGTACAAACGAAGGATGAAACCAAATTGGAACAGCAAGTCCCTTGCACTAACAACCGTAGATTATTAAGTCCCAACCACCTCTTTCCACTGGTCCTCAGACGATGTAGGGATATCAATAACCCACTTATCACCTTCCAGGTCAAAGGGGTTAGGACCCACCGATCTAAGAAGAGCATATGCCTGAGTGAGTGGTTTGGTGAGGTTAGTGGTGCCCAGAAGCAACTCTACATCAAAGAAAACTGGGGTCACCTCCAAGGAGCCAAATTGTGCCAGTGCCGCATCTGCAGATACTGAAAAAAAGGCACTGCTAGGGACAAGTGGTCCTGCATATCAGAAAAGGAGGGGAACAAATTAGCTTCCCCAAACAAGTGAATGGCAAACCTTACTCCATGGGAGCTCCAAAACCCAGCAGCCTCCAACCCCTGAAGGTGAGGGAAATGGGCATTCGCCCACACTGGTGCTCTAGGAGAAACAACTGGCTGGGGGAAGACCAGGAGAGGAGCTTAGATTCAGTCAGGGAGAGGAGAGACCTGCACCCCCAGATAATGAAACTCATCGACAACTTGCAATGACCCAGGAAGAATAGACGGGAGCACTGCCCCCTTAGTGAGCAGCATAAGGGAGGATTTGGCCCCATTGTTCCGCAGGCCGGAAAAAGGGCCAAAGCAGTCAAGGAGGTCAAACAGGAGAGGGGACAATGGGCAACCCTGCCCAGCAGGAAAGGGGCCGACACATGTAGGTTCGTGCAAATTCTAGCCCTAGGATTATCGTAGAGAAGACAAACCCAGGAGCGAAACACAGGCCCAAAACGGAGAACCTGCAACAGGGACTAAAGGTATTGCCATTCCACAGAGTCAAATGCCTTGTAGATGTCCAGACTGGCAACAAAACCAGGAGGGACATCTCCCTCCGCCACAGCAATGTTGAGCTGAAGCCAACGGACATTAATGTCAGTCGCTCTGCCTGCTATGAACCCAGACTGATCAGGATGAACGAGAGAAGAAACAACCCCATTAAGTCTGTTAGCTAAAATCTTGACCATAATTTTAATATTCACATTAAGTAGGGAAATAGGCCGATAAGAATTTGGTCTGGTGGTGTCTTTTCCAGGTTTAAGGAGAACCACAATCATTGCCTCCCTCGTGGTCAGGAAGGTTCCTGTTTCAGTAGCCACGTGATACAATTTAAGCAGAAGTGGAACTAACTTCTCCTTGTTCATCCTATACCAGTCCCCCACCATACCATCCAATCCCGGCGTCTTGCCAGGAGGTAGATCTTTAATAGCCTGGGTGACTTCTTCAGCAGAGATATGAGCATCAAGAGCAGAGCTTTGAGACAAAGTGAGAGGAAGACCCTGCAAGAAGGAAATAAGACCCTCAGGGACAGAAGGAGAGTGGGAAGCATAAAGGTCACTATAAAAGTCCCGAAAAACCCAATTAATAGCTGAAGGATCTGACACAAGAGACCCATCCACCCCCCTAATACAGGTAATCTAGGCCACCGCCTGACTTTCCCTTGCCAAATAAGCTTCCTGTTCTTATCTCCAAATTCAAAGAGGGCAGCCTCCCTGTCCACCAGCTTTTTCTAAACCCTATCCTGTTGCAGCACCGGTAATGCCCTCTGCGCCTTTGCCCAAGCACGCTCCCCATCAGGTGAGGGCAGGGGCGGATCCAGAGTCGAGTCTCGGGAGGGGCACTATTAGAGTGTTTTGTGTTGGCGGACAGAAAATAAGATGTTGCTTACGGAACTTACAATATTATAAAATGTTATAAAACAGCATGTAAGATACTGTATATAAATCAGACCTACAAGGGGTCAGATTACCTCCCAGCATTAATGACAATATGAGAGAACCTCTAAATGAATATAATGGTGTGAGGGGAGGGCTATTTAAGACATAACTTTTATTGTATGCTTTACTAAAAAACACCCAATGTGCAAAGTGACTTATTGCCAAAATAAGGATAAAATCATGCGACACAGGATCCGCTAGGACCACCACCCATCTGGTGGATTTATCATGAATCTCTTATGTAGATACAAATCTTTTATCATAAATCTCTTATAAAGATACAATTCTCAACGCGTTTCTACTCCAATTCAGAGTGTCCTCAGGAGAATATCATAATCATAGAGATAGTATGAGTATCACATTCAAACAAGCATGGTTATCCTGAGTGACCCACGATACAGGGTGTCACTCAGTGGGTGTGATCTATCCCAGCTGGAGCAGGAGTATGCCGGCACAACCTGAAAAGAAAACCAACAATACAGTCAGCCCAATATGCGGACTTGCACTAAATGTAGTTTCTGTAGGGCTAAAAGACTCACAGTCCTTGCCGTAGTTCCGGACACCTAAAAATAAAATAATACGTTCCTATCAGTAAACATAGGCTCCGCTGTACCTGCAATGCAAATCTAGCAGTATCGCCGCTAGTACGTTGTACTCACTGTCAGCTGGTCTATATGCCGATCACAGGATCCATCAGGTGCGCAACCCGCAGTGGCGGGGAGCTGGAATTATTCTAACCGGCTGCGATGCGCTCACCTTCCGGGTCCCACGGCGTCTGGCATCCTATCCTGGCGCCCTCGTGTGATGTCGGCCATGCCCGCCCCGCTCTGACGCCCACAGGAGGCAGATCAAAATGCCGAATACACCACTGAAGTCCAGGGCCGGGTTACAAGATAGGTGGGAGTGACTTATGGCTAATTATAGAGTATATTAACTCCTACCTGACTGGCATGTATTGCTCATAAGGCTAACGGGAGTAGAGAAATAATGGCATTAAAACAGATACTCATTATGCAAATAATGCCAAAAAAGGGGTATAGTTCCAGTCATGAGCATGCCGCAGTGTAAAGGTGCCATTTATATAATGATACAGGCACAGGGTCCTGAAAGCTAAGGGGACACATGCCGCACGACCCTGACTGAACATACCCCATATGAAAGGCCAAAGTATACATTAATTAGGTGACTTAGTTGGTCTTGAAATGAAACAAAATATGTTAAAATACTCCTATAAGCCTATTTAATAATATATATTTAATATAAGAACAGCCCATATCCAAAACTCCTATTTTTAATTTTATTTTGAACCATTTCATATTCTTATATATATGTGAAAGCAGCAAACGGACGAAGGAGGCAAAGCCACTTAGAGAGCGAACATACAATGACTACTAATAACGTGCCTAATGGTCCCATTCAAACATAAGGATGGTAACCCTGGGGGTCTAACAAGAAGGAGGGAAGATGGGGCATGTCAGGGGCCTAGGGATCCTAGACTCACCCTGCGCTCACTCAAGCCCTATGCCCTAGGCGGCGTTATCGCCCTAATAAGGGCGGCCCCGCTCACGTTCCTCCTACTTGGCCTAGCTCATACTAAGTAAAACAGGTGACACTAGCTTTTAGACCCACTAGGGTCTCCACTAACTACCTATTAGTCACCAATAAGGGGGACCAACCCTTACTGAAGGGGACCTCACAGAAAAGGGGCAAAGCTTAATTGGTAATTGAGACCTCTAGGGCTCAATGTGCCCATCTCAAAAATCCACCTACTCTCTCTTTGAAGGAGGAGTCTATCAAAGTTTCCCCCTCTTGGGGACGGACGAATGAACTCCAAACCCAAAAACTTAAGTTGTTTACAACAGCCGCCATGGACAGAGTTCATGTGGCGTGCCAGGGATGTGTCCCTCTTATGTTTCACGTCCCCAAGATGTTCCAATAACCGTTTTTTAAAAGGGTGAAAAGTTTTCCCAATATATCTCATATGACATGGACAAATAGCTAAATAGATGATACCACTGGTGTTACAATTGATGAAATCACAAATTTTATGCATCTTTCCTGTTCTTTCATTAAGAATCTCCCTAACTCTCAAGATGTTAGGACATGCCTTACACCGTCCACAAGCATAAGTGCCCGTCACATTCGCCCTGTCCAACCAGGAATTTCCTCCAATACTAGGGGGTGATAGGTAGCTGTGTGTAACCAGATCAACTATATTCCGCCCCCTCCGATATGTGATCTGTGTTACATGTGGTATGGAGTCACTCAAATCGGGGTACATATGTAGGATCCTCCAATGTTTCTCAAGAATACCCCGTATTAACGGGGCTGCATGGTCAAATGTGGCAATAACTCTCAAGGACTGTACCCCTCCATCCGCCTGCTTAGGTGTCAGTAAATTTTCCCTTGGAGTCCGTAAAGCATGTTGATAGGCTGATCTTAAAATGTGATCTGGGTACCCCCTGTTCCTAAATCTATTTCTCAGGTCTTGCGCTTCCTGTAGGAAGTCCTGTTTATCAGAACAGTTCCTCCTGAGGCGGAGATACTGCCCCCGCGAGATACCCATTTTCAGAGGTCCCGGGTGGCAGCTCTTCCACCTCAGGAGACTGTTCGTAGACGTACTTTTCCTATGAATGGTGGTACGTAAGTTACCTCCAGTGGTCTTCTGAATGGAGATATCCAAGAAAGGAATGTGTGTATCATGGTACTCATGTGTAAATGATAGTCCTAGACTATTCTGATTGAGCAATCTCAGGAACTCCTCGAATTCATTGGCAGTGCCCTACCACATGATAAAAATATCATCAATGAATCGCGCCCAAATTAGGGCGCATTCACTGAAACATTCCCTCTCCTCGACAAATACCTGGGTAGCCTCCCACCAGCCCAGAGTGAGATTCGCATAACTGGGGGCACTAGGGCTCCCCATAGCGGTCCCTCTGAGCTGGTGGAAGTATTTTCTGTTGAAGAGGAAATAGTTATGTGTCAATATGAAGCGCAATAGTTCCAAAACAAACTCATTATGAGGTCTCATCTGTATACCCCTCTGTGATAGAAAGTATGAGACCGCTGTCAAACCAATGTCATGTGGAATAGATGAATACAGTGCTTACACATCTATACTTGACAATAGTAGATTGGTCTCAACCTGCACCCCCTCAATCTTGTTGAGGAGATCCATAGTATCACGTGTGTATGAGGGAAGAGTTAACAAGAACTCTCTCAGTATCTGGTCCACAAATATACCAAGGTTCTGTCCCAAACCCCCTATGCCCGCCACTATAGGTCTCCCCTTAAGGGGATTGGTCCCCTTGTGGACCTTAGGGAGGGCATAGAAGGTGGGGACAGTGACAGTTTTTGGTAACAAAAAATTAAATTCTGCATCATTAATGAGTTTTTTCTCTGGGGCATTATATGTGTGGGGCACAGCACAGGGGGCATTATATGTGTGGGGCACAGCACAGGGGGCATTATATGTGAGGGGCACATGATGCGGCATTATATGTGAGGGGTGCATGATGGGGGCATTATATATGAGGGGCGCATGATGGGGGCATTATATGTGAGGGGCGCATGATGGGGGCATTATATGTGAGGGGCGCATGATGGGGCATTAAATGTGTGGGACACATGACAGGAGCACTATGTGAGGGGCACAGCACAGGGGGCATTATATGTGAGGGGCGCATGATGGGGGCATTATATGTGAGGGGCACATGATTGGGGCATTATATGTGAGAGGCACAGCACAGGGGGCATTATATGTGAGGGGTGCATGATGGGGGCATTATATATGAGGGGCGCATTATGGGGCATTATATGTTTGGGGCACAGCACAGGGGGCATTATATGTGTGGGACACATGACAGGAGCATTATATGTGAGGGGCACAGCACAGGGGGCATTATATGTGAGGGGCGCATGATGGGGGCATTATATATGAGGGACGCATGATGGGGCATTATATGTGAGGGGCACAGCACAGGGAGCATTATATGTGTAAAACACAGCACAGGGGGCATTATATGTGAGGGGCACATCACAGGGGGCATTATATGTGTGGGGAACAGCACAGGGGGCATTATATGTGTGTGGGCACAGCACAGGTGGCATTATATGTGTTTGGGCACAGCACAGGGGGCATTATATATGTGGGGCACAGCACAGGGGGCATTATATGTGTGGGCCACAGCACAGGGGGCATTATATGATATAATGCCCCTTGTGCTGTGCCCCACACATATAATGCCCCCTGTGCTGTGCCCCACACATATAATGCCCCCTGTGCTGTGCCCCACACATATAATGCCCCCTGTGCTGTGCCCCATACATATAAATTATATGTGAGGGGCACAGCACAGGGGGCATTATATGTGTGGGGCACAGCAAAGGGGGCATTATATGTGTGGGGCACAGCAAAGGGGGCATTATATGTGTGGGGCACAGCACAGGGCCCCCCCCCCTGTCATGTGCTCTTCACATATAATGCCCCCTGTGCTTTGCCCTGCAGCCCCTCATTAACCTTTTCTCTGCCCACCAAGTTTTTAAATCCCCCTCCCCTCCTCCTGTACGATATAGTGCCCCTAACAGTGTCACATATTCTGTCCCCCACATATTCTGTCCCCCTGGGCCCTGAGCATACTCTTCAGTACTTACAGTATGTGGACCGCGGGGACGGGATCTCTGGGCACCGACGCAATGATGTGACGTCATTGCGCCGTTGTAATGAGAAATTCTGTGTCTTGACAAGTTCTGTGTCCCGGGATTAGGGTTTGCAAAAATCTGTGTCCGTGCTTGTCTAGAGGCAACAGTGTGATCTGTGCAGTGAGAAGACACACCCTCCCATCAACCAATCACAGTGTCTGTGCTGCAGCTCTGCTGACTCAGCACTTTATCAGCTGATCGAGACACAGAACTTGTCAAGACACAGAATTTCTCATTACACCTGCAGTGGATCGCGTCCCCGCTACTCACACGCTGTGTACTCACAGCATGTGTGAAAGCCAAGGTTAGCGAATGGTGGAGCGGCAGCTTACAGCTTCGGCTCCACCATGCTAGGGGGCGGGGGGCATCAATCTCGGGGGGGGGGGGGCAATTGCCCCGTTGCCCCACTGGATCCGCTACTGGGCGAGGGGTCACAGACCACCTACGCCTCTGCCTCCAATCTACTAATCTCGGACTGCAAGGACCACTCCCTAGTCTGAAAACTTGCCCTCTGCCCTGTTACTCCTGCAATAAAGGCCCCCTGGACTGTAGCTTTGTAGCCCTCCCATTGAACCAAGGCATCAGGGTGAGCAGCATTATGAACCCAATAATCCTCATAAGCAGCCCCAACAACAACAATAACAGCCTCAGATTGGAGCCATCCAAGGTGCATTCTCCAGACTTTGGAGGAAAAACAGGGACCAAGAGACAGTAAAAACAATGGCAGAGTGACTCAAGATCCCCCTATTGGTATACAGGATATCTCTTACCGCAGGCAGGAGATCCGCCGATGTAACGGCTAGGTCGATTCTCAAGAATGACTTGTGCACAGATGAGTAGAAGGAGAAGACTGAATCAATCGGATACTTCCATCTCCACACATCCGTGAGACTCAATGCCAGGAGGGAAGGACAGTAGAACCTGAATCAGCGGCACCGATGCGATCGACCCGAGGATCAGGAACAGCACAATGAAGTATTACAATCTTCCAAAATGGTCACACACCACCTGAGACACCTCTAAGGGAAGGGACTTGGAAACCAATACAGAAACCCCCCTGGCATACGTAGAATAAGAGGAGTTATACCCACGAGCAATACAAGCCCGCTTCAGTGTTAGCACCTTCTGACCCGTGATGTGAGTTTCCTGCAGGCAAATCAAATGGGGAGAATGGCGTTTAACAAAATCTAAACATCGAGCCATCTTAAAGGACAACTGCAGTGGTACACATTTATATATGCCAGTGCCCGGGCCTCAAAAATAAACAAAATAAACTCATACATACCTTCCTAAGAGCCCCCGTTGGTCCGGCACAGGCCTCACGGTCCGGCAGTGCTGACGTCATTCCACTTCCTGGGGACGCGGGGACGCCGCAGAGCTGTCGGCGTATCACCGGCCGTAGCGATGTCCCGCCCCGGTCGGTGATAGGCTGAGGCCACTGTCATGTAAGAAGCCTGCCAGAGCTCCTTACATGACAGTGGGCTCAGCCTATCACAGGCTGGGGCGGGACATCGCTATGGCCGGTGATACGCCGACGGCTCTGCGGCGTCCCCGTCCCCAGGAAGGGGAATGACGTCAGCACTGCCGGACCGTGAGGCCTGTGCCGGACCAACGGAGTCTCGTAGGAAGGTATGTATGAGTTTATTTTGTTTATTTTTGAGGCCCGGGCATGGGCATATATAAATGTGTACCACTGCAGTTGTCCTTTAAATTTGGAATTAAGACCACAGATATTCCAACTTACAATTCTAAGGGACCCCATCATGAATTAAGAGAAAAATAACCACAGGGGACAATATCAAGGGCATAAGCAGTAAAGGAGGGAGGGTTCCAGCACACTCATCCAACAACCACACAGACAAACAGGACACACACAAGAACAAAAAACAGATAAACAGATAATACATTCCCAACAATACTCTGTCTAACCCTAAAGGAACCACGTGTAGACCTAGACCCTAAACTCTAACAAGTAAGAGGTATAGCCTAGAATCAGCTAAAAAGCAAACAGCCGCTCAACCCCCCCCCCCCCCCCACCACCACCACCACCTGACAAAAGCAACTAGAGGGAACAATCAACTCACCTAGGGCCAGAACCCTCTAACAGAGAGCCCTAGGGGATCAAGAACCTAAGGAAGGCCCTAAGTAAGGAAAACCCTAACTCCCTAGACTAACTAAATAAAGGGGAAGGATCAAAGAGCCTGCAACCACAGGAGTTCAGTCCAGAGGGCAAGCAGGAGGTGCAGTATCCACCCACTGCAAGGCTTTAGACGGTGAGGTAAAGAACTTCGTTGTAGCGGCATCCACAATTCGCTGGCGTGCCAGGAACAGCATGGTGTACTAGTAAACCTTTGGAGTGAAGACATTGCCTGACCTCGGTGAACTGTGTCCTCTGCTTACGAAGTTCAACAGAAAAGTCCGGGTAGAAAGCCACTCTGCTATTGTTGAAGAGAATTTCACCTTTAAGGCGCACTGCCCTCAGGATAGCGTCTCTGTCCTTAAAATGCAGCAGCTTGGCCAGGAAAGGTCTAGACGGACCACCCGGAGGAGGAGGTCTAGCAGGAACCCTGTGTGCCCGCTCCATTGAGAAGTAGGGGGTGAACATGTCAGGAGGAAGGATTTGCTTAAGCCAGGATTTCAGGAAGGAAGCCGCCTCAGAGCCCTCCGCCTTCTCGGGAAGGCCCTCCAGGCATATAATATTCCTACACAAGTGCTTCTCGTAATTTCTGTCTGCCACCCCCTTCACCTGATGCTCCAGGGTAGCAATCTGTTGGGGGATAGGTCGCAGAGTGTCCTCTGCCGTAGTGATCCTGCGCTCCACTTTCGTAGTGCGCTCCCGCAGCTTTTGAGTCTCGTGTCGGAGGATAACAAAGTCCTGCTTCAACTTGTCCACCTTGGAGATCACCATGGTTTGACAAGTAGTGATAGCTGCCAACACCTCCGCAAACTTATCGTCAATATCCGCAGCATTGTACTGTGACCGGGGAGGAGAGGTGACTTGCAGGGGAGTAGGTGGAACCTCAAATAGCAGCAATGAGGGATCATGAGATTCGCTCTCTGGACAGCCCCAGGCCCTGGAAAACTGGCTGAGCGCCTTGGCAGCATGAGCTGACACCTTTGATGCCAAAGGAATCAGAGCACAGGAGTCCCGATGGGACAGGCTCCCAGATTGTAGTGAGCCATGATCAGACGGGTTTTCCTCTTCCAAGGATTGCCGGCCAGCTTCAGCCGCCACTTTAGACTTCTTGGCTTTATTATGAGGGCCCCCCCAATGTAACCAGCAGGAGATGACAAAGAGATATAAAGCACTCAGCAACAGAATAGACCTCGGACATCCCGGGAGACAACGCTCCACCCAACAGAGAGTGAAATAGTCCAGCAAACAGCGGTGTATCGCAAGCCCCAACAAGAGGCACTGTGTAGATCTCAGAGATAGCAGGCAGCCCACCACATGTACTACAAGCTCCAGCAAGACAGGTAGTCCACAGCATGTTCCACTAGTCCCAGCAAGTCTCACTGTGTAGATCTCAGAGGTAGCAGGTAGGCCACAGCATGTGCCACAAGTCCCAGCAAGACTCGCTGTGTAGTTCTCAGAGGTAGCAGGTAGTCCACAGCATGTACCACAAGTCCCAGGAGGACTCATTTTGTAGTTCTCAGAGGTAGCAGGTAGTCCACAGCATGTACCACAAGTCCCAGCAAGACTCACTGTGTAGATCTCAGAGGTAGCAGGGAGTCAACAACAGTAGCAGGGAGTCAACCAGCAGAGCCCGCCCATGAAGGCAGTAGTGGCGGCGCTCCCAGGACAATAAATCCCCCGAAACGGCTCTCAGCAGCCAGCCGCAGCCGCACAGACCTCCTCAGGAAGGACCAGAGTGCACCTGGACCTGTGAACAGCCTGACAGGAAGCCGGGATACCTCTCCAGCGAAGCAGTAATTCTCCCCGTTGGCACAGCAGACCTCATACAGCGCCCAGCAGCAAGCAGAGCACACTGGCGGACAAAGGAGCTCTGGGGGAACAAGCAGGGGTAGATCCGGTGAGTGGCAGCATCCCAGGATAGATGTAGCAGGGTAATAAAGAGCCGAGAGAGCGGAAGTTCCAGACTGCATGTCGGCTCAGCTCAACAATTAGGCCACGCCCCCATATTAAAGCTTGGGTAGCCAGATAGTTAATGTATTGTACATTTAATTACTATTTTTTTTTTTTTGAGGACAGACAAGAGTTACAACAAAAATAGAACAACCAAGAAAGGTGCTCAGGGTGTGCTTTAAAATATAACTTTTAATTGATCTTTTTAAAAGCTCAAAATTATTAACTGTGCCTATTATGATTCCTACACCAATAAAAATATCACAGTGGGGATCAAAAGTTTGGGCACCCCAGGTAAAAATTTGTATTAATGTGCAAAAAGAAGCCAAGGAAAGATGGAATAATCTCCAAAAGGCATCATATTACAGATTAGACATTCTTATATTATGTCAACAAAAGTTAGATTTTATTTCAATCATTTACACTTTCAAAATAACAGAAAATAAAAAAATGGTGTCTGCAAAAGTTTGGGCACCCTGCAGAATTTATAGCATGCACTGCCCCCTTTGCAAAGCTGAGACCTGCCAGTGTCATCTATTGTTCTGAATCATCATCTGGGAAGACCAGGTGATGTCAATCTCAAAGGTTTTAAATGCCCAGTCTCTGACCTTGCCCCAACAATCAGCACGATGGCTTCTTCTAAGCAGTTCTCTAGAAATCTGAAACTGAAAATAGTTGACCCTCACAAAGCTGGAGAAGGCTATAAGAAGATAGCAAAACGTTTTCAGATGTCAATATCCTCTGTTCGGAATGTAATTAAGGAATGGCAGTCATCAGGAACAGTGGAAGTTAAAGCAAGATCTGGAAGACCAAGAAAAATATCAGACAGAACAGCTCGCAGGATTGTGAGAAAAACAATTCAAAACCCATGTTTGACTGCACAATCCCTCCAGAAAGATCTGGCAGACACTGGAGTTGTGGTACACTATTCCACTATAAAGAGATACTTGTACAAATATGGTCTTCATGGAAGAGTCATCAGAAGAAAACCTCTTCTACGTTCTCACCACAAAAATCAGCGTTTGAACTTTGCAAATTAACATATAGACAAGCCTGATGCATTTTGGAAACAAGTTCTGTGGACTGATGAGGTTAAAATTGAACTTTGTGGCCAGAATGAGCAAAGGTATGTTTGGAGAAGAAAGGGAACAAAATTTAATGAAAAGAACCTCTGTCCAACTATTAAGCATGGGGGTGGATCAATCATGCTTTGGGGTTGTATTGCAGCCAGTGGCACAGGGAACATCTCACGAGTAGAAGGAAAATGGATTCAATAAAAGTTCAGCAAATTTTGGATGCTAACTTGATGCCATCTGTGAAAAAGCTGAAGTTAAAGAGAGGATGGCTTCTACAAATGGATAATGATCCTAAACACACCTCGAAACCCACGGGGGATTACATCAAGAGGCGTAAACTGAAGGTTTTGCCATGGCCTTCATAATCTCCTGACCTCAACATAATTGAAAATCTATGGATAGACCTTAAAATAGCAGTCTGTGACAGACAGCCCAGAAATCTCAAAGAACTGGAAGACTTTTGTAAGGAAGAATGGGCAAAGATACCTCAAACAAGAATTGAAAGACTCTTGGCAGGCTACAAAAAGCGTTTACAAGCTGTGATACATATGCCAAAGGGGGCAGTACAAGATATTAACTATGCAGGGTGCCCAAACTTTTGCAGATGCCATTTTTTTTGTTTACTGTTATTTTGAAAGTGTAAATGATGGAAATAAAATCTAACTTTTGTTGACATATTATAAGAATGTCTAATCTATAATTTGATGCCTTTTGGAGATTCATAACAGAACTACATATTGTCAGGAGTAACAATAGTATGCTGTGCATACGTTTGGACATTTACACACGCAGCAATACCAAATATGTTTATAAACAAACAAAAAATATGCTTTTTGGGGGTAAAATGGGAAAAAAGGACAATTATCATTTTTAATGGGGGAGGGGATTTTTCACTTTTTTTTTTTACTTTTTTTTTTTACCAACTTTTTTTTAACACCTTTTATGTTCCCATAGGGGACTAGCTATAGCAATAATTTGATAGAGCATAGCACTGATCAGTATTATCTGTGATCTTCTGCTCTGGTCTGCTTGATCTCAGACCAGAGCAGGAGACGCCGGGAAACGAACGGAGGCAGGTGAGGGGACCTCCGTCTGCCATTACAGATGATCAGATCGCCGCGGCAGCGCTGTGGGCGATCCCATCATCTATTTTAACATGCACATTGCCACAGATGCCGTGATCTGTACTGATCACGACATCTGAGGGGTTAATGGCGGACATCCGCGCAATTGCGGATGTCGGCCATTACCGGCGGGTCCCCGGCTGCCGTGCCGTGTATGACGCGAGTACTGCTCCGATGCTCGCGGTCATACACAGGACGTAAATGTATGTCCTGGTGCGCAAAGTCCCGCCAAACCAGGAAGTGCATTTAAGTCCGTGGTCGTTAAGGGGTTAATAAAAGCCAACACACAAGGATCTGGACCTGCCGATTTAAGTAATGCATAAGCCTGAGTCAAAGGTTTAGTGAGGTCAGCGGTACCCAGAGGCAACTCCGCCTCAGAAAAGGCCGGGGTCACGTCAAGAGAGCCAAACTGCGCCAACACCGCTTGTCTCAGCTGGAAGTACCAAAACTGGGTACTCCAAGGGAGATGGAAGAGGTCACACATTTCTTGAAATGAGGGGAAAGCAGGAAATTCCTTAAACAAGTGCATGGCGGATTTGACTCCATGAGCATTCCAGAACCCGGCAGCCTCCAACTCCTGCAGTTGCTCAAATTGAAGATTCTCCCACAGAGGTGCCCTGGGAGACATTACCGGTAGTGGAAAGCATCTAGAAACCACCAACCACACCTCAGCCACAGTTCTAAAAGGGGTCAACAACCTAGAAGTAGGAGTATACCTGTAGAGGGTATTGGTCAATGTTTCATTCGAACCCATGAGAGCTCCTGCTAGAGCAGTAGAAGCGTTCGACAGATCCAGGTCGATCCACAGGCAGCATACACCAGCTGAGAAGCTAAAAAAATTATTATTGTGCATGTGAGGAGCAGCTAAGCCGCCTCTCAGTTTGGATGCCTGGAGCAGTGCCTGACCTAGTAGTGGAGGTTTGTCCTGCCAATAGAAGGACCTCAAAGCGCCACTCAGCCTCATAAAGAATCTCTTAGGGATAGCACAGGAGAAAGATGAAAAATATATAAAAAATTATGAAGATAAATCATTTTAAATATATTAATCCTGCCAGCCAGGTACAGGGATAGAGGAGACCAGGCCTGCAGTTTAGCCATCACAGACAATAACACTGGATCCAAATTCAACTTAACATAGTCTTTCACACAACCAGAAACCTGCACTCCCAAATATTTAAAGTGAGAGACCGCCTGCAACCCATTAGGAAGTGATGGGCGATGGTGAGAGCAAGTAGGACCACCAGGGAATCACGAACATCTGCTAAGTAAACTAAAGTATCATCAGCATACATGGACCCCTTTTCTTGCAAGGAACCTCTACAGACCCCATGAATACTGGTAGATGCTGGATGGCCGCAGCCAGGGGCTCAACTGCCAGGGTAAACAAAAAAGGAGACAGGGGGCACCCCTGCCTCGTCCCTCTACCCAGCTGAAAGGAGTCAGAAACCTCCAGATTGGTGCGCACCCTAGCCCTAGGACTATCATATAACAGCTGTACCCACGCCCAGAACTGAGGACCAAACCGTAGGGCCTCCAAAACTATCCGCAAATACAGCAATTCCACAGAATCAAAGGCTTTATAGACGTCCAAGCAAACCACATATCCCCCTGAGAATTCCCCTTCTGCCGCAGATATGTTAAGGTGCAGTATTTGTACATTGATGTCCATAGCCCTCCCTGGCATAAAACCCTTCTGGTCAGGATGGATGACAGCGGCTATAACCCTACGCAGGCGATTAGCCAATACTTTATCCAGGAGTTTGATATCAGTCAGATCCTTTCCTGGTTTGGGAAGAACCACAATAAGCGCCTCTTTCATGGAGTCAGGGAGAAATCCCAAAACTCCTTATTAATAACAACAGGGTCAGTTTCTAGCATCCCGGATGCCCCCCTAATACATATTGAAATAAATAATAAAAAGAAACCGGTTTTGATGAGGCGCTGCCCAGTGGGTAGTCAGAAAAGGAGGACTTGAGTGGCACAGGGCAATAAATACTTTATTGGTGAAGTTGGGACAACGCGTTTCGGCATCCACTGATGCCTTCCTCAGGTCCAATTACAGTTCTAAGAACAATACATATATATATATATATATATATATATATATATATATATATATAAAACATAATGGAGTGTGACAATTCACAAGGGTCAGACATAGTGGAGGATGTGTGGCTGATTAAAATATGTATATATGTGTATGCACACACACATATATATGTGTGATGTGAGGTTAAAAAATGATTTTTTTTTATTTTAATAAAAATATAAATGTGTTAATACAGATATATTGATGAAACATGCTATGTATCATAAAATGATGCAGTATAAAACAAATTTGGATTTTATCGTGATGTATATGCTGTGATGTATATACATTAGATATATGGAGACATGAGTGGTGTAGATATACACAGTAAAAAGCATATGTAAACATCGAGTGTTTAGTACATGGACATATTTAAAGTTGCATGTGGACATATGACTATCTATCCCATCTGCCCATCAGGCCATCTGTCCATAATTCTAGTAAAAAATAGTTTTCTAACAGTGAAAGTAAATGTGATCATGGAATACATGGTAACAAATGTTTCTCTGGCAATCATGGTGTGGATCTCATAGAATACATGGAAGCAAAACATATATTATATATGGAAGCAAAACAAAACAAAAAACCAGGGGGGTTGTGGACTTACCCCAGTTCTAGTGGTTGCTAGGTTCGGGGTTGCTAAGGGGAGGAATGTGAATTGTTAATATTTCAGGGGGTGGGGGGAGGAAAGGGTTAGGTAGATTGCATAGTAGGGTTAAATACCTGGAGAGGAGTCCTGTGTGTGCAGCCTTGCCGTCTCGGTCCGTGACAGCATGCTGCAAGCGCGCGTTTTTTATGGAGACACCGGAGCGTCACTTCCGGAGCTCGTTGCTATGGTAATGGGAACGCCGCAGGGTTTGTGCGCATAGTTTATGTGCAGCCCGTGGTTTCTAGTGTGTGGCTTCTGCACGAGTCGGTGTGTGTGGATGCCGGCTCGGATAGTGTGTTTTATGCGCATGCGTGGGGAGTAGCGCAGCGTAGGTGGTGAGAGATGTTGATTCTGTAACCTGTGATGCGCACGCAGCACTGTTTAATTGAAGGGGCTTGGCAGTATTCTGCGCTGTAATGCAGAGGGGGAAACTGTATGGTACTTGAATAATAACAGTGGATATGTGTGGAAATGGAATTGGGAAGGGATGGTAATGAGGTGAAATGAAAATGGAAGAGGAAAAATGAAGGCATTGTTGGTAGAAATGGGGGCATTGTTTGATGTATAGGTGTGGGCAAGGAGGCTGTTTATATATATCTATTGTGTGTGGGTGTGTTTGGTAGGGTACATAGTTATATATTATATATATTGGGTGTGCCATATATATACATATATATTTTGAGTGTGTCTGGGGGGGGGGATGCATAGAAAATTATGGAATATATGTGTAAACCATGATGAATAGTGATTAATGAATGAATGATGCATAAATAGTGGAAAATGATAATAATATAGCATGTATAAAAAAAATTTTGTATGGCATCAATAAGTGGATCCAAGGGGTCTGAGGAAGGTACCATATATAGGGACCAGCAGTGGTTGTTGGTGGATTGGTGGGATGTATAGAGAAATGTGACGTATATGTAAAAAATGATGAATATTGAATAATAAAATAAATAGATACATACTAGAAAATAATAACAAAATAATAACATGACATGTATATAAAATATGATGGAAAATGATAGTGACATAACATGTAATTGTGTTCGGGGCTTCAAGCTTGTGCTCGTGAATACAGCAATCCATACATACCTGTATGAAAACATTATACTAAACCTAACGGTCAGAATTGTGCCCATGACCGTGACGGAGGGCACGCCTTTAGTGGGCATGCCCTGTAATGGATAATTGAAAAAGAGGAAGGGCTGGGAGGGGTCCACAAAATGTCCCGTACGCCCCTCCCGTAGGAGCAGGGGCGTTATATACCCCTGCTCCTAACCTCGATTGCTCTATGCCCCGCCTGAACGCGTGAGGGGGGGGGGGGGGCAGAAGCTCCCGCCCCTCACACAAATTCAGCCGATAGGCTTCCCACTTGTGTTCGGGGCTTCAAGCTCGTGAATACAGCAATCCATACGTACCTGTATGAAAACATTATACTAAACATAACGGTCAGAATTGTGCCAATGACCGCGACGGAGGGCACGCCTTTAGTGGGCAAAAATTAACCTGGTAGGAATAAGAGGGCAAAATATTTTACATATTAACTATGTTCCCGTTCTTGCCACTACCTGTGTGCCTGAAAAACCCTGTGAAAAATGTCCGTGACAATAACTTTGCAGTGTATCCTCCTGCAGGCGTGGCAGGAATGAAGTGTATACAACCGCCTACATGTCGTGATGTACTTGTATTTGTCAGTGATACCAATTGTGCCGTGCCTTCCCCTGCAACATGGCAGGTAAAATGGGTATACCACAACCCGTGAAGTGTGATATTGTTGCTCTGAAGACGTGTCAGTAGCAATGATTGCGTGGTGTGCCCCCTGCAGATGTGGCAGGTGTGACGAGTGTATAACAGCCTATGAATCAAGATGTTATTGTTCTAAAACAGTAACAATAACCTGTGTGCCGCCTCCCCCTGCAGACGTGGCAGGCATAATGGGTAAACAGGCCACCTATGTGTCGTACCGATATCGCTCTGAAGCTTATCAGTGACCATAACCTGCATGGTGTCTCCCCCTGCGGACGTGGCAGGCATACTGGGTACAACCACCACCTATGTGTCGTAATGTTGCCGTTCTGAAAACGTGTCAGTAGCAACGATTGCGTGGTGAGCCCCCTGCAGACGTGGCAGGTGTAACGGGTGTATAACAACCTATGAATCGAGATGTTCTTGTTCTGAAATGTGTCAGTAACAATAACCTGCGTGCCGCCTCCCTCTGCAGACGTGGCAGGCATAACGGGTAAGCAGGCCACCTATGCATTTGTGACGTTATCGTTCTGAAGACGTGTCAGTAACCTTTGTGACAGTATCATCCATAGTGAGCATGGGAGTAGAAACACCACAAGGTGAAACGGAATCAATGAGATTGCTAAGTGTGAATGCTATGGACGTACAGCTAATTAATAATGTGAGCTTATTATCTTTTTTTTAACCTCACATCACACATATATGTGTGTGTGTGTGTGTGCATACACATATATACATATTTTTATCAGCCACACATCCTCCACTATGTCTGACCCTTGTGAATTGTCACACTCCATTATGTTTATATATATATATATATGTATTGTTCTTAGAACTGTAATTGGACCTGAGGAAGGCATCAGTGGATGCCGAAACGCGTTGTCCCAACTTCACCAATAAAGTATTTATTGTCCTGTGCCACTCGAGTCCTCCTTTTCTTACTACCCACTGGGCTGCGCCTCATCAAAAACAGTTTATTTTTATTATTTATTTCAATCTGCCACTACAACCGGACACCAGTTTGGCGATCCGGTACCGTTAAGAGAGCAGCAGCCTATCACCCCGAAGCGCAGCACAGCTCAGCGCAACCGCTTCTCAAGGTTGGTATATCACCCAGGTGTGGTACAGGGTACACAGTTGTTAATATACCCCATCAGAGAGCGCCCCCTGCTTTTTTACCCTTCTTTGAAGCACACCCCCTAATACATGGGATAGCAGCGACAGGCCTACTCTCCCTAGCCAAGTACACCAGCAGCCTACCATTTTTATCCCCAAATTCAAATAATGCCAACTCCCTATCCACCAGTTTCTTTAGAATCTTCTCCTTCTGAAGTATGAGGAGAGCTCTTTGAACATTCAACCATTTACTTTCATTGTCAGAGGAAGGATTCCTCACCACCTCTGCTTCCAAAGCCGCAATCTCAACCTGCTATGCCCTTTCTCTAGCCGAGTAAGTCCTCCTTTGCCCTGAAACCCCCGCCATAAAGGCTCCCCGAACATATGCCTTATATGCGTCCCATCGTACTAACTGATCAGGGTGAGACCTATTATGTTCCCAAAAACAATTATGGGCTTCTAGCAATGATGCCTCCACTACCTCCTTCTGCAACCAGCCAGGATGCATCTGCCAGCCCTTAGAGGACTAATGAGGGCCCAAACCCAAGGACAATACGAGAGCTGAGTGGTCAGAAATCCCCCTAGTGGTGTACCGGACATCTCTTACCAGAGGTAGAAGATCAGAGGAGGCATAAGCCAGATCTATCCTGGAAAATGATTTATGCACTGCCAAGTAATAGGAGAATAACTGGTCAGAAGGCTGCTTCCAGCGCCAAACCTCAGTAAGGGACAACACCATACACCAGTTGTTGAGACAAGGGGAGCCAGAGTCTGCTGCACCAATGCGATCGACACCCGGATCTGGAATCGCATTGAAGTCACCTATGAGAAGAACAGGCAGAGAAGGAAACTTTAATAGTTTGGACGTGATATTTTCTAAGACCTCAATGTGGAACGGAGGGGGGACATACACAGACACCAACAGAAAACAAAACTGTAGGGAGCACTGTACAGTCACAAACCTACCAAAATACAAAATAATCACAAGCCACCTGATCAATGACCAGGGGAAGGGACTTAATTACCAAAATAGAGACTCCCCTCGCAGAGGACAAAAAAGTGGAGTGAAATCTCCTCGCTATCCAAGCCATCTTCAGTGTAAGTATTTTCTGACCAGTTAAGTGGGTTTCTTCTAAGAAAATCAGGTGTGTGGACTGTTTCTTGACAAAATCCAGACATAGAGCCCGTTTGAATTTGGAGTTAAGGCCCCTGACATTCCAGCTCATGATTTTAAGGGACCCCATTTAACCATACCTGACAACACCATCGGCAGTATAAATGCCACCAGACAGGAAACACCTGACCCCCCCCCCCCCCCCGAAGGCGCACCTGGGAAACAGCACCACCACCAGAGGGACTTAGGAAACACACACCTCGCATACCTCGGACTACACAAAGGACAGGACAGACAGACAAACCGAAAAACATACACAAAAACAAATTCAGAACATAGCAAATACATCCCAAACAATACCCTGTCTGACACTAAAACTCGTGTAGACCTACACCCTGAAACACTAACCTAGCAGAGGTAGCAAAAGTCCTAGTGACCTAAACAGTCCCATACCCTCCCACCTACCCAACCCCATTGAACTAAAAGAAACTAGGGCCAACTCACTAAGGGACCCATTATAAAGGCCGGAGAATCTAAAGAAAAAGTCCATGGTCAAAACTCAAGGAGGGGAACTAGAAGAAACATCCTAAAGGAGAGATCCTAACCCCCTAGTCTTGCTAACTAACACATTAAGGCAAAACCAAGGATCTTTATAACTGGTCAGTCCGGAGGGGCCGCAGCAGGAGCCGTATCTACCCACTGCAGAGCCTCTGTCGGAGACATGAAGAATCGGGTGTTTGCCCCATCCACCACACGAAGACAGGCCGGGAACAGCATGGCATAGCGGTAGCCCTTAGAATGGAGGCAGCTGCGGACTTCAGTGAACTTGTTCCTCTGGCTACGCAGCTCCACGGAGAAATCCGGATAAAACGCCACCCTGGTGTCATTAAAACGTACTTCTCCTTTAATGTGCACAGCTCTCAGGATAGCATCTCTGGGGCTCTGTAATGTAGAAGCTTCTCCAGGAACCATCTAGGAGGAGCCCCCGGCAGGGGGGGGGGGGGTCGAGCTGGGACCCAATGGGCCCTCTGAACTGTAAAGTAGGTGAGAAGGTATCAGAAGGCAACAATTACTTGAGCCAGGTCTCCAGAAAGGCCACCGGGTCCGAGCCCTCCGCTTTTTCAGGCAGGCCCACCAGATGGATATTATTGCGTCTCAGTCTATTCTCCATGTCGTCTGCCCTGTACAGATTTGATTTGTCGCTGGGTGGACGTAAATTGCACCGGGATAGGTAGCAAAGTGTCCTCAATGGTTGAGACCCTCCACTCAACCTCGCCAGTGCGTTCACGGAGCTTTTGAGTCTCATGACAGAGTATCACAAACTTGAGGGAGTTCATCCGCCTTAGAAACCATCATAGTTTGGCAGGATGTGAACGCTGCTAAGAGTAAACTTCTGATCCACCAAATCGGCAGGACATGCAGAGTGTGTGTGTGTGTGTGTGTGGGGCGGGGGGGGGGGGGGGTGGTTAACAGCATCTCTCCAAACCAGGAGAGCCAGGGAACATAGGAGGAGAGGGAGCAGGAGACAAGCCTTCCGCCACCCCCAAAGGCCTCGTATATTGGCTGAGAGTTCTAGCAGCGCGTGCGGAGACCTTAGAGACCAAAGGAGTAGGGGCGCAAGAGTCACATCCAGTATGTTCACCAGCAGGCGGAGGACCCCCATCAGAGGAGCCCTCAACCTCTGTGGACTGTCTGAATGCCTCAGTTGCATGTTTGTTTTCTTTAGACTGGCTTCTCGGACCACCCATGGCCTCCATTAGCAATAGCACCACCAAGTACAGCAAGACAACACTGCAGCCCCTCAATAGGATAGGGACCAGGCAATTAGAGGAGGAATTACCCCAGGTAGATTGTTCAGGAAACAGTTGAGTCGTAGTAGAATCACAGTAGCTGCACAGTAGATGCACAGTAGCTGCACAGTAGAAGTTTGGTACAGGCACTGGAGATGCACAGTAGATGCACCGTGGATTCACAGTAGATGCACTGTAGATGCTCAGTAGATGCACAGCAGCAGGGGCGGATATACCATATGTGCAGCCTGTTCAGCTGCACAGGGGCCCAGGAGCCCAGGTGGGCCCAGATGGAACTGAAACTGTTAGCGAGTCAGTGAGTGACAGTCACTCACTGACCGCTGGGGCCAGGCTCGTCTTTAACGCGGGGCAAAAGGGGCAGCTGCCCCGGGCCCTCTCATTCCTGGGGGCCCAAAAGCAGCTAGCCCCTTTTGCCCCATGTGGGGCCCTGGTCATGACAGGCGGGCTGGGAAACAGACGTGCCAGGCGTCAAAATTTTAGACTGAGGGAGGGATGGGGCACACCACCGCCGCCTGCTACCTTTTTCGGGAGGGGGCCTTTTTCTAATTCATTGTTGCCGCCTCCCCCGTCAATCTTTCACAGGCAGCCACTATCCCAGGACCGCTGTGGCTGCCTGGGAAATAGTCACGCCCGCTGACGTGACGTGCGACATCATGGCGGGCCGCAGGCATCATAGAGATGAGAGGAGTGGAGCAGAGAGGAGGCCTCCCCTCCTCTCTATCAGTGATTTAAAGCCCCCACACGGCCTCCAGGCTGCAGCGTCACTCACCGCCAGATGGACCGGTATATCATCTGGATTACATGTGAGTTGAGGGGTAGGGGTTGTTTGGCTGGGGGGGGGGGAGGATTGGAGGGGGGTGGTGCAGGGTTGCGATTGTGTGTGTGGGGGGGGGATAAATTATGCATGTGAGTTGAGGATAATAATGATTATTATAATCCTCCCCTCACATATATGTATCATCTCCCCCTCACATGTATAGTCTGATAACCCCCTCACATATAATCTTATTAGGAGATTATACTTGTGAGGGGACTATAAATGTGAGGAGGGGATTATCAGACTATACATGTAAGGGGGAGATAATACATATATGTGAGGGGAGGATTATAATAATCCCCTCCTCACATGTATAATCCCCTCACATATATAATCTGATTATGATATTATATATGTGGGGGGATTATCAATGTGAGGAGGGGATTATCAGATTATATATGTGAGGGAGATATGATAAATATATGTGAGGGGAGGATTATAATAATCCTCTAACGTGTATAATCCCCTCCTCACATGTATAATCCCCTCCTCACATGTATAATCCCCTCCTCACATGTATAATCTGATTATGATATTATATATGTGAGGGGATTATCAATGTGAGGAGGGGATTATCAGAATATACATGTGAGGGAGATATGATAAATATATGTGAGGGGAGGATTATAATAATCCTCTAACGTGTATAATCCCCTCCTCACATTTATAATCCCTTCTTCACATGTATAATCTCCTCCTCACATGTATAATCCCCTCCTCACATGTATAATCTGATTTTGCGATTATAAATGTGAGGAGGAGATTATTAGATTATTCATGTGATGGGGAGATGTTACATATATGTGAGTGGAGGATTATAATAATCCCCTGCTCACATGTATAATCCCCTTCTCACATATATAAGGCTTGGTTCACATTGATGAATCTCCAGAAGCGATCCCTTTGGGCGGCGCTAGGACCGTGCAGATCTTTTTGCAGATCCGCTCAGAAATGCATTGCTGTCTGGAGATTTTTCAGTGTGAACCTAGTAATTATAATAGTTATATCCTGTATTATATTCCAGAGCTGTACTCACTATTCTGCTAGTGAGGTCACTGTGTCCATACATTACATTATTTATCCTGTACTGATCCTGAGTTATATCCTGTATTATACTCCACAGCTGTACTCACTATTCTGCTGATGAGGTCACTGTGTACATACATTACTTTACTTATCCTGTACTGATCCTGAGTTATATCCTGTATTATACTCCAGAGCTGTACTCACTATTCTGCTGGTGAGGTCACTGTGTACATACATTACATTACTTATCCAGTACTGATCCTGAGTTATATCCTGTATTATACTCCTGAGCCGCCATTCATATAACAGAACCTGAGGAGCATCACAACAGTCGAATCTAAAAGTTTCTTTAGGAGACTAGGTGAGTGACCTGCTGCTTCCACCATAAGTAATGTTTAGTGAGCCTTCATTTATTGCAATAGTTAGATTTTGCACAATGGGTGCCACCCGTTGTACAGAATGTCACTATTGCGGTGAATGTAGGGTCACTTTACATTACTTATGTACTGATTTATATCCTGTATTATACTCCAGAGCTGTACTCACTATTCACTAGACTGTCCGGGAATGCTGGGAGGTGAAGTTTTGGACCACCTGGAGAGTCACTGTTTTGAAACCACCTCCTTAGTCAGTATTTTCCAACCTGGGCTCCTCCAGCTGTTGCAAAACTACAACTCCTAGCATTCCCCGGACAGTCTTTAGCTGTCCAGGCACGCTGGGAGTTTTAGTTATGCAACAGCTGGAGGCACTCAGGTTTGGTAGGTAGATCCTTAGTCCATTGTTTCCCAACCTGGGTGCCTCCAGCTGTAGCAAAACTACAACTCCCAGCATGCCCAAACAGCCAAAGCCTGTTTGGAAAACACTGGACAAAGGGCCTACCTACCAAATGTTACGTGGCTACCCACCTAGCAACCAAACTTATACCTACCTACCTAGCACCAAACCTTTTACCTGCCTTTCTACCAACTGAACTTACTAACTGCCTAAATATCTTGCAAATTTACTACTTGTCTACCTACTTAGAAAATGTTCTACCTACCTAACTAGCAAATGTACTACTTGCAAACGTACTACCCGCTTACCTAGCAAACATATTACCTGGGGGGGGGGGGGGGGGGGGGGCAGGCATATTCTTTGCACAGGGGCCCTCTGCTGTCTGTGTCCGCCCCTGCACAGCAGATGTACAGTAGAAGCTCAGTAGATGCACAGTAGGTGCTCAGTAGATGCACAATAGATGCACAGTAGTCGCCCAGTTGTTGCACAGTAGTTGCACAGTATAGATACAGTAGATGCCCAGTAGGTGCACAGTAGATTCACAGTAGGTGCACAGCATTTGCACACCGATGCACAGGAAACACACAGTAGTTACACAGTAGATGCTCAATAGGTGCACATTATATGCACAGTGGGTGCACAGTAGTTGCAGTAGATTCACAGTAGACTGAGACTCAGCTGAGGACACCAGGGGTTAATTTCTCCCACCTTCGCTCCCATTAGCAACAGCAGCAGCAGCTGTCCCCTGTCAGAGGCCACACACACTCTCCCATCTTCTCGTGCGTGGGAGTCACCTAGGTAACTGGTGGCTCTGCCCACGAAGAGTAATCAATGGCCCTCTCCTCACTTTCAATGGCGGCCTTTTCCCCCACTGTTACTGCCTCCACGTCGTCCCTGTCACTTGGTAGCCGCACCGCAGCCTCCTCCGCTCCCTTCGCTGGCTGTCGGCAGTTCTGCAGGGATCCTTGCCCCAGCCACAGAAGCCCTGGTCCCGAACTGCACCGGACCCGCCGACTCTCTTCAACCACCGGAGCACCAGAGGAGTGAGTTGGAGCCCCTTAAGAATAATTAAGCAGGATAAATAGAGCTGGGCTAGCAGGAGCACAGAGATGTGCGACCGCTCAGCTCTCCATGCAGGCCACGCCCGTCTTATTGGTTATTTGACAGACAAGAGTTATACAGAACTATGGGGGAAATTTATCAAAGCCCGTGTAGAGGAAGAGTGGTGCAGTTGCCCATAGCTACCAATCAGATTGCTTCTTTTATTTTGAACAGGGCCCCTGAAAACTGAAAGAAGCGATTTGATTGGTTGCTATGGGCAACTGCACTGCTCTTCCTCTACTCAGGTTGTGATAAATCTCCCCTTATGTGCTGTAGGATTAGTTGAAATGAGGCTGATCTTTTAATAAAAGCCATCAAATCTATTAGGCCAGCATTTCGAGCTCTGAGGAGTGTAGATGATACTTCTGTTGAGAACTTACAAAGAGGTAAAAGACAATAAATGCTAAGGTGTTGTACTGTACTATGCTGCCATACCATAATAATGATTACAAGGAACAATGAGCTTTTACATTTATTTACATGCTACAATAAAATATAATGTGAATTTAGAGCAGTTAAAGCGTACCTGTCATAGTGCAAAAAAAAAAAAAAGTTATATGTTACTTATACCTACCTACCTAGCACCAAACCTTTTACCTGCCTTTCTACCAACTGAACTTACTAACTGCCTAAATATCTTGCAAATTTACTACTTGTCTACCTACTTAGAAAATGTTCTACCTACCTAACTAGCAAATGTACTACTTGCAAACGTACTACCCGCTTACCTAGCAAACATATTACCTGGGGGGGGGGGGGGGGCAGGCATATTCTTTGCACAGGGGCCCTCTGCTGTCTGTGTCCGCCCCTGCACAGCAGATGTACAGTAGAAGCTCAGTAGATGCACAGTAGGTGCTCAGTAGATGCACAATAGATGCACAGTAGTCGCCCAGTTGTTGCACAGTAGCTGCACAGTATAGATACAGTAGATGCCCAGTAGGTGCACAGTAGATTCACAGTAGGTGCACAGCATTTGCACACCGATGCACAGGAAACACACAGTAGTTACACAGTAGATGCTCAATAGGTGCACATTATATGCACAGTGGGTGCACAGTAGTTGCAGTAGATTCACAGTAGACTGAGACTCAGCTGAGGACACCAGGGGTTAATTTCTCCCACCTTCGCTCCCATTAGCAACAGCAGCAGCAGCTGTCCCCTGTCAGAGGCCACACACACTCTCCCATCTTCTCGTGCGTGGGAGTCACCTAGGTAACTGGTGGCTCTGCCCACGAAGAGTAATCAATGGCCCTCTCCTCACTTTCAATGGCGGCCTTTTCCCCCACTGTTACTGCCTCCACGTCGTCCCTGTCACTTGGTAGCCGCACCGCAGCCTCCTCCGCTCCCTTCGCTGGCTGTCGGCAGTTCTGCAGGGATCCTTGCCCCAGCCACAGAAGCCCTGGTCCCGAACTGCACCGGACCCGCCGACTCTCTTCAACCACCGGAGCACCAGAGGAGTGAGTTGGAGCCCCTTAAGAATAATTAAGCAGGATAAATAGAGCTGGGCTAGCAGGAGCACAGAGATGTGCGACCGCTCAGCTCTCCATGCAGGCCACGCCCGTCTTATTGGTTATTTGACAGACAAGAGTTATACAGAACTATGGGGGAAATTTATCAAAGCCCGTGTAGAGGAAGAGTGGTGCAGTTGCCCATAGCTACCAATCAGATTGCTTCTTTTATTTTGAACAGGGCTCCTGAAAACTGAAAGAAGCGATTTGATTGGTTGCTATGGGCAATTGCACTGCTCTTCCTCTACTCAGGTTGTGATAAATCTCCCCTTATGTGCTGTAGGATTAGTTGAAATGAGGCTGATCTTTTAAGAAAAGCCATCAAATCTATTAGGCCAGCATTTCGAGCTCTGAGGAGTGTAGATGATACTTCTGTTGAGAACTTACAAAGAGGTAAAAGACAATAAATGCTAAGGTGTTGTACTGTACTATGCTGCCATACCATAATAATGATTACAAGGAACAATGAGCTTTTACATTTATATACATGCTACAATAAAATATAATGTGAATTTAGAGCAGTTAAAGCGTACCTGTCATAGTGCAAAAAAAAAAAAAAAAAAAGTTATATGTTACTCAGGACCCAATCCTGATCATGTGCATATAATTTGTATGTGTCTCGGACCTATATATCCAGAGATATAAGCATTTATCTGCTGGTGAGTTACTTTTTCATTGTGCAGGCTGGAGGGGGCCTGTCAGTCTGTCTCCCTCACAGGAGCAAGCCTGTGCAGTCAGCCAATCAGTACACTCTACTCTATAACCCTTTCCTCTCTGGTTTTATGCTGTGTCATGTTACACAGAGAAAGATACTTGGAGCTTGCCTGCAGTAATCAGAAGACATTATGGTGAATTCATAACAGGATAAAATTTATAAATATAAGAATAGATCTTTATAAAATTAGTGCAAGGATTTTTTTAGATAAAAGTACAGCATTTTTATGAATACGTGTTCTATCTGTTTTATCTTTTCCTAGTAAAGCTGGATGCTAATAAGCATAGCTGTCACTATGTGTGTCATTCATCTTTCACAGACTCCTGAATGTCTGATCAGGATTCCGAGGAAGCTTTGACTATTTCAGCATGCTGGGAGTTGTAGTTTAGTAACAACTGAAGCTGCAATGTTTGTAAATAACTGTTAGAGCAGTGTTGTCTCCAGCTGTTGTAAAACTACAGCTCCCAACATGTCCACACATCCTTTATCTGTAGTTTTGCATACACTCAATAGAAATCTCCTATACTGGATACCGGTATGCTTTACGGCCGGTATCCAGTATGCTGTAAAATCTAGACTAGTCTGTCTGGCTAAAAGACAGGCGACCCCTAATGGCGGCTATTTTGAGCTTGAATTTCAGGTGAAAATTTACATTTTTTTTAATAGGTGTATATTGTGAAATGTCATATTATAATGAGTCCTGCAACATATGAAAAGTTTTTTTTACAATGACAGTGCCTCTTTAAGTCAATTTTACTGATGAAAACAGTCACCTTAAGAGCACAATTATGTAGAGGAAATGCCTTTTTTGGCATACTCAAAAGACCTCAGCTACTGGGAACATACAGTGCCAAGTTGGAGAATCATTATAATACCCCATTAAAGGGGTATTACGGTGGAAAATATTTTTTTCCAAATCAACTGGTACCAGAAAGTTAAACAGATTTATAAATTACTTCTATTAAAAAATCTTAAGCCTTCCAGTACTTATCAGCTGCTGTATGCTTCAGAGGAAGTTGAATAGGTCTTCTTAGTCTGACCACAGTACTCTCTGCTGCCACCTCTGTCCATATCAGGAACTGTCCGGAGCAGGAGAGGTTTGGTATGGGGATTTGCTCCTACTCTGGACAGTTCCTGAAATGGAAAAAGGTGTCAGCAGAGAGCACTGTGGTCAGACAGAGAAGAGCTATACAGCGTCCTCTGTAGTATACAGTAGGGATCGACCAATATCATTTTTTTAGGGCCGATACCGATAATCGGTGGAGGTTAATGCCGATAACTTATACCGATATTCCGGTATAAGTTATCGGCAATTTTTCCCCCCGCGACACCGCTGCAGATCATTGATTTAAAGCGGGCGCTTTAAATCAATGCACTGCAGTGGCTTTTGCGCCACCACCCGCTTCTCTCCCCCTGCCTGTCCGGGGGTCCTGAGTCCTATCACCGCCGGTCGCGGTGCGGCGGGGCGGGGGGGCGTTGCGGGGGGCGCAGCATTATCGGCTTATCGGCAAGGTGATTGCCGATACCGATAATACCCAAAATTGTGATTATCGGCTGATAATATCGGCCATACCGATAATCGGTCGATCCCTAGTATACAGCAGCTGATAAGTAAAGGAAGGATTAAGATTTTTGAATAGAAGTAATTTACTAATCTGTTTAAATTTCGGGAACCAGTTGATTTGAAAAAAATTTAATAAAAAATTTCCACCGGAGTACCCCTTTGAAGACCTCTGCTTGTTTTCTGAGAAAGTAAATGTTCTGTAAACAGGTACAGAATTACAAATTAATGCTCTTGTTGCTTAATATGGTAACCATTAGCAGAAATGAAACAATGTATTAGCCTCCTTCAGAATGTTAATCTTCAGGGCTAAATCCAGTGCATAGTAGCACCCTAATGCAACAGAGTTTTATGTACATGAACATGCACATGAAATTTAACATTGATTTAAGAAAAAACTCACATGCGCAGAAGGGGAATCTATTAAAGAAAAGTCGAACCTTCCCTATATATTTTCCCACTAGATACAATACACACCTGTTATTCGTTTAAAATAAACTGCATCAAGATTACAGGTGTGAAAGCATTTTAAGGCTGGTGTCACACAGTGATTTCTGATTTATTTATGTTTTTTAATAAAAGCCCTGATGCAAGCTAGATGTTAGATTAAACAATACTTATGTATATGTATGCTGTGGATATTTTTGGGTGCAAGTGGCATCTGACCATAACTTTTTGTGAATGTCCTATTCTTATCATATCTATATACTAGTGTCGCCTTTTTTGAATTCATACGTGCCTGACTAAAAGTGTCAGCTTACTATTAGGCGTAGTGGCCATAATGAAAATTGCAAGATTTCAGGATTATTTAAAATATAGAAAGTAAAAATGGAATAGAAAAAAAAACAAAACACTGCCACCAAAATTAAAAAGGTACTCTGGCAAAAAGTTGTTGTTTTTTCTATAAAGAAGCCCAGGGTGGCTGTTTCAACAAAAAAGTTGTATAATTATCTCTCACGGTCCCCTGCTCCCTGTCGGTATTGCTGTTCCAGTCTTTGCTGTTATCCTCTTTCTGGACAGTAGGACCCCAATGTGGACAGTGATTGACTGAGTGGCACTTTGATGTATTGACCCCTGCACCAGGAAGTAGAGTACAGTGAAGACCGGGAGCAGCAAGTGGGAGGGAGGAATATTTTTTTATTTTTTATTTTAGCAGACATCCTGGAGATCTTGAAAATATTAATACTACATAAAATGTTACATTTTTACTTTCATTTAGATTGTTGTAAATGTTTTCTAGCTCTTGATAGAGCACATTAGAGAACATAACTTTTGTTGTGTTTTGGACTCAATTGTACTGGATTTGATACTGCTGGTTTGGTAATATGGTGGCTTTCCACAAACCTGGTTGTTTACCAGAGTTGATTTTCTTTAATAATGTACATTTGTACAGTTCTGTCTATACTCAATAATAAATTATCATATTTTGCTCCATACATCTACAAATGCTATACAGGTTTGGCCATTTATATGGATACACCTTAATAAAATGGGAATGGTTGGTGATATTAACTTCCTGTTTGTGAAACATTAGTATATGTGAGGGGGGAAACTTTTCAAGATGGGTGGTGACCATGGCGGCCATTTTGAAGTTGGCCATTTTGAATCCAACTTTACTTTTGTCAATAGGAAGAGGGTCATGTGACACATCAAACATATTGGGAATTCCACAAGAAAAACAATGATGTGCTTGGTTTTAACGTATCTTTATTCTTTCATGAGTTATTTACAAGTTTCTGACCACTTATAAAATGTGTTCACTGTGCTGCCCATTGTGTTGGATTGTCAATGCAACCCTCTTCTCCCACTCTTCACACACTGATAGCATCACCGCAGGAGAAATGTTAGCTCAGGCTTCCAGTATCCGTAGTTTCAGGTGCTACAGAATGGGCAAAACAAAAATTGGAACAGGACCCTCAGTTTACGCAGAAGATTTTGTTCAGTGATGAGGCAAACTTTTATGTGAATGGTGAAGTTAACAAACAAAACCACCGCTATTGGTCTGACACTAACCCACATTGGATAGATCCCTTCAAGACTGTTGGAACAAAAAAATTGATGGTATGGTGTGGTATATGGGGTACAAAGATAGTGGGGCCATTCTTCATCAATGGAAACCTCAAGGCCACTGGATATGCGAAATTGCTACATGATGATGTGTTTCCCTCTTTATGCACTGAAGCTGGCACGTTCCCTGAGTTTTTCCAGCAAGATGGTGCACCACCACATTATGGGTGTCAGGTCCGAACATTACTAGATGAACAGTTTCCTGGAAAGTGGATTGGTCGTCGTGGGCCATTTGAATGGCCCCCAAGGTCTCCCGATCTGACCCCCTTAGACTTTTATATTTGGAGTCATCTGAAGGCAATTGTCTATGCTCTGAAGATACGAGATGTGCAGCACCTGAAACTACGGATACTGGAAGCCTGTGCTAACATTTCTCCTGCGGTGTTGCTATCAGTGTGTGAAGAGTGGGAGAAGAGGGTTGCATTGACAATCCAACACAATGGGCAGCACATTGAACACATTTTATAAGTGGTCAGAAACTTGTAAATAACTCATGAAAGAATAAAGTTACGTTAAAACCAAGCACATCATTGATTTTCTTGTGAAATTCCCAATAAGTTTGTTGTGTCACATGACCCTCTTCCTATTAAAAAAACAAAAGTTGGATTCAAAATGGCCAACTTCAAAATGGCCGCCATGGTCACCACCCATCTAGAAAAGTTTCCCCTCTCACATATACTAATGTGCCACAAACAGGCAGTTAATATCACAAACATTCCCATTTTATTAAGGTGTATCCATATAAATGGCCCACCCTGTACATCCATCGCTGTGTTATTGGTGCAGGACCTTCTTCTGCAGATGGAGTGGTGTAGGACCTCCTGCGCCCTGAAATTACGCCATCAAGCAGCAGGCCCTGCACCACTCCGGATAACGTAGTGAACAATGAAAAAGCTTAATCGGTGGAGCGTAGGGAAGGTGAGAGGAATTTTTATTTTTTTAATGGTCTGGTATCGGCACCAGTATTAGAAAAATTCAACTTCCTCTGTAGTATACAGCAGCTGATAAGTACTGGAAGAATTAAGATTTTTAAGTAGCAGTAACTTATAAATCTTTTTTAACTTTTTGGCACCAGTTGATAAAAAAAAAAAAAAATATATATATATATATATATATATATATATATTCAACTAGAGTACCCCTTTAATGTCCATTCTAGTGAAGATTTTAGTTACATAATCATATCCTTTGTCTCATCTAGCTGTTAAATAGCTAACAGATATGATTGTGTGGACTGAAACGTGTGGAACATGCATTTTTACTTTCCATATCAGTCACACTAAGCTCTGGCCACACTGAAAGGGCTTCATGGGGTGCTTAGATTGCTTATTAACTTGCTTATTTACTCTTAAAGTTAATTACATTATTTACTCTACGCAAATAATGTAATTAACTTTTTTTCTCTATAATCACTTCACTGAATTTACTCTCAGGCCAAAATACTTACACTTTTACCCAAATGAGTGTTTGATAATGCAGATAGTAGGGCAGTATGAGGTGTAGTTATGTTAGGCAGCCTACATTGGTGGCTGTGTCTTGCGGTTCATGCAGAGGCCAGACCAACCACTCTCTTATTTCCATGGGACACTCCAACTAAGAAACATTTAAAGGGACTTTTAGGTCATATATCCAGTCAGAACTGAGCATTCTGTTTCTGGCTGAAGATTGATGCTATTTTGTGTTTTTTTTTTTTTTTTTTCATGTACGGTATATTTCTCTTAATTTTACTTAGTATATAAGAGCACAATAATGCTTACATTTAAAGCAATGTTTTAATAATAATGAAAAATGCAAACATTCCTTGTACTGGCAGGAGCACATGTTAGCTTAAGAAATGTTTATAACTAAAATGGTTTTGTGAGCCTTTGACAAGTTGTATATGTAAATTATTACTTATTTTATTGTACTATATCTATGTAGAAACTTTCATTTTTAATGGCAAGGGCAATGAATTTCATCCTTTCAAACATACTTGGCATGTTGATCACATAAAATAGGAATTGCAGATAACCCTTGGTATGTGATCATCATGGCAACAACTTCATGTTTTGCAACCTGTTGAATTAAATTATGACTGTTTAAAGCTATATTCTCTAGTTACTGGCTATTTTGCGTAGAACAGACCTAAATCTTCCTTAGATGCTTAAAACATTTTAAGGACGAACATATTTTTATGCTTAAACAATTTCGCATGCAAAGAACAAAATATTAGTGGCCAAGCAGCTGTTTCCATTAATCCAGATCAATTGAATGTACCAGACTTTAATTAACTCCCAGTTGTTTGTACCAAGTGTAGGGGTTCATTCGAAAATTCATTCCATTCCAAGCTTTTCCCAAAAAACTAGTGTGTTAGTGATTAAAGCCAATGAATATAAGGAGGTGAAAATGTCATGTCTTGCCAGTTATTTAGCATCTTCCCTTGCACAGTTCTTGAAATGTATTTTCCGATGAACACATTATAATGTTTAATTGTTGAAAACCTTGTACTTTTGAGCTCCAGTGATGCTGAGATAACACAGTGTAAACTCATTCAGCTGATTGGCATCTATGTAAATGCAATGTACACACATTTGTAAGGACTGTGCTTATCATATAACGTCTATGCAAGAATTGACTGGTTTAAAATGGGAAAGTTCAATAACGCTTCCTTTTTTACGTGAGCAGCTAGCTGCCTGATACGGCTTCAGATCGATTATGTACAAGTTGATTGGTGTTCGGCAAAAGGACCCAGTTATTGGCAGTGAACGCCTCTCAAACGTTTCTGTATATCAGCAATCAGTTAGCGAATGAGCATGTGTGCCTTTTACACCGGGCAATCCTCTGCTAGTTTGACTAAAAATGTCCTTGTGAAAAAGGCCTATTAAAGCGGTTCTCCAGGAATAGAAAAACAGTTAATTTCTTTCTAGAACAGCTCCACGTTTGTCTCCAGGTTGGGTGTGGTATTACAACTTGGCTCCATTAATTTCAATGGGACTGAGCTAAGGAACCACACCCAACCTGGAGACAGATGGGGAGCTGTTCGTGAAATAAATAAGCTCTGTTTTTCTATTCCTGGATAACCCCTTTAACTCTGAGCACACAACCAGAATTCATCATTGGTGAAATATTACACATTTTTCCAAATTACATGATGTATTATTATTATTCTTAATTAACTTAACCCTTAATGACGTCTTCCTTATCCACATCTGGAGGGTGCATCTAAACCCAGTTACTGCTCATTTTGTCGCGAAAGAGAACATGCAAAATGGAGGGGTTCTTGAGAGCGCTATTGCATACAGAGATGAAAGAATTTCAATGTACGCCAAACGTTACACAGGACTGGCTTTTATTCAAAAAGTCAAAATTATACAGGACAGCACGTATCGGCGCACACTCGTGCCTTCCTCAGGTCCACAACAATTTACAGCCTGTCGTCCTGACGAGGTTCCCTGTGTGTTGGCTCGGCCTGAGGAAGGCACGTGTGTGCCGAAACGCGTTGTCCTGTATCATTTTGACTTTTTGAATAAAAGCCAGTCCTGTGTAATGTTTGCCGTATGTTGAAATTATTTCATCTCTGTATGCAGTAGCGCTCTCAAGAACCCCTCCATTTTGCATGTTCTCTTTTGCTAAACTTTCTCCGTACCCCTCGGGATCACGGATAAAAAGGGGTCAGAGCAGAAAGCAGAAAACTGTCTTCCATTACTCCAGCATACCCTTAAACCTCATGGTACAAGGTGTTCTTGCCTCATTGTATATCCACAGAAGGTCAGTACGACACCTTGGGTGTTAGTGGTGGGTATTTGCAGTGTTTATCTATCCCGTCTGTTTTTAAATATTACACAAGGGAGCGCCCCATATTTTTTCCTGTTTTTCTCCCTCCTGCTCATTTAGTCATAATTTGTAGCCTCTGAACTCTGCTTAGATGTATGTAAAGCACATTTGTTAGACTATTAATTTTATACGTAATCCAGGTCTTAACCTGGCCATGCACATGATAATGGCCATCTGAACACTTGTTTTTCCAGTAATTATGCCCCCCCTATTAATATTATCACTATTATTATTATAAAAGGCCATTTGTAAAAATACAATAAAATTAAATGAATGAATGACTGTCACAAAAGGTGAAACAGCTTACAATCTTTAAAGGGGTTCTCCGGTGCCTAGACATCTTATCCCCTATCCAAAGGATAGGGGATACGATGCCTGATCACGGGAGTCCCGCCGCTGAGGACCCCCGTGATCTTGTACGCGGCACCCCGTTTGTAATCAGTCCCCGAAGCGTGTTCGCTCCAGGTCTGATTATCGGCGACCACAGGGTGGGCGGCGTGTGACGTCACGCCCCCGCCCCCATGTGATGTCATGCTCCGCCCCTCAATGCAAGCCTACGGGAGGGGGCGTGACGGCTATCACGCCCCCTCCCGTAGGCTTGCATTAAGGGGTGGAGCGTGACATCACACGCCGTCGGCCCTGTGGTCACCGGTAATCAGACCCGAAGCGAACACGCTCCCGCGTGCAAGATCACGGGGGTCCCCAGCGGCGGGACTCCCGGCGATCAGGCATCTTATCCCCTATTCTTTGGATAGGAGATAAGATGTCTAAGCACCGGAGAACCCCTTTAAGGAAAGGGGGAAAAGTCATAGGCGAGCACAGAATCTGCTTATAAAGTACTGTAGTTGTTGCAATGTTATTGTAGGTTTAGATTTTTTCTTAAATGGTGGGTTTACATGTTGCATTTGACAGTTTTAATGATGGAGGAGAGTCTAGTGTATTGGGGTAACAAGTTCCAGAGCATGCGGGATGCACAGTAGAAATCTTAAAAGCAGCAGTATGAGGGAAGACAAGAGGAGAACAAAAAAGTTGTGTCATTTCCGAAGATTTCATGAGGGGAGTTATGAGGAGTTGTAAAGGAATACCATGAGATATTATTATTATAATTTTTTTGTAACTGGCCTCTGCAGCAATCCTTCCTTCTTCATTAGATTACTAATGCCATTATTTTACTTACAATTTCTGCAGGTACCGGGTAACCTTCCTACTCCCAGTTTCTGTTATGTTCTTGCTATTCATCATGAGAAGGGCGGTGACAATATAAAGCAAACAAATGCTATTGCTGATCTGTACCTACCAACTGTAATTCACAATCTTAAAGAAATCCTTCAGGTAATTCACTAAACATAATATGGGATCTAAAAGTTTAAGGACATATGTAGGTCAAAGTAAAATCCTTCCACTTAAGGATCATTTTCTTCACGTCAAACGGATTGTAAAATGGTTGGTTTAAAATTGTATCATATCGCCAAAACGATGGTAGAACGTCTTTACATGTTTATGTCCATTTTCTTTTTAATTGCATTTATTGTTATGTTTTGTAATTTTTCTAAATAGTTCTGAAGCTACTGCGCATGTGCAGGGAATAAATTGTGTCTGTTTAAATGGATGAAAATGGATAGTGATATGTTTCACGTAGACAGTAATGTTTAAATTAATCTCATACGATTTTAATCAGTTTTTCAATCAGGACAAAAAATTTTGATAAAACACAATTTTACATCTGACAAAGAAAATCAGACAAAAATGTAAAGGGATCAAAATGGGTGCATTAGTTGGATAAGATTTGTGAATAGATGGATGTAAGAATCATGATGTAAATGCTCCCTAAAAAAAAGTTCATTTTGTAATTCCAATCATCCAGACGTTCTGCTAGTCTGGCATCGCAATTGTTTTGGTTTACTGTAACTCAAGGAGGAAGTGCAGCAACAAAATACAGTGAATGTCTGATTATGGTGAATATTCTGTGTAAAATGTAAATTTTATCATATGCAGCCAGATTTGTTTTATGCACCACTATAAGGGTTGTAGTAATGTTTTACACCAAGGTAAGATATAATTTTGATCTGGAAATGCAAGGATGAACATTTCAGAAAGTATGTGAAGAGTGCAAATGAATTGTGTTTAAACTGGATTAATCTAGTAATGGCATCATACCAGTTTATGTGATGGCATAACATTGATAAATTATACCATGTACGTATGTCCATTAGTCTGTTCATTTTATTTACTTATTGCTATTTATTATTTTTTTCTCTCCACCTTAATTTCTAGATGACCGCTTTGAGCCAGCGATGCAGCTTTTGGGCAACAGTGATATATGTTAAGCCTGAGGTAAAGTTTCATGTTTTTTCTCCAGAGAGATGGTTGTTTAGATAGAAGTGTTGGACCCAAGCTTCACTCTGCTACATGTGAATAATGATGTAAACTACAACAATTAATCAAAGACTAGTACATATATCATCTACTGCCATAATTAACAGTACCGAATACAGTCTACAAACATGGATCACTAGTCACATAGGTTCTGTGTGAACACGTAAATCTACTCAGGGGACATTACACCATATGTGTACTTATTACCACAGGACATGACGTTTACATTGCAGGGATTTCTATATATACAGTGGTCCCTCAACATACGATGACAATCCATTCCAAATGGACCATCGTTTGTTGAAATCATCGTATGTTGAGGGATCCGTGCAATGTAAAGTATAAGACAGTGGTCTACAATCTGCGGACCTCCAGATGTTGTAAAACTACAATACCCAGCACACTGGGAGTTGTAGTTTTGCAACATCTGGAGGTCCGCAGGTTGAAGACCACTGGTATTGGAGGTTATACTCACGTGTCCCCGCCGCTCTGGACCCGTCACCGCTCGTCACCGCTGCCCTGGATGTCGCCGTCCATCGCTGTTGCCGCATCCCCGGGGTGTCCCCGACGCTCCGGCAAGGCCTCTGCTTCCCCGGCATCCTCGCTCTCCGTCGCCGCCATCTTGTCGCTACGCACGTCGCCCCTATTGGATGACGGGACGGTGTGCGCATCGATGTGATGATGACGATGGAGAGCACCGACGATGCAGGGTATCCCAAAGAGGACGCGCCGGTTCCCCCTAGGACAGGCAAGTGATCATCAGCGGAATAACACGGGGCACCGTAAACGGCTATCCGGTGGCAGCTGAAGAAGTCTGCGCTGCCGGAGAGACGTTTATGCAATGGCTCCGACATACAAAAGCATTGTATGCTGATGCTGCCTTCCACATGCGATGGACTCTGAGAGGCCATTGTATGTTGAAATGATCGTATGTCGGGGGGTCACTGTATTGCCACTTGTTTGTTTTAGATAATATGGATTGAAGTTTAATTATATTGTATTATTTATTCATTTGTTTTGTTTAATAATTTATACATTTTCTCTTGCTGGCTTTGTACTACTGGGCAGACATTGTCATCTTTCAGTCCCAAACTGGTAGCTCACAGACCATGTTCTTTATCTTAAAGGGGTACACTGGAGGAAAAATTATGTTTTCAAATCATCTGGTGCCAGAAAGTTAAACAGATGTGTAAAATATGTCTATTTAAAAATCTTAAGCCTTCCAGTATTTATAAGCTGCTGTATAATCCAGAGAAAGCTGCGTAGTTCTTTCCAGTCTGACCACAGTGCTCTCTGATGCCACCTTTGTCAGTGTCAGGAACTATCAAGAGCGGAGAGGTTTGCTATGAGGAAATTTTGGAAATTTTAAGATTTTTAAATAGAGGTAATTTACAAATCTGTAAAATTTCTTTTTTTCTGATGGAATACCCCTTTAAACACAGATTTAATAAAGTAGTTGTTCAGGCATTCTCTTCTTCCCAGTCTGGCATTGGGGTTGTGGAGAGATGCAACTGCACTGGTTGATTTGGTTTCCAAGGCAAGTGTCCGATGTCCAGCAACTAACTTACCTGGGTTCATTTACTTAGATTAGAACCTGTGCACAATACCTACTTACTAGACATTACCTGTAGTTACTCAGCCCCTTTGCCCTGCAACTCCTGTTCACTCAATCTTCTACCTTCTTCTTGCTTACAAGACAAACACGCAGAGCAGGAACTGCCTGCTCAGCCAATCACTCGCCACTCACGGTGATTGGATCAGGGTACCAGACAGTGGCAAACAGGAGCTGCAGAGGACTGGGGCTAGGTAAGTATGCCTTTTTTACTCTATTCCCACCACCGCACCCCTCCTACCCCTGCAGGCTGCAATACCCAGGCATTTATTTTTATTTTTTTTAAATGACAACTTGAGTGATTTTCTAAAGTACCAGCGTATAATAAATATAAATAATAAAAATCGCTTTGAAAATTGCTTATTGAGATGTTAATTACTTTGAAAAAAAAAAAGTACCGTATTAGGCTAATTTCACACAGGTGTATTATGGGCATATATTTGTGCCCCTATTATGGCTGAGTGAATTAGTATCATAGAGCTGCTGTTTCCAATTCATTAAGCCACAGTTGGACACTCAGCAATTATATGGGATAAAAATTGTGCCCACTATATGCTTAAGTAAAACTGACCTTAGGCTGGGATAACACATTGCAACTGCGTTTTTCAAAATGTTTGTAGCTAAATGCTGCCTAAGGCTAGATTAGATTCACACAGTGTATTTTCAGTGTTTATTTTATTGTAAAAATGCGTCCATAAAATCGCAGAAAATGTGCATTGGATGGGTAAATTAATAAAAACAAAACAAAAACGCACCCCTCCTGTTGCTCATGGTCCAGCACCATCACTGCATTCCTGGCAGAGGTGCCCTGATGGTGTCACTGTACACTGTATACGGGACTGTTCGAGTTAATCATTGGCCCAGGCAGTCTTGTGCAACAAGAAGTGCAGGTGACCGCTAAGTAGAGTGAATATATGCATAGTGTAGAGTGACATCACCAGCACACTTATGCTGGGGACTCCGGAACTTACCATATACAGTATTAACTTTCCAAGTCGGATGCTGTACACTATCTAATGGTATTTTTGCCCATGAGGGAACTTTCTCAAAAATGCACAGCTGGTAATAATGGACTGCTACTGTCACATGTGGTGAGACTTAGGACCTGGCAGAGGTGGGGAAACATACCAATATGTTATTGTTTCAGTGCTATTCCTTCCAATTTCCATTTAGAAAATTGATCTTTCATACTGGTCATCGGCTAATAAGGATATCGGCCAATAATGATGAATATGCCTCTATGTTTGTAATAAACTCATCAGATTGTTGTTGTATGATGAAGAACCCCAGAAGGGCTGCAATCACAATGTACTCACATAATCAGTAGAGACAATTTTTTTTCTTGCTCTTATCAGTTGCTGACATGGTACTACACTTTTCTGCTACTGTTCTTCAGACACAAAGGAAGACGCTGACATCTGATGTCCCTTAACTGTGTCCACTCCTTATCTGTCCTTGTGGCCAGTCTGGGCTCACATCAGCCTTCCTGTCTGTGTAGCTGGAGCCCTTGAGTGAGAAGGATGAATCTTCCTGATTAGTTCTAGTCTAGCTCATCCTGGCATGTGGGACCTCAGGGTGTTACTGATGAAAGGCTATTACAGGTTATTTGTTACCAGCTGATAGAGAATAGTTGGGTAGGGGCAGTGCATATTTTATATGGCTTTTCTTTTAGTATAACAGCATAAAATTTGGTGACATACAGAATTAATGAATGGGATTATAGGTTGCACTGCATTAAGTAGCCCTTTGTTTAGTATCTCTACTGTCAAAAATCAGAAGCATAGCAATGTTTGATCATTCCTGGGACAGTACAGAGAACAAGATGTAAATGTTAAAAAGCTGCACAAACAGACTGAACTGATTTCAGCTTTCTCTCCCACTGCGTAATAGAACACATGGCTCACATATTTCTCATGCAGCTCTAAGTGTGTGCTACCCTCAAGTAACAATTTCTCACTGCATTAAAAAGATATTAAAATGTATAATTAATAGTTTTACATCAGTACTGACCTCACACACTGACAGCCATGATTAACTGACAGAAGGCAACAGCTTCTTCAGCTGTTGTAGGACTGCAAGTTCCAGGCTGTTCTTTAGTGCTGTGCATTACCTCAAGAAAGTTATTGAAAGGTATTGATTGCTGTTTTAGTGGCATAAGTCCAATAATGGCATACAAGCTTTTATGTAACACATTCAGTCTTGAGAACCATATACCAAGTGTGTATATGCATGTGGAGATGTTTGTGACATTTATTTTTGGAAATGTTTCTATAGAACATTGCATGTGTATCACTGCATGCAATTTGCCACTGTGGTTTTCTCCAGGGTATTTTCCTTATAAATGCCCATGAACAATGCCAAAATACAGCTGTCGGTATAGCAGAAAATAATTTAAAGAGTACCTGTCATCAAACCATAGTTTCTAAACTAAGGGTGGGTTCACACTACGTTTTCTCCCATACGGGAGCGCATACGGCAGGGGGGAGCTAAAACCTCGCGCTCCCGTATGTCACCGTATGCGCTCCCGTGTGTCATTCATTTCAATGAGCCGGCCGGAGTGAAACGTTCGGTCCGGTCGGTTCATTTTTGCGCCGTATGCGCTTTTACGACCGGACCTCAAACCGTGGTTGACCACAGTTTTTAGGTCCGGGGGAAAAGCGCATACGGCGCAAAAATGAGCCGACCGGACCAAACGTTTCACTCCGGCCGGCTCATTAAAATGAATGACACACGGGAGCGCATAGGAAGGCATACGGGAGCGCAAGGTTTTAGCTCCCCCCTGCCGTATGCGCTCCCGTATGGGGGAAAACGTAGTGTGAACCCAGCCTTACTCAGATTATATTCCCTAACTACTCCTAACACCCCTCCTGCTCTTTTTCCGAGCTTTAAAAAGCTGTGTATCATATCTTTCCCCTTGCTCACATTGTGTGAGCTCCCGGCAGTAAAAAGAGGGCGTTCCCCAGCAGGCGTGATGTCACTGAAACCTGCGAGAGGTGTGCCTCGCCACGCCCCGCACGCACTTCCTGAGTTTGTTCTCCTGCCAGGCTAGGAGGAGACCAAACTAACTGTTTGACTAGCGGCAGGGAACAGAACAGAGCCACCTAGTGGCCGTTTTTTCAATCACATTAAAAACATATAAAGGTGGAGAATTTTAACAGGAAGTAAATAGCAGTGTCTTATAGTTACATAAGGAACAATATATTAAAGGGGTATTCCAGGTTTAACTGGCTCCGGAAAGTTAAACAGATTTGCAAATTACTTCTATTAAAAAATCTTAATCCTTCCAATAGTTATTAGCTTCTGAAGTTGAGTTGCTGTTTTCTGTCTAACTGCTTTCTGATGACTCACGTCCCGGGAGCTGTCCAGCTCCTATGGGGATATTTTCCCATCATGCAAGGGATATTCTCCCATCATGCACAGTTCCCGGAACGTGACATCATCATTGAGCAGTTAGACAGAAAACTTCAGAAGCTAATAACTATTGGAAAGATTAAGATTGTTTAATAGAAGTAATTTACAAATCTGTTTAACTTTCCGGAGCCAGTTGATATATAAAAAAAGTTTTTGCCTGGAATACCCCTTTAACCCCTTCACGACGAGCGACGTACATGTACGGAGCCGCGAACTGTCACTTGGCACGCGGCGACATACATTTACGTCACTGGGTTCCGGGAGCGCCGCGTCACCGATAGCGGTGATCGGGCCGGGATGACTGCTGTTATCTAACAGCAGGCATCCCGGCACATCGCCAAGGGGGGTCCTGAGACCCCCCCCATGACCGCGATGTGCGCAAATCGCAAGTCAATTCAGACCTGCGATCTGCGCGATTCCGGGTCATACGGGTCACTGGTGACCCAGTGACCTGGAAAATAAGAGGGATCAGGGGTGTTCGAGACACCCTCGATCCCCCTGAAGGGATAGGAGTTTGGTGGCAGGGGTGCCACCCCTCTTATCCCTGCTATTGGTCGGCCGCTTTGCCCACCTATCGGTGTCCGGGCAAAATGGGGGAACTGTACAGGGAAGGTCAGCGCTGAAGGTCCCTTACCTGGATCCCGGATCCCCAAGCGCGATCCTCCCCCACGTGCGGCGGCGGCAGCAATACTTCCGGGTCCTGCTAGGTGAGTTGTTGCCTAGCAACATCCGGAGGGCCAAAGTTTACAGTGGTCTCTAAACCGTGGCCCTCCAGATGTTGCAAAACTACAACTCCCAGCATGCCCAGACAGCAGTTTGCTGTGTGGGTATGCTGGGACTTGTAGTTTTGCAATATTTAGAGGGGTTCAGGTTGTAGATCACTAAGTGGTCTCAAACTGTAGCCCTCCAGATGTTGCAAAACAACAACTCTCAGCATGCCCAGACAGCAGTTTGCTGTCTGGGCATGCTGCGAGTTGTAGTTTTGCAACATCTGGAGGGCCACAGTTTTTAGACCACTGGACAGTGATTTAAAACCTGAACTCCTCTAAATCTTGCAAAACTACAACTCCCAGCATTCAGGAACAGCATAAGGCTGTCTTGGCATGCTGGGAGTTGTACTTGCGTGCCTCCAGCCATTGCATAACTACATCTCCCAGCATGCCCTTCCGCAATTAGTACATGCTGGGAGTTGTAGTTTTGCAACAGCTGGAGGCACACTGTTTGGAAAATACTGAGTTAGGTCATAGAACCTAACTCAAGGTTTTCCAGCCAGTGTGCCTCCAGCTGTTGCAAAACTACAACTCCCAGCATGCTGGGAGTTGTAGTTTTGACCGCCCTCCCATGTGAATGTACAGGAGTACAGTGAATGTACTCCTAGCGGGAGACTCAGTGTAATCTGCCTCCAGTGTGAATGTAACCTAAAAACACTACACTAACATAAAATAAAGAGTAAAACACTACATATACACACGTACACTGCCCCCCCCCCCCCTACCACCCCCCTACCCCAATAAAAAGCGTATTGTACGGCAGTGTTTCTAAGATGGAGCCTCCAGCTGTTGCAAAACAAAAACTCCCAGCTGGAGGCACCCTGTTTGGGAATCACTGGCATAGAATACCCCTATGTCCACCCCTATGCAAGTCCCTAATTCAGGCCTCAAATGCGCATGGCGCTCTCACTTTGGAGCCCTGTCGTATTTCAAGGCAACAGAATAGGGTCACATATGGGGTATCGCCGTACTCGGGAGAAATTGCCTAACAAATTTTGGGGGGCTTTTTCTCCTTTTACCCCTTATGAAAAGGAACAGTTACATAGTTACATAGTTACATAGGGTTAGGGTCTACACCAGCACGTTAGTGTAAAAAAAAAAAATTTTTTACACTAACATGCTTGTGTTGCCCTATACTTTTCATTTTCACAAGAGGTAAAAGGGAAAAATGCCCCCCAAAATTTGTAACGCAATTTCTCCCGAGTACGGAGATACCCCATATGTGGGCGCAAAGTGCTCTGGGGGCGCACAACAAGGCCCAGAAGGGAGAGTGCGCCATGTACATTTGAGGTGATTTGCACACGGGTGGCTGATTGTTACAGCGGTTCTGACAAACGCAAAAAAAAAACACACCCACATGTGACCCCATTTTGGAAACTACACCCCTCACGGAATGTAATAAGGGGTGCAGTGAGAATTTACACCCCACAGGTGTCTGACGGATCTTTGGAACAGTAGTACGTGAAAATGAAAAATTTTGCACAGCCCACTGTTCCAAAGATCTGTCAGACACCAGTGGGGGGTAAATGCTCACTGTACCCCTCATTACATTCTGTGAGGGGTCTCGTTTCCAAAATGGTATGCCATGTGTTTTTTTTTTTTTTTCTGTCCTGGCACCATAGGGGCTTCCTAAATGCGACATGCCCCCCGAGAAAATTTGCTCTCAAAAAAGTCAAATATGACGCCTTCTCTTCTGAGCATTGTAGTTCGCCCACAGTGCACTTCAGGTCCACTTATGGGGTACCTCCATACTCAGAAGAGATGGGGTTACAAATTTTGGGGGGTCTTTTCTGCTATTAACCCTTTAAAAAATGTGAAATTTGGGGGAAAACCAAAATTTTTGTGAAAAAAAACAATTTTTTTTACATATGCAAAAGTCGTGAAATACCTGTGGGGTATTAAGGCTCACTTTATCCCTTGTTACATTCCTCAAGGGGTCTAGTTTCCAAAATGGTATGCCATGTTTTTTTTGTTTTTGCTGTCCTGGCACCATAGGGGCTTCCTAAATGCAACATGCCCCACCGAACAAAATTTGCTCTCAAAAAGCCAAATATAACTCCTTCTCTTCTGAGCATTGTAGTTCGTCCGCAGTGCACTTCAGGTGCACTTATGGGGTACCTCCATACTCAGAAGAGATGGGGTTACAAATTTTGGGGGGTCTTTTCTGCTATTAACTCTTTAAAAAATGTGAAATTTGGGGGAAAACCAACATTTTAGTGAAAAAAAAATAATTTTTTTACATATGCAAAAGTCGTGAAACACCTGTGGGGTATTAAGGCTCACTTTATCCCTTGTTACATTCCTCAAGGGGTCTAGTTTCCAAAATGGTATGCCATGTGTTTTTTTTTCTTTTGCTGTTCTGGCACCATAGGGGCTTCCTAAATGCGACATGCCCCCAAAAAAACATTTCAGAAAAACGTACTCTCTAAAATCCCTTTGTCGCTATTTTGCTTCTGAGCCCTCTACTGCGCCCGCCGAACACTTTACGTAGACATATGAGGTATGTGCTTACTCGAGAGAAATTGGGTTACACATACAAGTATACATTTTCTCCTTTTACCCCTTGTAAAAATTCAAAAATTGGGTCTACAAGAACATGCCAGTGTAAAAAATTAAGATTTTGAATTTTCTCCTTCACTTTGCTGCTTTTCCTGTGAAACACCTAAAGGGTTAAAACATTTACTGAATGTAATTTTGAATACTTTGTGGGGTGCAGTTTTTATAATGGGGTCATTTATGGGGTATTTCTAATATGAAGACCCTTCAAATCCACTTCAAACCTGAACTGGTCCCTGAAAAATTGTGAGTTAAAAAATTTTGTGAAAAATTGGAAAATTGCTGCTGAACTTTGAAGCCCTCTGGTGTCTTCCAAAAGTAAAAACTCATCAATTTTATGATGCAATCATAAAGTAGACATATTGGGGGAGATTTATCAAACGATTTAGACTAGTTTTTTCTTGTCTAAATTTGTCGCACAGAAAGTCGCAGTCTAAATATGTGCGACTTTTCTGCGACTTTTGCTGTAGAGGATTTTTAGAACATGATGCATGCAAGTCTATTTTAGACGGAAATGCATTGGAAAATGCATTGGTGCTGAATTTATCAAGTGCGACTTTTGTGCGACAAGTCGCATCTGCCCAAAATACGCTGAAAAGTCAGACCATGTTGGAGCAGGTCTAAATGCAGTTTAAGCTGTAGACCCTGAAGTCTGAGCACAGAATTTATCAAGGGCTGGGAGACCTTTGATAAATTAGGAGCACAATAGACAGGAGACTACCACATACGCTGGTCTATAAGCATACCCAGAATAGACTAGATTAGTAAATGTCCCCCATTGTATATGTGAATCCAAAAAAAAATTTATTTGGAATATCCGTTTTCCTTACAAGCAGAGAGCTTCAAAGTTAGAAAAATGCTAAATTTTTTCATCAAATTTGGGGATTTTTCACCAAGAAAGGATGCAAGTTACCACTAAAATTTACAACTATGTTAAAGTAGATTATGTTACGAAAAAACAGTCTCAGAATCAGAATGATAAGTAAAAGCATTCCAGAGTTATTAATGTTTAAAGTGACAGTGGTCAGATTTGCAAAAAAGGGCTTCGTCCTAGAGGTGAAAATGGGCTCCGTCCTTAAGGGGTTAAAAGTTTAGTTTGGTGACAGGTATTCTTTAAGTTACTCTGGACCTTGGTTGCCCTGTGTAGTTTTGGGCCAACTGTTGATGACTTTTTTTGATCACAACTGGATATGAAGTATATATCTAGCCATACAAGAGATTGTAAGAGACTCATTATATATCTGACTTAGACAAGAGGCTGTACCAAGGCTGTAGGCACAGGTGCCACCTCACGATCACGTGATTGATCGGTCGGAACGACCGACCAATCAATGTCCTGCTGGACGGTGATCGGGGTGGCGATCGGGGCGGCGACCGGGGCCGGCGGGGGTCTCCTACATTTCCCCGGTCTGGCGGGGGTCCCGGTGGCAGCAGCTGGAGGTGAGGACTGTTCACCTCCTGCTGTTGCTTAGCAACAACTCTTAGCATGCACAGCCAAAGGGCATGCTGGGAGTTGTAGTTTTGCAACAGCTGGAGTTCCAACTACAACTCCCATCATGCCCTTTGGTAGTCTATGCATGCTGGGGATTGTAGTTATGCAACAGCTGGAGGCTTTTTCTATGAAAAAGTGTGCATCCAGCTGTTGCATAACTACAATTCCCAGCATGAACAGACTACCAGAGGGCATGCTGGGAGTTGTAGCAGTGTGCCTCCAGCTGTTGCAAAACTACAACTCTCAGCATGCCCTTCAACTGTCGATGCATGCTGTGTTGTTTTGCAACAGCTGGAGACACATTGGTTGTGAAACAGAGTTTTCGTCCTAACAAGTGTGCCTCCAGCTGTGTCAAAAATACAACTCCCAGCATGCCTTCCAGAGACTGTACATGCTGGAAGGCACACTGGTTGCAAAACACTGAGTTAAGTAACAAACTCTTAGTGTTGCACAAACAATTTGTCTCCAGCTGTTGCATAACTACAACTGTTGTAGTTTTGCAACAGCTGGAGGTTTGCCCCAGGGTACATTCACACTGGCAGGTTTACAGCAAGTTTTCTGCTTCAAGTTTGAGATGCGGCAAATTTTCCGCCGTAGATCAAACTCCCAGCGTGAAACTCACTGTAAACCCCTGCCTGTGTGAATGTACCCTAAAAACACTACACTGCACTACACAGAATAAAAAGTAAAACACTACATATACATATATTCCTACACAGTCCTCTCCCCCCCAATAAAAAAAAAAGTCTTGTACGGCACTGTTTCCAAAACGGAGCCTCCAGCTGTTGAAAAACAACAACTCCCAGTATTTCCGGACAGCCACTGACTGTCAAGGCATGCTGGGAGTTTTGCAACAGCTGGAGACACTGCCCTAGGGTAATTGGTGGCAGATGCATATCCCCAAAATAGGCCTCAAATGCGCATGGCGCTCTCTCGCTTCGGAGCCCTGTCGTATTTTAAGGAAATAGTTTAGGGCCACATATGGAGTATTTCCGTACTTGGGAGAAATTGCGTTACAAATTTTGGGGGCCTTATTCTCCTTTTACCCCTTATGAAAAGGTAAAATTGGGGTCTACGCCAACATGTAAGTGTAAAAAAATTTAATTTTTTACACTAACATGCTGGTGTTGCCCCATACTTTTAATTTTCACAAGCGGTAAAAGGAAAAAATAACATTTGCAACTCAATTTCTCCTGGGTACGGATATACCCCATATGTGGGTGTAAAGGGATCTGCGGGCACACAACAAGGCTCAGGAATGAGAGCGCACTATGTACATTTGAGGTCTAAATTGGTGATTTGCACAGGGGTGGCTGATTTTACAGTGGTTCTGACATAAATGCAAAACAATAAATACCCACATGTGACCCCATTTTGGCAAATACACCCCTCACGGAATGTAGCAAGGGGTATAGTGAGCCTTAACACCCCACAGGTGTTTGACAAATTTTCGTTAAAGTTGGATGTGAAAATGAAAAAAAAAACATAATTTTTTTTCACTTAAATGCTGGTGTTACCCTAAATTTTTATTTTCACAAGGGAGAATAGGAAAAAGCCCCCCAAAATTTGTAACCCCATTTCTTCTGAGTAAGAACATACCCCATATGTGGATGTAAAGTGCTCTGCGGGCGCACTACAATGCTCAGAAGAGAAGGCGCGCCATTGGTATTTTGGAGAGAGAATGTGTCCGAAATTGAAGGCCATGTGTGTTTACAAAGCCCCCATAGTGCCAGAACAGTGCCCCCTCCCCCCACATTTTACCCCATTTTGGAAACTACACTTGGTGTCTGACAGATTTTTGGAACAGTGGTCCGTGAAAATGAAAAATGTAATTTTTCATTTGTACAGCCCACTGTTCCAAAGATCTGTCAAACGCCAGTGGGGGGTAAATGCTCACTGCACCCCTTATTAAATTCTGTGAGGGGTGTAGTTTCCAAAATGGGGTCACATGTGGGGGCGGGGGTCCACTGTTCTGGCACTACGGGGGGCTTTGTAAATGCACATGGCCCCGACTTCTATTCCAATCAAATTCTCTCTCCAAAAGTTCAATGGCGCTCCTTCTCTTATGAGCATTGTAGTTCGCCCACAGAGCACTTTACATCCACATATGGGGTATTTCTATATACAGAAGAAATGGGGTTACACATTTTGGGGGCATTTTCTCCTATTACCCTTTGTGGAAATGAAAAATTTGGGGTAACACCAGCATTTTAGTGAAAAAAATGGAAATTTGTCAAACACCTTTGTGCCCCTTGTTACGTTCCTTGAGGGGTGTAGTTTCCAAAATAGTGTGCCATGTGTTTTTTTTTTGCTGTTCTGGCACCATAGGGACTTCCTAAATGCGACATGCCCCCCCCCCCAAAACCATTTCAGCAAAATTTGCTTTCCAAAAGCGCAATGTGACTACTTCCCTTCTGAGCATTGTAGTGGGCCAGCAGAGCACTTGACGTCCACACATGGGGTATTTCCATACTCAGAAGAGATGGGGTTACAAATTTTGGGTGGCTTTTTCTCCTATTACCAATTATAAAAATGTTAAATTTTGGGGAAAACTAGCATTTTAGTGAATATTTTATTTATTTTTTATAATTTACACATCCAAATTTAATTAAAAGTCTTCAAACACCTGTGGGATGTTAAGGCTCAATGTACTCCTTGTTGCATTCCTTGAGGAGTGTAGTGTCCAAAATAGTATGCCATGTGGGGGGGGGGTTGCTGTTCTGGCACCATAGGGGCTTCTTAAATGTGACATTCCCCCCAAAAACCATTTCAGAAAAACTCACTCTCCAAAATCCCACTGTCGCTCCTTCCCTTCTGAGCCCTCTAGTGCACCCACAGAGCACTTGACATACACATATGAGGTATTTCCTTACTCGAGAGAAATTGGGTTACAAATTTTAGGAAGATTTCTCTCCTTTTACCCCTTGTAAAAATTCAAAAACTGGGTCTACAAGAACATGCCAGTGTAAAAAAACAAGATTTTGAATTTTCTCCTTCAATTTGCTGCTATTCCTGTGAAACACCTAAATCGTTAAAGTGATACTCCGGTGGAAAATTATTTTTTTTTTAAAAAATTTTTTAATCAAGTGGTGCCAGAAAGTTAAAGGGGTTATCCAGCGTAAATGTATATTTTTCCTTACCTTTGAGTCCCTGCTGGCCATGCTTGTGATCAGCTTCTTTTTGGCTTGTGGTTAGCAGGATGAGAGGTTTGCTGATTCTAATGCTACAGCATTGCATTTCCATCCAAACTGCTTCCTGTTTCTTTCTGATTGCTACTACTACAACTTCCATGCTGCTTTGCAGGTGTGTGTGATGTCACTTTTCCCCCACCACCACCACATGTTTTTCTCCTCCCCTTGTTGTTTTCTGATGTGTAGTTTTTGAGAGTTTCCTACATGTCCTATAATGCATTTGTCTTTGGTCTGCCCCTCCTCTCTGCTTTTGTCACACTCTGGGTCCGTCCCTCCTGTTCACGCTTAGCCAAGCTAATTTACATCCGTGCTTGGTTGTGAACTAGGGGGCGTGATGGACAGTGGCAGGGGGTGTGAACGACGGCGGCAGGGGGCGTTCTGCATAGAAAGTAAATGAAAACAGAACAGACCACTAGAATCACATGACTCATCACATGACTGCAGTGTGATGACGCACGCACACACGTCCCGGGAGCTCGGCCAAGAGAAGACCAGCCCCTTCAGCAAACACTAACGTCACGTCTCGCGCCGCTAGGTAAGATGGGTAAAAAAATGGGACTACAATCATATTATAGGCATGGGAATAGGAACTTCCGCCCAAAAAGAAAACACAAATTAGACATAAAAGAGTGAAAATAAGTTAAGCACAATGATTTACAAGGTCTACCAACAGGAATAGCACTTTGCAGCAATATAAAAAAGCCCTTGGGCCGGAATACCCCTTTAACCAGATTTGTAAATTACTTCTATTAAAAAATCTTAATCCTTCCAGTACTTATTAGCTGCTGAATACTACAGAGGAAATTATTTTCTTTTTGGAACACTGAGCTCTCTGCTGACATCACAAGCACAGTGCTCTCTGCTGACATCTCTGTCCATTTTAATAACTGTCCAGAGTAGCAGAAAATCCCCATAGCAAACATATGCTGCTCTGGACAGTTCCTAAAAAGGACAGAGATGTCAGCAGAGAGCACTGGGCTCGTGATGTCAGCAGAGAGCTCTGTGTTCCAAAAAGAAAAGAATTTCCTTTGTAGTATTCAGCAGCTAATAAGTACTGGAAGGATTAAGATTTTTTAATAGAAGTAATTTACAAATCTGGTTAACTTTCTGGCACCACTTAATTTAAAAAAATAATCATTTCCACCGGAGTACCCCTTTATCCCTTTAGGTGTATAAGAAGGACCTTCAAATCCACTTCAAAACTGAACTGGTCCCTGAAAAATTTCGATTTTGAAAATTTTGTGAAAAATTGGAAAATTGCTGCTGCACTTTGAAGCCCTCTGATGTCTTCCAAAAGCAAAAACATGTCAACTTTATGATGACAACATAAAGTAGACATATTGTGTATGTGAATCAACATATCATTTATTTGGAATATCCATTTTCCTTATAAGCAGAGAGCTTTAAAGTTAAAAAAAAATTCAAAATTTTAAATTTTGTCATCAAATTTCAAGTTTTACACCAAGAAATGATGCAGTATCGATGACATTTTCCCACTAACATAAAGTAGAATATGTCACAAAAAAAATATTCTCAGAATCAGAATGAAAGGTAAAAGCATTTCAGAGTTATTAATGCTTAAAGTGATAGTGGTCCGATGTGCAAAAAATGGTCGGGTCCTTAAAGCGTACCCGTCAGATCCAACAAAAAAAAATAGTTTTTAATATATCACTCAGTTCCTAATCCTGACCATGTACATCTAATTTTTATGTGTCTAGCACCTTTATTTGTTTTTTTATTACACTTTTAATTTGGCTCACTAGACTGAATTCCTCTCAAAGGGAGGGGGCGTGGCCTTACTGTGCAGGTCTCTCCCCCCTCCCTCAGTATGCTGTCTGCTCACATCTCCCCTAGCATTAGCAAAACTACAACTCCCAGCTTGTCCTCACTGACAGTAGCGGGACACAAGCTGACAGTGGGAGGATATTTCCTCTAGCTGTGAGCCTTGCACTCACAGCTGTCAATCAAGGAAGTGTGTCCATGACGTAGGTGATGATGCATGGACACAGCAGGACTAGTATGTGTCCAAGCAGGCAGGGGGGGCAGTTGTTTGACTGGCTTTTTCAGTATGAAATACTGAAAATTTTCTAATAAATGCAATTGCAAAACCTATTGGTTTTGCATGCTTTACAAAATATCAAAAGTTTTTGTATCTGACAGTGCCCATTTAAGGTGAAAATGGGCTGGGCCCTTAACCTCTTAAGGACCCATGACGTACCAATACGTCATGAGTCCGCTCCCGATCTATAATGCGGGGCCGCAGCGTGGCCCCGCGTCGTAGCGGGTCGGGCCCAGCCTCTAACAACGGCCGGGACCAGTGGCTAATAGCGCGCAGAACTGATCGCAGTGGCACGTGCTATTAACCCTTTAGATGCAGCGTTCAAAGTTGAAACCATGCCGGTTAGCTCAGGGAGCTGTTCGGGATCGCCACGGCGAAATTGCGGCTTCCCGAACAGCTTACAAGACAGTCGGAGGATCCCTACCTGCCTCCATGCTGTCCGGTCGCCGAATGACTGCTCAGTGCTTGAGATCCATGCATGAGCAGTCAAGCGGCAGAATCATCTATCAGTGGTTTCTTATGAGAAACCACTGATCAATGTAAAAGTTCAGTGTGTGCAGTGTTATAGCTCCCTATGGGAGCTATAGCATTGCAAAAAAAAAAAAGGTAAATAAAGATCATTTAACCCCTTTCCTAATAAAAATTTGAATCACCCCCTTTTCCCATAAAAAAAAAACTGTGAAAATAAAAATAAAATTAAACAAATGTGGTATCGCCGCGTGCGGAAATGTCCGAATTATAAAAATATCTTGTTAATTAAACCACACGGTCAATGGCATATGCGCAAAAATAAGTCCTATCAATGCAAAAATGGTACCGCTAAAAACTTCAGATCACGGCACAAAAAATTAGCCCTCATACCGCCCCATACACGGAAAAATAAAAAAGTTATAGGAGTCAGAAGATGACAATTTTAAACGTATAAATTTTCCTGCATGTAGTTATGATTTTTGCCAGAAGTACGACAAAATCAAACCTATGTAAGTAGGGGATCATTTTAATCGTATGGACCTACAGAATAAAGAGAAGGTGTCATTTTTACCAAAAAATGTACTGTGTAGAAACGGAAGCCCCCAAAAGTTACAAAATGGCGTTTTCTTTTTTTAATTTTGTTTCACAATGATTTTTTTTTCCGTTTCGCCGTAGATTTTTTACGGTAAAATGACTGACGTCATTACAAAGTAGAATTGGTGGCACAAAAAATAAGCCATCATATGGATTTTTAGGTGCAAAATTCAAAGAGTTATGATTTTTTTAATGTAAGGAGGAAAAAACGAAAATGGAAAAACCCCGGGTCCTTAACCTCTTAAGGACCCAGGACGTATGGGTACGTCCTGGGTCCCGGTCCTGCGAATTAACGCGGGGTCACACAGTGACCCCGCATCATATCGCGGCGGGCCCGGCGTTATAGTGAAGCTGGGACCCGCCGCTAATAGCTGCCGCGTGCTATTGACCCTTTAGCCGGGCGCTCAAAGCTGAGCCGCGCGGCTAAAAACAAAAGTAAAAGTGCCCGGCTAGCTCAGGGAGCTGTTCGGGATCGCCGCTGTATAATCGCGGCATCCCGAACAGCTGTAGCACAGGAGGAGGTCTTCTTACCTTCTCCTGCGCTGTCCGATCGCCAAATGAATGCTTCAAGCCTGAGAGCCAAGCTTGAGCATTCAATCGCCGAAAACACTGATTGATCCATTCCTATGGAGATGCATCAATCAGTGTAAAAGATCAGTTAATGCAATGTTATAGCCCCCTATAGGAGCTATAATATTGCATAAGAAAAGTGTAAAAAAAAATAATTAACCCTTTCAATTATTCCTTCCCCTAATAAAAGTTTGAATCACCCGGCATTTCCAAGAATAAAAAAAACACAATGTAAATAATAAAAATAAACATATGTGGTATCGCCACGTGCGGAAATGTCCAAATTATAAAAATATATCACTTTTTAAACCGCATGTTCAATGGTGTACGTGCAAAAAAATTCCAAAGTCCAAAATAGAGCATTTTTGATCACTTTTTATACCACAAAAAAGTGAATAAAAAGTGATCAAAAAGTCTGATAAGAACGAAAATGGTACCGATAAAAACTTCAGATCACGGCGCAAAAAATGAGCCCTCATAGCGCCCTGAACACAGAAAAATAAGAAGGTTATAGGGGTCAGAAGATGACCATTTTAAACGTATACATTTTCCTGCATGTATTCATGATTTTTTTCTTAAGTGATACAAAATCAAACCTATACAAGTAGGGTATTATTTTAACCGTATGGACCTACAGAATAAAGATAAGGTGTCATTTTTGCCGAAAAATGTACTGCGTAAAAACGGAAGCCCCCAAAACTTACAAAATAGTGTTTTTTCATCAATTTTGTCGCACATTGATTTTTTTTCCCGTTTCATCGTAGGTTTTTGGGTAAAATGACTGATGTCATTACAAAGTAGAATTAGTGATGCAAAATGAAAAAACAGAAAAAGCCCGGATCCTTAAGGGGTTAAAGGGAATCTGTCAGCTGTATTTTCTTCCAAAGCCAGCAGGAAACCTTTGGGATATAAAAACAAACACACACATTTCCTGGTGCTCTTGGTGATTGCAATACTTATAAAATCTTTTTTTTTATTTACTATCCATGTGTCAAGGAGGCGGGAGATGCTCAAGTGCCACAACACTAACAGCTGACAGATTTTGTTTTGAGGATTTGTTAAGGAAGTTATATGCAGCCATAATATGTTAAAACTAATGGAAAATAGGCTGTGAACATAGCCTTATAGGAAAACACGCTGTGTATTCATGGAGAATAACAAACCCAAGCTTGTTCTTGCAGCATTTATACAGTTTGAAGGTCAGAATTTTTTTTATAGACCTTTGTATCCCATTCTTCTCTGACTGAACTAAGGGAAAACTACAGTTTACCTCAACTTTGTGGTTACTGCATGTTACTAATCCATCTTTTAGAAATATATAATAGATTAAATAGTGCATGCATTCTCACATCTCATTACAGTATACACATATTAATCAGTCCGATCTGCTGTCAGAAATACTCAGGAAAAGTAGACAGCTGATCCCTGCAGGGGGGAGACGCTTGAAGTGCATTTTGGCCTCCACTAACGTCTTTTGGGATCACAGCTTGAGAGCGCCTGCCTAAGATAACCCGTCTGTCTTTGTGTGTATCCAGTCTTATTGTACAAAACACATGTTGCAGCAGGTAAGGAAGGCACAGTACAGAAAATGGTCCTTCTGACTTTTAGGTCAAGCAGAAAAGCAGATCAAAGATGGGCTAGAACAAATTTTACTTCTCCTCTTTATGTGTTAATTGGAGTTAAAAGTTTCCCAATGTCCCATCTCTTGGGGATCAAGTTACAATAATGACATACACTACTGTTCCTCCTGTTTGTGTACAGCCGTCTGTTTTGCTGGAGTCCTTTTATTGTTTTGCTCTTTTAATGTAATAGACACATAGGACTGTTTTAGTTTCGACAGACTCCACTAATAAAATGTCTGCTATTTTCAAGTCATTAAGACAGTGATGTGCTCCGTGACTTGACAGGAACAACAGCAGCATGCTTACATTGTCTTCATTATGTGCAGATGAAAGAGCTATTGTTTCACTGCATGTTCATATTTGTGCATTTCTTGGGACAAAATGGAAAATGAAATACACATTGGTACTGGGGTTAATACTGCTGTAGCAAAGATTTTTCTGAGCGTTTTTTTTTTCGTAGATAATTGTTATAACCTGGTACGCATATCATTTGCATTTTGCACCTATTTAATTAGCTTGAATGCCCTGGTTTGTATCAGTGTATCTAATGTCAGCTTTTGTTGTATCACTTAGGGTTGTTTGCGCTTGCTATAAACAGATTTAGGAGGTGCTAGAAAAGACAGTGTTTCCAAAAAGTAGGGAGTATGTTTATCTCCAGCTAAAGGTGCCCATACACATATAACAGCTCATTCAGTTGACACCTTTTCTTCCACACTCCCCTATACACATGCATGCTCTGTTAGGCAAAACATACTTGTGTTCTCAATGGATAGAGGGGCCTAAGCCACTACCAAACATTTCAGGCCGTAGCTGATCTCCTATAGAAACAAAGAATCTGGTATATTGAAATTCAACATGAGATTTTCTTCGCAAAACATCAGTCATCGGAGGAGATATTTCTGTGGGAAAGTTGTGGACAATGCCATTTGATAGTTTTCCTCTAATGTATATGGAAATTTAATGGTTGGTTTGTTTATAACAGTTTTTTTTATTTTGCTCTTTTGTTATTTGAAATCAGAATTTTTTTATTAAACATTTTATATTTTACAAACAAACCAAAACCACCATTGTTCATCCGACAGGGGACCTACATCTGTCTCCCACTTCTCCCTAACAATTAAGGGTAGGAGTACATGGTAAGAGAATAACAATTCCTTATACAATACCGAGATAACTCCCTTAGTAGAGACCTGGGTGAACAAGTCATTCACCACCAATGCATAGGGATCCATACAGGGGTATTGTGTAGAATATACAGAAATCGGGACATAAGAACCATTTTAACCAGATTAGATCTGCCTATCATGGATAGGGGGAGTTTGCGCACTGTAGTTACCTTTTGGGAGCTACGATCCAATAATTAGATTTAGAGAGACATAGTCAGAGGGGGCAGTCGTAACATATACACCCAGATACTTAAACCTAGAAACTATGGGAAGCCCAACCTCAGTAACTACAGATATCGTAGGGAGAGGGTCTAGGGGAAGTAACACGGACTTATCCCAATTAATAGCCAGGCCAGAGTAGCAACCAAATGATTCAATTAGACTAATTAAAGGAGGTAGCAATCGCTCAACAAGAGGAGCATGTTGTCCGCATAAAGAGCGATACGCTCTTCCACAGTCCCATAACAAAACCCCCAGATGTCAGGGGAGGCCCTAACCAGTGCCGCTAGTGGCTCTATGGCAATGGCAAATAAAAAGGGGGATAGGGGGCACCAGTACCGTGCCCCAGCGGAAAGGAGTGGGATAACAGTCCATTAGCTATAATCTTGGCACGCGGGGCAGCATATAATAAGTGAATCCAATTTAAAAAATCTGGGCCAAATCCCATGTGACGCATAACGCTCCACAAGAAGTTCCATTCAACGCTGTCAAAAGCTTTGGCAGCGTCGAGGGAAAGCACATCCCTATGAGTGGCACGTTCAGGTTGTAGTTGCAGATTCAAATAAAGTCTCCTAATATTGTCAGCAGTGGACTTTTCTGGCATAAATCCCATCTGATCCCCGTGGATCAGAGTAGTAATCACCTTAAATAATCTATTTGCCAAAACATTCGCCAATAGTTTGACGTCTGAACACAAAGAGATCGATCGATAGGAACCCGCAAATAGCGGGTCTTTACCGGGTTTCAATAGCAACACAATGATAGCTTCCATCATAGATCCAGGGAGTCCCTCCCCCCCTGCCGCCACCCGCCACACATCTAGCAATTTGGGTAACAACACCTCCCGGTAGCGTTTAAAGGGGTATTCCAGGCCAAAACTTTTTTTTATATATCAACAGATTTGTAAATTACTTCTATTAAAAAATCTTAATCCTTCCAATAGTTATTAGCTTCTGAAGTTTTCGGTCTAACTGCTCAATGATGATGTCACGTCCCGGGAGCTATCCTATCCCCATAGGAACTGCACAGCTCCCGGGACGTGACATCATCATTGAGCAGTTAGACAGAAAACAACAACTCAACTTCAGAAGCTAATAACTATTGGAAGGATTAAGATTTTTTAATAGAAGTAATTTACAAATCTGTTTAACTTTCCGGAGCCAGTTGATATATAAAAAAAAGTTTTGGCCTGAAATACCCCTTTAAGATACTCATTAGGCAGGCCATCAACACCCGCTCCCAAAGCCACTTCTAATTCCTCAAGCGTAATAGGCTCGTCCAACATGTCTCTCGGAGTCTGCGACAGGGCTGGGAGCGTAATACTGGCTACAAACCGGTCGATATCAGTGGTGCTGTACGTCAATTTAGAGGGATAGGGAAGGAGGAGACTAGGATAGCTAGAATAGCCTGATCGTCTTTAAGCAGCACCCCGGCACTATCACAGAGACAAGAAATACATGCCGACCCTGATTGAGCCTTGATGGTACGAGCCAATAAACGACCCGTACTCTCAAAATTGTTGTTGCTGAAAAAAAACGCTTATTGTCCGCCATTTGTAGCAAATGTGCGTCCAACAAGGCTTGCGTAGATTGCCAGTTTTCCCTATTCCAGTCAGAAGGGTCTTCAAGGAACATACATTCCTCTAGGAGTACCTGTTGCCATAGAGAGGTTTGAATAGCTCTATTTTTCGATTTACAATTAGAGATATCTCTACTAAAGACACCACGGACATATGCTTTTAGAGAGTCCCAAACCGAACACATGAAAGCGCTTCCCACATTAATCTCGAGGAAGGCAGCAATATCGGATTGAACAGTATTTCCTACTGTGGGAACCTGAAGCCAAAAAGGATTCAAGCTCCACAGGGAGCCTCTCATTATGTGATGAGGGTCAGTAATAAAACGTAGAAGGATGGGAGAATGATCTGAAAGGGTACTGGGAAGGTATTCCACCGACCCAACTAAGTGAAGGAGCAAGTCATTACCGAGCGCAAAAATCAATGCATGAGAGCATTCCATGTGAACTAGAGTAGCAAGAAAACTGTAGGTCAGTAGGATGTCTCCGTCTCCACAAATCAATCCAACCCATCTCCTCTAGAAATCTGGCTAAACCTGTAGCCCTGGTGGTCCCAGCCCGCCCCCCAGCAGGGAACCTATCTATGTTCGGGGCGAGCACATTATTGAGGTCTACCACCACCAGGAGCACATCAGGCAAAGAGGAGAGATAGGATACCACTCTACATACGGCACCACCCGAGTATGGGGGAGGGATATACAAGGCTACAAGAATACATGAAATATGATTAAACGTGCCATAAAGGCACACAAACCTGCCCTCGGGGTCGACCAATTTAGACATACATGTTAAAAAATACTATTATAGATAAGCACACTAACACCCCTAGCATGTGAGGAGAAAGTGGCATGAAAAGTGTGCCAAACCATGGCTTGTTCAATAAATGTTCAGTATCAGTAGTCAGGTGAGTCTTAGATAGGCATAATATAGCAGGCTGGTATGGCTTGAAAGCTTGAAAAACAGCCAGTCGCTTAGTAGGGTAATTAAGACCCCGCACGTTCCACGCCACTACAGACAAGTGATTAGCCATAATAGCACCAGGAACATATAAATGACATACAGTCCGGACAAGTCCGGAAACAAAAGAGCAGGACACACAAATTTGGAAGCGAAGACACGGAACCACAAAAACACCCCAGACAAACTACAAACAGAACAATCGCAATTCGCGACATTGGAGGCAGATAAATAGCCCAGACAGAGTGAGCAAAGAGCACATGAAATACAGAGGTCACAACTAACTTTCCTCGCTCAGGGCTGAGCCTAAAAAAAAACCCCAATATAGAAAAATTAAAGGGAACATTTGGCAACAATAGGAGGTACCCAGAGCATAAAAATGAGATATGGTCAATAAAAAGCTATAAAAACGATAACAGCAGGAAATAACATAAGATTGCATGAGGACGTTCACATAGTCCCGCTCCGAAGTTGGGCCACGTGCAATCCTGTAGAAATCCGGACACCCCCCCCGCCCGTATCCAGTGAGGCCAGAGAACAGGCAAAAGGAGACGTCAAGGTGCAGCACGTCTGATCTGAGCCTCATGACCATCCAGCCACTCCGCGGCTGCCACGGGAGTATCAAACATTTGGGTAGCTCCAAGAGCAACCACACGGAGGTGTGCAGGATATAGCATAAAGTACATAACATTGAGTGCACGCAGATGACGTTTGATGTCGGTTAATTTAGCGCGTCTCTTTTGAACTTCAGCCGAGAAGTCAGGAAAAATGGAGACACGATGACCGTCAATAGCAAGAGAGTCCAGATCCCTAGCTTTGCGTAGGATAATGTCACGATCTTTGTAGAAGACGATCTTGCTCTGAAGAATGTAGTCACTAGTTCGCGTGCAATTGCGCCTTAAACGGAAGAACTGACCGTAAGGCAGGTTTAATTTCCATTTTTTAAAATGGCAGCTATTAAAGGACAGTAGACTGTTGCCATCCACTTTTTAAAAAAATGTCTTTGTGATAACCTTATCACCATCATTGGACAGTACAAGGTCTAGATATTCCATGGTAGAGGAATTACATTTCCCACTCAGAGAAATATTGTATGTGTTGTCATTGAGATACTCTGTGAATTTATGGAATTCTTCTTCTGTATCATCCCATACGAATAGAAGATTGTCTATATAGCGTTTGAACAGCTTGATCTTGTTACGCCACTTGTTGTTGGTACCAAAGATATATTCACATTCATATTCGCCCATATACAGGTTAGCGAAGGCAGGGGCAAAGCGGGTCCCCGGGGGGTATATAAGTGCAGAAGCAAAGCATGCAAATGTAGCAATATCATTGAAGCCGCTTCTAATCTTACCAGCAATGTGACTAAAGAATCTTTTACCGTGAAAAGCAGAGTGGACTGCTCTACACCTTACGTCATATATCTACTTGAATGTCCCTGCCACTTACAATACGTTGGTAGAACTATGCAACAGTTACGCTGCCGGATGAATAAACACCGCTTTAAAGTTCAACGTGGATTTCTGAATCATAGTGTGTCCAAGCATGCGACTATGTGTCATAACAAAGATTTTTCCGTTTTCTCTCTAAGAGTTATTGAGCATATCCCTGCCAACACACACAATAGATTTGACAGATTACAGAAAAGAGAATCCTATTGGATTTACAGATTTAACAGTTTACACCCATTAGGCCTTAATGAAGCCATCGATATCATCCGGTGAATTCACCACACACCCTTACCAAAGCCCAATTGCTCTACTCTCTGCCATTTCCTTGGGGTGCAGTTTGAGATCAACCACTAATCCATACCTTGGGTTTTATGAATATGTACATTTATTCTTAGGGTTTCATTACTAGAGTTTTTAGCCACTTCTCATCTCAATATACTGAATTTTTTGCGTGCTAATTAATGTGTTATCTATTATGGCTGCTAAAGGAGTATCAGTACTAGCCGCTTATTGTTTTTAAGTATCTGTTTCTATTTTTCTATTTACCCAATCACACAACAACTTTTATGAAGTTCTTCACCCACAACATAAGGGTAATTTGTTACCATATTTAGCTATAGCCTTTATCATATACCTATATTTCCTATATTATGATCATGGTATTTATTTTAATTAAGGGTAATTTGTTACCATATTTAGCTATAGCCTTTATCATATACCTATATTTCCTATATTATGATCATGGCATTTATTTTAATTAGATGTTTGCATCTTATCCCTGTTAATTCAATTCCACATTCACTTACCAGTCATGCAGTTTATTTTATCTTTATACATGCATCTCAATGCAGTTTATTATATTTTATATTTCATCTGTATGCATGCACCCCAATTTTTTATTTGTTCCTCAGCCAGCCCTTCCCCCATGCTCATTTTGTACTGTGCCGGATTGGACAGCTGCGAGGACTCGCTTCGCCGACACAAGTGTTTGGCTGCGGCGGTTCCCGAGGCGCACGCGCATTGTGTTTACTCCTCAGACTCAGTCCGACTCCAGTGCGCGTGCGCTCGGGTGCCGTGCGTCTCTCTCTGCACATTGCGAGCGAGCGCATGCGCTGTCTTCCCTCAGGCCGTCATCATCACTATCTTCGGGAGTTGGCGCAGGCGCTGCTAGCTCGGAGATGCACGCTCTCCTGGGGCATTGAGTTAGTTTCATATGCGCTCCAGGTATTTCCATTCTGTATATGAGATTGTCTTTTAATGTATATGTACTTCATTATGTTGTTCTTTCAATACATTTATGTCACTATGTTACTTCCGCTCATGGAGGCCACGCCTATTGGGCGGAGCTCCATTTTGGCGCCAAAAAATGGTTTTATTTAAGGGCACCAGTTTGTCTGATATGTTATGATGCCTATTTGCCTGATGAAGGGGATCCCAAGCCCCGAAACGCGTTGCACCCTGGCCTAATAAAATATCTTATACATCCATCATCATCTCCTGATTGAATTTGTGGACTGCGCTGTGGAACCGGGTATTTTTCTTATTTATACATTCTGCTCTGAATCGGCCTGCTCATCGCTGGATCCGATACCGGGAGGCTGCACCACTATCCTTATGCGCTTGTGTGGTTGTGTCAATTACACAACCATACCAGGTGAGAGGACCACTAAAATAGCTGTGTTTCCTGCACTCACCTATCTTCACATTGTCTATGACATACTGTCCTATGAGGAGCTCTGCTTTTTGTTGTTTTTAGAGTTATGAATTTCCACAAAATGATCCTGTAAGGGCCACAAAGGACCTCCCCTTTCCCACACATGTCTACTGGTCTGTTCATAAAGGTGAATATAGCAGTAATCTAGTTAGTGCACTAGAAAAACGGTAGAACAAATTTAGCCTGGTTCTATAAAAGAGGGAACTAACCCCTAGATCCTTAGTTGCTTGCCATTTGCAATCTCCCTAAAGATCCCATCAATGAGCTGTGCAGATACCTCGTGGTATCCTGGAAAGGTCAACAGAAAGAGAGTAGAAAAGTCCTCCATCTCTTGAAGAAAGATTTGGCAGACTTCTCTTTTGAACGAACAAGGTCAGTGAGGTCCAAAAATAAGTATTTTTTCATTTGTAGGAGCACCTCAGATACAGAAGGTACAGATTGTTGCAGCCAATGAGCCAGAAGACATTGTTTCGCCACTAGAATAAATGTATGTAATAGTAAAGACACCTGTCTATCCTCAGGAGCAATATGTAATACAAGTAGAGCGGGATCTATCAGAAGAGATATGTGTAACCAATCACTCAGGAACGTGAAGAGGGAAGTCCAAAATCCGCGAGAGAATGAGCATGAGACCAATCCATAGAGTAGATTAGTATGGTGCAGACCACATTTTGGACAGTCCTCAATTCGATCAGGGGTACGGGGGAATGTGAAGCCATAGGTAGCATGGTGAATAATCTTGTATTGTTTCTCCCTCCATTGTTCACTAATGACTGCTTTACATACCTTAGCCCACCCTTCTAAGATTGAAACTGTCAAGTCAACCTTCTCCAACTTGCCTTCCCAGTACTGTAACAAAAAGGAGTGAATCCTCTCTGCACCTCTTCTTTGGAGATGGCGGTATAATCTTGACAAAGAGTGAATACTCTCCTCCGAGGAAATACAATGATCAAAGGAAGTCGGGGTATGCTCCCTTGAAAGATCTCTAAGTCGAGGTCTCAGGAAGGCCATAACATGTTGATAGGGAAGAAAGTGCTCCAGGCCCAATGAGTATGTTGTAGAGATCTCCAAGAAGGAAAAAGAGCGCAAGTCAGTTGGACATAAGAAATGTTGTTTGTTGTACATTTTGTATTCCTGCCAATCTCCATTGATGATACATAACATTATCCCTACCCTGCTGGAATTCGGGAAGAGACCACAGAGGCATATGTTTGCTAAGGGCATATTGTAGATTCATAAGAGCTCTACCGGCTTTCCATGCTGCTATGGTGTCACGTACAATACAAGATCCCCTTAAGGTACAAGGAATGGCCCCAAATTTAGTGTGCAAAAGGCCAGACAGTGACCATGGCTGGACCAATTCGGATTCCAAAGCCATATTAGAGTATGCCTCCCCCTCACCCAGTCTATACAGTGTCTATAGAGACATGCTAGATTATAATGTTGAATATCTGGGCAGTTCAGTCCCCCTTCTCTTTAGGGAGCATACGTTTGCGTTATGCTATGCAGGGCCGTTTATTTGCCCAGAGAAATTTAGTAAAAGCAGAAATAAGTGAGGTTATGTCAGTGCGCTTCATCAAAATTGGTATAGTTTGCAAGGATACAACAATTTGGAGAAACTGAGCATCTTAAGCAGATTACAACGTGCTAATAAAGGGAGGGGAAGGGAATTCCATCTTTTCAGTTCGTCCACTATTTTGTGTATTAATGGTGGAAAGTTAAGAGAGTACAGAGATTGAGCCGTTTTACCCACCCCTATCCCTAAGTATTTAATAGAGGATCTACTCACGGCGATGGGCAGGGACAAATCCACCTCCAGCACCTTGCCAACCAGTGAGGAAAGGTCAAGAAGTACACTCCTGGTCACATTAACTCTGTAGCCCGATTCCAAACCAAAGTCAGTCAAGAGGTTGAATACTTCAGACATGTCGCGGACGGGGTCAGCCAGAAAAACCAAAAGGTAATCTGCGAACAAAGCATGCGTAATAGAGCCCCGACCAACTGTGATGTCCTCGACATCTCTTGCGGAAGACAAGACCCTGGACAGGGGTTCTATAGCCAGATTAAAAAGCAACGGTGATAGGGGACAGCCCTGTCTGGTGCCTTTTTGGGGAGTGAACAGGGTAGAGAGGATACCAGGGGTAGAGATACGGGCTAGGAGTGTTGTATATAATGCTGTAATATAGGTTAAAAAGGAGGCTTGAAAAGCCCACAGTCTGGAGCACCTTCCACAACCATCCCCAGCGCACATTGTCGAAGGCTTTTTCAGCATCCACCAACAATATGGCCAGGGACGGGTGCAGAGATGGATGGAGCTGGATCTCATCTAGCACCGTTATGACTCTTCTTATATTTGCTACTGCCGAACGCCCCTTCACAAAGCCCACCTGCAGGGGAGAGACCAGTCTAGGCAGTAGATTCGCTAAGCCATCTGCTATAATCTTGAAAGCGAGTTTTAGGTCTACGTTAATCAGTGAAATGGGGATGATAACCGTTCGGCGACTTGAGATCCTTCCCAGGTTTGGGTAGGACTTTGATGTAAGCAGTCATGGTAGGAGGAATGGTGGTATCCCGGAAGGTAGGAATTAAATAAGCTCAGTAAAATCAGGGAGATGTGCTCCCTTAAGATTTTATATTACCCCTATGAAAACCCATCCGGCCCAGGCGCCTTATTGGGCGATAATGATTTAATCACACGGACGAGTTCCTCCCCAGTTATTGGGGCATTGAGAGTCACCCTCTTACCCTCAGTGAGGGAGGGGAGGTTAGCTGATGTCAGCCAATCTCTGGAAGAGGAAGTGGGCACTTGCATATCTGAATAAAGGTTTTGAAAATAAGATTGAAGAAGATAATTGATCTTCTTGGGGGTCCCTCTGTAATATGCCAGAGCTATCTTTGAGCACAGAAATATGAGAAGGGGGAGTAGAGCCCTTAGCAAATCTAGCAAAAAGGCAGCCCGCTTTTCCGCCATGAGGAAACAGAGTTGCCTCAAATGCAGGCTTCATATTCTGCCTTCACTATAGACCAGGCCTCCTTAGAAGAGTCTGATGGGGAGGTTTGAAAATGGGTATACGCCTGTCTCAAAGTCTGGCCCAAAGAGGTCAGTTGTGTGGCCAGTTTCTTTTTTAGGGCTGAAGTATATACTAAGATGCATCCCCTCAGGACAGCCTTGGCAGTGTCCCAATATAGCTGGGGCGTATCAGTATGAGTTACGTTGGTCTGCGCATATTCCAGCCACCAACCTTTTAGTTGCGTGTGAAATTGCTCATCTCGTCCCAGCCCTACCGGGAACCACCATAGCGGCATAATAGCTGCTATATGAAAAAAATTGGGAGATTGGTCAGATATGACCAAATCCTCCAGATGCACACGCTGCACCCTAGGGAGCAGGGATGGAGAAGAGAAGTAATAATCTAGTCTCGACCACTAATCACGTGCGTGGGAGTAGTGGCTATATTCCCTCGCCTCGGGGTGCAGCGTGCGCCAGACATCAGTCATTCCGGTCCGTGAAGCCCATCGTGGTAAAAAGAGGTCATAAGGTGTAGGGGTAAGTGTCTTGATCTATTGCTCCTCCTATCCTCAGCCGAGCACATTACAGCGTTAAAGTCCCCACCTACTAAGATGTGTCCCCCGTGGCTCACCATTACTTGTTGGGCTAAGCCCTCAAAGAAGGATCCATCATCACCATTAGGGCCATATGTGTTGAATATAGTGAAATCTCCTGAAGCTGTAGTAATGCGTACCTGACATAGTCTCCCCTCCGAATCTTTATGGACCTTTAACACATCATATGTAAAAGACTTGTGGAATAGAATTAACCAGTCTTGCAATTCACCTCTGGTGAGCCTTCAGCTCTCCCCACCCACCACTTGCGTTTGCAAAAAAAATATGACTCCTCCAGGTGAGACTCCTGAAGAAGACCCACATCTTGAGACAGTTGTTTAAGATGGCGCAGAACCAAGCTACATTTATTAGGGGACCACAACCCCTTAACATTACAGAAAACAACCTTCATAATACCGCCAATGGAAAGGCAGCTCTAGCCAGACGAGAATTATTACGAACCAGTAACAGTATTCGGCATGAAGGATCCCACAATAAAGATACCCCCTATAACAACAACCGCCCACCCCCATTCCCAAACCAGTGTGTAACAAAACATATGGAAAACAGGCAGAACCTGTAAAACCTGCACCTCTATCAGGTTCAAAGAGTCTTAGGGACTTACATACTTCCCAAGCTAAAGACGTATACCAACAAGGAGAAGGCCCTCCCCCCCCCCCCCCGGTATGGACTCCAATGGAGAAAGATAAAAACCGCCATAGCACCATAGGATCCCCATTAGGATTAAACATCACAATCCTTGCTCCCCTCTTATACAGTATATAGCGGAAGCTTCCCCCCTCTATCCCTATAGTGCGATCATAAACCCCCCCTTCACCCCCTTCTAACCCCATAAGGCTCCCCAACAACCCCCCCCCCCCTCAAAAAATCTTTCCAAACGTTGGAGTCTCTGAACTTAGAATCCTCAGGAAAGCTGGAGCAGGCGTGGGGACGACATCTTGAGGTGTCCATTTCTATATGTTGATAGCTGGAAAGTCCAGGTCAGCAGAGGCAGACTCTGTGGAGGTGTACAGAACGGAGACCCCTAAAAGGAAATCAATGTTGTCTGTCTTTTGGAGGAGAATGCTATGGATTTTCCAGCAAGGGTCTTTGTGAGGTTACAAGTGAAAGCTGTCCTCTGGAAGGGTTGGAAGACTGCGGAAGGTCATCCTCAAGTTCCCTCGGAGGTGTTCGCGGAGGTCTCGGAGGTGGACCGAAATTCCTCAGACGCCTTGTCAGGGGACTGGTAAGTGGCAGTGGACCCATGTCCCTTTTCTGTGGAGCATGGTGCAGAGAGTGGAGAAAAGTTTTCTTTTACAGGGGACTTATGCAGAGAAGACACCAAACAGCAGTAGTCTGTTGCCCTAGAAGAGCAGGTTGTCTCATCGCTGGTGGAAGGCTCTTAGTAGGGCCACCTTGTCAGTAAAGTCCAGGTATTTAACAATAACTTGGCATGGCCAGTTACAGTGTTCCAGACCCGGAGCACAGATTTGTCCACTGCTGCTCTCATGTCTGGGCCAAGCCTGTGTGCCCGTTCTACCTTACAGGGGCGGGGAACTCCCAATGCCTTGGGGAGTAGGACTTCACAGATATGATGAAGGTCTTTACCTGGGACGGATTCCGGTAAGCCCACAATTCTTAGGTTACTTCGTCGGGACCGGTTCTCCAATTCCTCCACTTTGTCCCATAGTCGGTGGCATTCCGATTCCAGGGACGTCACTCTCGAGTTAGACCTCCACAGAGCTACTCTGGTCTCCACTTCAGAGTGCCGAGAGCCATAGGCAGCTGTCGTTTGCTGGAGTTGCTACAGTGTGTCCTGCATTGCGGTCACCACCGCCTCCTGTACACATGGGACTATGATTTTAGCCACCTCCACCGCCACCTTAGCGTATCCCAGGGATGCCAGATCAGAGGAGTCAAAGTCTGGCGTAGAGGCCCGGTCCGGCAGAGCCAGGGATGCTGCCCTGCTAGAAGCTGGGGACTCCGCCATGTTGGCCATGCCACCTCTGCGACTCCTCTTATTAGAATTTTGCCCTGTGCGAAGTAGGTAGCGGTCCATGCAGTGTCCCGCCTTTACGTAGATGTCTTGTGGGGGTCCTGAGTCAGCTAGTGCGGGTGAATAGAGCCAGTTAATGCGAACGGGTGAGGAGCTCAGCCGGAACACGTCTCTATAGCATGGCGCCGGAACCGGAAGTCTGTATAATCCCTTTAAGTAAAATGTGGAACAAAGGAGGTATGTACAGTATCTCTGTAAACAAAATTACTGTTCTGCCTAAGCCCGGGAAAGATCATGCCGACTGCTCTAAATATCGCCTCATCACCTTGTGGAAATCTGACCTGAAAATATTCAAAACTAAATTGTTGGCTAATCGACCTAACCACTGGCTGCTCCTGCTGGTTCACAAAGACTAGGTGGGGTTCATCCCTTATCGTCAAGCTGGAGACAATACCAGGAGGATTGAGTTGGTTGATGCAGTTGATAGACTGTATAGGTTGATGCTCCGTCTCAGCTTAGATGCAGAAACAGCCTTAGATAGGCTTAGTTGGCTATTTATGTTTGCCAATTTGGACAACTTGGGCTTTTGAAGGCAGTTTGTTACTGTCCTTCATGGCCTCTATTCTTCTCCTTCTTCTGTTTGGCTTTCTCACGTAACCTCATAACCTCTCTTAATCTTTAATGGTATTAGACAGGGCTATCCACTTTCCCTCCCTCTTGTTTGCTTTTTGTATCGAGTCCCTGGCAGCGGCTGTACATGCCTGTACATCAGTTGAGTGATGATTTGTACTAAGAAATTTAAAATCTTCTTTTTTGGGGACAATAGGCAAGATTTATCAAAACCTGTGCAGAGGAAAAGTTGACCTATTGCCCATAGCAACCAATCAGTTTACTCCTTTTATTATTCAGAGGCCCTTTTAAAAATGAAAGAAGTGATCTGATTTTAGCCACCTCCACCGCCAACTTAGCGTATCCCAATGGATGCCAGATCAGAGGAGTCAAAGTCCGGCGTAGAGGCCCGGTCCGGCAGAGCCAGGGATGCTGCCATGCTAGAAGCTGGGGACTCCGCCATGTTGGCCATGCCGCCTCTGCGACTCCTCTTATTAGAATTTTGCCCGGTGTGAAGTAGGTAGCGGTCCATGCAGTGTCCCGCCTTTACGTAGATGTCTTGTGGGGGTCCTGAGTCAGCTAGTGCGGGTGAATAGAGCCAGTTAATGCGAATGGGTGAGGAGCTCAGCCGGCACGCGTCTCTATAGCATGGCGCCGGAACCGGAAGTCTGTATAATCCCTTTAAGTAAAATGTGGAACAAAAGGAGGTATGTACAGTATCTCTGTAAACAAAATTATCGTTCTGCCTAAGCCCGGGAAAGATCATGCCGACTGCTCTAAATATCGCCTCATCACCTTGTGGAAATCTGACCTGAAAATATTCAAAGCTAAATTGTTGGCTAATCGACTAAACCACTGGCTGTTTCTGCTGGTTCACAAAGACTAGGTGGGGTTCATCCCTTACCGTCAAGCTGGAGACAATACCAGGAGGATTATTGACTTGGTTGATGCAGTTGATAGACTGTATAGGTTGATGCTCCATCTCAGCTTAGGTGCAGAAACAGCCTTAGATAGGCTTAGTTGGCTATTTATGTTTGCCAATTTAGACAACTTGGGCTTTTGAAGGCAGTTTGTTACTGTCCTTCTTCTCCTTCTTCTGTTTGGCTTTCTCACATAACCTCATAACCTCTCTTAATCTTTAATGGTATTAGACAGGGCTATCCACTTTCCCTCCCTCTTATTTGCTTTTTGTATTGAGTCCCTGGCAGCGGCTGTACATGCCAGTACATCAGTTGCGTGATGATTTGTACTAAGAAATTTAAAATCTTCTTTTTTGGGGACAATAGGCAAGATTTATCAAAACCTGTGCAGAGGAAAAGTTGACCTATTGCCCATAGCAACCAATCAGTTTGCTTCTTTTATTTTTCAGAGGCCCTTTTAAAAATGAAAAGTGATCTGATTGGTTGCTATGGGCAACTGGTGAACTTTTCCTCTGCACAGGTTTTTGTTAAATCTCTCCCAGTGTCCTTTTGACTTTTACTCTGATTTGCCACCCGTCTCTTCACGTCCTGATCTCGGATTATGGTCGTCTGTCCGGCTGCAAAATTAATACGTCCAAATGCCCTTTCTGTTAATACACCTCCTCCTGTCTTGGCTTCTATGCAACATACCTTCCCTGACACAATTAGCACACTTCCTATCTTACATACATTGGTGTCAATATCTCTACTTCATATTCTTCGTTATAATTTTGTTCTGCTTATTATGAAGGTTTCTGCTATGCAGTACAAGTTGTCATCCTTACCTTCTTGGATGGATTAATGGGAAAGGGATCTCGGGGAGTCCCTCCCTATATCAACCTGGCATGTAGTCTGCCATTTGACTGCTAAATCCTCTGTCTGTATTCAATATAAGGAGATTCAATACAAACAACTTATGAGGTGGTATCACACGTCCTCCTTGTTACATAATTGTTTTCCCCTGCCTTCCCAGACTTCTGCTGGCAATGTGGGATGGCTACACTCTTCTCCATGTATTATGGGATTGTCCCCTAACTAAAGGCTACTGGATAATGGTGCACTCCACCATACGTTCAGTTGTTGATATTTGCGTGCCTTATCCCTTCCTTTCCATTGGAAGCACTCTTCTATTCTCTCGTCCTCTCATTACCTTTCTGGGCTTTGGAATGTATGCATAATGTAATGTATGGCATGTAGAAGAAAAATAAGGTCGAACTCACCCAAACAATTCTTCAGCGTGATTAATACTTTTTTTCAGCATTAATGCAGCAAGAAACAGGAATACAATTCCATGGCAGGGAGCGAGAGCTGGCAAGCTCTCAGACGCGGGGCATACCACTGATTGGCTACTAGTTTTGCATCACCTGCGGATGCTTCTTCTGGCCAAGGTACTGGGGCCCAAAGAAGCGTCCGCAGGTGACATGAAACTAGTAGTGAAATAAGTGGTATGCCCCACGTCTGAGAGCTTGTCGGCTTCCGCTCCCCACTATGGAATTGTATTCCTGTTTCTTGCTGCATTAATGTTGAAAAAAGTATTCATCACGCTGAAGAATTGTTCGGGTGAGTGCGACTTCATTTTTCTTCTACATGTCTTACTATTGATGCCACATAAGTCTTCGAAGTTTGCAGCCAAGAACACAGCCAGCTGCAGTATATACCGTAGCTATTAGGAGCCATTTTCTGGGATTATGTGTTTTTAGAGCAGTGCCTGGTTTAGATTCTACCTTTCCCATTACATTGAACATATAATGTAATGTATGACTGCCAGTTTGAATTATACTATGGACTATTTTAATGTCTGGTCGCTATAGGATGCCTTCTTGGATAGTAGGGGTCCCCTTTGTCCTTCTTTCCCTTTTTGCCTTATTTTTTCTCTTTTTTTTAGGTCAAGGAAAGTCCGCCTCTACCTTTTCACTACTTTCTTTTCTTCTTTTTCTTTTTCTGTGTTTCTTTTTCGCTGTCTGTATTGCAGGAATACCTTTCTTACCTGTCTAGATGGAGCTTTCGTTCCCTAGTGATCGTTTGTTTGTTTCTGTCTTTTGCTGTCATTGGTTTGCAATCTGTATTGCATTTGTTATGTTTTATGAGTTAAATAAAGAAATAAACAAAACAAAAAACAATTTATCAAAATAAGATAAAAGCAAACCTTAAACCCTGGCACCAATTAATATAATTGGGATTATACAAAATAAATCTAATCTATAAATATTACACAAAAGAACTTGCCATTCATAAATACAAACTGCTTTATTAAAGAATAGCTACAAACTATAAACTCTGTGTTATCATAATCCTGATCTACTGATTTTCCTTTCTTTCCTCTCTGAATGTCTTACTTTATCTTACCACCCACAGAATTTTTGCAGGACTGTTAACATTCTAGTAGGTTAAAAGAAAATCATGGACATTATTTCCGGTCTTCTGTCATAAAAAAGCAGAGTAGTATGGAGACAGGTGATGAAACTCACCTTGACAATCTGATCTTGGTGAGTGGGCGAGCTCACCGGTAAACGTCCTCTAAAGAATGTAAGTGGGAGAGGCTATGGTTCACAGATTATCCACGTTCATCCTGTCAGTTTACCTTACACTTGAGTTATGGATTATGTTCATTGTTTTGTTAACCTGCTTGTTTCCAGACAAAAAAATGAAACATCATCTGGGATGAATTCAATGTAAGCTGTAAACTATATAATCTTCATGTATCAAAAAAGTGTGGTGAACTTTGTATTAAAGGGATTTTCTGCCCCTAGACATGTTATCCCCTATCCAAAGGATAAGGGATAAGATGTCTGATCATGGGGGTCCAGCCGCGGGGGAACCCCCGCTATCTCTCCTGCAGCACCCCTGTCATCTGGTGCACAGCCGCCACGCCCTCTCCCATAGACTTGTATAAAGGGGGTGGGGTGTAACATCACGAGGCGGCGGGGCTGTGATGTCACGATCCTCCGGCCCTGCATCGCCAGTCGTCAGGCACAGAGCGAAGCTTGCTCCATGCAAAAGATGACAGAGGTGCTGCAGGAGATAGGGGATGAGATGTCTAGGGGCGGAGTACCCCTTTAAAGAAAATGTTATATGTTATTTATAGCAAAAGGTTTAAAAAAATGCCCAGGCTCCCTGCTTAAATAACAAATGTATAACCTTTTATTAATTTATACTGAATGCCATAAAAACAAAAATCCATGGTAGAATTGCATTTTTATGCATTTCTGAAATATTTTACTTGGTTTGCAAAAACACAAGTAAAGGCATAAAAAAAAGGTAAGAGAGAGTAAAAGCAGACAGGGCTAATATCAAAATAACAAAAATAAAGCCACTTCTATCACAAGATAAAAAACACAAAAAATACTAAAATATTGAGACTATAATAAATTCACACTGATGAATAGATTTTTGTATCCATCTTTAAATGACTAGTGTTGCTATTACACATATTACAGGTATATTCCTTTTGTAAATATACAGTGTTTTAGATTTATACCAATTTCTTTAGGGTAGACTGTTTCCACTATATATCCAAGGGCAACATGTCCAAGATCTGTGTTTTGATAATATTTTTACATCCTATATATAATAATGTTGGATTTGTTTTACTTGAAATTCTAGATACAAAGTAACCTTCCAAGACAGAAAGAGTTATGGTTGTATGTGACTGACACTACTCTTCAGGTGGCACCTGAGCCCTTTAGAAACCCTAGAGCTCTTGCGGTTTGCGTATTGCCTTCTTGTACATTGGACAAGACACTACAAGAAATATTTTCTAAGAAGTTACTTTGCAGCATATTTTTTAAGGATGCAGTCATAGAAAATGGTAAGAGGTTTGAGTCTATTTTTCCAGTGGATATAAATTGTTAGGCTATGGTCATACAGTGTATTTTCAGGTGTATATCACTTATTTACGCAGATATTCATAAAAAAACAACAAAACTTTACCACTTTTCCATAGACTTAGTCCATTGATGGTAAAAATATGGATGCAATTTTTTCCATGATTTTGCAGACACATTTTTTTTTACTATGAAATATGCCTACAATTACATTGTGTGACCCTAGCCTTCATTTTCAAATCTAATCAAAATAATTATACACATGTTGAGACATTACATTATTTTAAGTCTTATTAAGTTATGTTTTTGTAAGAAAGATTGCAGGTTGGCTTTCCTAAAAATGTATCTCTGAACTAATATCATTTATCTTATGGCATTTGTGAGAGAAGCTTGACGTACGTACATTAGTAACTCTTCTCCATTGTCTTTTTATGTAGTCCTATCATTCAGAAGTTAACTTTCTGTCATTGGATGATTGTACACAGCACAAATTGAAATGTTTTTATTGGCAGGCGGCATAATTTGTGTTGAACGCACAGTTCTCTTATTACAAAAGCCCCTTTTATCCTGCACTTCTGGCATCACTGAGCTGACTGGCCCTGTCAGACTAGATGAACTGGATTCTTCAACTGAGGCAAATACACTGTGCACCATGAAAGGTTGGTACAAAAAAAAAAAAGCACATGTCGTCAAGTCCTTTTTTTTACTTTCATCATAAAAGATATGATTTATGGGTATATACAGTGGCTAAGCTAGTGTATACTCTGTATAAAGAATGGCTGTGCTTGCCTAAGGTTGCATCTAAAAATGTATAATACATCTATATGTGATCATTTCTGAGTTATGGCCATAAAATCTCAAGATTTACAGCATGTACAGTTTATCATATGAATTATTTTTCTTCTTTGAGAGGTTTTATTTATAATTTGCAAGATGATAAAACATAAACATGGATAAGAAAAACAACAGCAGCCTTAGCATTGAGTTAGGAAAAAAGACATACCTACATACTTAGAAGTGCTAATAGAATATGAAAAGCCCTGAACCGTACAGATGCCCCAAGGATACCATAAAAGGGTCATGCCCAGCTAACTGCGACCACCGCAAAACTCATTCCTATACACACTTATAGCCAAGAAGACAGGACTGGTACATCAGTAGACTTCCAAGCCATAATAATAATTTTCCTGACACAATAAAGTTAAATACAGAAACATTCAATGTACAAAATACCTAGTTGATCTCCATGGGGTCTCCCCAAGTCTGCAAAAGTAGGAATGCATAAACTGTACAATGGTAGATCAAAAGAATCATATAGATTCTAAGTAAAAAATGTGTATAGCATTACCAGTCTACTGTTGCCATAATGGGTTTCATCAAGGTTTCCGACATTTTGAGTGCAAGAATAACACTGCCTTTTGTGTTGTTCATGGCATCTAAGTAAGTGAATCCTAGATGGAACCCCCAATATAAATTCCTATTTATTTACATTATGTAGCATGGATATTTTTAGTCTGGAGGCTTTCTACCCAATATTGGACAAATAGATATATATAAAGGAGTTCTGTAGTGAAAGATAACTTATCCCCTATCCAAAGGATAGGGGATAAGTTATAGATTGCGGGAGGTCCGACCGATGGTCCCCCCCCCCCCCCAATGATCTCCTGAACAGAACCGGCAGTCTGCAGAAAGGGGGGCATGCCGACCCCGCAGGGAACGGCGGCCAACACGCCCCCTCCATGTATCCCATAGAGATGCATGGTGAGGGCGTGTCGGCTGCGGCTTCCTGCGGGGGTGGAATGTCCGCTTCCGGAAGACTGCTGGTGCCCTGTTCAGGAGATTGCGCGGGGTCCCATAGGTCGGACGCCTCCGTGATCTATAACTTATCCCCTCTCCTTTGGATAGGGGATAAGTTATTTTTCACTGCACTACTCCTTTAAATGAAAAGTTATAGTAGTAGCTCAAAGCTTGGTAGTTTAATTTACTTACCGAGTTTTATGCGGAAGCTATTTTTTGTATTTTTTTTAAACTACTTTGTCATATTACACAGGATGATTATCAGCCGACCAGGTTGTTTTGACGCGTCAAATAATCATCACTCACTGGCCACACATCTCCCAGTGTAATAGAGGGATGTACGGCCGACAGCCGATTAGCCGCATACACGATCCAGTAATTGTTCGTGCAGCTTTCCCTGCCCGACACTCGACTCATGCACAGCATCACACATTCATATTTTTAATTGCAATTACTGAATTGAAAGCCATGAACAGATCCTGATGGACACTTGTAAAGTAAAGTCTGAGACATTCCCTTTTTTGTGTTTTTGAGTGTGTGAACATACCCTAAAGGCTCTGTAAATAACCATCGATCTACAAGATTGGCATTCGTTTACTGTGCTGTTCGGCCTCGTCATAGGCCTCTAAGGCTCAGTTCACACAAAGTGTTTTGGTCAGTGTGGTTTACATTTTGAAGCTCATTTGGTTTTTAGTTGAAACCAGGAGGGGGTCCAAAACAAGGAAAAGAGAAAAAAGTGCAAATCCTTGCATTATAGTTTTTCTCTGTTCTGCTCTTGTTTTGGCTAAAGATACTGACCAAAATGATAACTTAATAGGGACCAACATATTGACCCCAGCCTTAGTACCACCAAGAATAATTTCAGCATTAAATTGCATTTTGTAGGAAATATTCTGTTTGTCCAAGCTGTAGGGGTGGGGGCAGCTTATAGAGACATCATGTCACATTCCATTACATATGTATGCATAAATTGACATTGCTAGTTTCTACACTTTACAGCATTGTAGAGCATTGCTTCATCTTGTAATTAGTGTAAGTAGCCCAGGATTAAGTTTTAAGTGGTCAGGTAAAGGCTGTCTATTACCTATAGCAACCAAACCAAGCAAAATCACTTATCTCAAATCTTGATATTACTTTTTTTTTACAGATAAACACCACAAAAGGTTAGACAATATTGTATGTATGCCTATATTGCTTTATTTCTGTCGTATATTGGAAAATGAAAGTTTCCCTTTAGAAAAAAACAGCATTAGTGTGTAAAAATGACCTGACCTTTTGGTGGGGTCCATCAACCTGCTGGATTTCCTGGACACTTTCTGAGATGATTACTGAGGCAGAATAATTTCCCTTTCTGGTTGGCGTCTGTGTTTAATGTTCTTTCAGACCTGCAATTATAAGTGGTTAGATAAATGGTGTTAGGGCAGAGCTGGCAGCCTGGTGCCAATTTGTAGGGCTAATTACCACACTTGCAAGTCACAAATCCTTAGTGTTGTTTACTGCTAAATCTTTTCCACTTTGCTTCATACATTAAGAATCAGAGAGAGACATTTCCTATGTTTTCTTTTAGATCATGTATACAACCTTTAATTGAGGTATATTTTGTCACCCACCAAGGATCACTGATGTCACTGTGTTTGGATGCCTTGTCAGTGTATATACTGGGGTAGATTATACTGGGGTAGATTATGGCCACTAATTGGAGGCTAAAATGATAGCCTGCTTTAGTATATACACTGATCAGCCATACAATTAAAACAGCAGGACCTGGTATACAGTGGTAAGTGGTATCAAATGTGTCAGGAAAAGGAATACTGTTGAACCAGGGACAATTTCTGGAATGCCCAGTGCTCTTTGATGCATGTGAGGAGTTAAAGGGGTACTCCGGGGGAAATATTTTTTTTAAAATCAACTGGAAAGTTAAACAGATTTGTAAATGACTTCTATTAAAAAAATCTTTATCCTTCCAGTACTTTTTAGCAGCTGTACGTTACAGAAAATTCTATACTTTTTGAATTTCTTTTTAGTCTTGTCCACAGTGCTCTCAGCTGCCCGTATCAGGAACTGTCCAGAGCAGCATAGGTTTGCAATGGGGATTTTCTCCTGCTCTGGACAGTTCCTGATACGGGCAGCAGGTGTCAGCAGAGAGCACTGTGGACAAGACAAAAAAGAAATTCAAAAAGTATAAAAAAAAATCTGTAGCATACAGCTGCTAAAAAGTAATGGAAGGATAAAGATTTTTGAACAGAAGTCATTTACAAATCTGTTTAACTTTCTGGCACCAGTTGATTAAAAAAAGAAAAAAAAAGTTTTCCACCGGAGCACCCTTTAAGACTATCCTTTGTAGTCTTCTTTCACAGAAGAGCTACTTCAAAAAATTGCTAGCCATGATAGAAAGGTGTTAGAACAAACAGTGAACCAAAGCGTGCTTCATGACAGCATAGCTGCAGACCATAAGGCAGGGTTCACACGGAAAAAATTCTGCATGAATATATAGCGAATACACTTAAATGGTATTCTGCTGTTCCATTTAAACAGCAGAATTTCTGCTGCAGCAATTTCATTGAAGTGAATTGGCTATAAATTCTGTGATCTTTAGCTCAAGCCTGGAGCAATGTAGTCCACGACAAGTGGTACAGTTACCAGGGCAACCACCGGACATCCAGCAAGTTCAGGGCTCAAGCCCTTTTCTAATTAAAAGGACCCTTGGCAACTGTACTGTGCAGTGTGTATTGTGGTGTGAATTCTTAACTGTTTTAGAGTACAAAAATGGTGGCGATAGTTGTGGACTTGCACCAAATTTGGCACACAGACTTTGATAAATTTTGCGGATGCAGATCTTGTGTGGATGTGCGACTTTTGTGTGAAAAGTCACATATACCCTGACTCAAAAGTCGCACAGAAAAGTAGGGCAGGGCTGAATTGACCTGAGAAATCGTCTACTTCTGGGATTGTGCGACAATTTTGCGACATTCCGCAAAAAGTGGCACTTAGTAAATCAGTGACCACTGCACAAAGTGCTCTAAATGGCCAAATGGCTTCAGGGACGTTGCGTCTGCTGGGGAACGCCCACTTCCTCCTGCTGGGAGCTCACACTATGTAAGCAAGAAAGGTAGGATACAGAGCTTTTTAAAGCTCTTAATTTTTTTTTTTTTTTTTAAAGGCAGGAGGGGTGCTAGGAATTGTTAGGGAATATAATCTGAGTTAGTCTAGGATAGATGCTTTGGTGACAGGTACTCTTTAACAATACAAAATAAAATTCACAGTTCACAATGTAACAGTTGCATGTGTTACTGTGGAAGGTTTTCTTTTCCTATACTATACAGACACACTGGACTAAGTAGCATACCTAGACTATAAAGGGAGCATACACCATTGCTGTGGGACTCATGAAAAGAAGGGGCCTATCCCTGGTTAGTCCCATCTTTCTTATGTCCCTCTCTAGAGAGTCTGCATTGTTCTTAACATTGCAATAAGACCCTCTCTCTTCTGTGTATACCACTGACAGCACTGAAAGAAAAAAAATAATCATACTTTTTACTTCAGTAACGGCTGTACCTGATACTGCTGATCATCCCATTCACATCAATGGGAGCTGCCCTGCAATAACCCAGCACCACTATTAGGCTACATTCACATCACAATTTTGCAATAGAGTTTTGTATCAGTTTTTTCCCCAAAATGTTATACAAAAAAATGACAAAGCCGTATGTAATGTATGCTCAATGGGGTTTGCATTGACTACAATGTTATAAAAACCATATATTGGTGATATGTTTTTTTTTTTTATAAACCATTGTAGACCAAAAAACAGCTTTGTGCACAGGAAAAAAAAATACAGAAAAATGCAAAAGTACAAAAACGTACACAAACGGATACATCTTTTTGTGTACATTTTTGTAAGGAAAGTCAATGGACACGGCAAGCAATACGGTTATATACAGTTTTCAAAACCAAAAATGTGATGTCAATGCACACAATAAACATCGCTGAAGCTTCTGGCCCATTCATTGTGAATAGGCAGGAGCTAAACAGCTGATCAGCAGGGGTACTGGATGTCAACACCTTGTTGATTAGACATTCATGGATATGCAATCAGTTGTAGTTTGTGATTATTGGTAATTGATAACTAATCCATAACATAGTTTTTGTGGTGACAGTAGTTATCTGGTATCCTTTTAGTTGACAGTCTGCTTTTACCACTGTTATCGGCCACTCCTGTATTTCCTAAGTTTTACTTATGTCTGAATTGTGATTATTTGCATATCATCATGTGATGTTCATCTGAATAACTGATTGATGTTGTATTGATGAATAAAGTATTTTTTTGCAGGTATAGTTACTGGGGTGAATGAGAAAGAATCATATTCTTGGCCAGTATGTAACCTTTGTGGAAGCAATAAACTGCGACCATTGACCCAAAAACGGTAATATTTCTTTGTGTGCAGTAGTGCAGTGTTTAATTTGCCACTTATTGACCTTACATATAAGCCCTGTTTTTGTTGAAAATAGAAATCTGTGTTCTTTTGTATTTAATAATGCAACTGAGTTATGTTCTATTTTAGGGTGTGTCCTCTTCACATACTGTATATACTGCAGATTTTATGTCATGGATTTAATGCTGTGTTCAACTATTTCATTATAATGATTTACACAGTATAAGAGCTGCAACATAAAAATCTGTAGCATAATATCTTCAGCATATACAGTATATATGAACATACCCTGTTTGTTGTGTTATAAATTACAGCTGAGCCTACAGACACAAGGTTTGGACTTTACAATTATCTCCTAATGAATATAATCTTTATTATTATAAAATATACCATATTTATCGGCATATAACACACACTTTTTAAACTAAAATATGGAGCTAAAACCCTACCTGCGTATTATACGCCAATAAATCCTACTGTTTTAAAGTGCCCGCGGCCGGGCTGCAGATCATGAACAAGAAGCCGGCACCGCGGCCACTTTAAATCAGTTACCAGTGGTAGCTGCCGGGACTGAAAAGTGGCATCCGTGATGCCGCACAGATGACTTCACTCGTCAGAGCGCAGTCAGACGTGGCATGGGGCTTCTGTGTTCGTGTACTAGCAGTCACACCTCCTTCCATAAATATGAATGGAGGGGACGTGGCGTGACGTCAAGAACACGGAAGCCCCAGGCTTTTTATATGTAAGGACTTGCTTTATCTTTATTAGTTATCTACTTAGTTTTCTTTAACCCCCAATTTTTCCTATTTTTGGATGACATTTTGGGGCTTCAGAACCAATTACAAAATTTCCATAGAGTTATGGTCTCAACATACAATGGTTGTCCTGGAACTGATTAATATTGTAAGTTTATGGGCCAGAGTACTGATATATTTACTGAAAAAAAATGTGTCAAGAGAAGGAAGGGTTAATAAGTCTATGGGCACGTTAGACCAAGTAGGAAGATTTCCCTAGTATATTTGCCTAACATGGGCTCCTAATGTGGTACACATCTACCCTAATGTATCCCTGGGCTGAAAGAGATCTGTTGAGGTGCTGCATTGTGAATGGGTGGTATCATATGCAATTGCAGTTTCTCTTACATTTTTTTATTTCATGGATGCTCTTTTTCCTTAGCATCCTTATAGTAAGCTATGTCTTTTCCATTGCTTTCAGTGTCTTTGTTTCAGTGTCCCAAATATTATGTACTCTGAACTATGCTTTTTTCACACACTGTTTGCTGTTTCTTCTGCTGTTAACCAGTTTAATGTTGCAAAATGTTGCTTGAATAAACAATTACGTTTTTTATGGGCTATGAAGTCAATGATGAAGTAAGAACCACAATCTCCTTAGGAATACACTTCACTACCTATACCTTTTCATAATATAGTTACATATGCAGTAAACTGCAAGGTTTTCTGGTCTTCAGTTATTTGTTGCATCCCAAAGTCAATTTGTTGTTGTTGGACTTGGCGAGTTATTCATGACGGGTTCAACATCCACTCAACAATCAATACCCATAAACATGTACAATACTATCACCTAACAGTGGAATTTGAGCCTCCATTATTGCTTTTCCAAGACAAACTAGGACTCCAATTTAATACATCTGGTGCCAGTGTCACTACAGCAATATCTCTTGTAGAAGATCAAAGTTGGTGACATGCTGAACTCTTTGTAGGGGGAGATGGAACACTGATGATGGTCTAAAGCTTCCCTATTGTGTCAGAGGCACCAGACCTGCAGAGCTATAACTCTTTTATGAGAAATGTGTGTATTTACAGGAGATCAAACTCATTGTGAATACTATACTTAGTCCAGGGCTACACAAAGTTGTCCACCAGCTGGAGCCCACTATCTAAAATAGTGTTGTATAGTGTTATAAAGCGCTTTAATAGGGGTTATCCTGGCTTTTAAAATAAATGCACTACCTAAAAGGACTATTAGATTTGGGCAGGTCTAAATCTTTGGACGCCTGTCAATCAGTTGTTTGACTAGGCCTGTGTATGCTGGCAAGCGCTGCAGCCTCCTTATTTATGACATTGGGTTATACACTGTTTGTAGGTTCTTTACTGTAAGAGCAGTGAGATAAGTGAAATTCTCTGCCAGAGGAGGTGGTCATGGTTAACTTGGTAAAATAATTTAAAAAGGTGTCAGGATGCATTTTTGGAGAATAATAACATTACAGGTTATGGATTCTAGATCTATAGGGACAGAACGTTGATTCAGGGATTTATTCTGGTGCCATATTTGGAGTTGGGACTGAATTTTTACCTTGAGTATGAGTTTTTTTTTTTTTTTTGCCTTCCTCTTGATCAACTCAGTAGGGACTCATTAGGGTTATAGGTTGAACTTGAAAGTACATAAGGTCGATGTTACTATGTTGCAGCTGAGCTAGATATTGCAGCTATTTCCCTTTTTGTAAAATGTGTATCTGGTCAGTATGACAGAAATGATGCCATGGAGTTGGCATCATTAAGTCTTAATATGATGTGCTAATAAAACTTAACAGGTCAACAAGAAAAGTCAATTGGGATAAAGAAAAATGAAACATGTGAAAGTAAATTCCTATGGCATGCATTTTACCTAAAAAGACTTCTTAAAAAGCGGGTGAAGACAATACAACTAATGTTATATGTTAGACTAGATTTGGGATGTGTTGCTTACCATCTACTAATTCAGGAATTTGTTGTTGTTTCCTGCAGAGGCCACTTTCACTGCTGTCAGTGCAATTCAGATGTAAGCTCTCCAGTTATCAGGATGCAGCTGGAAGTATTTCTACAATGTCACAAAAGGCCACAAAGTAAAGTGAGATTAAAGGTATATGGCAGATATTTCTACTTGTACAGAGATGTAATACATCCTTATACAGTATATACACAGTATTTAACACTGCATATCTCCAAGCTGGATATCTCCAAGAGTTATGAGTAGGACAGTGGCCATTGCGATCTGTGCAATCTGTCATACCAAACCTATGTATACCTCTGATTTTATACACAGACATTTCGATTCCATTTACATCTGATAGAAAAATAATATTGAAATATACAGTATCTCTGTAAAAAGGTTCCCTACAGGGGCCGTAGGGGCTCCTCCACCTCCATACAGGCTTAATGTTACATTCAGGCGGGTATATTTCCTGGAGATTTTCCACAGTGTATTTGCTGCAGAAAATTTGCAATGGATTTGGCTACTATTGACTTCAATGTGTCCACAAAAAAAATTGCAAATCTGCCAGTATTGCAGATTTTCCACTGACCTATTGAAGTCAATATTCGAAAATCTGTGGAAAATTCACTGTGCAAAAGCCACATGAAACATGCCCGTGTGGATATACCCAAAGACTAAGCTCTTTGATTTAGTGAAATTTCATCTTGTGATCTTGTTAATATGATTGTTATTAAATGAAGAATAGATTTTTATGTGGTTGTAGGTGAATATTTCCTTTATACCATTGATCTTAGTCTTAGATTTGTAGGCCTCCCATTCCTATATTCACAAGTGAAAAAACTCCAGTTTCCATGCACTAGTCATTATAATTTGGCTTAATACAATAGCAAAATGTGACCATATTTTTGTATCCATATTATTAATACCTTAACTGACAAGACTTATGGTAGTAATATGCAGCCTTATTATGCCTGTGAGAAACCAGCCTAAGGTTTTGCATTGTCTATTTGAACTATTTAGGGCAACTCCTTACTTAAATAGGCACTGTCAGATATAAAAAAAATTATATGTTGTACATCTTGGCAAAACAATAGTTTTTACAATATACTTCTTAAAAAAAAAATTCAAATTTTATTAAAGAAAACGGCCCTTGAAAATAAGTCCCACAGCCTCATGAGTGTGTCCAAGGGTCAGGAACGCGAGATGGTTGTTGACAAGGCTGCAGGATGAACACAGCTTGCAGCAAGCAATACTACTGTAACACAGAGTTTTACCAAACATGTGCCTCCAGCTGTTGCAAAACTACAACTCCAAGCATGCCTGGACAGTCAAAGGATGTCTAGGCATACTGGGAGTTGTAGTTTTGCAAAAGCTGTAGGCACAGAGCTGTAGGCATCACCCAACAAAACACATATATTGGCCCTGGATGCCTCTTCATGGAATAGTGCAGCCAGATAAAAGGCCATAGGGTCATTTTTTAGGTGAAGGGGCCTATGGATACCTTTGACATAGCTTTCCCTACACATATGGCAAATAAAAGAAGCCTTATTTCAGTTATAATATACTCCAAATCAAAAAGACTCACGGAGCACTCATTTCAGTTTCTTGTCACATGTGGGTACTTCTTTATTTCATATGCCTGCAGATACATCAAAGGGAAAGGTAGGAATGCGGGGGGTCCTTAATCACACGGGGCAACGGTCCGTAACTTCACGCGCATTCCATCTGTCTGCCTTCCCCTTTGGTGTACCTGCCGGCATGTGAAATATGAAATAAAGTACCCACATGTGACAAGAAACTGGGGTGAGTGCTCCGTGAGTCTTTTCTATTTGGAGTATATTGTATTCGTCTGCTTTTCATACGAGTAGCACCACCTGTGCAAGTGGAGTATTATATATGAAGGCAGGACATCTTCACTAACAGCACCAAATTATATATGTGGTAGTGCAGGGAATATATATGTTTTCTACGAGTAGACTTATTTCAGTTATGATCGTCATCATTGTCACTTGGAATTGATCGCATTAAGCTATTGACATTACACATGGGATGACATATAAATCATTGCATGTAGACTTAAAAGGGTTGTCCTGGTATGTAAAACATATCTGCTATTCAGAGGATAGGGGATAATTGTCTGATCACGGGGGGTCTCACCACTGCGGGCAATGATTGGTTTAGTGAGCTGCCACTCCTAAGACCAATTTTTCTTGGAGGGTGCGGGCCAGAGTGCTCCGAGGTAAGAGACGGGCCACATTCTGTCGACCAGACACTTGTCCTCTATCCTGTGGATAGGGGATAACCGAAGAACCCCTTTAAGCTGACATTACACATAAGATTGTGAGCTGAAGGTACCAATGAGTCAGCTGATTGTCTAATGTGTATGATGACCTTCCGTGACTTTTCCTCTGATGGCCTGTGTTGGTGGGCATGTCTGATTTCAATCAATCTGTTTTTTCTCAGGGGAAGTAATAGAGGTGTCTGGCCATGGCCTTCTACACATTCAGAATGCATACTTGTTAGGCCAAGCAAAGTGACCAGGGAGAGAGAGCTGTCTAATGATGGAGCATTCAGTTCACATATGGCCATCTATAGGTTTCCTAAATGCTAGCACCATCAACCCCAAGGTTAATATAACAGTTACCAGAGTTCTGTCCTGCATTTGGCTGGGACATGGAGGCTTAGACACACAAGGCTGATGCTGCCTTAGGGACACCTTAAGATGATGCCAATTGACAAGTATTTTTTAAAATTTTTAATCTATTTTGCTATTTCCCCCACAGCTCCGTGAAGAGACCATTTCTTCTGTTTTAGGGTCTTGCTCCAGTGAAGATGGGGTAAGTTTTGTATGATTAATTTGAAGTTAGTGACAGTCAGTTTAAATCTTTATTTTTCTTTAAGTTCTGGGGGTAATGGTCATGACACAGCTGCACTGGAACTAACATGGTCCACACATTTGGCTTGGTTTATCAATTCTCCTAAGCTTTGCAATACTACAAAAGTAGCAGCATCAATGTGTGTAATGTTGTGGTATAAGGAGCATACTGCATTACAATTTCATGCTGGCAATTCCATATAATCTAAGTGGGGTTCTATATAACCCCCCTGGTATGTCTTTACTAAAATTAGTGTTTGTTACAATTGGTGGATACAATGCAGGTTTGTTGCAGATATTGACTTCCCTACTGAAGTTAATTGGGAAAATCTACAATAAATCTGAAGCAAATCTGCAGTGTACGTACCCTAATGGAAGTTGTGTAGTTATCAGGTCAGATAATAAGAGGTTGGGTCTTCATTTCATGGTTCATTGTTGCTTATATGGAGATCAGTGAGTTGGCTAACTATTATCTGTTTAAAGAGTAGAATATCCCATTACAATTGCAGCATGGCAGTCCTTAAGTGATGTAAGAGTGTGCCACAGTGTCATCATGCTATCAAACACAAAATAGAATAGAAGACACCAGTAAGCAGCAGCTATGTGGTTAAAGGGGTACTCCCCTGGAAAAAATTTTTTTTTTACATCAACTAGTGCCAGAAAGTTAAACAGATTTGTAAATTACTTCTATTTAAAGATCTTAATCCTTCCAGTACTTATCAGCTTCTATATGCTCCACAGGAAGTTCTTTTATTTTTGAATTTCCTTTCTGTCTGACCACAGTGCTCTCTGCTGATATCTCTGTCCATGTCGGGAACTGTCCAGAGCAGGATAGGTTTGCTATGGGGATTTGTTCCTACTCTGGACAGTTCCAGACATGGACAGAGGTGTCAGCAGAGAGCACTGTGGTCAGACAGAAAGGAAATTCAAAAAGAAAAGAACTTCCTCTGGAACATACAGCAGCTGATATGTACTAGAAGGATTAAGATTTTTAAATAGAAGTCATTTACAAATCTGTTGAACTTTCTGGCACCAGTTGATTTAAAAAATAATTGTTTTCCACCAGAGTACCCCTTTAATCGCATGTTAGCCATTGCTGGTAATTCTATTCAGAGGAGTACATGGAAAAATAGGTAGGTTAATATGATAATATTAATGGGCAATGTACAGTTAGCTGTGTAACCTTTGCTAACAGCAATAGTCACTCACTGGCAATAATGTGTAAAGAATTGTCACTGACTTATCAGCAGCAGACATAGTATAACAATCCAGCAGGTTCTTGGCTCACCTGCACTAAACTGTCTGGGCTGTAAAAGCCTCATAAACTGGGTGAGGTATTTGCTGCATGATTTTTATCTCAGTTATGTGCTGCTTTGGACAGAATGTACAGTGCTATTTGCTGAGCACACATGCCTTTTATCTGCAGCGCTATGAGGTGAGTGCTGTCCTGGGCAAAGAGCTGGGCCTGGTTCACTGCTACGTCCAGTCTGTGTCCAGCATGGTGAGCCTGGAGGAGATCAGTCTTCTGCAACATCAATGACAAGTGGACCTTACCTGTCTTGGACTAGAAGAGACCCTCATTTTATGAATGTAAATAAAAGTCATTTTCCAATATCATTGCTTTATGATTGGTTTTGTTCTCCAGCTTGCTCCTTAAAAAAGCTGCTATCCCTTTCTTATTGATAAAATACAAATTTCAACTCAGGGCTTTAAGGGGGTACTCTGGTGGAAAACTATTTTTTTTTATGAACTGGTGCCAGAAAGTTAAACAGATTTGTAAATTACTTGTATTTAAAAATATTAACCCTTTCAGTACCATTAGCAGGTGTATACTACAGAGAAAATTCTATTATTTTGAGCCCACAGTGCTCTCTGCTGACACCTCTGTCCATGTTAGAAACTGTTAAGAGCAGCATAGGTTTGCTATGGGGATTTTCTCCTGCTCTGAACAGTTCCTGATAAGAGCATCAGGTGTCAGCAGAGAGCACTATGGACAAGACAGAAAATAAATTCAAAAATAAAAAATTTTTATCTGTAGCATACAGCTGCTAATAAGTACTGGAAGGGTAAAGATTTTTTTAATAGATGTAATTTACAAATCTGTTTAATTTTCTGGCACCAGTTGATTTAAAAAAAAAAAAATGTCTTCCAACAGAGTACCCCTTTAATGGTGGTGCCCATTTTTTGTTTCACCCCAGCTTTCCTAGAATGTACTGAAGTATGGAAATTGCTGTATAGACTGTATCCATGTCAGATAAGAGCAACACAATGGCCCTCAATTACTAAGAGTAGAGTGTAGTTTTCTTTGAGAGTGTTCATTCCTGATAGGTATTTTTCCACAGTATTTTCCCTGTGTTTTGCTTTTTTACAGTTGCTCTTAGCTGTGGGATTTTCCAAAGCTCAAATCCACATTTTATGTGGAAACCTTAGTAGATATGTTGGGATTTTTCAAAAATGTTGGGGGGACATCCTCTTTTCGGGTTTGGAATTTTTTGTCGCAAATTTTGGCACACTAGAGGTGTCTGGCAATGGCCTTCTAATCTACACATTCAGAATGCTTGCTTGTTAGGCCAACAAAGTGACCATATATTGGGTTTTGGGAGAGATAGCTGTCTAATGATGGAGCATTCAGTTCACATATGGTCAGCTATAGGTTTCCTAAATGCTAGCACCATCAACCCCAAGGTTAATATAACAGTTACCAGAGTTCTGTCCTGCATTTAGCTGGGACATGAAGGCTTTGGCACACAAAGCTTATGCTTCCATAGGGACACCTTAAAATTGACAAGTATTTTTACTTTTTAAATCTATGTTGCTATTTTCCCTACAGAAGAGACCATTTCTTCTGTTTTGGGTTCTTGCTCCAGGGAAGATGGGGTACGTTTTGTAACTGCACTCTATGGGGATTTCCTCAGCTCAAATCCACCACATTTTCTGTGGAAACCTTAGTAAATATGTTGGGATTTTTTTTAAATGTTGGGGACACGCCCACTTTTCGGGTTGTAATATGGAAAGTTGGCCAGGTTTTTGAATTTTTTGGCGCAAATTTTGGCACATACACAATTTTTGGCGCAATCCACCAAATTCTGGCGTACAACCCCACAAAACAGGTCGGGTTTACAATAGTAAATCAGGGCCAATTTGTAAGTGCTCTGTGTACTTATGATGTCCAACAACATTGATGTGTGTGTAATTACCAATAATAAAAAAAAATTAATAAAACACCCTACACAAACCTGTAGGTAAGCGTGCATATTATAAATGCAGCACCAATACCAAATAAAAAAATTTCCTCTACACACCCCTCACATTCACCTTTGGTATAATCACAGCTGGTATTAGAGGTGCTGGGTATATATAGTCAATATTGTTCACGGTGGCTTTTATATGCACTGTATATAATATGTATTTGTGTCTGTCTGTCTGTACAGCGATCCTGTATGCTGTTTTTTCCATTTACACCTCTGCGCATGGGCTGCCTCTTCCTGGTCACATGACTGCGCCGGCTGAGGTTGCTGGGGCCTGTGTTCTGGCATCAAGGGAACAGGTCATAAATTTGATTATTATCGTGTGGGTGATCAGTCTGGTTTCTATATTGGACACTATAGTCAAATGGGTCTACTTCCTGATTGGTCATGGGGCTGTATATAGAGTGTTGTTTAGTTGGTTAGCCATGCCCCCTGAGGAAGCCTTGAGTTAAGTGAAACTGTCGTTTGGGTTTGGTAGGTATGACCTGGCACTATGTATGGTTTCTTTTTTGCAGGCTGTTGATATCATTTATATATGTTATCTAATAGTATTCCTTGTTCTACATTACCAGCTGGTTTTATTATATAATATGCATTTTATTGGAGGTCCATGATAACTTCGTATTTATATGTATTTTGTTGTATCCTGCACCTAGTGTTCTTGTGCTCAGCTTCCATACTTGCCTTCAGTATGTTTTCTGGTGTTTTTTAATTTGTCAAGTTTTTTATTGAGTAATTATTTTTAATAAAGATCTATTTGTCTTTTTGTGATGTTTTGTGCACATTTTTTTTGTATTGGTGCTATGTGTGTGTGTGTGTAAGCAGCTTAGCGTACAAACTAAAACTACAAGCATTGTTTCCCATCCTGTAGATGTTTATGTGTTGTAAAACTACAACTTCCAGCATGCCCTGACAACTGGAGGCTGTCAGGTAATGGTGGAAGTTGTAGTTTTGCAGCAGCTGGGGAGTACTGCTACCAGCAGCGATCTGTGTGGTGAGTTTATGTTCTTATTAAAGGGATACTCCACTGGAAAACCTTTTTTTTTTAAATCAACTGGTGCCAGAAAGTTAAACAGATTTGTAAATTACCTCTATTAAAAAATTGTAATCCTTCCAGTACTTATCAGCTGCTGTTATGATCCACAGGAAGTTCTTTAGTTTTTGAATTTCCTTTCTACCTGACCACAGTGCTCTCTGCTGACACCTCTGTTCATTTTAGGAACTGTCCAGTGTAGGATCAACTCCCCATAGAAAACATATCCTGCTCTGGACAGTTCCTAAGATTGACAGAGGTTTCAGCAGAGAGCACTGTGGTCTGACAGGAAGGAAATTCAAAAAGTAACTTCCTGTGGATCATAACAGCAGCTGATAAGTACTGGGAGGATTAAGATTTTTTTTAATAGAAGTAATTTACAAATCTGCTTAACTTTCTGGCACCAGTTGATTTAAAAATAAATGTTTTCCAGTGGAGTACCCCTTTAATCTGTTTGGATAAAATGGCTGATAACAGAGAGTAATACCATTCCTTTGCAGCAAATTGTAAGGAATTCTGGTAACCCCTTTAGATTTCCTCCACATTGGGACTGTCACATGACAACCTTTGATGCTTACCTTTTCTTTTGGAGAAAACCCTTTTAGCAGATATGTGCTGTTATGTGAGCAATATCTTCCAGGTATAAAAGTTTACCCCCTATAGAAGACCAATGCATGACATCAGCATTCCTACATGGCAACTAGAATGTGCAGTTGGGTCAATGATCTTCTGGCTGGTTCTAATGGCCTGACACAGCCTTTTTAAAGGTATTCATTAACCAGAGTCGCAGTGATGTGTGGAAAATGTGTCAAGCACAGATGTAGCAGAACGGAGTGTGTCATTGGGATTGATAACAAGAAATGTTAACTGGAGTTTCACATAGGAATGCAGGATGCATAATACTACTGCAGGTGCAAGTAGAGAAAAATGACAACTCTACTGCAAAAGTATGTGAACTGCCATAAGGCACAGCTTTTTCTTAACATCTGACTAGAGATGAGTGAAGTTACAGTAATTCGATTCGTCACAAACTTCTCAGCTCGGCGGTTGCTGACTTGATCCTGCATAAATGAGTTCAGCTTTCAGGTGCTCCGGTGGGCTGGAGACTCTCTCCTAGGACTGTATAAACCATTTCCAGCCCAACGGAGCACCTGAAAGCTGAACTAATTTATGCAGGAAAAGTCATCAACTGCCGAGCCGAGAAGTTTGTGACGAATCGAATCACTGTAACTTCACTCATCTCTACATCTGACAGCACAATTTTTTTATGTTGGAATCAGTAGGGAAAAGTAATACCAATGTGATTTTTTTTTCCATTACTTTTACACTTTAGTGATGTTTAGAGGCTAAGTGACAATTTTCCTAAATAGTAACATGCCCTGGCTTTTTTTTTTTTTTTCATTCAAGAAATTGTTGCATTTTTTACTCCCATAGCTGTCTATAAGTGGAAAAAAACAAACATAGTAAAAAACACAATGGGGAGATTCATCAAAACCTGTCCCGAGGAAAAATTGCTGAGTTGGCCATAGTAACCAGATCGCGTCTTTCATTTTTCAGAGGCTTTTTCATAAATGATTGGTTGCTATGGGCAACTCATCAACTTTTCCTCTGAATCTCCCCTCATGTGTGCCGTGTATGTTGGTGCCCCTCCCAAATCTTAATTAGAAGTCACATGATGACATAATCACATGATTTGTAATGGGAACAATATAGGGGAAAAACGCCAAATAAAAAGCACCTATACCCACTGGGGACAATTAACCAAAACCTGTGTAGAAGAACGGTGCAGTTAGTCAGATTGCTTCTTTAATTTTATTCTCCAGAGGCCTTTGTAAATAGGAAAATCTGATTGGTTGCTATGGACAACGGCACCACTCTTCTACACAGGTTTGTTAGAAATCTCCCCCACTATTTATGGAAAAATAAATGCCAAACAATAGGTTATATCAAACAATATAACAATGTTCCCCACAATAACAATGTTCCCCACATGCATTTGAGATAACCCAAAGACACAAGCGCTGGTGCATTTTAAGGTTTTATTCTTACAAATGTCGTAAAGATTATCATATAAAAAGTTGAGCATGCTCATTCTCTGTCCCTAATATCTACAATACAAAGTCTTTTATCTTCGAGATCACTTTACAAATGTACCATAGCTGCATCAATACACGGGTATAGAAAACTAAACATTACAAAAATAATTTAAGGAAGGGAAATGTATTAGCTTTGTCTTAGAGAATGGAAAAAATACATATATATTTATAGTTCTATATTTCCAGGGGGTCGGGGGGAGTAGCACGATTATTGGCTACACATTCAATAGAGAAACTGAAGACCAGCACAATTTCTGTTTGGCACTGCCCAAAATGTGCCTTCCCCATACAGTACTTCCAGCTACAGGCTGCTTCAGCCAAAGTAATAAGGCACTAATAACAGAACATGTCAAATGTGTCTGCTACTGGGATGGCTTCACATGGGCTCTTAGCAGGACAAGGCACTGATGACAGGGCTCCACAGCAACCCTCGCCCAGGCTACAGTCTGTACCACGTATGCTAGGCTGAAGCATATATATATATATATATATATATATATATATATATATATATATATATATATATATTTAGGCTGCATCACATCCATCAGGTCATAGAGAAAAGTGCTGGCACCCCTGCACCTTTAGTTACAATACTTGATAGGAAGCCAGCTCTTGCATGCCAGAGAGGACAGGGTGAGCTGTCTGCCACACAAGGGGCACAGCACTTCTGCAAGATATTGGCAACACAGCTTTATTGCACTAGAATAACATAGAAAAAAAAAAACAGTCTGCTGTTGGCTCAGTCTTAAAAAGTCCCAGCATGTGGGGTGGCTGTACAGCCCCCCTGCTCACTGGAGCCCTCTGCTGGGCTGAGGTATTCAGTTAGATATGATCATCACAGTCCTTGGCTGCAGGTTACCGGCAGTCTATGCCTCCCAGACCGGAGAGGAAGGCGCCCCCTGCTGTGGGGGGCAGCTGCTTGAAGAAGTGTCTGAGGTTGGTTAAGTCCCTGGTGAGGAGCTCAATCCTTTTGTGCAGCTTGTCGTTCTCGGAGGAGAGCTCCAGCAGCTTCTGCTGCATGTCCTGGTTCCGCTTCTTCGCCTTGTCCCGGCTCTTCCTCACCGCGATGTTGTTGCGCTCCCGGCGCTGCCGGTACTCGGGGCTGAAGCGGTCCAAGTTCTTTTTGCCCCCCGTCCTGTCCTTGGTGGTGGAGGAGGCAGGGGATGGGCATGCGGAGCTGGGGCTACTGGAGGGCTCCGGGGAGGAGGGCGGGGTGGGCTGCAGACTCATGCTGGTCTGGGCACAGGTAGCGATCTGGCAGGGTAGGGAGGATGGCATGTCACTGTCACTCCACTCCGGCTCCTTCTTCAGCTGCTGCTGCTGCACGTGTAACTTGCCCCCTGGGTGCTGCGGGGCCAGGAGGCCGCTCAGATAGTCGCCCCCGCAGTCTGCACGCTCCCCGCCGCCGTTCTTGTGATTGTTGTTGAATAAGTCCGCAAACAGCTCGTCGTTACACAGCTCCAGGTTGGGCACCGAGGCCATGGAGTCAATGTACGAGCTGAAGTCTATGGCGCTCTCATCATCATAGATGGCTTGGGCTGCGCTCAGCTCTGCCAGGGTGCCCCCGCTGCTCACCGGCGGCTCCGACTCATCGCACATGGCACGGGGCTTACACAGGGCAGGGGAGCTGCTCAGTCTCTGCTCGTAGAAGTTGGTGGGCTCCATGCCCCAGGCGGCATAGGGAGACTCCAGGCTGATGGACAGGGCGCTCATGTGAGTGGACTGCTGAAGGTGGCACAGGAGCAATCGGGATCAGCTGTCACTGGACCGTGCACGGCGCTCTGCTGTCGCTAGGTGGCGCTGACTGTGTATTCGCCCTAACTGCTGCTGTCAGTGAGATCGGAGAGCGCTACAGCGGGATATATAGTTCCTGGCTCCTCCCCCTCACTGACGTCCTGACGGGAGGGCGGCGCCGGGGTACGGAACAAAACTCAAGACAAATGTTCCCACCGGGCGCTGCTGCCAGGAGATGGACAGTCAGGCTCTATCACCTACACAAAACCTAACCCGTTTGGGTGGTGTGGAGATGGGGTTGGAACAGTGGTCTTCAAACTGTGGCCCTCCAGATGTTGCAAAACTACAATTCCCAGCATGCGAGTTGTAGTTGTGCAACATCTGGAGGGCCACAGCTTGAAGACCGTTGGGTGCTCTGTTATGTACTTACTGTATGAGGAGAGAGCGGCCATTACAGTCACTGCTGCACATTAAGGGTCTATTCACACCTACAGTATTCTGTGCAGATTTGACGCACAGGATTTTCTGCTGCAGATTTCAATGTAAACTGAACACAGCTTGAAATCCTGCGCAGAATATTGTAGGTGTGAATAGACCCTAAGGGTACGTTCACACATACAGGATCCTGCGCAGATTTGTAACTGCAGATTAGAAGCTGCGCTCAGTCATTTAATTTACATTGAAATCTGCAGCAGAAAATCCTGTGCATGAAATCTGCGCATAATACTGTACGTGTGAATAGACCCTAAGGAAGATTTATCACTGTGAGTATGACAGAAAAGTGTGCTGCCATATATGTAGTTATATCCTGTAGCTCTCCAGCTGCTGCAAAACTACAACTGTCAGCATGTTATACTGCAAGCATTATTCCCATCCTCTACCTCCGTGGTTCTCAACCTTTTTGGCGACTGTACCCCCCCCCCCCTCCATATTAATCCTCTTGTGCCATTATCCCACCCCCCCCCCGATCCCCTTTTGCCATTATCCCTCCCCCCTCCATCTTACTGCCTTGTGCTATTGTTCCTCATCCTGATCCCCTTTTGCCATTATCCCTCCCCCCCCCTCCAGCTTAATGCCTTGTGCTATTATTTCCCCTCCCGCCGATCCCCCCTGAGCGAATATATATTTACACATACAAAAACCCTATCTCCGTCCCATACACTTATTTGGCACTTTTTTTTACTTTACCCGGCCTGTTTGTCCCGTGTGGCCTGTCCATGTTTGCAGCGCGTCATGTTCAGCGCGCACCTCCGCGCAACGTCAGGGGAGGTCACACATCTCCCCGGAAACCACGCAGCTCCCTTACGGTAGCCGCAGCTCTGGCCGCACTACTGTACAAAGAGCTGCCGCGGCCATTTCATGCTATGCGCTGGCAAATACTGGCCAATGCATGGCCGGTATTTGTCAGCACATTTGTGTACCCCTAGGGGTACATGTACCACCGGTTGAGAACCCCTTCTCTAGCTCTCCAGCTGTAAGAATACTACTACTCCCAGCATGTTATACTACAAGCATTGTGGCTTTCAAGTTGCAAAACTACAACACCCAGTCTTAGGCTCTTGGGGATCACTGAAATACAGAAATGCTGCTCTACTGCCACCAGTGCAGGCGACAGTATACGCTTATGGCGATAGAAATAACATGTCACATGACTGGTTTATTACCATTTCGAAAAAGATACAATGATAAATAACATGGAACATGATGGTGTGCCCCATGATGCCCTATCCCAGCTATGACCCTGCAAAAAGAACCAATTTATGTATATTACTGATCGGTACATAACATAACTGCCCAGTTATAAAACTAATAAAAATGCCCCTTTTTGCAGTGGAATGGGGAGAAATTGGGGCATGTGGCCCAGGTGCTAAAGCAAAAAAAAAAAAACACTTTGCCTTTGCCAAGCCAACATGTTAGCTTTATGCACCTAGAAAGCTCACTGCACAGATCCCCATTGGTCTGAAAGAGGTCAACCAAGTGTCCTTTTGTCTCCTATCAGGGTGGTATCCATCACCATGCTTTTTTTTTTATTATTATTATTTTTTATTTTGGCAGCAGACTCTTGCCTATCTATTAGAGCAGAGCAAGAGACTTATATTATGTGGTATATAATGTATAGTGTGTCATATGTTGGAAACGTGCTTTAGGTAGTCCTCCTTACATATATCAATAGCGTGATGTGAGCACAAACATTCTCCAAAACTCCAATACACCTCTTGTGTCACATACTGTAGTTGTTGCTTTTCTGCACATTTCCCTTGTCATAAAGGATCTATTTGAGTCCATATTGAAGCTGCAGGCCTGGACGTGGAGAGGAGTGTAGGAACTCTGGCCCATTGCCCAGTCTCTGTTAGTTCTCTGGAAGAAGGGAAAGCAGTTATGTGTTTTTCAGGGAACTGTAAAGTAGTGAGGAAGAGCGCAGATCTTGGCCCAAACAACATTTATTACCCAATTCTAAATGGCTGTGCACACATATGTACATGTGAGGAATCTATACTGCCAGTCTCTGCCTCACATCTGAGCTTCCATCTTGGAGTCTCTTGACTTGCACCTATAGAATTACAGTATTATAGTTTCCTATAGTCATGTGATTGTTCTCATCCCCTTGCCACTGCTGTTCTTGGAAGAGGCTGCAGTCATATACTGGAGGCATCTTCTGACTGGTATCAAGGGTTTCATAGCATCCACATGGTCAGTCACTATGGTAGGAACACCCTTGGAACCAGTCAGAGGATGTCACCATGCCAGATCTGGTTCCTGCTTGGTCACATCACTTCCGCAATTGGGTGGTGACAACCTGTGCAGAAGATCCACATAGGATAAAGAACTTGCATATAACATTTAGGAATAAGCTAGGACTAAATGGGGACACAGACGTTGGGTCAATGTAAAAATGTTATCTTTCTGGGATCCATGTAGGGTATTTTTGTAATTGTCACAAGGACTATACTCCTGATGGTAGATGTTGAGGAGTGGGCATAGCGGATTTCATCATGCCTAATACTTAACTTTTCTGCCAAGCATTAAGCTGCCAGCTCCTTTATTTCCCTTTTTATTAAATAATCGTGCATACTTTATGAATCCAAGTATGTGCATATTTATGGGGGAGTACAGTTAGATAGCTATCACCTGATCAGATGTCTTAGGTTTAATTCAGTGATAGCTATTCCCCTTACACCTCCCTATAATGGATGGGGTTTTCAGATGCTACAACTATGTTGAAAATGGGGGAAATTTTGTAGAAGAGACAGATAGCAGAAGCATCAGTAGAACCAATGTGATGTTGTTCTGACTAGATAAAACATGATCAGGAATCTGATGGATAAATCCAGCATAAAGTAAAGGCCTGCAATCTGATTCATGGGTATAACACAATTGGGGAGATTTATCAATCAGCCTGAAACTCTAATTTTCAGCCCCCCCATAACAAACAATCACATCTCAACTTTCAAATCTTAATGAGCTCTTGTAAAGTGAGTTGAGCTTTGATTGGTGGCTATGGGAAAAAAAACAGACAATTAGGGTTTCAGGTTAATTGATAAATAAGGGCCAATATCTGCATTTTGATACATTCATACTTCCATATTGATGCTCACCTGTAGTATTCATACCATTATAGTCCTGATCATGTCATAGGTAATGTGCGCTGGATAGTGAGTGGAATTAGTGAGTCATTACTGTGAGATATCCTGACCTTTATTGCAGCAGAATGGGTGTGTATATGTATAATGTTAAGTACATAATGTCCGACTATACATTGCTGTTATGTTATGTGTTCCGTTCTCTAGCCACAATCAAGTTTAAAGGGTTATGGATTTAGCAAAATTCAACTTTCCAAAAAGTGAAGAACACAAAATAGTGACCTGATGTTAGCATATACAGTTAGAAAACACATAAGACTTGTCACTTCTATACCTTTATATGTACTACACAATAGTATAGGGCATGTGATAGATAAGCAGTGTCTGGTTTTCTTCAGACATGACATTTATTTTTGAGGCCTAAAAGTCTAATCTTGGTTCTCATTATGGTGTATATATGGAGGGGGGGGGCGCTTGCTCTTTCTTTATTTTACCACGAGGCAGAACAAAATGTGAACAAGTCAAAGGGTCTGAAGACTTTTGTACTGAAGACTATGTATTGTATAGAGGGGCAGGATAGGGTTATGGAGTTAGTATTAGGCATCCATAATCACTTTTGGCCATGAAGGTTTAAGTGCCTAATCACCTGTGATTACTTTCGTATAACTGGTGATATAATCTGCTAGAGATGAGACGTCCTGACTGAGAGATAAAGCAAGGAAGCTGTTAACTGGGTACTGATCCCATAAATCTCCTGGGTAATTCAGTGCAGAGGCCTCTCTTTGCATGTATTCTTTGTAGGGAGTAAACTAGTTCCAGGTTTGTTGGTGCCAGCAGAATAGCCCGTATTCAGGCATTAGGTTTATAGTCACTTTTGTTAACTGTCCTGCTCTTCAGTTCAAAGTGAAAGATTTCTGTTTTGAGACACAAAGTAGAACATAAACGCTAAGGCAGACTCTTTAATGCTTTTGAAGTTGGAAACAAAATGTTGACTAAATGACTTTTTCCTCTGCTCTCTTGGGCCCTAGTCAGATTTTTGTCATTATTTGTATCACTTCCACAATGACCACAACAAAATACATTCCCCAGATCAGACACATATGACTAATAAGAAGACACCCGTCCAGCTATACCTACTTTTGAAGACACTACAATGGCACCCTACATCTACTTTACATGTGACTGTAAACTCCGATTACATTTTGGATTCTGTAAAACAATACCAGATTGTAAATGCCAAAAAACATATACCTGTAGATTATAAACCTTTGGCTTAGTATTGTATATATGTGCTAATCTTACTATAGGTGCATAAAAGTGTAAATACTTAGCCTTCATTTAGAGCACAACTTTTCGTTTTTTATGCAGCGCAGACAGACAGTATCTCCCCAGGACCACTAGTTTATATGGCAGACAGCTCCCCCCTGCTGACCCCTGATCACTTCTAAGAGCCAGGAAAAGTGTCTCTTTCCAGGGACGTCTGCCTCATCTTTATCAAGTTGATATCGTGTTGCTAGTGTTTATGAACATGTCATGTTTAATGTATCTATTATGCCAGAACTTTTGAACATGGGCTCAATACCTTCTACTCTAAATCAAGGTGAACATCGGTGTTTGATGCTGTTATCCAGTGTATAGCTGTGGTATATGTGATATTACTGCCTTAATAATATACTTTCTTTTTACAGTATTCCATTGTCTACAATTTACTTATAACTCCTTATAAAATAGACAACTCTAGGATTTGATGAACATTCCAGGAGCTTCTACATGGTGACACAACACTCCGGCACCTAATACTAATGACATGTCTTATGATAGTTCTGTCAGCACAATGGGGGCTCAGTGACCTTCTTGCTGCATTAGGAAGTAATACTGTATAAAGAGATATTCCAATGCATTTGATATTGATTACCTGTGATTGTAGAAGGTGATACATGTTGGGCCATATAGTACCTATTTCCCTGCCTGTCACACTGCATGCCTAATCCAATAGCAGTTCTACAATGTTATGTGTATATTAGCAGTGATGTTTCATAATTTAAATAATCTTTAATTATCTATTCATTGGGGTAGTGCTAGATGTGGAAGAAGGTGACAATACAAATTGTGACTACCATATATATCTCAAACAGCTGGCTCATCATAGTCTATGCATAGGCTTATACAAAGTGCTATAAAATGTGATACCTTCTATAAAGTAACCACACAATCCATAAATAGAGGCTTAAAGTCATATTTCCAAAATCTGCAGCCCTGTATATAGGATGATTTTCATGAACTACAGACCTACTCCTAACAATTATATATGAAGCACAACCATCACATGTACTTTAGACATTTTCAGATGTAACACAGGACTAAGAACCAAAATTTACATTTAACAATTAGACAGCGATACTACTGATTTCTACATAATGAAAAGTGATTTTCACCAGTAATAAACTATATAAGTTTATACAATGGCCTTTTAAAATGTAACCAGTGTTACTCATCTGTAGACTTTGATACATGTGTACATGCACTTTATGTAAACAAAACACATAAATATGTCTAGTTTAACATTTTCTCTACCATTGTTTTTTTGTAGATTTCTTGTAGTTGGATCCCTTGGACCATTTTAATGGACAATCTTACTGTACTTTTAAGTCTATGGTTTTAGTGTACAGGAATTGGACAGGGAAGATTATTTTTGATTTACCTGTCTGATCCTTCCCAAAGATATGCAAGACTAATCTGCATGTTGATGGTGGAATAAAAATGATCCTACATGATGTGGCAACTGCACTGTTATATCACCCATAGAAAAGAGAAGTAAGTTCAGTTATACATCATTATAATGTGTATTACCAGCTAAAAAGCACTGTACCACAGCTTGTAATGATCATCAAATGTGATACGCCAACCTGTTCTTAGCTGATCCTTCTTCCCTATCACCAAATACATTACATTGTTAGTTGACCCTTTTTCCTTATTACACTGTCTGCTGATTCCCCAACCATACACAATACATTGTCTGCTGACCCTTCCTTCCCATCACCATACACGTTACAATGTTGGCTGATCCTTCTTCTCACAACTATGCATATGACATTGTCAGCTGATTATTCTTTACCCCTCTATACAATTATATTGTCTGCTGCCCTCTACCTTATACATTACATTGTCAGCTTGTCCTTCTTCACCCCACATTACCTTGTTGATGCCCCTCCACCAAACATATACATTTCATTATCAGGTGATAGTGGTGGGTTGGGCAAACAATATAAGGTGTATGGCCACCTTCAGGGTTGACAACATTTATTTTTGTTTTACAGTAAATAAGCAATAACTGCTTACTTTATAGTTTCTTTCGTTAAATCCAGTAACAAGTGGCTAGCATTTCTATGGAGAGTTCAAGGGGTTTATGCAATAACATGCTTCTGCCTATGTAACTTCCCAGAATATGTTTTTTTTTTTACTCAATTAATCCCGATGCTCTTATTAGGGAAATTCCCATAGTGGTAATGTCCTGCTATTCCAACCATTTCACGGTTGTAATTGGCACATTCCTCTGAATGAAAGCATAGTAATAGCAGTGCCATCTTGTGGCCACAGTGCGCAAGCTGGAATTTAAATAGATAGGAATTTGTGTGGTGGTAAATATAGAAAGTTCTAGCTGCTGTACAGTGTGTCAGTTCTCATGCAAATGATTATGCACTGGAAAAAGCCATCCCTAGTCACCTACTCAGGCACCAACACTTTCAGGTCTGCATGGCATCTTTTACGTACACACCAAGTAAAGCATATTGAGAAAAGCTAATTAGAGGTTACAGAGAGATGTAATAGTGGTTGAACATAGACTGTGAATGAAAAAGGAAATTTATCAAAACCTGTGCAGAGTTAGGCCAGGTTCACATCAGTGCTGGAAGAGTCCGTTCACAATACGGTATTTGAGCTGAGAAAAAATCCTGCATGTCCTAATTTTTTCTTCTCTCAACTCCTGTGAAACAACGGACCTCAGATGGTAAACCTGAGGAATCCCATTGAAGGTCAATAGTAATGTTGGTGTCTGTAGTTTGTCACTTTAATGGACTCTATGAAAGAGCTCCTGAATGGAGCTTCGACGCAGGTGTTAATTCCGCCTTAGAAGGGTGGGTGATCCTAATTCAAACTCACTTTACCTGGTAAAAATTTTACCAGGTACGTTTGCAGTCCATGCCACTAGCAGCTGTCCTGTGCTGTGTGGATGGACCCTATTCATGTGTCCAGCCTTCCCTGACCTGTGACCAGTGATTTATCACTGATCAGCATTTAACCCCTTGTGCAGCCTACCCTGATTGCTGTCTTTTTTTTTTTTGTAAGGGGAGCGGTCCGTGCCACTAGCAACTGTTCTGTTGGTGTGTGACCAGACCCTTCACCATGTACATTTCTTTTTCTGTGTGTCCTGACACCACTGAGCACTAATTAGTGACACACACAACTGATTAGCATCCACACTTTTTTGGTGCAGGGCTTTTTGTGCTAGAAGTTTCTCTTATTTTACATTTTTATTTAGTTTTATTTTTTACTTTATTTTTTTGAGCAGTGTATATAAAATAAAAGTGAACACTTAAACAACACAATGTAACTCCAAGTCAATCACACTTCTGTGAAATCACACTGTCCACTCAGTGTCACTTCTTAATACTGGCGGTGCTTTCACTCTAGTGGTAGCATGAGAGGGAGTCTAAAACCCACACAAGTGGCTCAGGTAGTGCAGCTCATCCAGGATGGCACATCAATGTGAACTGTGGCAAGAAGGTTTGCTTTGTCTGTCGGTGTAGTGTCCAGAGCATGTAGGTGCTACAAGGAGATAGGTCAGTACATCAGGAGACATGGAGGAGACAGCCATAGGAGGGCAACAATCCAGCAGCAGGACCTCTGCCTTTGTGCAAAATGATCTCCATCAGGCCACAAATGTGCATGTGTCCACTTAAAAGGTCAGAAACAGACTCCATGAGGGCCCGAAATCCACAGGTGGGGTTGTGCTTACAGTCCAACACTGTGCAGGATGTTTGGCATTTGCCAAAGAACACCAAGATTGGCAAATTCGGCACTGGCATTCTGTGCTCTTCACAGATGAAAGCAGCTTCACACTGAGCACATGTGACAGAAGTGGAGAAAGTTCTGCTGCCTGCAACATCCTCCAGTATGCCCGGTTTGGCGGTGGGTCAATAATGGTGTGGGGTGGTATTTCTTTGGGGGGGCCACACATCCCTCCATGTGCTTGACAGAGGTAGCCTGACTGCCATTAGGTACCAAGATGAGATCCTCAGACCCCTTGTGAGACCATATGCTGGTGCGGTTGGCCCTGGGTTCCTCTTAAAGAAGTAGTCCAGTGCTGAAAAACTTATCCCCTATCCTAAGGATAGGGGATAAGTTTCAGATCGCGAGGGGTCCGACTGCTAGGGCCCCCATGATCTCCTGTACGGGGCCCCGGCTCTCTGGTCAGTAATTGATCACCGCACGAAGTGGCGGCTGACACACCCCCTCAATACAACTCTTTGGCAGAGCCGGAGATTGCCGAAGGCAGTGCTCCGGCTCGGCCAGAAAGTTGTGTTGAGGGGGCATGTCAGCAGCCGCTTAGTGCAGTGGTCAACGCACCCCCTTCCCGCAGGCTGCTGGGGCCCTGTACAGGAGATTGCGGGGGGCCCCAGTGGTCGGACACCCCACAATCTGAAACTTATCCCCTATCCTTAGGATAGGGGATACGTTTTTCAGCACTGGACTACTCCTTTAATGCAAAACAATGCTAGACCTCATATTGCTGGAGTGACTCCATATCCAGACCTCCATGGGTTAATAAATTTGTGTGATTTTGTTGTCAGCACATTAAACTATGTAAAGATGAAAGTATTTCATACAACTAGTTCATTCATTCAGATCTAGGATGTGTTATCTTAGTGTCCCCTTTATTTTGTGGAGCAGTGTTTTTTTTATTCTTTGTTAGGGCTTGGGCTAGGAAAAAAGTTTAAACACCACAACACACATGCACACTTCAATAAACTTACACCCCCCCCCCCCTCTTAGAATCAGATAGTGACCCTCTCACCCATACAACTTTTCCAGCCCACCAGACAGATTCTCCTGTAGAGGCTACAGGGATACTTGTCTGGACCACCCCTGAGGACCATTAGCCGGAGTTTGTTGACTACCCAGGAATCAGGATTGACCACACAGTCTTTACTGAAATAGACTTCCAGGTTTGTTTCAGTAATGATGGAGCAGACAAATATGTTTGCCTAGAACCTCAATGCATTTTTAGATTATACTGACAGATGGACTCCGGACAGTACATATGGGCCTAGTTGAAAAGCTGTGCATTCATCAATTCTGGAGTAGGGATATTCTTTACCAAACCCCACTCTACCATATGGCCATGTCATGTCCCCCGTTTTGGGGCCATCCGAAAATGTCTGCATTATGTTGATAAAAACTGGGGACACTTAAAAGTTTTTCTTTAGATTTTATGTCAGAACCTCTGCAACTATCATCAGTTGCAGTGTAAATCACCACTTTAAGCCTCAAACATGCATGGTGCTCTCTCACTCCAGAGCCCAGTTGTGTGGCCTTATAGCACTTCACGACCAAATATGGGGTATATCCGTACTCAGGAGAAAAATTGGGTTACACATTTTGTGGGGCTTTTTCACTTCTTGTGAAAATGAAATATTCAGGGATACACTAGCATTTTAATGTAAAAAATGTATTTTTCTCAGCCCACTGTTCCAAAATTGTGTTTAACAATTGTTCACTGCCCCCTTGTTACATTACCTTGAAGGGTGTAGTTTCTAAAATAGGGTAACTTTCAGGGGATTGCTCATGTTTTGCTACCCCAAAGCCTTTAAAAACACGAATTGTTAGCAGAAAAAATATCCAAATCAAAAGGAGGCCACTAAAATCCACTAGGTGCTCCTTCATGTCTGTGGCCTATGGTTGACTCAGTTGAGCACTAGGACCACATATGGGATATTTCTAAAAATCAGCAGAATTAACCCCTTAAGGACCATGGGCATATGGATACGCCCTTGGACGCTGGCACTTAAGGTTCAAGGGTGTACCTGTATCGATCAACAGGCACCCCATGCAAATGCCCAGGGGTGCATCAGGACCCCCCCCCCCCCCCGGTCATACGGGTTTATGGTGACCCGGAAAATAAGGGTAATCGGGGTTGTCCAAGACACCCACAATCCCTCTGAAGGGATAGGAGTGAGGTGGCAGGGCTGCCACCCCTCCTATTCCTGCTATTGGTTGTCCAGAAGCGACGACCAATAGCAAATCGGGGCAGAATGGGGAAGCCGAAGGGGACCTGCGCCGAAGTCCACTTACCCATCGGCGGCGGGGATCAGCGGAAGAAGAGGACAGCGATGTGGCTCCCTGGATCCTACGGAAGCCGGTGAGTTGCTTAGCAACATCTGGAAGGCTACAGTTCAAGACCACTATACAGTGGTCTCTAAACTGTAACCCTCCAGATGTTGCAAAACTACAACTTCCCAGCATGCCAGAGAGCTGTTTGCTGTGTGGGCATGCTGGGATTTGCAGTTTTGCAACATCTGGAGGGCTACAGTTTAGGAGACTCACTG